>NC_090439.1:4589486-6989486 GCF_031143425.1 Pleurodeles waltl
GATTTTGGCCTCTAGCTCAGCCGCCACCTAGGGAAACCTAACAAACCTGTGCATTTCTGACAACTAGAGACCTAGGGAATCCAAGATGGGGTGACTTGTGTGGCTCGGACCAGGTTCTGTTACCCAGAATCCTTTCCAAACCTCAAAAATGTGGCTAAATAAACACATGTTCCTCACATTTCTGTGGCAGAAAGTTCTGGAATCTGAGAGGAGCCACAAAATTTCTCCTTCCACCCAGCGTTCCCCCACGTCTCCCGATAAAAATGATACCTCACTTGTGTGGGTAGGCCCTAGCGCCCGCAACAGGAAACGCCCCAAAGCGCAACGTGGACACATCCAAATTTTTGAAAGAAAACAGAGGGTGTTTTTTGCAAAGAGCCTACCTGTAGATTTTGGCCTCTAGCTCAGCCGCCACCTAGGGAAACCTACCAACCCTGTGTATTTCTGAAAACTAGAGACTATGGGGAATCCAAGATGGGGTGACTTGTGTGGCTCGGACCAGGTTTCTGTTACCCAGAATCCTTTGCAAACCTCAAAATTTGGCTAAAAAAAACTGATGTTCCTCACATTTCTGTGGCAGAAAGTTCTGGAATCTGAGAGGAGCCACAAATTTCCTTCCACCCAGCGTTCCCCCACGTCTCCCGATAAAAATGATACCTCACTTGTGTGGGTAGGGCCTAGCGCCCGCAACAGGAAACACCCCAAAGCGCAACGTGGACACATCCACATTTTTGAAAGAAAACAGAGGTGTTTTTTGCAAAGTGCCTACCTGTAGATTTTGGCCTCTAGCTCAGCCGCCACCTAGGGAAACCTACCAACCCTGTGCATTTCTGAAAACTAGAGGACTATGGGGAATCCAAGATGGGGTGACTTGTGTGGCTCGGACCAGGTTCTGTTACCCAGAATCCTTTGCAAAACCTCTAAATTTGGCTAAAAAAACACATGTTCCTCACATTTCTGTGGCAGAAAGTTCTGGAATCTGAGAGAAGCCACAAATTTCCTTCCACCCAGCGTTCCCCCACGTCTCCCGATAAAAATGATACCTCACTTGTGTGGGTAGGCCCAGCGCCCGCGACAGGAAACGCCCCAAAGCGCAACGTGGACACATCCAAATTTTTGAGAGAAAACAGAGGTGTTTTTTTGCAAAGTGCCTACCTGTAGATTTTGGCCATGAGCTCACCCGGCACCTAGGGAAACCTACCAAACCTGTGCATTTCTGAAAACTAGAGACCTAGGGGAATCCAAGATGGGGTGACTTGTGTGGCTCGGACCAGGTTCTGTTACCCAGAATCCTTTGCAAACCTCAAAATTTGGCTAAAAAAACACATGTTCCTCACATTTCTGTGGCAGAAAGTTCTGGAATCTGAGAGGAGACACAAATTTCCTTCCACTCAGCCGTTCCCCTAAGTCTCCCAGAGAAAATGATACCTTCACTTGTGTGGGTAGGCCTAGCGCCCAGCGGACAGGAAACGCCCCAAAGTGCAACGTGGACACATCCACATTTTTGAAAGAAAACAGAGGTGTTTTTTGCAAAGTGCCTACCTGTAGATTTTGGCCTGTAGCTCAGCCGGCACCTAGGGAAACCTACCAAACCTGTGCATTTCTGAAAACTAGAGACCTAGGGGAATCCAAAATGGGGTGACTTGTGTGGCTCGGACAGGTTCTGTTACCCAGAATCCTTTGCAAACCTCAAAATTTGGCTAAAAAACACATGTTCCTCACATTTTCTGTGGCAGAAAGTTCTGGAATCTGAGAGGAGCCACAAAATTTCCTTCCACCCAGCGTTCCCCCCAAGTCTCCCTATAAAAATGATACCTCACTTGTGTGGGTAGGCCTAGCGCCCGCGATAGGACACACCCCAAAGTGCAACGTGGACACATCCAAATTTTTGAAAGAAAACAGAGGTGTTTTTTTGCAAAGTGCTACCTGTAGATTTTGGCCTCTAGCCTCAGCCGCCACCCTAGGGAAACCTAACAAACCTGTGCCATTTCTGACAACTAGAGACCTAGGGGAATCCAAGATGGGGTGACTTGTGTGGCTCGGACCAGGTTCTGTTACCCAGAATCCTTTCCAAACCTCAAAATGTGGCTAAATAAATACATGTTCCTCACATTTCTGTGGCAGAAAGTTCTGGAATCTGAGAGGAGCCACAAATTTCCTTCCACCCAGCGTTCCCCCACGTGTCCCGATAAAAATTATACCTCACTTGTGTGGGTATGGCCTAGCGCCCACGACAGGAAACGCCCCAAAGCGCAACGTGGACACATTCACATTTTTTAAAGAAAACAGAGGTGTTTTTTGCAAAGTGCCTACCTGTAGATTTTGGCCTGTAGCTCAGCTGGCACCTAGGGAAACGTACCAAACCCTGTGCATTTCTGAAAACTAGAGACTATGGGGAATCCAAGATGGGGTGACTTGTGTGGCTCGGACCAGGTTCTGTTACCCAGAATCCTTTGCAAACCTCAAAATTTGGCTAAAAAAAACACATGTTCCTCACATTTCTGTGGCAGAAAGTTCTGGAATCTGAGAGAAGCCACAAATTTCCTTCCACCCAGCGTTCCCCCACGTCTCCCGATAAAAATGATACCTCACTTGTGTGGGTAGGCCTAGCACCCGCGACAGGAAACGCCCCAAAGCGCAACGTGGACACATCCAAATTTTTGAGAGAAAACAGAGGTGTTTTTTGCAAAGTGCCTACCTGTAGATTTTGGCCTGAGCTCAGCCGGCACCTAGGGAAACCTACCAAACCTGTGCATTTCTGAAAACTAGAGACCTAGGGGAATCCAAGATGGGGTGACTTGTGTGGCTCGGACCAGGTTCTGTTACCCAGAATCCTTTGCAAACCTCTAAATTTGGCTAAAAAAACACATGTTCCTCACATTTCTGTGGCAGAAAAGTTCTGGAATCTGAGAGAAAGCCACAAATTTCCTTCCACCCAGCGTTCCCCCACGTCTCCCCGATAAAAATGATACCTCACTTGTGTGGGTAGGCCTAGCGCCCGCAACAGGAAACGCCCCAAAGCGCAACGTGGACACATCCAAATTTTGAGAGAAAACAGAGGTGTTTTTTGCAAAGTGCCTACCTGTAGATTTTGGCCTGAGCTCTGCCGGCACCTAGGGAAACCTACCAAACCTGTGCATTTCTGAAAACTAGAGACCTAGGGGAATCCAAGATGGGGTGACTTGTGTGGCTCTGGACCAGGTTCTGTTACCCAGAATCCTTTGCAAACCTCAAAATTTGGCTAAAAAAACACATGTTCCTCATATTTCTGTGGCAGAAAGTTCTGGAATCTGAGAGGAGCCACAAATTTCCTTCCACTCAGCGTTCCCCTAAGTCTCCCGAGAAAAATGATACCTCACTTGTGTGGGTAGGCCTAGCGCCCGCGACAGGAAACGCCCCAAAGTGCAACGTGGACACATCCACATTTTGAAAGAAAACAGAGGTGTTTTTTGCAAAGTGCCTACCTGTAGATTTTGGCCTGTAGCTCAGCCGGCACCTAGGGAAACCTACCAAACCTGTGCATTTCTGAAAACTAGAGACCTAGGGGAATCCAAAATGGGGTGACTTGTGTGGCTCGGACCAGGTTCTGTTACCCAGAATCCTTTGCAAACCTCAAAATTTGGCTAAAAAACACATGTTCCTCACATTTCTGTGGCAGAAAAGTTCTGGAATCTGAGAGGAGCCACAAATTTCCTTCCACCCAGCGTTCCCCCCAATTCTCCCTATAAAAATGATACCTCACTTGTGTGGGTAGGCCTAGCGCCCGCGATAGGACACACCCCAAAGTGCAACGTGGACACATCCAAATTTTTGAAAGAAAACAGAGGTGTTTTTTGCAAAGTGCCTACCTGTAGATTTTGGCCTCTAGCTCAGCCGCCACCTAGGGAAACCTAACAAACCTGTGCATTTCTGACAACTAGAGACCTAGGGGAATCCAAAATGGGGTGACTTGTGTGGCTCGGACCAGGTTCTGTTACCCAGAATCCTTTGCAAACCTCAAAAATTTGGCTAAAAAACACATGTTCCTCACATTTCTGTGGCAGAAAGTTCTGGAATCTGAGAGGAGCCACAAATTTCCTTCCACCCAGCGTTCCCGCCAAGTCTCCCTATAAAAATGATACCTCACTTGTGTGGGTAGGCCTAGCGCCCGCGATAGGACACACCCCAAAGTGCAACGTGGACACATCCCAAATTTTTGAGAGAAAACAGAGGTGTTTTTTGCAAAGTGCCTACCTGTAGATTTTGGCCTGAGCTCAGCCGGCACCTAGGGAAACCTACCAAACCTGTGCATTTCTGAAAACTAGAGACCTAGGGAAATCCAAGATGGGGTGACTTGTGTGGCTCGGACCCAGGTTCTGTTACCCAGAATCCTTTGCAAACCTCAAAATTTGGGTAAAAAAACACATGTTCCTCATATTTCTGTGGCAGAAAGTTCTGGAATCTGAGAGGAGCCACAAATGTCCTTCCACCCAGCGTTCCCCCACGTCTCCCGATAAAAATGATACCTCACTTGTGTGGGTAGGCCTAGCGCCCGACACAGGAAACGCCCCAAAACGCAACGTGGACACATCCAATTTTTTGAAAGAAAACAGAGGTGTTTTTTGCAAAGTGCCTACCTGTAGATTTTGGCCTGTAGCTCAGCTGGCACCTACGGAAACCTACCAGACCTGTGCATTTATGAAAACTAGAGACCTAGGGGAATTCAAGATGGGGTGACTTGTGTGGTTCGGACCAGGTTCTGTTACCCAGAATCCTTTCCAAACCTCAAATGTGGCTAAATAAACACATGTTCCTCACATTTCTGTGGCAGAAAGTTCTGGAATCTGAGAGGAGGCACAAATTTCCTTCCACCCAGCGTTCCCCCACGTCTCCCGATAAAAATGATACCTCACTTGTGTGGGTAGGCCTAGCGCCCCGCAACAGGAAACGCCCCAAAGCGCAACGTGGACACATCCAAATTTTTGAAAGAAAACAGAGGTGTTTTTTGGAAAGTGCCTACCTGTAGATTTTGGCCTCTAGCTCAGCCGCCACCTAGGGAAACCTACCAACCCTGTGCATTTCTGACAACTTGAGATTATGGGGAATCCAAGATGGGGGTGACTTGTGTGGCTCGGACCAGGTTCTGTTACCCAGAATCCTTTGCAAACCTCAAAATTTGGCTAAAAAAACACATGTTCCCTCACATTTCTGTGGCAGAAAGTTCTGGAATCTGAGAGAAGCCACATATTTCCTTCCAGCCAGCGTTCCCCCCCACGTCTCCCGATAAAAATGATACCTCACTTGTGTGGGTAGGCCTAGCGCCCGCGACAGGAAACGCCCCAAAGCGCAACGTGGACACATCCAAATTTTTGAGAGAAAACAGAGGTGTTTTTTGCAAAGTGCCTACCTGTAGATTTTGGCCTGAGCTCAGCCGGCACCTA
This sequence comes from Pleurodeles waltl, assembly GCF_031143425.1. Classification (NCBI taxonomy): domain Eukaryota; kingdom Metazoa; phylum Chordata; class Amphibia; order Caudata; family Salamandridae; genus Pleurodeles; species Pleurodeles waltl. The sequence continues at coordinate 4,594,907 of NC_090439.1, forward strand.
GGGAAACCTACCAAACCTGTGCATTTGTGAAAACTAGAGACCTAGGGGAATCCAAGATGGGGTGACTTGTGTGGCTCGGACCAGGTTCTGTTACCCAGAATCCTTTGCAAACCTCAAAATTTGGCTAAAAAAAACACATGTTCCTCATATTTCTGTGGCAGAAAGTTCTGGAATCTGAGAGGAGCCACAAATTTCCTTCCACCCAGCGTTCCCCCCACGTCTCCCGATAAAAATGATACCTCACTTGTGTGGGTAGGCTTAGCGCCCGCAACAGGAAACGCCCCAAAGCGCAACATGGACACATCCAAATTTTTGAAAGAAAACAGAGGTGTTTTTTGCAAAGTGCCTACCTGTAGATTTTGTCCACTAGCTCAGCCGCCACCTAGGGAAACCTACCAAACCAGTGCATTTTCTTGAAAACTAGAGACCTAGGGGAATCCAAGATGGGGTGACTTGTGTGGCTCGGACCAGGTTCTGTTACCCAGAATCCTTTGCAAACCTCAAAATTTGGCTAAAAAAACACATGTTCCTCACATTTCTGTGGCAGAAAGTTCTGGAATCTGAGAGGAGCCACAAATTTCCTTCCACACAGCGTTCCTCTAAGTCTCCCGAGATAAAATGATACCTTACTTGTGTGGGTAGGCCTAGCGCCCGCGACAGGAAACGCCCCAAAGTGCAACGTGGACACATCCACATTTTTTAAAGAAAACAGAGGTGTTTTTTTGCAAAGTGCCTACCTGTAGATTTTGGCCTGTAGCTCAGCCGCCACCTAGGGAAACCTACCAAACCTGTGCATTTCTGAAAACTAGAGACTTAGGGGAATCTAAGATGGGGTGACTTGAGTGGCTCGGACCAGTTTCAGTAACCCAGAATCCTTTGCAAACCTCAAAATTTGGCTAAAAAAACACATGTTCCTCACATTTCTGTGGCAGAAAGTTCTGGAATCTGAGAGGAGCCACAAATTTCCTTCCACCCAGCGTTCCACCACTTCTCCCGATAAAAATGATACCTCACTTGTGTGGGTAGGCTTAGCGCCCGCGACAGGAAACGCCCCAAAGTGCAACATGGACACATCCACATTTTTGAAAGAAAACAGAGGTGTTTTTTGCAAAGTGCCTACCTGTAGATTTTGGCCTGTAGCTCAGCCGGCACCTAGGGAAACCTACCAAGCCTGTGCATTTCTGAAAACTAGAGAACTAGGGGAATCCAAAATGGGGTGACTTGTGTGGCTCGGACCAGGTTCTGTTACCCAGAATCCTTTGCAAACCTCAAAATTTGGCTAAAAAACACATGTTCCTCACATTTCTGTGGCAGAAAGTTCTCTGGAATCTGAGAGGAGCCACAAATTTCCTTCCACCCAGCGTTCCCCAAGTCTCCCTATAAAAATGATACCTCACTTGTGTGGGTAGGCCTAGCGCCCGCGATAGGACACACCCCAAAGTGCAACGTGGGCACATCCAAATTTTTGAAAGAAAACAGAGGTGTTTTTTGCAAAGTGCCTACCTGTAGATTTTGGCCTCTAGCTCAGCCGCCACCTAGGGAAACCTAACAAACCTGTGCATTTCTGACAACTAGAGACCTAGGGGAATCCAAAATGGGGTGACTTGTGTGGCTCGGACCAGGTTCTGTTACCCAAAATCCTTTGCAAACCTCAAAATTTGGCTAAAAAACACATGTTCCTCACATTTCTGTGGCAGAAAGTTCTGGAATCTGAGAGGAGCCACAAATTTCCTTCCACCCAGCGTTCCCCCAAGTCTCCCGATAAAAATGATACCTCACTTGTGTGGGTAGGCCTAGCGCCCGCGACAGGAAACGCCCCAAAGTGCAACGTGGACACATCCACATTTTTGAAAGAAAACAGAGGTGTTTTTTGCAAAGTGCCTACCTGTAGATTTTGGCCTGTAGCTCAGCCGGCACCTAGGGAAACCTACCAAACCTGTGCATTCTGAAAACTAGAGACCTAGGGGAATCCAAAATGGGGTGACTTGTGTGGCTCGGACCAGGTTCTGTTACCCAGAATCCTTTGCAAACCTCAAAATGTGGCTAAAAAACACATGTTCCTCACATTTATGTGGCAGAAAGTTCTGGAATCTGAGAGGAGCCACAAATTTCCTTCCACCCAGCGTTCCCCCAAGTTTCCCTATAAAAATGATACCTCACTTGTGTGGGTAGGCCTAGCGCCCGCGATAGGACACACCCCAAAGTGCAACGTGGACACATCCAAATTTTTGAAAGAAAACAGAGGTGTTTTTTGCAAAGTGCCTACCTGTAGATTTTGGCCTCTAGCTCAGCCGCCACCTAGGGAAAACTAACAAACCTGTGCATTTCTGACAACTAGAGACCTAGGGGAATCCAAAATGGGGTGACTTGTGTGGCTCGGACCAGGTTCTGTTACCCAGAATCCTTTGCAAACCTCAAAATTTGGCTAAAAAACACATGTTCCTCACATTTCTGTGGCAGAAAGTTCTGGAATCTGAGAGGAGCCACAAATTTCCTTCCACCCAGCAATCCCCCAAGTCTCCCTATAAAAATGATACCTCACTTGTGTGGGTAGGCCTAGCGCCCGCGATAGGACACACCCCAAAGTGCAACGTGGACACATCCAAATTTTTGAAAGAAAACAGAGGTGTTTTTTGCAAAGTGCCTACCTGTAGATTTTGGCCTCTAGCTCAGCCGCCACCTAGGGAAACCTAACAAACCTGTGCATTTCTGACAACTAGAGACCTAGGGGAATCCAAGATGGGGTGACTTGTGTGGCTCGGACCAGGTTCTGTTACCCAAAATCCTTTCCAAACCTCAAAATGTGGCTAAATAAACACATGTTCCTCACATTTCTGTGGCAGAAAGTTCTGGAATCTGAGAGGAGCCACAAATTTCCTTCCACCCAGCGTTCCCCCAAGTCTCCCTATAAAAATGATACCTCACTTGTGTGGGTAGGCCTAGCGCCCGCGATAGGACACACCCCAAAGTGCAACGTGGACACATCCAAATTTTTGAAAGAAAACAGAGGTGTTTTTTGCAAAGTGCCTACCTGTAGATTTTGTCCACTAGCTCAGCCGCCACCTAGGGAAACCTACCAAACCAGTGCATTTCTGAAAACTAGAGACCTAGGGGAATCCAAGATGGGGTGACTTGTGTGGCTCGGACCAGGTTCTGTTACCCAGAATCCTTTGCAAACCTCAAAATTTGGCTAAAAAAAACACATGTTCCTCACATTTCTGTGGCAGAAAGTTCTGGAATCTGAGAGGAGCCACAAATTTCCTTCCACACAGCGTTCCTCTAAGTCTCCCGAGAAAAATGATACCTTACTTGTGTGGGTAGGCCTAGCGCCCGCGACAGGAAACGCCCCAAAGTGCAACGTGGACACATCCACATTTTTTAAAGAAAACAGAGGTGTTTTTGCAAAGTGCCTACCTGTAGATTTTGGCCTGTAGCTCAGACGCCACCTAGGGAAACCTACCAAACCTGTGCATTTCTGAAAACTAGAGACTTAGGGGAATCTAAGATGGGGTGACTTGAGTGGCTCGGACCAGTTTCAGTAACCCAGAATCCTTTGCAAACCTCAAAATTTGGCTAAAAAAACACATGTTCCTCACATTTCTGTGGCAGAAAGTTCTGGAATCTGAGAGGAGCCACAAATTTCCTTCCACCCAGCGTTCCACCACTTCTCCCGATAAAAATGATACCTCACTTGTGTGGGTAGGCTTAGCGCCCGCGACAGGAAACGCCCCAAAGTGCAACATGGACACATCCACATTTTTGAAAGAAAACAGAGGTGTTTTTTGCAAAGTGCCTACCTGTAGATTTTGGCCTGTAGCTCAGCCGGCACCTAGGGAAACCTACCAAGCCTGTGCATTTCTGAAAACTAGAGAACTAGGGGAATCCAAAATGGGGTGACTTGTGTGGCTCGGACCAGGTTCTGTTACCCAGAATCCTTTGCAAACCTCAAAATTTGGCTAAAAAACACATGTTCCTCACATTTCTGTGGCAGAAAGTTCTGGAATCTGAGAGGAGCCACAAATTTCCTTCCACCCAGCGTTCCCCCAAGTCTCCCTATAAAAATGATACCTCACTTGTGTGGGTAGGCCTAGCGCCCGCGATAGGACACACCCCAAAGTGCAACGTGGGCACATCCAAATTTTTGAAAGAAAACAGAGGTGTTTTTTGCAAAGTGCCTACCTGTAGATTTTGGCCTCTAGCTCAGCCGCCACCTAGGGAAACCTAACAAACCTGTGCATTTCTGACAACTAGAGACCTAGGGGAATCCAAAATGGGGTGACTTGTGTGGCTCGGACCAGGTTCTGTTACCCAGAATCCTTTGCAAACCTCAAAATTTGGCTAAAAAACACATGTTCCTCACATTTCTGTGGCAGAAAGTTCTGGAATCTGAGAGGAGCCACAAATTTCCTTCCACCCAGCGTTCCCCCAAGTCTCCCGATAAAAATGATACCTCACTTGTGTGGGTAGGCCTAGCGCCCGCGACAGGAAACGCCCCAAAGTGCAACGTGGACACATCCACATTTTTGAAAGAAAACAGAGGTGTTTTTTGCAAAGTGCCTACCTGTAGATTTTGGCCTGTAGCTCAGCCGGCACCTAGGGAAACCTACCAAACCTGTGCATTTCTGAAAACTAGAGACCTAGGGGAATCCAAAATGGGGTGACTTGTGTGGCTCGGACCAGGTTCTGTTACCCAGAATCCTTTGCAAACCTCAAAATTTGGCTAAAAAACACATGTTCCTCACATTTATGTGGCAGAAAGTTCTGGAATCTGAGAGGAGCCACAAATTTCCTTCCACCCAGCGTTCCCCCAAGTTTCCCTATAAAAATGATACCTCACTTGTGTGGGTAGGCCTAGCGCCCGCGATAGGACACACCCCAAAGTGCAACGTGGACACATCCAAATTTTTGAAAGAAAACAGAGGTGTTTTTTGCAAAGTGCCTACCTGTAGATTTTGGCCTCTAGCTCAGCCGCCACCTAGGGAAAACTAACAAACCTGTGCATTTCTGACAACTAGAGACCTAGGGGAATCCAAAATGGGGTGACTTGTGTGGCTCGGACCAGGTTCTGTTACCCAGAATCCTTTGCAAACCTCAAAATTTGGCTAAAAAACACATGTTCCTCACATTTCTGTGGCAGAAAGTTCTGGAATCTGAGAGGAGCCACAAATTTCCTTCCACCCAGCAATCCCCCAAGTCTCCCTATAAAAATGATACCTCACTTGTGTGGGTAGGCCTAGCGCCCGCGATAGGACACACCCCAAAGTGCAACGTGGACACATCCAAATTTTTGAAAGAAAACAGAGGTGTTTTTTGCAAAGTGCCTACCTGTAGATTTTGGCCTCTAGCTCAGCCGCCACCTAGGGAAACCTAACAAACCTGTGCATTTCTGACAACTAGAGACCTAGGGGAATCCAAGATGGGGTGACTTGTGTGGCTCGGACCAGGTTCTGTTACCCAGAATCCTTTCCAAACCTCAAAATGTGGCTAAATAAACACATGTTCCTCACATTTCTGTGGCAGAAAGTTCTGGAATCTGAGAGGAGCCACAAATTTCCTTCCACCCAGCGTTCCCCCAAGTCTCCCTATAAAAATGATACCTCACTTGTGTGGGTAGGCCTAGCGCCCGCGATAGGACACACCCCAAAGTGCAACGTGGACACATCCAAATTTTTGAAAGAAAACAGAGGTGTTTTTTGCAAAGTGCCTACCTGTAGATTTTGTCCACTAGCTCAGCCGCCACCTAGGGAAACCTACCAAACCTGTGCATTTCTGAAAACTAGAGACCTAGGGGAATCCAAGATGGGGTGACTTGTGTGGCTCGGACCAGGTTCTGTTACCCAGAATCCTTTGCAAACCTCAAAATTTGGCTAAAAAAACACATGTTCCTCACATTTCTGTGGCAGAAAGTTCTGGAATCTGAGAGGAGCCACAAATTTCCTTCCACACAGCGTTCCTCTAAGTCTCCCGAGAAAAATGATACCTTACTTGTGTGGGTAGGCCTAGCGCCCGCGACAGGAAACGCCCCAAAGTGCAACGTGGACACATCCACATTTTTTAAAGAAAACAGAGGTGTTTTTTGCAAAGTGCCTACCTGTAGATTTTGGCCTGTAGCTCAGCCGCCACCTAGGGAAACCTACCAAACCTGTGCATTTCTGAAAACTAGAGACTTAGGGGAATCTAAGATGGGGTGACTTGAGTGGCTCGGACCAGTTTCAGTAACCCAGAATCCTTTGCAAACCTCAAAATTTGGCTAAAAAAACACATGTTCCTCACATTTCTGTGGCAGAAAGTTCTGGAATCTGAGAGGAGCCACAAATTTCCTTCCACCCAGCGTTCCCCCACGTCTCCCGATAAAAATGATACCTCACTTGTGTGGGTAGGCCTAGCGCCCGCAACAGGAAACACCCCAAAGCGCAACGTGGACACATCCACATTTTTGAAAGAAAACAGAGGTGTTTTTTGCAAAGTGCCTACCTGTAGATTTTGGCCTCTAGCTCAGCCGCCACCTAGGGAAACCTACCAACCCTGTGCATTTCTGAAAACTAGAGACTATGGGGAATCCAAGATGGGGTGACTTGTGTGGCTCGGACCAGGTTCTGTTACCCAGAATCCTTTGCAAACCTCTAAATTTGGCTAAAAAAACACATGTTCCTCACATTTCTGTGGCAGAAAGTTCTGGAATCTGAGAGAAGCCACAAATTTCCTTCCACCCAGCGTTCCCCCACGTCTCCCGATAAAAATGATACCTCACTTGTGTGGGTAGGCCCAGCGCCCGCGACAGGAAACGCCCCAAAGCGCAACGTGGACACATCCAAATTTTTGAGAGAAAACAGAGGTGTTTTTTGCAAAGTGCCTACCTGTAGATTTTGGCCTGAGCTCACCCGGCACCTAGGGAAACCTACCAAACCTGTGCATTTCTGAAAACTAGAGACCTAGGGGAATCCAAGATGGGGTGACTTGTGTGGCTCGGACCAGGTTCTGTTACCCAGAATCCTTTGCAAACCTCAAAATTTGGCTAAAAAAACACATGTTCCTCACATTTCTGTGGCAGAAAGTTCTGGAATCTGAGAGGAGCCACAAATTTCCTTCCACTCAGCGTTCCCCTAAGTCTCCCGAGAAAAATGATACCTCACTTGTGTGGGTAGGCCTAGCGCCCGCGACAGGAAACGCCCCAAAGTGCAACGTGGACACATCCACATTTTTGAAAGAAAACAGAGGTGTTTTTTGCAAAGTGCCTACCTGTAGATTTTGGCCTGTAGCTCAGCCGGCACCTAGGGAAACCTACCAAACCTGTGCATTTCTGAAAACTAGAGACCTAGGGGAATCCAAAATGGGGTGACTTGTGTGGCTCGGACCAGGTTCTGTTACCCAGAATCCTTTGCAAACCTCAAAATTTGGCTAAAAAACACATGTTCCTCACATTTCTGTGGCAGAAAGTTCTGGAATCTGAGAGGAGCCACAAATTTCCTTCCACCCAGCGTTCCCCCAAGTCTCCCTATAAAAATGATACCTCACTTGTGTGGGTAGGCCTAGCGCCCGCGATAGGACACACCCCAAAGTGCAACGTGGACACATCCAAAGTTTTGAAAGAAAACAGAGGTGTTTTTTGCAAAGTGCCTACCTGTAGATTTTGGCCTCTAGCTCAGCCGCCACCTAGGGAAACCTAACAAACCTGTGCATTTCTGACAACTAGAGACCTAGGGGAATCCAAGATGGGGTGACTTGTGTGGCTCGGACCAGGTTCTGTTACCCAGAATCCTTTCCAAACCTCAAAATGTGGCTAAATAAATACATGTTCCTCACATTTCTGTGGCAGAAAGTTCTGGAATCTGAGAGGAGCCACAAATTTCCTTCCACCCAGCGTTCCCCCACGTGTCCCGATAAAAATTATACCTCACTTGTGTGGGTAGGCCTAGCGCCCACGACAGGAAACGCCCCAAAGCGCAACGTGGACACATTCACATTTTTTAAAGAAAACAGAGGTGTTTTTTGCAAAGTGCCTACCTGTAGATTTTGGCCTGTAGCTCAGCTGGCACCTAGGGAAACCTACCAACCCTGTGCATTTCTGAAAACTAGAGACTATGGGGAATCCAAGATGGGGTGACTTGTGTGGCTCGGACCAGGTTCTGTTACCCAGAATCCTTTGCAAACCTCAAAATTTGGCTAAAAAAACACATGTTCCTCACATTTCTGTGGCAGAAAGTTCTGGAATCTGAGAGAAGCCACAAATTTCCTTCCACCCAGCGTTCCCCCACGTCTCCCGATAAAAATGATACCTCACTTGTGTGGGTAGGCCTAGCACCCGCGACAGGAAACGCCCCAAAGCGCAACGTGGACACATCCAAATTTTTGAGAGAAAACAGAGGTGTTTTTTGCAAAGTGCCTACCTGTAGATTTTGGCCTGAGCTCAGCCGGCACCTAGGGAAACCTACCAAACCTGTGCATTTCTGAAAACTAGAGACCTAGGGGAATCCAAGATGGGGTGACTTGTGTGGCTCGGACCAGGTTCTGTTACCCAGAATCCTTTGCAAACCTCTAAATTTGGCTAAAAAAACACATGTTCCTCACATTTCTGTGGCAGAAAGTTCTGGAATCTGAGAGAAGCCACAAATTTCCTTCCACCCAGCGTTCCCCCACGTCTCCCGATAAAAATGATACCTCACTTGTGTGGGTAGGCCTAGCGCCCGCAACAGGAAACGCCCCAAAGCGCAACGTGGACACATCCAAATTTTTGAGAGAAAACAGAGGTGTTTTTTGCAAAGTGCCTACCTGTAGATTTTGGCCTGAGCTCAGCCGGCACCTAGGGAAACCTACCAAACCTGTGCATTTCTGAAAACTAGAGACCTAGGGGAATCCAAGATGGGGTGACTTGTGTGGCTCGGACCAGGTTCTGTTACCCAGAATCCTTTGCAAACCTCAAAATTTGGCTAAAAAAACACATGTTCCTCATATTTCTGTGGCAGAAAGTTCTGGAATCTGAGAGGAGCCACAAATTTCCTTCCACTCAGCGTTCCCCTAAGTCTCCCGAGAAAAATGATACCTCACTTGTGTGGGTAGGCCTAGCGCCCGCGACAGGAAACGCCCCAAAGTGCAACGTGGACACATCCACATTTTTGAAAGAAAACAGAGGTGTTTTTTGCAAAGTGCCTACCTGTAGATTTTGGCCTGTAGCTCAGCCGGCACCTAGGGAAACCTACCAAACCTGTGCATTTCCGAAAACTAGAGACCTAGGGGAATCCAAAATGGGGTGACTTGTGTGGCTCGGACCAGGTTCTGTTACCCAGAATCCTTTGCAAACCTCAATATTTGGCTAAAAAACACATGTTCCTCACATTTCTGTGGCAGAAAGTTCTGGAATCTGAGAGGAGCCACAAATTTCCTTCCACCCAGCGTTCCCCCAAGTCTCCCTATAAAAATGATACCTCACTTGTGTGGGTAGGCCTAGCGCCCGCGATAGGACACACCCCAAAGTGCAACGTGGACACATCCAAATTTTTGAAAGAAAACAGAGGTGTTTTTTGCAAAGTGCCTACCTGTAGATTTTGGCCTCTAGCTCAGCCGCCACCTAGGGAAACCTAACAAACCTGTGCATTTCTGACAACTAGAGACCTAGGGGAATCCAAAATGGGGTGACTTGTGTGGCTCGGACCAGGTTCTGTTACCCAGAATCCTTTGCAAACCTCAAAATTTGGCTAAAAAACACATGTTCCTCATATTTCTGTGGCAGAAAGTTCTGGAATCTGAGAGGAGCCACAAATTTCCTTCCACCCAGCGTTCCCCCAAGTCTCCCTATAAAAATGATACCTCACTTGTGTGGGTAGACCTAGCGCCCGCGATAGGACACACCCCAAAGTGCAACGTGGACACATCCAAATTTTTGAGAGAAAACAGAGGTGTTTTTTGCAAAGTGCCTACCTGTAGATTTTGGCCTGAGCTCAGCCGGCACCTAGGGAAACCTACCAAACCTGTGCATTTCTGAAAACTAGAGACCTAGGGAAATCCAAGATGGGGTGACTTGTGTGGCTCGGACCAGGTTCTGTTACCCAGAATCCTTTGCAAACCTCAAAATTTGGGTAAAAAAACACATGTTCCTCATATTTCTGTGGCAGAAAGTTCTGGAATCTGAGAGGAGCCACAAATGTCCTTCCACCCAGCGTTCCCCCACGTCTCCCGATAAAAATGATACCTCACTTGTGTGGGTAGGCCTAGCGCCCGACACAGGAAACGCCCCAAAACGCAACGTGGACACATCCAATTTTTTGAAAGAAAACAGAGGTGTTTTTTGCAAAGTGCCTACCTGTAGATTTTGGCCTGTAGCTCAGCTGGCACCTACGGAAACCTACCAGACCTGTGCATTTATGAAAACTAGAGACCTAGGGGAATTCAAGATGGGGTGACTTGTGTGGTTCGGACCAGGTTCTGTTACCCAGAATCCTTTCCAAACCTCAAAATGTGGCTAAATAAACACATGTTCCTCACATTTCTGTGGCAGAAAGTTCTGGAATCTGAGAGGAGCCACAAATTTCCTTCCACCCAGCGTTCCCCCACGTCTCCCGATAAAAATGATACCTCACTTGTGTGGGTAGGCCTAGCGCCCGCAACAGGAAACGCCCCAAAGCGCAACGTGGACACATCCAAATTTTTGAAAGAAAACAGAGGTGTTTTTTGGAAAGTGCCTACCTGTAGATTTTGGCCTCTAGCTCAGCCGCCACCTAGGGAAACCTACCAACCCTGTGCATTTCTGACAACTTGAGATTATGGGGAATCCAAGATGGGGTGACTTGTGTGGCTCGGACCAGGTTCTGTTACCCAGAATCCTTTGCAAACCTCAAAATTTGGCTAAAAAAACACATGTTCCTCACATTTCTGTGGCAGAAAGTTCTGGAATCTGAGAGAAGCCACATATTTCCTTCCAGCCAGCGTTCCCCCACGTCTCCCGATAAAAATGATACCTCACTTGTGTGGGTAGGCCTAGCGCCCGCGACAGGAAACGCCCCAAAGCGCAACGTGGACACATCCAAATTTTTGAGAGAAAACAGAGGTGTTTTTTGCAAAGTGCCTACCTGTAGATTTTGGCCTGAGCTCAGCCGGCACCTAGGGAAACCTACCAAACCTGTGCATTTGTGAAAACTAGAGACCTAGGGGAATCCAAGATGGGGTGACTTGTGTGGCTCGGACCAGGTTCTGTTACCCAGAATCCTTTGCAAACCTCAAAATTTGGCTAAAAAAACACATGTTCCTCATATTTCTGTGGCAGAAAGTTCTGGAATCTGAGAGGAGCCACAAATTTCCTTCCACCCAGCGTTCCCCCACGTCTCCCGATAAAAATGATACCTCACTTGTGTGGGTAGGCTTAGCGCCCGCAACAGGAAACGCCCCAAAGCGCAACATGGACACATCCAAATTTTTGAAAGAAAACAGAGGTGTTTTTTGCAAAGTGCCTACCTGTAGATTTTGTCCACTAGCTCAGCCGCCACCTAGGGAAACCTACCAAACCAGTGCATTTCTGAAAACTAGAGACCTAGGGGAATCCAAGATGGGGTGACTTGTGTGGCTCGGACCAGGTTCTGTTACCCAGAATCCTTTGCAAACCTCAAAATTTGGCTAAAAAAACACATGTTCCTCACATTTCTGTGGCAGAAAGTTCTGGAATCTGAGAGGAGCCACAAATTTCCTTCCACACAGCGTTCCTCTAAGTCTCCTGAGAAAAATGATACCTTACTTGTGTGGGTAGGCCTAGCGCCCGCGACAGGAAACGCCCCAAAGTGCAACGTGGACACATCCACATTTTTTAAAGAAAACAGAGGTGTTTTTTGCAAAGTGCCTACCTGTAGATTTTGGCCTGTAGCTCAGCCGCCACCTAGGGAAACCTACCAAACCTGTGCATTTCTGAAAACTAGAGACTTAGGGGAATCTAAGATGGGGTGACTTGAGTGGCTCGGACCAGTTTCAGTAACCCAGAATCCTTTGCAAACCTCAAAATTTGGCTAAAAAAACACATGTTCCTCACATTTCTGTGGCAGAAAGTTCTGGAATCTGAGAGGAGCCACAAATTTCCTTCCACCCAGCGTTCCACCACTTCTCCCGATAAAAATGATACCTCATTTGTGTGGGTAGGCTTAGCGCCCGCGACAGGAAACGCCCCAAAGTGCAACATGGACACATCCACATTTTTGAAAGAAAACAGAGGTGTTTTTTGCAAAGTGCCTACCTGTAGATTTTGGCCTGTAGCTCAGCCGGCACCTAGGGAAACCTACCAAGCCTGTGCATTTCTGAAAACTAGAGAACTAGGGGAATCCAAAATGGGGTGACTTGTGTGGCTCGGACCAGGTTCTGTTACCCAGAATCCTTTGCAAACCTCAAAATTTGGCTAAAAAACACATGTTCCTCACATTTCTGTGGCAGAAAGTTCTGGAATCTGAGAGGAGCCACAAATTTCCTTCCACCCAGCGTTCCCCCAAGTCTCCCTATAAAAATGATACCTCACTTGTGTGGGTAGGCCTAGCGCCCGCGATAGGACACACCCCAAAGTGCAACGTGGGCACATCCAAATTTTTGAAAGAAAACAGAGGTGTTTTTTGCAAAGTGCCTACCTGTAGATTTTGGCCTCTAGCTCAGCCGCCACCTAGGGAAACCTAACAAACCTGTGCATTTCTGACAACTAGAGACCTAGGGGAATCCAAAATGGGGTGACTTGTGTGGCTCGGACCAGGTTCTGTTACCCAGAATCCTTTGCAAACCTCAAAATTTGGCTAAAAAACACATGTTCCTCACATTTCTGTGGCAGAAAGTTCTGGAATCTGAGAGGAGCCACAAATTTCCTTCCACCCAGCGTTCCCCCAAGTCTCCCGATAAAAATGATACCTCACTTGTGTGGGTAGGCCTAGCGCCCGCGACAGGAAACGCCCCAAAGTGCAACGTGGACACATCCACATTTTTGAAAGAAAACAGAGGTGTTTTTTGCAAAGTGCCTACCTGTAGATTTTGGCCTGTAGCTCAGCCGGCACCTAGGGAAACCTACCAAACCTGTGCATTTCTGAAAACTAGAGACCTAGGGGAATCCAAAATGGGGTGACTTGTGTGGCTCGGACCAGGTTCTGTTACCCAGAATCCTTTGCAAACCTCAAAATTTGGCTAAAAAACACATGTTCCTCACATTTATGTGGCAGAAAGTTCTGGAATCTGAGAGGAGCCACAAATTTCCTTCCACCCAGCGTTCCCCCAAGTTTCCCTATAAAAATGATACCTCACTTGTGTGGGTAGGCCTAGCGCCCGCGATAGGACACACCCCAAAGTGCAACGTGGACACATCCAAATTTTTGAAAGAAAACAGAGGTGTTTTTTGCAAAGTGCCTACCTGTAGATTTTGGCCTCTAGCTCAGCCGCCACCTAGGGAAAACTAACAAACCTGTGCATTTCTGACAACTAGAGACCTAGGGGAATCCAAAATGGGGTGACTTGTGTGGCTCGGACCAGGTTCTGTTACCCAGAATCCTTTGCAAACCTCAAAATTTGGCTAAAAAACACATGTTCCTCACATTTCTGTGGCAGAAAGTTCTGGAATCTGAGAGGAGCCACAAATTTCCTTCCACCCAGCAATCCCCCAAGTCTCCCTATAAAAATGATACCTCACTTGTGTGGGTAGGCCTAGCGCCCGCGATAGGACACACCCCAAAGTGCAACGTGGACACATCCAAATTTTTGAAAGAAAACAGAGGTGTTTTTTGCAAAGTGCCTACCTGTAGATTTTGGCCTCTAGCTCAGCCGCCACCTAGGGAAACCTAACAAACCTGTGCATTTCTGACAACTAGAGACCTAGGGGAATCCAAGATGGGGTGACTTGTGTGGCTCGGACCAGGTTCTGTTACCCAGAATCCTTTCCAAACCTCAAAATGTGGCTAAATAAACACATGTTCCTCACATTTCTGTGGCAGAAAGTTCTGGAATCTGAGAGGAGCCACAAATTTCCTTCCACCCAGCGTTCCCCCAAGTCTCCCTATAAAAATGATACCTCACTTGTGTGGGTAGGCCTAGCGCCCGCGATAGGACACACCCCAAAGTGCAACGTGGACACATCCAAATTTTTGAAAGAAAACAGAGGTGTTTTTTGCAAAGTGCCTACCTGTAGATTTTGTCCACTAGCTCAGCCGCCACCTAGGGAAACCTACCAAACCAGTGCATTTCTGAAAACTAGAGACCTAGGGGAATCCAAGATGGGGTGACTTGTGTGGCTCGGACCAGGTTCTGTTACCCAGAATCCTTTGCAAACCTCAAAATTTGGCTAAAAAAACACATGTTCCTCACATTTCTGTGGCAGAAAGTTCTGGAATCTGAGAGGAGCCACAAATTTCCTTCCACACAGCGTTCCTCTAAGTCTCCCGAGAAAAATGATACCTTACTTGTGTGGGTAGGCCTAGCGCCCGCGACAGGAAACGCCCCAAAGTGCAACGTGGACACATCCACATTTTTTAAAGAAAACAGAGGTGTTTTTTGCAAAGTGCCTACCTGTAGATTTTGGCCTGTAGCTCAGACGCCACCTAGGGAAACCTACCAAACCTGTGCATTTCTGAAAACTAGAGACTTAGGGGAATCTAAGATGGGGTGACTTGAGTGGCTCGGACCAGTTTCAGTAACCCAGAATCCTTTGCAAACCTCAAAATTTGGCTAAAAAAACACATGTTCCTCACATTTCTGTGGCAGAAAGTTCTGGAATCTGAGAGGAGCCACAAATTTCCTTCCACCCAGCGTTCCACCACTTCTCCCGATAAAAATGATACCTCACTTGTGTGGGTAGGCTTAGCGCCCGCGACAGGAAACGCCCCAAAGTGCAACATGGACACATCCACATTTTTGAAAGAAAACAGAGGTGTTTTTTGCAAAGTGCCTACCTGTAGATTTTGGCCTGTAGCTCAGCCGGCACCTAGGGAAACCTACCAAGCCTGTGCATTTCTGAAAACTAGAGAACTAGGGGAATCCAAAATGGGGTGACTTGTGTGGCTCGGACCAGGTTCTGTTACCCAGAATCCTTTGCAAACCTCAAAATTTGGCTAAAAAACACATGTTCCTCACATTTCTGTGGCAGAAAGTTCTGGAATCTGAGAGGAGCCACAAATTTCCTTCCACCCAGCGTTCCCCCAAGTCTCCCGATAAAAATGATACCTCACTTGTGTGGGTAGGCCTAGCGCCCGCGACAGGAAACGCCCCAAAGTGCAACGTGGACACATCCACATTTTTGAAAGAAAACAGAGGTGTTTTTTGCAAAGTGCCTACCTGTAGATTTTGGCCTGTAGCTCAGCCGGCACCTAGGGAAACCTACCAAACCTGTGCATTTCTGAAAACTAGAGACCTAGGGGAATCCAAAATGGGGTGACTTGTGTGGCTCGGACCAGGTTCTGTTACCCAGAATCCTTTGCAAACCTCAAAATTTGGCTAAAAAACACATGTTCCTCACATTTATGTGGCAGAAAGTTCTGGAATCTGAGAGGAGCCACAAATTTCCTTCCACCCAGCGTTCCCCCAAGTTTCCCTATAAAAATGATACCTCACTTGTGTGGGTAGGCCTAGCGCCCGCGATAGGACACACCCCAAAGTGCAACGTGGACACATCCAAATTTTTGAAAGAAAACAGAGGTGTTTTTTGCAAAGTGCCTACCTGTAGATTTTGGCCTCTAGCTCAGCCGCCACCTAGGGAAAACTAACAAACCTGTGCATTTCTGACAACTAGAGACCTAGGGGAATCCAAAATGGGGTGACTTGTGTGGCTCGGACCAGGTTCTGTTACCCAGAATCCTTTGCAAACCTCAAAATTTGGCTAAAAAACACATGTTCCTCACATTTCTGTGGCAGAAAGTTCTGGAATCTGAGAGGAGCCACAAATTTCCTTCCACCCAGCAATCCCCCAAGTCTCCCTATAAAAATGATACCTCACTTGTGTGGGTAGGCCTAGCGCCCGCGATAGGACACACCCCAAAGTGCAACGTGGACACATCCAAATTTTTGAAAGAAAACAGAGGTGTTTTTTGCAAAGTGCCTACCTGTAGATTTTGGCCTCTAGCTCAGCCGCCACCTAGGGAAACCTAACAAACCTGTGCATTTCTGACAACTAGAGACCTAGGGGAATCCAAGATGGGGTGACTTGTGTGGCTCGGACCAGGTTCTGTTACCCAGAATCCTTTCCAAACCTCAAAATGTGGCTAAATAAACACATGTTCCTCACATTTCTGTGGCAGAAAGTTCTGGAATCTGAGAGGAGCCACAAATTTCCTTCCACCCAGCGTTCCCCCAAGTCTCCCTATAAAAATGATACCTCACTTGTGTGGGTAGGCCTAGCGCCCGCGATAGGACACACCCCAAAGTGCAACGTGGACACATCCAAATTTTTGAAAGAAAACAGAGGTGTTTTTTGCAAAGTGCCTACCTGTAGATTTTGGCCTCTAGCTCAGCCGCCACCTAGGGAAACCTACCAACCCTGTGCATTTCTGAAAACTAGAGACTATGGGGAATCCAAGATGGGGTGACTTGTGTGGCTCGGACCAGGTTCTGTTACCCAGAATCCTTTGCAAACCTCTAAATTTGGCTAAAAAAACACATGTTCCTCACATTTCTGTGGCAGAAAGTTCTGGAATCTGAGAGAAGCCACAAATTTCCTTCCACCCAGCGTTCCCCCACGTCTCCCGATAAAAATGATACCTCACTTGTGTGGGTAGGCCCAGCGCCCGCGACAGGAAACGCCCCAAAGCGCAACGTGGACACATCCAAATTTTTGAGAGAAAACAGAGGTGTTTTTTGCAAAGTGCCTACCTGTAGATTTTGGCCTGAGCTCACCCGGCACCTAGGGAAACCTACCAAACCTGTGCATTTCTGAAAACTAGAGACCTAGGGGAATCCAAGATGGGGTGACTTGTGTGGCTCGGACCAGGTTCTGTTACCCAGAATCCTTTGCAAACCTCAAAATTTGGCTAAAAAAACACATGTTCCTCACATTTCTGTGGCAGAAAGTTCTGGAATCTGAGAGGAGCCACAAATTTCCTTCCACTCAGCGTTCCCCTAAGTCTCCCGAGAAAAATGATACCTCACTTGTGTGGGTAGGCCTAGCGCCCGCGACAGGAAACGCCCCAAAGTGCAACGTGGACACATCCACATTTTTGAAAGAAAACAGAGGTGTTTTTTGCAAAGTGCCTACCTGTAGATTTTGGCCTGTAGCTCAGCCGGCACCTAGGGAAACCTACCAAACCTGTGCATTTCTGAAAACTAGAGACCTAGGGGAATCCAAAATGGGGTGACTTGTGTGGCTCGGACCAGGTTCTGTTACCCAGAATCCTTTGCAAACCTCAAAATTTGGCTAAAAAACACATGTTCCTCACATTTCTGTGGCAGAAAGTTCTGGAATCTGAGAGGAGCCACAAATTTCCTTCCACCCAGCGTTCCCCCAAGTCTCCCTATAAAAATGATACCTCACTTGTGTGGGTAGGCCTAGCGCCCGCGATAGGACACACCCCAAAGTGCAACGTGGACACATCCAAATTTTTGAAAGAAAACAGAGGTGTTTTTTGCAAAGTGCCTACCTGTAGATTTTGGCCTCTAGCTCAGCCGCCACCTAGGGAAACCTAACAAACCTGTGCATTTCTGACAACTAGAGACCTAGGGGAATCCAAGATGGGGTGACTTGTGTGGCTCGGACCAGGTTCTGTTACCCAGAATCCTTTCCAAACCTCAAAATGTGGCTAAATAAATACATGTTCCTCACATTTCTGTGGCAGAAAGTTCTGGAATCTGAGAGGAGCCACAAATTTCCTTCCACCCAGCGTTCCCCCACGTGTCCCGATAAAAATTATACCTCACTTGTGTGGGTAGGCCTAGCGCCCACGACAGGAAACGCCCCAAAGCGCAACGTGGACACATTCACATTTTTTAAAGAAAACAGAGGTGTTTTTTGCAAAGTGCCTACCTGTAGATTTTGGCCTGTAGCTCAGCTGGCACCTAGGGAAACCTACCAACCCTGTGCATTTCTGAAAACTAGAGACTATGGGGAATCCAAGATGGGGTGACTTGTGTGGCTCGGACCAGGTTCTGTTACCCAGAATCCTTTGCAAACCTCAAAATTTGGCTAAAAAAACACATGTTCCTCACATTTCTGTGGCAGAAAGTTCTGGAATCTGAGAGAAGCCACAAATTTCCTTCCACCCAGCGTTCCCCCACGTCTCCCGATAAAAATGATACCTCACTTGTGTGGGTAGGCCTAGCACCCGCGACAGGAAACGCCCCAAAGCGCAACGTGGACACATCCAAATTTTTGAGAGAAAACAGAGGTGTTTTTTGCAAAGTGCCTACCTGTAGATTTTGGCCTGAGCTCAGCCGGCACCTAGGGAAACCTACCAAACCTGTGCATTTCT
Source organism: Pleurodeles waltl (assembly GCF_031143425.1). Lineage (NCBI taxonomy): Eukaryota > Metazoa > Chordata > Amphibia > Caudata > Salamandridae > Pleurodeles > Pleurodeles waltl. The sequence continues at coordinate 4,613,299 of NC_090439.1, forward strand.
GAAAACTAGAGACCTAGGGGAATCCAAGATGGGGTGACTTGTGTGGCTCGGACCAGGTTCTGTTACCCAGAATCCTTTGCAAACCTCTAAATTTGGCTAAAAAAACACATGTTCCTCACATTTCTGTGGCAGAAAGTTCTGGAATCTGAGAGAAGCCACAAATTTCCTTCCACCCAGCGTTCCCCCACGTCTCCCGATAAAAATGATACCTCACTTGTGTGGGTAGGCCTAGCGCCCGCAACAGGAAACGCCCCAAAGCGCAACGTGGACACATCCAAATTTTTGAGAGAAAACAGAGGTGTTTTTTGCAAAGTGCCTACCTGTAGATTTTGGCCTGAGCTCAGCCGGCACCTAGGGAAACCTACCAAACCTGTGCATTTCTGAAAACTAGAGACCTAGGGGAATCCAAGATGGGGTGACTTGTGTGGCTCGGACCAGGTTCTGTTACCCAGAATCCTTTGCAAACCTCAAAATTTGGCTAAAAAAACACATGTTCCTCATATTTCTGTGGCAGAAAGTTCTGGAATCTGAGAGGAGCCACAAATTTCCTTCCACTCAGCGTTCCCCTAAGTCTCCCGAGAAAAATGATACCTCACTTGTGTGGGTAGGCCTAGCGCCCGCGACAGGAAACGCCCCAAAGTGCAACGTGGACACATCCACATTTTTGAAAGAAAACAGAGGTGTTTTTTGCAAAGTGCCTACCTGTAGATTTTGGCCTGTAGCTCAGCCGGCACCTAGGGAAACCTACCAAACCTGTGCATTTCCGAAAACTAGAGACCTAGGGGAATCCAAAATGGGGTGACTTGTGTGGCTCGGACCAGGTTCTGTTACCCAGAATCCTTTGCAAACCTCAATATTTGGCTAAAAAACACATGTTCCTCACATTTCTGTGGCAGAAAGTTCTGGAATCTGAGAGGAGCCACAAATTTCCTTCCACCCAGCGTTCCCCCAAGTCTCCCTATAAAAATGATACCTCACTTGTGTGGGTAGGCCTAGCGCCCGCGATAGGACACACCCCAAAGTGCAACGTGGACACATCCAAATTTTTGAAAGAAAACAGAGGTGTTTTTTGCAAAGTGCCTACCTGTAGATTTTGGCCTCTAGCTCAGCCGCCACCTAGGGAAACCTAACAAACCTGTGCATTTCTGACAACTAGAGACCTAGGGGAATCCAAAATGGGGTGACTTGTGTGGCTCGGACCAGGTTCTGTTACCCAGAATCCTTTGCAAACCTCAAAATTTGGCTAAAAAACACATGTTCCTCACATTTCTGTGGCAGAAAGTTCTGGAATCTGAGAGGAGCCACAAATTTCCTTCCACCCAGCGTTCCCCCAAGTCTCCCTATAAAAATGATACCTCACTTGTGTGGGTAGGCCTAGCGCCCGCGATAGGACACACCCCAAAGTGCAACGTGGACACATCCAAATTTTTGAGAGAAAACAGAGGTGTTTTTTGCAAAGTGCCTACCTGTAGATTTTGGCCTGAGCTCAGCCGGCACCTAGGGAAACCTACCAAACCTGTGCATTTCTGAAAACTAGAGACCTAGGGAAATCCAAGATGGGGTGACTTGTGTGGCTCGGACCAGGTTCTGTTACCCAGAATCCTTTGCAAACCTCAAAATTTGGGTAAAAAAACACATGTTCCTCATATTTCTGTGGCAGAAAGTTCTGGAATCTGAGAGGAGCCACAAATGTCCTTCCACCCAGCGTTCCCCCACGTCTCCCGATAAAAATGATACCTCACTTGTGTGGGTAGGCCTAGCGCCCGACACAGGAAACGCCCCAAAACGCAACGTGGACACATCCAATTTTTTGAAAGAAAACAGAGGTGTTTTTTGCAAAGTGCCTACCTGTAGATTTTGGCCTGTAGCTCAGCTGGCACCTACGGAAACCTACCAGACCTGTGCATTTATGAAAACTAGAGACCTAGGGGAATTCAAGATGGGGTGACTTGTGTGGTTCGGACCAGGTTCTGTTACCCAGAATCCTTTCCAAACCTCAAAATGTGGCTAAATAAACACATGTTCCTCACATTTCTGTGGCAGAAAGTTCTGGAATCTGAGAGGAGCCACAAATTTCCTTCCACCCAGCGTTCCCCCACGTCTCCCGATAAAAATGATACCTCACTTGTGTGGGTAGGCCTAGCGCCCGCAACAGGAAACGCCCCAAAGCGCAACGTGGACACATCCAAATTTTTGAAAGAAAACAGAGGTGTTTTTTGGAAAGTGCCTACCTGTAGATTTTGGCCTCTAGCTCAGCCGCCACCTAGGGAAACCTACCAACCCTGTGCATTTCTGACAACTTGAGATTATGGGGAATCCAAGATGGGGTGACTTGTGTGGCTCGGACCAGGTTCTGTTACCCAGAATCCTTTGCAAACCTCAAAATTTGGCTAAAAAAACACATGTTCCTCACATTTCTGTGGCAGAAAGTTCTGGAATCTGAGAGAAGCCACATATTTCCTTCCAGCCAGCGTTCCCCCACGTCTCCCGATAAAAATGATACCTCACTTGTGTGGGTAGGCCTAGCGCCCGCGACAGGAAACGCCCCAAAGCGCAACGTGGACACATCCAAATTTTTGAGAGAAAACAGAGGTGTTTTTTGCAAAGTGCCTACCTGTAGATTTTGGCCTGAGCTCAGCCGGCACCTAGGGAAACCTACCAAACCTGTGCATTTGTGAAAACTAGAGACCTAGGGGAATCCAAGATGGGGTGACTTGTGTGGCTCGGACCAGGTTCTGTTACCCAGAATCCTTTGCAAACCTCAAAATTTGGCTAAAAAAACACATGTTCCTCATATTTCTGTGGCAGAAAGTTCTGGAATCTGAGAGGAGCCACAAATTTCCTTCCACCCAGCGTTCCCCCACGTCTCCCGATAAAAATGATACCTCACTTGTGTGGGTAGGCTTAGCGCCCGCAACAGGAAACGCCCCAAAGCGCAACATGGACACATCCAAATTTTTGAAAGAAAACAGAGGTGTTTTTTGCAAAGTGCCTACCTGTAGATTTTGTCCACTAGCTCAGCCGCCACCTAGGGAAACCTACCAAACCAGTGCATTTCTGAAAACTAGAGACCTAGGGGAATCCAAGATGGGGTGACTTGTGTGGCTCGGACCAGGTTCTGTTACCCAGAATCCTTTGCAAACCTCAAAATTTGGCTAAAAAAACACATGTTCCTCACATTTCTGTGGCAGAAAGTTCTGGAATCTGAGAGGAGCCACAAATTTCCTTCCACACAGCGTTCCTCTAAGTCTCCCGAGAAAAATGATACCTTACTTGTGTGGGTAGGCCTAGCGCCCGCGACAGGAAACGCCCCAAAGTGCAACGTGGACACATCCACATTTTTTAAAGAAAACAGAGGTGTTTTTTGCAAAGTGCCTACCTGTAGATTTTGGCCTGTAGCTCAGCCGCCACCTAGGGAAACCTACCAAACCTGTGCATTTCTGAAAACTAGAGACTTAGGGGAATCTAAGATGGGGTGACTTGAGTGGCTCGGACCAGTTTCAGTAACCCAGAATCCTTTGCAAACCTCAAAATTTGGCTAAAAAAACACATGTTCCTCACATTTCTGTGGCAGAAAGTTCTGGAATCTGAGAGGAGCCACAAATTTCCTTCCACCCAGCGTTCCACCACTTCTCCCGATAAAAATGATACCTCACTTGTGTGGGTAGGCTTAGCGCCCGCGACAGGAAACGCCCCAAAGTGCAACATGGACACATCCACATTTTTGAAAGAAAACAGAGGTGTTTTTTGCAAAGTGCCTACCTGTAGATTTTGGCCTGTAGCTCAGCCGGCACCTAGGGAAACCTACCAAGCCTGTGCATTTCTGAAAACTAGAGAACTAGGGGAATCCAAAATGGGGTGACTTGTGTGGCTCGGACCAGGTTCTGTTACCCAGAATCCTTTGCAAACCTCAAAATTTGGCTAAAAAACACATGTTCCTCACATTTCTGTGGCAGAAAGTTCTGGAATCTGAGAGGAGCCACAAATTTCCTTCCACCCAGCGTTCCCCCAAGTCTCCCTATAAAAATGATACCTCACTTGTGTGGGTAGGCCTAGCGCCCGCGATAGGACACACCCCAAAGTGCAACGTGGGCACATCCAAATTTTTGAAAGAAAACAGAGGTGTTTTTTGCAAAGTGCCTACCTGTAGATTTTGGCCTCTAGCTCAGCCGCCACCTAGGGAAACCTAACAAACCTGTGCATTTCTGACAACTAGAGACCTAGGGGAATCCAAAATGGGGTGACTTGTGTGGCTCGGACCAGGTTCTGTTACCCAGAATCCTTTGCAAACCTCAAAATTTGGCTAAAAAACACATGTTCCTCACATTTCTGTGGCAGAAAGTTCTGGAATCTGAGAGGAGCCACAAATTTCCTTCCACCCAGCGTTCCCCCAAGTCTCCCGATAAAAATGATACCTCACTTGTGTGGGTAGGCCTAGCGCCCGCGACAGGAAACGCCCCAAAGTGCAACGTGGACACATCCACATTTTTGAAAGAAAACAGAGGTGTTTTTTGCAAAGTGCCTACCTGTAGATTTTGGCCTGTAGCTCAGCCGGCACCTAGGGAAACCTACCAAACCTGTGCATTTCTGAAAACTAGAGACCTAGGGGAATCCAAAATGGGGTGACTTGTGTGGCTCGGACCAGGTTCTGTTACCCAGAATCCTTTGCAAACCTCAAAATTTGGCTAAAAAACACATGTTCCTCACATTTATGTGGCAGAAAGTTCTGGAATCTGAGAGGAGCCACAAATTTCCTTCCACCCAGCGTTCCCCCAAGTTTCCCTATAAAAATGATACCTCACTTGTGTGGGTAGGCCTAGCGCCCGCGATAGGACACACCCCAAAGTGCAACGTGGACACATCCAAATTTTTGAAAGAAAACAGAGGTGTTTTTTGCAAAGTGCCTACCTGTAGATTTTGGCCTCTAGCTCAGCCGCCACCTAGGGAAAACTAACAAACCTGTGCATTTCTGACAACTAGAGACCTAGGGGAATCCAAAATGGGGTGACTTGTGTGGCTCGGACCAGGTTCTGTTACCCAGAATCCTTTGCAAACCTCAAAATTTGGCTAAAAAACACATGTTCCTCACATTTCTGTGGCAGAAAGTTCTGGAATCTGAGAGGAGCCACAAATTTCCTTCCACCCAGCAATCCCCCAAGTCTCCCTATAAAAATGATACCTCACTTGTGTGGGTAGGCCTAGCGCCCGCGATAGGACACACCCCAAAGTGCAACGTGGACACATCCAAATTTTTGAAAGAAAACAGAGGTGTTTTTTGCAAAGTGCCTACCTGTAGATTTTGGCCTCTAGCTCAGCCGCCACCTAGGGAAACCTAACAAACCTGTGCATTTCTGACAACTAGAGACCTAGGGGAATCCAAGATGGGGTGACTTGTGTGGCTCGGACCAGGTTCTGTTACCCAGAATCCTTTCCAAACCTCAAAATGTGGCTAAATAAACACATGTTCCTCACATTTCTGTGGCAGAAAGTTCTGGAATCTGAGAGGAGCCACAAATTTCCTTCCACCCAGCGTTCCCCCAAGTCTCCCTATAAAAATGATACCTCACTTGTGTGGGTAGGCCTAGCGCCCGCGATAGGACACACCCCAAAGTGCAACGTGGACACATCCAAATTTTTGAAAGAAAACAGAGGTGTTTTTTGCAAAGTGCCTACCTGTAGATTTTGTCCACTAGCTCAGCCGCCACCTAGGGAAACCTACCAAACCAGTGCATTTCTGAAAACTAGAGACCTAGGGGAATCCAAGATGGGGTGACTTGTGTGGCTCGGACCAGGTTCTGTTACCCAGAATCCTTTGCAAACCTCAAAATTTGGCTAAAAAAACACATGTTCCTCACATTTCTGTGGCAGAAAGTTCTGGAATCTGAGAGGAGCCACAAATTTCCTTCCACACAGCGTTCCTCTAAGTCTCCCGAGAAAAATGATACCTTACTTGTGTGGGTAGGCCTAGCGCCCGCGACAGGAAACGCCCCAAAGTGCAACGTGGACACATCCACATTTTTTAAAGAAAACAGAGGTGTTTTTTGCAAAGTGCCTACCTGTAGATTTTGGCCTGTAGCTCAGACGCCACCTAGGGAAACCTACCAAACCTGTGCATTTCTGAAAACTAGAGACTTAGGGGAATCTAAGATGGGGTGACTTGAGTGGCTCGGACCAGTTTCAGTAACCCAGAATCCTTTGCAAACCTCAAAATTTGGCTAAAAAAACACATGTTCCTCACATTTCTGTGGCAGAAAGTTCTGGAATCTGAGAGGAGCCACAAATTTCCTTCCACCCAGCGTTCCACCACTTCTCCCGATAAAAATGATACCTCACTTGTGTGGGTAGGCTTAGCGCCCGCGACAGGAAACGCCCCAAAGTGCAACATGGACACATCCACATTTTTGAAAGAAAACAGAGGTGTTTTTTGCAAAGTGCCTACCTGTAGATTTTGGCCTGTAGCTCAGCCGGCACCTAGGGAAACCTACCAAGCCTGTGCATTTCTGAAAACTAGAGAACTAGGGGAATCCAAAATGGGGTGACTTGTGTGGCTCGGACCAGGTTCTGTTACCCAGAATCCTTTGCAAACCTCAAAATTTGGCTAAAAAACACATGTTCCTCACATTTCTGTGGCAGAAAGTTCTGGAATCTGAGAGGAGCCACAAATTTCCTTCCACCCAGCGTTCCCCCAAGTCTCCCGATAAAAATGATACCTCACTTGTGTGGGTAGGCCTAGCGCCCGCGACAGGAAACGCCCCAAAGTGCAACGTGGACACATCCACATTTTTGAAAGAAAACAGAGGTGTTTTTTGCAAAGTGCCTACCTGTAGATTTTGGCCTGTAGCTCAGCCGGCACCTAGGGAAACCTACCAAACCTGTGCATTTCTGAAAACTAGAGACCTAGGGGAATCCAAAATGGGGTGACTTGTGTGGCTCGGACCAGGTTCTGTTACCCAGAATCCTTTGCAAACCTCAAAATTTGGCTAAAAAACACATGTTCCTCACATTTATGTGGCAGAAAGTTCTGGAATCTGAGAGGAGCCACAAATTTCCTTCCACCCAGCGTTCCCCCAAGTTTCCCTATAAAAATGATACCTCACTTGTGTGGGTAGGCCTAGCGCCCGCGATAGGACACACCCCAAAGTGCAACGTGGACACATCCAAATTTTTGAAAGAAAACAGAGGTGTTTTTTGCAAAGTGCCTACCTGTAGATTTTGGCCTCTAGCTCAGCCGCCACCTAGGGAAAACTAACAAACCTGTGCATTTCTGACAACTAGAGACCTAGGGGAATCCAAAATGGGGTGACTTGTGTGGCTCGGACCAGGTTCTGTTACCCAGAATCCTTTGCAAACCTCAAAATTTGGCTAAAAAACACATGTTCCTCACATTTCTGTGGCAGAAAGTTCTGGAATCTGAGAGGAGCCACAAATTTCCTTCCACCCAGCAATCCCCCAAGTCTCCCTATAAAAATGATACCTCACTTGTGTGGGTAGGCCTAGCGCCCGCGATAGGACACACCCCAAAGTGCAACGTGGACACATCCAAATTTTTGAAAGAAAACAGAGGTGTTTTTTGCAAAGTGCCTACCTGTAGATTTTGGCCTCTAGCTCAGCCGCCACCTAGGGAAACCTAACAAACCTGTGCATTTCTGACAACTAGAGACCTAGGGGAATCCAAGATGGGGTGACTTGTGTGGCTCGGACCAGGTTCTGTTACCCAGAATCCTTTCCAAACCTCAAAATGTGGCTAAATAAACACATGTTCCTCACATTTCTGTGGCAGAAAGTTCTGGAATCTGAGAGGAGCCACAAATTTCCTTCCACCCAGCGTTCCCCCAAGTCTCCCTATAAAAATGATACCTCACTTGTGTGGGTAGGCCTAGCGCCCGCGATAGGACACACCCCAAAGTGCAACGTGGACACATCCAAATTTTTGAAAGAAAACAGAGGTGTTTTTTGCAAAGTGCCTACCTGTAGATTTTGTCCACTAGCTCAGCCGCCACCTAGGGAAACCTACCAAACCAGTGCATTTCTGAAAACTAGAGACCTAGGGGAATCCAAGATGGGGTGACTTGTGTGGCTCGGACCAGGTTCTGTTACCCAGAATCCTTTGCAAACCTCAAAATTTGGCTAAAAAAACACATGTTCCTCACATTTCTGTGGCAGAAAGTTCTGGAATCTGAGAGGAGCCACAAATTTCCTTCCACACAGCGTTCCTCTAAGTCTCCCGAGAAAAATGATACCTTACTTGTGTGGGTAGGCCTAGCGCCCGCGACAGGAAACGCCCCAAAGTGCAACGTGGACACATCCACATTTTTTAAAGAAAACAGAGGTGTTTTTTGCAAAGTGCCTACCTGTAGATTTTGGCCTGTAGCTCAGACGCCACCTAGGGAAACCTACCAAACCTGTGCATTTCTGAAAACTAGAGACTTAGGGGAATCTAAGATGGGGTGACTTGAGTGGCTCGGACCAGTTTCAGTAACCCAGAATCCTTTGCAAACCTCAAAATTTGGCTAAAAAAACACATGTTCCTCACATTTCTGTGGCAGAAAGTTCTGGAATCTGAGAGGAGCCACAAATTTCCTTCCACCCAGCGTTCCACCACTTCTCCCGATAAAAATGATACCTCACTTGTGTGGGTAGGCTTAGCGCCCGCGACAGGAAACGCCCCAAAGTGCAACATGGACACATCCACATTTTTGAAAGAAAACAGAGGTGTTTTTTGCAAAGTGCCTACCTGTAGATTTTGGCCTGTAGCTCAGCCGGCACCTAGGGAAACCTACCAAGCCTGTGCATTTCTGAAAACTAGAGAACTAGGGGAATCCAAAATGGGGTGACTTGTGTGGCTCGGACCAGGTTCTGTTACCCAGAATCCTTTGCAAACCTCAAAATTTGGCTAAAAAACACATGTTCCTCACATTTCTGTGGCAGAAAGTTCTGGAATCTGAGAGGAGCCACAAATTTCCTTCCACCCAGCGTTCCCCCAAGTCTCCCTATAAAAATGATACCTCACTTGTGTGGGTAGGCCTAGCGCCCGCGATAGGACACACCCCAAAGTGCAACGTGGGCACATCCAAATTTTTGAAAGAAAACAGAGGTGTTTTTTGCAAAGTGCCTACCTGTAGATTTTGGCCTCTAGCTCAGCCGCCACCTAGGGAAACCTAACAAACCTGTGCATTTCTGACAACTAGAGACCTAGGGGAATCCAAAATGGGGTGACTTGTGTGGCTCGGACCAGGTTCTGTTACCCAGAATCCTTTGCAAACCTCAAAATTTGGCTAAAAAACACATGTTCCTCACATTTCTGTGGCAGAAAGTTCTGGAATCTGAGAGGAGCCACAAATTTCCTTCCACCCAGCGTTCCCCCAAGTCTCCCGATAAAAATGATACCTCACTTGTGTGGGTAGGCCTAGCGCCCGCGACAGGAAACGCCCCAAAGTGCAACGTGGACACATCCACATTTTTGAAAGAAAACAGAGGTGTTTTTTGCAAAGTGCCTACCTGTAGATTTTGGCCTGTATCTCAGCCGGCACCTAGGGAAACCTACCAAACCTGTGCATTTCTGAAAACTAGAGACCTAGGAGAATCCAAAATGGGGTGACTTGTGTGGCTCGGACCAGGTTCTGTTACCCAGAATCCTTTGCAAACCTCAAAATTTGGCTAAAAAACACATGTTCCTCACATTTATGTGGCAGAAAGTTCTGGAATCTGAGAGGAGCCACAAATTTCCTTCCACCCAGCGTTCCCCCAAGTTTCCCTATAAAAATGATACCTCACTTGTGTGGGTAGGCCTAGCGCCCGCGATAGGACACACCCCAAAGTGCAACGTGGACACATCCAAATTTTTGAAAGAAAACAGAGGTGTTTTTTGCAAAGTGCCTACCTGTAGATTTTGGCCTCTAGCTCAGCCGCCACCTAGGGAAAACTAACAAACCTGTGCATTTCTGACAACTAGAGACCTAGGGGAATCCAAAATGGGGTGACTTGTGTGGCTCGGACCAGGTTCTGTTACCCAGAATCCTTTGCAAACCTCAAAATTTGGCTAAAAAACACATGTTCCTCACATTTCTGTGGCAGAAAGTTCTGGAATCTGAGAGGAGCCACAAATTTCCTTCCACCCAGCAATCCCCCAAGTCTCCCTATAAAAATGATACCTCACTTGTGTGGGTAGGCCTAGCGCCCGCGATAGGACACACCCCAAAGTGCAACGTGGACACATCCAAATTTTTGAAAGAAAACAGAGGTGTTTTTTGCAAAGTGCCTACCTGTAGATTTTGGCCTCTAGCTCAGCCGCCACCTAGGGAAACCTAACAAACCTGTGCATTTCTGACAACTAGAGACCTAGGGGAATCCAAGATGGGGTGACTTGTGTGGCTCGGACCAGGTTCTGTTACCCAGAATCCTTTCCAAACCTCAAAATGTGGCTAAATAAACACATGTTCCTCACATTTCTGTGGCAGAAAGTTCTGGAATCTGAGAGGAGCCACAAATTTCCTTCCACCCAGCGTTCCCCCAAGTCTCCCTATAAAAATGATACCTCACTTGTGTGGGTAGGCCTAGCGCCCGCGATAGGACACACCCCAAAGTGCAACGTGGACACATCCAAATTTTTGAAAGAAAACAGAGGTGTTTTTTGCAAAGTGCCTACCTGTAGATTTTGTCCACTAGCTCAGCCGCCACCTAGGGAAACCTACCAAACCAGTGCATTTCTGAAAACTAGAGACCTAGGGGAATCCAAGATGGGGTGACTTGTGTGGCTCGGACCAGGTTCTGTTACCCAGAATCCTTTGCAAACCTCAAAATTTGGCTAAAAAAACACATGTTCCTCACATTTCTGTGGCAGAAAGTTCTGGAATCTGAGAGGAGCCACAAATTTCCTTCCACACAGCGTTCCTCTAAGTCTCCCGAGAAAAATGATACCTTACTTGTGTGGGTAGGCCTAGCGCCCGCGACAGGAAACGCCCCAAAGTGCAACGTGGACACATCCACATTTTTTAAAGAAAACAGAGGTGTTTTTTGCAAAGTGCCTACCTGTAGATTTTGGCCTGTAGCTCAGCCGCCACCTAGGGAAACCTACCAAACCTGTGCATTTCTGAAAACTAGAGACTTAGGGGAATCTAAGATGGGGTGACTTGAGTGGCTCGGACCAGTTTCAGTAACCCAGAATCCTTTGCAAACCTCAAAATTTGGCTAAAAAAACACATGTTCCTCACATTTCTGTGGCAGAAAGTTCTGGAATCTGAGAGGAGCCACAAATTTCCTTCCACCCAGCGTTCCACCACTTCTCCCGATAAAAATGATACCTCACTTGTGTGGGTAGGCTTAGCGCCCGCGACAGGAAACGCCCCAAAGTGCAACATGGACACATCCACATTTTTGAAAGAAAACAGAGGTGTTTTTTGCAAAGTGCCTACCTGTAGATTTTGGCCTGTAGCTCAGCCGGCACCTAGGGAAACCTACCAAGCCTGTGCATTTCTGAAAACTAGAGAACTAGGGGAATCCAAAATGGGGTGACTTGTGTGGCTCGGACCAGGTTCTGTTACCCAGAATCCTTTGCAAACCTCAAAATTTGGCTAAAAAACACATGTTCCTCACATTTCTGTGGCAGAAAGTTCTGGAATCTGAGAGGAGCCACAAATTTCCTTCCACCCAGCGTTCCCCCAAGTCTCCCAATAAAAATGATACCTCACTTGTGTGGGTAGGCCTAGCGCCCGCGATAGGACACACCCCAAAGTGCAACGTGGGCACATCCAAATTTTTGAAAGAAAACAGAGGTGTTTTTTGCAAAGTGCCTACCTGTAGATTTTGGCCTCTAGCTCAGCCGCCACCTAGGGAAACCTAACAAACCTGTGCATTTCTGACAACTAGAGACCTAGGGGAATCCAAAATGGGGTGACTTGTGTGGCTCGGACCAGGTTCTGTTACCCAGAATCCTTTGCAAACCTCAAAATTTGGCTAAAAAACACATGTTCCTCACATTTCTGTGGCAGAAAGTTCTGGAATCTGAGAGGAGCCACAAATTTCCTTCCACCCAGCGTTCCCCCAAGTCTCCCGATAAAAATGATACCTCACTTGTGTGGGTAGGCCTAGCGCCCGCGACAGGAAACGCCCCAAAGTGCAACGTGGACACATCCACATTTTTGAAAGAAAACAGAGGTGTTTTTTGCAAAGTGCCTACCTGTAGATTTTGGCCTGTAGCTCAGCCGGCACCTAGGGAAACCTACCAAACCTGTGCATTTCTGAAAACTAGAGACCTAGGGGAATCCAAAATGGGGTGACTTGTGTGGCTCGGACCAGGTTCTGTTACCCAGAATCCTTTGCAAACCTCAAAATTTGGCTAAAAAACACATGTTCCTCACATTTATGTGGCAGAAAGTTCTGGAATCTGAGAGGAGCCACAAATTTCCTTCCACCCAGCGTTCCCCCAAGTTTCCCTATAAAAATGATACCTCACTTGTGTGGGTAGGCCTAGCGCCCGCGATAGGACACACCCCAAAGTGCAACGTGGACACATCCAAATTTTTGAAAGAAAACAGAGGTGTTTTTTGCAAAGTGCCTACCTGTAGATTTTGGCCTCTAGCTCAGCCGCCACCTAGGGAAAACTAACAAACCTGTGCATTTCTGACAACTAGAGACCTAGGGGAATCCAAAATGGGGTGACTTGTGTGGCTCGGACCAGGTTCTGTTACCCAGAATCCTTTGCAAACCTCAAAATTTGGCTAAAAAACACATGTTCCTCAAATTTCTGTGGCAGAAAGTTCTGGAATCTGAGAGGAGCCACAAATTTCCTTCTACCCAGCAATCCCCCAAGTCTCCCTATAAAAATGATACCTCACTTGTGTGGGTAGGCCTAGCGCCCACGATAGGACACACCCCAAAGTGCAACGTGGACACATCCAAATTTTTGAAAGAAAACAGAGGTGTTTTTTGCAAAGTGCCTACCTGTAGATTTTGGCCTCTAGCTCAGCCGCCACCTAGGGAAACCTAACAAACCTGTGCATTTCTGACAACTAGAGACCTAGGGGAATCCAAGATGGGGTGACTTGTGTGGCTCGGACCAGGTTCTGTTACCCAGAATCCTTTCCAAACCTCAAAATGTGGCTAAATAAACACATGTTCCTCACATTTCTGTGGCAGAAAGTTCTGGAATCTGAGAGGAGCCACAAATTTCCTTCCACCCAGCGTTCCCCCAAGTCTCCCTATAAAAATGATACCTCACTTGTGTGGGTAGGCCTAGCGCCCGCGATAGGACACACCCCAAAGTGCAACGTGGACACATCCAAATTTTTGAAAGAAAATAGAGGTGTTTTTTGCAAAGTGCCTACCTGTAGATTTTGGCCTCTAGCTCAGCCGCCACCTAGGGAAAACTAACAAACCTGTGCATTTCTGACAACTAGAGACCTAGGGGAATCCAAAATGGGGTGACTTGTGTGGCTCGGACCAGGTTCTGTTATCCAGAATCCTTTGCAAACCTCAAAATTTGGCTAAAAAACACATGTTCCTCACATTTCTGTGGCAGAAAGTTCTGGAATCTGAGAGGAGCCACAAATTTCCTTCCACCCAGCGTTCCCCCACGTCTCTCGATAAAAATGAAACCTCACTTGTGTGGGTAGGCCTAGCGCCCGCAACAGGAAACGCCCCAAAGCGCAACGTGGACACATCCAAATTTTTGAAAGAAAACAGAGGTGTTTTTTGCAAAGTGCCTACCTGTAGATTTTGGCCTCTAGCTCAGCCGCCACCTAGGGAAACCTACCAACCCTGTGCATTTCTGAAAACTAGAGACTATGGGGAATCCAAGATGGGGTGACTTGTGTGGCTCGGACCAGGTTCTGTTACCCAGAATCCTTTGCAAACCTCAAAATTTGGCTAAAAAAACACATGTTCCTCACATTTCTGTGGCAGAAAGTTCTGGAATCTGAGAGAAGCCACAAATTTCCTTCCACCCAGCGTTCCCCCACGTCTCCCGATAAAAATGATATCTCACTTGTGTGGGTAGGCCTAGCGCCCGCGACAGGAAACGCCCCAAAGCGCAACGTGGACACATCCAAATTTTTGAGAGAAAACAGAGGTGTTTTTTGCAAAGTGCCTACCTGTAGATTTTGGCCTGAGCTCAGCCGGCACCTAGGGAAACCTACCAAACCTGTGCATTTGTGAAAACTAGAGACCTAGGGGAATCCAAGATGGGGTGACTTGTGTGGCTCGGACCAGGTTCTGTTACCCAGAATCCTTTGCAAACCTCAAAATTTGGCTAAAAAAACACATGTTCCTCATATTTCTGTGGCAGAAAGTTCTGGAATCTGAGAGGAGCCACAAATTTCCTTCCACCCAGCGTTCCCCCACGTCTCCCGATAAAAATGATACCTCACTTGTGTGGGTAGGCTTAGCGCCCGCGACAGGAAACGCCCCAAAGCGCAACATGGACACATCCAAATTTTTAAAAGAAAACAGAGGTGTTTTTTGCAAAGTGCCTACCTGTAGATTTTGGCCACTAGCTCAGCCGCCACCTAGGGAAACCTACCAAACCAGTGCATTTCTGAAAAATAGAGACCTAGGGGAATCCAAGATGGGGTGACTTGTGTGGCTCGGACCAGGTTCTGTTACCCAGAATCCTTTGCAAACCTCAAAATTTGGCTAAAAAAACACATGTTCCTCACATTTCTGTGGCAGAAAGTTCTGGAATCTGAGAGGAGCCACAAATTTCCTTCCACCCAGCGTTCCCCTAAGTCTCCCGAGAAAAGTGATACCTCACTTGTGTGGGTAGGCCTAGCGCCCGCGACAGGAAACGCCCCAAAGTGCAACGTGGACACATCCACATTTTTGAAAGAAAACAGAGGTGTTTTTTGCAAAGTGCCTACCTGTAGATTTTGGCCTGTAGCTCAGCCGCCACCTAGGGAAACCTACCAACCCTGTGCATTTCTGAAAACTAGAGACTATGGGGAATCCAAGATGGGGTGACTTGTGTGGCTCGGACCAGGATCTGTTACCCAGAATCCTTTGCAAACCTCAAAATTTGGCTAAAAAACACATGTTCCTCACATTTCTGTGGCAGAAAGTTCTGGAATCTGAGAGGAGCCACAAATTTCCTTCCACCCAGCGTTCCCCCAAGTCTCCCTATAAAAATGATACCTCACTTGTGTGGGTAGGCCTAGCGCCCGCGATAGGACACACCCCAAAGTGCAACGTGGACACATCCAAATTTTTGAAAGAAAACAGAGGTGTTTTTTGCAAAGTGCCTACCTGTAGATTTTGGCCTCTAGCTCAGCCGCCACCTAGGGAAACCTACCAAACCTGTGCATTTCTGACAACTAGAGACCTAGGGGAATCCAAGATGGGGTGACTGGTGTGGCTCGGACCAGGTTCTGTTACCCAGAATCCTTTCCAAACCTCAAAATGTGGCTAAATAAACACATGTTCCTCACATTTCTGTGGCAGAAAGTTCTGGAATCTGAGAGGAGCCACAAATTTCCTTACACCCAGCGTTCCCCCACGTCTCCCGATAAAAATGATACCTCACTTGTGTGGGTAGGCCTAGCGCCCGCAACAGGAAACGCCCCAAAGCGCATCGTGGACACATCCCAAATTTTTGAAAGAAAACAGAGGTGTTTTTTGCAAAGTGCCTACCTGTAGATTTTGGCCTCTAGCTCAGCCGCCACCTAGGGAAACCTACCAAACCTGTGCATTTCTGACAACTAGAGACCTAGGGGAATCCAAGATGGGGTGACTTGTGTGGTTCGGACCAGGTTCTGTTACCCAGAATCCTTTGCAAACCTCAAAATTTGGATAAAAAAACACATGTTCCTCACATTTCTGTGGCAGAAAGTTCTGGAATCTGAGAGGAGCCACAAATTTCCTTCCACCCAGCGTTCCCCCAAGTCTCCCGATAAAAATGATACCTCACTTGTGTGGGTAGGCCTAGCGCCCGACATAGGAAACGCCCCAAAACGCAACGTGGACACATCCAATTTCTTGAAAGAAAACAGAGGTGTTTTTTGCAAAGTGCCTACCTGTAGATTTTGGCCTGTAGCTCAGCCGCCACCTAGGGAAACCTACCAAACCTGTGCATTTCTGAAAACTAGAGACTTAGGGGAATCCAAGATGGGGTGACTTGTGTGGCTCGGACCAGGTTCTGTTACCCAGAATCCTTTGCAAACCTCAAAATGTGGGTAAAAAAACACATGTTCCTCATATTTCTGTGGCAGAAAGTTCTGGAATCTGAGAGGAGCCACAAATTTCCTTTCACCCAGCGTTCCCCCACGTCTCCCGATAAAAATGATACCTCACTTGTGTGGGTAGGCCTAGCGCCCGACACAGGAAACGCCCCAAAACGCAACGTGGACACATCCAATTTTTTGAAAGAAAACAGAGGTGTTTTTTGCAAAGTGCCTACCTGTAGATTTTGGCCTGTAGCTCAGCCGCCACCTAGGGAAACCTACCAAACCTGTGCATTTCTGAAAACTAGAGACTTAGGGGAATCCAAGATGGGGTGACTTGTGTGGCTCGGACCAGTTTCTGTAACCCAGAATCCTTTGCAAACCTCAAAATTTGGCTAAAAAAACACATGTTCCTCACATTTCTGTGGCAGAAAGTTCTGGAATCTGAGAGGAGCCACAAATTTCCTTCCACCCAGCGTTCCACCACTTCTCCTGATAAAAATGATACCTCACTTGTGTGGGTAGGCTTAGCGCCCGCGACAGGAAACGCCCCAAAGCGCAACATGGACACATCCACATTTTTGAAAGAAAACAGAGGTGTTTTTTGCAAAGTGCCTACCTGTAGATTTTGGCCACTAGCTCAGCCGCCACCTAGGGAAACCTACCAAACCTGTGCATTTCTGAAAACTAGAGACCTAGGGGAATCCAAGATGGGGTGACTTGTGTGGCTCGGACCAGGTTCTGTTACCCAGAATCTTTTGCAAACCTCAAAATTTGGCTAAAAAAACACATGTTCCTCACATTTCTGTGGCAGAAAGTTCTGGAATCTGAGAGGAGCCACAAATTTCCTTCCACCCAGCGTTCCCCCAAGTCTCCCGATAAAAATGATACCTCACTTGTGTGGGTAGGCCTAGCGCCCGCGACAGGAAATGCCCCAAAGTGCAACGTGGACACATCCACATTTTTGAAAGAAAACAGAGGTGTTTTTTGCAAAGTGCCTACCTGTAGATTTTGGCCTGTAGCTCAGCCGGCACCTAGGGAAACCTACCAAACCTGTGCATTTCTGAAAACTAGAGACCTAGGGGAATCCAAAATGGGGTGACTTGTGTGGCTCGGACCAGGTTCTGTTACCCAGAATCCTTTGCAAACCTCAAAATTTGGCTAAAAAACACATGTTCCTCACATTTCTGTGGCAGAAAGTTCTGGAATCTGAGAGGAGCCACAAATTTCCTTCCACCCAGCGTTCCCCCACATCTCCCGATAAAAATGATACCTCACTTGTGTGGGTAGGCCTAGTGCCCGCAACAGGAAACGCCCCAAAGCGCAACGTGGACACATCCAAATTTTTGAAAGAAAACAGAGGTGTTTTTTGCAAAGTGCCTACCTGTAGATTTTGGCCTCTAGCTCAGCCGCCACCTAGGGAAACCTACCAACCCTGTGCATTTCTGAAAACTAGAGACTATGGGGAATCCAAGATGGGGTGACTTGTGTGGCTCGGACCAGGTTCTGTTACCCAGAATCCTTTGCAAACCTCAAAATTTGGCTAAAAAAACACATGTTCCTCACATTTCTGTGGCAGAAAGTTCTGGAATCTGAGAGAAGCCACAAATTTCCTTCCACCCAGCGTTCCCCCACGTCTCCCGATAAAAATGATATCTCACTTGTGTGGGTAGGCCTAGCGCCCGCGACAGGAAACGCCCCAAAGCGCAACGTGGACACATCCAAATTTTTGAGAGAAAACAGAGGTGTTTTTTGCAAAGTGCCTACCTGTAGATTTTGGCCTGAGCTCAGCCGGCACCTAGGGAAACCTACCAAACCTGTGCATTTCTGAAAACTAGAGACCTAGGGGAATCCAAGATGGGGTGACTTGTGTGGCTCGGACCAGGTTCTGTTACCCAGAATCCTTTGCAAACCTCAAAATTTGGCTAAAAAAACACATGTTCCTCATATTTCTGTGGCAGAAAGTTCTGGAATCTGAGAGGAGCCACAAATTTCCTTCCACCCAGCGTTCCCCCACGTCTCCCGATAAAAATGATACCTCACTTGTGTGGGTAGGCTTAGCGCCCGCGACAGGAAACGCCCCAAAGCGCAACATGGACACATCCAAATTTTTAAAAGAAAACAGAGGTGTTTTTTGCAAAGTGCCTACCTGTAGATTTTGGCCTGTAGCTCAGCCGCCACCTAGGGAAACCTACCAACCCTGTGCATTTCTGAAAACTAGAGACTATGGGGAATCCAAGATGGGGTGACTTGTGTGGCTCGGACCAGGTTCTGTTACCCAGAATCCTTTGCAAACCTCAAAATTTGGCTAAAAAACACATGTTCCTCACATTTCTGTGGCAGAAAGTTCTGGAATCTGAGAGGAGCCACAAATTTCCTTCCACCCAGCGTTCCCCCAAGTCTCCCGATAAAAATGATACCTCACTTGTGTGGGTAGGCCTAGCGCCCGCGATAGGACACACCCCAAAGTGCAACGTGGACACATCCAAATTTTTGAAAGAAAACAGAGGTGTTTTTTGCAAAGTGCCTACCTGTAGATTTTGGTCTCTAGCTCAGCCGCCACCTAGGGAAACCTAACAAACCTGTGCATTTCTGACAACTAGAGACCTAGGGGAATCCAAGATGGGGTGACTTGTGTGGCTCGGACCAGGTTCTGTTACCCAGAATCCTTTCCAAACCTCAAAATGTGGCTAAATAAACACATGTTCCTCACATTTCTGTGGCAGAAAGTTCTGGAATCTGAGAGGAGCCACAAATTTCCTTCCACCCAGCGTTCCCCCACGTCTCCCGATAAAAATGATACCTCACTTGTGTGGGTAGGCCTAGCGCCCGCAACAGGAAACGCCCCAAAGCGCAACGTGGACACATCCCAAATTTTTGAAAGAAAACAGAGGTGTTTTTTGCAAAGTGCCTACCTGTAGATTTTAGCCTCTAGCTCAGCCGCCACCTAGGGAAACCTACCAAACCTGTGCATTTCTGAAAACTAGAGACCTAGGGGAATCCAAGATGGGGTGACTTGTGTGGCTCGGACCAGGTTCTGTTACCCAGAATCCTTTGCAAACCTCAAAATTTGGCTAAAAAAACACATGTTCCTCACATTTCTGTGGCAGAAAGTTCTGGAATCTGAGAGGAGCCACAAATTTCCTTCCACCCAGCGTTCCCCCAAGTCTCCCGATAAAAATGATACCTCACTTGTGTGGGTAGGCCTAGCGCCCGCGACAGGAAACGCCCCAAAACGCAACGTGGACACATCCAATTTCTTGAAAGAAAACAGAGGTGTTTTTTGCAAAGTGCCTACCTGTAGATTTTGGCCTGTAGCTCAGCCGCCACCTAGGGAAACCTACCAAACCTGTGCATTTCTGAAAACTAGAGACTTAGGGGAATCCAAGATGGGGTGACTTGTGTGGCTCGGACCAGGTTCTGTTACCCAGAATCCTTTGCAAACCTCAAAATTTGGGTAAAAAAACACATGTTCCTCATATTTCTGTGGCAGAAAGTTCTGGAATCTGAGAGGAGCCACAAATTTCCTTTCACCCAGCGTTCCCCCACGTCTCCCGATAAAAATGATACCTCACTTGTGTGGGTAGGCCTAGCGCCCGACACAGGAAACGCCCCAAAACGCAAGGTGGACACATCCAATTTTTTGAAAGAAAACAGAGGTGTTTTTTGCAAAGTTCCTACCTGTAGATTTTGGCCTGTAGCTCAGCCGCCACCTAGGGAAACCTACCAAACCTGTGCATTTCTGAAAACTAGAGACTTAGGGGAATCTAAGATGGGGTGACTTGAGTGGCTCGGACCAGTTTCAGTAACCCAGAATCCTTTGCAAACCTCAAAATTTGGCTAAAAAAACACATGTTCCTCACATTTCTGTGGCAGAAAGTTCTGGAATCTGAGAGGAGCCACAAATTTCCTTCCACCCAGCGTTCCACCACTTCTCCCGATAAAAATTATACCTCACTTGTGTGGGTAGGCTTAGCGCCCGCGACAGGAAACGCCCCAAAGTGCAACATGGACACATCCACATTTTTGAAAGAAAACAGAGGTGTTTTTTGCAAAGTGCCTACCTGTAGATTTTGGCCTGTAGCTCAGCCGGCACCTAGGGAAACCTACCAAGCCTGTGCATTTCTGAAAACTAGAGAACTAGGGGAATCCAAAATGGGGTGACTTGTGTGGCTCGGACCAGGTTCTGTTACCCAGAATCCTTTGCAAACCTCAAAATTTGGCTAAAAAACACATGTTCCTCACATTTCTGTGGCAGAAAGTTCTGGAATCTGAGAGGAGCCACAAATTTCCTTCCACCCAGCGTTCCCCCAAGTCTCCCTATAAAAATGATACCTCACTTGTGTGGGTAGGCCTAGCGCCCGCGATAGGACACACCCCAAAGTGCAACGTGGGCACATCCAAATTTTTGAAAGAAAACAGAGGTGTTTTTTGCAAAGTGCCTACCTGTAGATTTTGGCCTCTAGCTCAGCCGCCACCTAGGGAAACCTAACAAACCTGTGCATTTCTGACAACTAGAGACCTAGGGGAATCCAAAATGGGGTGACTTGTGTGGCTCGGACCAGGTTCTGTAACCCAGAATCCTTTGCAAACCTCAAAATTTGGCTAAAAAACACATGTTCCTCACATTTCTGTGGCAGAAAGTTCTGGAATCTGAGAGGAGCCACAAATTTCCTTCCACCCAGCGTTCCCCCAAGTCTCCCGATAAAAATGATACCTCACTTGTGTGGGTAGGCCTAGCGCCCGCGACAGGAAACGCCCCAAAGTGCAACGTGGACACATCCACATTTTTGAAAGAAAACAGAGGTGTTTTTTGCAAAGTGCCTACCTGTAGATTTTGGCCTGTAGCTCAGCCGGCACCTAGGGAAACCTACCAAACCTGTGCATTTCTGAAAACTAGAGACCTAGGGGAATCCAAAATGGGGTGACTTGTGTGGCTCGGACCAGGTTCTGTTACCCAGAATCCTTTCCAAACCTCAAAATGTGGCTAAATAAACACATGTTCCTCACATTTCTGTGGCAGAAAGTTCTGGAATCTGAGAGGAGCCACAAATTTCCTTCCACCCAGCGTTCCCCCAAGTCTCCCTATAAAAATGATCCCTCACTTGTGTGGGTAGGCCTAGCGCCCGCGATAGGACACACCCCAAAGTGCAACGTGGACACATCCAAATTTTTGAAAGAAAATAGAGGTGTTTTTTGCAAAGTGCCTACCTGTAGATTTTGGCCTCTAGCTCAGCCGCCACCTAGGGAAAACTAACAAACCTGTGCATTTCTGACAACTAGAGACCTAGGGGAATCCAAAATGGGGTGACTTGTGTGGCTCGGACCAGGTTCTGTTATCCAGAATCCTTTGCAAACCTCAAAAATTGGCTAAAAAACACATGTTCCTCACATTTCTGTGGCAGAAAGTTCTGGAATCTGAGAGGAGCCACAAATTTCCTTCCACCCAGCGTTCCCCCAAGTCTCCCTATAAAAATGATACCTCACTTGTGTGGGTAGGCCTAGCGCCCGCGATAGGACACACCCCAAAGTGCAACGTGGACACATCCAAATTTTTTAAAGAAAACAGAGGTGTTTTTTGCAAAGTGCCTACCTGTAGATTTTGGCCTCTAGCTCAGCCGCCACCTAGGGAAACCTAACAAACCTGTGCATTTCTGACAACTAGAGACCTAGGGGAATCCAAGATGGGGTGACTTGTGTGGCTCGGACCAGGTTCTGTTACCCAGAATCCTTTCCAAACCTCAAAATGTGGCTAAATAAACACATGTTCCTCACATTTCTGTGGCAGAAAGTTCTGGAATCTGAGAGGAGCCACAAATTTCCTTCCACCCAGCGTTCCCCCACGTCTCCCGATAAAAATGATACCTCACTTGTGTGGGTAGGCCTAGCGCCCGCAACAGGAAACGCCCCAAAGCGCAACGTGGACACATCCAAATTTTTGAAAGAAAACAGAGGTGTTTTTTGCAAAGAGCCTACCTGTAGATTTTGGCCTCTAGCTCAGCCGCCACCTAGGGAAACCTACCAACCCTGTGTATTTCTGAAAACTAGAGACTATGGGGAATCCAAGATGGGGTGACTTGTGTGGCTCGGACCAGGTTCTGTTACCCAGAATCCTTTGCAAACCTCAAAATTTGGCTAAAAAAACTGATGTTCCTCACATTTCTGTGGCAGAAAGTTCTGGAATCTGAGAGGAGCCACAAATTTCCTTCCACCCAGCGTTCCCCCACGTCTCCCGATAAAAATGATACCTCACTTGTGTGGGTAGGCCTAGCGCCCGCAACAGGAAACACCCCAAAGCGCAACGTGGACACATCCACATTTTTGAAAGAAAACAGAGGTGTTTTTTGCAAAGTGCCTACCTGTAGATTTTGGCCTCTAGCTCAGCCGCCACCTAGGGAAACCTACCAACCCTGTGCATTTCTGAAAACTAGAGACTATGGGGAATCCAAGATGGGGTGACTTGTGTGGCTCGGACCAGGTTCTGTTACCCAGAATCCTTTGCAAACCTCTAAATTTGGCTAAAAAAACACATGTTCCTCACATTTCTGTGGCAGAAAGTTCTGGAATCTGAGAGAAGCCACAAATTTCCTTCCACCCAGCGTTCCCCCACGTCTCCCGATAAAAATGATACCTCACTTGTGTGGGTAGGCCCAGCGCCCGCGACAGGAAACGCCCCAAAGCGCAACGTGGACACATCCAAATTTTTGAGAGAAAACAGAGGTGTTTTTTGCAAAGTGCCTACCTGTAGATTTTGGCCTGAGCTCACCCGGCACCTAGGGAAACCTACCAAACCTGTGCATTTCTGAAAACTAGAGACCTAGGGGAATCCAAGATGGGGTGACTTGTGTGGCTCGGACCAGGTTCTGTTACCCAGAATCCTTTGCAAACCTCAAAATTTGGCTAAAAAAACACATGTTCCTCACATTTCTGTGGCAGAAAGTTCTGGAATCTGAGAGGAGCCACAAATTTCCTTCCACTCAGCGTTCCCCTAAGTCTCCCGAGAAAAATGATACCTCACTTGTGTGGGTAGGCCTAGCGCCCGCGACAGGAAACGCCCCAAAGTGCAACGTGGACACATCCACATTTTTGAAAGAAAACAGAGGTGTTTTTTGCAAAGTGCCTACCTGTAGATTTTGGCCTGTAGCTCAGCCGGCACCTAGGGAAACCTACCAAACCTGTGCATTTCTGAAAACTAGAGACCTAGGGGAATCCAAAATGGGGTGACTTGTGTGGCTCGGACCAGGTTCTGTTACCCAGAATCCTTTGCAAACCTCAAAATTTGGCTAAAAAACACATGTTCCTCACATTTCTGTGGCAGAAAGTTCTGGAATCTGAGAGGAGCCACAAATTTCCTTCCATCCAGCGTTCCCCCAAGTCTCCCTATAAAAATGATACCTCACTTGTGTGGGTAGGCCTAGCGCCCGCGATAGGACACACCCCAAAGTGCAACGTGGACACATCCAAATTTTTGAAAGAAAACAGAGGTGTTTTTTGCAAAGTGCCTACCTGTAGATTTTGGCCTCTAGCTCAGCCGCCACCTAGGGAAACCTAACAAACCTGTGCATTTCTGACAACTAGAGACCTAGGGGAATCCAAGATGGGGTGACTTGTGTGGCTCGGACCAGGTTCTGTTACCCAGAATCCTTTCCAAACCTCAAAATGTGGCTAAATAAATACATGTTCCTCACATTTCTGTGGCAGAAAGTTCTGGAATCTGAGAGGAGCCACAAATTTCCTTCCACCCAGCGTTCCCCCACGTGTCCCGATAAAAATTATACCTCACTTGTGTGGGTAGGCCTAGCGCCCACGACAGGAAACGCCCCAAAGCGCAACGTGGACACATTCACATTTTTTAAAGAAAACAGAGATGTTTTTTGCAAAGTGCCTACCTGTAGATTTTGGCCTGTAGCTCAGCTGGCACCTAGGGAAACCTACCAACCCTGTGCATTTCTGAAAACTAGAGACTATGGGGAATCCAAGATGGGGTGACTTGTGTGGCTCGGACCAGGTTCTGTTACCCAGAATCCTTTGCAAACCTCAAAATTTGGCTAAAAAAACACATGTTCCTCACATTTCTGTGGCAGAAAGTTCTGGAATCTGAGAGAAGCCACAAATTTCCTTCCACCCAGCGTTCCCCCACGTCTCCCGATAAAAATGATACCTCACTTGTGTGGGTAGGCCTAGCACCCGCGACAGGAAACGCCCCAAAGCGCAACGTGGACACATCCAAATTTTTGAGAGAAAACAGAGGTGTTTTTTGCAAAGTGCCTACCTGTAGATTTTGGCCTGAGCTCAGCCGGCACCTAGGGAAACCTACCAAACCTGTGCATTTCTGAAAACTAGAGACCTAGGGGAATCCAAGATGGGGTGACTTGTGTGGCTCGGACCAGGTTCTGTTACCCAGAATCCTTTGCAAACCTCTAAATTTGGCTAAAAAAACACATGTTCCTCACATTTCTGTGGCAGAAAGTTCTGGAATCTGAGAGAAGCCACAAATTTCCTTCCACCCAGCGTTCCCCCACGTCTCCCGATAAAAATGATACCTCACTTGTGTGGGTAGGCCTAGCGCCCGCAACAGGAAACGCCCCAAAGCGCAACGTGGACACATCCAAATTTTTGAGAGAAAACAGAGGTGTTTTTTGCAAAGTGCCTACCTGTAGATTTTGGCCTGAGCTCAGCCGGCACCTAGGGAAACCTACCAAACCTGTGCATTTCTGAAAACTAGAGACCTAGGGGAATCCAAGATGGGGTGACTTGTGTGGCTCGGACCAGGTTCTGTTACCCAGAATCCTTTGCAAACCTCAAAATTTGGCTAAAAAAACACATGTTCCTCATATTTCTGTGGCAGAAAGTTCTGGAATCTGAGAGGAGCCACAAATTTCCTTCCACTCAGCGTTCCCCTAAGTCTCCTGAGAAAAATGATACCTCACTTGTGTGGGTAGGCCTAGCGCCCGCGACAGGAAACGCCCCAAAGTGCAACGTGGACACATCCACATTTTTGAAAGAAAACAGAGGTGTTTTTTGCAAAGTGCCTACCTGTAGATTTTGGCCTGTAGCTCAGCCGGCACCTAGGGAAACCTACCAAACCTGTGCATTTCTGAAAACTAGAGAACTAGGGGAATCCAAAATGGGGTGACTTGTGTGGCTCGGACCAGGTTCTGTTACCCAGAATCCTTTGCAAACCTCAAAATTTGGCTAAAAAACACATGTTCCTCACATTTCTGTGGCAGAAAGTTCTGGAATCTGAGAGGAGCCACAAATTTCCTTCCACCCAGCGTTCCCCCAAGTCTCCCTATAAAAATGATACCTCACTTGTGTGGGTAGGCCTAGCGCCCGCGATAGGACACACCCCAAAGTGCAACGTGGACACATCCAAATTTTTGAAAGAAAACAGAGGTGTTTTTTGCAAAGTGCCTACCTGTAGATTTTGGCCTCTAGCTCAGCCGCCACCTAGGGAAACCTAACAAACCTGTGCATTTCTGACAACTAGAGACCTAGGGGAATCCAAGATGGGGTGAGTTGTGTGGCTCGGACCAGGTTCTGTTACCCAGAATCCTTTCCAAACCTCAAAATGTGAGTAAATAAATACATGTTCCTCACATTTCTGTTGCAGAAAGTTCTGGAATCTGAGAGGAGCCACAAATTTCCTTCCACCCAGCGTTCCCACACGTGTCCCGATAAAAATTATACCTCACTTGTGTGGGTAGGCCTAGCGCCCACGACAGGAAACGCCCCAAAGCGCAACGTGGACACATTCACATTTTTTAAAGAAAACAGAGGTGTTTTTTGCAAAGTGCCTACCTGTAGATTTTGGCCTGTAGCTCAGCTGGCACCTAGGGAAACCTACCAACCCTGTGCATTTCTGAAAACTAGAGACTATGGGGAATCCAAGATGGGGTGACTTGTGTGGCTCGGACCAGGTTCTGTTACCCAGAATCCTTTGCAAACCTCAAAATTTGGCTAAAAAAACACATGTTCCTCACATTTCTGTGGCAGAAAGTTCTGGAATCTGAGAGAAGCCACAAATTTCCTTCCACCCAGCGTTCCCCCACGTCTCCCGATAAAAATGATACATCACTTGTGTGGGTAGGCCTAGCACCCGCGACAGGAAACGCCCCAAAGCGCAACGTGGACACATCCAAATTTTTGAGAGAAAACAGAGGTGTTTTTTGCAAAGTGCCTACCTGTAGATTTTGGCCTGTAGCTCAGCCGCCACCTAGGGAAACCTACCAAACCTGTGCATTTCTGAAAACTAGAGACTTAGGGGAATCCAAGATGGGGTGACTTGTGTGGCTCGGACCAGTTTCTGTAACCCAGAATCCTTGGCAAACCTCAAAATTTGGCTAAAAAAACACATGTTCCTCACATTTCTGTGGCAGAAAGTTCTGGAATCTGAGAGCAGCCACAAATTTCCTTCCACCCAGCGTTCCACCACTTCTCCCGATAAAAATGATACCTCACTTGTGTGGGTAGGCTTAGCGCCCGCGACAGGAAACGCCCCAAAGCGCAACATGGACACATCCAAATTTTTGAAAGAAAACAGAGGTGTTTTTTGCAAAGTGCCTACCTGTAGATTTTGGCCACTAGCTCAGCCGCCACCTAGAGAAACCTACCAAACCTGTGCATTTCTGAAAACTAGAGACCTAGGGGAATCCAAGATGGGGTGACTTGTGTGGCTCGGACCAGGTTCTGTTACCCAGAATCCTTTGCAAACCTCAAAATTTGGCTAAAAAAACACATGTTCCTCACATTTCTGTGGCAGAAAGTTCTGGAATCTGAGAGGAGCCACAAATTTCCTTCCACCCAGCGTTCCCCCAAGTCTCCCGATAAAAATGATACCTCACTTGTGTGGGTAGGCCTAGCGCCCGCGACAGGAAACGCCCCAAAGTGCAACGTGGACACATCCACATTTTTTAAAGAAAACAGAGGTGTTTTTTGCAAAGTGCCTACCTGTAGATTTTGGCCTGTAGCTCAGCCGGCACCTAGGGAAACCTACCAAACCTGTGCATTTCTGAAAACTAGAGACCTAGGGGAATCCAAAATGGGGTGACTTGTGTGGCTCGGACCAGGTTCTGTTACCCAGAATCCTTTGCAAACCTCAAAATTTGGCTAAAAAACACGTTCCTCACATTTCTGTGGCAGAAAGTTCTGGAATCTGAGAGGAGCCACAAATTTCCTTCCACCCAGCGTTCCCCCAAGTCTCCCTATAAAAATGATACCTCACTTGTGTGGGTAGGCCTAGCGCCCGCGATAGGACACACCCCAAAGTGCAACGTGGACACATCCAAATTTTTGAAAGAAAACAGAGGTGTTTTTTGCAAAGTGCCTACCTGTAGATTTTGGCCTGTAGCTCAGCCGCCACCTAGGGAAACCTAACAAACCTGTGCATTTCTGACAACTAGAGACCTAGGGGAATCCAAGATGGGGTGACTTGTGTGGCTCGGACCAGGTTCTGTTACCCAGAATCCTTTCCAAACCTCAAAATGTGGCTAAATAAACACATGTTCCTCACATTTCTGTGGCAGAAAGTTCTGGAATCTGAGAGGAGCCACAAATTTCCTTCCACCCAGCGTTCCCCCACGTCTCCCGATAAAAATGATACCTCACTTGTGTGGGTAGGCCTAGCGCCCGCAACAGGAAACGCCCCAAAGCGCAACGTGGACACATCCAAATTTTTGAAAGAAAACAGAGGTGTTTTTTGCAAAGTGCCTACCTGTAGATTTTGGCCTGTAGCTCAGCTGGCACCTATGGAAACCTACCAAACCTGTGCATTTATGAAAACTAGAGACCTAGGGGAATTCAAGATGGGGTGACTTGTGTGGCTCGGACCAGGTTCTGTTACCCAGAATCCTTTCCAAACCTCAAAATGTGGCTAAATAAATACATGTTCCTCACATTTCTGTGGCAGAAAGTTCTGGAATCTGAGAGGAGCCACAAATTTCCTTCCACCCAGCATTCCCCCACGTCTCCCGATAAAAATGATACCTCACTTGTGTGGGTAGGCCTAGCGCCCGCAACAGGAAACGCCCCAAAGCGCAACGTGGACACATCCAAATTTTTGAAAGAAAACAGAGGTGTTTTTTGCAAAGTGCCTACCTGTAGATTTTGGCCTGTAGCTCAGCTGGCACCTATGGAAACCTACCAAACCTGTGCATTTATGAAAACTAGAGACCTAGGGGAATTCAAGATGGGGTGACTTGTGTGGCTCGGACCAGGTTCTGTTACCCAGAATCCTTTCCAAACCTCAAAATGTGGCTAAATAAATACATGTTCCTCACATTTCTGTGGCAGAAAGTTCTGGAATCTGAGAGGAGCCACAAATTTCCTTCCACCCAGCGTTCCCCCACGTCTCCCGATAAAAATTATACCTCACTTGTGTGGGTAGGCCTAGCGCCCACGACAGGAAACGCCCCAAAGCGCAACGTGGACACATCCAAATTTTTTAAAGAAAACAGAGGTGTTTTTTGCAAAGTGCCTACCTGTAGATTTTGGCCTGTAGCTCAGCTGGCACCTACGGAAACCTACCAGACCTGTGCATTTATGAAAACTAGAGACCTAGGGGAATTCAAGATGGGGTGACTTGTGTGGTTCGGACCAGGTTCTGTTACCCAGAATCCTTTCCAAACCTCAAAATGTGGCTAAATAAACACATGTTCCTCACATTTCTGTGGCAGAAAGTTCTGGAATCTGAGAGGAGCCACAAATTTCCTTCCACCCAGCGTTCCCCCACGTCTCCCGATAAAAATGATACCTCACTTGTGTGGGTAGGCCTAGCGCCCGCAACAGGAAACGCCCCAAAGCGCAACGTGGACACATCCAAATTTTTGAAAGAAAACAGAGGTGTTTTTTGGAAAGTGCCTACCTGTAGATTTTGGCCTCTAGCTCAGCCGCCACCTAGGGAAACCTACCAACCCTGTGCATTTCTGACAACTTGAGATTATGGGGAATCCAAGATGGGGTGACTTGTGTGGCTCGGACCAGGTTCTGTTACCCAGAATCCTTTGCAAACCTCAAAATTTGGCTAAAAAAACACATGTTCCTCACATTTCTGTGGCAGAAAGTTCTGGAATCTGAGAGAAGCCACAAATTTCCTTCCAGCCAGCGTTCCCCCACGTCTCCCGATAAAAATGATACCTCACTTGTGTGGGTAGGCCTAGCGCCCGCGACAGGAAACGCCCCAAAGCGCAACGTGGACACATCCAAATTTTTGAGAGAAAACAGAGGTGTTTTTTGCAAAGGGCCTACCTGTAGATTTTGGCCTGAGCTCAGCCGGCACCTAGGGAAACCTACCAAACCTGTGCATTTGTGAAAACTAGAGACCTAGGGGAATCCAAGATGGGGTGACTTGTGTGGCTCGGACCAGGTTCTGTTACCCAGAATCCTTTGCAAACCTCAAAATTTGGCTAAAAAAACACATGTTCCTCATATTTCTGTGGCAGAAAGTTCTGGAATCTGAGAGGAGCCACAAATTTCCTTCCACCCAGCGTTCCCCCACGTCTCCCGATAAAAATGATACCTCACTTGTGTGGGTAGGCTTAGCGCCCGCAACAGGAAACGCCCCAAAGCGCAACATGGACACATCCAAATTTTTGAAAGAAAACAGAGGTGTTTTTTGCAAAGTGCCTACCTGTAGATTTTGTCCACTAGCTCAGCCGCCACCTAGGGAAACCTACCAAACCAGTGCATTTCTGAAAACTAGAGACCTAGGGGAATCCAAGATGGGGTGACTTGTGTGGCTCGGACCAGGTTCTGTTACCCAGAATCCTTTGCAAACCTCAAAATTTGGCTAAAAAAACACATGTTCCTCACATTTCTGTGGCCGAAAGTTCTGGAATCTGAGAGGAGCCACAAATTTCCTTCCACACAGCGTTCCTCTAAGTCTCCCGAGAAAAATGATACCTTACTTATGTGGGTAGGCCTAGCGCCCGCGACAGGAAACGCCCCAAAGTGCAACGTGGACACATCCACATTTTTTAAAGAAAACAGAGGTGTTTTTTGCAAAGTGCCTACCTGTAGATTTTGGCCTGTAGCTCAGCCGGCACCTAGGGAAACCTACCAAACCTGTGCATTTCTGAAAACTAGAGACCTAGGGGAATCCAAAATGGGGTGACTTGTGTGGGTCGGACCAGGTTCTGTTACCCAGAATCCTTTGCAAACCTCAAAATTTGGCTAAAAAACACATGTTCCTCAAATTTCTGTGGCAGAAAGTTCTGGAATCTGAGAGGAGCCACAAATTTCCTTCCACCCAGCGTTCCCCCAAGTCTCCCTATAAAAATGATACCTCACTTGTGTGGGTAGGCCTAGCGCCCGCGATAGGACACACCCCAAAGTGCAACGTGGACACATCCAAATTTTTGAAAGAAAACAGAGGTGTTTTTTGCAAAGTGCCTACCTGTAGATTTTGGCCTGTAGCTCAGCCGCCACCTTGGGAAACCTACCAAACCTGTGCATTTATGAAAACTAGAGACCTAGGGGAATTCAAGATGGGGTGACTTGTGTGGCTCGGAACCAGGTTCTGTTACCCAGAATCCTTTCCAAACCTCAAAATGTGGCTAAATAAATACATGTTCCTCACATTTCTGTGGCAGAAAGTTCTGGAATCTGAGAGGAGCCACAAATTTCCTTCCACCCAGCGTTCCCACACGTCTCCCGATAAAAATTATACCTCACTTGTGTGGGTAGGCCTAGCGCCCACGACAGGAAACGCCCCAAAGCGCAACGTGGACACATCCAAATTTTTTAAAGAAAACAGAGGTGTTTTTTGCAAAGTGCCTACCTGTAGATTTTGGCCTGTAGCTCAGCTGGCACCTACGGAAACCTACCAAACCTGTGCATTTATGAAAACTAGAGACCTAGGGGAATTCAAGATGGGGTGACTTGTGTGGTTCGGACCAGGTTCTGTTACCCAGAATCCTTTCCAAACCTCAAAATGTGGCTAAATAAACACATGTTCCTCACATTTCTGTGGCAGAAAGTTCTGGAATCTGAGAGGAGCCACAAATTTCCTTCCACCCAGCGTTCCCCCACGTCTCCCGATAAAAATGATACCTCACTTGTGTGGGTAGGCCTAGCGCCCGCAACAGGAAACGCCCCAAAGCGCAACGTGGACACATCCAAATTTTTGAAAGAAAACAGAGGTGTTTTTTGCAAAGTGCCTACCTGTAGATTTTGGCCTCTAGCTCAGCCGCCACCTAGGGAAACCTACCAACCCTGTGCATTTCTGACAACTTGAGACTATGGGGAATCCAAGATGGGGTGACTTGTGTGGCTCGGACCAGGTTCTGTTACCCAGAATCCTTTGCAAACCTCAAAATTTGGCTAAAAAAACACATGTTCCTCACATTTCTGTGGCAGAAAGTTCTGGAATCTGAGAGAAGCCACAAATTTCCTTCCAGCCAGCGTTCCCCCACGTCTCCCGATAAAAATGATACCTCACTTGTGTGGGTAGGCCTAGCGCCCGCGACAGGAAACGCCCCAAAGCGCAACGTGGACACATCCAAATTTTTGAGAGAAAACAGAGGTGTTTTTTGCAAAGGGCCTACCTGTAGATTTTGGCCTGAGCTCAGCCGGCACCTAGGGAAACCTACCAAACCTGTGCATTTGTGAAAACTAGAGACCTAGGGGAATCCAAGATGGGGTGACTTGTGTGGCTCGGACCAGGTTCTGTTACCCAGAATCCTTTGCAAACCTCAAAATTTGGCTAAAAAAACACATGTTCCTCATATTTCTGTGGCAGAAAGTTCTGGAATCTGAGAGGAGCCACAAATTTCCTTCCACCCAGCGTTCCCCCACGTCTCCCGATAAAAATGATACCTCACTTGTGTGGGTAGGCTTAGCGCCCGCAACAGGAAACGCCCCAAAGCGCAACATGGACACATCCAAATTTTTGAAAGAAAACAGAGGTGTTTTTTGCAAAGTGCCTACCTGTAGATTTTGGCCTCTAGCTCAGCCGGCACCTAGGGAAACCTACCAAACCTGTGCATTTCTGAAAACTAGAGACCTAGGGGAATCCAAAATGGGGTGACTTGTGTGGGTCGGACCAGGTTCTGTTACCCAGAATCCTTTGCAAACCTCAAAATTTGGCTAAAAAACACATGTTCCTCAAATTTCTGTGGCAGAAAGTTCTGGAATCTGAGAGGAGCCACAAATTTCCTTCCACCCAGCGTTCCCCCAAGTCTCCCTATAAAAATGATACCTCACTTGTGTGGGTAGGCCTAGCGCCCGCGATAGGACACACCCCAAAGTGCAACGTGGACACATCCAAATTTTTGAAAGAAAACAGAGGTGTTTTTTGCAAAGTGCCAACCTGTAGATTTTGGCCTCTAGCTCAGCCGCCACCTAGGGAAACCTAACAAACCTGTGCATTTCTGACAACTAGAGACCTAGGGGAATCCAAGATGGGGTGACTTGTGTGGCTCGGACCAGGTTCTGTTACCCAGAATCCTTTCCAAACCTCAAAATGTGGCTAAATAAATACATGTTCCTCACATTTCTGTGGCAGAAAGTTCTGGAATCTGAGAGGAGCCACAAATTTCCTTCCACCCAGCGTTCCCCCACGTCTCCCGATAAAAATTATACCTCACTTGTGTGGGTAGGCCTAGCGCCCGCAACAGGAAACGCCCCAAAGCGCAACGTGGACACATCCAAATTTTTGAAAGAAAACAGAGGTGTTTTTTGCAAAGTGCCTACCTGTAGATTTTGGCCTCTAGCTCAGCCGCCACCTAGGGAAACCTACCAACCCTGTGCATTTCTGAAAACTAAAACTAGAGACTATGGGGAATCCAAGATGGGGTGACTTGTGTGGCTCGGACCAGGTTCTGTTACCCAGAATCCTTTGCAAACCTCAAAATTTGGCTAAAAAAACACATGTTCCTCACATTTCTGTGGCAGAAAGTTCTGGAATCTGAGAGGAGCCACAAATTTCCTTCCACCCAGCGTTCCTCTAAGTCTCCCGAGAAAAATGATACCTCACTTGTGTGGGTAGGCCTAGCGCCCGTGACAGGAAACGCCCCAAAGTGCAACATGGACACATCCACATTTTTGAAAGAAAACAGAGGTGTTTTTTGCAAAGTGCCTACCTGTAGATTTTGGCCTCTACCTCAGCCGCCACCTAGGGAAACCTACCAAACCTGTGCATTTCTGAAAACTAGAGACCTAGGGGAATCCAAAATGGGGTGACTTGTGTGGCTCGGACCAGGTTCTGTTACCCAGAATCCTTTGCAAACCTCAAAATTTGGCTAAAAAACACATGTTCCTCACATTTCTGTGGCAGAAAGTTCTGGAATCTGAGAGGAGCCACCAATGTCCTTCCACCCAGCGTTCCCCCAAGTCTCCCTATAAAAATGATACCTCACTTGTGTGGGTAGGCCTAGCGCCCGCGATAGGACACACCCCAAAGTGCAACGTGGACACATCCACATTTTTGAAAGAAAACAGAGGTGTTTTTTGCAAAGTGCCTACCTGTAGATTTTGGCCTCTACCTCAGCCGCCACCTAGGGAAACCTAACAAACCTGTGCATTTCTGACAACTAGAGACCTAGGGGAATCCAAGATGGGGTGACTTGTGTGGCTCGGACCAGGTTCTGTTACCCAGAATCCTTTCCAAACCTCAAAATGTGGCTAAATAAATACATGTTCCTCACATTTCTGTGGCAGAAAGTTCTGGAATCTGAGAGGAGCCACAAATTTCCTTCCACCCAGCGTTCCCCCACGTCTCCCGATAAAAATTATACCTCACTTGTGTGGGTAGGCCTAGCGCCCGCAACAGGAAACGCCTCAAAGCGCAACGTGGACACATCCAAATTTTTGAAAGAAAACAGAGGTGTTTTTTGCAAAGTGCCTACCTGTAGATTTTGGCCTCTAGCTCAGCCGCCACCTAGGGAAACCTACCAACCCTGTGCATTTCTGAAAACGAAAACTAGAGACTATGGGGAATCCAAGATGGGGTGACCTGTGTGGCTCGGACCAGGTTCTGTTACCCAGAATCCTTTGCAAACCTCAAAATTTGGCTAAAAAAACACATGTTCCTCACATTTCTGTGGCAGAAAGTTCTGGAATCTGAGAGAAGCCACAAATTTCCTTCCACCCAGCGTGCCCCCACGTCTCCCGATAAAAATGATACCTCACTTGTGTGGGTAGGCCTAGCGCCCGCGACAGGAAACGCCCCAAAGCGCAAGGTGGACACATCCAAATTTTTGAAAGAAAACAGAGGTGTTTTTTGCAAAGTGCCTACCTGTAGATTTTGGCCTGAGCTCAGCCGGCACCTAGGGAAACCTACCAAACCTGTGCATTTCTGAAAACTAGAGACCTAGGGGAATCCAAGATGGGGTGACTTGTGTGGCTCGGACCAGGTTCTGTTACCCAGAATCCTTTGCAAACCTCAAAATTTGGCTAAAAAAACACATGTTCCTCATATTTCTGTGGCAGAAAGTTCTGGAATCTGAGAGGAGCCACAAATTTCCTTCCACCCAGCGTTCCCCCACGTCTCCCGATAAAAATGATACCTCACTTTTGTGGGTAGGCCTAGTGCCCGCGACAGGAAACGCCCCAAAGCGCAACGTGGACACATCCAAATTTTTGAAAGAAAACAGAGGTGTTTTTTGCAAAGTGCCTACCTGTAGATTTTGGCCTCTAGCTCAGCCGCCACCTAGGGAAACCTACCAAACCTGTGCATTTCTGAAAACTAGAGACCTAGGGGAATCCTAGATGGGGTGACTTGTGTGGCTCGGACCAGGTTCTGTTACCCAGAATCCTTTGCAAACCTCAAAATTTGGCTAAAAAAACACATGTTCCTCACATTTCTGTGGCAGAAAGTTCTGGAATCTGAGAGGAGCCACAAATTTCCTTCCACCCAGCGTTCCCCCAAGTTTCCCGATAAAAATGATACCTCACTTGTGTGGGTAGGCCTAGCGCCCGCGACAGGAAATGCCCCAAAACGCAACATGGACACATCCAATTTCTTGAAAGAAAACAGAGGTGTTTTTTGCAAAGTGCCTACCTGTAGATTTTGGCCTGTAGCTCAGCCGCCACCTAGGGAAACCTACCAAACCTGTGCATTTCTGAAAACTAGAGACTTAGGGGAATCCAAGATGGGGTGACTTGTGTGGCTCGGACCAGTTTCTGTAACCCAGAATCCTTTGCAAACCTCAAAATTTGGCTAAAAAAACACATGTTCCTCACATTTCTGTGGCAGAAAGTTCTGGAATCTGAGAGGAGCCACAAATTTCCTTCCACCCAGCGTTCCCCCACGTCTCCCGATAAAAATTATACCTCACTTGTGTGGGTAGGCCTAGCGCCCGCAACAGGAAACGCCTCAAAGCGCAACGTGGACACATCCAAATTTTTGAAAGAAAACAGAGGTGTTTTTTGCAAAGTGCCTACCTGTAGATTTTGGCCTCTAGCTCAGCCGCCACCTAGGGAAACCTACCAACCCTGTGCATTTCTGAAAACGAAAACTAGAGACTATGGGGAATCCAAGATGGGGTGACCTGTGTGGCTCGGACCAGGTTCTGTTACCCAGAATCCTTTGCAAACCTCAAAATTTGGCTAAAAAAACACATGTTCCTCACATTTCTGTGGCAGAAAGTTCTGGAATCTGAGAGAAGCCACAAATTTCCTTCCACCCAGCGTGCCCCCACGTCTCCCGATAAAAATGATACCTCACTTGTGTGGGTAGGCCTAGCGCCCGCGACAGGAAACGCCCCAAAGCGCAAGGTGGACACATCCAAATTTTTGAAAGAAAACAGAGGTGTTTTTTGCAAAGTGCCTACCTGTAGATTTTGGCCTGAGCTCAGCCGGCACCTAGGGAAACCTACCAAACCTGTGCATTTCTGAAAACTAGAGACCTAGGGGAATCCAAGATGGGGTGACTTGTGTGGCTCGGACCAGGTTCTGTTACCCAGAATCCTTTGCAAACCTCAAAATTTGGCTAAAAAAACACATGTTCCTCATATTTCTGTGGCAGAAAGTTCTGGAATCTGAGAGGAGCCACAAATTTCCTTCCACCCAGCGTTCCCCCACGTCTCCCGATAAAAATGATACCTCACTTTTGTGGGTAGGCCTAGTGCCCGCGACAGGAAACGCCCCAAAGCGCAACGTGGACACATCCAAATTTTTGAAAGAAAACAGAGGTGTTTTTTGCAAAGTGCCTACCTGTAGATTTTGGCCTCTAGCTCAGCCGCCACCTAGGGAAACCTACCAAACCTGTGCATTTCTGAAAACTAGAGACCTAGGGGAATCCTAGATGGGGTGACTTGTGTGGCTCGGACCAGGTTCTGTTACCCAGAATCCTTTGCAAACCTCAAAATTTGGCTAAAAAAACACATGTTCCTCACATTTCTGTGGCAGAAAGTTCTGGAATCTGAGAGGAGCCACAAATTTCCTTCCACCCAGCGTTCCCCCAAGTTTCCCGATAAAAATGATACCTCACTTGTGTGGGTAGGCCTAGCGCCCGCGACAGGAAATGCCCCAAAACGCAACATGGACACATCCAATTTCTTGAAAGAAAACAGAGGTGTTTTTTGCAAAGTGCCTACCTGTAGATTTTGGCCTGTAGCTCAGCCGCCACCTAGGGAAACCTACCAAACCTGTGCATTTCTGAAAACTAGAGACTTAGGGGAATCCAAGATGGGGTGACTTGTGTGGCTCGGACCAGTTTCTGTAACCCAGAATCCTTTGCAAACCTCAAAATTTGGCTAAAAAAAACACATGTTCCTCACATTTCTGTGGCAGAAAGTTCTGGAATCTGTGAGGAGCCACAAATTTCCTTCCACCCAGCGTTCCACCACTTCTCCCGATAAAAATGATACCTCACTTGTGTGGGTAGGCTTAGCGCCCGCGACAGGAAACGCCCCAAAGCGCAACATGGACACATCCAAATTTTTGAAAGAAAACAGAGGTGTTTTTTGCAAAGTGCCTACCTGTAGATTTTGGCCACTAGCTCAGCCGCCACCTAGGGAAACCTACCAAACCTGTGCATTTCTGAAAACTAGAGACCTAGGGGAATCCAAGATGGGGTGACTTGTGTGGCTCGAACCAGGTTCTGTTACCCAGAATCCTTTGCAAACCTCTCAATTTGGCTAAAAAAAACACATGTTCCTCACATTTCTGTGGCAGAAAGTTCTGGAATCTGAGAGGAGCCACAAATTTCCTTCCACCCAGCGTTCCCCCAAGTCTCCCGATAAAAATGATACCTCACTTGTGTGGGTAGGCCTAGCGCCCGCGACAGGAAACGCCCCAAAGTGCAACGTGGACACATCCACATTTTTGAAAGAAAACAGAGGTGTTTTTTGCAAAGTGCCAACCTGTAGATTTTGGCCTGTAGCTCAGCCGGCACCTAGGGAAACCTACCAAACCTGTGCATTTCTGAAAACTAGAGACCTAGGGGAATCCAAAATGGGGTGACTTGTGTGGCTCGGACCAGGTTCTGTTACCCAGAATCCTTTGCAAACCTCAAAATTTGACTAAAAAACACATGTTCCTCACATTTCTGTGACAGAAAGTTCTGGAATCTGAGAGGAGCCACAAATTTCCTTCCACCCAGCGTTCCCCCACGTCTCCCGATAAAAATGATACCTCACTTGTGTGGGTAGGCTTAGCGCCCGCAACAGGAAACGCCCCAAAGTGCAACATGGACACATCCAAATTTTTGAAAGAAAACAGAGGTGTTTTTTGCAAAGTGCCTACCTGTAGATTTTGGCCACTAGCTCAGCCGCCACCTAGGGAAACCTACCAAACCAGTGCATTTCTGAAAACTAGAGACCTAGGGGAATCCAAGATGGGGTGACTTGTGTGGCTCGGACCAGGTTCTGTTACCCAGAATCCTTTGCAAACCTCAAAATTTGGCTAAAAAAACACATGTTCCTCACATTTCTGTGGCAGAAAGTTCTGGAATCTGAGAGGAGCCACAAATTTCCTTCCACACAGCGTTCCTCTAAGTCTCCCGAGAAAAATGATACCTCACTTGTGTGGGTAGGCCTAGCGCCCGCGACAGGAAACGCCCCAAAGTGCAACGTGGACACATCCACATTTTTTAAAGAAAACAGAGGTGTTTTTTGCAAAGTGCCTACCTGTAGATTTTGGCCTGTAGCTCAGCCGGCACCTAGGGAAACCTACCAAACCTGTGCATTTCTGAAAACTAGAGACCTAGGGGAATCCAAAATGGGGTGACTTGTGTGGGTCGGACCAGGTTCTGTTACCCAGAATCCTTTGCAAACCTCAAAATTTGGCTAAAAAACACATGTTCCTCAAATTTCTGTGGCAGAAAGTTCTGGAATCTGAGAGGAGCCACAAATTTCCTTCCACCCAGCGTTCCCCCAAGTCTCCCTATAAAAATGATACCTCACTTGTGTGGGTAGGCCTAGCGCCCGCGATAGGACACACCCCAAAGTGCAACGTGGACACATCCAAATTTTTGAAAGAAAACAGAGGTGTTTTTTGCAAAGTGCCTACCTGTAGATTTTGGCCTCTAGCTCAGCCGCCACCTAGGGAAAGCTAACAAACCTGTGCATTTCTGACAACTAGAGACCTAGGGGAATCCAAGATGGGGTGACTTGTGTGGCTCGGACCAGGTTCTGTTACCCAGAATCCTTTCCAAACCTCAAAATGTGGCTAAATAAATACATGTTCCTCACATTTCTGTGGCAGAAAGTTCTGGAATCTGAGAGGAGCCACAAATTTCCTTCCACCCAGCGTTCCCCCACGTCTCCCGATAAAAATTATACCTCACTTGTGTGGGTAGGCCTAGCGCCCGCAACAGGAAACGCCCCAAAGCGCAACGTGGACACATCCAAATTTTTGAAAGAAAACAGAGGTGTTTTTTGCAAAGTGCCTACCTGTAGATTTTGGCCTCTAGCTCAGCCGCCACCTAGGGAAACCTACCAACCCTGTGCATTTCTGAAAACTAAAACTAGAGACTATGGGGAATCCAAGATGGGGTGACTTGTGTGGCTCGGACCAGGTTCTGTTACCCAGAATCCTTTGCAAACCTCAAAATTTGGCTAAAAAAACACATGTTCCTCACATTTCTGTGGCAGAAAGTTCTGGAATCTGAGAGGAGCCACAAATTTCCTTCCACCCAGCGTTCCTCTAAGTCTCCCGAGAAAAATGATACCTCACTTGTGTGGGTAGGCCTAGCGCCCGCGACAGGAAACGCCCCAAAGTGCAACATGGACACATCCACATTTTTGAAAGAAAACAGAGGTGTTTTTTGCAAAGTGCCTACCTATAGATTTTGGCCTGTAGTTCAGCCGGCACCTAGGGAAACCTACCAAACCTGTGCATTTCTGAAAACTAGAGACCTAGGGGAATCCAAAATGGGGTGACTTGTGTGGCTCGGACCAGGTTCTGTTACCCAGAATCCTTTGCAAACCTCAAAATTTGGCTAAAAAACACATGTTCCTCACATTTCTGTGGCAGAAAGTTCTGGAATCTGAGAGGAGCCACAAATGTCCTTCCACCCAGCGTTCCCCCAAGTCTCCCTATAAAAATGATACCTCACTTGTGTGGGTAGGCCTAGCGCCCGCGATAGGACACACCCCAAAGTGCAACGTGGACACATCCACATTTTTGAAAGAAAACAGAGGTGTTTTTTGCAAAGTGCCTACCTGTAGATTTTGGCCTCTAGCTCAGCCGCCACCTAGGGAAACCTAACAAACCTGTGCATTTCTGACAACTAGAGACCTAGGGGAATCCAAGATGGGGTGACTTGTGTGGCTCGGACCAGGTTCTGTTACCCAGAATCCTTTCCAAACCTCAAAATGTGGCTAAATAAATACATGTTCCTCACATTTCTGTGGCAGAAAGTTCTGGAATCTGAGAGGAGCCACAAATTTCCTTCCACCCAGCGTTCCCCCACGTCTCCCGATAAAAATTATACCTCACTTGTGTGGGTAGGCCTAGCGCCCGCAACAGGAAACGCCTCAAAGCGCAACGTGGACACATCCAAATTTTTGAAAGAAAACAGAGGTGTTTTTTGCAAAGTGCCTACCTGTAGATTTTGGCCTCTAGCTCAGCCGCCACCTAGGGAAACCTACCAACCCTGTGCATTTCTGAAAACGAAAACTAGAGACTATGGGGAATCCAAGATGGGGTGACCTGTGTGGCTCGGACCAGGTTCTGTTACCCAGAATCCTTTGCAAACCTCAAAATTTGGCTAAAAAAACTCATGTTCCTCACATTTCTGTGGCAGAAAGTTCTGGAATCTGAGAGAAGCCACAAATTTCCTTCCACCCAGCGTTCCCCTACGTCTCCCGATAAAAATTATACCTCACTTGTGTGGGTAGGCCTAGCGCCCGCGACAGGAAACGCCCCAAAGCGCAACGTGGACACATCCAAATTTTTGAAAGAAAACAGAGGTGTTTTTTGCAAAGTGCCTACCTGTAGATTTTGGCCTGAGCTCAGCCGGCACCTAGGCAAACCTACCAAACCTGTGCATTTCTGAAAACTAGAGACCTAGGGGAATCCAAGATGGGGTGACTTGTGTGGCTCGGACCAGGTTCTGTTACCCAGAATCCTTTGCAAACCTCAAAATTTGGCTAAAAAAACACATGTTCCTCATATTTCTGTGGCAGAAAGTTCTGGAATCTGAGAGGAGCCACAAATTTCCTTCCACCCAGCGTTCCCCCACGTCTCCCGATAAAAATGATACCTCACTTTTGTGGGTAGGCCTAGCGCCCGCGACAGGAAACGCCCCAAAGCGCAACGTGGACACATCCAAATTTTTGAAAGAAAACAGAGGTGTTTTTTGCAAAGTGCCTACCTGTAGATTTTGGCCTCTAGCTCAGCCGCCACCTAGGGAAACCTACCAAACCTGTGCATTTCTGAAAACTAGAGACCTAGGGGAATCCAAGATGGGGTGACTTGTGTGGCTCGGACCAGGTTCTGTTACCCAGAATCCTTTGCAAACCTCAAAATTTGGCTAAAAAAACACATGTTCCTCACATTTCTGTGGCAGAAAGTTCTGGAATCTGAGAGGAGCCACAAATTTCCTTCCACCCAGCGTTCCCCCAAGTCTCCCGATAAAAATGATACCTCACTTGTGTGGGTAGGCCTAGCGCCCGCGACAGGAAACGCCCCAAAACGCAACGTGGACACAACCAATTTCTTGAAAGAAAACAGAGGTGTTTTTTGCAAAGTGCCTACCTGTAGATTTTGGCCACTAGCTCAGCCGCCACCTAGGGAAACCTACCAAACCTGTGCATTTCTGAAAACTAGAGACCTAGGGGAATCCAAGATGGGGTGACTTGTGTGGCTCGAACCAGGTTCTGTTACCCAGAATCCTTTGCAAACCTCTCAATTTGGCTAAAAAAACACATGTTCCTCACATTTCTGTGGCAGAAAGTTCTGGAATCTGAGAGGAGCCACAAATTTCCTTCCACCCAGCGTTCCCCCAAGTCTCCCGATAAAAATGATACCTCACTTGTGTGGGTAGGCCTAGCGCCCGCGACAGGAAACACCCCAAAGTGCAACGTGGACACATCCACATTTTTGAAAGAAAACAGAGGTGTTTTTTGCAAAGTGCCTACCTGTAGATTTTGGCCTGTAGCTCAGCCGGCACCTAGGGAAACCTACCAAACCTGTGCATTTCTGAAAACTAGAGACCTAGGGGAATCCAAAATGGGGTGACTTGTGTGGCTCGGACCAGGTTCTGTTACCCAGAATCCTTTGCAAACCTCAAAATTTGACTAAAAAACACATGTTCCTCACATTTCTGTGGCAGAAAGTTCTGGAATCTGAGAGGAGCCACAAATTTCCTTCCACCCAGCGCTCCCCCAAGTCTCCCTATAAAAATGATACCTCACTTGTGTGCGTAGGCCTAGCGCCCGCGATAGGACACACCCCAAAGTGCAACGTGGACACATCCAAATTTTTTAAAGAAAACAGAGGTGTTTTTTGCAAAGTGCCTACCTGTAGATTTTGGCCTCTAGCTCAGCCGCCACCTAGGGAAACCTAACAAACCTGTGCATTTCTGACAACTAGAGACCTAGGGGAATCCAAGATGGGGTGACTTGTGTGGCTCGGACCAGGTTCTGTTACCCAGAATCCTTTGCAAACCTCAAAATTTGGCTAAAAAAACTGATGTTCCTCACATTTCTGTGGCAGAAAGTTCTGGAATCTGAGAGGAGCCACAAATTTCCTTCCACGCAGCGTTCCCCCACGTCTCCCGATAAAAATGATACCTCACTTGTGTGGGTAGGCCTAGCGCCCACGACAGGAAACGCCCCAAGGCGCAACGTGGACACATCCAAATTTTTTTAAGAAAACAGAGGTGTTTTTTGCAAAGTGCCTACCTGTAGATTTTGGCCTGTAGCTCAGCTGGCACCTACGGAAACCTACCAAACCTGTGCATTTATGAAAACTAGAGACCTAGGGGAATTCAAGATGGGGTGACTTGTGTGGTTCGGAACAGGTTCTGTTACCCAGAATCCTTTCCAAACCTCAAAATGTGGCTAAATAAACACATGTTCCTCACATTTCTGTGGCAGAAAGTTCTGGAATCTGAGAGGAGCCACAAATTTCCTTCCACCCAGCGTTCCCCCACGTCTCCCGATAAAAATGATACCTCACTTGTGTGGGTAGGCCTAGCGCCCGCAACAGGAAACGCCCCAAAGCGCAACGTGGACACATCCAAATTTTTGAAAGAAAACAGAGGTGTTTTTTGCAAAGTGCCTACCTGTAGATTTTGGCCTCTAGCTCATCCGCCACCTAGGGAAACCTACCAACCCTGTTCATTTCTGAAAACTAGAGACTATGGGGAATCCAAGATGGGGTGACTTGTGTGGCTCGGACCAGGTTCTGTTACCCAGAATCCTTTGCAAACCTCAAAATTTGGCTAAAAAAACACATGTTCCTCACATTTCTGTGGCAGAAAGTTCTGGAATCTGAGAGAAGCCACAAATTTCCTTCCACCCAGCGTTCCCCCATGTCTCCCGATAAAAATGATACCTCACTTGTGTGGGTAGGCCTAGCGCCCGCGACAGGAAACGCCCCAAAGCGCAACGTGGACACATCCAAATTTTTGAGAGAAAACAGAGGTGTTTTTTGCAAAGTGCCTACCTGTAGATTTTGGCCTGAGCTCAGCCGGCACCTAGGGAAACCTACCAAACCTGTGTATTTCTGAAAACTAGAGACCTAGGGGAATCCAAGATGGGGTGACTTGTGTGGCTCGGACCAGGTTCTGTTACCCAGAATCCTTTGCAAACCTCAAAATTTGGCTAAAAAAACACATGTTCCTCATATTTCTGTGGCAGAAAGTTCTGGAATCTGAGAGGAGCCACAAATTTCCTTCCACCCAGCGTTCCCCCACGTCTCCCGATAAAAATGATACCTCACTTGTGTGGGTAGGCTTAGCGCCCGCGACAGGAAACGCCCCAAAGCGCAACATGGACACATCCAAATTTTTGAAAGAAAACAGAGGTGTTTTTTGCAAAGTGCCTACCTGTAGATTTTGGCCACTAGCTCAGCCGCCACCTAGGGAAACCTACCAAACCAGTGCATTTCTGAAAACTAGAGACCTAGGGGAATCCAAGATGGGGTGACTTGTGTGGCTCGGACCAGGTTCTGTTACCCAGAATCCTTTGCAAACCTCAAAATTTGGCTAAAAAAACACATGTTCCTCACATTTCTGTGGCAGAAAGTTCTGGAATCTGAGAGGAGCCACAAATTTCCTTCCACCCAGCGTTCCCCTAAGTCTCCCGAGAAAAATGATACCTCACTTGTGTGGGTAGGCCTAGCGCCCGCGACAGGAAACGCCCCAAAGTGCAACGTGGACACATCCACATTTTTTAAAGAAAACAGAGGTGTTTTTTGCAAAGTGCCTACCTGTAGATTTTGGCCTGTAGCTCAGCCGGCACCTAGGGAAACCTACCAAACCTGTGCCTTTCTGAAAACTAGAGACCTAGGGGAATCCAAAATGGGGTGACTTGTGTGGCTCGGACCAGGTTCTGTTACCCAGAATCCTTTGCAAACCTCAAAATTTGGCTAAAAAACACATGTTCCTCACATTTCTGTGGCAGAAAGTTCTGGAATCTGAGAGGAGCCACAAATGTCCTTCCACGCAGCGTTCCCCCACGTCTCCCGATAAAAATGATACCTCACTTGTGTGGGTAGGCCTAGCGCCCACGACAGGAAACGCCCCAAAGCGCAACGTGGACACATCCAAATTTTTGAAAGAAAACAGAGGTGTTTTTTGCAAAGTGCCTACCTGTAGATTTTGGCCTGTAGCTCAGCCGCCACCTAGGGAAACCTACCAAACCTGTGCATTTATGAAAACTAGAGACCTAGGGGAATTCAAGATGGGGTGACTTGTGTGGTTCGGACCAGGTTCTGTTACCCAGAATCCTTTGCAAACCTCAAAATGTGGCTAAA
Source organism: Pleurodeles waltl (assembly GCF_031143425.1). Classification (NCBI taxonomy): domain Eukaryota; kingdom Metazoa; phylum Chordata; class Amphibia; order Caudata; family Salamandridae; genus Pleurodeles; species Pleurodeles waltl. Next base: position 4,657,812 of record NC_090439.1, read on the forward strand.
TAAACACATGTTCCTCACATTTCTGTGGCAGAAAGTTCTGGAATCTGAGAGGAGCCACAAATTTTCTTCCACCCAGCGTTCCCCCACGTCTCCCGATAAAAATTATACCTCACTTGTGTGGGTAGGCCTAGCGCCCGCAACAGGAAACGCTCCAAAGCGCAACGTGGACACATCCAAATTTTTGAAAGAAAACAGAGGTGTTTTTTGCAAAGTGCCTACCTGTAGATTTTGGCCTCTAGCTCAGCCGCCACCTAGGGAAACCTACCAAACCTGTGCATTTCTGAAAACTAGAGACTATGGGGAATCCAAGATGGGGTGACTTGTGTGGCTCGGACCAGGTTCTGTTACCCAGAATCCTTTGCAAACCTCAAAATTTGGCTAAAAAAACACATGTTCCTCACATTTCTGTGGCAGAAAGTTCTGGAATCTGAGAGGAGCCACAAATTTCCTTCCACCCAGCGTTCCCCCACGTCTCCCGATAAAAATGATCCCTCACTTGTGTGGGTAGGACAAGCGCACGCGATAGGAAACGCCCCAAAACGCAACGTGGACACATCCAAATTTTTGAAAGAAAACAGAGGTGTTTTTTGCAAAGTGCCTACCTGTAGATTTTGGCCTCTAGCTCAGCCGCCACCTAGGGAAACCTACCAAACCTGTGCATTTCTGAAAACTAGAGACCTAGAGGAATCCAAGATGGGGTGACTTGTGTGGCTCGGACCAGGTTCTGTTACCCAGAATCTTTTGCAAACCTCAAAATTTGGCTAAAAAAACACATGTTCCTCACATTTCTGTGGCAGAAAGTTCTGGAATCTGAGAGGAGCCACAAATTTCCTTCCACCCAGCGTTCCCCCAAGTCTCTCGATAAAAATGATACATCACTTGTGTGGGTAGGCCTAGCGCTCGCAACAGGAAATGGCCCAAAACACAACGTGGACACATCACATTTTTTCATAGAAAACAGTGCCTACCTGTGGATTTTGGCCTCTAGCTCAGCCGGCACCTGGGGAAACCTAGCAAACCAGCGCATTTTTTAAAACTAGAGACCTAGGGGAATCCAAGATGGGGTGACTTGCGGGGCTCTGACCAGGTTCTGTTACCCAGAATCCTTTGCAAACATCAACGTTTGGCCAAAAAACACTTTTTCCTCTCATTTCGGTGACAGAAAGTTCTGGAATCTGTAGGAGCCACAAATTTCCTTCCACTCAGCGTTCCCCTAAGTCTCTCGATAAAAATGGTACCTCACTTGTGTGGGTAGGCTTAGCGCCCACGAACGGAAATGGCCCAAAACACAACGTGGACACAACATATTTTTTCACAGAAAACAGAGGTATTTTTTGCAAAGTGCCTACCTGTGGATTTTGGGCTCTAGCTCAGCCGGCACCTAGGGAAACCTACCAAACCTGTGCATTTCTGAAAACTAGAGACCTAGGGGAATCCAAAATGGGGTGACTTGTGTGGCTCGGACCAGGTTCTGTTACCCAGAATCCTTTGCAAACCTCAAAATTTGCCCCCAGGGGGGGCAGAAATGGCCTAAAATAAATTTGCATCCCCAACCCCCACCCCCCCACCAGGAGCAACCCTTGCATACGGGGTCGCTCACCCTGCGTGACATTGGCGCCAAAAAACAAATCCCCGGTGCCTAGTGGTTTCTGCCCCCTTGGGGGCAGATTGACCTAAAATCGACCAATCTGCCCCCAAGGGGGACAGAAATGGTCTAAATACAATTTGCCCCCCAGGGGAGCGACCCTTGCCTGATGGGTCGCTCCCCATCTCTAAAAAACCAAACAAACAAAAACACAAAAACAAAAATTTGCCCTGGCGCCTAGAGGTTTCTGCCCCCCCTGGGGACAGATCGGCCTAATAATAGGCTCAGGGGGGGCAGAAATGGCCTAAAAGAAAACATCACAAAAAAAAAAAAAAAAAACCCTGGTGCCTAGAGGTTTCTTCTCCCAGGGGGGGCAGAAAAGGCCTTCCCAAAAAAATGCCCCCCCTGGGAGCGACCCTTGCCCAAGGGGTCGCTCCCTTTTGACAGTTTCAAGAAAAAAAAAAAAAATCCCTGGTATCTAGTGGGGTTTCAAAAGCCGGATTGCAAGCAATCCGGCTTTTGAAACCCTGTGAGAGACTTCAAAGGGAAGGAAATACATTTCCTTCCCTTTGAAGCCTCTCGGGGCCTCCCCCACGGGACTGAAAGAGAAATGCAAAGCATTTCTCTTTTAATCGCGCTGGAAGCTCTGCTTCCAGCGCGATGGGGGAGACCCTGTGACTAATCAGCGCACGCTCGCACGCTGATGTCACAGGGGCGGTTGGGGGGGTCGGGGGTGGGAGGGGAAGGGCTTCCCCTGCCATCCCTGACTTGGGGGGGTGGGGGGGAACCCCACAGAGGGAGCGCTAGCGCTCCCTCTGGGCTCTGTGCACAGGACGTAATGGTTACGTCCTGGGCACAGCAGCACTGTGCCTCAGGACGTAACCATTACGTCCTGGGCACAGAAGGGGTTAAAGAGCACTGAAAAATATGTTTTGTACATAAGAAATTGTACATTTTTGAAAACACAGAAAAATTTTATAACATTTTTAATGTGTTGTTTATTAGTTTATAAACCTTAACATAAAACCATTTTTTGTATTGATTTTTATGGGATAGAAGACTTTTTAATTTTCATTTTTCTGCCACTGTTTTCCAGTTTCCTGGATTTGTAGTCTTTCGTCATCAATTTGGACTATTCGTGAAGTTTGCAGTCACAGTTTCCCATTACTGACATTTAATTCAGGTACAACTATTTTAAACCTATTCTCTCAGGGTTCAGTTGTGGAAGGAGTGGTTTAGACTAAGGGCCTGATTTAGATTTTGGCTGAGGGGTCACTCTTCCAGAATGGTTATGGCTATACCATCTGCCAAAATCTAAATACCATAGAAAACAATGGTATTTAAGATTTCGGCAGACGGAATATCAGTCACCATTGTGATGAAATAACCCCTCTGCTGAATTCTAAATCTAAAGCAGGCCCTTAATTAGGCTAGTCTTTGTAATTGTCGTTGTTTTAGTTTATTTTTTTGTGCGGTAGGTTTCACTTAGTTTACACTATTGTGGTTGGCCTTACGGAGAAAAGTAATGTTTATTTGTCTTTTATATGAGCGCTTTATGTGTTTAACATTTATTTTAATGTGTTTTTACTGTGTTTGTTTTATGCTTGGGTTGCAAGTTTGTTTTATGGTGGGTGTATATATGAATTGTTTTTAGGTGACAGACTTTATTTTTAACCTGGAAGCATTTTATTATTTTCAAAATAAAAAGAGTTGGTTATTTTTAACTGAAAATATTCCACACATTTTCTTTGCATTTTATGTTTTATTTGAGTGTTAATATACTTGTTTCTATTTTTGTTGGGTTTTGTATGGACTCCATGAATTGTTGTACCCATACTGCATGCTCTATTTTTACCTGGTTTATTTTTTAATGCTTTGGACTCTTTTTATCATTTCACTGACCAGGAATTCCATTAGAAACTGATTAGTGGTATCTTATTTTATTTATTCATGTTACTAGGCGATCAATGCTATTTTTTCCTCATATCTTTGTTTATTTGCCATTCATTTATATATGATTTTTAAGCCTTAGCATGTTTTTATTGGTGCTAGAAAAGTGCTTGGCTTATTTAAAATAATGTTGGCTATTTAGCATTGTGTATTTATTTATTTTTAAATCAATCTGAATTTGTGTCTTTTGATTTTTCTATTCATCTGGGATTTTAAATCTGTTATTTAGAAAGAAATCTTCACAAAGTATGATTATTTGTGTCTTTAGACAGAATAAAAAAAGGTGGCATTGTTTAGTGTGTTTTTACATAGGGTTCTTACTTTTGAACCTGGAGAACCTGGGTTGTTAGAGCAGAACCTTGCTTTACATGCTAGTAGTTCTTGGTTTTAGTTGGGTTAGGGATTGTTACATTCTTAGCTCCTGGAAGATGTATTCCTTCTTAAGTATTTCTGGGAACTGGTATGGTGAATGCTGGATTCTTCCAAAAGTTCCTGGAAGGAATCGTGTCACCCTTTCGCTGTGTTGTATTTGTTCTTGGAACATGGTGCTATCATAAACATGCCAGTATGCCAGGTAATACTTGGGTTGTGCCTATAGTCTGATTGGTGTAAGCAACTAACTCAAGTATTATATAAATAATCCAATAGTGGAGCTAGTTTTGGTTCATGCTTATGATAGCGGGATTCAATTAGCAATTCATAATATTTAGTAACTTCTGTTACAGGAACTCGTGAAGTTATTAGCTACTTTATTTCATGTGCAAATTCTACGTTAGTTGCATATTTGTGATGCTCAGTGTGGAGTTTTGTAGGTGCCCTCACATGCTCTGGTTAAAGTGATAGTAGCACCCCCTTAATTGTAGTATGTGGGTAGACTTTAATTAGCTTTTTTTTTTAAACTGTGCTGTTTTTGTGGTTTACAGTTGTTAGTTTGTTGTTTTATATGTGTTTGAATTTCATTGTAGGTTGTACTTTGTTAGGTAACACTGCTTACGCTAATGGGACATGGGATTTATTTCATATTGAGCATGTACTGGATATATTTAGTGGAGAACACAACCTAATAGTGGCATCCATCATCCATGTATTACATTTCTCTTAGGTTAGTACATTGTTATTGGTAGAGTAAATGATCATTCTTTTATCATTATTGAGGTTGTCATATAGTGAAAATGTATCTTTTATTTATGATTAGTAAGTGGTTGTGTCTATGAATATCTTCATATATTTTTTTAGATGTTTCCATTGCCATTCTACATTTTCTGGCAAATAATCTTTTTAGGGATCGTATGCTGAGGAGTTGTTCTGCTGCTTGTTTAGGATTACTTGGTGTAATAATTTTAATTACTGTTCCTGTTGGGTCTTATGAGCTCCCACTAGCTTCTTTCAGGTCTTTTAAAATATTTCTAACTTCTATATCAGCTACATTAGAGGTATGGTTATGTTCCCAACCACGTTCAACTATTTCATTTTTTGTCCTGCCTTAGCATGCATTTGAATATTATTTAGTGCATTTAGTGCATTTCCATTGTATTTTATCTCTTGTGTTACTCTCCTTACTATATACTTTTCACTTAATAACACCTTATTTTTTGGGACGTGATGTGTTTTGCTGTTTCTGACATTTTATCTGTGGGTTATACTGTGTAGAAAATGTGTGCTCATTTAAAAAACAATATGTGATGTTATATTGATTTTAATATTTTTTTTACTTTACAGGTGCACATTTGTCTTATACTGTAGATGTTGTCTATACTTCTTCTTAGTTCGAGATTTTTTGCATTGCAGGTCTGTCTGGTATTGTTTTTAGCAGAGTTTTCTTTTGTTGCAGTTTATTTAGAGGAAAAAAAATGTTAGGTTTGTTGGATTCTTTTTTAATGTAAAATTTAGTTAGAAGTTTATTTTACTTTATTTTATTAATACATTATGACATTAGTTTTAGTTTAATTGTAGGCTTGTGCTTTGGGTACAATTCGTAAATCTGATGTGGACTTTTTTTTGTAAATCAAGTAATTCAGATTCCATGTATTTATTTTATTGTCCTTTTACCATTTTTAGGTGTTGCCTGAAACATGGTGTCATGAGATTGATTATAAATTTACAAAAAAACTATAAACAGCTAACAGCCTGCCTATTACTTACCATTGCTTAACTTCATGTCACTCTCATTTCCTTGCGTACTATTGGTTTCTTCCTGTGTTTATCATTCTGTGAAGCACAGACCAAGTACAGTTTCATGTCCTTGCCAGTGATCTTCCACTGGTTGCATGCTTCTGTGGATGTATTGTAAATTTGTTTTATTTTCTAGCACTCTATCAGATGCATGTGTTTTCAGGCCGTTCTCCTTCTCCTTCTCCCCAGTGTTGCTTGCATCCACCATGGTCTTTGCTTGCACCTGCCTTTCCCTGCCGTGTGTCATGACTTGCATCCAGCCTGTCCCCACCTCCCTCCCATTTCATTGCTGCTTACAAGTTATTTAAACTTTTTAAACTCTGGGCGAAGGTGAGCAAATTGTGTTTTCTTCACACAGAAAACTCTAAATGCTTACATGATTGGCCTTTTCTCACCAGAAAGATTGACACTGTGAAAGGCACTGCCACACTCAGAAGACCCAGTATTTAGATCCCATGAATAAATTAGGCAGGAGAATTGACATTCCAATAGCTCTTGCATAGGTAAGACCTATTAGCTTTGCCAATGCTTCTTTTCTTCTTGTAGAGGATTAGCCTGGGCGGAGTTCATGGAGTCTGACTCTGTGGAATTCCACAGAGTAAAAAAAAAATTCTGTGAATTCCGCTCAGTCCTGATTTGCCCGATCTTGGAAGTGCTAAGCATGATCGGGCCTGGTCAGCCAACCCTGACCCTGCTTTGCACTTCTGAGAACGCACATTCAGGAGATGGCCTTGGCAGTGAAAACTGCCCTTTTCAGGCTTCTTGTGCACCAGCCTGTCCTGTGTGCTGAGCCTGTGCACAAGAGGCCTGAAACAGCAGCTTTCTTTTGCTGCCTATGACCCTGGCCTGAACTCCAGGGTCGTAGGCAGTGAAAGATGCCAGGCCTTTTGTGCACCTGCCTGCCCCATGTGCAGTGCACATGGGGCACACTGGTGAACAAGAGGCCTGAAACTGCAGCTTTCACTGTGTACGACCCTGGCCTGAATTCAGCTGCTGTTTCAGTCCTTGGTTGTACACCAGTGTGCACAAACAGCAACCAAAAAAAGAGATGAGGAGTAGAGGACTTACCTGAGTCTCCCGGTGGGGTGTGGGCCCTCCTCTGCAGCGGCTGCCTCCCTCCTCTGCTCCGGTGCGTGCTGCAGCCCAGTTATGGGCTGCACAGCTCACGCGCAGACTGTCTGTGCTTGCGCTGGGCAGCCCATATTGGTCTGCAGCGTGCAATGAAAGAGCTCCACTCCGCTGGCAGGGTTAACTGATTTTTTTGGACAATTCCACACTCCAAGCAGAGTTCTGAAAACACCTTTAGCTCCGCCAGTGGAGTGGAGCATCCCATACAGCCCTATAGAGGATGCACCTGTAATTTGTAGAAATAAACATGTATTATAGTTTTCATCATTTGTTATCTGAACATACTTTTAGTTAGTTATTCATTTTGCTACCTTTCATTCATTGTCAAACTTACTTTGTTTTATTTAGTGGTTCCTTAAAGTGTTGCAGTCTTCTTTTGTAAGTTTGGAATCCAGCAGATTGACACTGTCCCACTGTAATTCTTTTTTTAAAAAGATAGTTTTTTGTGATATTGTTTGTTAATTTAAAAGGTGTTTCTATTTGTGAATTGTTACTTTAAGGTTAATTTAATTAGTTGGTTGGAGAATAGTTTGAATTTGTTTTTGCTTGCACCAGTTATTGTAAACTCTAATTAGTGCTTTCTTATTTATTTAAATGCATATTCATTTTATTTTTAATGATTGTATATGTGTATCTATATTTAATTACTGTTCTTGTGTTTTATTTGAAATTACGTGACTATTTCTGAGTTCAATATTTTGTTTTCATTATTGTTTTTTATTTTTGCTTAGTTTAAACGTGTAGGTGATATTTGTCATGTCTTTATTTTTGTTCATGATATTATTATATTCTGGATATTTTTTCACTATTTTTTGTCATTGATATTTGTGTCTTTTAAGTTTAAGTAAAGGGTTGCGATATTTATGTTTTTGAGATATTTGGTGATATTTAGCTATGTCAATATTTATTTCTCTATATAGTGATATACAACCAGGAATTCCAAAGTTTTGCCAATTGTACTGATAAAGCAGTGTCAACAATGTTTTTCTTCCTATATGCTAGAATTATTAAGCATGGTAGTTTATGATTTTTGCGTGCATTCATCTTGGTCCTTCATCATTAATGGCTCTGTGATTGATACGCAGTAGTTTGAAAGAGGATTGCCTTCCCTTTGGGAGTCACTATAGAGCCTGGGGAAATATGGGTATGTAAGTTTACATTTAGAAGTAGTCTTGCTGCTGAGTTTTTATTCTTTGTGGCCTTCTGATAATTGAGAGGAGAGATCTGTGGTGTAGTCTGTTAGCATTGTCATGTTTTGAGAGAATGAGTTATGTTGCTTGTCCCTTTTGAGTATTTCTAAGATTTGGAGAGATGGACCTCTATGCTTTCATTGTATAGGAGGTAAATTGAGGCAGGCTAGTCACTTGAGTATTCCTGTAAAGTGGAGAGTCAAAGAAAGATCCTAGATTTTTCATGTTTGTGGCTATTTTTGGTGGGGGTGAGTTCATCTGGCCAGAAAGATATAGGGTCATAGTTTTTCTAATCACCGCAGGTGTTAATTTTTTAAGCATTCAGCTTGCGATGATTCCATGTTATCCATTGTTCTGCAGCTATGATGTAGACATTACATTTTGATCTTTCTAGGTTCTTAGGGTTTTCTGGTTTGAGAATTATCTGTGTGTCCATCTGCAAAGATGTAGCAAGTGATTTGGAAACTGTTGATAAGCTTTTTCAGTGGTTTCATGTATATGTTGAAGAGTAGGGATGCCATGAAAATTCCTTGTGGAACTCTTGTTTTCATGCAGTAAAGGTTTGAAGAGAAAGGTGGTGTGTGAATCTTTAAGATTTGTTGTTTAGGTAAGAGGAAACTCAGTTGAGAGTGGTGCCATTTATAAAATCGTCTTTCAGTTCAACAATCATCTGCCATGGTATCGGTGGCCCAGGAATAGTAATGCATCCACACCATTTTTATCAACTATATTTTTTAAGCTGTTCCAAATTGTAATTGGAGCAGATTCTACCCCTAGGTGAATCTTGTATGCCACTCTGAGACTAGATTGTTTTCTTTAATTGATTCTGAAATGTGGTGAAAGACTGCTTATTGGAGATTGGTCCATAGCTAGTGGGATCTTTAGAGTCTAAGTTGTTTTTAAGTAATGAAGGTTGTTGTCCAAATTCTGAGATTGTAATTTCTGGAAAGGATGATGTAAATGGAAGTTGAGTATCTGCTGTGATTGTTGTTGACAGTATAGAATGTGAGATGCTGTTTTTCTCAGTTATTAGATAAGAGTCTAGTTTGTCTGTTTTGTTTGGATGCTGTGTTTATTGCAGAAATCTTGTAAAACCGAGGTGGAGGTTTGATAGCTATCTGTATTTTTATAGAATTTCATGGAATTCCTTGGCTGGGCATCTGGCTTTGTCCCACATGCTTAAGCAGTGGATTGTTTACCTTCTTTTTGTATGATTGATACATTCTGGCTGCCTGTGTAAACACATTTTGTAGGTTCTGGGACTTGACCCAGCTGCACTAAAGTGTTGAGAGTTGTTCTTTTTCATTTTTTTCAGCTCTCCATTCATCCAAGAAGCCTTACTTTTCTTTTACCTTTTGCCTTGTTTAAATGTTGTTTGGAGATTAATATATCAAAAGCTGAGGACATTCATTCATATATTTTTTCCACTGAGCATTTATTGTTAGATGTGATTCCAGTTCCTGATGACTATTTGATTAGCAGTGGTAAAGTGCGCAGAGACAATAAACAAGCAAAAACAGAGTCCAGTATACCATAAAAACAGGAGGTCAGAAGGCAAAAAGACAGGGGAGCCACACCAAAAAGCTGTGAGGTCTAAGAGAGGTTATGTACAGGAAGGGAGTTTTTTTGTTATGGGAAATAAGTTTTTCACATGGAGGAAAAAAAAGAAAAACGTATTCGGGCTACCTTTCTCCAGTGCTTAGTTGTACACTGTGTAGAATTACACTTTGGGTAAAATTTCCATAGGTTGTAGTGAGTTGGTGGGCTTTAACTGATATTTTATTTGGGATCTTTCATGAGAAGGTGATGGTGTTATGAATGGTCCATGTAACAGGTAAGTTTTGTTCAATAATGGTTAGCTCCAGATCTGAGAAAATTACATCCAATGCATAACCTTCTATGTTGGTTGGCCCAGAGATGAACTGTTGTAAGTTGTGTGTATTTAAGCCTGATATGACAGCATTTGGTTGAGGAATATTTGCTCCATAAAATCAGCTGTATATGTCACCAAGTATAGATATTGTAGACAGGTTTGGTGATAGATCATAGACAAAGCATCAGTAAAAGTTTTATTGTTGGGTGGAAGTTTGTACTGCAAGAGGGCACAGCAAGTGAAAGTGGGATTCTTTGGCACCTAGCAAGAAGGGCTTCACAACCGTGTATAGTTACCTCTTCCAACTTGGTTATTGTTATGGTATACTTGGATACAATAGTTAGTCTGCATCCTTTTTTTCTGAACAGTTATGTGTAATTGCTTGATAACCAGGAGTGGTAGCTTCATGCAGGACTGAGACCATGTAATTTCCCAACTATATTTCAGCATATCTGTATCTATCAATAGGTAAAAAATGCTATATTTATTTTTGCTCAATGAATGGGTATTTAAAAAATGTAAAGTTTTCTTTTAAAGAGGAGAGGGTATGCGTCTGGATTATTGTGGTCTTATACCTTGTGCTATTTGTGTATATGTGATTACTTTTGGGTGAGATTTGTTCTTTGTGTGTATGGGAAAGTGAGGTAGGAAGTGCTGCTGGAATGATAGTCCTGTTATTGTGGCATTCCTAAACCTTTGCTGTCTTGCTAAAGTAGTTTTAATAGAAATAAGATGGGGGTTGTATGAGAGGAAGAGTATGAGTCAGATTTTGTTTGTGAGTTAGTTGTTGGTGTAGGATATTATTTCGTTGATGTGTTTAAATAACACTAAGTTCTGTTGTCATGTAGTATGGGTGAAGCAACGTTTGGGTGATTAGAGGTGTTCGTTCAAGTTGTAAGGGGTTGACTATGCGTGATAGGGAGCATGGTGGTCTAGCTTTAGTTCTGCAGCAATTGATGAGTCTTTGATGGGTGCATATGAAAGTTGTACATGAGTAGGTTTGTGTGGTTGTGAGCAGTGTTGAGTTGTGCTGAATGAGTGACTAAAGTGTAAGTTGAAGAGGAAGATTGTGAGTCTGGGGTTTGCAAGAGGTGAAGGTGGGAAGCTCTATTACCTTTTCCAATGGTAATATGAGGGCTGTCGGTGAATGGTAGTATATGTGGAATGTGTTTGTGAGTGGACGGTTGTGTGTTTGAGGAATGTTAAGTGTTAAAGTAGTATTATATGTCAGTTTTCGTCTAGTAGATGGTAGTGGTACATGGAGGGAGGGTTTACATGTATTAGGATAGTGAGTTGTGACTTGAGATATGTCAGTAAAGGTCAGATAGATGTGGTGTATGTGTGGCTGTCTGTAGGTGGGGTTAGCATGCTGTATTGGGAATTCAATTAGTTTAGGAGGGGTTAGGAAGAGGCATTAGGGGATGTATGTAGAATGGAGTTGATTTGACTGGAGATATGGACAAAGGACATGGAGTTGAAAGGTGGTATTGATATATTAGTTGTTAAAATGCAGTGTGTGGGAAATGAGTGAGGTAGGGTGTAGGGATTACAGTAGTGAATGTGAGATGACAAAGGTCATGGATGTAAGGTTGTGCAGAAAGCAGTAGGTGAAAAGATAGAGAGAGAGTTTGGATGAGAAGGATGTGAGTGTGAATACATGTCCTTTTAAAAACATGATGAGGTGTTGTGATGTGTTGTAAGGTTGTATGGAGATAGATTGCAAGAGCGGGCAGGATTTACTGTGGGAGAAGATGATTATCTTACATTGTATGTCGTGCAGGGGCATCTTCGTATCTGTTATGTAGGATGTCAGGCAAAGTTTCTGGCCCTATATCCTTTCCCTGTCCTAACTGACCAGTCAGCCCTCTTTACCTGACACCCTTTACCTGGATGACCAGGGAGTACATCCTAAACCTTCTATTTAAATAACCTCAGTAATCAGGTGACCTCGGCCAATGGGATCTCTACCCCACTTTAAGTGGCTGGCAGCCATGCCAACTCACATGGTGCCACTGGTTTTCAATTATATCAACTCCCTCCACAGGGTCACCCTCTGAACAACTGAAATCACACAGTGAAAGGAAAGACAAGCTGGAAAACTCTGCAATAAGCTCATCTTTGGACGCTCCAAGTAGCTGATGCTCAGGAAAGTAAATGTTTTGAAAACATACCAGGACATTGGTGGCACCCTACTTATGGATTTTTTGGGAAGGGTATTTGGTTGGGAGAGGGGCAGAAATGCATCTCAGGTACTTAAAGCCCCGCTCTCCCAACACTCCACCCTCGTCTGTACTGGATATTTGATCCATTGGGTTCATGGCCAACCAGTCATGTTTCATGGATGAGAGGCAGATGAGACTGTAATCAACTGAAGGAGAAGTGATGACAATGGGGAAGTCATGCATCGGAAGAGAAGGAGTAAAATAAGTGTCCATCTTCATATCTATGCTGGGTAGTTAATTTCTGGAACAAAAAGTAGTGATTGTTCATTTAGAGCAAGTATGATTCCAGTTGACACACCTGTATCTCCATACCCATCCTCCTCAAATTAGGATGCATAGTATAGTAAGAATTGACAAATGCAGTATAGCTTTGGCTTTTCTTCAATGAAAAGCACTGTATAGAGTAACATGCAGCGAAAGGGTGGAGACAGGGTGTAAAAGGAGAAGGCTAGTGGCATTTATGTAAAAAACAGATTTAAGTGCAGTATGTGGGAGAAAGGAGAGTGAATGTATGGGAAGTATGAAAAAGGTTTTGTCACTAAGGTGTGATGTCATTGTGCCTGGCGGGAGGAGTCCTATGAAAAAAGTTAGAATGGTTAGAGATGTTGATCGGTAAAGAGAATTGCAGATGGGTTGTGCCACAGGAGGGAGTTTGGCAATGGGGTGATATGGTATGGTAGATTAACCTATAGGAGTAAGATGGACCCTAGGGTACCATGCTTTGGATAATTCTAATGGCACAGTGGAAACTGTCTTTGCAGCAGCATCTAAAAGGGCAATGGCCTCAATGCAGTGGGAATGGCTCAGAGTGAGCTGTCACTATGGTACCAGCAGATCACTCTATGGTGCTGCTATTGTCCGTGTTTCGCCCTCTTTGGTACTGGTGTAACAGGACCAGCTCCAACTGTACTGCACTGTAAGTGCCAGGAATCAGAATACAAAACGAATTTACAGGGCTCTTCCTATTGGCATTCTTCTTAATTATTCTTCGAATGGCATATTCTCCAAAGAGAAATTAGAGCCCATGTTGATCTGGGGGTCCAGGAATGACCATGTAGTAATTTGGGGATATTGAGCCATGCCTATAAATTATCTATGAGGATACCAAAGGAGAAAATGTATGTGCAACTATGCAGCTCTCAGCCACTGCAAAGGTTCAACTTCAGCACCTCTTTTGGGAATGAGATAATAAAGAAGGTAGACTGGAGTGAGCTGTATAAATGTGTTTGCAAAATGTGGAAGGAGAGAATGGGGTCATTGGGAAGCTATCTGCCATTGGAGTAGTGAATACAAAACTGCCAAATATTGCAGCATGATGAGGTTCAGGGTATGCCTAAGTGAAAATGTTGTGACTGGTCTCCCCGCTTTACATAGCAAGCTGATAGCCACACTAGAAAATGAACACCCACCCAGTCACGGACGTCACCAATAAATGAACTGTTATGCTGAGTCTAGCCAAAGGCACAGGAACCCTTGCGAGGACTCGAAAGAATGAGGAAATATATTGAAGCGATGAACGTTAATCTCGGGAGCACAAACCAGCTCAGTGAAACTACCTCAGTATGAAAGGCGATGAAAGTACATCCGTACCTCAGTATTAAGCTTAAGCTAAAGATGAGATAATCAGTGGCGACCAGCAGTTTTAGGAGGGAGGGGGGGTGGGTTGGAAGCACACTCACACTCATTCTTTCACACACGCATGCACGCACATCCATTAACAACACTCCTCAACATTCAAACATGCACGCCCGCACCAAACATTCATTTAAAAAGTTCACACACACACACACTTACTTTCAGCCTCGGAGGTCCCAGGAGGGTTGGGACTGCTGCCTTCCCTCACTGGCTGACCTAAGTCATCACCCAGGGGAGGGCCTTGAGGCACCTTTGCTGAGCTGAGGAGGTCACGCCCACAGGAGCTGTGACCTCTTCAGCCCAGCAAAATCATCTCAGGCAGCCAGGAGTCTGCGCAAATTTTGCGTATGTCTGCTCCTGGCTACCTGACCTGTACTTGAAGAGTGTCTGTCAGGCTGACCTTTGTTCAGCCTGACCGGCACTCTTCATGAGGGGCAAAAGGTGGGGGCGGGGTGGCCCCTCCCCCCAAGAGGATGGCCCACGCATGGAGAGAATACATAATTTGCAAATTTTCCAACTGTTGCTTTGATAGCCAAGATGGCTAGAATTAAGTACAATATTATATTGTTAAACTTAAGGATTTATGCATAGTCCTTGTAGTCTATAAGCCATCTCCAATGTGGATTAAGTGACCCACGTCTCTTGAGATATTTTGTTAGAAATTGAAGAACTGTCATTTTAATCTTCTTTGGGTGCCTTCTTTTCTTTCTGTCTTTGCGCTGGGAAGCCCTTTTGGCACCTATGTACTCTGCAGACGCACTCAAGTAAGTGAGTCAAATTGCAAAATACACCTGATGGATAACATAACATTTGACAGGGCCATGACAGAACTCAACAAACTTTGCAGCATGAGATCCAATGTGCGGAAGATGTAGAAAATGGCAACGTCAATGATTGTTACCAATTTCAGGAAGGAGAACTTTCTACAGTTCCAGGCACAAGATGTCAGTTCTTTAGAACCGACTGAGAATGTACCTTACCAGCCAATGTTATGGATGAAAAGCTTAGAAATAACGTTCAAATAGAACACTATCCCTATCTGGAACCAATAAAGGCCATATTGGATAATCCAGGTCTGCCCCACAACTGGAGGACAAGAGAGAACATGAAACTAAATTGTTGAAATGTGAAAAAAAATACTGTTCTGAGAGATCAAAAGGTACTTATTATGAATTCTTGACATTTGTACTGCAAAACATGGGGTCATTCATACAAAGCCAAAGTAGATGGCTTCAGTCTGTGCGGTGGGGGGCATTTAATATTATTGGGATACTGAGAAATACATATGCCAAATATGTTGGAATTAGGCTACCGTGATTAGGTGAGAAAATAAACGTTTTAAGTGCAATCCGAACATGTACTATATTTGGAAATATAATTCTTAAATGACAACTGGAAAGTGGGTATCAACAAAAGGTTAGTGCTCAGGACCCGTATCGTAACTTGGTTCTTGCTGAAATGTTCAAACCTCAGCTGAAACAGCCAGCATCATAGCAGGCATTTTTTCTAGAAAACACGCGTTCATTGTATCATGGCATTTAAGCACAGTGGTGCCTGCGAATAACAATATACCCATTGCAGGAGGTGAGATCATAACATCCAATAATTGTGTTTATTTATTAACAGTATTTGTAAGTCATGCACCTAACTTCATTGACAACCGAGTGCTTCACGTAGAATAAAAACACTTCAACAACAAAATAACTTTGAGAACGGAGAGAAAAGGTGCCTGGATAGGAGGAGGAAACATATTGAGGTACTTTCTTATACCATGTCTTTTTAAGTTTGCCTGTACAAACAGAATATTGGGGCTGAATCTTAGTTTCTTCTGTTGAACCAAAGACGAGGTTCTTAGAACGGGAAGGGTTGGTTCGTACTTTTGCGTTATTTTGGTTTTGTAATTTTCAAGAGAAAGTGGGGTTTATTTCTGGTGGCCTCTTGTGAGGTGAAGTTTGTTGTTGAGGTAACTGGGACTGCCAAGAGGAAGGGTTTTGTGCTTGATGCATGTCATTTTGAAGTACACTCTGGTTTCTATCAGTAGCTAGTGATGGTCTTTCAAAATGGGTGCAATGTGATCAGCTTACTTAGCACGTTGCCAAGGCAAGTAGCTGGATGAAGGGACCACGAGCAGCCTAGGGTGTCAACTGCAACATCAACAAGGTGATCTATGGAATGTGTGACACCCTGCGTGTGCCAGGCATACCCAGACATGGGTCCTGTGCTCACTGTAGCATAGGCCTAATGCTACACCCTACTCACTAATCCGAAGTAGAGCAAAATCGTTCTGGGATTGCTGGTGGTCCCTTCTGGAAGGAGCCATTCCTGGTAGTTAGGGACAAATTGTTCCCATGAAGAGCATGCTTGTACTGATTCGCATAAGGTGGGCCTTCGTCTAAAGTGGCATTGTGGGCAAAAAAGTGATGGTCTGGAATGTGGCTTGAGTAATTGCCATTGCCTGAGATTATTTAAGCATTCTATCTATGACCTTGCTTTTGTTGCAGTTGACAAAAGGTCAAGACAAACCAATTGGCTACAGTACTAAACAATCTAATCCTTTGTACCATAACTTTATTTGTACATCCTTGGCTGCACTGCTCGGGTGCCGAGGACGTAACCAGTACGTCCTGCACCCGTGGGCCTCCCAATCCCCCTCTTTTGGGCATGGATGGAAGGGGAATCACTTCCCTTTCTACCTCAACCCCCCCCGACGCCCCTCCCAGTGACCCCACTGATCCACCCCGGTGACGTCTGATGAAGTCAGTGCGCAATGCGTGCTGACCTCATCAGAGGTCTTCTCCATCGTGCTGCAAGCCACGGCATATTTTAATTAGGCCGATCTGCCCCCAAGGGAGGGTAGAAACCACTAGGCACCAGGGATTTAAAAAACAAAAATTTACGGATGGGGAATGACCCCTTAGGCAAGGGTCACTCCCCAAGGAGGACATTTACTTTAGGCCATTTCTGCCCCCCTGAGGGGCAGATCGGCTTATTTGTGTTAGGCCCATCAGCCCCCAGGGAGGGCAGAAACCACTTAGGCACCAGGGATTGGTGTGTGTGTGTGTGTATGTTTTGTTTGGGGGGCAGGCCCTTGGGTAAGGGTCGCTCTCCATGAGGCCACATTAATGTTGGCGATTTCTGCCCCATTCAGATCAGCCTATTTTTGTAAGGCAGAAAACCCAATAGACACCAGGGAAGATTATTTTTCCAAAAAAAGAGCGTGTGTGTATGGCCATAACAACCCCCCTAATTAAAAGGGGACAAAGTTGTTCTGCCCACTGGTGGGTAGATGGGACAATTACCCCTGATCCACTCCTGGGTTGGGTGAGGGGCAGAAAGCCTACCAGATGCCAGGGAATTAAAAAAAATAAAAAATAGTGTGGTGATTGCTACCAACCAGTATGGGTATGGTTATGCCCCTACCCCAATTGAATGGGGTAACACTCTTTCAGCTCTCCCTCAGTACACAAAAAAATCTTATCCCAACAAGAAGCAAGAGGGAATTGGATTATTTCGGGTTTTAATTTTACATTTGGGCCATGAGAGCTTGGCTAACTCTCAAAATCATCCCACTTGGAATGGTAAGGGCTGCACTTTTTGGACTTTGGTATTCTGCCATGTAGAAAAATCTACGAGACCTAGACACATCTGAAAACTAAACAGCTGGGGGAGTCTAGGATGGTGTGCTTCATATGCACCCCACACCATTTTCTTACCCACAGCGCCCTGCAAACCTCCAACTTTACTTGAAATCACACATTTTCCCCATATTTTTTTAATGGAACCTTCTGGAATCTGCAGGAATCCGCAAAATTCCTACCACCCAGCATTGTCGCATCGATACCGATAAAACTTCTGATCCACTTGTGAGCCTAAAAACATTTTTTTCCAAACTGCCCTTTTGGACCCGCTTTGGCTCCCCCTCAATTTCAACATGTTTTTGGCTCTTCCCTGTCACAGGCACTTGGCCCACCAACACAAGTGAGGTATCATTTTTTTAAGGAGACTGAGGGGAACGTTGGGTGGTAGGGAATTTGTGCTAGTGTGGTGATCCCACCCAGAAATGTGCGGAAAATGTGATTTGTTTACCTATATTTGAAGTTTGCTGAGGATTCTGAGAAAAAAAACTCGGGATCCACGCAAGTCACACCTCCCTCGACTCCCTCGGGTATCTAGTTTTCAGAAATGTCTGGGTTTGGTGGGGTTCCCTAGATGGCTGCTGAGCCCAGGGCCAAAAACGCAGGTGCCCCCCTGCAAAAACAGGTAGTTTTGTAATTGATCATTTTGATGTGTCCACGTATTGTTTTGGGGCACTAGGCTTATCCACACAAGGGAGGTACCATTTTTATCAGGAGACATGGGAGAATGCTGGGTAGAAGGAAGTTTGTGGCTCCCCTCAGATTCCAGAACTTTGCAGCACCGAAATGTGAGGAAAAAATGTTGTTTTGCCAAATTTTGAGGTTTGCTAAGGATTCTGGTTAACAGAACATGGTGAGAGCGCCACAAGTTACCCCATCATGGGTTCCCCTAGGTGGCTAGTTTTCAGAGATGTCCAGGTTTGCTAGGTTTTCCAAGGTGCCGGAGGAGCTAGAGGCCAAAATTGACAGCTAGGCACTTTTGCAAAAAACCGGTACGTTTTCTTTGGGAAAATGTGATGTGTCCATGTTGTGTTTTGGGGCATTTCCTGTCGTGGGCACTAGGCCTACCCACACAAGTGAGGTACCATTTTTATCAGGAGATTTGGGGGAATGCTAGGTGGAAGGTAATTTGTGGCTCCCCTCAGATTAAAGATCTTTTATTTACTGAAATGTGAGGAAAAATTTGTTTTTGCTAAATTTTGAGGTTTGCAAAGGATTCTGGGTGACAGAACCTGGTGAGTGTGCCACACGTTACCCCATCCTGAATTACCCTAGGTGCCTAGTTGTCAAAAATGGACAGGCTTAATTGGTTTTCCTAGGTGCCGTCTGAGCTAGAGACCAAAATCCACAGCTAGGCACTTTCCAAAAAACACATCACTTTTCAATGTAAACATTTGATGTGTCCATGTTGCATTTTGGGGCGTTTCCTGTCGCAGGCACTAGGCCTACCAACACAAGTGAGGTACCATTTTTATCGGGAGACTTGGGGGAAATGCTGGGTGGAAGGACATTTGTGGCTCCTCTCAGATTCCAGAACTTTCTATCACCGAAATGTGAGGAAAAAGTGTTTTTTTGCCAAGTTTTGTGGTTTGAAAATGATTCTGGGTTACCCCATCCTGGATTTCCCCAGGTGTCTAGTTCTAAAAAATGCACAGGTTTGATAGATTTCCCTAGGTACTGGCTGAGCTGGAGACCAAAATCCACAGCTGGGCACTTTCCAAAAAACATGTCAGATTTCAATGTAAAAATGTGATGTGCCCATGTTGCGTTTCCTGTCGCGGGCATTAGGCCTATGCACACAAGTGAGGTACCATTTCTATCGGGAGACTTGGAGGTACACAGAATAGAAGAACAAGTGCTATTGCCCCTTGTCTTTCTCTACATTTTTTCCTTCCAAATGTAAGACAATATGTAAAAAAGACGTCTATTTGAGAAATGCCCTTTAATTCACATGCTCTATGGGGACCCCAAAATTCAGAGATGTGCAAATAAACACTGCTCCTCAACACCTTATCTTGTGCACATTTTGGAAATAGAAAGGTTTCATTGATACCTATTTTTCACTCTTTATATTTCACCAAATAAATTGCTGTACACCAGGTATACAATGCAAACCCATTGCAAGGTGCAGCTCATTGATTGGCTCTGGGTACCTAGGGTTCTTGATGAACCTACAAGCCCTGTATATCCTTGCTACCAGAAGAGTCTAGCAAATGTAAGGGTGTATTGCTTTTATAAATCTGCTATAGCTGGAAAAGGGTATGGAAGAAAACATGGACAGAAATGTCTCTTTTTTCACCTCAATTTCAATATTTTCGCTGTTACTTTCTGTAGGAAAACCTTGAAGGATCTACACAAATTACCCCTTGCTGAATTCAGAATTTTATCTACTTTTCAGAATTGTTTAGCTGTCTGGGATCCAGTATTCGTTTCACACCCATTTCTGTCACTAACTGGAAGGAGGCTGAAAGCACCAAAAATAGTAAAAATGTGGTGTGCCCCAGTAAGATGCCAAAATGCTATTGAAAAATGTGGTTTTCTGATTCAAGTCTGCCTGTTCCTACAAGCTGGGAAGATGGTGATTTTAGCACCCCAAACCCTTTGTTGATGCCATTCTCAGGGAAAGCCACATGCTTTCTTCTGCAGCCCCTTTTCCCCATTTTTAGAACGTTTTTATCTGTATTTTGGCTAATTTCTTGGTCTCCTCCAGGGGAACCCACAATCTCTGGGTAACTCCCCTAGGATGTTGGAAAAAAGGATGCAAATTTGGCATGCGTAGCTTATGTGGACAAAAAGTTAGGAGGGCCTAAGCATGAACTACCCAAAACAGCCCCAAAAAAAGGCTTGGCACAGGAGGGGGAAAAGGCCTGGCAGTGAAGGGGTTCAATCTTAAAAGCTGTTTACAAACATATCTTCCTGTTTGTTGTAGTTTTTCTTTTATTAGCTCCAATGGGGAAATATTTTTGTAAAGTATATTTAGGATACAATATTTATGTTGGATGATACTCTGACTATGACATTCTGATGTGACACCATGCGTTCTAGTAGTTCTGCACAGAAGTGTCTTTCCAAGGGGGCACACAGAGAGATGGCAATTCCCATCCAAGGACCACATTTGGATGCACCATCCAGGACTCACCAAAGTGAACTTTTGTTGCGTGGGTGTGCCAGATTTGCTGAAAACCTCTGTGGAGACTTCTAGGAACACAAATTTGGGTAACAGTTTTTGTCAAAAAGCTTTCATTGGACTGGACTGGGAGGGATGGATTTGTTCATGTTAAATCATTCAGGCCACCAATATTGGAGCCTTTATAGAGAAGATACTTTGGGATCAAATGACAAAGGTAAATAAATCCTACATTTTAGTTTGTGGCCTATTTCCCTTTTTCACACCTGACAGAAATTCCCAAATGAATTTGTGGCAGGCATAAGTGTTTTACCATGGTTGAGAGCCCCACCACAAGAGTGGGGATGTCTTCTATTGTAAATCACACTCCAGGGATGTACAGAAGGTATTTCAAACAGGGTTTGCCTCAGAATTTTGGTACCGCCCACATACATGTACATTTGTGTGCATTTCTAACCTTCTCTTCAGCCTAGAAAAGGTTAGATATTTTCTCCAGCACAGGAGGAAAAACATTCTCATAGCAGAGAAAAATGTAAGAAAAAAGGTGCACATACACAAGGGGTTTTATACCCTCTGTGAGGACTTCTCGACTATGGGGAACTGCACTTAACAGGAATAGGAGCCTGTAGGAGAATTCACCAAACTGTTCCTCTGGTATGCGTGGAAACCTTGTTGTAATATCAGTACTCCCTAAGGTATCCCTTCTCCTATCACCACAACCCACCCTCAGGCATAGGCAGTCAATTTCACATGCCTTCCCTGTGTCAATCTGAGAGCTAGTCTTCCCGCTCCTATCTGTCTGTTTCATCCATGGTTGCTTACACGGACCCACACCTTTTTGTGTTTCTGGGGCACCTTAGAACAGACCAGTTATTTTTCCTGTTGCATGGATTACTCTAAGTTCGACCTCTAGACCTCATCCATTGGAGGTGTTGCCGATCCCCAATTGCGGATTATGTCCTGCTAAGCATTGCCACATAACAAAACAATGCCACATATTAGTCTAAGAATTGGTCTCCCCATATTCTCAGTACCACCAGGGTTGGAGTAAGGTTTAGAATGAGGCCCAGCCCCCTCAATAGTGTTTTGCTGATCGTGTCCCAGTATCCCTATAGATGTGTGCAGTCCT
Source organism: Pleurodeles waltl (assembly GCF_031143425.1). Taxonomy (NCBI): domain Eukaryota; kingdom Metazoa; phylum Chordata; class Amphibia; order Caudata; family Salamandridae; genus Pleurodeles; species Pleurodeles waltl. The sequence continues at coordinate 4,679,458 of NC_090439.1, forward strand.
AAAAAATGTGCATTAGCATAACCCATTGTCCACAACCTCTGAGGCATCAATCATTGCCTATCTTGGCCATAGCCAACTTTTGTATTCTGATGTGATACGCCCTGTGGAATCTCTTTAATTGGCATTTTTCTGCCCTTAGCCCTCTGTGCCTGTAACCTGCCTTAGGTGATATGAATTGGTGTAACTGACAATTGGGACTTTGTGAATTCACCCTAGACAGTCACACAATAGGGAGATTAGCAGAGCCTGAATGGGCCTCAAACTGACTTGATGGGGTAGAGCTAAGCACAGCCCCACTTTTAAGTGACTAGGCTTGGCTCTGCCAATACACAATAGATTGAACAACCCTCTATTTTCAGTGCAGCCAGTTAGGAGCCAAGGCAGGGGAGACAGGAAATTCCTGGAACTTCAGAAAATCTTTCTGGAAACTTCACCCAACGTCTAGGAGCAGGGCACCAGGGTACAAAAATAGGGCTTGCATACCTCCTCCTCAGTTCACTACTGGACCTGCGGAAGGACTCTCAGAGGCCTGTTGCTGTGATCTGCTCTGCACTCTGCCATACTACTGCTGTACCTGGAAGGACTGCTGTGCTACCTGGAGCCTGCTTGGAAGTTTCAGAGGCAAGCCCTGCTGTAGAGCTCTGCATCGCCACCTGCACTGAGAACTTTAGAAGTGACTCCAAAGGGCTAGATTAGCTGGTGTCTTCTTCTGGGCCACATAGACATAATAGGCTCCTACCATCTTAAGCCTGCACTTGGACTCAGTCCAAGTGAGTCTTGAACACCCAAGAGGTCCCCACCAATTCTGGACCCTTGGTTGTGGTGCTAAATGTGCCCAGGTGGCCATTTTCCCAAACTGAAGATGTGCTATTTTGAACCTTAAACTTTATAAATTCAGAACTCTGATTCTGCTACTTGGATTTTCATGGTATTGGTGTCAAATAATTTATTAAAATTGTCTCTATGTTTCTATTGGTTTGGGATTTTAATTTGTTTTATTTTCACTGTGTTGCTGTTTGTATACTTCATAAATACTCAACACATTGCCTCTAAGTTTAGCCTGACTTTTTGTGTACCACGCTACCCAGGGATAAGCACAGGTTTAATTAGTGACTTTTGGTGGTACACCCTGCAAGGAATTGTGGCTGTTGCATGACCAGGCCTCACACTCCAGTCAACCAACAACCTGATTTTTCACACCTCCGTACCAATGCTCTGCTGTCTGCCATTAGTGTGGGGTCCCATTGGCTTGTGTACACCCAATCATTGGCCACCAGTAGCTGGGATGTCCAGTAGTATTGTTTTAGATTAAGGAAAGCTGTTCCCCTATCCTGGGGTTTGCTGGTCAGAATGGAGAGAGCTATCCTGGGAGTCCCTCATCCCACAAGAGCTCCTCATCACTGTGTTCATTTGCCTAAGGAACTGGTCTGGGACCTCAAATGGAGATTTCTATAGGACATATAGGACTTTAGGCAGGTATATCATCTTGTATAGGGCCGCTCTGCCCATCAGCGTTAGTGGAATCCGTTGCCAGTGCTTGATGTTGTTTTTAGAGGTGGGTAGGACCCTCCCCAAATTGTTGGAACAAAATCTGTTGCGATTCGTTGTCATGTATATTTCCAGATACCTGAACCCCGTGGGTTCCCATGGTAGAGGAGAGTCCCAGCCATTTCTCAGTTCCCTCGGTGTCTGAGAATAGATTGCTGATTTTCCCAGTTTATGTGTATTCCTGCATAGGTCTCAAATGCCTCCATGATCTGCAGAACCCATCCTATTGAGTGTTCTGGGTCTGCCAGGTATAGGAGCATGTCATCTGCACAGAGCGAGATCACATCTTCGAAATCCTGAACCTACTTCAGCCCCTGCAGTAAGACATCACTTCCGATCCATCAAGCCAGTAGCTCGTTTGCCACTGAAAAGAACAAGAGGGACAGCAGCAACTTTGCAGGGTGCCTCTGCCTATGGGAACTCGTGTGAAGTTGTACCATAGACTGACCCCAATGCCTCCTTCAATAGTAGCCTTCTCCACTCCATGAAGGGCAGACCAAAACACTTTTGTGCAGGACCTCCCACAGGCCTGATCATTCCACAGAGTCAAATGCCTTTACGGCGTCCAGGGTTAGAAGCAAAGCCGGCTCCCTTGCGCAATTTAGGCACGCCAGTCAGCCGAACAGTCTCCTCAGATTGTGCTGGATTACTCTGTATGGCATGAAGCCAGATTGATCAGCTGTAATTAGAGCATCCACCACCTCTATTAACCAGTTGGCTAGTATTTTGGCCAAGATCTTCTTTTTAACATTCAGCAGGGAGATCGGTCTGTAAGAAGCAGAGTCCTCTCTCGGTTTCTCTTCCTTGTGAATAAGTATGATTGTGGCTTGCCTCCAGTCATTGGGCACTGTTCTACCTTTCCTGGCTGCCTCCATGCCCCCTTTGAGTGGTCCTGAAATTCCAGAATTCACACATTTATAATATTGAACCGGGAACTAACTTGGGCTCAGGGCCTAACGGCTGTGTATTTGGGTTATTACCTTTGAGATTTCCAATTCTGAGATCTCCACCTCTAAAGCGAACCTCGCCTCCTGTCCCTGTTGGGAAATCACTAAATGACTTACAAGGTCTGCTACAGCATCTCCAGCCTGCATTGTCTGTGTTTGATACAAATACTCTAGGTAGATTGAAAATGCCTGGGCTACACCCTCTGTGCGAGACACCAGAGATCCATCTGGCCAACGCTCCCTCTGGACTCACCTCTGTGCTTCCTCTCTGTAAGTCACCCCGGCCAGGAGTCACCCGGCTTTGTTCTCCAGTTCATATAGGCAAGCCTGTTTGCTCTGGAAGATAGCTCTTGCCTCCAGGGCTTCTCTGGAATTGTTTCCTTCTCAGGGTCAAACGTCTCCTTCAGACTCGCTGCTTCTTCGTCCAAGCCATGTGTGGCAGCAGTGAGAAAACCTAGGCAAGGGAGAGGGCCACCTGGGGGTCGCTCCTGCACTTAAGGTCGGATCCTTCAGGTCCTGAGGGCTGAGGATGCAGTGCCTTTACCAGGTGTCGGGTCTTTGAAGCAGGCAGTCGCGGTCAGGGGGAGCCTCGGGATTCCCTCTGCAGAAGTCGCTATGAGGGCTCAGGGGGGCCAACTCTGGCTACTCATGGTCTCATATTCGCCGGGAGTCCTCCCTGTGGTGTTTGTTCTCTACAAGTCAAGCCGGGGGCGTTGGGTGCAGAGTGCAAAGTCTCACGCTTCCGGCGGAAAATGTGTGTTGGTTCAAAGATGCTTCTTTGTTGCAAAGTTGCAGTCTTTGTGGAACAGAGCCGATGTCCTCGGGAGTTCTTGGTCCTTCTAGATGCAGGGCAGTCCTCTGAGGCTTCAGAGGTCGCTGGTCCCTGTAGAACACGTCGCTGGAGCAGTGTCTTTCGAAGTGGGGAGACTGGCCGGTAGAGCTGGGGCCAAAGCAGTTTGTGTCTCCGTCTTCTCTGCAGGTTTTCAGTTCAGCAGTCCTTTTCTTCTTAGGTTGCAGGAATCTGAGTTCCTAGGTTCTGGGGAGCCCCTAAATACAGAATTTAGGGGTGTGTTTAGGTCTGGGGGGTTGGTAGCCAATGGCTACTAGCACTGAGGGTGGCTACACCCTCTTTGTGCCTCCTCCCTGAGGGGAGGGGGGCACATTCCTATCCCTGTTGGGGGAATCCTCCATCTGCAAGATGGAGGATTTCTAAAAGTCAGAGTCACCTCAGCTCAGGATGCCTTAGGGGCTGTCCTGATTGGCCAGTGACTCCTCCTTGTTTTTCTCATTATCTCCTCTGGCCTTGCGCCAAAAGTGGGGCCGTGGCCGGAGGGGGAGGGCAACTCCACTAGCTGGAGTGCCCTGGGGTGCTGTAACAAAGGGGGTGAGCCTTTGAGGCTCACCGCCAGGTGTTACAGTTCCTGCAGGGGGAGGTGAGAAGCACCTCCACCCAGTACAGGCTTTGTTACTAGCCACAGAGTGACAAAGGCACTCTCCCCATGTGGCCAGCAACATGTCTGGAGTGTGGCAGGCTGCTAAAACCAGTCAGCCTACACGGTAGTCGGTTAAGGTTTCAGGGGGCACCTCTAAGGTGCCCTCTGGGGTGTACGTTACAATAAAATGTACACTGGCATCAGTGTGAATTTATTGTGCTGAGAAGTTTGATACCAAACTTCACAGTTTTCTTTGTAGCCATTATGGTGCTGTGGAGTTTGTGCATGACAGACTCCCAGACCATATACTCTTATGGCTACCCTGCACTTACAATGTCTAAGGTTTTGCTTAGACACTTTAGGGGCATAGTGCTCATTCACTTATGCCATTACGTATGGTATAGTGCACCCTGCCTTAGGGCTGTAAGGCCTGCTAGAGGGGTGACTTATCTATACCTATAGTCAGTGTGAGGTTGGCATGGCTCCCTAAGGGGAGTGCCATGTCGACTTAGTCTTTTTATCCCCACCAGCACACACAAGCTGGCAAGCACGGTGTCTGTGCTGAGTGAGGGGTCCCCAGGGTGGCATAAGACATGATACAGCGCTTATAGACCTTCCCTGGCATCAGGGCCCTTGGTACCAGGGGTACCAGTTACAAGGGACTTACCTGGATGCCAGGGTGTGCCAATTGTGGAAGCAAAAGTACAGGTTAGGGAAAGAACACTGGTGCTGGGGCCTGATTAGCAGGCCTCAGCACACTTTCAAATCATAACTTAGCATCAGCAAAGGCAAAAAGTCAGGGGGTAACCATGCCAAGGAGGCATTTCCTTACACTATTCATGTAATCAAGTTCAGACAGTACAATGAAAGAAAGCAGCCTGGACCTTGTGTGGAAATCCTAGGTTGGGAAAGATGTGTCACAGAGTTTTCAGAGTAATGAAGCTTGATCTTGCCTATTTGTACACTGTATTCATTAATTGGTAGCTTGCAGTCCATGGCAATTCTAAGGTTTCCTACTTCCTTACATACTTTAGGAGGTGGTCCCAGATCGTCAGGCGAGGCGCAGAGTGGGTCATCATTTTTCTAATCACCTCATGTGAATATTTCAGTTTTGGAAGCATTCATTTTGAGATGACTCATTGTCATCCACTGATCAATGGCTATGAGGCAACTGAATATTTTTGAGTTTCCAATCTCTTTTGGGCACTCAAGTTTAATAGGTATTTGTGTGTCATCTGCATAATTATACCATGTGAGTTGAAATTAATTGATCACTGCCGATAATTCATTCAAGTAGATTTTGAAAAGCCTGGGTGAGATGATAGAGCCTTTATGGACTCCTGCTTTTGTGAAGTAGAGTTTGGATGAGAAAAGGGGAGTATTGATGACATTTGTTCTTTTTTGAAGGTAGGGTATGATCCAGTTGAAAGCAGTACCCTCTATGCCAGTTTCTTAGAGTCTTTGTATTATAGTGTCACAGTCAACTGTGTTGAAGGCAACTGAGAGGTCCAAGAGAAGTTGTGCAGTGACCCCATTGTGATCTACTGGGTTTTAAGGTCATCCTAGATAGTGATGAGGGCAGGTGTTGTGCCTCTTCTTCGGCAGAATCCTGTTTGGTAGTCTGAAAGGATGGAGTTATCTTCAGTGAATTGTGACTTCTGGGTAGATGCTACTCTTTCTATCAGTTTGCTCAGGAAAGGTCTATTTGTGATTGTTCTGTAGTCCACTATTCATGTCGGTCCTGATTTGTTTTCTTTAATAATGGTCATGTGTATGCCTTTTTAGGTCTTCAGTAAAGATTCAAGTAGTTAAAGAATTATTGATGATTCGTCTTACTGGTGTGGCAGCAGAGGTAGCTAAAAGAATGTTCTTGAGATTTGTGGTGAACAAGGGTTAGAAGGGCACCCAACTGACCTGTTGACCATGTCCATAAATTCACGCTGTGATATTTGTTTGAAGGAATGCAGAGGTTGGGTTAGCCTGCTCTCTTTTTTTTTAAAGGCTTACCGCAGGTGTTTTTTCTTTGTTTTTCATAGGAATACAACATGTCTGCTTTGGCTGTGTAATAATTTGTCAGATTGTCAGTGAATATTTACGTAATGGGATGAATTCCTTCTGTACATTCAGGTTTACAAAATTAATTGAGAATTTTATAAAATTCTTTATTAGCACATTTAGCATTTTGAATTCTGTCTGAATAGCACATTTGTTTAGCTTGACTTGTATATTCTTTTAAGATTCCGTAGGTGCAGTTTGCATTGAATGCTGTTTGTTTTGAGTCAGGTGCATTGCAGCTTTCTAATTTGTTGTTCTATTTCTTTTATTTTGTTCTGTTTTGTTGCTCTTAGTGGGATTAGGATAGCTAAAGCTTCCTGTAGCCCCTCAATGTTTTTAAATTGAATTTATTGTATCTAGATTTGAGTTGGGTGTTTGTTGTAATTCTAAGTGTTGAAAATTGAATTTGTTCCATCGTCAATAGGTGGATGCAATGAAGGTGGTCTTTGGTGTGTTGGTATGTGTTGTTTTATGTTGGAAAGCTAGAAAATGGTGGTCCAACTATGTGACTGGAATAATCCTTTGAAACATAACTAGTTCTGGATTAGCATGACATCAAGGCTGTGTCCAGCAATGTGTGTGGGTTTGTGTATGTTCTGATGTAGGTTCATTGTGGCTAGGCCAGTGATGATAGTTTTTGGATGGGACATATTGGGTTTGTTAAACCAAATGTTTAGGTCACCAAGAATGCATAGGTTGGAGTGTAGTGTCATAGTGTTTGAAACTGTGTCTCAAAATGTGTCTGGGAATGTTGCATTGCCAGTTGGTGCACTGTCAAGGAGAAGGAAGTTACAGGAGGAGGTTGGTGTCAGGTTGCATGTGGTGATGATGGCCTCACAATCTTGTACCTAAACAGTTTTTAGCTTTGGGGACATTTGTTGTTTGCTTGAATATAACAGCTAGTCCAACTCTTCTTTTGCCTACATGATGTGATAGTTTGATAGCCTGGAGGAACAGCTTCATGCAATACTGGGGCCATGTCATCTCCCAGCCATGATTCAGTTATGAAGTGTAAGTCAGGTTGTGTGTCAGTGAGTAGGTCGTAGATGTGGTGCTTGTTTTGAGTGATTTATCGAGCGTTTATTAGTAGGCAGTTTAGAGACTGTGTTTTAGTGGTAGTGTGACTTTGTAGTAGAGTGAGCAGTATTTTTTGAACTTGTAGCAGGTGTGTCATTAGTACTGGTATTAGCTGCATGAGGATAGCAATAGTGGTCTTTTTCGATATAGTATTTCTTGTCCAGTAGGCGTAGAAGGAATTTTGATGGGTCTGTGTGTGTAGGTGGTGGAGATGGTGGTTGAGAGTGAGTCGGTGAGCTATGTAGTTTTTGTAGAGTAGACTTGTTTTGTAATAGATATGGGGAATTGAAGTTGTAAAGAGTGGCATATTGTTTATTTTGTTTGTGTCTGTTTAGGGTGGAAGGTGTATGGGTTAGGGGTGGTGGTGGGGCATGTGGGTCATGTTTTAAGGCTCTAAATTGTATAATGGATGAGAGGTGGGTGAATGAGAGTTGTGCTGGCATATCTGTGGTAGGTGTTGGTGAAGATAGGAAATGTGGGTGTAAACATGATTTAGGATGTGTATTTGTGTACTCAGGAGGGTGGGAGTAGGTGTATGTTTCTAATTTTTGATTGAATGTATTATGAAATTTTGTGTGTGTGTATGATTTTGATGTGCTTGTGTGCGTGTGTTATGTTTTTGTTTTTGTGGAGTAGTGAGAGGAGATATTGATGTAGTGGTTTTGTGAGAAGGATTTGTATGTAAAGTACTGTTGGTGAGTGGAAGTTGAATGGTAAAATGCGTGGTATGGTGTTTTAGAAAAGAGTGTATGTGTGCGTGAGAGAGGATGAACTAAAGTTATGTGTGAGTGTTTGTGTAAGATTTGATAGCTGGAAGAGGTAATATATATGTGGTGGCTTGGAGCATAGGGATTGTTTGGTTATGTGTTTTTGGTAAAAAGAGAAGGGTGTTGGTGGATGATATGATGGAGGGTTGAGTATAGGTTTGGTGTTGACAGAAACCGGTCTGTAGGAGAAAATAGAGGGTAGAGTTGGTGTTTTGTATGAACAGTGAGTGTGTGTGTCTGGATGGACTGAAGTTATATATAATTTGGCTTTGTGTGTATTGGTGATGTGTGGATTTGTTAGTGGTATAGGACAGAGTGGTGTTTCGTGTGAGAATGAAGGTGCCATTGTGTAGTATTTGAAGTAGAAAGATGTATAGGTTTAATTAGTAGAGTTTTTAGTGGTTGTTGATACATTGAAACCTGGATAGGGGTTATTTGTAGTAAATGTGTAGAGTACAATTGCTGAGAGTATGGTATTCTGTTTGAGGGTCTTATGAGTTAAGGTGGTGGCTGGTGAATGGCAAAAAGGGCTGTATCTCTGGCCCCAGTCCTGAACAGGCCCAAACAGACAACTGCTCTTGTCCTCTCCACCCTTAGCCTCTACGCATGGGCTGAGACACCCTGACCATTAAGGTTAAATAACCCTAGGCCAGGTGAGCTTTGGGCAGTGGGAACTCTAATCACAGCCCTAGCCTTAAGCCCTAGGACCAATGGAAGACCTAGCCCTTTCACCCAATCACAGTCCTAGCCGTCTTAGCCAATCAAAACCCAAACCCTAAGTCCTAAGTTCAATAGAAACCCTAGTCCTTGGAGCCAATAAGACCCCTAGCCCAAGGAACCAATCAGAACCCTAGCCCTATCAGCCAATCAGAACTCTAGCCCTCAGTCCACTAGAAACCCTAGCCCTAGGAGCCAGTCAGAGCTGAGATGTAGCAACCAGTAAGAAAGTTATATAAGGGATATTTGATCTTAAGCACTGGCTAGTGGGCAAGGGGACAGGGAGCTGCTCCTCAAGTCCGAATCTCCTTAGATACAGACAGGCCCATTTAACACTTTGTAGTTCTTGCTCAGCCCTGCAGGGAAGGCCCAAATCTAAAGCCACTAAAAATACTGCTTTTTGTGCATGTAAACAAATCACTTTTCCTAGCCAAAAAGAGTGCTACATACATATTCCAAACACAGTTTAAATAATAAAGCAGATTAACCCCTTTGCTGCCAGGCCTTTTCCCCCTCAGGTGCCAGGCCATTTTTTGGCTATTTGGGGCAGTTCGCGCTTAGGCCTTCATAACTGTTTGTCCACATAAGCTTCCCATGCCAAATTTGTATCATTTTTTTCCAATATCCATGGGATTCTACAGGTACCCAGAGTTTGTGGGTTTCCCTGAAGGAGACTAAGAAATTTGCCAAAATATAGCAAAAACATGTGTAAAAGGGCTGCAGAAGAATGCTTGTGGTTTTCCCCCTGAAAATGGCATCAACAAAAGGATTGCGGTGCTAAAATCACCATCTTCACAGCTTTCAGGAACAGGCAGACTTGAATCAGAAAACCTAATTTTTCAACACAATTTTGGCATTTAACTGGACATACCCCATTGTTACTATTTTTTGTGCTTTCAGCCTCATTCCAGTTAGTGACAGAAATGGGTGTGAAACCAATGTTGGATCCCGGAAAGCTAAACCTTTATGGAAAGTAGATAAAATTCAAAATTCAGCAAGGGTCATTTGTGTAGATCCTTCATGATTTTCCTACAGAAAATAACAGCTGAAATAAAAAAAATATTGAAATTGAGGTGCAAAATCAGCCATTTTTCTCCACGTTTTACTCTGTAACTTTTTTCTGCCATGTCAGATTTTTTAAAGCAATATACTGTTACGTCTACTGGACTTTACTGGTTCCGGAGATATATATGGCTTCTAGGTTCATCAAGAATCCTATGTACCAAGAGCAAATAAATGAGCTGCACCTTGCTTTGGGTTTTCATTCTATGCCGGGTATACAGCAATTAATTTGCTGAAATATAAAGGGTGAAAAATAGATATCAAGAAAACCTTCGTATTTCCAAAATGGGCACAAGATAAGGTGTTGAGAAACAGTGGTTATTTGCAAATCTCTGAACTCTGGGGTGCCCATACCAGCATGTGAATTAAAGGGCATTTCTCAAATAGACGTGTTTTTTACACCCTGTCTTACATTTGGAAGGAAATAATTTAGAGCAAGACAAGGGGCAATAACACTTGTTTTGCTATTCTGTGTTCCACCAAGTCTCCCGATAAAAATGGTACCTCACTCACGTGGGTAGGCCTTATACTTGTGACAGGAAACGCAACATGGACACATCACATTTTTTACATTGAAATCTGACGTGTTTTTTGCAAAGTCCTTAGCTGTAGATTTTGGCCTCTAGCTCAGCCGGCACCTAGGGAATCCTACCAAAACTGTGCATTTTTTAAAACCAGACACCCAGGGAAATCTGGGATGGGGTGACTTGTGGGGCTCTCATCAGTTTTTGTTACCCAGAATCCCTTGCAAACCTCAAAATGGGGCCAAAAAAAACACTTTTTCCTCACATTTCGGTGACAGAAAGTTCTGGAATCTGAGAGGAGCCCCAAATTTCCTTCCACCCAGCATTCCCCCAAGCCTCCCGATAACAACGGTACCTCACTTGTGTGGGTAGGCCTAGTGCTTGCAACAGGAAATGCCCCAAAACACAACATGGACACATCACATTTTCCCAAAGAAAACAGAGCTGTTTTTTTGCAAAGTACCTAGCTGTGGATTTTGGCCTCTACCTCAGCCGGCACCTAGGGAAGTGCTGGACTTTTTTTCTTTTGCAGGGTCATCTTCAATCTTTTTGCCTCCTGTCTCCTATTTTTTCTGACCTGTAGTTGTTGGCTTTTGAACTCTGGGCACTTTACCACTGCTAACCAGTGCTAAAGTGCATATGCTCTCTGTGTAAATTGTAATGTTGATTGGTTTAACCTTGATTGGCATATTTGATTTACTAGTAAGTCCCTAGTAAAGTGCACTAGAGGTGCCCAGGGTAGTAAATGAAATGCTACTGGTAGTCCTAATTTAAACCTAGACACCTAGGGGATCCAGGATGGGTTGACTTGTGGGGCTCTCACCAGGTTCTGTTACCCAGAATCCTTTGCAAACCTCAAAATGTGGCCAAAAAACACTTTTCCCTCACATTGTGGTGACAGAAAGTTCTGGAATGTGAGAGGAGCCACAAATTTCCTTCCACCCAGCATTCCCCCAAGTCTCCTGATCAACACTGTACCTCACTTGTGTGGGTAGGCCTAGTGCCCCTGAAAGGAAATGCCCCAAAACACTATCCTGACACATCAAAATTATCAAATACAAAACTACCTGTTTTTGAGGGGGCACCTGCGTTTTTGGTCATGGGCTCAGCAGTCATACAGGGAAACCTACAAAACCCAAACATTTCTGAAGACTAGACACCCGAGAGAGTCCAGGGAGGTGTGACATGCATGGATCCCACAATGTTTTCTTACCCAAAATCCTCAGCAAACCTCAAATTTAGCTGAAAAATCTATTTGTTCCCACATTTCTGTGTGGGATCACCACATCAGGACACATTTCCTACCACCCAACGTCCCCCTCAGTCTCCCGGTAAAAATGATACCTCACTTGTGTAGGTGGGCCAAGTGCCTGTGACAGGGAAGAGCCAAAAACATGTCGAAATTGAAGGGGAACCAAAGCGGGTCCAAAAGGGCCGTTTGGAGAAAAAAACATTTTAGGCTTACAAGTGGGCCAGAATTGTTATCGGTTTAGATGAGAAAATGCTGGGTGGTAGGAATTTTGTGGATTCCTACAGGTTCCGGAAGTTTCCAGCAGAAAAATGTGAACAAAATGTGTGATTTCCAGCAAAGTTGGAGGTTTGAAGGGCATTGTGGGTCAGAAAATGGTGCAGGTTCATGTGAAGCACACCACCCTGGACTCACCCAGATGTTTAGTTATCAGATGTGTCTAGTTCTTGTGGATTTTTCTACATGGCAGCGTCACAAAGTCCAAAAAGTGCAGCCCTCACTATTCCAAGTGGGATGATTTTGAGAGTTAGCCAAGCTCTCATGGCCCAAATGTAAAACTAAAACCCAAATCAATCAAATGTTCTCTTGCTTGCCATGGGATAAAATGTTTTAGTGTGCGGGGGGAGAGCTGAAAGACTGTTACCCCCTTCAGTTGGGATGGGGGCATAACCCTGCCAATACTGGTTGGTGGCCGCCACCACACTATTTTTTTTTTATTCCCTTTAATTCCCTGGCATCAAGTAGATTTTCTGCCCCCCGGGGTGTGGATTGGGGGTAATTGCTCCATCTACCTACTGGTGGGCGGAACAACTTTGGCCCCATTTATTTCGGGTGGGGTCTATGGTGGGCTTTCTGCCGCTTTTAGGGCCGGATGGGCCTTCCAAATATAGGCAGAGTGGGGCAGATATGGCCAACAGTGATGTACCTCCATGAGGAGCGACCCTTGCCCAAGGGGCTGCCCCCCAAACAAAACACACACATACACACACCCCAATCCCTGGGGCCTAAGTGGTTTCTGCCCTCCCCCGCCCCGGGGGCAGATTGGCCTAATAGAAATAGGCTGATCTGCCCCCAGAAATGGCCTAAAATAAATTTGCCCCCCCACCAGGGGAGAAAGCCTTGACTAAGGACGTCACTACCCATGCATGAAATTGGCACAAAAAAAAAATCCCTGGTGCCTAGTGGCCCGACCTAATAAAAATAGGCCGATCTGCCCCAAATGGCCTAAAATAAATTTGCCCCCCAGGGGAATGACCCTTTCCTAATGGGTCGCCTCCCTTGCGTGAAATTGACGCAAAAAAATAAAAATCCCTGGTGCCTAGTGGTTTCTACCACCCTTGGTGGCAGATCGGCCTAATAAAAATAGGCCAATCTGCCCCCAAGGGGGGCAGAAATGGCCTAAAATAAATTCCCCCCCCAGGGAAACGAACCTTTCCTAAGGGTCACTCCCCTTGCATGAAACTGACGCAAAGAAATACAAATCCCTGGTGTCTAGTGGTTTCTGCCCCCCCTTGGGAGCAGATTGGCCTAATAAAAACAGGCCGATCTGTCCCCAAGGATGGCAGAAATGGCCTAAATACAATTTGCCCCCCAGGGGAGCGACCCTTGCATAAGGAGTCACTCCCCATATATTAAAAAAAAAAAAAAACTCCCTGGTGTCTAGTGGGCATTTCTGCTGCCCGATCACAGCAGAAATGGTGAGAAAGACATCAAAGGAAAGGAAAGGCCTTTCCTTTCCTTTCCTTTAATGCCTCTCTTGGCCACTCCACGTGATCGGAGGAGAAATGCTTTTGCATTTCTCCTCCGATCTGCGCTGGAAACTGAGCTTCCAGCACGGAGGGGCAGGTTTCTGATGAGCTCAGCGTGCGATCATGTGCTGATTTCATCAGACGCCCTAGGAGTTTGGGGGGGCAGAAGGGGAAGCAATTCCCTTTTCCATCTCTGCTCAGAGGAGGGGGTGTGCAAGGCTCCCGGGGGGAACGCTAGCGCTTCCCCCAAGGGCCCCTACTTGGACGTAACAGTTACGTCCTGGGCACCCCACCTTTTACACACCCTGTGAGGTGTAGTTTGCCGTTTTACCTTATAAGAAAGGGGGCTACCTACTACAGGCCTTAGCACAGTATAGGGGAAAACTAGGAGAGAAATTTAAGCAGTCACAGGCAGAAAAAAACAGCAGTTTAAACGTACAAATTGCACATAAACCGGGAGATACACTTAAACAGTCACAACTAGAGGAAAAAGCAGTTTTAAAGTTTCAAGAATACACAGCAATTTGTGTTCTTGCAGTTTCTTTGTCTTTCGCTCACTGGGCTGCTTAGAGTACAGAGAAGCTGGGGTTACAAAGTGGAAATGGGATTCCCTCTACAAACCCCAATAGCTTGTGCAGGTGTTAAAGGAAGGTTCATGATTGCTTGGAAGCCAGAGGGTCAATCAGTGAAGCACATGTTGGGGAGCAGGAAGCTGCTCCTGATGTCAGAATCTCCTTGGATAAACAGGCTCAATCCACATATTATAGTTCCTGTTCAACCCTACAGGTAAGGCCCAAGTCTAAATCCACTAAACATACTGCTTTTTGCACACCTCAATCACTTTTTTAAGGCAAAAATGAGTGCTACCTACCGTTTCCAAACAGAGTTTAAACCATAAAACAGATTAAGCAGTCTCTTAAACACACTCCAGTTAGTCTCTGAGGTGTAGTTTACCTTTTTTTTACCTTGTAAGAAAGAGGGGGCAAGGATGGTTTGCCTTCTACAGGCCTTAGCACAGTATACAGCAAAACTATGAGAGAAATGCAAGCAGTCATGGGTAGAATATGTCAGATATGTCAGATGAATTGGCGGGGGATACTAGCCGCATTGTGATACAGGACAATGGCACCATGGACACTGTGGGGGCGTAACTTCTACAGGTACCTGAGATGCTCAGGGGTGACTCATCCGAGGATGGCCAGGTCTCACACAATTCCTCGCACAATAGCAACATTATTGCTGACACTGAACTGATGGATTACTTGCTAATGCCCCTGATTGCGGGGCCTCCCAAGTTGGCTGCTTTGCTGTGCATCTGGGCTGAGGGGGGTTTGCCTGAATGATAGTTGTTCACTTGAACAACCATTGAGGTGTGGGAGACTATGTGATATTTAGAGTGTTTGTCGATCTGTCACTTGAGTCAGCCTGGAGGCTACACAATGGTCGATATATGCATACGTACATGGGTCGTGCTGCCTCCTGGATAGTTGGGGCTCATATTGGGAGTGCCTGGTTGATTGCCATGCCTGTGTATAAACAGAGGTGTTTAATTACTTGATTTGACATGTTTGTCTATTGCTTATGTCTGTTATATATGGTGGGGAGGGCTGCTTCCTCTCCACGTTAAGGGTTTACTTCATGGGGGTTTGGCAGCGATGGTGTACATCCTGGCCCTTCAATTCTTTGGACATGTATGAGGTTGTGATTTAGTCCTACTTGTCCAGCGTTGGGGGGCTGAAGTGAGTTGTGATATTTATTTGTTTTTTTCATGGGTTCATTGTAATCTTGACCTGGCGAGGGGTACATGGTTTTGCCTGATTCTGTTAGGTCACAATGAGTGCGCCTAGAACTTGTAAACTCGTCTGATGGAATATTGGAGGGCTGGGATCCCATAAAAAGGGTTATAGGATATTGTCATTTCTGACAAGACATAGGGCCACATGTACAAAGGTTTTTAGTGGCTCCAAACAGTCTGATTCTCAGAATCGGGCTGTTTGCAACGGCTAAAAATCATTTAGGAGTGTAGAAACAATATTTTGAGATTCGGTAACCCAACCCAACTGGACTACTACTCATAGCTGGGTAACAAAATGGGAAGCAGTAAAGGCTGTGATAAAGGGGCAGTGTGAGAGTCTCTAATGTGTGGCATGTCATGCATTGCAGGTGGAGTGTATTCAGAAGGAGGGGGGACCTGGCAAATGTCCAGCAGAACCCGCCAGAAGATGTGGAGGGACATCAGGAGGAGGTGATGACTCATTAACAGGTAGCTTCTGTGAAGGATAGACTGGAGAAATATACCCTGAAATTGTATTGTCAGCTACTCCACAGGGAGTGCGGCTGTTCTGGGCAGCTTCTGGCCAGGATACCCTGCCAAGAAACAGCCCGTCATCTTATTCTTCACCTTAAATCCTATCAAGGATGGGACATTTATATGCAGAGTAGTACTGTAGACATCTTTAAGGGCCATCTGATGCAGGTGTATCTTAGCACACAGCCATTTGATGTGGAGCGCATTACTGCCTTTTTAGCTGCCCTGCCTATTTAATGACTGGGGAATGTCACGGCCCAAGGAATTGAGTGCGGTTCTTACTCTAGAGGAGATCCGGCTGGTGCTTGTCTGTCTGCTTGGGGGGAACACGCAGGGTAGTGATGGTATCCCTGCTGAATTTTATTAGGCCTTTACCAATGTGCTCAAGCAACATTTACTTAAGTGAACCAGGAAGCCCGGGACAGCTGAGTACTGCCCCCGTTTTTGTGCGAAGGTTGCATTTCTATGATTTTGAAGCCTGGCTCCAATGCCTCAGATACATCTGCCTATCGCCCACTCACAATGATTAACACAGTTACGAAGATACTATGTAGAGCTCTGGCTCTTGTACTTTGCCCAGTGATTTCTCAGTTGATCTATGAGAACTAATGCAGTTTTGTCTCTGGATGTAGTACCACTATGAACCTGAGAAGACTGATGCATGTCCTCCATGAGATGGAGGGTAGAAAAGAGGAAGTGTTGTTTGTTTCCACTGATATCTCTAAAGCTTTTGACAGTACACCACCTTATGAAGGTGTTGGAAGAAATGGGGTTTGGTGTATATCTCTGGGCCTGGGTGTGTCCCCTATATACTGAACCAGCGGTCAATTATGCTCACAATCATGGGTGGTGGGCAGGGGCACATGTCAGGGATGCCCTTTATATCACCTTCTCTTTGCTGTAGCTCTGGAACCCCTGGCAATACAGATTCAACAGGCCGTGACTGATTGGGGAATCAGAGTGGGGGCTGTCAACCATCTGGTGTCCCTCTATGCAGATGACACCCTTTTCTGTCTTTTATATCCCCCATTACAGATGCCTCTAAGAAGTGTGTAGGCATATATCTTGTCTTCTGCACCTTGGGACCTATCTAGGTACCCTGAAGGATGTGATTGAGATCTCCATCCACCACCAGGACCCCATCTAGCACATCTGTGATCCACTGCCCCATTTTCTCCAACCCAGATGTCTGTAGGCCCGGGTGAAGTACCAGGAGGCCACTGCTTAATTTATTCCATCCCATTGCTCCCTAATAGAGGTGAAGTACCCCAGAGGGACCACCCAACTGTTGACAAAGCGTAGCCGTAAGGACCCATAAGCCAATCTCCTCATTCCCCTTGATCCCGCAGAGAATCCTGTGTGAGCCTGCACTTGGTATCTCACTTTCCCTAGGAATCCACAGTTATTTCATACCAGATTGGTCTCCTGCTGCAGCATTATATCAGGGTGGTGCCTGGTCAGATACTTGGACACCAAACCTCTCTTGAGTGTGCTGCCAAGGCCATTTATAGTCCAGGATAAAAACTTGAGGGTCAGTCTATCTGTAGAGTGGTTATCCCCAGACTGAGGAATGAGAACTGTCCCATAGATGTGTTTGGTTCCTGGGTGGCATTGTCTTGCCTCTGTGTGAAAACCTGTGACCGTCCATCCCCTCAGATCCCCCAAATCCCCCTCCCCACATCTTCATACTGCAGACTTTGAACTGCCCACCGTCCCAATGCCCAAGGTGTCTGTCGCCCCCTCACATCAAGCCTACGTAATGTGAACAAAATATACATTTCTAACTAGAAGTGGGGTGGATCCTGGCTTGCCGAATTGTCCTGCAGCCACATCCTTACCCCTCCCTGTAGGGCCACACCCCACCAGCGCAGGTCTCTATATTCCTCCCCTGGTCCCTCCTTTAAATAATGTTGTCTGTGGTCATTGAGGTAACTATTAGTGGAGAGGGTTCTCCACTGCTCCTCCCTCAATCAGAGCTCTCCTTATCAGAGTCCCCCGAGCTGGCAGTCATGGTCAACGATCTTTTCGGCTGCACTGAGGATCCTCGTGGTGAATTTCTCCCACACTTTCACCCTTTCCAGTTCAGCCGGGTCCCTGGTGGGGGCCATCTGTGGTCTACGCCAGTCGCAATCCTGTCCCCATTTGCACTGCCTCCTAGCTGCCAGATGTGTTACTGGTTGCTCGTTCTTGGATGCACTCTGGCTTGTGGCCAGTCCCAGACGTCCTCCACCATTACAAAGAAATGCAATTCTCCGTGGCCCTCAATCCACTGGGAACACCATGCTGTAGTATAAGATTTAAGGTTCACAAGTGGCGCTTCACACCAAGGAATAACTCATGTTGCGTTGGTGATATAGTACTGGTAGATATTGACTGTGCCAATATTGAATGTACCACGTACCTCACATCCTGGCTTCGTGCAGGATTGTGCTCCAGTTGCGAAAATTGAGCAAACGGGCTACCACAGACAGTGGGGATGTGGGGGCACCGGCGGCCTCCTAGGGACTATGTCGGCATGTTCAACTGTGAACCATTTGGAGGCCTACCTTTTTAAAAGAGTGCGGTAGCTGCAATGTTCCACTGGGTCACTCCTTTCTTGTTAATATGCATACAGTTAGTTTTTTTTATTCACTGCTCCAAGATAGGTTGCCACCATCTTGAAACAACAATTAAAACAAAATTGCAACCACAGCATTTTCGTGCATTTATAGGCAAACACGGCGATAGATGCACGCATATGTTATCATACTGGGGCCATGGTTTGACTTTTTTTGCCAATGGCTTTTTTTTCTTTAAAGCCAAGGGACTGGCTGACCCCTATCAAAGGTGAGCCCTATTGGTTTTGCCAATGTTTGTTTTTGAAAAAGCAGCACCTGTCTACTTAAGGGATATGAGCTGCTTCAAGAAATGTTTTCAAACAGGAATTGAAAGGCAGTGATTGAGTTCTGCTTTCCCTTTCAGGCCTCTTTCACTAAGATTTCAGCTATTTGGATGAAGTTGCAAAATATCTCGGGTCTCACTAATATTCTCGAGACAGGAAGTTTGCCCTTCTTGCAAATATAAATCTTTGCGATGTGACTGGTTAGTACATCAGTTGGTTCGCAAAGACATTTTTACCTGTCGTTCGATTTGCTGATGTAGAGATTGACATGAAACCTCTTTTATGTTATAGTATTTTTCCTTGAAATGCTTTCTAACTTAGGCTTTAAACATCTCTCAAAAGTCACTGTGCGTCATGAACAGGGAAAGGCTTTCTTTCCTGAAACTAAATAAACAAATCCTAAAGACATGTCCAGCGTAGCTTTTTTGTGACTGGCAGTCTATCCGAACCCATCCATCATCCTTAGCTGTTCTGTCATATCAGTCCCAAATATTGAATGAGTCAGTGAACAAAGAGCATAGGTCGCTTCAGAAAGGCGCCTGGAGGGCTATATTTCCAGGTGGTGCTAAATCTACTCAAGCCTGCAGGGGCACCAGCTCCAGCAAAGGTGAAACATGTCAGAGCCTGTCCACAAAAGAAGCTATCAGTTTCACCTTGTGCAGAGGAAGAGAGGTGTTGAGTGACTTGTTTTAATGGCTTTGGGCTACAGCTTTTCTGTATTTGGGCATCACTTGTATGTGTTCTGTGTAATTAATTGTCCACTTATGGGGGTAGGACCAGGACATGCGCAGCAGTTCTGAGCAGAGAACTTCACAACAAATATTCTGAAAATGTAAGCTTTTTGCACGGACTCACATGGATGAAAACTGGTTAAACTACCAATAGAGCTAACAATTGGCCCCCATCAGTCCAAAGGAAGTAGCAGGATGCCATTATAACACGATCCAGTTATCGTCCATATGCTTTCTTTAAAGCCTAGGTATAATTGAGGCTGCTAATGTTTTTTTAATTAAAGTACTTGTTTATCTATTTATTTATGATGTGATCCATACCTGAAAATCTATGTTCTCCTCTATTACACAGAATTCAACAAAAAAGTCTGTTGGCCTGATTCACAGAGGACAGTTGAGCCAGTCACGGCTCCCCAGCCGCTCCACGGCCCTCCTGCCTGCCGCTGACAGCTCCGTCCGCATTTCAGAGGCTGATTGCAACAGCTCTGCCTGCATTCCTGAGCCTGATTGTGCCTGCTCACACCCCTGCCGATGCCTCCTTCGTGCCACTGCAGCTCCCACCCTCCCGCCTCCCAACCAGACCCCTCCAACCTCCTAGGACATATAATGGAGGCCACAGCATGGCTGTACAGCAGGCGCACCACCAGTGTGCCAAAGGAGCAACAAAGGCAAGCCTGTCTGCCCCCATCCACGTCTGGACTGCACCCCGCGGCAGGACCCTTGGTCCTCCAAACCCCCACCACTATGCCACCAAGGAGCTCCAGACCCTGAAAGTCAGACACCCTATCAACTGCTACTTCATGACCTCTCCACGTTCAACTAAAGGGCCCTTCACCTGCCTACACTGCTATTTTTCCTAAAATGGGGGCCCATCTGTGCACACTAACACCTGCACTGCATCCACACAGAAGACTATGAATAACTAAGCACCAATCCAGTGCATCCTTCTAAAGGCCCTCTCCTTATTCAAACATGCCACAGAAATCTGGGACACCATCACCACGCACGACACAAACGTCACCTTCGTCACCGAAACATGGCTAACACCCTCCTCAAACTCTGCATCACCACAGTCACCCCTAATGGCTACAAGATGATACACCAAGACCGCACCAACAAATATGGTGGGGGCATCACCATCATCTTCAAGGAAACCAGCCAATGCACAATCACCGACGACGATCCAAACCCCCTCATGGAGCACTTCAACTTCCCACTCCAGATCAATGCCAACACCACAATGCGAGGCACCCTCACATACAGGACCCTGGAACCACCACCCAGCTGTCTGCAATGCCATCGCCAACCTCATCGCCCCACTCACCATCGACTCCCTCCACTACGTTCTAGTCGGCCATCTCAATATCCACCTTAACAAGCCCAACAACACCAACTCCACTTCCCTCATAGGGAACCCAACTGTTCATCAAACCCACGCACAAAGCCGGACACACATTGGTTAACATCTTCACTTTTAGCGAGAGAATCATTTTCACCCAACTGATTGAACTCACCTGCACCACCCAATTCATCATCCACTTTGCCATCTACAATTCCCAGCACACCACCTCCAAGCACCTACGCACCCCCCACTGAAGTTGGGGCAAGGTAACCAAGACTCTATGGGCACAGACCCTAGGCACCGCAGAACCCAAGGCCACAGTAGACCTCGACCTCAACCAGGCCGTCCAAAATTTCTCCACCTGGATCACCAAATATGCCAACAGCATCGCCTTACTGAAACCAGCTAAAGCCAACAACACCCCCATGCCAGCGAAATGGTACACTTCAGAGCTCAGAACCTCCAAACATAACTGCCACTGACTCGAGAAACAATGGCACATGACCAAGGACGCATCCGACAGAGCCGCCTTTAAGGCAGCCCTCAATAACTACCACCACCACATCAAGACAGCAAAAAGAGCAGCAATCACTGCCCGCATCGACACCGCAGCCAACCACATGAAAGAGTTCTTCAGAATCATCAAGGAATTCTCTAGCCAGATAGCCCCAGAGACCACCATCCACCTATTTTAGCAATTCTGTCACACCCTCTCAGACTACTTCACAGCAAGATCACCACCCTATACAACAATTTCAACGCCTAACCCTCCACCTCCAGCCTAGACAACATCTCTGAAGCAGCAAACACCAGCCACATGATAACTTCCTGCTCCCCGATTACCACACAGACCACTACAGCCATCATGTCATCCATCCACTCCGGGGCACCCACCGACACCTGCCCCCACCAGCTTTTCAACCTCGAAGCAAACACTATTAGCACGGAACTAACCCGCATACTGAACTCCTCCATCTCCATGGTAACCTTCCCAGACAGAGGGAAGCACGCAGAGGTCAGACCCCTCCTAAAGAAACACTCAGCCGACCCCAGCAACCTCAAAAACTACACACCGATCTCCCTACTCCGTTTCCTGGCCAAAGTGCTTGAAAAAGCCATCATGCAACAGCTCACTGACTACCTCAAAGAAAACCACCTTCTCAACATCTCACAATCAGGATTCCAACCACAGAATGGAGACTGCACTAATGGCCGTCACTGACAACATAAGGACCCTCCTCAACCAAGGAGATTCTGCAGCTCTGATCCTTCTGAATCACTATGCAGCGTTCAATGCAGTCTCCCACCACACTCTCCTCAGCAGACTCCACAACATAGGCATTCAGCAAAATGCCCTTAAGTGGGTCGCCGCTTTCCTCTCAGGCTGCATGTAGAGCATCCACCTTTCTCCTTTCACCTCTACACCCAAGAACATCATCTGCTACATACCCAAGGATCGTCCCTCAGCCCAACCCTGTTCATCATCTACATGACCCCCCTCGCAGACAGTTGTCAGATCCTACGGACTCAATATAGTCTTCTACTCTGATGACACTCAACTAATCCTCTCACTCACACAACGCCATAACCCACTTCCGCAACGCCATAACAAACATAGCAACATGGATGACAAAACAGCTGCCTCAAACTACACACCAAGCACATCGGAAGTCCTGATCTTCAGGAAGAACACCTCCATATGGGACCACAGCTGGTGGCTAGCAGAACTTGGACCAACTCCCTCTCCATCAGACCACGCAAAAAACCTCTGCATCATCCTCAACTGCCAACCATCCATGATTCGACAATTAAACTCATTTGCCTTCTCCTGCTTCTACATCCTCTGTATGCTCTACTGAATCTTCAAATAGATCCCTAGGGACACCTGAAAATCAGTTGTGCACGCCCTGGTCACCAGCTGCCTCGACTATGGCAATGCTCTCTATGCCGGAGCGTCCTCCCGGCTACTTAAAATACGCCAGACTCTACAGAACACTGCAGCCAGACTCAACCTCCCCAAGCGCTCAAGCATCACCCCACACCTCAGGAACTTCCACTGGCTCCCTGTTCAGAAGAGATGCCAATTCGGAATCCTCAGTTTTTAAATTTTGGTGCTATTAGTCCCCGTTAAATGACAATAAATCATACTCTTTAGTATCAACAGAATGGTATGTAATGCTTTAATTGGTGCATTTACACCAATATATAAAATCCCTTGGAGATATCTCAACCACAGCCCAAAACCAGCTGGGTCAGACTGGCCTATAAGGCAAGCAGAGAGTGTCTGAAGGACTGGTCTGACAGATCAGTGTTGAATCTGTAGTCATTTGTGGGGCTATTCTGTGGCCAAGTGAGACAGTTTTCTACTGTTGATTTCCTTGAAATTTTTAAAAACTCTTATTTATCATTTTATCAAAAAATATACAAGATTGCTTGAGTATTGGAAACAATACAGGTACAGCCCATCCGCATACTATTGTAGTGTGGTCAGTTTTACGTATCCTTTGCGCATTAGCTTCAGGCTTTAGGCCTTTGTGCATTTTGCCCTGGATGTATTTTATTCATTTGCTCGCAGCTTAGAGCCTCTGTGCACTTTGCTCTAAATGCTTTTATTCGGCTTCGTACTGTTATTTTTCAAATAGCCAGTTCTACGGTCTTGTTTTATATTTCATATCACACTGTTTAGCCTACTTCAGCACTGGAGTTCTCCATAACACATTCCTGTTCACTCTGTGCTTCAGTCAAGGATACAGTCTGGTACATTGCCGGTAGACGTGGTAGGAGTTTAGTCTTTGGCATTCCTGCGTAGGGACATTTTGTGATCACGCTGACATGTTAGTTATAAAAACACGTCCTTGTCCCAATACACGCAAGAGGGAGATTCCGACCAGGGAACCACAACTAGACGCTGACTGCCTCATTCCAGATGCTGAACCAGATCACAGGCCTTTGCTCAGGTATGAGGGCTGATGTCTCCCAAGGGATTCAGAAAGGCAAGTTAGAAGCTTAACATGCTGTGCTCGAAATAGAACTAGCTGAGGGAGAGTAGAAATTGTTAAACACCATGATAGCGTTGTTCTTATGTTTCACTCTCCTCGTGACTATTTCAATCCTACTGTGTTGTATGGTTCTGGTTATTGCGGCTCACGCCTTATTATCTAAAATGCAGTCGTTTTATTAAAACATTATATAAAACTTACACTGCCTTTGTCATTTGTATATGAGATCATACTGTAAATGAGAGAGTTGGTTTGGATCTGAGTGACCACGACTTCCCTGAGAAGTTCCAAAGATGTCATGCGCTCGGCTGCCCAATCATCTCTTCCCTGTTGGAGAAATGAGGCACTGCTAGTTAGCCGGAGCAAAACCGGGTTTAGGGTGACAGAGGTCCTTCCAAGTGGGTCAGACTCAGTCCTCCACACCGTGAACGATCCTGCTGCCTAGAAATCCAGTAGTCTCATTTAGGATAATGAGAGCCCACGCGACATGGCGCCGCCAACGATTGGTCTGGCTCTAATTTTTGGGTCCGGCTGACTCTCTCGGTCTCATATATATATTGACTCCTCGGTTCCGTAAGCGGAGACGTCCGTGGGGCTGAGAATTTCCGCCGCCACGGGATAGGAGCATCCTATTACTTAGTGGTCGGTTGTTCAAGCTTGAACTTTGAAAGGAAAACCCTGTTATTGGTGTGCTTTCTTTGCCCTAGTGCTATTTTTATAATGGCGAATCCTCAAGTAGTGAACGAAGCGCTTAATATGCGCCAACCGCTCACGGGACATCTGATAGCACATGGACTGACGGTCCAGGGGGGTCCGGTCACTTTTGTGGTGGACGCCCATGCAGCCTATAGAACAGAACTTTTTTATTCTTGGGTCGTATTTCCAGCAGTTGATGGGGGTACAAACACTTTTCACGAATACACTATTGCGAATGTCCCTGGACAGTACAGGGCTTATGCATACTTAGAGATACCTTTATCTTATCAAGAACACCATAATTGGCTTGATGGCACCCTCCCACACACAGTAGCACAAGTTAGGTTAGGTCCACTGAGTAATGATGGTCCGACCTGGCTTTATTGGCTACATACACACCATATCCTGCGGTTGCTAACTTGGCAGTGGCTGACGTGCATCGTTTATATATAGACTTAGCAAATACATACAGAAGACTGGTTCAGTTTGTGATGCAGGCTTTAAATACTAATGCAGAGTGTGCTGCTCCGGCTCACCCACAGGCAGTGGTTCCGGGTATTAATCCAGCCACTGTGCACTCAGTTATGGGTAAGGTACCGGCTAAACATGAGGAAACTCCATTTTGGCTGGCGCAAAAATTACTACGCTGGAAGCAGTATTTCCCCATGCGGGACCTCAGATAAACAGAGAATATTGACGATGTGTTTGCCGTATGGAATGGTTCCTCCAGTGGACCATTGTAATACCTGGGGCACGGTGTTTGCCGCGCTCTACACTACAGCATACGGTACACCAACATTAGCTAATCTACCGGAAGTGCTTAAACAAATTCAAGATGAATATGGGGCTGCCCCCGCCTTAGATTTAGGCATGCAGCTGATGGGGAATTTTGCCGCAGTTTCTTCTATTATTTTGAGTAATCTCAAGGGAGAGGCAGTGGTATCTGCGGTACGCGTCTTCGAGACGTTCCGCAGATTAATCAGGAGCGGGAACTCCCGAGAATAATAGCAGAAACATATTCCAGTATTGGTCGCGATAGCCTAGGGGCTAGACCGCAAAAACCCCAATTACAGGGTAAAAATAGTAAAGATAATGCTAACCAACAGCAGCCTGAGGGTACTAAGAATCGCTAGGAAAAGAAACAGCAAACACCTAAGAAAGATGGGGGACATTCTCTGCAACCAGAGACCCCGCAGAATAGGTATAATCTCAGGAATAGGGATAATTTGAAGACGCCTGATAGATATCAATATACTGATACACGCCAATCTCGTTCCTTTCAGGACTCCTCGGATAAGAGAAGTGAGAGAGGTGGGCGGTCAGAGCAGAGAACTGAGTACGTGAAACCGAGACAGGAATCACAACGCTCAACGGAGGTTTCTGTTAAACAGGAAGAGAAACCGCTCCAACAAAAGCAACAATTTAAAAAGAAGAAAGTGGCAGCAGTCTCAGTTAGACATGCCGCTCAAGAAGAGAGTTCTCTTGACGAACAAGACATGGGCGTTGGCACTGTTAGACAGCGCGGCAGAGGTCACAATAGTTCGCCGGAGTCTTCTAGAGCATCTGGAGTTGAAAGCAACTGATGACTTCATACAAGTCGAAACGGCAGATATGCGTGTCTCTGATCCTGATAGAGTATATAAAGTAACTTTGCAATTAGAGGGCGACATTGACCGCATTGTACACGCCACCTTTTGGGACCATGTGGTAAAATCATATGACGTTCTGCTGGCCGAACAAGATTGGCCACCTGACTTTGTTCGCGACTGTCCGGTTGGGGTGGAGGTTATTACACCTTCATTCTCACCACTTGTTCCGAGAGAACTAGCGGAGTCCTATAGTAAATCATGGGCTCTGGCACAGGCCCCCTCCCTATATAGAAATAACGTGGGGTGGGATAGACAATCACCTTATCATGTAATTCCAATAAAGGGCGAACCTCAGCCGCAGCCGCAGTATCCTATCAAATTTGAGGCAAGGGCATCGGTTAGGAAAATTCTTACACAATTGGAGTACCAGGGTGTAATTGAACCCTGTGTCTCGCCGATGAATAATCCCTTATTTCCAGTTGCTAAACCGGACCATTCATATAGGATAGTGGTGGATTACAGACACTTAAATGGACATACACGCACATATGCAAAACAAAATTCACACAGCGCAGCGCTAATGAATAATATTGTGCGTAAAAAATACAAAACAACATTAGATATCTCGAATGGATTTTTCTGCCAAAATATAGCGCCCGAAAGTTGGGACCATACCAGTTTCAGTGTGTTTGGCTCTCAAAAAAAAGTTTTGTCGTTTGCCTCAGGGGTATTAGAATAGCCCAGGACTATTTTCGGTTCGTGTATCTGAAATTCTGCACAAGTTGGACCCTGAAGCTTTGTCATATGTTGATGACATATATTTGACGGACGATGAGATACTGCAGCATCTAAAGCGTGTAGCAAGCATTGTTGTGGGGTTTGCTGGAATTGGCTATAAGTTTAATTTTAAGAAATCGAAGATTGCCTTCCTCAGCGTCATTTTCCTGGGATATGGTTGTTGAATGAGGGCAAGAGCTTAGCGCCACATTTTTTGGAGAAATGTGCTCAATTGCAGCCTCCTAATACGGTTCGGAAGCTCCAGTCATTATTGGGGTTTCTGAATTTTGGCAGAACTTACATTCCTGATTATGCTACGCGTATAAAACCCTTATACGAGTTGATTCGCCTGAATTTTTCGAGTAGATTTTGGACGATTGAGCATACACATATTCTTCGAGACCTACAAACTGATCTCTTAGTAGTTAAACATTTACACACTCGGGACAATAAAACGAATCTGGTAATCAGGGTAATACCTGGTGCCGTTGGGTTTACATATGTCACCTTTAATGAGGGTGAGACTGTCCCGATAGCATACAAGTCACACTTGTATTCTGCTGCAGAGCAACGATTTGCACAAATTGAGAAAATACTCAGTGCTGTACAGATGGCTGTGATTAAAGAAAGACCTCTTGCCCAAGGCCAACGCATCATTGTCGTTTCCCTGATTCCGGCCTTAGAGGCTGTTACTAAAGCGAGTGTTCCTAATTCGAAAGCTTTACACCTGCGATGGATACAATGGGCTACGTCTTTGACAGCCACTGATGTAGATTACGTATTTGACCCTAAACTGCAGACTCAAGAATTTCTTCAATATGAAATGGAATACCCAGTTCCCGCTGGCACGTTACCTATTGACCAATATCAGGTGGTCATGTATACAGATGGCTCTGCGCAGCCAGCGGTTGGGACTAAACAACAGTATTCTGCTGCATGTGCAGTGGTGAGCGGCACTATGGAGGGGGAAGTGTTCTGCCCCTGACATACTTATACACAGACCTTGGGAGATTGTACGGCACAGTTGGCTGAGCTCAAGGCTCTATTGTTAACCTTGGAGCACGCGGATCCGGCGATACTTACCCTGCTGGTCTGTGACTCCTACTACTGTGTTCAGTCTTTCAATGAATATTTGCACTACTGGAGGTTGAATGGGTGCAGAGATTCCAAAGGCAACACCTTTAAACACAAATTGCTGTGGGGGAAGGTTGCGAATCTGAAAGAAACGCTTCCTAAAGTCCATGTTGTGCATACACTTGGACACCAGCGCGTTGGAATACATGTTGCTGGAAATACTTTGGCTGATGAAGCCGCAAAATCGGCAGTGGCGGTTGCCACTGTAGCCGCAGTGACTCGTTCGAGTTCCAAACCAGACACAGAGATTTCGGCTGCCATAAAAGCTACAGCTGATGGCACACCATTTCCTAAAGGATTCCCTTCTAAATATAGTTACTGCCTGGGTAGTATGCTAAATGCTGTTGTTAAAATTCCAGGCGTTGGTGTACGTGAAATGCCCAATAAAGTTGAGAGACCTTGATTAATATCTGCAGCACATGAGGGGGCGGCATCTGCACATGCTGGTGTAGCTGCCACGATTACACTTTTACAGGCTCGTTACTGGTGGCCTGGTCTCTATAAGGAAGCAAAGCAGTATGTCCTGTGTTGTGACGTATGTCAACAAATTAAAGCTTCGATGGCTAGACTCCCGCAGCAGATGCCCCTTCTGATTTCAAATAAACCTTTACAGTGTGTGTACTTGGATCATTGTGGTCCACTGACGCCAGATAGTGCATACAAATATATATTGGTTGCTGTAGATTCGTGCTCCAGATTTGTGTGGGTCTGGCCACAGCGCTCGACTGACGCTCGGACTGTTATTAAAGATTTGCGCATCTTTGTCGATACATTTGCAGTTGCGGCTTTTCATTCGGACCAGGGCCCTGCTTTTGCCTCTAAGGGATTCAGGGACACCATGGCTTCGTTGGGGGTCCAACTCCAGTTCTCGTCTCCATTTCATCCCGAGGGAAATTCTGTCATGGAGCGTTTAAATCGTGATTTAAAGCAATCCTTAACGGCCAGAGTTATAGGTACGGGTCATAGTTGGCTAGCCCACCTGTATGGAGTACAGAGAGCACTTAATAACTTGCCTAGAAGGTCCCTGGGGGGTCGTACTTCATATGAGTGCCTGTTTGGAACACAAATGTATGTTCCTGATCTAGATGGTCCTGGTGTGGAGGTGGCAGATACGCCCTTTGACATAAATGATCGTGTCACTGTTTTACAGGATTTACAACAATTCCATGAAGATAACTCTTCTGCGAGTGCTGCCTCCACAGAAATTAAAGATGAGCCAGTAACGCCTACTGGTTGGATACCCAGGATTGGGGATCTTGTGCGTGAAAAGGTCGCAGTAAAGAAAGAATTTGGTCCTTCTTATCGAGCACCAGTCCCTGAGTTAGGGGTTAGCGGCACGAGAACTGTAATTTTACCGCCGCTGCACAGGGCCAAAGGAAATTGCTTTGTTTCCATTGATAATGTCAAGTTACGACATGTGGCCGATTCTGCACAGCAGACCAAGAGGGACACCCAGTAGTTCCGGAATCCCGCTCACTACTGGGGACGAAGTCCCGCTGCAGGTGATTTGCACCGATGCTGTTTCCTCTCCGAGCTTGGGGAGGGTGGAAGCTGATCTTGCAATTGTTCCACAGACGACAATTAATTTGGAATCTTTTGATCAAGTTGCTGTACGTTCTAATGATATTTCTGAACATGTGGTTTATAGCGTGCCAAGGCGAGAACCACCATCTGCTTCTTTGTTCACGGTTGCACCTTTTGCAAGAACTGCCTCTGGCTGCTTCAACGACACTGATGATGCCGTGTCAGACTCCTCGTCCTCTCCATCTTCAACCCGAGGTCCACGTAAGCTGCTGTGTTGGCTTAAACACACATATTTTGTTTTTCCTTGGAACTATTTGTGGCTTTTTATGACTGTAATGACTCTTTTCTTGTGGCTGGGATTTGTGGTTACTTTTTTTTGGTAATACATGGTCATTTTCTTCCTGAACGATCTGACATTGAGCACGTGGAGACGGTGTTGAAACCACATTTTCCTCTCATATGGTTCGAAGAGACTTGTCCAATGTGAACATTTCTGCAATGCCGATTCCGGATGGGATTGTGTGGGATAAAGTGATGTTTGATATATATGGTCCCACTGAATTGATTCAAATACCGTATGTTCTCAAGTTATCAATGAATGATATCGTTATACCAGGCATTGTTTCTGATAATTGGGATGTGAAGACAGTAGATTCTATGCTGACAGAATTGCAATATTATACTGTCTACGACGATGAAGATGCTTACCTATTTAGAGATAATCATGGTGACATGTTTTGCTACAATTATTATGGACACCACTTTATTCATAAAGCGAGTAGCCCTAAGTCGATATTTGATTATGTGCAATGGGAACATTGCCCGACTCCTCCACAGGGGAGTTCTAAAACGTATTATGACAAATTTGCATATTTTTCTGGGCATAATCAACAGAATGCTAAGTCTTACTATTTTAAAGTTACTCCGTATGCTAATAAGCACATGTTATTAACCGATACTAAATTACTGTATTCGAATTTGTTTGTCTCTAAACTTTCGGTTGAGGGGTATGAATATTGGTTTAAGACTGTTGACTTAAAAAGTGTCTGGGGAACGAAAAATTGGCAAATGCGAGGCAGGGACACTTTATTTAGGGCATGTATTATTCCTGTCCAAATGATTTTCCTCAATGACACTGTACAACAGACTAGCTGTTTGGGCTTAGCAACGATTGGAGATTTGAATTTGCCTGGTATACCTGTCCCTTCCAAATTGAACAATTGGCAGCGATATGTTAATGCCACGTTTAGTGAGTTTACACACTGGGTCCAGAATGGTAGGCTTAACACTTCATTGATACGTCCGGGCGGGTGGTTTTTATGGCCCATAGACACTAATGGGTGTCATCAGCGTTTTGTCACCTCTTCAGGGGGGTTCAGGACTAGTAGGGTAGACCCTGGCTACATAGCACCAGAACATGCTGATATCATAACTACATACAGCGTGGGAAAGCTTTGTCAGCAATGGCTGAAGTCATCCACGCTGGATGCAGTTAAGTCACATCTCACGTTACTGTCTAATGATACTGACTTACAAGATTTTTTGTCAGGACCAAGGATGCCACGGAAGAAGCGTTTTCTTTATGAAGTATATAATGAGATTTGGAAGCTTTCACAGCAAGAGGCACAACTGACAACATCGTTTCCTCTGCTATAGACATTATTAAATCGGATATGTCTTCTTTATATCATGGGCAGAGTCAGACGCGGTCCATCAAGCAGCTGCGTTGGACTCTACAGACCTTGAAGGCAGGTCACGTTCCGTGGCAGCACATTCGTGCCAGGGAGATATTTATTTCCTTTAATTTGACTCGTCAACAACAGCTGATGGCTAAAAAGGAAGCAACGTATGTTATGTTAAATATTGAAAAATTGGAGAAACTGCCTTTTACGGTTGCTGAGATTCCGTCAGCTGAGTGGTTGATTCATGGGGTTATTAATCTGCCTATCTCTACTCTGCAATTTACTTCTTGTTTAAAGCACATTCCGGTGGGTAGATATGAACGGTTGGGAGACAGTTACATACACGAGGTGTGGGAGCTTCCCTTTCTATACAGATGTATTAATGGTTTGAGGGAGGTTTTTCTTAGCGGTAGCGAATGCGAAACCTCTGTCAGCCATTCCATGGTTTGTAAACAGCTGTCCTTGCACGGGGCGTGTAATGCCTCGATTGCTAACTTAGCTTGTTATCTGAAGGGAGTTCCAGTCCCAGTGATTAAAAACACTTTCCAGGTGCTTTCAAACAGCAGTTACATCCTTCTTAACAGTGAACCCTGTTGTGGCATGCGTGCCGAAATAGTTTACGTAGTCGTTGTCACCAAGGCCGTTACGTGCTGCGGGAATGTGTTGTTTCCCCCCACTCAAATTAGGGAGGTAGCGGACATCTGGCCTCATATTGCTACTTCCAAGGTAAGTTTCGACAAGTTGAGTCGACTAAATGCTCTATTGTTTCAAAACCATGTGGCCCTTACATCTGCTAGCGAGACCTACGCACTTCAGGTGGCAAGGTCATCGGCGGAAATACAGTCCCTTTTGAATACTAACTTTCCAAGTCACTTTGGTGAACTCGTGGGATGTATATTTAGTGCATCCAGCACTGCTGGAATTGCACATTTTTTCAAAGCCATTGGTGTTGGTTTTGCTCACACCTTCTCTTCTATATTCGGTTTAATACCTTCGGCTATTCACTCTATTTTTGGAAGCATTTTTGGGGGTTTCCCGATTACTTTGGCTTTATTTGCTGGGGTTTTGCTGTTGCTGTTGTTCTTCCGCAATGGCTGTCCCGCCGCGACGAGATCCCATGTTGACGCTCCCGTCAGCGCAGCTGTGTCGTGAATGCATGATGCAGCATTTTGGAGCGACACTCCTAGTACAATTGGAGTGTGACTGGTCTTTGACATTCCGGCCGGTTTTGGAGTGTGTGCAACCCGTGTTTCGGTGCCTCTGGTGCTCGTTTGAACATGCACTGGCTCTCTGTCTATCACTGCAGCACCCTCCAGTGGTCGATGCTGATCTGTTGATGTTCCCAATTAGAGCTCATTCCCAGACTTGTGCACTACGGTTGCGTTTGCTTCGTGAGGCAGTTTATGAGATTCCCTTCCTGGAGGAAGATGGTATTGTCTCATTCGTAGGCCCTGCACGGGGTGCTGCCCTGAATGGTTTTGGGGCTTTGGAACACACCTGCTCCATGGTACTTTTTGGCATGGATCTTCCGATATTGACATATATCGAAGTGGAGGAACTCCTGCTTTCTATTGCTTCTGTCTGACAATTGGATTTTTTTCAATAAAACAAAAATTGACATTATATTGAATTTGGCTTTATCGTCACATGCTTCCCAAATTTAAGACTTTGTTGTCCTCTGACCTTGTCGGAATGTATATTTTTATGTATTGTTTATATCTGGGGCATACTTTTATATTATTGGAACCACTTGCTAACGACAAGGGGAGGGTGTAGTGTGGTCAGTTTTACGTATCCTTTGCGCATTAGCTTCAGGCTTTAGGCCTTTGTGCATTTTGCCCTGGATGTATTTTATTCATTTGCTCGCGGCTTAGATCCTATGTGCACTTTACTCTAAATGCTTTTATTCGGCTTTGTACTGTTATTTTTCAAATAGCCAGTTCTACGGTCTTGTTTTATATTTCATATCACACTGTTTAGCCTACTTCAGCACTGGAGTTCTCCATAACACATTCCTGTTCACTCTGTGCTTCAGTCAAGGATACAGTCTGGTAAATTGCCGATAGACGTGGTAGGAGTTTAGTCTTTGGCATTCCTGCGTAGGGACATTTTGTGATCACGCTGACATGTTAGTTATAAAAACACTTCCTTGTCCCAATACACGCAAGAGGGAGATTCTGACCAGGGAACCACAACTAGACGCTGACTGCCTCGTTGCAGATGCTGAACCAGATCACAGGCCTTTGCTCAGGTATGAGGGCTGATGTCTCCCAAGGGATTCAGAAAGGCAAGTTAGAAGCTTAACATGCTGTGCTTGAAATAGAACTAGCTGAGGGAGAGTAGAAATTGTTAAACACCATGATAGCGTTGTTCTTATGTTTCACTCTCCTCGTGACTATTTCAATCCTACTGTGTTGTATGGTTCTGGTTATTGCGGCTCACGCCTTATTATCTAAAATGCAGTCGTTTTTATTAAAACATTATATAAAACTTACACTGCCTTTGTCATTTGTATATGAGATCATACTGTAAATGAGAGAGTTGGTTTGGATCTGAGTGACCACGACTTCCCTGAGAAGTTCCAAAGATGTCATGCGCTCGGCTGCCCAATCATCTCTTCCCTGTTGGAGAAATGAGGCACTGCTAGTTAGCCGGAGCAAAATCGGGTTTAGGGTGACAGAGGTCCTTCCAAGTGGGTCAGACTCAGTCCCCCACACCGTGAACGATCCTGCTGCCTAGAAATCCAGTAGTCTCATTTAGGATAATGAGAGCCCACGCAACACTATCACCAACGTAATGCAGTACATTATGGTAGTGCCAGAGTAATATTAGAGAGAGTGCATCAAATCACCAACATTCTTCACTCCGTGTGTACAGACCTCCACTGCCTGACAAAGATGTATCACCCTCAAGTGATTTAGCCCTAAAAATAGTCTGTGTTCCCTAAGATCTGTCACAGAGTGTCCCCATGCTTCCACATCGGCCTGCAATTTGTTCTCTGTATGTAGACAGCGGAGGTACAGCTCCTTGGCCAGTGACCACTTGGAAACACTGCACACCCACTGCTCCACTACTGAAGCCATGACTCCAATCCAGGTAATGGCAACCCGCCTCTTGGCAAAAACTAGAGCCAAATGTAAGAAACAGTAAGCCCACCTCATGGGTCTGGCAATATTCCCCAATAGGCATTGCTGCGGACTCTGTTCACGTCAGAGCTGTGGTTCTTTTCAGTCTTCCCACTGCAACTGACCAGAAGGCTCCCACCGCCAACCCCATGCCAAATACATAAAATCTGCCATCACATACCAGCAACAAGGACACATAGACAATCTCCCTGAATCATACATATGCAGACGTCCTGCAGTGCAGAAAATTGAAGCAAATCAGCTGAAACCGGACGTTGCTAGACACAGGTTTCAGTAGCTCACATACCCTGGCCCACTCTACATCCGATATGGGAGCATCCACATCAGAGTCCCAGGTGTGCTGCATCCGCATCTACCCATGAATGGCATTGGCCTGCAGCGCCTTATACAGCAGGGAAACCAAATGACGTCCTGAGGCCAACTTCTGTAGCGCATCCAATACAGCTAAGCCTGGCAGCCCCGCAGGAAAGGACCCCAGGGGCGCCTCCTTCACTAGGGCAGAGGAGCGTTAACCCCCCCCCTCCAGCAGCAGGATCTGCAAAACTTTTATAGTAAAAACATAATAAGCTATGTTTATTATGTTGTTACTTATAAACGTGGGTGGGACCTCGTCCGTGACAGGAAAGGAGGGGGAGGGCACAGCACTCCCCCTCAGTGCACATGTATATTTGGCGGGATGTCTCGGCCTGCCAAATATACATGTGCTGTAGGCTCAGCTCCGGCTCAGCAACACAGTTGCCATCCTGGAGAGAGCAAGCACAGGCTCCCAGTCTGCCTGGGTGCGCCCTGGCTGGGCACTCCCAGCCAATCCGAATGCTGCTTTGAGCAGCATCAGGATTGGCTGCAGGGCAGGCTGGGAGCCTGTGCCTGCAACGACAGAGGAGAGCAGAGCAGATGGAGCAGCACGGGAAAAAGGTAAGTTTTCTTTTTATTATTATTTTTTTTAGTTTTCCTCCACCCTCCCCACCATGTGCCCGCCCCGTCCCTTTTCTCTCCCGCGAGTCACGCCTGAAGGATACACATATCTGCTTAGCTATCTCAGTAACCCACGCATAGTGTAAAAACTATCCTAAGCCTAGGCCAAAATTAGGTCCTCGAATGAAACGTAGGTATCATTGGGGTACAAATCTCCAACCAGCTTGTAACCCACATCATGCCAACCCACATCAACATGGCCCCCTTTCCCTGGCAGAACACTGCCAACACAGTAATTCCCTGTGAAAGAGGGCCATTTTAATCACCACAACAACCACTCTATGTCAGATAGCGGCAGTCTGATGCACTATGTATGGTGTCCCAGTCGGCAAGGTTGAGCACACCATCAGCATTCCAAGGAGCTTATCAGCCAGCCTCCACTAGCCTCACCAACAAGATTTTTTTCTATTTGCCCCCCTCATCTAGCCAGTGAGCTGCATATTGCAGGTGTGATGCGTAATAATAAAATTCCAGTTTTAGGGCTTTCAGCTCCTCTCATGGTATGCCCTCATCAGTCTTATCCAAGCCACCCTACTCCTCTTCCAAGCCCATAGGCACGAGGTGAAGAGTGCACTTAGCTGTTAAGAAACTCTGGCCCGCAGGAGCACAACAAGTGCAGGATGAAATATGAACATCGAGTAAACAGTATCAAGAGATAGCAGCAAAGTATTCCAGAACTGTACCAAACTTTGCAGAGTACAGCATCCTTTCAGTATTATAATACAATTGGTTCTCCTTAGCATGCGCCACAATCATTCCCAGGTAACGAAAACAATCTAACTCCCATCTCAACCCCAGCTCCAGGAGCAACTCCCCGGGGACCCTCTCCAATTTTGCCACTGGGAATAACAAAATACTTCCCCCTATTTAGTCTGTATCCAGTCACAACACCAAAATCCTCCAACAGCCACACTAGTATCCACAACGACTCTCTGAAAACACGCAGATAGGGTGTCGTCAGCATAAAGTGACACCATGTGCCTGCTCCGCCCAAGTTCAATCCCCCAATTCTGCAGTACCAGTCTAGCCTGAATGGCCAGTGGCTCAATTGGCAAGGCAAACATAAGGGGTGACAAGGGGCAAATCTGTCTAGTGCCACACTCAATGTCCCACTGAGCTTAACAATACTGTCAGTCCCGGACCCACACAACCAGGTTAGTATACTGCAGTCGTATTCAGGCCCAGAATCGAGGACCAAACCCCATGATCTGCAGGACTCAGGAGGTATCCCCATTTTACTGTATCAGAGTTCTTCTCCATATCAGTAGAACACAACTCCATTTCCCCCTGGGCACCTTCTAACTCATGCAAGAAGTGCATCAACCTCCGCAAATTCATGCTCATGCTGCAGCCAGAGAGAGCCACATTGGTCAGGATGAAACAACGCACTTATTGGTGGACGTAATCAATTTGCTAACAAATTACATAAATTCTTAGCATCATCTTACCTCTGCAACAGCTCCAACTCCTTTTCCTCCAGATGCAACTCCGTCTGGAGCTGCCTACACACCAGATTGTTAAGCCTTAACATTGACTTCTCACGACCGCCTTCAAGGCCTTCCACTTATGCTGGGAGACCGCTGTGCCCCAGTTACTTTCCAAGTATTCATTGAGGGCTTGTAATAATGTGTCCCTGCCAACATCAGACATCACGTCCTCTGGGAATAGCCACAGCCACACATGCTTCCTCGGCCCTCCCAGAGCTAAGTCACAGAGAACCAGTGAATGATCGGACAAAAACTGAGCCAAGTGCGACACTCTCAGCAGATCTCAAGACTGGACCCCAGCCATCAATATCCTATCTAATCTACTGTACTTGATGACCCTTCCAGCCATCCCACAGCCCCAGTTTATCCATCACCTCTTGCAGTGTTTTAGTCGTCTGTAACTTTGTGTCAAGCCTAGGGGTTAGTCTAGTGGCTGCCCCATCAAGAAACAATTGTAGTCTCCCAACCATAGTAATGGACATCCAGGTCTGACCTCATCACTTCCTGAATCTTGAAAAAGAACTGCAGGTCGTTGACGTTGGAGGCATATAAGTTAACTATGGAAATGGACCTGTCCTTTATGTTTGCCTCCATATATGTAAGCAAAGATGTGGTCCCCAGGTCCACCCAAATCATTACCCATCTAGGGTAGGTCGCATAGGAAACATGAAACACATGGCTCTTCCATTTTTTCCAAACCCTCTCATTCCCCACATCATTAAAGCCTGTTTCCTGGAGACAGCCAATATTTACCTTGTATTGCTGCAAGAAAGGTAACACTCTGTGCTGTTTAATGTATGGAGCCGATCTCTGGACATTCCAGGTCAGTAATTTACAGTCACTACTCATACATACACAGCAACCATAGATCACAGACTCTCCCGCACTTCTGCCAGTGATAATCCGGCCATGTTACAAAATGAAAAAACAGAGAAAACAGGTCAAGAACTATAAAACAGTTTCCCCCACCCCTGGACACACATAGTGCAATCATCTTCCTATGGAAGTCCAGCCTACATATGGCAGGACCACATGAGAATCCCAGCCTATCAAACAGGGACATGCAACGCTAACCCACCTACCAGCACTGTCCAGTCCTTGTGCCACTAAGCATCAATATAGTCCAAACAATCAGGAGGTGCAAATCACCAACCAGTAATTCTATGTATGTCCCCCTCCTACCATGATTTTTGCTCCAGTGAGGCTGTTAAACTGACAAATGGAGAGACAATCCCATCAAGGTCGCAAGCAGCCCAGTGGCCAAGTACCCCACCAATCATTACCTTCTTCTCTCAACCCCACCTCATTTCCCTCGTAGATCAAGAGACATAGAAACACAGACAGAACACCACACCAGCAATATCACTCTACAGAAGAGGTAGTGTCCAAGATGACATTAGCATGAGTAGAGTGTCTGGGACAAGGACATCTGGGGCAGGCATGAGCAAAGTCAGCTCAGCCAAGTCGAAGGTACCGGCTCCATCACCTGCATAGTGCCATCCTCGTGTCTCATAACTCTCTGCATATCCAAGCCAACTACCCTGGACCTGTCCTAGCAAAAGCAGCCCCTCCAGGGTTCCCACTCAGACTGTGCCCCAGGCGGTCCCTAGTTTCCAAACTCCCGGCCCGGACCTTGTCCCACATCTCCAACCAGTTTCAGAACTTCTCTGGTTGCTCAAAACGTGTGCCTTCCCATGAGCCGGAATCTTCAGCTGCAGAGGTAAATCAGCATATAATCTCTGCTTCACCTCCAGAATGGCTTTTGCTGTTCCTGGAGTTTCCTGGTGTAAACAGGGAAAGTTGCAACTGAGTGATTCTCATACTTAAGCTTGGTCTGTTCCCTGCAGCCCGGAAAATGCAGCCCCTGTCTGTACAGTTCAGGATTTTCCCTATGAGGGCCCGGGAAGGCCTCCAGAGGTGGAGTTTGTGGGGGGGGGCACCAATGCCTGTTTCACCCTCTCAATCACAAAGATGTCAGAAAGGCCCTGTGGTTTAAACTGCTGTCACACTCATCACTCTAGGAAGCTTTCAGCTGATGTGCTCTCCACTTACTCTGGGAAGCCCTGGAGCATAATATTGCCATGGCAAGAGTGATCCTCTGCATCCTACAGCCTAGTGGCCAAGTCCCAGGAGATTGCTGTCCTTTTGGCCATTTGCTGCTTTAAAGCTGCCACCTCCCCCTGGAGCGTATCAGTTTTGCACTTTGCTGTTGTCACTGTCTCTACCACTTTACATAAGTCCGCCCTGAGCAAATTAGCATCAATAAATACAGTTTCAATTATGTTTTTGAGGGCTGTGCATGCCCCAGGAATAGGTGCCAAAAGATCTGCTTGTGATGGCTCCCCCTCTTGCTCCAGGGATGTGGCATTCAATTGCACCCCCTCCTGTCGAGTCAATCTCTGTGACTACTGCTGGGGGGGGGCAGTATATTGTGTAATGGTATAATTAGCCCGCAGCTGCTTGTCTTTGCATATCTTAAGTACATTAGGAGCCTTCACCATTGCCCTCCTGCTCACAGGTTCCCCAGTGCCTGCACAGTTTCTGTGAGCATTGCAACAAATTCCAAGTACAGCCTCCCATAATTCAGCTCCTGTCTATCTTCTGGGTCGCCTGGAAATCTGGGGCACCACAATGAGGACCTCAGTCCACCACTTAAAAGCCAATGACCTGATGAGGCTACTCCCACAGCTACAGTATCCCTAATGTGTCCCCTGCACCAAAAGGAGACATCACCAACAGAATGAGAGGTTGCTCCGGACCCCCCACTCCTTCAGTGTCAACACTCGTCTCCTTGTGCCAAAGGGCTTGCTTCTCAGTAGGCAAATATCAGGCATGGGGCCTACCCAGCCTCCTCATTGCTCATCCCATAGGTCCAGATCCTGGCCCACAGCCCCAGCACCATCTCAGGAGGCACTTCCAGGGTCCAATTCAGTGGCGCCCAGGATCAGGAAGGGTGCCAGGCTCTGGTTTGCACACCACTCGCAGGCCACCCGCTCCTGGGGAACTGCAGCCACACCCCAGAGCCAAGACAGAATTCCAGGGCCTCTACTACCTCCAATGGATCACTTACCTACTCCTCAATAGGCCCTCTGAATCCGATCTATAGTCAGCTCCTAATCAGGTCACGAGTGAGGCACAGCGGGTCGGCTCATGTATCCTCCGGCCACCCCACTCCAGCAAGCTGGTAATGAAGGGCCACCCGATCTCATGCCAGTCTCAGATGGCTGCTGCTGCCCCCAGCTGGTCCTCAACGCCGTACTCCAGCCCAGCCGTCACCTATTCTGCAGCCTCCTCTCCCTCTCCCAATATGCTTTTAAGGGCTGCCACGAGGTGGGCAAGGACACGTCCACGTTGCCCTGGCCCCACACATGGCAGTCGCCAAACTCAGCCACAGCCTCCGCCCCAATGGCTCAACCCGCTGCCCCAGTGCACTGGAGCAGCACACCAAGCCTTTTCACCAGCCACGGGCTATGTGGGAGGAAGGATTAAACAGGATTACAGATGGGCCAGTAGGAGCTACATGGATCTACGTCAAATCGGCCATCTTGCCACGCCACGCATCCCGATTTCCTTTTTATTACCACAAACATTGCAAGCAGCAAGCACACATTCATGCAGTCTCCCGTTTGTTGCAAAAAAAAAGTACAGCGTGTCTTTACAAGTTTTAAAATGTACCTGATTTGCAAAGGTGGGCCACTCTTTTAGCCACCTAGTTTGATAATGGAGCCACTTTTATTTTAATGCCCAGGCCTATATTTTTTCCAATCCGACCATGAAAACCAACCAAGTACCAGCTGTTCTGCTCGTCTACATGCACTAACAGAACGGCGACAACGACTCGATATTCTATGAACACCCATCAGCTTGTCTCAACTATTTGGTTGACACAGATTCTCTGTGGTATTTCTCATGTTATGTCACTATCAAAAATATACGAGGAACATGGGCATTTGCTCCTCAAACATGTTTAAGCGCTTAGGGTAATACACCAATAGTAGCACATGGATAGGCAAGTTCATATTAGTCATGTGTCCATCCACGTCATCAGAGCCAACACATATTTTGTTCCAAATAACATACTTTTTCAGGGCTACAACAATTATAAAACAATATGCTTCAATATACGCGTTATTACCACTTCACTGTAGTTGACTAATGCATGCATCTCCTACTGCAAGCATCACCAGAGTCCAAACAACCTAAATATAGGTGAAAGGTCATATCATGTGTGTGTAAAAACATATACACCTCGTGTTTGAGTCATCTGCGGAGACAACGTGATTGTTGTGACATTCCAAGTGAAAGAACCGGCAGATATCCCTAAACATGCAAAAGAGAGAGAAGAGTTCCTTCAGTTAAAGGGGCAGAGACTAAAAAACCCACAGAAAAACAAATAAAAATGTATGCATTGGCCTTAAGGTGAATTAAATTGGGAGTCCCCAGTAGAGTGAGGTAGATGGCATAGCCCATTTACACTTAACATCTAGACCACAAAGGTTAATAGAAGTATCTGGAACCTATGTGTAAAGGTAGACTCCTAAACAGTCAGAAAGCTGTCCTAATATCAGTCAATAAGAGCAAATATGAGAAGTGTCAGTAATGTAGAAAGAGAAAATGTACAGGTTGTATGTCTACGTAATAAGGGTTTCATTGACTGGCCAAGTATGCCCCAAGTAAGCTTTTTACAACTTTTGTATAATGTGGACAGAAAAATACGTAACAATTGACAGACGGCCATTAGATGAAACCTGATCTTGGTAGAAAGAAACTCACTAATAGAACCTAGACGTATGATATATAGGCTGTATTAGTGATCTTGGATTTGTGGTAGTTAAAGCTGATATTATGGTGAACCCGGGGAGATGTATTATGATTGTGCTTTTGTATCAGAGATTCATTTTTGTTCTGTGCCTCAAGAACACAAAAAAGCAACACAAATGGCTCATGAACATTCCCTGATCAAAATATGTGCCCGCCTTTT
Organism: Pleurodeles waltl; assembly: GCF_031143425.1. Classification (NCBI taxonomy): domain Eukaryota; kingdom Metazoa; phylum Chordata; class Amphibia; order Caudata; family Salamandridae; genus Pleurodeles; species Pleurodeles waltl. Next base: position 4,720,837 of record NC_090439.1, read on the forward strand.
ACCTTAAAGATGAAGTCCGCAAGGAAACAGGAGAAAGGCCAGCCATTTAAAACACGCCAGCATGTGAAATGCCATTAAATACAGATGTTTTCAAGACAGTTGCTGCTTTGGCCGATATGGGCATTTAGAACACCCTAAAACTGTGGGAGAAGTGCCAATGCAATGGACAGTGGATAGTTTCGGTCTCTATAGGGTAGTTAAGCATCCATGACCTTATGTACTATTTACTGGTCGCAAAATAGTCACAATTTGCGACCAGTATTTTTGCGGCAAGTATTGAATTTTAAGAATCAACTATGTTCTAAAGAGATGCTTCTCAAAATTCAGAGTTGTACTGGGTTGAATCCACCTTACTGCATGCATATTAGTGAGGTTGGTCACAATTTTCTACTTGCTGTGATTGGAGGCCATCACAGGGATGGTGGTTTGCCTAAATCAGGAGATCACTATATTTGTGATTCCTTGTTAATAAAGCAAACTTTTTTTTTTGATGGTTCCACATTCCACCACAAAGCTCAGCGCGGCCTAAGTGTAAGTTCGTAGCAGATCCACGGATCCACACTAGAGCCCAAAAATCCATTTCACATTTCTGCTAATAAACTAATTCGTACTCCACTTGCAATAAATGAGTACATTTGAACGTAAACTCTCCTTATTCAGCATTTCTTTTTAAGCTAACATTCTAGTCTTTTTTGTTCCCTTCCCCCATGCTCTTGTACCACAATTTCCACAGTGACCAAGTTTGAAATATTCTCAGCTAGCAATCGGTGAAAAGTTCAGAATACTCTCTCAGAGTACTTTTCTAGCATCTAAACTAACTGTAGCAGGTGTGGTTGGGACTTTGGAATTATAAGCATATGCCAAACATAATTAGTTTTTTCTTACTTCTCTAAAGCCAATCACACATGTATTTATTTATGCCTTATCCCCTTCGCTTCCAGGCCTATTCCCCCTCATGTGCCAAGCCTTTTTTTGGCAATTTGTGCTAGATCGCGCTTATGCCCTCATAACTTTTTGTCCACATAAGCTATCCACGCCAAATTTCTGTCTTTTTTTCCAACATCCTAGGGTTTCTAAAGGTACCCAGAGTTTTTGGGTTCCCCTAGAGGAGATCAAGAAATTTGCCAAAATACAGCAAACATTTGCTTTTGGGAGGAAAAATGGGAAAAAGTTATTCAGAAGAAAGTATTTTTTCCCCTGCAAATGGCATCAACAAAGGGGTTGCTGTGCTAAAATCAACATCTTCCCAGCTTTCAGGAACATGCAGACTTAAATCAGAAAACCCCAAAATTTGGCAAAAAAATACTTTTTCCTAACATTTCGGTGATAGAAAGTTTTGGAATCTGAGAGGAGCCACACATTTCCTTCCACCTAGCATTTCCCCAAGTCTCCCAATAAACATTGTACCTCACTTGTGTTGGTAGGACAGTAAACGCCCCAAAACACAACATGGACACATCACATTTTTACATTAACAATTGACGTGGTTTTTGCAAAGTGTCTAGCTGTGGATTTTGGCCTCTGGAACCTAGTAAAACCTACCAAACCTGTGCATTTTTTAAAACTAGACACCTAGGGGAACCCAGGATGGGGTAACTTGTGGCGCTCCTACCAGGTTTTGTTACCCAGAATCCTTAGAAAGCCTCACAATTTGGGAAAAAAAACATTTCAGTGTTGCAAAGTCCTGGAATCTGAAAGGAGCCACAAACGTCCGTCTACCTAGCATTCCCCCAAGTCTCCCGATAAAAATGGTACCTCTCTTGTGTGGGTAGGCCTAGTGCCCGCGACAGGAATTGCCCCAAAACGCTACATAGACACATCAAAATTATCAAATACAAAACTGCCTGTTTTTGCAGGGGGGGCACCTGTGTCTTTGGTCCTTGGCTCAGCAGCCATCTAGGGAAACCTACCAAACCCAGACATTTCTGAAAACTAGTCACCCTTGGGAGTTCAGGGAGGTGTGACTTGTGTGGATCCCCCCAGTGTTTTCTTACCCAGAACCCTCAGAAAACTTCAAATGTAGCTACAAAATCACATTTTCTCCACATTTCTGTGTGGGATCACCACACCAGCACACATTTCCTACCACCCAACATTCCCCTCAGTCTCCTGATAAAACTGATACCTCACTTGTGTAGGTGGGCCAAGCGCCTGTGACAGGGAAGAGCCAAAAACATGTCAAAATTGAGGGAACCAAATCGGGCCCAAAAGGGCAGTTTGAAAAAAAACATTTTTAGGCTGACAAGTGGGGCAGAATTTTTATCAGTATAGATGTGACAATGCTGGGTGGTAGGAATTTTGTGGATTCCTGCTGATTCCGGAAGGTTCCATTACAAAAATGTGGGAAAAATGTGTGATTTCAGGCAAAGTTGGAGGTGTGCAGGGCATTGTGGATAAAAAAAAATGGTGCGGGTACATGTGAAGCACAGCACCCTGGACTCACCCAGATGTTTAGTTTTCAGATGTGTCTAGGTCTTGTAGATTTTTCTACATGGCAGTATCACAAAGTCCAAAAAGTGCAGCCCTCACCATTTCAAGTGGGACAATTTTGAGAGTTAGACAAGCTCTTGTGGCCCATATGTAAAATCAAAACCCAAATTAATCAAATATACTTTTCCGTTGGGATAGGATGTTTTAGTGTCCGGGGGGGAGAGCTGAAAGACTGTTACCCCCTTCAGTTGGGGTGGGGGCATAACGATCTCATACAGGTTAGTAGCCACCATCCCATTATTATTATTATTTTTCGTTTTTTGTAAAATTGTTTTTATTAGTATTTCAGTACAAGAAAAAAAACATGCCTGTGTACATGAGGCCTCAGCCATCCCACCATACTGTTTGCTCTTCTCCCTGCTCACCCCCTTTCCCACAGCAAGAGGGACAAACATCAGAGAGAACACATGCTAATGATCAAACCTTTCACCCTCAAATGGTGTCCCCAGCCATCCGCCCCCGTATCTGAGCAAACAGAAAACTAGAAACCTTACAACAAAACAAGTGTCCAATCCCTCTAAATATCTGATTCAAGGATAAAGGCCATGGAACAGAGAGCCCCCTCCCCGAGCCCAAGGGAATAACCTTGATCCCACTCAGCCACTCTCCGCACTTCGCTCCTATACATGGAAAAGAGGCAGCGCTCGAAGGTAGGGACTACATGCTGTAAGGGGAAGGCCCACAGAGAGAAACCTGACCAGGGGGTCCCAAATAAAGTGAAACCCACTGCGCAAACCGTCCATTTTGTAAGCCAGCCGCTCCATCGAGAGGCCCCGCCATAGTCTCGAGAACCACAGGGTCACTTGGGGTGAGTTTACCTTTCTCCAGAAGGACGCTAATGTGGTTTTCGCAGCCCCCAGCGCCAGCCATAAAATGGCTCGATCTCCCTGCGATTGATGTTCCAGCTCTGGGGCTCGGAGGCCCAACCGGATGTGCTCGAGTGTTGTTGGCACGGGGTAGCCCAATATCTCTTTCAGGTGTGAAAGAATTTCTTTGCAAAAGGGACGGATAGCTGTACAGTCCCACCAAATGTGTCGGAAATCCCCCAGCATGCTACATCCTCGCCAACACCTGTCGGACACCTGGGGGTAGAATTTCTTGAGCCTCTCTAGGTAGAGGTACCAGTTGTGGAGCAGTTTATAGTGTGCTTCCCTAGCACCCATCAAGCGATTATGTCGGGCCTCCGTGAAAAACTCAGACGGAATATCAATGGGTAGGCTCTGAAAGAGATGAAGAAAGCGAGGAAGCACTGTCATCTTGATGGTATTAATACGCCCCAGCCAGGATAGCCAGAGGGAAGACCACCTCTGAAAGTCTTCACGTGATGATTTAAGCAAGGGAGGGTAGTTCACTTGGAACAGATCAGATATTCTCAGGACTAGCTTAACGCCCAGATATGTGATTTCTTTTTTGGCCAGGTAAATGGAAACATGGAAGCTATCTGGCCCATTGCAGCAGCGGGTATTGTCAGATTAAGAAGATAAGATTTCCCCATGATTACTCTAAAGCCTGCCGCCTTCTCGAAAAGCATCAATTCTTCTTGAATTGCCAGATGCGACAGGCGGGGATCAGTGACGAATAGTAAAATGTCCTCAGGGAACAGTGAGATTTTGTGATAGTCGGCACCACATTTATTGCCCGGAAAGTCAGGGCATGCTCGAATGTGCGTCGCCAGAGGTTCCACACTGAGCGCAAAGAGCAGCGGGGAAAGAGGGCATCCCTGCCTCGTACCCCGCAACACGTTGAAAAAATCTGAGGACACACCGTTCACCAGAATACAGGACCATGGTTGCTCATTTCCATTGTAATGAATTGTTCCCCGAAGCCAAATTGCCGCATGGTGGCCACCAGGAATAACCACTCCACCCTATTGAATGGTTTTTCAGCATCGAACAGCAACAAAAGCGCTGGGACCCATTTCTTAGCCACCTTTACCATCAGATGAATGACACTGCGTAAGTTGTCATGTGTTTGGCGGCCCTTGATAAAGTAAGACTGATCCGGGTGGACCAGCTCCGGCATGACATCTTCTAGTCTTCTCAACAGAATTTTAGAGTATAATTTAGCATCAAGGTTGAGTAAGGCAATAGGGCTATAAGAGGCACAGCGATGAGGGTCCTTTCCTGCTTTGGGAATAAGTGAGACCAGAGCCTCCCCCATAGAGGGAGACATATCTCCCTCCTCCCTCACATGGTTAAACAATGCAGCAAGATGTCCTGCCAGTTCCGCACTAAAAGATTTGTAGAAGTGGGCAGTAAACCCGTCAGGCAGGGAGCTTTGTGCAGGGGAAGTGCGTCTGTAGCCTCCTGTACCTCTTCGCCCGTAAACGGTGCGGTCAGCATTTCATTTGTCTTCCTGGAGACCTGTGGGAGCTGGGAACTGTCTAAGTAACTTCCCTGTACTTGGGCAGCCGGGTGGTCTGATTGATAGAGATGGGCGTAAAACCTTTTGAATGCCAGTGCCTTCCCCCCCTCGAAAAATGTTCCCCGCTCATCAGTTATTTGCCCTATATAATCCTTAGCTTGTTTAATTTGCAGTTGTCTCGCCAGTTGAGTGCCAATCTTGTTACCCTTGTCATAGAGGGTATTCTGAAGCCTCAACAGTGCCAATTCCGCCCTATTTGTATAAATAGATTGTAGTTTACCCTTAATGGTGACCACACTCCTCTGAGCCTGCCATGTCGGGGAGAGCTTATGGGCCCGTTCAGCTATTTCAAGTTCATTTTCCAAAAGGCCCTGATCCTCGGATTTTAACCTAATGAGCGCTGACGCCAAGGAAATGCATGTGCTCCTGATGACTTCCTTAAAAGCATCCCAAACCAAAGGTGGGGCAGTATCGCCCCCCACATTAAGCTGGAAGTATTCTCTAATAGCTTTCCGCAGCTCAGTACGAGTCGCTGAGTCACGAATCCGGACAGTAGGAAAGTACCAGCGCCTGGCGGAGGGTCGGATCAGGGACCATTACAGAGTAACCTCCACAGGGGTATGATCCAAAATAACAATCAGGTGGATGGCCACGGATCTCAGAGCCTGTCGTAGTGGTTTGCTCAGAAAGATATAATCTATCCGTGAGAAGGATCAATGAGAATGAGAAAAGGTGTAATACCTTTCCGAGCCCTTGAGGGCATTCCGGGTGTCAAAAAGCCCCATGCGGTGTAAAGCAGATCACACAGATCTAGTAAAAGTGCCTGTCTGTGATCGCTGTGGGTGTGTCGTGTGTATCGCTGAATCCCAAACTAAGTTGAAATCACCCAACAAGATTATTTCGCCCTCTGCATAGCCCTCAAACTCGCCCAGGAATTGTATAAGAAATTGGGCCTGACCACTGTTAGGCGCGTAAAAAGTAGCTACTGAACACTGTTTGCCCCCCAGACTGCCCTTTATCATTAAATATCTGCCCTCCTTATCTTGCTTGTAACCCCCCTCCTGGAAATGAATTGCTCTATGGAACAGTGTTTTGTTGGTGCGGAAGCTGTAAAAATCTGGGGGTACTATTTGTGTCGCAGATGGTGTCCCTCCCCCTTCTTCAAATGTGTTTCCTGTAGTGCAACAATATCGTAATGGTGATCGCCGAGGTATTTCCTCAACTGGGACCTCTTATTGGGGGAGTTCAACCCCTTAACATTCCAAGACAACACATCCAAAATTACATCACAGTAACCCAAAAGATCTTAATGAAGCGATATACAGCATTTCCGGCAACTTGACCCCCTCCCCACAGCCTCCCCCACCCAGCATCCCAGGAGCTCCCCAGCCCCCTACTTGGCTCTCATCGGGCAAAAAGGGATAACTGACACAGATCCAATAGAAAAAAACAACTCCCATACAACCCAAACCTAAGAACAAGAAAACACAGACTAGCGAACTTCCTTTCTATCGGCATTATATGAACGGGGTATTACACCGCCTCCTCCCCCCAGGACCATTCATCTTTCCAAAGTCAACAAGAGTGGGGGATGACTCCGGGCCCCCCAGAAAGTGTCAAGAATGGGGTGTCACCAAATCAGGCCACTGGCATGCAAGTCCAAGCCGAGCTCCATAGAGTCAGACCGTTTCGCTCGTGAAGAGGACACACCTCCCACACCCATACATTAAATAGGATCCCTACTTAGAGCCACCCTGCAGGCTCCCTCAAGACCTCTTCAATATCACTGGGGAACACAGACAGTTGAAAAATGTCACCTCTTGGGGGTTTTCCTCCCCCTCCTCTGCTGTCTCCATTGCTCCATTGAGGTGGAGGGGCCGGCAGCCCCTGGTACCTTCACGGGGCTCCTGCCCTCAGCTGCGCTTTCTCCGCTCTTCCTGCTGTGCCTCACGGCGCACTCCACGAGGCAGGCCTACCGCCTCGTCGGGCCCCACAGCAAACGATCTGCGCCATTCAGGGAGGCCGCCCCGCCGGGTCTCACGCCCTCCCGGGGCACTTGGTAACTTCACCGAGGCGGGGCGCATGGTGCTCCCCCACTACGCACCTAGACACATGGCCTGAAGGGGTCTTCGACGGAGCCATCGAGATTCACCTCCGACCGGCCATGTTGGTTTGCCCACTCGCCAATTATTTTCTTTTCAATTCCATGGCTTCTAGTAGGCTTTCTGCCTCCCCCCCGTGGAGTGGATCGGGGGTAATTGCCCCATATGCCCACTGGTAAGCAGAACATCGATGTCATCGTTTTTTTGAGGAGGGGGTATGCACACACCCTGCCCTCTTTTCTTGAAAAACATTCTTCCCTGGTGTCTGGTGGGCTTTCTGCCCCTCTTCCCATGGGAAGCGACCCTTACCCAAGGGGCTGCCCCCCAAAACATAACACATACACACAAACCAATCTCTGGTGCCTAAGTGGTGTCTGCCCCCTGGGGGCAGATCGGCCTAAAAGAAACTGGCCGATCTGCCCCCAAGGGGGGCAGAAATGTCCTAAAATAGATTTCCCCCCCAGGGGAGCGACCCTTACCTAAGAGGTCACACACCTTGTGTGAAATCTGTCAAAAAAAATAACCCTGCGGTCTAGTGGTTTCTGCCCCCTTGGGGGCAGATTGGCCTAAGAAAAATGGTCTGATCGCCCCAAGGTGAACAGAAATGGCCTAAAACTAAATTGCCTTCCAGGGGAGCAACCCTTACCTAAGGGATCACTCCTCATCTGTAAAAGAAATACAAAAAATAAAAAATCCCTGGTGTCTAGTGGTGTCTGCTCCCCTTGGGGGAAGATCAGCCTAATTAAAATAGGTCTTTCTGCCCCGAGAGGGGAAGAAATGGCCTAAAATAAATTTGCCCAATAGGGGAGCGACCCTTGCCCAAGGGGCCGCTCACATTATGTCCATTTCCACACAAAAAAAACTCCCTGGTGTCTAGTCGGCAATCCTGCAACCCGATCACTATGCAATCGGGCTGCAGGAATGCTCAGAAAGACATGAAAAGCAAAGGAAAAGACTTTCCTTTCCTTTTCATGCCTCCGTGACCTCCACCGCCCCTGTACAGTTGGTCAATCTGGAAGCCATGCTCCCAGTGCGATGGAGGCGACCTCTGATGAGGTCAGGGCGCAATTGCACACTGATGTCATCAGATGTCCCCGGGGGGATGGAAGGGGAAGCGATTCCCCTTCCAGCCCTGCCCAGGGGAGAGGGGTGGGAGGCCCAGGGTGCTCGATGTAATGGTTATATCCTCGGCACCCGAGCGGTGCTGCAGAGGACATAACAATTACCTCCAGGGCACCCAAGGGGTTAAATTATTTGCTATGTTTATTTTTGTATCCAGTTGATCACTTGATTATATGCTACACTTAGGGAGAGGATTTTGTGTTAGGCCTGAGCTGCAGATTTTGCAACTGGGGAACCAGGCTCGAGTTTCAGCATGAGCTTGACATCCTGTGATTCTGGGTAAATCACTTAAATTCCCCATGCCAAACACCAAAATTAATGTGTCCCTGTGTAATGTAACTGATGCTCATGTATAGCAATTCAATACCCTCGGGACCGGTCTGCAGTATATAAAACTTAAAAAAAACCTAAACAATTAAGGCCCATATTTATACGTTTTTAGCTCTGCATTTGCGTCATTGTTTGACGCAAAATTGGCGCAAACTTACAAAATACAATTGTATTTTGTAAGTTTGCGCATCTTTTGCATGAAAAAGCGGCGCAAATGCGGCACTAAAAAAGTATAAATATGGGCCTAAGTGTTTTGCACATTATACTTAGGCTACATTTGGGTGATATTTGTGGTACACTTAGGCCCTTTTTATTTTGTGGCCAGCTTGGGGGACTTATTTGTTATGAAGCTCCCAAATTTCCTCATTTACTGCAGTATGCTCAGTAGAAAATGCTTTCAGTTTTCCAGTTCGATTCCATCAAGATGGCTTTCAGATATGCCACACTTTTGGCATAAATTCAAAATGTTAGCACTCTAGTTGCTCATTAGAATACTCCAGCAAAGCGTCTGATCACCAGGTAGTTAGCTGGCATTCTGCTGCTGGTGTTGAAAGTGCATGTTTCAGTCTGCATGTCAGAATGTTTTAATGAAATAGAAGAAGATCTTTGAGAACTCACTTTCAACATGTCCTAATTATTCTTTCTATGACACTAACCATAATTTCTATGACAAAATAAACCCCCTTATTTTGTTCCTTTCTAAATCAAGGCCCAGATTTATACTTTTTTGACGCAAACCTGCGTTAGAGCAGGTTTGCATCAGAAAGTGTAGCGCCATTCCAGGACGCCAGCCGGGCGCCATATTTAACGAATGGCGCAAGCCGGCGCTATGGCCCAGTTAGCGTAAAAATAAATTACGCTAACCGGGTAGGGGAGGCATAGGAATTAACTGGAGGTTGTGCATGAAAGAATGGTGCTAGTCAGGTTAGAGTAAAAAAATGACTCTAACCTGACTAGCGTCATTTTTTTGATGCACAACCCCCATGGACATGACTCCTGTCTTAGGAAAGACAGGAGTTGTGCCCCCCAGCCCAATGGCCATGCCCAGGGGACTTATGGCATTGCCATTGGGCACAGGGCCATGTCAGGGGGCCTTAGTAAGCCCCCGTGACACTTTTAAAAACAAATGATAAAAACTTATATGACTTACCTGGGATGGGTCCCATCCTTAGGTGTCCTCCAGGTGTGGTGAGGGTGGGTGGGGGTGTTTGTCGGTGCAGGGAAGGGCACCTGTGGGCTGGTTCCATGGTCTCTGACCATGGAAAATGGCCCACAGGTGCCTTAACGCCTGCCCTGATCCAGGTGTTAAATAATAGCGCTAAGCAGGCTTAGCGCCATTATTTAGGGCCCTCCTTCTCCTGTGCATGATTTTTGCACGGGAGGATAAATAAGGCGCAAGGGCCTTAGAGTAATTTTTTGCCCGGGAACGCCTGCCTTGCATCTCATTGAGGCAAGGTAGTTTTCCGCAGGCAAAAAAATTACGTTAACTCCAATATTTTGATGCTAGACGGGTCTAGCGTCGAAATATAAATATGGAGTTAAGTTTGCACAGGATTTGCGTAAAAGTTTGCACCGGATTTGCATAAAATAAAAGGACACAAATCTGGTGCAAATAGAGTATAAATATGGGCCCAAATGTTTTAGGTTTAGCTAGTCTGATTCAATCAAGATGGCTTCAGATGTACTACACTTTTTTCATAAGTAACACTTTTAGCACTCTAGTTGTTTTTTAGAACGCTCTGGAAGGCTGCTGTAGAACACAAGTGAATAAACTGATTTACTGCTCCTGTTGGAAGTACATGCTTTACTGAGATTGTCAGGCTTCATTCTCAGAAAGCTGAGAAAGATAGTGTGAATTTACAGGAAATATGCTCTCATTTAAGCTTCTGAAGCAGCTTCCATAACCTCTATGAGAAAATCCTGAGAAAACTATTTTTTCTCTCAACATGATTAATGAAATCCCAGCAGAAGGATTTTTCACAGGGTAAAATCACCTTAGAACACACCACAATTCCTAAAATTAGTATGGCACCATCAGCAAATAATGTATATTGTAACAAATCTATTATCATCATTTATATGTTCTCCTTTTTGTGACCCTCAAGTCCTGCCTTTCACATCAATGCATTTCAGTGGGGTGCTATCATGTGTATTGGTCCCAGGATGGCTGCCAGCTCTTCCTGGTTGAAGTGCTGACAGCCAATCAGATCTCACCATGAGGCCCGGATATCTATATTTCTCTTTCCTTTAATAATGCCAAAACCACTGACGGGAATTACACCAAATAACAAAAAGCACGATCTGCTCACCAAGATCTAGCTTCCTGCTAAATTTTGTGTAATTCCGTTCAGCGGCTCGGGCTGTAGTGATGTCCAAAGATCCTATGGGAAAAGACATGGAGAAAATGTGTTTTGGGACGCCCCCTTTTTCTTGGCTCTCGCTTGACGGATCACCCCAAAACTTTTAAGACAGCATCTGAACCGACTGTCACATTCATTTGATGATTTCACGTAAATTTGTAAAACAGCAGCAAAGTTATTTGCAAAACAAAAAAAACGCTTTTCCTATGGAAACTATGTCCTAACTATAACTGTCTACTAGCGACAGTCAGTAGGTAATATATATATATATATATATATATATATAACCTTAGACACTCCTTCCAATATCAGGAGAACCAGGACACCTCCAATATGAAAATTCAGTTTATTTCAGCACAAAATGTTCATATTGGAGGTGTCCTGGTTCTCCTGATATTGGAAGGAGTGTCTAAGGTTATATTAGGGTCTCTCGGAACCCATCCAGGACCGCTGTGTGGAGCACCTGCATTCCGGGACTTGGTTACGAATATATATATATATATATATATATATATATACTAAGTTATAGTAGATGAGAGCCACACGCAAATCCTATATGAATTGATCAAATATGGGAGAAAATTTACAGAGAGGGCAATCATTTTCCCTGCAGGAATTCTGGATAGAATTGTATGAATTATAGTAATTTGCCGATTTGCAAACAATCTTTTTTGGATAGGTTACATATTGTGAGACAATGACGTCTTTTTCATGTCTGATGAATCATTTTAAACACTAAGATTTATTAATATATATGAGGGATTGGTGTTTTCTATAGTTGTTTATGAACAGATTGTAAACGGAATAATGAAGTTGATAATATTGACACGTAGACATGGCTGCCGCATTTCAGTTCAGTGCACTTGCACTAAGGGTGTTAGCCATGTTTTAGGGTTGAGCGTAAATTTCTCTGTCCCTGGTGTAATCTCTCTGTGGGATTTTAACCATGCCCATGCCACGCCCATCAGTTTGGTTGATTTGTGGGCTTGCCTTTTAAAATTTGCTTGATTTAATTAGTGAAAGGCATGCATACGTCATGCCTTTTCTGGTGTTTAGCCCGCCTCAAGCGCACCGGTCAACTTCTGAAAACATACGAGGCTTCATATTTTCGGTACGGTTTCTGGACTGTTTCTCTATATTTCATAAGCAGAGCGATCTCGCTGGGCAGTTGTCGAGCGCTTTGCATGACATCGACCCTGTTACATGGATATTTGCACTTTTGCCGGTTTCATGGATAGTTGCACTTTTGCCGGTTACATGGATAATTGCACTTTTGCCAATACGTTTCACTGCAAACGAACTTCTGTTTCCTTTTGTGTGTCTGCTTTGCGCTCATGGCGGCCATCGGTTCGCTTATGTGAAACTGTATTACTTTTCATTTTTAGTTTATGTGGCAAGAAAAGTTCGGTTAGGAGTTTACAACGCTAATAGCTTTCACTCGAACAAACGCAAGACCCATTGCATTGCAAATGCTTGTTGATGTTTGTTATTATATAGAAGGCACTTTTTAGGTCCATCCCATCCTTGATCAAGGCTACAGCTGAAATGCATTGGGAGGGAAACTCGTGTTTCGGTAAAAATACTTTTGCATTTTACTGAAGGTGTCTCTTTCTCTCTCTCTCTCTCTCTCTCTCTATATATATATATATATATATATATATATATATATATATATATTTACATCAATCGAAAAAGTAAACAATTAAATACGCACACCCAGGACTTCCAAGAAGTAAAGAAAAAGTGGTGAGCTTTAGTGGTGATTAAAGCTCAGCACTTTTTCTTTACTTCTTGGAAGTCCTGAGTGTGCGTATTTAATTGTTTACTTTTTCGATTGATTGGATTTCTACCAGCTTGCTCTGCCGGTTTTGTGCACCAACCCTTGCGGGCCGCTCGGAGCCCAGAATGAGCACTTTTTATGTATATATATCTATATATATCAACTTCGTTTTTGATATATCTATCTATCTATCTATCTATCTATCTATCTATCTATCTATCTATCTATCTATCTATCTATCTATCTATCTATCTATCTATATATATATATATATATATGCTGCTTAGCCTTGATGAGATGGTGTTGGCTTATCTAGATTTGGCGTCCTCCAAATACATGCAGTGAACTCTCCCGCATCACAATATATAGTAAGATGCTGACACACAAGACTGCTTTGTGATTTAGTTTGATATCCATACTAAAGAATAACACATTTTAGCATAACTCGGCCTTGATCACATTAGTGGAAAATCACTGGCATCCATATTTACATGATGACGTGCCAATGAATTATATAGACAAAGGAAACTTATTATGCTTTTAACCACACAAAGCGGTTCAGGGAGTGCAATTCTTACTCTAATTATGCTAACAATTTGGTTCAAATTATTGTTCGATTCACATTTCAGACAATAATTCTGGATACTCGCACTACCCCACGATTCATTACATCTTTTGTGCTAAGAATTTTTTTTTTTCTCAAAATGAAAAACACGTTTTTTAAAATAATTTTTTCACTTGAATTAACTAACTCACTTACACATACACTTACGTATTGTATTACTGGCACCGCTGCTGTTTTAAATAGGCATCTTAATCAAGCCCAAGTGGGCAAATAACACATTGATAATCATATAATTTGGGTTTTCCTCTATGCAGAACATGCTGTAAGAATTATACACAAACTCAAAAAATGTATATAAAAGCATTCTCAAGTTCCTTGGAAGAACTGAACTAAAAGATTTCTTTTTTACAGTAAGAATACATATGTCTGGAGATAACAATGCCAATTCATCACAGGTGGATATATAATCCTTTATTCAGGTTTAACACCCTGAGGTACTGAGGAATCCAGCCTTATGGTATACAAAGATTCTCTCCTCCGTAATTCCTTCTATCTATCACTACCCTTTAATGTTTTTGGTATTGCATCAATCACAAAATATCTCAGGCCTGTGGCTTTAATGTCATGGATACCCGCAAAGTATCTGGCTACTAGATATGATTGAGCCTTCTGTCTAATTGCTCTCACATGTTGCAGAATCTTTTTATGGACCAGATTCTTCATGCTGCCCATGTATTGCAACCTACATGGGCCCCCTAGTACATAAATAGCTAGGTTTTACATATGAATACTCCTTGGATTCGTTGTGGGGCTTGTTCAAAAGGGGATTTGAAATAAGCTCTATTTACCCCAAATGTGCATGCTTTACAACTAATGCATTTATGAAATCCATTGCTCCTATGAAGCCAACATGTCTTCATATGTGTTTGATAGGATTTGACTTAGGCATCCCTCAAGGATCTTGCTCTTTTGTAGGTTTGAGCTAATTTAGCAGGTAGGGAGGGACCTATAATAGGATATTTTTTAATGAAATGCTTGTATTTGTTTAATATTCTTCTGATGGCACCCTGTTTTCTACTGTACTGAGTAATTAACCTGATTTGTTCAGACAACCTCTCTTTAGTTTTGTTTTTTTAGAATAATACTTGTTCTCTATCCATTTTAGCCACTTTTGTTTGACTCTTCTGAATAATTTCTTCTGTGTATCCTCTTTCCAGAAATCTATGGGACATTTGATCCAACACTGCTCTTAACTCATGCTGTTCACTACAATTTAGGCGAAGCGCTTCACCCTAAGGTATCCTAATCTTAAGATTAGTGGAATAAAAACTATTGGCAATGGGTTTCCTATACATTCTGCTGAGACGTTTATGATATTTTACACAAAACTCTGAATCTAGAAATCCTACTTCTGTTTTGCTTTTAGTGTAGGTAAAATGCAAATTTAAGTCATTTACATGTAATTCCTCTATGAACAAAGTGCCATTATCTCTAGACCGCTTCCAGATAATAAAAAGGTATCTATAAACCTGGTCCAGAGAAAAATGTTGTTATGTCATTCTTGTGGTAAGTTGGCTCTTAGCACTTGCTCCTCCCACCAGCCCATATGCAAATTAGCATAGCTGGGTGTGAAGCAAGTGCCCATCACTGTTTCTCTTAGCTGTTTGTATACCTGGTCATTAAAAAGAAAGTAGTTGTTATTAAGACACCATTGAACATCTTTAACAACATTTTAATATGCTTAAATAATGATATTGGTCTCCAACTCAAGAAATCTTCTATGGTACGCAAACCATCCTTATGATTGATGCTGGTGTATAGAGATGTGACATTCATTGAGTTGAGAATATAACTATCATCCCATGGGCTATCAAATACTCTTTGAAGGAAGTGCCCTGTCTCTTGAGTATAAGCAAATTCTTCGCAAAATCTTTTAAGAAGAAAGCTACATATTTTGAAGTATTTTCAAATAGACTTTCATTGGCTGATATAATAGATTGACATGGGAGCTTCCCTATGTCGTTGTGAATTTTTTGGCCTTAAATACAAAATAGGCAACTTAGGATAATCATTCCTAAGATACAAATATTAATTCTGCATAAGTAGTCTTATGTTCCGCCATTCCAAAAGTTCACAGTGAAAGTCCAATTTAACTTGTCTAGCTTCTGAATTGGTGGTCTTTACATAACATTTGGCCCCACCTAACAACACCATGGTTGCTCAGTATTTATAATACGGTGCACCATGGCAGTCTTTAGGACAGTAGCGTCTACATTTTTGATGCTATTGTGGCACTTTGCTGCTCTAGCACAGGGAGGCTCATTGATTAATATGGGAGCAACTTTTTAACACTGGCGCTAAACTGGTGCTAAGGTCTTAAAAAAAGACACTAGCCAGGTGGGTGTGGCGGTAGGGAAGGAGGGGGTTGTGCATCAAAAAATGACTCTAACCAGACTAGCACCATTTCCTGGCGCACAACCACCAAAAACATGACTCCTGTCTTAGGAAAGACGGGAGTCATGCCCACCACCTCAATGGCCAGCACAGGGGACAAGTGTCCCCTGGGCATGGCCATTGCACCCTGTGCCATGCAGGAGGCCCCAAGTTAGGGCCCCCAATGGCACTTCAAAAAAAGTAAAAACATACTTACCTATGCTTACCCTACTCACCTGGGATGGGGTCCCCCATCCTCTGGTGTCCCTTTGGTGTGGGTGTTCCTGGGGCTTGAGGAGGGCACCTGTGGACCCATTCCAAGGTGTTTAACCATGGAAAAGGGCCCTCAGGTCCCCTAACGCCTGGTCTGTCCATTCGTTAAATAATGGTGCAAAGCAAGCTTTGAGCCATTATATAGCCCCTCCTCTCTACTGTGCGTCATTTTAGCACACGGGGGTTTAAATATGGGACTATGGGGATAGCACCAATTTTTAAATGGGAACGCCTACCTTGCATCTCATTGACACAAAATAGGTGCACTCATCAAAAAAATGGTGCAAACTCCTATATTTTGACGCTAGACAGCCATAAATAATTGCAAATAATGAATTTATTTTTTTTAAAGTGTGCAAAATGTGTGAAAAATATAAACATATGTAAAAACTGTTTAAAATATCTTAACAAACTAAAAATAAAAATGAAAATTTTTTAACATTAAAAGTAATTTGTTTCCATCATATTTTATCATATGAAAATTAGAAAAAAATAAATATAAATGAAAAATGTAAATGTTTTTTTTAAAATGTTAACGATATATGGAAATGTCTATGAAAGATATTATGAAAATATATATGCAAAAAAAATAAAACATTTATTAATTTTAATAAAAAATTGTTACAATAAACTATTTTGTTTCTTGAAACAAACTGTTTATAAATAAGGAAAATATTAAATTACATTTAAAGAAGCTTTATGTAGTTTCAACATAAAGTAAAACTGTACTGATTGTAAGTTAACCAATTTAACCAAACCAAACCTTACTTATCTAACATACATTAGGTATTCCCACTCAAAAGTTGAACCATTGGTGAAAACATTGTACTTTGGAAGGGGAGGGGATTGCCTTGACTATACCCATTTTGGGTAGTGCTGACCTCTATTGGACTCTGATTTACTATTCCCACTCCAAACTTAGTCACACAGGGTAAGTGTTGGTCTCATAAAGCGTCTGATTTACTATTTCCACAGCAAGCTAAGCCATATTGTACAAAGTTTAGGATTTGGGAGGGTGTATTTAATATTTCCACTCCAAACTTAGGGCCTCATTACAAGGCTGGCTGTCTTAAAACCGCCAGCCTCGCGTTGGCAGTCAGGACCACTGCTGCTGTGGCAGACCCTGGCGGTCAGACCATCAGCGTTCTGCCGGGGATCCGTGATCCGGACACGTTGACGGGAGCTGGAGGTCACAATCCACCAGGGCAGCACTGCATGCAGCGCTGCCCTGGAGATTATGACCTCGTTCTCCGCCATGAGAAGGCTGGAGGAGAACAAGGTGCAGGGGGCAACAGTGGGGGCCACTGCACTGCCCATGCAAGGGATGGAGCAAGGGCTAAACACAGATTATGAGATGGAGTACTTTCTTGGAGACAGCTAAAATGAAACATATAATCTGATATCATTTTGCAGTCTCTCTTGATATGCAATTTTAACTTTAATATGCAATTTTAGTACTGATCTAGATCATGCAATGAGTACTTACATGGAACTTTTATTTTTAAAAAGCATTTACAGATTTAAATTTGTGTGAATACATTACATAGATTTCCTTAGCTATATATAAAAGATTAGTATTTGTAGTCTTGAGGTGTGAAGTTCATCTCATTTCTCTTAGATTATTTGTGGATATGATATGGGTATTGGATCAATAGTGGGTAGTAATTATAGAGACACATATAGGTCATATAGAGCATATGGGGACAACATGGGATGTAAGGAGAATATCTGTCATTATGTGGAGGAGAAGTTATTAAAGCACAATACACGAAAATATTAGGACTGGCAATTATTAATTGGTAAAAGATTGATTATCACATTCAGTATATACTGACAGAATAAATAAGGGGCGCGTTGTGACCTTGGGAGTGTGGATAACAATTATGCTATGGCAATAAGCCCGTGGTTTGGTAATTTGGTAGGTAGAAAGTAATTAAATAGCTGAGGCACTCAAGAACGTTTGGGGAGTTAGTGACCAAAATACGAGAGGATTGGAAACTAGGAAAAAACAATGGAAAGAAAAATAAGCAGTCCGTTTTCTATGTTTACTTCACACGGGTGCAAAGGAGAATGTAGTCCGTTGTTTATGTTTACTAATTACGTGGAGCTTAAATGAAACCGAGTCTGGTGAACTCGGTTTGATTAGAAAAAGACACGGCGTACTCGCAGAAGGCTTACGAAGTGCACATACAGGTAGGACACGGTTTGGGATTGACAGGGGAACTGCGGATTAATGATGTTATGGAGCCATAGCCTAACTGGCACGTTTATGATTTTATTGTGACAGATACTATTGTACATGTGGTGAGTTGTAGATACTAGAATACTTATGGAACCGTTACAAGAAATGAGGTGAGTGTTACATAGTAGGAAGTAATATTATAATGTGCATTGAGGTAAAGAGAGCAAGATTTTAAACTTACAGGCGTACCTTGTTATTTATTTTTAGTTATAACTGATGTGCTTTAAAGTGAAATACAAGGACATGATTAGTTGCAGGCGATATAGTTTGGAGTGAAAAAGTTTTCATGGTACTATATAAATATTTATAGGTCAACTAAATTTATAGTCAGGAAAGTTACAAACGATGTAATTGGATTATATGTATTGAGGGACAGTAAATGGCTGTTTAAAATACATTTAATAGAACCTATTCTGTTTGGTATTTTTGAAGATTAGACTATTTAGACTACAATGAAACTAAAGTTAGATACTTCAATGTAGTATATATAATTTTTTACTAAGAGAGGTGCACATTTCCCACTATTGAATGTTGATTGAATGTTGCAATGCTGATATTCTAACATGGAATATATTGTTCAGTTTGATTTAGGTTATATTACTCTAGATTGTATTACTTTGGGAGGTCCTGAAGAAGTCCAGGGGTACTCCCCGGATGAAACACGTGTTGAAGGACGTATGGACAAGTAAGAGAGATGGGTAAATGATGGACACATATGGACAAGTAAGAGAGATGGTTAAATATCACGGATATGTAAGAGAATATTAGGAATGGATAAACAAAGAACTTTTGGAAACCTCGATATAAAAACATATGAGTGAATTCATGGAACTTTGAAAACAAATTGAAATCCTCTGAATTATGATGGAATAAAAAACGTTTGGAATCATGAACTAAATATCCGAAACTAACATTGAAGGAATATAGAATTTGGACAGCTGATTTCGATTTGAGATTGGGTCCGGACTTGATTGTAAAAATTCAAAATAAACCATTATACTTCACAAATTATTACTTGGTGTTGAAATATATCAATGGGACAGTTTATACTGTGATTGTTAATCTTGTTTGTTTTACGTGTGCCTTCACATTTTATATATAACATTGGTTAAGTAGCTTAACCTTTAGGGGTGATTAGGGGGTGAGACCCTAGTGTAGAGCACCGTGACATAATTGATTTGAGTTTCTGGATGGGGAGAGTTGGGGCGCCTTTCACTCTATAGTATCACCCTCCTTTAACGATTATGGGCAGTGCAGGAGTCCCGCTGCCTAGCACCCTCACAATGTTCACTGTCTGCTATACAAACAGTGAACATTACAAGGGTGCTGATGCACACTGCAAGTGACAGAATTGCAGCAGGCTCAATTTCGAGCTGGAGACAATGCTGCTGCCTGTTTCCCACTAGGCTGATGAGCGGCAACCTCGGTTTCCTCCGGTCAGCCTAAAAGGTCCTGTGGGGTGGTCGCCGTTACGGAGGTAGCCACCCTTTTGGGAGTTTGGCAGAATGGCTATCCTGTCCTCCAAATCAAAATTAGGCCCTTAGGGCCTCATTATGAGTCTGGCAGTCTGAAGACTGCCAGCCTTGTGGTATCGGTCAGAATGTTGCACCCCAGGTGGTCAGACAGGGGACCACCATCACTGTCAGGAATGTGGTTCCCAATGGGTAGATGGCGGTCTGATTAGAGCTCAGCCACGATGGCACTGCACTTAGCGCAGCTATGCTGATTACAACTCAGCTTTCCGCCAGCCTTTCCATGGCAGTTACCCTGCCCTGGAAAGTCTGGCGGAAAGCCAGGGGCCCCCTTGCCCAGCACCATTGGAATGTCCACTCTCTGCTTTTCAGAGAGTGCGGATTCTGAGGGGGCTGGTGTGCTACAGCATTGGCCTCAGCTCTCTTAAGGGAGCTGCGGTCAATACCCTTGCACTGTTCCTGCCAGTCATTCCAGCAGGAACGTTGTAGTAGAAAGTTCCTGCCAGTCAGCTGGCAGAAATATTGTAATACGGCCGGGTGTGGATGCCACCAGCATGACGGTGGTGTCCTCCCCGTGGCTTTGGCAGTCCTTTGGTGGGACCACCAAAGTTGTAATGGGGCCATAAGCTGCACTGTGGAAAATGTTGAACTCTTGCAGGGTGTCAGATCTAATGTTCCAACTAAAACATTAGCCATACTGGGGAAAGTGTTAAACTCTTAAGTAGTCAGATTTACTATTCCCAGTCCAGCCATACTGGGGAAAAATGTAGGACTCTGGAAGGTTACATTTACTAATGCGCCTCCAAATGTATCCACATTGGTGAAAATGACTTGGATTATAGATTACTAATATAAAATTTACAATTATACTATCCAACAAAATTTGCATTATTAATCATAACAATTATTTTTTAAATTGTAATGAATAAGTAAATAAAAAATACACTATTAACCCCTTGGGTGCCCTGGACGAGCTGGTCTCGCCCTCGGTTGCCATGTGAAGAGGACGAGACCAACTCATCCTGCACCCGGCCCATGGAGGAAGAGCTAGCGCTCCCATGTGGGCCTCCCACCCCCTCCCCTGGGTAGGGATGGAAGGGAAATCGCTTCCCCTTCCACCACGACCCCCCAACCAACCCAGTGACGTCTGATGACATCAGCACGCGATCAAGCGCTGACCTCATCAGAGGCCGCCCCATTGCCCTGGAAGGTCAGCTTCCAGCGTGATCGGAAGAAAAATGAAAGCCTTTCTCTTCCAACCGGGGGGTGGGGCGGGCAGAGAGACATGAAAGGAAAGGAAAGGACTTTCCTTTCATATTCTTTCTGAGCATTTCTGCAGCCCGATCGCAAAGTGATCGGGCTGCATAAATGCCCACTAGACACCAGGGATGTTTTTTTTTTTTGTAATTGGCATGAGGGGAGCGACCCCTTGGGCAAGGGTCACTCCCTAGGGGGGCAATTTTTTATTAGGGCTTTTCTGCCCCTCTAGGGGCAGATCAGCCTATTTTAATTAGGCTGATCTGCTCTCCCTAGAAGCCACTAGACACCAGGGATCATTAAAAAAAGAAATACACGTGGGGTGCGGCCCCTTACCAAGGGTCACTCCCCTGGAGGGCAGATTGTTTTTAGGACAGTTCTGCCCCCAATTTTTATTAGCACTAGACACCAGGGATTGTTTTTTTTCATGGCAATTTCACAAAAGGGGAGCAACCCCTTAGGCAAGGGTCGCTCCCCTGAGGGGCCAATTTATTTTAGGCCATTTCTTCTCCCCTTGGGGGCAGATTGGCTGATCTTAATTAGGCCGATCAGGAGGGGGCAGAAACCACTACGCACCAGGGATTTGTTTTTTAAATGTTTACCGATGAATAGCGACCCCTTAGGCAATGGTAGCTTACCTGGGGGACAATTTTATTTTAGGCCATTTCTACCCAGCTTAGGGTATTTTCCATAGAGCAATCTGCCCCAAAGGGGGCAGAAACCACTAGAAACCAGGGATTTTTGTTTCATGACAATGTCACGAAAGGGGAGAGATCCCTTAGACAAGGGTCGCTCCCCTGAGCAGCAAATTTATTTTAGGCTGGTTAATTTTCATTGGGCTTATCATGGGGGCAGAAACCACTAGGCACAAGGGATTTTTTTTTTATACAGATCGGGAGTGACCCCTTAGGCAAGGGTCGCTCCCCTGGGGGGAAAATTTATTTTAGGCCATTTCTGCCACCCTTGGGGGCAGATCGGCCTATTTTAATTAGGCCGATCTGCCCCCAAGGGGAGCAGAAATGACTAGGCACAAGTTTTTTTGTTTTGTTTTCATTATTTTTTACAGAAAGGGAGTGACCGCTCAGGCAAGTGTTGCTCCCCTGGTTGCCAAATTTATTTTAGGCCATTTCTGCCCCCTTTGTACCTAAATCGGCCTATTTCTACTAGGCTGATCTGCCCACGGTGGGGGCAGAAACCACTTAGGCACCAGGGATTGGTGCATGTGTGTGTGTTTTTTTTCGGGGATAGCCCCTTGGGCAAGGGTTGCTAATTACTGTTGGCCATTTCTGCCCCCCTTGGGGGCAGTTTTGGAGGCTGGCCTGATTTGTAGTAGGGTACCTAAGGTACATACACCTTATACCACGTCCAGTTATCCCTTATTAGTGAGATGTAGTCAGTGTCTAGAAGCCAGGCTGTCTAGAAGTAGCTGTAGGCAGAGCAGCCAAGGCTGAACTACGAGACATGCAAAGCTCTTGCAATACCACTGTAGTCACACAGTACTTAGACACATGAAAGGCCATACTCACTTTTACAAAAATAAAGGTACTTTATTTTAGTCACACAATGCCAAAAATACTTTGTAGGCTATACTCCCTTAGGAGGTAAGTAAATCACACAATATATACACTAGTAACCAGAAACAGGTAAGTACACAGTAGAACAACAGTGCAAATAGTGAAAAACACAATAGGTTGCATTGGGCCTAGGGGGAAACAAAAACCAGATTCTAAAATAGTGGAATGCGAAAGTCGGTTTCCCACCTAGGCAAGTGTAGTGTGTAGAGGGGGCTCTGGGAGTGTAAGAAAACACCAAAGGTAAGTAATGTACCCCACCTCAAAGCCCAGGAAAGCATGCGTAAAACACAGTAAGTGTCCTAAAACACACTAGAAGTCATGATAGAAGAGAATGTAATATCCAGAAGAGACTGCAAGATACCAACAATGGATTCCTGGACCTGAAGACTTGTGGAAGAAGGGGGCCAAGTCCAAGAAGCACTGAAGAGTCCAGGAAGCACAGGAGCCCCTGCTAACCTGGATGAAGGTGCAAAAGTGGAACCAACGGTGAGAAGACAGTCAGAATTACACCAAAGACGACAGATGCAGGTTCCTGGTTGGTGCAGAAGACGTCCCACACCGGATGGATGAATGCAGCCTGGTTTGCGTTGCTGGATTCAGCCAACAAGCCTTGGCACACACATAGCTTGTGGTTAGCGGAAAATGGCGCTGACCAGGAGGGACCTGATGGCCCCTACCCAAGAGGTGGAGACAGAAGGGACTCTGAGCAACTCAGAGAGCCCTCAGAAGACCAGGCAGTGTGCACAGGAGTTCCACAGCACAAGGACAAAGAAGGTGCAAATGGAGGTCCACGCAGCACGACACAAAGGAATCCCACGCCGCCAAAGAACCACTCAGGAAGCTGTGCGTCACAGGATGGAGTGCTGGGGGCCTAAGTTGTTCTGTGCACAAAGAACTTCTTGGAAGGTCGCACACAAGCCTTAGCAACTGCAAGTCATGTGGTGCTAGGGGGTACTGTCTTGCGTGGGAAGGGAAGTCCTTACCTCCACTAAAGTTGGACAGTGGAAGTACCAGAATCACTTTAATCCACCACCTGTGTTGCTGGATCCAAGCCTGTCACCTGGAGACATACTTTGCACTCAGCCTTCAGGGTTGGAAGACCTGACATATAGGTGAATTATAAGTGACCTGGTACAGTGAAAATGGCTGTGGAATAGTGCATGCACTATTTCACACAGGCTGCAATGGCAGTCCTGAAGAAGCCTTTGTATGGTCTCCTATGGGTGGCAAAAGAAATGCTGCAGCCCATAAGCATTCCTTGGAACCCCAATGCCTTGGGTACCTATGTACCATATACTAGGGACTTATAAGGGGGGTCCAGTGTGCCAATTTGGAGTGAAATATGGAGTCACTGAACTACAGTGACAAATTTAGGAAGAGAGAGAGAGCATGAGCACTGGAGTTCTGATTAGCAGGACTCCAGTGACAATTTAGAAAAGAGTGAAACACACTGACAAGCAGGCCGTGAACCATAAGCACTGGGGTCCTAACTAGCAGGATCCCAGTGACACAGTTAAAACAATGACATCAGGCAGAAATTGGGGGTAACATGCCAAAAAGGGGGTACTTTCCTACATGGAGATCGGCCTATTTTTGTCAGGCCCATTTACCCCCAAGGGTGGCAGAAAGCCCACCAGTCACCAGGGAAGAATTTGTTTATAAAAAAGAGGGTAGGGGTATGGCCATACCCCACCCCAAATAAATAGGGACAAAGTTGTTCTGCCCACCGGTGGGCAGATAGGGCAATTACCCCTGATCCACTCCCGGGGGGGGGCAGAAAGCCTACTAGATGCCCAGGAATAAAAAAATATTGTTGTGTGGTGGCTACCAACCAGTATGGATATGGTTATGCCCCCACCCCAACTGAAGGAGGTAACAGTCTTTCAGCTCTCCCCCGCACACTAAAATATCAAATCCCAACGGCAAGCAAGAAGATGTTTGATTATTATGGGTTTCGGTTTTACATTTGGGCCTTGAGAACTTGTCTAACTCTCAAAATCGTCCCACATGGAATGGTGAGGGCTGCACATTTTGGACTTTGGGACGCTGCCATGTACAAAAATCTATGAGACCTAGATACATCTGAAAACGAAACATCTGGGTGAATCCAGGGAGGTGTGCTTTACATACACCTTGCACCATTTTCTTACCCACAATGCCCTGCAAATCTCCAACTTTGCTTGAAATCACACATTGTTCCCACCTTTTTGTGATGGAACCTTCCGGAATCTGCAGGAATCCACAAAATTCCTACCACCCAGCATTGTCGCATCAATACCAATAAAAATTCGGCCCCACTTGTCAGCCTAAAACGTTTTTTTTCAAACTGCCCTTTTGCACCTGCTTTGGTTCCCCCTCAATTTCGACAAGTTTTTGGCTCTTCCCTGTCACAGGCACTTGGCCCACCTACACAAGTGAGGTATCATTTTTATCGGGAGACTGAGGGAAACGTTGGGGTGTAGGAAATGTGTGCCGGTGAAGTGATCCCTCACAGAAATGTGGGGAAAATATGTTTTTTTTGCTAAATTTGAGGATTGCTCCCTCAGGTGTCTAGTTTTCAGAAATGTATGGGTTTGGTAGGTTTTCCTAGATGGCTGCTGAGCCCAGGACCAAAAAGCGCAGGTGTTCCCTTCCCCCGCAAAAAAAGGTAGTTTTGTATCTGATAATTTTGATGTGTCCACATAGTGTTTTGGGGCATATCCTGTTGCAGGCCCTAGGCCTACCCACACAAGTTAGGTACAATTTTTATTGGGAGACCTGGGAGAACGCTGGGTCGAAGAAGATTTGTGGCTCCTCTTAGATTCCAGAACTTTCTGTCACCGAAATGTGAGGAAAAAGTGTTTTTGGGCCAAATTTTGAGGTTTGCAAAGGATTCTGGGTAACAGAACCTGGTGAAAGCTCCACAAGTCACCCCTTCTTGGATTCCCCTAGGTGTATAGTTTTAAAAAATGCACAGGTTTGGTAGGTTTCCTTAGGTGCCTGGCTGAGCTACAGGCCAAATCCACAGCTAGGCACTTTCCAAAAATGTCAGTTTTCAATGTACAAATGTTATGGGTCTATGTTGCGTTTCCTGTTGCTGGCACTAGGCCTACCCATGCAATTGAGCTACCATTTTTATCGGGAGACTTGGAGGAACAAAGATTAGGAGAACAAGTGTTATTGCCCCTTGTCTTTCTCTACATTTTTTCCTTCCAAATGTAAGACAGTGTGTAAAAAAGACGTCTATTTGAGAAATGCCCTGTAATTCACATGCTAGTATGGGCACCCGGTAATTCAGAGATGTCCAAATAACCACTGCTTCTCAATACCTTATCTTGTGCCCATTTTGGAAATACAAAGGTTTTCTTGATACCTATTTTTCACTCTTAATATTTCAGCAAATAAATTGTTGTATACCCAGTATAGAATGAAAACCCATTGCAAGGTGCAGCTCATTCATTGGCTCTGGGTACCCAGGGTTCTTGATGAACCTACAAGCCCTATATATCCCGCAACCAGAAGAGTCCAGCAGACGTAACACTATATTGCTTTTTAAAAATCTGACACTGCAGGAAAAAGTTACAGAGTAAAACATGGAGAAACATTGCTGTTTTTTTTACCTCAATTTCAATATTTTTTTATTTCAGCTGCTATTTTCTGTAGAAAAACCTTCTAGGATCTACACAAATGACCCCTTGCTGAAATAAGAATTTTGCCTACTTTTCAGAAATGTTTAGCCAACCGGGATCCAGCATAGGTTTCATACCCATTTCTGTCACTAACTGGAAGGAGGCTGAAAGCACAAAAAATAGTAAAAATGGTGTATGTCCCAGTAAAATGCCAAAATTTTGTTGAAAAATTTAGTTTTTCTGATTCAAGTCTGCCTGTTTCTGAAATCTGGGAAGATGGTGATTGTAGCACCCCAAACCCTTTGTTGATGCCATTTTCAGGGAAAAAAACACAAGCCTTCTTCGGCAGCCCTTTTTTCCATTTCTTTTGAAAAAATGAACTTTTTGATGTATTTTGGCTAATTTCTTGGTCTCCTCCAGGGGAACCCACACACTCTGGGTACCTTTAGATTCCCTAGGATGTTGGAAAAAAAGGACACAATGTTGGCTTGGATAGCTTATGTGGACAAAAAGTTATGAAGGTCTAAGTGCAAACTACCCCAAATAGCCAAAAAAAGGCTCAGCACTGGGGTGGGATGGGGGAGGCCCAACAGCTAAGGGGTAATAAAGTAATTTACATAATTAACAAAATAAATAAATGTGTTGCAATAACAAAAAAGGAACATAAATAGTTAAAAACAGTACCAACCAATATCCCTTACAAAACCAACAACCCAACTAATTCACGGCATATTAAATTAATTGCATACATTAATACCATTATAAATAAGAAACCTCAATACATTATTAAAAATAAGAGTAAATAAAAATAACACAATAATTTAAATATAATAATTGATGAATTAATTAATGTAAATAATAAATAAACCACTTAAAATTAGAAAGAAAAAAAATGTATCTTAAATGTACTTCCCACCAAACTATCCAACAAACTCATAAACTCATTAAAAAAATAATTTTAAATATAATCAGTAAATACCATTATAATTAAATTATTGCTAGCAATTTAAAAAAAGAAAAAGTTACAAAAAATGACTAACAACATTTTTAACTTTTAAGTATTCAGTTATTTAATGAATTAATACAAGTAATCAATCTATAAATCAATAATGAAAAAATAAAAACAGTTTATCCAAAACACTTCTCATATTACAAACCAAACATCAATCACTCAGGCAGTTTGAGCTGGACTGTTCATACTGGAGCCGGTTCAAGGCTGACTTACATACCTGGGCCAAAACTGAGATGACATGGTGGGCAAAGGAAAGATAAGTGCAATGCTCCCTGGTGTGATTGCTAGTGTTTAGCCTTATGGCAATCACTTTTCCTATCATGTTTTGTCTGTTAAATGGAATGCCCTAAGTGAGAAAGGTAAGCCCAGAAGTGAGTCCTGGGCTCACTGTGCCATTGGATCCAAGCTACACTGAGTGACAAGCCCTAACTGGTCATGGGTTGCTTCTGTTCTGGTTCAACCCGAACCAGGCCTGGCAGTACAGGGTAGGCTGTTCCTATTGGAGCAGGTCAAGACTTATTTGGATATGGCTGGGTTCAAGCTTAGGTGGCATGGTGGGAAAAAGAACGATGGTACGGAATGGTACCCTAAGTCATTGCCAATGATTAGACTTATTGAAAGCATTTTTTCTATCACATTTGATCTGTTTTCAATTGAGGCCACTACATTTGTGTCAACAGTGGGGGTGTAACTTTTTATAACCTCCAATTATTGTCTATCATAAGTATTTCCTAATTTCATTACACTTATGATCATGTAATTTTCACCCATGGGTGACTTGTTTTGAACAGAAAATATCTTGAAGGAACTGGGTTTGTGCTGTGAATGCATGCAGTACATATGGTGCAAGAAATGCAGAGGATCCATTGGGATCCTAGATTCAGCAGCTATTACTGAGCCAACTCCAGAAACTGCCCAGCTCCAGTAAAAAGTGTAGATTTTGCCCTGGTGCTGATACCAGGACAGATTCAACAGTTCAGCACTTTGGGGGTCATTACGAGTTTGATGTCTTGTAGCAAGACCGCCGCAGTGGCAGCCGCCAAAAGACCACTATGTTGGTGGTAATCTGACCGCCGTATTAAGAGTCACACAGCTAAATCCGCCAACAAACAGTCAAAATTCCGAAACCACCAGGACACTGGAGGACGGAAAAGAGGTGGTCCCACCACCAGCATTGCCACCCCAACAAAAATCGTCCCATCATATTATGATCCACAGATCATGAGAGCGGTTCTTCCATGGCGGAAAATCATTGGCTGTGGGAACCGCGGTGGTCTGCTCTCACATCAGATAGAACATCACACCACATTGAATAGTTTGAACACCCGACAGACATCCACATCTAGCACACCTATACACTGCACTATATAATTCACCCCTACATAACCCGCAATCCTTTGCAACCAAAACGCCACACATAGCCACAGACAAGCAACAATTTAGAAAGATACAAAGAGCAAGAATAGGCACCCACACACATTTCATTACACACACATCCCACACTTGCACAACAAACACAACACACAATTTACTATCACACTCAATACACAACAACCGTCACCCACTAACATCACAGCACCCACACCTCATCACAAAAATAAAATTAAACTTTTAATTGATTCAATGATGCCATACACTTTACTAGGAGAGAAATGTACATTGTCATGTCTTTACTCAGACAAGATATGAGGATATCAGCAGTCATCTAAACCTTAACATACTTCAAGAGCTTGGAGCATGGTGTATGCATTTGCAAATCTCTGTATCCCACATTGCTCTAACCAAGATTTGGAAGCAGCTGTCATTGTCATTTCACAGGATCATGTAAAGGCATTGTGCGCATCTCACATACCATGTTTACTTGTCAAAGCTAAACATCACTTGTTGCATCACTTACAACAACTGTGTGTTCCACTTCTCCTACAGGTAACATTGCCATTCTCAACATGGAGAGGACACCAGTGACTGCCACTACCCCTCTGGATAAGGGCCTCAGTGAGAAAAACACCCCTGGGTGTTTGAACACTGAGGACAAAGCTGGCCAATCAGGGACACCTGATGACTGAACAACTGTCAGCCTCCCCCTGTCCACATCGACTCCCCCCCAACACTGTTGCATCTAAATCACAGGCAACCATTCGCCCCCAAACCTGTGTCCCAAGGACAGAATCTTCCATGGTGTGCCCCAGTACAGGTACCTGAGTCTCCTCTTGTCACCCCTGACTATAAAGGTCCTACCACCAGTAGGAGTGGCCAGACTGTGCCAGGGGCGCAGGCACGTGGGGGTAAGGTGCATGGGAGGGACGGTGTGGACCAGAGGATGGGGGCTGCAAGGGACACAACTGACCAGGAGACCATATCCCAAGTCTTGGGAGCCTACCAACATTCCTAAGGCATGATGGACCAGGTACTGACCATAATGAGGGAGATCCAACATCTGCAGAGGGACAACCACCAGGAAGCCATGCAGCAGTGACAGGCCCAAGATGTCATCCTGGCTTCCATTGCTGGGGTGCTGGGGGACATGAATATCACCCTGAATAGGTTTTGCATCCAACAGCAGGCCTCTTTCACTAGCAATTAAACATCAGGCCCTTCTACATCTGTGGCAGCTAGTTGAATGGAGGCCCTGCCAGGGGAAGGGAATGCCTCAGACACCCCACCCTCTACCAGAAAAATCCCCAGCAAATGTAGACATCCACTCAGACATCCAGGAGGAGCAGATGCCAAGACCAAACCCACTACCAGGAAGGGAACCTCTACTGATTAGTTCCCCTTTGTGCCAAAGATACACCCTGTTGACTGTTCTGAAACCTAACTCAATTTTCCTATGGTGCAAAGACACTGGACTTGTGTTTCCAAATGGTGTAGCATCTACCCTTATGATTTCATCCACCATGACAGAGCCCTTCACTGTTTTCTTTTTGTTATTTTTGTTTCTAATCACTCATTTTTCTTTGCACTCCCCAATAAATACCACTTAACCACAGATCCTGTGTAAGTGTGCTATATCAACCAAATACAACTGTCATGTATGACAACTCTTGTAGCAAAATCTTACTCTATAATATAACACCTTTGTAATGGTCATCACACATGTACTGTATAAATAGGATACATGTTGCATTGGGATTGTAACATTGACTTGACACAAATCACCTGTATAGTAAATCTCCACATAATTATTTGGAGAATGGCAATCAGCGCCTATTGAAGTATTGCTGTGGAGTTCAGTGTTTCAGCGTCAGTGTCATTCATTACCAACCCTCATACTACTAAATTTAGGGA
This sequence comes from Pleurodeles waltl, assembly GCF_031143425.1. Lineage (NCBI taxonomy): Eukaryota > Metazoa > Chordata > Amphibia > Caudata > Salamandridae > Pleurodeles > Pleurodeles waltl. The sequence goes on from NC_090439.1 coordinate 4,751,109, forward strand.
CATGTCAGTCTTTCACTATCTCAGGAGGCAAACAGATTGGTTCAATGTATCATTAGATAAAACCTTATCACATACCCATACCACCGCTCCCAAATGACCATACCTCATGAAACAGAAAGAGGTCAGTGCTAATCTCCCTAGTCATGGAACCTTCCACTTACCATGGTCAGGTATCTCTAGGCTGACACTCACCTACGTCTTTCTTCAGAGACATGCACTTTGGCTAGCAAAGTGGAAACACACAGACAGCTATGTACAAGTTAGTTCACATACAACACAAACCATTATGATGTGAGAAGGTTGGATACCACATTATGACATGTGTTAGACACAAATGAACACACACCTGGCACCAGTAGACCCACCTCCAATATCAAACATGTCTTTTTTGTGGAAAAGGACACTTCCATCCCACTGTCTTAACAGTCTGGGCATAGAACTCACAGACCACAAATCTCATGTTAAACAGTACCTGGTTTAATCCATGTCCACTTTGCATGTCAGTCTGCAAATCTCATCTGCCTGTGACACTGTCTGAGACTACCAAATGGGGATGAGCCAAACAGTCAATCTGCAATTCTATAATTGACAGACATAAGGTACAGACCAGAGTGATAGACATACATCACACTGCCAAGTCAGAAGTACAAATGTGACTTTGATTGTGCATTTTGAAAACATTAGACTATGTACATAACAGTTCTGTACATAACTCCAAGTAACAGTCTGCATGCATATCTGAGTAATGGGCTTTGGAGCCACTTAAGACCTCTCTGATGGTGGTCAAAAGAACATTATGGGGGCATTACAACCCTGGCGGACGGTGTTAAAGCTGCGGTAATACTGCAAACAGGCCGGCGGAAATAAAAGGGAATTATGACCGTGGCAGAAACCGCCAACATAGACAGCCACTTTAACACTCCGACCGCCACGGCGGTACAGACAAGCAACGCGGCGGTCACCGCCAACAGACAGGCGGAAGACAAAGTACCGCCCACAGTATTACAACAGGCCAATCCGCCACCTTTTCCGGGGTGGATTCACCGTGGATAAAAACACGGCGGAAACAGCTTTTGCAATGGGAAAACGCTCACCTTAACACACTCCGCGAGGAAGGAGTGCACCATGGAGCCGGTACTCCAAATACTCCCTGCGATTGTCTTCCTGCTCCCCTACGAACATCAGCAACGGCTGCGCCGAAGACAACGGTGAGTACTGCACCTACGACATAGGGGAGGCAAAAGTCAGGGACACACACACGCAACATCCCCACCCCGACCCTCACCCACTACAACACACAACAATGCATTTCCAAACATCACAGTAACAACCCCCAACCCCCCAGGAAGAATGCAAAAACAAAAGGAAATGAGTACAACCATTGTAATGTGTCAAAATAGAGTATGCTCATATATACATAAATATATAAACATTCCAAATATATACATCACGATTAGTAGTGCAGGTATGCACAATTCAATGTCCGTGGACCACTTGGCCCAAAATGCATGGGCGAGGCCCACACATGATACCTGTCCAGAAACTGAGAGAACACTGCAGGGGCATCAGATAGAAATACAACAGGCACCTCAGGGGGAAGGGAAGGCGGGGCACCTCAGCCGGATGACAGCACCACGCCAGATCCACGACGGGGCTCCATGCCCGTTGCACTGGGGAGTGCAAAGCCACAGTCTCTCAAGTTCCTCCAGTGGGTGGTTTGCCCACTGCTTTATCCTGGGGAGTGCAAAGCCAGTCTCTCAAGTCTCTACAGTGGGTGGTTTGCCCACTGTACCATCCTGAGGAGTGCAAAGCCACAGTCTCTCAAGTCTCTACAGTGGGTGGGTTGCCCACTGTACCATCCTGGGGAGTGCCAAGCCACAGTCTCTACAGTGGGTGGTTTGCCCACTGTACCATCCTGGGGAGTGCCAAGCCAGAGTCTCTCAAGTCTCTACAGTGGGTGGTTTGCCCACTGATTGGTCCTGGGGAGTGCAAAGCCACAGAGTCTCAAGTGGATAACAGTCTCCACTGGGTCTGGAGGGGGACTGGTGCCCAGAGTGCTTCATCCTGTTAAGGACTCAGGTAGTGGATGCTGTTCTCCACTGGTTCTGGAGGGGAACTGGTGCCCAGAGTGCTTCATCCTGTTAAGGACTCAGGTAGTGGATGCTGTTCTCCACTGGTTCTGGAGGGGGGCTGGTGCCCAGAGTGCTTCATCCTGTTAAGGACTCAGGTAGTGGATGCTGTTCTCCACTGGTTCTGGAGGGGGACTGGTGCCCAGAGTGCATCACGCTCCCCGTGAAGGTCCCAGTTCCGTCACTGTCCCAGCCGCACATGGGCTAACGATGCTTGAGTTGGATGTGCTTGCCATGGCGGTCTTTGCCCTGTTCAGCGGTGCTTGCCCTGTTCAGCGGTGCTTGCCCTGTTCAGCGGGGCTTGACTTTGCTGTCTCTGACCTGTGCAGCAGTGTGTCGCATGGCGGTCCCTCATTGGCCAGCGGGGCTGTGACTGCCGGGGCCCTCCTGGGCACTGACGCTGGCGGTGGTTACCGGACCAGTGACGATAGTGCTGGCGGTGGCGTCCTGGCCAGCGGGGAGGATGGCGGCCTTCTCTGCCGTGCTGCTCCTCCCAGACTTTGGAGACTTCTTCTGCCCCTTCCCCACCATGGGAGGAGTCACAGCTGACTCGACACTCCCCCCGGGACTCTTGTGAGTGGCTTTGCCGGCAGGAGTCTTCCCCCTCTCCCGTCGGACACTGTCTAACTTCTGGTGCTTCACAGGGGGTGGACTGGCAGTGCTTTGGCTCCGTGTCACACTGGCTGCCCTGGTGCCCGGTGCACTCCACATACCTCTAACAGGCACAACTGGTACCAGACTTTTTTTGGCTGAGGTGCTAGTACGGGACCTATGAATTGGAGGGGGGTGGTGGGACAGAGGTCAAGGTTGCTCAGGAAAAGTTTCTGACGAACACTGGGACGGGTAGCTGGAGGGGGTCTGGGAGTGGAGGAAGAGGAGGTGGTTGTAGGAGGTGTAACTTTAGATGATTTGGGTGAAGGTGCATGTTCTGGAGGCTGTTGTGAGGTGGATGGATGTTGGGTGTGTGTGTGTGCCCGCGTTTGTGTACTTTGGGAGGGGGCGTCACAGACACACTGGGAGAGGACACAGGGGACGTGTAAATGGTAGTGGGGGTGATGAGTGCAGGTGAGCGGGGTGTGGTGCTGGGTGTTCTGGTTCGAGGCCTAGTGGCTGTAGTGGTAGTGCATGCAGATGTGAGTGTAGACGACACTGGGAGGGAGGAGGGAGATGACAAGGGGGACACAGTGGAGGCAGTGGATGTTGCTGTGTCTGTATGTGGGTGATGCTTGTGTGAGTGCCTGTGGGATGTGTGGTGCCTATGTTTGCCTGAGCTGCCCTTGTGTGTTGACGTGTGTGCAGGCTGGTCTGATGGTGTGCTTGGGATAGGCTGGGGTACAGGGGATTGGGTCTGGGTGGAGGAAGTTGGAGGGGGGAGGCTAGACACAGGAACAATGGCTGCCATCAGTGCTGAGGCCAGAGATTGCAGGGTTCGATGATGAGCAGCCTGACCAGAATGAATGCCCTCCAGTAATGCATTTGTGTGTTGAAAGTCCCTTTCTGCACCCTGGATGGCATTCACAATGGTAGACTGCCCAACAGTGAGTGACCTGAGGAGGTCAATGGCCTCCTCACTGAGGGCAGCAGGGGTGACAGGGACAGGGGCAGGGGCAGGGGCTGAGGTGCCTGGGGTGAAGGTGATGCCCACCCTCCTGGATGAGCGGGCACGGAGCGAAGGCGGAGGGGCTGCTGGGAGGGTGGTGCTGGTGCGAGGGTGGCGGCTGTACCTGTAGAAGTGGGGGGCACAGATGGTGCCACCACCACAAGGGAGCTCCCATCGGAGGACGAGTCCATGTCGCTGGTTGCAGATCCGGTGACTGACGTGAAGCTCCCCTCGCCCTCTGTCCCACTGGTGTATTCTGAGTCCATGGTGTGGCCCTCCATGGCCATGTGGGATGCAGCCCCCTCGTGCTCCGGTGCCACTGTACCTCCGCCTGATGATTCTGATGCACAAAAGAACAGGGAGAGCACAAAAAGGGGTGAGGAAACAGAAGAAAGACAGGTTGAGTGCATGGCTTACCGTTACCGGTGGCGGACAATACAGACACAGCAGCCCCCTGCACTACACCGTGCTCTTGGCCTCTACAGATGCAGTTCCAGGGATATGGCCTACATGGCTATGAGTGTCATCTGCCCACATAGATGACACAGGGGCATGTATACCTGTACTTGGCACACTGCATTCCGGAGGGGCCTAGCCTACGAAACTCGCCCTGGCCTAGGGAAACCCACAGCTCTCCTCCCCCACCCAGACCCCTCCACTGCGCGCAAAGTCAGCAGAATGAGAGTGTACTCACCCCCTTGTGTCTGCTGTGATGCCCTCATGCGCCCATCCAACTCAGGGTAGGCCACCGCCAGGATCCGGATCATCATGGGGGTCATGGTGCGACGGGCACCCCTCCCACGTTGGGAGGCCATCCCCAGCTGAGCCTCCGCCGTCTTCTTGCTCCAGTGGCGAATGTCCTCCCATCTTTTACGGCAGTGGGTGCTCTGTCTCTGGTGGACCCCCAGGGTCCGGACGTCCTTGGCGATGGCACGCCAAATATCCTTCTTCTGGTGGGCGCTGACCTACATGACATGTACAGGGGAAGAAGAGAAGTAATTAGCAACTGCACCGTCGAAGTGAGTGGCCCACATCCCTGCCCTTGCCATGTGGCACATGCAATCACACTCCTTCATGCTCGCAGAACTCTGCCCCCTTCCTACTTACATCCAGCCTTCTCCACCCAGGCATAGCCCATACAGCTTGCACCCTATGTACTCACCTGTTGGTCTGGAGGACCGTAGAGTAGCGTGTACTGGGGGAGGATCCCGTCCACGAGCTTTTCCAACTCCTGTGCAGTGAAGGCAGGGGCCCTTTCCCCAGACGCACGTGCCATTGTCTCTTCCATACCGAGGTCACAGCAGCACTTGCAGTGTAGGTCCTGTCCTGTCGAAGATCAGGTATCGAGTGATTAAACAGATAGAAAATGGCGGTCACGTCCGCGGCGGTGACGTCCGCGGCGGTGCGTATCATCACCACCGGCACACTTCGTCATTGGCTCCTGGGACCCATAGGGTCCAATGTTAACCAATGCAGCATTGCGCAGCGGTCTACAACCGTCCACCGCGACGGTGTACAACGCCAGCGCAGTTACCTCACATCCCATTGTCCCACTTTAGAGGTCATGCATCCGCCATTTCAGGGGCCCGCATTGCTTCATTTACAACCGCGTTACACATACCTAGGCCTGGACTCAACACACATACAGGAAGATTTTTGTATTTTGTGTCGTGTTCTGTGTAGCTGTGGGTACATACCTCTGAGTTGCTTGACTCTGTGGTCGCTGTTGTCCTTCCTAGGCACCGTCAGCTGGGACATGTGAGGAGATGGCGCAATCCTCTGGTGTACCGACCGCTCGTGGACCTGTTGACAATGGAGAAGCGACATTTAATCATCACCTCCAGGTTTGACCGTGCCACAATCCCCGAACTGTGTACCCAGTTGGAGCCAGACCTCATGTCACCAATCCGCCATCCCACAGGAATCCCCCCTCAAGTGCAGGTGCTATCAGTGCTCCATTTCCTAGCAAGTGGGTCATTTCAAACAACAGTGGCCATGGCATCAGGGTTGTCCCAGCCTATGTTTTCCAACGTGTTGTCCAGCGTGTTATCTGCCCTGCTGAAACACGTGAGGAGCTACATCATTTTCCCTCAGGTGGAGGATTTGGCTACAGTTAAAGGTGTCTTCTATGCCCTTGGACATATCCCTAACATCATAGGTGCCATTGATGGGACCCATGTGTCTTTGTCCCCCCCCCCCCACAGGAGTGAACAGGTGTACAGGAACCGGAAGAGTTATCATACGATGAATGTACAGATGTTATGTTTGGCATACCAGTACATCTCGCAGGTAAATGCTATGTTCCCTGGCTCAGTGCATGACGCCTACATCCTGCGGAATAGCAGTATCCCTTATTTGATGGGTCAACTCCAGAGGCACCGGGTGTGGCTATTAGGGGACTCTGGTTACCCCAACCTGTCATGGCTATTGACCCCAGTGAGGAATCCCAGGACCAGGCAGAGGAACACTACAATGAGGCCCATGGGCGGACTAGGAAGGTGATTGAACGCACCTTTGGCCTCCTGAAGGCCAGGTTCAGGTGCCTCCATATGACAGGTGGATCCCTATTCTACTCACCAAGGAAGGTGTGCCAGATCATCATCACCTGCTCTATGCTTCACAATCTTTCTTTGCGACGCCAGGTGCCTTTTCTGGAGGAGGATGGTCCAGATGACGGTGTTGTGGCAGCTGTGGAGCCTGTGGACAGTGATGAGGAGGAAGCAGAGGAAGAAGACATTGACAACAGGGACTCTGTCATACAGCAATATTTCCAATGACACACAGGTGAGAACAATTTTTTTACTATTACATTTACTTTCACACTTCTACCTCTATCCTGTCTGTCAATTTGCAGCAGTATTTGGTAACTGAGTTGTACATTTCTATAACGGTTTCACAGGTGTGGTTACCAACGTGTGTCATCTGCTTGCATCCTTCATGGGCTTGTGATGTGTGACATAGGTATGTTGACATTACATTTTCGAACGGATTTTGTCATTGTCATAGATAATACACATTTTCAAAATCACAGACTGACTCCAGATTGTTTTGTGGTTCAAGGGTGTTTATTGAAGTGCTAATTATTGGAGGGGGTGGCAAAATGGTGATGGTGGAGGAATGTCCATGGCAGAGTCCAGTCTATTAGTCTCACAGGTGCACTGCCCATGTGGGCATAGGAAGTGTAGGTGGGGCAGTTCCAATATGGACAGGGTAACAAAGTGGGACAGTGGGATGACAATCAGAGTGGTCTCATTTCCTGGCAGGACTCTTGCCATCTTACTCTGTCCTGTTCCTGGATCTCATGGACCGCTTGCGGGTGGTTCTCCGTCTTCAGGGGGTGGGGTGCTGGTGTGGTGGTCCTGTGGCGGTGGTGGTGGGCAGTTCATCGTCCAGGCTAGTGTCAGGGGCCCCTTGGAGTGCCACGGTGTCCCTCATGGTCTTCTGTATGTCCTTCAGCACCCCTACGATGGTGCCCAGGGCGGAGCTGATGGTTCTGAGCTCCTCCCTGAAGCCCAAATACTGTTCCTCCTGCAGGCGCTGGGTCTCCTGAAACTTGGCCAGGACCGTAGCCATCGTCTCCTGGGAGTGGTGGTAGGCTCCCATGATGTTGGAGAGGGCCTCGTGGAGAGTGGGTTCCCTTGGCCTGTCCGCCCCCTGTCGCACAGCAGCCCTCCCAGTTCACCTGTGTTCCTGTGCCTCCGTCCCCTGGACCGTGTGCCCACTACCACTGCCCCCAGGTCCCTGTTGTTGGGGTGGTGGGTTATCCTGGGTTCCCTGTAGTGGTGGACACACAGCTGATTGACGTGTCCTGGGTACGGAGGTATGGGCCCGCTGGGTGGGTGCTGTGCTGGTGTTACCTGAGGGTGGAAGGTCAGTGTTGGGCTGTGCCTGTGCGAGAGGAACCGACTGTCCCAAGGCCCACGAAGGTCCGGGCTGGTTATCTGGATCCAGTTGGCCAGAGCTGCTGTCATCACTGTGGGCCTCTTCTGTGGGTGGGGTAGAGATGTCTGGACCCTCCTGTCTGATGACGTTATGTAGTGGTCCTGCAAGGGTATAAAAGCATGATTATTGCATCTGTGTGTGTCATGGTGTGCAATGAGTGGGTGAGCGTGTACCCCAGTGCTAGCATTCCTGTGTGGTGGCTTGTGTGATGATGGTTAGGGGTTGTTATGGGTATTTGCAGTGCGCATGCTTTAGTGATGGGTGCCCATGCTTTGTTGTGTCATGCAGGGCTTGGTGTTGGGATGGGTGGTTTGTGTTATTAGTACATTAGTGAGGAGTTGGAGTGATAGGGGAGGGGGTCAGGGTGGGGGAGTGTGATAGCATGCAGGTATGGTGGGGGATATGATAGTTAAGATTTGACTTACCAGTGTCCATTCCTCCACCGACTCCTCCGAGGCCCTCAGGATGCATGATGGTCAAAACCTGCTCCTCCCATGTTGTTAGTTGTGGCGGAGGAGGTGGGGGTCTGCCGCCAGTCCGCTGAATCGCGATGTTGTGCTTGGAGACCACGGAACGCACCTTCCCCCGTAGGTCATTCCACCTCTTCCTGATGTCCTCCCGATTTCTTGGGTGCTGTCCCACTGCGTTGACCCTGTCCACGATTCTTCGCCATAGCTCCATCTTCCTAGCTATGGAGGTGTGCTGCACCTGTGATCCAAATAGCTGTGGCTCTACCCGTACGATTTCCTCCACCATAACCCTGAGCTTCTCCTCCGAAAACCTGGGGTGTCTTTGGCGTGCCATGGGGTGGTGTAGGTGATGTGTGGGGTGGTGTATGTGGTGATGAGTATGGTGATGTGTAGTGGTGTGGGGTGTTTTGTGCGTGGATGCTGTGTGGGTGATGGTGTTGTGTGCCTCTGTGTGGTGGGGTTGTCTATTGCTGTGCTCTCTCTCTGTCGCCTTTGTCTCTAATTTTTGGTCGTGGGGGTTTGTGGGTGATGTGGGTGTGTGTTTTATATTGTGTTGGTTGTGTGGGAGTGGTGTTTGTATGTGTATCAGGTGTGTGTATTTTGAATTGTCCAATGTGGCGGTGTTTTGGAGATGTGTGTGTATTTTGAGCACGGCGGTGTGTACCGCCAATGGAATACCGCGGTTGAAAGACCACCGCGTGGACTCGTGGGTCGACTTGTGTGGGAGTCTGAATTTTGGCGGATTCCGAGATGTGGGTCATAATAGCTGTGGCGGAATTCCGCAGCCACGGCGGTGTATTGGCGGTCTTCTGCACGGCGGTAAGCGGCTTTTACCGCCAATGTTGTAATGACCCCCTATATGACATGCATAACCTCACCAATACCCCACTGTAGCTATTTTGTAACATCACATCACATACCTTGAGTCAGGTGAAGTACTGATTGATGAGATCAGCCCTGGTGTCTCCAGCTTCATACTCATCAAGGTCATCCTCACTTGGCAAAACTGCATTTTCACCCACAGGATCTGCTGCCTCCCCCTCATCTGGTATGAATGGCATCTGACATCTCAGGGCAAGGTTGTGGAGCATGCAGTTGGCAGCAATAATTTGACATACCCTGTAGGGTGAGTAGAGGAGGGCTCCTCCAGACTTGTCTATGCTGTGAAATCTTGCCTTCAGGAGCCCAAAGGTCCGCTGCATGACATGCCTTGCCCTTCTGTGGGCCTCATTATAGGGGACTTCCCCTGGCATGGTCGGGTACCTCACTGGTGTCAATAACCAAGGTCGGTTTGGGTAGCCAGAGTCCCCTGTAAGGTGTAGTTACAACAATAAAACTTTAATCTTGGATATCAATATATATGGTAGCAGTAGAAAAGGTACAGACGCACATGACTAATATGACTTACCAGCCAGCCAGGCCCTCTCTGTGTATATTTGTGTCTAACAGTGGGATATTGCTGTTCTGCATGATGAAGTAATCACGACTGGCCCAGGATACTTTGCACAAACTTGTGAAATATAGAGGTCGGCCAAACAGGCCACTTGGACGTTGAGGGAGTGGACATTTTTCCTGTTCCTATACACCTATTCACTAGCACTTGGGGGAACCAAGGCTACATGGGTGCCTTCTGTGGCTTCAACCACATGTGGAATGTCTCCCAAAGCATAGAATTCTGCCTCCACATGGGCCAAATCCTCACTTTGGGGAAAGTGATGTAGCTGTCCAGGTGTTTTAACAAATCAGACAGTACAGCCTTCAAAACCAGACTGCACATGGGCTGAGAAATCCCTGCAGTTAGGGCCTCTGTATTCTGAGAGGACCCAGTGGCCAGGACGTTCAGCACTGACATGACTTGAACAATGGGAGGTATGCTATTGGGATTGCGAATGGCATGCATCAGATCACCCTCCAGCTGATGACAAAGATCCATGATTGTTTGATTATCCAGACGGTAGGTTTGGATAACATGTCGCTCCTCCATGGTGTGCAGGTCTGCTAGTGGACAGTAAAATGGAGGTTGTCTTGCTCTCCTCATGCCAGGGTAGCTACATGGAACTACACCAGAATGTATGCGAATGGCTCAATCCATACATCATAAGTATGATCACACCAACGTCACACAAAAAATCTAAATCATGTCACATGAAACCATGAAAAAGTGGTATTCAGCACATTGCTTGGCAACTTATGACTATTTATTGTACTCATATCCCCTAACCCCTTGCATGTTCTTGAAATGGAGAAACATGTCACTGACAGTAAAAATTACATCAACCTAGCTGACATGTGACACATATTTGTTGTACTTATACTATATTTAGATTGTCATTACAATGGTGAAAATACTGTTTCATTTACATAACACAGAATACATAATTTTCTATCCTCTATATATGACATGCACATTGCTACATTTTAGCATAAAGTCAGCATTTAACACATTATCATAGATACGAGTGTTTAATAAATGACGCACCTTTCATAACTTTAACGTACATATATGAGCCTTAAAATGGCAGCTGCCTGGCTTACTGTACTGAATATCAGGAAGTGACCTAACTCCTCCGTCTGATGTTGTCATGGCAGTAGGTGGTTAAAACCGCGGACATTGCCATTGGAACACATTGCTGCCTTTGACAGACTTGGGCTAATGATGACGTCCGCTGGCGGTGATGGTCCTGTACATGGTGAATGTGACCCCCATCTTCTTCAGAATCCCCTAATTTGACTCCTGACACTGCTGCCAGCAAGACCTCCATGACCTGGGCTGCTGTGCACTGCCTCTGGGAGCAATCATGCCACATCCTACAGGTGATAAGGCCCCTGATTTCTCTCTGGAAAAGCTGGACAAGCTTGTGGAGGAGGTCCTACCCGTGTATGGACAGTTATTTGATGCACCAGAGGAGCAGGTGAGTCCAATGTAATACCAATGGGTGAAAGGTAAAGTGTATGATGATGTTGATGAAATGTGCAGGAATGAAGGATTGAGCTAATATTTTGGATAGATGGACATATGCACATGTACATGGAAATATTTTTAGCCCTGATAAATTGTAGGTAGTGGGTGATGATTGTACCTTGATCCACAAAAATACTTTTTCTGCATTAACAATAATGGCGGTGTCACAAAATAGTTGTTTGCCTATATCACTTTAAGGACATTCTTGAGGTCTGGTCATATGTTTCTAGCCAACACCTGGTACTAGTTATGCATGTTGTATGGTTGACTCCACTTCACACCTGGTCTGACTGTGGAATGTAACTTGAAAACGAGTTTGATGTTGGAGGAAGGGTATGTTTGGCTGCTTGCACTAACTTTAGTTTTCACCCTACTTGTTTTGGGATCATCCATGTGGACATGACTTTCTCCTTTTTTCTGGGTCATACATACAGATCAATGGCCATCGGAAAAAGGGGATCTGACGTGCCATCTCCAAGAAAGTGCGGAACCTAGGGGTCCACAGCCGGCAGAGTACCCACTGTAGGAAGCTGCGGGCGGACCTGAGAAGCTGGGGCTGGAAGACAGCAGAGGCCCACCGGGGATGTCCTCCCAAGGAGGAAGGGGTGTCTGTCTGACATATAGATTCTATCATACTCCAAATTTGGGTATGCCAAATAGAGTAGGTGCGGTTAGCAAATCTCAACTGTCAAGGTTGTAAACTCTGTGACATGAAATGTTTTTGGCTTGTATACAACAACAAGATAACTCCCTGTCTTGTTTGTAGCATTTGATGAGGTTCCTTTCCTGGAACATGACATCAGGTCTTATTACACGTATGTGTAAATTTGGTGTATGTGTTATGTGGAAATCAATGTTACCACTATTTCCCATAGGTTGGTTGGTGGTTGACAATGTTGCTGTGGGTAGGGACCTAATTTCATGTTGTCAAGTCATCTTGTGATGGAATTGTTAGTGTGATAGCTGTACTGATAGGATGTTGTTGTTGTGAGATAGGTGCCTTATGTGGTGTGTGAAATTGTTGTCATATAGGGGTGTGGATTGTATGTTGTTGTGACATGATGTTGGCACAAAACTGGTTCTAACTAGGGGTGTAGTACAACAGATGTAATGTTAGTGTTTTGCATAGTGTAATGTAAGTGTATGAAAAGAATGTGATGACCCTACCTCTCTCTCTCTCTGTTTTCCAGCATCAGCAGGCAAAGGAGACGGGGCACAACCGAGTGAGGAAGCTGCTGACCACGGTACCACAAGTCACCGAGGGACCCAGTGGCCCAGAGGGCGAGGCGGGGGACAGGATCCACCTCATCATCTTCAGGAATCCTCCTCCAGTGGACATTCCCTGGAAGTGGTGGACCCATCTGGGACCACCGCAGCACAATCTCTGTCAGCCACCCCCTTTCTACCATTGCCCTCCCTGCAGCTCCCCCACCCAGCTGGTCGTGCCCGCCTCACCTAAGAGGATGGGCATCTACTTTGCCGCAGGCACCTCTGCCCTTTGTAGTGGCATGGGAAGTGGTCCATGATGTGGTATTTCTGTTCCAGAGGCACTTCTGTTGTGACACTGCACTCAATGGATGTGTTAGTATGTTTAACATGTGGTACATGGCCCACTGTAGATGCACTTAGCAGTATGCTGAGTAGTGAAATATGTGTTTTGTGTCAGCAGCTCTGGCCCTGTGATGGGGTCTGACTACACACATGGCTAAACCACACATTCACATAGTACACATCTGATGTGAAGTGTATGGGTGTCTGACTGGTATTGGCTAAATCTGAGATGTCCTTCATAATGGCATCACTATACTGACTAGCCAGCCATGCATAAGGACAGGTTGGTGATGTGTGTTCAGTGAGTGTAGTGTCATCACTGTAAAGGACATGTTACAGGGGATACGGCCTAATCAGGTTGTCACTGTAGAGGCCTGCAGTGTCTTATTGTATCAAGTGCACATTCTATGGGTGATAGGAGAATGAAGAGGTGAGATGTGTATTCAGCCATAGTATTGATAGTTCATCCAGGATCTGCTGTGCCAGCTTAGGAGGGCATAGGTTGCCATCAAGGGGATGAGTCTAATAGTGCAGGCCTACCTAGGTATTGCTGTAGGTGTGAGGGTTTGGCAGTAGTGACATGTAATGACATGATGTAGGTAATGGGTCTTTGCAAATGAGATTGCCTGGCATTGATATGTATGTTGACAGATGTACATGTTTAACTGTGTCAATGGGAGGTGTATGTTAACCATTTTGGGCCAGATCTATGAACAAACCCCTTTGCGAATCGCAAATAGCGATTTTTAAGAAATCGCAATTTCTGTGTCGCAATACGCAATGTAACATAATTGCAATTCGGAATTAGCAAGTTCTTAAAAATCGCTAATTGCGATTTGCGAGGCCCAAATACCGAATCGCAAAAAAATTGCGATTCGGTATTTGAAAATCGCAAATTGCGAGAACGCACACCTAGGCAGAGCCTGATGACATCACAAGCAGGAAGTGAGTCATCCCAGGCTGTTTGCAGGTGCCACACCCAAAGGAGCAGTGAGAGAGACACAGCCCAGCCACAGGGAGCAAGTCTGTGAATAAGGCAGGACTGCACATCAGCATGGACAACTCTGCAAATGGAAAGGAAAAGGGAGAGAGGAAAAGTAAACTGAAGTTCAGTGAGCAGGAACTGGAGGTGCTCACTGAGGAGGTGGTGAGGAGCCATGACCGGCTGTTCGGGAAGAGCTCACTCCATGTCCCTGAGAGTGAGAAGCGCAAACTCTGGGCGGACATACAAACAAAAATCTGTACTGTGGGGGTTGCGCAGCGCTCAGTGGAGGAGATTAGAAAGAGGTGGTATGACTGCGTTCCCGTGCCAGGGAGAGGGTGGCCAGAAGACTTCAGGAGGCAAGGAGCACAGGAGGCGGACCATTCACCCAGACACCCTCCACCCCCATGGAAGACCTGGTGGAGTCAACACTCCTCCCAGAAGCTGTCAGTGGGGTGACTGAGATAGACACATCCGGCATACCAAGCACCAGTAAAGGTAAGTGCAATATTGAAATGTAACCCCATATGTGTATGTACAAATGCCCCTTAGGAATTAGCAATTAGTGCAAAGCATTGTGATAAGTAATCCATTCCACATCTTAGAAGCGGCACAACAATGCCTTCTGGGAGTGGTAGTCCTCAACCCAGAGCTGAAAGTAGCACATAGAATGTAATTAAGTAGAGCAACACCTAGAAGAACACAACACCCACTACATAGTGATATGATGTAACTGTACATTTATTACCATTGTGTAACCTTTGGTGATACATACATAAATGACATGCTGCACATTGTCGTTGCAGAGGGCCCAGGCCCAGCAGCATCAGCATGTGCTGTTGTGGGGGATGCTGAAATTCACCCTCCATCGGACTCCAACACCAGTGAGTCAGTGAATATTGCGCCTGTTAGACGCAGGGCAAGGGCTGTACCGCTCCCCGAATTGAGCCAGGAATCAGATGACATGCAGGATGACGGCCACACTCCATCCCCAGATGGCAGATCCACCGTAATGCAGGAGTCCCAGCCCCAGTGTAACTCAACACCCTGCAGGAGGCCTCAGTATGCAGGCACACAGCATGTGGAAGCAGGAGAGGGACCATCATTCTTCGGTGGCCTGGAATCCTCTATGCTGAAACTGCAGCACCTGCAAAATAAGAAGATAACGGCAATGCATAGGCAGATGCAGGCACACAATGCCAATATGGGGGGGCTGCATCGGCAGTTGGAGTGTCTTAATTAAAACATTTCAAAGCTGTATGAGGGACAGATCACAGCTTCTGAGAACACCAGGGAGCTGACCGATGCAGTGAGGGAACTCTGCACACAGCTAAGGTATGACAGAGTCAGCCACCGCAGGCATGACAGGCGATTCATGGGCATGTTTAGTGGATTCTGTAGATCAGTCAATCGCCTTGCAACATCTACGGCCCTCATATCGAGGAGTGCTGTGGCCGCACAGGTGGAGGCAGCGCACAGCAGTAGGGATGTAGCTCAGGGACTGGTCCAGATAACAAATGTGCTGGATACTATGCTGGGTAACCGCTCTGCTACACCCAGTGATCTTGGACTAGGGGAGACTGAGGACTCATCTAGCCTCAGCAGCGTAGCAGTGCCCACTACAGATCCTAGGCATCGCAGTGCCAGGCCGGCACTGCCACTGAGGCAGATACCAGAGGTGCCAGTGAGGCCACTGTGCACTTGAGTGGCTTGCGTGGCCATAAAAAGTGACTGTAATGGCCACAGGGGACTGTCTGCTTTTTTTGCTTTACAGTGAACTATGAATAAATAGTGAGACACTGTTAATGCTTATTTTATGACACGTGGTTATTTTTTTTGCAAGTGACACTTATGTTACCTGACATTAAGGTAATAAAGGTACTAACAACTAGTACGAATGTCAGTGAAGTTGCGTTGTTATTACTTACATCTGAAATGGTTGTGTGTCATTTCTGCACACCTTTGCCTGCCCTCTGCTGCACTGGTCCTGTCTGCTGGCTGTAAGGGGGGTATGGGATCATCATCATCCTCATCTGAGTCTGAATCAGATATTTCCACAGGTATGCCCCTGGTGGTAGCTATATTGTGCAGGATTGCACATGTGGCCACTGTTCTACAGGTCGTGTCCGGTCTGTACTGTAGTGCCCCTCCACTTTTGTGGATGCACCGGAAGCGACTCTTCAGCAGGCCAAAGGTGCGCTCAACCACATTGCGGGTTGCCCTGTGTGCTGAATTGTATCTCCGTTCTGCTGGTGTTGTAGGATTTAGGTGGGGCTTCATCATGTAGGTGCGCACTGCGTAGGCACTGTCTCCTGGAAGGAACAGAGGGTATAATGTGTAAGTGAGCCATCGGACATCACAACGCCATCAATGCACCAGTGTACAGAGGGACAGTACCTAGTAGATATCCTTCACCAAACTCCCCAGCTAGTAGTCTTGTGTGAATCCCGCGGTGACCAAAGATGTATGAATCATGTGTGCTCCCTGGGTACCTGGCCACGAGATCAGTTATGATGTAGGAGGCATTGCATATCACCTGTATATTCACTGAATTTTGTTTTTTACGGTTGCGGTACACATACTCTGTGGCCATTGGTGGACAGATTGCAACATGTGTCCCATCTATGGCACCTAGGACGTGGGGGAACTGTGCTATCTGGTAGAAATCTATTTTAGTCTGCTGTATTTCCTGCGGGTGTGGGGGAATCTGATGTACTGGTATATCCTACTCAGCATGGCGTTGAGAAATGCATTGAAAAATCTAGAGAGAGCACTGTGTGATACTCCTCCAGCTGCTGCAATGACCCCTTGATAGCTCCCTGAGGCAAGTAGGTGCAGGGAGCATAATACCTGCTCATGGGTGGGTATGCTATTTGTCCTATGTGTTGTGCGCTGCAGTATGGGTTGTAGCTCAGCTATCAGGTCAAGTACCATGGCTGAGTTCAATCTGTACTTATCATATTTCTCCTCCTCAGTCTGGTCAAAAAGGGTAATGCGCACTCTGAAAATGCGCTCCTGTCTCCTCCTCCCTCTCCTCAAACCTGCCAAGATCCTTATTCTCCTCGCCATGACGTAGAGTGCAGCCATTGTGGAAAAGAGTCTGAGGCATTCTGGGCCTCTTTATATAGGTTGCGCCTGGTTACCACCTAGTTTCACTCAGTGGTAATTTGCATGTGCAAAAGGCCATTCTGCGAAAATTCACAATTTGCGAATTTTTGATGCATCGAATTGCGACATGGTTTTGCGAGTCACATTTTGCATCTCGCAATTTCCGAC
Organism: Pleurodeles waltl; assembly: GCF_031143425.1. Classification (NCBI taxonomy): domain Eukaryota; kingdom Metazoa; phylum Chordata; class Amphibia; order Caudata; family Salamandridae; genus Pleurodeles; species Pleurodeles waltl. The sequence continues at coordinate 4,768,021 of NC_090439.1, forward strand.
TTAAAATACTGAATCGGTATTTGCGAGTCGTTATTCCGACTCGCAATTTGCGAAATGCTAATTACGATTCGGTATTTCATGTTGCAAATTGCGAGATGCAAAATACGACATGCAAAACCATGTCGCTTCGCAAAAGAATTGAAATTTTTGCGATTCCTTATTTTTGGCCTGCGAATGCCTTTCATGCTTCGCAGACCACGTTTTTGCATTCGCAAACGGCCAAATTCTGCGATTCGCACTATTTGCGAATGCAAAATGATTTGATACATCTGGCCCTTAGTCCCCTATCTCTCTCCCTCCTGCTCTCTCTCATTGTGTGTATCGGCCGGTGAAGGAGCAGGGGCACAGGTGAGTGGGGAAGCAGCAACTTACGGGACCCAGGAAGGTGACACCACTGACACCAAGGGACCTAGTGGAACAGATGGCGAAGGGGAGTGCCACGGGGAAGACAGGATACAACACCTCATCTTCAGAATCCTTCTCCAGTGGACACTCCCTGGCGGTGGCAGACCCATCTGGGACCACCCCAGCACCATCTTTGTCCCTCACCCCCCTTAATACCACCACCCTCCCTGTAGCTCCCCACCCTGTTGCCCGTGCCTGCTCACCGAGGAGGGTGGGCTTCTCCTTCACCACAGGCACCTCTGCCCCTGCCCCAGTCAGCCATGCTGCCCTCAGTGAGGAGGCTATTGACCTCCTGAGGTCCACCTCTGTGAGTCAGTCAACCATTGTGAACGCCATCCAGGGACTGGCAACTCAAATCCAACAGAGTAATACATTCCTGGAGGGCATTCACGGTGCACTGGCTGAACTACAGAGATCCTTTCAGGCTCTGGCTTCCACACTGACAGCATTCAGTCCCCCTTTGTCTACCATCCCCACTCCAACTTCCTCTTCCCAATCCCATACCTCCCACAAACATGCACCCAAGACATGCACACCAACACCTCAGACAACCACTCCCTCTCCCTTCACACCCAAACCCTTTTTTATGTGACCGTCCCCGTGTGTGTGTAAAATCTTTCCTTTCGGAGGTTGTCCTTTTCCCTACTCCTCTCCCCCGCAAAACCCCTAAATGTTGTTTCCCTCCCCAAGTCCGTCCTTCCACCTCAAAGGCCTCCCTTACCCCCCCTGGAAGTACCCATGTCCCTCCCTCCACCAAGAAGTCTACCCCTCGCAAGAAGACCCAACTCTCCCCAAGCCTAAACCAAAACCCCTACTCCCAAGCCAAATCCCAAAGATTCCCCTCCCAAGCCTAATCCCAAACCCCCCCTCCACCACCGCTCCCACCCAGATAATCCCTGAGGTGCCTGTCTGCCCCCTTGATGCCCCTCCCTGTGGATGTTAAATGGCAGCCAGGAGTCATATGTGTATTTCGTGCACAATACAAATACTATGGACTGGCCTATGGCCTTTGACTTTTAAGTATTTTTTTCTAAATATAATCCAACCAACCAGTTGTTGGTTTCCTGGTTACATCTTTGCCCTGCATTTGTAATGCATTTCTTTTCCAAGGTTAGAGTTGTTCCTGGCTGACTTGGGTTTTGTGTCAGTATTTGTGTGTGCTCTTTGTGCTTCCTGTATTGTTTGGGCAGTATATGTGGGTGTGTGCAGTGCTTTTGTTCCCCAGGAATAGGGTGTGTGTTGTGTGATGGGCATGTCCATGTAGGAAAAATGTTAGTCATGGTATTGAGTGGTGTTTGTAGTGATATGTGTTTGTTGCTGTGTTGTGTGGCGTTGTGCGCTTTGACTGTGTGCGTGTTTTGTGCATGGTATGATAGAAATAATGTGCTGTGTCTGTGATGTGTATATCGATTGGTAAGTTGTATGGGTATGTGATTGTGATTGTGTGAGTTCATTCACTGTTGGTTGTACTTTGTGTTGCATGTGTGATGTGTCCCTGGGTAGTGGCTATTGCAAGTGTTTTCTAATGTGTTGATGATGGTGTGGTTGTAATGTTGTTGTAACGAGTTGTAGTGCTGTGTGGTATGTATTGTGCATGACTGGACCTGTGCTGTGTTTTAGTGAGCAAGTGTGTGTTTTGGACGTGTCTGTGTGTATGTGTGTGTGTGTGTATGTGTGTGGTGGCTGTGTATGTGCGGTTGTGTGTGTGGCAGTATGTGCGTGTGCATGTCAGTGTACAGTGACGTGCAAATGTCACCCTCGCACCCCATTCCCGATGGTATGGTGTGTGTGTGTACAAAAATTTACAATATACAACATTAACAGGTAAGTGTACTTATGGTTGCTGTCGTCAGTGGCGGCGAAGATTCCGAAGTCTTTGGGCGAGCAGGAGCAGTGGGATGACGTTTAGTTCTGGTTCCACGGCGGGTCTGGACGAGTATGGCTTCCTGAAGGTGAGTGTCTCCTTTTATGCAGTTAGTTTCAACCTAGGTTTCCATGGTGGTGTGACCACAGCGAAAACCTTGTCGGTGTGCAAACCTCATAATCTTCCCGGCAGAAACATGGTCTCCACCAGCCTGCAGGTGCCTTCCGTTGTCTGTGGTGGTCTGACTGCACTGGGGGTGCCCGTAGTGTTTTGGCTGTATTTTGTTGGGAATACCGCCAAAGTAATAATTTGGCAGTCTTTTCCGCCAGCCTGTATGGCAGCCTGATCGCCAACACGGTGGTCCTGAGACCGCCAAAGTCGCAATGTGCTTTGCCTTCTGCATATCAACCTGGGGGCAGTAAGAGAGGCCTCTTAATTACAGTTCCAGCTGATCCCAACAGAAATAACTCAATTAAAGGGTCATCAGTACTCCTTTTGTTTAAATCTTTGTCTGGGTTCCTGGATACCTGGAGCATTAACACCTTGATGCCAGGAAGGAAACACAATCAACTTGTCCCTTCACATACTAAAGAGTTAACTGTGATTTGGGGGGGCAGGTTTGAGTTTTCAGAGCTTTCTATTAAATAAATGTGTACTGGCTGTAAGAATGTCAGGTAAAACTATGATTTGGGGTAGGTTTTGAATTTACTAACTTTTGCATGAAAGTTCATCATAAAATCTTTATTTGGTTGTACAAAGTAACCATAAAAGAGCATTTTGCAAGACAAGACACAGCTCATGCAATATAAAACAATGCATTTCATACAAATAATTAAAACTGATACCAAAAGAGTAAAAGAACAGGATAAAATCGAAACAGCAGTTCATAAATCAATCTGGTCTTGATCGTCTAGATCTCAAGGCAGCACGTAAAACAAGAGACAACATGTAAAATATGGTCATTAGGTCTGCAAGTACATAAGGTTTGCAAGTACATAAGAGTAGGGTGTACTTGGGTAAAATTCAAGGACTGCATCAAAGGGACAATAAACTGCTTTCTGGGCAAGCTAAAATATTTGCAAAACATTACAAAATGCAAGGTGTCTGACGGAGACCTATTGTCGCAACCGCAGGACAAAACAGATCCCGGGTGAGCCCAGCCTCTGGAGGACACCAGGAGATGGTGCAGGAAATCAAGGACCTCATCATGAGTTTGGCAGTTGGACTGCCAGACCGCCATGTTGGCAGTCCCAAAAATACCGACATGTTGGCGATCTTACAGACCGCGCTATTACGAGTTATACAGGCAGGCCCGCTGACCGCCAACCAAAAAAGGCAGACAAGCATTGTCACGGAGGGCTGGAAATAGATGGTCTGACCTCCAGCCGCGACAGCCCAGTGACTAACCACTGATCGTATTACAAGCACACAGTCACAGAGGTGGGCATCCATGGCAGTCAGCCAATGGCAGTCTGAACCATGGCAGTCATTGGTCACCAAAGTAATACACAACTGCACATTGGAGGAATTTGAAAACAATACAGCTGACACACGTTGCCACACTCAACAAACCTGCAAAGCACACTATAAAACACACCCCTTAACACACCACAATCGGACCGCAGTTTTCACAGAAAGACCATGAAAGACAGAGCGCATTCCCACAAAAAAATATAGAATAGGCACCCTTCAATTTTTCACACAACACATACCACACCGTGCACACACTTCTTCTAGTCACACACCCCTGCACTTTCCCGCTTTAGTAAGACACTGTCACCTGTTACTGTTTTTTACCACAATATCACCTCTGAAAAATCCACGTTTCACTGATGACGAGGTAAGTCATGGCGGATGAAATCATAAGAGGAAAGCCACAATTGTTTGGAGCACAAGTCCAGCACACTCATCTCAGTATAAAAATCGAAATGTGGAGTAGGATAGTTGACAGAGTCAATGCTGTAGGCACCACCCTGCGCACATGGGAAGATATCAGGAAGAGGTGAAACAACCTCAGGGGCAAGGTCCATTCCATGGTCTCCAGCCACCAGCTGCAGGCCAAGAAGACTGGTGATGGCACCCCCACACCACCCTTACAACTCACTTCCTAGGAAGAGAAGGTCTTGGACATTCTGCATCCTGAGGGCTTGACATGAATACCTGACGAGTCTGGTAAATCACAACAAGAAACATGTCACCTAAATGTCATGTCATGCATGCTCACAGCTCACCTACTGCCACTTTTACTATCACCCCACTCACCAGTCCAGTGTCCACCTATCCAAAGACCACTGTCTGGCATTTTACAATTGCAGTTTACTCACCTGGGAGGATAACATCTGTGTATACTGTGTGTAGTACAGAGATTGACAGGATTGAAACTCCCAGCAGGCACTGTTATAATGGCTCCTTATACCAACACGGTGTTCTCTCCTCCAAATGCTTCTATTTGTGAACTCACTATTACATTGTACTCACCTGGGAGGGTAATATTTGTATAGTGTGTGTAATACAGGGACTGACAGGACTGTAACTCCCAGCAGGCACTCTTTCAGCAACTCCAAATTCCAGACCAGTGTTCGTACCTCAATAGACACCTGTGTCTCATCTCCCTGTTGAAGTTTACTCACCTGGGAGGAAAACATATGACGAGCATATGAAGTACAGGAGTTACATGACTGCAACTCACAAGAGGCTCTCTTACTATCATTCCAACCACCAGTACAGTGTCCTCTTCTCCAAACACTCAAGGTTGGGAATTCACTCATGATGCGTACTCGCCTGGGCAGGATGACAATTACCAAGTGCATGGAGTAGAGGGAGTGACATAACTGCTAAGGTGAGGAGGCTCTGTCTCACCAACTACAAACACATGTCCAGTTTTCTCATGCCCAAATACCCTTGTGTCTTAACTCACAAATGATTTGCACTCACCTGGGAGGATTACTTTTATATACAATGTGCAGTACTGGCAGTAACATGACTGCAACTCCCAGGAGGCCTTGTGTCTGTAACTCCAAACACCAGTCCACTGTTCACCTGTCCAAAGACCCTTGTCTGGCATATCACAATTGAAGTAGACTCACTTAAGAGGATAATGTATGTGTATAGTGTGTGTATCATAGGACTGCTAAGGCAAGGAGGGTCTGTGGATGTAATTCCAACCACCAGCCCAGTGTACATGTACCCCTGTTTGGTCAGTCCCAATTGAAGTATACTCACCTGGGAGGATAACATTTGTATAGTGGGTGTGGTAGAGGGATAACTGACCAACTCCTAGCAGGCAATGCCTCTGTAAATCCAACACCAGACCAGTGGTCACTTGTTCAAATACAGCTGTCAGTCAACTCTCAGTTGAAGTGTGCTTACTACAGGGAGAACATTGGTCAAGTGGGTGTACTAAAGTGAGTGACATAACTGAAACTATCAGCATGCACTGTATCTGTAACTACAAACATCAGATTAGTGTTCTCTCCGCAAAACACTACTGGATGCCAATTCCCAAATGAAGTCCACTTACCTGGGGGGATAACATTTGCCTACTGTTGGGAACTAGAGGGAGTTTCCTGAATCCCAAGCCTCATTTGCTAACTACAATCACCAGTGACCTGAATGCAACTCACTGGAGGCACTGTTCAAGTGACTCCAATTAGCAGAACAGTGGCTACTTGTCCAAAAACACTTGCCTGATCACTCTCAAATGGCATGTACTCACTTGGGAGGGATGAAGATACAGATCATGCTCAACTCAGAGATGTGTCTGGCTCAATCTTGAACTCTTAAGCCAAGATGAATCGATTTAGGACAGGAAGGACAGCTCGCCGAATGTGCAACATAAATGAACAACAGGGCATCAAGATGCTTAACCAGAATGGTATTGGCTGCAGACACGTTCACAATGCAGTGACCACATGATGTCCCCAATCACTTATAGAATATACTCCTGGGGCTGCATGCATAACAATCAACCAGGCCTCAAAATAGTCAAAGCCACATCCTGTCCAGCCACTGCTTTGCCTGCACTGGTGGCAAGACAGCATTCTCTGTCCATCCTTCCTAGTGCCAATGAACACCCAAATTCAGCAGCTACTTGATGTCAATGGAATTTGCATGTTTCACTAATGTCAGGTCAATACAACCAATTCCATGGGTACCTGTCACAATAGGATAACCAGCAATTCAAGTAACTACAAGGTCTTTGCTAAATGTCACCATAAACTTTTGGAAGTAGATGTCACAATACAACCAGTAACATTGTAGCAGGTTGTGCTGCCACTGGGCACAGGGAGACCACAGAAGAGATTGCAACAGCCCCCATGGATGAAGCCCTCCGTGATGACAACACTCCTGTACATCTGGATGTGGAGGACAGTTCTGGCCCATCTGAGCAACCTGGTCCGGCAACAACAGTGACTCTCAGTGTGTGCACAACAAGACCTCCGAGCTCGGGGGGGTCAATGTCACAGGCAGCCATTCACCCCCCCTAACCTGTGTCTCTAGGACAGTGGCAATCAGCTTGTGCCCCCTCAGTCCATGATCCTGAGTCACATCACTACACTTTGGACAACGATGGTCCTGGAACCAGTAGTAGGGAGCATCCTGTGGCAATGGTGCAAGCCTGTGGAAGTAGGATGCGTGGGAGCGATGCTGTCGGCCAACAGGCTGTGGGCAATGGGGATGCCCCTTGCCAGGCCACCATCAGTCAAGTATTTGGCGTCTATCAAGAGTCCCAAGGCGTGATGGACCAGGTAGTTGCCGAACTCCCGGAGATCAAGGAGATCAGGCAGCTGCAGAGGAAAACGCATAAGGAAATGTTTCAAAAGTGGGAGGCCACAAATATGGTCTTGGCCTCCCTAATAGAGGTGTTCAGGGAGATTAGCAGTACCCTGATTATGGATTGTGAGCAACATCATAACCCTTCCTTCGGACCAGCAACACTGGGCTCTTCATCATCAGTGCCAGCCACTGGAAGGGAGCTCCTATCGGGAGAAGAACCTGCTACAGACACCCCTGCCTCTGTAGCATCAGATAACCCGCCCCCTGCAAGCAGGGACATCCAGGTAAGAATACAAGAGGTGTGGATGGTAAGACACCCACCACTGCCAGCAAGTGACTTCTTCCTGAAGGAACTCCTTGTGTGTCACATAATCACTCTGCTGGCTGTTCTGCAACAACCTTCCATTTCCTATGAGAGGAGTACACTGCACTATGGACTTTAAATGCTCTGCATCTAATACAATTATTTCATCAACCGTGACTGAACCCCTCACTGTTCTGTTCTGTCATGTCCCTTATTTTCACCCTATGCGCTTATGCACAATAAATACCACCTATCAAAACGTTTGTGTCTGCTTGCTTCTGTTTCAATTATTGCTATGTACAGATGTAAGACCATGTGAAGCAAACAAGGGAGACACAAGATACTAGTGCAAGGAGAGATGTGTAACAGGTACACTGTCCTGCTAAGGATTGCTAGGAACACACACAAACACATTTGTACAAGTGTCTGGTCAGACCAAACATTTTATTCCACTTTACAGCCCTTATGCTGTCCAAATGACTGGACTGTCAAAGCCATGTCACTTTGGCTCTCTTTGTACCAATGAGGCTCCTGTATTTGGGAGGCAGCATTACCTGAATTGTGGGGATCTGAGTTTGATCTCACACCTTGTCACAACTGTCGGCCTAATCCCTTTACCGCCAGCTAGCAGCGCCTCACCAATGCCCAAGAACAGGGGTGATTTTGGCAACTGGACGCATGACATTGTGACTCCTCAGAGAAATGTGGTGGATCAGATCTCATCCTTTTCTCTCAGTTACATTTATCTCACACATGGAAAGACAACCAGAAGCAGGAAATGGTTCAATGGGATTTACTGAATCTGCTGCGTCCTAGATAAAATAACAGGAACTGTAATAATTATGATGATAAAACATACTAGAAGCAGAATGGTGACAAGAAATGTGAATCACAAGAAAAGCTCCACCATACTGTCCCTATACAAGATGTGTAATTCCTACCTATGCCACTAATGTTCTATGTTACAAAACAGCAGGATAAGCCTATAGTGAAATCATACAGCATGTGGTAGTAGCCATGTGGCTAGAACCTCTCGCTAATGTGCAGGGGAAAGCGAGATGTTTTTATAAAAAAACTGCTAGTGTTTTGAGAAAAGTGTCCCCATGTAAAAATATGTATGTTTCTGTGAAATGTTAAAGACACGGTGTACTACTTTTTGCCGGCAACCCTATCTTGTTGCAGTCTTCAATAAAGCACAGAGAGAAAGAATGCCATACTAAGAAATGTAGGACAGCAAGATAAAAGAAAAAAAATCACCACAAATGTGATTGTTTATAAAAGAATAAAATGAAATACAGTGAAATGTTACTAGGCTAAAGGACACAGACAGCAGGCCTAGTTGCTAAAATAAAGTACCCACAAACATCATTAAAATGGCTTCACTACAGCCACGAATGGCTTACTCAAATTGTGTCAAGGTAGATATAACAAGGTGCAGTCCCTCAGACCACAGAAGGAAGACCCTGTCAGACATTGACCTGTAGAACAAGCAAACAGAAAAGTGAATGGTCACCAGCTTGAGCTTAATCACACACCACACCAAAGTAATCCAATATCACATACACCAAGGTACAGACAAAAGGCAGGACAACAGTCCCTGATCACAGGTTCATCATACTCCAAAGCCATGCATCTGGTGGTTTGACACAAACATATGTCAGCAGTGTGGCTCAGGCACTGTGACCTACAATGATGAAACACATAGACAGCTACATACAGGTAATACAAGAAAGGTGTTTAGCCAGTGTGAAGGGTGAATGTCTGACTTGCTCGTGATGACAACATATTTCATGCCCATATATTCAAACACATGATGCAATTGGCCCAACACAGCAAAAAAAAAGCAAGCACTTCAGACCGTCCACCCACAAAAGGGCCAAGCTGCCTTGTAACAGGTCTCATACACCTGAAGTATGTTACCTCAATTACCTTTAACAGTCCATGTCCACTTCACATGTCAGAACAGCATCAGATACCTGCCATTGTCACAACTCTGAAATGCCCACATGAGGATGTCATGGTGAAGGTACCTGGACAAAGACAAGATAAGGAGGATAGATTTAATAACATGCCTACAACACAAGTCTCATAGCAAGCAGCTGGAAATGAGGTCACCTTGCAATGCTACTGACACAAATAAAACAGCTACATCAAGGTGGGGATATCTCAAAGGCTAACTTTTCAAGCACCCTTTAAATGAATGTTGGATAGCATTAGTGCCTCATTGTCTTGCAAAATCACTACTTCACACATTCTGACAACTTGTGATTACATCACATGACATACTTCCACTCATGAAAAGTAGTTATTGATAAGTTCTTCGTTCAAGTCGACTCCTTTCTCTTCACCACTGTCATCCTCACTTGACATTTCAGGATTCTCACTCGGTGGCACTGTAGGCTCCCTCTCCTCTGGGATGTATGGGATATTCCTCCACAGGACAATGTTTTGGAGCATGCAGCAGGCCAGTGTGATCTTATACACTTTACCAGGTGAGTAGAGGAGGGCTCCACCAGTGTGGTCCAGACACCTACATTTGGCCTTCAGGAACCCTAAAGCCCACTCCACTGCCCGCCTTCTTCTTCCATGGGCCTCACTGAAGCAAACTTCCTCTGGTGTAGTGGATGCCTGATTGTCGTCAACAACCAAGGAAGGTTTAGATATGCTGTGTCTCCTGTTAAGGAATGGGAAACCTGTGCAACGAGTCACACTTTTCAGATTTGTGACACCAGACATTGCACACACACAGCCAGGACAGAAGTGACTTACCAACCAGCCAGGCCCTCTCTAGGTACAGTCGTGACATCAGCTGGGGGACTGTGCTATTCTGCATTTTGAATGGATCATGGACTGAACCCGGATAACTGGCACAGACCTGTGAAATGTATAAGTCTGCCAAACATACAAATTGAACATTGATTGAATGGAAGTTATTTCTGTTGCCTTATACTTGCTCATTGGCATGCGGTGGGACAAAGTCACCATGTGTGTCATCAAAAGCCCCACCACATGTGGGAGGCATGCGAAACCATAAAAATCAGCCTTCACATGAGCTAAATCCTCCTGTCGGGGAAACTGCACATAGTCTGACCAGGTATTTCCACATTGCTGAGAGGACATCCGTCAACACCAGGGCTAATGTGTGTTGGATGGAACCTATGGCTAGGAAGTGCAATGCTGACATGACCTGTACAATGGTTGGCATGCTGGATGGGTAACTAATAGCTGCCATTGTTGTATAGCCATTTTAGTTATAGCTTCATGCACGTTATTTTAGCATACTAGGCCTGCCACTGTGCACTTTAACCTAGATATATTTTATTCAGCTTTGCTTATTATTTTAACAATAGCCACTTTTGCGATCTTGTTTTTATTTCTTTCTATCTAGCTGTTCTTGCTTAGGCCAGCACTACATTCTCAAACAAGACTTTTTATTTACTCTGTGCTTCTTTCAAGGCTGCAGTAAGATAGGTTGCCGGTGACCGTGGTAAAGGTTTTGTCTCTGTATTCATAGAAAAACACACATCCTTACGTAGGGACATCTTCTCAGAACATCAGCGGTTTTATTACATAAACACTTCCCTGTCCCTTACAGGTTAGAGGGCGATTCCAGCCAGATGACCATGACTGTATGCTGATTACTGAACTCTTCGCTACAGCTGCTTATGCAGACTTCAGGCCTTTGCTCAGGTATTGGGGATGATGTCTTCTCAGGAGAACCTGAAGGGCATGATTAGAGCTTAACATGCTGTGCTCTGTTACAGCCTAGGAAGGAATTAGTCTATTGACTCTAGTGGCAATATGGTAGCAGTATTTCTATGCTTCACTCTCCTTGTCACGATTCTAATTCTGTCATGCTGTATCGTCCTGGTTATTGCAGTACATGCTTTGTTATCTAAGATGCAATCACTTCATTAAAACCTTATTGAAACACATACTGCCTCTGTTTGTCATTGTGTATGTGAGACTAATGTAACTGAGAGAAACGGATGAGACCTGAGTTACAACAATTTCCTTGAGAAGTCAATTGTGTCATGCGTTCGGCTGCCCAATCATCCCTGCTCTTGGGTAGAGATGATGCACTGCTCGTTAGCCGGAGCAAAACCCGGATTAGGGTGACAGGTGTCACCTGTAGTGGGTTAGACTCAGTCTCCCACACCTCAGGTGATTCTGCTGCTCAAACCCAGTGGTCTCATTAGAATAATGAGAGCATACATGACACCATCATATCTGGCTCCAATGGGTAACATATGTCCATTATTGTTTGCCTATGCAGGGGGTAATATGTTATGATGTGCCTTTGCTCCATGGTCGTAAGTTCTGGCAGTGGACGGTAGACAGGTGGTTGTAGCATTCTCCCTCTCCTTGGATACCTATACATGACAAGAAATGAGTTCTGGCATTAGTCATTGTGTCCACAGGAACATACATGATCCATCTTAAGGATTACATGTGACATGACAATTTTGAATGTATGGACATTGCAAACATTAAAAATCACAACTGCTCAAAACACAAGGGTCGCATGTTACCTCCTTCATTTGCCACACATGTGTTTGCATCATCTATCAGGAATTAAAGCAACATTTTGCCTTACAGATGCCACTCGGAATGTGACTAGATGTCCTGAGGCCTACCACCGCAGGGCCTGCATGCGTAGTTTACGGCCACATTGACTTGGCAAGGCAAACTACTTGCCAAGACCTAAACTCCCTTTTTACTACGCCTAAGTCACCCCTAAGGTAGGCCCTAGATAGCCCTATGGGCAGGGTGCTGTGTACGTAAAATGGAGGACATACGCATTTGTGTACTACATGTCAAAGTAGTAACAAACAGCCTATTTAGTTTCTCACTACTGTGAGTGCTGCTCCTCACATAGGATTACATTGGAAATGCCCTGACATATGTCTAAGTGGTATCTTCTGATCTGCAAGGAATAGCACGGACATGTTCAGTATGTTTGGAATGGTAGTAAGAATTGCTACCTACTGGTGTAGGTGGATTTGTTAGTACCATTGTAGAAATGGCACATTTAGAAAGTGGGCATTTCTCTGTGCTTATTTCTCTGGTGATTTTGCAGCTTGACTCCAATCCACATCTGGAATAGAGTGACGGCTGGGTTTTGTGCATACTTTTCAGACAACCAGTACAAAGGGAGGGTGGAGGTGTAACAGGAGCTCATCTGCTTACTAAGTGGTCTTCCTGGGTTGGGAGAGGTAAAGGCGGGGCACACATACATCTGTAAAGACTGTGCCCTGGCCTCACACAAAGGGCTTGTTTACTCCCTTCTGATGTCTGGAGCCAGTGCTGGAGGTGAAACGAGACATTCCTGGAACCAGTTAGTGCTGGTTGGAACCCCCTCCTTACCTTTGTAAAAGCTGAGCAAAATGAGTATAAGCAGAGGGGGTCGTCCTCCGCACTTTAGAGACAATGATGGACTTGATGGACTGGGCACTAGATGCTGGAAGGACTCGCTAGGAACCGCCGTGGGACTGCTTTATTTTTGTGCTGACCGGCTAGGTCACTAAGAGGGACTGCTACTGCTTCTGACCGTTTGTGCTGGCGTGCTTGCTGGGGCCCTGCAGCCCTGAGTCTCCATAGTTGTCTCCAGGGCTGGGTGGTGTGCCCACCAACCCCCTGACTTTCTGTGGCTGCAGTGCTGACTTCTTCTGCTGGGTGAGTGAAGTGCCCCTTGACCTCCTTGAACGTGTGAGGAGCCATACCTGGGCACGGTGCGTGAAAAAGCACCACCTTCTTGGAGTACAATGCTTTCTGCCAGAGTGTTTCATTTTATGGTGCCTCCCCCCTCTTCCCGAGACTGACGAAGTAGAGGTTGTGAGTAACAGGTGGACTAAGCGTGGTTGTGTGCATTTTGAGTAGTGCCCCTGGGGCACAAGCTGAGGATCTGGGCACAAGCAGGCCCTGCTTTGCTTCTTGACTACCACCGCCGTGGCTCGAACCACCATAGGAGCATGGGTCAGCTCCTTCCTCCAAAGTGGGTATGAGAGAGGTCCACCAACCTGCCTGGGGCCACCTGCACCCATTCCAGAGAAGGGATACAGAGGAGTTGGGCCCGAGAGGAGCTGTGAGTCTGCTGCGTTGTTTCCTGTGGGCAGCCCACACCCCCACAAAGAGAAACCAGCCCTCTCTGCTGGAGTGGCTGCAGCCTCGTGGGGACTCCGGCAGCAGTCTCGGAGGACCTGTAGGGTCCCGGACACGTTACTGGTGTTTGCGCTGCTTCAGGGGAAGCAGCAGTGACCAGCAGTCACCCCTCACGGACGCAGGCGGCTGTCTCCAGATTTGCCCTACACAGGGAAACTCGAAGAGTTCTCCCTGCCAGCAGAAATAGATGTGTGTTCCCCCACCCCTGAGGATTACCAAAGGAGATGCGGGCCATGTTTGGGCATTTTTTCTGATGCCCCACGGGGCGAGGAGACCTTGACAGAGGCCCCTCCTGTGGATAGAGGAACTTACTGCTTCACCCATAAGTGGAGCACAGGAGCTCTGGGATTGGGACAAGCATGTCCGGTTTGTCCTCATTGTTTGTTTCATCATTCGCATAACCTAACTTCCTCTCCAGGTCGTGATTGCCAAGTTGGGAGGGGAGTGTAGTGTGTATGTCCAGGAAGGGTATTGCAGAATGAGTTTATGATACAGGCAGAGGAGGGATTGTTTTCATAATATGGGAATTTATGTTGGTTATACTGTGTTTACCTGACTACTGCTGGTTTGCAGAATTTCAGTGACTTCTGTGATGACGTGACTATTGCTTGTGTTGCAGAATTATAGTAACCTAAGTGCTTACCTAACTACTGCTTGCTTTTGCAGAGTACTAGTAACCAGTGTGATATTCTGACAGCTGCTTGTGTAGCAGGGTATTACGGATACATGTCCTTTTTTGGTCTAATGATGTTCTGAGCAATACAGTTTATTTTCCTATAACTTGTTGTGGAGTCTCCTTTGTGGTGTATTTATTGCCAAGTGTGTTGTGTGTGTTGTGAAAACGCTTTACACAATGCCTCTGGGATGAGCCTGACTGCTCATGCCAAGCTACCAAGGAGGTGAGCAGGGGTTATCTTGGGTGTGTAGCTCCCTTGCCCTGACCAGAGTGGTGGTCCCTGCCTGGATGAGGTATCTACCCTGGCCAACCTGGAATCCCATTTCTAACAACACGTATGTGCATGTTAACATGAGCTGAGTATGCATGTTGTATGTGTCAATTGTTAGGAAATAAATATATATATATATATATATGTTGCCACTGAGATTACTTCAGACATCTGCTCTTGCTTGTCATTAGTTTTGGAAAGTATGACATCATTCTCTCTGCCCTTCAGGTTGCCACTCCCACTGCATGCCAAATTGCCAGTGGCTACATGAGGTACTGTAAGGCACAGTTGTGATGGAAATCTAAGTGTCATGTAGGTTCAGTCTGCTAAGCCTGCAGAGATCAGGGCCTGTCACATGTATCTCCCAGTATGGGTTCTAGTCTAGGCTGTGGTGGAGTCACTGTAGCTATACAACTGTGGCTCTGTGGCCACTCCCAGTACCACAGCAGATCCTGTCATGTAGGCAATATGAGGCTCTGGTGTAAAGTCCTTCCCAGAGTGCCTTATTCCTTTAATGAGATTATGAATGGGTCCAGAGGTAAATTACTAATATAGTCCACATGTGCACTTAGCATCATTGCCAATGTGTGTCTTTGACTCATGATTGGTCCTTTACTTCCACAGCCCTGTTGTCACCCACAAAAAGGTCATATATGTCCTGTGAAGTCTCATTGCATGACTGATATTTCCAAAGTGCAGAGTGTGTGTTTGATTCCTGGAAGACCATGAAATGTGACTCAGTAGTTTCGTCACATAGTAGAAACTGTACACTGCATGCCTTTGTTTGTTGGATGTAGAATTGAAACATATGTCAGAACGTGTAATCTGTGGTACAGGTACATAACACAGAACCCCACTCCCTGAAGAGGCACAAGTCTGTATTTTGCACTGGAAAGTTTCACCCAGGGACTGCCTACACACTTTCTGTACCCACCATGGCAGTCCCTTCATTGCCACCCATGCGTATTGTCTGAGTTTGTACTCTGGCAGTGGCCTGTAGGGAATGCATGCAGGAAGTCATTCTCAAAGAGTGTGTATGTGTTGGTCCATTCATGCCTAAGGAGTCTGCCTTTCAGAAGCCAGAGGTGTGAAGTGCCTCCTGGTGACTCACATCTCCGTCAGGTTGCTAGAGCATGTCTCACAAGATGTCAGTAAGCCTGCCTAGTAATTGTAGGGCCAGAGCTGGGTGTTGGGTTGCCCTGCAGGTTGGGAAATGTATTTCTATGCTCATGGCCCAGTACTGATTGTATTGTATTTTCCACACATGGGCAGTATTGACAAAAAGAAAAAGGCTAAGTTTGACATGTATGTGACTCTACCATTTGTGATGGGACTAGTGTAAATGATCTCTTGATTTGTCTTTTGCATCCATGCAGGTCAACATCCATCAAAAGAAAGGGATATGGAGAACCGTTGCCCATAAGGTGCAGACCCTGGGGGGGCCACAGTCGGCGGAGTGCCCACTGTCGCAAGAGGTGGGAGGACCTAAGACGCTGGGCCTGGAAGATCGTTAAGGCCCAGCTGGGGCTGTCCTCCCAATGTGGGCAATTGACCTCCCAAATGGCCCGCATCCTGGCAGTGGCTTGTGGGAGCTTGATGGGTGTTTGAGGGCACGACAGCAGCCACAAGGGGGTAAGTGCAAGACATATTCCTGCCTGTCCCATTGCCAAGTGATTGAGTGAGGTTCTGACATCTCAGCCTCAGTAGATGAGAGATTATTTTTGTTGACATGTCATGTGTTTTATATTAATGTGCCTTGGCCTATTGTACCAGGGATATAGGACTGCACTTGGTGGGAACCTCAAACCACTGGCTTTGAAAGGACCACAAATGGTTGTGTACAGTTATCAGTCATGTACAGCTTGCTGTTGTAGTATGTGCATTTTCTGTGCAACAGACAACTTCTCCTCAGTGTTCCAGGCCAATGGTAAGTAGGTGATGGATCACTGTCCTCAGCCTTGTGTCTGTGTAAATGTGTATGTTGGCATCTGCCACCCAGAAACTTGCTTTCTTCAATGTCTGATGGGTTATGTGCCTCACTGCAGTCTGTAATGTGAAGGTGGGCAACATACATGTGACAGGGCTTACATTTTACTTTACAATTCATCTATTGATCACTACTTGCCCTTGGTAAGTGGGGACTGCCCATTGACATGATAAATGTGCCATGACTGTTGCCAACATTCCTTGGACCTACATGTCAGCATGTCCCTTTCTCTTGAGTATACATTTATGAGTTGCTGTTTCATGCATGGTCTAACTATGTTGATAAGATGATGTCTTTATTTCCACATGGATATGTATACACATGGCACCCTGTATGTGGAATAAGCCAATTACAATGGGTGTACATGTCATGTTGTGCCACATACAAGAATGTGTCACCATTGTCTATTGGATGACACATACCCTCATGCATCTTAGCATGTCATTTGGCATGTACAACTGCAGTAGCAATGTCGGACATGACAGGTAGGCCTAGAATTTAGAGCCACAATGTAAATATCTATGCCCTTGATGTGGCATCATGTTGATAAGTGCACTGCACATGTGTCATGTTTAAGGTTTGTGTCTGACTATCGGCATGCATTATGGAATGACTTGCATTAATGTTTCAGTCACATGTTTTTAGGTACAGGTATTCATTCACAGACAGACATCTGGGTTTGCATAACCAAAATGGAGATAGTGATGTAGCTTCTTAAAAGACAGCCTGTTGAGGGACCTCTAGAAGACCTTGAGACCTTCTAGGGCTCTCCAACATGCCAAGGACTAATGGTTTCTACTGAAGCAGTCAGAGCATGTCATTGTAAGGGGTGCTAGACATTAGCGGTGATCACCCTAGGGCTTGACAATTCATTGTGCCCCTTAGCGCCCCCTAATGCCACCATGTGTGTGTCGTATTAAAGATACAGCGCACCATGGCGGTAGTTAGGGAACTAGGATAAAAATTGTTGACGCTAGTTTGGCGCTTTGCAGGAGTAGCTTTAAAAATGTTGACGGTAATCCTGCAAAGCACATTGAGGCTCATTATAAATAATGATGTGCCTCCTTTTAATGCCTGCTCTGTGCATGAGTTAAAAATGCTGCAAAACATGGCGCAAAGGAATCTTTTAGATTTCTTTGCGCTATTTTTCAGCCCCCCCCTAACAGAGGAACGCCCCCCTTGAATACATTATGCCTGGCCAGGCACAATTTGGCGCAAGGGGTTACAAAGTGGCACAATGCATGCATTGTGCCTCTTTGTAAATGTAGTGCAGTGAGCTTGGCCTTGTTGGGCCACATTAGTGTCAAAAGAATTACGCTAATGTGGCACAAGGAGGCACTTGGCCCCTCTTAAATTTGGGCCGTAGTGTTGTGTATTTAGTGGACATCTCTCCTTGACATCTTACACATAGTGTCTACAGTGTCTATTTCCATGCCACATGTGGCCTATTTGAGCAATGATACCTCCTTGAGTCTATTGGGACAGATGTCTCTTAGTGAAGTGTGTATAGTGGAACTGCTTCCAATGTAACATGAATATTTCATGTCACCTTCTCCATGCAATTATACTTTTGTCATCAACAGGGCAGGATTTTGGAGCATCATTTATTTATGCTGGCTCCTTATGGATGTAACAAATAGATGTGTGCATGCCCTTGTATGGGAAATTTGGGGAAACATTAGGCAGTGGCCTATGATTGTGATAACAGGTAACTAAGGTCTGCTCCATGGGGAAAAGCCTACTACCTAAATGGTTACTGTGATTGCACAACTTCAGTCAAGCAATTGCAGTTGTCTGAGTTGAGAGCCTGACTTTCCTGTGGTCAACTGTTGACATTTTAGTTGACATGCATGCATATGGTATAGCGCATGTATGGGCCACCTAGGTGGAGTTAGTAGCTGGGGCCTAATTGACATCATGATAATGTTTGCTAATCAGAGCTGTTGTTCAAGTGTGTTACTGGACATGTGATGACCCTATTTCTGTTTATCATTGCAGCATCTGCACCGGCAAGTGAAGGAGAAAGGGAATAGCCAAGTGGGGAAGCATCAGGCCATGGGACTTTGGGTCAAGACACCACTAACAGAGAAAGACCCAGTGGCCCAGAGGGTGAGGAGAGTGTCATGGGGAAGACCTGATCAACACCATCATCATCAGAGTCCTCCTCCAGTAGCCACTCCCTAGTGGTGGCGGACCCATCGGAGCATCACCCAGTACCATATTTGTTTGCCATCCCGTTCTAGCACCACCCTCCCTGTTGCTCCCCACTCAGTTGGCTGTGCCCGCTCACCCAAAAGGGTGGGTGTCTCCTCTGCTGCAGGTACCTCTAGCTCAGCCCCTATTACCGCTCCCTCCCCTCAGTGAGGAGACTGTTGACCTCCATTGTGAATGCCATCCAGGGCTTGGTGACCCAACTGCAACAGACAAATGTGTTCCTGGAAGGCATTCAAGGTGCAATGGGTGACCTACAGAGCTCTTTTCAGGCTGTGACCTCCTCACTGACGGCAGCCACTCACCCCCACCTTCCTTCCACCTTCTTCCCAGTCCAAATCCGCCTTCCCCTACCTAACCAAAGCACACAGACAGATCTGCATGCATCCACCTCAACACCCAAAAGGAGCGCACACAAATACAAGCACCTCAAAACACACTGGCATGCATTCAAACTACATCCACCAACAGACACAGCAACAGTCATAACTTCCCCAGACACCCCCACAACCTCCAGCATCACACACACACATCATCAGGCATATCCACAGGCACCACACCAACAGTCACTGACAAACCCACCACACCCATCCTAACTGCAGACACCACCTCAGCAGACCCCAGAAATCCACCACAAGTACCACACTCGCAGACACCACAGCTACAGACACACTGACATCCACCACATCCACCATATCTGCAGTCACCACCCCAACACAGACCCACCCACCACTGCATCCCCCAGCACCTCCACACCCCCTGAGACCAAGACACATAAACAGCCTCACTCACTCACCCAACAGACACCCATCACACAGCATATCTCCCAGAGGCACGCATCCACAACATCCACACCTTCACAGCCTACAACCACTCCCTCAACCTCCAAATCCCGACCTCCTTCTGATGACCATCCCATGTTCCAAAGAAAGTTTTTTTGTTTGAACTTGCCCTTTCCCCTGTCTCCTCCACCTCCCCGTCCCAACCCCTAGAGGCCCCACCCAAATCCCAGCCTGTCCCTTCCACCTCTAAGGCCTCCCCTGCCCCCCTGAAAGCACCCATACCTCTCCCCCTGACAAGAAGAAGCCCACCCTTCCCAAGCAAAAGACCACCCCTCTCAAGAAGAAGACCACCTTCCCCAAGCCCCAGTCCACACCCCAACTCCCACCAAACCTGAACCCGTCCCCACCCCCGATAATCCCTGAGGTGCCTGTCTGCCCCTTTGAAGCCCCTTCCTATGGAGGTTCCATGGCAGTTGGGAGTCCAGTTTACACACAACAATGTGATATTTTATTGAGGATAACATTGTCTGCCCAATGGCCTTGGACTTTTTAGAACCTACTAATTCATAAACCCAAAGAGTTGTTTGGTTTTGTGTACACATTTGTCCTGTAATGTCCTTACTACTATAATGTTGTTCTTGAGGAACTTGTGTTGTCTGCCTACAGTTGTGTGTGTTTCAGCCTGCTTGCTGCTCCTTTCCTTTTGCTATTGCTTGCATTAGCTGGCTTTGTGGGCAGTGCTGGTGTCTCCCAAGAGGAAGATATATGTTGACATTATGTATATGTGGGTGTGAATGAATGGTGGTGTCATGGCATTGTGTGGTGTTTGTTATGGTGAGTATTTCATCTTGTGTTGTCCAGTGTGAGCATGCAAGGTGTTGGACTTGACCCCTAATATGGCTTATGTATTCATCTGATAAGTGTCAGCTTCCGTTTTGTTAGTGCAGACGTGGAGTACGTTAAATTGTGCTAGCTTGCTTTGTAGTTGCCTGTGCATGTGTCCATTTATCTGTGTATCCCTTGCAGCTGGTTCCTGTAGGGGTATACCCCATGCATTTGGAGTTGTATGTGCTTTGTAGACTTGTACTTCCACATTGTGCAGATGGTCATGACATTTGTTTATGGTACTGTTTGTCCTGGGACACATGTAGGGCCCTTTCCTGTGCACATGTTTTATGGGCATATGCAGATTTATACGTCTCCCAGTGCAGCCTCCTTTCCTGAGTGTTCCTGGTGCCCCCATCACAATAGTTCAGGTATTGTGTGGCTATTGCCCTTTGTCTATTTGTCTCTCTGTGTATTGTGCATGCCATTGTCCTTTCATTGTGCTGTGATGTGTGTGATATGTGTGTCAATTGCAGGGTTATTTAACGGTGGTGTTGTTTGTGTTTAATGCCACATTGTTACATATGTGTGGTGTATGTGACAACAGTCGCGGCCCATGTGGAATATGGGTGTGTGCCTTGCTTTTGTATGTGTGATGTTTGTGTGTTGTTGTGTAGCCTTCACTGTCCCTGTCCCTGTGCCTGTGCCTGAGATGTGTGGCCGTGTGTTTCTGTGTAGTGTTATGGTGCAGTGTGATTGACCTGCCCAAATAGGGGCGTACTGTGACTGTACATGTGTCCTTCATGGTATCTGGTTCAGATACGGTACACAATGCCAAGTGTACTTGCTGCCTGTAGCGTGTCCCCCCATATGATATGGTCAACGGTATTACGATCTGTTGTTAAGGTTTATCACACAGGTAGGTGTGTGTACATTGTTTTGAAATTTCTGTTAGTTTTTCATAGCATACGTACAGAACATCCAAAATATTGCTGTATACATCTGTCAATGAATATATCCGTGTTCAGAGGTAGCATTATATATATGCTTCTATGTTGAGACAGGAGTTACTGGTTCAGTCCTTTAACTGACAAGCAATCTTAACTTAAGCCAAACAAACAAACTGGAAGATATGCGTCTGTAAATGGCAAGAGAGTTACAAACAAGCGCATTACATTTTCAAGAAGGGTGAGGTACAACGCTCGCAGCAATTACTGTGTGTTATTGAAATGGCATGCCAATATACTCATGTTGTCCCAGTATCCCTGATACTCCGCCTCCTAACAGCGAGACATCCACCTTCCAAGGTTCCCAATATGAGGAGTTGGTATGCAGTGCTGAAATGTGAATGCCAGGGGGAGGGGAGGGAGGACCAGTACCTTTATTAAGCAGGGCTATATAACCATTTAATTAACTAACATGACAACAGAAAACCTTGCTATATGGCCTCACATTCCCATTAGTGTAGAGTGTAGTAATGGTGCTCAATACATTCTGAACATGCCTGTTGTCAAACATGTATTCTGGAACAAGAGAACTTGTACCAACAACTTATAGCTCAAATTAGGAATGGAGCACACCTAAACAAGTGAAAGGGATTACAATTTCTAGTTCAATACATGGAATCCATAATACTGTTGAGAAATTTGATAAATAGACGTACTGTAATTTAAGAGAAAAATAGACCTACGCTATAAGACAATGGTGTATGATGTATCCGAGACTGTACTGTTACAATACTTTTAATACCAAGCATATCTATAAAATGTGCATGTGTACAACAAAAGATTTGTGAAAGACCAACAAGAAATATATAATAAAGCCAAGTCAAATATAAACAAAAACACCACACATTTGTCCCAAGACCTATGACTTAGTCACAGCCTCGTATTTTGTGTTTTGGCAATGTCCAAGCCTCATGCTGCAATAAGTTCATCAGTAGCCGAATAATGTCCAATTCATTGGTTTGTTGCACTGAAAGTTCTTGTCATCCAATATGGAAGATCAACATGTAATTTAATAATCCATTTCAGACCGATGTAGAAAATAAATTTGTAGATCAACAATCCAATTCAGCCATAATCTAATTCAGCCGACACGTGTTTCGTCCCAAGCGGGACTTTATCAAGGCTGATAAAACAAATCATATCATTTCTTAATATCACTTGTTTTTCCATAAATACTTTGACCAATCTACCATCTTGCACCAAAAAGTGAATTTTAAAATCCAATGTGATACCACACACCAACTACGTGTGAACACATCTAAGCACCTAAAAGTGTGATAAGAAAAGGACCTCTACATCAAAACACCAGTCAACATGCCAACAAAATTCTATGTATTCAAAGTAGTATTAGACTTACACAATATATCTAAAACAGTAGCTTTTGTATTAACTGAAATGCCGGAAAGAAGACAATAATTATCAGGTAGAAAGAGGGAAGAGAGAAGTGCATGCTATATAACCATTTACTGGGTCGCTGTGGCACATCCCTTAAAGCAACGTTCGTTCTCAATCATGCAGCTCCTGCATATAAATGTCCCAGCCACTTGCAATTGGGACCTTACGCAACCCCTGGCTTCCTTTTGCCCAAGTACAACCCCTTCAGCTCTTCCCCATTTCAACAAAGCAGCGCCCCAGTGGTAAAGTGTTCAGAGCGTGGGCGACTTCCAACTCATAATAATGACTCGTCTGCCTGTAATGAGGGCTAGATCAATAAAGCGACTAGTTACAACTGCTTACTTGGAGCGGCAGAAGAAAACCAACTGGGTGCTTTCTGACATATTCATGTCTGTACGCTGGCCCCCATTATTTGTTGCCAAAAACAATCCAATTTTGTACAGGAGCAGAACATGTGGAATATATTGGCAACTGGATCATGACAACGGGGCATGCTGATGAAGTCCCAAACATGTTATTCAGCGTGTCCAGTGTAAGATTTGCCCTATGTAATATATTGTACAGTATATATCGGAACTTAGCATTTCTAGACACATTTTTGTGGTATGTCAGTACCCTGTCCCATTCTTTATCCTGAAATTCTCTACCCACATCTTGTTCCCATTTCTCACACAGCACCTGCAGAGGGTCCCTGGTTGTGTGTGCCAGCGCCCAGTTGAACAAAGTGATTAAGCTCTTCCCACTGCCCATGATGTGGAGAGCATGCACTAACGGGTGAGAATCCGGTTCTGAGTCCGTTATGCGCCACTGCTCAGCTAGTATTGCAGTTAACCTAACATGTGCCATGAAATGTCCTCTCTGGAGTCCCTCCTCACTGTGCAAATGATCAAAGGACTTGAGTACTTTATCACGGAATAATGCTCCCACTGTGTCAATCCTTAATGCTTCCCATTGCTGTGGTAAGTGTGTACTTACGATCGGTGGCATCCATGACGGAGTTGATTTGGATCTCTTGTGATGACCACTAGCAGCAGCAAGATGTGTGTGATGTGTACTATGGCAGCAGTGGACATGTAATGCTGCCTGCAGGTGAGTGTCTCCCTTTATACTGTCCATTTCCACCTTCTGAAATGTAGTGGCAGGCCCGCCACGGTCACATAGGAGGTGTGCAACCTAATAATGTGTCCGGAGGAAACAGTGTCTCTGCCAGCCTGTTCATGCTGCCTTGTAACCGTGGTGGTCTGTGCTGCCTGGCAGTGCCAGCGGAACCACAGTGGTATTTGCTCCATGGGCCCATATGACTCGGAATCCAGTGGTCTGCCCGCCAACCTGATGGCAGTCGGACCGTCACAACTGGCATGGCAATCGACGGACTGCCAAACTCATAATGAGGCCCTAAATCTAAACCCAGCCAAAGTGAACTTGTGCCTCATGTTAGAATCCTGAGGAAGGTAAGGCTCCAGGCCTGGAACAGTTTTTAAAAGGAAGTGTCCCCTCATCAAGGGTTTCATCAGCTGATACTGTTCTCTAGCTGAAGAGGCATGCTCTAAAAACAGAACCTTCAACCTATGGACGTCAGAGATCGACAAAGACTGGGGCTTAAGGAATGTGTCCTCTCTCTTTAGGAAGGAAAAGGCAGCCTTCACATAACCAATCCACTGGATTCTTCATTTGTGCTCAACGGACAAACAATCTGCAAGAATCTGTCTGTTTAGCTTGAGAATCTCCCTAGTCCATATTTTGATACAGCATAACAATTAAATAAGGCCAACTGTGTCAAATGAATATTTGGTACCCTGCTCCACATGGACTCAAAAGGCTGGGGTGTTTTAAGACACCTGCACCATCCTTCTTAAAAACTGAGTTTCAACATTCTGAATTTTATCTATCCTCGCATACTCTCAGACCTTGCTGCCATGCAGGGCCTGAAACACACATTTGGCCTGATAGATCTTGAGCAGGATGATTGGTATCCAAGAGCCCTGTCTGCACGTGAAACTTGACACATTCCCTGTGGCCTTGACTAGCTCCACACTCCTCCCATCAATCAGGGGCCTCCAAGTTTTCTTTGCATCAAATAACACCCCTAAAGAAGGGAAGGTTGAAACTTTTGCCAGGATATAGTCTGTCACCTTGAAAGTCATTGAACTAGTGGCCCTGGGACCTATGACCATAACATAAGACATCGTAAAATGTATTGCCAGATCTAAACCCCCCCCATAAAAACAACAGACTTGTCCAGGAGTAGCTGCAACCCTACTGCAGTATGGGCTATGAGAACTACATCATCAGCAGATAACAATACCAGAAGTGATCTTAGACCCACCCTCAGGCAATTTGTCTAAACAGAAAGAAGGGCTTCCTCAGGACCATAAATGTTTAGGGTGAACAAGAAAGACACAAGAATGTACCCCTTATGAACACCCCTACTGGTGGAAAAAGGCTGGATGTGGGCGGTTCCTTGGGAAAATCGCACTGAAGCTGAGGTACGAGAGTGGAAGTCAAATAAAAGGGCCACTATATTTGGGTCCATCCCTAACGCAGACCCCACAACTTTTCATGATTGATCCTATTAAAAGTGGACATAAGGTCCATGAATGCCAGATACAGAGATTCCGACCACATGACCGTATACTTGTTGATAATTAAGTATAGATTCAAACACTGATTGAAAGTCTACAAACCAGATCCAAAGCCAAATTGAACCTCCACAGGCATATTATTGGCTTCCGTCAATGCCATCAGCATGTTTAGGATGACCCCCCTAGAACCTTAACTACTACAGCAATCAGAGAGATTGAAGGATAGCACTGGGGTTATCTTTATCCCCCTTTTTGAAAACGGGTACAATTACCGCAGTGGACAACTGGAGCAGCGCACCTTTCCCTGCCGGTGCATTCAGAAACAGGCTCAAAGCGGAACCCCAGATCTCAATATTGTCCACATACAAATATAGGGGTTCCCATGGGTGCCAGTGGCCTTGTTATGCGATGCAGCATGAATGCTCTTGGTAACCTCCTCCACTGTAAACACTACACTAGCCGTCTTTACCGCCTGTACCACCCCCTCCACACACCCCTGAATGGCCCTAAAGTTATACACCTCCTCAAAGTGGTTGATCAATTGTTGCTCTGAAATATGATGACAAATTGCCAGGCCGTTACCCTCTGTGAAATAGGACCTGTCTTATACACTCCAAAAAAGAGAGCTATCTCTAAGCTAACATGCCTGCCATAGCTCATCCTAGTCAGCTTCCCTCAAGTGTCAATTCCTATCCCTGGAAGCCGCCTCAAAGGCCACCTTCAACCAATGCAGGCTCCGTGAACAGTCCTTAACAAACCAATTAGGACCCTGCACAGCCGAAATTGGCACCAGAGCTGACAGTAATTCTGAGGATTGAAGGCTAAGACTGCAAATGCATGCAAAACATCCCTCCCCAGGTACTAGGGTCCATACAAGTAGAAATCTCATGCTCACAATCAGAAAAAGAAACATGTTAAAAGATAAGGGGTCCATCTGCGACCATGAAAGCCTCCTATCTTGGTCAACCAGAGAAAGTCCCCCCGATCCACCCCCTTCACCCTGACTGCAATAGCTCCTTCAATACCTAGAAATAGAGGATTGTGGTCACTGAAGGGGCTATGAATGATATTGCTGAGGGCCACAGACTGGCAGTACAGACTCCATGGGGTTGCAATAACTCAACAAGATGGGACAGGGATAGAAAGATTACATACCACAGGAACAATGTGCAGCCCAAACTGAGGTGCTGCCACACCATTTATATTGTCCAGAAATGTAAAACAATAAGGGGGATGAAACAAAGATTAAATCAATGATGGACGTACAGCCCCTCACTTTGAATGTTAGCAAAATAGGGGAATTAGAAGAATCAACCAACTTCTCCAAAGCAAAAACAAGATTATGAGTGTCTAGGAAAGTAGTATGTTCTGGACCCTTCCAAGTGTGAAGTAGATGGAGCCCCTCATTCAACATACATTTGGGCTTCTTTACATCAGCCACTAGTGGACACTCACAAAGATGACAACTGAAGTCTCTAACAAGAATTATCAGCTCCTTTCCCAGACCAAACTCCGACAGGGAATCCATTCCTAAAAGTAAGTGATGAAGACTAGAAACTCCATTTAGCCCAGCCTTTGCACTGTAGCAGTTGACCAACACTATTGGGGTGCAACCAGGAACTAAGAGCTTCAGCTCCTGCATCATATGTGCATTCAAATACATATCCTTCATGTGCCCACACAGTTCCACTGCCACAAAAGTGACCAGACCCCCACTGGCCCTCCGTACCACTGAAGGTACTGCGGGGGCAAAATATGTCTTATATCCTTCTAGAAAGAAGGAACTTTCACCTCCCAAGTTTCCTGGAGACAATCTGATACAATTTGACAAACTGTGCCCAGATAGGGTCATTAAACTTGGAAGGCAACCCTGCAATATTCCATGATAGCAACTTTGGGTTGTTTGAATTGCCCACTAAGGTGACATCTGGTGAAGTAGCAGGCCCAGAGGATGGCCCAGGTAAGACAGAGGTGGCTCAGTCAGTTGCATGACTCAAGGTTAGTTAAGGAAGCAAATCTATTTGCCAAACTCAAAGGGGCTGCAGAGAAGGTGAGCGCCAGCTTCCATGAGAGAACCATTTTTGACAAACCAAGTTCCACTGAGGGCTTCAGACCAACTCAGGCATATAAAAGAAACCCAGTGGAGAACTAGGACCAAACCAAGATGGACAGCACAACACCCGGAGATTGGACCAAGGAGGGTGGGCCACCTCACCTTTTCCAAGTGCTGACAGGCGTAGGACGGGCCTGTCCTTGGACTCGGCTTTGCCCGGGCATGGCCAGCACGCATCCTGTGTAGCAGTATCAGTGAAAGTCCCATATACCACAGTGAATGGTTACAGCTGTTGCAGGGCTGAGGGCCTCGTCCTGAGCCCTCAAAGATAACTGGGACACATAGGGCCAGATGTAGTAAGCCGTTTGCATGTCGCAAACTGCATAAATCGCAGTTTGCGGCATGCAAATGGCAGAACGCGATGCTCATTCCCAAATTTGGGAATGTGACTCGCAAATAGTAAGGGGTGTTCCCTTTCTATTTGCGACCGCATCACAATTCAGAGTTGCTTTGCGACCACCAATTCGCAGTTACCACCAGTGTCACACTGGTGGTAACTCATTTGCAAAAGGGAAGGGGTCCCCATGTCAAAAAAAATATTTTTTCAGAGCAGGCAGTGGTCCTATGGACCACTGCCTACTCTGGAAAAAAAGGAAACCAAATGGTTTCGGTTTACTTTTCATTTTACAACTCGTTTTCCTTTAAGGAAAACGGGCTGCAAAATGAAAAAAATAAACTGCTTTATTTATAAAACAGTCACAGGCATGGAGGTCTGCTGACTACAGCAGGCCACCATCCCTGTGAGTGCAGGGACTCTCTATGGGGTTGCAAAATGCGACCCACCTCATGAATATTGATGAGGTGGGACTTTGCGACCCCATAGCGAGTCGCAGAAGGTGTCTGAGACACCATTCTGCATCCAATTCTGCATCCAATTTTGTGACTTGCAAATTGCGAGTCGGTCAGACACGCAATTTGCAAGTTGCAAAATTGGATTTTCCTACATCTGACCCATAGTCCCCACCAGCACAGCAAAGCCCGTAGGAATCCTTTTGTATAAAAGTTATGCATGCACTGTTAGATAAACGATTATATAAGACTTACTAATAAGTGTTTTAATTGCCAAACAACCTTAGAACAACAGATCACTCAGAAAAAAGCAGTAAGCCTATAAACATATACTTTGCTCTTTGCATGAAGCTCCTTGATGGCAGTTTATAGCAAAGTATGCGATATTAAAGAGAATATAACTTGTGTCACACCAGGAGTTCTTTAACCAGGACAGTAATACACTGAGAAATCACCATAAAATACAAATGTGTGACCTACCTGCTACATGCTGTGTTTGACAGCAGGCACAGTACCTATAAATAGACTTAGTACACTGTTCCAGTAGATCTACATGCAGGGAAAAGAGGTGTCAGTATTGGCAGGAGAGCCCTCAAGCATCGACTAGGATGCTAAGCATCATCATTGGGCAGTCTCCTCGTCAGACCGGCACTGCAATGTCTGGCGGACCACCCCACATACAGTGGTGGCACTCAACCGGAGATGGTATAGCAGATCCAATAAGGTCTGCAGTACATACTGACAAAGAAAGACAGGAGAGTGAAAAATAGGTTAAAATTGGCTCTGAGCCTCCGGTATCATTATTTAATCACTCAAAATGGGGATCAGGCCAAGATTAAAAAAGAAATAGAGGAGTTAATGCGGGGAATAATGTCCCACTGTACTCCCAAAAAAAGGAAAGGAGATGGTGTACCTGGTCCTAACACAGTGTGGTCAAAATGTTTCACGCCTCTGTGGTCAAAGAATGATCCTATGGCGCTTCATCAGGACCGTGAACTACTACTTCTCCTATTAATATCAAACGGTAAGTGCTAGAAGGTCACTTACTGAACGCAGACTATTTGTCACTGTCAGTTGGTCAGTAGGTCGCCCTGCATGAAAAATAGAAACAAAGATGTACATTGGTGTCTATAACATTAAAAATGTAAAGAATGTGATAGACATAATTACCCCGAAAACAAAGTATGGCACATTGGACATGACACAGAAGGCTTACCATTCCATGGAGAGAAAGGGCATCATAGGGACATGTAAACCTCAAACCAAAGGAGAGTTTACTACGTGTGGAAAAAATAACCTTAAAGTGCATTGACAGAATGAGTAATCTGAAATGGCGCGTAAAAATATATACCATGTACATACAGTCACTGGGTTGAGCGCCCAAATATATTCCAAGTCTAAAGGTGTTAAACATGCTGTCACTAGAAATATAAAAAATTCAAGAAAACAACATACTCAACGAACATTCCAAGAATTGGAACATGTCAAATAATCAGTGTTTATGTTGAACAAATGAAAAATGATATATATTTTAGACTAGTACATCGTCAATGAATGTCAAAGAGACATTTAACTCAAAAAAAACCTGTGTCCAAACAACCGATCGTTATAAGGAACTCGGGTTACTGTACAGTCAGGCAACAATGGAGCTGACAACACTCGTAACTAAGTTTACACGTACTTGTCAGGAGAAAGCAAGGTTATTTTTAAAAGTGCGTGCTGACACACACCATAGCAGGTCTAAATCAAGAATTATGGCATTGTAACCCAATTAAGGGAAAGCGCGGTCTTAAAGGCTGTGCGTAGGCAAAATAACAGCAACAAGGAGGACTTACTTCTGTCTTCCTATGGTCCGGCCGTCACACCTACCCGGGGTCGCGTGCCTGAAGAAAAAGGCACAGCGCGCTTGGGAGGTTATAAACAGTCGGCAAATATGCTGAGCCCGGAAACCACCATTGTCCGTGATCGGTAATAAAAACTGAAAACGGACTCAAAATCAAAAGCAAAAACATGTAGAAACGGCAGCCATCTTAGTATTCCCAGCTATTAAATTAGTCCATACTCAAAAGTGGAAGTCATCTGAAAACGGTGGGTTAAAAACTAAAGGATTAAAATAGCAAAAAGTGACACAAATGTAAGGACCAATGTGGTTAGTAATAACCTGTGACAGTGTTTAAAATGATTACTTATGATTAATCAGCCCTGTTCGTTGGGAATGTGGAACATATCCCAGAAGAAGGAAGAATCTTGGAGAGTATCAGGGGCATGATCCTGTTAACAGTGAGAGTAGTGAGGAAGCAACCGTACATAGGCCCACATAGCGCAAAATTGCAACAAGTGAGGAGTAACAGGCCTATGCAGAGGCAAATATGTTGTATACAAAATAAGATGATACGGTCCACCATGGGATCTCATCATTTAGACCCTCACTAGATGTCCTAAGTTTGAAAATCCAACGCTGTTCAGCCTGAAACAGATACTTAGTCATTATCATTGTATCTTGGCGCCTGTAAGACTATCCACCACAAATCGTCAGGGCCATGGTTAGCTTCCAAAAAATGCGAACTCAATTTAGTGGTGATACGAGAACATCTAATGTTACTGCGATGTTCATTGATTCTCTGCTTCACAGGTCTGGTTGTCATGCCAACGTATTGCAAATTACAGGGTCAGGTAATCATATAAATGCATTGGCGAGTATTGCAATTTGTGTGTCTGGTCAGACGCCAGGTACCGACATATTTCAAGTCCAATTTGTCAACCCGTTTGGTCAAGGGGCAGACATTACAAGAGCCACAAGGGTAATGTCCAGAGACTGGGGGTAGATTCCATAGGGTGGACTGGTTTTCATTATCGCCTTGTCTACGTGGCCGTGTATGGACAACTAGATCCCTGATGTTAGGGGATCTTTTAAAAGCAAATAGTGGTCTCGGGATCTGCGTGCCCCCACTTTGTAAAATGTTCCACCGTTTATTAATAAGCTTTTTGACGGTGTTAGACATAGGAGTGTATGTGGATACAGTACCAGTTTCTGCACGCCGAGGTTACATGGGGTGGGGTGGCACTCTGGGGGAGATAGGAGGGTTGGTGTGGGGGGGAAATATTATTAAAATTGTTAATAAAATAAAAGACATTTTAAAAACTTACCTCTGCTCCGTGCTGCGGTTCCTCCGTCTCCTCAGAAGGCAGGCACTGGCTCCCAGCCTGCCCTACAGCCAGTCCTGATGCTGCTCAGAGAAGCGTTAGGATTGGCTATGAGCACCCAGCCAGGGCACTCCCAGGCAGACTGGGAGCTTGTGCCTGCTCTCTCTAGCCTGGCAACACAGTGCTGGGCTCAAGAGAGCCCAGTGAGCATGTGTGTTTGGCCGTTCTTAGAGACAGCCGGCCCATCATGCATGTATACTGAGGTGAGTGTGCACTCCCCTCCATTGTTGTCATCCCCAATGCCCCCCCCACCTTTTACTACAAAATGATAATAAATGTTGTTTATATAGTAAAAACTTTGCAGCTGCTGGCGGGATGGACAATGCTCCTCCTCCATGGCAGAGGAGCCGCCACTGAGAGTAACCATTTATTCGATTTTATGATGAGTCAAATCTTTTAATAGACTGTATACAGATCTCTCCAGGAATTGCACAGGACACCAGAATTATCTTGCCCCTCCAATACCATATAATGTGCTGGGTACACTAAGATCTCTGCAGCAGATACGTTATGCTATTTTAAAATGCAGTGTTTTGCAACAATTAAGTAATCCAGAGGCGATTTACTATCGTATTGGTCCTTGCCGCCAATTTCATTGTGGCAAAGTTTTAAAAAATCCTAAGGGCAAGCAATCTTGTTGTGCCAAGTTGCATCATTTCCAAATGCAGGGATGAGCCATATTTAAAAGAATACAGTGCATCCCTGTGTTTCCCCCGGCACCGGCGATAATTTAGCAGCCTAGGGACACCTTCCTCCACAAAAACAGTCATTGATGGCGATTTGCTCCTTCTATGTGTGCAGCACACATAGAAAGAGCAAATAACGAGGAGAAATAAAAGTATTTCTCCTCGTTGTGCCACTCTAACGCCTCAGGTTTATGATTTCTCGTAAATCTGAGGCAGTGTGAAAAAGCAACGGTGTTGCGTGGTTACGCCCACAGCAACACCCATTGCACACCCCTTAGCTGCAGAAAATTGCATTGGGTGGCCCATATCTACAAGGCCATGTTGAGTCAGGAAAAGGGGCATAACGCCACTTTGTAGGTAAGTAGCACTGCACAGCACCACCGGAGCACAACAAAAAGTAATGCTCCGGTGGCACTAGGGCCTGGTAAATGAGGCCCATAATGCATAAATTGGCGGTCAGACTACAATGTTTGTGACTCCATCTCCCTCTGATGCCAGCCCCTCACCTACATATTTGTGGGTTTCCACAGTAGATGTACACTGTATGCACAAACATTTGAGCTGTTACATCCCGTGTCATTTACATGAGAGAGGGTAGCTCACTGTTTTCACACAGATGACTACTCACGCATAAGTATAAAACCTATAATTCTCTTGAGAATTGCATGTATCAAGCCTAAAAAGTGGTATTCAATTGTGCCCACCTTTATGGAGTCAGAGAAGCTGCACACTCCAAATCTCTGTACATGGAGGTCATATGTAGGGTCATATTTATAGGTTTTAAGCGAGAGCAACTCAGTACTCTGGTCTTATAAAATAAAATTCATTATTACACATAAGGAGTACCACCTGGATGCATTTCCTCAAACTTGGTGCCATCCAAGATTAGTTACTCAGACCATAGATGGCACTATGGCTCGGTGAGTTGAGTGCTACCTGCTGAAACGTCGCTTGCTGCAGATCACACGTTTTATTCCCATGAAGACCGACTCAGATTTTTGTCCCTTTGACATGGGTGAATCTATTGCCATTAAACTGGGCAATGGTAATGTAGTGTTGACACAGGAAGTGGCCAACACCATTTGCACAGACTTGGAAGTGGTCGGAAGGAGGAGACCCCCTTGACGGAGGTGCGAGATCGATCACACAAGGAGGACGGAAGGGAGGCTATAAATAAAGGTGAGAAGGAGGGAACAGGTTAACGGGAGTACAACTTTTAAAGTAAAAGGTTGTGGCCAAGCACCTGTGTCAGTCGTTATTTATGCGCAGTGCGCAAGCGACCCATCACAACAGTTGGCGACGAGGTGGGCCTATCGCGATCGGTAGCAGCATCACCCCAGAGCGCACTACCAGCCTGACTGGTGCTCTGCCTCACCTGCACGGCCCAACGTGGCACAACGGCAACCCGACAGCCGCCTGCCGTCTCCAGAACCCGTCCGGCAGTTCACAGGACATTGTCAACACCGCCGCACGGTTGGCGAAACCAAAAAACCTCAGTAATGGAAGACACAGTGCGCACAGTTCGGCGGCTGCACTTACTTTGAAACAGCTGCCCTGACTTTCAGCACAGCTCAGGCAACACGCCAGGAATCGGCGCCAGCCGCGATCGGAAGAGTCATTTTATATGGACAGCCCTACCCAGTGCGAGTGTCCGCTTCAGGTGAGAAAACCCCCTCGATTAACGAGGGCTGCCACGCGCGTGCTGCAATAAGCCTACAGACCCAGAGAAAAGCCATTTTACTGCTAGCCTGTGTCACATCCAGCCCCCAGCACCCAAAACCTGCACAAGGGCACCACAACAGCAGCAGTTTGGGCACACAACAGCTACAAAAAAAAAGAAAAAAAATCTTTTTCCCTTTTCCCAAAAAATATTTTTTTCCTGCCTTCAAAAAAAAAAAGAAAAAGGAGAAAGTGAGATAGAATCAACGCCGAGCAAAACTACCTCAAGCCCGCACGCACTAGTGAAAGCAGTGAAGCCCAGGCCACCACACATTACCTCACCGCAACCAAAGCTCTCCTTACCAGGGCCGGCATACCACCACTGGAACCTTTCACCATCAGGGGCGCACCTCCCACCCAAGCCGCAAGATGGAAAGTCTGAGTGGAGTGCCGCGAAACATACTTTGAAGCCCTGGATGTCCAGCCAGAAAGACGAAGACCCCTCCTTCTCTACATCGGCGGGGCAGACATCCACAAAG
Source organism: Pleurodeles waltl (assembly GCF_031143425.1). Lineage (NCBI taxonomy): Eukaryota > Metazoa > Chordata > Amphibia > Caudata > Salamandridae > Pleurodeles > Pleurodeles waltl. Next base: position 4,802,258 of record NC_090439.1, read on the forward strand.
TCTTTAAATCAGTAATTGAAGTGAGGCCGCGTACATACGAAACCGTGAAAGGAGCAATCACTGCACATTTTGAGCCCTATGCGAACCCAGACTAAGAGAGGTTCCAATCCCGCCAAACAACAGACGAGTCCGTCGACGTCTTTTATGCCAGACTGAAAGAATTAGCCAGCACACTGCCCGACGAGGAGGACGAAATCCGGGCACAATTCATCCAAGGGTGCTCGTCATCAAAGCTCCGAGAGCGCATCCTGCAACAACCAAACATGCCCATGAAGGAAATCCTCACCCTCGGACGGTCTCAGGAACTATCGCGAGCTCGAGCGGCACAGGTGGAACAAGTGCAAACGGCCCAGGGGAAAGCGGAGGCAGCCAACGCGGTGACGGCGAATACACCGCAACCAAAAGGGGACAGCTATAAAGGAAGGCTAAAAGGTAAACCATGCAAGTGGTGCGGCGGTCCGGCACCACATCCGACCACCTGCCCAGCTTGGGACAAAACGTGCAGCGCATATGGAAAAGCCAACCAGTTTGCGAAAGTCTGCAGATCCACACCCAAACCAACAGCTAACACCACGAGGAAGTCAATAAAAATGGTCGAAACCACGCCAGACCCAGACTCGGACAGCGATATGGACAACGACCAGCACACAGTTCACGTGGTGCACGCCATTGGGAGCCGACGACTACCCACATGCCAAGTTGTAATCCAAGAATCCTCCATACCAGCACTAGTAGACACCGGCGCCTCCATAAATCTGATGGCCATGGACATATATAAGACCTTACCCAAACCGCAGCCGCCACTCCGACCCACAAATGTACAGGTATTTGCGTTCGGAAACACCCGACCCCTAGAAATTGCGGGGGCATTCACAACAGAAATCTCCCATGGTGCAACCTGAAAAGCCACAAAAATCTACGTCTCCAAAGATGGCGCAGGGTTCCTGCTAGGCTGCCAAACTGCCCAAGACCTCAACCTAGTACATTTCGCGTTTAGCATCCATGCTAATGCGCTCCGATACCTACCAGAGAAATTCAGCTCCCTATTCGAGGGCATCGACTGCCTGAAGGGGCCCCCACTCCGGCTCCACATAGACGACTCGGTCACCCCCACATCCCTCAGACATCGACGAGTGGCATTCCACCTTCGCCCCAAAGTTGAACGCGAACTCCAACTCCTGGAACAAGCAGGCATCATTTAAGGGTATCAGGCCCCACACCGTGGGTATCTCCAATCGTAGTTGCAAGGAAGCCCAAGCAACCTGATGCTGTCCACATTTGTGTCGACATGCTCATGCCAAACCTAGCAATCAAAAGAAAAAGACACCTGACTCCAACCATAGATGATATCATCAGCGATCTAACAGGATCAAACTGATTCTCAAAAATGGATCTCCGGTCAGGATACCACCAGATGATGCTACGCCCGAGTCACGACCCATAACCACATTCTCCACACACAATGGCCTGTGGCGGTACAAGCGACTCAACTTCGGCATATCTAGTGCAGCAGAAGTCTTCTAACATGTCATAAAAGAAGTCCTGCAAGGACTCCCAGGAGTCCTAAACGTGAGCAACGACATTCTGGTTCACGCCCCCACCATCGAAATACACCTAAAGAGGATGCGAGCTGTATTCCTGAGACTACAGAAACGAGGACTAACGCTCCACTGGGAGAAATGCGAATTCCTGAAAGAGGAGATCTGCTTCTTTGGATATCAGTTCTCCAAGAACGGCGTCAGACCAGACCCCAAAAAGTCAGAGACATCCAAGAAGCCCCAGCGCCCACATCAGTCTCGAGAGTCCGAAGCTTCCTAGGCATGGTCCCATACTGTGGCTGCTTCATGAAGAACCTTGCAGACATCACCGGACCGCTATGACGGCTAACGCAAGCAAACCACCAATGGGAATGGGGCGGGGAACAAGAGCATGCCTTCCAAGCCACCAAAAACGCACTTTCCGTCGACACCACGCTAGCATTCTTTGACCCTCAATGCCACACACAGCTAGTTGTCGACGCCAGTCCCACAGGCCTAGGAGCAGTGCTAGCACAGAAACAAGACTGCGGGGAGTGGGCCCCCATCGTCTTTACCAGCCGCACGCTCACACCAACAGAGCGGAGGTACTCACAAATTGAACGGGAGGCCATCGCCATTCACTGGGGGTGCCGCCATTTCCATCTCTATCTGTATGGCAAGTCGTTTTCCGTGGTGACCGACCACAAGCCCCTGTTGCCTCTTTTCAAAGGTTCGTCCTCAAAGCCACCACCCAGAATAGAAAAATGGATCCTGCAGCTCCAAGAATTTGATTTCACACTCGAATACCAACCAGGCACAAAGAACCCTGCGGATTTTCTGTCCCATCATGATCACCTGGCCACACCCCAAGAAGTAGAAGAGGCCCAAGAAACAGATGAGTACGTGCGGTTTGTGGTAGATTGAGCCAGACCTCTGCCCATACCGGTCAGTGAAGTGTTAACAGCAACCAACCAGGACAAATGCCTACAAATTGTCATAACAGCCACCCTGACAGGAGACTGGCGGCCGTTTCAACGCCCAGACACCTTCTGCACACAGGAGGCCCAAGCCTGCCTACAGGCACTGTTCAACGTATGCCACAAATGCTCGGTGAGCAATGAAGGCTGCCTGTTGAGAGGTTTCCGCCTAGTAATACCATCCAGCCTGACAACCAGAACTGTGTCCTTCGCGCACGGAGCCCATCAAGGCATCATCAAATTGAAGGCCCGCCTCCGGAACAAGGTGTGGTTCCCAGGTTTGGACAAGCTTGTAGAAGACACCGTCAAAAGGTGTCTCGTCTGCCAAGCGAGTGGCTATCCAGACACCCCAGCACCGGTCATCACAGAGCAGGGGCCCTCAGCACCATGGCAAAGGGTAAGCGCAGACTTTGGGAGTCTTCCTGACAGGTCCTACATGATCATAGTAGTGGACGACTATTTTTGATACCCTGAAGTCGAAGTGGTACACTCAACATCCGCACACACAGTTATCCCAAAATTCGAGAAACTCGTGGCCACTCATGGGTTTTTCGGTGAGGTGCGCAGGGACAACGGTCCTCCTTTCAATAGCCATGAGTGGGCGGACTTCCCAGCCTCCACAAATACCAAACACCAGCGCATCACACCCCTGTGGCCACAAGCAAATGGAGAGGTGGAGAGATTCGTCAAAACCCTAAATAAGGTTATCCGCATAACTGTGGCAGAAGCTGGGAACCTAGAAAGCGCAATATACACTTTCCTAAGGGAATACAGGGTCATGCCTCACGCCACCACCGGAGTCACCCCAAGTCAACTCTGTTTCGGTAGAACGGTAACAGATGTCATCCCACATCACCCATCATGGGCAACACAACCACCGCCACCAGACAGGTCAGCAACAAGGAGAGCCAACACAAATGCATATGTGTTAGAAATGGGGTTTTTGGTTGGCAGTCAGGTTGCCCTCTGTCCAAGCAAGAACCCTCACTCTAGTCAGGGTAAGTCACACACAATCCAAAATCAGCCTGTGCCCACCCTCCGGTAGCTTGGCACGAGCAGGTCAGGCTTAACTTAGAAGGCAATGTGTAAAGCATTTGTGCAATAAATCATACAACACCATAGCATAACACCACAAAAATACACCACACAGTGTTTAGAAAAATATATGATATTTATCTGGGTATCTTCAGGTCAAAACGATCAAAGTTGCAATACGAATTTGTAAAGATATCACTGAAAAGTGATATAAAGTGTCTTAAGTCTTTAGAAAGTAAACAAAGTCTCTTTCAAACACAAAGTACCTGGTTTCTGTGGAAAATCTCCTCAGAGGGCCACAGGAGAAGAGGTACGTGGAAAACTGGTGTGTGCGTCGATTTCTCCTCAGCACACACGGACTTGCGTCGTTATTTTCCACGCGGGGAGTCATGCGTCGTTTTCCGGCGCGTGGACAGTCTCTTACTGTGGTTTGCGGGAGTACCAGATGTCCCGGGTCTGTGCGTGGATTTTCCTGCTTGTTTTCCGGCTGCGCGTCGTTCTGCGGGGCTGCGTGTCTAAGTTTCGATCTCACGGCAGGCGTCGCGTCGATTTCTCCTGCGGAGTCGGGCGGCGTTGTCCTTGCGAGGCCGTGCGTCAAAGTTTTGATCTCACGGCAGGCGTTGCGTCGATTTCTCCTGGGAAGTCGGGCGGCGTTGTCCTTGCGAGGCCATGCGTCAAAGTTTCGATCTCACGGCAGGCGTCGCGTCGATTTCTCCCGGGAAGTCGGGCGGCATTGTCCTTGCGAGGCCGTGCGTCAAAGTTTCGGTCGTCCCGAAGGTGTCGCGTCGATCAGCGTCGGTGTGCGGCGTTTTTCTTGCCGCGGAACAAGCTGTGCGTCGAAAAGTTCGGCGCACGGAGCGTCCAAGAGGAAGAGAGAAGTCTTTTTGGTCCTGAGACTTCAGGGAACAGGAGGCAAGCTCTATCCAAGCCCTTGGAGAGCACTTTTACAGCCAGACAAGAGTTCAGCAAGGCAGCAGGCCAACAGCAAGGCAGCAGTCCTTTGTAGAAAAGCAGACAGGTGAGTCCTTTGAGCAGCCAGGCAGTTCTTCTTGGCAGGATGTAGTTTCTGGTTCAGGTTTCTTCTCCAGCAAGTGTCTGAGTGAATGCACAAGGAGCTGTCAACTAAACCTAGCCAGACGTGGATTGAAGGGCACAACAAGGTTTTAGTGCAAAGAAATACTCACTTTCTGAAAGTGGCATTTCTAGAATAGTAATATTAAATCCGACTTCACCAGTCAGCAGGATTTTATATTACCATTCTGGCCATACTAAATATGACCTTCCTGCTCCTTTCAGATCAGCAGCTGCCACTTCAACAATGTATGAGAGCAGCCCCAATGTTAGCCTATGAAGGGGGCAGGCCTCACAGTAGTGTAAAAACGAATTTAGGAGTTTTACACTACCAGGACATATAACCACACAAGTACATGTCCTGCTTTTTACCCACACAGCACCCTGCTCTAGGGGTTACCTAGGGCACACATTAGGGGTGAGTTATGTATAGAAAAAGGGGAGTTCTAGGCTTGGCAAGTACCTTTAAATGCCAAGTCGAAGTGGCAGTGAAACTGCACACACAGGCCTTGCAATGGCAGGCCTGAGACAAGGTTAAGGGGCTACTGAGGTGGGTGGCACAACCAGTGCTGCAGGCCCACTAGTAGCATTTAAATAGGCACATGTAGTGCACTCTACCAGGGACTTACAAGTAAATTAAATAGTCAATCATGGATAAACCAATCAGTAGTACAATTTACACAGAGAGCATATGCACTTTAGCACTGGTTAGCAGTGGTAAAGTGCCCAGAGGTCAAAAGCCAACAACAACAGGTCAGAAAAAATAGGAGGAAGGAGGCAAAAAGTTTGGGGATGTCCCTGTCAAAAAGCCAGGTCCAACATGACCCCCTCCCAGCCTAAAGCCAGGGGAGAACAATCACTATCCTGATGTACTTCCCTGTTTGAGGCGACAGAACAAGGACCCAGGCCCACAACAGCAGGGGCATGCTCCAGTTCTTCGCCTTCCTGACTCCAATTGGATCCCTCTGTCCATACTCTCAGGGCCCACTAAGCCAACCCATGGGGAACCTTTCTCCTTACCTGCGGATCCCATCTGTGCAGCACCTAACCTTACTTTGCTCACAGATGTATCCCAGGAGCAGGATAGTACCACCATGACCAACACAGTGGTGTTGCCCACTCTACCCCCGGGGTGTGACAGTTGTCCCCTCCCCAGGGATAACCCTGTCCACCCGGACAGCAAGCCACAGTGATTACTGACAGCTGCCAGGGATGAGAGCCAGGCCCCAGGCCTCTCAAAGCTCTCCAACCACTGTGGCTGTAGAGAGTGGGGGGTGGTAGCCCCAGGTGCTGGGCACCCTTTAATCACTCCCCCTTCCACCAGGTCAGGGATGACAGCCTGAACCTGGTCCTCCCCTCTGGGGCTCTGTACCTTCCCTCCTGGAGCGGTACCCCCAGAGTCCAACATGGTCAGGGTGCTTACAGAAGTCACCCTGTACCATTCCTCCACCAGTGCAGGGCTGTTAACCTGCAACTGGCCCTCCAACCTGGGGTCTGTACCTTCAGGTTGGACTAGGGCCCGGGGTGAGGCTTCCCTCCCCCTGCCCTCCCTTCTGGGGTCCAGCACCCTCCAACTAGGAGTGGCCTCCTCAGAAGACAACATGGTAGGGGCACTGTTATCAGTAGCCCCTCCCTCCAGGTCCGGGGGGACACCCTGAACCTGGTCTTCCAGCCCAGGGTCTGTACCCTCAGACTGGATCACTGCCTGGCAAACCAGGACTTTCTGGGAGGCACACGTACCCCCCACCAGGTCAGAGTTTAACCTCTGCACCTGACCATTCAACTCAGAGTCACCACCCTGAAGTTGAACAATTTCCTGGCACGCCAGGACTTCCTGGAGGGCATACTGACCCTCCACCAGTCAGAGTTTAACCTCTGAACCTGGTTCTCCAACCTAGGGTCACCACCCTGAGGTTGGGCAACTGCCTGGCACACCAGGACTTTCTGGGAGGCACACCTACCTCCCACCAGGTCAGAGGTTAACCTCTGAACCTGGTTCTCCAACCCAGGGTCACCACCCTGAGGTTGAACAATTGCCTGGCACGCCAGGACTTTCTGGGGGGCACACCTACCCCCCACCAGGTCAGAGTTTAACCTCTGAACCCGGTTATCCAACCCAGAGTCAGCACCCTGAGGTTGGACAACTGCCTGGTACACCAGGACTTTCTGGGGGGCACTAGTACCCCCCACCAGGTCAGAGTTTAACCTCTGAACCCGGTTATCCAACCCAGAGTCAACACCCTGAGGTTGAACCATTGCCTTGCAGGCCAGGACTTCCAGGGAGGCACACCTACCTCCCACCAGGTCAGAGTTTAACCTCTGAGCCTGGTTCCCCAACCCAGGGTCACCACCCTGAGGTTGGGCAATTGCCTGGCACGCCAGGACTTTCTGGGGGGCACACCTACCCCCCACCAGGTCAGAGTTTAACCTCTGAACCTGGTCATCCAACCCAGAGTCAACACCCTGAGGTTGGACAATTGCCTGTCACAGCAGGACTTCTTGGGAGGCACACCTACCTCCCACCAGGTCAGAGTTTAACCTCTGAACCTGGGTATCCAACCCAGAGTCACCACCCTGAGGTTGAATCTTTGCCTGGCATGCCAGGACTTCCTGGGGGGCACACTGACCCTCCACCAGGTCAGAGTTTAACCTCTGAACCCGGTTATCCAACCCAGAGTCAGCACCCTGAGGTTGGACAACTGCCTGGTACACCAGGACTTTCTGGGGGGCACACCTACCCCCCAACAGGTCAGAGTTTATCCCCTGAACCTGGTTAGCCAACCCAGAGTCACCACCCTGAGGTTGAACCATTGCCTGGCAGGCCAGGACTTCTTGGGAGGCACACCTACCTCCCACCAGGTCAGAGTTTAACCTCTGAACCTGGGTATCCAACCCAGAGTCACCACCTTGAGGTTGAATCTTTGCCTGGCATGCCAGGACTTCCTGGGGGGCACTCTCACCCCCCACAAGGGACACACCGTCCCCAAGGGCCACACAAGAGTCTGGTTGGCGCAGGTCTCCCGACCTCTGCCCATCCGGCAGAGTCTGGGTTTCCCCCAAACCAGAAATGGTTTCACCTGGGTCATTCCTGGGGGGCTCTGCTCTCAGAGCTGTCCCCTGACTCTCAAGGTCCTCCACTGGGGTCTGCAACCCCCTCTCAACCCTATGTCTGGACTTCTGCACCCCCTCACTAGGAGGGGTACTGCCAGACACCAGAACTGTTGGGATGCTGGCTACAGTCACCCCCCCCAAGTTCTTCTGACACTGCGGGGCTTCCCTCAAAAGGTGGCCCTACGGTACAGGCTAGGCTTCCCTCCTGGTGTTCCCTCACGGAACCCTCTAGGACATGGGACCTACCTGGGACACTACAATCCTTTCCCACCTCACTCGGTTGGGAACCACCTAGACCACTCCCTTCAGGAGCACCCCCAAATGCCTCTTCAGACTCTCTGGTACTCACCCAGAAGTCTGCCTCCATTGTAAGTTCCCTGGGGTCAGAGAACTCACACTCCACCTGGTGTTGGCGTAGCTCTGGAAAATAAGGACCAGACATATGCTCTCCAGCAATTACATCATTCTGCCCTTCACATGTATTAACAACAGTACCCTTCACCCAACCACCCAGTAACTCAACCTTGGAAAAGCACTCTACCTCACCCTCCTGAGACTGGTGAGACAGTATCTGTCTGTCCCTGACACTCAACCCATACTCTTCTGGGATGTCTCTACACTCTATATCCAGGACGTCCACCAGGGGGGAACCCTTTTCTCTGTCACTCTCTGCTAGAGTCAGTAAAGTGTCCCTGCCCCCAGTAGGAATATGACTCCCTCTGCCAGTTCCCCAATCCTTCTCAGGGACCCTGTGCATAATGGGAACTACCTCATACCCTTGAACCGGATGGGGTGTGTCAACTCCCTTCTTCAAGTTGGGCACCACATCTCTGGGCTTGTGCCCTTCTTCAGCAGTACTAAATGCAAGATTTTTGCTGCCACCATCTGAACTGGACTCAGCCCTTCAGGCCTCCAGTTTCAGCTCTTTACAGCTCAGCTCTTGAGCTGCAATCTTTTCTTCTTCCAGGGCTAAGAGTCTTTTTGCCTCAACCCCTGCAAGATACTCCTCTAATTGCCCTTGGAGAGCACTTTTACAGCCAGACAAGAGTTGGGCAGCAGTCCTTTGTAGAAAAGCAGACAGGTGAGTCCTTTTAGCAGCCAGGCAGTTCTTCTTGGCAGGATGTAGTTTCTGGTTCAGGTTTCTTCTCCAGCAAGTGTCTGAGTGAATGCACAAGGAGCTGTCAACTAAACCTAGCCAGACGTGGATTGAAGGGCACAACAAGGTTTTAGTGCAAAGAAATGCTCACTTTCTAAAAGTGGCATTTCTAGAATAGTAATATTAAATCCGACTTCACCAGTCAGCAGGATTTTATATTACCATTCTGGCCATACTAAATATGACCTTCCTGCTCCTTTCAGATCAGCAGCTGCCACTTCAACAATGTATGAGAGCAGCCCCAATGTTAGCCTATGAAGGGAGCAGGCCTCACAGTAGTGTAAAAACGAATTTAGGAGTTTTACACTACCAGGACATATAACCACACAAGTACATGTCCTGCCTTTTACCCACACAGCACCCTGCTCTAGGGGTTACCTAGGGCACACATTAGGGGTGACTCATGTATAGAAAAAGGGGAGTTCTAGGCTTGGCGAGTACCTTTAAATGCCAAGTCGAAGTGGCAGTGAAACTGCACACACAGGCCTTGCAATGGCAGGCCTGAGACAAGGTTAAGGGGCTACTGAGGTGGGTGGCACAACCAGTGCTGCAGGCCCACTAGTAGCATTTAATCTACCTGCCCTAGGCACATGTAATGCACTCTACCAGGGACTTACAAGTAAATTAAATAGTCAATCATGGATAAACCAATCAGTAGTATAATTTACACAGAGAGCATATGCACTTTAGCACTGGTTAGCAGTGGTAAAGTGTCCAGAGGTCAAAAGCCAACAACAACAGGTCAGAAAAAATAGGAGGAAGGAGGCAAAAGGTTTGGGGATGTCCCTGTCAAAAAGCCAGGTCCAACAATATGCCTCCAGGAAACGGAGAGCTCGGGTGGTAACAGTGCGGTAGGTGATGCTGTCCTGGTCAAAGACCGCAACCCAGGAGGCAAGTTCAGTCTGTCTTTTGAGACACGGCCGTGGACTGTGACCGCCGTAAAAGGCAACATGGTGACAACCCGGCGGGGGCCAGAGACTGTGACCCGCAGCATGGCATTCTTCAAATGCCTGTCCCTAACGACACCCAGCGAGAACGGGGTGAGCAGCACGGATGAAAGGACAGACTCACACGGGGAACCTGCATGCCAGGAGTCGACAAGAGGAGGAGCGAGGACCACCACAGAACACCAGATAACTCATCCAGCACCAGAACAAGTGCAAGACCAACCCACAGGAGCAAAGACACCTAACAAGAGCGCAGAACAGATCCCAGTGTCAGACCGGTCTGGGAGAGAAAGGTACATGCTGAGGCACAACCCAGCCCCCTCTCGGCGATATGCAGACTTTGAGTGTGACTGACTCTAACAGAGAAGACCTAAGGAGAGACAGAACATCCTGTTTTGTCAGAGACCACAAAAGCTTTAGCATCATCTCAAGTTTGTGTTTGTTTCATTTTAGTTATTTCTCTCTTCCCCTGGGGAGGGATGTAGTGTTGACACAGGAAGTGGCCAACACCATTTGCACAGACTCGGAAGTGCTCGGAAGGAGGAGCCCCCCCCTGACGGAGGTGCGAGATGGATCGCACCAGGAGGACGGAAGGAAGGCTATAAATAAATGTGGGAATGCGGGAACAGGTTAACGCCGGTACAACTTTTAAAGTAAAAGGTTGTGACCAAACACCTGTGTCCGGGTCGTCATTTCTGCGCAGCACGCCAGAGACCCGTCCCGACAGGTAACATGGCTTCCATCACACTTTTTCTTATTTTTATGATTTTGCATAACATTGAGACACATTGAGTTTTATCAGAGCAGTTTACGGAGAACTTCAGAAAAAGTGGCAACAAAGGCCTTGCCACTTTCAAATGACAACAGATTTTTTTTTTAAACCAAACGCCAAGAACGAGAGAAAGAATGGAGGAGAGCCAAAAGGGGAAACGGGTGGTTAATGTGGGTAGGGTGAAAAAAAGAGGTAAGGGAGGAACAACTCTTAGATTGGGGTGATTCAAAGTGTAAGATGTAAATTGGGTACAGTGTCTCCTCTAGAGAAACTGAAGAAAAATAAATTATGACGATCCACTCAATCAGACATCTAAAATTGGCCAGTGGGACTTGTTGACAACTGCTTTGGCCACTGATAGGCAAGGAGGGCATCCACATGTGTCACCATAGAGGCCATAAAACTGGAAGTACTGGTGCGGGGTTTTGTGCCAGCGCCCTTGGGGAGTACCAATGTTAACCCTCATGACTGCAGGCGACATAGGCCTATATCACAGGCGTAACAAAGGCCCCCGCAGCAGATTATGTGAGCAATGCATGTGAAGCACAGCGTGCAGTGTCTTGGCCAAAAGGTCTTTGTACAGAATTTGCAACACCATCAACTACTGAACATTGCATAACTAATTTTAATGAATGCTCCCCATGATTTACAATTGACATATGTAATGGACAGTGTTTCTACGTTGCTATGTAATTTAGACCTCCACTTCGATTGGCAGGACCCCCAGGCCTGAGGTTGTTTAGAGCTGGCACCCATTTTAAAATCAATGACAAACACTGCCTACATTGGCTGTGCAATTTAATAATACAATTCGACCGAAAGAAAGGAGAAACCGAACTTCAAAACCAGTTTTATGAATTGCGCCCAGGCACTCTGTTTTGATTTTCCTGTAAAACTAGGTCCATCCACTAGTGTAACAAAGGTACCCGCAGCCCCAGCGGCGTGCACTGGCGGAGGGCCCCTGGCCTGACAGCTTCTGGTTGTGTGGGGATAGACCTCCTTCACGAGTCTATGTACCTTGCAGGGTGGCCCACTCAAGTTTCGTTTCACCACTGGGTCCATCGGTCTTGCAGCAGTTCAGTTTGTTTTTCTGTGTGAGGCTTGGATTCGGTAACGTACGTTTTTAAATATGTAAATAATAGCAACGTATAGTCAGGGCTAAATGATATACTTTGAGAAAAATAAACGGCCGCAAAACTTTAATGTATGGTTACTGGTTGAGGGAGGCCCAGGCTCGAGCGCCCTGCCATGTCAATTAAACGAGAAAAACACATGTGCTGCAGCTGCCATTTTCAGAGAGACAAAATGACGTTCCTTTGTCATATCGGTTACCGCGCCGAGCCCTCTTACGCTCTACAAACCAGGTTTCACTATTTGGAAGGCGCACAAGACGTAACATAATTCCTTTCATTTCAAGCCTATTTCGTCTGTGTCCTGGCGGAAGTGATACTATGCCAAACGCATCTTAGGTGGCCTCAAAGCACGCCGTACTTCAGAGAGATGCACCGTGCTGGCCAACTGGCCGAACGAGAACAGATCTTTTCTTTAAAGTTTTTCCTAAGCAATTTAATTTATATTTATATATATATATATAAAGCCCTTCCAATGCCTTAGCAATTCTTTCATACATTAAGAGGGATTAAGGGGCTCGTTTTTTTTAAAGTTCCTAAAATAGATGTCTTCAAAGTTTTGAATACAACAAAAAGTCTACTTTGCGAGGTTTAGCAAAAGGAGAAGCTGACTCACTCCAGTCTGACTCCAAGCAATGCACTTGGCAAAAGCCCTCTCGTTAGAATGCTAGGATTTTGACGCTTCTAGTAAATGACGCTCTTAAAGGTGAGTAATACATTTTTTTTCACCAGACTGTGCTTTGCTTACTTCTTCATGGCCCGCAGTGTGGCTATTTGAAACCAAGGATGTAGCACGTGTAGCTCAGGAGATGAGGGTGAAATGGTATTTCTTTGCAAAGCCATCTTAGCAGGATAGCATTACTCCTTTCTCCAATCGCACCACCTGAGGAATTTTTGGTAATGCTGTGTTTACACGGTGATCCATTATCAAACAGCACTGTCAGGTCACCACAATAGTGCATGTCCCCTGGGGGTAGCGTAAGAAATCTAAACCACTCAATCAAAGGCATGTTAGTAATGCGAGGTAAATGTGAGCAATACCTCTGGCAGGGTACAGTTACAATTAATGTGAGGCGATGCCTCTCACTGTGTTAGGCGATGCCATCTTGCCTGGTTGGACGATCGCATCTAATTTGAGCCTCTGGTGTTTTTTTAATGACAGTTACGACATCTCTCAGCTTCAAATTAATCAACTAGAATGGTATACGCCATGATTTGTGATACACACCTTTCCGAAAACAGCTTTTCTATTATAAATACAGTGTAATGAAAAGCATGTGCTGCGCAGGTTGTGAGAAAGTAGCCTCTTTCTAGCATGGTTACCCCCATATCTGGGCAGTTTGTCAGTGTCTGTCAGTGTGTTGTAACTGTGTCACTGGGATCCTGCTTGCCAGGACCCTAGTGCTCATGGTTTGTGGCCTACTTGTCAGTCTGTTTCACTGTTTTCACAGTATGCTTAACTGTGTCACTGGAGCCCGGCTAATCAGAACTCCAGTGCTTATGCTCTCTCTGGTTCAAATACTTACATTCTGGTATCCCAGTATTGCACTCCAAATTGGTATACTTTTCAGGACTGCCATTGCAGCCTGAGTGAAATAGTGTAAGCACTATTTCACAGCTATTTTCACTGCACCAGGTCACTTATAAGTCACCTATATGTCGAACCTTCAGACCCTGAAAGATAGGTGCATAGTACCTGTGTGTGAGGGCACCCCTGCCCTAGCAAAGGTGCCCCCACGTCGTCGAGGCCCATTTTCCAGGACTTCGTGAGTATGAGGATGCCACAGGCATGGGAGGGGTATCCTCCCAGAGCCTCTGGAAATGCTTTGAAGGGCACAGATGGTGCCCTCCTTGCATAATCCAGTCTGCACCAATTCAGGAACCCCCAGTCCTTGCTCTGCTGTGAAACAGGAAAAAGGAAAGGGGAGTGACCACTCCCCTGTCCATCACCACCCCAGGGGTGGTACTGAGAGCTCCTCCAGAGTGTCCCTGGGTTTTGCCATCTTGGATTCCAAGTTGGTAGGACACTCTGGGAGCATCTGAGTGGCCAGTGCCAGGAGTTGATGTAAGAGACCCCTCCTGATAGGTGCTTACCTGGTTAGGTGACCAATCCCCCTCTCAGGGCTATTTAGGGTCTCTACTTGGGTGTTTCTTCAGATTCGGATTGCAGTACTCCAGCTGGAATCCTCTGCATCCTTTACTTGATCTTCTACTGAAGGATCAATCGCTGACTTCTCCAGGAACTCTACAAAACTGCAACAAAGAAGCAAAGATGACTTCTACAACATTGTATCTTCAGCTCCTGCCAGCAACTGCAACAGTTTCCAGGTCAGTCATCCTCCGAGGGCTGCCTGCCTTCAGCCTGCACCAGAAGAACCAAAGGAATCTTCTGTGGAGTGACTGAGTCACTTTCCTGTTTCAGCAGGCACCTCTCTGCAGCGACGATCAGTGGCTTCAACCTCCTCTCCAGATGACACGCCTGGATCCAGCCACACGGGTGGTGGACTAAAGTGACTCCGGCAGTCCCACTGTCCAGCTGTCCAAATTTGGTGGAATTAAGTACCCCTGTGCACTGTGTGACTTGAAGTTGCCAAAGCTTGTGTGCTACCTTCCAAGAAGTTCTTTGCGCACAGCACAGCTTAGGCACCCAACACTCCATCCTGCGACGCTCAGCTTCCTGAGTGGTTCTCCGGCGGCATGGGAATCCTTTGTGGTGTGCTGCATGGGCCTCCAGTTACACCTTATTTGTCCCCATGCTGTGGGACTCTTGTGCCCGCTGCCTGGTCTTCTGAGGGCTATCTGAGTTGCTGAAAGTGCCCTCTGTTTCCCCCTCCAGGGTAGAGGCCACCAGGTCCCTCCGGGTCCCGGGCAGCGCCATTTTCCTCTAACTGCAAGCTTTGCGTGTGCCAAGGCTTGTGGCAGAATCCAGCTATGCAAACCAGACTGCATTCATCCATCCGGCGTGGGACATCTTCTGCATGAACCAGGAACCGACATCTGTCTTCTTTGGTGCAATACTGACTTTGTCTTCTCACTGGTGGTTCCACTTTTGCACCTTCATCCGGGTTAGGAGGGTCTCCTAGTCTCACTGAACGCTTCTTGGACTTGGTCCCCTTCTTCCACAGGTCTTCAGTTCCAGGAATCCATCATTGGTGTCTTGCAGTCTCTTCTGGTTCTTGCATTATCTTCTATCACAACTTCTAGTTTGTTTTCGGAAACTCGCTGTGTTTTACTCCTGCTTTCCTGGGCTCTGGGCAGGGGTACATTTTCTTACACTCCCAGTGCCCCTCTACACACTACACGTGCTTAGGTGGGGAACTGGCTTTGGCATTCCACTATTTTTAGAAAATAGTTTGTGTTCCCCCTAGGCCCATTCCAACCTATTGTGTTTTTCACTATTTGCACTGTTTTCATACTGTGTACTTCCTGTTTCTGGTTACTAGTATATATATTGTGTTATTTACTTACCTCCTAAGGGGGTATAGCCTACAAAGTATTTTTGGCATTGTGTGACGAAAATAAAGTACCTTTATTTTTGTAACACTGAGTATTGTCATACATGTGTGTAAGTACTGTGTGGCTACAGTGGTATTGCAAGAGCTTTGCATGTCTTGTAGTTCAGCCTTGGTTGCTTTGCCTACAGCTACCTCTAGACAGCCTGGCTTCTAGACACTGACTAAATGTCACTAATAAGGGATAACTGAACCTGGTATAAGGTGTAAGTACCTTTGGTACCCACTACTAACCAGGCCAGCCTCCTACACAGGTTTACCTGAAAGTCAAAATAACCAAGAAGAACATAACCCAATCAAACAATCTAACATATATACCTATATATATAGGTAACAAAACATAATTGGTCTTGCAAATACTCTACCATTTCAGATTAAGATATTTGCACAAAAAACAAAATTTGATTTCCTCCCAAAATCATGCTCTTGCGATTTCAGTTATTATCCCTTCACATAAACCAGATATTAAAATGGATTACAAATAAAAAGTTGCCGAAACATTGATTTGTATAGTGTCATAATTTCATGAAAGCCTTGTAAGCGCTTAAGAAGCAGAGGATGACCAGAGAAAGTAACTATAAGAGAAGATCATTGAGCAGAGATTGATACCAGCAGAGTCAATTAGGCTGCAAGCAATGAGGAGTTTGCAGGTGTGGCTATTAGAGGGTGCGCAGATATGATTGTAGGTGCCCCATGGTTTTAATAACTTGACAGCGAAAACCTTGCCTAAAGACAGTGGGGTGATGTTGAAATCTGTTCAAAACAATGCAAAACAGTTAGGAGATGAAGACTGTAATGGACTGGGAAATTAGAAGTCCTTGAGCTGTGACATTCGCCAAGGCACTGAAACACGATCACCAGAAGTCGGCCACGTAGTACTCGTGCTTGGGAAATAAAGATAAAGCTCACATAGTACGTAGCCTATAAGACCCTCACAATATAAAAATTGTGATTAAGGAGGACGGGAGTGGCACATGTGAAAAAAGTGGCAGAAGTCCTATTCACCGTCCACCCCAATGTTTGATTGGTCTGTTGTAAGGCAACTGAAGTCAGACATCCACGTGACAGAACCTTCTACAGCTTAGCCATCACACACATCGTCAGTCATTTTTGGCATGACCAGGTATTACGCCAGAACGGCCCCTAATATAGGGTGACTAATCTCTTGCTAATTCTGGCAGCATCACAGGTGGTATGTCTGGGACAGGTCAAATGTGAGTACCGAATTTACGAGGTATTCTCTCTTTGGTGAGTATTCCGTTTGCCCACACATGTGTTACTAGAATACCAGCAGCTCTCTGAATTACTATTAAATATATTGGGTAGTGAGAGGAACACTCACTAGTTTCCACCTCAAAGTGCTGCATCGCGTGGCTAGTGGAAATAAACTCGAATCTATCAAGTTAATATGTAATTACTCCACCGTTTTGACAAGAGACAGAATTATCAAAGTGATTTACTTTTCACTGTGAAGAGAGAATCACTTGCTAAAGAGCAGCTTAATAGCTTAATCAATATCCATATTTTTCACTCAACCATATGGCACATGCTCATTGTTACAAAAGTTGTTCCATACTCCAAAATAAAGGAGAGTTTTCAAAAAAGAAGGAAACAAGGATTCTAAAACCCCTTGTATTGGTTTGTACATGCAGATCATCGTATTCCCTACTCAATGATTTTCTAAGAGGATAACCTGTTTTAGTGAGCATCCTAAATCTTTATGAGGGTCTTTAAAAATGTATCTAAATTTACAATTCTCCAATTGTTAAACTTCTTACACAATGACCAACAAAAATCTGAAACTCATTAGATGGAATAATGTGAATGTATAGGTCAAGGACTTCAGGGGCATTAACCTTTGTCAATACCTACTTTTAGCAAAATACTAGGATACAGAGAATGAGTGCAAATTCTCCTTTAAAGTTCCTTTAAATCCAAGTTTCTGACTCTAGTCGCATGATGTATTATGAAATACTACCTTAACTCGTGGGCATGATGGACTGTCCTTTATGGAGAGTTTCGCCCAAAAGGAGATTTCTCAACATCCATTTATGGGGGGAATCCTCTGTCAACATGGCTCTCAACTTTCAGTATGGTAATATTCATTGCCAGTGTGTCAGAGGAGATGTGTTTGCAACAAGGAACTGAATGAAAACATCCATTTGAATTAACTAAATCAAGAGTTTTTAATCTGTTGAAGGTCATGTGAGAAATTCATAAATTTGTATGTCTCGCATCGAAAAATGATAACAAGGATTCTCTTTTTTCGAAATTGCCCTGTCTGCAAAAATGTTATTTGGCTCTTCTCTTGAAAGGCTTGGAGCCTCTTTTCAAGTGCTTCTGATGCAATTCAATTCTATGTCCAATAGAGGCTGCTTCAAAACGTGGGGCTCTGCTTACACATTATTTTAATGGCTTCATTGCTGACTTATGGTTTCGAAGCTGTCCCTATGGGTTTCTGTTTGCAACCATGTCGTGTGAAGGCTTCTCTTTATTTGCCTTTTGTGTTCTAATGGCATCCAAGAGTTGACACCTGAGCGAATTTCAGCAAGGAGTCCTAAGACTGATATTGACTTGTAAAAGCAAGCAATTTCAGAGGATGAGTAGATACGCAATATTTCTCTTTTAGAACAGCTGAAATGGTCAGTTACAGACAAAGAGTGTTAAACAGATTCTAATCTAAAATGTCATTCAACCGAGGCCAAGAAAAAGGAAGTGTAACACTTATGGGCCAACTATACCTCATGCATAGGACTGTATTTCAATTCAATTCAATTTAATGATATTAGTATTTTGTCTTGAATTGACACACCCACTATCCACTCGTCATAGGAGGGAATTGGCTAGCTCAGGTGGCAAACTCTGCTTACAGCAACAAAGAGGGTAAAAGTAGGGTGCATAGCATATAATGCAGTATCAAACAAAGGGAATGCCAAGAGGAAACTATAAATCTCTGGTCGTGATAAAAACACACTTTATTTCTTGTCAGTATAGTGGAATCAAATTAACATACTAAGGCTTTTTCATCAATGAGAAGAGACCGGTTTTACAGTAGAAGGATTTTTCATCAAAAATCCTCGCTTTTAGTATGGTGCTTTCCTTGTCACAGCCACACTTGTTAGCATCGCATGATTTAACTGTATTGATTTTTTATGGCTGAATCTGTGAAAGCATGCGCTAGCACATGCGTCTCACTTGCGAGACACTTATGTTAACAAAAAAGAGCTTGGCGCCCACCCATTGCTTACCAATTGTTGGCTTGCCTGGCACTCTTCTTTAAAGCCTCGTAATTGTTCACTGCAGGCCTGGCATCATTTATTTTCCTCTCTGTGGAGCAGGGACCAAGCACTGATTGATTCAACTTAATCAGTGCCTGTCTTCTGCTTCCGACATGACTGAGGTACTATTTTGTTCTTTTTAACTTCAAGTGCCCTGCAAACAGAAGGCGTGTGACTGGCAAAAATGTGCCCAGCAAGACAAGCAAAATTGCAAAATTGTATGTGCTATAGTTAACTTTCTTTTTTTTATTTTGTCAGGTCTTCTTTTTTCACTTTGCACTCAGGTTTTGTTTTGTTTTCGCTAGTGGGCACTGGTCTCAAGTGATGATTATGAAAAGCAACATTATTTATTTGTTATGTGCAGTTTCCGAAACTAGGTTCTGACACACAATTGTGCCAAACATCCCAATCCACCCCATTTCAATCAACACAAATCCACCCACCTCACCCCAGATCAATTTACCACAGACAAATCCAATCCAGTCCAGACCACTCCAGTCCACCCTTTCACCACAATCCAATCCACTCCAATCCTCCCAACCTACCCCACTCCAATCTGCTCTACTTCAATCCAAAACAATGTACCCCATTCAAAAACAATGTGCCTCACTACAATCCAAAACAAGTTGCCCCACTCCAATCCAGAACAATTTACCCCTCTGCAATCTGCACCACTGCAATCTAAAAAAACTTTCCCCACTGAAATCTGCCCTTCTTCAATTGGTCCCAAAACAATCTGTACCACTCCAAAACAATGTGCCCCACTCCAAGCTGCTCCACTCCAACCCAAAACTATTTTCCCCAGTTCAATCCAAAGCAATCTGTTCCACTCCAGTCTGCCCCACTCCATATCAAATCAATCAGCCCACTCCAGTCTACCTCACTCCAGTCAGCCCCACTCCAATCCAAAACAATATGCCCCATTCCAATCCAAAACAATCTGCCCACTCCAATTCAAAACAACCTGTCCCACTCCAGTGCAAAACAATGTGCCCCACTCCAATCCAAAACAACCTTCCCCACTCTAATCCAAAACAATCTGTACCACTCCAAAACAATCGGCCCAACTCCAATCTGCTCCACTCCAACCTAAAACAATTTGCCCCAGTCCAATCCAAAACAATCTGCTTCACACCAATCTACCCCACTCCAATCCAAAACAATCCGTCCCACTCCAAACTGGCTCACTGCAATCTAAAATACTTCCACCCCACTACAACTCAAAACAATATACCCCACTCTAATTTCCTCTACTCAAATCCAAAACAATCCACTCCAATCTGCCTCACTCTAATTCACCTCATGGATCCAATCCAACTGCGTCCAGATACTCTAATCCATTCCACCTCACTCCAATAGTATCCACTGCAACCCCACCTGCCCCACTCCAATCCAATCCACCAAGCCCACTTCAATCCATTCAATCCACTTTATTCCAACCTGCTCCAGTCTAATCCAGTCCACCTTAGTCCACCACTCTCCACTCCAGTCCAATCCACCATAATCCTCCCACTCAAATCTGGTCAACTCCAATCCACTCCATTCCAGTTCACTCCAATCCAATCCACCCCATTCCAAAACTTCCACCCCACTCCAATCCAATCCATCCTAATCCAATCCACACCACCCCAATCCAGTCCACCCCAACCCACACCGAGTCCCTTCTCAGCTGGCGATTACATGGCGGTAACCCCGCAATGTAAAGGCTGGTGGAGATGGGGTGCAGTGTGCCCCAGGGCGGCCCCTGCACTGCCCATGCACTTGGCATTGGCAGTGCAGGGGCCCCCCTGGGCAGTCCCATCGAGATTTTCGACAGGTACTGGTGCACCCTATGCACTTCAACATTGCAGCTGGCTCTATCATGAGCCAGCGTCAATGTTGTAGGCTGTTTCCCGCTGGGCCCAGTGGGAAACTCTTAATGGGGCCCGCAGGACGGGGACCACACTGACTGTAACCTGACTGCGGGAGTTTGGCTGATGGCCTTTTCCATCTACCAAACTCATAATGACCTCCTTTGTGTTAATGTTCCAGGATGAAGACTACCCAACTGTGAGGAACATCAGTCTACACACAGGCTGTGTCGTTAGAGAAGGCTGAAAAGGTACGTGAAAGGAAAACCACCCCAAATTGGTTTTAAAAGTGCAGAGGGTGGATTCACGTCTACTGTCTGCTTTGACTGCATAAAAGTGGGACCCACTGACCTACATGATTCCAGTTCAAGGTTTTCTATGACCAAGAAAGGGAGTGATCCACATGGTACTTAGGGAACTGCTGGGTAGCCAGGACTGGTGGCTGCCTAATGTTCAGCTTCCCTCTGGTGAGGGTACATCACCTTTAGTTTTGCCTTGCAGGAGGAAACCATTTATCTGACCTGAGGTGCCCAGAAACCAACCTTCCTACTGCAAGAAATATAACTGCCCAGAAATAGCCAGAAACAGTAAAACCTCAGTGCTGCTGGGGCTACCAGAGGAAGGAGGACAGAGGAGTGTAATTTGCGTACCTCAGGTGTTGGTGGGCATCAAACCTTCATGGTTGCAGTTCCAGGTGGGAGCCACTTTATCATGGTTCCTTGATTCCATTACAGCAGGAACTGTGGCCATAGCTGAACTTGTACTGCATGACCCAAAGATGTGTGACTGTGGATCATTCTGTGCTACTGTGACCGAAAGAGATACTCCTGGGGATCATCCTATGCCACTCCACTGTTACCTAAAGACTGGTGTGATCACTTTCCTCTGCTGCACTACAACTTAGCCCCATAAAGTGGGACCTGAGTGAAAGCCTAGCACCCAGAAGCAGGTAAGAGTGTGGCAATGACCAGATCGGTCCCATAGAGCCAACATGAAACCAGGTTACCTGAATCTTGACCTAGAAGGCGTTTGACATCAGCCCCTATCTCTGCAAGGACTTCAATCTCTGTTGTGCACCGTTGTGAGAATCCAGAAACTGTTTTTGAACTGTGATAGACTGAGCACATTGAGCAAGCTTGAGGAGGTTAATCCATACCTTATCCTTTATTCATGCTACCATAGAAATTCATGACAGAGGGAAAACCATCCCCATCAGAGGTGGGGAGCATGGGAAATGAAAAGTATAGCACATACAGGCACAGTAAGCCCCTTCCCAAAGTTCACAAAATCGTGCCTACTCACTTTATTTTTGGTGTGTAGTAAAATACTTTTTTTTAAAGTAAATCTTGAATTGGACAATCAGTTATCATGGAACTGTGATTCTTGAGTTCTGAGTTCAAGCACCCCCAAACTACCTCCTTCAGAAGCCAGTGACTGGTCACCATTGAGTCAAGTACTGAAGGGGTTGTACTTGGTCCAGTTTGCCAAGCCACAGTCAGACGGACCCTGGCACATCAGAGGCAAACATCGACACCTCTTGTGTAAAATCAAATAAAGAAACTTTAATTGAGATTCTTTCTGTATAAGGCATACATTGTTTGACCCGGAAGCCCATTAATGATTTCATATCGGAGATAAACACAAAGTAGTTGTCAAAAATTATCAGACTGTACAGATTCTAATACAGTGAGTTTTCGACAGACATTGATGTTATAATAGGAGGATGATACAGATATTTTTAATCTTGAGAAGGTGGGGGCAATCAATTATGGGGGTAAAAGAGTGTCTTTGGACAAAAACTGAAAACTTTTGTTTCACGTAATAAATGATTATCAAGACCAGCATTGAAAACAGCGTCAATGTCCCTCTACAACATACTAATAGGATCTCACGGACATTTATGTTAAATCTGATTTAACTAGATGTAAAAGAGCCGCACTGTGATCGTCAGAATGATTTTGCATTGCTCCAAAATCTGCAAACCAGAGAATTTTGAAGCTATGGCAATCTCGGCTGATGTTGTTCTGCTCACCCACTATTTTTATTTCAGGCTCTATGCTGGGAGCCGGGGCATATACTCAGGGGTGGCTCCTCCACTAGGGAGGCAGAGCGTCGCCTCCCTTGCCCCCTACAGCCAGCAGCAGAAGCTGAAAACCTTTCATCCGGAGGAGATAATAAACTAGGTTTATTATCCCTTTGTGGTGAAAGGGGCGGGGTCATGGAGGTGATGGAGGTGATGGGCAGTGAGGGGAATGCACAGAGCACTCCCCTCAGAGCACATGCTGGGAGCCTGTGCCTACCAGCAGCGATGACGAGAGAGAGAGGAGTGGCGTGGCAGCAGAGGAGGTAAGGTTTTTTTTTTTTTTTTATTAAATGCTACCACCTCCCTCGCGTGTGCTGCTCCTGCCCCGTCCCTCTACAGGTTAGCAAGCCGCCGCGACTCTATATACTTGTGCCTATATCAGCTTCTTTCTTGATAGCAACAACACAGGTTTTTTTTTTTTCCTGCCTCTCTTCAGTTTATGTCTCGGGAAGGTGTCCTGAAATGTACTTTTACGCTTACCCTCCTTAACAATTCATTTACCTAACGAATCTGACCTAGATCGAGACAACATTATAGAATACAAAGAAAGGGACACTTCATGCGTGTGTAGTGTTGGTGCCTGGGTAACCTATGGTGTCTTCTTTAGATATGATTTAATCGATTCATGACTCTTCCGACCGTCAAGCCTCGACATCCCCTGCCTCACACAGGATGTGCCGACTCTTGATTTTCCTGTGCACCTGATATTGTTTCCATGCCAACAAGGAGATGCATTTTCCATTCCCAGAGGATTTTGTTAGGCACTGGGGTCCATGATGAGCATTTTAATACAAACTGATACAAAACTGGCTGCTTCTCCTGCTTCTGTGTGGCACGCGAAAAGGGCTCTTTTTTAAACATATCTAGCAATGCTGGTTTTGGTGACATCCTCATTCTTCTTCATGGGAACCTCTCTCTTCAATTAGTGGCTCCTATTCATCGCCCTTTGGCTGCCATCTGTTTAACACTTTTACCTTCCGTACACTGCAGAGATGCAAATATATTCAGCCCTATCCGCTTTCCGTTATGTAGAAACTTCAACAGTAACAACTGCAGTTGACAGCATTTCTTTAACGATGGTTTCTCAATACAAGCTGCACCGGCTGTTACTGTTGCTGAAACCATCAACAAAGAACCACAAAATGTCCCTTTACAAACCTTACTGCACATCCTATTGGCTCTTCACTCACATTGCCTTCTACTGGGCAGAATATGTTCAAAAAGTAGTTTGGCACAATCCAAGAAAGAAGAGCTGAAGTGACGGAATGGCTATTTGCTGGGCAGCAAATATGAGAAAACATGGTTTGTAGTATGGGATTTCTCATGTTTGAAGGAACAATATCAGGGTCTCACCGCACTGTGCAATTTGCCTTACCCAGACCCAAATGTTCCCATATTTACTTGAAATATAGAACACATCAGCCATCGCCATCTTCTAACTGTATTTGCTTGAACCTTTGTTATTGGTGCCTGTGTTATATGTAGGTTTTTGTTCATATAGTAGTCATTTTTCTATGTCCCGCGCCTGTAGCCACCCATCTCCCTCCTTCAAACCCTCTTAGACATTCTACAAACTGCAGTTTTTATGACTTTTTAAGCGCTAAAAGACCCGGATTTGGCAATCATTGCTCTACACAAAAAAATTAATGACATTGCACACCCATTGTCTTTCTCAGCTTCAGGAACTTCCGTATGCTGACCATAAAGGCTAAGAAATAGCTGTTTATCTGACAGGCAATCTCTGCTTGGTGGTAGGAACTTATTAGATAGTGATGGTGTGCAATCAGAAGCCATTGGGCCTGTTTGTTTTCTTTCTCTAACATTTCCTAATCAAAAAACATATCAGATCTGATGCAGATTTTGGGCATGCACAGACCCTGCATGAGCTATGGCTTCTGACAAAATAAAAACTTTGCAAGAGCGCCTGGATGATTCATTCAGCAATCCTAAGAGAGATGCTTGCGCTTCCCTAGCAAAGTCACTTGAGAACAAACATAGTTACTAAACCGATGCACTGCATCATGCTAGAACAATGTCCATTGTGCTCTCTATTTTGTCATACGAGGTGTAGGCGGAGAAAGTAAAAAGGTGAAACGGAGGAGTGCTAATGTAGACTGATCCGCATGCAGTACCTTAAACATTAAAACTAGTAGGGGGCATATTCATACTCTGTTTTCACCGAATTAGTGTCATTTTTTTTACTCTAATTCGGTGCAAAACTAACTCCATATTTATTCTTTGGCGCTAGACCCCTCTAGCACCAAATTTATGGAGTTAAAGTCATTTTTGGGAAGTGGAAACCTACCTTGCCTTAATGAGATGCAAGGTAGGTGTTCCCATGCAAAAAATTACTTTATGGCCTTAACATCATAATTATACTCCCATGCAAAAATAGTGCACAGAAGGGAGGAGGGGTCAAAAAATGGGGCAAAGCTTGCTTTGCCCCATTTTTTAACGCCTGGGTCAGGGCAGGCCTTAGGGGACCTGTGGGCCTATTTCCATGGTGGAACTCCATGGACGAATCCCACAGGTGCCCTCCCCAGGCCCAAGAGATACCCCCCCCACACCAGAGGGACTGTGGAGGATGGGGGGGCGCCATCCCAGGTCAGTACAGGTAAGTATTACATTTTATTTTTTAAAGTGCCATATTGGGCCCTGAAATGGGCCCCCCTACATGTCACTGGGTGCAGTGGCCATGCCCAGGGGACCCTGGTCCCCTGTGCTGGCCATTGGGGTGGTGGGCATGACTCCTGCCTTTTTTAAGACAGGAGTCATGTGGTATGGATGGTTTTGCATCAGAAAATGACTCTCGGCAGGTTAGAGTCATTTTTTTTTACTCTAACCTGCCTAATGTCATTTGTTGGTGTAAAACCCCTTTCTTCCATAGCGCCAGCCCCACCAGAATAATGTTTTTTTTTTTTTACGCTAGCCCACCCTTTGCACCGGCTTGCACCATTCCATAAATATGGTGCCTGGCTGGTGCACAGAAATGGTGCAAGCCGGTGCTAAACTTTTTGGTGCAAAACTGCGCTAATGCAGTTTTGCACCAAAAAGTATAAATCAGGGCCATGGTGATTTCAGCTAAGTCCAAAAACCAAATGATGCCTTAAGGCCCAGATTATAGGTTGCACAGTATTCGGTAATGACAACGTCACAGGCCTAGTTACCATCCCATGCGGTAATTTCACACGAGTACCGTGCAATGTGGAGTAAAGTGTTCTAGAATGGGGGATTACCACATGAGGCAGATTTTTTCAATTGTAAAACCACACCAAATTTGCCATTCCATATTATCTGCATATATTTATCCTCTCATTTAAGGCCTTTGGGTGGGGTGGTGATTGAGGAATCATTTGTGGGATTGGGGAGGGAAGAGGAAGTTTTCTTTCTAACGGGGAGCATTGTATACTCCCCTCATAGAAAAACAATGGCAAAAGATGCTTGGCTGTTGCTGCAGTCAAAGCCTCATGCGATTTTTGGTGAGAAATACAGGTTGGTAAAATTGGCTATGATTCGCGCACTCCCAGTAAAACCTGGTGTGGATCAGATGGAGCGAAACACCATGTAGCAATTTTTCTCTGTCTGATGAGAGTCAAGGACCATATCGGATTAAAAAGTTGGAGACTCTGAAGTTGTAAATGAGTGTGGCTTAAAAAATATTGCCAAGAATCCCTCATCAGAAACATAGACAATGTAATTAAGAGGAAGTGGCCTAGTACATGAGGGCCCAGGTTTTCGTGGCTCCTATGACATACTTGAGTCATGCAACTGTTAGACCTGGCATCTTTGGCGTGGTTTCCCCCTGTCTTTTTGCCTCTGCCTGCTTTATTTTTTTACTGTGTGCTGGATATCGTTTTTGCTGGTTTTGGTACTCCGGGCACTTCACCACTACTGATCAGTGCTAAAGCGCAAGTCCCCTTTGTGTAAATTGTGATTATGATTGGTTATCCATGATTGGCATATTTGAGTTACTAGTAAGTCCCTAGTGTAGTGCACCATGTGTGCCGAGGGACTATAACAGAAATGATACAAGTGGGCCTGTAGCACTGATTGTGCAATCCACATGAGTAGCCCTGTTAACATGTCTGAGACCTGCCATTGCAGTGTCTGTGTGTGCAGTTTTAAACTGCCATGTCGACCTGGCAAATGCACCCACTTGCCAGGCCCAAACTGTCCCTTTTAGTACATTGAAGGCACCCCTACGGTAGGCCCAAGGTAGCCCCATAGGCAGAGTGCAGCGTATTTAAAAGATAGGACAAATAGTAGTGTGTTTTACATGTCCTGATAGTGAAATACTGCCAAATTCAGGTTTCACTATTACAAGGCCTATCTCTCCAATACATGAACATGGGCATTGCCTTGAAATATCTCCTAAGTTTAATTTCCCACTGGGAACATATAGAGGTATGGAGTTTGTGGTCTCTGAACCCACCATTTAAAAATATACTTTTTAGATTGAGCATAGCAGCACCCAAGTACTGCTTTTTGACCTGCTGTAATTTAGTCTGTGGGCTTTAAACACGCCCATCTCAAGCCAATTACTTTCATTCGTTGCAGGGCTTGCCTTTTAACAATCCCTTCATGTAATTGGTAAATGCTTCACATTTGTTACGCCTTGCAGAGTGACCCTATTACATGGATTATTGCACGATTGGCAACATACTTGCGAGAGGGCAAACTATTTTTTTCTTTTGTCTCTCCCCTTCGCGCTCAATGGCAGCCATGGCGCTTTGACCGCAAAGGAGGTGAACTCTGCGGTATTGGATCGCTCATTACATTGTTCACACTGTTACCGAATCAGAGTCATTTCAATTTTGCTTTTGTCTCTCCCCTTCGTGCTCCATTGCTTTAAAAAAAAAACCTTGTGATTGTAAATGCTTTATCTAAATAAAATCACAGAAATCATCAAAGTTTATCTCCCAGCACAGTGGGAGACGTGATACTGTAATATTCACGGCACTCGGGGAAGCTTGTCCTATAATGCTTTGCAAGCACTCTTTTTCAAAACAGTTGCCCAAAACTCAGCCTGTGGTGGTCCTAGGACAATGGGACCACCACCAAAAAATTCAGCATGATACACTCTTTCTATCTAGGTCATCTGTGGGTCCCCACACTAGGTTAGTGAGGATTCCAAAATAATAACCTCTCCCACCATTCAGTATCTTTTAAAGCTGTTTAATGATTGGAATTTGTGTATTTATAGAGGAGAGCAGTTAATGTTTTAAAGGCCTTGTTTGTAATATCATTGTAGTACGTCTGCTAGTTTTGAAAATGTATAATGCGCTGCACTTTCTAGGGGCTAAATATAATGTTATACTGCATTACTTTATGCTGTTATGTTTCAATATGGTTACCAGACCCTGTTTCTTACACATGCTATTTTTATCGTGGCATCTTCTAGAGGCTGTTCTGAGCATTAGTCAACATACTACGATATTTGAAGCACTCAGAAACTTGCCCCATAATGCTTTGCAGGGCCTCCTTTTTTACAAAACATTTTTGCTCATAACTCAGCCTGTGGTGGTCATAGGATAATAGAACCACCCCCAAAACATTCACCACAACTTTCGCTTTCTGTCTAGATCATCTCTGAATCCCCACATTAAGTGAGTGGGGACCCCAAAAATAATAGCCCCTTCTACAATTTCAATGTCTGTTTAACCTCTTAAGTGCGGGCGTCGGCCACTGGCCGACGCCCACACACCCTCCCTGGTGCGGGTCACGACCAGTGGCCGACACCAGGAAGGGCATTAATAAATCCTCGGGTGCGTCGCACCCGAGGATATATATATTTTTTTTTTTACTCCCCCCGGGAGACACGGAAGCTACCGTGTCTCCCCCCTCCCCCCACCCGCCCCTTTGTGACGTCAGCGCGCCGCGAGGCGCGCTGACGTTGCAAAGGTGTTTTCCCCATGAAAGCAGGAAGCAGCCTTGCGGCCGCTTCCTGCTTTCATGGGGAAAACGGCCTTTTACACGTTCGGGAAGGCCTCGTAAGAAAGGGGAGTGTCTCCCCTTTCTTACGAGGCCTTCCTGAAAGTGTTTCCTGGCCCCCCGGAAAACGGGCCGCCCCCCCCCCGGCATAATTTTCTTCCAAAAAAAAAAAGGTAGGTGCCCCCTGGAGGGGGGGCGCGATCGCGCCCCCCCCCCAGGGGAATTTTTTTTTTCAGGGGGTCGCCTGTGGGCAGGGTGACCCCCTGTGGGGGCAATTTTTTTTTTAGATGTTGTAGGGTTTCCCTGGGGGCCATTTTGGCCTCCAAGGAAACCATACAACAACTAAAAAAAAATATATGTATATATCTATATATATATATATCTATGTAGATAGATATATCTAGGTACATGGATATATCTATAGATATATCTATGTAGATATATATATATATATATATATATATATATATATAGGTAGATCTGTATCAAAGAGATTTATAAAGCGCGCTACTCACCTGTGAGGGTCTCAAGGCGCTGGGGGGGGGACGGAGGGAGGGAAAGGGGCTAGGAGGTTCACTGTTCAAAAAGCCAGGTTTTGAGGCCCTTCCTGAAAAGAAGTAGGTTTTGGGTCTTGCGAATGTGGGTTGTGAGTGCGTTCCATGTTTTGGGTGCAATGTAGGAGAAGGATCTGCCCCCGGTGGTGGTGTGTTTGATGCGGGGGACAGAGGCGAGAGAGAGGTCAGCTGAACGGACGTTTCGTGTGGGGGTGTGGAAGGTGACTCTCGTTGAGGTAGGCAGGGCCTGTGTTGTGGAGTGATTTGTGTGCGAGGATGAGGATCTTGAAGGTGATCCTTTTGTCAATGGGGAGCCAGTGGAGGGATTTGAGGTGTGGAGAGATGTGTTCGTGTCGGCGGAGGTTGAGGATGAGTCGTGCTGCTGAGTTCTGGATGCGTGTAGTTTGCACTTGAGTTTTAGAGCGTGCCGGCGTAGAGGGCGTTTCTGTAATCAAGCCTGCTGCTGATGAGTGCGTGAGTGACAGTTTTTCTGGTCTCTGTGGGGATCCATTTGAATGTTTTTCAGTATACGGAGTTTGTTGAAGCATGAGGAGGTAAGAGCGTTGATTTGTTGGGTCATAGAGAGGGAGGAGTCTAGGATGATGCTGAGGTTGCGTGCGTAGTTGGCGGGGGTGGGTGCAGGGCCTAGCGTGGTGGGCCACCATGGGGGGTCCCAGGTTTTTTTGGTGAGGGCCAAAGAGGATTATTTCGGTTTTGCTTGAGTTGAGTTTCAGGTGGTTGGCTGTCATATATACATCACTTTTGTCAATATGTGTGTGGTTTCCCTGGGGGGAAAAGGGTCCGACTTGTCTAGTGGCAGTTTTAGTGCCATAAAGAAGCGCAGAAGGTTTATATGCCTACTGCAAAGAGCACATCTGTATTTTATGTAAATAGCTGAGTACATTAGTAAAGTCTATGGAGAGATGAAGGGCACTTTTGCTGGGTGGTAATGAGGGAATCCGAGGAGGAGGGAGTGGGAGCACCAATAATGATTGTTGGACTGGGCGCAGGAGGTGCTAAAGACTGTGACGAATGGTATGTGACAAGGTGTTTTTTGAGTGTCTTGAAAGTACGTGCTGATTGAGGGAAGAAGCGCAGGTAAGGTGGCCTCTACTGTTGCACGTATCTCACACACACCATCGATTTTGTGACTGTCTACGTAGGCTAGTGTTTTAGAGCAACAGTTTAGCCAATAGCAGAGATGGCATCTTGATGGATGACTGCTGCCTGCACTCGGGTTATAGAGGACCGCTCTGACATAGGATCAGAGACTGAGACATCAGATACTGAGACAGCATCTGAGGGATAGGACAATGGCGCAGACTCTGGGAGTGATTTTTCAGTCAGAGGAGTCCCATTCGAAAACTCCTCTTCCAGTACATTATGAGGGAGGTGATGAGGACAGTCCTGCTGTCCCTTCGCAAGCTGTTCGTGCAACTGGGTAATAGTGGGTTAGGCCAACCCAGAGAGCAGGTGAATGCGGCGGCAAGCAGAGAGAGAGTGCTCTCTTGGGAGCTCACCAATTTAGTTCAGCCCCAAATTCCACCACCCAAATCATATTGTGGAGACATCAAAATTGTCTATGGCAAAACAAACTGGTTTTGTAAGGCAGGCACCTGTGTTTTTGGTCCTGGATTCGGCGGCCATATAGAGAAACACACTAAACCCAAACATTTCTGGAAACTAGACATTCGGGGGAGTCCACAGAGGTGTGACTTGTGTGGATTCCCCAAAGTTTTCTTACCCAGAATACCCTGCAAAGCTGAAATGTTGAAAAAAAACTCTATTTTTCTCGCATTTCTGTCACACAAACTAAAGGAATATGCTGGGATCCACAACATTCCTACCACCCAGTGACTCCTCACCTGTCCTGATAAAAACACTACCCCACTTGAGTGCCTACACCTAGTGCCTGTGTCAGGAATGGATCACCCCAGGGTCAACAGCTGCCTCACGTAAGGACCAACATTGACCGTTGTGTGATCTATTCCTGTTGCAGGCACCAGGCCTAACCACACAAGTGAGGTATCATATTTATCGGGAGACTTGGGGGAACGCTGGGTGGAAGGAAATTTGTGGCTCCTCTCAGATTCCAGAACTTTCTGTCACCGAAATGTGAGGAAAACGTGGTATTTTAGCCACATTTTGAGGTTTGCAAAGGATTCTGGGTAACAGAACCTGGTCCGAGCCCCACAAGTCACCTCATCTTGGATTCCCCTGGGTTTCTAGTTTTCAAAAATGTGCTGGTTTGCTAGGTTTCCCCAGGTGCCGGCTGAGCTAGAGGCCAAAATCCACAGGTAGGCACTGTTTTCTATGAAAAAATTTGATGTGTCCACGTTCTGTTTTGGGGCATTTCCTGTCGCGGGCGCTAGGCCTACCCACACAAGTGAGGTATCATTTTTATCGGGAGACTTAGGGAAACGCTGGGTGGAAGGAAATTTGTGGCTCCTCTCAGATTCCAGAACTTTCTGTCACCGAAATGTGAGGAAAACTTGTTTTTTTAGCCACTTTTTGAGGTTTGCAAAGGATTCTGGGTAACAGAACCTGCTCCGAACCCCGCAAGTCACCCCTCCTTGGATTCCCCTAGGTCTCTAGTTTTCAGAAATGCACAGGTCTGGTAGGTTTCCCTATGTGCCGGCTGAGCTAGAGGCCAAAATCTACAGGTAGGCACTTCTCAAAAAACACCTCTGTTTTCTTCCAAAAATTTGGATGTGTCCACGTTGCGCTTTGGGGCGTTTCCTGTCGCGGGCGCTAGGCCTACCCACACAAGTGAGGTATCATTTTTATCGGGAGACTTGGGGGAACACAGAATAGCAAAACAAGTGTTATTGCCCCTTATCTTTCTCTACATTTTTTCCTTCCAAATATAAGAGAGTGTGTAAAAAAGACGTCTATTTGAGAAATGCCCTGCAATTCACATGCTAGTATGGGCACCTCGGAATTCAGCGATGTGCAAATAACCACTGCTCCTCAAAACCTTATCTTGATCCCATTTTGGAAATGCAAAGGTTTTCTTGATACCTCTTTTTCACTCTTCATATTTCAGCAAATGAATTGCTGTATACCCAGTATAGAATGAAAACCAACTGCAGGGTGCAGCTCATTTATTGGCTCTGGGTACCTAGGGTTCTTGATGAACCTACAAGCCCTTTATATCCCCGCAACCAGAAGAGTCCAGCAGACAAAACGGTATATTGCTTTCAGAAATCTGACATCGCAGGAAAAAGTTACAGAGTAAAAAATAAAGAAAAATGGCTGTTGTTTTCAGCTCAATTTCAATATTTTTTTATTTCAGCTGTTATTTTCTGTAGGAAAACCTTGTAGGATCTACACAAATGACCCCTTGCTGAATTCAGAATTTTGTCTAGTTTTCAGAAATGTTTAGCATTCCGGGATCCAGCATTGGTTTCACAACCATTCGTGTCACTAACTGGAAGGAGGCTGAAAGCACCAAATATAGTAGAAATGGGGTATGTCCCAGTAAAATGCCAAATTTGTGTTGAAAAATTTGGTTTTCTGATTCAAGCCTGCCCGTTCCTGAAAGTTGGGAAGATAGTGATTTCAGCACCAGAAACCCTTTGTTGATGGCATTTTCAGGGAAAAAACCACAAGCCTTCTTCGGCAGCCCTTTTTTCCAATTTTTTTGGAAAAAACTAAATTTTCACTGTATTTTGGCTATTTTCTTGGTCTCCTCCAGGGGAAACCACCAACTCTGGGTACCATTAGAATCCCTAGGATGTTGGAAAAAAAGGACGCAAATTTGGCGTGGTTAGCTTATGTGGACAAAAAGTTATGAAGCCCTAAGCGCGAACTACCCCAAATAGCCAAAAAAGGGCTCAGCACTGGGGGGGAAAGGCCCAGCAGCTAAGGGGTTAAGCATTCTCATGGCAGGAGCATTTTTCTGTAGCTAGGAGTAGTTTGTGTTTTAAGGGCCTTGTTTGTAGTTTCCTTGCAGTAGGCCCGCTAGCCCTGAAAATCTGTAATGTTCTTCATTCTCTAGGGGCAAAATATATGGTTGCACTACATTACTTTTCATATTCTGTTTTCATGTGGTTATGCTGTCTAAGGACAAACTATATGATTACATGACCATGTTTTTTATAAATGCTGTTTGTATTGTGGTGTCTTATCAGGCTGTTTTGAGCATTACAGTCAACATACTACAATATTTGCACCACTCAGAAACTTGCCCCATAATTCTTTGCAGGGCATTCTTTTTACAAAACATTTGTGCTCAGAACTCAGCCTGTGATTATCGTAGGACAATGGGACCACCTCAAAACATTCACCACAATGTGCTCTTTGTCTCTAGATCCCACACTAGGTTTGTGGGGACCCCAAAATAATAACCCATCCCACCATTCAGTGTATTTTTAAGCTCTGTTATGGCTAAATCTTTTGTTTTACATGTTGGAGTAGTTTGTATTGTAAGGGTCCTGTTTGAAAACAAAGTATTTCAGTAAGCCTGCTAGTCTTTTAGTTACATTCAGGGTCACTGGAATTATGTGGTAGAAAAGACCAAAATATGTGACAGGGTTGACCAGTTAATGTAGCAAAAAAGTCCAGTTATGCATTTAAAACACCAGTAGCTCTAACTCAATTAAACTAGAGACCTATTGCATTGCAAATGCTAGTTAAATTGTGTGCTTGAAAATACCACCTTTAGAGCGTGGGTATTTTCTTGCTTCATCATTTTGTGCCTCTGCCTGGTGGAGGAATACACATCTGGGTCAGGATGACAGTTGGGGTGATTGTGAATTCAGTCTAGACATTCACACAAAGAAAGCTGAGGTGTGCCCTGCATACCCTGATGGGTCTTCCTTGGCTAGAGTGGTGGGAGGAGCTGACACTAGCACCTGAATAGGGATGTGCCTGTCCTTACACAATCTAGGCCCTGATTTATACTTTTTGGTGCAAAACTGCACCAACGCAGTTTTGCAACAAAAAGTTTCCCACCAGCTTGCACCATTTCTGAGCACTAGTCGAGCACCATATTTATGGAATGGTGCAAGCCAGTGCTAAGGGTAGACTAGCGTGAAGGAAAAAAAATGACGTTAGCCAGGTGGGGCTGGCAGTATGGAAGAAGGGGGTTTTGCAGCACAAAATTATGTTTGGCAGGTTACAGTAAAAAAAAAATGACTCTAACCAGCCTAGCTTTATTTTCTGACGCAAAACCATCCATACCACATGACTTCTATCTTAGAAAAGACAGGAGTCATGCTCACCACCCCAATGGCCAGCACAGGGGACCAGGGTCCCCTGGGCATGGCCATTGCACCCAATGCCATGTAGGGGGCCCCACTTTAGGGCCCCCAATGGCACTTTAAAAATAAAATACTCACCTGTACTTACCTATACTTACGTGAGATAGGGTACCCCATCCTCCACTGTCCCTCTGGGGTGGATGGGAATGTCCCTGGGGAGGGCACCTGTGGCCTTATTCCATGGTGTTCCACCATGGAAATAGGCCCACAGTCCCCTAACGCCTGCCCTGACCCAGGCATTAAATAATGATGCAGATCAAGCTTTGCACCATTATTTGACCCCTCCTCCCCTCCATGCGTGATTCAACACGGGGGATAAATATGGTCCTAAGGCCATAGTCATTGTTTGCACGGGGATGCCTACTTTGCATCTCATCGACGCAAAGTAGGTTTCCCCATCCAAAAAATGATTTTAACTCCATAAATTTGGCGCTGGATGGGTCTAGCGCCAAAGTATAAATATGGAGTTCGTTTTGCACTGAATTTGAGTAAACAAAATGATGCAAATTTGGCACAAAACAAGTATAAATATGCCCCTCAGTCTCCAACCCCCTAGAGTGTGTCTGGGACCAGGGCAGGAAAGGCAGGGTCTTGTGGACTACAAAGACTTTCATTTGAAGTTTGCCTTCTTCAAAATCCAAAACAATCTGTACCACTCCAAAACAATCGGCCCAACTCCAATCTGCTCCACTCCAACCTAAAACAATTTGCCCCAGTCCAATCCAAAACAATCTGCTTCACACCAATCTACCCCACTCCAATTCGAATCAATCAGCCCACTCCAGTCAACCCCACTCCAATCCAAAACAATCTGCCCCGCTACAACCTACCCCACCCCAATCCAAACCAATCTGCCCCATTCCAATCCAAACCAATTTGCCCGCTCCAATCCAAAAACAACCTGTCCCACTCTAATCCAAAATAATGTGTCCCACTACAAACTACCCCCCTCCAATCCAAAACAATCTGCCCGAATCCAAACCAAAACAATTTGCCCAACTCCAACCCAAAACATTCTGCCCCACTTCAGTCCAAATCAATTGGTCCCACTCCAATTGGCCCAACTCCAATCCAAAACGATCTACCTTACTCTAATCCAAAATAATCTGCCCCACTCCAATCCAAAATTCTCTGCCCCACGCCAAAACAATCTGCCCCACTCCAATCCAAAATACTCTGCCCTACTCCAAAACAACCTGCCACACTCCAATCCAAAACAATTTGACCCACCACAATCTGCCCCAATCAAACTAAAATAATCTTTCCCACTACAATCCAAAATAATCTGCCTCATTCCAATATAAAGCAATCTGCCCCACTCCAATGTGCTGCACTCCAATCCAAAAGAATCTGCCTTGCCCCAAGCCTAAATAATCTGCCCAGTCCAACCCAAAACACTTTGCCCCATTCCAATCCAAATTGATTGGTCCCACTCCAGTCGGCCCCATTTCAGTCCAAAACAATCTGCCACATTCCAATCCAAAACAAGCTGCCCCACTCCAATCTAAAACAACATGACTCACTCCAATCCAAAATAATCTGCCCCACTCCAAAATAATCTGCCCCGCTTCAATCCAAAAGAATCTGACCCACTCCCATCTGAAAAAATCTTCCCCAATCCAATCCAAAGCAATCTGCCCTACTCCAAGCCAAAACAATCTGTCCCACTCCAACCCAAAACAATCTGTCCCACTTCAACCTAAAACACTCTGCCCTACTCCCATCCAAATCAAGTGGCCCCACTCTAGTCCAAAACAATTTGCCGCACTTCAATCTGCCCCATTCCAATCTAAAACAATCTTCCTCACTTCCATCCAAAACAATCTGTCCTACTCCAATGTGCACAACTCTGATCCAAAACGTTCTGCCCCACTCCAATCCAAAACAATCCGTCCCACTCCAAACTGGCTCACTGCAATCTAAAATACTTCCACCCCACTACAACTCAAAACAATATACCCCACTCTAATTTCCTCTACTCAAATCCAAAACAATCCACTCCAATCTGCCTCACTCTAATTCACCTCATGGATCCAATCCAACTGCGTCCAGATACTCTAATCCATTCCACCCCACTCCAATAGAATCCACTGCAACCCCACCTGCCCCACTCCAATCCAATCCAATCCACCAAGCCCACTTCAATCCATTCAATCCACTTTATTCCAACCTGCTCCAGTCTAATCCAGTCCACCTTAGTCCACCACACTCCACTCCAGTCCAATCCACCATAATCCTCCCACTCAAATCTGGTCAACTCCAATCCACTCCATTCCAGTTCACCCCAATCCAATCCACCCCATTCCAAAACTTCCACCCCACTCCAATCCAATCCATCTTAATCCAATCCACACCACCCCAATCCAGTCCACCCCAACCCACACCGAGTCCCTTCTCAGCTGGCGATTACATGGCGGTAGCCCCGCAATGTAAAGGCTGGTGGAGATGGGGTGCAGTGTGCCCCAGGGCGGCCCCTGCACTGCCCATGCACTTGGCATTGGCAGTGCAGGGGCCCCCCTGGGCAGTCCCATCGAGATTTTCGACAGGTACTGGTGCACCCTATGCACTTCAGCATTGCAGCTGGCTCTATCATGAGCCAGCGTCAGTGTTGTAGGCTGTTTCCCGCTGGGCCCAGTGGGAAACTCTTAATGGGGCCCGCAGGACGGGGACCACACTGACTGTAACCTGACTGCGGGAGTTTGGCTGATGGCCTTTTCCATCTACCAAACTCATAATGACCTCCTTTGTGTTAATGTTCCAGGATGAAGACTACCCAACTGTGAGGAACATCAGTCTACACACAGGCTGTGTCGTTAGAGAAGGCTGAAAAGGTACGTGAAAGGAAAACCACCCCAAACTGGTTTTAAAAGTGCAGAGGGTGGATTCACGTCTACTGTCTGCTTTGACTGCATAAAATTGGGACCCACTGACCTACATGATTCCAGTTCAAGGTTTTCTATGACCAAGAAAGGGAGTGATCCACATGGTACTTAGGGAACTGCTGGGTAGCCAGGACTGGTGGCTGCCTAATGTTCAGCTTCCCTCTGGTGAGGGTACATCACCTTTAGTTTTGCCTTGCAGAAGGAAAGCATTTATCTGACCTGAGGTGCCCAGAAACCAACCTTCCTACTGCAAGAAATATAACTGCCCAGAAATAGTCAGAAACAGTAAAACCTCAGTGCTGCTGGGGCTACCAGAGGAAGGAGGACAGAGGAGTGTAATTTGTGTACCTCAGGTGTTGGTGGGCATCAAACCTTCATGGTTGCAGTTCCAGGTGGGAGCCACTTTATCATGGTTCCTTGATGCCATTACAGCAGGAACTGTGGCCATAGCTGAACTTGTACTGCATGACCCAAAGATGTCTGACTGTGGATCATTCTGTGCTTCTGTGACCGAAAGAGATACTCCTGGGGATCATCCTATGCCACTCCACTGTTACCTAAAGACTGGTGTGATCACTTTCCTCTGCTGCACTACAACTTAGCCCCATAAAGTGGGACCTGAGTGAAAGCCTAGCACCCAGAAGCAGGTAAGAGTGTGGCAATGACCAGATCGGTCCCATAGAGCCAACATGAAACCAGGTTACCTGAATCTTGACCCAGAAGGCGTTTGACATCAGCCCCTATCTCTGCAAGGACTTCAATCTCTTTGTTGTGCACCGTTGTGAGAATCCAGAAACTGTTTTTGAACTGTGATAAACTGAGCACATTGAGCAAGCTTGAGGAGGTTAATCCATACCTTATCCTTTATTCATGCTACCATAGAAATTCATGACAGAGGGAAAACCATCCCCATCAGAGGTGGGGAGCATGGGAAATGAAAAGTATAGCACATACAGGCACAGTAAGCCCCTTCACAAAGTTCACAAAATCGTGCCTACTCACTTTATTTTTGGTGTGTAGTAAAATACTTTTTTTTAAAGTAAATCTTGAATTGGACAATCCGTTATCATGGAACTGTGATTCTTGAGTTCTGAGTTCAAGCACCCCCAAACTACCTCCTTCAGAAGCCAGTGACTGGTCACCATTGAGTCAAGTACTGAAGGGGTTGTACTTGGTCCAGTTTGCCAAGCCACAGTCAGACGGACCCTGGCACATCAGAGGCAAACATCGACACCTCTTGTGTAAAATCAAATAAAGAAACTTTAATTGAGATTCTTTCTGTATAAGGCATACATTGTTTGACCCGGAAGCCCATTAATGATTTCATATCGGAGATAAACACAAAGTAATTGTCAAAAATTATCAGACTGTACAGATTCTGATACAGTGAGTTTTCGACAGACATTGATGTTATAATAGGAGGATGATACAGATATTTTTAATCTTGAGAAGGTGGGGGCAATCAATTATGGGGGTAAAAGAGTGTCTTTGGACAAAAACTGAAAACTTTTGTTTCACGTAATAAATGATTGTCAAGACCAGCATTGAAAACAGCGTCAATGTCCCTCTACAACATACTAATAGGATCTCACGGACATTTATGTTAAATCTGATTTAACTAGATGTAAAAGAGCCGCACTGTGATCGTCAGAATGATTTTGCATTGCTCCAAAATCTGCAAACCAGAGAATTTTGAAGCTATGGCAATCTCGGCTGATGTTGTTCTGCTCACCCACTATTTTTATTTCAGGCTCTGTGCTGGGAGCCGGGGCATATACTCAGGGGTGGCTCCTCCAGTAGGGAGGCAGAGCGTCGCCTCCCTTGCCCCTTACAGCCAGCAGCAGAAGCTGAAAACCTTTCACCACGAGGAGATAATAAACTAGGTTTATTATCCCTTTGTGGAGAAAGGGGCGGGGCCATGGAGGTGATGGGCAGTGAGGGGAATGCACAGAGCACTCCCCTCAGAGCACATGTGTGTTTGGCCGACTGTCTCAGGCTGGCCAAACACACATGCGCAGTAGGCTTTCTCCACCCCGACACTGTGTTGCCAGGCTGGAGAGAGCCTGCACAGGCTCCAAGTCTGCCTGTGAGCGACTAGCCAGGGTGCTCCCAGCCAATCCTGATGCTGCTCTGAGCAGCATCGGGATTGGCCACAGGGCAGGCTGGGAGCCTGTGCCTACCTGCAGCGATGACGAGAGAGAGAGGAGTGGCGTGGCAGCAGAGGAGGTAAGGTTTTTTTTTTTTTTAATTAAATGCTACCACCTCCCTCGCGTGTGCTGCTCCTGCCCCGTCCCTCTACAGGTTAGCAAGCCGCCACGACTCTATATACTTGTGCCTATATCGGCTTCTTTCTTGATAGCAACAACACAGTTTTTTTTTTTTTCCTGCCTCTCTTCAGTTTATGTCTCGGGAAGGTGTCCTGAAATGTACTTTTACGCTTACCCTCCTTAACAATTCATTTACCTAACGAATCTGACCTAGATCGAGACAACATTATAGAATACAAAGAAAGGGACACTTCATGCGTGTGTAGTGTTGGTGCCTGGGTAACCTATGGTGTCTTCTTTAGATATGATTTAATCGATTCATGACTCTTCCGACCGTCAAGCCTCGACATCCCCTGCCTCACACAGGATGTGCCGACTCTTGATTTTCCTGTGCACCTGATATTGTTTCCATGCCAACAAGGAGATGCATTTTCCATTCCCAGAGCATTTTGTTAGGCTCTGGGGTCCATGATGAGCATTTTAATACAAACTGATACAAAACTGGCTGCTTCTCCTGCTTCTGTGTGGCACGCGAAGAGGGCTCTTTTTTAAACATATCTAGCAATGCTGGTTTTGGTGACATCCTCATTCTTCTTCATGGGAACCTCTCTCTTCAATTAGTGGCTCCTATTCATCGCCCTTTGGCTGCCATCTGTTTAACACTTTTACCTTCCGTACACTGCAGAGATGCAAATATATTCAGCCCTATCCGCTTTCCGTTATGTAGAAACTTCAACAGTAACAACTGCAGTTGACAGCATTTCTTTAACGATGGTTTCTCAATACAAGCTGCACCGGCTGTTACTGTTGCTGAAACCATCAACAAAGAACCACAAAATGTCCCTTTACAAACCTTACTGCACATCCTATTGGCTCTTCACTCACATTGCCTTCTACTGGGCAGAATATGTTCAAAAAGTAGTTTGGCACAATCCAAGAAAGAAGAGCTGAAGTGACGGAATGGCTATTTGCTGGGCAGCAAATATGAGAAAACATGGTTTGTAGTATGGGATTTCTCATGTTTGAAGGAACAATATCAGGGTCTCACCGCACTGTGCAATTTGCCTTACCCAGACCCAAATGTTCCCATATTTACTTGAAATATAGAACACATCAGCCATCGCCATCTTCTAACTGTATTTGCTTGAAGCTTTGTTATTTGTGCCTGTGTTATATGTAGGTTTTTGTTAATATAGTAGTCATTTTTCTATGTCCCGCGCCTGTAGCCACCCATCTCCCTCCTTCAAACCCTCTTAGACATTCTACAAACTGCAGTTTTTATGACTTTTTAAGCGCTAAAAGACCCGGATTTGGCAATCATTGCTCTACACAAAAAAATTAATGACATTGCACACCCATTGTCTTTCTCAGCTTCAGGAACTTCCGTATGCTGACCATAAAGGCTAAGAAATAGCTGTTTATCTGACAGGCAATCTCTGCTTGGTGGTAGGAACTTATTAGATAGTGATGGTGTGCAATCAGAAGCCATTGGGCCTGTTTGTTTTCTTTCTCTAACATTTCCTAATCAAAAAACATATCAGATCTGATGCAGATTTTGGGCATGCACAGACCCTGCATGAGCTATGGCTTCTGACAAAATAAAAACTTTGCAAGAGCGCCTGGATGATTCATTCAGCAATCCTAAGAGAGATGCTTGCGCTTCCCTAGCAAAGTCACTTGAGAACAAACATAGTTACTAAACCGATGCACTGCATCATGCTAGAACAATGTCCATTGTGCTCTCTATTTTGTCATACGAGGTGTAGGCGGAGAAAGTAAAAAGGTGAAACGGAGGAGTGCTAATGTAGACTGATCCGCATGCAGTACCTTAAACATTAAAACTAGTAGGGGGCATATTCATACTCTGTTTTCACCGAATTAGTGTCATTTTTTTTACTCTAATTCGGTGCAAAACTAACTCCATATTTATTCTTTGGCGCTAGACCCCTCTAGCACCAAATTTATGGAGTTAAAGTCATTTTTGGGAAGTGGAAACCTACCTTGCCTTAATGAGATGCAAGGTAGGTGTTCCCATGCAAAAAATTACTTTATGGCCTTAACATCATAATTATACTCCCATGCAAAAATAGTGCACAGAAGGGAGGAGGGGTCAAAAAATGGGGCAAAGCTTGCTTTGCCCCATTTTTTAACGCCTGGGTCAGGGCAGGCCTTAGGGGACCTGTGGGCCTATTTCCATGGTGGAACTCCATGGACGAATCCCACAGGTGCCCTCCCCAGGCCCAAGAGATACCCCCCCCACACCAGAGGGACTGTGGAGGATGGGGGGGCGCCATCCCAGGTCAGTACAGGTAAGTATTACATTTTATTTTTTAAAGTGCCATATTGGGCCCTGAAATGGGCCCCCCTACATGTCACTGGGTGCAGTGGCCATGCCCAGGGGACCCTGGTCCCCTGTGCTGGCCATTGGGGTGGTGGGCATGACTCCTGCCTTTTTTAAGACAGGAGTCATGTGGTATGGATGGTTTTGCATCAGAAAATGACTCTCGGCAGGTTAGAGTCATTTTTTTTTACTCTAACCTGCCTAATGTCATTTGTTGGTGTAAAACCCCTTTCTTCCATAGCGCCAGCCCCACCAGAATAATGTTTTTTTTTTTTTACGCTAGCCCACCCTTTGCACCGGCTTGCACCATTCCATAAATATGGTGCCTGGCTGGTGCACAGAAATGGTGCAAGCCGGTGCTAAACTTTTTGGTGCAAAACTGCGCTAATGCAGTTTTGCACCAAAAAGTATAAATCAGGGCCATGGTGATTTCAGCTAAGTCCAAAAACCAAATGATGCCTTAAGGCCCAGATTATAGGTTGCACAGTATTCGGTAATGACAACGTCACAGGCCTAGTTACCATCCCATGCGGTAATTTCACACGAGTACCGTGCAATGTGGAGTAAAGTGTTCTAGAATGGGGGATTACCACATGAGGCAGATTTTTTCAATTGTAAAACCACACCAAATTTGCCATTCCATATTATCTGCATATATTTATCCTCTCATTTAAGGCCTTTGGGTGGGGTGGTGATTGAGGAATCATTTGTGGGATTGGGGAGGGAAGAGGAAGTTTTCTTTCTAACGGGGAGCATTGTATACTCCCCTCATAGAAAAACAATGGCAAAAGATGCTTGGCTGTTGCTGCAGTCAAAGCCTCATGCGATTTTTGGTGAGAAATACAGGTTGGTAAAATTGGCTATGATTCGCGCACTCCCAGTAAAACCTGGTGTGGATCAGATGGAGCGAAACACCATGTAGCAATTTTTCTCTGTCTGATGAGAGTCAAGGACCATATCGGATTAAAAAGTTGGAGACTCTGAAGTTGTAAATGAGTGTGGCTTAAAAAATATTGCCAAGAATCCCTCATCAGAAACATAGACAATGTAATTAAGAGGAAGTGGCCTAGTACATGAGGGCCCAGGTTTTCGTGGCTCCTATGACATACTTGAGTCATGCAACTGTTAGACCTGGCATCTTTGGCGTGGTTTCCCCCTGTCTTTTTGCCTCTGCCTGCTTTATTTTTTTACTGTGTGCTGGATATCGTTTTTGCTGGTTTTGGTACTCCGGGCACTTCACCACTACTGATCAGTGCTAAAGCGCAAGTCCCCTTTGTGTAAATTGTGATTATGATTGGTTATCCATGATTGGCATATTTGAGTTACTAGTAAGTCCCTAGTGTAGTGCACCATGTGTGCCGAGGGACTATAACAGAAATGATACAAGTGGGCCTGTAGCACTGATTGTGCAATCCACATGAGTAGCCCTGTTAACATGTCTGAGACCTGCCATTGCAGTGTCTGTGTGTGCAGTTTTAAACTGCCATGTCGACCTGGCAAATGCACCCACTTGCCAGGCCCAAACTGTCCCTTTTAGTACATTGAAGGCACCCCTACGGTAGGCCCAAGGTAGCCCCATAGGCAGAGTGCAGCGTATTTAAAAGATAGGACAAATAGTAGTGTGTTTTACATGTCCTGATAGTGAAATACTGCCAAATTCAGGTTTCACTATTACAAGGCCTATCTCTCCAATACATGAACATGGGCATTGCCTTGAAATATCTCCTAAGTTTAATTTCCCACTGGGAACAGATAGAGGTATGGAGTTTGTGGTCTCTGAACCCACCATTTAAAAATATACTTTTTAGATTGAGCATAGCAGCACCCAAGTACTGCTTTTTGACCTGCTGTAATTTAGTCTGTGGGCTTTAAACACGCCCATCTCAAGCCAATTACTTTCATTCGTTGCAGGGCTTGCCTTTTAACAATCCCTTCATGTAATTGGTAAATGCTTCACATTTGTTACGCCTTGTAGAGTGACCCTATTACATGGATTATTGCACGATTGCCAACATACTTGCGAGAGGGCAAACTATTTTTTTCTTTTGTCTCTCCCCTTCGCGCTCAATGGCAGCCATGGCGCTTTGACCGCAAAGGAGGTGAACTCTGCGGTATTGGATCGCTCATTACATTGTTCACACTGTTACCGAATCAGAGTCATTTAAATTTTGCTTTTGTCTCTCCCCTTCGTGCTCCATTGCTTTAAAAAAAAAACCTTGTGATTGTAAATGCTTTATCTAAATAAAATCACAGAAATCATCAAAGTGTATATCCCAGCACAGTGGGAGACGTGATACTGTAATATTCACGGCACTCGGGGAAACTTGTCCTAT
The DNA here is from genome assembly GCF_031143425.1 of Pleurodeles waltl. Lineage (NCBI taxonomy): Eukaryota > Metazoa > Chordata > Amphibia > Caudata > Salamandridae > Pleurodeles > Pleurodeles waltl. Next base: position 4,846,269 of record NC_090439.1, read on the forward strand.
AATGCTTTGCAAGCACTCTTTTTCAAAACAGTTGCCCAAAACTCAGCCTGTGGTGGTCCTAGGACAATGGGACTACCACCAAAAAATTCAGCATGATACACTCTTTCTATCTAGGTCATCTCTGGGTCCCCACACTAGGTTAGTGAGGATTCCAAAATAATAACCTCTCCCACCATTCAGTATTTTTTAAAGCTGTTTAATGATTGGAATTTGTGTATTTATAGAGGAGAGCAGTTAATGTTTTAAAGGCCTTGTTTGTAATATCATTGTAGTACGTCTGCTAGTTTTGAAAATGTATAATGCGCTGCACTTTCTAGGGGCTAAATATAATGTTATACTGCATTACTTTATGCTGTTCTGTTTCAATATGGTTACCAGACCCTGTTTCTTACACATGCTATTTTTATTGTGGCATCTTCTAGAGGCTGTTCTGAGCATTAGTCAACATACTACGATATTTGAAGCACTCAGAAACTTGCCCCATAATGCTTTGCAGGGCCTCCTTTTTTACAAAACATTTTTGCTCATAACTCAGCCTGTGGTGGTCATAGGATAATAGAACCACCCCCAAAACATTCACCACAACTTTCGCTTTCTGTCTAGATCATCTCTGAATCCCCACATTAGGTGAGTGGGGACCCCAAAAATAATAGCCCCTTCTACAATTTCAATGTCTGTTTAAGCATTCTCATGGCAGGAGCATTTTTCTGTAGCTAGGAGTAGTTTTTGTTTTAAGGGCCTTGTTTGTAGTTTCCTTGCAGTAGGCCTGCTAGCCCTGAAAATCTGTAATGTTCTTCATTCTCTAGGGGCAAAATATATGGTTGCACTACATTACTTTTCATATTCTGTTTTCATGTGGTTATGCTGTCTAAGGACAAACTATATGATTACATGACCATGTTTTTTATAAATGCTGTTTGTATTGTGGTGTCTTATCAGGCTGTTTTGAGCATTACAGTCAACATACTACAATATTTGCACCACTCAGAAACTTGCCCCATAATTCTTTGCAGGGCATTCTTTTTACAAAACATTTGTGCTCAGAACTCAGCCTGTGATTATCGTAGGACAATGGGACCACCTCAAAACATTCACCACAATGTGCTCTTTGTCTCTAGATCCCACACTAGGTTTGTGGGGACCCCAAAATAATAACCCATCCCACCATTCAGTGTATTTTTAAGCTCTGTTATGGCTAAATCTTTTGTTTTACATGTTGGAGTAGTTTGTATTGTAAGGGTCCTGTTTGAAAACAAAGTATTTCAGTAAGCCTGCTAGTCTTTTAGTTACATTCAGGGTCACTGGAATTATGTGGTAGAAAAGACCAAAATATGTGACAGGGTTGACCAATTAATGTAGCAAAAAAGTCCAGTTATGCATTTAAAACACCAGTAGCTCTAACTCAATTAAACTAGAGACCTATTGCATTGCAAATGCTAGTTAAATTGTGTGCTTGAAAATACCACCTTTAGAGCGTGGGTATTTTCTTGCTTCATCATTTTGTGCCTCTGCCTGGTGGAGGAATACACATCTGGGTCAGGATGACAGTTGGGGTGATTGTGAATTCAGTCTAGACAGTCACACAAAGAAAGCTGAGGTGTGCCCTGCATACCCTGATGGGTCTTCCTTGGCTAGAGTGGTGGGAGGAGCTGACACTAGCACCTGAATAGGGATGTGCCTGTCCTTACACAATCTAGGCCCTGATTTATACTTTTTGGTGCAAAACTGCACCAACGCAGTTTTGCAACAAAAAGTTTCCCACCAGCTTGCACCATTTCTGAGCACTAGTCGAGCACCATATTTATGGAATGGTGCAAGCCAGTGCTAAGGGTAGACTAGCGTGAAGGAAAAGAAATGACGTTAGCCAGGTGGGGCTGGCAGTATGGAAGAAGGGGGTTTGCAGCACAAAATTATGTTTGGCAGGTTACAGTAAAAAAAAAAAGACTCTAACCAGCCTAGCTTTATTTTCTGACGCAAAACCATCTCTACCACATGACTTCTATCTTAGAAAAGACAGGAGTCATGCTCACCACCCCAATGGCCAGCACAGGGGACCAGGGTCCCCTGGGCATGGCCATTGCACCCAATGCCATGTAGGGGGCCCCACTTCAGGGCCCCCAATGGCACTTTAAAAATAAAATACTCACCTGTACTTACCTATACTTACGTGAGATAGGGTACCCCATCCTCCACTGTCCCTCTGGGGTGGATGGGAATGTCCCTGTGGCCTGGGGAGGGCACCTGTGGCCTTATTCCATGGTGTTCCACCATTGAAATAGACCCACAGTCCCCTAACGCCTGCCCTGACCCAGGCATTAAATAATGATGCAGATCAAGCTTTGCACCATTATTTGACCCCTCCTCCCCTCCATGCGTGATTCAACACGGGGGATAAATATGGTCCTAAGGCTGTAGAGTCATTGTTTGCACGGGGATGCCTACTTTGCATCTCATTGACGCAAAGTAGGTTTCCCCATCCAAAAAATGATTTTAACTCCATAACTTTGGCGCTGGATGGGTCTAGCGCCAAAGTATAAATATGGAGTTAGTTTTGCACTGAATTTGAGTAAACAAAATGATGCAAATTTGGCACAAAACAAGTATAAATATGCCCCTCAGTCTCCAACCCCCTAGAGTGTGTCTGGGACCAGGGCAGGAAAGGCAGGGACTTGTGGACTACAAAGACTTTCATTTGAAGTTTGACTTCTTCAAAGGCAGAAATGACTATAAGTATTGGAGCCAAAAATCCCAGACTTTTAGAGCACTTATGGATCAAGAGGAGACTCTGCCAAGGAGAAGAGCTGAAGAGCTGTGAGGAGTAGTATTGCCCCTTTGCTGTGTGTGCTTTGCAGAGTTGATCTGTAGTTGCTGCTTTTGCTTTGGAGAGGACAAAGACTGGACTTTTGTTGTGTATCCTGCTTGTTAAGTTTCTCCAAGAGCTTGGACTGAGCTTGCCTCCTTTTAAGAAGTCTCAGGGACATCAAAGACTTCACCTGCCAGCCTCTGAGATCTCTTGCTGAGGACCCTGACTTGCCAAGAGGTGCCCACTCTAGTTCCTGGGCCATTGGGAGTTAAGTATGGAATAAAACAAGCAGAACCCGGCACTCTGACTCCAGATAACTCCGGAACCGGCACCGCTGCCTGACTCCGCACTGCTGCTTGCACCCAAAGCCGTGGTCCCCGCTGAAGTGTGATGACTGGGACCAACAACGCAGGCCTGAGGACACCCCTCTGAAGTCCCGCAACACCATGAGTCCCGAGTGCTGTGTCACCGATGTCTGTGACACCCGACTCCGCTGTGGCATGTGGTGTGACCATGAAATTGCCTCATGGTGTCTTGACCTACTGGACTCATCCACCACGCTTTATCATGGGGGAACCAACCCTTCACCTCTGGCACCACCTCACCTCTGCTGCGTCCGTAAGGAACCAATGCCTCACCTCCCTGCCTAGCAATAAGGAGGCAACACCTCACCTCCTGGGCAGCAGTACGGAACCAATGCTGCATCAGCTCACGCAATGCCTCACCTCCCTTATTCTGTGCCATGTCTCTGACTCTGCCTCATTTCTAAGGTACTGTACCTGAGGTCAGTGAGACTCAGACTGTTGGGAACATAATAGCACCAGTTGGAGCTATTGTGTTTCTAAGCACTTTCTTGGGATTTAATCTTTTAAAATTCATTTCTTTGCTTGTCTATACTGGATTTGTCATTTTGGTCTTGTTTTACTTAGATAAGTATTGGTTATTTTTCTAAACTGGTGTGGTGTCCATTTGTAGTGTTTTCATTGTGTTACTGTGTGTGGGTGCAAATACTTAACACATTGCCTCTGAACTAAGCCTGACTGCTCCTGCCAAGCTACTAAGGGTGTGAGCAGGGGTTATCTTAGCTATGTGGCTCCCTTATCCTGATTAGAGTGAGGGTCCCTACTTGGACAGGGTGTAAACTGACTGCCAACTAGAGACCCCATTTCTAACAGCAACCCAGCACAAAGGTGTGAGTACTATTTTCTAAGTTGCAGAGTGCTGAATTTGCACCACTTTTTACTCCTTGTGTGGTGCAAAATCTGCATTGGGTCGTTCTGTATGAAAAATTTTAAGGTATGCAAGTGGGTGTTTCCAAACAAATCCATAGCAAAAAAAACATGTATTTTCTGAGGCAGACCCACGTAGTGTAACACAAATGTGAATGTTCATTAAAAACGTACTTATGGTCCAGATAAGGGCAAAAATCAGCACAACCTCAGCAGTATATAAAGTAACAAAACACAGTTCATCAAGGATTTATTCTAAAGCCAGGAACATTTTCATTCTTCAGCACTGGCAGTGAATGCAACAGCTTAACATCCAAAGAAGACAAAGGAAGGCAAGAATATTTAGGTGGAGGGTCACACACCGATTGATAGATCAAAGGGAGTAGGATATCCTTAAGTATGATACACTCAGTCCGGGCCAGCTTTTGGCATGAGCAAGCTTGGCCCAGGGCGCCTACAGGTAGAGGGGTCCATATGTAGCTCAACCCTTGAGCTGTCTTGATTAATGCTTTTATTCCGGGCAACAGCTCAGTTAATTTTCTCCGGAGTGCAGGCTGCACATAAAACCTTTTTTTTTTTATTAGTCTGCCTCTGATTACCTTTCTCCCCCTCTCCCTTTCTTCTCCCTTGCCCCCTCCCAGGGACTCTCACCTCCAGTTTAGCAACTGAGTAAGAGAGGCGACAAGAAGCAAATCTGTGTTTTACAGGCTGGTTACTTGTCTAAGGTATTCAGCCAGGACGTGACCAGAGAGATTAAAAGGGCCCTCCACCAGGATCACCAATAGGAAGGGAAGATGCCCAAAGGATAGGGGATGAGAATCACAAAGGGAGTAAAATTGAGGGGCATATATATACTCTGTTTGTGCCAAATTTGCGTAAAATCTTCTGACGCAAATTCGGTACAAACCTACCACCATATTTATACTTTGATGCCCGACCCCGCGAATGTCAAAATTCAGCAGTGTGCCTCATTTTCTGGATGCGTGAAACCGCATTGCGTTAATGACATGCAAGGTAGGTGTTCCCGTCCAAAAAATGACATTAAGGCATGTCGCCTTATTTATACTCCGGTGTCATTTTGACACACAGGAGGGGGAGGGCCTTAAAAAATGACGCACAGCCTGATTTGTGCCATTTTTTAACACCTGGCTGAGGTCAGGCGTTAAGGGACCTGTGGGCTCATTTCCATGGTCTCTGACCATGGAAGCAGTCCACAGGTGCCCTTCTATGCCCCCAGGGACACCCCCTGCAACCCTCGCCCACCCCTGGAGGACACCCATGGATGGGGGGACCCATCCCAGGTAAGTAGAGGTAAGTTTTTTTTTTAAGAGGCATAGGGGGGCCTAACTTGGGCCCCCCTACATGCCACTGTGCCCAATGACCATGCCCAGGGGACAAAAGTTTCCTGGGCATGGCCATTGGGCAGGGGGGCTTAACTCCTGTCTTTCCTAAGACAGGAGTCATTTCAATGTTGGTTGTGCATCAAAAAATGGTGTAAGTCCGGTTAGAGCCATGATTTTTTACTCTAACCTGACTTGGCCCATTTTTTGACGCACAACCCCCATTCTTCCCTACGTCTGCGTTGCCCGGTTAGAGGCAACGCTGGCTAACGTCAATCCATAAATAAGGCGCCTGCTCGGCGTGTTGGAATGGCGTTAGCTGGTGGTAAATTTTTTGATGCAAACCAGCGCTGGCTATCTGAAGAAAGGCGGGCCCTGGGGGCAATAAAGACAGGGCCACTAGTCTACTGTACCAAATTTGAAGTCCAAATCTGCATGCTCACATGTATTTCCAGCACAGGTGAAGCTCTCAGGTATTACATCTGCTTGGACCAGGATGTTTCCGAAGTACTTGTGCCAGGGTTGATGGCATTTCCTAGCGTACATTATCATCATTTTTGGCAGTTGGCCTGCATGGCATGATTTACACACCTGCACAATATTTGCATCTCCCAAACAGGTTGTAAAATGATAGCAGTTTGTTTGAATCTGCAATCTCCGTAAGTGCTTTTATTACTTGTGCTGAAGAAATTGACAATGTAAATGAAGATCTTTCTGAGAAAACATCTTTTCAAATAGAATCAGATACACTGGAGGAACAGACAAGATGAAATGATATTAATGTATTTTTCTTAGTAAAAAAGTGAAATGCAATATCGAACAATGCATTTTTTTAAATTTGAATTTAGAACATTATCAATATTCCATAATTAAACATATAGGCCCATATTAATACTTTTTTAGCGCCACATTTGCGTAATTTTTTTACGCAAAAGAGGTGCAAACTCACAAAATATAATTGTATTTTGTAAGTGTGAGCTGCTTTTGCATCAAAAGATGACGCAAATGCGGAGCTTAAAAAGTATAAATATGGGCCATATGATTTTAAAAGTTTACATATTTCTTTTTAACAGGGTGTTTGCTAAATGAATAGAATAAATAATGATTATTACAATTTTATTTTTTAAAGAAGTATTATTGTGTTTTAGTTTTTACAATTTATGAAAAAGAAATGTAAAGAAATTTTCAATTTGGCAAAATATTGCTACAGTTTAATTTAAAATTTGTATTAACCAATTAACAAATTGAAAATGTATTATCATTAAAAAATGAAACCTAAATTACACACAATATTATATTAACCCACGCCCTATTAACACACATTGAAACTTTTTATACAACTTTATAAGAAAAGCATGATCTTAACCAACTTAAACCAAACTAAACCTATTTTAATAAATCTTGTACTAAACTAAAATCTCAAAAGTATACTGTACTTTTATGCCAAACAACAACTCAGTAAATACGAAAATATATTAGCCTTTTGTAATTTATTGGGCTATCGTGTATACCACTTCATGGCATCCTTGCATGAGGATGGGTAATTGCCTTAATTGTCTATGTATAATTCTAATATAGTACTCCAAGGCCCATATTTATACTTTTTAGCGCGCAAAAGTGGTGCAAACTTACAAAATACAACTGTATTTTGTGAGTTTGCACCGCTTTTGCGTCAGAAAATGACACAAATACGGTGCTAAAAAATAATAAATATGGGCCCAAGTTTTTTTAAATGCTGTGAATTTTGTAGTCCACATCTGTAATGTTGCAGTCCAGTGTGCCTTTTTTGACTGCGTTATCCTTATTGTGCTGCTGCGACTACTGGGGATGATGTTGATCATGAAGATGATCGGGATGGTGCAGCCTTTCTCTGTATGCACTTTTATCTCACTTGCGTTATAGACCTCATCCTTCTTTGGATATCATTCAAGGTAGCTAAAATATTTTAAGACAATTAAAAAGCATGAACTATCATCTATTTAAATTAAAATATTTTAATAAACTATTCAACAATAGGAGTAGTCATATTGCAGCACTTCTTAGAACAAAAAATTTATATAATGAATATTTGTTTTGGATTCAACCCAAATATATTAGTTTTCCAAATAATTACAATTAATAACATAGAGTGAGATATTACACTACGTAAGCGAACATGTATTACTAACATTGCATTATTGGGGCATTTCCTAAAACCATTTGCGTTTTAAAGTATTGCTGTTTGAAAAACACTTTAACATTAAAATAGTTTCCTATCAATGATTGTCTGATCTTTCTGGAAATCTTGCTGACAATAGGTGCAAATATCTTACATATTTAATGAAACATATAGTAATGAAAAAAATCAGACTTTCGACTACTATCCTATGCAATGGTTTAAGTTGTCTTCTCCTGCATGTACTACATAAACTCAATCATCTTAGATTTTTATTCATATGACTATGGCCCTGATTACGACTTTGGCAGTCCCACCATGGGATTATCAAAGCTGTGGGGAGAACACCACCCCCGTAGGTATCACAATGTTCCTGCCGGGCTGAACAGTGGGAACATTGAATACGAGTTTCCGCTGGGCTGAGCAGCCATAACAGTGCTACAATATTATCCTTGGCTTCTTTAAGGGAGCCATGGCCAATATCCTAGCACACCAACACCCTCAGAATGCGCACTGTCTGCTAAAGTGCGCATTCTGACAGTGCTGGGCAGGGGGGCGCTGTGGTGCTCGGCAGAGGGCCCATGGCATGGGCAGTGAGGGACCCCCTGGGGCCCCTGCACTGGCTTTCTGCAAGCCTTTTCATGGCAGAGACCCCACAATGAAAAGGCTGGCAGAAAGTGGAGTTGTAATCAGCCAGGCGGTGCTGAGTTCAGCACTGTCATAGCTGGTTACAAGCCCAAACGCCGTCGCCCCATCAGGGTCTGTGATCCTGGTGGGGATGGTGGTCTTCAGGTGGGTCTGCCCGCCTAAGTCGTAATTGGGCGGTCGGACTGCCCGGAGTGTGGTGGTTCAATCATCAACATGAGTGTGGCGGTCCTTGGACCGTCACACTCGTAATTAGGCCTGAATTTTGACATCTGTTTGTTCAAACGCGATTGTTATGGAAGCTGAAGGAGGCCACTGTGTTTATCTGCTGTTTGACGGTTAGTTTGATGTTGATGTTGATGCCATGGTTGCGTGCATGGTCCGTAGGGGTCAGAGGTTGTCCGAGCATGGATGGCCATCAAGAGTCACCCACAGGGAGGAGTTGCTTCTGAAAATGTTCACCTCCGTTTTGTCAGTGTTCAGTTTCAGGCAGCTGGATCGCCTCCATTTGGCGACATGTGTCTTCGGAGAGGGAAGGTATTAGTTGAGTATCTTTGGCATAGGAGGTGATGTTGGGTCCATGGGAGGGGCATGCTTGGCTTACAGCGTCATGTAGGCATTGAAGTGGGTGGGGCTAGGGACAATCCCTGCGGGACACCGCAAATGTTGCTCTTCGGTTCTGACGTGAAGGGTAGGTGGTGGACCCTCTGGGTGGAGCCTGTGATGCTGGCATGGATCCATTTGAGGGCTTTGCTTTGGATCCTAGTGTGGTGGCATCTGGAGGTGAGGGTGATGTGGGAGATGATGTTGAATCTATGAGGAGCAGGGCTGCTTTTTCTCCACAGTCTAGGGGGGTCCTGATGCCGTCTGTTGCAGTGATGAGGGTGGTCTCTGTACTGTGGTTGGAACGGAAACCATGCTGGGTGGAGTCTACCAGATTGTGTCGTTCAAGGTGTTCGGAGAGTTGCTTGTTGATGGTTTTTTCCAGGACCTTGGCTGGGAAGGGGATCAGAGAGATGGGGCAGTAATGTTTGAGCTCGCTGGGATCGGCTGAATGTTTCTTCAGGAGCAGTTTGACCTTTGCTTGTTTCCAAGCTTCTGGAATGGTAGCAGTCTTGATGGAGGTGTTGCAGATGTGAGTGTGGAAACTACTGATCTCCTTCTGACCGAGGTTGAAGATGTAATGTGGAGCGGGGGTTGTTGGGTGTGCCACAGTGGGCTGATGTCATGACGGTAGCTGTTTCCTGTATGAATAGTGGCATTCAGTCTGTGATGAGGTGGCTGGGGGAGTCCTCAGATGGAGACAGAAGATGATCTATGTTGGTGGGTTGTGGAGGAAAGTTGCTGTATATGGCTTTGATCTTGTTGTGGAAGTAGTCAGCATGAGAGATGCAGAGGGCCTGGGAAGGTCAGATCATGTTTTCGTGGCTGCTGGCTGGGAGAACTCTTTGATGATCTTGAAGAGTTCCTTTGGATGGTTGGTGCTTTCTGCAATGCGGCTGAGTAGGGTGACCTTCTTTGCTACTTGCTTAGCGCATCTATGAATGTGGTTCGGTCCGCAAGGTCCCTCATGCGATGCCATCGTCTTTCTAGCCTTTTGCAATTTCTCTTGGATGTGCATAGTTCGGTGGTGAACCACCTAGGGGGCCTGCTTGATCTTATGGTGGCAGAACTCCTTTCGGGGTGACTTTGTTGGTGCCACTGTTTGCAGAGTGAGCGTGCGTTGATTAGCAGGCATTGGAAATGGTTTGTGGGCTTGGAGGGGGGCTGTGCTTGTGCGGTGTAGGTCTGGGTGTTGCAGGTGAGGTGGCAGTGGTGGCAGGTGAAGTCTTCGACCGTGGGCCGGAGGGAGGAGATGTAGCATTTGTTGTCCCAGTTCTTGTCTCGATTCCTAGGGGGAAAGGCCCAGAGTTCGGTGGCAGAGAATCGACGGGTGGAGGGAGATCCAGGGTTCCAGGTACTGGGCGTGGTCCAGGTGCGGACAGGCACAGATTGGTTTTCATTTCATTTACCATTAGTGCGCCAGCCATGTACCTGCTGTGCGGTTGTGCAGCTACCGCCATTAAATAGGTCCTGAAGTGGGAGGGGTAAAGGTGTGAGAGGCAGGTGGGAGCACGAAGGAGCGGGAAAAAACAGTGGGACCGGATGAGGCCCTGAAAGCGGGGAAGTTAAAACAGAGCAGGAAAATGGTGGGGAGGCTGTGGGGGCCTACTCAAAATGCAGCAAAATGGGAACAAGGAAGCAGGAGGCACTACGCTACAGGTGCTATAGAGTGCTATGGATATACCAGTGCAGGGAGAGCTGGTTTAGAACCTGCTCAGTGGGGTCATGCAGTGACTGCTATTAAGTAGTTCCTGGGGGGGAGGGAAGCGGGCAGGAGTGCAGAGGAGCGGGAAAAAACAGTGGGACACGGTGGGGGCCTGAAATTAGGGAAGCAAAAAAAGAGCAGGAAGAACAGTGGGGAGGCAGCTGGGGCCTGCCCAAAAAGTGGGCAGAAGGAAGCAGGAGGTGCTACACTGCAGGCATTATAGAGCGATTAGCGGTGCAGTGAGAGCTGGTTCAGGATCTACACAAAATGTGTAAGACAAAAGAACATATTTTCAACCTTATGCCAGGCTCTAGTAGGTGCCATTTTTTCAATGAAGGCTAAAGCCCTTTTTATGGGCAAGCACAAAGTGCTCCGTCCATTCTGTAATCTCTTTTTGGGCTTCAAACCACGCCCATGCCACGTCAGTCACTTACATTGGTTTGTGGGCTTTTCGTGCCTTTTCCCGTGTTTAGCCCACCTACACAGCACCGGTAAAGTACCAAAAACATACGAGGCTCGATGTTTTCAGCCTGGAGTCCGGACTACTTTATATGTTTATTTTCCACGCATCGCGATTGCACTGCATTTCACATAGTGCGATCGCGCTGCATTTGTTTTTGCTTTACTACGCTAATAGCTCTAACTCAAACAAATGCGAGACCCGTTTCATTGAAAATGCTTGTTTAGTATGCAGTCCATGGTGAAACCGAGCATGTGGGATTGATATGGTAATGTTCATGTCACTGCACTCCTTGACTCAAAATAATAAAAATTAGTGCGTTATGCTATTTGAAATTATGTTATGTATACTGTGCAATGGAAAACAAATGAAATAGTAATTAAATCCTAAACCTACACGGTATGCTGGTTTGTGACACCAAACCAGCACAAAGAGTTAGTAAATCTTGGGTTCCAGAGAGCCGTGACCAATAAAGGAACTTTGCCTGTGGCCTTATGCATCTCTATGGTCACTGAATTCCTGAGTGACTTGCAGTATTCTTATAATGTACAAAAGGGGATATTTTATCCCATATGTAGTAAGAAAAATAGGATATGCTTGATGTTTGTGATGGAGTAACCCATCTGCCAAACTATAAATTAAGCAATTTTTCTCTGTTATTAGTGGGTGAGTTATTTGTTTTTAACTATTTTAACATAGAAAAAGAAAACCCCAGCTGTTTCAACATTTGTGATGGCAAATGTAATGTCCAAAACAAATGAATAACCCATGTCTAAAAAAAGAAGGTAAACCTTACTTACCATCATTGATGGGTGAGTCAAAAACATAAATTTTCGGTGCTTTTGGATCACAGCAGCTATAGCCCAGAAATTAACCGGAGTAGTAATAATCTAGCATACAGCACATTTATCTCTTGCAAGATGGCAGAGAAAATTCACAAAGCAACTAGGGAAATATAATAAAACTTTGTACCGGATCTGTGTCACAAAGGTGATCCTAGGTAGGTGCCAAGTGTGTTAAAATTTACTTTCTGAAGCCAATCATAATTTGTGTTTTAAGGGAGCAATAAATCAATCAAGAGAGCAGTATATTGGTGTTATATGGGTGTTGCCATGAAACTACAGATGAATTTCTACACAAAACCCAATCTATTAAAAAGTTAGATAGGACATTGCGGAATCCATTTATGCCTACACGAGGCAAGCGTTAAGCTTGAAGTTTTTTCTTTTCTCAAAATGTTTTCATCTTTGCACGTGTGCTGCACTATACAACACACGTACAAATTGTGAAAAATGTTTGAGTATGTCACAGCTTAATACTTTGCAATGGAAGGATAACCTTCTGTTACAAAACCTATGCTTGACCCAAAACACACATGTACACACACACACACACCTTGGCACTATGGTGCAAATTAGTGCATAGTGCTCATTAGCATTAGTTAAGAGCTCTTTAACATTTAAAATTCATGTGTTAGTGAAGTAGCTCTACAGTAGTAATTCAACCCTAAAAAACATTTCAACCACTCATACCTAAAAAAAAAAAAAAATCCATGGCTTTATAAATCTAAATGCAGTGGTGGCTTGTGGAAAGGGGCGGATGGCACTGCACGGGGGGAATGAAATAAAATAATAAAAACTTATTTTAATTATGCGCTGCGCTGCTCCGCTTGCCCGTTGTCGCTCCAAGCTGCAGGCACAGGCTCCCAGCCTGCCTTGCGGCCAATCCTGCTGAGAGCAGCGTCATGATTGGCTGGGAGTACCCAGTCAGGGCGTTCCCAGGCAGACTGGGAGTCTGTGCAGGCTCTCTCCAGCCCAGCAACACAGTGCCAGACTGGAGAGAGCCCTGTGCACATGTGTGTTTGGCCGGCCCGAGACGGCCGGCCAAACATACATGCGCATTGAGGGGAGTGCTCTGTGCACTCCCCTCAGGGCTCGTCAGCCCCAATGCCCTGCCCCTTTTAATCCAAAATAATAATAAACATAGTTTATTATCATTTTGTATTAAAAGGTTTACATCTGATACTGCTGGCGGGGGAGACACTCTTCCGCCCTAGCAGAGGAGCTGCGTCTGCCTAAACGTTACATATACTTCACTAATGTCAGAATAATATTGCTTCAACAATACTTACCACATTTTAAATTGAACTTATTTAAAAAAAAAAAAAATTGATCTTCACTTTTTTAAACATATATATATATATATATATATATATATATGTGTGTGTGTGTGTGCCTTTGGTGGTTACAGTTAGGCAATATGAAAGTGCAGCATTGAGACTGACTCGACACGCTCGATGCTCAATTGGGCACAGAAGTAAAGTGTTGCCCTACACAGGGAAGATAACATTGGATTAAGGCAATATCCCATTACCACTTAGGTCTTGATTTACTCAAAAGTGGTGCAGTGTGGTGCTGTGCCAAAAATAGCAGTGCTGCACCACTTTTGAAATGCAGGGGTGTGCCATATTTACAGGAATACAGCGTACCCCTGCGTTTCCCCCTGGCAGATGCTGAATTAAGCTGCCTGAGCCAACGCAGGCATCCTTCCACCATAGTGCTAGGGTGTTTGCGTTGAGGGCATAGATTGTTTATGTGCAGAAAGGTGTTCCTTTCTGCACAAAAACAATCTATAATGGTGATTTGGCACTTCTATGTGTGCTGCGAAATGCATCACACATAGAAGTACCAAAACGTCATTTTGGAATGATTGTTTATGTGCAGGAAGAGACACCTTCCTGCATATAAACAACCACCCATGGCATTTTGCTCTTTCTATGTGTTTCTATGTGTGTTGCAGAATGCAAAAGGAAAAAAGAGGAGAAATAACAGCATTCCTCCTTGTTTTGCCATGTTAATGCCATCGCTGGGGTGGCGTTAGTTTTTGGCACTGCCACAGGTTTATGATTACGCGTAAATCTGGGGCAGTGTCAAAAACAATGGGTGTTGAGGTGGAAAGCCCACTGCAACACCCGTTGCACGCCCCTCTGATGCAGAAAACTGCGTTGGAGGGGCCCATATTTACAAGGAGGTGTAACGCCACAAAAGTAGCATTACATCTCCTTGTAAATATGAAGCAATGGTTAGCGCATCCAGTGGCTCTAGTGGCTCTTACATCTGTCCCTTACTGAGACACAATCATATCTGAACTTTAATCTAACTCCCCACATGATGTAGACAGCAATACTGACCTCCCATAGGGAGAGTTGGACAATACATCTAATATTAATATCCATTAGCCCTTTCCTCTCATTTGGAGTGGGTGCCCTGCATATAAACGTTCCCATTAAGCCTCCGTCATGTGCAACTCATAGCAGAGACGTGCATTTCTGTTGTCTGAGGTGGGAGTGGGAACTGGGTGGGGCTCAAAGTCGTATGGTTTCCTATGTTATTTATTTCGATCAGTTATTGTTATATTATTATTATGTGTATTACCAAAATTATTAACAATTCACTTGTCAGCCCTCGTCTCCTGTATATTCACAAGGGTTAAAGTGCTGGTCTCCTATTACATGTAAAATGACGTATTGTTGAAGCATGTCTCATAGTCTAGGGCTGGTCTTTGGTTTTCATTTTCCTCTTACTGACTCCTTTGACGCCGTCTACCCCTTCCGCCTAACAACACTGCTGATGTATCTTGTATGTCATGACATCCTTTGTTGTTTGTATGGCATTACCCCTATAAATGTATGCTGTCTTATTCTTTGTACCGCAAAATGAAAAAAGTCAATAAACAGATACAAACAAAAAATCAAAATACTGCATTGAGTTTGGCCAAATTATGTTTATTAAAAAAATATATTTTTTTTTGTTTAAAAAAAAGAATGTAACCAAAATAATTAATATGTAACTTTATTTTTCAGTAATAATTATAATTCTATAATCCAATACTACTGTGAGAGTCATGTGCTGGCCCAGTGGATACTGATTTTTACTGTGACTTCTTAGAATAGCCATAGTTAGATGCACTACATTACATCACAAATTCATAAACCCTGGCCCCATGGCGTTGTCCCAGTAGCTATGCTTCACTTTTATCCACATCTAAAAAGTCTGACATATTCAAATGTAAATATTTATCAAACTGTTCCAAGCATTTACCAAAACTGCCAGGATTATTGAAGGAAGTTATTTGGGCAACTTCAGAAGGAAGAAGTGTACCTAATAAATAAAATAATAAACAATTGTTGTTCGTTTACATATGTTTTAATAATATTTGCCAATGTTGTTTTTTTGGACGGTAATCTTGAAGTAAATTTTAAAAATGGGCATATCATCCTCTAACACCAATGAAGTTGAATCTTAAAGTAAAACTCCACTATGTCAGCTTTAAGATACTCAAAAACATGGAAGCCCAAACAATTTTGCAAACCAAAACAAAAAACTAATTATAATGTATAATTAGGCACTTCAAAATGAAGAAAACACACAATTCCCAGTTTCCTCAAAGGCAAATAAATAAAAAACACATTCATGCACACTAAGTTACATCAACCTTGTTATGACATGGCTTCACAGAAGTAAACAGTTTCATTACGTGAATAAAATCAACCAGAACTTTTATGGCCAGGTATCGCCGAGGCCTCCTACCACCAACACCACTCACCCCCGCGTAAGCATGAATTAAAACCTTAGATGCACTTCACCAGTCATGATCTCACATCATACCTAAAATACGACAAATTAACAGACTATAACTGTCCACTCACCACAAATCGAGTCACCTGAAAAACAAATCGTTAGCATGTAGACAATTGGATATTTAGACATTTGAATCTAACTGTAAGAAAAGGAACTAATTCAGTAGAGACAGATGCCCAACAACAGGGGGAGGGGGGTGGGTAATTCTTGTTGCGGCCACTGGGAACCTCTGGTCGGATCGGCTAGCACGAGAAAGATGCGCTCACCAGCTGCGGCCGCCCTATCAGGCCGGCCGCGTGACGTCATTTCTGAGCGCAACCCTGGAAGCACAAAGAGTGCTTCCGGGGCTGCGGGCTCCTTTACAGCCAATCGTCTGTGTTCTCATTGCTGGGTGGTGTTGGGGAGCCTGTCGCTCCCCAACCCCCACCCCAAGTTCTGGCCCGGCGCAGCCGCCATAAGCGGGGTCCCCCTGATTGGGATGGCCCCGTGCACATGGCCGGGTATCGCCGAGGCCTCTTACCACCAACACCACTCACCGCCTCCCCGCGTAAGCTTGAATTAAAACCTTAGATGCACTTCACTTTGGGATTAGGGGTCGTAAACGCCCGGCTGTATTTTATTGTCAAAATATTGTTAATCAAAAAATTATACGCAGTAACCACAATCATCTTCACAAAGTATTTACAGAGTTCAAGGGTTGCCTAGCCTTAACAGAGTACGCTAATACATCCACATTCCTGTCACTGACTGAAAAAACATTTGTTCCTGCGTACCCAATGTTGGTGGCTGTGAATGAGATCATGACTGTTTTCACATACCCCAAACCCTACCCCTCCTTACTCTACAAACCCCAGGGGTAGGATCTCCATCAGTGTGTTCTCTCACCTTCCATACTGGATTGCTGTGGGGGGGCCCCGGCTGTTCGCTAGGCTACCTACCTTTGGGTGCCCCCACCACCCTGGGACTCCACCCCCCCCCCAAGGGCCAGTGTTCGCTTCTGACCTTCTGCGCATGCGCGGGTGGTTGGGCCTAGGGGCCAGATACCAGCGACCGCTCGCAACCCCCCGCGGGCCTGTGTGTCGTCCACTCTTCCCAGTCAGCACCCCTTGGAGGGTCCAATTAGCTTGTCACCCAATTTTGCAATAAAAAGGTTCCCATTTATCTTCCCAGTCATGATCTCACCCCACCACAGGCCCACATTGTTTCCCAACGATGATGCATCCCCCCCAGGAAGAGGTCACGTATGCTGAGAGAGCCAGGTGAGTATATTCTCTAAAAACATTTCATAGCCCACTCGAGAAAGATGAACTCCATCCTGCAGAAAAAACCTGTCTCCATTGATGAAACCATGCGAGATCACAGCCAACCTTGGAGTCCAACTTTGCCAATTTGCTATTGATTCTTCTCACTGAGTCATTGAGGGCTTTCACTGAGATCCCACCCTTCCAGAAAGAACAAGGAATCATGTTCGACCAAGCAAGGACTACCTGTGGGAGTTTTTTGGCCAACCAACCAATTTCGGATATCACCAGTTCGAAAAGCTGCCTGCATTCTAGAGCAACCAGAACATTACCCCCAAGGTGCAGAACAATGATGTCCAGAGACGGGTAGCCTAATGTGGGCACTGAATCCAGGAATGTCCTTCATTGAGTGAGCTCCAGTCCGCCTCGACCAAAGAAAGAGATACGGACACCAGCCTCCGATGCGCGTTACGCAAAGGCACTTCTTGCAAATAGTTCACCTGCACGTCGGACATGTGAATGCCTGATTATCCACACCTCAAGGATACCAGCAACTCCTGCTGCATCGGAGTCTTCGGAACCATCAAATACCTGCGTCGGGTGTATACAAAGAGCACAAAGAAAGCGAGGTGTCAAGGACATGAACTCATAGCATATGCAGTCTCACATATCGCTTGTAGCAATCCAATGACCACCTTCCAATTCTCTTAACTGCTGCTCCTGGGAATCGCATTGCCACTGCCACTATGGCCGCCCCTATTCTAAAGGAGTGAGTGCCAAAATCTGAGGCATCCAAACCCGCTGCCAGAAGGGAGCGTTTGAGTACCTGTCAGAATTGGTACCTATTAAGTGGCGTGCCGTCCGCATGCACGAAAACCGCACTGGTCTCCCCTGGAGCATGCCTCACTAGGAAGACCTCTAAGTTCTGTATAGGACAACATGCATTACCCGGGGCTCTATGCAACAGAATATGGTCCTCCTTTCCATCCTGATACGCCTTAGGGCAGGGAATAGTAATCACCAGACACCCGGGCCCCTCTGGCCAATGAACACTCGCCAACTGCAGACCCCCCGAGGTGCCCCTTTTATTGCGAACGACCAGTTCACCCAATCTAAAAGCACCATAAAAGGCAAGGGTAAAGGCTGACTTAAATAAGGTGACCTCCCAGGGAGAAGTACAAACACGATCCAACGTGACAAGCAAGGCCCCATCTTTGCTACATCAATGGGCCGCCGAGCGTCTGGCTTAGAGCCCTGAATTCGCTGCCATCCCCTAAGGGCCCTTCTTACCAAAAATGATTTTGTGCCATCGGGCCGCCCCCATATTTGTCCAAAGAAAGAAATAGCAGCGGAGTAACGCCTGGCTCGCGCAATTGACTTCACCTCAGCCCTCAAAACTTCTCTAAAAATGCCAAGATTGAGGCTGGATCAAAACAAGTACACGATACCACCCCACCCCTGAAATTAACATATGCTCCAAACGCTCCCTGGCAGGCCTTCAGCGTTCTGGGTGCTAAACTGGCTGCCACGAGGTCCGGTATTCCTTGGCACCAATCTGCCACAGATGCTCTGGAAAGGGTGTTGGGAACTCCTCGGCTCCAGGGAGGTGAGACCTGAAAGCCTGCATCTTAAAACTGGAGAGTGCGTCAGCAGCGTTCTTCAACACTCCAGGTATGTGCTTAACTCTGAAGATTACATTCAACCTTAAACATAACAATACTATCTCTTTCAGCAGCCTTAGGATCATCTTGCATTTAGCTGCTTGCTGGTTAATGCACTCAACCACTGACATATTATCTGACCAGAAAATCACCGACTGATTCCGAAATCCCTCCGGCCAAATAGACAAAGCCACTAAAATTGGGAACAGCTCCAAGAAACCAATATTAGCCACTAGGCCCTCTTGGACCCAGTATAAGAGCCATCGTTGAGCGCACCATGCTGTACCAAATACATCCCCAAAGCCTTCACTCCCAGCTGCATCAGTAAAAAGTCCCAATTCCTCGTTAGACCTTGGCGGACTGGGCCACACCACCGTCCCATTAAAGTCACACAGAAAGGTTTCCCAAATCTTGTTCGACCTCATTGGAAAGCCTGGTGTGATGATGTTTGACTTTTAAACCTGACATGGCTTGGGCAATTGACCTAGAAAAGGGGCGCCCCATGGGTATGATTCGCAGCGTAAAGTTGAGCTGTATAACCAAGCACCGCAACTGATGAAGTGTCACCTTCTGTGCCCTTAGACAAGACCTCATTGCGTGTGTGAAAAAGATACCACCTTCTCCCAGGGCAATCTGGACCCACCTGCCACTGAGTCCAACTCTATCCCTAGGAATTCAGTCGTGGAACAGGCGCCTCACCGTCTTTCCTTCCGCAAGTGGAACTCCAAATTCCCACATGAGTTTTTTAAATATGTCTAACGCACCAACACATTGAATATATCTAGCAGGCCCCAGAAAAAGGAAATCATCCAAGTAGTGTAAAACCCACCTGTGCCGCGCCCTGTCCCTAAATACCCACTCCAAATAGGTAATACATTTCTCAAAATAGGGACAGGACACAGAGCAGCCAAAAGGCATACACCTATCAAAGTAATATTTCCTTCCCACTGGAAACCCAACAAACCGAAGTCCTCTGGATGCACTGGCAACAATCAAAATGTAGACTCAATGTCCGATTTCGCCATCAAAGCCGCAGGCCCCGGCTCCTGCAGCATTTGAATCGCCTGATCCAGGGAAGCATACCTAACCGAACACAATGCCCCATCAATGGCCTCATTCACTGACTGCCCCTTTGAAGCGGACAGATTGTAAATCAGTCTGAACTCCCCTGGCTCTTTCTTGGGGACTACCCCTAAAGAAGAACAAACAAAGCCCTGCATGGGAATTTCATCAAAAGGCCCGCCAACCACCCAAAAGCCAGTTCCTTCTTGATTTTCTTACTCTACACCCCGGGGTTGGAACACAAAGATAGCTGATTCTTACAATGGGGCGAGCCAACATAATCATGAGTTGGTATTCTAAAACTACCCTTAAAGCCCAGATACAACATCTTCGTAGCTCCTTGGTTGGGGTAAACGTTAAGCCAAGGGACCATAGCCAAAAGATTAACGGGGGACGAAGCCTTATCAAAAATTCCTGTGTGACCCACGCACCCCAAATCCTCAATCTTGGTTCTTGGCACCTTTATCTTGTGATTTAAAACACTTGAATTCTGGGTGGGAGGCCTGGCCACAAAAGGAACAGCAGTGCTTTAAACGGCATGTCCCAGGGGAACGTGAGCAAGTGCGCCAGTTGAAATCCCAGTGGCCCCCCTCTTGGCCCCAGTACCCCCCTGAGGCTCCTGCGCCTGTCCCTGCAGGCCCACGAAAAGGCTGCTGACCCGGCCCCTGAGTGCGATTGGTATAACGCAACCAAGTGATTATGTGTATCTGATCCCATGCCAATGAAGGCTTATATGCCTTAATTCTTTTGAATTCCTTATATTTCTTCAATGCTGTGCCACCATATTCATCGTGCGCCCCCACGATCCTGTTCTGATAGCAAGCTAACTGCGCACCTAAGTCGCTGAAACGTTCAGCTAAAATGGCCTGATAAATGGAGAACACTCTAACCCAGTTGGACAAAGACTCCTCTACTCTCCTTCTTTGTGGCCCATGCCCACAGTCTCTCAAATGAGTGCACTCTTTGCAACGCCACACCTCCTCCTTCTCAGCTTTGTCAACCAGTAAATCAAAGATATCGATGTACGCCCCCTTCCAAATCTTCTCTCTCACCTCAACCGGTACATGTAGCCCTAACTGTTCATGCTCCGAGCAAATATCCCCCAAGCCCGTAAGGGGTGAAGGGTGACCAGTACCTGCACTTGCACTTCCCTGGGCCACCGAAGTCGTCACTGTAGAGGTCACCACCGCTGTGGGGTTTAACTGTCTGGGTTGCCGGTGCGCCTGATGCATATGTAACCAGTCGTGTCGTGGACGCCGCACCAGTAGTCAACTGGTCCCCCCCCCCCCGTAGGGGTTGGGGAGAAAGAGCTGGCCCCCTGATCCCCTTCGCTAGTGTTAGACTCTGGCCCTTTTTCTTGAGACCTCTGGGCACTCTTTGCAGTGCCTAACCTGAAAACCAATTGTCGCGCTTGTTCCCTAATGTCTCCCTCATCAGCCCTGGATAACTGCCCCCCCCCCACTAAATTGGTGGACAGCAACCCCATCTCAGACAAACACGGCAATACAGGCATCAAGTGGACTACAAGATCCCGCTGACTGGCTGCTCCAGTGTTTTTACCCGCAACTGTGTCTTGTGGAGGGACCACAATGCCCCCAGTTTGCTCTGCCGTCTGAATCTGGCCTTCCCTTCCAGCGTTCCCCGCATCCACTACCAGCAATGCACTTACCTCAGGCCGCATTGAAGTTATATTAACACCGTTCCCAACCCTATCTACCAAGAAAAAACATGACCACTGAACGCTCCCCACACAAAATTGGCAAGGTGGCCTCTCACCTAGTAGCCCAGGAACCCCACAGGAGCCGCCACCGAGAATAACTGGGGTCAGGTGAGCTAAGCTCAAACCTGTACGGCCCCCGTGAGGCTTACTGGGCCACTTGCATCATCCTCTTCTTCCCTGAAATGCTGCAAAAAAAAAGCAACCTGCAAAATTGAGCACAAAACGCGTTAAATAAGGTTAGAAAATGTGCACAGAGAGAAAAACTGTAATAATTGAAGAAAGAAACACCCAAAAGTAGCCCAAACAAAGAAAAATAGACCAAAGACACAGAAAAAAAATACCCTAAATGGCTTGCGGCTTGTTGCGGCCACTAGGAACCCCTGGTCAGAATGGCAAGCGTGAGAAAGACCTGTTCGTCAACCGCAGCCCCCCTATAAGGCCGGCCGCGTGACGTCATTTCTGAGTGCGACCCCGGAAGCACAAAGAGTGCTTCCGGGGCCGCGGGCTCCTCTACAGCCAATCAGCTATGTTCTCATTGAGGGGTGGGGTTGGGGAGTCTGATGCTCCACAACCTCCACCCCACGTTATGGCCCGGCGCAGCCACCATAAGGCCCCCAGATTGGGGTGGCCCCGTGCATTCTCTGCAGTTCTGTAGTTGTCTCCAGCCCGTTTGCCAGCTACAGAATCAAGTAGATAGAATGGGTAACTGATTAAAAGGAACTTGTTCCAGAGAAATCCTATATTTAATGTATTGTTGTTTATAATGCACTTTACACCTCTTGTAAGGCTTTCTCAAGAGTTTCGACAAGGAAAGCCATCACTATGGTGGGGTCACTGCGGTAAAAGAACCAGTGATCGTGGTTGTGCGCCGCAAGCCGGGCCGTGACTGATTCTGTGTCATCCCCTGAAGGGCATAGTCATTTCGGGATGAAAGGCTGTTTTCGGCCTGCCAGTGGCATAAAGGCCCCACTTTTAGAAGGGGTGGTGTGGTGGGAAGCGGGATTTTTTGTGCCCGCTCCCTGTTGCAGACACTTGGCATCAGGAATGGATTTGGCGGTGCAGTCATCTGATGCCAACTGCTGCTGGCATTTCCCTTCATGCCCTCTGGGAGCTGCGCGGGCCTGGTGCTTTTTTCCCACCTGACCTGGGAGCTTTTGGCTTTCGGTAACAGCTCTAGAGGGTGCTGGGAGGCCTCAGCGGCAGCAGGTTTTTTGCGGGGGAAAGGAGGGGCACGGGTTGCAGTCTCAACCTTTGTTTGTTGGGAGCACCAGCTATCGTCTAAACCTACTAACATGCCTGGTGGGTCTAGAAGGGGCAACAAGTGCCCACATTTAGAGGCAGACATGAAGGTATTGATGCACAGATTGGACGCAATGGACAAATTGTTGGTGCTCCTGTGCCCACCAGTCCCACAGGGGGACAAGCACCCAAGCCAGCAGATCTGTCAGAGAGGCCTAGGAGGCTGAGCTTCCCCCAAGTGTGGCATTCTCATCAGTAACAAAGCAGGGTAGGAAACAGGCTGAAAGCAGTAAAAGTGGTCATGGTTCTCAGGTTACCCCATTCATTCTCCTGGTGGGTGGGGTAGTTAGGGTGGAAGGACAGAATGGTTTGTCTGCAGTGATAGTGCCTGCTGTGAATAATAACATTGTCCAAAGTGGCAATACCTGCGTGGCTATTGGGGTTGACGCTACGGACTAGCATGGGACAAACTGATCTTGTGGCTAACTGAGACAGTGCTTTGCCATGGTTATCAAAAGTGAGAATTTTATCTTCACCTCTAATGGGGGTGCGTTAGTGGCACATGCTGAGCGTGATAATGCTGAAAGGACCAGGGGGTTAGTGGCCCATTTGGACAGTTTGGGTGGGTATAATGTACAGGGTCAGCAAGCCAGGGTGGCTAGGGCAGGTGTAGTAGCTGGTTGGGGGTCGACTGTAGTTACAGAGGCCCAGATGCAGCTGTTGCCAGTACTCAGAACTCAGACGGTGTGGCTCAGGCCACGCAGGCGACAGTTAGGGCCCAACAGCCTACCAAGAATTCTACACCAGCAGGTATGATTACCAAGCATTGGGTTGGGGGATGTGTCTTCTGAGCTTGACCAATTAGGCAGGCATGTGTCAGTTGAAGTGAAGGAGATGATCTGGAAAGGAAATGATGTTGAAATATATGAGGAGGAGAGTAAGCAGTGTAAAGAATGCTCTAATTCTAGGATTGTGCGTACTGGCAGTACAAGAAAATGGTGGACTAAATATTGATGAATTGGGTCAAAGGTTTCACCAATTTTTCAAGCAATCATGGGTGAGAAATTCCCTACTATGGGAACTCAAATAGTGTGCTACAAGATCAGAATAGTGTGCGCATGTTGAGTTTGGGGGTATGGCCAGAGATCTTTCGATCTCGACTCCAGAGGTGGTCTCATTAGCGATTGCCAGGCGGGTATGGGGAAGGGCAGGGTAGTGGGTCACATTAATCTTGGGGACTTCAGCACCTCTATTGCCTCATTCACAAGGCTCTCCCAGCCTGGGAGAATGGTCACTAGGGCAGGGTCGCCAGGGCCAAAACACAGGTGGTTGTGGTTGCGCACCCAAGGCCGGCAAGGCTGGTCTGGGGGGCGGGGCCCATTCTATGTCACAAATGGTGTGAGTCTATTGGCCGTTTCAGGTGGATGTTAATTTTGCTAATATTGCATCTTGTCCTCCACCCCTCCCTTCAACTCGTAGTTTTGCATCTTCCAGCTGCCATCTGGAGTCTTCTCAGGGTCCCGCTGGTGGTGCTGTAAGATAGATGCCTTACCTCGCCTTATGGTTTTGCCAGCATCGGAACTGTTGAATCTACCATGTGTATCCATGCCACCCGAAATACTCACAAATATTTACGCACAGCGAACAGTATCATTTGCTATTCTAACGCCAGTCTTGCTGCAATGTTTGAGGACAATGTTTTATGTGCCTTACTGTAGTCTTGGTTAGCAGGGAGAATGAAAATACAGACATTTAACTGTACATGTGTATAATGTGTTCATATGTGCAGAGGAGATGGTATGGTAGGGAAAGGAGTGAAGCTTCAATATGCGGACACCGGCCCGTGGAGGAGGGCAGGCCAGTGGAAAAGAGTAAACGGAGCATTCTGTGGCACCATATGACCATTAAGTGCGTAGAAGGTAGCAATTGAGACAATACCTCCTATCTTGTTATCCTAATATATCTCTTAACCTATTATTGTTGCCTGTCATATTCCTCTGTGGCTCACTTAGTGATGTAAGTCACTTAGGTTAGGTAAGTGAGCTATCTTTGGAGCGTTTATATACCTAATTAGAAAATCCCGGGTCTTGCTGCAGAGTCTGGATGAGGGGCGGAGTAAACCAATGTCTGATTTTAAAAAGAGAAAATAAAATCAAATGATATGTAGCTCTTCCAAATGTGAGAAAATGTAGAAAAATACATTTAATGGCATTATTATATTTTGAAGCATAAATAACACCATGATATTATGACGGTTAGACATTATATAACGCAACTGGGATTTAATTTAAAATGAAAATTACTCTGGGCGTGTGCGCTAATCCTATCTGCGTCACCCTAATCACACTAATTGGATATGAGATGTTTTTTTTTTTTTTGCTTCGCCTTTCACTCTCCTTATGCGTACGTAAATACGAGTGTAATGCCACATGCGAAGGATTGTGGCTTTATTTCTGGCCATATTGAAGTGGAAAATGAAGGCAAACTGAGCACTATTTGTAGATGTGTTTAAACGAGAGATATTCCGTTACTTTTCTTTATGGTTTCTTGCCCAGGACCACTTTGGCGTCTGTACATTTGTGATGAGGCATAGGTGTTTCTAGGAAGGAGACTGAATGCAACCTTTATCTTTTTAAAGGCAGAAGATGTTGTCGCGCCCAGCGCGAGCCACGATGAAGAAAACGTGTCAGGAAGTTGAATTTCATCTTACTGTTTTGACACTTTTCCACGTTTTATTACCCCAGCTGCATGCCCCCTTGCTAAAACGCTTTAAAACTACTTTTAGGGTTTCCATAATATTTCGACCCCCCCCCCCACACACACCCTCCAATTTAAATGCGAAGTGGACTTGCCTAATTCTTGCCCCATGTGGGTTCAAAGCGTTTGCAGACGTGTCATTCGTTGCACAAGGCGTTGGTATTTATCACCGTAAGGGGGGAACTGGTTTGGTCTTTGAGATGTATTGTTGTTTCACTAAGTACTTGCAACGACCTGCGACCTTCAGTGCCACGAGCTGTCCGTGGGCTCAAAAAAGACAACACAAACACAACAAAACAAAACATTTAAAGGAAAGCCACGTCCTTTCCCAGTGCCTGGAAAACCCTGATGGCCTAACTAATATTGTTAATTATCATTTAATTAGCTGCTTTCTCAGGCTAGGGCTGCCAGTCGTCCTGCACATAAATCTCTCCTTTCAGAACCACAGACTGCCAGTGGCCGACAGAGTCCCAGACCTCATTAAACGTGACGCAGCAGTAAATGTTATTGCTTTTTAAGACCTGGCTGGTACATTTTTCCCTTGGATTAGAAAAAGGGCCAAAAGAGGCCTGAAATGTGCTGCGTTTGCTCTTTTGCATGCCCGCTTTTGCCAGATACAACAATTCCTGTCCCATGCATCAGAAGCTCAGCTGAGCATTAAGGAAGCTTCTGGAAAGACAAACAGGCATTTCTGTCCACAATTCTTCTGTGGCTGCAATAATAGGAAAAAATAAAATATATCTACATTTCCAGTCAAAGGAAATGCTTCATGATGCCTCAACCCCTTCCTGGCCTCAATGGCACGCCTCATTGTTCCTACCACAAAGAAACTGGAAAACTTCTTTACGCTTCTAGATGCCCAGTATCTTTAACCACAGAATTTAACAAGGCGTATGCTCGTACTTACACGCCTGTGCTCCTGGTAAGATTCACGCCAGCTCCGTGAAATATGAAATACACACATCTGTGAAATGATTTGTGTTTGGCACTCACTTTTGGGGGTCTTCTTAAACAAAGTAACCTCTGCTCGTGCAATTCAGATCTATGTTCAATTGCCTTGCCAGACATGAAAAGGCCACTTTTTTGACCCTGGTGTAAGGTGGGGCTTGTTGACATTGGGTAGCGGCTTGCACGTATGAAGAACAGAATACACGTATGGCACTACCCAATACCCCAGAAAGGACATGCCTATGCTTATGTAGGTGGTGTGACCCTATAACATGGTGGATACTTTTGACCTACAATACTATTACAGTGGTTACATCACCTACGACTGAATCGTCTGGTAAGTATATTATTAATGTTGTTATCTATACATGTACCTACCTAGATATGATTTGTGAGCTGTTAGGTGTAGTGAATGTGAAATTATTGTCATGCGCCATAGTGCATGCATTGAAGAGGTGGTACAATGACATGCGGTGATCTCCAAGGGAATTGTTCAAATTTCCAATTTGCAAAGTTTCAAACGTTTGAAACTTTGCTCATTATACATTTGAATAATGCCCTACAGGATTACATGAGGGACAAATCACTTTCAATTTTATGTTACAGCCTTTAAAGAATGTTAATTAGCCCACAATTTGACAGAAGTGTAACTTGGGAGCCTAGACTTCTGATGCTCTGTGCGCAAACTGAAGATTACTCAAGTTGCTCTGTCGGGTATTTGAGTTCCAGCTTATCTCTATACACTCCAAGAGCTGCCTCAAAACACCCTCCCCAGCTCTCTCACACAAAACAGAGAGAAAGAGCGAGAGTGTGAAAGAGGAGGAGACAGTCAGATGGACTATCAGGACAGAGACTAGTACACAATGTATGGATCTCTTATTAAGTAGATGTGCAAACAAAACCCACATTTTGGATACCAATCCTGCTGGCCCCATGCTTCAGACAACAGCCGCAGATTCAGCCTCAGATAGAAAGGTGATGCATGGACCCTTCTGACAAGGCCAAAGGTCCCACACGACGACCCCTATGATAAGGGCTCTAGTTTAGAGATATAGCTCCCATCTGAAAATCATCTTCTTAATGCAGTTTCTTCCACAGACCAACTCCCAAATGTCACTTTTGTTAGACTCCCTCGAACGTTGCAGCCTTTCTGTTGGAAATGGCCCTTTTTTGCTGGGGTATCCCAAACTGATTGCCTCTGACCATTCTATTTTTTGACTGTCTGCTGTATTTTGTTTTTGTTGGCTTTAGGACTCTGGGCATTTTACCACTGCTGACAAGTGCCAAAGCGCAAGTGCTCTCTGTCTAAATGGTATTGGTGATTGGGTTATCCATGAATGGAATATTTGATTTACTAGTAAGTTAAATTAAATGCTAGTGGTGGGCCTGCAGCACTTATTGTGCCACCCACGTAAGTAACCCTGCAAACATGTCTCAGCCCTGTCACTGCAGTGTCTGTGTGCAGTTTTAAACTGCCATTTCGACCTGGCAAGTGCACTCACTTGCCAGGCCCAAACCTTCCCTTTTGCTACATGTATGTCACCCCTAAGGTAGGCCCTAGGCAGCCCCATAGGCAGGGTGTATTTAAAAGGTAGGACTTGTACTGGTGTGTTTTACATGTCCTGGTAGTGAAATACTGTTAAATTCAATTTTCACAATTGGAAGGACTATCTCTCCCATAGAGTAAAATGTGAATTGCCTTGAAATATCATTTACACGTAATTTCCCCTTGGGAGCAGATAAAGATATGGACTTTTGGACCTCTGAACTCTCAATTTAAAAATACAACTTTTGATGAAGTTGGTTTTTAAATTGTAAGTATGAAAATGCCACTTTTTTTGCTTAACCATTATGTGCCTCTGCCTCTCTGTGGTATACATGTCTTGGTCAGGATGACAGTTGGACTGTTTGTGAATTCCCTCTAGACAGTCTAGACACAAAGAGAGCGGAGGTGTGTCCTGCATATCCTGATGGGTCTTCCTGGGCTAGACTGGTGGGAGGACCTGACACTTGCACCTGAATAAGGCTGTGTCTGTTCTTACACAAAGCAGTCTTCAACCCCCTGGAGTGTGTCTGGGACCAGTGCAGGAAAGTCTATGTCTTGTGCACTACAAAGACGTTTCTTTGAAGTTTGCCTTCTTCAGAGACAGACATGGGTACAAGTGCTGGACCTCTGACCCCACAATGTTTTCTGCCAGGAAGAAGAGGTGGATGCTAAAGGAGGGACTGCTACTCTGTCTGTTGCTTTGCTGTGCTGGCTTGATGTTTGCTGCTTCTGTCCTGGGAGTGAAAGGACTGGACTTTACTTTCTACAACCTGCTTCCAAAAGTTCTCCATGGGCTTGGACTGAGCTTGTCTCCAATTAAGAAGTATCAGGGACATCACAGACTGCCAGCATCTGGGCTCTCTTGCTGAGAGTTCTGACTTGCTAAGTGTTGCCAAATCCAGTTCCTGGGCCCTTGGGAGTGAGTTCTGGTGTAACAAAGAAGAAACAAGCACATCAACTCCAGAGCGACTTTAGAACTGGTGCAGCTGTCTAACTCAGCACCATTGCCTGAGGTCCCTGCTGAGTGCCACGACCGTTGCCGACGCCTCAAACCCGATGCTGCCACAGCACCTCCGTGACACCCATCTCTGACTCCACTGCAGCGTCTGTGGGCTCTGTGGTGTGATCGCGACACCGCAAAGTCGATGCCTTGCATCTTCACCTGCTGGATTCATCAACCTCGCCTTATGGTAAGGATGAAATGCCTCTCCACTGATGTCACATCACCTCCCTTACAACCGTAAGGAACCAATGCGTTCCCTCCCTATCTTGCAGTAAGGAACCGACGCTTAACCTCCCCATAGCAGTAAGGAACCAACACAGCACCAGCTCCAGTGACGCCTCACCTCCCTGACTCTGTGCAATGTCTTTTGTTTCCTTGTTTTCCAAGGTACTGTATGTACCTGAGTCCATGTGACTCCATGACTGACCCACACTCCCTCACGAGTGGCGTCGGATTGCTGGGAACGACTACGTCAAAATGTCGTGATAGCCCCAGTTGGAGCTATTGTGTTTCTAAGTGCTTTTCTAAGATTTAATCTTTGAAAATTCATAACTTTACTTGTGTGTGTTGGATGTTTGTCGTTTGTGTCTTGTTTTACTCAGATAAATATTGGCTATTTTTCTAAACTGGTGTGGAGTACTTTTGTGGTGTTTTCACTGTTATGTTATGTTACTCTGATTTATAGAGCGCACATCTACCAGACGGTTTCTTAGGACTAGGTAACTGTGTCCGCACATCTCAAGGTATTAATTAATAATCTTGCTTCAAGAGCAAAGTCATCAACATCTGTCTGAACTTTCCATAGTTTGAGATATTCCTGATTTCCAGAGCCAAGAGGTTCCAGACACAGGGAGCACTGACTGAAAACCGGGTTCTGCCAATCCTACTCCTCCTAAACTGCAGATCCACTAGGTAATGTAGATGGGTGAATCTAAGGTGCCTAATAGGTATGTACTTGTGGATCTGATGTTTTATGAAGACTGGACTGTTAGTGTGCAAGGCCTTAAAAATAGTGCAGCAAGCGCAAGCCTTGTACGTTGGTCTCTGTGCAGTGGGTAGCCAGTGAAGTTCTTATGTCACATAGGAGAAATGCCAGTACTTAGGAAGTCAATAAATCAGTCTAGCAGCCTGATTTCGGATCAGCAGAAGCCTGCCCAAAAGGAATATAGGGAGACTCAAGTAGAGAGAGTTAGCATAGTTGATCCTTGACTTAACTTAGGTGATTACAACTCGAACCAAGGCCTCAGAAGTGAGGAATTTCTTTATCTTCTTGATCCTGTGTAGTTGGAGAAAGAAGAAAGATGTGACTGAGCCTATCTGCTGTTTAAGGGAAAGATTGTCATCAAGGATAAAGCTAAGACTTTTTACCTCCTTCTTCGGAGATGGCGGGGTACCCATCTCATTAGGCCAAAAGGAGGGACTCCAGTGGTCAAACCTATTTTTAGAGATTACTATCTCTGTTTTATCAGAGTTTAATTTCAAATGATTGCTATTCATCCAATCCCGGATAAATAGCATAGTGTCTTGAAAATGCGCTTTAGATTTAGGGGTATTATCAATGAAAAACAGGAGTTGCATGTCGTCAGCCTAATTATTAAAATTAACTTTCATGCTTATGAAGGAATGGGCTAGTGGCCGAAAATAGAGAATAAAAAGATGAGGTGATCAAGTGGTACCTTGTGGCACCCCGCAGTTCAGTTGAACTTCAGGTGAGTTAAATGATGGGAGTCTGACTGATTGGGATCTACACTTTAGAAAGGAGACAATCCAGTTAAATGCTGCATATTGCAGCTCTGCAGCCCTTACGTGGTCATCCAAAACAGCATGGTTGACCGTGTCAAAGGCTGCCAACAGATCAAGAAGTATTAAAGCCTGAGAATTGCCATTGTCTACCTCCTTGAGCATGTCATCGGCTACCGAAAGAATCACGGCCTCAGCTGATGTACTGGTCGAAAACCCACTTGGCAGGGGACAAGATAGTCTGATGCCTCTATGAATGAGCAGAGGTGACGAGCTACATGCGCCTCCAGCAGTTTTGCCAAATAGGGGAGGAGGGAAATTGGTTGATAATTTTTTGGGCAAAGGGGGTCCTCACCAGCTTTCTTTTGTAAAGGGACTACAATTGCCCTTTTGAAGGATATAGGGACTACTTCTTGTTTAAGAGACTGATTGAGGAAAGATAGTACCAAATTTGGGAATTGGGTAAGTACAGTTTTTAAGACATTTGGGGGACAGATATCATTAGGTGACCTTGATTTGACTTTAGAAAATAATTTCAATAGGTCCGCTTTGCTAATCGTCAAGAATGATGATAGGTGGCTAAGATTTATATCGCCAGATGAGGGGCTGTTCTGCAGGGGACCAGATGGAATACTCTTTTTAATATCCTTGATTTTATTCATAAAGAAGGAGGTAAGAGAGTCACAGATTTTGAGAAGGTGTGACTGTGTTACTGTGTGTGTATAAATACTTTAAACATTGCCTGTGAGATAAGCCTGACTGCTTGAGCCAAGGGGGCTAGCAGGTGTTATCTTAGCTGTGTGACTCCCTTACACTGACTAGAGTGAGGGTCCCTACTTCGACAGGGTGCAAACCACTGCCAACTAGGGACCACATTTCTAACACTTTCACAGTGCATTCATGATGGTGCACCATTCTCACCAATTTACTGAAACCTACTTATTATACCCACAGCGCTCTGAGAAGATCCACCAGCAGATTACACATCACCATAACATTTGTCACATGCATACCCCGTAGTACGAAATAGACAGCTCAAAAACAAAATAATAGAAGTTCACTTAAATCACACAATCTAATGGCACATAAATTGCATGGTTCACTGACATATCTAAACCAAAAATATTGTGCTACAAAAATATCCTGTCAAAAATATCGATCATAAAAATATAATTATTCTATACATATAAAGGTAAGTACAAAAATATAGAAAAAAATATTGGTTTACATTAGCGAAAAACAGATACAAAAAATATAGTTTTTTTATATTATATTATATATATATATATATATATATATATATATATATATATATTCCAAACAGACAAACGCAATCCTGGCAAGATGCCGAGGCGGATTCATAAGCGGTCCGGTGCGGGTTCCAGGAGCACAAAATTCTTGCTCAAAACAATTTCTCCATCCAGAAAAAGGAAACCGGACACCAAGGCCATGCAGTATTACATTTATTGACGTGTTTCGGCCGTAGCCTTGCTCACAATACTATTCAAATTCATGCTAGTGACATATAAACCACAAAATTACCAATAACATAGATAAAGGACTAATTCTGAAGACAGGTTTCTCAGGAGGGAAAGTGTGGCAGCCATCTTGAAGTGTATCTATTCACATGCCAAAATGCTAAAGATTAGTCAAAAAGACAGCAGTGTTTAATATAACTTTTCTTAAAGTAGTAAATTCTATTCATTTCAATTTGTCATCTCTACTGTATCGACTTTTAATAACTGATTTATATATAATAAATTTCTTCCAATCTTTAGATCTTTCTCCTGTTCTTACAATCCACCCATATAGAGTTACTGTCTTCTAAAAAAAATCACAATTTATTTGCTCATACCCACAGTACTTGTTATTTTTACACTTATATTATACAACCAATTCCCAGTGCTTAGAGAAAACCAACTTCTATGACTCACTATTAATCATCTTGTTTTTACATTTTTCTATTATTAAGCCGCTCTAGCTTAACAATTAATACTAATATAATATCCAAGCTATTTATAAATAGTACTGTGTAAATAAATATATTTATCAATTTATAAATATTGATTAATCCAAAAATAAATAAATAAGTCTACAAGTTGATGACTCCTAAAACAACCGTGCTATCCATGTTACCAAAATACCTAGTAAAATACATATTAATCACTCACCCCAAGTCATCCCAACAGTGCAATATGAAAATATAAATAATTGCTAATTAAAACATCTTGGGTCGTATCAAAAGAAGCTAGGAAATTAATTTAATTTCCTCTCAAGTGTACCGCTAATTCCTCACTTAGATATAATCCTTGTGGGGCAAGGGTCTCAAAATCAATAATGTATTTTGACTCAAGGATCCTCAGTTTTACAACTCTGTCCCCCCCACGTGGGTCCTTTTTCACATGATCAATCACTAAAAATTTCAATGTATTCATATATAAATATATATATATAGTTAAAACAGTAAATATGAACTATGTTAACATATAATACATATAAAATAAATTAAGTATAAATAAATTAAGTATGTTAAAATAATAATTATATCATATATTAATATATACTTATTTAGACAAACAAAATATCGGACAAATATTGTTAAACACTATTGTAAAAGATACACAAAAATATAGTTTTTTTATATCATATATGTATATATAGTTAAAACAGCAGATCTTAAATATTTTAACATATATAAAATAAATTAAATATGTTTAAATAATAATTAAACATATATTAATATATACCTATTTAAACAAACACACACATATATATTTGTGTGTATATTTATATACATATATATCATTTAAAACTATTATCATCACCAGCAAGTTTTTTAGCTACAAAGTAAAAGAGCGAAAGAAAAGGAATATTTCCATATATACCCCTATTGTTCATACAGTATATTATCCACTTTTGGGGTTTCCTTTTCTATTGTTTTGAAATCTTCAGTTATCTCTCATGGCGACAAATCCCATATTTGCTGCTCAACTGATACTGGGAAAATATCTCCTTTATATGCTATCCCTTTCTGATTCTTTCTCTAGACAGCTCTTAACATTCTCTATACTATGAGTGATATTCATCTCCATATGTATCAATATCTATATATTCATGTAATGGCTAGTCCTAATTCCACACACAATAATATGCATGGACCATTACCTTTCTGCATGTATTTAGAATTATAACACAACTTAAAGATGACAGTAAAGTTCTTCATCCCCATTAATCCCATATGGGGATTTAGTCCGTAATCTGATTATCAGCCTTGATTCTAGGCATCACAGCTTTAGAACTCTGTCACCTCCTCTCTCATGTTTCTTTACCACCGCTATACCAGAGAAACTCATGTGTAGCCAATTTTCTCCCACATGATTTCTCAGATGTTTAGTCATTGCATAATTGCTGTCACCATTTTGAACTGCTCTTATGTGTTCTAAGATTCGTTTTTTCAAAATAGTACTGCCCACAGACCTCATGCCACAAAGACATTCTATCACGTATACTACAAATGTAGTATTGCATGTAATTCTTTCGGCAATTGTAAAGGCTCTGCCATGGGGATCTACTATTTGTTTTCTGTTGCTGCCAATTCTACATGCTTTACATTTGTTGCATCAGAAGAAGCCCTTTTGTGAAGCTGACAGCCAATGAGATGTCAATGGTAGCTCAAAATGACTTTTCACTAACTTATCTTGTGACAATGGTACTTTCCTGTACGTTATATTAGGACGTTCATCTACTTTTTGACCAATGTCTATGTCTTTTTTAATAAAATGCCAATGTCTATTCAAAATATTCAAGATTTGTGTGTTTTACTTGCTACAAACCAAGATCAAGGGTATCTTATTATCTTGTTATTTTCTCTTCTGGTTACCTGTTTGTACCAAAATATATATATATATATATATATATATATATATATATATATATATATATATATATATATAGTTAAAACAGTAAATATGAACTATGTTAACATATAACACATATAAAATAAATTAAGTATGTTAAAATAATAATTAAACATATATTAAGATATACTTATTTAGACAAACAAAACATCAGACAAATATTGTTAAACACTATCGAAAAAGATACACAAAAATATAGTTTTGTTTTATATTATATATGTACAGTATATATAGTTAAAACAGCAGATCTTAAATATTTTAACATATATAAAATAAATTAAATGTGTTTAAATAATAATTAAACATTTATTAATATATACCTATTTAAACAAGCACACACATATATATTTGTGTGTATATTTATATATATATATATATATATATAATTTAAAACTATTATAAACCATAATTTTAATTTGTATTACAATTTTCTATTTTTTTTAAATATACCAATATGACACACATATATCTATATTTACATACAAATAAAAAAAAGAAAAAATATAACAAGTAAACCTAAAAATAAGTAACATATTTCCAATTTAATTATACATAAAAAGTTAACAATAGTTAAAAATACTTTTTACTAAAAATATGTTTAAATTACATACATTTATATATATATATACGTTAAAAATATAACAAATACACATATTAATACCAAATATTTAAACAATGCTAACAAATCTATTAAACTGCTGAAATAATAAAAACAGTAGGGAAAGCTTGGGACACAGAAGGGGTAACATTTACTATTTCAACTTCAGTCAGAGCAAAGTAGGGAAGCATTGGACTCAGGAAGGGTAAAAAGTATTATTCCCACTCCACTCTGGGCAACAGTAAAGAAAGCGTTGGACACCAGTGGGGCCAAATTTACTATTCCCAATCCAGTGCATGCAAATGTAGGGAAAGAACTGGATGCAGAAGGGGTAAAATGTACTAAACCAACTGCAGGGTGTGCAACAGTAGGGAAAGTGTTGGACTCAGGAGTGGTAAAATTTATTTTTCCCACTCCAGTCTGTGCAATAGTAGAGAAAGCATAAGAATCATGAGGTGTAAAAAACACCATTCCCACTCCAGTCTGTGCAACAGTAGAGAGAGAATAATTAACTTAAAACAAATAACATATTGTAACAATTCTCTTAACTACCCAAAAATATAAAATTCTAAATATAAAAACGATGTCTACATTTAAACAAAAATAAAACAAATTACATAATTATTACAATTTAAAATAATTGTTATTAGTTAAAACAAATATTATACATATAGGGGGTTATTCCAACTTTGGAGGAAGTGGTAATCCGTCCCAAAAGTGACGGTAAAGTGACGGATATACCACCAGCCGTATTACGAGTCCATTATATCCTATGGAACTCGTAATACGGCTGGTGGTAAATCCGTCACATTTGGGACGGATTACCACCTCCTCCAAAGTTGGAATAACCCCCATAATGTAATGGAAAAAAGGTATAACACAATTAACATATTAAGTAATAAAACAACAAGCTTTAATAAATGAATAAATATCTTTTAATTTATGATTACTTAAGTAACTTCCCACCATTTATTCCTACAATCCCCACATCCTGCACCTAATATATAATGAAGAAATAAGTTTATTACAGGATTTCCATAATTATCAATTACATAATTAATATTAGTTAAAGAGTAATTATTAATTAATTATAATTAACTTCACACTCTTTATCCCTACAAACCCCACAAAATGCACCTAAAACATAACTTGAAAAAATTAATTACTCAATTTACATAATCAATTAGAATGAAATAATATCTTTCAAATTAATTATTGATTAATTATAATTAATTTATTACCCACCTTGTAACCCTACAAACCCCACAACCTGCAAAAGCACTAAAAATGACAATTAATAATCAAATTAAATTTAAAAACAACAACAATTTTACAAACTGTATTAAAAACATTAACAATAAATATACAAACAATTTATGGCATATACAATTAAAATTTATACTACAATATATAAAGATAATAAAAAAACAACAGGGCAGATTTAAGAGCCCATAGCACCTCCTTGCGCCACATTAGCGTAATTTTTTTATGTTAATGTGGCCCAACAAGGCCAAAATTGCAGCGCCAAATTTACAAAGTGGTGCAGTGCATGCATTGCAACACTTTAATGTATGCAAAGGGGGCGTTCCCTCGTTGGGGGGCTGAAAAATGGCACAAAGAAATCTAAGAGATTTCTTTGCTCATTTTTTTCGGCACTTTTAACGGCATTAAAAGGAGGCACACCATTGTTTACAAGGGGCCTCAATGGGCTTTGCAGGATTAGCGTCAACATTGTTTACGCTAATCCTGCAAAGCCCCGAACTGGCGTCAAAAATTATGATGCCAATTCCCTAAATACCCGCCATGGTGCCCTGTATCTTAGATACAGCGCACACATGGTGGCATTAAGGGGTCACTAAGGGGTGCAGGAAATGTGGTGCTGCACTGGGTGCAGCGCCACTTTTCTTAAATCTGGCCCAATATTCTTTACAATGATATTCTTGTGAACGATATTAACAACATAGATATTTTTAACATCGATATTACTTACCTTAGAAAATCGATATTTTTGTCAATGATATCCGTGCATCATGATATTTAGTATCACGATATTAAAAACTCGATATTTGTGTGCCTTGATATTTTTAACTCTATATTTTGTCCAAATACCAAATTGCGCACCTCAGAAAAATGTGAGTGCAAGTCTGCCTGCTTGAATTTGAATTTATAGCCTGTCGCTCACGTCACATATCAGCACTTAGTATTTAACTTACTGAGCCACCATGGTAGCAATACACACCTGCTTTTCTACACAAGCCATCCTACAGTACAAGGAAAGTACACTTTGCTACTGTCCCAGAGTTGCGTGCTGCCCCCTGTAAATTACTTCTATGCGATGTTGGATAGTAAAAGCTATTTAAATGCAATTACATAGCAATATTATGAAGCAAGTGGAGAGGTGGGGCTGTGGACTTGTGCACCACTGTTTACCAACGTATGCCATTAAACAAAATGTGCCAGTCTTAAAACCACCATTTTTTTTGGAACGCCCACCGTAAACAGTAGAATAAATAGAGGTATTTCTTTCTTAATATTTGCCTATTACAAAGATTAATCATTTTAAGCTTGAAGGCAAAGAGGAGTTTGGTTCTGTTGAGCAAAGAGTGTACAGGTGTTTGCCTAGTCCTTATAGACTGGAGGAAGTATACTTAAATGAATGTACTACAAGAGTGTTATCTGACCACAGTTAATCTCGGGAGGCACATTTGTCCCAGGTACATACAGCAAAGATGGGTGCGTATATAATTTTGTCACATACTGGGCGGTTTAGCAGTTTTATACAAATTTGTAAGGCTCATTGGTGACGTGATTTATGGTGTAGTGACCATGTGCATCAATAATCCCAGAGCACTAAACTTTCCCAGGTCCATGCACAAGTAGCTCACCCAGTCACGTTTTTTCCTTTAAATTCTGGCATATTCACCCCTTTTTATCTCACTATAAAATTAGGACTACAAGTCCCAGAATCAAAAGTATAAAACTGAACTGTATGACCTTCTCACAGATGGACCTGGGAAACTTGAGAGTTCTGCACCCCTAAAAACACACATGGAAGGTGTTGGTTACCCTGCAATTCTCACTGCAGCAAACTGTAAACATAGCTAGACCGAACCTAATGGGATGCACTATCTTTTTTTGTGTCTTAAATCAGTGAGTAACAGTAAGGAGGGATACAGTATTATTCTGACCATATTGTGTTTAAAGGGAATAAATGTCAGTCAAGGGAGTCTAACAGACACTCAAGAACATAATGCAACAAACTGTAAACATAGGTCAACAAGCCTTGGAAAAGTCAATAGATCTTACCCTATTCACACATTGGCTTAAAAGCAAAATGCTTTTAGCTAATGCTGTGCAACATCGACCAAAAAAACAGAAAAGGAAAAAGGCCACACAATATGGTCAGAAAAAGGCCACTGTTGCCAGTAACATCATTCTGTTTGCATGCGCATGCATGAAGGCTTGTGTGCAGTGTGTCATGCATACACGGGGCCAGTGGAATGATGCTGGTGTCACTGGCTTTGCTTTTTCTTTTTTTTTTTTTACTGAAGGCGTGATGCCACTTGCATCTGTAAATTAAAAAAATACTTTTTTTACAAAAGCATAAAAAAGGGACAAGGAACTGTGGAGGTGGAGGAGCAATGGAGGATCAAGTAGGGGAGCGGCTGGGGAAAGGAGGGCATAAGCACCATTTGAAGGAGAATGTAATGGCAGGGTCAGGGAAAATGCATGAGAGAGAGCAAGCAGCACATGATGGTAAGAGCACAGAGAAGAGAAGCACATGAGGGGGAAAGCAACATGGAGATCAGAGTTGGAGTAAGCACTTGAGAGGGAGAGGGAGCAATACATGAGAGAAAGGGCCACACAGAACGCAGGTGTTGGCAAGGGAGAAGCACACAGAGAATATAAATGTAAAACACATGCTCTAACATGGAGTACTTCACCAAAGCCAAATCAAAGGGCCTCATTACAAGGCTGGAAGTCTTGAGAACGCCAGCCTCGCGGTGGCGGTTGGACCGCTGCACTCCAGATTATGACCCTGGTGGTCGGATGGCAAGAGGACCGGAGTCCTCACCAGAAACAGGATTCCCGATGGGGTGACGGTGGTCGAAGTCATGGTTAGCCACTGTGGCGGTGAGTTCAGCGCCATCGTGCTGATCATGAGTCCAGTTTCCACCAGCCTTTTCGTGGTGGTAACTCCGCTGTGAAAATGCTGGTGCAGGAACAGTGCTGGAGGCCACAGGGGGGCCACTGCACTGCCCACAACTATGTTGTGGGCAGTGCGGGGACTCCCCTGCCCAACACTCTCAGAATGCGCACTGTCAGCTATGGCAAACAGTGTGCATTCCGAGGTTGCTTGGGACACCCTCTGTGCAACAACATTGGCTTCAGCTCCATGAGAAATAGGGCCTGGGGGAGACCGCCAGCTCCGTGGCATTCTCCTCTCCACGGGTCTGGTGTTCCAGGTTTCAGACCGCCAGACTCATAATGAGGCCCATAGTTCCCTAAGAGTGAGCAGTGGAAGAATATAAGTCAGCCAAATAGAGGGATGGTAAAGAGACTATTGCCCTAATTATGAGTGTGGTGGTCCGACCGTCGAATCACCACTATGATGGTGTAGAGACTGCTGCCAAGCTGACAGCCTTTCAACCACCTTATTACAAGTTCCCCACCAGGTCAGCCGGCTCCAACAGTGTGGTGGCATTGGCTACGGCTCAAGGCCAATGTTGCCACACTATTGGTGCAGGCAGCATATTTGGAATGCGCACTGTCTGCCATGGAAGACACTGCACATTCTGAGTGTGTTGACAGGAGGGCCCCTGCACTGTCCACAACATGGTATTGAGCACTGCAGGTGCGCCCCTGTGGCCACGTTCCTGCCTTTCCGCCAGCCTTTCCATGGCAGTGACCCCACCATGAAAAGGCTAGCAGAAAGGCAAGTCGTGATCAGCAGTGTTTGACCACAACTTGCACCGCCGGCAAACCATTGGGATCCATTATCCTGGAGGTGACAGCGGTCTCCTAGCAGTCTGACCGCCAGCACTGTAATCTGGTGGTCGGACTGCCAAGTTTGCCACAGTCAGGTGGCCACTGCGAGTGCAGCGGTCTTAGGACTCCCCTACTCTTAATTAGGCCCTATGCTCCAAGGGAGGGACAAATACCACAAGAAGAAGGCAAGCCATCAAATAAGAAGCAAGCAAATGAGAGTGGCAATAAAGCTGACTATTGTTAAGCAGTGGGAGGCTGTAAGCCCAAAGTATGTTATAGGTGTTTTGCAACAAGTCTGTCTGGAAGCCAAAACCTAAACAAATGAGACAGTAAAAAGTAAATGTTACTCTTGCAGTAGTAGTTTTCATTTAATTAAGTGAAACTCATATCATGCCATATAAAATAAGCACTGCCATTAGGCCTGGCCTTTGCAACTGCGCATTTGTTTATTTATATAGGTTTTTCTGCAAGCACATGAATAATGCAGAAGTAAATGCTTAGCAAACATACAAAAATTATAAAAGAGGTAGACCAGCAACTCAAGCACCCTATCTGTGGCACTCAAATGCACTCCCTTTTAGGCAGCTGTGCAGTTGTGATCAGGCAAGATGATATCACTCACAGTGCAAGATGGCTAATGGATGAAGTGGCTGACTCGTTAACCCACGTGCCATGCTTCGGTTACATGAAAATAAAAACTGTATGATAATTGAACAGATCAATGGATGAAGTGAGCAACCCATAACCCCTTCATCCTTCTATATATGTATGTATTTTAACATGATTTTTTTTAACATGAGGTTGGCTAAAGCTGTCTCTAGGTTAGGACTGAAACATATACCAAGAGTGTGAAAGAAATGCATTTTCCAAAGTTAGGTGAAGAAGATGAGTTGTGTGAACTAACTTCAGAGCAGGGGGGAATATTTCACAAGAAACATCAATAGTGAGGATCTAGGAGTCTTATGAATGAAGTAGTAATTAAAGAATTCAATATCAAGAAGCTTGTGTACACAGCAGTCTTGTTTTAGGAGGAACGTTGTCTAAGGATCTTTGCATGAACTAAAAAGTACAAAAATGAAACCAGTACCATGAAGAGGCCTATTAATTATCTTGATATATTTGTGAATGAATGTGTGTGTTTTTGTATAGTGCAAAAGAACTGTGGCAACCAAGAACAGGGAAGAGGTGGGAATGAACCAGAGAGGTATGTGCCCTATAGAAAGAATTACTTAAATGTAAAAACAAACCTGAAATTTGTAAAAGGTTTCATTTAATCAAGCAAGCCTAAAATACATTCCAAAGCCGTCTGTAAAAAAAACAAAGTGGGTACCTTTAGATCAATAAACTATTCTTCTTTTAGTGCCTTCCTCTCTGTTTCTGAGTTTTTGTACGGTGGAATGAAATGGAATGGAATGAAAATTGTAAAACACACTGAACCAGGCATCAAAGTGCTAGGGTAGGTAAGGAAACTTCCACATAAACTGAGGAGCTAAATTCACGGAAGGGAAAAAAGCCAGGTTTTAAGGTGCTTATTGAACACTAACAAAGAACCCATAGTTGCAATACGCACAGGTATAGAGTGTTCCATAATTTAGCCGCATCTACCAAGAAGGAGCGGCTCCCGCACCTGGCTTTGCAGAATACAGGGATGGTCACCTTCCTGAGAATGATTTAAGCAGTCTTTTAGGGATGTACGAGTAGAATGCTGTTCTGAAAGGTACAGGCCCTTGATGGTGAACAGCCGGATAGACCATGCAAAGAGCTATATATATATATATCTCACCCACTTTCCGACTGGCAGCCAGTGAAGGGAGCAAATGCCTTCCCTCACCCAGAGATGTTTAGGCACATTCAGGACCAGGTGGTCTGCCGCATTCTGAATGACCTGTAGTCTAATCAGCGAGGACTTTTTGATGTTCAAATATAGAGCGTTCTAATAGTCTAAACGAGATATGATTAAAACGATGACCACTGCTACTTGGAGTTCAGTTGGGATAAAAGCAAAGATCTTTTTCAAAGTTCTGATAATAAAGAAGCAGGAGCTCACAGTCCTGCTGACCTGGGTGTCAAAAGTAATTGTGTTATCAAACATAACCCCCAAGTTCTTAGCAGATTCAACCGTAGATGGTAAAGGACCACAAGTCTCTGGCCACCAAAGTTCAGATTACATTGAATGCTCCGGGCTAAAAACCAAAATCTCATTTTTAAACATTTGTCCTTCATCCACAACTGATGCCACTCATACATTGTTTGAACTTATCTGCTACCAGCGGCAGACTGTCTGATATGGAGATAATAATTTGAGGGTCATCTGCATAGGATAACACCTGAAAGCCAAACGAGTGCACCAGCTCAGCGAGTGGGGAGAAATGCAAATTAAGTAAGGTGGGGCTGAGGGAGGACCCCTGCAAAACCCCACAGGGGAGCTTGAAAGTCTCTGCTCCAAAATTACTGCAACTGACTGTTTGGACCCTGTCCATCAGGAAGGAGCAAAGAGGGTCCAGAGCAGTGGTAGTGCTTGGCAGTTTTAGGGTCTGCAGTGCCCTATGTATTATTTTGGATTTGATTGGATTCCATTAAAAAAAGTATTTGTTTAGGTAGCTAGAATAGTTGTGTAAAGAAGGCATGATTGTGATTAAAAAGGTCTCTAAGTGATTGAAGCCTGTAGATATGTCCCGTTAATCAAATGGGAAAGTGAACAATCTTCATTAAAACAAAGGGGTGACAGAAATTGTTTATCCGGTTTTAAAGAGATGATGGTCACAATGAAGGATGCAAGTGTTTTCTGTCAGGATCCCAGAAGGGACATATGAGGAAAACAGGACATCTTTTTTTATGTCTAGCACACTAAAACGTGTCCCTTTAGTCACCTTTTTCAGGATTCTATTCCATACACAAGACATCCTACCTGGAAAGCAAATGTACTCGATGCCTAAGCCTGGCAAGTTTACAGATGAGACTTTCCTCCTTTAGGCTCCTGGACTACTTCTATTTCTTCTTCGATTCTTGCCCTTTCAGGCGTAACATGTGAAGTGCTTTTTAACATCCTCGCCTAACGTTTTCTGCTAGCAAATAGGTGTTTGAGTATTTCATAAAAACGGCAAATAAATCTAAAAATGCATTTGGATGTTTAATGCTGTGTACTCAGCATGGCTAAGAAAGGAGCAGCAATACGAAGTGCCCTCCAGTGATAAATACATGCAACATAGACAGATAACTATTTAAAATGTATAAGGTGTTCATCAAATTTCGCCAAAACGTTTTTATTAAATAATTGAGAAAACATTTAGTGAGTAGCAAGCGGTAGATTATGGAAAAATGTAAGTTATTTTTAATGGCTTTACTACCATACCTCTTGTTGAAAGCAAAGACACGTGAATTACGGATGATTTTGGCCCAGTACAACAAGGGAAAGGAATAGAAAATAGCATTTGCTTTCATAGCATTGGCCTTACCCATCTAAATTACTTCACAAAAGTACAGGGCTCTAGTTTGTTATTGGGGTTTTGTTTCCATTTAAAGTGGACTTTTGGGAAAACAATTTTACGGTGATATAGGATTGAAAATCAATCTTTCGCTTTGCTAACAATAAAAATTAGTAGCAACACAACCTCCCTTCAAAGACTTATCAACACTAAGGGGTTTATTATGACTCTGGCAGACAAGAGACTGCCATGCAGTGGGGGCGGTTGGACCGCTACAGTACAGGCTTGCCAACCTACCGCCGTCCCCGCCAGTATCTCCGATCCCGACAGGATCACGGCGGTGCACGTTGTAATCAGCCAGGGCAGCGCTGAAGTCAGAGCCGCCCTACTGATTACAACCTTG
This sequence comes from Pleurodeles waltl, assembly GCF_031143425.1. Taxonomy (NCBI): domain Eukaryota; kingdom Metazoa; phylum Chordata; class Amphibia; order Caudata; family Salamandridae; genus Pleurodeles; species Pleurodeles waltl. Next base: position 4,890,098 of record NC_090439.1, read on the forward strand.
TTCTCCACCAGCCTTTTCAGGTTAAGCTGCCATTAAAAGGCTGGCAGGGAACAATTGCAGGGGGCCGCCCTGCCCAACACCCTCAAAATGCACACTCTCTGCTGTTAAGACAGGGCGCATTTCGAGGGTGCTGGTACCTCTTCTGTGCAGCAGCATTGCCGCCGGCTCCATTATGAGCTGGTGGCAAAGCTGCCGCACCTTTCCCGCTGGGCCGATGGGCGAGAACCTTGACTCCTGCCTTCAGCCCTGTGGGAAAGTCATAATAGTGCTAGTGGGGGGACTACCACCTCGACAGTGGTCTTCTCACCACTGGTCTGGCGGTCAGCAAAGCCATCCGCCAAACTCATAATCAGGCCCAAATTTGGCAAAAGTATGCATGTAGGATATAGCATATAAAAAGAGTGACAAAAATATTATTGGTCTTGTCTTCAGTTGATCCAGCTGGAATCGCTGAAAAATCGGATGCTACATTGTATCTAATACATTGAAATAAATGAACTGAGTTGAGACATTTAACGGTCAAAGGAAGAATAATTAGGCTTGTTGTAGGTCACCTCAGTGGTTCTTAATGAAGTAGTTACTTTAAAAAGCAAAATTGAGAACATTTAAGTAACATTTCCATGGTTGTATTGGCAGAGGTCATTACAGCCCAGGGTCTACAGTGTCAGATGTATGCTGGCAATAATATTAGAGCTGTGTGACATATTCAATGAAGGTAATAATGGTGCATCACTATTCCTGTCCATGAAAGGTCGGATGTGAAATAGCTACTTACTTCTAAATGCAAGCAAAACCGAAATTCTGCACCTAGGCTCCATCTCCTCTGTAGAGCTGATATTAGGTTCACCAACAGCCATGTGACTTAAGATTGAGCCAGTTTCCTCAGGACAGAATTTAGGGGTTACCTTTGACTCCAGTGGCTGGTTTCTACCAGAAATACTCACTTTCTATGAAGTCAGCTCTTTTTCATCTTTACAAGTCTGTCCCTGACTTACACAGAAGACAGAAGATTTATTTTTTTGCAACATATTGTGTTATATAGGCTGCTATACTGCTTCACAACTTTCCGGCATATATATTTCCTTGAACTGTAGGCAGATTAGAAAGGTGCCCTGTGGATGTTTGGCTTGTATGGATTTGAGCAGGTGTCCACCAAAGATAAACACGTGGTTGGCCATTTGTGTTCTTGCAAATCAAGGTAAATGTACTATGTACAATATGGATGGCTACTAACACTTTAGTCAAAGATTACCTGACTAACACTTTTATTATCAACAATACTAGATTGCTAGATCAGCTGCAGATCCCAAACTGTGAATCTGCAGGTGGCACCGTGTGAGAACTGGAAGGAAGTATCGCAAGATAGCAGGAATCAGCTGCCATTCATTCCTATTTTCATTGCCTTGTTTTCAAAATTAAGTGGGCCTGGCCGAAATACTACATGGATAACTTTTGTAATTAATATTCTGGTCTCCTATCTGTAATCTGGAATTTGCATGTTTTAATATTTGTATTTATATTTTTCTTTTTATACATTTTGAATTATTCTGCATGATGCCTGGGAACAAGATTTACCCCTGGTGTTTGGTAACCTTTGTCGTGAAAATGAGTATGAAAACATGAAATAGAGAACAAGTTAAACAGTTATTTGAGAGTCATTTCAACCAAAGAATGAGGACAATAATAAAATAGAGTAGTGAAAAGACAAACAAACCTATGGGAAACAGGAGCAAGAGTCAGCTATGGCAATACATAAATTACATTGTTAATTAAATATATGGAGTTAAGTGACAAAGAGCCTGGTTGTATCAGATTTAGTGAGGACTGGAGAGTAATGGTGGGAAAACAAAGGAGATCATGAAGAGCCAAGTCCATTGGGTGATTAAAGAGTAGCCAAAAAAGATTTGCTGGAAAATGGGAGTAATCAAAATGCCAACTTGATGGATCCAATCTGGAACAATCTGTCGAAAAGAAGCTGTTTAAGAACTTTTTTTAAGTTATAAGAGAGCAGGAAGATAGAGTTTCATATTCTGGCAAAAGAATCCGAATACGATTGAGGGCCTGATTATGAGGCTGGCAGTTCAAAGACCGCCAGCCTCGCGGTGACGGTTGGACCACCGCAACTGTGGTGGTCCAACCTCCACATTAAAACCCTGGAGGGTGGACCTGTCAGGGGACCACCGTCCCCGCCGGGAATAATAGCAGGAATTGTAACCAGACACAGCGGCACTGAACTCAGCGCCTCCTGGCTGATTACAACCCCACTTTCCACCAGCCTTTCCATGGCGGGAACGCCGCCATGGAAAAGCTAGCGCAAAGCCAGTGTAGTGCTGAAAATGTCAGCCTTTTGGACAGATAAAAGAAAGTGGCTGTGTATAAAATTGTATTGATCAAGTGTTGATCGGGACCCATTTGAGAACTTTTATAATGAGGTGATGTGACTTAATCATTTGTTACCTGTGACAAGGCAATCCATCACACACAGAGCTTCTATTAATGGTAGAAGAGGTACTTTGAGGAAGGTTGTTTAGAGTGAATTTACATTTTCAAGTCTTGATAGAATAGTTGATTGCACTATGGTATGTTTTGACATGGCCTGTCAAACCTGCTTCCTGCAATTTCAAGTAGTGATTGTCATCCAATCTTGAACCATCAGGAAGGCGTAGGCAAGAAGTGAAAGATTATTGGGTGATGATATCAAGAGGTGAAACTGAGTATCGCCAGCATATTGGTGGAATCAAATTTAAGATTTCTTAAGTATGATGTGGAGATTCTGAGAAGTAATTAAACATGACAAGATAATGCCTTCTTATCACCTGAAGACAAATGATTTAGTGGAAAGGGTAAATGTGATGTTAAAGGAAAATGCAAAGTGGATTAGGCAAGCAGGAGGATTTTGAAAGAAAAATTACAAGAATACTTATGCTCACACAGGACAATTTCACAATCATCAGTATGAAAGTCGCTTTTTTGTCTTATTGAGAGGAACAGTAATTCACACTAAATTTATCCAACGATTTAGGAATAGTGATGCAAAGATTATGTTTTGAGTATTATGAAAATGATACAAGAATGTCTAACTATTAGGCAGGGAATGAAAATATAAGCATTGAAATGTAATGCAGTCTCCGTTTAATACAAATAAAATAATTAAACATGCATTTAATGGAATTAGTTTTTCGTATTGTGCTGCTAAATAAATTATGCCATTCCTTCAGAAAGAATAGCAGACAATGCAGCACTCACTGACCTAACAGCACAAGCATGGAAAGAAAATGTGTTACCGGCAGCCTAATTGGTTTAAAAAAGACTGCAGTTTAAAATTGGTAAAATTAAGTTCATTATTTGCTTCAAATAATAGTTTTATTTAGCAATCTGGGGACCACAATGCACGGATGATCAAGGGGGTTACTTTTAGTTATGACTTATTCTTTTTGATAAGATTTAATGGAATCCCTTTGAAGATATTTAACTTAATTTGTTGGTGGCCTCAACAGATCTATTACAGATTTAGTGGTCAAATCCGGCTCAATACTCAAACCTTTTTGGGAAAGGATAAAATCACAAATTTTTTATTGAGTGGCAGTAAATGTACTTTACTTTAATTAAAAAAAACATTTCGGAGGGAAGCTCTTGAGTCTCTAATGATTGGCGACCAATCAGCCAAATTTAAAATAGGGAGTAAAAGTATCACGTTGAAAATGATCATGTCTAAATAAACATGAAAACAACAGGCAAGAAAATATAGGCAGTACTAGAGGGAAACATACTTTAGTCTTTTATCATTTTAGTACTAGAAAGAACAGTGTACTTTGTTCTCGATTAGGCCACAAATGTACTCTTCAGAATAAATAAAATCTGACTAACATGGACAGCAGGTAATTCTTTCAAGTATGCTAATTGCACGGATACAATAACTGAAGCTTTGCTTGAATATAGATTGAAAATGGGACCCAAACGTAGGTTGTTATTTTACCCAACGTTATTTGCATTGATAAATGTGCAGAAGGGGTTTCAAAGATTTCTGGTTGATGTTTAGGAACATAGGGCCATATTTATACTTTTTGACGCAAAACTGCGCTAACGCAGTTTTGCACCAAAAAAAATAGCGCCGGCTAACGCCATTCTGAAGCACCATGCGGGCGCCGTATTTATTCAATGACGTTAGCCGGCGTTAGCCGCCGGCGCTGTCTGGTGTGCGTTAAAAAAACGACGTACACCAGGCAGCGCCGGCGTAGGGGGAAAATGGCGTATGGGCGTCCACAAATGGTGCAAGTCAGGCTGAGGCAAAAAAATCGCCACAACCCGATTTGCGCCATTTTTTTACGACGCCCATCCCCCATTGAAATGACTCCTGTCTTAGCAAAGACAGGAGTCATGCCCCCTTGCCCAATGGCCATGCCCAGGGGACTTCTGTCCCCTGGGCATGGTCATTGGGCATAGTGGCATGTAGGGGGGCACAAATCAGGCCCCCCTATGCCACAAAAAAAAATAAAAAAAAATACTTACCTGGACTTACCTTAATGTCCTCCTGGGGTGGGCAAGGGTGGCAGGGGGTGTCCCTGGGGTCAGGGGAGGGCACCTCTGGGCTCATTCTGAGCCCACAGGTCCCTTAACGCCTGCCCTGACCCAGGCACTAAAATCCGGCGCTAATGCAGGTTTTTTAGACCCGCCCACTCCCGGGCCTCATTTTTGCCCGGGAGTATAAATATGACGCATATGCATCGGAGTCATTTTTTAAGACGGGAACGCCTACCTTGCATATCATTAACGTAAGGAAGGTGTTCACGCAAAAAAATGACGCTAACTCCATGAACTTTGGCGCTAGACACGTTTAACGCCAAAGTATAAATATGGAGTTAGTTTTGTGTCGAATTTGCGTCGAAAAAAACGACGCAAATTCGGCGCAAACGGAGTATAAATATGCCCCATAACATTTTATAACGCTGGGAAGGTTGAATTCCCTGCAACTGGGTAGTAACAGACACAACCAGAAAGGCACAGATTTTAACTTGTTTTTTTAGTGTGGTGGGATCGTTTCTGATGATATGGTATCCTTCTTGTGTATTCCTTAAGATCATGGACAAGTTATAAATGAGTGCGGCCACATTCTATTAAAAGGCGGGAATTGCAGCATAAGCAAGCCCTTACACATTGTTTGTGTTCAGATTACTAAAATGAAAGTCAAGGCTTTGACTTGGGCATTCCAGAAAGCATGTGTGCATACTGTAGAAGAGATCAGGGGTTTTGGTAATAATTCTGAAAAGGTAGGGTTTTTAGGAAAACATGAAAGTTGAAAGATATGTTTTATGTACAAGGACAAACATATATGCAGTGTTTAGGCTTACATGAATGCCATATGATTTTAAAGTAATATGTTATAGTCCTGGTACATTGTTTAAAAAAAAAATAAGATATGAATGATGAATTAAGAACAGATTGTCAGAGCACTCACTGAAGAGAGAGGACCAGCAGATTGAAGAGTGGGTGAGAGTTATGTTTATTTTTTTGTTTTTTTTTTGTTATCATTGTAAGTATAAATCAACCATGCAGACAACAGCCCATTACGTGAGCAAAATAGCATGCTCTGTGATCAAAGGCAACTGTGCGAGAAGCACCATACGAGATGAAAAAACAGAAAATCATGTAAATCCTAGCACAATACAGAACACATGCTACAATACAGAGCGCTGCAGATTAGAGAATATTAAACATAGCTAGCAAAGTCAGCTGTCCAGCGGAGAGTTAGCACCAGAGGGGATGTAGCGTGCTGTGTGTATATCCAACAAAATGAAAGCTCAATCGGAGTCCTGTTGCTCGTGCTATAGTATATAGTCCTGGAAGGGTTGCCGAATGTCCTTTGGTCTGGCAGCAGGGGATTGCAATTTGGCATATTTCTCACTAGTGGTATCACAATAGGCCAGACTCTCAATCCAGACACACAGGACACAGCAATTTCATGCTTTGCCAACAGTAGCGCTAATGCAACAAATCTTCGGACCCTCATAGGCACATCCTGCACATATCCTAATAAAGCAAGGAGCGGGTCCAGTGCTAAGGTGCATCCCACCATTAAGGAGAGTTGAGTGAAGACTTCAGACCAGAAACCCCAAACCCGGATGCAGGTACATATCAAGTGTGTGAAATCGGCACCCTCAACATGGCACGTAGGACAATTGGAGGATCTAGTGGGATCTGTTTTGCCCAGTGTGCTTGGAGTGGTATGCACGTGCCTAAGAAATTTTAATTGAATAAGCTTGTGCCTGTGGTTCAAGGAGACAAGCTTTCTTTTGCTGGCAGCAATAATACCAAATCGTTTCCAGGAGTGGGAGTTGCAGTTCCCGCTCCCACGGCTCCCTGAGTCGCTCGTCTCATAATACATGCCTATATGGGAAAAAATCCCCGAATGTGAGTCCTGTATATTTTGAAAGTCTGCGCTTAACAATTGTTTCCAGGTTATGGGTAAACCTTGATTATCCGCAAGTGGCAGAGATGGGGAGTACAAAAGGTCACCCCCAAGTACCTGTAGGAGTTGGGGCCATGCCCAGCAGAGGGTGGCGAGGGTTTGGATATCAATGGGATCAAGAGGTATGCCCCGTGGTAGGATAGAGTATAATGGAACTGTTCCTGCTTGGTCGCTCTCCGGTTTATTATACGATAGTCTTGCATCTTGGTGGTACCAGTGGTAGGCATATTGACATTGTGCCACAAGGTAATACAGTTGAAAATGTGATACCTTGAACCCTGGTCTGCGGCCTGCCCAGATCAAGAGGAAGAGCAAGCCTCACAGCATGGCAAAGAAAGCATTGGTGAAAGGAATGGGTATATTTTGAAAAAAATACAAAAAACCAGGGGAGGGCCACCATTTAAATGATAGCAATGAGGCCTTCCAGAGAGAGTGGCAGCCAAATCCAGCCCTCCAGCTGTGCTGTCAGTCTGTCCCAAGCCACACAGCTGGACCATAATTCAATCAGAGGACCTGCTCCTTGTCGTGGTGTATATGGATGACCAAATACTTAACCGTGCACGAGCACAGGGGGAACTCAAGCTCCGGTTGCATGGTGGTGTTGGTAAGTGGGAAAAGTTCAGACTTGCCTCAGTTAATTTAGAGGCCCGAAAATGGACCAAATCATATGATCAGCTGAAAGATACACAAATAGTGAAATGTAATTCGCATAGAGTGACATAAGCAGTGGGCTGGGTCTACTGCAAGCCCTGGTGCAGGTGCGTTTCTTGGAGGTGTCGGACCAGGGAGTCCATTGCAATTCTAAAAAGGATAGGGTGTGGACAGGCCACTCGCTCGCTCCATAGTGACGGGCCCTTGCGTATTTCTCTAAGTATGCCACCTCGCAAGTGGCAAACTCACAAAGCTCATCCAATAGGGTGGTACGGCGCTGTCGTTGAGGGAAATGTTGCTGTTGCCCATCTACACTATCAAGTTCTTCCAGTTCCCGCTGGACTCGTGCAAGGGCCCTACCGATATCCTGCAGCACCCCTGTGTGCTTTGAGATCTGAACCCTGTGAATGTAGGCCTTGAAGGCCTCCCATACGTTGGCCTGTGTGGTAACTGAGCCCCTGTTCAGGGCAAAGTATTCTACTATACCCGCTTGCAATATTTCCTGAATACCTCATCATGTAGGGCATTGCATGGTAACTGCCAGTCGCGCTCCACTCCACCATCGAAGAGAACAGTCAGAGCCATCTGAACTGGAGAGTGATCAGACAGAGTGCCCAGCAGGTGGGAAACATTATCAAGCCATAACAGGGTCTTAGTTGAAAGTAGGCAATAATCTGTTCAGGTCTACGTATTGTGTGGTGCGGAGTAAAAAGTGTAACCTGGGGACGTTGTGTGGCAATATCGCCAGGAGTCTGCAAGTGAGTGAGTCTCACATTTGTCAAGAAGGGCTTGGTGGCAGTGGGCTGGCAACTGGGAAATGAGGAGTCATGTCCAGCAGTGGGTCCAAAATCACATTAAAATCGCCCCCAGTATAATGTAATCTACCTCAACGCATCCAAGGAGGGCTTGCAGGTCATTGAAGAATTCAGAGGAATCTACCATTAGGAACATAGATATCAAGGAAGAGGACGCTGTGGCCTGCCAGGAGCACCGTGACTGCAACACATCTGCTGCTGTCGTCAGTGTAGTTAGCACTGGAAGAGAAGGGAAATGATTTGTGAATAAGTAAACATACCCCTCAGGAAGATGTGGTGTAAGAAGAGTGATACAGGCATGAACCCCTGGAGGAAACAAAGGCGTGTGTGGACCCTGGGGGATGATGGCTCCTGCAAATAGGCTATTTTGATATTATGGCGGGATATGTATTGTAATACCTGAACATCATTGTGGGGGGTTGTTGATACCCCTAATGTTCCAGGACATTAGGGAAAGCCCAATACCCGTGCCATTGGTGTTACGTGACATTAACATGCAAAGCTATGAGTAATGATCCAGCATTGTGCCAACTTAGAAACAGGTCCTTCGTGAAAGACAAACACACAAACATAACCAAAGTAAACAATAAGACACTACCACTCCCCACTCATATTAGGCCCTCAGACGCCCAGCGAATTCCCATGAGCTCAACCCAAATTAAACTAACAACAAAAAATAAAAACACGGATTATGCATGTAGCGGTGTACACCTCTGGGGGAGAGCAACGCTACAGCAACTGTTCCCCATAAGCAGAAAGGAAGTAAGTCAATGTAGACAAGATTAAGGCCAATAGTTATTGCAGAGATGTTCATCGGTCAGATTTGCCAGGCTATGCACAGTTGTGCGGTAAGTGCAGCAGTCAGGCAGCAAGCGTGCAGCGGGAGCCAGCCCACAGGGTGTGCAAACATGGTTCAGTCTGATGGGAAGATGATCGAGCTAGCAGAAAGAGGGAGGTCCAGTTGGGAGTGTGCTAGGGAGTCATGGTGGGAAGGTGGATGGTTTTTGGCATATCGCTTGCGAAAGGCCTGGACATCAGCAGGAGTGTCAAAAATCCTTGATTTGCCATTTCCATCACCCCGCAGATGCACCGCGTAGAGCATTCCATATCCTTATATATTTTTATCCTTGGAGTGCTTGCGGAGTGGCTCCTGCACCATCAAGGCGAAGTCAGGAAACAAGGAGAGCATAGTACCTCACTATTGCACCTGTCCCATTGCCTGCGCCAGACAAATTGCTGTGACACGGTCCCGAAAGTTAACAGGGGGACTACAATGAGGCGTGGTGAAGCCCCAGGGATCGCCTGCTGACCCAGAGAGTGGTGGGTCCTCTCACCCAGGAACGTTGGTGTGAAGTGCTGGCGAACAAACAGTTTGGAAAGTAAGCGTTCAATGAGCAGATACATCCTGCCCATATATATAGACTCCACCACTCCAATTATGCGCAGGTTTTTGCGGCAGGACCAGGCCTCTAAATCTTCATTCTTTATGGCCACAGTCTTGAGAAGATGCTCCAACTTATCCAGCTGTTTTGCAGTCTGCAACGCTCCCTCCCCTAGTGTTAAAAAGTGTTCCTCTGCGCCATCCAGACGACCCTTATGGCATTCCAAATGCTCCTCCTTTACATCCAGCCTGCCAGTAAGTGTGTGATATCGCCCATCTATAGCAGGGAACCCGACACAGATCTGCGCCATGATGGCCTCCGTTCTACTCGGCTGTGTTGAGCCAGGAGAGCCAGACGCGCCCCCCTCCATATCCACTGGGGCCTCCATTTTGTTGGTGTCTTTTGTGAGCTGAAAGGGCAATTTATGCTGTCTGAGATCTCTGAGCCATATGCTTTATAGGGAAGCCCGTGTAGGCCACAAAGAGAGGAGGAGAGTTGAGCATGTGTTCCTAGGTAGCTGCCAGGTAAGCAGGGATTGTTGCGCCGAAGTAGAGGACTGTGCGGCAGGTCAGGCATCAGCAAGGGTCCCTCAGACAGCTGAGTCCCCTTCCATGGTAGTGATAGGGCCCCGGCACAGTCTCCGGCAGAGACGAGGTAGGCCTCAGATATGTTGCACAGCAGGGTCCGGTACTCACTCAGTGGGGCGCTACTCAGGGGTGCTGCCCGGCCCCCTTCAGGAGGCTCCACAACAAGACACACATCCGGCCATCAGGCTGGACGGTGAGTTCAAGGCATGTGTGACACGGTCCGAGCCAGCCTCAGATGCCACCAGCCCACTGTGTGCTTCTCCCAGTGAGCGGACACAGCCAGAAAATTCCCCTGTGCTGTCTAGGCTACCATTCCGCGGGGCTGCCAGTGACTGAAGATGGGAGCCTCAATAATGTCTTAGATGGTGGGGGTGACCCGGCAGGGCTCAGTAGCCCTAGGCCTCAACATCACACATAGACCCTGTCACTGTGGGGCTTCCGAGCCGAGAACCAGGCCACCAACCTCTGAGGGCTAAAATCCGATGTTTAGGGGAATTCAGAGGCCAGAGCTTCAGAGCTGTGCTGCCATCTTGGTCGCTGACGTGGCTACGCCCCCCCCCGAAAGTTATGTCTTGTTTAGGAATAATAAAGATGAGAATGCCCAGGTGACGATGTTCAAGAGGTCATCTGAATTTGGAGCTTTATGGTGCAGTAAAAGGATGGCGGGATATGAAATTTAGGGAGTGTTGCCAACTACCAAACATGATAATTGGAAGGTACATGTTTAGCTATAGTTAGAGGTATAAGTCTGCAAAACAGGGCTGATGATGATGATGATAATTATCATAAAAATGATAATATTATTAACTTGTTCTTTTATGCATCACATTCTGCTGTTGTTGTACAGCTTTACAGTTCCATAAATAACCGCTGACCTCTTATACAATTCAGTAGAATGCATTTATTCACGTCCAAGGCTGAAAGCCTAAGCTGGTCCACTTTAATTCAAATGTGTGATCTGTAGATTGCACACTCTCATTGTCTACAGATGTAATAAATGTCAAAAGCTCCAATTTCAATGTGCGTCGTGCCCTACATAAGTGGTTGAGCGGCTAAGTGATAAATTACAGCGGACAAAATGCACCAGTAATACAAAAATGATTATCACGAAGATTAGGCTCTTCTACACACTAAATACAGTTTTATTTTCTTTTGTACCTAAATCTTGGAGTGATGCTTTGAAGAATTATGCTTCTTATAAAATGTAAAGATCTAAAGAGCTCTTCCCATAGTGACTCCTAACCCAATAAACAACCTGCCTCTAGTAATATCCTTTTGGAGAGTTAATGAATGTCAGGCAAATGAACAGGTCTAGTTAATGTAGGTTTTGTAAAGAATGTGGTGTGCCAAAGTTTTTCATATTGTCAGCAGAGTTTAATTGAGGAGCTTGTGACAGAGTTATTATTTTCAGTTCTGAAGAAAGGATTTAATTTGTTCTGGCTTATTCCCGAGAGAAATCTAGTCAAAGATGATTCTACCTAAGAACTATCTCCAGATATTAATCTGATCTGAGTTACAATACACCTGCCATACCTTCAACAATTTTAGTGCGGTTGCCCACCATCCACCATATTTCAAGTTAATCGCTGCCATGGATCACTTCATTGCATCCTGAGCCACAGCATCCTGAAGAACCTTTAGTTCTCAGAGAATCCGGTACCAGGAATGGTGGATGAAATTGTGATAATGGAGCCACAATTTGTAGCATAGGTGCACACAACCACCATGGGTTAGCATAGGCAAATGTGAGACAGAATTCTGAAGAAGGTAAATGCTGTAACAAATGTGTTGCACTCACAGGATGACGTCCAAAAGAGGTGGGACGATATCTGGAGGAGCATCTTCTCCCTCTGTGTCCGATACCACTGACATGTTATGTGGCCAAGTGGTGAGGCTAATAGGTCACATATTCTCATGTGATATGAGGAAATGGTGTTGGGGATCCTTCACACTGAATGCTTTTCATGCTCCTAAGATGGAGTAGACAGTGATATGTACTATGTACACATCTTCCAGAAATGATGTGCCACTCCTTCCTATCTGAATCCCTTTGTTGCAGTTCAAACTCTTGTCATATAGGCAAGGGCATACCACACATATGCAGTTACACTGGGTAACAGTGGATAGTAGTCCAAGGGTAAAATTCCATCACACATCGCTACCACCCTCTCCCAAAATATCACACTAATAAACTGGTAACTTTTTCATAGACTGCTTCCAATGTTTCCAATCACCCGGGCAGCACAGCAGGACCACAAGAAGGATAAAAATACATACAAACAGCAGTCAGGGCCTATGGTAAACTACATGCCCTTTAAGACAGCAGACTATGGCGGGGGAAAGGGAGCATGTTTTGATAATAAGAGCTAACTGCAACAATATGTAGGTTCCTGTAAGACAAGGAAATGGTTCGTGAGCTTTATCTTGCCTGTAAAACAATGATAGTTAAGGGAAATTAATGTAATGACGGTGCCAAGTGCTCCTTTAAAATAACTCTACTCTCGTAAACGTACGAATGTCCACTGACAAATAAGAGCAATAAGAAAATTCAGTAACCTGTGTCTCTAAAATAGATGCTCTTACACAAGTCCCACAATGGAAAGATAGATGCAGGCAAATAAACACTCACAGATGTGAAATTAAACACTTGCTAATGACAGAATTATGACATACAAATAAACGACTAAGGAAACAAAAATGTGATGGATGGAAGGCTTGAATTAAATTCATTCACTGGTAATTAATGTTTGGGACTCCATCCCAGTCCTTCCTTTTTTTGCTCACCATTCCACCTCGGATGGGAACCGTCCATATGTAAACCATCCTTGGTCACGTTCAAATAGGAATAGTCCAGCCCCAACTACCAGTCCATGTCCCCTCTGAACATGAACACAGGTAACCACAGACTGGTTTTGGTCCAGTTAGGCCTCACTAGTGAGATATAGTTTGAGTCCTGTCAGCAGACCTGTCAACAGTAAGTACAGGACCAACTTCTGGGAATAACTGACACATTTAGGATATCTCAACGAAAAAAACAAATAAGGTGATGGATGAAATGCTTAACTCAATCTCAGCCACTTGTAACTACTCAGGGCTGCATTCCATCAATCATTTTTTTCTAGAGGGAGATGCTTGTTTCCGAATCTACAAGCATATTATCTAACCTCCACTTCCAACCAAGTGAATAAATATATATCCATATTTCAACTAACCTACACCCATCAAATATCTTTAATCCTCAAAACTATTTGTTTTATGACTCTGGGAGTAAAAGTGAAGCAGCAAACATCATTCTTTCATTGATGAAAATTTTAAACTCCCATACAGAAATTATATTTGCAGGACGTGACAGGTTCTTTCCATTTATCAATGGGGATTTTCTGGATAAGTGGTCAGAAGTTGTGATTACAAAAAATAGAAGCTGTCTGTAAAAGAGATCATTTGATGATTGCTTACACTCCTCAGATTATTAAAAGATCTGACAGTGGTTGAGTTCCAGATGCTTTGAATAGCTTTTAGTCCAGTGCCTACTACAGAAATCCTTAATATTGCAGATCTGATATTTCATTATTATTGAGCAATCAAAATAATTTGTAGGCTACAGTTTTGGCATGTACAGTTGAATAAACGTGTTCTTGCTTCGATAGGTATAATATGGGATAAATAGAAGAGCTGAACTTAAATTCTATTAAGTTAGTATGTATGGAACGAATTCAACCCTTTGACAAAAAATAGTATTCTGTAGTCAAATCTGCAATAGATGACGTTTTACAGAGAATGGATAATAAACTTAGAAACATTCTCTGGGGGTGTCACTACTGTTTGTTCACATCGCGTAAAAATTAAATAAGGAAACTGGGGACATGTTCTGGGGCTATTCTACTCTGGGGAACTATTTGCAGTCGATCTTTAAATTTATCAATAGCTGGCTAGCCAGATCTGTACCCTCTGTACATCCCATCCCAGATTAGTCTTTCTGGATGTACCCATCTGGGTATACAATTTTAGACTGGAAGGTGATATTCATCCAATTTGTTGCTCATATATCACCACACCAGCCCTGGCAAAGTGGCATCCTAAAATGATCAGAGTTAGTAGGAAGGAATATATTTACTCTCTTAAGACGGAATAAGCTAAATATGTTCGGACTAGAGTACAGAATTAACGACCGGATTCAATTATGCTATAAATGTAATAAAAGGTATGTGTCTCTGTTTTGTATTCGATGCTATTGCACAGTTAATCATCTTTAATAAAAAAAATATGTGCATGAAAAAAGGAAGGCCTTTAAGCATGATGTGACAAAAAAGACATGTCAGGAAAGCAAGTGTGGGCTACCAGGACAGTGATAAGACAATTGGGGCCTGATTTATGAAAAGTTAGCACTGCCTTTGTGTCATTTTTTGTCGCAAGAGTGACACAAACTTACAAAATATAATTATAGGCCCAAATTTATGGGAAAATGATAGAGCGCAATGCTGTGCCAAAATTGCCAGCGCCGTGCTCCATCATTTTCACAGCGCAGGGATCCGCCATTTTTAAGTGAATATGGTGCACCTGTTGTCCCCTGTGCTGGCACTTAATTTAAGCGCCAATGCAGGCATCCTTGCACCATCGTGCAAGGATGTCTGTGATGAGGGGTGTGATTGTTTATGTGAGAGAAGGTGTCCCTTCCAGCACATAAACAATCACTAATGGAGCTTTGGCACTTCTGTGTGTGCTGCAGAATGCAGCACACACAGAAGTGCCAAAGCGTCATTTTCAAACGATTGTTTATGTGCAGTAAGGGACACCTTCCCGCACATAAACAATCATTTCTGGCATTGTGTTCTTTTTATTCATGCTGCAGAATGCAGCACACATAGAAAAAGCAAAAAACAAGGAGAAATAAAAGTATTCCTCCTCTTTCTGCCTTGCAAACACCACCCCTGGGGTGGCGTTAGATTTTGGCGCTGCCTCAGGTTTACGAAATCTCATGCCCACAGCAACACCCGTTGCACACCCCTCTGACGCAGATAACTGCGTCGGAGGGGCCCTTATGTACAAGAAGGTGTAACGCCACAAAAGGTGGCATTACACCTCCTTGTAAATATGGAGCAGAGGTTAGCGCCACTGGAGCATCACATAAAGTGACGCTCCAGTGGCACCAGGGGCTTATATATATCCCCCATATTTTGTACGTTTGTGCCGCTTTTGCATCCAAAAATTATGCAAAGGCGGCACTAACTTTCATAAATCAGGCCCTTGGGCCCATATTTATACTTTTTTAGCACCGTATTTGCGTCATTTTTTGACACAAAAGCGGCGCAAAATTACAAAATATAATTGTATTTTGTAAGTTTGCGCGGCTAAAAAGGTATAAATATGGGCTTTGGTGTGATAACTACTAGGAAAGCACTGGAAGACTTGCCATTTGGGTTAATGCTAATTGGACCTTAGCGTGCAAACATGCTGTTTCCTATTCAGTGTTTGTTTTCCAGTAGGAGATTAATGGACGAGGAACAAATTTAAGTAGGCGTGAGTACATACTGCACACATCCTTCCATTTCGCATTTCCCATCTCAACCCATGCTCGTTCACAGCAAGCAAATGCTTTCATCTAACACACTAAGCCTAAGCAATAAAAGTAAACTGAAATAAGGAAAAGGTCCGCAAATTACGCATCGTCCTTCCGTTTAAGTGTTTTCCCAATTAAAAGAGGACAGCGTGGCATGTAAAAAGTTTGTCTGTAAAATACACAAAATTAGGTCTTCGTGAAGTGAGAGCAAATCCCGAATCCACGCATCACCTTGTTTCCTAAATCTCAGGAAATAATCTGTTGACTGGGGAAACACAATAGCTATTCTAAAACTGCAATCAATGTATTTTGAAACAAATGAGAGGAAACCAGGAATGTTCCCTGACACCCCTGATTAGCAGCAGTCACAAACAATGGCCGCAACCCAGGTGCCCATTAGCCCGTTGGCTAGCCCTGCAGAGTGTTTGTGCCACACTGGGCGATTTACACAGCTGCAGAGGCACAGAGGCGCGTGTGAGGGGGGTGGGGCCCCACGAGGCACTGTAATTTTTGATCGTTTATCTGAACTTCACATCGCTGTGGTTTGTGTGCGTGTTTGAGAAACAAAACTTCACAGTCCTTGTTGATGCGAGCGAACACAGCACACCGGAAGTGAACGCAGCCAGTGCCACGTCAAAATGCATACATTGTGAAATGTCAGAGGTCCCCCGGACAGACAATTCAGTGCCACACCGAGGGAGGCAAAAGGATCAAATAACGACTAGAGAAAGTGATGATTTTTTTCGTGCAGATCAGTGCTCTATCGATGCAACTTTTTCAATATGTACGACCCAAAACCCAGTGGAAGTGTGCATTTTGTACCTTGTCAGGTTGAGTTCATATGACGAAGTATATATTTGCAGACGTGAGGGCCACAGCGACTTGCAAGGGGTAGTAAGCGCAACATAAATTAAATTACAATACATTAAAATGTACTTGCTTTACAAATCGCTATGGCTCTATAAAAAGTTTGACATTCTTTACACTACTCTAATAACCTGAACTCGCTGCATTGTTCGTGGCAGTGTCGTTGTATCACTTTTTTGCATGAGCAAACCATTATATCATAGTGAAATCAAATGTCATAAGTGTGAAAGTCTTATTATTCAATATTGACTAAGTGCTTCAGGTGAAACTGGAATCACCTATGATTTTTATATCTGGCATTAGCCAAGATCTTTTGCTTTTACTAAAATTATATGTGTAATTTACTTACATATCCGGGCTTTCAGTCAGCCCTCTTCATCCATTGGTCTGTTTTTATGTCACTCAAATTTTATTCCACATGCTACTGGATACAACATGGGGTAGTGGATCAGTCCACTTAAGCCATTAGCTAACTTCACTGTGAGTGATGGCATTCAGTCCTTTCACCAGCAGCACATGCTCACACAATTTAGTTCCCTTGAGTGTGAGGCACTACAATGGCAATGTGTTCTTTGTGAGACTACAAAAGATTTTTTGCTTTTAGTCATTTTTTAAAATATTGTCGCAATTTCCAGCAGCTTACCCATCAATTAAGTTTTACAAAAACCATGAAAAAACTAAACAAAACAAGCACAGACAACAGCCAAAGTGCCAGCAGGCAATCCCAGACCAATTTGCTTTGCCAGTGCCGTTCTAGATGGTTGTCAAGTACGAATAGCCTCAGAGTGTAAAAAAACAGATTTGCAGGGGTTCCAAATTTTTCTTACAATTACCCTGCTCTCTGCAACAGCTAGGACCACCAAAATCTACCACTGGTGCTGTCCACTTCCAGCAATGGTGCTGTCCACAGTCTTCGGTCCAGACCTTTAGCATGTTGCCATTCCACAAGACTTCAGTGGACAAATGTGGTGTTTGTTCGCAACTGGCACTTGCCAGTTCAAAGATGGAGATCTTCTGTGGTTCGCGGTATTGGTCTTTTTCAGAGACATCAGCCCAGGGACTTAAGCCCTTAAACTCCTCATCACAAGTGTAGATGTGTCAGCTGTACTTTACTCTGTGTAAAAAAACTTAAGTGCCAAGTCACATCTTTTCATTGTGGGGTGCCCCCAAGTTTGCCCACTTTCAGCACTACCCCTAGCACTGACCCAAATGCTGCGTCCCCCAAGTACCTAGGATGATCATAACACTCAGCTGCAAAGAGGGAGATGTTGCCGTGATGCACTGCATGGTGCATAAACATTTAGCTTTAGAGACTCATGTACTGCTAATTCACACAATAGATTAAATATTTGCATTTCTTATAAGAGCTTGTTTTGAAAATGAGACAGACCAGAAGTACTCTTCTACTCAGTTACAGCATCTTGAAAGTTACTCATAAATCCAACCCTGAACTAGCCTAAAATGTCCTGGTCTTCGAAGAATGGGGAGGCAGGCTATTGTCAGGCTGGTGACCTTTAGTAGAGGTGGGGTGTAATTGTTCACTCGAATTCCAGTGAACAAGCCTAACTTTTTATCAGAGGGTTTGGGGATTCTCTCATACTTACTTATATTTAGCTTTACTTTATTGCACATCCTCACTCAGTCTCATTCACTCACATTCACTTACTGTCATTTGCAGGTGCACTTTTACTCACTGAGTCTCAATCGGTCTAAGCCAGTCTCACTGACTTGCGCAGTCTCACTCTTTCTCACTCTGACCCACCCCGTTTTACTCAGTCTTATTCATTCTCATTCATTCTTACTCATTCTGTTTCAATCAATCTCCCTTTCACTCACTCAGGTTCACACAGTCTCACTCACTATCACAGTGACTCGCTCATTCTGACTCACTCTGATTCACTTTGAGACATTCTGTCTCACTCTGACTCACTCAGTTTTATTCATTCTGACTCACTCAGTCTCTCTCAGTCTCGCTGACCCTCACTTAGGGCCATATGTACCAAAGCTTTTTCCCATAGACACAGAATGGGTAAAATCCTTTCGTACATCTGGCCCTTAGTCTCTCTCTGACTCAGTCAGTCAATTTTGGACACGAGGGTGCATTTTGCACTAAAAAATAGTTCCAAATGCTTAGTTGTGCTCCTTGCGTAATTCCATGTTATATCATGTAAATTTGCTGTAATTATGCATAATTACTCTACAGCAAATTATGCAAGTTATGCCCACCCCTACTTTTTAGCCAACTATTTTGAAAATTGTGCTAGGTAATATATAAGAAAGACCCATTTTTTGCAAATATTACTTGGGAGCAGTGACTCCGCACTCTCTTCAGGGAAGACCAGTTTCAGTAGGCATCTTTTAATGTTTTAGATTATTTCTTCAGTATCCCCGGATAACTCCCTTGAAAAGCTGTCATTGAATGGTCAGGTTCTGTGAAAATTGAGTGCTGGAATGCACCGTTTGGCCACACTGGCGTAAACATTTCCTCAAAGGTGGACAATCCTCCCAAACCTTACTAAGGAGTACGGGTATGACTCATGTTGCTCGCTTGCTAAGTTCCCTGATTGTATGGTTCAGGGGGTATTTTATTTGTCTGGTAACTACAATGCACAGCCGTTCCTTGAGATTCCCTGCAGGTAGATTTTTGACTGCAGGGTCATGCAAATAAATGGGATCTATCTTGAAATATTGTGTGCATAAATATTGTCTGATATAAATATTGTGTCCTAAATATTGTTTACAAACATATTGTCCTATTGGGAGCAGATTTTCTTTTATTAACACCAAAGAGACAATACTTTTGTAGATGATATTCAGGACACTGTTTAAATCGGATTATATTCTAAAAATGATATTCTGATGCCAGACCTGTGAAGTTAGCACTTTTCTAATGTGAACCCATTAAATCAAAAAAACCTTTAGCCACAATAAACACTGTATTGCGCCTCTTACTAGTTTGTGCACTATGTATTTTAATAACTAATTATCATTATGGATGTACTAGGAGCCAATACAAACAGGTGATTTCACTATTTAGTTATAAAGCTATACCTTACCAGTATCATTGTCATTGATAAGATGTGTGCTGTCCTTCTGCATATAAAAGTAATAATGGACTTAAACCCTCACAAGTTCATATCCTACTTAAAACAAGCATTGGCAAATCTTGCCTATGGGAGGGTTATTGGCTTTTACAATGTTTTTTATCTGTGTGTACAGCAGCGTGGCTGTGCACCATGGCTAAAAGTTTGCAAAAAAGCTCTATGACGCAGTCAGCGAGCAGTGGAAGGACACTAATTAAAATGAAGCAATCAGTTCTTGGTCCTTGCTCCAAGCAAAAGAAGAGGAAGTGAAACAGGCACACACTGCCCAATTATGAGGCAGAAAATAAGAGTCAATGAAGTCAACAAATGGTTATTAACGGGTGGGCTTCAAGTTCCTTATAGTAAACAAAGGGGCATATTTAAGAGCCCTTAGTGCCACCTTAGCACCGCCATAGTATAATTTTTTGACGCTAAGGCAGTGCTAAAGTGGCTTTTTCCCCGCACCATATTTACAAAGTGGCGCAATGCATGCATTGCACCACATTGTAAACCCTTGCACCACACTATGACTGCGCCAGACAAAATATATTCCAAGGGATGTGTGCTGGTGCTAGTAGGCCCGTAATAATTGCGCAGTGAAATTTAAGAGATTACACTACGCCATTTTTGGCATCATTTTTTACGCCTGCTCAAAGCAGGCGTTAAAATGACGCTCCCATAGAAATCTATGGGCCTCCTTGCACTTTGCTATACTAGGGTCAGAAATGTTGACCCTAGTGTAGCAAAGCGCAATAGCGACAACATTTTTGCTGCTGTTGTGCTAACGGCCGCCATTATAAATACAGTGCAACCATGGTGTTGTTGGGTGCCAGTGGGGAGGGGTGCAGAAAAAGTGGCGCATCCGCTCTGATGCACTACTTTTTCTTAAATATGGGCCAAAGTGTCTCATAAGCATCTTAGATGAGACCCAAAAGAACATTTTTAAATATGCATCTGTGTTTACCCAATAGTTGAGTTATCTGGCAGGCCTGGAAGTGAGGGCAGCACCTCAAGATCCACTAATCGGAGCTCAGAGCATAGTGGGGCCCTGGCAATAGCACACGTTTCCATGGCCTAATTCTTACTTACAAGTCTCTGAATCGGGTACCCTTGAAATCCCGCACTGGCGCACCTTCTGTGATGAGGTAATTGCAGCCAGTCAAATCTTAAAGTAAGAGCAGGGTCCAACATAATTTGAACCTGGTTCCACTGTAAAAGGGCCTGCTCTCTATCCTGACATTTCAATAAGTTTAGCTTTACCTTTGCTTTTCAGAGAATCCGCTGAAAAATAAAAAACAATTAGGACTTTAACATTTGACCTAGGCACAGGCAGTAAAGGTGCAAATGTTAAGGCATCTCTGTCAGGAAAAGAAGAAAATGTTATTGTCTTCTTCCTGGTGTGGTGTGCGCGCGCGAGGGCGGCCCATACATCCTTACAGTTCTATTTGGCAGCACACCATTTAATTAAATCTGTGGGTGAGAGAAAATCGTGTCCTGAAGAGCTCCCTCCCATAGCTTATTGACTTGTGAAATGTTGCCACAGAGAAGACCGGTGGTAATTATCTGCACGGGATTTGCCTTTGGGTGCTTTGTTTTACTTTTGCTGCTTCATTAAGCAACGTGTTTGTTTTATTTGTCTGTGCCCAATTTGAAATGACAAAGATGCACAGATTCCCCCTAATTAAGCATACGCCCATCACCTGCCGTTCAGGCCTCTGTTTTTTGCTGAGGCAAGTGGAACACTTGTTACATCATCGAGTGGCCCAGTGCAAGGGGTCACGGTGGGAAGTCCGATCTCCTGTCAGTAATCCTCAAACACATGGCTCTGGCAATACTATTTTAGTAACACGCCACTAGATTTCTTCATGAGGGCTCTTTGTTCGTGCAAGGTGCTCTCTTCAGAAATGTTACACTCGAGGTCTTTGTTCTCAGGGCTATTCATCTCGTAGGGTTGTTAAGAAGTGTATTGCGATGAACATCATGATGCAAATAAGTGGCTTGCCAAGAGTTGCATGGGTCCTAACTAATGCAAGCTAAGAAACTGGGCCTCCATACATATTTTTTGAAAGCAAAAGACACAGTCACTAATTGGAGTGAAGTGGGTCCCTTATCTGTTGTGGGCCCTGGTGTCACTGCACCTGCTGCATCTTTGATAGCTATACCCCTGATGCAGACTCGTTAGGGTGGCCGCAGAAACCCTGATTCTGCCTTCAGTATACCATTACATAGTACATATATATATGTGTGTGGAAAAAAGTCAGGGCATTCTCAATGCATATTCACGCATTGGTGTCTTTGCTGAGAATTATGACTGCCTTGAGTACATCATCCCAGTAGCTGTCACACCTTCTCTCAGTGAAAAAGCAAACTGATCCCCTTGTTGTGATTGAAAACTTCTTTCAGTGTTCCTGCTACTTCTGGTACTGTTCAATGAATCCTTTACAGTACCTTCGCATAAAGACTGCTAGTTTTTTTTCAGTATAGTTGGCATATTAAGCGTTTATGGTACGATCCTGTTAAACATAGGGGCATATTTACAAGCCCCTTGCGCTGCTGATGTGTCACTTTTTTTAATGCTCTGACGCGCACAGTGCAGAACCATCTCTGCGAAGCCACGCAAAGCCACTTTGTGTGGCTTTTCATGGCCTCGTAGATATGGTGTAAGGCAACGAAGTGTAAGTTCATGGTGTAAGGCAACGCAGAGTAAGCCCACGTAACACCTGTGGGTTTTCATGTATTCTCAGATTTACAAGGCAATGGAAACATGGAAATGCTTCAAAATCTTATGACTCCCCTAACTATCCACAGCATGACAAGCTGCGAAGAGGCCGCTCCCCAACCCGCCCCTTTCTTTATACCTACACTAACTCCCTCCCTTTCTTCCCCCCAGCCTATCCTGCCTCAGGCTGTCTCTTTCCGGCCCGAAACTTCATGTGGAGAGACTGGACTGAGTTAATCTCTCCACGGGGCCCTCCATCGGGACATAAACACTTGACACCCTTCTCCATAGTGTAAAAGGCCATTTATTAGGACAGGCTTGCTATCATAGCATATACATTAACATAACCGTAACTTGATTGAACACTTCAAACTTTTCACTTTTGAACTCCCCCGTCTTCCAATCTCACTTCCTTCCCTACTTCTCTGTTCACCCAGCATCCACTTCCATTCTGACACGCATCACTCTTTGCATTCGTCCCCTCCCTGAAAACAAGCATTCCACTCTGTCATCCTTCACATGCTTCGTTTTCCCCGGTGGAAGGGTGGCCAGGCCCGCATCTGACCCTCCATCCTCCCCATCTACTGCCATCCAGCATAAACCCTCTTGGTGTTTTGCTGCCCCACGAGTGAACCTACTGCAACACAAAATCAAACAGGCTCACTCCTCCATAGCTTCTCCCCCCACAAGGTAGTCAGCAAAAACGCAATTCCATCATGTAATGCGCATTCCCCATGTTCGACAAATGTACCCCATCATCTCTAAAAGGTCCCTGTTCACTCTCTTTAATCTCTTTGTGTGTCAGCACTTTGATGTCCCTCGTCCCACAGAGCACCCGCATAGCCCGATTGAGTTTTTTCCTGGCCCACTCAATGGCCCCATGCTTCAAAGCTCCTCTCCACTTCCTTCTGGGCACAAACTCCGTCCATACAAAACAAATCCCATTCATATTGTTCTTCAGTAGTGTCAGATCCCTCTGCACGTGTTGCAGTAGGGTGATCCCTGATAATCAAACCAAGTCATTTTCCTCTAGGTGCAATACTAGCACATCCGGACAACCCCATATCGGTAACATTGTAGTTATAAAAGGAAGCAAATTGCCCCACCTCACGCCACTCTTCCCCCACCACAACACCTCATGTCTGCTACTCGGCAGTCCCAGGGATCGTCCATAAACTTGCTTCTCAGCATATTTTGCCTCCCTATGAATAAACGAAATGTCCAACCAGCAATGTCACCGCTTTTGCTTTCTCCGGGCCGTACATACAAACTAGAAAAATAAACAAATATCAATGCATGACAAAGGCCCCCCTCCACAGTATTGTCTTTTCCCCGCCCTGACATATCTCTCGCACACTTTGACCTCCATCTGCCAATGTGTCGGATTTGTTCCTAATCCCAGCCTAAACGAGCCGCCTCAGTAGCAGAACCAATCCAGAAAGAATGAGTGCCAAAGTTACCCAGCTGCCTTCCAACCCTCCTCAAAGCCATTCTCATCACAGCCAACTGGAAAGCCGTAAGCTTCCTCCCATTGCCCATTGATGTGACAAAAAACATCACTTGCCTGCTCAGACACGTGCATCTGAAAAGAGTCCCATTCCTGCTCCGGCCATGTATCCCCCTCCCCCTTTATCCAACCATATACACTTTCCCCTCCCCAACTGGTCTATTTTTGAGCATCTCAACCAAATG
Source organism: Pleurodeles waltl (assembly GCF_031143425.1). Classification (NCBI taxonomy): domain Eukaryota; kingdom Metazoa; phylum Chordata; class Amphibia; order Caudata; family Salamandridae; genus Pleurodeles; species Pleurodeles waltl. The sequence goes on from NC_090439.1 coordinate 4,913,917, forward strand.
CCCAAATGTGCTCCCTCTCGTCGCACATCCTCCTTCCGAATCCCACCATCCTTACCCACCCCTAGCAATTCAGACACTCGGAATGCCCCAAAGAACATCCATATCATACACAACTGAAAAAGTGCTACTTCATATGCCTCTTCACAACAAACAGGCAACACACGTAACAGTTGAACCAATAGCTCAAACGTAATAGCCTCTTGCACCATACTCCCCGACCCTGATCGTGCATTGCCCCACCATTTAAACATTTTCGGCAAAATGTCATCCTTTGCCGGGTCCCTACCAAAAAACAGCTTCCCATAGAAAGACACACCTACCAGCTTACCCCCAATTGTAGCTGGGACAAACCCTTGCGAATCGGATATAATACAAAACGCACCACACGCGCTTCAAGCACACCCCTCCCTTGCCACCAGAAACGGTCTCCATTCGTCTGAAAATCCTGAAATTCCAGCCATGCCAAACGGTAACTTCTCACCGTGGATTCAGCCAGCAACATCTCTACAAGTTTAATGACCATCACTTCCCCCACTCCCAAATGTCTTCTGGAACCGCAGTCTTGTGCTCCTCTGCCCCCAGTGCCAATGCACAGAAATGCTGCCACTGTGAACGAGACAGGGGAATCTGAGATAGAATTGTTGACCCCAGGAATGTGTGCAGCCTTAAATATGATGTTCAAAGACAATCAGTGCAGCATGAATCTACGCAAAAGGCGCAACACCCTAAGATCCTTTGCCCTCTGTCTGTTCACCAACTCAACCACTGTCAAATTGTCCACATGAAACATTACCGTCTTGTTTGCCAGCTCCTCACCCCACACCACCAAAGCCAGCAACAATGGGAAGAATAAAAAAAAAACAAAGCTCCTGCCCTGGTGTAACCAATGGGCTCGCCAAGGTTCTGCGCACCGCCATCCATGCCAAAAAAGGCCAAAACCAGAAGCCCCTGCCACTGTCTGAAAAGATTTGCACCTGCCACACTTTGACCTCTTCCCGAAAAGCCAGGGAAACCTCATTAAACTGCGTTAGAAAAAGCTCCCACACCTTTATGTCTTCCCTCAAACCTACCGTCAGCCGAATCCTGTGGTGAGGAAGGGACACACATCGCCAGCCCCATGTGTCTACAAAATGTCCTTCCTCCCCATACCACCCGACATGCAAAATTAAGGTAGTCCAGGAGATGTTGTGCCACACACAGCTCTATCTTCTGTCTTAACCTGACCTGGTGCAGAAATTAAGGCCCATATTTATACTTTTTTAGCGCTGCATTTGCGCCATTTTTTTAAGCAAAAACGGCGCAAACTTTCAAAATACAATTGTATTTTGTAAGTTTGCGCCGCTTTTGCATCAAAAAGCGGCACAAATGCAGCGCTAAAAAAGTATAAATATGGGCCTAAATTTCGGCAACTTAATCCGCCGGCAAATGCACCATGAATGCCACCGTGTCCAGCTAGGTCCTTCTGTCTTTTCTGGTGGCAGAGGCACCCCAAACTCCTGTGCCAAGCTCTCGAAACGTCTCAATGCCTTACCACACTCTACCGAATGTGGCGCCTCACAAAAAGAAAATCATCCAAATAGTGTGACACCGCCCGATGCCCACTAAGTTGCACAAATATCCATTGCAAGAAAGTACTGAAGGTTTCAAACAATGCGCAAGAAATTGCGCACCCCATAGGAAGCACCCTGTCCACGTAAATCGCCCCTCCCAGCTGCATCCCCAGCAAAGAGAAATCCTCTGGGTGGATGGGAAGCAGCAGGAAAGCTGCCTTGATTTCACACTTGGCCAACTCTGCACCTTTACTGAGGCACATACCACCCTGGTATCTTCAGGTGAAATAAAATCATTGACTGATGCCCCTTCCAGCCATGACAAATGCTGTATCAAACGAAACTCCCCCTTTGCCTTCTTGGGGACCACACCCAAAGGTGAGACAATAAGATCCTTCATGGGCCACCTGTAAAACGGGCCCGCAATTGTGCCGTCTGCCACCTCCTTGTCCAATTTCGTCGCTACCACGTCAGGCATGGCCAATGCTGACTGCAAATTCTCCTCTCATCTTCTGACTCTTGGCCCCTGGCACCCTACTCGAAAACCCTGCCTAAAACCCCATTCCAATTTGAGCACCATGTCTGTGTCTGGGTACATGCGCAACCAGGGCAGTAACCTATCCAATTTAATTGGAGTAGGTGCCCTTCAGCACAAGAGTGTCCTGGCCTCCTCTGCCCCTGGAAGATCTCCACTGCTCCGCTGGACTGGCCAATGAAAAACATTCTGTGTCTGGATGTCTCCCCCCACATTTTGAACATTCATGCTTGAATTTGCATGGATGCATAGAGCAAAACCCTTTGTTGAAATTCCAACACGCTCCTGAGTTAGGTAATGGTGCTCTTGGTACCTGGTGGACGCTGCTGAAAAGGCCTATAGACCACAGGAAAACCACGAGCTGTATGAGTGTATGCAGCTGACTGCGAAGAAGCTGTCCACAGCACCCATAGCTCCAGGTCCACATCCCCCCACGTTTTGTCAGGGTTAACGCTCACTCTAGCCCAAAACTCCTCATCATAGCTCAACTATGCAAAACCACCGAAATGCATTTGAGCTTTGCAAATAATATCCATGTATTTAAACATGACGATGCCTCTGTCCGCGTATTTTTCACAGTAAATACTAGCATATATCAGGAATGCCAAGGTCCAATTATCCATGGTGATAGGCACCCTAGGCCTACGCGCCAGTTCCCACTCTTCCTCTTTTGAACCTTCATAGCCTGAATGTCTCTATGCAATAGCCTAAATAATCCACATACTCATGTTTCAATATCCGTGCCTTCATCTTGTCCACCACCTGGCACCCCAGCGGCATCGTTAAACCCATGTATGTTAGGTGTTTTTTATGGCTATCCCCGTCTTTATTATCACTTTCTTTGTCCCCGGTCATCATCACATCCCCTTTTTCACCTTGTGGTGTTGCGACCTTCTCAGCCTCTTGCCCCTTCCTACTCACTGATATGGCACTGGTATCCAATGCGCCATGTACTGACTCATCCCCCACTCCAATAGACTTATATTGGGCCGCACCAGCCTTGCCCTTCCACTCACCCCAAGGGGACCACCAGTCACCCTTACCTTGTACTCCGTGAACCCGAGTAGTCTCCTCCAACAAGGCCTTGGGACCTCCGTCTCCCGTGCTCGACACCTCCCGTACTCCAGCACCATTCTTTGATGTCTGCAAAACATGAAAAGAAGAGGGGGTTGTGCTGCTCCTGCGCCCCGCTCCCCTCCCTTGCTCCCCGCTCACCTCCTTGTCGCGTATCTCCCCCTCTTCCCATTCACCCAAACCCCCATCATAATCCAACTCAACCACGTCTTCTTCGTCCATATCCCATTCATCATTGTCACCCTCAACATCCACTGCATCATGTACGCCGACCATATAGTTGCCCCCATGGCGTTTGCCATCTTCTCCTTTTGTGCGGTCCCGCAGTGTAGAGAAGGCCACTGAAGACCCTCTATTGCTTCTGGCCAATGTCCTGAGGCCGTAATGTGCACCACTGGCTTTGCCACCTTTATGCCAACCTCTGCTGCTGGCATTGACTCTCCGCACCACACATGGCTGTGTGCGCCATGTGTGCTTGTTGCGCTGCCCACACCACAGGCCGCATCAGCCTCCTGCTCCCTACCTTGCTCCTCATCAGGGACCCACACCCAATTGCCACGCCCCAACCTACGCCCCCCGGGTACCTCACTGGGCCCCCTGGATTTTCTCTTGGCTTGCCTGGCCCGACCCTCTGCCTCACCCCTTTCCTTATAGAGGCGTACCCACCGCTCCTCTGTCTCTGCCACTAATTTCCTCTGCTCCTGTATCCTAGTCCCAATGTCCACTGCTGACCAGTCAGTAGTGGGCTGTTGCTGGCAAACCTCCCCTCCTGTACCCACTCCTCTTGACTCCCCCAACTCCAATGTGAGCACCATAACTGACACACCCACCCTGCTATTATTAACACCCACCTGGGCCCTGCTCTCTTCCACCTGGGCTTTTTAACTCTGGCCTTTTCCTTCCCCGCCCATGCCCCCCTGCCAAGCCTTTTCTGCCAGCCGTGCCAGACTGGCTGCCACAGACAAATCCAGGGGCATCTCCATGCCCTCCTGCCCAATAGACCTCACCTTCCCACTGGTGGTATCTAGACCTGCATCAGGCCCTAGGCACTGGGCCCAGTCGCCTCGTCAGCTGCCTCAATACTCTGCCCCTCCCCCACCAGCATTTTCTGCCCTTTAGGCTCCCCCACTGTCACTTTTGGACCTGGGGGGCAGACTTACAACGTCCTCACCCCCCCTTTACTTTCTTAGTCACCTTTTTAATTGGTGTGAGGCAGGCGGCAACCGCCGCTGCCACGATATGAGTAGCAGCACGTGTAGTGTGCTGCATATCTACCCAGGCCTGGTCTAACGCACCAGGACCGAGCAAAACACTGCAGCAAGCTGCGCCCAAAACGCAAAGCGCGGCCCGCACAGCTGCCGCGTCATGCGCCACAGCCATTTCACACCTAATTTCCTGCCCCCTGGGGATCGGTTCCAAAACTATCCGCAGCGCGACAAGCTGCGAAGAGGCCGATCCCCGACCCTGCCCCTTCCTTTATACCTACACTAACTCCCTCCCCTTCCCTGCCCCATCCTGCCTCAGGCCATCTCTTTCCAGCCCAAAGCTTCCCGTGGAGAGACTGGACTGCGTCCATCTCTCCACAGGACACTCCATTATCAATTTGTTCAAAACAGTTCCCAGAACCATCCCTGAACTGTTGAGGTTCCACTGGCTGGAAGGGGAGATGAAGGGACTCCTCTACCACGCGGCAGAGAAGAGAGAGGGGGGAAATACATGAAGCAAGCTTTCTTTGCACTGTGCCTTCTTCCTGAAAGAAATGCAAATGTGTGCAATTGTGTAATCATCACATTAAAGGCAGCTTGGGAGCCAGTATCGGCTTCAATTTATAGAATCTGGAATCTGACTTTTGAATGGAAACCTATAAAAGAGTTTTTACTAGATATAAACAGTGCATTACTGGAAACAACTTTAGAAACCTCTGTAAACAAACACAATCTTTTAACACATTTTGTGACAGCCTAATTACACTGTGTGCAACGTTTGATATACTGTGTGTAATACTGTGTTTAATTCATTTGTTTTTATCGAATGACTTATTCACAGTTCTTTCTATCACAGGCTTGTACATTTTAGTACTATAAACACATAACAGCATTCAAATCGATGACTGTCCTGCTACATCCACAGACACCTGAAGTGAGCCCATTACCCAACCGAACTGTCCTATCATAAAAATGCATTTCCCACAGATACATTTCGGTTGCATTTATTTGTCTTTTACAGGTGTGTGCGTTATTTATTACCTGCAGTTACCATTGCCCAACCAAACTGTCCTACCACAAAAATGCATTTCCAACAGTAAAATTTAGGTTGCATTTATTTTTCTTTTACGGGTGTGTGGCATTACATATTATCTGCAGTTACCATTACCTAACTAAACTGTCCTACCATAAAAATGCATTCCCCACAGTTAAATTTAGGTTGCATTTAGCCATTGTACACAGAATAACAGTTCCCATACTTTTCATTATGCACTACAACCGCTGCTGCTATTTCTTTTCAGACCTGGAGAAGGTCTTTGATCAAGCTCCTTGAAAAATGTTTGAGTGCCCATGTTCTAGCCAGTAGTCTATTTGTCAGATGAATGTGCTTGGGGCTGTAGAGTTTCCATTGCTTAATTTGTGCTGGTGGTTGCTCACAGAGTGGGCAGCGGTGTCCATTTTTGGAGACTGAGACTTCATTTTTTATCATCTGACTTGGTCAGAGTAAGTTAGAGAATGACACAGTAGGACGAAAGAAGAAGGAAGTACAAGACAAGAAAACAGTTACAAAGAGAGATGGAAGGGATGAAGGAGGATAAAGACATAAGGTGAACTAGAGACAGCAGTCCTGGTGTTGTGCAACTCTGACCTTCGGCAGCACTAGGAAAACTCTGAATCTCTGCATTTTATTTAGCAAATTAGGCAATCAAACTTGGGGACACATTTATAGTGTTTGCGCCGAAAGTGCGTAAAAAATATTGATGCACATTCGGCGCAAACCTTTCCCCACGGGCCCAGTTCTGCGACTCCATCGCCGACCTCGCAAGCATCCATGCACTCGCCTCCACGGACTACATACTCCTCGGGGACCTCAACTTTCACCTCGAGAACAACAACGACCACAACTCCACCACGTTGATCAACAACCTCGCAAACCTCGGACTCAGACAACTTGTCACTTCAACAACCCACGCCGCCGAACACACACTGGACGCCATCTTCTCCACCAGCGACCACGTTACCTTCAACGACACCACCGAACCCTACTGGACCGACCACCACTGAGTCCATTTCACCTACAACAAAAACACCGCACACCTCCGCAGCCACCAACTCCCCCGCCGCAACTGGGGCAAAGTCACCAAAGAACAACTCCTCAGCACCCTCTCCCAGAACCCTCCGAATGAGCCCACCGACCCAGACACCGCGGCCTGCAACTTCAGACAATGGATCAACAACTGCGCCAACATCCTCGCCCCACTGAAGAAACCCCCCAACAGCCCCACCAGCAAGAAAGCCTCCTGGTTCACTGACAAACTCCTGGCCTCGAAACGCACCTGCAGGAAACTGGAAAAGAAATGGCTCCAAGAACGCACACCGGACAATCACGCTGCCCTCAAAGACGCAACCCGCCAACACCACTACCTCATCAGGACCACCAAGAGGTCCTCCTTCAAAGACCGCCTAGACAACAACACACATGACAGCAAAGAGCTCTTCCGCATCGTGAAGGAACTATCCATTCCCAGCACCAACGTCAACGACATCCCGCCCTCTCAGGAACTTTGCGACTCCCTCGCCGCCTTTTTCTACAGCAAGATCGCCGACATCCACAGCAGTTTCAACACCCCGACCGCACCCTCCTCCGTCACCACCTCGTACCGTAGCATCGCCACCCCCCCCCAACACCGCCTGGTCCAAGGTCGACGACGACGCAACACGCACAATCATGAACTCCATCCACTCCGGATCACCGACTGACCCCTGCCCCCATCACATCTTCAACAAAGCCGACTCTATCATCGCGCCCCAACTCTGCAAGATTATCAACGCCTCCTTCGAAACAGGCACCTTCTCTCAAGAACTTCCGCCCAATCTCCCTCCTCCCATACCCAGCTAAAGTCGCAGAAAAGATCGTCAACCTTCAGCTGACACGCCACATCGAAGACAACAACGTTCTCGACTCCTCACAAACCGGATTTAGACACAACCACAGCACCGAGACCGCCCTCATCGCCGCAACAGATGACATCAGACGCCAACTCGACCGCGGCGAGACCTCCGCCCTCATTCTCCTAGACCTCTCAGCGGCCTTCGACACAGTCTGCCACCACACCCTACTGTCACGCCTCCAAGAAGCCGGCATCCAGGAAAAAGCCCTAGCCTGGACCTCATCCTTCCTCTCCGGCAGAACACAGACCGCTCGCCTCCCACCCTTCCGCTCAGAAGCCAACAACATCATCTGCGGCATCCCCCAGGGCTCCTCCCTGAGCCCTACGCTGTTCAACATTTACATGGCCCTCCTCGCACAAGTGGCCCGCCGTTTCGACCTCAACATCATCACCTACGCCGATGACACCCAGCTCATCCTCTCCCTCACCAACGACCCTGCCACCATCAAAGCCAACCTCCACGAGGGAATGAAAGCAGTCGCCGACTGGATGAGAAATAGCCGCCTGAAGCTCAACACCGACAAGACAGAAATCCTCATCCTCAGGACCTCCCCTCTGCCTGGAACGACTCATGGTGGCCCACCACCCTCGGAACTCCCCCGATGCCCAGCGACCACGCCCGCAACTTGGGATTCATCCTTGACTCCGCACTCTCCATGGACAGACAAGTCAACGCCGTCACCTCCTCCTGCTACAACACATTCCGCACCCTCCTCAGGATCTACAAGTGGATCCCGACCGACACCAGGAAGACAGTGACCCACGCCCTCGTCAGCAGCAGACTGGACTACGGCAACGCACTCTATGCAGGAATCCCAGCGAAACACCTACAGCGACTCCAACGCATCCAAAACACCTCAGCCCGACTCATCACCAACGCACCCTGCCACAGCCACATCACCCCTCACCTCAAAGGACTCCACTGGCTCCCCGTCAATAAAAGGGTCACCTTCAAGCTCCTCACCCACGCACACAAAGCACTCCACAACACCGGCCCCTCCTACCTCAACGACAGACTCAACTTCTACACCCCGACCCGCCAACTGCGTTCCGCGAGCCTCGCCCTCGCCACCGTCCCCCACATCCAACGAACCTCCTCCGGCGGCAGATCCTTCACCTACCTCGCCGCCAAGACCTGGAACACGCTCCCTACCTACCTCCGACAGACCCAAGACCTGCTGGCCTTCAGAAGACTCCTCAAGACCTGGCTCTTCGAGCAGTAGCAGTTCCCCCCCCCCTCAGCGCCTTGGAACCCTAACGGGTAAGTAGCGCGCTCCATAAATATCTGTGATTGATTGATTGATTTATACTTTGACGCCTGACCCCGCGGACGTCAAAAAACCTCTGTGTGCGTCATTTTTGGGATGCGGGAAACTGCCTTGCGTTAATGACATGCAAGGTAGGCGTTCCTGCCCAAAAAATGACTTTAAGGCCTGTGCGCCTTATTTATACTCCTGCGTCATTTTGACACACAGGAGGGGACGGGCCTTAAAAAAACGGCACCCAGCCTGATGTGCGCCGTTTTTTAACGCCTGGGTGAGGGCAGGCGTTAAGAGACCTGTGGGCTCACTTCCATGGTCTCTGACCATGGAAGCAGTCCAGAGCAGAGGCGCCCTTCCCTGCCCCCAGGGACACCCCCTGCCACCCTCGCCCACCCCTGGAGGACACCCATGGATGGGGGACCCATCCCAGGTAAGTACAGGTAAGTTGAGGTAAGTATTATTATTATTTTTTACGTGGCATAGGGGGGCCTAATTTGGGCCCCCCTACATGCCACTGTGCCCAATGACTATGCCCGGGGGCAGAAGTCCCCTGGGCTTGGCCATTGGGCAAGGGGACATGACTCCTGTCTTTGCTAAGACAGGAGTCATTTCAATGGGGGTTGTGCGCCAAAAAATTGCGCAAGTACAGTTTGAGCCATGATTTTGCCTCAAACCTGACTTCCACCATTTTTTGACGCACAAGCCCCATTTTCCCATCCGCCAGCGCTGCCTGGTTTGAGTCATTTTTTTTTACTCTGACCAGCCTGCAGTGCCGACTAATGTCAATCCTTAAATATGGCGCCCGCGTGATACTTAGGAATGGCGTTAGCCGGTGGTACATTTTTTTATGCAAACCGGCGCTGGTTTGCGTCAAAAAGTATAAATATGGCCCTTGATGTGCCACTAGCATTTGGCGCTGATGTTGGTGCTACAACCAGATCTCTTCTCCTTTCAAATATTCCACCTCTTCTTTCCTGCCATCTTACTGCTTGAGGCCATGAGGGCAAACAATGTGAAATCCAAGTACTGATGTGTCAAAGATGAGAGCACAATTAACTGAGTTGTTGATAGAGGAGGCACAAATTGTCATGGTTTCTAGACAACCTGAAGGCCAAAAACTGCATATTATCAAAGGAACGTCAAAACTCCTCCAAGTATAAAACCCTTCTCAAACCCATCTCCAGCACATTCAACCACCACATTGTTTAAGCATGAACTGCACTTTTTTTTCTGTATTTGTAAGAAATATTTGCCCCTAGCATTATTTTTGGATTCTGCTCAAAAAGTGTTTTTGTTGGAATTGGGAATTATGCCGACCATTTCCTCCCAACCATCAGCGGCTGCAGCAGGATATTTGGGTATTTTCCTAGTGAGGGATCTGACGTCTGTTGTTTTTTTTTTATTTATTTGTTGTTTGCTTTCAAATATTCAATATTCAAAGGAACAAATCAGACAGCTCACATGGCTAGTAAAAACAAGGTGAACAACAGCCATGAGAAGCAGAGGACAGGAAAATCAGACAAGGTACAAAGTAGAGTCAGAGAACAGTTTGATGAAGAATGTCAATGAGGCATGCTGGCAATAGGCCACTCAAAGTACAGGAAAGACATTCAAGTTCATGATAGACTGTCTCATGGTTAAACCATTAAAAGGTAATATTTGGTGGGTGAGTATGTTTGAAATTCATTAGCTGACATGAAATAAGCATATTAGAAATCACTGTAGTTTGCCACTGTGAGCCATCTTATCGGACAGAGCCAAAGGGCCGCTATGAGGCATTGCACCATAAGCATAGAAAATATAGCAAGTCAAACCTGGTAGTTGTATTTCAGTATGGAGGGGTGGTAGTATAGCAATAAGAGATGTAAAGCGGTACAAGAACCTCAATGAATGATTTCAAGGAGAGGCAGGTTTTAAAAGGTTTTAATTGGAGTTGCTCATGGAGCAGGATTATGGACTTCCAACCTAAGAGATACCAAGTCACCTTCTTCTTTTATGTTCTTGTGAGATGAGCCTTTATAAACTTTAAAACAATTTCATGGCCTTTGTGATTGTGTTTACTCTAAAGAAATCAAATAAATACCCACCAGAAACCAATGTATGTTAGTATTGGCTCAGCAAATACCCATAACTCCTGTCTGTCGACCTATTATTATCTTGAAGTGCAGATTTCACTCTTAGGGGTTTAGAAGAATTACAGACTTCTCACAATCCAATCAAAATACTTAGCAGACTCACTTATGTTGTTTAGTATTAAATGTTCCATCAATTCCATGCCCAGGTACACCATCATACCTTAGCTTCCTAGAAAAGAAAGAATGGGATACATTTTAGAACCAACAGTTGCATTAGGAAGTCTAACATGTAATAAATCCCCAATTCCAGTCTGAATTACGCATTTCTCTTTAAATATTGCCAATAGGAAAGGGCAAGGAGAATTTGATTTCCTAAACCTAGAGCATATAACATGGCCCTATTTTGAACTTATCTATATAAATTCTCCCTGAATGTATCTTCTTTGTTTCATGAATAAATATAATCTGCACCTCAGGAGAAGAGGTGTTAGTCATTGATACCTGAGGGAAGCATAGGTTAAAGGACTGCGGTAAGAGTGACTGTGGTAGCAGGCGTACATCATCACTGGCTAGAAACAGAGGTTTTGGGTACTAAGCATAGATGTAAATGGACTCTGAAGCCATATAAAATGGTTATACCCTAGGGTTGAAGAGGATAAACGTTTGTTACCTCATTACTCTCATTATAGACAGAGACATTTTCAGTTACTCAATGCCACTAATGAATGCCTAGAAGGTTTCTACGAACAGTGTCAGATATGGCATGTTGGTGGTTGTTTCCTGTGAAGGATGTCCTCAGGACCCTCAAATTGCTTCAATATGAGGCGTCTAGTGGAAACAAATTGTCATTACATTTAAATGCAATAGTGATTTCAGAAGTAAGCTAGTGCCTTATTACCACTTGAGAATGCTATTTCAAGAAATTTAAATTCTGAGGCCAGTATTTAAATTGTAAAAAATAACTTACCAGATCTTACTTTCTTGCCACGTGCTGTACATGGTTTACTGGCTTGTGTGTGATCTTTTTGCATCCTTTGTCTTGCATCCCTCCTTCCCCTACATTCATGCCAAATGTGGGAATTCAATTGCCACCTGATGGGTGAGGTCCGTCTTTTCCCTTTGTGGGACACTTTGAATATCCCTGTTATATATTGATTTTGCTGATTCACTAACAGCAGAGCTGTCTAATCAGATCTTTTGCTTACAGCACACATGGAGTGGGTTTTGGATCCACCCTTCAGCACTGGCTTTTTGGACCAACCTCTTTTTAGCCATTGCTTGTGAATTTGTCAAAACCAGTGCTTAATTTGCAAAAGAATGGATACTGATGCCTGAAACCCTGCTCAGAAGCCCCTTGCCAGCACTCTTACACAACAGCATTCAGAATACCAAAGCTACGTAGTCTGGGATCTCGCTCAGGCCTCTTTAATCAACTACCAGGCACTCACTCCTTGCCTCTTTATCTCACTTCTTTAGGTTTCTTCTTTCTTCATTGGTAACTGATTTCCCATTTTTCTCGGAAAATGTCTATTGAGGAAAAATAAGTGCCAGTCCCCAAAAAGGAGTGCCCGGGGGCCCTAACGGCAACCACCATCTCAAATTAAGCACTGGTCAATACCATTCTGGCTCAGCCCATGCTAGTGGTTGTAACCTTCTGATGGCAATAGAGTGCTTGCATTGCAACACACAAGGGACGTTTTACCATCAACAAGCCTCCCACTCTTTTATATCCCCATTTATTGTTTCCACCTCTACCTCTTTTTATAAAAACACAACCTCAGATGTACTGGTTTTGGCAATGGTTCTTCATTTTGGAATCAGCTTCTCATTGGGTAGGCATCAGTGAGCTCTATGTGACGAGAACCACAAGAATTGAAAAGTTCCACCCAATTTGCACATCGTGGTGTTGCGAGAGCCTAATAGTCCCTGCCTTCTATGCTCCCTCTTGGACATCTGAGATCTTTATATAGTTACTCTAATGAAGGGTGGTGTGGGATTGCCCATTTGTCACAATATCTGGGTGTAAATATGTTTGTGGAAATGTACATTGGAGCTCAGTGTTTATACACAAGACCTGGGTTTATGGCAGTGCTTAATTTGTGCTTGTTGTTGCCGGTACTGAGCACCAGCACTTATGTTTTGAGGGCCGACGCATAGACTTCTCCCTCAAGCATTTGCTGCGAGCAAAAGACACATATGAGAAAGACAGAGGAAGAGAAAAATGAAAAAGTGTCACAAAGGGAGAAAGCAGAAAGCTGCAAGAGTGAGCTGAAGGGACAGGGAGTGGCTGTAAATGGATTTAAGAGGCGCGAGATGGCTTCATGATTACGCTGCACATTTAATTGCAGCAGTCTTGTGTTTAAGAGGAGGGCTTTGGGCACCGGCACGTTTTTATTTGCAAACTAAGCACTGGTTTATGGTGATCTCTATTCTGCTTCCTATATAACTTAAACACGTACATTTACTCTTACTTTCTAGTCTCATTTATAGATGTTATGTAATCTGTAATTAATGCCAGGGTTCCTACCAAAACAACACTTCGCACACTTCTCCTGTCCAAATCTCATCTCTCCTCCTCTTGCCTGGCAGAGCAGACTAAGGAGCAAAGGACTATGAAGAGTCTGTGTAAATCCGACTAAACCCCAACATTAGATTGAGTAGAACAGAGGGAGGGTAGAATACTCTAGTTATGCTGGAAACCGGTAATTGATAAGCCGTTCTTGTCGCTAGGCGGTTTAGAGGAAAATATCATCCTCCTCAATACATACAATTGATGAAAACAAAGGCAATTGCGGTTTGGTTCATTTAACTTTACAATGCACATTAATAATATCAGGGCCACTGGAGTTATTGATTGTATAGCTGGGGCTTTTTTGCATAATTATGAATCTGCCACATTTTCCACATAATCCATTATCTGCTGTATAATCTGCAGATTTTAACAGAAATTAATTGTTTATAGCTCAAACAGTTAAAAAGTTACTAAAGTCACACTGACGTGTTATAGCGCAGTGAAAGGCCCCTTGAAAAGTTGGGGTGGTCACCTTTCTGTTGCTTATTGCTATGTTTGGGTGTTAAAAAGAGGTGCAATCTATGCATAACCATTGCTAACAAGTGTAAAAATGACAAAATAATGAAGGAATGCTATCAGAAAATGTTCTGCATTACGCCACATAATTTGGCTTTTCATGCTGCATAATTTAGCCAACTCTGACGCATAATTCCAGTGGCCCTCATTATACCCAGCAAAACAGTATAATCAATTTCAAAGGATCAAATGTAAAGAATATAAGGAATCACCAGCTCTAGTGATTACTTAATAAATATGAAAACTGAGTGCCTCTCATGGTAGCAGATGAATAAGAACAAAACAAATGTATACCATATACTAAGATGAAAACCATACCCGTAAGATATAGCAGAAAAAATAAGGGACAGATGGTATAGCGAACCAATGAAGATTATATACACAGTGCTTAATTGGAAAAAAAACTGCAGATGCCCAAGGTGTTTCTTTGGTAGGGTGACCAGACGTCCTGGATTTCCCCTGACAGGCCCGGTTTTTAGAGGTCTGTCCCTTTGTCCAGACACTTCTCTTAAGTTTAAATAAATGTCCTGGTTTTTGGGCCAAAGGTCAGATTATTAATTAACAAAGGTCAGCTCATCTAGGGAAGCATAAGTTAAAGAGGCCTACAAAGTATGAAATAATTAAAGTATTTTATCTTTTACTGTCTGACAGCACAGTCCCCTGTCTGCTCCCAGCAGAGAGGCAGAGTAGGGAGCAGAGAAAGGTGGTTGGGGGTGCAGAGTGGGAGGTCAAGACATAACTAATTTTATAGATGTAGTCTTGTAAATTTGTGTGTGTGTGTGTATAAACACACACACATGTATAGGCACACCTTCACAAAGCTACGCAAAAAAGGGACAGGCCAGATATAAAAGTGACAGTAATGTCTTTAGTCCTTCGCCAAATGCCAGAGCTGTTAAACACCAGGGGTGATTACTCCTGACTCCTGCTCTTGACTCCTTTTCCCAGCTTCTCATTCCTGCATTCTCCCTTTGTCACCGTTTCCCCATCTTTCTCTAACCACCTGCAACCACAGGCACAAGTTAAGCACGGCTGCTGTCCTTTGCCAAGTGTCAGTCTGTAACACGCTGGCGTGTGTTGTCATTGGACGCAACAGAGCGTGTCTCTGTTGATGAAACAAGCCTCGCTCTGGGCGTGTTTGCACGAGCTGGTGTCATATAAGCTGCCCATTGTGCGGCCTTTTTCACGCCCCCGTCGAAAGGCGCAAGAGATGGCAGTTTTGCTTTGATAGCGATCTCTCGACAGGAAATCCAACTTTAAGGGTGACTGGCCGAGTCCCAACTGGCTCCTATTTAGTTATTTCCCTGCCCACTATTCTTTTACAGGATTTCCTTGTCCCAGCCTGTTTCTTCACTGATGCGAGAGTTTTCATCCTATGAAACAAAAGGTCAACAACACATGTGCACCCTCCTCAAGTCTGGAAACCGTTCCCATCTCTGTGCCAATCGCCCACATCCAACCAAACAGCGTGTGGGGATTCCCACCTAAAGAGTTCCCGAAGTGGAGAATATTTACTTTGCTTCCCAGAAGTTGGGGGTCAATAGATGGAAGCAAAAAAAAGAGGACTCATGAGGGGTGGAGTTAGGAAGAGCACAATCTGACAGCCAACTTGAACATTTATTAAAAGCTCTCTGCCAAAGACACTGGCATCAAAGACAAATGTAATAGTAAATCAATTTTGACTTAGTGTATTGGTCACTAACAGACTACATTTTAAAATATCGTGTTTGATAAGGCACCTGCTTTATACATGCTTGTTTACCCAGTACTTTTCAGTGTATAATAACCATAGGATAACTCTGGTGGTTAAATCACTTGCTGGAGAAATCTATGTGCAGTCTAATCACAGCCTTGACTAGTACAATAGCATACAGTTGATGCGCAGAATGATATAAAATGCAGGAGACAGAATGTATTTGGTATTGACAACTAGATAAGGAACTACTTTTGCTGCAAATATTACTGTTACTTGCAGATCACACGTTGTTATTCTTGTAATAGCCCAGTGAGTTAGTTAAATGCATCAAAGTGCTGCAAGCAAACTGGAAAGCTCAAGTGTACAACCTTAGTTTGTTGCAGTCAATTATTATTCTAGGGTTGCTAAAAGGGTTCTGTTGGGTAGCACTAAATACTTATTCATTTCTATATAAATGGTCAGAATTGTAAGTAAACATAGACATATATATCAGACCTCTTTACAGCACATGAATCTCTCCTACCTTTTACATACAGAACATGGAAAACTCAAATATCTGCCCCACATAATAATTTATCTCTAAAGTACTTGTGACACGACAAGCTAAGTGTCTGTATCCTCAATGGTATTCACATGAAGGTGTTAATCTCCAGCTACCACCAGCAAGGATGGGACTTGAACAAAACGTGTGCTGATGGTCTTTCCATCAAAGCATTTTTGCTGGACCCGGCTGGAACTGAAAGTGAAACACATCCAGCACACCCAGCATTCTATCAGTCTGAACACAAAGCACACTGAGCCACTGAATGTGTTCGGGTGTGGCCAAATTGCATAGGGTCAAAGTCAGCATATTTCACTGACACAGTCCAGATTCCAGTTCTGGTTGCCGGATCCGGGATACCGATCACCCTCATTTCAGCTGCTTCACCTAAATACATATATATCAATAACAGTGTATTCACGGTATACCACTTCTCCACCTGGACTGTTATACAGATTTCTAGGATTAATACGAAAATATGAACTCTTTGCCAAGAACACTATTATTTTATGTGAAGAAAATATAAAAAGTAGTTTCAATGAAAATCAACTGAGGATCTGTCCTCTCATAATGGAATAAAGAATTCTACAAGTATTTGTTCAGCTACTTATAGTGCTCCAGCAAAAAAAGCAAGCTCGAATCGAGGCCGCTTTAATATTCAAATAAGGCTCCAGTAAATATTGCTATTAGCCAGTGGGTGTTTCATTCAAATATGGCACTGCAGTGGTGTGAACATTTTTGGAATTAGCAATATGTTCCCTCTTCTATGAAATCTGTTGGAACAAGATGTCCCGAAGGATTACTAACTTTGAGTCACAGATTCTGAAGCAATATTCTAAGGTACTGCACATCATTCTTAGTAAACGACGCTCATCTACTAAGAGGACCCCTCAAACATATGACCCTATGTCATATTATTGGGATTTTTGAATCGTGTCACACAGAGCACAAGGTGGCTTCGGCATCAGCTGTTACACCATGGCTGCCATCATCTTCCATTTTGAGCTTCCTGACCTTGCATTTCTGGCAATTGTTAGGTCGAGCCTACCAAATAGCGAGAGCAGTCCGGTTACCAGAGACTTAATGTGAACTTATAATGGGCTTACAGTCCACTTGTTGCTTACCATTGGTTGGCATTATAGTCATACTCATTTGTTTAGTTCTTATTCAATGGCTTGCCTTCCTCGTTTTGTGTTTGTAATCCCTTGAACCAGAGCCTCTTTACAATCCTTTCAATTGTCTGACTTGTGTCGTCCACTGCTCATATTTGGAAACTATGGGGCATATTTACAAGCCCCTTCCGCCACCTTTTTTTATGCTAATTTGGAATTAAAGTGGCCTTTTCGTCGCCCCATATTTACAAGGTGGCCCAATGCATGCATTGCGCCACTTTGTAACCCCTTGAGCCACATTATACCTGCACCAGGCATAATGTATGCAAAGGGGGATTCCCCTGTTAGGAGGACCCTAAAAAAGGCACAGTGAAATTTACAAGCTTTCACTGCACAATTGTTAGTGCAATTATTAATGCCTGCCCAAGACAGGCATTAAAATGACGCTCCGATTTTTTTCAATGGGCCTCCCTTTACTTTGTAGGATTAGCGCCATCATTTTTGGCGCTAATCCAGCAAAGCGCCACAATATCGCCAACATTTTTGATGCTATTGTCCTAACTACTGCCGTGGTGTGCTGTATTGTAAATACAGTGCAACCATGGTGTTGTTAGGTGGCGGTAGGGGCGCACAAGAAAAGGGGCAAATCGGGACTGATGCGCCACTTACTTGTAAATATACCCTGTTTTTTCTTTTTCATTTGCTTGTGTTTTCTAGCTCTCCCCATTGTGTGCTGTTGTCCCCCAATACCTCCCCCTGCACTGCGTTGCTCCCCATGTCCCCCAGCTTGTCTGTCAAAGCAGAGCAACAGAGATTTATTGCAGGGGATGTGTATGTGCATCTCCTGCATTCCACATATTGCATAAAAGCACAAGTTTGGCACAGAAAGATTTTTCAAAGGGGCTGGAAGAAGGCTATCAGGTGGTGTTTGGAAATTAGCATGACACTTATCCTGGAGGACCATAATTCTGGTCCCACGGAGGTACTAATGGATAAATATTTTAGAAAAGTAATTTAGGTCTTGGCAAGCATTTCCCTTTCCATCCTTCCTTATTCTTTATATTTCTTTTCTGGTTTGAGTGTCCTGAGTGAAATGCATTTAAAAAATAAACCATGTTATGTTATGTTATATCGTGTTATGTTATATTGATTTGTAGAAGCACGCTTATCACCCAAAAGGGTTTCCCGGTGCTTGGGCAGGCGTGTAGGTGTATGGCCCCAAGGTGTTTATGTGAAGAACCAGGTCTTCAGCTTCTTGCAGAACTCAAGAAGTGAGCCGAAGGCTCTGATGTGTTAAGGTAGGTCGTTTCATGCCATTTATAAAAACTAAAAACGGAATTCAATGTAAAGTTTTGAAATACCAAAAGATGTGTTTACTTTTATCCTAGTATTTTTTCTTTGACTTTTTATGCAATATTTTACAAGCATTGGAAAAGCGAGTAATTCGGCATTTGTGTCATTAAGAGACCTTCGTAAGCATTCATTCCAAGGATGAAAACTTTTATCTTCACAAGTCCTCTTTCCAAATCCACAATCAAGCCATTCAATTTGCCTCTCCCGGCTTAACCATAGTGACATCTTTTGTCTGCTGGTCACCTCCTCCTGTGATATTTCCATATAAGATTTTTTGCTGAGCATTTAGCCACGCAAATTGAGGAAAATTCCTTCTTTGCTACCATAAACGTCTGTAGGTTACTGTGCCTGTGTGGTACATTAGTTTTCACACCCCTATCTTGTTTTCAGCACCAGAATTCACTGTTCTTTCAAGCCTGTCATCTATGCCTATTATTGCAGCTCCTTGGGTACTCCTTCAGCTGATGGCATCAGTATTTTATATTTTTAGGTCTGGTGTTAGCCAAGACCTTTTGATTTTACTAAATTTACATACATATTATTCTCACTTCTCGGGTCTTTCGGGCAACTCCGAACATCTACTGGTCTGTAGTGTCATTCACATTTTTCTTCCTTGCATTCCTGCATACATAGTAGCCATTAGTTAACCTCACTGTGAGTGACAGTGTTCTGCCCTTTCTCAAGAACACATCCACTAACAAATTAGGGACATACTTACAAACCCATAGAGCCTCCTTGCACCACATTAGCATCATTTTTCTGCTAATGTGGCGTTAAGGATGCATTTTTGATGTGGCGTATTTATAAAGTGGCACAATGCATGCACTGCGCCATTTTCCTCCCTTTGCACCAGACTATGCCTGCCACATTATGCCTGTATACAAGGGGACGTTCCGGTGCTAGGAGGCAGGCAAAAATGGTGCAGTGAAATGTACATTTTTTGGCATCATTTTTAACGCCCGCTCAAAACAGGCATTAAAATAACTCACTGATAGTAATATATGGGCCTACTTGCACTTTTCTGCACTAGCGTCAACATTTTTTACACTAGTGCAGCAAAGCACCACAATAGCGTCAAAGATTCTGACGCCATAGTCCTAAGGACTGCCATGGTACTCGTATTGTATATACGGCGCACCCATGGTGTTGTTAGGTGGGCAGGGGCGACGCAAGAAAACTGGCGCATCAGTGCTGATGCAGCAGTTTCTCAAAAATATGCCCCTTAGTTTCCTGCACTGTCAGGGACTACTATGATAACGCGTGCCTTTCTGAGACAAAAAAGATTTTTGATTTGAGCCAATCTGTTTTTGTATTAGCAAGGGCCCTGCACCCCGTCCACAAGTTTTACAAAAACCATGACAAAACAAAACAAGAATTAATTGACAGTGCAAGACCTATTGGCTTTGCCAGTGCCTGTTTACATTTTGTAAGGTCTGATAGCGCCATGGAGGAAGAGTCCATTCTAAATGCCTCCCTTGCTGTGTTGAAAAAAAATTGCCCAACTACTTTTGAGCTTCTATATGGAAATATTTATGAATGTCTGGGGCAACGTGACCTTTCAGACATTGAGCGAATTTAGGCCCATATTTATACTTTTTTAGCGCCGCATTTACGTCATTTTTTGACGCAAAAGCGGCGCAAACTTACAAAATACAGTTGTATTTTGTAAGTTTGCTCCTCTTTTGCGTTAAAAAGCAGCGCAAATGCGACGCTAAAATAGTATAAATATGGCCTTAATGTCATTGTTTGTTTTCTGAAAATCGTCCCGAATTTCATGATGCCCTCCCAGGGCCTGTGCAGAGCTCTGTTTGAAAGGAACGGGCCTACTTCTGCCTGCTCTGCACTGTGCTCCTCTGTCATGTGGGACATTTGGATCCAGATCAAAGCTGCTGTTCAGTGGATCACAAGAGTTTACTGCACTTTAGCCACCACAAGACACTGTACAATAACCGCCTCAATGGAGGTCCTGCAACTTCCCATAATATTCGGGCAAAAATCTACCAACCATGCTCCCATGGCCACCATATTGGTATCTTCGACATTATTACAGAAGGGGCTGAGTCAACACAAGAAAATGTCTTTAGTGCGGCATGCCCAACGTATGCCTCGAAGGGGAAAATGAATGCCAGGTTTTCGGGATATATACCTAGGTAGAATGTAGATAACATAAGTCTAAATGCTACTCATTTAAATATTAAGTGGTTATCCTAAAGCCTAGCATGCTTCCAGACTTTCTCGCCTACGCTGGACATCCTTGCTCAACAGCATGTAAGTCAATACAACCCATTAGTATTCAGGATCACCAGCGGTTCCCTATCTAAAATACGGGCTACCTTGGACCTCACTCACCTCCACTCCCATTTGATGTATTTTGAAGGGTGTGAACATGTGGTTATCCTAGCCATAAATGATACTCAAACCACCCTTGGACATTCGAGAAATTAAACTACGTCTGTGTTCTTTTAGACAAAAGTTGGTGACCAGCCTGAGCTGAGAAATCAAGTGAAAGCGTTTCCTTTACTAACAAAGAGCCATTTCCTTGCCAGTTATGCATAGGAGGTGTGCAGGAAGTTTAGAGTGCAGCAAGAAGTGTCGCACTATTCGTTTAGTAAGCACCAGCAGCTGAAATCAGCTACGGCTCGATGAGAAACAATATACGCAGCCCTGGCTTGGAGAAGGCTTTCAACAGTGCAGCTGGCAGAGGGGTCGAGACATAACTTGATAACAGGCACAGACTGTGCATCATAGGGGGAGAGACTTGATGCCCACTGATAATGGAAATACCAGATGGTCAAATGCCTAACCAGTGCAATTAGGTGAGGATGGACAGTTTCCGGCAGAAAACATACATATTGATTGGATGAAGCAAGAGATACAGAATCTAAAGCAAAAATTCGATTGTGGATCTTCACTTCTCACGGACATGAATATGTCGACTGTGGTCGTACATTCAGCAGCACATGTGCCGTGCACATTAATTCTTTCATTGTACACATTGACACTGGGCTCTGTTTAGCTGGCTGGTACTCTGAAGATCTGTAATCAACATGGTAGCAGCATTTAGCTGCCTCAGTGTTTATTGGCTTTGTTGATTTCTGTCTGAGATGTAACGTGCAA
This sequence comes from Pleurodeles waltl, assembly GCF_031143425.1. NCBI lineage: Eukaryota > Metazoa > Chordata > Amphibia > Caudata > Salamandridae > Pleurodeles > Pleurodeles waltl. The sequence continues at coordinate 4,935,476 of NC_090439.1, forward strand.
GGCCATAAATATAACAGTGCTGCTTGACACCTTTAGTAAAACAAGCTTTGGCAAAGTCAATAGGCCTGACTTTAATGTGCCAATGCAAGTAGACACCTGCATTCACAAATGTTGTTTGCAAGTATTGCACGCACACATGATGTGCTTAACATTAAAATCCTCCCTATTGGCGTGGCCAGTGCTGGGAAGGAAGTTAAAAAGGGTCGCTTTTAAAGTTTCACCTAAGACAGCACATGAAATTTCTGTTGCAAGACATTTTTGTTAGCTTAAAGTGGGCATAGAACCCACCAGTTGCTTACCAGTGGTTGGCTGCGCTGTTGCTCTCATCTGCTTGATTCTAACTCATTAAGCCATGTTAGCTTCATTCCCACTTCTCAGGTTTGTCCCTTCGGTGGAGCATAGACCCATTACTTGAGTCCCTCCACTGTTCTGTTTTCAGGCACTACATTTTTCTTTTGTTTAAGGACTCTGCGAAAATGCTGTCTCCCTCATGTACATCTCCTCCTCCGCTGCACTCATTGCCCACGTGGTTTCTCGCTGCCCTCTTTTGCTTTTCCCACCCCTTCCATTGCTTTTTCACCCCTGGGCATTCCCATCCCCCGATCTCTGCATTGTGCTTCCTCTTGTTTGTGTGCTCCACTTACATTCCTCTCTTGTTCCATTTGCCCCTCACGTTCTTTCCTTGCTCCCTCCATGTTGCATCCTCTCACCCGCTTCCCCGTGTTGCTTTGCGCACCCCCTTCTGTTGCTTTTTCCTCATGTTGCTTACCTCCCCTTGGTGTTGCCACCTACATTACTCCCCCTCCTCTGTGTTGCTTTCCTTCAACTTCTGCCTCTTCTAGATTCTCATTGCCATCTATTTCCAGTCATTGATGGGCTCAGATCCGTTCATAGTGCTGCATCATCAGATGAATGTGAGATCAACGATCTACTCAAAGAAGTGACAGGAAGATGCCAACACTAGTTTCACTATATCCCCTGTTCATGTTCAACCCACCAAGACCATTGAGTGGTATATCGACTGAGGTTGGGGCTGTAGGTCCCATCCAGTGGACTAGTTAAACACCCCATGCTATTTGTCTTCGATCATTCCTTTATGATCAGCACGTTTTATAATCCACCCACACCTCTCTCTTCTCAGCTGATTCCTCTTGGTGAGAAATAGCGTATCTATGCGATCACATGTGCATTTACATAAAGAAACAATAAAGCTAAAAAGCACATTAGCTCCTCCGCCCAGCTTCACGGCCATATCAGACTTGAAGTAAAACCACACTGTGAGCAACACAGCATTAAAACAAGCACTGCAAGCTTGACACACACAATTTGCGATGCACAACCCTATTTATACTCACTCCTCGGACACTGCAACCACCTTTAGAAGTGCCAACACATCTCCAATATTCCAAAATGGTCCATGGACTACAGGGGCATGGGCTGGGCTTGGACAAAGTCTAGATTTTTCTGGAATATTTCTAGCTCCCTACACTTCAGTGACAAACCATCCTCATCACTACCAGTTGATCTGGCACACTCTTCTGTACCTTAATATCTATCAAGTTGCACCACTGGTCATATGGACCTTGGATTATTCATAAGAAGCTTATAAATGAAGCTAACATCAGCACAATATTTCCATTACAGTGACACCAATTCGCCACCACAACAACATAGTGGATGGTGTCCAAACCACAAATGTTTATTAGTACATTTTATTCAAGTTATAAATCGATCAACCAGTGAATCAATTTGTCATTTAGGCATATTTATCTATTTGATTATGTAATCTGAATTTGTATATGATAAGGACAAAGATGCACAATATAACAAGAGACACAGTAAAAAAACAAGAAATAGATAGGTTCCATAATAAGAAAAAAACTTCTCTAATCTAAACAAGACATCAAAAGTGGCAAGAGGAAGTTTAAGGGGAAGATGGCAGCATCAGACGAACCAAAGTAAGGTTCAGGGGCATAGGCATAGATATTAAAGCATAAAGTCCAACACCACGAGTAGGGGAAGTCAGCAGAGTTCAGGAAAGGGAGTACTTCAGCAAGTCAGGCAAGGCATTCAACAACTTCTGAGAGTGGTGGGGCGGGCAGACGAGTGGGGGTGAGTGCAAGTAGAGGGTACATAAAACAAATAAAATACATAAAATAAAAATAACTTAACTTGCTTGCAAGGTGACATCCTCCTTGCTCCAGATTCCGTCTTCTGTCCAGGCTCCAACTCACTTAAACAATCCTGGCTCTGTCTCATGCTTTTAGTATGCATGAGAGAAGCACAAGGGTTGGAGGGAGAGGCCTCTCGCGGCACTCCTGAGGGCACTGGAGGCCTGTGCTTGCTCTCAACCCAGTGGTCTAAGACTGTTGGGATGAAAGGTTTAAAGTGCACGTCTGACTGGCCGTCGCAAGGTGGTCGGCCAAAGGGACATGCGCACTTTAAACAAGTGCACAGTCTGTGGGCATTTTTAATAGTGGGGCTATGCTCCTCCGCTATAACGGAGAAGCCTCCCATGAAGTCAGGACAGGATCTACTAACTATTCTTAAGAAACACACAATACAATCTTGAAACAGAAGTGTCTGGAAACTTTGTACCATGAACTCCATCTGGATGAACCAATCAGGATACACCGTCTCCTAGGAACAGGTAAATTACCCACGTTCCAATCACAGTACAAAAAAGCTCACAACTGCACGGCCTTTAAAGTTGCAACAAGACGGTCTTCTCGGTAAAGGATGCTCTCTCCCTTTCTCACACGCTGCATGGGTCAATGGCTAATTTTCAGTTAAGGCTCCCTAATCTAACAGTTCCTCAGCATAAACAGAAAGAAGAGTATTCTAACTAACGACCAGTGGTAAGGCACTTGTGGGAAAATAAATCACTAAGCTTATAGTGCATTTTATAAAGAGACAAATCGAGTGGCTTGAGCTTAGTCACAGTCAGATTAATATTAGGAAAGACAATGACAGTCAAATGAGTACAGTTAACATCAGCAAATACTTTGATTAAAGTTCGATTATACAAATGTGGCTTCTGCTACATGTAATATAGGGCCAGATGAAGCAAAGGGTTTGCGAGTCGCAAACGGCGAAAAACGCCGTTTGCGAGGCGCAGAAGCCTCTCTGCTATGCAGAAATGCATTTTGCGAGTCGGATCCGACTCGCAAAATGTATTTCCGACTCGCAAATAGGAAGGGGTGTTCCCTTCCTATTTGTGACTCGCAATGCTATTCAATTTCATTTGCGACCACGAAAGCGGTCGCAAATGAAATCGCAGTTACCATCCACTTGAAGTGGATGGTAACCCAGTCGCAAATGGGAAGGGGTCCCCATGGGACCCCTTCCCCTTTGTGAATGGAAAAAAATATATTTTTTCAGAGCAAGCAGTGGTCCAATGGACTAACGGTTTCGTTTTTTTTTTGCCAAGGGCAGCTCGTTTTCCTTTAAGGAAAACGGGCTGCAGATGGAAAAAAAAAAGACTGCTTTATTAAAAAGCAGTCACGCACATGGTGGTCTGCTGACTCCAGCAGGCCACCATCCCCGTGAGTGCCCATACTCACAATGGGGTCGCAAACTGCGACCCACCTCATTAATAGTAATGAGGTGGGTCTTTGCGACCCCATTGCGAGTTGCAGAAGGTGTCTGAGACACCTTTCTGCATAGCAAATTGTGACTTGCAATTTGCGAGTCGCACGGACTTGCAAATTGCAAGTCGCAATTTTAAACCTACCTACATCTGGCCCATAGTCACTTGTTGACACTTTGATGAATACATTTGCACAATGATTAACATTTAATTACATAGATGAATACTTTGATGAATAAATGTATAGAGCACTGAATTATGCGACTCCTATTGAATTGATTATTTGAAGAATACTTCTAGCAAAAAGACCAGTCACTTCCACCCCTTTCTGTTGCAAAAGATGTTGTCCTGAGGCCTACTACAATCACCCCCTCACCTGTCTGGTTCCAAAGGGGTGAACATTTTAGTTTGGGTTCTGGATTAGTGGTACCATGTTATGAGTCAAAAAGATCTCCTCCAGGTCATCAGTGACTTTTTGTGTTCATTGATCCTTACTGATCCCCCAACATCCCTTTCAGCTCTAAATGTAAGCAGAAAATGCCTATATCCAAACAGTGAAAACATCACCATATGTACTGGGCATGCTTACCACTCAGTGAAGGAGACATTTATTGGTCTTAAAAAATGTCAGTCATCCTACCCTTTTGAACCTAAGTAGGGCCCTTCTGATATAAATAAAGTATCTGTCTGTCTATCCCCCCGCTCCCACCCTCCCCCCCCATTGTAATGTGGGCTTTACCAAAATGGAAGCTATGGGAACATGGTGGGAGGATCCTTGTCCGATTGCCATGGGATGTTGCAGAGCCTCTCTTGAAGAAGTAGTGGTGGTGTCTTGTGGTAGCTGAGCAGGGTAGAGCACATTAAATTATTGTGATCCACTGTGGAACCACAGCAGTAAATTTTACGTTGATCTGCCTTAGTTACTGCAAAGCCATCATCAAGGGCTCAATAAAAAGAATAAGAATCCCTCCATAAATCAAACTTCATTTGCTCTGCTTCATCAGATAAACAGAGCACACAACAACCAACTTAATATCCGTCCCTTGGTTCCCTGTGACACAGATGCCTATGTACAAGATGCTCAGTAATAGCTAATAAACATAGCATTCAGTGTGAAGAAAAAGTTGCTCCACCATCTCCAATTCAATGAGCCAAGAACATTCTGCTCGACAAAACCTAGGAGCGCCAAACACAAATTTCAGATCAATCAGTCTATAGGGTCACTGCCTCTTTACCTTTCTAGACCGACACATGAATGCCATGCCAAGTCTTTTTACATTCAAGAACACCCTGAAGGTGGCCATTTTTAGAAAAGCTTTCAGTGTGTACGCCAACCACTCTGAAAAAGGCACAACACCCAAGGTAAAGAGTAAATGAGAAATATTTCATTTTTGGTTAAACAGATCTGAAGCACCAACTATTTTTGGTTGGTAAATATGAGCTACTAAGGTCCCTTTTATGAGTTGCTCATGATCTCCAATAGACATGGTAACACGAGTTTCCAGCCCCATCAGAGATTATGAGTAATGTGGTAAACCCACAGAACCAGGTAGTCTCTACTGGGGGCTCCAGCTGGTCAAAGCAGAAGAAATCTCCAGCTAAAAGTGAGACCAAGAATGAGTAATTACCAGGCAAACTGAATGGGGCAAATTAAATTCCTCATTTCTTAGTCAATCCACAAGGTCCAGTTCATAATGCTACAGTTTTTCAGACCATCAAAATTACCATACCTGCCAATAATAGTAACTCCAGGGTGTGATGGGTCTGCTCCCATTAGTGCAGTTTTTTTGGAATGGGGTCCAAGTGGTGGCAAGTTGACATGTCAATGTCCCAGAAAACACTCCATTAAATAAATACATGCTGTCATCAAGAAATGAACAGGTATCAGAGAATTATTTTAAAATATAAGAAAGGATGTTTGGTACAGGCGCTGCTTAATTCACCTGTTGTTACTATGTCAGTTAAAAGCAAAACGTAGTAAATTCTTTTCTATCATCTAATCTCTTTTTCTTGCTTTCCTTGAAATTTGTAATGTGTCACCACATTGAATGTTATTATTCTCTTCACGCGACGTGTTTCCAGGTTGTATGTGGTATGTGAATGGCATGAACCTAGCCAAAAGACAGCAGATCTCTGTACAGGGCCAAAGCCAAAGATACATATGCATGAGATGTAATTGACATACTCAGGTGTATCCTACCAAAAGCAACAATCTTGCTTTTAGAGCAGAACTCTCTCTAGACCACAGTGACACAGATCAGTACCATAGTATTATCATCTGCTTAACTAGAGATGTTTGGTCGAGTGAACAAGAATAGGAATATCATAAATCACTTTAGTCGGCAAAAGATGTTAAGAAACAACTGAAGGTCTGTGGCCCCCCCTGGCTCTTTTTTTGGCTCCTTTTTAGGTTGAGCATAGCAGCTGCTTTTCCGACGTGTTGGTATGTATCAGGGGGTTTAACCACGCCCACTGCACACCCATCACTGTCACTCGTTCATCAGCCAGCCCTTCAAAAATCCTTTCTTATCATATGTAAATGCTTTATGTTTGTCCCTCATTGGCGCAGTTTGGTTCTGCCTTGGACATCAACTCTGTTACATGGCTAATTGCACTTTTGGTAATATGTTTCACTGCAAACAAACTTCTTTTTCCTTTAATATGTCTCCTTCACGCTCATGGTGAGGTGCTTTGAGTCAGCTCGCTTGTGTGAAACTGTATTACTTTTCATTTTCAAATTATGTGGCAAGAAAAGTCCGGTTAGGCGTTTACAACGCAAATAGCTCTAACTCGAGCAAATGCGAGACCTATTACATTGCAAAATGCTTGTTTTATATCATGGGTGCTGAGCAAATGCACTTTTTATTTTTTCTTTAAATGACTTTAAAGAAACAGCACCTTTCGGTGACTCTATGCTTGACACATAACACCTGCAGACCTACTACTATTAGGAGAATATACACTAGAAATGTTGTGCATAAACAAAGAAAACTATAGATAGGAAGCAGTGAATAACAGAAATGTTTTTACTGGTGGGATATGAATGGCCTCAAATAGAGAGCAAGTTGTCTGCAATGTCACTCAGAATCCTGGGGTAAAAAGCATTCAGTTAGCCACTGTTACTTACGGACAGTTTTTTATGTAAAGCCCACCTGAATCATCTGCCCCGGCTTTCAAGAGCTAAGCACAGATAGATGAGTCATGGGGTAGTCATATACAACATGACCTCACCTGCCTCAGCCATCAAAAAGAGTTGCACACCAATGTAAATTACTGAGTAAACGTCCCTCTGTGTTAAAGATAGAAAACTCTAAATTTTGAAGTGTAGTTAGAGTTTTGTATAGTCAAATGTCTTACTAATTTGTCCATTTTACTTTAAGCATTCTATGGCACACAGTGCATAGCAACATCAGTCCTTATTTTGAGCTGTATGCATAATACCAAGGGTCTTCAAACTGGGGGACAGGCCGCCCTAGGGGGGGACTCAGTGATCGCAGGGGGAGGGGGTAAGGCTCTGACCAAAAGAATCATTATAGAGATAACAGGGGTTTGTTTTAAGCAGGAACATGTTATTGCATTTTTAAAAAGGTAACAGTACTTAACTGCAATGTTTAAATAAGTCTAGACACATTTAAACATTGCCAGCTTTAAAAAATAATTGTGAAAACGTCTGAGGCAGGCCCAATGACTTTTATTTTTCAACTGGGGGGGGCCATGGCATTAAAGCATTTGGATACCACTGATAATACTCTTTTCAATTAAATGCTGTGTAATTGGTCCAGCAAAACAGTTCTCCTTCTTGGAGCAATAATGCCATAGTTTATTTATCACATTAGCTCCTAGTTCATTTAACGCATGTTTCATCCACTCAACTTCTTCAGGACTGAAACTGTACATATTGACATATAAATGTAAAGTGTTTATTAGCAAACATACTTGCTAAAAATTATGACACGTCTACATTATGCAAGAATGACTCTCCCCCATTTGCACTGTAGTTCCAAATTGATACATGGAGGGAAGGCCAAAGACAGGCACCTCCATTTTGTGTTCCTCTGTGCATCTCTCCTGTGTCCTGATACAGCCCAGTGTTCAAGGATTGCAAAGAGACCTAGGTAAGGAGCCCAAAGATATTTTCTAGTCAAATAGTATTAACTGTTCAAAAAGTGTTTGTTTTACTGTGGACTCTCTGTGTTTTCAGGCAGCCTAGCCTCTTTTAAAGTGGTGTTTGTTTCAAAATCGTTTTTGCTGTGACTGTGTGAATTCCCTTGCTAGTTTGTGGCTCCCCCTCCCCCTTTTTCCCCCCCCCTCTGCCCCCCTTTTTTCACCCCTATTCTTAGTAAAAAGACTACATAGATCTTTCAGAGTGTGGTTTTAGGAGACTGTTTTTAATCTGTTTGTGTGATTTAAATTGTGCTTAAAAGCTGTCTGCCCCCCTGTATTTTTTGCCTTAAAAAAGCCCGATTTTAGAGTGTGCGCCCAGAACTATTGCAGTGTTTGTCTCTTAAACAATCTCCCCCTTACCTGAAAAGTAGACTCTGCTAGCTTGGAAGTGTGGATTCAGCCTGTCTGTATCCAAGGAGATACTGAATAGAGCAGCAGTAGCCTCCCCCCAGGCCCCAGGGACTGGACTTAGCTGATTGGCTCCCTGAGTCTCTGCTGCACCTGAGACCCACCCCCCCCCCCCCACCTGCTCTGGCTCCTTAAGTTTGTGGAGGGAAGGCCAAAGACAGGCACCTCCATTTTGTGTTCCTCTGTGCATCTCTCCTGTGTCCTGATACAGCCCAGTGTTCAAGGATTGCAAAGAGACCTAGGTAAGGAGCCCAAAGATATTTTCTAGTCAAATAGTATTAATTGTTCAAAAAGTGTTTGTTTTACTGTGGACTCTCTGTGTTTTCAGGCAGCCTAGCCTCTTTTAAAGTGGTGTTTGTTTCAAAATCGTTTTTGCTGTGACTGTGTGAATTCCCTTGCTAGTTTGTGGCTCCCCCCCCCCCCTTTTTTCCCCCCCTCTGCCCCCCTTTTTTCACCCCTATTCTTAGTAAAAAGACTACATAGATCTTTCAGAGTGTGGTTTTAGGAGACTGTTTTTAATCTGTTTGTGTGATTTAAATTGTGCTTAAAAGCTGTCTGCCCCCCTGTATTTTTTGCCTTAAAAAAGCCAGATTTTAGAGTGTGCGCCCAGAACTATTGCAGTGTTTGTCTCTTACCCAATCTCCCCCTTACCTGAAAAGTAGACTGTGCTAGCTTGGAAGTGTAGATTCAGCCTGTCTGTATCCAAGGAGATACTGAATAGAGCAGCAGTAGCCTCCCCCCCAGGCCCCAGGGACTGGACTTAGCTGATTGGCTCCCTGAGTCTCTGCTGCACCTGAGACCCGCCCCCCCCCCACCTGCTCTGGCTCCTTAAGTTTGTGGAGGGAAGGCCAAAGACAGGCACCTCCATTTTGTGTTCCTCTGTGCATCTCTCCTGTGTCCTGATACAGCCCAGTGTTCAAGGATTGCAAAGAGACCTAGGTAAGGAGCCCAAAGATATTTTCTAGTCAAATAGTATTAATTGTTCAAAAAGTGTTTGTTTTACTGTGGACTCTCTGTGTTTTCAGGCAGCCTAGCCTCTTTTAAAGTGGTGTTTGTTTCAAAATCGTTTTTGCTGTGACTGTGTGAATTCCCTTGCTAGTTTGTGGCTCCCCCCCCACCTTTTTTCCCCCCCTCTACCCTCCTTTTTTCACCCCTATTCTTAGTAAAAAGACTACATAGATCTTTCAGAGTGTGGTTTTAGGAGACTGTTTTTAATCTGTTTGTGTGATTTAAATTGTGCTTAAAAGCTGTCTGCCCCCCTGTATTTTTTGCCTTAAAAAAGCCCGATTTTAGAGTGTGCACCCAGAACTATTGCAGTGTTTGTCTCTTACCCAATCTCCCCCTTACCTGAAAAGTAGACTCTGCTAGCTTGGAAGTGTAGATTCAGCCTGTCTGTATCCAAGGAGATACTGAATAGAGCAGCAGTAGCCTCCCCCAAGGCCCCAGGGACTGGAATTAGCTGATTGGCTCCCTGAGTCTCTGCTGCACCTGAGACCCGCCCCCCCACCTGCTCTGGCTCCTTAAGTTTGTGGAGGGAAGGCCAAAGACAGGCACCTCCATTTTGTGTTCCTCTGTGCATCTCTCCTGTGTCCTGATACAGCCCAGTGTTCAAGGATTGAAAAGAGACCTAGGTAAGGAGCCCAAAGATATTTTCTAGTCAAATAGTATTAATTGTTCAAAAAGTGTTTGTTTTACTGTGGACTCTCTGTGTTTTCAGGCAGCCTAGCCTCTTTTAAAGTGGTGTTTGTTTCAAAATCGTTTTTGCTGTGACTGTGTGAATTCCCTTGCTAGTTTGTGGCTCCCCCCCCCTTTCCCCCCCTCCTCTGCCCCCCTTTTTTCACCCCTATTCTTAGTAAAAAGACTACATAGATCTTTCAGAGTGTGGTTTTAGGAGACTGTTTTTAATCTGTTTGTGTGATTTAAATTGTGCTTAAAAGCTGTCTGCCCCCCTGTATTTTTTGCCTTAAAAAAGCCCGATTTTAGAGTGTGCGCCCAGAACTATTGCAGTGTTTGTCTCTTAAACAATCTCCCCCTTACCTGAAAAGTAGACTCTGCTAGCTTGGAAGTGTGGATTCAGCCTGTCTGTATCCAAGGAGATACTGAATAGAGCAGCAGTAGCCTCCCCCCAGGCCACAGGGACTGGACTTTTAGTTAACTTGCTCCTTATTTGGTTCCTCGTGGTTGTTGCATATACTGTTGTGATTGGTTTTTGGGAGATGGTGTTTCATTGGTTGCTAGCTCCAGGGATGCATTTATGATTGGTGGATAGGGCTAGGATTCTGATTGGCTGTTGGTTTCTAGGGCTGTGATTGGTGGATAGGGCTAGGATTCTGATTGGCTGTTGGTTCTAGGGCTATGATTGGTGGATAGGGCTGGGATTCTGATTGGCTGTTGGTTCTAGGGCTACGATTGGTGGATAGGGCTAGGATTCTGATTGGCTGTTGGTTCTAGGGCTACGATTGGTGGATAGGGCTGGGATTCTGATTGGCTGTTGGTTCTAGGGCTATGATTGGTGGATAGGGCTGGGATTCTGATTGGCTGTTGGTTCTAGGGCTATGATTGGTGGATAGGGCTGGGATTCTGATTGGCTGTTGGTTGTAGGGCTGGGGCTGTGATTGGGGGTCAGGAAATAGGGCTGTGACTGGTGATTAGGGCTGGGTCTCCCATTAGGTGGCTAAATCAGAGTTTAAAATCGGATTGGCTAGGGTTAGGACCAGCTTCTTATTGGCCAGTAGTGCTATAAAAGGCTAGGATTCAGGGCGTCTGAGCCCGGGCGTCGAGGCAAAGGGCGGAGAGGACAAGGGCAGTTGCCTGTTTGGGCCTGTTCAGGACAGGTAGGGACTAGGGACTAGGACCAAAAATGCTGCCCAATTCTCATTCCACCAGGAATGGTTTCTACCCCAACACATCCCTCAACATGCAAACACATTATCTGCAAAGATATCCAACTCATGCATCACAAACTGACCACAGACATATTGCATTGCCCCACCACCCAACACAATACCCTACGTACAACACATATACACATACACCCCATAACTACTACAGTCAAACACCTTCATACTCACAGCAAACACTCCTCTGTCCCCTCCCACTAACACTACCTGCCACCTCCCACACAATACAAAACTGCAACATACAATTCTCTCAGTTTCAGTCTCCCAGATACACACTCTCTACACATACTAACCAAAAACACTATCCGCTGTTCGCCTCACACAGACCGCCTGAACTCATAACAATGCCAAAACCCTGCCTTCATAAACATCATCTACACACACTCTTCCCCCCTGCTCACCAATTACACACAACCATACAATCCCCACATTTCACTCCACCACACATATTACCTCTTCCAGTCATCTCAACTAATACTTATCTCCCTGACACACATCCATCACCTCATATACACCTCATACATTCATCTCCAAAACACATCAACACCCCATCTAACACTCAAATTCCACTTAACAGCACTAACTCACATACAAATCCCTCACCAAAAACAACTACACCAATAGCCCCTCTCATTATTCCACAAAAACAATACCAACCACAAACATCAGCACATCAAAGCAACACAAACTTACATTACACTCATCATCATACCCACTCTCACCCCCAAGACTACACAAAGGATACAAATTCCACCCTATCTCCACCCCTACCCCCCCACTCTTCACAAACACCTACCATAAGCACCCCATCCCAGCAACCTTCATTCAGTCGCCTCTCCTCCATTGCACAATTTAGAGCCTTACATCATGATCCACATGCTCCTCCACCACCTCTAACCCATACTCCATCCACACTAAACAAACGCAAACAAAATAAAAAACATGCCACTCATAGCAACCTCGCATCCCCTTGTTTGTTTCATAATAAAACTACCCTACAAAAAACACTACACTCCTCATGGCTCTCTCAGCCACCAAGTTCACCACCCACACACACAGACCCAACAAAATGCCTCCTTAACCTTCTGGAATAGGAACACTATGTTGAAAAGCAAGACTATTGTGAGCCTCCAACAGTTAACACAACTAGCAACACTCCTGCTTCAAGCTCACATTATACTACTTACCCTTCTACTAAACAAAACAACACTACCACTAACACACCCTATCTAAACTGCCAGCTCATAAATGCTCGATCACTCTCAAAAAACAAGCACCACATCTACGACCTTCTCACAGACACACAACCTGACTTACTATTCATTACGGAAACCTGGTTGGGAGATGACATGGCACCAGTACTGCACGAAGCCCTTCCTCCAGGCTATCAAACCATCACACAAAACCGTATAGGCAAGAGAGGAGGTGGACTAGCTATTATATTCAAACAGGCAATAAACCTCAGTAAAACAGACAACATCTCCATACAAGGTTGTGAAGCCCTCCTTACCAGATGCCACCCTACTCCAACTTCCACCTGTAACTTTCTCCTCCTTTACAGACCTCCATCTAACAACTCCACTTTCCCAGATGCCTTTCTTGACATAGTCTCAAACCTTATTACACTATACTCCAATCTATGCATTCTTGGGGATCTAAACATTTGGTTTGACAAACCCAATATGCCCCATCCAAAAGCTATCACCACTGGCCTACTCGCATTGAATCTACATCAGATTGTACACAATCCCACACACATCGCTGGTCACATCCTAGATGTAATTTTTGCTAAGCCTGAACTTGTTACTATTCATAGCATCACACCAACCACCTGGTCAGACCACCATCTGATAACTTTCCGACAGACAACTCCACAAATCAACACACCCCACAACCACTTACATACATACACCTATCGACCATGGAGAAAACTCAATTTGGATCACTTAGAAACACAACTAACAGCAAACACAGATCTAGATACAATCAATTCTGTACCTAAACTTTATGAGTGGCTACAGGAAGCTTTTGATGTCCTAATGCCACTCAGAAAAACTAAACATGACAAAAGAAAACCAACACCTTGGAGAAACACAGAACTTAAAAAGATAAAGAAACAAATCAGAAAGTTGCAGCGGACCTGGCTCAAAACAAACAACAGTCAAGACAAACTGCAGCTACACAAACTTAACAGGATATACAAATCATCAATCAAAAAAGCTAAAAAAAGATACTACTCAGACAGAATTCTAAATGCTCAATCTACAACCAAGGAATTTTACAAAATTCTCAATGAATTTCGAAAACCCACATGCATGGAAGGAAGTCATCCCACCACTCAAGATTTCACAAACAAATTGGCAACTCACTACACAACCAAGGCAGACACATTGGACTCCTATTTAAAACAGAAGAAAACCATCAGCACCAACCCCTTTACTAAAATACCCTTTAAGAATAAACCATCCCAACCTCTACAGTCCTTCAAACAAATATCCCAGGATAAATTTATGGATTTGGTCAAAGCAAGCAGACCTTCTGGTTGCCCTTCTGACCCTTGCCCACCACAGATCTTCAAGAACATCCTGCTATCTACTTCCGCTGCCACACCTGTAAGAAGAATCATCAACAACTCTTTAACTTCAGGAACTTTTCCTACAGACCTGAAAAAGGCATACATACGACCATTATTAAAGAAAACAAATCTAGACCCGCAAGACCCCAACAACTACAGACCTATCACAAATGGACCTTTCCTGGGCAAATTGATAGAAAGAGCAGCATTCGCCCAGATGTCACAATTCATTGAAGACAATTCTATACTTTCAGACTTCCAAACTGGATTCCGCCCAGGAAGAAGCACTGAATCGGCACTCATGGCAATCTGAGACGATCTTAAAAACACAGTTGACCGAAATGGAGTTGCTGCACTACTTCTCTTGGACCTCTCAGCTGCCTTTGATACGGTTGACCATGACACCCTAACTCAAAGACTCGACGAAGCCGGCATACAAGGGATTGCGCTCTACTGGATTACTTCCTATCTCCAAAAAAGAGCAAATATCATCCACTCACCCCCCTTCTCATCCGAACCCTACCTCACAAAAACAGGGGTCCCCCAAGGGTCAATCATCTCACCTTTGCTTTTTAACATCTACATGACATCTTTACCAGAACTGATCAATGATTTCCAACTCACATGCTACAACTATGCAGATGACACACAAATACTACTTCAATTAGAAGACCCCAAAAACATTGAAAACTCTCAAATCTTCAGTTGCCTCAGAGCCGTTGATCAGTGGATGACCTGGAGCCATCTCAAACTAAATACCTCCAAAACTGAAATACTCATATGTGGAGACTGGAAACATTATGACCCTCTGTGCGTCTGGCCTGACGATCTCGGACCACCTCCTCAATTATCCAAGGAAGTGAAAAACCCTTGGAATCACCATGGATTCCAAACTAACTATGAATGCCCAAGTAGACAAATTAGCACGCACAAGCTTCATCACCTTAAAGACTTTACGACGCATTTTCCCTCACCTCGGATTTCCACACAAGGTGCAAGCTACTATCTCACTTGTATTATCCAAACTGGATTATGCCAATAGCCTCTACCATGGATCATCTCTATCTGTTATGAAAAAACTACAACGTATCCAGAATTCCGCAGCCAGGCTACTATTACATATAAAGCCGCAAACCCACATCTCCCCTGCTTGAGAGCACTACACTGGTTACCTGTTGCCAGAAGATGCCCTTTCAAGCTGCTTTGTATCACCCACAAAGCTATACATGGAACAGGACCGCTTTTCATCAGTAAGAAAATTACCAAATACATCCAACAAAGAACCCTCCGCTCAAGACTGGCACCCCGCCTTAGAACACCACCAAACAAGAAAAAGACTGTAGGTGGTACATCCTTCTCCGTCCAAGCAGCCAAACTATGGAATTCATTACCCCCAACTATAAGAGCCACAGATAACTTTCTTGTTTTCAGGAAACTACTCAAGAGTTGGCTCTTTCCTTCATAACCACCTTTTTCAAACAACTATGAACTGCATATGCCTATGTGGATAATTATTTTTCTCAGATTATATGTATATTTCTATTTATTTATAGTTTCTTTGGAAACTAAAGCAAGGCTGTGCGCTCAGAGATCCCATAGCAGAAAAAGATCTAGAATCCATCCTGGAGGTGAATTGATGATGTACTGGAGCGTAATCTGTATCTGACTGAGACGCGCGGGTTCTATCTTCCTCTCCTGGAGACACAGAGTAGAAGGTTCTCCCTTTATAAAGCACCTGTAAGCTCCGCCCGCTGAGCCACGCCCCGTCCACCCTCGAAGTAGATAAAGGAATTCCCGCCTTTTACCAGGATGATGGACAGCTTTCCAAAACGACCCCAATGCGTTTACCGCCGATTCCGGTGGTGCGTTGTTGATGCTCAGAAGCACAAGGACATCTCCACAAAGACGCACTAGTAACAATCACATTGCCAAAGGCACACAAGGTTGCTGGAGACGTTTACCCAGTGGCCCATCACGTACCCTTAGTGAACAATATAAACGGGCGTATAAAACATGCTAGGTAACGCTTACTGACATACTCGTAGAAAATACTCCGGTTGGGTAGGCCACGATGCTCATTTTACAGAAACTAAACCTCAAAGGAAGCACTTCCAAATATAAACGTAGCAGGTGCCGCAGTTGAAGCTCAGCTTCTGGAAAGGACAAGCCACCCTAACTCTTGGGCTTGGCAAAGATAAAGCAAGGCTGTGCGCTCAGAGATCCCATAGCAGAAAAGATCTAGAATCCTTCCTGGAGGTGAACTGATGATGTACTGGAGCGTAATCTGACTGTGACGCGCGGGTTCTATCTTCCTCTGCTGGAGACACAGAGTAGAAGGTTCGCCCTTTATAAAGCACCTGTAAGCTCCGCCCGCTGAGCCACGCCCGTCCACCCTCGAAGTAGGTAAAGGAATTCCCGCCTTTTACCACGATGATGGACAGCTTTCCAAAACGACCCCACTGCGTTTACCGCCGATTCACGTGGTGCGTTGTTGATGCGCAGAAGCACGAGGACATCTCCACAAAGACGCACTAGTAACAATAACATTGCCAAAGGCACACAAGGTTGCTGGAGACGTTTACCCCGTGGCCCATCACGTACCCCTAGTGTACAATATAAACGTAGCAGGTGCCGCAGTTGAAGCTCAGTTTCTGGAAAGGACAAGCCACCCTAACTCTTGGGCTTGGCATAGATAAAGCACGGCTGTGCGCTCAGAGATCCCATAGCAGAAAAGATCTAGAAACCTTCCTGGAGGTGAACTGATGATGTACTGGAGCGTAATCTGTATCTGACTGTAACGCGCGGGTTCTATCTTCCTCTCCTGGAGACACAGAGTAGAAGGTTCTCCCTTCATAAAGCACCTGTAAGCTCCGCCCGCTGAGCCACGCCCCGTCCACCCTCGAAGTAGGTAAAGGAATTCCCGCCTTTTACCAGGATGATGGACAGCTTTCCAAAACGACCCCACTGCGTTTACCGCCGATTCACGTGGTGCGTTGTTGATGTGCAGAAGCACGAGGACATCTCCACAAAGACGCACTAGTAACAATAACATTGCCAAAGGCACACAAGGTTGCTGGAGACGTTTACCCCGTGGCCCATCACGTACCCCTAGTGTACAATATAAACGTAGCAGGTGCCGCAGTTAAAGCCCAGCTTCTGGAAAGGACAAGCCACCCTAACTCTTGGGCTTGGCAAAGATAAAGCACGGCTGTGCGCTCAGAGATCCCATATCAGAAAAGATCTAGAATCCTTCCTGGAGGTGAACTGATGATGTACTGGAGCGTAATCTGTGTCTGACTGTGACGCGCGGGTTCTATCTTCCTCTCCTGGAGACACAGAGTAGAAGGTTCTCCCTTCATAAAGCACCTGTAAGCTCCGCCCGCTGAGCCACGCCCCGTCCACCCTCGAAGTAGGTAAAGGAATTCCCGCCTCTTACCAGGATGATGGACAGCTTTCCAAAACGACCCCACTGCGTTTACCGCCGATTCAGGTGGTGCATTGTTGATGCGCAGAAGCACGAGGACATCTCCACAAAGACGCACTAGTAACAATAACATTGCCAAAGGCACACAAGGTTGCTGGAGACGTTTACCCCGTGGCCCATCACGTACCCCTAGTGTACAATATAACGCTTACTGACATACTCGTAGAAAATACTCCGGTTGGGTAGACCACGATGCTCATTTTACAGAAACTAAACCTCAACAGAAAGCACTTAGAAATATAAACGTAGCAGGTGCCGCAGTTGAAGCTCAGCTTCTGGAAAGGACAAGCCACCCTAACTCTTGGGCTTGGCAAAGATAAAGCAAGGCTGTGCGCTCAGAGATCCCATAGCAGAAAAAGATCTAGAATCCTTCCTGGAGGTGAACTGATGATGTACTGGGGCGTAATCTGTATCTGACTGTGACGCTCGGGTTCTATCTTCCTCTGCTGGAGACACAGAGTAGAAGGTTCTCCCTTTATAAAGCCCCTGTAAGCTCCGCCCGCTGAGCCACGCCCCGTCCACCCTCGAAGTAGGTAAAGGAATTCCCGCCTTTTACCAGGATGATGGACAGCTTTCCAAAACGACCCCAATGCGTTTACCGCTGATTCCGGTGGTGCGTTGTTGATGCTCAGAAGCACGAGGACATCTCCACAAAGACGCACTAGTAACAATCATATTGCCAAAGGAACACAAGGTTGCTGGAGACGTTTACCCCGAGGCCCATCACGTACCCTTAGTGTACAATATAATCGGGGCGTATAAAACATGCTAGGTTACGCTTACTGACATACTCGTAGAAAATACTCCGGTTGGGTAGGCCACGATGCTCATTTTACAGAAACTAAACCTCAAAGGAAGCACTTACAAATATAATCGTAGCAGGTGCCGCAGTTGAAGCTCAGCTTCTGGAAAGGACAAGCCACCCTAACTCTTGGGCTTGGCAAAGATAAAGCAAGGCTGTGCGCTCAGAGATCCCATAGCAGAAAAAGATCTAGAATCCATCCTGGAGGTGAACTGTTGATGTACTGGAGCGTAATCTGTATCTGACTGTGACGCGCGGATTCTATCTTCCTCTGCTGGAGACACAGAGTAGAAGGTTTCTCCCTTTATAAAGCACCTGTAAGCTCCGCCCGCTGAGCCACGCCCCGTCCACCGTCGAAGTAGGTAAAGGAATTCCCGCCTTTTACCACGATGATGGACAGCTTTCCAAAACGACCCCACTGCGTTTACCGCCGATTCAGGTGGTGCGTTGTTGATGCTCAGAAGCACAAGGACATCTCCACAAAGACGCACTAGTAACAATCACATTGCCAAAGGCACACAAGGTTGCTGGAGACGTTTTTACCCCGTGGCCCATCACGTACCCTTAGTGTACAATATAAACGGGGCGTATAAAACATGCTAGGTAACGCCTACTGACATACTCGTAGAAAATACTCCGGTTGGGTAGACCACGATGCTCATTTTACAGAAACTAAACCTCAAAGGAAGCACTTAGAAATATAAACGTAGCAGGTGCCGCAGTTGAAGCTCGGCTTCTGGAAAGGACAAGCCACCCTAACTCTTGGGCTTGGCAAAGATAAAGCAAGCCTGTGCGCTCAGAGATCCCATAGCAGAAAAAGATCTAGAATCCTTCCTGGAGGTGAACTGATTATGTACTGGAGCGTAATCTGTATCTGACTGTGACGCGCGGGTTCTATCTTCCTCTGCTGGAGACACAGAGTAGAAGGTTCTCCCTTTATAAAGCACCTGTAAGCTCCACCCGCTGAGCCACGCCCCGTCCACCTTCGAAGTAGGTAAAGGAATTCCCGCCTTTTACAAGGATGATGGACAGCTTTCCAAAACGACCCCAATGCGTTTACCGCCGATTCCGGTGGTGCGTTGTTGCTGCTCAGAAGCACAAGGACATCTCCACAAAGACGCACTAGTAACAATCACATTGCCAAAGGCACACAAGGTTGCTGGAGACGTTTTTACCCCGTGGCCCATCACGTACCCTTAGTGTACAATATAAACGGGGCGTATAAAACATGCTAGGTTACGCTTACTGACATACTCGTAGAAAATACTCCGGTTGGGTAGACCACGATGCTCATTTTACAGAAACTAAACCTCAAAGGAAGCACTTACAAATATAATCGTAGCAGGTGCCGCAGTTGAAGCTCAGCTTCTGGAAAGGACAAGCCACCCTAACTCTTGGGCTTGGCAAAGATAAAGCAAGGCTGTGCGCTCAGAGATCCCATAGCAGAAAAAGATCTAGAATCCATCCTGGAGGTGAACTGATGATGTACTGGAGCGTAATCTGTATCTGACTGAGACGCGCGGGTTCTATCTTCCTCTGTTGGAGACACAGAGTAGAAGGTTCTCCCTATATAAAGCACCTGTAAGCTCCGCCCGCTGAGCCACGCCCCGTCCACCCTCGAAGTAGGTAAAGGAATTCCCGCCTTTTACCAGAATGATGGACAGCTTTCCAAAACGACCCCAATGCGTTTACCGACGATTCCGGTGGTGCGTTGTTGATGCTCAGAAGCACAAGGACATCTCCACAAAGACGCACTAGTAACAATCACATTGCCAAAGGCACACAAGGTTGCTGGAGACGCTTACCCCGTGGCCCATCACGTACCCTTAGTGTACAATATAAACGGGGCGTATAAAACATGCTAGGTAACGCTTACTGACATACTTGTAGAAAATGCTCCGGTTGGGTAGGCCACGATGCTCATTTTACAGAAACTAAACCAATAACAATAAAATACACACACACTCTTTTAAACCTGTCTGACTAAGTATTTTTTACCCATGATTCTAATTATGTATTGTATGTGCATATGTGTGTGTATTCATGTGTGTGTGTGTATAAATATATATATATATGTGTATGTATGTGTATATGTTGTTTCTGTGCCTGGCATGTTTGTGGATCATTGCATGGCTCCTGTTTTTTTTTTTTTTGGGTTGTTATACTAGATATCTATGAATTTCTGCTCTCTTTTTATCACACTTATCTACTCATCACTCTTATGTCATGTCTCTATCAAACTATCCTCCATTCTCACTCGGACTCATCCCAAATCCCTTCGACCACTTTCATCTCCTAAATATCTCTGCCTAAGGTCTTCCCTCCACCTCCACATCTAACTCACCAAACCTCACTCTACCTCTGTGACCTCCCACACAACCCTACTAAATTTTCCTGCATTCATCTCACCCTGCTACTATGCTCTCCCTAACCCTTCCACATCCTCTTTCCCCTCCGCTCCCCTTTTATTCATCTCAAGCCTTTGGATTGAGTAAATGAAGGATAAACTCCCAATTAACACTTCTGGATTTCTTTCCTCCTCCACCCCTCCATTACTCCAGTCAATCTAACTAACAAACTCTCATATCCGCAACTCAAATTAACTCATAATAATACTAAAACTGTACTCCTTATTAAATTATACTAATCCATCACTAATTCTTGTTGGGTACCGGAGTAGCGTGCTACTCATCGAAAAGCGCTTCGACGCCTCGTCAGGGGTAGTAAGCGCTATATAAATACGATTACAATTACAATTACAATTACAATACATGAAATTGAAAAAAAAGGTTTTCGATTCTATTTTATTATAGAATACTATGCATGTACCTACATATTTGTAAATGCCAACCAATAGTATTACTTAACTGGAACAATAACTGTTCCTGACTAGTCTGAGAGAAAATAGTACCCAGTGCGAAGTGAGGGTATACTAATATTTATATTAAAAGCATTACAGTAAAAAACATCAAGCTTAATTTAGGGAGCAGAAATTAGGTTGAGGGGAACTGCTAGAGGTAGTCCTGCACTCATATCATGCAGGAAAGCATGTATGTTGTAGTCACCTTGAATATTACATATAAACCAGTGAGAAATAAGCTGTCTGTAAGGTTCACTCAGCTTCCTTTGTCCAAACACTAATAAACAAAAGAAGTGAACCCTTCATAACGCTAGCATTCAAGGCCCTCTGAGATCTTTCTCAACACACCCTTAACCAAGTATTCTACCCTTAACGGTGAATGTTACCACCGTGGGGTGATTATGTGGGTAGCATCATCACGGGGTCTCCATTCACTTCAGTATCCTGTTATCCAACGCAGTTGAGGGTCTGTTGAGAAAGATCTCAGAGGGCCTGGAATTATATGGTATGAGGGTTCACTTCTTTTGGTTATTAGTGTAGTCACCTTGATGTCATAGAATAGTAAGATAATAGGCAATATCTGTGTTGAGAATGCCTTAATAGGTATGGTGAATGTGCATAAAACTACAGAATGAGGAGGTGTAGTGTCTCGTTACGGTAGGCCCTGTAATTCTAATGGGGTGGCTAACTGGAGTTATAAGAGCTGCGAAGATATGTGGTGTTTTATTCATAGAATTTGACTGCACAAGTTGATGACCTATCCGGGAGAAACTCCAGTGACAAATGATTAATTATCAGGAGAATCAGATGCAGACTTATTGATTCCCTTGGTAATTCCTCATTTCTGAGGGTACCCTCAAGGTACACATCACAATACCTGATAATTGCCTCCCCCTCAAGTTACTAATGTCTCTGGTATTAGTAACCCCGTGGTTGTTAGGTTATTGGGCCCAATAGCAGGGCACTTATAATGAGATTCTAGTGTCTGAGTGCACAGTTTACATTACTATGAGACCGGATCACCACCATAAAGGGTGGCAGGGGAATGTGATACAGTGGAGCGTTATAAGAAGCATAATCTGAACAGAAAACCAGTGGAAAGTCAACGGATGCTCTGCACATCTGGCCGAGGCCCTCCAGCTGCTACTCTGGACGAAACAGCCGACCTAAATATTGATTTTTACACCCAAAAAGAGAGCCTGAGCCACAAAGCCCCAAACCGACCTAAATAATAACTCAGCAGCACTAGAGAGAGGGTCTGACCCAGGCAGTCCCTAGTAAAGTCACAATACTTGTACGTGAGTCCTCATTTCGCACTGAGCATTGGATACTTCCCCTCAGGTAGACTTGCAAACATATTAGAGTCTAGCTACACCATAAATTTGTACCCTATACAATATTTTATTTGTTAACTGCAGAGTTTTGTAAAGTGATCCCCGTCACCTTTCATTTACTTCAAAGCACTGAGCACTTCAAACTCGTGACGTCAACATTCTTACCTGGATATATGTTTACAGACTGCATATGCATCCTACACCATCTCTATACATAGCAGTGTTCTACCACAGTATCCTATTTTAAATATTGTTTTCTATCAAAATATTGTATCTAGAATATCGACTTGACTACCACAATATCTTGAAGATAAGTGTACAAAGATGAAAAAAGATTTACTATTCTTAACTCCAAGTATGCATACCTTGAAAATATACAGTTGTCAAGGTGTATTTAAAGTTAGGTCAGAGTTTCCATAGAATTCGTGGTTTTATTATTTTGCTAATAACTTTGGCACCATTTGCAGAATCTGCATGAAACTTCCTAAAAAAGTTGATCCAACACAGCTCTTTCATGGAAAGTTTACACCGATTCATCATGGGTGTGCCAAGAAAAAGAGTAAGGGGTTGCAAATTGATAGGAATTCCCTTAGGAACCTTTGCTCTCCAATACATAACAAGCATTTGCAATGCAATAGGTCTCACATTTTCCTGAGTTAGAACTATTGGCATTGTAAATTCATAACTGGACTTTTCTTGCCACATAAATTGGTCAACCCTGCTTTATAGTTTTGTCCTTTCCTGTCATATACTTCCAGTGGCACAGCATTTAACTAAAGCACTTCCATTTACCTTCTTCCTCTATCTTAAAATATATAAACCTTTATCACAAATAAACTATTGGCATTACAGTGTAATGCTCAAAACACCGTCACAAAATTATCATTTGGGACGGGTTAGAGGGTGAAATGAAAGAGGGAGTCGGGAGTAAGGATGGAGAGGACAAGTAGCGTAGTAACGGTGTCATGGACCCTGGAGTAAGAAAGGACAATGGCTGACTGGAATTTCAGTAGGAAAATACAGCAGGAATTAGAGTTGAGTGAGGGCCATAGGTCTCTGAGCTCAGGTGCCACTGCACCAGTTGCTGCACTGATAACTTGGCCTCAGGAAAGAAAGTGGATGGGGCAGGTAAGGAGAAGTGAAAGGAATACAACAGGCAACAGGAAGAAGTAGAAGGGGTCGCAAAGAGATAAAAGAAAGAAGGGAAAAAGAGCAAGAAAAAGAAAACATAACTAAAAAGGAACAGAGCAAATGTGTGAGACAAAAGAAAAAAGGGAAGGAAGCTAGTGAACGAAAGATAATGAAGAGAAATAAACAAAGAATTGTGAAAAGAAAGAGAAAAATGAACATTCGAGAAAAAAGAGAGATGGTGGGAGAAACAAGCAGCGAGAGAACCAGTGCATGTATGTACTGACACATTTTTCACAGACACAGAATGGGAAAACCACTTTGACACTTCGGATCCCGACAAGTAACTTGTAGCTTCCACATACAGACAGAAAAAAGATGGATTTATAGTAAAACGTGAATTGACAGACAAAGATAATAAAAACACCAGAAAAAGGAAGGAAGAAAAACCTAAAAAAAAGTGAAAGGGCGCATACTGAGTCAAAGGAAAGAGCAAATAAAAAAGACAAAGAAAGCATGAAAGGAAGAGAAAAATAGCAAAGAAATGAACACCTGATGAGGAAAAAAGAGAGGAATGAAACAAGGAAAGAAATAATCAAGTTTTTATGAGTCAGAAAAGAGAGGTAGCAAGAGGAAGAGGGAAATAAAAAAAGAGGAGTAGAAAGAAACCTTTGAAAGAAAGAGCAAATCTATTAACGTGGATTTTGAGGGGTGAAAAGAGAAACGTGGGGAAGAAAGAAAACATTGAGAGTAAAGGAAATAATGGAGTGAGATAGGTGAAACAGCCCCTCACAAACAAAGATGGCAGCTGAGAATAGATTTAATTGGCTCCCCCACATCCTCAAACAGAAGTCAGAGTGTGGGACAGCAGGGGGCACTGCAGAACAGCAGGAGGTGCATTAGCAAAGTTGTTTGTGAACCCCAATGCAGCAATATTTGGGTGCTTCAGAGCAGGACTTGGGGTAGAGCTGTGTCCCAGCCCAGTGCTGGAATAACAGAAAGGCAGCGGGTGAGGAATGAGAAACGGAGCGATGTGTAATTCCTGGTATTGGAATAATGGGGCGCTGCATGTTAGGGTTGAGGTCCACTGACAGAGTTGTATGTGGGATGCAGTACTGGAATAGTAACGGGCACACAAGGTCAGAAGTGAGGTATGTTAATTGAGCTAAATGTGGAACCTAGTATTGGCGTGCCAGTGTTGACGAGCGTTAGCCTGGAGGTGCCCTGGTGAAGCTGCAAGTGGTGCCCAGCATGGGAGTGGCTTTGCCTCTGAACCACAGAAGTGAGGAGTTCTGAAGGGCGTGTGTGTGAGCCTTAGTACTGACAATAAATGTGCACTGAATGTTAGAAATTATGGATTTCGGCGAGGTTGTGGTGGTTACCATCAGCAGTGGCTTTGGATGTTAGACATGAGGTGCACTGGCTGAGCTGTGCTTTGCTCTTTTGGGTCCAGTATTGGCTTGGCAGTGGGACTGGATATTAGAATTCAGCTGCTATAATGGAACTGTATGTGGGCTGGGTCCCAGTAATAGGAAAGGAAGTGACCTTGCCTGGGTAGAACTGAGGTGCACTGATGGATTTGCACCTCAGTTCCCAGTACTGGAGCAGCAGAGTGTACTGACTGCAAGAACTGAGATGCGTGTATGTGTGTGGTTGTTGGCACTGGGGCAAGGAAGACCGGGAGCCAGGCAGCTGAGAGAGGGTGCAGAGAGCCCACAAAGACCAAATGTGACCAAGATAACAGCCTGATTTATAGCCTTGTTTACATCTAAGCTCAGAGCAAGAATGCTCTGCAAATTAAAAACGAAGCTTCCCTGGACAGAAGCAGGAAACAAAGTAAAAACTAAAAGTCCCCTACAGACCAGATAAACAGGACAAAGCGTAATTATACAGTAGTTGGGCCCTCCTCCCACACACAAGAAGGAGGGATAAAGAGGCATGACTGACCACTAGCAAGCAAGGATGTTTTAATTACACTGAAACTAACAAATGAAATAGCTGGAAGCCCACAGAAGAAGTATACTTATAAATATACAAGAGGTCATACTCTTACGCTCAACCTAAAAAACTGAAATTACATCAAATTTGTCAGAAAGTTAGAACTTTGCTCAAAACTTGCACTTTTTGCAATCTGGTGTAAAATTATTAATCCATTTTCAAGGCATTTTCATTTAAAGAGGTGCTACGGTTGAGTTTGAAGGGTTTAAAATGTTATATCTGGACGGTTGGTCCAGCAGAGGTTCCCCAGTACCGAAATGTAAAAAAATTGTGCCCTCTGATTTGAGGATGGAGCTTTATTTATTCCTTAGAGCCCCTTTGGTACCAAACTATTTGACTGACTGGCTGGGCTAAATCCAGAGAATAATGTTGCAGCATTGATAAGAGGACTGGGTACTAGGTCCCTGTGTCCAGAAAATACTTAGAAAATAAGGTAATAATGGTCAGGGTAGGGACACACCGACCCCCAGGCACTTGTGCAGCAGACCTAGAGGCAAAAAAAAAAATGTCATGGGTAATATAGTACTCTCGCAAGACTCAGCGTGGCCCTCCTATGAGGTCCACACCTGTGGTATCATGCTCGCTTAATTTGAGGGGAAAAATTAAAACTGAGGTCAGTATCCTGGAGGAATAGGGTTGGAGTTAATTGTCTGCAGGGTATTGGTCCCCAAAAATCAGTTAACTACCAAAAAAGGTACTCTTCCTAAACAAGACCGCTGAAACAAGTTAGAGAACTAATCTCAGTCCCAACCCAGGGGAGTCCTATGCATTATCCCCTGGTGCCATCACACACCCCTTAAGGATGTAATGCTTTATCATCAGGCTTTTCCTCAAAGGGCTAGCACTGCAATGTCCTATGGGCCCCAAGGCAGGTCACTTTAGCAGAGATCTTTATTTTTATGATAAATGATGATGATAGTGGTCAGTGTAAGGGTTTCCTAACAATGCGGGGTCAAGTGTGTGAAGTGTTGGGTAGGCGAAGTGAGCAAGGGGGTAGATCGATCATGCTTATCATGTTACTGATTTCTAGCAGCTGTACACTAACCTCTCACCTCGACCTATGGGGATTGATACCATTCTCATTTCATTTAGGGTTGGAAAACGACTTATTTCCCCACCCTGTTGCATTAACAGGGACCACAACATGAGAGAATTCCTCAGATTGGGAAACTTACCATTACTCTTTACATACAAGAGGTAGTACCCTTGTGGGCAGTATTTTTGCATTATTTTCACATTACTTTCATGTTCTGAATGGGTTACATGGGGATTGCGTTCTTGAACTTTCTTGCACTTTAATTCTTCTTGGTCCTGAAGAAATACCGCAGACCCTATTGAGTTAGGCCACCAGGTGAGAAACATGTTGACCTGGTTTGTGTAGGCTACGTGGGCACATTGTACCTCTGGCATAGCCCATATTTTTTAGACAGTGTTTTTATTCCCCCCAAGAGTGCCACAATATTAAAGATCATAGATGGACTCTCTTATACGGTTTTGATAATTGTTTTTTTCTTTACCTGCCTACACTTCACACACTTGACCCCTTCAGTTCTATGAGGAGCAACCCAATAATGAAGCATGACATCCCTGTGGGGTATGTGAGGGCACCACAAGATAATGCATAGGACTCCCCTGGGTTGGGATTGAGTTTGGTCCTCTAACCTGTTTCAGCGGTCTTTTTTAGAAACAGTACCTTCTTTTGTAGTTAATTGGTGTCCTGGGAACCCAGGTAATGGACTTTTCTTTGTTCCTAGTCCCCCCTCTCTTTTGTGATTTGTACACCTCAAATGTAAGTGCCAGTGGACCCCACTGCCAAACATCGGCTCTCATTAAGCACCTCGTAGAACCAATCTCCTGTCGGAATCTTGTGTGACTTCTGAACATGTGAGATACCAACAAGTGAATTTCGCAAAATGTCATGCCAATAATTGTGATATTACACCCCTCTACCAGTTCATGTATTGTCGGTTCACACAGCAGGTAGAGTATAGAACAATAGTTGGACTCAACCCACATATCTAACCCAAAGGTAGAAGCAATCAACTTTTGGCCAGGCCCAGCACACTGAGCGATGTGAGGAGGGAAAGTGGGGCAGTACTAGTTGTAGTAAGTAGATTATAGGGGACAACAACTCCCTCCTATTAAATACAGCATAAGAGCTGCTGCAGCACAGGGATGCCACAAGGAAGACAGCACAATCATGAATTCATCAGAATGAGCTGGGGAGATACAGCTTCCAACTACTGAGGTCCATTGCTGTTCACAATATTATAACACTAGGATTTAGGTTGGTGGTTTTACAGAATTGGACAATTAAAGCACACTCTCTTCTGTGAATGACTGGACTCCAAGAATGAACCTAATGTTGGCCATAGTGAGCAGCACTGTGAGATTGAGGCTAAGTGATACATTCATCTATAAAATATTTAAGTTGGGAAGAACTCACAACCAAATCACCTATGTTAATTAGAAAAGCAAGAAAAGAAATTCAGGAAGGCAATTTTACGACCTGCAAGCCTGCACAACATCATGCTTAGTTCACTTAGTTTTCCAAACACTCAGAGTTCAAATAATCGATTTTACTCAATGACCTAGACACCACATTCACGCTCGCACACTGGACCTCCAACAGAGTCATCTAAGGCCTCCTGTGGTATAACTGAGAAGGAAGGAGATAGATAAAGCAGACACTTCTCCCAAGAACCACGTCTTATTTCCTGCTTGCCGCCATCTACAACAAGCATTTTCAATGCAACGGGGCTCGCATTTGCTCGAGTTGGAGCTATTTGCGTTGTAAACTCCTAACCTAACATTTCCTGCCACACAAATTAAAAGAAAAAAAACACAGCGATCGCGCTATGTAAAATGCAGTGCGATCACGCTGCAATTGAAAACGAAAAAACTGAGTGCGATCGCGCTACGTAAACCCCAGTGTGATCGCGTTGCGGGGAAAATTAACAGATAAAGTAGTCCGGACCCCAGGCTCAAAACATCGAGCCTCGTATGTTTTCGGAAAAGGCATGAGGTAGGCATGCCTTTCAGGATGAAAACAAGCAGATTTTAAAGAACAAGCCCAGGAACCAATGAAAGAGACTGGCGTGACCTGGGCGTGGTTTGAAGCCCAAAGAGAGATTACTTTATGGACGGAGCGCTTTGCGCTCGCCCATAAAAAGCAAGCTTAGAATGGGCTGTTTGCAAACACACTAACGAGAATTGTCAAGGTGTCTTCGTGCTTTATTTGAGCTGCCTCACAAACTAACCATTTAATGGCTAAACTGTATGATTTAAGTAGGAGGAGCCCACATGATGTATTAAGGCAGGTGCTAGATCAGGCTTCTCTACCTAGGCATGCCCCTTCCAAGATCTTGTGGCCGCAGGCTTTCTCAAGGTTCAGACCAGTGATACTGTTGTTTCAGTGAAATGCAATCTCTGAACGGGATGACACTGGAGTAACATGATGAAGCAATGCTCATAAAACTTACAGGCTGCTGCAGCTAGTCGTGCAGACTGATCAACAACTTAAGAAGCGAAAGAAGAGCGGCCACACGGGATTCACCAGCTCCTTTCCGACAGGTTGCTTCTTGGCCATATTGAGGTATCAATTCGGAAATGGCTGGCAATGCTTCAAACTGGCCTGCAATAACCCCCACCCACCAGGATTGGGGTCCATACTGTCAGTCCCTCTTTTTTTTATTTTACTTCTTTCTATTGTGATAAAAAAAATCAGTAAAAAGGAACAACAAAAATGTGCATAGGTGTAAGTAGTAACATTCAAATGTAATATTGATTTAACATTGTGAAGACTAAATGAGGGCTCCCGCAAAAAGTAGCGGTTAGCCCCAGTCGCAGAAATAGGTCAAAGGACAGAGAGACCTCGATTCATTATTTACGTATTCATTTATTTAGCTGGTTTATATGTGTGAACATGGGCTTTCCGGCGCTGTACAGACATTGGAATAATGGTTTACATGGCAAACAAAAGGAATGCGGAGCAAGAGAACTATAGGATTTAGCTTTGCCTTCCTCCCTTCCTCTGAGCCTCCCCTCCTCTCTCTTTAGTTTTGGACTCTGCAGGTAAACGTATAATGGAGGATCTGGAATAATTTCAGTGCAGAGATTGTGCGGTGAGGAAAGCAAGTGAAGCTTGTAACCGCCTAGCTGAGCACTTGTGTCCAGCCATCAGTGCCTCTGATTCTGGAGCGCAGATAAGGGAGGGAGGGGAACAGCGGGGCAATGACTGCAGGATGGGTCACCGGGGAGTAGGAGGCAGCAGAAAGGCACTGTTGCACGCAAACTAATAGCAGATGGCAAAATGGGTCAGGTACTTAGGGAAATGGAGCCAGGGCAGCAAGAGTCAGTAGGAGGATGCCTTTCTTTGCAGCATGATGCAGTATACGTCACAGAAGGCAGAAAACACACATCCTCAGGAACTTTTCTGACCCCCCTCTTTACTAACTTGTTGAATAGTTCTTACCTGGACTCGTTAGGTTAAGAATCACTTTGCTAGCACTCCTTGTTCTAATCCTGGTTGTCTTTGAATCCACCCCAGCAGTCCCTGCTATGCCCTGCTTTTGAATGACCTACTCCACCCAATACTTCCTGTTCAGTCCCCCAGACAGGAAGTGGTTTCCCTTGCTCTGCCTGTGGACCTGGTAGCGTTCCATTCAGAGAGTCTTATGGTGTCCTACTCGCCACTTGACACCAATCAACAAATGTGGTTGATTGCTTGTATGTTGTAAGTATGTCCCTATTTTGCGGCTGAAATATTGGTCTTCCAAAATATTGCCTACCTGTATAATGCCACGAGCAGCATATATAGGAAAGTATACATTCATTACACTAACTTAATTTCTGTTTAACTTGATGATGTAGTTATAGTAGATGTGATGTTTTCACAGGTCTATCTTTGAAATATTATGTGCTGATGGCTCGAGCAAAATTTGGATGAAGGTGGAGGCATGACCACAGTGAGATTGACGGGCAACCTGAGGTCGGCTAAGGGGATGTGTCTGTAGACACAGAGAAAGCTGCGAGGGCCGCAAGCCTCGAGGGATCCCAGCCAGGATGCCTCAGCCTCACCCCCGGGCGGGGTGAAGGTTGCAAGAGACCACAAAAGTGGGAGTTGGAGAGTGGGCACCCCGGGGTGCATTGAACCTCTATAATGCTCTGCATCACCCTGCACCACAGCTACTGATGGTACTGTTGTCGACCCTGCAACCTCAGCCAGGAGCAAAGGAGGGGAGGGGCGCCAGCTCAATGGTGGTGCTTCATGTCTGGTCTTCTTGCTAGGCCTACTGCTGGGCTGGGCCCTCGCGCCAGATACTCTGCCTGAGACTCTGCCACTGGAAGCTGCCAGTTGGAGCTGAAACCAGAGTACCCCTCCAATCTTTTCTTCTCTTCTGCTGTTTCCACTGCCTACCATTTGAGACTAACTGCTTCAACTGCAGATCGCCAGACACAGAGAGTGGAGCCCTCCCAGACTCTCAGAGATCCTTTTAACCCTCTCAACTTGAGCCAACGCAAGTTAGTGTTTAGTGTAAACAGGCAAATGCAGGGGTGGTGTGGTAACGGCAGGCTTAGATCCCATTGTGTGCTTAAGCCCTGGTCTGTGGAAGCAGCCCAACTAGACTTGGGTGCAGCTTGCAGACGGCTGTTCTCCCTAGCCTCAGGCGGCCCATTGCATGGAGGCACCTGTCCACCTTATTCCGCAGCTGAATCTGTGTCTCACAGACTTCACATTTGAAAAGATGAGAGTTGAATTGGAGGTTTCAAACAAAGATCTAGGAGGATGCCCAAAAGAAAAGCCGCACCAGAGAAAAAAACCTCTGTGCTCTCCTATATGCCCCTTTTGTTCCTAAATCAGCCTCCTTGAAGTGTGTGCTCTCTGCCTCTTGTAACACTCAGGGTAGCCAAGGAGAGAAGAACACCTGTCAAGAAAGGCCACTCTTGGCTATATCATCTGACCCAGGAGTGTCCCAGGAGCTAATTAGTGAATGCTTTTACACAATGTCTTTCCAAGGACTTCAACCACTGTCCCCAATTGGTCTGCGGAGGTCTTGACACAGCAAGGGCCAAGAGACATCGTCTGCTACCGGGCTAAAAACTTGCAGGTTGTATTCCTGCCCAGGCCTACGCTGGAAGGACCTGCGTACTGAGGATCCGCGCATTGAAGAGACACTTCAATCCTTCTCACCACCTGGACACAAGGAGATGTACACCCAAGGAATTATCCCGGAGGGACTAGCAAATGAAGGAAACAACCACCCACCAGCTCGCCATTCAAAAACGACAGGGAAACAAGAGCCAATTAGTACATAATGCTTGCGGACTGTAACAATGTCAGCCCCATATGTGTCCCACCTATGCTCCTCCATGATTGACAAACTAAGCATGCTGCCTGAAATTCTATGGTCCCTTGTGGATAGCGTTAAGACACGACTTGCTGTTCTGGAGTGGGAGTAAAAAAAACTGCCCTTGAACAGAGGAGTCCCGGTCAAACCATCTGACAATCCTCACTCTCCCTCCTCAGCCATGGTACCAATGGTCCCCCAGGAAACTGAAATCGGCTCCCTTTCTTCCATTACAATGACTACCAAGCCCTCTTGTGTTATTCTATATATAGCTATTCTGAGCCTGACCTAAGAGGAGGAAGCATCATAGAAATCGGCACCACTCTCCTCAAAAACTTCTACTCTTTTGAGAGGGGTGACAAAGAAATTGAAAAAACCTGTTAAAAACTGCATCTAGGTAAAAAACATCACCTAGCTCAAAGGAGATATTTGCTCTTAGAGGCAGTCAACACCCTTCAGGTCTTTAAAGGGCAAGGGCCGGTAAAACCCTTTTCCATATTCAAGCTGCCACCTAAGTCAAAGAAGGCACATGTACACTGAGCTCATTGCAAGAAAAAAGTACCCATGCCCCTTCAGACAAATCGCCGGCGGGACCATGTATTGAAAAGACAGTCTTAAGTTCTCTAACAAGTGCCCCAAATAATTCAATAACATCCACACGGGAGACCGATGACATCCAGTCACCAAAGCTTAACAAACATGAATCAGGAGTTGTTCAAACACGAACACTTATCTCTGAGCTACCCAGGTCAACCATGGAGAATCTGGAAAGCATATGTGCACTGACTGGTTCGAAAAAAAAGCAATGAGAAACCAAGTCCTCCAGGACACAATGATGGCAGGACTGCTCAGAGAATACATAGCCACAACCTCTTCATTTAACTCTCTAAATAAATCAACAACGGGAACCCAAGGGATCAACGGCAATCAGCCACCAAAAAACACTGTTTACGGAGTTGGGGCTTCAATAGCCACAACTGTCAAAGAGAAACAAATGACAGAGATAAACACCAACACAGTCCTTCTTATATTGACTCAGTCTGTAAGACATTAAGGGCCTTATTTATACTTTTTGGTGCAAAACTGCACTAACGCAGTTTTACACCAAAAAGTTTTGCACCAGCTTGCACCATTTTTTAGCACCAGCTGGGCACCATATTTATGGAATGGTGCAAGCCGGTGCAAAGGGTAGGCTAGCATAAAAAAAATGATGTTAGGCAGGTTAGAGTCAAAATAAATGACGCTAACCAGATTAGCATCATTTTTTGACGCTAAGGGGCACATTTATACTCTGTATGCACTGAATTAGCGTCATTTTTTTTTTTACTCTAATTCGGTGCAAAACTAACTCCATATTTATACTGTGGTGCTAGACCCGTCTAGCACCAAATTTATGGAGTTAAAGTCATTTTTTGGAAGTGGAAATCTACCTTGCCTTAATGAGATGCAAGGTAGGCGTTCCCGTGCAAAAAATGACTCTATGGCCTTAACGCCATATTTATACTCCCATGCAAAAATGGTGCAAGGGAGGGAGGAGGGGTCAAAAAATGGGGCAAAGCTTGCTTTGCCCTAATTTTTAAAGCCTGGGTCAGGGCAGGCGTTAGTGGACCTGTGGGCCTATTTCCATGGTGGAACACCATGGAATAAGCCCACAGGTGTCCTCCCCAGGCCCCAGGGGCACCCCCACTCACACCAGAGGGACTGCGGAGGATGTGGGGCCCCATCCCAGGTAAGTACAGGTAAGATTGCATTTTATTTTTTTAAATGCCGTAGGGGGCCCTGAAATGGGCCCCCATACATGGCACAGGGTGCAATGGCCATGCCCAGGGGACCCTTGTCCTCTGTGCTGGCCATTGGGGTGGTGGGCATGACTCCTGCCTTTTGTAAGGCAGGAGTCATGTGACATGGTAGGTTTAGCACCATAAAATTACGCTAATCTGGTTAGAGTCCTTTTTTTTACTCTAACCTGCCTAAACTCATTTTTTGGTATTAAACCCCCTTCTTCTATACCGCCAGCCCTACCCGACTAAAGTAATTTCTTTTTTTTTACTCTAGCCTACCCTTTGCACCAGCTTGCACCATTCCATAAATATGGTGCCCGGCTGGTGCACAGAAGTGGTGCAAGCCGGTGCTAAACTTTCTGGCGCAAAACTGAGTTAGTGCAGTTTTGCACCAAAAAGTATAAATAAGGGCCAATATTTTTTAAGTTTGCGCCACTGTTGCGTAAAAAAGGACGTTAATGCGGTGCAAAAAAAGTATAAATCAGGGCCTTGGTGCTAGACGGGTCTAGCACCAAAGTATAAATATGTAATTAGTTTTGCACCGAATTAGAGTAAATAAAAATGACGCTAATTTGGTGCAAACAGAGTATAAAAATGCCCCTAAATGGCTAGGACCACAATGTACTTATTGCAAATCCACCCGCAAATGGGCCTCTTACTTCTGCCAGCAACAGTCACAATGCCCCTTGGTCAATGGCTTTATGCCCATTAACTTGGACCAGATGGCCCCCTCAACATGTCCCAGTAAACAAAGTAAACTACATGCAACTGTTCACGCAACCAGCAGGCTCATTTTAAACCTGAGGTCAGCAATACCTTTGACACAATTCACCACAATTTTCTGACAAATGGCCTGGGGCTGATTGGCTGTAAAATCAAGCCCTCACTTGATCAAACAGGCCACTTTGCAGCTAAATTCAGGCTCCCTCCTTCCCAATCCTCAAGTGTTTTGGATTCCTTATTAAACCAGCCGAGGGGAGCTTCCATGCACGTGCCGCGAAAAAAGGTTCGGCCTGGTGTTCATTGAATATCGTACTCCCACGGGCTTCCATGGTATACTCAATAGGGGTAACTTCTTATGTCTATTCAAACATATTCCAACACTAAAAATGCTGACTTCTGCTGATCTAAAATCAGTAAAGTTCACCCGAATCCCAGAAAAAGTCTCCCTAGGAAGCCACCATAACTGCATGGTCAAGAGAGGCCGATGGAGACCTTGAGTAATAGGCAATGGCGCTATTAAATTTACACCCTTCAAAGTACACCTGAATTTTACTGCAAGAGGAGCTCCGAAGGTCACACAGAAGTGTTTTGAGGGGTCTGTGGGGTGCAACACATGATTGTCTCCCAAGTAACTCAAAAGCGGCAAACTCTTTAAAAATATAATATGCCCAAAATCTGAGAAGTGTATGGTGTACGACAGGAAGTAACAACCATGGTGGGTGGGGACAGTTGGCCAACTACAATAGTAGAGGCCTACAAAACTGTTCCTAGTCACCTCTCCTTGGGCCATTCTCAATCTCAGAAGCCAAAGACTGAGCCAATGCTCACAATTACATCCTGGAATGTGGTGTTCCTCAAGACACCCCCCAAGCCCACAACTTCTAAATGAACCTCAACCACACTTTTAAAGGTATATCAACTATCAAGCAATCAGTACTTCTATAGTGTGGCTTATCACCTGTGGGGTCTCAAAGCGCTGTTGTAAGTGTGCTGTTCACTTGAATAGCCAGATCTTGAGGTCCTTCATGAACTGCTTCAGTGATGCGGTCTGTCTGAGTTTGAGTGGTAGCATGTTCAATGTCTGGGCTGTGAGGTAGGAGAAGGATCTTCCCCCTGATGTGCTTTTTCAGATTCTGGAAATGGCTGCAAGGGCAAGCTGGGAAAAATGGAGTTGTCTGTTGGGTGCATAGAAAGTGAGGCGGTGGTTGGGGTAGGCCAATCCTATGTTGTGTAGTGCCTTGTAGGTGTGTCAGAAGCTTGTAGGTGATGGGTTTGTTGATCGGGAGCCAGTGTAGGTTTTTGAGGTGGGAGGAGATGTAGCTTTCAGGGAATGTCCAGGATGAGCCTGGCTGCAGCATTCTGGATACTTTGTAATCTTGATTGCATTTTGTTTGTGATACCGGCATAGAGTGCGTTGCTGTAGTCCAGTTTGCTCCTGACGAGTGTATGGGTGACTGTCTTCCTCATCTCAGTGTAAATCCACTTGAAGATCTTTTGAAGGTGTCCAAGCATGATAATGAGACGGTGTTGATTTGACGGGTCTTGAACAGAGAGGAGTTCAGGATGATGCCCAGATTGTGTGCGTGGTAGGGGGGAGCAAGGGCTTTACCCAGGACAGTAGGCACCAGGAGTGATTCCAAGCAGAGTAGGTGAAGACGAGTGCGAGGATCTCCATCTTGTCTGTGTTCAGTTTGAGGCAGCTGGCTTCCATCCAGGTGGCTACTGCTTCATGTGGAAATTTCTCTTGGCCTTTGCTGGATCATCAGTCAGTGAGAGGATCAGTTGGGTAATGTCAACGTAGGAGACAATGTTTAGACTGTGTTGTCTGATGATTTTGGTGAGCAGGGTCATGTAAACTTTGAAGAGTACTGGGCTGAGCGAGGATCCTTGGGGTACTCTACAGCATGTTTCTTTGGGTTCTGATGTGAACTGTGGTAGTCTGACACTCAGTGTTCTTCCAGTAAAGAAGGATCTGATCCATTCCAGTGCTTCATCACAGATGCTGACATTGTGGAGTCTGGCATAGAGGGTGGCATGAGAGACGGTGTCAAATGTGGGAGAGAGGTTGAGGAGGATGAGTGCAGACGTGTCTCGGTGGTCCAGTATGGTGCTTATGTCGCCGGTGGCTGCTTCGGTACTGTGGTTGCTCCTGAATCCGGATTGGGATGGGTCTAGGATCTGGTGTGTCTCAAGATATTCGTGAGTTGCTGGTTGATGGCCTTTTCCGTTACTTTGGCTGGGAAGGGGAGCAGAGATATGGGTCCTTCGTTCTTCAGCTCCCTTGTGTCGGCGGTAGGTTTCTTGGCATGGTTCGAATCGGTTGGGAAGGTGGCAGTCTCAAAGGATCAGTTGATAGTCCGGCAGATCTCTGGTGCAATGGTGGCACAGGCCAGGTTGAAAATATGAAGTGCGCACAGATCCGAGGATGCTCACAAGTGGATGGAGATATGAGTTTCCGGGTTTCCTCTGTGGTGATGGGGACCCAAGATTTCAAGATCTGGTGCAACGTACGTTCTGTGGTGGTGTTAGTGGGAGGTGCGGGCAGGTTTTGGTTCTTGAAGCCTTTGTAAATGTCCTTTATTTTCTGATGGAAGAAGGTGACAAGGTCGTTGCAGAGGTCTTGACAGGGCAGTTGTCTGAGGTGTCTGTCCCGGGGTTTGTGAACTCTTTGATGATGGTGAAGAGTGCTTTGCTGTTTTGAGCACTGGTGCTGAGGCGTTCTTGAATGGCGGCTTTCTTTGCAGCTCTGGTGGTGCGCGGTTACTGCGTTCTTGTAGGCTATGCAGTCTTCTGTTGAGTTGCTACTCCTCCCTTCCAGTCATCTGCAGGAGTGTTTGGATTCTTGTAGGTGTCATGAATCATCTAGGTGTCTTGCTTTGTTGGTTTCCTGCGGGTTTCCTGAGGGGAGCTACACTGTTGGAGCATTCAGAGATCAAGGGGTGTCGGTTACGTGTGGATTAATTCACGTTTGCTGTGTCCGGTGGGAAGGAGTGGCTGAGTGTGTCAGTGAGTTACGCTTCTGTGACTTTGCCTCAGCGTCTGCTGGGGGAACCGGGGGCATAGTGGCTATTGACAATATTTTCACTCAGAATCTCTAGCGAGCTGTCTCATCAACTTTGAGATTCCAATCAGGCCTGAAAGAGATCACAATCCCCTGACTCACAAATGAATAGCTCCCTTGGTGGCAAAAAGCAGGGCACTGGGTTATTCCACGGGTGTCAAAGTTATAAAGCTTGTAAGAAGGATCAAATGGAGGGACACAGATACCTCAATAGTGGTTAAATGGCTTAAGAAGATGACTTCAGAACTTAACACCACCCCCCCCAAGGGACATACACCATGAGTGGGATGGTCTCACAAGTGAGTTAAGGGCTTCCCTGCTAGCGTTTGAGGATCACCCGCAAACCCCAAATCCGAATGGTAGGGGTGCACTTTCATTATCAGTACAATAAGGATATAGTCACAGCTTGAAGGATGTTAAGGAGGTCCCTGTGCACCCACAAGCTCAATCCCACTGTAAAATCTGCCGTGAAAATCGTCAATCTGTGCAACAAGCACAAAAAACTAACATGGGATGCAAAGGAAGACTCAGAGGAAACGGAATGGTCTAAACTATTCCCAATGCTCCAGCAACCAAGTCTAGTGTGTCTTTGGAACAACATTAATAAACTGAAATCCACCAATAACACCAGGGAATTGGAGTTTCAGAAAAAGCATGGGTGAGGCACATGACAGCATTATACACCGATCAATCAGGAGCATTCGATCAAGCTGACATATGGGGGATTGCAGATCAGTCTAGAGACAACTTGCAGGGAGTAACCTCGCCGGCCCAGTTCTGCAAACTCATGAAGGCAAAGAAAAATAATAGGGCACTTAGACCCAACTAACTCCCAGACGGTATATTTAAATGGGCCTCAGAGGAGTGGGCAAAGCTGCTAACCCCCTTTCTAACAATGCCTTTCTTTCTGCCCAAGTCCTTGAGTCATGAAGGGGATCCACCCTTTGCCCAATACTCAAGAAAGGGGACCCGACAAATCCAACTTACTATCGCTTGATAGTACTTCTAGACCTAGAGACCAAAACCTATGATGGAACTCTCCTCCAGGAGCTAGAGGCCTGGATCATGGGCAACAATATTTTGCCTTTCTTTCAAACAGGGTTTTGAGCACCTGTATCAACAACTGACTACATCTCTCTACTTGCAGTCATGAGCCATAAAGCAGCCCAAAAGAATCAGTCACCACTGTTCTGCTGCTTTATCGATTGCAGTGCTGCCTTATGTAAGGTAGACCGCCCCACGCTCTGGATGAAACTTAGTGGCAGATTTAAGAGCCTCTAGCACCTCCATGCACCACTTTAGCATGATTTCTTTTAATGCTAATGTGGCCCAATGAGGCCAAATTCACTGCACCATATTTACAAAGTGGCGCAGTACATGCATTGCATCACTTTGTAACGCTTTACGCTACATCATGCCTGTGCAAGGAATAATGTATGCAAAGGGGGCACTCCCCGTTAGAGGTGCCGAAAAAATGACACAAAGAAAGCTAACAGATTTTTTTGCATAATTTTTTCCAGGATTTTTAACGCCTGCTCAGAGCAGGCGTTAAAATGAGGTTCCCATTGGTTTCAGTGGGCCTCTGGGTGCTTTGCAGGATTAGCGTCAAAAGTTTGACGCTAATCCTGCAAAGTGTCGAACTAGCATCAAAAATTATAATGCTACTTCCCTAACTACCGCCATGTTGCGCAAAATATTAAATATGGCACACACATAGTGGTGTTGGGGAGGCCGCTAAAGGGTGCAAGAAAATACCCCTAAGTGTGTGGGGCGTTCCTTCAAAACATCTAGGGGCAATCATCTCTCTGTATTGTGGATGTAGGTTCGAGTGAGAACGGGCCCACATATACTTCAAAAATGATCATACTGGGTGGCCTGAAGCAGGGGTGCGTTCTTGCCCCCATCCTCTTTAACCTATACATGGCAGACCTGGGTAAATTCCTGCAAAATGGCTGCCAGGTTCCGTCAAGATAAGGCCAATTTACATAGTTACAATGGACCACACCAAAGTTGGCATAGAGCGAGCTCTGAGCCTCCTCCAAATATACAATAGCAAAAACTAACGTACGATAAATCAGCACAAGACCCAGGTCTTGATCTTTGGCCGTTATAAGAACAAGTAACATCTCACATTGCGAATAGGGTGCAAGACAACGAAATGTGCAATAAAGTACAGCTACTTGGGTGGCTGGCTCTCTGTGACCTCAAAACCTAAGGCTCACATAGCTTCCTTGTAAAAGAAAGGCTTAGCCATCACACACAGTCATAAGCATCTCAATTCAAACTTAAAAAGGCCCTCTGCTGGACCTATTCTGAAGGTCATGAAGGCGACCTTTCTCCCTGCACTGTTATATGGCTACCAGGCCTGTCCTGGAGCCTGAACACCCACTCTGGAGCACACAGTGCACTTGCTATAGCAACGTATTCCAA
Organism: Pleurodeles waltl; assembly: GCF_031143425.1. NCBI lineage: Eukaryota > Metazoa > Chordata > Amphibia > Caudata > Salamandridae > Pleurodeles > Pleurodeles waltl. The sequence goes on from NC_090439.1 coordinate 4,975,063, forward strand.
CTGCCAAGCTACATCCTTAGGACAAGACTACACCTGAAATTCAGTCTGTCAATACAAACTTTGGCCTGTGAATTGGACGCCTTTAAATACTACATTGGGGTCCTGAAAACTCAGGGTAACTCGCTTAAGGCCCACCTGAAAGACAAGTTTGAGACTCCAGGTAACCCATGACACTAGCTAATACATAAAGCCATTTCCTCTTTTCAACTAGGGGCATAAGTGCTAAAATCTGATGCCGTACCTTACACAGCCTGGAAAAAAGCAATCAACAAGCAGGTGCAATTTACCTTGTACCAACTGGATACCTCCTCCTTAAGATCCCCTGACATATTTCTCCCCAAGAATGATTCATATTTGGCAGGGAAGTCGCTTTCATATCTTACAGGAGCCATCAACAAAAGGACATGTAGAGATATCCTCTACATGGACCTGCTTGGCTTACCAGCATGCCAATTTCAACCCGCGGGTCAGGCTATGCAATTTTAAGCATGAATCAGAATGACTCAGAGAGTTGGCACCTGCCTGGAGGCCTCATTGCTTTGCTTTACCCAAACCGATGTGAGCGCTCTTTCGAGGTGCGGGAAATACATCAAGGAAGCCAGAGCTCAACTTTGACTCTGGACTGCCAAGCCCCATCCCATCCCTTCCACCCAAAAACTGATGACAGACTATTGCAGTCTGAAATCGTGAACTATGACAACAGGGTAGTAAGGGGCTCTAGGTCTAACCGTGGTAACGGATGTGGACATGGGGCAATTCAGCAGCATGACATGCTTCACTCGCGATCATTTTAACAGTGGGGGTGATTTAGATCTCGCTGCTGACCATATTCATGCACTTTAACCTAGGATGATCTCGCTCCTCTCGGGTGCATGCGGAGGCTAAGGGCAAATCTTGAGTTCAACTGTCTGGATAACCACAACTGTAGTACCCTCAGACTTGTTGCTTGCAGCGCTCTTCACGATCTCTGCTAACCCCTCACACTATGCACTTTAAACCCTTGGTACTTGCGCTCACTCTCTCCCCTCACTCCTGCAAAACCTTTCCACAAGATTTTTGCTGACACTAACTCTTACTCCCCCTTTTACAATGCAGCGTGTTCTGTGTTTTTAAATGGGATAGTAACATTTGGATCTTGGTCGGATATTGTATATATTTATGTAAATTGTTATGGTTTTTATTAACTAAACAATAAATGGACATTGACATTGGTGACCTCCGCTGTTGGTTAGAGACCAGGTAAAATTATAAACATGCATTCGGTTGTGAATAAGTAGGAGTGTAGTCATCAGTTTCTTTAAGTGCATGTTAGGGTGACTAGTCAAATTATGCTATGAAAGCCAAGTCAAGGTCATGCATCTTTCAATCTCTGCACAAAATATAACCTGCAAGCATAGTAGCCCCCCGGTCTAAACAATTCAACACACGCTTTATTTCCCTAAAATTACACACTAGGCAGCTTTTTTCCCTGTTCTTCTCTGGGCCCATTCCCTGTGTGTCCAACTATTTAAGAAGGTATGCGCAGTATTACCTCCCACCGAGGCGCGCACACAATAATTACACAGGGAATGGAGACACCAGCACAGCAGGCGACGAAGAACTACTTAATATGAAAAACAATAAATAAAGCAACTCAAAACACCGCGTGTGGTGTCCAAGCTGCATAAACGGTGTCGCGGGCAGCAGAGGTCCCCGTGTTTGGGTTTAACTGCGGGAACATCAGTTAAAGCTGATGAACTGGATAATGGAGAAGGTTAAATACCTCACCCCCGGTTGTCGCTGGCTCCATGATGTTTGTAAGCCATTTCTTAAATGAGTACCCTCTCCTCAACTCCCAGGGTGTTTGCTGCTAAGCAGCCCTGTAGCAAACAACATGCCATCAAGCAGGTTTCTGGTGTTCTGCTCCAGGGCCGACCCACCATCATAGATGGGCTTAGAACTCAATAAGTCATAATTCAACCAGTCTGTCACTCATCTTTGCAATTATGCATTTATTAATCCATCCAGAGATTCATCTTTACATTCAACCTCTGACACAACCGCAATAAAATACCTACAACTCAACAACATATGCAATATAAATTAAAAAGATACTAGCACAAAAAGAAAACATGCTGCTATCTAAACACAGCTGGGAAATGCTTGCAATAAAGACATTAAACATAGCAGTGGTGTCCGATTTACAGCGGTATTTTAAATAGAGTATTGTTATTTAAAAGTTCCATCATGGCCGCGACTTTAGAATTAAGGCAGTGGCTATCTTGAAATGGTAAAGCAATGATACTGTATGGAGAATAGCATTCCAAAATGGTCTCCGGGTTTAAGGGACGTGGTCATGCGCCACAGTGCGGATGAAAGAGTGGCAAGAAAGCAACCTGTTAGGACTGCCTGTGGATGTGTTGCATCCTCTTAAGAAACATTAAAATAACAAGCATTTGTAATGCAATGGGTCTCGCGTTTGCTCGAGTTAGAGCTATTACCGTTGTAAACTCCTAACTGGACTTTTCTTGCCACAGAAGCTGAAAATGAAAAGTAAAACAGTTTCACATAAGGGAGCTGACGGCCGCAATCAGCGCGAAGCAGACACACAAAAGGAAACAGTAGTTCGCTCGCAGTGAAATGTATTGGCAAAAGTTCAATTATCCATGTAACCGGCAAAAGTGCAATTATCCATGTAAAAGGGTCAATGTCAAGGAAAGTGCTCAACTACTGCCCAGAGAGATTGCGCTGCCTACGAAAGAAAGGTAAATAGTTGTGCAGAAACGATACGGAAAAAATAGAGCCTCCTGTGTTTTCATTATTTGTCCTGTGTGCTCGAGGAGGGCTAAACACAGGAAAAGGCATGATGTATGCAAGCCTTTCACTAATGAAATCAAGCAGATTTTAAAAGGCAAGCCCACGAACTAACCAAACTGATGAGCATGACATGGGTGTGGTTACAAGCCCATAGAAAGCTTACAATAGGGACAGAACACTTTTCCCGCTCAAACCTAGAAAGAGATGAGGAGAAGCAAAGAAATGAAAGGGGAACTATAAAGGATTAAATTAAAAATGAAAGTACTAGCCAACCAGCACTAACACTAAAGTGCACTGATTTTCAGGTGGAAATATGCATGTGATTGGAGGCATAAGTGTTTAGAAATCCAGGTGACTAGCCAGAAAAGTAGCCCAAACACCACTCAAGGAACGGAACTGAAGGGAACTGGAGACTGGGAACAACAATTGAAGATAAATAAATCAGGGATAAAAATAATGGCTGATGGATGACAAATCTGACATGAAATAGTCTGACTGCATTATGGCGCATCTTCTGAGTAAAGGGTCATTCTTCTATCGAGACAGGCAGTAAATAGACGCATGACATGCTAACTTGGGCACAAACACAATACAAAAACCTGAATTCACCATCTTGTTTAGGGCTGGAGTAAATAAGAAAATTCGGACTGAACTATGGTGGAAACGTAATCCTTATAAGGCAACTAGAATTCCTTAAAAGGTAAGTATTCTGTCTTTCATTTCTATCGGAGAACCAAAACATTGCGAGAGAATCCCTACTTGCCGGAGACACACGGCCTAGCACAAGATTGCAATCCCCTCCATGAGACTGCTGGTTCCCGGCTCACAGCCCAGAGTTGCTTGTGGGCATGACAGTAAGTTGCTTGTTATGCACCCACTGTGGACTGAATAACCTCCTTGTTGAGCCCTCATGTGAAGGAACCATAAAAATAGGATGCTCGAACGATAATGTGAGAAAAAAAGTTGTAAAATAGCCACATTTCTGGTTAAATAATCCGAAGGGTAATTTCAGGTGAAGTTCACCATTGTAACTTGTTGTCCCTGGTACAAGTCAACTGTATTCCTCTGAACTCCCTCTGAAAGAGTTCTTTACATTCAATCAAAAAGACTTCCTAAAACTCTCCATCATACACCATGTCCTTCATACTCTTTCAAACATAGTATTTTATCCTCCTGACCCAACAAGTCCATCCCAATAACGTTTTATGGTGTATAGCTGTATAGTACATAGGAAAGAACAGTGGTTACTTCTGAAGAAAACCTCACATACTCTTATAGGGTAGTTGAAAAATCATTGAGTGATTTAACATTGTGCAATAATTGTATTTATATAGAGCTTACTACCCCCGATGAGGTGCTGAAGTGCATAATGGCAAGTAGCAAGCTACCCCAAAGCCCAAGGTTAGTGGTTAATGTAATTAGTCACATGCTCTCAAAAAATGCATGCATTTCCTCCGGTTACTTTCTGAGAGATTATATCAATACCATTTATGTGTGATCATTAGTGTGGGCTATTTGGTTTCAGGTGAATGGTTGGTGAGATAGATAGGCTGGGCGAGATTAGGTAATGTAAGATTACAGGGATAGAGCTTTAAAGAGTATAGGTTGTAATCTATGAAATGAGGTAGCCAGTTGCTGTACTCAGAAATAGAAAGCATGCAGAGGACAGACGATAAGAAGGTCACTCTGGAAAAAGAAAGGAGAGTAATCAAGTGGAAGTAAGTCAATGTCAATATTTCATGCAGGGTTTTAGGAGTATAGTTGAGTGAATATTTCATTAATATATATATATATATATATATATATATATATATATATATATATATATATGTATATATATATATATATATATATATATTTAAATATATATAATATATGATGAGTTACTGGGGGTTGCCAGTAGGTAGTTATAATTAGGATCTAGTTTCCATAGGAGAAGTGCTTTTTGTTTAGCTAATAACTTTGTCACAGTTTTCAAAACTAGTCTGCCACTGACTTCAGCTGCCTTCTGGAAAGTTTTTGGGTATATTTGTCAAGTGGGGACTGAGCAAAGGAGCTGGGGGGATGGTGGGGTTCCAGAATGTATTTCCCCCATGCAATTTCCCGTAGAGATTTTAGACACGACTACAGTCTGAACCGCTGGATGGAATTACACCAAATTTGAGAGAAAGTTAGATCTCAGTCCAGAAAGAGTATTTACTTAATATGGCGTAATTCTGTTTGATAATTTTGCAGTTAGTAAAGAAAAAATATTTATGTATATCTAGAGATGCGGATCCACGGCAGATCCTGAATCCACTCGCCAACAGCAATGTCAATGATTGGCTCCGCCCCCCTGAGAGAAAAGCTGAAGCTGCCATTTTGTGAATCGGTATATGGGTCCCGAAGGGCGGGTTTAAAGTGCAAATAGGACAAAAGCACTCATGATAGAGATATTCTGACCCCCTGGGAATGATGGAGGAGTCTGTGAGGGTCCCCTAATGGATAAGAAATTGTCGCAAACTGTGTTTTTTAGGGATATGCGAGGATTCACGGTTCCACTGTGGCGCTCAGTTCAGCCACCCCGTGTGAATTCATGGTAGATCCACAAATTCTGACCCCAATTAAAAAAACATACATACACTCACACACTGACAAACACCCACACAGCCTCTCCCAAACCTACTCACACATCAGTGCAGCCACTCACACACCCACTCACACACCCATACTGGGGCTCACACATCCACTCAAAGACCCAGAGAACCACTCACACATCCACTCAAAGTCCCAGAGAACCACTCACACAGCCACTCAAATAGGCACACAGGCACTCATGCACCCACTCACACAGCCACGTACACAACCACACAGCCACTTATACACCCACTCACAGACCCATACAGCCACTGACACGCCACTCAGAAAACCAGACAGCCATTTACACACCCACGCATTCACCCACCCACCACACACTCACACGCCCACTTACACACCCATACAACCACTCACACACCCACCCAGAGACCCAAAAAACTACTGACACCCCAACTCACACAGCCACAGACACACCCAGTCACATATCCATATAGCCACTCACTCACCCATACAGGCTCTCACATACCCACTCACACACCCGTAGAGTCACTGATACATCCAGAGGCCTAGATAACCACTCACACACTCAATCAAACATCTACTCACACAGTGACACAGCCATACAGCACATACACACCCACTCACAGACCCAAACAACCACTTACACATCCACTAACATACCCATACAGCAAAACCACTGACACACCCGCTCACACACCAATACAACCACTGACACATCACTCACAGATCCATAAAACCACAACACACCCACTTACACACCCACACAACCACTCACACACCCATTCAGCCACTCATGCTCCCACTCATAGACCCATAAAACCACACACACATCTTCTCAGAGACCAACACAGGCATTCACACACTCACTCATCCACACATACACACACACACCTACATATTTACACACCCACATATACCTATTCACACACCGATATAGCCACTCACACTCAGAGACCCACAGCAAGGGGTTAGCTGCAGGCAGAGGGGTGGCCACAGGCCAAGCCCTGCGGCCAACCCCCCCACCCCACACAGCACTTGGCCATGCATGTCGACTGTTGGATTAATGTAAGATAATTAAATATTTCTTCACATTAAAACAACCCTAGAAATTCACAGAAAAAAACTAAGGTTACAAAGAGGTCATAGATAGGAAATAACATTAACAAATTTAGAAATTCACAGGAAAAAAACAAAGGCTAGAGGGGTGCTATAGTTAGGAAATAGAATTTAAAGAAACTTAGAAATCCACTAAATAATCAAAGGTTACAGAGACTTTTTTAGTTAGGCTCAGATTTTACACACCGAAAACCATAGAAATTCAGCATTTACAGTTATAGTTACCTCAAGATACTATAACTCGTGCCCCAAGGTGACTATAACTCACGCCCCTTGCCATTCGCTAATTAACCAACATATTACATCAGTCATGACATCTCCTATGACATCAATAGTAATACCCCTACAACATTTGCAACAAAATTATTGGTAAGAAAACTGCTTGGCTGGGACGCAAGTTATTGCTACCTTAAGGTACAAGTTATAGTTCCTTGAGATAACTATAACAGCTGAATTTCTATGGTTTTATGGTTTTATGTGTGTAAAATCTGAACATACTATAACGTTCCCGTAACCTTTGTTTTTTTAGTGTGTGTGTGTATATATATATATATATATATATATATATCAGAAAACAAGATTCTCTTTCTATTTAGGCAAGAGAAAACCGCACTCTGTCGTTGTGCCCAAAAAATACTTTAACTTTAACCTCTTTGGTGCGGGCGTCGGCCACTGGCCGACGCCCACACACCCTCCCTGGTGCGGGTCACGACCAGTGGGCGACACCAGGAAGGGCATTAATAAATCCTCGGGTGCATCGCACCCGAGGATTTTTTATTTTTTTTAAAACTTCCCCCGGGAGACACGGAAGCTTCCGTGTCTCCCCCCGCTTCCCACCCGCCCCTTTGTGACGTCAGCGCGCCGCGAGGCGCGTTGACGTTTCAAAGGTGTTTTCCCCATCAAAGCAGGGAGCAGCCTTGCGGCCGCTTCCTGCTTTGATGGGGAAAACGGCCTTTTCCACGTTCGGGAAGGCCTCGTAAGAAAGGGGAGAGTCTCCCCTTTCTTACGAGGCCTTCCTGAAAGTGTTTCCTGGCCCCCGATCACAGCACAGCTGCGATCGGGGGCCAGAAACAGTTTCAGAAGGCCTCGTAAGAAAGGGGAGAGCCTCCCCTTTCTTACGAGGCCTTTTCAAAGTGTTTCCTGGCCCCCCCGATCACAGCTGTGCTGCGATCGGGGGGGCCAGGAAACCTGAAAGACACTCCCCTTTCTTATGAGGCCTTCCTGAAAGTGTTTCCTGGCCCCCGGTCGCAGCTGTGCTGCGATCGGGGGCCAGGAAACACTTTCAGGTTTCCTGGCCCCCCCGATCACAGCACAGCTGCGATCGGGGGGGCCAGGAAACACTTTGAAAAGGCCTCGTAAGAAAGGGGAGACTCTCCCCTTTCTTACGAGGCCTTCTGAAACTGTTTCTGGCCCCCGATCGCAGCTGTGCTGCGATCGGGGGCCAGAAACAGTTTCAGAAGGCCTCGTAAGAAAGGGGAGAGTCTCCCCTTTCTTACGAGGCCTTCTGAAACTGTTTCCTGGCCCCCGATCGCAGCATAGCTGCGATCGGGGGCCAGGAAACACCACTAGACACCAGGGATTTCACTTTGGGTGGGCGGCCCCCCCGGAAAACGGGTCGCCCCCCCCCAGGGGATTTTGAAAAAAATAAAATAAAATAAAAATAAAATAAAATGAAATGACAGGGGGTCGCCCGTGGGCAGGGTGACCCCCTGTGGGGGCAATCTTTTTTTTTAGATGTTGTAGGGTTTCCCTGGGGGCCATTTTGATAGATATATATATATATATATAGAGGTAGATCTATATCAAAGAGATGTATAAAGCGCGCTACTCACCTGTGAGGGTCTCAAGGCGCTGGGTGGGGGAGGGACGGGGGGAGGGAAAGGGGCTGGGAGGTTCACTGTTCGAAAAGCCAGGTTTTGAGGCCCTTCCTGAAAAGAAGTAGGTTTTGGGTCTTGCGAAGGTGGGTTGTGAGGGCGTTCCAGGTTTTGGGTGCAAGGTAGGAGAAGGATCTGCCCCCGGTGGTGGTGTGTTTGATGCGGGGGACAGAGGCGAGAGAGAGGTCAGCTGAGCGGACATTTCGTGTGGGGGTGTGGAAGGTGACTCTCGTTGAGGTAGGCAGGGCCTGTGTTGTGGAGTGATTTGTGTGCGAGGATGAGGATCTTGAAGGTGATCCTTTTGTCAATGGGGAGCCAGTGGAGGGATTTGAGGTCTGGAGAGATGTGTTTGTGTCGGCGGAGGTCGAGGATTAGTCGTTCTGGATGCGTGTAGTTTGCGCTTGAGTTTTAGAGTGGTGCCGGCGTAGAGGGCGTTTCCGTAATCAAGCCTGCTGCTGATGAGTGCGTGAGTGACAGTTTTTCTGGTCTCTGTGGGGATCCATTTGAATGTTTTTCAGTATACAGAGTTTGTTGAAGCATGAGGAGGTAAGAGCGTTGATTTGTTGGGTCATCGAGAGGGAGGAGTCTAGGATGATGCTGAGGTTGCGTGCATGGTTGGCGGGGGTGGGTGCAGGGCCTAGCGTGGTGGGCCACCATGGGGGGTCCCAGGTGTTTTTGTGTGGGCCAAAGAGGATTATTTCAGTTTTGCTTGAGTTGAGTTTCAGGTGGTTGGCTGTCATATATATATCACTTTTGTCAATATGTGTGTGGTTTCCCTGGGGGGAAAAGGGTCCGACTTGTCTAGTGGCAGTTTTAGTGCCATAAAGAAGCGCAGAAGGTTTATATGCCTACTGCAAAGAGCACATCTGTATTTTATGTAAATAGCTGAGTACATTAGTAAAGTCTATGGAGAGATGAAGGGCACTTTTGCTGGGTGGTAATGAGGGAATCCGAGGAGGAGGGAGTGGGAGCACCAATAATGATTGTTGGACTGGGCGCAGGAGGTGCTAAAGACTGTGACGAATGGTATGTGACAAGGTGTTTTTTGAGTGTCTTGAAAGTACGTGCTGATTGAGGGAAGAAGCGCAGGTAAGGTGGCCTCTACTGTTGCACGTATCTCACACACACCATCGATTTTGTGACTGTCTACGTAGGCTAGTGTTTTAGACCTACAGTTTAGCCAATAGCAGAGATGGCATCTTGATGGATGACTGCTGCCTGCACTCGGGTTATAGAGGACCGCTCTGACATAGGATCAGAGACTGAGACATCAGATACTGAGACAGCATCTGAGGGATAGGACAATGGCGCAGACTCTGGGAGTGATTTTTCAGTCAGAGGAGTCCCATTCGAAAACTCCTCGTCCAGTACATTATGAGGGAGGTGATGAGGACAGTCCTGCTGTCCCTTCGCAAGCTGTTCGTGCAACTGGGTAATAGTGGGTTAGGCCAACCTAGAGAGCAGGTGAATGCGGCGGCAAGCAGAGAGAGAGTGCTCTCTTGGGAGCTCCCCAATTTAGTTCAGCCCCAAATTCCACCACCCAAATCATATTGTGGAGACATCAAAATTGTCTATGGCAAAACAAACTGGTTTTGTAAGGCAGGCACCTGTGTTTTTGGTCCTGGATTTGGCGGCCATATAGAGAAACACACTAAACCCAAACATTTCTGGAAACTAGACATTCGGGGGAGTCCACAGAGGTGTGACTTGTGTGGATTCCCCAAAGTTTTCTTACCCAGAATACCCTGCAAAGCTGAAATGTTGAAAAAAACCTCAATTTTTCTCGCATTTCTGTCACACAAACTACAGGAATATGCTGGGATCCACAACATTCCTACCACCCAGTGACTCCTCACCTGTCCTGATAAAAACACTACCCCACTTGAGTGCCTACACCTAGTGCTTGTGTCAGGAATGGATCACCCCAGGGTCAACATCTGCCTCACGTAAGGACCAACATTGACCGTTGTGTGATCTATTCCTGTTGCAGGCACCAGGCCTAACCACACAAGTGAGGTATCATATTTATCGGGAGACTTGGGGGAACGCTGGGTGGAAGGAGATTTGTGGCTTCTCTCAGATTCCAGAACTTTCTGTCACCGAAATGTGAGGAAAACGTGTTATTTTAGCCACATTTTGAGGTTTGCAACGGATTCTGGGTAACAGAACCTGGTCCGAGCCCCACAAGTCACCTCATCTTGGATTCCCCTGGGTTTCTAGTTTTCAAAAATGTGCTGGTTTGCTAGGTTTCCCCAGGTGCCGGCTGAGCTAGAGGCCAAAATCCACAGGTAGGCACTGTTTTCTATGAAAAAATGTGATGTGTCCACGTTGTGTTTTGGGGCATTTCCTGTCGCGGGCGCTAGGCCTACCCACACAAGTGAGGTATCATTTTTATCGGGAGACTTGGGGGAACGCTGGGTGGAAGGAAATTTGTGGCTCCTCTCAGATTCCAGAACTTTCTGTCACCGAAATGTGAGGAAAACTTGTTTTTTTTAGCCACTTTTTGAGGTTTGCAAAGGATTCTGGGTAACAGAACCTGGTCCGAGCCCCGCAAGTCACCCCATCTTGGATTCCCCTAGGCCTCTAGTTTTCAGAAATGCACAGGTTTGGTAGGTTTCCCTAGGTTCCGGCTGAGCTAGAGGCCAAAATCTACAGGTAGGCACTTCTAAAAAAACACCTCTGTTTTCTTCCAAAATTTGGATGTGTCCACGTTGCGCTTTGGGGCGTTTCCTGTCGCAGGCGCTAGGCCTACCCACACAAGTGAGGTATCATTTTTATCGGGAGACTTGGGGGAACGCCGGGTGGAAGGAAATTTGTGGCTCCTCTCAGATTCCAGAACTTTCTGTCACCGAAATGTGAGGAAAACTTGTTTTTTTAGCCACTTTTTGAGGTTTGCAAAGGATTCTGGGTAACAGAACCTGGTCCGAGCCCCGCAAGTCACACCTCCTTGGATTCCCCTAGGTCTCTAGTTTTCAGAAATGCACAGGTTTGGTAGGTTTCCCTAGGTGCCGGCTGAGCTAGAGGCCAAAATCTACAGGTAGGCACTTCACAAAAAACACCTCTGTTTTCTTCAAAAAATTTGGATGTGTCCACGTTGCGCTTTGGGGCGTTTCCTGTCGCGGGCGCTAGGCCTACCCACACAAGTGAGGTATCATTTTTATCGGGAGACTTGGGGGAACGCTGGGTGGAAGGAAATTTGAGGCTCCTCTCAGATTCCAGAACTTTCTGTCACTGAAATGTTAGGAAAACTTGTTTTTTTAGCCACTTTTTGAGGTTTGCAAAGGATTCTGGGTAACAGAACCTGGTCCGAGCCCCGCAAGTCACCCCTCCTTGGATTCCCCTAGGTCTCTAGTTTTCAGAAATGCACAGGTTTGGTAGGTTTCCCTATGTGCCGGCTGAGCTAGAGGCCAAAATCTACAGGTAGGCACTTTGGAAAAAACAGCTGTGTTTTCTATAAAAAAAATAGGATGTGTCCATGTTGTGTTTTGGGGCATTTCCTGTCGCGGGCACTAGGCCTACCCACACAAGTGAGGTATCATTTTTATCGGGAGACTTGGGGGAACATAGAATAGCAAAATAACTGTTATTGCCCCTTATCTTTCTCTACATTTTTTCCTTCCAAATATAAGAGAGTGTGTAAAAAAGACATCTATTTGAGAAATGCCCTGCAATTCACATGCTAGTATGGGCACCTCGGAATTCAGCGATGTGCAAATAACCACTGCTCCTCAAAACCTTATCTTGATCCCATTTTGGAAATGCAAAGGTTTTCTTGATACCTCTTTTTCACTCTTCATATTTCAGCAAATTAATTGCTGTATACCCAGTATAGAATGAAAACCAACTGCAGGGTGCAGCTCATTTATTGGCTCTGGGTACCTAGGGTTCTTGATGAACCTACAAGCCCTTTATATCCCCGCAACCAGAAGAGTCCAGCAGACAAAACGTTATATTGCTTTCAGAAATCTGACATCGCAGGAAAAAGTTACAGAGTAAAACATAAAGAAAAATGGCTGTTGTTTTCAGCTCAATTTCAATATTTTTTTATTTCAGCTGTTATTTTCTGTAGGAAAACCTTGTAGGATCTACACAAATGACCCCTTGCTGAATTCAGAATTTTGTCTAGTTTTCAGAAATGTTTAGCATTCCGGGATCCAGCATTGGTTTCACACCCATTCCTGTCACTAACTGGAAGGAGGCTGAAAGCACCAAATATAGTAGAAATGGGGTATGTCCCAGTAAAATGCCAAATTTGTGTTGAAAAATTTGGTTTTCTGATTCAAGTCTGCCCGTTCCTGAAAGGTGGGAAGATAGTGATTTCAGCACCAGAAACCCTTTGTTGATGGCATTTTCAGGGAAAAAACCACAAGCCTTCTTCGGCAGCCCTTTTTTCCCATTTTTTGGGAAAAAACAAAATTTTCACTGTATTTTGGCTATTTTCTTGGTCTCCTCCAGGGGAAACCACCAACTCTGGGTACCATTAGAATCCCTAGGATGTTGGAAAAAAAGGACGCAAATTTGGCGTGGTTAGCTTATGTGGACAAAAAGTTATGAAGCCCTAAGCGCGAACTACCCCAAATAGCCAAAAAAGGGCTCAGCATTGGGGGGGAAAAGGCCCAGCAGCTAAGGGGTTAATACATTAGTGAGATCATAAACAAACAAACAGGAATCTCCTGACGCGTTTCGGTCTCACCGGACCTTGTTCACAGGTGTTTCCTGTGTACTAATTTTAGCGCTTTAAATAAAATACTCCAAAGTAACAGAAAAAATACTCAAAGTTACACCACATATCAAAAGTTACTCCATAACATCACTAAATATGTACACTTTAACAAGGAAAAATTAAACGCTTTTCTATATACATGTTTATCAAATTATAACAGTGTTTTAACTACACTCCAGAGTGTTTTTCACTAAATTCCACATTGCAATGCATTCTAGTATATGTAGTTTATAACATGTCATTGAATCAAATTATTTTTGAATATATATTATGAAATCTCGTTTCAGCGACTAATGGAGACTTCAAAACAATTTCTGAGGTGTATAAACAAAAATTATCAAAAATTATAGGGGCCCTCATTAATTATTAATTTATATTCACATTGGATTCATATTCATTTATTGCATATTACCTACAATAGCACAATCCCCAAAGTTTCTTATTAAAGTAGGCCCTCACTAAGTTCTAGACCTCTGATGTAAGAATATTAATGTTTGGATATTATTCCTTCAGTCAACTTGTTTTTATAGCGCCAAAATTATATGTCTATCTGACAAATGACAACGGGAAAGAGAGCATCTTGTCAATTGATGAAATAAAATAAAATAAAATAAGTGAATGGCAACATCTTATGAGCTGTGACAAACCTTATAGGTGTACAAATAACTCTTCATCCTGATTTAAACCTAGCGGGGTGAGAGATCGGATATCAAGTATATGTCTAGATTCCAGTTGACGCAATTTCTTTTCTCTGTCACCACCACGTTCTGATTTTGGTACCTGATCAATTACATAGAATGTCATAAGTTCCCACTGGCTATCATGTTTCTGTTCCATATGTCTCGCTGTTGCATAGCTCCTATCTATATTGATAGTTGCTCGAATATGTTCTAAAATTCACTTTTTAGTCTCACATATGGTACTGCCAACATATTTCAACCCACAAGGGCATTCAATCACATATACTGTAAATCGATTTTTACAATTCAAGTGCTTACGTATCACTCTCTCCATGCCAGTATTTGTTGAGTACTCTTTCTCATTCATCCCAATTTTAGTTTGGTGGAAACATTGTAATACAAAACAAACAGGATTATGTGAAAGAAGCCATGCGGCAATTGTCGGATAAAACCTGTTATGCACATGCTATTGGGAACCCAGTAATAAAATTGAAGGAGGAGATAAAGTTGTGTATTTAAGGTGGGAAGACCAAGGCCTCATTGATCATTTAGAGGCAAAATATTTGTTAGTGGAACATCCTGTAATTCCAACAATATACTTCCTCCCTAAAATTCATAAAAATTTGCAACATCCACCAGGCGGACCAATAATATCAGCCAAAGCATCTCTATTAGAACCTATGTCAGAATACATAGATTTCTTTTTAGCACCTTTGGCAAGAAATTTGAACTCCTATTTACGTGACACAGGAGACTTACTGTTACAATTGGAAGGGATACCTTGGCAGGATACCTACAAATTAGTAACAATGGATGTAGTTTTGCTTTACACAAACATTGAACATCAAATAGGGATCCAGGCATGCAAATTATTTCTCAACCAAAGGAATATACGTTTTTATCAACACAATGAGATGCCTTTGGAAATGATTAACATTTGCCTAATGAATAATTATTTCTTGTTTAATCAACAACTTTATTTGCAAATTAAGGGCACGGCAATGGGTTTTTCTTTTTCTCCCAATTTTGCGAATTTGACAATGGGATGGTTTGAACAACGAATAGCTTGGGCAGAAGAAAATTAGATTTACCAACAAAAAGTAGTGACTTGGCTGAGGTTTATTGATGACCTTTTTCTTATTTGGGATGGTACTGAGTCAGAATTTGATGAATACTTTAAGATCTTGAACTCTAATGTAGCCAAACTCAATTTCACCTATGACATCAGTGCGACACGTGTGACATTTCTAGATACAGAAATTTATGTAAAAGAGGGGACAATTCAGACTTCACTGCATAGGAAAATAACAGCTACGAACTCCATATTACATGCTAACAGTTTTCACCCACCACGAACAAAGTGGAACATTCCTTATGGTGAATTTCTACGAATAAAGAAAATCTGCTCAAAGCCGGAAGAGTGTGAGAAGCACTTGAAATTAGCGGAGGAGAGATTTCTGGCAAGACAATATCCGATTTTTTTTTTAGCTGTGGCACAGAAACAGGTGAAACAATCATAACAAGAACAACTAATTCATGGAGGAAATCAAGCCAGCAAACTTGCCAAACAACAACAGCTGAGGTTCATAACAACATACTCACAGAGTGCCACACAAGTTCGCAAAATCTTGGAAAACCACTGGGCAATTTTACAAATGGACCCAATAGTGGGGGAAATCATGGGACAATACCCGTTAATGACTTTCAGAAGAACAGCAATTCTAAGGGATAAATTAACGCATAGTCATTTCCAAACTACAAAAACAAACTGGCTACAGAAAAATGGCTTTTGTAAATGCAGCAGCTCTAAGGCATGTAAAATTGGGGTGAATAAGAAAGAGTACTCAACAAATACTGGTATGGAGAGAGTGATACGTAAGCACTTGAATTGTAAAAGTCGATTCACAGTATATGTGATTGAATGCCCTTGTGGGTTGAAATATGTTGGCAGTACCATATGTGAGACTAAAAAGCGAATTTTAGAACATATTCGAGCAACTATCAATATAGATAGGAGCTATGCAACAGCGAGACATATGGAACAGAAACATGATAGCCAGTGGGAACTTATGACATTCTATGTAATTGATCAGGTACCAAAATCAGAACGTGGTGGTGACAGAGAAAAGAAATTGCGTCAACTGGAATCTAGACATATACTTGATATCCGATCTCGCACCCCGCTAGGTTTAAATCAAGATGAAGAGTTATTTGTACACCTATAAGGTTTGTCACAGCTCATAAGATGTTGGCATTCACTTATTTTATTTTATTTTATTTCATCAATTGACAAGATGCTCTCTTTCCCGTTGTCATTTGTCAGATAGACATAATTTTGGCGCTATAAAAACAAGTTGACTGAAGGAGTAATATCCAAACATTAATATTCTTAGATCAGAGGTGTAGAACTTAGTGAGGGCCTTCTTTAATAAGAAACTTTGGGAATTGTGCTATTGTAGGTAATATGCAATAAATTAATATGAATCCAATGTGAATATAAATTAATAATTAATGAGGGCCCCTATAATTTTTGATAATTTTTGTTAATACACCTCAGAAATTGTTTTGAAGTCTCCATTAGTCGCTGAAACGAGATTTCATAATATATATTCAAAAATAATTTGATTCAATGACATGTTATAAACTACATATACCAGAATGCATTGCAATGTGGAATTTAGTGAAAAACACTCTGGAGTGTAGTTAAAACACTGTTATAATTTGATAAACATGTATATAGAAAAGCGTTTAATTTTTCCTTGTTAAAGTGTACATATTTAGTGATGTTATGGAGTAACTTTTGATATGTGGTGTAACTTTGAGTATTTTTTCTGTTACTTTGGAGTATTTTATTTAAAGCGCTAAAATTAGTACACAGGAAACACCTGTGAACAAGGTCCGGTGAGACCGAAACGCGTCAGGGGATTCCTGTTTGTTTGTTTATGATCTCACTAATGTATTAAAGTTAAAGTATTTTTTTGGCACAACGACAGAGTGCGGTTTTCTCTTGCCTAAATAGAAAGAGAATCTTGTTTTCTGAAATATGGTTGTCCTGCCTCAAACCAGCACCACCGGAGAATCAAGTGCGCCGTAACACGCTATTCAGGACATCGTTTCTTATATATATATATATATATATATATATATATATGCACCTCATTAAAGGACAAACTTTGTGAGTGCTTAGTACAATCTACACAAATTGGCAGACAAACATCCAAACAAGGCTTTTTAACATGTGGTTCATGCAAAGCTTGTAAATATAGTAGTAGCTGTCATAAAATACAGCTATCGAAACAAACAAGACCATACATGATTAAAAAACATCTGACTTGTAATTCAGTATTTATGCATTAGGCTGTCCATGTCAAAAATATTACATTGGCAGCACAATTCAGAAAGCTAAAAAACAAGTGCTTGAACACATGAGAGCTATATTAAATGAAGATAAACAGTATCCAATTGCTAGACATTTTGCTTTGACCCTTCATAAAAACACCAAGTTCTGTGTTTTGGACAGTATCCCTATCCATTTGAGAGGAGGAAACAGGGAGCAGGACTTAAGGAGATTGGAATCTAAACTCATTATCCAATATATAGAACTATTCATCCAGGAGGACTGAATCTGGATGAAGAATTATCAGTGCATCTAGGTTGAATTTTTAATTGCAATCAGAATTTCAGGTGCTAAAAAATAAAACATAAAAAATATTTTTTTTCATATAGTTTGGGCATTAGGTTTTAGTGGGTAAGAAATGTGATTTTCTAATAGTTTGAATATGAATTTCATTTTTTCATCTTTATTTTTGTATTTATTAGGGTGAAGATGAAGCTGGGATAGAAGCACTGGAATACAGGAGAGCTAATATATATGAACCCTATTTTGGCCATTTGGAGCTTTAATAGATTGGAATCAATAAGTGACTTTGAAGTAGGAAGCTGTTTTCTCTCATATTGTGAAAGGGAATTATAATTTTGGAACTGAGTAATTAGTGTGTATTGGAATGATTAAGCTAAAAATGAAAACAATGTATCTGTATCTTTGTTTGAGATAGTATATGCGATTTAGCTACTGTGTATTTATCATTATTATTGTAGCCTCAGATTAAAATGCAGCATACTACTAGCTAAATGCTTAGTTTGTTAATTGAGATCTAATATTGTTTATTTTTTATTTTTTATTTTTTATTTTTTATTTTTTATTCTTATTTTTATTCCTAGTCATTCTAAAAAGAATTGTACAATGATTTAGTAAGTAAGAGAATTTACAGTGAACTCACAGCACTTATATTTTTATATACTGTTGTATTAGTTGAATCTATGTAGAATATGAAACGTTCCAATATGGCGACATGTTTTTCGAAATTGTGTTTGCATGTGTTTGTCTGTCATTTATGTCAGTTATCACATTTAAGTTTACTTTATAAATGTCATTGAAGAGGAAATAACTTGTATTTATCTGTGAGCAAGGAGCGAAGGCTCCGAAATGCGTTGGGTAGTTTGCTGATACATGCCGTTTAAATAAATAAGCTGTTTGGATTTGAGCCACGGTACGTTGCCTTTGTGATGTCTGCATTGCTCGTGAACAGGCAACGCGTTTCGTTTGATACATATATATATATATATATATATATATGTATATATATATATATATATATATACACACACACACACACAAATATATATATATATATATATATATATATATATATATATATATATATACACATATATATATATATATATTTATGTTTCAGGCTACTCACTGCACTAAGCACTTCACGTTCACTTTATTTAGTACTGGTGGGTACGGGTATGAGATGGATGCTCTGCTTCACTTACTGGGGTACCTTGGATGAGCGGTCAAGGCCTAGTTCAAAAGAAGAAATGGCGTGAAGGTTGGGGCTAAATACCCCAAAAGACAGCAATGATCATCATAATGATGATAAAATGTCTTGCCAGCTTTGCAATTTAGTTAAAAAGAATAACACTCTTTTAACACTTTAATAAATATGTGCAGTAAAACTGTTCATCTCAGGTCGAAATTATTCCGCTATAGATCAATCACTTGCCTAATTGGAACTTCAACAGTGTTAAGGAAACAAAAATAGAAGTAGACAAACCTTTTCTAGTGCTTAAAACAAAACAGATTCCTCACCAAACCATACACACCTAACCCCTCTTATAATTCAGAAAAGAGGTCAATGGTCATGTGTTTATCTTTTTTTAATTCAATCTTTATTAACATTATGCAGAAACCCATGAGACAGTCAAAAGTTTCATACTCAACCTCCATTAGAATAAAAGTCAAACAGTATTTGCACACTTAAAGCATACATTGTTGTAAGACCTGTGTGCGTGCCCCTAGGAACATTAGCCTATAGGTGATTCACTGTCACAGGGCATGCCCATCATCAGTAGGGGGTGTGCATGTATGCAGTGCTGTGACTTCTACTGAACCACTACCACACAGAGTAGTATAAGGTGTGCAGCCAAATCAAGAAAGGAAAGGGTAAAAGTTGTACAGGGAAGAGAAAGTGGGATAAAAAATGATTAGGTGGGAGTAAGAAAGGGGGACAGATCCCTAGCCCAAGGCTCCATGTGGGGGAAGGAAAACATGGGATGATATAACTATTGGATAGACTAATGGCAGCAGGGCTGGACTTGGAATCCAAAGCAGCCCTGGCAATTTTGTCAGCCCAGTCTCCCGGGGGCGAGGGGTTTGACAAAGCACTGCTGCTTTTGTTCCTTTGTGACTGGCCTATATTGCAGCTGAAACTGGTGAAAACCAGCCCCACCCTTCCAGCCTCCCGGGGAAATGCCTGATGCCCACTACAGCCAGTCTGGCCCTGAATTTCAGCCTCGAAGAAGTCACATAGGTTGGGCCTCAGCAACACTAACGTGTAACTTTTTTGGTCCCCAACCAGGCTCATAGGTGCTGGAACTATGGGTGCTGGGGATGCTGCAGCACCTCTGAATAACCATGCTGGCATTCATGGGAAAGAGCAATAAAGATGCATTTAAATTTTGCCTTTATCTTGTGACAGGGTCAAATGTAAGGCATTGTCTTCTGACAAATTCATTCAGTTTGGTGTTTGCTTTTCTTTCTCTGACTGCAATGGGAGAAGATTTTGTAAAGTGACAATCTTGAAGGGGTACAGTCAGTGTGAAAGGAAAGGCTAAAAGATGTAATTTTTTCTAGCATGCAACAAAAACATTAATACCTGTAAAAGAAGTCTATACATATTTCAAAGTATTTCAACAGTTAGGGAAGAACCCATAAAGAACTTTCTTTTATAATTCTGATATGTGATGGAAGCAAAGGTTTTGGTAGGATCAAAACAAATTAAAACACTTTATTTAGTGATGTGCAAATGATAAACATTCACTAAAATTCGATTTCCACATAGCATCACTCGTGCACTTTATAGTTTTATCAGTAAAGTTGCATGTCTGCACAAATTTAGTAGCAATTTCAATGAAAATGTGGCCTGTAAACGACAGTGTGCTACCACACCAAAAATAGTATTATATTTGTGACAGTGTGCGCCAAACTGCTTCAGAGCCTACATAACACATTCTTACCACCGTCCTACTGAATGGTCGTGGTTAATTTTATGTGATGATTGGGTTGTCACACTCCTTATGATTCCACTGATGTAACGTTGATGGCAACACCCCACTCTTAAAATAGTTTCAGTGCCACTGAGTAGGTTTACTACAAAAATATACGTCCAGCAGGTGAAATGGGCTGGTGAAAAGGGGTTAGCAGTCTACCAAGCTCCTCTTCGTATGTCAAAGTTTTTGTCAGGATCTATCCGGAATCTTCTCCATTATAAGATGTCTGGTGCCTCATTTGGCCCAAATAGTTCATGCAAATCTTCTGATGGCTCAGGTACCCTGTTGCCATCGAATCTTCATCCTGCCATTATGCTTTACTTAATTTCTATGCCTCTGCATCTTTAAACTCCCCTCTAGAGCTGTTCATATAGCGGATCATCTCTCTCTAGTTTTCTTGTTCCACTGCTGCGTGGTGTATGCCTGCTGAGTCCTATAGATTTTTTAAGGCAAAGTAGGTGCACTCATATTCTCTTCCTAAATGATTATTGTCCCCAGTGCTGACATCACCTAGGATCGGACTGGGACAGAAAAATAGGCACCAAAATAAAAGTGGGCACAGTTAACGAACCAGATCGCTAAAAAGTTGCTCACATTTGCAAATCATGCCAGTTTTGAAGACACACTGTATGGGGATTTTTCAATGTTTGGGAGATTCCATACATTTGTCTTTTCGACACCTAATGTTTGTTGCAGAGAAATCAGCAGTAAAAATTGGCCAACTTGGCCATAAAACAAGCCCATAAACTGCTAAAAAAGACGGTTCACACACTGATCTGTTCAACCAGACCATGTGGTATCGCCTAATTGCCCTAGAGGCTGGTCCGACCCTTTCATCACCAGGTGGCAGATGATGTATCTGGTCCAACCTGATGCCATTATAGTCTCTTTGGTCTGCAACAAGTTACTCTAATGGTTCCAACATGGTCCTCATACACCAGTTTTTGCGCCAGCATCTACATAGATCTTCTCCAGCGATCTGCACTATGTCCTAAAGCTACATCTTCTTTATTTATAATTGTTATTTTCCCCCACCCTACGCAACTCAAGCATAATCATCTCACTATAACTCACAGTGCAAGCAGGGTGAGGTTTACCAATCCGCTGATTGGTACCTTCTTGGGCATTTCCCTTTCTTCTTCTGCCCTTACTCCTTGGGGTGGCATGCAGTACTCTCCAGAATGCCTGAGACCACTTGTGGAACGTTTTGTCATCCCATTCATGTTGTTGTTGTCCCTCCACCAGTGAGGAATGCACTTGCAGGTATCTATATGGCACTGCAGAAGCTGAAGTTCATGAATTGTGTGAGAGGAGAGACTTCGTGTCCGCAGTTTTATGGTTATACATGTGGAGAATTTTCAAACAAGAGTTGGATAATAACTACTTGCCAGAAAAAGCTACTGGGACGACTCATTTCCAGAAAAATCTATTGAGAGTGCTGACAGGCGCTGATGGTCTTCCTGTCAGGCTCCCACAACCAGATCAGAGCACAGCACTGGCAGCTCCCAGAGAGATTGTCTGCCATTAGAGCCCCCCAGCCCCAGCACTCTAGGCACTCTTGTTTCACAGCTTGGCCTCCTCAAACGCACCAGAGAATTCAGCACTCGGACCGCACATGAAACCCAACCAGAGTCTCACCGGTCCTTTTAAATCCCACAACTCTTTCTCTTAAAAACCCTTCACTCTCCCTCCATTTATCTTTTGGGTGATCTCAGAATGCTCCCCAAAGCCACGAGAATAGTAAATGCTTTTCACCCCCCTTGATCTATTTGCAGCGTTCCACTGCTTCTCAGAGCACGGCCATGTTTCATATTTGCACTTTCCAATAGATAAAATAAAATACATAATAAAAGCTCGTCTGTATTTTAAGAGGTTTCTCACAGCAGTGTCAGACTGTGCACCAGCTCCCAGCATCCTCCGTTTCACAAGACCCTTTTTACGAGGCAGGAATGCGCAATGCTATCTGCACAAAGAAAGCCCCTTCCTCTTAAGAATATCAGCCTCTCTCTACAGAGCTAATGGCAATGGTATATGTCTCTCAGCGCCCTCCTTTCTAAAATATGTCCCATTAGAAATTGACACCACCCTTGTCATCTGTCTCTGTCAGATGGTGCCTGCTTTTACTGAGCATTCTGTTCATACAGGGCGGCTACAGTAGCCACGTCTCAGAGCTCTCTTTCACACGACATTTTCTTTCACCGGTGTGTGTGATAAATGACACGTATTTCAGACCAGACAGAAGAGAAGACCAAATACATCACTGAAAGACACTAGCACATTGTATTGGTTGCCTCTCTCTGACACATTAGTAATAATTCAGTTTCTTGAAACCTTACTTCGCTGTTACGGTTGGGTGGCAGAAAGGGTGGAGGGGTGAAGGAGTAGTAGGGCATAAATCATCAAAATCTTAAATCGGTGGATTAATTAACAAAGGTAGTATGCATTTATGTCACATGGAATGACAGGGTGACCAGATTTTAAAGTAAAACAACTGGACATTTAGCAAAAAATAGAAGAAGGACTACCATTTTACTTCAACTGAGTGCACAGAATGACAGCGATCATCAGCATTCAGTTACAGAAGAAGCACTAACAACATAAATAAACGGACGAAGCAGGTCTCCAAGCGGGTGTATTCGTGAAATGGAACGAGCCAGGATGAGGGATAGGCCAGGGGTATAGGACTGGACGGAGGTTAGGAAAAGTACTTAAGGGTCAGAAAGGGCATAGTCAGCCTCTTCCTGTCTCCACCTGGCTATCAGGGAATGTTCTTTTCAGGGCAGGGTGAGTGATGGACATGTATGAGGCCATGCCCGAGGCCTTGCTCATGCTGGGAGAGGCCAGGCAGGTTGATCTCTTAATGCCTGGGGTCCTGGAGCAGGCATGGGTGCGGATGAGTCGACTGACCCGTGCGGCATCGGGTGGTGTCACGCTGCAATAGCGGCCTGTTCTCCTCACAGGAGGTCAAAAAGTAAGAAAGGAGGGGCAGCGACCTGCAGCACCCCCTAAATGATTGGCAGCTAGGCGGCACAGTTTGCTGGCTTAAAAGGCAACAGTACAGTGGGAAGGTCCACGCGGAGCTCAAAGCAGTTTGGGGGAGTGGGGCCAAAACTGGGGAGGAGCGTGCTGGTTGGTACGAGGTCTGATTTGGCTGTTGTGTTTGCAGAGGCACAGGGGGCTAAAATACATCAGTTACAGACAGTGAGTTCATCCCATTAGGGGCAGGAGCAGGCAGGTGGGCCTGCGACCAGCATGTCCACCAGAAAAAAGAAGCTGGGGGAGTCCCAAACCAGCCAAGGGTGAAGCCAGAGGGGGAGTGTGCAGACTCAGTGTGGGAGGGTGCAACAGGGCTGGATGTGGCACTGAGGCTGGCGGGGCTACAGTCTATACAGCAATCACAGTGGCTGATGGTAAGCCTGTAGGCAAGGATTAAAGAACAGCACTAGTTCTTAAGGGACGCAGAAGAATGATGGGAGCACTTATGCAGGAAGAGGGAGGCAGCTGTTGAGTGGGGACACACGATAAAGAAAGTGAAAAAACATGCCAGGAGGTGAAGGATTTGCAGCCAGGCCTGGGGGCGGAGGTGGGGGGGGGGCATTGATTGTGGCTGCCAGACAGTGACAAGGGACCCTCAGTGACAGGAGGAGCTGGTATGGCTCGAGGGGCCGGTGGTGCAGGATCCCCTTCAGGTTGGCGCAGCCTGGAGGGTGATGAAGAGATAATGCCAGCAGACGTGATTGGCAGACACTTGGCGATCCTGATGGGGTGCAACATGCCTCAAGACGTTAGCCTGAAGAGGTGGGGATGGCAGGGCTCAGTTGTTATGTATAGACATTCCAGTGAAGGAAGGGTCCAAGGAGGAGGTGTGGGAATTGGCACGTCGGTCCAGTGTGCCTATCACCATGGAGAACTGGACATCCGCTTTTTTTTATATATGCCAGCATTTATTAGAAGAGACACGAGGACAGTGCAATTGTACTTTTTAAATACATGGATATTATCCGGAAGGCGCAGATGCATTTTGGTGGTTATGCATGGCTTAGTTACGATGAGGAGTTCAGGACTAGAGCCAGCATTAATCCTGACAAACCGTAGGGGGATGTGGAGTCAGAATTGTGGCTACAGTGCATGTCCTTGACCCAGCCAACAGTCACCACTCATGCAGCTGGGGGACTTCCTGTCACTTACTCCTCCTGTTATACACATCACACTCAACAGGGGAAGGTTATGTGCCAGAAAGTACAGGAACCAATGTGGGGGCATGCTGGAACTTTAATAAGGGTTTCTGCTCCAGACACCCTGCAAATTCAACCATGAATGTTCCAGTTGTGGGGGGAGACACTCCGTTATGCAGTGCTTTACCCTGGCCAGCATAGTGGAAGAATGGCAGGTGCCAAGGGGGAGGGGACACTAAGGACCTACTAGCCGTAAGGTCCCCTACACCTGTTAGGGTAGAGAGACTGAGTCCCTGGCTAGAAGTAAACCCTGACAGAGAGGCAGCTTTGAAATTGGAATGGGGTTTTTGGGAAGGTTTTTGTGCGGGATTTCAAGGACCAAAGGGACGCAGGAGGGCAGACAACCTCAGATCAGAAAAGGATTCACCAGAGGTAGTTGTAACTAAATTAAAGAAAGAAGTTGAGGAGGGGAGAATTGTAGGCCCTTTCTATGACTGGTCCCTTGAGGACTTGATGATCAACCCCCCAGGGGTGCTGCCCAAGAAAGAGGACAGGAAGAACAGAATGATATACCACCTGTCTTGGCCAGAGGGCGCCTCAGTAAACAATTTCATTACCACAGATGACACAAAGGTGGTGTATGCCTCAGTGGATGATGCAGTGCACTTGGTGAGGCAGTGCAGGGGGCTGAAATAGCTAAATGCAACATCAAATTTGTCTTCTTTTGGATTTTGCCCATGCATCCGGACGATTTTCCATTGTTGAGCATGCAATATGGAGTGGCGATGTATGTGGACAGAGTGTTGCCCATGAATTGTGCCATACCATGCACCTCGTTCGAGGCTTTCAGTACATTCTTGAAATGGACATTTTCAAAGAGCAGTGGCCATCAAGAGCTGTCCCACTATTTGGATGACTTTTTATTTGTATGCAGAAGGAATACCCGTGAGTGCCGCAAGGCGGAGCAACATTTTGAGGAGTTGGCTGGTGATATGGGAGTCCCCTTGTCCCCAGAGAAAACAGAGGCCCCAGTAAGATTTTGACATTTTTGGGTATTGAGTTGGGCACAGAGGCATTGGTGGCAAGGTTGCCATGTGAGAAGGTGCAAGAGATTAAACCGTTTTTGGATTAAGTGATTGGTCTGATGAGATTGGAGCTGAGGAAAGTGCAGAAGCTATCAGGTTCCTGAATTTTGCATGTATAGTGGTGAGAGGTGAATGGACTTTTTGTAGAGAGCTGAGCATATCAATGTGGCGTGCTGTTTTGCCACACTAAGAGAGTTTATTTCTTTGGCGGTCATTGTGGAACTTTGTATCTGCAGGACCTTCTTGAAGGATTTCAGTGGAGTGTCATTGTTGTTTCAGGAAGGCAATACAGTTTAGCAAGTGTAGATTTTCCCTGATGCAGCTGGAGCACAATTTTGGACTGTTTTGGGATGGACAGTGCTTTGCGGAGAGGTGGCCACCACATTGATTTAACAGGTTAGGAGCATTGCCTTCATGGAGGTTTTGCCACTGCTGGTGGCTGTGACAGTGTGGGGCAGTGAATTGACGAACAGGACCGTGATGTTCAATGTTGACAACATGACCGTGGTGGACTTTGTGAACAGACAGAGGGAGAAATACCTGAAAGTTCTGTGACTGTTGAGGCCGTACATGCTGCACTGCTTGCAACTGAACATTGTTTCAGGGCTAAACATGTGCCAGGGTGAACAATGAAATAGCAGATTCCTTATCTCGTTCAAAGTGGTAACTTCCACAGCCCAGCACCAAGCATGGAGGACTGCAAGACACCCTTACCTGATAGCATTTGGGCATGGAGGGAATGAGAATGTTTGAGATGGTGGAGAAATCTTTAGCAGAGTCTACAAAGAGGAGTTACTGACTAGTATGAAAGGAGTTTAAGACTTTTAAAGGGAGCACCCAGAGGCTGACAAGGAAAGAATAGAGAAGCAGGGAAGACAGAGTTATACATTTTGTTTTGTATTCAATTGATAAAGGTTTATCACCCACCACTACTGCGGGCAAATTGGCTGGTGTTTTCTTTTATGGGAAGTTGTTCTGGGGTTTTGACCCAGTGAGGGATGACATTGTGGGGAAGATCCTCAAAAGGTGGGACAGAAAAAAGGAATGATGGGATGCTAGTTTGAGAAACGCCATAACGTTTGGGTTGTTACTACGCACTGTGTCTGTTTTTGCCTGATGGTTGTTAGGATGAGTTTGAAGGGGCACTTTTCAGGTTATGCATAATATGGATGTTCTTTGGCACGTTTAGGGTGTCAGAGCTGCTGGGGTCCATCCGGGTTCCAGGAGTGCTGCATAGTGAGATTTGTCTGGAAAAGACAGTACCTGATGATATGGTTGAGGAGCTCCAAGACAGATCAGGTGGGGAGGAGGAAGTGGGTGTGGCTGCGAAAAGGGTGTAAAGCTGAGGTGTGCCCAGTCGAGCAGAGGCGCAGATTTCTTGAGTGGCCGGGGTGAAGGCAGAGTATGGTATTCTGTCTTGAAGGAGGACAAGAGTTACAGCATTCCAACTCTTAGCAGTGCCGCACAAAGCGTTGAGTGAATTAGGGATGGACTCAGCTAGATTTGAGATACATTCGTTCAGGATTGGGGCAGCAATGGCTGTGGAGCAGCTGAGATGAGACTGGAACCAGATTTGGAGAATAGGCAGGTGGCGTTCCAGGTGCAGTGAGCGCTATGTGCAGAAATAGGGGAGGTAGGGGTGAGGGTGGTTGAGGTGTACTGAGACTATTAAAGCCTTGTTTTTGCCATTATGGTGAATGAATAGTCCAGGGAGGAGCAAAATGGTGACATGGATAGTTGGACACTCTTTTGTGCACTGGCCAGCTAAGTATGCAGGCCAGCTCATCTATGGATGGAAACTTACAGTACCCAGTTGCAGGCACGAGGTACTATGGTGGGGTTGTGGATGCATTGGGGCGATATTTTGCGTTTTTTGCCAAAATTGGTTTCACAGAGGGGATGCTCGGATATGCTCCATGTGCATTTGAAGGGAAATTATCTGGTGCAATTGTCAGGCTTGACGTTACTGCAGCACATGGAGCAAGATTTGTAGTTGATCCAGGCATGTTCGGTATGATGGAGTTTGTTCCTAGGCGACAGTGGACAGGGGCTTTAAATCATTGGGCCATAGACAAGGCCAGAATAAAACTCAACAGAGCCATGAGGGTTTTTTTTGCATGTCTACGGACATTAAGGTGATAGCTCCTGGGGGCATCAAAGAAGAAGAGCGGCTTCTCTTTAGAGATGATGGAGTACATTTGTCACAGTTTGGAAATGCATATTATATGATGGAGATGAGGGATGTGGTTGGTAAGCTGTGGAATGAGTAGATTTGGTGCAAAGGAGTGTACAGGTAGACACATAAGACGGACGTGAAGCGGGGGGCAGTAACCCTATGTGGTTTCCTATATGGCGGTAGTTGGGGGAATGTATAGTCAGATGTGGGCGTATTCAATCCTGGGGGCGGCAGAATGAGTAGAGCACAGGGTAAGGAAGACGGTGTGCAGAGTTGTTGGAACAGGACAAGGAGGCTTCATTTGAGAATGTATGTTAGGGTAAGTGAGAGAGAAAGAGGTAAATGGATGGAGGCCAGTGAGTGAAAGGGAAAAAATGAGGACAATGTATGGGGCGTTGGGGTGAAAGATTGGTGCCAAGTGTGAATTGTTTGGAGAAGAAAGGGATGTTATTAAGTGGTTTGATGTTATGTTAATGTTGTATTGGAGTTAACAAACAGCTTTCAACATTGTTCTAATAAATGGCCCTGCTTCATTGTGGTACAGCGTGTGATCATTTCACGAACTAAGGGCCATATGTACGAACACTTTTTCCCATAGACACAGAATGGGGAAAAACCTTTGCTACATCTGGCCCTAAGGAACTAATTTGCTAGATGTAAACATGTTGACCATGTATGAAATTCAGAACTAAACCAGATGTTCATATCTATTTAATTATGGATGAAACACAGAAAGCATTTGAGGCAAAAAATAAGTTTGTATTTAAAGAATAATATGTGGTTTTATAAATATTTATTACATAATATGAAATGAACACTCCTATGTTTCCTGGGCTTAAGTATAATTAGCGAGTCCAGTCGACGTGCCTCTCTTTGCATTACAGCACTTGTGGACATTTTACCTAATTAATAAATAAGGTCTGCAAACACCAGAATGCAAAGAAAAAACGTGGACTGGGTGAGCTGCCAGGAAAGGACCTGTAAAACTTGAAAGCTCTGTGAAGTGAAGAAATGTACATACCTACTATTAAATGTACAGGAAGAAAATCCCAAATAACTTTAGGAAACTATGGCCCAGATTTATATTGAAGTGGCGCAGCGTGGTGCTGTGCCAAACATAGCAGCGCAGTAGTGGGCCACTTTTCATACGCAGAGGTGCGTCGTATTTAGAGGAATATGGCGCACCCCTGTGTTTCCCCATGCACTGGTTTAAGCTACCTGGTGCAAACACAGGCCTTTTTGCACCATAGTGCAAGGGTATCTGCGTTGAGGGGATCAATTGTTTCTGTGCAGGAAGGTGTCCCTTCCTGCACATAAACAATCTAAAATGGCAATTGGGCACTTCTATGTGTGCTGCACAATGCAGCACACATAGAAGTACCAAAGTGTCATTTTGAATGATTGTTTATGTGCAGGAGTGGGGCAGCACTAGGGGCTCTTAAATATGCCCCGATTAACTCTTAAACACTTATCCTTTATATTTCAGTTGCACATTTCCATGAGCCTTGTGAACATATTATGTTTTTACTGGCAGGGCTCTGAATTGACCACTTCACTCCTTGAGCACTACAGAAAAACAAATAATAAAAGTATAATCACAATTTGAATTTCAAAAAGACCATTTTACATTTCAGTTTGCTTTTTGTAACACATATATTTTCCTCACATCAAGACGAAATTGAGGCTGGATTTGATTTCAAGCGTCAACATTTTTAGACATAACGATGATACTCGTACTTTTATTTATTTAAATGCATTCGGTCCAGAAAGTTTGGACCATTTAAAATTAAAAAGAAAAGCACAGTCTTACATAGTTGTATAAAATCCATTGGAATCGCAATAACTCGTCATAATTCATAATAACAGTCATTCGTAATACTATAAAAATCTAGTAATCAACTGACATATAAAATATTTCAGTAAAATCCTTACAACTAAAATTAAAATCAGACTTAAAATACGACAATTGGCAAGTTTTGACATAAGAAAAACATCTCTGTAAGCTTGTGCGGTCACAGTTTGCTCCTAAAAAGGTCGGGAATTCTTGCTAAAATACAGGAAAGGATGTTGCATATAAGTTAGTACATTCAGAATGATAACAGGGTACCTGGCATATATTAGAAAATAAAAGAAAGAACGAAGAGATATGGATCTGGTTAAAATCTCCCTCTATAAACAAACAAAGGCTCAGCCTAGAGCTCTAGGGGCCCTCCACCGAAATGAGCCTACGACGAATACACCAAGCCTCCGATAAAAATTTGGTAACTGAGGAGGCAACCAGTGTGGATGTTTTATATTTGCATATTCTGGTGGCATTGGCTCTGTCCAACAGTGATAGATTTTTACAGAGGGGGATAATCCACTTTCCTCTAGGGCTCTTGTATGAGGGACAGAAAAACAGAATATGCTCAATTGTTTCTTTATAATGAGGGCAAGATATGCATCTATCAGTCGAAGGGACGCTGGATGACCAGTGGGTCGTATAAATATTAATCGGCAGGGAACCATATCTAAGCTGTAGATCAGTGGTTCCCAACCTGTGGGCCGGGGACCCCTGGGGGTCCGCGAATCTTCCTCAGGGGGTCCGCGACTGCTTAAAAAAAATAATAATATTAGGTCCCAGCTATCAGAAATGACTCAGTGGGGGTCCTCGGGTTCCAATAATGATTCAGTGGGGGTCCCCGGGCTCCAGTACTGATAAAATGGGGGTCCACAGAAGTCAGAAGGTTGGGAACCACTGCTGTAGATAAAGGGCACGAGCATATGGTGGCATGGGGAGGTTCATAAAAGTCTCAGGCCAAGGTTCGTGTTTGAATTGAAGGAATTCTATTGTTAACCTACCCAGCCCCTTTTGGCGCAGTGTATCTTCGTTGGCTTTTTCCCAGTATCTTCTTTTAACAAGTCGTCTCGCCTTATTGGGAATCAGTTCCGGATGTTCCCAGTAATGGGGGAGACCTATTTTAACCCAAGCAGATTTCATCTCCTGCAGCCATTGAATTTTAGTCGGGCCCTGAGGAGTAGCTATGAGTTCCCTCACCGGCACCCTGTATGATTCGAGTTCGGGAGTTATCCAAAGGCGGATCCAATAGGAAAGCGGTCTCAGGGCCACTATGGTTTTAATGCTGTTTAACCCTAAGTCGAGCCTGAGAGGAATCATTGGGGTACCTACCCCTAACCGGGAAACCTGTCTAAGGAAGTTGTTTTCTTTTGTTTGTAAAATATCCAATCTCCTATGTAATCCCCAGAGTTCTGCTCCATACAGGGCCGCCGCACGGATTTGGACATTATAAATCTCGGCAATTATAATCAAAGGGGAACTCAGAGCCTTTCTGGACCTACGAACTAGGGCCCCACCTTTTTGACTTAAAATAAGTGCCCCTTTATCAATGGCTGCCTCCCATTTTCCTGTGGTCGATAATCTAATTCACAGATAGTCGAACTCTTCCACTTTCTCCAGCAGTATTGAATTCATTTCGATTCTGGCACGTGGTTGTTTCCTTGAAGAGCTGTATATCATAAATTTCTTTTTTTGCATTGACATCAAGCCCAAAATCCCTACAGAAAGCACAAAATTGGCTGACCAGATTTTGGATCCCCACATGAGATTTAGCTAGCAAAATTGTATCGTCCGCGTACAATAAACAGGGGATTTTTTCCCCAGCCAATTTAGGCGAGTCGTTTATGCAATTCTCCAAATAACGGATACAATTATTGATATAAAGCAAAAAAAGGGTAGGAGCCAGAACGCACCCCTGCCGGACACCTCTATTAATAGCCACAGGATCTGTCAATTCACCCTCCTTGCCACATCTAATTAGGGCATAGGTGTTGTCATGAAGCCGGGTGATAAGACTCAAGAGACCTGAAGGAACCCCCATGTTGGAGAGTGTTGACCATAGCATATTCCTGGGGATCAGATCAAATGCAGCTCTCAAGTCTATAAAGACCACGTACAGATTTCCCCCACTAAGTCCACATTCTTCCATTTAATTGCCAGGAATCTCAGGACTTGGTCGACAGTGCTCACAGCAGGTCTGAACCCTGCTTGTAGATCAGATAGGGCATTAGATTCCATGATCCATTCATCGAGGTGGCACAAAAATGTGTTTGGCATACATTTTTTGAAAATTATCTAGGAGACTGTTCAGACGATAATTAGCTGGAATATTGGGGCAACCTTTTTTAAAGATGGGGACTATCTCAGCCCCTTTCCATGAGTGAGGGATAGGGGCTCCAGCTGCGATTGCATTGCAAATTCGATTGAGATAAGGAGCCCATATGTCAGGTCTTGTCTTGTATAAATCGCCCGGAATCTTATCAGAACCTGGAGCCTTTCCCCAATTTAGTGAATTTATAGCGGCACTTGTTTCAGCTAAAGTAAATAAGATTGGGGTAGCGTCTTGGGATATTGGAACATCGAGGGACCTAAAGGATACCTCGGGAGGACCTGCATATAGTTGGCCAAAATGCTCAACCCAGGTTGCAGGAAGAATTGATGTGCCAGGTACAGAGGCAGAGTCTCCACAGTTTTATGCTATTATTTTCCAAAATGCTGGAGGTATCTTTTGATTTAGCGGTTTCCAGGATAGCTACCCATCTAGCCTCTTCCCAGCTTCTGCGTGCCTTGGTACATTCGTTCTTATAATCTTTTCTGGCTGTTCTTATAGATTCAACTTGGCCTGTTTTTAGAGCTTTCAATAAAGTGAGCTGTGCTTCCCTACATAAATTATTAAACCACCGTGCCCGGCACTTTTTCTTGGGATTACTGGTGATCTCTTTTGTGAAAAGGTGTTTTAGGGAATCAAACAATTTACTGTGGGCTGCTAAAAGCCTATCACCCTCATCATCTTCTTTGTAATGAAGCATACACTCCATTTGATTGGCTAGCAGTTTGTATATTGATGAGAGATGCTCGGGGATGTAGTTACAAACTCCCATTTTAAATTCCGTCTATTATTTGATAAAGCTAATTGATGGGCATAAAGCTTAGAATGGGGTGTCTCAAGTAAAGGGAATAGGCCTCTAGTCGATAGAATCAATGGGTTGTGGTCACTCTCTTCATGCTCTTGTACTCTCATATCAACCATGTGGCCCCACAGTCTAATATCGAGGAGTATATAATCAATCTGACTTCTGGACCTTCCTCGTTTGAAAGTGGGCTGCAGATCTGTGTCAGAGCAGGAGCGACCATTGCAGGCTCAAAGGCCATAAGTTATTGTAATATCAGCCACTAAACAAGCTGTTTTGTTCAATCTCGGCCTTTTGTTAGAGACTAGCTGTGGAATCCCCCAATAGGCATCCTCTTCTTGGTATATCTCTTGAACCAGGGGGTTGGGCTCAAATGTGACGTAAAAGTCCCCTCCAATCAGAATAAAGTGAGAAATATTATTTTTAAGTAAGCTATCCAATAAAAATAGAGCATCGTGATCTACAAGGGTGCCCTCACTCCTGTTATAAACATTGATTATTAGTAAAGGTTTCTCCTCGGGGATCATTAACAATAGGGCCTGTAGGTCAGGGCAGCCCGTATCTATTGCCACAGCTTTACTTCTGAGAGAACTACTTAACCATATATGCAGCCCTCCCGAAGGTCTCCCAGACGGTGACTTTCGAGCTGGAACCCAATAGCTTCTGAAACCTAGTCTATGTTTGGGACCCATCGCCCAAGTTTCTTGGAATAGACATAGTAGATGTTCGTCAATAAATTGACCCATTCCGAATTTTGCATTTTGCTTTCCAGCCCTGCTATATTCCAACTAAGAACCTTGGCAAGATCATTAGATTTGATATTTCTAGCTTCCTTTGGGGGAATATAGTTGCCTGTATCTATGTTGTCTTGTGTGGTGTACACTTCACAAGGTGCTGGGCCCAATGAAATCATATCTAATGAGGTATCTAAACAATAGAGCCCTGGATCCCTAGAAGTGATTATGGGAGGAGGAGCCCCCTCCTTATTGGCTGAATGAAAAATGTCAGAGGTTCCCCGATTATCAGGGTCCGTCAAAGACAATGGAATTACTAAAGTAGGAACATTAGAGACAGTATGATTAGTGTGCTCAGAAGCAAGAGTGTTGGAATACTCTCCCCACGGGCCATCACATAGTCAATCTATCTCCGAGAGTGACCGTGAAGGATGTCTAGGACCAAGAACAGGGCTGGACCGTGTCACAATGTTGCGGGAAACTTTCCGAAACAATAATAGTTGCCTATTCATGGGTGGCCATACGGACGGATATAATGCTTGAAGTCTACACAGAGAGACCATGCCTACTAAAGGATATGGTCTATCTGCATTTAACGCGAGCTGCCGTACAAGAGCAGGGGAGTCAAAATTGATGACAATACAGTCCCCTGTACTGATCTTTTCTAGAAAACCCACCCACCCAACCCTTCTCACCATCAAGATCGAGGATGTCATGGAGAAAGCAAACCCTGCATTAAGATGTAACCAATGAATAACCTTGTTTTTAAGCTCAGTAAAAGATTCCGGAGATTTGGTTTTAAGTACAGGCACATTAGAAATAACCAAGACATATGGGCATGACTCCGGGGGGAGTTGCAATGTTCTTATTCCAGTTGGACCAATGGTCTGGGTCCTCTGCAAGGAGCCAGAGAGAACATGATCACAAGTAGAATTAAAAGTACCAATACTAGGGACTGGATTTAACGGAAGAGATATCCTTTCTGTGGGATGGACTGGAGCCATCAGCTGAGAAATAATCAAAGTATTTGGTACTCTGACGGAACTGCTTGAATCTTAGTTTAAAGAAGAAAAGTGGCTCTTGCTCATTAGGGCAGGTTGTCTATTAACACTAACCTGCTCATGAGTAGGGTAAGAATGGTAAGAACAGGGTTGGGTGTCTGTAGTGGTAGAGGGTACTGGCTTCTGGGTCTTGATAAAAACTTCTAGTTTCTCCTCTATTGTTTGAAGGCGGGTTGCAATTGGAAGAAGCAACTTAGAGATCTCTTCTCTTATGAGAACCCTAATAGACTCATTTGACTGTTGGTCGCTAGTAAGAAGCGAGGAGGATGGATCCATAACCTTATTAGGAAGCTGAGTCGGAGGGAGGGGACTCAGAGTCCTGGTACGTTTATTTAAAATGACAGGATCCCTAAGTTTCCTTTTGCCCTTGGGATTGGGAATGATGGTGGTAGAGAGCACACTCTTTGAAAAACTCCTGGTCGGCGAAATCAGCGATGCAGATGGAATGGAGTCATTTGGCGTTTTACCCTGAGACTTCTGGAAGGTACCTACAGGGGAAGGGGAAAGGGGGGTCGCTGTAGGTAGAGATCCTATGTGCGAGGTTGACTGTATGGGGAGGTCGTCGTGGGCTACAAAAATAGCTGGAGAAGATGGAACTGCTAAACGGCGCTGCACCAGATCTATTTCTTTCTCTAGAGCCCCGACGTACTTAATTTTGCAAAACTGTAATACAAAGAGCTATGTGTACTATTTTCCAAATAGATATTTTTAAGCAGTCAAAGTTCAAAAGCGCTCACTCAGCAAAATTCTAAAATGACCGTCAATGCTAGCACAATTTCTGCTAACCATTGTAGGCATTGCGTGTCCCTCTGATAGGGGGCATACAATCGGTGCCGCATAGTTGTTTCATTAACATCCAAGGCGCTATATCTCAATTTGTTAGTGTCACTGAGCCTAATTAGGAAGGAATAGTTTTATATTTGTACCTGTAAATAACAGTAACTTTTGCTTGCATGCATTACATTGCATTTCCATTTTTTAGAACTAGCATAAGTGAGTAAACTAAGGGTGAATAACTTACGCCTGTGTAACTCTCAGACTTAAGTTTTCTCTCAAGTGTCACTTGTGGCATTGCCAGGAGTGTGCCAATATGTGGTCCATCTTATCACCCGCGCCTTATCTGACCACTGGCTACTGACAGTTTGTGCTGGCATCTGGTGCCAAGGAAAACACTGCATTTTCTACACTCGAAGAACTCCATCAGTTCAAGGATTTGCACTTTGGACTGAAGCAGTGGCGTAACAAAGGCTCCTCCAGCCCTCACGGTTAAGGGGGGCCTGAACTCCAGGGGGCCCCCTCAGCAGAGTACCCTGTGCATGGGTGGCAGGTCTCTGACTGGGTCCAGAGGGTGGGGCCCTCACTCGATGTACTTTCCAAGGAGCCCCCCTCACATTTTGTTGCGTCACTGGGTTGAAGACTATGATGCCATTGCCCTTGGCAGTACAAGTGTGGTATTGTTGAGGATACAGAAGGAAAAACTGACCTTCAAGGCTAGGAAAGGCTAAGTGAGTCAGTTCTCTGTAGTGTATTTCAGGAATCAGGTGGAATATGGGAAGATTCACCCCTTGGAGACAAAAGTACCAGCTGTTCTGGATTTGGCATCTCCCACTAATCCAGACTCAGTTGAGAGCTTTTCTAGGCCTCAACAGGTGCTACAAGTTCTTTGTGGCAAACGATGCGACCATAGGTGCCTTATCTTGACTGAGGAGTGACCGAAGGCTATGATAACTGGAAGTCTGTATTGTGTAATGCACCAGTTTTGTAGACCCATGTCTACGTTCAAATCTTCATTGTGCAGACAAGTGCTTCCGACAAGAGTGCTGGGGAGGTCATTGACGGGCAATTAACTGAAAATGGCAAGAAGCATTCAGTCACTTTCAGGCTCCTCAGATTTCTGCCTAAGGAGCAGAACTGGGCTGTCAAAAATGCTGGTCCTCTGCAGGTTCAAGCCTTATCTGTTAGGCACCAAGTTTGTAGTCAAGATAAAACCCTCAGGTGGTAGATCGCTTTTAAAATTTAAAGAAGAGAATCACTAGTTAGTCCAATGGTCACACGTTTTACAGGGTTTGGATTGCACCATGGAACACAAGTCAGAACTACAGCACGGGAATGCAGATAAAGATACCTGTTTTCTTAATCAGATGACCGGGCTACTGCATTGGTGGATTAACTCCCAAGGCATTTGGATATAGTGGGGGCAGAGCGGTTATCTTTTGAGATGGAAAAGATTCCCTGCATGGTTCTGGAGAGCATACACCCCTACTGTCTCCAAAGCAAGTTTTTTTACCAGAGGACACAACAATCATGTATGTGTGCTGAGGGCTTTCTTTGAAAAGGGATAAAACCC
Source organism: Pleurodeles waltl (assembly GCF_031143425.1). NCBI lineage: Eukaryota > Metazoa > Chordata > Amphibia > Caudata > Salamandridae > Pleurodeles > Pleurodeles waltl. The sequence goes on from NC_090439.1 coordinate 5,012,014, forward strand.
AGAGCTGGTCTCTGCATTCTAGAGGGCTCACAATGGAGGCCTTTCTCTTTGCCACCTTTCAGGGGGTATTACCTACTGGACTGTTCTGTGTTTTAAAATGTGTCTGTTGGCCTCCTGTGGAACATGGATGACGCTCTGTGTGTGAATTTGTGTGCTACATGTGGTGTGCCCACACTGGAATCCATTGTGATTTCCTGCTCTGGAGCGGTACTTAAGATGAAGGCTCGGAGAGAGCTTAGGACAGCAACGTGAATTGCATGCCTTCTCCCATGCACCTTTGAGGTACTTGCCCCTTTTAGTGGATCATACTGTAGGGTGTGCAAGAGAAGAACCAGAGAGTCCCTTATCCCTGTAGGGAAAGCCCTGCCTTCCTGTTTCATTCTTCTCCAGAGGTGATACTCACATCCTGTTATGGGGTGGTCTCTTCCTTTTGTGTCTTTGTTTGGGATCTTCCCTGACACAAGATGCCTGACTCAACTCCACGTTCTTTTGACACTGTAAAAGAAAGACTACGGCTGCAGTAGTCTGTGAGGAATGCCCATAAGCCAAGAATTAGCGGAGACTGGTTTGAGAGCTGGACGTATGGAATATACAAACTTTGTCTGCAAACTTAGTATAACTAAGTGTGCCGAAATGTCTCTACCAGATTCTATGGTCCAACAGCAGTGGAGGCTGAGGAACGTTTTTGTGCTCCAGGGTGGGGTCACTGATTGCCAACAACTCCTCTTCATCATGAACCTCAAAGTTATTCAACATTCTGGGAGAAGAGCAGTTTGAAGCTTGCTTTGAATGAAGTAGCTGACTGTTGAGGAATTGTGCTGAATGTGATGAATAAGGCATTCCCTTGAGGAAGGGAACTGTTAGAAGCTGAAGCAGAAAGAACTGGAAGCTGCTTGCTGCAGCCCTGTTTTGAGGCAGTGAGACACAATTGCTGCTAAGAAGTGCACAAAAACGGGTGCACCCATGACTGCAGGACACTCGTTGACACCAAAAACACAACACTAGTTTCCCACCAAGTCGACTTAGTGACTGTGACTACTTGGTGCTGAGCACTCATGATCTCATTTTGTGGCCTTATCTGAAGAACCAAAACACCTTGAGAGCCTTGGCACTAGGCCTGGCTCACTGACCACAAACGGTGGAAGCTTCAGCCTCTACCTCGTGATCCCATCCGAGAATGGGGCCTTTGCTTGGTTTGTGTGGTGGGTTTCTAGGCTGCACCAAATGGATGTAGAGGACACAAAATGTGTGCAATGTTGGTTAGGTCATGGCAGGGTCAACACAATCCCACTCTGTGGCCAGTGTAGGGGTGCACACTACTAGAAGCACTAAGGCCCTGAGGGCATTCTTCCAACACTTGCAGACCAAGCCTGCCAAATAACACAGACAAAAAAGCTCAGTGCACATGCGAGGAACCAGTGGAGAACTATTGCTTGGAACTATCCATGCTCTACCTAATCATGATCCCTTATGGGGCATAGATGGGGCTCCTAGATCTTTAATACAGTTTCTGACTTTATTTGGTTAGAAATAAAGTATTTAATTAAAAAAAAGTAACTGCAGTCCTCTAATATACAATACTGAAATAATATTTATACTGACATTTATGCTAATATTTGGAAGTCCTAAATGGATACAAGTTCCTTATTGGCTTTATTTTCATATTAGGAATACATGTCAGGTAAAATAATGAGGAAAGAGAATGGTCTATCACCTTCTGGGTTGAGGTAGGGCCATAAACAATTTTCTAGTGCTTTTGAGATAAGACTCTACTATTCATATTCCATGGGTGTTTCGGGCAATGTTCTCCAACATGGAAACGAGAGTTATTTTCTTAAACCTCAGATCTCTCATTTTACTACTGCTTTGTTTATAGTCTCCAGGCAACAGATCAGTGGTGCCCAACAGTTTGGTGTAAGCATCAAGATTCAGGTGTGCTATATTGTGCCTAGCCTTTGTCCTCGTTTGCCAGTGGCCATAGGGCCAAGAGGTAACAACTCAGTGAGTTGGAGCCCATGGATGTAAGAAATGCCTTTTAATTGGTCCAACACAGTTATAAATGGTAGAGAAAAGTCAGTAAAATGGCAGGTCCCGAAACTTAGGAGCATATTTTAAATGCCCTAGCACCATCTTAGCGCTTCCAGAGCGTCATTTTTTTTAATGCTAAGGTGCCGCCACGCCATATTTACAAAGTGGTGCAATGCATGCATTGTGCCACTTTGTAACCCCTTGGACCACATTTTGCTTGCGCCAGGCATAATGTATGCAAGGAGGGAGTTCCAGCACTAGAAGGCCTGCAAAAATGGTGCAGTGAAATCTTTTAAATTTCATTGGGATCTTGCCATACCATATGATGTCAGAAAGGATGCTGCCACCAAACTACGCAACATGTTGTAAAAACCTAACAAAAACCGCGGACTCCAATACAAACAATGAATGGAAGATGAGGTGGTGGCTGGACCAGATAACTTCCAGCACTAGCATGCTCTATGCACGATTTATTTTATGACTGTGATAATATGATCATTTGTAACATTAAATAAATGCATACCTACAAACATACATACATTAATAAATAAATAAGTTCGGAGGGCATAAGAATTTTTAGGAGACCACCACCAGTGCTGACGTACATAGTGACTGCAGAATACCAAGCCTGTCCACTTTTTCCTCTTCTTCAAACCTCGTTTTACCACCAACCTACACTTTCTATTTATCGCATTCGTGCAGGTTCTTTGGGATCCTTTCATTTTCCCATCTCCACTATTTTTGTATCTTTGTCTTCCTTCATTCATAAACACTATGGCGCATATTTATGATGTCCCTAAACCACCCTGCGCCACATTTGCGTCATTTTTTTTCACACAAATGTGGCATTAAGGTGGCTTTTCACATGCACCATATTTACACAGTGGCACAATGCTTGTGTAGAGTGGCGCACTTTGTAAACCTTTGCACCAGATTATGCCTGCGCCAGGCATAATTTATGCAAGGAGAGGCGTTCTTATGTCTCTGAAATTTACTAGATTTCACTGACCCATTTTTAGCATCAATATTAATGCCTGCCTAAGGCAGGCTTTAAGAGGACACTCCCATTGAAAACAATTGGCCTCCCTTTGCTTTGCTGCATTAGCGCCGTAATGTATGGTGCTAATCCAGCAAAGCACCAGATTAGCGCCATAAATTATGATACTAATGGTGACACGACCGCAATGGTGCGCCAGATTGTAAATACGGCACAGACATGGTATTGTTAGGGGTACGCAATGGGGCACTAGAAAAGTGGCACATCATGAATGATGCAACACTTTTTCATAAATATGCCTGTATATTTCCTAGGAAGCACCTACTTGCTAAGTGAAAGCTCATGGCTTAATAAATTGTGCTCTCTTAACACAGAGCGAATTGGATGCTGTGCATACAAATGAGGTACCTTTGGCACATTTACGCCCTAAGATATGAATTGACTTAGTGTCGTGGGTTTCAAAGTTCGAGTAGCTGCTTTATTTCCTTTCAGCTTGGCGACAGTCAAGCATAACCCGGAAATGATTCATGGCCTCCTGTGAATGAATTCCAAAGAGCCCAAGCGAAATTCTTCCCAATGGAGTAGAGTAGAGAGGTGTAGACAGGAGTGGCATAGAGTGTAGTGGCGTAGAGAGGAGTGGTCTACAGTAGAGTGGAGTGGCATAAAGTGCAGTAGAGTAGAATGGAGTGGCACAAAGTGGTACAGAGTATAGTGCAGTGGCATAGAGTGCAGTGGCATACACTGGAGTGGTGTGGAGTACAGTGGAGTGATGTAGAGTGAAATGGCTCAAAATGCAGTGATGTAGAGTGCCTTGGCATTGAGTGCAGAGGCATAGAGTAGATTGGTATACTGGTGCAAAGTTTGTGGCACAGAGCAAAGTGGTGCAGAGGAAAGTAGAATGGCATAGAGTGGAGTAATGTAGATACGCAGTGGTGTAGAGTGGAGAGGTGTGCACTATAGTAGAGTGCAGTGGCAGTAGAGAGAGGTGGCATAAAGAGCAGTGGCAGAGAGTGCAGTGGTATAGAGTAGAGTGCTGTGGCATAGTAAAGTAGCATAGAGTGGAGTGGCCACTGGGTAGAGTAATCCAGAGTAGAGTAGAGTGGCATAACATGCAGCGGCATAGAGTGGCGTGGTGCAGAGTACAGTAGAGTGGTGTAGAGTGCAATGGCCTAGAGGAGCGTGATGCAGAGTAGAGTGGTGTGGAGTGCAGTAGCGTAGAGTGGTGTAGGGTAGAGTAGGGTGGCATAAAGTACAGTGGCATAGAATGTAGTGGCATAGAGTAGTGTGGTGTAGAGTAGACTAAAGTTGTGTAGAGTGCAGTGGCATAGAGCACAGTGGTGCAGAGTGGAGTGGTGTAGAGTGCTGTGATGCAGTGGCAGAGAGTAGAGTTCTGCAGAGTAAAGTGAGTGGTTTAGCATGCAGTGGTATAGAGCAGAGCAGTGCAGAGTAGAGTACAATGGCATAGGATTGAGTGGTGCAGAAGAGAGTACAATGGTATAGAGTGAAATTGCATAGAGTACAGTGGTGCTGAGTAGAGCAGAGCAGCATAGAGTGGTGCAGATTAGAGTAGAGTGGAATAGAGTACAGTGGCAGAGGGTACAGTGGTATAGATCGCAGAGACGTAGAGTGGAGTGGTGCAGAGTGCAATAACATAGAATGGAGTGGTGCAGAGTAGAATAGAGTGGTGTAGAGTGGAGAGGTGTAGACTGGAATACTACAAAGTAGAATAGTGTGGCATAGAGTGCACTGGCATAGAGTCGTGCAGATTTGAGCAGTGTGGTGTAGAGTGTAGTGGCACAGAATAGAGTGGTGCAGGTTAGAGCAGAGTAGCATAAAGTGCCGTGGCACAGAGTGGAGTGTTGCAGAGTAGACTAGAGTGGCATAGAGTAGAGCAGTGAAGAGTAGAGTAGAGTGGTGTAGAGTGTAGTGGCATAATGAAGAGTGGTGCAATGTAGAGTGACACAGAGGTCAGTAGGGTAGAGTGCAGTGGCATAGCGTGGAATGGTTTAGGGTAGAGTGGCATAGACAGCAGGGTGTAGTGTAGAGTGGTGCAAAGTAGAGTAGAGTTGCATAGAGTGCAGTTGTGCAGAGTGCTGTGGTGTAGAATGCAGTGGTTGAATGGAGGGTTGCAGAGACGAGTAGAGTGGCATAGAGTGCAGTGGCCTAGATGGAATAGTGTAGAATGCAATGGAGTGGAGCGACACAGAGTGCAGAGGCATAGATTGGCAAGGTGAAGAGTAGAGAAGAGTGGTGTAGAGTGCAGTAGCATAGAGTGGAGTGATGTAGAGTACAGTGGCATAGAGTGCAGTGGCCTGGAGGAATGCAATCAAAGGCGTACATCAGTGTCTCAGTTCAAGTTCTATGGAGTCCTTAATCTCTGAAGAGAATCTACTCTCATGGGGTCTGTCAGAGTTTCACAAAGGCACAGAATTGGTGAGCACTGTACTTTGGAGGACATGGAAAAACGAGGCAGAAACATTGTTTTACTTGGTGAATGATAGTTGGAGTACAAGAAATAATGTTGCAGTGTGGTTTATTTGGAAGGCATGCAGAATCCCAGTCACACTTTATAGTACAAGGATATGCATATTCTGTGCCACAACAACAGACCTATTCACTGGCATAGATGAGCTGATTTGTTTACCTTGATTGGCAGAGGGGTGGGAGGCAAAAGAAACAACATGGAAGTGGGGCAGGTGGAAGCAAACAGAAGCTATATGGGCAGAGATATGGGATACAGACTGGAAACACACACTCATATGGAGTGATTGAACTTAAAAAATAAAAAGTAGCTCCAACAACAGAGCAGTGAAAGGACACAAGTACTTAGTCCATGCTCTAGGGGAGGGCCAAACACAAGAAGAGGACACAACCCATGCATGCCATGACAAATGGAAGCAAAGCGAGTCAGAGCAACACTGAAGCTAACCAATGGTAAGCTATGGCTGGACTGTAAGCCCCCTGAATATAAACAACATGTCTCACTAAGACAGCGGATGCACTGTCCAGGCAAAAGCTAAAAAATAAATTACTTATTTGTCACGCTATGCAATGGTATGCTGTACACAAACTAAAATAAGTTTAAATAACACCAATGGGTCAGTCCATTTTTAACATTCATTCTGTACCACTGAGTATTATCGATAAGCCACAAATTACCCAATCAAGTTTTTAAAACAGTTTTAAGTCCTTAAGATGGAGAGTTCCTCTAAATAAAAATAACTTTGCTCATACAGCTCCCATTCTTGATGGCAAGGTAGAATTCTCTGCAAGGACAAAAGACAAGTAATGCAATCTTAGCAAAATAAAATAACAAAAGAATAATGAAAATTGTTTGAGAAACTAGCGGAGGTAAAGAAGCTGTAGGCAACTCAGGAGATAGAAAAGGTGCTGTAGTTATTGAAATGGAGTTTACTAATTTTGTTTTTTAAATATATGTTTGAGTATTTGTATAGGGCAAACCTAGCAGGAAGCAACTGAGCACCATACATGAAAGGGGAGAAGGAAAGTATCAAGAATGTGTGCAATAGATGCAGAGGGAAAATGGAGCCTCTTAGATGATGGTCCACTTGGGCTTGGAAAGCTTGGAGACATTCAATTGATGATAAATGAAAAGCTGCATGAAGAGCTTTTTCTTCCGTTTTCTCATGATCTGCAGGAGACATAGGACACGTTCAGTGTGCCCGAGAGATGATGTTCAACTTTCTGAATGCAGAGATGGGGAAGATATCATTATCTGTTTCTGTTTTTTGAATTTCTTGACTTCTAATCTGGTGATGGGGCCCTCAACCTCGGGGCTGACAATTCTGATTCCCACATGATCACTCGAGGAGGGAAGCAGCCTGAAGAACGATGCGGGAACAACAAGGGTCATTGTCCGTGAAAGTGGAACAATGCTTTTGTGAACAGTGACCCTGTTTTCCTCTGCCTTAACCCCTTCGCTGCCAGGCCTTTTCCCCCTCAGGTGCCAGGCCTTTTTTTGTCTATTTGGGGCAGGGCGCACTTAGGCCCTCATAACGTTTTGTCCACATAAGCTACCCTCGCCAAATTTGTATCCTTTTTTGTCCAACATCCTAGGGATTCTAGAGGTACCCAGATGTTGTGGGTTCCCCTGAAGGAGGCAAAGAAAACAGCCAAAATACAGTGAAAAATTCGTTTTTTTTTCCACAAAATGGGAAAAAAGGGCTGCAGAAGAAGGCTTGTGGTTTTTTCCCTGAAGATGGCATCAACAAGGGGTTTGCGGTGCTAAAATTACCAGCTTCCCAGCTTTCTGGAACTGGCAGACTTGAATCAGAAAAAACATTTTTCAACACAATTTTAGCATTTTACTGGGACATACCCCATTTGTATGATCTTTTGGTGCTTTCAGCCTCCTTCTAGTCAGTGACAGAAATGGGTATGAAATCAATGCTGGATCCCAGAAACCCAAACAATTCTGAAAAGTAGACAAAATTCTGAATTCAGCAATGGGTAATTTGTGTAGATCATACAAGGGTTTGCTACAGAAAATAACAACTGAAATGAAAAAATATTGAAATTGAGGTGAAAAAAACAGCCATTTTTCTCTACGTTTTACTCTGTAACTTTTTCCTGCAACGTCAGATTTTTTAAAGCAATATACCGTTACGTCTGCTGGACTCTTCTGGTTGGGGGGATATATAGGGCTTGTAGGTTCATCAAGAACCCTAGGTAACCAGAGCCAATAAATGAGCTGCACCTTGAAGTGGGTTTTCATTCTATACCGGGTATACAGCAATTAATTTGCTGAAATATGACAAAAATAGGTATAAAAAAAACCTTTGTATTTCCAAAATGGGCACCAGATAAGGTGTTGAGGAGCAGTGGTTATTTGCACATCTCTGAATTCTGGGGTCCCCATACTAGCATGTGAATTACAGGGCATTTCTCAAATAGACGTCTTTTTTACACACTGTTTATATTTGAAAGGAAAAAATGTAGAGAAAGACAAGGGGCTATAACACTTGTTTTGCTAGTCTATGTTCCCCCAAGTCTGCCGATAAAAATGGTTCCTCACTTGTGTGGTTAGGCCTAGCGCCCGCGACAGGAAATGCCCCAAAACACAACATGGATAAATCACAGTTTTACATTGAAAACTGACGTGTTTTTTGCAAAGTGCCTAGCTGTAGATTTTGGCCTCCAGCTCAGCCGGCACTTAGGAAAACCTACCAAACCTGCACATTTTTGAAAACTAGACACCTAGGGGAATCCAAGATGGGGTGACCTGTGTGGCTCTCACCAGGTTATGTTACCCAGAATCCTTTGCAAACCTCAACTTTAGGCCAAAAAGACTCTTTTTCCTCACATTTCGGTGACAGAAAGTTCGGGAATCTCAGAGGAGCCACAAATTTCCTTCCACCCAGCGTTCCCCCAAGTCTGCCGATAAAAAAGGTACCTCGCTTGTGTGGGTAGGCCTAGCGCCTGCAACAGTAAATGCCCCAAAACACAACATGGACACATCACATTTTTACATTGAAAACTGACGTGTTTTTTGCAAAGTGCCTACCTGTAGTTTTGGCCTCCAGCTCAGCCGGCACCTAGGGAAACCTACCAAACCTGCACATTTTTGAAAATTAGACACCTAGGGGAATCCAAGATGGGGTGACTTGTGTGGCTCTCACCAGGTTCTGTTACCCAGAATCCTTTGCAAACCTCAACATTTGGCCAAAAAAACACTTTTTCCTCACATTTCGGTGACAGAAAGTTTTGGAATCTGAGAGAAGCCACAAATTTCCTTCCACCCAGCGTCCCCCCAAGTCTGCTGATAAAAATGGTACCTAACTTGTGTGGGTAGGCCTAGCCCCCGCGACAGGATGCCCCAAAACACAACATGGACACATCAAATTTTTACATTGAAAACTGACGTGTTTTTTGCAAAGTGCCTAGCTGTAGATTTTGGCCTCCAGCTCAGCCGGCAGCTAGGAAAACCTACCAAACCTGCACATTTTTTTAAACTAGACACCTAGGGGAATCCAAGATGGGGTGACTTGTGGGGCTCTCGCCAGGTTCTGTTACCCAGAATCGTTTGCAAACCTCAAAATTTGGCCAAAAAAACACTTTTTCCTCACATTTCGGTGACAGAAAGTTCTGGAATCTCAGAGGAGCCACAAATTTCTTTCCACCCAGCGTGCCGCCAAGTCTGCCGATAAAAATGGTACCTCACTTGTGTGGGTAGGCCCAGTGCCTGAGATCATGTGGAGGGGGCTTCTCTGCCCCCTCCACATGATCGGAGGAGAAATACAAAGCATTTCTCCTTTGATCAGGCGCTGGATGCTGAGCTTCCAGCGCCGGAGGGAAGGCCTCTGATGAGGTCGCTGACGTCATCAGGCGCTACGGGGGATCCCGGGGGGGGGCAGGGGTGGAAGGGGAAGCGATTCCCCTTCCATCCCTGCTCAGGGGAAGGGGGTGCCTGGCCATCGGGGGAGTGCTAGCGCTCCCCCCGGGGGGCCCATAGCAGGACGAGACCACCTCATCCCAGGCACAGAAGAGGTTAACCACACAAGTCTGAACAAAAAACATACGTGGTTGAGGCAGACGAAAACAGATTCTGGATCGGAGAGGACGCGGTCAGGTAAGTGGGGCTCGGGTAGGGTTGGGGGTAGTTTTAGGCCTGGGGTAGTTTTCGTTTTTAGGGGCAGGGGTGGGGGTGGGGAGTCTGGGTAATTTTAGAGTTTAGGGGTGGGGTGGGGGGTTGCAGTAGTTTTAGGGGCGGGGTGGGGGTAGTTTAGGTTTTAGGGGTGGGGTGGAGGGCATGGTAGTTTTAAGGGTGGGTGGGGGGTTGGGGTAGTTTTAGGGTTTCGGGGCGGGGTCGCAGTATTTTTAGGGGTGGGTGGGTGTCGGGGTAGTTTAGGATTTAGGGGTGGGGTGGGGGGGTCAGGGTAGTTTTAGGGGCGGGGTGGGGGCTTGGGATAGTTTTAGGTTTTAGGGATGGGGGTTGCGGCAGTTTTAGGGGCGGGGTTGGGTTGGGGTAGTTTAGGTTTTTGGGGCAGGGTGGGGGGTTGAGGTAATTTTAGGGGCGGGTAATTTTAGGTTTTAGGGGCGGAGGTGGGGAGTTGCAGTAGTTTTAGGGGCGGGGATGGAGGTAGTTTAGGTTTTAGGGGTGGGGTGGGGGGTCACTGTAGTTTTAGGGGTCAGGTGGGGGGTTGGGGTACTTTTAGGTGTGGGGGTGGGGGGTTGCGGTAGTTTTAGGGGTGGGGGTGGGGGTCGCTGTAGTTTTAGGGGTGGGGTAGTTTATGTTTTAGGGACAGGGTGGGGTGTCGGGTAGTTTTAGGGGTGGGGTTGAGGGGGGTCACGTTACTTTTAGGTTTTAGGGGCGATTGGGGGGTTGAGGTATTTTTAGGGGTGGGGTGGGGGTTGGGGTAGTTTTAGTTTTTAGGGGCGAGGCTGGGGTATTTTAGGTTTTAGGGGGGGGTTTGGATAGTTTTAGGTTTAAGGGGTGAGGGTGGGGGGTCGGGGTACTTTTATGTTTTAGGGGCATGGTGGGTGGTCACTGTACTTTTAGGGGCAGGGTTGGGGGTTGGGATAGTTTAGGTTTTAGGGGCGGGATGGGAGTCAGGGTTGTTTTAGGGGTGGGTTGGGGGGTCGGGCTAGTTTTAGGGGTAAGGGGCCGATGTAGTTTTAAGGGCAGGGTGGGGGGGATCAGGGGAGTTGCATGCTGGAACAATGCATGCCATTCCACGCATGACTTTACCAGGAATGCCTTTACAAAGAAAAATCGTTGTTAAAGCATTCGTGGTAAAGGCATTAGTGGTAACAATGCAGTCGTTGATCCGACTGCGTTGCTCAGGCATGCGTGGTTCCAGCATGCGTTGTTCCGACATACATTCACTTGAGGAGCATGTTTGGTACACTGTCCAAGTTTGTGAATATGTAATGTGTTCAAACACTGAAAGGAATGAGAGAGAAGGAGGGCTAGAGACCGACCACTGTCTGTATAAGGGATTGCACAGAGCACTGTTCATTCTCTTGGTGAAGACAAATTTGAAGTCCAAATATTTCAAACAATACAATAAGAGTATCTTGATTAGTTTCTATAGTGAAGCAGGTTGGACTATAAATGAACTAAAAAAGGTGAATTTCATAGGAAAGTAGAAGGGCTGTTAACCAACAAAATCTCCAAAAGAACATCTCCTCCCTTACAGCATGTTCTCTGAGCGTAACACCACATGTAAGCTTTAGGAAAATTGTGGTAAGGTATTCATGTAATTGCTTGTTATTTTATTATTGTAAAACCACTATGAAAACCACAATTCTTTTTGAACGCAGTCAACATTGGAATAACAATATTTTCTTTTTAAGTTTTAATATTGTGATGTTTTCTGAATTGTGTAGAATGTAATGGTCCACCCAATGAAGGAGTTAATGTTATGTTATCTATATTTGTATCTTACATGAGTAACTCTGAAAAGGTATGTTGGTGCTGAAAGCAGGAGCTCCACGGGCCAAGCCAGAGCTGGAGGTAGATGAAGAGCCAGGTCTTCAGTTTTTTTCAGAATTAAAGAACTGACAAGGCACCTCTAATGTACTGGGAAATGTAATTCCAGGCTTTAGGAGTGCAGGAGGAGTAGGTACAGCAGCCGGATCTGGTTCTGTATATATGAGTGTGTGTTCGAGTAGGACTCCGGTTGAGCAGAGCTTTCTTGCAGGTTTGTGGAAGTTTATGCTGTTGTTGAGGTACACAGGGCAATTTTTTTTAAGGATTTGTATGTGTGCATGAAGATTTGAAATGTGATTGTTTGTGGATTGATAACCAGTGGAGCTCTTTGAGGTGAAGGGTAATATGAGTGTGTGGTAGGAGGTTGGGCCTGGCCACTGAGTTTTGTATGGTTTGGAGTCTTCTGGTCTGCTCAGCATTAATTCTAGCATAAAGTCCATTGTTGTAGTCCAGCTTGTTGACGTTAAGGGTTTGGGTCTAGTTTCGGCATGTCAACAGGCAGAGTCCCTCAGCAAGGTGTCTTCGCTGAAGATTACTACTTCTGTCTTGTCTCTGTTGAGCTTGAGGCAGTTGCTTTTCATCCATCTGGATATTTCGGTCATACAAGTGGGACAAATGGTCCAATTGTTCTTTGTTTTGTTAGAGGGAGAGAAAGAGGTGAGCTGGATGTCATCAGTGAAGGATATTATGTTTATTTCGAACCTGCAGATGATGATGGGAAGTGGGGTCATCTGGGTGCTGAACAAGATAGGACTGAGTGATGATCCTTATGGAACTCCACAGAAAATGTGGACAGTGTTTGAGGTGAAAGAGTCCAAAGTGTGGCTCGTTGAATGACATCTTTGTGCTGTTGTTTGACAAGGATGGCCACTGAGCCAGTATCAAAGGCTGCGGAAAAGATCTGCAGGATTAGGGCAGCAAAGTCACCACTGTCCATAATCATCTGGATGTTTTCGATGGTAGCAATGAGGGTGGTCTCTGTACTTTGGTTGGGCCTGAATACAGATTGAATGGTATTAAGGAGGTGATTGTCATAGAGGTGGATGGCTAAGTGTTTATCTTCTTTTCCAAGGCTTTTGTCAGGTAGAGTAGCAGGGAGATATACCAGTAGTTAGCTATCATCTTCAAGTCTGCTGAGTGTTTCTTGAAGAGAGGGGGTATTGTAGCATATTTCAAGGCATCAGGTGCATGGCTGTGATGACTTACTATTTCAGAATTGGGGTGAGGGCTACACTGATGTGTCCAGTCCTCTGATGAAGACTTGATGAGGGAAGGGATCCAAGGGTGTTATGGAGTGTATGGATTGCTTGATTGTTGCTGTTTCTTGAGTAGTAATGGTGCTGTCAGGGTGGTCCCTCGGATGTTAGTTGAGATGTGCAGGAGGGCAATGAGAATGGAAGGGGTCTACTTGGGGCTTAAGGTTGTCATAGATGCTGGTGATCTTGTTGGAGAATAGGGAAAGCTGGGCACAGAGGTCCTGAGAGGGGTTTACCTTGGTAGAATTGGCTGTCGGAAAGAGGAAGTCTTTCCCAATAGCGTAGATTTCCTTGGCACTACTGGTGCTGCTTTCAATGCAGTCAGTGAGCGTACGGCGTTTGGTGGCTCTGATTTGCTGATGGCAGCATCTGAGGGCCAATTTTTAGGTGCTCTTGTCAGACTCCTGACTTTTTCGCTATTGCATTCAAGTTGCTTGCAGTGGCATTTGGTGAGCCTGAGCTATTCTGTGTTTCAGCTTGCTTACGGTCTGGTTCTAATGGCTTGTTGACTTTGAGAGGAGCCATGTTGTGTGCACAGTCTGTGATCTAGGTGTTGAACTTAGAAATGGATTAAGGGAGGTGGTTGTGTTGAGGTAGGCGGTGCATGAGTTCGGTAGTCTAGTATGCTACTGAGCTCTTCTTCATGCCTCTCGTGAAGGTCTAGCTATGTTGTTTCTGCAGTGGTATGGTATAGGTATGCTTCAGTTGTTGAGGGGGATGTCTTATTAGATAATCAGTGTGGGCTCACCTAATGCAATGTCACCGAAGCTGGTCAAGATGGGAGCTAGTAGGTGTCCAGAGGTGCAGGATGTTCCATTTGTAGTGTGTAGTCCTTCAAATGGTAGTTGAAGTCAATGAGGAGGATGAAGGTGATGGAGTTGCCTGGCTATGGGGTGGGGTGGACGTGGTAAATGAGGCTGCCACTCAGGGTGTAATTGATGATGATGAGGCAGTTGAATGTTAAGTGTCCCATTTTGCTGGTTGTGCTTTTTGAGGTGGTGGAGCATTGGATGGATTCTTTGAAGATGATGGGAATTCCATCTCCAGGTCAGTTTGTCCTGTCCTGTCCTGTCTTGATATCTTGCATCCGGGGATGATTGCAGGTAATGGCAAGGAGTCAGCCAGGTTCCAGACAGGATGAACAGATATAGTGAGTGATCATGTATCAGATCCCAAATTTCAGTGCCGTGTATACAGAGGGAGCAAATGTTGAGCCGGGAGGGCAGTGGTGTATTAGGGATGGTGGGTGTGGTTGTCTGTTGTAGGTGTGTGAGCCACAGGAGGAGTGGGGTTAGTGTGGGAGGGTGCATGTGAAATGGTAGGAGGCACAGAAGAATGAAACTACCCTCCTGAAGGAGAGGCACTGCAGCAGCACTGGGAGGTGTGACAGTGTTTCAGGGCACAGAGAGTTGCGGTGGAGTGGTGATGGAATGGAGGTGGGTTGGTGGAGGGCCAGGTGTCCTAGCGTTGGGCACAGGTATAGCAAGGCATAGACACACACAGATGGAGTTGCCTTTAGATCTGCAGTGCACATGTTCATGATTCTGATGCACGTTCACACTGCAACCGCTGTTAGGCGAAAATAGTTTTGGTGGGAAACTAGAGATGTCACTTCCTTTGTAAATGGATGATCTGAAATCCAGTGATGTCCCTTCCTGTGCAGATGGATGATGGAAAATTAGTCCTCTTGCTTGGCTTCTTTTAAAGAAAGTTTTGATGGAAAACTGGTGATGTCATTTCCTGTGCATATGGATGATGGGAGATCCAGTGATGACACCTCCTGTGCAGATGTATGATGGGAAATCCAGTAATGTCACTTCCTGTTCAGATGCATGATGAATCACAAAGAGACATTTTAAATCATTTTCAAAGTCTATTGCTAAAATGAGGTGTACAGAAAAAAATTACAATACTTTAAATTACAAAAAAACCTGAAAACAAATTGAATCTTCTGTCAGCAACTGCTTCACTTACTCATTTTAGATAACTGAGGTTCATTGCTATAACTGATGATTTCACATTTTAAGAACTGGTCCTTAGAGGAATATGCTGATTATCTTTAAGAGTAAAATAGAGGGACCTTGTATCCTTGAGTGTCTTTGAGACAATACAAAAGGATTCTGGTTATGTTTGCCAATCATGGAGGGGCCTTTGAGGTTCTGCTGGCACCCACTAGCTTCCATTCTCTAACATTCTGAACCACTGTGGTCTTTTGGGGATGAAATACAGGACAGTGTTCACTGCAACAACATGCCATTTCATGCTTCTTCTGGAAAAAGCAGGCTTTTGGAGGTTCCCCCTAACTTTTTGCCCGATTTTGGACTATTTCCTGCTGATTTTTGACTCTGTGAGTGCCCTGAGACCTGCTGTCCAGACCTCAGTGACAGTGTTCTTTTCTCTGTTCAAGTGCTATGTGTAATTGTATATCCCCAATTGGCATGCACTGACTTACTTATAAGTCCCTAGAATATGGTAACCAGGTACCAAGGGCAAGTAAGGTTGACTGTCCACACAAGAGCTGCAGCACTGGTTGTGTTGCTCTGTGTGTGACAGTGAAAACATGACTTTCAGCTGCAGTTGAAGACTGAAGAGGCTGTGCATGCACTACACAACTGCCTTTGCTATTACCACTAATGTCAAAGTCCCTTAACTATATATGCCTCCTATAAGTCAGGCCTATGTAGTCATATGGCAAACAAGCTGTATATTGTTAAGATCACACCTTTGAAGGGCGGCTGTGACAACACTCCCGCACAGGAAGCCTTGTGTTTCCCCTAGAAAGGGTAGAACCAGGACCAAGAAAGGGTTTTGGAACCAGTTTTCTCTGGGTGGGCTGCCTATGGTAGCCACACACGCAGGAATGGGCTATCATGGTCCTTGCACTCGAGGAAGACCTCAGCCATGTTGGTTGGGGTGTACAAGATGCACTCTGGGATAGCCAGTTGCCACACATTATCGGGACTGTGTCACGAGATAGGAGGGAACCCACCAGCCCAATCACTATTGACTGTGTTGTCCCCTCTGGGCACTTTACTGGCACCAGAGAAGATAGTACTTACTGGATTGTGAAGAATGACAAGAAGAAGATCACCCTGAACTCATTGGAAGCACACAAAGAGGGGCTGTGGCACCGGAGCGACTGTACCTGCTGCAATTTGGGTTTGTAGAGTTTTGATCCTATTCTGTGTGCCTGGCCTGGAGAAAAGCTGATTCCCAGCCCAGTAACTCTGAGGGTCAGTATAGCTGAACTCCCAGAACACCAATGGGGACATTAAAGCTGGAAGAGTCCAAACTGCATTCCGGGTAGGCATTGCAGCTATTTTCCTGCTACTAAACTCCAGGCACTTCAACTGACAATTTGGAACTAGCCAG
This sequence comes from Pleurodeles waltl, assembly GCF_031143425.1. Lineage (NCBI taxonomy): Eukaryota > Metazoa > Chordata > Amphibia > Caudata > Salamandridae > Pleurodeles > Pleurodeles waltl. The sequence continues at coordinate 5,028,119 of NC_090439.1, forward strand.
AATTGCATGTGAGTCTGCTGGACACATAGGTGTTGGTGCTGACCAGATTCATCCAGCAAAGGGACACTAGCCCCCACCAAAGGTTTGCACCGTAAGTGCTGTGTTGCAAGAATGGAAGGTCTGCATTGGCAGTCCTTTGACCTCTACATAGAAGACTTTGTGGGACCCCGAGATACACGGCTGGGGTCACCCACACTCACCTGCGGACCAAGGACTTGTCTGGACTTCAACCCTGTGGACCACACAGCATCAGGAGCGTAATTTGAGCATCTTTAATCCTGTATCCCTCAGCATTAGGACCACTTCATAGAAGTCAATGGCAGTTGTCCTGTAAAGTTTGGAACTCAACTTAAAACGGGGCTGGTGGCCAAAGTTTATTTGTTAGACTCCTAGACCTCTATCCTGGTGGACTCGGTAGCCCAAGCTGGGCCAGATTTGCCGAACTCAGTGTTACAAACTTTTACAAAGTTTTTTAAAGTTTGCAAAGTTTTGACTTGCCAATACTTGTTTGCGGTTCATGTCAACGTCTTTAAATGCTTTACAAAATTTTTAGTCATTAAGCAATCTAAAAATTTACAAAAATATGCTCTATTTTTTATAAATTGGTGCTGTCTCTCTTGTTGGGTGACTTTCTTATTTTGTTGTTGGGTGCTGTTAAATACTTTACACATTGTTCCTTTGCTAAGCCTTGCTGCTCTGTGCTATAGTTACCAAAGGGTTGAGCTGAAGGTTGAGTAAATAACTCTGACTGGATCCAAGAAGACAAATGTGAGTGTACGGCATGATAAGGCCCCAACTGAGCTATATAGTGCACCCATCTTCTTACATCTACCTTTGCATAGGGGCTTCCATTTTAACCACTAATTGATATATGATCGTAGGTCTGAAAATGATAAATATTATTGTATCTATAGTCCAAACCCTCTTCCTCCCAACATGTACAATAACATAAGGGGGGTGGCCCATCATTCCACAAAGAACGTATAATGCAGTCAGACTTTACATATGTCCACAATATGTGTACATTTAGAAAATTTAGAAATACAAATTTAATTGGATAAAATGTTCTTGTTTGTTGGTAATTTCGGGAAAAGCCTGAAATTTCCTATTCAGCGTCTTCTCTAATAGCCCCTAAGAAGAGTTCCATCGAAAATGCTGTCTGGGTGGAGTAGGGCCAGTTGTTCAGAATGGACGATTGTGTTCACTGATAAAACTGCTGAGAGCTCATCTGCATTTCTGGGATCGTCTTTCATTGCCCAGACTCTGCTGTAAATACCTGCATACTGAAGCAGAATATGTACATAAGTGCTTTCTATTGAAGTTAATACCAGTTTAGTAAGCATAAAATTCCCCACTAGGAGCAAAGGAGCCACTCTCCTTCACTGTTCTACCTCTTTAATCCTCTGCATCCTTTTGCCTTTCTCTCTATGTATTATTAATGCAGTCTGACAAGTTAGTTCTTCTCTACACATGATGTATATTGCTGTAATCCCAGTCAACAACAGAGTCAGGATTCTAGCCTCCAGTGCTGTTCACCTGTGCTCCGCCCCTCAGTCCCAGAGGAGCCTCCACAAATTGGTGAACCACGATGTAGGTCGATGTTTCACAAGCGTATCAGAACCAGACCCAACAATAGAAGGTGTCCTGCGGCACATTAAAATAGTGGGGGCTTGAATTGCGGGTGACAGCGAGCGAATGGAGGTGGTGCATCAGCACCAGTGTAAGTAAATGAATGGAATAGTAGAGTGAGCGATCCAGTGTTTGAGATGGTGAGCCAAGGAGTACTATGAGAGAGTGTGGGCATGTGAGTGATGATGACGCAGAAAAAGAGGGTCCAACATATATTCACATATCATGTAACCAAAAGCGGATAATGTAGTGTGATTTTAGTAAAGAAAATAATGAACGAGGGAAATTGTGCCCTCTGGGTAGTTCGCCATCATTATAAACAAGCTTTATTAATCATGAAGAATTGAAAATTGTAGTAATCCGTCATAATTGCAAATGTATGCCACGATTTCTTATTTGAAACTGTTTTGCTTACCGTAAATTTAGTAGAGGCTTTGGCCTAGTTGCCTGGTCTCAGATTCTAACTGCGTGGCTTTTCCTTGAACTAATGAAACATATATTCTTGCTTGAAGTTGTATTTTTCCAGTAGAGATGACTAATGCACTTATCTTCAAGGATTCGTACTAGGCCGGTTTCATCCCCTTTGATACAAGGTCAGTCTCTGCAGGTGCGGACAATGAAGGTACAGATAGTAAAATAATTGGCAAACCATGTTACAACTTGTGCTCCAAGGCTCCAAGGACAATGTATGCATAAATGAGCGCTAGTAAAAAGACAGTTTTCATTGGACAATTTGAAGCCAACCTATGAACCCTCCAATGGAAGACCCTGCAGAATTTGGAATGTTTCTTACTTAAACCCACTGGACAAAGAGAAGTCAGCCATTTTCCTTGATGCCAATTTGAAGCCAGATGCCAGACTTCATTTTGGACGACACCCTGATGCCTTTTTCTCTATCTGAGAGAAAGAGACTTTAAGAATTCTCACCCTAGAGACTTTAACTTTGATTTGCCCCGTCTTGCCCATGAAGTAACTTTGCCCCATTCTCCTTGCCGCTGCAAGGAAGCTTGCCCTTAACTTTGCCCCTTTGAAACTTGCCCCATGCTGATCGAACCGGTCCCTGAGGGACGAAGACTTTTCTTGAATGCTGATTGTATTTGGTAAATATGAAAGGATAATTGTATTATGCATTGTGTTTTTCCTTTTAGGTACCAACTGCTATTTTGATAGGGCCCAAGCTAGAAGTTTTTTCCAAATTTGTGTGGACTAAATTAGTTTTGCATGAAGCCCCACATGTCAATGCTAATTAGAGGTTAGTCGAGGTATTCATTCGATGCACCATGCAAATTTGAAATCTTGTTATGCTGACCAATGCATGAAATTAGTCAAATACAGTTACTCATATTAGTGATTTGCATTGCCATAACTGAATGTATCATTATCCAGATTTTGCGTATATTGCGTTTCTTCCACCGCTATGGACAGCTAGTAATGTTCATAGACATATATCATTTGGTTTTGAGACTTATATACATCGTGCTAGCTTTGTTAATATAGGGAAATAAATTCACTAATTTTTAATAAACTGGTGTGGTTATTCATGACTGAAAGGTCATGGTGCACCGAAATATCAACTGTTATTGATTTTTGATGTGCTATATTGATCCATTAATTGAATATCGATTACCGATTACAATAGTTATCGATTATTGATGTGAGTGACCCGACTATTCTAGGATGAGGAGAGCCCGACTCGGTTAAAAGATTCACTGACCTCCAACGTGTCCAGGTACAGGTAAATTTTAAGGGCTGGACGCGTTATCAGTAGATGGTAGCAGAGATTGATGGTTTAACCCTTTAGGACCACATCCGAGCAATAGACGGAGTTAAGTTAGAATTTTCTTTGATAAAACAAGTTAGAGGGATGGTGATGCCCTAAGTCCCCAATTACTTTCCCGGGATCTCGGAGCTTGCGAATGGAGCACATGGAGGTATGAAAATGTTTTCGGCGTTTCTAGTGACGGTATGAGAGAAGTTAGGGTTTTGCGCTTGCACAGCTTGTCGCCGCAGATGAATTGAGAAGTTTGTGAGGAATTTAGGGGGTTAAAAGATATTAGAGGAGTGTTACTCCAAAGTGTGAGAGTAGGGAAGTCGTCGAACTTCACGTGTGTGTAGCGCTTTGTGCAAAAAAAAGAATTGTCCACGTGGTTGTTGATGTTGAGACGGGCCCTGCGAGGTCAAGAGACTCTGGAGTATGTTGAAAAGTGTATGAGACACTTGTTTGATGTTGTGATCTGGTCGGTTTTATAGGTTGATCGGGCGTGGTCAACAACTAGGTATGAATTTTTTTAGGAATGAAAGAAAATTTTCGACTTTGAGATTTGACGAATTCTAAAGTGCACTAGAATAGTTCATTGATCAGTTGAGGGTAAAGTTTGCGGGTCAAATTTTGCTTGCGAAAGCGGGAAACTGAGAAAGATGGAATAACTGCTGAGGCTAGTGAAAAATCCCTAAGGTTTCTGAAGCGAGTGTATTTCCCTTCCTGTAGTAAACCGACAGATTTGTTTTCTTCTTTTGGTTAGTGCTCGCGTTACATTGCAGAAATTCGTTTGTGAGTGAAGCCGAATGATAGAGGACAAGCCGCGGGACTTTGTCAGCCGCAGTGTGTGTGAGTGTGACGTCACTAGGAGCCGCGCTGGGATAGGTCGGTTGGTGAGAAGGGTCGCGCACGGATTCGACACAGTCCGTGAAGCGCAATTGGTAGGGGAAAGGCAAGCGAAGAGTATTCCGGGAATTAAAGTCACTTATTGATTACACATTTTAGAAAAATAAAAGACGGAAAGATGAAATTTTTCAAAGCGTTTAAGAGTGCCATGAGGGGAGACGTTTACATCAAAGCAAATGTAGGAGAAGAAACACCGCCTGAGGGTACACCAGCTTACATCATGATTGAAGAAAAGGGGGTAGCACCATGTCTTTGGCTAAAGCAATGGTGCAAATTAACAGAGAAGCAAGGAAGTGTAGCGTTCCCTATCCAAGGGTCGTTTAATCTAAGGGTTTTGGAGAACCTAAGGTTTGCGTTGTACGACATGAAAGTACCTCCAAGACCAGCACAGTTTGAGGCACTAGCAATTTGGGAGATAATAGCTAGAAACCAACAACAAAAGAAATTTGAGACAAGAATAAGAAAAGTAGAAAAGACACTAGCGGATGCTAGATGGGACAGCACACAAAAGGTTTGGAGATCAGATGTATTGCAGGGGATTAAATTGTTTCCAGCAATTACTGATGAAGTGGAGACGGAAGGAAGGAAAGCTACCTATAAGACAAACAGGAGTCAGTCCAGAGATAGAGAGAACAACAGAAACTCGAAAAGGTCAGACGAGTCAGACGATGAGGAGTTCATTATACAATTGCTGAATGATCGCCCGCCACCATATGTGGAAAGCGAAAAAGGCTCAAGCATTAGTACTGCCCCTCCAGAACCAATACAGGGTAATGTAACACCGAATTTGAGAATATCTCAGAGGCAGAGCAGTTCCGATATGCCTTTCTCACCACAAATACCACAGATTCAGAGGATATACCAGACATGCCTAAATTGAAACTGGCTGATAACTATCAGCCACAGGTTCAAAGGCACTGCTGTGTCGAGCATAACATGGGAATGACATCTGATTCATTGGCACAGGGAGGACAGAATTATCAAAGACCAACATTGATTCAAGCCGAATCAACACAGTTTTTGATGCCTCAAAAGCAGGCACAAGAAGTGCCGAGGTATACTCGAGTAACAGAAAGCCAGTTAGGTATGCCAGCAGTGATGAACCATAATGTGGGGATTAACATGCCACAGAATTCGGGGAACAGACAGAATCCAGATGCAATATCTCTGCCTATCACTGTAGGCCCACCAGTACCACTATACATACAGGAAAACCCAAACACATGCGAACAAGGGGTAGTAATGACACAAAGTGGGACAGGGAGAATATGCATAGAAACCACTCCAGAAACAACTCCGATAGCGACACTGTCAAATGGATCTGGGTCCTTGTCGGGATTTAGTCAAATTCCAATTTGTGCTCCGTCAACAGTGGTACGGTCAAATCCACCACTATTAATACCGTTAACCTCAGAGTCTGAAACCTTACAGAAACCTTCGGTGGCAGTTGATGTAAGTGCTACATTGATGGGACTGAATGCACAACAGCTAACACAATGGTTCAACAGCCTGAACTCCCCACAGAGTACATCCAGCGGGAAGGGAGAAGAACACCTGAATAAAATAAGGTTGGGCATGGAGGCAGATGAACTGGTAGAGGGAACAATGGGTCTGAACAGATTAGAGTCATACACAGAAGAAGAGCTGAGGCACATGTAGCCTAGAATTACAAAATAAGTAAGCAGCATACATAAAAAGTTACAGGAAATTGCAGACAGGAACGAGATCAATATAGGTAAGACTAAACACTTGAGCAGAAGTTACAGGCTAGACTTTGAGACAAAAGACTTTGAACACATGAGATCTGCAGGGATGAAAACACACCTTAAAGAGATACTGCAGAGCGCACAGGTCTGGAGATGTTTAGACAAGTGGGAAAGCAGGAGGGTTAAGAAAAAGGACAAAAAGAAAGAAAATACCCCAGAGCGGAATGAGAAGGCACCACAGAATGACGATCTGATAACTATGTTACCAATGAGAGAGACAGCAGGGGGAAAACTTGTACATGTACCATGGCACAAGTGCGATATTCAATCCTTTACGGATGATTTCCCTAAATTAAGAGAGAAACCGATCGAGTGGTATCAACAAACAGATAGATTTGTGAAACTCGCAAAATGTCTCTGGGAAGACCTAAACACTTTATTTGAAATCGTGGTTCCGGCAGATTTGTGGGAGGATTGCAAAAGGGCTGTAGGTTGGCCGACGAGTGAGCCAGAGAGAGATAGGGACACAGGTGCGCCATCACCTATGGTAATGAGTTTGTACCACAAGGTGATCGAGCACTTGAAAACCAAGGTTGTGTCGAAAAATGTGGATTGGCAGAGGATTGACAGAACAGCCCAAGAGGTTAAAGAGTCTATACATGCGTACTATGAGAGATTGTTGAAAGCGTTCAAGAAGTATAGTGGCACAGAAACGATTGAGGCAAAGGACATGCTCCATTTTGTGTTCAGATTTGTGGAAGGATTGAGACCCGAAATTAGCCAGATGATTAAAACGCATTTGATTTGTTGGCAGTCAAAGTCGATCAATGAAGTACTGAACTATGCTAAATACTGCAGTGATGAGATTGAGACAAAGCAGAAAAGGTTGAAAGAAAAGGTGATGCAGCTCAGAGCAGCTCAGACAGGTTTGCAAGGTTTGCAAGGTTTTCAACAACAGATGCTGCAGCAGCAGCAGGGAAGTGCTATGTTTCAGCCGCAGATGAGAGGCAGAGGGCGAGGAGGTTTTGTGAATAATGGTCCTGATTTGAATACCATGATTCCAAATGGCATACAGGCAATGAAGAAGGTGATGCCATGTCACACGTGCGGAATCGTCGGGCATTGGAAACGGGAGTGCCCAATGATGGTGCAGGAAGGTGTAGGTCAGCAAAACAATGATGTCAATGCATTTCAGAATATGAGAGGACTAAATTTGAGAGGTCCAAATCCAAATTATCAAAATAATGTGAACCAGATGCAGGGTTTACAGCCCATGCAATCGCAACAGGTGCAAATGCCTCGTGTGCAAATGGCACAATTGCAGCCAATGCAACAGCAGTTTCCTATGGTACCTAATCAGCAAATGCAAATACCCTTAGCACCGATGAATCAGCAACAAGCAATGCTTCCTCAACAGGTCACGGGTCAAGGAATGAATCAAAGTGACACAGTACACCAATTCCCATTACATAGTGAGAATGGAATAAACAATGCATGGGGGAGTGAAAGTTCAGATGAGGAGGGAAATTGTTTGCTTGCAGCATCTCTGGAAGTTGATCAAAATGGTCCGTATGTGGAGGGAAGAGTTATGGGTCACCGCGTTTCATTCTTGGTTGACACTGGAGCTACACATTCCACTGTTAGGAGCATTGAAGTACCAAATTTACCACTTTCAGGGAGAACAGTTCAAGTAGTGGGAGTAGCAAATAGGTACCTGACGAACCCAATCACAGATTCAGTGCAAGTCAGAATTGGTAACTATCAAGGGTCACATAAATTTGTGGTATGTGACTCAAGCCCGATATCCCTGTTAGGGAGAGATTTATTGTGCAAATTGGGGTGTTCGATTATGTGTTCAAACGATGGAATTAAAATTCAGACAAACAGTGATGGGGAAGAAGAGGACAGTGTAGGAGGGGACGAAGTGGAAACTGTCGATGAAGAGTATCCTCTGATTACTCTTTATTCAATGCTCACTGAAGCAGATATTCCTGCTGAGTTACAGGAAACAGTCGGAAAGGAAGTGTGGGATATGACAGGGAAAGAGGTAGGATTGGTCAAAGGAGTAGAACCAGTGAGAGTGACTGTAAAACCCAATGTAACCTTTCCCCAGACCCCACAGTACCATATGGCACAAGACACCCTCATGAAAGTCGCCCAACCTATTGATGAGTTTGTAAAACAGCGAGTATTGAAAGAAGTGTTAAGCAGCCCATGTAATTCACCAATCATGGGACTAATAAAACCAAGTGGAAAGGTCCGAATTGTTCGGGATTTGAGGAAAATAAATGACATAATAATCAAATGTTGTCCCGTAGTACCAAATCCAGCTTTGATAATGTTTCAAGTTCCCTGTGATGCTGAGTGGTTCTCAGTCATCGACTTATCACAAGCATTCTTTTCTGTGCCTCTTCATGAGGACAGCCAATTTCTCTTTTGTTTCAAATTTCTAGACAGAGCCTACAGTTGGTGTCGAATTCCTCAAGGGTTTTCGGAGTCACCATCAATTTTCAATCAGATTCTAAAGAAAGATTTGGAATCATTGGAATTACCGTTTGAATCAACCCTGGTACAGTATATTGACGATTTGCTGATCGCATCTAAGACAGAAAGCGACTGTACAGCCGACACCATTGCCCTATTGAACCATTTGGGAAGGAACGGACATAAGGTGTCCCCTTCAAAATTACAGTTCTGCCAGAAGAAAGTGAAATATTTGGGTCACCAAATAGAGAAAGGGTCCCGGAGAATTATGAAGGAAAGAATAACTAGTGTACTTCAAATGAGTCCCCCAAAGACGAGAAGAGAAGTGAGAAAGTTTTTGGGAATGGTGAGCTACTGTCGCCGATGGATTCCCAATTTCTCAACCCTAGCAAAACCTTTACTGAAACTGACCCAGAAGGATGCACTGGATGAAATAGAGCTGAAAGGAGATGAGATGGATGCTTTTATTGAATTAAAGGAATGCATGTGTAGGGCTCCAGCTTTAGGTATGCCTGATCACACAAAGCCTTTCACATTGTTTTGTCATGAACGTGATGCATGTTCCTTGTCTGTCTTGACCCAAGCCCATGGTGGCGTAAACAGACAGTAGCATATTTTTCAGCTACTTTGGATCCGGTTGCAGCTGCCCTGGCAGGGTGCTTGCGTGCCGTAGCTGCAGTTGGTATCAGCCTAACCCAGAGTGAAGGAATAGTGATGGGACATCCTTTAACAGTCATGGTCCCTCACTCAGTTGAGATACTTTTGACACGTTCCCGAACACAGCACATGACTGGTGCTAGACTCACAAGGTATGAAACAATAATTCTGGGATCACCTAATGTGCAGCTGAAACGGTGCACTACGTTGAATCCAGCAACCTTGTTTCCCAGTGAAAATGCAGAATTTGAGAACGCTGAAGACATCGAGCACGACTGTCTTCAGGTGACTGAATTTTGCACCAAACCAAGACCTGATATCAAAGATACCGATTGGAAGAAAATGATCAAGTTATTTTTGTTGATGGTTCATGTTTAAGAGACGCACTGGGAATATTGAAAGCAGGATATGCTGTATGTACGGTAACAGGTGTTCTGGAAGCCTCTTTGCTTCAAGGAGTTTACTCTGCACAGGTAGCGGAACTGGTAGCCCTTACCAGAGCTTGCCAACTTTCCGCATTAATGAAAGTTACCATCTACACTGACAGTCAGTACGGATTTGGAATAATGCATGACTTTGGACAATTGTGGTCACAGAGAGGCTTCATGACCTCTTCAGGATCACCAGTGAAAAATGGTGAAAGAATAAAAGAATTGTTACATGCCATCCAATTACCAGGAGAAGTAGCAGTGGTAAAATGCAGTGCACAGTCAAAGGGACAAGACTATGTTTCTCTGGGAAATGGATATGCGGATCAAGTCGCAAGGTTTTGCGCATTGAACTGTATATTGCTCAGGGATGAGTGGAACTTGATAAATGAGCCAGAACTTGAACCAAGCAAAATCTTCGCTCTAAAGGTTGTAGATACAATGGATGAATTGAAATCCTTACAGAGTGATGTCAGTGAGGATGAGAAACTCTCATGGACCAAATTGCAATGTGTAAAGAGACTAGACGAATTATGGGTTTCAAGTGAAGGGAAATTTGTTCTGCCAAACAGTCTTTTGACACAGTTAGCCAGATTCTACCATGGACAAGCCCATCTTGGGAGGGATGCCATGATTAGACTATTTAAAACTGATTGGTTTAACCCCAAATTCCGTCAAGTTGCTGAAGCAGTTTGCCATCGTTGCGTCATTTGCCAACAGATGAACGCAGGGAAGGGAACCGTAGTAAATTTGAGCCACATTGGAAGAGCAGGGGGCCCCTTCAGCAGGATGCAAATGGACTTTATTGAGATGCCTGTGCATGGAGGCTTGAAGTATGTGTTGGTGGTTGTGTGCATTTTTAGTCACTGGATTGAAGCATACCCCACACGCAGAAATGACAGTCTCACAGTTGCAAAACTACTCTTGAGAGAGCTAATACCACGTTTCAGATTCCCGATCTCCTTAGAATCAGATAGGGGAAGTCACTTCAATAACGAAGTAATAAAATTGCTTTGTGCAGCGCTGAACATTGAGCAAAAGTTGCATTTTAGCTACCGCCCTGAAGCATCAGGATTAGTGGAACAAATGAATGGTACATTGAAATCAAGGATGGCGAAAATATGTGGATCAACAAACTTAAAAAGGCCTGACGCATTGCCCTTGGTGCCAATGTCAATGAGAAACACCCCTGACAGAAAGACTGGATTGTCCCCGCACGAGATCCTCATGGGCAGAGCCATGAGACTTCCAGCAGTTCCTGCAAATGTTCTTTTGAATATTACAGATGATATGGTGTTAGACTACTGCAAAGGTCTAGCTGATGTGGTCCGCTCTTTCTCTCAGCAGGTGGAGGCAACCACCTTGCCACCGATCCAAGGTCCAGGACACGCCCTGAAAGCAGGTGACTGGGTTGTAATAAAGAAGCACATGAGGAAGTCGTGTTTGGAACCCCGTTGGAAAGGACCTTTCCAAGTGATTCTGACAACTACCACCGCTGTGAAGTGTGCAGGAGTTCCCAACTGGATTCACGCCAGTCACACGAAGAGGGTGACGTGTCCCACAGATGAGGAAGTTGAAGCGCTGAAATCACCAGTGTCTGATTACAAAGTGCCAAGCGCCGAGACAGAGCGAAGAGGAACTAGAAGCGAACAGGTAGAAATAGAGGAAGGAGAAATATTTTCTGAGGACGAAGCAACTGATTCATTTGGGGAAGACCAAGGAGGAGCCTCAGAGAGTGACGAAGGTCCTGAAGGTGACAAAGAGCCTGAAATAGCTGAAGGTGACAGAGAGCCTGAAGCAGGTAACAGTAGCAAAGAGCTCGAGACAGGTGAAGGAGCAGGAGAGCCTGATCAGAGGAGGGCTTTCCCAGAAGCAGACGATACAGGAAAAGAAAAGGAAAACCTGATTGACTTCCCAGAAGGAGAAGACAAGGCAGGGCAGAACGAAGCTGTTCAAACTCCTTCAGAAGAGGTTGCAAGTCCATCAAGTGGACACAGTGCAAAAAGAAGACAAAGCATATCGCCAGTAAAATTAAGAATAAGAGAAACATTAAATGACAGTGAAGGGCCAAAGGTGAAAGAGAAAAGAAAGGAAGTGTCTGGCGCAACAGCAGCACCAAGTGAAGAGAAAGACTTGGCCAAGGAAGAAAGTACCAGCGAGAGAGAGTAAAAAAGAGATGCAAAATTGAAAAGAAAAAGAATACCGAGCAAAAGATATTCTGGTCCGGAGTGGGCATACATAGCCACTAACGATTGGTCAGACGAATTCGTATCCCTCAGTCTCGAGAACGAAGAGGCAGAACTTCACTTTGGTACTTGACGAGTAAAACTCCATGAAATTTACTGAATAAAGACATTGATAACCTGATTGACTTTTCAACCGGCTAAGACATTGCTAACTTGATTGACTTTGAAACCGATTTTGAGACAACGCTGCTAACCGATAAGAGACTAAGCTGCTAAAAGAAAACTGTGTGAACATTGAACTCATTCAGCCTTGTATATATCTGCAAATCCGCTTTGATAAGGTGTCTTCAACTTTCTGATTCTATACAGATCATGACAGGCTACACTACACAGAGACATAAAATGAAGTGTTGTAAATACATGTGTATATGTCTAATAACCGCATGCGTACTAATCATTGTAGCAATAGTTCTTGGAATGCATGGGAAGAACGAGAGTGAGACGAATGATGCTTCTACTTCTAAACCTACTATTATTACTGAACTAACAGCTCTGAAGAGACTCGAGCAAGATGAAAGACATTTGCATGATAAAAAGGAACTTTCGTATAACGTTTTCTATCGCTTGTTGAGTGAGTATGTTGAGACAATGGATGCGAAAGATTGTTATGTGTGCACACAAATACCTACCTCAGTAGTGGAAGGGGTGACGTATCATAGCATGCCTCTTACGTATGTTATATAAAATTGATGAGAGGCTCCTTTGAGCCGTTGTCACCTTTTCACACAGCTCACGCGCATAGAGAGAACCTTACATGCTTGCTTTCACCGGTGGAAATAAACTTCTTAGACCGCACTGACGATAGGAAGAAAGAAATGAAGGAGGAATTAGAAAGGGAATTACACAAAAGGACATCTGTAGATAACTATGCTTTTGCCGCAATAAAGACACAAGGGAAAATAGCTTTAGATACATTGCACGTAGGGAGATTCTGCATAAATAGACATAAATCATATTATGACACAGTTTTTGTGGGAACGAGTGAATGCAAACATACGTTTTTGTTTCAACCTAAGTGGATGTTCATGCTGAATGGGCAAGACCCAGTTATTCCTGGAATATATTATATTTGTGGACTTAACGCCTATTGTCGTCTTCCTAAAGGATGGTATGGGAGATGTTATTTGTGAATAGTGTTCCCAAAGATTTATTAACTGGACGACTTAAAGACATTTCCAAAGCTGTCTGAATCACATCATGTTCAGAAAAGGGAGACAGCTTCTGGTGTGGTAGGAGATATATTTGGAGCACTGATTCCGTCAGTAGGGGTCATATTGAATTCAATCAAAATACGAAAGTTGTCTACCATTGTGGATAACATGTTGACAAAATTTTCAGGAGCTGTAATCCTGATGGATGCTGAACTCGCTGCAGAAAGAGCTATGAGTCTTCAAAATCGGCTTGCCTTAGACATTCTTTTAGCAAAGGATGGCGGCGTTTGTAAAATGCTTTGTACACGTCACTGTTGTACATATATACCAGACAGCAGTGGAAAAATTAGAAAGATGCTTACAAATTTAACTAATGAAAGTACAGATTTGAAGGAATTGAAAGAACCAGGAGTCTGGGAGAAAGTTGGAAAAGGATTTGCTTCTGTGGGAAATTGGCTCAGCAACGTTTGGAACGGATTGTTACTAAAAATAGTGAAGGGAATATTGATAATATTAATTTGTTTATTAGGCTTTTGGGGAATATGGAAAGCTATCAAAATATTGAAAACAAGACGCGAAAGGAGAAGAGAAGAAAAAGAACAAACTAAAATGGTAGAAATATATAGAGAAAAATCTAAAGGGATTAAAAGAAAAAGGGAATTGACTGAAGTGCCAAATTACGATACAGAATTTTAAATGGAGTAAAATTTGTGGGTAGATTTGATGTGATGACATAATTAGTCATCAGAGGAGGGATTGATGACGATAATGTAGTGTGATTTTAGTAAAGAAAATAATGAACGAGGGAAATTGTGCCCTCGGCGTAGTTCGCCATCATTATAAATGAGCTTTATTAATCATGAAGAATTAAAAATTGTAGTAATCCGTCATAATTGCAAATGTATGCCACGATTTGAAACTGTTTTGCTTAGCTTAAATTTAGTAGAGGCTTTGGCCTAGTTGCCTGGTCTCAGATTCTAACTGCGTGGCTTTTCCTTGAACTAATGAAACATATATTCTTGCTTGAAGTTGTATTTTTCCAGTAGAGATGGCTAATGCACTTATCTTCAAGGTTTCGTACTAGGTAGGTTTCATCCCCTTTGATACATGGTCAGTCTCTGCAGGTGCGGACAATGAAGGTACAGATAGTAAAATAATTGGCAAACCATGTTACAACTTGTGTTCCAAGGCTCCAAGGACAATGTATGCATAAATGAGCGCTAGTAAAAAGACAGTTTTCATTGGACAATTTGAAGCCAACCTATGAACCCTCCAATGGAAGACCCTGCAGAATTTGGAATGTTTCTTACTTAAACCCACTGGACAAAGAGAAGTCAGCCATTTTCCTTGATGCCAATTTGAAGCCAGATGCCAGACTCCATTTGGACGACACCCTGATGCTCTTTTCTCTATCTGAGAGAAAGAGACTTTAAGAATTCTCACCCTAGAGACTTTAACTTTGATTTGCCCCGTCTTGCCCATGAAGTAACTTTGCCCCATTCTCCTTGCCGCTGCAAGGAAGCTTGCCCTTAACTTTGCCCCTTTGAAACTTGCCCCATGCTGATCGAACCGGTACCTGAGGGACTAAGACTTTTCTTGAATGCTGATTGTATTTGGTAAATATGAAAGGATAATTGTATTATGCATTGTGTTTTTCCTTTTAGGTACCAACTGCTATTTTGATAGGGCCCAAGCTAGAAGTTTTCCAAATTTGTGTGGACTAAATTCGTTTTGCATGAAGCCCCACATGTCAATGCTAATTAGAGGTTAGTCGAGGTATTCATTCGATGCACCATGCAAATTTGAAATCTTGTTATGCTGACCAATGTATGAAATTAGTCAAATACAGTTACTCATATTAGTGATTTGCATTGCCTTAACTGAATGTATCATTATCCAGATTTTGCGTAGATTGAGTTTCTTCCACCGCTATGGAAAGCTAGTAATGTTCATATACATATATCATTTGGTTTTGATACTTATATACATCGTGCTAGCTTTGTTAATATAGGGAAATAAATTCACTAATTTTTAATAAACTGGTGTGGTTATTCATGACTGAAAGGTCATGGTGCGCCGAAATATCAACTGTTATTGATTTTTGATGTGCTATATTGATCCATTAATTGCATATCGATTACTGATTACAATAGTTATCGATTATTGATCTGAGTGACCCGACTATTCTAGGATCAGGAGAGCCTGACTCGGTTAAAAGATTCACCGACCTCCAATGTGTCCAGGTACAGGTAAAGTTTAAGGGCTGGACGCGTTATCAGTGACTGTCGGTGAATGTGAATGAATGAGTACGGACTTCCTTGGCCTTTGACATATTGTTAGAGAACTCAAAAAGCTTTAGCAGTGTAGCTGGAGTGCGACATAGGTTGAGAGGTAGAATATCCAGCTGCCAAACCTATTTGATCAAGATGTGTTTTGGTGACAATGTCATTCAATCTTTTTTATTGGTTCCCTAGACGAAGCTAAAAACGAAGTTCTGAAAATTGCTGTTTTCCTCTTCCAGTTCTCTTATAAGCAAGTACTTACTCATCAATATCTCCAAATGCGAAAGAATGTCGTATTGGGGTGCGGAATATTTCATTGGTTCTTTTCCCCTAATAGCAAAAGAATCAGTTCATATTCTTTAATATGCTACCTTGCCATTCTTTTATTCTAGTTGGTGTTCCTAGTTATTGAAAAAAGAGGGTGTTGCACCAAATAAGATTACCTTTTACATTTCAACAGAATTTTAGATTATATGCATTTTGTCTCTATGTAAACGACACTATGAGTGGACTAGAGGGGAAATGTTTTATGGGCGTTATAAAAATCGATACCCTGAAGGATCAGTGATAACTGGGTCCCATGGGTACCTGCTATCATGTGTTTGCCCATCCAGTTGAGGCACAACTATTAGTTTTGTGCTGTCTGCGTCATACCCCACATGCACTGGTATTTACCAGATATAGTCCCCCGGTAAATTTCAGTAGGTTCAACCTGCCAAAATTCAACTGTGGAAAATTGTAAGGGATGTGCTAAACGTGTGCTGTAGTCCATGCGCAAAAATGTGCTTGCACAGGGATCTGGAAAAGAGTTGGCACTCATAATCGTCAGCAACAATTTATGATGCTGAGCTGTGGAGGCAGGCAAAATCTGATACCTTTCTTTCTGTAGAAAATAGATTCCTATAACAAATGTGAAGCTCTCAACCTTTAGGATGATCATTCCCTTAAGTATGAACTAGATACGAGGTCCACTACTTAGTCTGTCGACGTCCTCCCATAGTTGCTATTGGTTTGTATCTGGAGCAATCCTGTTGCTGTAATATTTAGAGCAGCTCTATACGACGTCCCTGTACTCAGGAATTTGTGAAAGATGTCATCCTTCATAGTATCAAGCGACCTCTAACTGGGCTGAATTGTGTAGGATTATGGAATAACCTTAGTAACAATGCTAAGAGTATGCTTAAAGATATAACAGCTTCTTTAACAATAAAGAACGAACAAATGCTGGACTGTGCAGTTGCCTGATGTTCTATGTTTTATCTAGACTCTGCGCACCTGAGCCCTCAAACTTACTGCAAGATGACACTTAGGGGCATATTTGTAATGCCCTAGCACCACCTTGCGTCACATTAACATCACTATTGTTTACATTAATGTGTCCCAACGAGGCCGAAATCCCCACACCGTATTCACAGAGTGGCGCAATGCATGCATTTCACCACTCTGTAACCCTCTATGCTACATTATGCCTGCGTCAGGCATAATGTATGCAAAGGAAACTTTCCTCCGTTAGTGGAGCCAGAAAAATGACAAAGGGAAATCTATGAGATTTCCTTGCGCCATTTTTTACAGTACTTTTAACGTCTGCTCAAGAGCAGGTGTTAAAAGGGGGCTTCCATTTTTTAGAATGGGGCCACATGTATTCTGCAGGAGTAGCGACAACATTTTGGCGCTACTCCTGCGGAGTACATCAATAGCGTCATGAGAAATGACGCTTTTCCCCCTAACCTGCACCATGGTTTGCCGTATTTTAAATACGGCGCACATATGGTGGCGGTAGGCAGGTGGTAAGGGGCGCCACTTTCCATAAATCTGCCTCGCAGCGCTTTGAAAAAACTCCACATAAATAATTCACCTTTATCACACCTTTAGGTAGAAGTGGTATCTTGGCAGAACGTAGCTGAACACTCTAGATCCCTGCTTATTAAATATAGGTTAGGAGTCCCTTGGCCCTCCCCAGTCCAACTACCTGCTGAGAACGCTAATTAACAAAATAGAAATGTATACGACATCATTTCTGTAGTTACTAACAGAATAGTCCATAAAAGCACACAACAACAAATGTGGATGTCTTTCTTTCTGTGGAAAATAGAAAAATGTTGTGAATCACATGAAACTGCCTGGTTTGCTGATCTGTTGTATCTTTCCATGACTAACAGATGTAACATTGCAAGAAGAAAAGTCGGCAGCGCGTTTTGGCAGAAGTGCAGATCTTATCAGCCAAAACTACATGCGGGAAAATGTTGTAGAAAGAAATGAATTAATGACATTTATCTCAAAGTTATTTTTCTTCTGGTGGAAAGTTACATGAATGTAATGAAATGCCCACACAGGAAATCATAATGTGCTATATTTATATTTTAAAGATACAAATCTCTGACCGAAATAGATCATGTTTTTATTTTCATGTAACATTTCGATTCCTATTCTGGTCAGAATGCTATGTATTAAATGTGTCACAATTTTTTTAGTTATTTATAACTTGCATTGTTCTATTGTTCAAAACCCTGTAAGAAGACTCGAATTGACCTACAAGTGTTCTGGTGCTCAGGATACTAATTTGGCTATTTGATTATGCCCTATTGATTTGGCTTTCAGATTGTTTCTTTAGGCAATTTATGTTTCTTTAGCATACTATTGTACTGATACTTGGTTCTATTTTTGCTAGTTAGGTTACTCCTGCAATGTTAATTATAAGTACTGACCAAAGCTAATACGTTGAAAAAACAAATGAGTGCCTTTGGTGGAATTCTTTGCAACAGATTTTCTGAATCTACTTTGCCTCCGACTGATTCAGCTTCACCTTGCAATGTCTTATGTCAGACTTGCTCTATCTAGATGGTCTCCATCCACCACCCCCAGAGGAAAAATCTCATGTCCATAAACAGAGTGTCACTACTTAAGCTTTGCTTGAGTGCATTGTTCCTGAGGAGCCACCCTTACACATCTAGGTCTCCTGAGACTGTAATGGTCCTGGTGGATTTCAGTACCTCCTCCGATGGAACTCAGTAGAAGAAGAAATAGCAAAGATCATGCCACTGGGTGATTGCATATAACATCAACCTGCTCAGTGAATGATGAGAGGTCTTTTTTTACATACCTTGGGGTGCAGATGAACACTTGCTATATCTACCTTTGGGGCACTGAGGCCTACTGTAGAGGCCTGCAGAACTTTCTCTGGCTATCAAGGCAGTCAAGCTCTGCCTACTGCAGTTTTCCCCCAGTTAAGTGATTAATTTCCTTTTGATATCTAAGGTCCGAACTAGGTTGATGTACAGAACTTTGGAACTAATGGCCCCATGCAACAAGGTGTTTTTCACCCAAGGCCACGGCGGTAGCAATCAACATCGCGGCGGTAACCGCCAACAGCCAGGTGGAAGACAATGTACCTCCCACTGCATCACAACATGCCTATCTGCCAGCTTTTCCGTGGCAGTACCAACACCATCAAAAGCATGACAGAAACACTACTCTGAAGGGAAACAACTCACCTCTTGACACTCAAGGAAGAACCACGACGCCATGGAGCCCGAGCTGCAGGTGTTCCCAATGCTGGTGTACCTTCTTATACACCAGGAACATGAACGCTGGCGAAGACGACCACGGTGAGTACTGCGGTGAGTGGCAGAGGAAATAGAGAGTGACACACACATGCAACACGCTACACCCCCAGCCCCACCCTCAACCCCAACACCATACACACAAACAGATGCAACAACATTAAATATACACCCGTAACCCTCAGGTATAACGCAAGGACAAGCGGAATGGAGTAAAATGAGTGTAATAGTAAAGTCTTAGAAAAATATGTACTTAAGCCAATAAACAGTATGTACAATATATACAATATATACAAAAGGAGGGACAGGAGGGACAATGCCCACTCTAAAATGTCCGTGGCCCACTGACCCAAAACACATAGGCCAAGGGCACACTTGACACACTGCAGGGGCATCAGGTCGAAAACACACAGGCACCTCAGGAGGAAGGGGAATGGGGGGGCATCTCAGCCAGAAGATAGTACAATGCCACTGGCCTGGAGAGGGCTTCATGCCCACTGCTTGCTCCTGGGGAGTGCAAGGCCACAGACTCTCAAGTGGGTGTTTTGCCCACTACTTGGTCCTGGGGAGTGAAAAGCCACAGTCTCTCAAGTGGGTAGTTTGCCCACTGCTTGGTCCTGGGGAGTGCAAGGCCACAGTCTCTCAAGTGGGTGCTTTGCCCACTGCTCGGTCCTGGGGGTGCAAAGTTACACTCTCTCAAGTGGATGGCTTCTCCACTGGTTCTGGAGGGGGCCTTGTGCCCCAGTGTGCTTCATCCTGGCAAGGAGGGGCTGAGTGGATGGCTTCTTCCACTGGTTCTGGAGGGGGCCTTGTGCCCAGTGTGCTTCATCCTGGCAAAGAGGGGCTGAGTGGATGGCTTCTTCCACTGGTTCTGGAGGGGGCCTTTTGCCCAGTGTGCTTAATCCTGGCAAGGAGGGGCTGAGTGGATGGCTTCTTCCACTGGTTCTTGGGGGGGGGGGGCTTGTGCCCAGTATGCTTCATCCTGGCAAGGAGGGGCTAAGTGGATGGCTTCTTCCACTGGTTCTGGAGGGGGCCTTGTTCCTAGTGTGCTTAATCCTGGATGGGGCAAAGTCACAGTCTCTCACCTGTGTGTCACACCGACAGGTGTTGCAGGGGCCAGGACGCACTGCAGCCCACGTAGTCACCACTACACACTGTTCACCGGCGGTGACGGCTGCTCAATGGATGCCAGTGGCGCTGCAGGTGGTGGAGCTGGGAGTGGTGGTGGTAGCCTCCAGGTCTTCACCTGCAGTTCTGGACGGCAGCCCACTGGGACTACTGCTGCTGCCAGTGGTGCTGCTGGCGACGGTGCATGTAGCAGTGCTGGCCGCGGTGCAGGTGGTGGTGCTGGCCGCATTGCAGGCTGGGGTGCTGGCAGTGGTGGTGGTAGCCTCCAGGCGTTCACCTGCAGCCTCGGATGGCTACCCACTGGGGCTTCTGCTGCTGGCAGTGGTGCTGCTGGTGGTGGTGCATGTGGTGGTGCTAGACACAGTGCAGGTCGCGGTGCTGGCTGCGGTGCAAAGGTGGTGCTGGCAGTGGTGGTGGTAGCCTCCAGACCTTCACCTGTAGCCTCGGACGGCTGAAGTGCCATGGCTGGTGTTGTGTGCCCCTTCCTGCCCTTGGCAGATGGCAGGTGTCTTTTTCTTGCTGGTTGGTGGTGACTCTTTCCCCTTGCTGACTGGTGTCCCCTTCTTGCCCTTGCTAGGTGGCAGACCCTTCTTGGCAGGTGGTGCTGGCACACTGGCTGGGCTGATGGGTGCCTCCTTGGAGCCTCCCACATCTGCAGTAGCTGCAGAAACCACAGTGGCCGTGGACTGGGTGGCTGAGGTGAAGGACGGAGGGGGGGAGGGTAGGGAATAGGTCAATGGCGGCGAGGAAAAGCTTCTTAGGGGTACTGTGGCGGGAAGAGGGGAAGGTTTGGGAGTGGAGGAATAGGGAGTGGTTGTAGGAGGTGTCTGTCTGCTGTGTTTGGGTGCAGGTGCATGGGCTGGATGCTGTTGTGAGGTGGACGGCTGTTGGGTGTCTGTGTGCTTGCGTTTGTGTATTTTAGGAGGAGAGGGCACAGAAACAGTGGGAGAGGACACAGGGGACGTGTGCATGGATGTGGGTGTGGTGACTGCCAGTGAGGGGTGTGTAGTGATAGGTGTGCTGGTGATGGAGGCAGTGGATGAGGATGTAGTGCAGGCAGCTGTGAGTGGAGATGCTACTGGGCGGAGGTGGACGAGGAGGAGGAGGGGTCACAGTGGAGGCAGTAGATGTTGGTGTGTTTGCATCTGGATGGTGCTTGTGTAAGTGCTTGTGAGATGAAGTGTGGTGCTTGTGTTTGCCTGAGCCACTTCTGTGTGTTGATTTGGGTGATAGCTGGTCTGATGGTGTGTTTGGGATAGGCTGGAGTTGAGGGGATTGGGACTGAGTAGAGGAAGTTGGAGTGGGGAGGCTGGAGACAGGGACAATGGCTGCCATCAGTGCGGAGGCCAGAGCCTGGAATGCTCTTGTTGGGCCGCCACACCAGAGTGAATGCCCTCCAGGTCTGCATTTGTTTGTTGAAAATGACCTGCTACACCCATTCAGTATGGTTGACTGCCCAACAGGGAGGGCTCTCAGGAGGTCAATAGCCTCCTCACTGAGGGCAGCAGGGCTGACTGGGGCAGGGCCTTAGGTGCCTGGGGCATAGGAGATGCCCACCCTCCTGTGTGAGCAAGCACGTGAAACTCGCTGAGGGGCTGCTGGGAGGGTGGTGCTGGTACGGGGGTGGCGGCTGTACCTGTAGTTGGGGTGGGCACAGAGGTGTCCGCCACCACCAGGGAGCTTCCATCGAAGGAGGTATCACTTTCAGAACTGTCCCCTCCTGTCTCCGCCGTGGTGCTCCCCTCACCCTCCGTCCCAGTGGTGCCCTCACCGTCGGTGGATTCAGCCTCCAGGCCCATGGGGGATGCAGCTCCCTCCGTCGCCGGTGCCTCTGTTCCTCCGCCAGATGATGCTAATGCACACAAGGACAGGGTGACACAACAAAAAGGGCGGGGAGATACAGAGGATCCACTTGGTCAATGCCAGAAACAACATACCTCCTTGGCAATGGCATGCCAAATACCCTTTTTCTGATGGACACTGACCTGCAGAAAAAAACAGCAGAAAAGGTATTAGTCATACCGTCGGACTGTTATACTCATGGCCCACCATATCCCTCCCATCCCCTTACGCACATACATTGACCACTGTACATGCAGCACTCTGCCCAGGACACCTCAGACCCCCCCCACACGAGGCTTACACACACAGCAATCCATACATTATTGGCCCCACGCATCATGCTCACAGTGTACTCACCTATTTGTCTGGAAGACCGTAGAGTAAAGTGTACTGGGGTAGGACCCCATCCGCCAGTCTCTCCAACTCTTCCGAAGTGAAGGCAGGGGCCCTTTCCCCAGACACTCGAGCCATTGTTGCTTCCAGACACCGGTCACAGCAGCACTTGCAGTGTAGGTCCTCTCCTGTTGAAGGTCAGGTAGCAAGTGAGTGCACAGATAGAAAATGGCGGTCACATCCGCGGCGGTGCGTACCGTCACCGCTGGCTTACATCGACATTGGCTTCTGGAACCCATAGGGCCCAATGATAACCAATGCCATGTTGCGCGGCGGTCAGCGACTGCCTACCACAACGGTGCCCAACACCAGCAGAATTACCTAATTTCCACTTGTCCCTCCTCACAGGTCAGGCAGACGCCATTTCAGGGGGGCACAGGCCATGGCACCTAACTGCGTCACAGCAGAGATTGGCACATCAACTGACTTCAGGGTTCACATACTGTTTCTGTGAAGGAAAAAAAAGCCTATTACGGTTGAAATATGTTTGAATATGACCATCTGCTCACTGTTTTCCACCCTAGAGTTCAAACACTGAGGATGAATGGGAGATGGCGACATCCCCCCATGTACAGACCCCTGGTGGACCTTGCGTCAATGGAGGACAGGCACATTGGGGGTCATTCTGACCCTGGCGGCCGGTGTCCGCCAGGGTCACCGACCACGGGAGCACCGCCAACAGGCTGGCGGTGCTCCCTCGAGCATTCTGACCGCGGCGGTTCAGCCGCGGTCAGAAACGGAAAGTCGGCGGTCTCCCGCCGACTTTCCGCTGCTCGGGGGAATCCTCCATGGCGGCGGAGCGCGCTCCGCTGCCATGGTGATTCTGACACCCCCTACCGCCATCCTGTTACTGGCGGGTCTCCCGCCAGGAACAGGATGGCGGTAGGGGGTGCCGCGGGGCCCCTGGGGGCCCCTGCAGTGCCCATGCCAATGGCATGGGCACTGCAGGGGCCCCCGTAAGAGGGCCCCACTTAGTATTTCAGTGTCTGCTTTGCAGACACTGAAATACGCGACGGGTGCAACAGCACCCGTCGCACCTTCCCACTCCGCCGGCTCAATTCTGAGCCGGCGTCCTAGTGTGAAGGTTGATTTGCCCTGGGCTGGCGGGCGGCCGCCCGCCAGCCCAGGGCAAATCCCAAAATACCCTCAGCGGTCTTGCGACCGCGGAGCGGTATTTTGGAGGGGGAACATTGGCGGGCGGCCTCCGCCGCCCGCCAATGTTAGAATGACCCCCATTATCCTGACCTACAGACTTGATAGGGCCACAATCCAAGAACTGTGTGCCCAATTGGAGCCAGACCTGATCTCAGCTAACCGCCACCCCATAGGTATACCCCCCTGTCAGTGCTCCATTTCCTGGCAAGTGGTCTCTTCCAAGGGACAGTGACCATGGCATCCTGGATGTCACAGCCTATGTTCTCCAACGTGCTAACCAGAGTGTTGACTGCCCTA
The DNA here is from genome assembly GCF_031143425.1 of Pleurodeles waltl. Lineage (NCBI taxonomy): Eukaryota > Metazoa > Chordata > Amphibia > Caudata > Salamandridae > Pleurodeles > Pleurodeles waltl. The sequence continues at coordinate 5,051,742 of NC_090439.1, forward strand.
CTGAAACACATGTGCAGCTACATCGTATTCCCCCAGGGGGAGGATTTGGCCACAGTGAAGGCTGTCTTCTATGCACTGGGACATATCCCCAACATCATTGGTGCCATTGATGGTACACATATTGCATTTGTCCGCCCCCCCCCCCCTCCGGAGAAATGAACAAGTGTTCAGAAATAGAAAAAGCTTTCACTCTCTGAATGTACAGATGGTGTGTTTGGCAGACCTGTACATCTCCCATGTCAATGCCAAGTATCCTGGCTCTGTGCATGATGCCTTTATCTTGAGGAATAGCATCTCATGTGTGACTGCTCAACTCCAGAGGCACCGGGTGTGGCTAATAGGTGAGCCCATGGTCCCCACCCAGTTGATATGCGGTTGTGGGGTTGGTCCTACTGGTGAGTGTGTAGCTAACAGGTATCCCTCGATTTTGCAGGTGACTCCAACCTCTCATGGCTACTGACACCAGTGAGGAATGCCAGGACAAGGGCAGAGGAACGTTACAATGAGGCACATGGGCAAACAAGGAGGATCATTGAGCGCACCTTTGACCTCCTGGAAGCCAGATTCTGGTGCCTCCATCTGACTGGTGGATCCCTGTACTACTCACCAAAGAAAGTGTGCCAGATGATCGTTGCATGTTGCACAACCTGGCCTTGAGACTCCAGGTGCCTTTTCTGCAGGAGAATGAGCCTCGGGCATGTGGCAGCGGTGGAGCCTGTGGACAGTGACAAAGAAGAGGCAGCGGAAAAAGATGTGGACAACAGAACCACACTAATTCAACAGTACTTCCAGTGACTCACAGGTATGACACTGTAACTTCACCTTCCATTGCAGTTTTGTGTTGGACATTGAGCATGGCAGCCTGAATTCCCTATTTCTATGGCCACTTACTGTACCCTTTGCCATCTCTATTTTCAGATCTCTTGGACCCACTCGGGCTCCTGGTGTGTTTACTGCTGGCTACTACAGGTCATACCTATGTAAATATTACAGTACATTTGAAGTGCAATGTTTACAGTTTGTGAAACTAATACATTTGTGACACAATTGACAGACTCCATATTTGATTTTGTTCCAAGGGTGTTTATTTAGGTGCTGATAAGTGGAGGGGGCATTGCAATGGGCTGGGTTGATGATGGAGGAAAGTCCAGGGTAGAGTCCAGTCTATTTGTATCACAGGTGCATTGTCCAATGGGGCATAGGAAGGGGAGCAATGGCAGTTCAGGATGACAGAGTGGGACACAAGGATGACAAACAAGAGAGTCTTATTTCCTGGCAGGGGTCTTGGCAATGTTCTCTGGCTTCTGTCTGGATCGCAGGGACCGCTTGAGTGGTGGTGCTCCTTCTGCAGGGGGTGGGGTGCTGATGGCCTGTTGTTCCAGTTGCAGGGCCTCCTGTCCATTAGCGTCGGCGGAGGTGGAGGGCTGTTCTTCGGTGTGGCTAGTGTCAGGGGCCCGTTGGTGTGCCACTACATCCCTCATGGTGTTGGCCATGTCTGCCAGCACCCCTGCAATGGTGACCAGGGTGGTGTGGATGTCCCTCAGGTCCTCCCTGATCCCCAGGTACTGTCCCTCCTGCAGCCGCTGGGTCTCCTGCAACTTGGCCAGTATCTGGCCCATGGTCTCCTGGGAATGGTGGTATGCTCCCAGGATGTTGGTGAGTGCCTTGCGGAGAGTCAGTTCCCTGGGCCTGTCCTCCCTCTGTCGCACAGCAGTCCTCTCTGCTTCCCTGTTGTCCTGTGCCTCTGTCCCCTGAACCATGTGCCCACTGCCACTGACCCCAGGTCCCTGATCGTCCTGTGTTTGTGGGTTTGCTTGAGGTCCCTGTAGTGGTGGACACACTGCTGATTGACGTGTCATGGGGACGGAGGGATGGGCCCACTGGGTGGGTGCTGTGCTGATGTTTCCTGAGGGGGGAGGCTCTGTGGTGGTTTGGGACTGTGGCTGGGTCACCGACTGCCCAGAGGCTCCTGATGGACCAGGTTGGTCATCGTGATCCAGGCGTGCAGAGCCAAAGTAGCTAGGAGGATGCATATGGACAGCACACCCCCTTCCATCACTCCAAAAACACACAAAGTGGTGGCAGAGGAGTCAGTTACTCACTCATAACATCTGTACAACCTAATACCAAGTTTCTCTGTACATCTCCACTTGTCATGTGAGCACAAATCCCAAACAACACCCATGGCATGCATATGTAACACAGTCAAGTCACTGTAAGGGGCACTTGTGGAGAATACCATGATTAAATAATCAAGGTGGGTGTAACAAACTGGGAACTTGGGTCTTGGGTGCCAATTGGCACTCCACAGAAATGATGTTCACGTGAAATTGTGTGCCATAAAGGGTCCATAAATGTGTATCCTGATGTAGGGGTCAGTACCATGTCACTGACCCACCAGCAGCAAATCAATGATGACACGTGTCTACAGCCACTACATTCAAAAACTAACCTTTCACTATCCCATTGCAGATGATGATGGCCTACCTCCTGCGACCTGCCTGTCCTGGATTTCACAGATAATCTGTATGACCACCTGACAACCATCAATGCTGACACTCTCCAGGATGTCCTGCGTACCTTCCAGACACCTTCCCCAGTCACAAGGAGGACACACAGCATTGCGTGGTCTCCACATGAACCACCCAACAACCAACACTCACCACTGACCAGTACAGCCAAAGCCCTGGTCTCTGAGAGGACCCAGACAGTATCTTTCAGAGGATATTGGTAGATTTCCAGATGGAGCTGGCACAGCAGGTGGGGGTGGGGATGGAGACCATGACAGGCAGCCTAGAGGGAGTGCAGAGGTGCCTCAGTCCAAATAGGGAAAACTCTGCTGACATTAGAGGCACCCACTCTGAGCTATTTGGACTCCAGCTGTCCCTGTGCAACATTGCTGCTGTCCTAAGGCAGAGGCTGGAACAACTGCCCTCCTAAAGTGCCAGCAGCATGACTGATTACAGGCTGGGGTCTATACAAAATGTCCTGGAGTCCGTGCAGCAGAATCTGGCCTCCCTCAGTGACAACATGGCTGCCTACCACCATGACGTAGCTTCTGTGTTGCGAAACCAGCAGTTTCTCTTGCTGCAGTGATGCCTATTGCATTCACACAAACGGCAGCTGCCAGGACATTTGATTCCACATCTCTATCCCCTGATGTATATGTGCCCCCCTCAACTTCATCAACAGCACTACTGATGACGCAGGTGGCCCCAGATACATCAGAGAATGAAGATGTGGAAGGAACATCTTACTTGTGAAACTACCTGATAACTACAGTCAGTGGCACCTGGACAGTATCTTTTTAGTTCTGTGCTCAAGATCATGCCAATGTTATGACAGCTGGCAACATGCCCTCTTCACCCTCCCACTGTTGACTTATCATGCATGGACTGCCATTGTCTCAATTCCCACCGATTTGTCAATTTGGACACCTCCTCACTGATGCTCACCTCTCCTTCACATGTCTCATGACATGTCCCTCTCCCTTGGACTCTGACTGGACATTCAATGGCTTGCGATCTCTCATTGGGGGAGTGAACTGGACATTGCACACCATTTAAAACAAAACTAGCACATGTAAATAAATCACCCTGATCACGTGTTGTGCTATTTATTTAGTGATCCATCTACTGATACAAGTGTACGTGTTGTGTGAAGCTATGACAATGAGTACAGAATGAAAGGACGTGTGGTTTTTGTCAGACACAAAGGCACACACTAGGACCCAAACATGATTACAGTGACTGATAGCATTGTGGAATACAAACAACTTTCTGAGTCTTTATTACATGTATTAAACAGTTATCCATGCAAGTTGACATACGGCATGTGTGGTTTAGAACAGAAGTGTCTGGAAAGTTCCCTGATGCACAAGTACAACATTGATGTGATCAACAAAATAGGCATAGGTAAGACAGTGAGGGGCTGACGTTAAGGTGCCATTATCCTTTCCCCAAGTGAGCTGGAGTGCAATGTGCTAATCTTTTCACTAAGGGCCAGATGTAGCAAAGGTTTTCACCCATTCTGTGTCTATGGGAAAAAGTGTTCGTACATATGGCCCTAAGATCTGTGAATTAACGTTGCACTAACAATTGATGTTGCAAGGTCACCTAAGATTTTGTATCCTTACACAGAGAGTGAGGAACTGCGCAGAAAAGTGTAATGAGTTGCTGATGTCATACCAATGTCAATCTGACAGGTCTTTGGTTGTAGGGGATACACATAGTCCCACATGTAAATCATTACTGAAAGCATTCCCAAAGGCAGTTGTACCAAGTGGCCTGGGCAGACCTGACAACACCCAGACAGTTAATTGTCATGCACACTATAATTTGGAAAACCAACAAGATTCATTGATACTACAATACACTAACTAAGAAAATCTAAACTACTCACTAACCTACACTTAGATGACCTATACTAGCTTGTCTTAACTTAACCCTACAGCTATCTATCTTAACCTAAACTTATCTTACACACATAACACCACTCAATAAACATTGCCCCCCCCCCTTTATGAGACAATAGACGTGTAGGACAACATGAACTAAAGCTACACATATACTAACTAATTCTATGTCCTAAACAAATATATATATTTTTTAGTTTTTCTCTAAATTGACACACATGCCATTTTTACATGGCTTTACACACATCAAACCCTTTCATACACAGCACTGTATGTACACATATGAAACACAAGGTGACAATTACTGGCTGCATCAAGGTCTTCAAAAGTGGAAACCTCGCTGATGGTGTAGCATGGTGGTCTGCCTGCAAGACATGACAGGAAAACATAGCTTTGTGATTTGTGAACAAAGAGTAGCATGGACAACTGTTACACACTGCGCTTGTTTAGCTGAGTGACCTAGTCAACTTAGTGTGAGGAATGACCCATTGCCATCTACAACATGTCAGTCAGACAGACATAGGTAGCACCCAACAACATATATAGCAATGTGACTCATCCATATATACATGTCTGAGATTCATACGTCACACTTACTGGGGGACAGGACACTGTTAATTGTCAGAATCTTAGAGGCAGATAATAGGGAAGTGGGACTGCACCCAGGGCAGCGCCACTTTCCTTGTGCCCCTTTAGCACCCTTTTACCGCCACTATGTGTGTGCCGTATCTAAGATACGGCTCACCATGGTGCAGGGTAGGGAGCAATGGCGTCATAATTTTTGTTTCCATGTGGCACTAGAGATGCAGTGTGACACTTAGTGACCCTTTGTGGAAGAGTACGCCTGTGACTGGCATCATGTATGCAAGGGGCACAAGGGGGGAATACCCCCATTAGGAGGACTGGAAAATTGGTGCAGAGAAATCTCCAAGGTTTCAACGTGTCATTTTTAGCAGATACTTTTCGCAGGCTTTGGTCAGAAATGTTGTAACTATTCCTACAGAGCCCATCAATGGCATCCATTATCTTGACACTAGTGCACCTACTCTGCGTCATGGTGTGCCGTATATTGTATACAGCACCCACATGGGATGGTAGGGGGCCACAAAGGGGCACAATGACAGTGATGCTTCTGCAGACGATGCACCACTTTCCTGACATGTGGCCCTTAGTCCCTTCACTTTAGACCTGCAAAACGTGTACCTATTTTGTGTGTTGTGTGCCATGAAACAGGTGTTTGGCCCTTTGTGTTTTATGTGGATCCTACCCCTTTGCCCTTGGAATACCTCCCCTGCACAAAGTGTTGTTGTAGCCAAGAGCTGGCTGGCATGTGCATGTGCATGAGGTTCATATGCACAGTGTGGCACAGTTGTATGGTATGTTTTGCGATTATGCAAAAGTTTTCAGACTCCTGTATGACAGGGCATGATGTTGTTTTCCGAAGTGTCCTGCATCACGGGACCTGTCCTGCTAAGTCCCATGTCTCCTCATTCACATGAATTTCTGGCCTTCCCCAGTCCACTGTCAGTAGTCCAGCTGCCACAGTCCACTGTTGTTACCTTTGTATCATGGTAGGGAGATGTGGGATTACTGGGTATAATTGTTAAGTGTTTATTCCTACACATGATCCTTCATAGTCGGTGATGTGGTATTTCTGTGTGTTCTGCACTATGCACCAGACAAGGAAAAGGTGAACACAATGGGCATATCTGGTATGTTTTGGTGATATGTAGATGATGATGGCAACACTCAGATGGCATGTCATATTGGTGCTACCTGAGTTTTCAACACCATGATAAATGTGGGGCAGTGCCTATATGTGAATTGCTTTGCGTTGGCATGGCCAATGCAATTCACATAGTTGAGCTAGTCCTTGGTAATTGTTATGTGTGAAGGATCTGTATTTTGTTGTCAACCTGTGCACACCATTAGTGGTTTGGGCCAGGCTTTTGTATGCAAAGGGGACCTAGCTCCACCTGTCCTTAATGTAGTGTGTCAATCAGGTGGTGCCAGGAACTTGTACATATGGGTGTTTGTGTGTGTGATGTACATTGAATGCGGTGTAGTGTGGCATGTGGCATATGTACTGTTGTCTAAACATGTTCCCCTGTCCATGTGTGTTTAGTGTGGTGTATGTATTGTTTGTCCCACAAGTTTGGTGTGTTGATGTGTAATGGTTAGTATGGTGGCTTACCTAGGAGTAGCCCATTGCCATATTGACCATCCTGGAACCGCTGGTTGATGGTAGAGTGCTGCAATACGTAGGCATCATGGACGCTGACGGGATATTTAGCTAAGATGTTAGTGAAAATCCCACGGTGGTCCACAATGGCCGGCAGATTGATGGAGTGGGTATGTTTGCAGTTCCTGTAGAGGTGTTCGGTAACGACAGAAATAGAGAGGGGACCCTCCTGTATCCAAAATACCGGGGGGAACAGGGTACGTAACACAGTGAAATTATAAAAAGATCCCCACCGGAAATACCAAACCAATCACAACTCACTCGTACACACACACTGAATCTCTCTATTGATCAGCTACAATCAGAGGAATCAAAGGCAAATATTTAATATAATTCGGGACAAAATCCCAGATCATACAATGACCAAACAAACACATAAATGTAAAAACATCAATAACACAAGATAGACATCAGATAAAATTAGATAAAAGGGAAACTAACAAAAGACATATACTATAGTCTATAAAATGGAACAGTCCCAATGTTGATAGGAATCGGCCTATCGATAATTATCAATACTCTTTATTCGATAAAAGCCTCCTTCTATGGGTCCAGAAAAAATAAAGCGTTGAAGCGTTTCGGTGGACTTCCAGACCTTTTTCGCCACCTTCTTCAGGACAAAATATTGTATTCCCCAGAGTTGTTCATTCAGACCTACACATAACAACACAATAAACTGAATATATATATATATATATATATATATATACACACTATCACATTTCTAATCCCCAGATACAATATCCCCCCTTCCAGGAAAACGGATTCATTATCCAAATCACACCCAGATTCCTATAATATATAGCGTCACAAAATAGATATTTCATTGACCACCTTCTAGGTCCAGCCCTCAATACTCTTACATTAGCATCTATTAAAAAAACTTAATATAAGATAAAATTGACCATTAAAAGCGATGACCACCACTCACCTCCAAAAAAGCCAATACACAACATCCACACTGACACAATTTAGATACTTTCCTTAACATCCACGTCTTTGAGGATTATATTTCTATATAAAATAAAAGGAAACCATCAATCCATAGTCCATCATAACTCAGAGGCCAAAACACCATGTGATAACCCGTGTAGTGATAAAAAGTTCCTCCAAGCTATCCATCACCCCTATGTGCGTAAAAAGTGTAAAACAAGATTTTTTTATATTTTTTTTATTTACACTAACAACAAAAAACAAAAAGGAGAGATTCCAAATCTATATATATCCCTCATCCATTCTGAAGATATATCCTTGATTTCATAACATAGCCACAATATCTTCAATTTCATGGCATGCATTCCTCATAGCCATGGGACTTACCATGGAGTCCAAATATATTCAGAAATGATAGGTCAGAACCAAAAATTAATCAGCTGGTTCAGGCCTTAATTCTACACTCAGAATAAGAAATTTTAAATTACACGGTACAACAGTACTCTCAGAATGAATTAAAACGTAATTCAGGTGCCGCCCAAACTAAAACTAAAGACCCTTCGGTAGCAACAGTCCATTGCACCCAGCACATGTGGGAACCCAGCTATTTGGTAGAAACCTTGCTTGGTCTCCTGCTGCAGTTGCTGGGTGTTGGGCAACCGAATTTGGTGGGGTGTGAGACGGATGATGACGTCCAGGAACTTCGGTAGGAAGGCAGAGAATGTTGGCTCAGAGATACCTTGATACTTGTGCCACAGTAGTCTGGAAAAATCCTGACGCCAACATATGAAGGACAGCCAGGAGTTTGGTGATGGGTGGAATTGTTGTCTGAATTTCTACTCGCAGTGATGTCTGGCGCTATGTGGTGCAGCAGTCGTACAATAGACTCCCGTTTCAGATGGTAGAGTCTGGTCACATCTTCTTCCCTAAGGGCAAAGATGGTCCTGCTCTGCCAAAATATCCTCTACTGCCTTCTGCGTTGCCTTTGTGGCTGCTGTGGTGGTGTTTGGGGTTGCTGCGGTGGTGCTGGTAGCACTTGTTTTCGTTGCTGTCGTCTTAGGCATGTGCCGAGCGTGTGCCTCACTATAGCAGTAACAGGTCCATGTTGTCCAATCGCTTGCCAATGCTCCTTCTGTGAGTTTTCCTTATGCAGTAGTGTGTGGGTCTCATTTTAACGCCTGATCTGACCAGACTTTAACATTTTTACGCTAATTGGAGTTACCGTCATTTTTGGGAATGGGTCCTTTGCGTGCGTCTTTTTTGCGTGAGGTTGTAAATATGGCGCTAGCGGGCTAGCATGATTTTTTGGGGGAGGGAACGCCTACCTTGCATATCATTGTCGTTAAATGACGCAAGGTTGGATGATGCTCCCAAAAATGACGAAAAGTCTAGCATTTTGTCGCTAGACTAGTCTACCGACAAAATATAAATATGGCGCTAGGTTAGCGCTACTTTTGCGTAAAAATTAAAGGCGCAAAGGCGGCGCTAACTTTTCTTAAATATAGAACTTCATTTCCTGATTCACTTTTTCAAAAAGTTAATTGAAACTTTGAGTCCATCCAGCAATTGAGTCATTACCTATTGTTTAGGCATGTAGGATTCTGGATGACATAGCCATTCTATGAGGACTTTTTAGGTTTATCCAGACATAAATTCATGAGAATTTCTATAATTTTTTTAACATCTTTATTTTGACTTACATACGTTCGCCCTAATAAGGATCATACAAGTAAGATGAATGAACAAGCCGGGCACTGTCATAATAAATTACATCTTATCTCCATTATAGTGATACAGCAGCAAATGTGTCAACAACTACCTCAGTGATCACCAACTCCTCAGCACCACCTAGTCTGGATTCTTACTCAACCACAGTACCAAAACTGCCCTGATCTTCATCACAGACAACATCTGGTTGATCCTAGGCTGAGGAAACATACTGTAGTAGAATCAAAATCCATGCAGAATTGCTGCTCTCTCTCAACTAGCTGCCACCATAATTGCTGAAGACTAAAATGATTTCACAAGCAATGACATATATTGAAGTGGAACATAAGTGAGTCCCACAGGACTATTGTTGCATCATCCATTGTCCCAGCCTCTATGCAATTACAATCCCACTCCCATTCAAGGGAACTTCTAATTTTGGAGTTCCCAGGTCTAATATAGAATAGAAGAAGGCCCTGTCATTCTGATTTGGGGCCTAAATTATCAGGAGGCATACATTGCTACAATCCAAAAGACTGTATATCATGATGTACCTCCCCTCATGATCTCTGATGGTGTATCTGTGCTCGAATGGCACCCCAGAGCGATACACATAATGAACGCTTGACTCACTGAGTTGCATTATCAGTATATGAGTACTCTGTAACCTTTCACATTGTTTAATCACTGGAAATTCAAAGTGATATATTTAACAGACGGAAGCATTGTCCAGCTACAAAATTAAAGCATGTAGACCTCCATGCACTATTCCCTGGTATCCTCTCTCTACCTCTTTCACTCTCAACTTCAAGTCGTCATTTTTTAAATTGAAACCAGATTATGACCTTCATGACAAATTAAACATTATTCCCCCCTCAAACCTCAGTTAAAGACTGCATCCCAACTTTCGAGTGAATGCCCATGCAAAACAAACCTGTAATATATAATAGGGTTAAATCAGCATTTAAGTGTCAAAACACCCACTCATAAACACTATTCACTTAGATTAAAAAAACTGAGATTGAGGACTGACACTGAGATACCATCAGCCAATTTCAAACTTCTTCCGGTGAAGACAGGCATGAGATCAACCATCATAATTAACTCGTACTTTGCTGGGTACAGTAGCATGTATTTGAGGTTTATGGCTCCCAACGTTTGTTTCACAGCAAGAAAAGCTTTTTGAAAGTTTTTTAACTCTCTGTGTATAGTCAAGAAACACTCAGCTTATTTTATTGTCAAACGCCACTTACTGTCTTTGTAATTGAAGATTTTAGTAATGAATGCTCTAGGAAAGGCATCTAGTGGGGGAGTAGAACTATGTGTGTCTCTCTATGATAAAATATGAAGATAAGCCTTCTTACTTGAGGATGTCCCTAATCCATTGTTCTAGACAAAGTTCAGTTCCTCTGGACTCTACATGCTGAGGGAACTTGACAATTCGGAATTTTCTGCGATGGGCCCATCCCTCAGCGCCCTCTTTTTTGAGATCTAGTCTATGAGTCACTTCCAAGAGGAACAACATATTTGCCTTCAGGGTGAACAATTCGACTTTCAGTTCCTCCACAAACTTAAGTGTGGCCAAGGATTGTTCATTTGCCTTACAGAGGTCTGCTCATAATAGGTTAACATATATTTCCATTGCTTCAGTTTTGTTTTCTAATTTTCGATGAAAACTCTTGATGGGGGATAATTTGTGCTGTTGGAGGCTCAGTACTTGGTAGGGGGGCCCTTTGACCTCTCCCCCCTCCTCCAAACCGCCTCCACCTCTCTGGTCCACTGCAATCCTGTCCGTTTTCATCTGCTATGGCAGAGTCTATAGGTTGGGCACCCCTGCTCCCCTGTCAGTAGCAATCAAGAGACTAAATCACCCCACCCCGGGCACTCCAAATGACTCCAGGATCTCAAAGTGAGACCAAAATACCACTCAGCTCCCAAGAGAATCCTGCAGTGCTATTGATCCAAGACCCCATCTGTGATCTTTGGAAATAACTCACCTATCACTATCGAGGCATCATCAGTTTTCTCACTTCACCAAAATGACATCCAGAGGGGATAAGAGTTCTCATCCTGCCAAAGGTCGAACAGTGGTTCCTGTCTCACCCTCATTTCCAGAAGACACCCCCCAGTATTCTCCCGCACATGCCGGCACCACAGGTCTCCAGTCCATAAGATTCATGTGAGGCTCCAATACACCCACCCTCAGGGCTGTAGTCACTGAAGCCATGTCTCACTCCCTAACAACAGATCAGCCAGCCTACATGTTCCACTGCATGCCTAGGACACAAGTGAAAGACCCCCTCAAGGCCACACAAGAAGGCAGGAGGTCTCAATCCAAGTCAGTGTCCAGCATGGATCCCCTGCTCCCCTCCTGGTGATGGACCACAGAGGTCACAAATTCCTCCAGGATCTCTCAAGGGCAACATATCCACTCACCCAAAAGTTCAGGAGGAACGTTAAGTCCCACAGATAGTCACATTTCTTGGGCTAAGCCTTGAGGGCTGTGCAGCTCACCATCCGGATCCCAAGACTCACCCAGAAAAGTTGTTTGCATTCCGAGGCTATAAGCATTTTGTAGACTCCATCAAATTACTCCACTGGCTCCGTGTACTCCCAACACATGGAGATGGGCATGTGGAGATCCTTTATGAGCCAAACATGGGAGAAGAGAATTCGAACCTAGTCAGGGACTGGTGCAGTTTTGTTCACCTCCCCCGGAGCCAGGTTGTGGACTCACTCAATATGTCAGGTGTCTCCGGGGTACTTGATTTACTTCTCTGCAAGTTCAGAGCAATCTTCAGGCTCAGTGGGGCACATTCAGCTCCTATGTAAGCCCAGAGAGCGCTGCTCCTAACCATCCGCCCACAGGTCTCATCTGCAGCCTTCTGCATATACAGACCCGGGTCTGGAGTGCGCCTCAAGTCCCACCATGGTCCCACACAGATCAACAGCACCGGCACCTCTCTCAGCTCCACCGTAGGCGAGGTTGGGGCTCTTGTTATATGTTCACAATGCCACCAGGCTCGGTCTCTCCAGTTGGTGCACCACTCCAGGACCTGAATCATCTTGGCCACAGTGAGAGCAAGCAAATTCCTCTGATCAGGCACCACATTAGGCCAGCTCATGGGTTCCATACCAGGGCAGAACAGACTGCTCTCCAACGAAGTCAGAGAAGCCCCTGCTGTCATCTGGATCCCAGCCCCAAAAATACATAGTTTAGGAGGGAGCAGACCGATCTAATCATCACCCCTGGTGACAGCAGCACAGGTCCGGATGACCGCACAATCATGCGGTCTTGGCCTCACCAGTTCTGAGGCTGTGCCGGATCCAAGACAGGTGGTCAGTTGGGCATCAAAGTGCAGAATCCTTCCCACAGTGATATCTTATAATACACCCCTCCGGACCCCATTCCTGGGGAGCAGCAGGATATTGCAGAATTACATGGGTCACCCTTCATGCTTCATCTCAACGTGTCCCGTTGACCATGATGCCAGGCTTTTTTTATTATTAATGTTATAAATCTCTTGGCTTTTTCGCACTATTTCATGAAAAGTGTGACAAGAATGGTAAGGAAACTTTGAACATCGATCTATACTCCTGGTCAAACATTGACAAGAGAAGGGGACGACTGGGACTCCGGATGGTGATCCTGAAAACTCTTAAATGGCAGGAATAGTGGGAAACTCTAAAAAGCCACAATTGCTCGCACAAGGCACCGTTCTTGTCTGAGCACTCCACATAATTTGGTAGAGTACACATCCTGAGTTATTGACAGCTTGACAGTTTTTGAAAGAAAAGTCCAGCAATTAAATAATACCGTAAATGACTTCCACCAACCATCTTTCTCGCTACAATTTAGGGAAGAGGTACTAGATGTACGATTTGGAAGTACCTTCGGATCTGCAAAATCATTTGGAGATCAAAATGTAAAATACAGCAACTGTTTGTCTCGTGTAACATTTGGCCATTGGGAGGAATGCCCAGAATAGGTCAGGGAAGTAAAAAATGGGCTGGATCTTACATCAAACCACACAGTGCAGACTTTCATTCTCAAAATGGTACGGGAATATCCCCAATCCAATGTAGCAGAATAATACTTGCCCCCTTCTTTCTCAGAAGAAGAGAATCAACCGCTGCAGTTTGTTTAATACATGGATTTCACATCTTTATGGCGTTCCCTTAACTCAGTCGTCTGTCCCTCACACTTCATGACTCGATATAGGGCCACACGCTATGCCCCGCTAGACAATAACATGTCTATTAAGCGCAAATAAAGCGGTATCACTGCTCAGCAAGACAGAGGTTTGCCTCACAAACCAATTGGGCATCGAATGCTAATGTCCTCCCCAAATGTACCCAACCTTTATATATTTTCTTAACATATGCGGTTGACGCAGCATGCCCGTTACAGAAACGTGCCTGGGTTTCATGTGAAAGGAATGAAAGAAGCTTAGCTAGCCTGATTGAGAATCCTCTCTTTGCTTCGTAGTCCTCGATTCCAGGCATGGAACTGAGGACGAGAATGTCAGAGGCAAGAGAACCCAAACGCATTAATATAACATGGGCATACGAAATGGCTGCCTACTGCTTAACACGGGGTTTAGAAAATGGGCTATTAAACCATTAGAAAACAGCATAAGTTCTCAACTCACTGGACTGAACCGCAAGTATGAGCAAGACTCGTACTACAAATGTACTTTTCTGTTTCCCAAGTCAATGGTACTCCTCGAGAGGCAGCGCACGGAAGGGGGCCGGGGGGAATAAAACAATAAAATAAACATATCTGCCACCTCGGTGCTCTGTCGCTTCTGTCGCCTCGAATCTTCTTCTCTTCTTTCCCCCCACCCCACCGAATCCCGACGCTCCTTTCATGCTGGTTCCAGCATGAGAGAAGTACCAGGATTGGCCTGAGCGGGCAGAAACGGCACTCAGGGAGTGGGAGGGAGCGTGCGCTTGGTCTCTTCACCCCGCTCTGCAACACAGCCGGGTGGAGGGTTCTAAGTGCGCATGTCAGTTTGGCGGGCCTTGAACGGCCAGCCAAAGTGACATGCACAATTAGAAGTGCACATACAAATCCTCCCTGGTGACGTCGGGGTGCTGGCCCCTCCCCGCTCTAACTAAAGCAGAAAAATAAAGTGATATGAAAACACTTTTATTATCACTTTATTTTTCTGCTTTCAGCAGCGTGGAGACGCTGCTCCACCATAGCGGAGGGGCCGTCCCCAGAGGGGTGTCTTCACCTCTGTGTGTCTGTGGTATGGACGCTGTATGTCTATTAGTCTATTTATTTATATTTGTAATCATATGTGTTCTATTGCTCTGTGTTTACGTCTTTCTTCATAACTTCATCATGTATGATATTTTGTTTGAATGTGTCTTTTGAATGTCTTTGGGTGCATTCACCATGCAAAGGTAAAATCTGTTGCTGGTGTTGATGACTATTTTACTCTTACACATATCTTATTTTATGTAAAAGCACACATTGCACCAATAGTCCCTGGTATTGTAGGGGGCTACTTATTATTCTGATGTGCATGCACATTGTGCAATAGTTGAATGCTGTCACTCGCAGTAGTGTAAGCCTATGTCTGGAGCAGGCTGAGCCTGTACTCCATGTTATATGCTGAGGTGGGTGGAAGCAAAATGTGGTCTTGGATAACACCAGGCCTAAAAAAAAACAGTAGAGATGAACAGATGGGTGTGGTTCAAGAAGAAAAAACACGAGTAGTTGTAATTGATATAATTGACATAAAATCCCTGTGTAGAGACAAAAACAGGAGAGTAAGTACATTATGGAGATGGGGAAGAGAGGTAGTCAGACAAGGTAGAACCTAAAGGTCTAATGAAGGACCCCACTTGCACAAGAATCGGGGAAAATCAAGTGTTGATGGGAATTTAGCTTAAGGAGATCACAGGTGTGGGTACTTATTTGCTGAGATTGCCTGAATGAAATTCCCCTAAAGCCATTTTAGGTTATTTTGCTAGAATAAAGTGATCTTTGTAAAACACTCCCTTCCTATGGAGGTAGGAGTGCGCTTCAACACATTCATAAAATAAATTAGAAAATGAGTTTTTTGTGTTAGCAATGCCTGCAAAGGATGACAACGTGATTATGTGACTTCCGACCTTAAGTGAACCCCTTCGCCTAATCCTTAAGAACAATACGTGCGAGGCACCTGTTTCCACTAGAACCTCACCAAGCCCTGCCTTTGCATTCCACACCACCTTACCTCCGACCATTCCCCCTCATAGGCTGGCTGGCAGGTGAAGCGTTCCTACACTTGGCGTTCACCTTCCAACAGCGTGGGAGGAAGGGTTACATAATTAATTGAACCTCGACGTGTTCTAACAGTATACAGACTGCAGTGCTTTAATCTCGCCCACCACTTCCTGATTGTTGTTTCATTGAACACTATCTCTACTTGGATGCAATAATAACATTACCGAACAACGAATATTATTTACTCCGAAGATCAAAGCAACAGACCTCTACCCAGAACTGACCACAGGCTCGCCCCCCCGCTCCAAGTCCTACATGTGGTCTCGAAATCTTTCTCAGCATGCACAGAATCTACCCACCTTGTGATAGAAAACTGATACAGCGTTATGGCAATGGCGAGTTTACAATAGGAATAACATGCTTAGACGATAGATAACTTGTCCAGAAGCCAAATGTTCTTACTAAGGTAGGCCAACAGAGGAAATTATGGCCCATATTTATACTTTTCGACGCACAACTGCGCCAACGCAGTTGTGCGCCAATAAATTTAACGCCGGCTAACGCCATTCTGAAGCGCCATGCGGGCGCCGTATTTATTCAATGACGTTAGCCGGCGTTAGGCGGCGGAGCTGCCTGGTGTGCGTAAAAAAAAATGACTTACACCAGGTAGCGCCGGCGTAGGGGAATATGGAGCTTGGGCGTCAAAAAATGGGGCAAGTCAGGCTGAGGCAAAATTTTCGCCTCAACCCGATTTGCGCCATTTTTTTAGACTCCCAACCCCCATTGAAATGACTCCTGTCTTAGCAAAGACAGGAGCCATGCCCCCTAGCCCAATGGGGCATGGTCATTGGGCATAGTGACATGTAGGGGGACACAAATCAGGCCCAAAAAAAATACTTACCAGCACTTACCTTAATGTCCCAGGGGTGGGTCCCTCCATCCTTGGGCGTCCTCCTGGGGTGGGCAAGGGTGGCAGGGGTGTCCCTGGGGGCATGGGAGGGCACCTCTGGGCTCCTTCCGAGCCCACAGGTCCCTTAACGCCTGCCCTGACCAGGCGCTAAAAAACGACGCAAAAACGGCTGGACGTCATTTTTTTGACCCGCCCACTCCCGGGCGTCATTTTTGCCCGGGAGTATAAATACGGCGCACATGCCTCGGAGTCATTTTTTAGACGGGAACGCCTACCTTGCATATCATTAACGCAAGGAAGGTGTCCACGCTAAAAAATGACGCAAACTCCATGAACTTTGGCGCTAGATGCGTCTAACGCCAAAGTATAAATATGGAGTTCGTTTTACGCCGAATTTGCGTCACAAAAACCGACGCAAATCCGGCGTAAACAGAGTATAAATATGGCCCTATGTCTTTTCACTGGTGTCCCGGACATGCAGATATAAAAGCAAGATGTGTAGCCTTAAGGACTGTTAAATTGCCACAGTATATATTTATGTAAGTATTATTTGTCAAGCCTTGCTAATAGAAATTGTAATAACGTTCAAGGCCTTGGATTCACTTCATGTAGAAATCTACTATTCTATAGCTCATTCCAATTCACTGTGTGCATTATTTTTTATAAATGAGTATTTCATTACATTTGAAAATTGAATTGCTAACCTGTTGCCTCATACAATAAGATACCCCATTCTTCTCAAGCATTGCTTGCATATTTTCAAAGCAGATTGGCTAGCAGATGCTTCAAAAAGCCATGAGATATGTTTTCTCTGAATAACACGTTTACCATATTGTCCTTGAGGGTCTACTGGGATCAAGGTGTTCATGGAGGAGTCAGCGCTGCTCGGTTTGTCCTAAAGGATAGGATATGAACTCTGTGGAACTTGGGTAAGCTCAGGTTGTTCAGACTGGATGAGAGTGTTGAGGTTAAATTGGGGCAACATAATTTTCAATGACCCAGCTAGTCACAAATGATGCATGAGGACCAACCGCATGCAACTGGATCTCCAGAGCCCTATTCTTGGCTTCATCCCACCTCCTCACTTCGGCCCCGCTCACCATTTCTTCGTCTTTTGAAATGATTGCATCTGTAAATTCATCAATATTGATTTGTTTGATTCCCTTTTCCTTTCTTGTACAGCCAAGCAGTGGTTGGTGACAGACACTAGCCCAGGTAGACCTTTGGTCTGCCATCCAATACAGTGTAGCATGGATTGGTTCCTGTACTTTCAGCAGCAGATCTCGAACAAAAGCAGCACCAACAGCTTCTTAACTACTTTTGGTAGGTTGAATAATACCAGAAAAAAACATTAAAATAGATTTTTTGAATGGAAAAGGTGACTATTAGGTGTTTCACATTTATTCTGTTTAAAGTTAGAAATGTTGGGCCAGTCAGCCTTGACTGCACTCTGTCCTCGGAGTTGGCAACCCCTGACCCACTGGTCCTCCCACTCTGGATGGTTTCCACCTCCTGCCCCTCCCTCTGTACCCTCTTCTGTGAAGTGGTATCACCAGAAAACAGAACTGGTAGGTGCTTGTGATAGCAGCCCCACTAAGCTCTCCTGACACTGTGGAGCTCCCACCAGTGGATGGTCTGTCAGTACAGACCAGGTCTCCCTGTATGTGCTCCGTCTAGGAACAACCCAAGCTTTGGGACTTGAAATAGGGCACCTTGGCCTCTACCCATCCCAGCTCTCCACTGACTCTTAGAAGGGACATGGGACCCTTCCCCCCACCATACTGGGCCCTGCCTGGGTCCCTGCGTACCTCCCTCCCACTCTGTTGAAGGGAACCTGAACTACCCTCCTTAGGAACACTCCCCAATGCCTTCTCAAACACTCTCAAACACTCTAGTTCTCACCCAGAGATCTGCCTCCTTTGTAAGCTCCCTGGGGTCAGGGAACCTGCAATCAACCAAGTGCTGGGGTAGCTCTGGAAAACAGTGACTGAACATGTTCTCTCTAGCAATGAAATTGGGCAGCCCTTCAAAAGTGTTTACCTTACTAACTTTCACCCCACCATCCAGTGCCTTGCAGAAGTAACTCGCAAAATTCCCCCAGGATCAATGAAACAGTTTCTGGCTGTCCCTGAATCTCAACCTGCACTCTTCTGGATTGAAGCCATGCCTCTTGGCAAGGGTCTCCTTCATGGTTGGATACCTCAGCCTGTCCCCCTTCTCGAGGGCCAGTAGGGCTTCCCTACCACCACTAAGCACATGCCTCCATATGCCAGCTCCCCAATCCTCCTTAGGGATCATGTGCACCTCTAGAGTGACCTCATATGCCTCACAACACACCACATGCCTATGTCATCTCCCTCCTTGAAGTCAGGCACCAAGTCCATGGGTGTGTACATCCCTCCCTCACCACTGGACACTGTAGGTTTGCTGCCACCATTGTTCTTAGACTCTACTAGCTGTTTAGCTTTCAAGTCCAGCTCTCTCAGACTCAGTTCATGATCCAGTTTTCTTTCTCTTCTAAGGCTCTTTCAGCCTCAGCTGCCTCCATGGCAAGTTTTTCTCTGGCTAAGGCCCTCTCAGCCTCAGCCCTCCTCTTTTCTGCTAGGACTTTGTCAGCCTCAGCTCTTCTCCCCTCTGCAGTCATTTGGGCCAGCTGCAGCCTCAGGTCCCTCTTAGTCTGTCCGTCCTTTAACTCCTCAGAAGACAGAGGGCCATATTTACAAGGGCCTTGCGCTGTTGGTGCATCACTTTTTTTGACCCATCATTGGCACAGGCTCATACCTACAAGGCCACGCAAAGTCCCTTTGCATGGCTTTTCATGGCCTTGTAGATATGGAGTAAGGCAAAGCAGCGCAAGTCGCTGCATTGCCTTACTCTGCATCAGAGGCGTTCCATGGGTGTTGCAGTGGGTGTTCCAATGCAGCACCTAGATATTTTGACTCACTCCCAGATTTGCAAGAATTTGTAAACCTGGGAATACATCAAAAGCCTACGCCTCCCCAGGGTAGGCATAAGGGAGGCACAATGAAGAGAAACATCCTTATTTATCTTCGTTTTTTCCTCTTCCTGTGTGTGCTGCAACACACAAAGAAATAGGAAAACACCTTTCATGGTTGCTTTTGTGCAGGAAGGTGTCTCTTCCTGCACAAAAGCAATCATCCCCACAACGCAGACTCCCTTTGGCACATGGCAGCCCATTGTGTACCAACGCAGGAGAAAAGGACAGGAATGCAGTGAATTTTGTAGATACAGTCCATTCCTTCTCTTTCCTTTTGATGCAGGGCAGTGCTGCAAGAAGGCTTGCAGTGCTGCCCTGTCAACAGATAGTAAATATGCCTCAGAGTTTGAAAGGAGGTGCAATGGATCCAGCAGGGGACCCCTTCTCTGTGGGATCCCCTCTCTCCTCTGGTGCCTTTGACCAGTCATTTTTCTTCTCCTCTTCCTCCTTCTCATGGCCACTGCCCTCTTGGGCCTCTGGTGGAGAGTCCAGGCATAACCATGGCTCTGCTTTCTCTAATCTTAGAGCTGCAAAGAGGTCCTCCTCCTCCTCCTCCTCCTCAGACACATCCCCAGAGTCATCACCCTACCAGTTCTCTGTGTCCTTTATCCAGCATGCTTCCTCATAAGCATTTAGGGCTTTCTTTAGGCCCTGCTCAGTGGACCTCTTCTTCACAGGCAGAGCCCTCTCCTTGAAGCACTCCTTCAGCTACCTCACAGTGTAATAGACTTTGCAGTGATATCCTTGTACGTTCTGGCAAGGTATTACTAGTGCAAAAACAAGAGTCCCAGGTGTCTGAAGGTGAAGCAGGAGTCCAATTTAGAAAAATTACCAATTGAGAGAACCAGGAAAATGTAAAACTCGTAATGGTCTTCTGAGTGGAATGGTAATGTACACCCAGTCAGTGTATGGTACTGGACAAACGCAAGTCCTATCCTCACTGCTGATCACCTATGTTAGAAGTTGGGCCTCTAGTTGGCAGAGGTATGCACCCTGTTCTAGTAGGGACCACAGTCCTAGCCAGGGGAAGTCAGTTGCACACCATAAATTAACCTGTGCTCACCCTCTGGGAAGTTAGGGGGCAATGTGTAAAGATTATGTGCAACACTAAAAACAGTATAACAGTGAAAATAATACATAAAAGATACTACACCTGATTAGATAAATAGACCTTAATTAAATTAACAAAACAAGACCAAAAGACACAAAAATCCGATAAGTAGAAGGCCGACAAATACATTTTAAAGAATATCTGCAAATAGAGTGCTTAGAAATATAAAGCGTCAACCGGAGCTATCTGGTCGCGCTTGAGTGGGTCAAATCTAAAAGTCCAGGCCGATCGCAATGGAGCATGGGTTAGAGACAGGGACCAACCCTGTCCCGCTGAAAAAGTACCTTTGGATGGAGGCTGCAGTGACTTGGAAGACCCAATGCATGGAGCAGAGGAGGCGATGTGTCGGCATTGATCCCATTGGATGCAGACAATGCGTTTTTTACCGATCTCTGCAATCACAGATGCATCGTCAGTAAACCCTTTGGAATGAATGCGATATGATGTAATTGAGCCTCGCAGACGACAATGCAAAGTCTTCGAGCAGCAATGAACTGGCATTGAAGGAGATGTATCAGTTCCCACCAGCACAAGAGCAGCAATGCATGGATTTTGGAAGTTGCAGCACTTTATTCCCAGTTCCAAGGGCCCAGGACTGGATTGTCACTACTTGGCAGGGGAAGACTTGCAGCAAGCAAAGTCCAGGTGCTGTAGATGATGATGGGTTGACGACTTTTGTATCCCTGAGACTTCAGAAGAACTGGAGGCAGGCCAGCAAGCCCTTAGAGTCACTCTGGGTTCAAGTGAGGCAGGTGCTTCCTTAGCAGGGCAGAGGGCAGCAGGATAGCACATCAGAAAAGCATTTCTTCCATAGCAGCAGTCCAGAGTGACAGTCCTTGAAGCAGCACAGCAGTCCTCCTTTCTTGGCAGAGTTCTTCCCATGTCCAGAAATGTACTGGTTTGGTGGGGTCAGAAGTACAGTTCTTATACCCAGTGGTGCCTTTGGAGTGGGGAAGGCTTCAAAGAGAGGTCTTTGAAGTGCACAGTCTCTCTGCCCTTCCTGCCCTGGCTCCAGACTCACTACAGAGGTTATGCAGCCCTATGTGTAGAACCAGGACACAGCCCATTCAGGTGTAAGTGTCATCTCCCCCATCCCACCCTTCCCAGGATGGGCCTTCAGAATGTTGATGGTCCATCAGCCACATCTAAGCTCTCTTTGTGTGTGGCTGTTTGGAAGAAATGCACAAAGTCCATCTGTCTCCCAGCCCAGATGTGAACTGGAGACAGACTGCAGGCACTAGATGATTTAAGGAATGTGTGACAGAACAACTAGGTCCTAAACAACTATAGCCTAAACCACTACTGCTAAACAACTAAAAAGTCTCTACAACTAAGTACTGAACAACTACTGCCTAAACAACAATTGTGCCTGGATAACAATTGTCTGAAAAACTAATATTAAGGTAAGGTTTTCTTTTTGGTTTTTAAACAACTTATATATATATATGTATATATATATATATATTTACATATATATATATATATATATATATGTATATATGTAAATTCTAAACAACTCATAAACCATAAAAATAAAAATAAAATAAAAACTTACCTTAAAATTAGCTGTTCAGGCAATTGTTATTCAGGCACAATTGTTGTTTAGACAGTAGTTGTTCAGTGCTTAGTTGTAGAGACTTTTTAGTTGTTTAGTAGTAGTGGTTCAGGCAAGTAGTGGTTTTGACCTCATTGTTCAGGATGTTTCCCGATTTAAGATAAGAAAATGGCAACTTTCTAAAAGTTGTATGGGATAAGGGGCAACCCAATTTTCCCCCATGGAACTGGGTAATACAGTCTAAAGAAAATGTTCCTAGATTAATTACTTATAGTCCAGTCAACAATAATGTATAATAGGCAGTTAATTGCTTCATCGGTCATCTAACTTTTCAATATATGAATGAATCAGTGAACAGCGTATTGTTTTATGCAAAAATAGATTACTTTTGATATATACATAAACAAGTCAATATCACATAAACAGGTAGTTGTTTTCAAGCTAACATACACCAGTGATTCTGTATAAACACAGGTAATAGTGCTGTAAGCTGTTGGGATCTGTATGGATTGTCAGAACTTGGAGTTGGGTGTTGCATGAGACACTCCAGAAGATGAGTGACAAGGAAGTGATTCCCGGCTGCCCCAGAAGTGCTCCCAGTGCAGTTCACCGTGGTGCTCAGCGGTTGAAGCAGGAAGACTGTTAGCAGTGCTGAGGCTGAAGCTGTCGCTGTGGTTGGGGCAGTTGAAGCAGGGAGATCGGCGCACCATTGCTGCACCGATTCACTCCTCCTGCTCCTCTGCTAACTTTCAGCGACATTGCAGCATTGTGCCTGGAGCTAAACAGAGCTGCAATTGACGCAGCTGTGGCAGCCACCAGAAAGCTGGGAAGACCGGGAAGACCGGGAAGAAGGGAGCAGCAGCGGCGAACTGTGATTCAGAGGGGTCACGAGCCGGGGACTGGAAATGTGCTGTGTCCGAGCACCTGGAGCGGCTCCCTAAGCATAAGCTGCACAAGCAGTAATAACCTGTATAGGACCTGAAGGAGATGCAGCAGAGGGTGGCCATGACCACTAAGTAGCTCTTCTTTTGGTTGTCATCATGGCACGCCTTCATTGTGTTTCCTGTGTGGTAGTCTAGGTGGCCCTGTGGGGGAGGAATGGCAGCCCCAAGACCGCTGAGCAGAGCTGGAGTGGAGCTGAGCACAGCAGAGCTGCATTTTACTTGGCCGAGGACCGTGGAGGAGAAACATCAGGAGACCCAACTAAGGCTTATATTAATGTATGTGTTATAAGCTGGTCTTGCCCCTCACATCAGTTTGATTGGGATGCCCCTGAGTGGTACAGGTTCTGACTTGTCGCTGTTAAAGGTAGGTAAACAGCACCTCAAATATCTGGAACTGAAGAAGGAAAGACACTCTGACAAGGTGGTCAGTAGGGACCCTGTTGCCGAAGGGAAGATTTTGGTTGTGCAGCAGAAGCAGCAACTCCAGGTTGTGGTGCAGCTTGCAGCCCCATTACCCCTTGCACCACTATTTGCCATAAATCACCTAAATTGTTACCAATTGTCATCTTAAAGTCACCGGCCTAAACTATTGGACATTATCCTGAAACAATTACTGTAAAAAATTGGGATCTCGCCGTTTGCTCCAGGGAAGAGCTTGTGCAAAAATGAAATCTAATCCTCTTCGAAATAAGGACCCGCCATCCTCGCTGTTGAAAGGGAAAAGTCAGATCTTTATTCTCAGGGAAAAGGTGAAACCCCAGCCTGTGGGGATCCTTCCTCCACCTTCAGGGCTGCAACTTTTCAGTAGTACACCGTCAAACCATCCTTCATTGACATCTAACTTGTCTATCACCTCAGACCTGGAAGTAAGCAGAACACAATTTTACCAACCTACTGGCCAAGAAGTAAAGTTTCACATTCTTTACAGTGTTTGGAAATACTTTTATTTTAAACTCTACAGCTATTAGAAAAAATTGTTGGAGTGTCAGACTGTATCTTTGATACAGTTACAGCAATACTGAAAGGATTGACTGGCGACAAGATGGTTAATTTTCAGGTCCTGGGGAACCTATTGGATTGGAAGGGCCTTCGCTGTTGGGTAGAAATACTCACCATAAAGAAGTCTGTTATCAAAACGATTTTGGCTCCCAGGCAGGAAAACCACAATGTAAGAAGCACATCAAAGAAGTCTTCTGTCCAGATAGTCCAGTTGACTCTTCGATTTTTTTCAATATCTGCTCAAATGTAAAGAATTTGAGGGAAAATCTACTGGCAGTTGAGCAGGCTGTTGAGCAGGTCCTGTTTCCGATTTTTTAATCCCGTCCCAAGCAGATGCCAAGTACTGATGATCCAAAGCAAGTAAAACCTGGGAAGAGGGAGATCCTTTGCAAATGTAAGAAAAAACCTTGTTGTAGATTTTTGAAGAAAGGTCGAAGGAAGTTACACTTTGGAGAAGTTTCTGGTAATTTACAAAGCACTGGGGGTCCTGAGCAAATTCTCTCTTTAGTCCAGGCTGTAGGTGACTCTATAAAAAACCCGCAAAGACATTGGCCGAGAGATCCACAGCAGTAAAAGAAGATGACTAAATGCCACAAGCGTCTTATATTCCATCATCTCTAAATTTAATGGCTGCGCCATTTTTTGGTCCTGGAATAAAGAGAAGTCAATTGGTGTTAGAAAAGGCAAAGGCTGTGGAGGGCAATGTGGACTCCTGTATGTTGGACTTTATCCCTCTTTTTGATGGAGATTTAATTTTAAATAGGGCCTCATTACTCCTGAAATTGAGAACCTGAGACTAATTGAAGGTAATGTTATTAAATTGGTCTCCATATTGTCTGTAGGGCCTAGTTTCACCAACAGGGTAATCGTTCACTCAAAATTTCGGCAAATATGATATTATGAAAATCTGAATGTTTGCAATGTAGGGGGATAGATGTTATTCCTCTCAAGGAAGACGAGGGGAGGCGAATCCTAGATATGGCCCCCTCATCAAATTAATGTAATGGGCAAAGAGCAGTTACCCCCCCCCCCAAATCTCCTTCCATTAGTAAAGGGTCACCCTTTAGATTATAAGGGGTTGAAAGTCCACCTAGGTTAGCATGGTAGACAGGTATCCCTTAGGGACCTCTCAGTTCTTCTACCCAAGCAGTAAGTGAAGATGAATTGTCTAGATGGGACTAGTTACAGGGTGTTCTATCCAGCACTTCCCAGAATGGTCGCTTGCAATGTCCTCACAATTAGCAATGAGCTAAAAGTCACTTATTCTAATATAGCTAGAGTAAAGGACAGTCAGGAGAAGCTGCAATTTTTGGCGTAATCGAAAGCGGATGTACTATGCCTCCAGGAGACATGGAGTGTAGGGGCTTTGGTCTTTGAAGATTTTTTTACCTTGGAGTGCGAACCAAAGCCCTGTAAACAGAGACATGCAAATGGAGGGGTGGCTTGCCTGTTGTCTTACAGGCTCAAGTGGAGATATGAGTGTTATGAAGACCCAAGTAATTTGTTTTTCTCTTATACTGGAAAAATTGCTGAAAAGGATCAGCCTCCCATATAATTCTGGTAGGGTACTTAAATTGTAAAATATCTAACTCGGTCTTAGATCAATTGCGGAATGCTGAGAAAGAGGAAACATTGTCTATCCCTCCAGCTAGCTCCCACCCCGCCCCCCCACCCTATAAGAGCAAATAAAAGAGGGAAGGTACTGTTGACCGAGTTGGAAAGGACCGATTGTAATATAGTTAATGGGAGGTTACCCTCTGATTCCCCTGCAGTATCTACTCATAGAACTCCTGGGGGGTTGTCCATTTTGGACTGTGTGGTGGTAAGCCGTACTTCGGTCTGTCTTTTGGGTGATTTAAAGGTTGCTGATCCTCTGCTTAGTGATCACAGCCTGCTAGCTTTCACACCAGTCATGAACAGAGGGATCCAAATAGATAATCCAATGCCATGTTTCAAGATAATACCTAATTCATAGGACTGTTCAACACATCACTGTGACGAAGAGGGAGGCTAGCCACCACTTGAGCAGGAGGACTGCAGTGGGAAATGAATGAGAGAATGAAAGAAAGCAGATGAAAGGAAATGCAGGACATGAAAAGTGAGGCAGGTCATAGCCATGGGACTTTACAATGACAGCCAGAAGAGGGACATTAACATCAAGGGTGCTAGCCTCTGATTAATGGCTAGGGAGGAAACCAAAGCAGAGGCTTCCTTTCGGACAGTAGGGAATGCAGGCAAGAGGTCCTAAAAGATATAGAACCAACCTAGCCAACTTGGAGTGGGAGCTGATTGTCGCAATAATATAACCTTGGAATAAACCCTAATGGAACCAGGGAATACTGTGAGAGCAGAAGGAACAAATGGGGAGTGTGGTGACACCAAAATGGACCCAATGCTACTTTGCTCACTGTGCAATACCAGTTGTGCCCCCAGAGACTCTGCGCCAACCTGAGGGGGAGAATGATGGAGTAGGAAACGCATCAAGAAAATGGAACAGGGCAGGTTGAAAGGATTTGAGGGTGTACAGAAGTAGCGATGGCCAGACGAATTGGTCTTACACTGATTGCCTGCACTGTAACAGCTAGGTAGGGGACTATCACCGAGTCAAGGACAGCAAATATCAGACCAGTTATGAGGCCTGTGTAACTCAGAGGGGGTGGGGAAGAGTCACAGAGTCCTTCTGACAAATATTGCATCTGTGTTTGGGAACAGAGGCGTAATGTACTATTGCAAGATAACTGGATCGCCAATTGGCTCGTTTTAGACTTTGACTTTCAATGAGAAGTGAAATTGAAACATGAAGGTTTACCCTTGGAGGGTGATGTGTGGTAGAACGTCTAGTTTAGGCAGCAACTATAACTCTCATAATACAAATAATAATCCAAGCATTGTTATTCTTTTATAAAACATATATGACTTTAATTGTTAGTAACTGTAATAAATTTATACTAACAGTCTTTTGGAAGAGATATCGTAAATACATAGTGCCTTCTCTGTAGCTTTCATCTTTACATGGTTACCAGATAATACATTAGCATTGTTAATTCCACTCTTTAGTCAAGTTCAAATGTCTGCTTTACGAGCTTTCTCCTGTTTGATGTGTTTCACTTCTCTTCTCTTGTCTCTATCACAGGGTTGTGGGAGCATGTGTGAGGACGGAACTGCACACCACATCCTTGTATGCGGCGGTAGCTCAGTTTGAGATCATCATCCGCTGATGAAGGAGCTGCAGTGCCAGTAGGCAGTGTACAGCGAGAGTCTGTGGGCACTGATAACAGGTGGCGGTACTTTTTTGCTCAGGTGACTACTCGATAGGGAAAAGGGCTGCAGCAAGAATGCAGGTGTGTGACACCTCCTACACTGACACCAATATTGCTTGAAGAAGAGCTACACATTGTTGAGTGCAGGGGCATGAACCTCACATGGATATTTTTGATGCTTGATAAAAAGTAACATGGTGATGCAGTTTGCCAGAACACAGGGCTCACACAGACATCGATGCCACTGGTAGAAAGGAGTACAGCACTGCAGAGGGCAGGTACATGTGGCTCAAATGGACATCAGCAAGGCACATATTGGCTCTCACGCAGCAGCAAGAGGATCAAGCACAAGTGCTTCAGATCTGTCCCAGAGAGAAAGGAGAATGCAAGTCAGATTTGGCAGCAATTACCAGCTCTGGGTCTCAGCAGGCTTGGCTTCTCCAACTATCACATGCCAGTATTCTAAACACTGAACTCGAGCTCTCACTGAAGCAGGGAAAGTCCTATACACACAGGACAGGCCATCTCCTTGTTTAATTGAGCAGTGTCAAAGCAGAAATCTCAGCTATATTTTGGTCACAACAGACTAGATAGCAGATTTCATACTATAGGTTGATGAACCGAATCCGCTTTAAAGAAAACATCAGATGCGTCAGATTAAATATTAAACAATACACTATACATCATTATAAACCAATGTAGACACACCATGAACAATGCAACCATTAATAACCACACCAGTTTCTTAATAAGTTAAAATATTTACTTCCCTATATTAACAATGCTAAAGTCACTAATATTATTCTCAAGTTCAATTGATACATGCAAAGAAACATTAAAGGCTGATTAAAACAACGAATGAAACTAAGCTTAATCAAAGCAGTAAGAATGAATAATTCAATAGAGAACACACAAAACCACAGCAATAGAATTTGAGCAAGAGAAATGTAATATATTGAATCAACAAATGAAAATAATCAATGACCATTTATGAGTATGAGAGTAACACCTCACTAACCATTGATTAGCATTAACATGTTGGACTTCATGTAAAAGATTTAGGGGCACATGTACATGCCATTATTCCTGTAGCAAAAGGCCCGATTCACAGAATCGGACCGTTTGCGACAGGAAAAAAACCATTTTGGTATGTAAAGAGCCTATTTTGCGATTCGGTAATCTATTTACCGAATTGCAAAATAGGTTTGCGAGTCGCAATTAGGAAGGGCCGCTCCCTTACTAATTGCGAGTCGCAGCCCGATGTAGCATTGTTTTGTGACCGTGAATGCGATCAGAAAACAATCGCAGCTAGCACCAGTTTCAAACCCGTTGCTAACCCATTCATAAAGGGGAAGGGGTCCCCAGGGGACCCCTTCCCCTTTGTGAATGGCAGCAAAAATATTTTTTCAGAGCAGGCAGTGGTCCCACGGACCACTGCCTGCTCTGAAAAATTAAAAAGAAAACTTTTCATTTTGGTTTTTGAAATGCATCCTTTAAGGAAAACGGGCTGCATTAAAAAAAAAACCTGCTTTATTTAAAAGTAGTCACAGTCATGGTGGTCTGCTGTCTCCAGCAGGCCACCATCCCTGTGAGGGCGGCCATTCCCAATGGGGTCGCAAATTGCGACCTACCTCATGAATATTCATGAGGTAGGTCATTTGCGTCCCCATTGGGAATCGCAAACAGTATAAAGTACACTGTTGTACATCTGGTTTTGTGACTCGCAAATTGTGAGTCACTAAGACTACAGAGTGAGTCAACAATACACTATACATCATTATAAACCAATGTAGACACACCATGAACAATGCAACCATTAATAACCACACCAGTTTCTTAATAAGTTAAAATATTTACTTCCCTATATTAACAATGCTAAAGTCACTAATATTATTCTCAAGTTCAATTGATACATGCAAAGAAACATTAAAGGCTGATTAAAACAACAAATGAAACTAAGCTTAATCAAAGCAGTAAGA
This sequence comes from Pleurodeles waltl, assembly GCF_031143425.1. Classification (NCBI taxonomy): domain Eukaryota; kingdom Metazoa; phylum Chordata; class Amphibia; order Caudata; family Salamandridae; genus Pleurodeles; species Pleurodeles waltl. Next base: position 5,081,014 of record NC_090439.1, read on the forward strand.
ATGAATAATTCAATAGAGAACACACAAAACCACAGCAATAGAATTTGAGCAAGAGAAATGTAATATATTGAATCAACAAATGAAAAGAATCAATGACCATTTATGAGTATGAGAGTAACACCTCACTAACCATTGATTAGCATTAACATGTTGGACTTCATGTAAAAGATTTAGGGGCACATGTACATGCCATTATTCCTGTAGCAAAAGGCCCGATTCACAGAATCGGACCGTTTGCGACAGGAAAAAAACCATTTTGGTATGTAAAGAGCCTATTTTGCGATTCGGTAATCTATTTACCGAATCGCAAAATAGGTTTGCGAGTCGCAATTAGGAAGGGGCGTTCCCTTACTAATTGCGAGTCGCAGCCCGATGTAGCATTGTTTTGTGACCGTGAATGCGATCACAAAACAATCGCAGCTAGCACCAGTTTCAAACCCGTTGCTAACCCATTCATAAAGGGGAAGGGGTCCCCAGGGGACCCCTTCCCCTTTGTGAATGGCAGCAAAAATATTTTTTCAGAGCAGGCAGTGGTCCCACGGACCACTGCCTGCTCTGAAAAATTAAAAAGAAAACTTTTCATTTTGGTTTTTGAAATGCATCCTTTAAGGAAAACGGGCTGCATTAAAAAAAAAAAACTGCTTTATTTAAAAGTAGTCACAGTCATGGTGGTCTGCTGTCTCCAGCAGGCCACCATCCCTGTGAGGGCGGCCATTCCCAATGGGGTCGCAAATTGCGACCTACCTCATGAATATTCATGAGGTAGGTCATTTGCGTCCCCATTGGGAATCGCAAACAGTATAAAGTACACTGTTGTACATCTGGTTTTGTGACTCGCAAATTGTGAGTCACTAAGACTACAGAGTGAGTCAACAATACACTATACATCATTATAAACCAATGTAGACAGACCATGAACAATGCAACCATTAATAACCACACCAGTTTCTTAATAAGTTAAAATATTTACTTCCCTATATTAACAATGCTAAAGTCACTAATATTATTCTCAAGTTCAATTGATACATGCAAAGAAACATTAAAGGCTGATTAAAACAACGAATGAAACTAAGCTTAATCAAAGCAGTAAGAATGAATAATTCAATAGAGAACACACAAAACCACAGCAATAGAATTTGAGCAAGAGAAATTTAATATATTGAATCAACAAATGAAAAGAATCAATGACCATTTATGAGTATGAGAGTAACACCTCACTAACCATTGATTAGCATTAACATGTTGGACTTCATGTAAAAGATTTAGGGGCACATGTACATGCCATTATTCCTGTAGCAAAAGGCCCGATTCACAGAATCGGACCGTTTGCGACAGGAAAAAAACCATTTTGGTATGTAAAGAGCCTATTTTGCGATTCGGTAATCTATTTACCGAATCGCAAAATAGGTTTGCGAGTCGCAATTAGGAAGGGGCGTTCCCTTACTAATTGCGAGTCGCAGCCCGATGTAGCATTGTTTTGTGACCGTGAATGCGATCACAAAACAATCGCAGCTAGCACCAGTTTCAAACCCGTTGCTAACCCATTCATAAAGGGGAAGGGGTCCCCAGGGGACCCCTTCCCCTTTGTGAATGGCAGCAAAAATATTTTTTCAGAGCAGGCAGTGGTCCCACGGACCACTGCCTGCTCTGAAAAATTAAAAAGAAAACTTTTCATTTTGGTTTTTGAAATGCATCCTTTAAGGAAAACGGGCTGCATTAAAAAAAAAAAAACTGCTTTATTTAAAAGTAGTCACAGTCATGGTGGTCTGCTGTCTCCAGCAGGCCACCTTCCCTGTGAGGGCGGCCATTCCCAATGGGGTCGCAAATTGCGACCTACCTCATGAATATTCATGAGGTAGGTCATTTGCGTCCCCATTGGGAATCGCAAACAGTATAAAGTACACTGTTGTACATCTGGTTTTGTGACTCGCAAATTGTGAGTCACTAAGACTTGCAGTTTGTGAGTCGCAAAACTGGATCTTTGTACATGTGGCCCTTAGTAACACAAATTTAGAAAACATCTAGCTATGGCACTATCAAAAATAAGCAGCAGTATTAAAACAATAGCAGTTGGTACCTGAAAAACAAAAGACAAACACAATATACAGATCTACATAATTACCTATCCTTAAGGTAGTCAGCAATCAGATTATAACTTCATCAGGGGGACAGCAGCATCAGCATCAGAACAGGAACAAGGTAGGGGAATGGTTTAGAATTTGGACAATAAGATTACTAAACCATTAAAGCATTAGTTCAGTATTGAACAGACATAGTAAACTCAGAAAATAATAAAACACCAGAATGTCAGTAGACTGTCTGGCAAAGCATGAAGTGTCAAAGTGACAGATCACACCAAATGCATAAAGTAAAGTCTCTGAAGTCCAATATAAAAGCACACGAAACCAATGGTGACTGAACATTAAAGTAAACTTGCTAAACTCCTGCGATTGGTTAAAACATAAGGTGAGAAGAATATATCCAATGAGACAGTTATTAGTTATCACAATTATATAAAATGTTAGCTCCATAAAGTTTTATTGGCCATTGCTCTATTGACGAAACTCGAACTAATACAAAATGTTTCTTGCACACTTCCTTCTCTGGCTGCATCTCTAGACCCATTGTTTGGCACCTTCCGAATGCACTGTTGCTGGACAGTGATTACAAAAACATGGAAACATTTCTTCTGCACCATTCCCTTGAAAGAAATACACGAGTTTGAAACATAACTACAGTCAAATATACAAGTTCAATGAATGAAGTCTGTTAGGCAACGTAAATGAAGTCATAAGAGCAGAGTACACTAAAACACTTAATACAGATAACATTGCACAGTGGCCTTCTCCGCTTCAGACTCAGTAAAGACCAAGAAATACTTAAATTATTCCAGCATTAATTTTAGCACAGAACATGCTCTTAAAGAGACAGAATATTTTCTCACTGCAATATTAATATGACATTAGAAAACATATGCAGTCCTTTTGCTTGATGGTGGCCACTAAGTAGAGCATAATTTTCGTGTTAACATGAGTTTATAATCACATTATTTCCCAAATTAGTATATAAGTATGATTACGTAAAGACAAATTATTCACAACAAAATCTCTGTGCTCACAGCAGCTGCAGCATCAGAGGCTTTTCGGCAGTCCTAGTGATATCGCTGTTTGCCCTCAAAGAGAAGACAGGCAACTATTAACTCTACTTCTGGTTCTCATATTCTGCACAAGGTGAACTATGAACATGCAGCATATGGTTGCTTATTTCCAACCCTTTGGTAGTTGTTTCAAAAGCAACTCTGCAATCAAACTTAAAGGTAGCCCTAATCTTTCATGGAACCAAAACAGGACATTGTGTATTAGGAATGCCACATCTCCACGGCAACCAATTTTAGGTACGACTGCCACCCCTTTGTCCAAGTGTTGCACTTGTCATACCCAATACTGACCTCTGGAATGGACTAGTTTCAAGTTTAGGGCAATAAAAGTGCCTTCCTACCATATTTACTGCATGTGAATCCAAAGTCCAGATGTATTTGGCTTCATATTGAATTCAGGAAAAAGAGGATCAGAATGGCACCCTAAGGAGACACAGAGAGGGAGAGGAGGACAGCAACACTAACTGCTACTAAACCCTATGAAACCACCTACAGTCTTAGGCGCTCCATACACCAATGTTGGGTGCCAGTTTGAGGTACCACAACCCACATGTACCTGAACACCCTCATGCACATAAGATTTAACCACAGGGAATGAGGGAGCCCTGACATAGCATACTACACAAATTCATAAGGAAGAGCGAGAAGTCTGTCTCCTCACAGGGGCTCAGAAAAAAAAACTATATATCACTACTACAGAAAAGTTTGAGCTTGTTCTGACAGGGCCCTTCTGACAAGTAACTGTTTCATTGCCCAAGTGACCTCCAAGTATATGAGGCACAGTGTCTGTTTCTAGTCCTCAGATTAAGACAAGCAGAGATCCTTGATGGCGGGACTATAAAAAATCAACAACCGCCCTCCAGCCTCTCTCTTTTTAAAAATCCTATGAGAGTGGTTAGTACGTCTTCAACGGGAACCCATTCACTTTTATCCTGGAGTAGAAGTCTGAAATCATCTGGTTGTTTCTGGGGCTAGCCCATACCGAGTATAACCTGTATGAGATCAACTATACCTGGGGAAACCTAGTCTCCCAAATCTAAGGTCTGTCACTAAGGGTTTCTCTTAGGTGGAGTTGAGCCTGCTTTCAATGCTAAGAGGAGGTAAGGGAGAAAGGCCCTTTCTTCCCTTTTATTGGCTGTCCTTTAGAAAGGCCACTCCCATGGAAGTACTAGAAGAGACTTGTGGATCTTTACCCAGGCTAGGCAATGGTTCACCACTGACCCACTGACCCACAGGTGTCAAAGTGCTCTGGTGTCTCCTTTGTGAGACAACCAGACTTTCCTTGTAGGTATTCCTCCTAGCAAGTTGTCATGCCTGCACAACCACTCCCCCTCTTCACTAAAAGGCCAAGAGGCAATAACTCCATTCAGAGGATCAGGGATGTAGCTGGAAAGCACATTTGACACACAAGTGGCACCATCTCATGGACAACCTAGCAGCAACCTCACATAGTTAAGTAAGTGTTGACACCTTAATCATCACATCTCTATCCTCTTACTAGCCTACAAATTAGGATTTCAAAAGTTACATTAAATATACCATACCTGCATGAAAACAACATTGTACCAACAATATGCCTTAAACAGTTACTATAGTCCAACCGACTGGCAAATGTGCAACCTTCAAAGAAGAAACTAAGAGTAAAACCCCAAAGCCCACATATTTATACAGATATTGCTTTACAAAGATTCATAACAGGATCTAGCTGGCTACTTTCATTATAATGGATTATTAAACAATACTGTAATCTCTTTCACCCTTGCCTGCCATCATCCAGTATGACTCATCTCTAAACATTATGAAATAAAACCAAATAAAATGTGCACACACCACTTTGGGTGAGGTCTACTGGAATCTCAAAACAGTAAATGGCATTAAAATTCTGTTAACAACTCCAGACTGTAAAAATGTAAAATAAAATATTAGAACATAACATATCAGAAGATAAATTCAGGGAAAGCTGAGACATGAGCCTCACAAGGCTGTCAGTGAGGAACCAGCTCCACCCAGGGAGCTAGCACCTGCTTTTGTTCCACTGTCGGATGTCGAAAAGAGGTCTAAAAGACCATCGACCAACCTAGTCAACTAGGGTGGTGTGCCTCTGCTGGTGAGTCTTAGGATAAACCAGGTAGTGGAAGAGACATCAATCAGACATTAATCAAGGGAGCAGATAGGACTTGGAGGTCGAAAGCATGGTCCTCATGATGCTTCACCAACTGAGCAACCCAACTGCAGTGCCATCAGGTTTTTCCCCAAGCAGATGGAGGATGCTGAAGGCCAGGAAGGTATAAGGATCATGGGAATGAAACAAAGTAGTGGCAAAAAATCCAGCAGCAAACAGAGGGGAGGTGGAAGTGGTAAAGGAACTTTCAATGACTTCCAGCAGGGGATTGCAGGATGGAGCCACTGTACCCCACAAGGCAACAGGCCCTATCTACCTTTATTAGTGTAGGGTGTAGGAAAGCGCCCTGAATATTTGTGGTCATTCTGAACATATGGATGTTCAATGAGATTTCTGTACCCACCAGCAACTGGGGAACAGCTCATTCTCAGATTTGGATCCATGTGCAGGGAAGAGGCCCATCTTTCGACTCCAGGCCTGAACTCCAGGAGAGATCAAAAGAAGAGTGTACCAGTGGGGTCCACTTGAGAGAACCACTTCCCACCAAGAATCAAGCCCTTAATGCAGGACTATCCCAGGCTAGGGAAGGACTAGCACCCATTTACCCATAATCTCTGACCTCTTCAAAGATTCCAAGATGGATTCCGGGTCAGTGGTGGTGCCAAATGGTGATGGGCTGCTGCTCCAGTTTGCGGCTCCATGGAGCATAGGAAGACTCTGTCATACAGGCCTCTATCATATAGAAAACTGGCCAGCAGAGACTCTGGTGCAGAAAGCTTGTAAACTCTAAAGACCCACGACAGAGACCAGGAATATGAAGGGGAGACAGCGGTGAACGGAGTACACTGGCAAGCGGCTAGTATGAGGGTGTCAGCCACGAAGTCTGTGAGTTCATTGCCCTGGGCACCCAGAGCTTCTCGACAGGATCCAATGTCCAGAGCTGATCACTGAAGGAAAGAACGAAGATTGGGGGGAGGGAGATTCACAGGCCTGAGGAAAGCTCCATCGACAGACTTGAGAATGAGGGCCCCTGTAAGGTGCAAGGCTGGACATTGGCAGGTCCGGCCGTGCCTCACCCATTAAAGTATTATAGAGAGGAGAGAGTTGGCCTACCTGGGGTGGCGAATAGTGAGATGAAAGGAGCCTAACACCAGGGAAAAGGAAAGATGTGAGGACTGTGGAGGTGCACATCAGTCAGCGCTGAACGTTTGAGGTGGGTGCAACTGAGGAAATCACAGTGTGCTAGGTGCAGATGGGAGCTGGTAGAGGAAATAATGGGATGTAGAGCAGCCCCTATACCAAGACTCTAAACCTGGGGCTCAGAGCTGGATACTAGAAGGGGGGCAGTGCAACGTTGCATCGATTAGCAAAAAAACAGTGGGGGTGTGCACAGTATGACCCATTCAAATGATCCAGGGAAGAATTAAATAGGCAGAAATGTTGGCTGAGACTATCTAGTACCAAGAAGAGGAAACAAGCAAGACACTGACTAGGACAGTGAGGCTGGGAAAGGAGGGCGACCACTAACAAGTTAAACTGTTAGTGACTTATTTTATGTCGGCCCGGAGAAAGACCACAAAACCAAAAAAAACTATATACTTACATCATCAGAGCAGGCTTAGCAGAAACGACACAACACCCGAATGTACACGGGTCTCAGAAAGCTACAAAGGTGGTGAATCAAAGCTCCACGCTCAAAAAGGAGGATCCACAAGCCTGCCTCGCTGAGCCTAAAAAGATCTTTGAAAAATCAATATCAGAGAGCCTTAACAAACTGCAGCCTGAACTGGCAACAGACATGATGGAAATGAAAAGAGATATGACCAACATGAACTCAGTGTAGAGGCCACTGAACAGTCTTTCCATTCAATGTTGCCATGGCCTAGTTGAACACAGTGACAATTACTTCACTAGAATCCCAGCTCGAGTATCTTTTAGAAAACTGTGAAAACCTGGAAAACAGGATTTGCCGAAAGAATCAGAAAATTTGAGCACTGAAAGAAGGGAAAGAGGGAGACTATTTGGAAAACGTATTGCAGGATCTGTTCAGGAAAACAACAATTAAAGGAGAAGAGAATGCTTTCAAAATCGAAAGAGCACACACAGTAGAAAAGAAGACAGAGGTCATGGCAACAAGGCCAAGTTATGTGTTAGTACACCTGACATCCTATCCAGTGAAAGAACTAATTCTGTGTGAGTCACGGAAAAGAAGGCATGTTATTTGGAGGTCTAGCAGCGTACTGATCTTGCAGGTTCTGGCTCTAACCAAAGAGGAGAGCATACCACTCAGCAATAAAACTCCCTGATGCTAAAAAACATTTGCTACAGGTGGGTCCTCCCGGAGGGTATGTCCTTCAGATGGAATGACAAAGAAGTGCTTGTGAGGTCAGCAGAGGAGGCAGAAAAGACACTCAACATCTGGTAGGAAGACACTGACAGGTCTGAACCAGAGTTTTGACAAATCAAAAAAGACAGTTGCAAAGGAGGTACCAAAGAAATGTCCGCCAGGTGAGAAGACCTGGACAATGTATAAAAGAGGGAACATATGAACATGGAAGAGATATCCGGCTATGATTCTGAAACATGACTCATAGTTTTTAATAGGAAATGAAGTACAGAGTGAAAATTAAAAAAGAAATGAGAATAGCATAGAGAAATTTTTAGAAGCCCCGCAACAGCGACAACCTGACAAGATTAGACTGATTTAATCTACAAACAAGGCCTCACTGGAGCACCAGTCATTAGGGGTACCTTACACATGACGAAGGCAGAGAGGCAGGCAAGAGCTCTTTTCTAACCCTGGAAGAAAAAATGGTAATAAAGACAAGGACATGAAGAGTAACAGGGTAAAAATATTGTTTTAGGTTAATATTGGGGAGTTTGGGAGGGAGGTGGAGGGGCAAGGGGGGTCGAGCCTGAAAGCATGAATACAAGCAACAAGGAAGGGTGAACCGAATGACGTTAAGGTGATAGAACAATGGCTGAACAACACTAGATGGTAAATCTCTTTACACTGAATTTGAGGTGTTTAAACTCTCCCAATAAATGCCAGTGTTTACGGTTGCATTGAAGGAAGATCAACCGGACCTGGCACAATTGCAGGAAATACACCTATCGAGGGAAGATCAAAACATTTTTAGAGTGCAAATCTGAATTTAAAATCACAGAATGGGATTAGCTTACATATGCACAGGTGAGTCACTGTGTCATGCAACTCACAGTTAAGAAAGGAGCTACTAGAGATCTCATGCCCGGAAGACAGGGGCAGATGACAAAATTATGAAAATGGTGAAAAGAAAAACAAATTGGGCTTTCAGAGAGCATGGCAGAGGGAGCTATTAGGGAAGGAATGGATAAAAGGTGTATGATTATAAAGCAGGCTGCTATTGCAATGTTATACAGAAAGAAAAATGTTGTAAAATCATGTATAACTGTACCCCATTACCCCATTACACAGAGGTTGAAGGCGATCCTCCCAAAAACCACAAGAAACTGTTGAAGATGTGGGGAGGAAGGGGGATTGATCTACGTATATGGTGGACTTGTGCACATCTGGAAATCTTTTGGAAAGAAGTTCTAAGTAGAATTAAACATATATTGGGGTATCCAATAAAGTAAATACCAGAGGTGATATTGCTGGGTCTTTGAGACTCAAGGTCGAAGGTTATGTCCATAAGTGACAGATCATTTGCTTATAGCAATCATTTGCTCATAGTGGGTCATTTGCTCATAGTGGGTCATTTGCTCATAGCAACCAAACAGGGAATTGCCAGAAAATGAAAAATAACAGAACCACCAACAATTTAGATTTTCCTAGTAATTCATGAAGGAAAGTCTTAATTTTATTAAGGACACGGAGGCGAGGATTATGCCTTCTTTTCTTGGTTATTTTAAATAGCAGCAGTCAAGACAAAAAAACTACAAATTTCAAAAGGCGAACGGTAGTAGCCAATGGGAAGAAACGTGTAGTTCCAAGTAATACACTAATCACAAATGAGCTGCCCCCATAATACTTATCTTGACCATGAACAGCCCTCTTTTCTCGCTGCTCGCAGTCAAGATAAGAATATATTTTTTCACGATATTCTTAATGTTGTGTTCATTACAGTGATTTCTGATAGTGTGTTTAGTGGTGTATGCACGTCTGCTTATTGTGCAGTCTTTTCTCCCTAGCTGGCTTGTCGCCGCACATTTCTGTCTGCTTCCGCCTCGTGCATGCCTGCCGTTTACACTTTTTCAATGTTCCCCTCAGCTTCGTCGCCATTTGTGATGGCGGTTGAGGGGAAACGTTGACTTCCTACCTTTGTGCTCCAACAATTTCTGAATTCCGGTTTATCGGAAAGATTTATCGGCTCTGAATACGACTGCTGGCATTGTGGTCCTCCTCAAGGTTGCTTTTATTTTCTTTGCCGTTTTTCCTTGCCGGCCACTCCCTTTCCTCCACCATAGGTGAAGTCAAAACATTTTATCCTCAGTTTCAGAGGCTGTTAACCCTTTCTTCACAAGTCCTGTTATAAACTACAGTTTTAACCAATAATTATCATGGAGATTGACAGTTCTCATGTTTCCCATGCTCTGAATGAGGAAGAGGAAGAATGTTATGGGGGCAGCTCATTCGTGATTGGTGCTTTACTTGGAACTACACGGTTCTTCTCATTGGCTACTACCGTTCGCCTTTTGGGATTTGTAGTTTTGTCTTGACTGCTGCTATTTAAACAAGAAAAGAAGGCATGATAGGAGCCTTTGGGCTTATCATAAAAGTATAGAATGGTGCACACAAGTCTGGAATACAATTGCAAAGAAACAAGTAACCTATGACTGAAACCAATGTTTTCAGTAAATATGGCAACCACTTGTAGGGTATAGAGCCGAGCACAACTAGACCACAAAGACTCTCGATTTGAACTAGTAGAACAAAAACTGTACTTATAACTGGACAAAAGAAGACCTTCTGTTGGATATGAACGAGGAAACACTTCACAGAGAACTGTTTGCCAAAGACTTGCTGTTCTCAAGGACTTGGGTGTGGGTTAAATATTGACGTGGGGGATAATAGATAAGGGGGAGTTAAAAACAGGTCTAGAATTGTAAAAGGTAGTTCTGAATTCAAGTTATGGATATAAGCCTAATAAAAATGTTTTTTGGGGAAAAGACGGATTGCACACCTCAGGAAGGACTTAGGGTGGGAGTAGGATATTTAAACCCTCACCACCTTCCAGAGTACACTGGTTCTTGAAAGGTGGCCTAGACAACCATGAACAGTGAGCTAACAACAGGGAGAGAACCTATGATAATCACAGCATGAGCTAACTTGCTTTTGTCCCAGCAGCTGCTATACCCAATTCACAATCTGATCCACAGTAGCCACGAGATTAGCCATCAGATCAGACAGAAGAGGTGGCATTGAGGAACCCTGGCCATGTAATGAGTCACAATAGCTCGACCATGGGAGAGAAAACCAGAAATGATGGGGCAAGGGATATAATATTGGCAGTGAACATTCAGCTGTAAGGACATGTGTGCACAGGGAGTGTAATGGTGATAGGGTAGTCCTATTGAAAGTGAAGGTGAGTGAAGCACGACCACTGGAGGTGGAAGTCCGCAGAGTGCCTGAACCACGACTACTGGAAGTGGACAGTCACCCAATGTGTCTGGTTGCCTGAAAGTGAATGGGAATGTGACTATTTGACTGTGACAGCTGCCAAAATTGAAGGCTCAACTGGTGTCTCACTGATTAAGTAAGGCACAGTTACTGGAAGTCGAAACCACCCGACTTACTTGATTTAATGCAAGTGCATGAAACATAGCTGTGTCAAGATTGATACTTTATACTTAGTTTCTGTCATGAATGTGTTTGAAGCTCCCACCTGCTTTTGGTAGTGTGTGCCCTAGAAAGGGCTTTTAATATTTGTGGTCATTATAAAAACCAGAATGGATGGTCCATGAGCTTTCTATATCCACCAGCACCCTGGGAACAGTCTATTGTCAGATGTGAAGCCGTGTGTGTAGCCATGTGCCTGGCAGATGCATGTTAGGAAACCTGAGCCCTCCATTTAGAGAAGCGCTAGTGTGAGATGTTTAGAAATTTTAGGCTGGAGAGGAGTGCCCTTTAATGCTACCCTTCCCCGCTGCCCTTGAGCGGGGTTTGATTTCATTGGAATGAGTGTTAGTTGCAGGAGATTTCGGCTTGCACTTCTCAGCGATCAATGTATTGTATTGTATTGTAATCGTATTTATATAGCGCTTACTACCCCTGACGAGGCGTCGAAGCGCTTTTCGATGAGTAGCACGCTACTCCGGAACCCAACAAGAATTAGTGATGGATTAGTATCATTTAATAATGAGTCCAGTTTTAGTATTATTATGAGTTAATTTGAACCGTGGATATGAGAGTTTGTTAGTTAGATTGACTGGAGTAATGGAGGGGTGGAGGAGGAAAGAAATCCAGAAGTGTTAATTGGGAGTATATCCTTCATTTACTCAATCCAAAGGCTTGGGATGAATAAAGGGGGGAGGAGGGGGCAAGAGTATTTGGAAGGGTTAGGGAGAGCATAGTAGCAGGGTGAGATGAATGCAGGAGAATTTAGTAGGGTTGTGTGGGAGGTCACAGAGGTAGAGTGAGGTTTGGTGAGTTAGATGTGGAGGTGGAGGGAAGAGTTTAGGCAGAGATATTTAGGAGATGAAAGTGGTCGAAGGGATTTGGGATGAGTCAGAGTGAGAATGGAGGATAGTTTGATAGAGACATGACATAAGAGTGATGAAAAATGAGAGCAGAAATTCATAGATATCTAGTATAACAACCCAAAAACCAGGAGCCATGCAATGATCCACAAACATGCCAAGCACAGAAACAACATATACACATACATACACATATATATATATATATATGTATACACACACACACACACATGAATACACACACATATGCACATACAATACATAATTAGAATCATGGGTAAAAAATACTTAGTCAGACAGGTTTAAAAGAGTGTGTGTGTATTTTATTGTTATGACAGTAGCAATACATATTTTCCAAAGAAACTATAAATAAATAGAAATATACATATATTCTGAAAAAATATTTATCCACATAGGCATATGCAGTTCATAGTTGTTTGAAAAAGGTGGTTATGAAAGAAAGAGCCAACTCTTGAGTAGTTTTCTGAAAACAAGAAAGTTATCTGTGGCTCTTATAGTTGGGGGTAATGAATTCCATAGTTTGGCTGCTTGGACGGAGAAGGATGTACCACCTACAGTCTTTTTCTTGTATGGTGGTGTTCTAAGGCGGGGTGCCAGTCTTGAGCGGAGGGTTCTTTGTTGGATGTATTTGGTAATTTTCTTTCTGATAAAAAGCGGTACTGTTCCATGTATAGCGTTGTGGGTAATACAAAGCAGCTTGAAAGTGCATCTTCTGGCAACGGGTAACCAGTGTAGTGCTCTCAAGGCAGGGGAGATGTGGGCTTGCGGCTTTATATGTAGTAGTAGCCTGGCTGCGGAATTCTGGATACGTTGTAGTTTTTTCATAACAGATAGAGATGATCCATGGTAGAGGCTATTGGCATAATCCAGTTTGGATAATACAAGTGAGATAGTAGCTTGCACCTTGTGTGGAAATCCGAGGTGGGGGAAGATGCGTCGTAAAGTCTTTAAGGTGATGAAGCTTGTGCATGCTAATTTGTCTACTTGGGTATTCATAGTTAGCTTGGAATCCATGGTGATTCCTAGGTTTTTCACTTCCTTGGATAATTGAGGAGGTGGTCCGAGATCTTCAGGCCAGATGCACAGAGGGTCATAACTTTTCCAGTCACCACATATGAGTATTTTCTGTTTTGGAGGTATTTAGTTTGAGATGGCTCCAGGTCATCCACTGATCAACGGCTCTGAGGCAACTGAAGATTTGTGAGTTTTCAATGTTTTTGGGGTCTTCTAATTGAAGTAGTATTTGTGTGTCATCTGCATAGTTGTAGCATGTGAGATGGAAATCATTGATCAGTTCTGGTAAAGATATCATGTAGATGTTAAAAAGCAAAGGTGAGATGATTGACCCTTGGGGGACCCCTGTTTTTGTGAGGTAGGGTTCGGACGAGAAGGGGGGTGAGTGGATGATATTCGCTCTTTTTTGGAGATAGGAAGTAATCCAGTCGAGAGCAATCCCTTGTATGCCGGCTTCGTGGAGTCTTTGAGTTAGGGTGTCATGGTCAACCGTATTGAAGGCAGCTGAGAGGTCCAAGAGAAGTAGTGCAGCAACTCCATTTCGGTCAACTGTGTTTTTAAGATCGTCCCAGATTGCAATGAGTGCCGATTCAGTGCTTCTTCCTGGGCGGAATCCAGTTTGGAAGTCTGAAAGTATAGAATTGTCTTCAATTAATTGTGACATCTGGGCGAATGCTGCTCTTTCTATCAATTTGCCCAGGAAAGGTCCATTTGTGATAGGTCTGTAGTTGTTGGGGTCTTGTGGGTCTAGGTTTGTTTTCTTTAATAATGGTCGTATGTATGCCTTTTTCAGGTCTGTAGGAAAAGTTCCTGAAGTTAAAGAGTTGTTGATGATTCTTCTTACAGGTGTGGCAGCAGAAGTAGATAGCAGGATGTTCTTGAAGATTTGTGGTGGGCAAGGGTCAGAAGGGCAACCAGAAGGTCTGCTTGCTTTGACCAAATCCATAAATTCATCCTGGGATATTTGTTTGAAAGACTGTAGAGGTTGGGATGGTTTATTCTTAAAGGGTATTTTAGTAAAGGGGCTGGTGCTGATGGTTTTCTTCTGTTTTAAATAGGAGTCCAATGTGTCTGCCTTGGTTGTGTAGTGAGTTGCCAATTTGTTTGTGAAATCTTGAGTGGTGGGATGACTTCCTTCCATGCATGTGGGTTTTCGAAATTCATTGAGAATTTTATAAAATTCCTTGGTTGTAGATTGAGCATTTAGAATTCGGTCTGAGTAGTATCTTTTTTTAGCTTTTTTGATTGATGATTTGTATATCCTGTTAAGTTTGTGTAGCTGCAGTTTGTCTTGACTGTTGTTTGTTTTGAGCCAGGTCCGCTGCAACTTTCTGATTTGTTGCTTTATCTTTTTAAGTTCTGTGTTTCTCCAAGGTGTTGGTTTTCTTTTGTCATGTTTAGTTTTTCTGAGTGGTATTAGGACATCGAAAGCTTCCTGTAGCCACTCATAAAGTTTTGGTACAGAATTGATTGTATCTAGATCTGTGTTTGCTGTTAGTTGTGTTTCTAAGTGATCCAAATTGAGTTTGCTCCATGGTCGATAGGTGTATGTATGTAAGTGGTTGTGGGGTGTGTTGATTTGTGGAGTTGTCTGTCGGAAAGTTATCAGATGGTGGTCTGACCAGGTGGTTGGTGTGATGCTATGAATAGTAACAAGTTCAGGCTTAGCAAAAATGACATCTAGGATGTGACCAGCGATGTGTGTGGGATTGTGTACAATCTGATGTAGGTTCAATGCGAGTAGGCCAGTGGTGATAGCTTTTGGATGGGGCATATTGGGTTTGTCAAACCAAATGTTTAGATCCCCAAGAATGCATAGATTGGAGTATAGTGTAATAAGGTTTGAGACTGTGTCAAGAAAACCATCAGGGAAAGTGGAGTTGTTAGGTGGAGGTCTGTAAAGGAGGAGAAAGTTACAGGAGGAAGTTGGAGTATGGTGGCATCTGGTAAGGAGGGCTTCACAACCTTGTATGGAGATGTTGTCTGTTTTACTGAAGTTTATTGCCTGTTTGAATATAATAGCTAGTCCACCTCCTCTCTTGCCTATACGGTTTTGTGTGATGGTTTGATAGCCCGGAGGAAGGGCTTCGTGCAACACTGGTGCCATGTCATCTCCCAACCAGGATTCCGTAATGAATAGTAAGTCAGGTTGTGTGTCTGTGAGCAGGTCGTAGATGTGGTGCTTGTTTTTTGAGAGTGATCGAGCATTTATGAGCTGGCAGTTTAGATAGGGTGTGTTAGTGGTAGTGTTGTTTTGTTTAGTAGAAGGGTAAGTAGTATAATGTGAGCTTGAAGCAGGAGTGTTGCTAGTTGTGATAACTGTTTGAGGCTCACAATAGTCTTGCTTTTCAACATAGTGTTCCTCTTCCAGCAAGTTAAGGATGCATTTTGTTGTGTCTGTGTGTGTGGGTGGTGAACTTGGTGGCTGAGAGAGCCATGAGGAGTGTAGTGTTTTTTGTAGGGTAGTTTTATTATGTAACAAACAAGGGGATGCGAGGTTGCTATGAGTGGCATGTTTTTTGTTTTTTTTTGCGTTTGTTTAGTGTGGATGGAGTATGGGTTAGGGGTGGTGGAGGAGCATGTGGATCATGATGTAAGGCCCTAAATTGTGCAATGGAGGAGAGGCGAGTGAATGAAGGTTGCTGGGATGGGGTGCTTGTGGTAGGTGTTTGTGAAGAGTGGGGGGGTAGGGGTGGAGATAGGATGGAATTTGTATCCTTTGTGTAGTCCTGGGGGTGGGAGTGGTTATGACGATGAGTGTAATGTAAGTTTGTGTTGCTTTGATGTGCTGATGTTTGTGGTCGGTATTGTTTTTGTGGAAGAATGAGAGGATATATTGGTGTAGTTGTTTTTGGTGAGGGATTTGTATGTGAGTTAGTGCTGCTAAGTGGAATTTGAGTGTTAGATGGGGTGTTGATGTGTTTTGGAGATGAATGTATGAGGTGTGTAAGAGGTGATGGGTGTGTGTCAGGGAAATAAGTATTAGTTGAGATGACTGGAAGGGGTAATATGTGTGGTGGAGTGAAATGTGGGGATTGTATGGTTGTGTGTAATTGGTGAGGAGAGGGGAAGAGTGTTTGTAGATGATGTGTTTGAAGGCAGGGTTTGGGCATTGTTATGAAGACAGGCGGTCTGTGTGGAGTGAACAGCGGATCGTGTTTTTGGTTAGTATGAGCAGAGAGTGTGTATCTGGGAGACTGAAACTGAGAGAATTGTATGTTATAGTTTTGTATTGTGTGGGTGGTGGCAGGTAGTGTTAGTGGGAGGGGACAGAGTAGTGTTTGCTGTGAGAATGAAGGTGTTTGACTGTAGTAGTTATGGGGGTATGTGTATATGTGTTGTATGTAGGGTATTGTGTTGGGTGGTGGGGCAATGCAATATGTCTGTGGTCAGTTTGTGATGCATGAGTTGGATATCTTTGCAGATAATGCGTTTGCATGTTGAGGGATGTGTTGGGGTGGAAACCATTCCTGGGGACATATGAATTGGGCAGCATTTCTGGCCCTAGTCCCTACCTGTCCTGAACAGGCCCAAACAGGCAGCTGCCCTTGCCCTCTCCGCCCTTTGCCTCGACGCCCGGGCTGAGACGCCCTGAATCCTGGTCTTTTATAGCCCTACCGGCCAATAAGAAGCTCTTCCTAACCCTAGCCAATCCTATTTTAAACCCTGATTTAGCCAACTAATGGAAGACCCAGCCATATTCACCAGTCACAGCCCTATTTCCTGAACCCCAATCACAGCCCCAGCCCTAGACCGAACAGCAAATCAGAATCCTAACCCTATCCACCAATCATTACTGCATCCCTGGAGCTAGCAACCAATGAAACACCATCTCCCAAAAACCAATCACAGCAGCATATGCAACTACCACGAGGAACCTATATAAGGAGCAAGTTAACTAAACTCCAGTCCCTGTGGCCTGGGGGAAGGCTACTGCTGCTCTATTCAGTATCTCCTTGGATACAGACAGGCTGAATCCACACTTCCAAGCTAGCAGAGTCTACTTTCCAGGTAAGGGGGAGATTGTTTAAGAGACAAACACTGCAATAGTTCTGGGCGCACACTATAAAATCGGGCTTTTTAAGGCTTTTAAGCACAATTTAAATCACACAAACAGATTAAAAACAGTCTCCTAAAACCACACTCTGAAAGATGTATGTAGCCTTTTTACTAAGAATAGGGGTGAAAAAAAAGGGGGGCAGAGGGGGGGGGGAAGGGGGGGGAGCCACAAACTAGCAAGGGAATTCACACAGTCACGGCAAAAACGATTTTTAAACAAACACCACTTTAAAAGAGGCCAGGCTGCCTGAAAACACAGAGAGTCCACAGTAAAACAAACACTTTTTGAACAATTAATACTATTTAACTAGAAAATATCTTTGGGCTCCTTACCTAGGTCTTTTTGCAATCCTTGAACACTGGGCTGTATCAGGACACAGGGGAGATGCACAGAGGAACACAAAATGGAGGTGCCTGTCTTTGGCCTTCCCTCCACAAACTTAAGGAGCCAGAGCAGGTGGGGGGGGGCGGGTCTCAGGTGCAGCAGAGACTCAGGGAGCCAATCAGCTAAGTCCAGTCCCTGTGGCCTGGGGGAAGGCTACTGCTGCTCTATTCAGTATCTCCTTGGATACAGACAGGCTGAATCCACACTTCCAAGCTAGCAGAGTCTACTTTCCAGGTAAGGGGGAGATTGTTTAAGAGACAAACACTGCAATAGTTCTGGGCGCACACTCTAAAATCGGGCTTTTTAAGGCAAAAATACAGGGGGGCAGACAGCTTTTAAGCACAATTTAAATCACACAAACAGATTAAAAACAGTCTCCTAAAACCACACTCTGAAAGATGTATGTAGCCTTTTTACTAAGAATAGGGGTGAAAAAAAAGGAGGGCAGAGGGGGGGATGGGGGGGGGAGCCACAAACTAGCAAGGGAATTCACACAGTCACGGCAAAAACGATTTTTAAACAAACACCACTTTAAAAGAGGCCAGGCTGCCTGAAAACACAGAGAGTCCACAGTATGATACATGACACCCATCCTTGGAAAACTGAAGCAAGGCTTTTGGTCAAAAATAGGGACGGGCAAATTTCATCTGCCCAAACATAGTGAGCAAAATTGGTTTGTAGATGGCAAAGAATACACACATAAAAAATTATCACTTCCTGGTCCCCAAAGCAGCTCTATTTCTCATAATGAAGAATAACAACACCCATTCAGTAAACATCTAAAAATACATCTATTTTACTTTTCCAGCATGTGCGTAGCTCCAGGTGGAGTGTTTGGTGTGTTACACCACATTAAAAAATCTATTCTGTAGTAAATAGTTGACGACACGGGCTTTCACTAGGGTTAGGTGAACATTAGCGTCAATTCACCAAAATGTTAGGGGTAGCGGAAGTGACATCACACCCCTATCACGTGCCCTTTGACCTTAAATTTCACTATCACACATGTGCTTACACACACACACTCACACCTACACACACACTCTCACGTAAACACCCACCCACCTGCAAGCATGCACACAACATACATTTGAAAGTATTTTTTAAAATATCATCTGCCACTGTGTTCTAGTCACTGACTACCACCTCTAAGGCCAGAGGTCGCAAAGGCAGTGTTATGGGTCGCAAGCTATGGGTCGCAGGTGTGACCCCCAAAATGAAGTCCATGTAGGTGAAGTGTTTATTTTCCCCTGGGATTTGTATATGCCTACACTGACAAAACGAGCGAACACACTCTCTCGTCTTTTTTTAAGGCCTTAAAGTGTTTTTGAGTTTGAAAAACATTGCGTTTTAATTACCCATAACAATCAACACACTTTCCACTCCTCCTTAAGCCCCTCTCATGTCCTGCTTCTCATAGCATGTGCTTTAACAAGATGAACCGGCGTGGATGCTGAGAAATGTGAAGCTCACACCCCTTCCAATCATAATGACCAAGCTACGCCCCTGCTACTCAGCTGTCACTCTGGAGCTGAGCTTTCAGACATTAGCTCTACCTCCACTAGTACCTGCCGTTGTGTTTGAACTCCAGTTCCAAGGGACTACTTGCCTCTCTAGTCATTTTTTTCCATGCCCTCTGCTTTCTTCTAACAAGTCTTATTCGCCCTAACACTATCTCGTTCTAGCTATTATAACATAATATATTATTTTCAATGTGCAAACTCATTGTTTTCTGTACAGCGCATTAATGCGTGTGGAAGAAAATGCGCCAAAGAAGTACAATACATAAATACATAAATTAAATGTCAGTGAGGTATGACTTAGTAGTTAATTGAGCATGCTCTGCTGAACAATTATACTTTGCAGAAGGGGAAAGGGAGGTGTGCACCCTTAGCCCTCACAGACGTGCGGTAGGAGGACATGGTGTGACATAGGAACTGATGTATATTTATGAGGTGCTCATCAATAAAATGTACATTATTCACCGTACACTGTAAAGGCTTTCACTGCTGGACAGCGCAGCAAAGTGGCATCTATTGTCAACGAACCCATCCTTGGCCTCTGCAGCAGTAGAGAGAAAAGAGTAAAGAGTTTTGGGGGAGAAAATCTTGCACACATCCAAGTTACACATCTAGGTTAGGTACCCAGTAAAGTAACCAGTGGTCACTTTGTAAAAGAATACGTGTAGAGCCCAATGTTTAGCTCAGAGCCCGAGACCTGAACTGCTGAACGTCGTGGGTACCGAGTACCAAGGCTGCATAATCTTAATTCTACCTCACACCTCTTTCATCTGCCACCAGACACTCCTCGCCCCTACTTTTCACTGTTTTAGGTTCTTTTCCATCCTGATTCCTTTGTCACATTTTCCTTCTTTTACTACCTCCTTCTTTCCCTCTTTTGTGTTTTTCTCTCTTTTGCTCTGGATCAAAGTTTGATGACGAAAAGTTAGCGCCAGTCCGGAAAAAATGAGCGCCAGTGGATCCCACCTGCGACTACCGGCTCAAATTAGGAGTTGTGGGTAAAACAGAAGTTGTTTAAATCCAACAGCGTCGGAAAGTACCTGCAGCTCACCAGGAAGCAAACAACCTATTCAGTTCCGGAAGGTATTGGTTAAGTAGCTTTATTAGCCTCATTTGTCACCGTTCATTTTTTCATATTCAAATAATATTTTTCAGACATTACCAAGATGCTCAGTCATATCTTTAAAAAAAGAGCATTTCAACATGAGCTTAACCAAATGACATTATTTGTCAGGGACAGAGTCTTATTACATCCTTGCAACCACGTTTTGTATCTTTTCTCTGCCCTATGCTATCGTTTCTTCCTCACATGCCACATGAAACCGTTCCTCCACCAATGAAGCTCATCCTCAGCACTAAACATCAAAGAATTATTTATTGCCACACTGCTTCACCCTTTAGGGTCATAGCTGGAGGTGGCTGAACCATTGAAAGGTCGAGTCAGGCTCGAAGCAAATGCCTGGCTCTGGCCCAGCACGGGGTTCCCTTGAAAACGTGCACCCAAACAGAGCCAAGCTTTTATTGAGGTCATGTGGCCTGTTCGTTACAGCTGCCATCATTTAACATGGGGAGTCTGGCTCGAATCCCTGCCTCCGCACAGCATCCTGGGAATCACAATAAATCTCACTGTACTGAAAAAAAGATGTGTAATGTAGTCTGTGTATGTTGTGAGGTGCTATAATGTCCTTGGGCAAGGTTTGCGCTATGTAAAACTGCCAAAAATAAAATAGGGAGTCTGCCTGTCACCCCACTCTAATTTTAAAATGAAGGACACAGCGTTAACATTTGATGCTAGAGAGATCCCTCTTAGTGGCTTAATTTGAGAGTGTGAAATGGAAATCTAAGATCAGTGCTGGATTCCATGCTTGCCCAAATTGTGTGATTCTAGGGAAATACTTCATTTCACCAAGTCTTCTTTTTGTTCATTAACACATATAAAAGATCCTCACAAACGAGAATTCAGGATGTGCGTTGTTCAAAAACCTATCATGTTTGATTTAATAGCCTACAATGTTTATCTAGCTATAATAACCCAGGCCACATACATAGGACTTTAAGTGGGTGGGTCCTATAAGGTCTCAGGTCCGGCACTAATTAGACACTGACTTTGAAATGGATTCCAATGGGCTCTATTTTGATGTCCTTAACTTTACGGGCAAAACACTGATTGATTTTTTCAACAAAAGCTGTAAACACCTTTATGGATTTCGTTGTCAATTATGCAATCCCTGTTTACCTCTCACATGTTTTACTTCTGCTTGCATTCCCTAAGAAAATTTGCCTTTTTCAGGATTTGTGTTCCTATAGTTTGTATTCATGCAACATATTGATGACCACTATATAGTGCATACTTTAAAGAGTTGTGTCCAGTTGTCAGAGTGAACCGAGGTTACAGGTGGGTGTTTATGATGGCAAACAATTAAGAGCTCTAGAGCTGAGGCTGAAGGCAGTGTGCCTTTCTCATAGTGCCTGTCAATGGTTCAAAAGGTGTTTTGACTACATGCACATTTAGTACTTGGCCTCTCCACAGAACGCTCATAGTGTTGGTCCCATATGTGCAAATTGTAATTGTGAAATGTGTGTGACATGTAGATGGAGGGTTTCAGAAAAAAACTTAGCGAAAGAAAGGGCACAAGTCTCTAACAAAGAGCATACAGAAGAAAGTGGTGTGACGTAGAATCTGGAACACTACAAAGGTCGCTTCTCTTTCCACAGACTTTAGTAATCTTTAATTCATGGTCTGGTATTTTCAGAATTGAAACACTTTCAATTCTAATTATTCACAATAACATAATTGCTGTTTATTTATCTGTTACAGCTAATAAGCATTGGCACAGACAATAAGTCTGGCATTGTCAAGCTCAGGATTTAAATTTCGCATTTTAAGCCACACTTTTAGCTACATTGGTCAGGCCTCTTCGTGGGCTTTCTAGGTACTCATTTGGACACGCCTCTTTAGAGAGCTTCCACCGTTTTCATCCCACCTACAGCACTGCACACACACAGTGCACATGACAGTTGACTTGTGTCCTAATTCACCAACAGCATTGTTATCAGGGTGGGGGCAGGAATATTTTCAGTTCATGTTTTAAAACTCCCACTTTTCATAAATATGCTCAATGCAGTGGTATAATCTGATGTACAAAGGTGAAATATTTATGTGTGTAACAGAAATACACTTTTTGGAAATTTGAACACACTTAATCATGTTCTAACAGTGTGTTTGTTGCACGATTTACATGCCAAATATTTTCAAGGCTCGGCTTGTGCATGATCTCTTACAGCTAGAGCCCACCCTTGGCTCAGCTCTCCCTGTTAACTCTCAGGCACCCCCATTTGTAGTTCAAGCTGTTAATAGTGCGGCAGGTGCATTAGTGGCACGGGGTGTGACTGGTCCTGTGCACTTCAATTACAGCAGTTTTTTACTGACACACCACGCAATGAGTGATCATATTTTTTGCTTTCACTACAGCCTTTCCATGCCCACCTGAGACCCTCCCAGAGGCCACAAAACGCCCTGGAAACGTGTACCTTCTGAGCATTGTTGCCCCCTAAAGGATTAGCCAGTCAATTAAAATACATTTGTCATTTTTTCAACCATCATTCAGTCTTTCACTGTTCCGTCCATCAAACCCCTATCCAAACCTATCCATCTCCAAACATATCTAGCCCCAAACCTATCCATTAAATCTACCCACCCATCCAGCCATTTTTTCACTCATACATCCTTTCATTCATTCATCCATCCATCTATCCATCCTCTCACTCACCCATCCATCCACCCTTTCACTGACATTCATCCATCCTTCTTTTCGCTCACTCACTTTTGTCTGCCAAGTAGCAGACAGAAAAAGCCCATCAAGAACTTCACCCCTGCAGTGGCTGTTAAAGTGGGGGGCTCATAATGCCTCAGCATCCATCCTTTTACTCTTCCATCCATCTATCCTATTGCTCATCCATCTATCCACCCTTTAACTTTGCCCATTCATCCATCCATTCTTTCACTCAGCCATCCATATGTTCTCTCATCATCCATCCACCCTTTCAAGCATTCATCCATCCATCCGCCCTCCCTTTCATTCTTCCATCCGCTATTTCACTTATCCATCCACCCTTTCACACACCCATCCATCCTTTCTTTCACTCAACAAAACACCCACCCGACTACCATTTCGATATTATTTCTCAGCCTTTGCCTGCCAATTTGCACGAAGAAGAGGCCCATCAAGAGCTCCACTCCCGCTGTAGCTGCTTAAGCGGGCGGGGATGAGGGGTGGGGTCGTGATGCCCCTGGTGCCTCCACACCTCTACCGTAATAACTCATACTTTGCCAAATTCCAGGCCACTTTGAGCTTGAGGCCTAGCCACGTGGCCATCCAGCCCACTCAGTGGACAACCATGTACGATACAACGTTAGACACTCGTCTCTTATCCAAGTTAGGCTAAAGTATACAGCCAGAGCCCTCCGTTTGTCACACGATTTGCGATGGGAGCGCGAGCCTACAGGATCGAGCGGAGGGTAACAGCAAATATGGCGCCAGCTCCTCTCTGCTCGTCCAAGCAAGGAATGAAAAGCAGCTATTTGAAGAATCTGATCCGGAGAGTAGTTGTCGCACGAACAGTGGCTGCCCACATACCAAGGAACCAGCTGATCTCATAAAAACCTGCGGACCACAAAAGGCGAACAGCTGGCCCCTTGAACAGACCGCAGTCATGAAACGGATAAACAAGAGATGCAGGGCTTGTGTATTAAAGAAGGCGAAGGCGAAGGCGCAGCTTATGGCGGCAGAAGCAGGCGACTCTAACAGCGTTCTTGGTTGACAAGTGTTTAACGTGTGCAGAATAGCCTGGTCAGTGAGTTTGGTTAGGGTGTGAAAAGACCTCCCAACAATTACGCTGGCTTATAATGTTAAAATACATTACACAACGAGAGGGCATTACACAGCATGAGAGGGACTTAAGAGGCAATGGAAATGGAGAAGAATGCGGATTGGTAGGAGCACTTAGTGAGAGAAACATATTTTGTAAAATAATCGACCTTTTTAGGCTTTCAAAGCAGCGATGAATGAGTGTGTGTGTTTACATGCAAAAATCCCAGGTGAGATCAGACAGACATCCCGCCATACCTGACTGAAAGCACCTCTACTCAACTATACATCAGAAAATAAATTTATTAGGGGAGTGTAACACTCCAAACACCCCCCACCAGGGAAGGTCCCGCCCATTTCTCATTGCTTTCTGTTTGTATTTGTCGGAGACCAAATAACATTCGGTCAGGTAGAGCTCATGTTCTTAACCTGGAGGAGATTAGATCCCGATAAATGCTCGGCACCGCACAGGCCTGGAATTTGCACAATGCCAATGCTGCACTTATTCAAAATATATTTGAAATCAAATGTCAGCTAACGAACTAATGAGAATCTGCATTTTCCGCGTACAAGAACAAGCATACGGGTTTGGCAGTCGGTTGTAGCACTTAAAATATGAAAATGTACACAATTATTGTGGTTATGAGTTTTTGTGTGCTATTGATTATTAAAAGCATGTGCTCGGAAAATTAGTATGTAGTTGTATTTCCGGTTTCAAGTAAACCGAAAACCCTTCTTTGTGCAATAGAAGGGCCAATACACAAACCCTAGTTAAAACAAAAACAAGCATTTGCAATGCAATAGGTATTGCATTTGCTTGAGTTAGAGCTATTGGTGTTGAAAATCCATAACTGGACTTTTCTTGCCACATAAATTGGTCAACCCTGCTGCATAATTTGGTGCTCCCTGCCAAACAAGCCCAGTGGCCCTGCATATAACTAAAACAGTTCCATTTACCCTCTTCCTCTATCTGCAGCAAAAAATGAAAATATTGTGATTATTTATTGTACTTATTTATATTATTATTATTTGGGGTCCCACAGCATAGTGTGGAGACTCAGAGATGACCTAGACAGAAAGAGCACATCATGCAGTGAGTTTTGGGAAAAAATATTTTGTAAAAGGAATGCCCCGCAAAACATTATGGGGCAATTTCCGAGTGCAGCGAATATTGTAGAATCTTAACTATAATGCTCAGAACAGACCCTAGAGGGCACCACTATAAAATATCATTTGCAAGAAACATGGTCATGTAACCATATAGAAAGCCCCTAGACAGCATAACCACATGAAAACAGAATGGCAGAACGTAATGCAGTGTAACTATGTATTTAGCTCCTAGATGGTGTAGTGCATTACAATTTTTTAGACCTAGCAGGCCTACAAGCAGCAGGCCTGCTAGAAGAATATTACAAACAAGGCCCTTAAAACACAAATTACTCCCAGCTGTAAAACAAAGGTTCCAGCCATGAGAGAACTTTAAGAGACAATGACTGGTGAGAGGGGTTATTATTGTGCCGTCCCGCGAACTTAGTTTGGGGGCCCAAAGATGCCCTCATCAAAAAAGTGTGTTGTGCTGAACCTTTTGATGGTGGTCTCATTGTCCTAGGACCACCACGAGGTGAGTTATGGGCACAAATGTTTTTGTAAAGGGAATGCCCGCAAAGCATTATGGGGCAAGTTTTTTTTAAGTGCAGTGAATATTGTAGTATCTTGATTGTAATGCTCAGAACAGCCCTCAGGGGACTCCATAATAACAATAGAATTTGTCAGACTGAAAAAAAACAAAGGTTACAGGCATGTTATAGTTAGGAAATAGAATTAAAAAAACCTTACAAATTCACTGGAAAAAACAAAGGTTGCAGGGACGTTATAGTTAGGCTCACATTTCACTCATACAAAACCAGTGAAATCCAGCAGTTGTAGTTACCTAAGCTAACTATAACCTGCGACCCGCAATGCACTGCTTATGATCTCACATATTGAATCACTCATGACATGGTCAGTGACATCATTCATGACATCACTGATGACATCTTAAATGACATCACTGATGACATCATTGATGCCATCATCAATAGAAGTACTCACACCCGTATACAACCTCTCAAACATCCACTCAAACACCCACACAACCACTCACATACACATTCACAGACCCATAAGAACTCAGGCCGGCTCCTGCAATCTCCCAAACTGTCCACCCTCACAAGCAAGTGCAAACACTAACTCTGCTCCCATCGAGTAGGAGCAGTCAAACATCTCCTGCTGGCTTGGGGCAGAGTTTTCATCTGTTTCACTGCCCGCTGTCATGTGGGCAGGGAAACAGATGAAAGATTGCTCCTGCATGCAGGGAGCTGCATATTTACCAGCTCCCAGTGTGTGGGAGCAATGCTGGCTTCCACAGGAGGTGGGAAGCCAACTGGGAATGCTGGGACCTTGAGGATCCCCCTGTGGTCCCCATCATTGTAAACTGGGTGCCATGGGTGGGGCTTTAGGCACCCAGGTAGACATGACCAGACCCCAGTGGATGCGCTCCCCGGGACTGAAATCGGCTCAAGGAGGTGGCCCACGTGGTTCCTCTCCCAGTTTAAAATATGTATTTGGCCCTGGGGAGATGGTTGTTCCCAGGGCCTGGGTGTCCACAGAGCTCCCCACATTATTGTGTATTTAGCTCCATGAGGCATATTTAATGCCCCCCTTTTCTTTCTAAAAAAAGCCCTGGGCAGGTCGTGTTCCCTGGGGCTCAATGAGCCCAATAGAGGGAGGTCCCATGAACCCCCTCCTTCATTTTTTGTATTACCCTCATGGCCCCATGACGTGACCCACCAGGGTTTTTTTTGTATATTAGTGTGGGAGACTGCCCTAGTTTTTTTGTCACAGATTTGTGAATTCACTGTGATTTACCTGCAAAATTTAAACAAAAATGCTTTTCTGCCTCAGCGAGGTCCCAGTGGGTCCCCAGCACCAAAGGTAGGGGATCTGGGTATTCCTACACTTCCCCCTTTTATTTGCAAAGGATGTGCGTTGCACGGGGTTGGCTGCCTAATGGGGCTTTGGCCAAGGCTGTGTGTGACATGGCATTGGCTTGGCTTTGGTGCTTACAGACGTAGGCTGCAGGCAACCCCCACAGTGCATGGCCAAAGGCTGCACATGGCTTGGGGTTGGATGCCTGCAGGAGTTGGCCGCATCAAAGGCCATCCGTGCATAAGGTTGGATGTCTGCGGGGGTTGGATGCTACGGGGGTTGGCTGCAAGGCCTGGCAAAGGCTGTGCGGGGTTAAATGCATGCAGGTTAAAAAAAAGCCATAGAAATTTACTGAAAGAAACAAATGTTACAGGGGCAGTATAGTTAGAAATTTCAGACGTACACAACCATAGAAATTCAGCGGTTATAGTTAGAGTTATTTCAAGCACTGGCAAGTACTCAATATATTACAACAGTCATGACATCTTCCATGGCATCATTGAAATTATCACTACAACATTTCTAATAACAATTTTAATGAGGAAACTGTGCATTGCGACAACGCAAGTTATAGTTACCTTAGGGAACGAGTTATAGTTACTTGAAATAACTCTAACTGCTGAATTTCTATGGTTTTCTACATTTGAAATGTGAGCATAACTATGACGTCCCTGTAACCTTTGTTTCTTTCATTGACAAAATGTAATATATATATATCATTTTATATATATATATATATATATATATATATATATATATATATATATATATATGTATGTATATATATATATATATATATATATATATATATATATATATATATAGGGCATAAGTTAGAGTTACTTGAGCTAACTCTTAACTATAACAGGTGAATTTCTATGGTTTGATAGGTTTAAAACATGAGCCTAACTATAATGTCCCTGTAACCTGCAGGAGAAACCTGAAGTCGCCACGGTCCCAGACGGCTCCCCACCTCCTGTGGGAGCCAGCATTGTTGTAACAGAGAGGGAACTACTAAAACACCCTCCCTGTGAGAGCAATGTTTCTCTGTTTTCCTGTCTGTATCTCTGCAGGTAGGGAAACAGAGGAAACCTCCACTCGCAGTGAGGGAGAGCTGTTTGACAGCTCTACCTCACTGCAAGCGGAGGGTTTACTCTGACGTGGAGGGATCTGTCAAAGCTGTCTCCATGTCACAGCAAACAGCTATGTCCCATAGGTGGGCAGCCCTGGACATAGCAGGAGCCGACCCTGGGGATTGTCAGTCCCCGGGGCCATTATTGGCGCCACAAGGGGGGGCGTGCGTCCCTCCTGATTGGAGCATTGCCCAGAGGAGGTGGTGGTCCCTGGGGCTCAGGGGTCTGAAAAGGACCCCTATCACAATTCTGTTTTATTGTAGCACCAGGGAGGTGGTGGTCCCCGGGACTGTTGGGGGCCCGAGAGCCCCCTGCACTGGTTTTGAATAGTGCTCCCGGGAGATGGCAGTCCCCAGGGCTGCAGGGGGACCTGGTGGCCAGCACACTTGTTTTGTCAAGGTCCAGGTGGAGTTGGCGGACCATGGGGTTAGAGGTGGGGCCAGGTGCCCCCCCCCCCATATTGATAATTTCAATGCCCCCAGGATCTAGCCCACCCTATGGCCTCAAAGAAACAAGCGCAAGAGACTGCACTTGTTTTTAAAACATATTTTGGCATATCCGCTGCAACATCTGCTGAAAAGAAAAAACATTTTTTTTGTTCTGTAGGGGTCCCTCTGGGACCCCAGCACCAGAGCTAAGGGGTCAGGGTGCCCCTACCCTGGCCCCTTTTGGATTTTTTTATCTTGGGTTATGGGACTCGGATGACATGGCTGCCAACACTTCCTTGTTGAAGTGTTGGCAACCAATCAGATCTCAATACAGCATTAGGAGGGTTTGCGAAGCCTACGTATCACCATATATATAAAAATGTGGATTTTCTTTAATTCTCTAAAACTATTGAATGTATTAACACCATATAACAAAAGGGAACTTTCTGGAGTGAGCGGTACATTTCTGGCAAATTTGGTATAATTCGGTCCAGAGATTTGGGTGCTAACACTGTTCAAAATCCCTTTGGAACAATGAATGGGGAAAACGTATTTTTGGACCAACCCCTTTATCTTGGCCCACGCTTGGCAGATCATCCCAATACTTTCCAGACAGCAGCTGAAGTGAGCCTTGGTTTTTTTCCGTTTTTTTCTTCTAGAAAATGTCATTAAGATTCATCAAACAGCGCCAAAGTTATCAGCAAAACATAAAATGCTTTTTCTATAGTAACCAGTTCCTAACTATAACTACCTAGTGGCAATCACCACTAGGTTTTATATATATATATATATATATATATATATATATATATATATATATATATATATATATATATATATATATATATGTTCATATTAGCTCTTGGTGTGGTTTCCCCTGTACTTTTTTGCTTCTGACATCCTGTTTATGATCCTGTGCTGAATTTAGTTTTTCCTGACTTTAGGACTCTGGGCACTTTACCACTGCTGACCAGTGCTTAAGTGCAAGTGCTCTCTGTCTAAATTGTATTGGTGATTAGGTTTTTCATGATTGGCATATTTAATTTACCAGTAAGTCCCTAGTAAAGTACACTATGGGGGTCATTACGACCTCGACTGTCTTTTCGCAAGACCGCCAAGGTACCGCCGTGCTTAAGACCGCCAGTGGTGGCGGTCTTCAGCGCCGTGTATTATGACCGCTAGCAGGCCGCCGTCCTTTTTCATACGGAACGCCGCCAGCAGCCATACTGGCAGATGGCGGGAAAGTGGAGGTTGCACAACCTCCACGTCAACAGAACACCGCCCACTGAATCACGCCCCATGATTCGGTGTGGCGGTGTTCTGGTGGCGGAGCTGCCCCCATGGATCCCGTCCCCTCCTGGAGGATCAACGGACAAGGTAAGTTGATCGTCCATTAGGGAAGGTGATGGGGGGTGTTGTGTGCGTGCATGGGAGTGTGAGTGTGAGAGTGTAGAGGGGGTGAGTGAGTGAGTGTATGCGTGCAGGGGGTGCTGTGTGTATGGGAAATGTGTACGGGTCGGACGGTGTGCATGTCTGTTTGTATGTGTGCGGGTATGTGTTGTCGGGGTGTATGTATGCATGTAGGGGTGTGTATATGTGCATGTTGGGGGTGTGTGCGTGTAGGGGTGTGTATATGTGCATGTTTGGGGTCGGGGTGGGAGGGGGGTTGTGCCTCCTTTGGGGGGTGGCAGGGGGGTGTGGGGTGTTGGGGGAGGATTCGTGGGGGGTAGCGGGGGTGGGGGAGACCCCTATCAGTGCCAGGGAAGGAATTCCCTGGCACTGATAGTGCCTACCGCCATGGATCTCATGGCGGTTCCCAAACACCCGAGATCCATGGCGGTATGCAGGGTCCTGACACCGTCGTGGGTCTAGTGACGACCGCCGGGCTGGAGACTGCAATCTCCAGCCCAGCGGTTCTCACCACCATGGCGGTCGGAATTATGAAGTGGCAGATGACCGCGGCGGTAACCGCTGCGGTCATAATTCCATTTTTTTTTCAGCCAGCCTGTTGGCGGTCTTACCGCCGCTTTACCACTGAACGCCAGGGTTGTAATGACCCCCTCTGTGGCCCAGGGCCCGTGAATCAAATGCTAATAGTGGGCCTGCAGCACTGATTGTGCCACTCACATGAGTAGCCCTATCTCAGATCTGCCATTTCAGTGCTTGTGTGTTTAGTTATAAACTACCAGTTTGACCTTGCAAGTGCACCCACTTTCCAGGCCCAAACCTTCCCTTTTACTACATGTATGTCACCCCTAATGTAGGCCCAAAGCAGCCCCGTGGCCAGGGTGCAGTGTATTTTAAAGGTAGGACATGTACTAGTGTGTTTTACATGTCCTGATAGTGAAATACTGCTAAATCTAGTTTCCATTATTGTAAGGCGTATCTCTCCCATAGGGTAACATGGGATTGCCTTGAAATATCTTTTAAGTACAGTTTCCCATTGGGAGCAGATATAGACATGGAGTCTGGAGTCTCTGAATTTATTCACAATTTTAAAATACATCTTTTAGTAAAGTTGTTTTTTAGATTGTAATTTTGAAAATGTCACTTTTAGAAAGTTGGCATTTTCTTGCTTAACCATTCTGTGCCTCTGTCTGGCTGCTGAATGCATGCCTGGGTCAGAGTGACCATTTGGGTGTTTGTGAATTCACTCTAGACAGTCACACAAAGAGAGCTGAGGTCTCTCTTGCACATCCTGATGGGTCTTCCTGGGCTAGAGTGGTGGGAGGAGTTGACACCCGCACCTGAATAGGGCTGTGCGTGTCCTCACACAATAGTCTCCAACCTCCTGGAGTGTGTCTGGGGCCAGGACAGGGAGAAGCGGAGCCTTGTGCACTGCACAGAAGACTTTCATTTGAAGTTTGTGTACTTCAGAGGCAGAAATGAGTATAAGTATTGAACTGCTGACCCCACAACTTCAGAACACTTCTGGACTGAGAACATTCTGTTAGGGAGAAAAGTCGGATGAGTGAGGAGGACCTGCCACTCTGCCCTGTTGCTTTGCTATGCTGACCTGCTGCTGCTACCTCTGCCCTGGGAGTGAAAGGACAGGCCTTTGCTTTCTATATCCTACTTTCCTAGGTTCTCCAGGGGCTTGAACTGAGCTTGTCTCCTGTTGTGAAGTCTCAGGGACATCAAAGACTTCATCTGCCAGCACCTGGGCTTTCTTGCTGAGAGTCCTGGCTTGTAAAGTGGTGCCAAACCCAGTCACTGGGCACTTAAAAGTGAGTTCTAGAGAAATCAAGAAGAAGGCAAGTACATCGAGTCCACAGCGACTTCAAAATCCGCACAGCTGGCTGACTCCCCGACGCCACTTGCATTGAAGCTGTGGCCCCCGCTGAGTGCAACGACTGCCACTGACACCGCAGACCTGATGCCTCTGCAGTGCCTCAGAAGTCCCACCACAGGGTGAGTCCTGGGTGCCGTGTCCTCGGCGTCTGGAACATCTGACTCTCCCGCAGCACCTGTGGTCCCATGGTGAGATTGCGACACCGCAAAGTTGACACCTCGCTTCTTGACCTGCTGGATTCATCGACCCTGCTGAATCGTGAGGCACCGACATCTCACCACCAATGCTGCATCCCCTACCTTGCAACTGTAAGGAAGCGACACGTCACCTCCACGACTCCGTGCAATGTCTTTGTTTCATCGTTTTGAAAGGTACTGTTCCTGAGGGGCTATGTGGCTCCATGACCGGCCTGCATTCCCTTGCGAGTGGCATCAGACTGTTGGATACGACTCCATCAATGACATTGTGATAGCCCAAGTTGGAGCTATTGTGTTTCTAAGAGTTATACTGAAGTTTAATCCTTGAAAAATTCTATCTTTGCTTGTGTATGTTACATTTTTGCCATTTTGGTCTTGTTTCATTCAGATAAATATTGGCTATTTTTCTGAACTGGTTTGAAGTACTTTCGTGATATTTCCACTGTGTTAGTGTGTGTGTACAAATATTTTAAACAATGCCTCTGAGATAAGCCTGACTGCTCGTGCCAAACTACCAAGGGGGTGATCAGGGGCTGTCTTAGGTGTGTGACTTCCTTACCCTGACTAGAGTGAGGGTCCCTACTTAGACAGGGTGCAAACCACTCAGACTAGAAACCCCATTTCTAACACTAAATAAATACATATAGAGCCCTTTCAGGGTTAGAGTGACATGTTTATGCAAAACAGAGGAGAGACCTCTGGGTAGTTCCCAAGTTTAGGTAGACAGCAACACCAGTAAGGAGTACCCTGCAACACCAGCGACACTCTAGATTTGCTCACCTCGAATGTTTGTTTTCTAGCAAAGTTTTTAAGCATAGGATAGGCACAGTGCCATCCACGCTGAGCTAGAAAGTGACAAAGTCTTTTGCCATTTGTAAATCATTAAGCAGAGGACTGGCCCAGTGCCATCCTTGTTGAGCTGTAAAATGACAACAGCTTTTCACCACTCAAGGCACAGAATTACAGCTTTGGACTGGTAAAATACCATCCAAGCCAATCTGGAATGAGCAAAAACAACCCCTGACACGTGTTTCAGTGTCATTACATCTCTTCAGAGAGGTTTAGTTTTGTCCAGACACAAGGGAGCACCCAGTATAAGTCAAAACAAAACCCTTTCAGAGTTAGTGATGCATAAAAAACTGGGCAACTCTGGGATGTCTGGTCACCTTAACTGCCAGGCTCCTTCACCTCAGCCTCGGAGATCACATCTCTCTTTCCCCACTTAAAATTCAACATTGGTTCCCTATCACACAAATAGTCACATTTAAATCCCTGTGTATCATTCTTAGAGCATGTTATGAAAAATTATTTGAATTCTTTCAGCTCAAACTTGTCAGATATAAACCTTCTTACACTTTCAGATTCAACAGTACTCATCTCATCAAGGAACTGGCAGTTCAGAAACAAGCATCGGCAAAGCCAGTAGGTTTCGACTTTGAGACCTATTGGGTGCACTAATGCCAATTATTTATGCTTCCCATTTTGGCAATGATTTGGAGCCATTCTGTACAGCAGGACAGCTTTTTTGTTCTAAAAAAGCACTATGATGCGATGGGTGCATGAAAGCACTTTAAAAAAAATATTTTTCACTGTGTCCTCCACCATCCTGTCTTGCCTGACTTCTCCCTCAATGCCTCATCCCTCAACCCACTTACCAAACAAGCTGGGATTGGTTTGGTGGATAAAGAAACATGGAGGGAGGGCGAGAGAGAAGGATACATATGGGAAAGAGGACAGGGGAGAAGGGGCACGTGAGCACACAGACAACAGTAGGTGAATGGGAGATGCAGTGCCAAGGACACAAATAAAAGTGGGTGGGTAAGCAAATGGAGAAGCACAACCTGGACACTGGAGGGCGGGTCAGAAGGGTTGGAAGACGCAAAAAAAAGGGCGGATTGGGGAAGAACACGTTGTTAGAAAAAACAAAGAAGACAGATAGAGAACACTCACTCTGGCATAGAGTACATAGAAACAATAGTGATAGAAAACGTAACCAGTGTTCAGGCACAATAATACATCCATGCTCGTGGGGAGGGACAAACACAAGAAAAGGTAGGAAGGACTGAATTAGAAGCATCCAAATGAGAGCAACAATGAAGCCTTTTAATGATAAGTAACGGGTGAACTCTGAGCCCTTTGTAAGGTAACAAAATGTCTCACAACAGATAGCGCAGACCTTAAAAACGAAAGAAGGCTCCGGCTTCCCTGTCTTCTCAACTGACATAGTGTACTCTCGCTCCTCACTGCTCATTTTAACACCAGACCATCTATTCTTTAAAAAGAGAGTGAGAACCTGGTATTAGAAAGCACATATAAAACCCATGTGACTACAGAGTGATACACCTTTGCACTCAAACCTACACACACACACATACACACACACTGAGGCCCATATTTATACTTTTTGACGCAAAACTGCGCCAACGCAGTTTTGCGTCAAAAAAATTAGCGCCGGCTAACGCCATTCTGAAGCGCCATGCTGGCGCCGTATTTATTGAATGACGTTAGCCGGCGTTAGCCGCCGGCGCCGTCTGGTGTGCGTTAAAAAAAACGACGTACACCAGGCAGCGTCGGCGTAGGGGGATATGGGGCTTGGGCGTCAAGAAATGGGGCAAGTCAGGTTGAGGCAATTTTTTCGCCTCAACCCGATTTGCGCCATTTTTTTCCACTCCCAACCCCCATAGAAATGACTCCTGTCTTAGCAAAGACAGGAGTCATGCCCCCTTGCCCAATGGCCATGCCCAGGGGACTTCTGTCCCCTGGGCATGGCCATTGGGCATAGTGGCATGTAGGGGGGCACAAATCAGGCCCCCCTATGCCACAAAAAAATAAAAATAAAATACTTACCTGAACTTACCTTAATGTCCCTGGGATGGGTCCCTCCAGCCTTGGGTGTCCTCCTGGGGTGGGCAAGGGTGACAGGGGGTGTCCCTGGGGGCATGGGAGGGCACCTCTGGGCTCCTTCAGAACCCACAGGTCCCTTAACGCCTGCCTTTTGCAGGCGCTAAAAAACGGCGCAAAAGCGGCCGTATGTCATTTTTTTTGACCCGCCCACTCCCGGGCGTGATTTTTGCCCGGGAGTATAAATCCGACGCACATGCCTCGGAGTCGATTTTTTAGACGGGAACGCTTAACTTGCATATAATTAACGCAAAGTAGGTGTCCATGCAAAAAAATGACGCTAACTCCATGGACTTTGGCGCTAGACGCGTCTAACGCCAAAGTATAAATATGGAGTTAGTTTTGCGTCGAAATTGCGTCAAAAAAAATGACGCAATTCCGGCGCAAACAGAGTATAAATATGCCCCTGAATCTCACATACCTACACACACTGCTACCCCACACTCAAACACAATAACATATGAAGCCCCAAATCATGCACACATCGAAATACTATAACATCCTTCTCATGCTCTCCGTTCTTCCCTTCCTTTCATTCCCTCTCTATCTTAACTCCCCTGTATCACACTTCCATGCCCATCTGCCACCTGTTCTTTTCGCTAAAACAATCTCAGTTCAAATAGAAACACGTGTCTGACCATTGTGCTTTCTTCATTCTCTATACTTTTACTCACACCTGATTTTCTCGCTCCCTTCCTTCCTTTTTTGTCAGCTCATCTTCTGTTTATCATACCTTTTACAACTATCTTCCTGCCTTCTTCTATGCCCTTATGTCTTTCCTTCATCTCCTTTCAAACTCCTCTCTGACCGATCCTACTGCCAAACACATTCTCTCCCTGCACTTCTCTACCCAACAACACCACTATCGCCTCCGTCCAGTGTTTTCAGATCCTTCTTCCTCCCTGTCTCTCATGCAAAATCATTTGCTTCATTTTCACCTCTTCACACTCAGTTCACTAGTTCCTTCCACCAAACCTCCCCCAAACATGATGCAGCAATCATTCTCTCCACAGACGGAAACAACCCCATACTTCTATTTATTTTCCTAACCAAACACAGGTTAGCCTCCACCACTTCATCCCTTCCTTGTCCCCTCAGCTTACTCCCACACTTTTCCACACTATGCCCCATTCATACAGACTCACCATTTCACTCTCCTCTCCATCAACCCTCTCCCCTGCCTAATCAGCTAGCCCACTTCTTTAAACCTGCTCATTTTTCATTCTGTACCACAACAGCTGTCAACCACTGTGCCTGTCCCCTCCAAATCTTCCATCCAAATATTTTGACCTCGCCCACAACACATCAATGCACACGAACACAATACATCGCAATGCAATACAATCTACAACATTCATTACCACACATTTACAGTACATACCACATCAAACATTTTTCATACAGATCCACCACACAACTAACACACAAGGCTATCACATTGCAATACGCCCTACACATCCAAAAGGTTAGGCTTGCCTTATCCACAAATCAGATGTTAACCTAACCCCATATCTCCACACCTTACCAATAAACAAGAAACCAAAACCCGACTGCAAACTCAATGTAACACCTTTCCAGTCCTATCACTGCCCTCTAGACACCTACCCACTCCATCCACAACACTACAATAAATAACAGAACAATATAATCTGCAACATATCATACCAATACCATACAGTTCATCACACAGCCACAACACGTGAAGCATACCTCTCAAAAACCCAACTCCCAGAAACATAAACGTCCGTTATCCACAAACTAGTTATCAAGCATATCTTATCGTCCTTTATTCTCACTACACAACCTACCATAACAGCATTGCACCATACTTACTACAGCTGACAAAATATATTATCTTTCTCTTCACCACAAACCAAAGGCAAGATCACAACACCTGTACCTCCAAGTAGCAAATACACCTTACAAAAACAACAAATCTGTATAGCAGAACTACCCTATGGCTCACTTCAACTTAGATACATGCAGGGACCCACAACATCCACACCACAACTCCCATTCTCCAACACATTAAATCACCTACCCCCTTGAGACACCACACATAGGAAGACAATGTAGCTACCCACTAACCTCTGGACTATATAACTCCAGCATTTGATAAATTATAATAGTAAAAATAATAAAACAAATAGCATAAACAAATTTGTTCTTTTAAATGGTCAATAAATCAAGTGATCAACCTAGGACTTTTATACACAGTTGAGGACAGGCGTATTTCTTAACTGAATTTTATGACAAGACCGGAGGCTCCTATTATGCGTTTCTTTTCTCACTTTAATAGATAGCAGCAGTCAAGAAACATACTACAATTCCCAGAAGGCCAGAGAACCAGAGCCAATGGGAATAAAAACGTAGTCCAACTACTGTTCACCAATCATATTACAAACAAATGCATTATGACATCACTTGACTGCGAACAGCTCTCTTTTCTTGCTGCTCGCAGTCAAGTTAAGTACCCTTTTTTCACTTGTCCATATGTTTATTTGTGGTATTTAGACTATATATATATTTTATTGGTGTCAATATTTGCTCTTACTTATCTAACGCGTACCACGCGCTACTCACGTGCTTTATTTTCCTTTCTTACTCAGTTGGCAAGTTGCTGCATGAGGTTGGTGCGCGGTGCCTCGTGTGCTTCATTTCCAACCGCCTAACGTGTTCCTTCACGGCGGTTGGTCTGAAGCGCCTGAGGCCTCGCTCGGTGTGCTGCGCATTTGTTTTCTTCAGCGCGCACCCATTCCTTTTATTATTGGAATCCAAATACCTTGCTTTCCGTTTTTTTAGCTCACCTCAGAGCCTTCAGCAGCACGTCCTGCTGTGTCCTTTTCCCTTCGCTCGAATAAGGCTGGGATTTCCTGGTTTCTATTCACCGGCGACGCCCATAGGCGGGGTCCTCAGCTCCTCTGTAGTTTTTCTTTGCCATTAACCCCATAATTGCCAGTTTCTTTTTTCCTTTACTATGGAACTCGATAACTCCCCCGTTTACAAGATGCTGATGACATTAGGCAGTAGCTCTCTGCCTTTATAAAATCTTCTGTCCAACAGGCAGTAAATTCTTCCTTACAAAAATTTTAGAATTTTCATTCTCTGACATGATTTCTAGATCCATGTCGGCCCAGGCTGCGGGGGAATGCAGTCAGTGCCTCTCTCCCTCAAAAAATCACCCAAAATTACGAAAAATGGCGCAAAAGAGAAGTGAGGCTACCTCACATGTGGCAGAGGACGCGGTTCCTCAAAAGGCTCCCTCCAAGGAGTATAAACATTTGGACATTGGGAAATCTAGTTTGCAACATAAATCCAAATAATAAAATATTATTACCCCTTTGTTTATTTCGTCCATCCCTGACACGGACAATGATGTATCGGATCTGGACTCTGACTCCAATGTTTCAGATGTTGGAGACGACGTTTCTGTCTCTCCTCCTCCCCCTAAGAAATCTAAATTGGCCTCTCTCCACCCTTCCACCCCTATTTCCCTTCTTGACCCTGAAGGTTTCCCAATGTTTGACCCTTCAAATATCCTTCATCCCAATTCTACTGAGTGGGTTCCCGCTGATCACGTTGCCCAACATGTTCCCGCTAAAATCTACTGTCCATTAGACAAACAAACTAGAGGTAAATTAAAATCTGAATGTCCCGTCCCTCCCTATCCCACCACCTCTCAGTCACCCCTTCTATAGATCAGCCCCTCCTGACATTTTTTACTAAAATGGGCAAGGATCCACGCAAGGGAGTGAATAAGGCGTGGACTTCCTATCAAGATAAATTGCTGGACGTTTTGGGTCCCTTAACTCGTATTTTCGACATTGCAGAGGCAGCCAGGATTGATGTCTCATTTATTGACCCTGAAGAACTCACCCTTTGGGTCCAACGTACCTTTTGCCTTCTGGGTAACGCGAATTCCGCACTCACCCACGAGAGACGAAAAGGCTTACTACTAAAGCTCGATCCGAAGTTGGTTAACCTGGCATCTGTCCAGCCCAACGTCCACACTGATGGTGCACTATTTGGAGATTCTTTCATCAAAGATTTAAGTAAATATGTAGCAACCTTTACGTCATTGGATAAAGCTCAGCAATCGCTGAAAAATATGTTTTCCCAACGGGTTTTTGCAAGGGCCGATAGAGGACGGAACCGCTTTGCCGGCCGTTCCTACCCAAACCAAGGTTCCAGAGGATACCATAACGCCTCCTACCAGGAGTATAGGCTGCAGTTCTATCCTCAAAGAGGCAGAGGTTTCCGCTCCAGAGGCTTCAGGAACGCAAGATCTTCTACTCAACCAAGTAAGTCTTTTATTTCCTTCTATTCCCATAGGTGGGAGGAAATCACGGCAGACCCCTGGGTTCTCAACACTATTCAGGGTTACTCCATAGAGCTCTATTCAACCCCAGTCCAAACCTTCCCCCCTCCTCTTCCTCGTTTTTCCTCAGACATGGCTCTCCTTATTTCTTCAGAAGTGCAGTCCCTGTTGCAAAAACAAGCCATCTCTCCCACCTTTCCCGACCCATCAGGCTTCACCAGCTTCATTTTTCTGGTTCAGAAGAAGAACACAAAGATGCATCCTGTAATAAATCTCAAAGGTTTCAATCATTTCGTAGTATATCATCACTTCTAAATGGAAACCATCCTCCATCTGAGAGACACCCTGCTTCAGCGAGACTGGATGGTCCGATTGGATCTTCAAGATGCGTATCTAGTCTTTCCAATCCACCCTCATTTCAGAAAGTTCCTCCAATTCCAATGGGCAAACCGGTATTTTCATTTTACCTCTCTTCCCTTCGGGCTATCATCGGCTCCATGGTGTTTCACCAAGCTCATGAAACCAGTAGTGGCCTTTCTCAGGGCTCAAGGGATCAGACTCATCATTTACCTCAACAACATTTTATTAATGAGCCAATTTCCACATTCTCTCTTGACTCATCTATCCATAACGTGCTCCCTTCTCTCTGAGCTAGGTTTCATCATAAACAAGGAAAAATCCATCCTAATACCTTCTCAAACTATAGAATGCTTAGGTTTTCAGATAAATTCAATTTCAGCCACTCTCATGCTTCCCTCTGCAAAGATCAAAACCATAAAGTCAGAGATTCTTCAAATCCTACGCAGTTCTCAGATCTCTCTCAGAACAATAGCGCAAATTGTAGGTCTCCTCTCTTCATCAATTCAGGCTATTTTTCCAGGTCCCCTGCACTACAGAGCCCTTCAGAGGTGAAAAATTCGGCATTAACGGAGGGGCCTCTCCTACTCAGATGTCATTCCCTAAGACGCAGACGCATGCACAGAACTCCAATGGTGGATAGACCATTTAGATGCTTGGAATGGAAGAACAATCTTCGCATCAGCCCCAGATCTAGTATTAGAATCAGATGCAAGCCGAACCGGCTAGGGGGCCCGGTGTTTTACCAATCTCGACTGGAGGCACATGGTCATCAGAGGAGTCCAAAATGCATATCAACTGTTTAGAGATGCTTGCCGGCTCCTTTGCGATCAAAAGCCTTGCAAAAAACAGAGTTTTTGTGCCATCCTTTTCAGAATGGACAACATCTCTGCGGTTCGATATATCAATCATCTAGGAGGCACAAAATCCAAACCTCTGGCAGAATTAGCCAAGGACTTTTGGGAATATTGCCTTTCAAACCATATTTGGGTTATTGCAGAGTATCTTCCTTGATCTCTGAATTCAGTGGCAGATTGGCATTCTTGCCATCTTTGAGATTCAAGCGATTGGAAACTCCACGCTTCCATTTTTCAAAACCTTCAGAACATTTGGGGTCCACTAGTAATCGATCTTTTTGCATCCCGTCACAATTCTCAGCTTCCCCAATTCTACAGTTGGTGCTCAGATCCACTGGCTTTAGCTTCCGATGCCTTTTTACAGGGCTGGTCTCTTACCCTCAATTACGCCTTTCCCCCTTTCCTCATGATCAGCAGGGTATTGGCTCATGTCAGACGCCAACAAGCCTCTCTAGTGCTCATAGCCCCCTTTTGGCAATCACAAGCTTGGTTTCCAACCCTCTTAGAGCTGTCAATAGATTTCCCAGTGTTGATTCCTTCATTTCCGAATCTGCTGCTAGACGCCTTAGGCCGTCCGCATCCTCTCATTCTGGACAATGTGTTGACACTCTCCGCATGGAAAATCTTGGGCAATCCCGTTTTTTCCCTTGCTTTTTGACAGAAGCTTCACAATACATCTCTCAGTCCTGGGCCCCAGGTACAAAGAAAGCTTATCAATCAGCCTGGTCTATTTGGCACAGCTGGTGTCTGGGAAAACACATCGATCCCATTTCAGCAGATGTAATATTTATAGTGAATTTCTTAGTGGCAGAAGCGAGTAAAGGTAAGGCTTTCCGTACTATCAATTTGTACAGATCAGCTATTTCCTCCAACCACTCTTTTGTTAATGGGAAACCTGTTGGAGAACACCCTCTGAATTGCCGTCTATTAAAAGGAGTAAAATTGTCCAATCCTACTCTTCGTAAATACAGTCAATTATGGGATGTTCATATTGTTTTGACATTTCTATTGTCATGGCATGATAATCTCATGCTTTCTCTGAAAATGTTATCTGCAAAATTAACCATGCTATTGTGCCTTGTTTCTATCAAACGCCTCTCAGATGACAAAGCGCTAGATATTTCTAATCGTCAGTTTACTCCATCTGGAGTTTTGTTTACTGTGGTTCGCCGAACCAAAACCAATTTATCTTCAGTTTTTTACCCATATTTTCCTGACCATCCCAAATTATGTGTCGGACAATGTTTAAAAGCATATGAACTAAAGACTGCAGGTTTGAGAACTCCCTCTCATTCTCAATTACTAATTTCCTTCAGGAAACCTCACAATCCTGTTTCGGCTGCTACGTTAGCCCGGTGGGTTAAATGGCTAATGTCCTTGGCTGGTATAGATACTTCCATGTTTGGAGCCCACTCCCCCAGGGGTGCCATGGCTTCCAAAGCTTTTTGGGCGGGTTCCCGTTTAGAGGATATTCTCAAGTCTGCAGATTGGTCTAATGACAATGTATTTAAAGTTTTTTACTGTAAACATGTCGATAATGTTTCATTGAATGTAATTAATATGCTTTAAACTCGCATAATAGGAGCCTCCGGTCTTGTCATAAAATGTAGATTTTCCTATTTCCGTGATGGAAAGCATTAATTTTATTAAAGACACAGAGGCGAGTATTATCCCTCCACTTATTTTAACTTTGTTCATTCCCCCCCCCTTCTCTAGCACCATTTGCCATCACTCAACCTTCTACCTAGCACTTCGGCTTACTCTTGGTCCTCTACTCGTCAAACTTACAAGACGCCATTCACCGCTCCATTTTCTGTGGATAGAACTTTCCAGGATCTTTTGTGGTTATCTCGGACTTTGAACTTTTGTTCTGATGTTCTATCTTTCCTTATGGCAATTCTTATTTTATTTACCATATTTCCATTGTTTAATGCCAATTGACTCTCTCGCAAGAAAAGAGGGCTGTTCGCAGTCAAGTGATGTCATAATGCATATGTTCGTAATATGATTGGTGAACAGTAGTTGGACTACGTTTTTAGTCCCATTGGCTCTGGTTCTCTGGCCTTCTGGGAGTTGTAGTATGTTTCTTGACTGCTGCTATTTATTAAAGTGAGAAAAGAAACGCATAATACTCACCTCCGTGTCTTTAATAAAATTAAGACTTTCCGTCATGGAAATAGGAAAATCTACATTATCTGTTATGATGGTGCTATATGGTGAAGATGAGTAGTGCACTAGGTGTGAGTGTTTTTATGTGTTGAAGATGGGTAGCACATCTGCTGAGTGCGAAATTTGCTTAGTGGAGAGGTAGTGCACTTGCTATTATAGTGATATTTTTTGCTGAATACTGGGTAGAGCACTTGCTATGAGCACGAGATGTGTTTGGTTAAATGGATGGCGCATTAAGGTGGTCATTACAACCCTGGCGGACAGTGTTAAAGCAGCGGTAAGACCTCCAACAGCCCGGCGGTAAAAATATTTGAATTATGACTGTGGCGGAAACCGCCAACAAAGACAGCCACTTTAACACTCCAACCGCCACGGCGGTACAGACAAACAGCTTGGCGGTCACCGCCAGCAGACAGGCGGAAGACAAAGTACCGCCCACAGTATCACAACCTACCAATCCGCCACCTTTTCCGGGGCGGATTCACCGCGGACAAAAACACGGTGGAAACCGGACTTTGAAGGGAAAACGCTCACCTCTACACACCCCACGAGGAATCCGGTCGCCATGGAATCCGAGCTGCACATCCTGCCAGCCCTCATCTTCTTGCTCCTCTAGCAGGAGCATGAACGCCGGTGATGAAGACAATGGTGAGTACTGCACCTACGACACAGGGGACGGGGAGGGAAAAAACAGGGACACACACATGCAACACCCCCACCCTCACCCACTACAACACACACACACTAATACTTATTTATACATTATAGTTACACCCCCCTACCCCTGTGGAAGAATGCAAAGACAAAAGGAAATGAGTGTAACCATTGTAATATATTAAAATCAAGTACGTAAAAATATATATATACACCTTAAACAAAATATACACCAAGCTTAGTAGTCCAGGTAGTGCTCCAATGAAGTCCGTGGAACACTGGACCCACACGGTATGGGCGAGGCCCTCACAAGATCCCCGACCATGACGGAGAGAACACTGCAGGGGCATCAGAGAGCAAGAAAACAGGCACCTCAGGGGGAGGGAAAAGGGGGGGCACCTCAGCCGGTTGAGTGCACGACGCCAAATACAAGCGGGGGCCACATGCCCACTGTTCAATCCTGGGGAGTGCAAAGCCACAGTCTTTCAAGTCTCTACAGTGGGTGGTTTGCCCACTGTTCAATCCTGGGGAGTGCAGAGCCACAGTCTCTCAACTATCTACAGTGGGTGGTTTGCCCACTGTTCAATCCTGGGGAGTGCAAAGCCACAGTCTCTCAAGTCTAGACAGTGGGTGGTTTGCTCACTGTGCCATCCTGGGGAGTGCAAAGCCACAGTCTCTCAAGTGGATGACAGTCTCCACTGGTTCTGGAGGGGGCATGGTTCCCGGAGTGCTTCATCCTGCTAAGGACAGAGGTAGTGGATGCCTTTCTCCACTGGTTCTGGAGGGGGCATGGTCCCCAGAGTGCTTCATCCTGCTAAGGACAGAGGTAGTGGATGTATCTTTCCACTGGTTCTGGAGGGGGCATGGTGCCCAGAGTGTTTCATCCTGCTAAGGACAGAGGTAGTGGATGGCAATATCCACTGGTTCTGGAGTGGGCTCTGTGCCCAGAGTGCTTCATCCTGCTCGTGATGGACTCAGTAGCGTCAGTGCCCTTGATGCTCATGCGCCAGCATTGCTTAAGGCGGCGGTACCCTGTTCAGCAGTGCTTGAGGAGGCGGTGCCCTGTTCAGCGGTGCTTGAGGCGGCGGTGCCCTGTTCAGCGGTGCATGAGGCAACGGTGCCCTGTTCAGCGGTGCTTGAGGCGGCGGTGCCCTGTTCAGCGGTGCTTGAGGTGGCGGGCTCCTTTGCAGTGACTCAGCTGCTGGCGGTCCTCTCTAGCCCAGCGGGGCTTGTGCTGGCGGTCCTCTCTGTCCCAGCGGGGCTTGTGCTGGCGGTCCTCTCTGTCCCAGCGATGCTGTGCTGGCGGTCCTCTCTGTCCCAGTGGGGTTTGTGCTGGCGGTCCTCTCTGTCCCAGCGGGGCTTGTGCTGGCGGTCCTCTCTAGCCCAGCGGGGCTTGTGCTGGTGGTCCTCTCTAGCCCAGCGAGGCTTGTGCTGGCGGTGGCCTCCTGGGCAGCAGGGCAGG
This sequence comes from Pleurodeles waltl, assembly GCF_031143425.1. NCBI lineage: Eukaryota > Metazoa > Chordata > Amphibia > Caudata > Salamandridae > Pleurodeles > Pleurodeles waltl. The sequence goes on from NC_090439.1 coordinate 5,125,576, forward strand.
TGCTGGTGGTGGCCTCCTTGGCAGCGGGGATGATGGTGGTGGCCTCCTGGGCAGTGGGGATGATGGCGGTGGCGTCCTGGGCAGCGGGGATGATGGTGGTGGCCTCCTGGGCAGCGGGGATGATGGCGGTCTCCTCCGCTGTGCTGCTCTTCCCAGACTTTCTGGGTTTCTTGTGGCCCTTCCCCACCTTGGAAGGTGTCGCAGCTGACTCCACACTCCCACCCCCGGGTACTGGCCAACTTTTGATGCTTGACATGTGGGGGGCTGTCCGTGCCACACTGGCTGCCCTGGTGGCCGGTGCACTCCAGATTCCGGTGACTACAGGCACCACTGGTCCCAGAGATGCTGTGGCTGAGGTGCTAGGTTGGGACCTGGAGAGTCGGGCCCTAGGAGACGGCCGGGTTGGGGGAGGTGTGGGAAAGAGGTCAAGGTTGGACAGGAAGAGTTTTTGGGAGACACTGGGACGGGTAGCTGAAGGGGGTTTGGGAGCGGCGGAAGAGGTTGTGGTTGTAGGAGGTGTTCGTTTGGTGACTTTGGGTGAAGGTGCATGCGCTGGAGGCTGTCGTGAAGTGGATGGCTGTTGAGTGGGTGTGTGCCTGAGTTTGTGTATCTTGGGTGGCGTCACAGACACACTGAGAGAGGACACAGGGGACGTGTGAATGGTAGTGGGGATGGTGACTGCACGTGAGCGGGGTGTGGTGGTGGGTGTGCTGGTGATGGCAGTAGTGCCTGTAGATGTAGTGCATGCAGGTGTGAGTGTAGACGACCGGGAGGGAGGAGGGAGACGAGGAGGAGGGGGACACAGTGGAGGCAGTGGATGTTGGTGTGTCTGCATGTGTGTGATGCTTGCATGAGTGACTGTGGGATGTGTGGTGCTTATGTTTGCCTGAGCTTCCCTTGTGTGTTGACGTGTGTGCATGCTGGTCTGAAGGTGTGATTGGGATAGGCTGGGGTACAGGGGATTGGGTCTGGGTGGAGGAAGTTGGAGGGGGGAGGCTAGAGACAGGGACAATGGCTGCCATCAGCGCTGAAGGGCCGCCTGACCAGAATGAATGCCCTCCAGGAATGCATTGGTTTGTTGCAACTGCCTTTCAACACCCTGGATAGCATTCAAAATTGTAGACTGCCCAACAGTGAGGGACCTGAGGAGGTCAATGGCCTCCTCACTGAGGGCAGCAGGGGTGACTGGGGCGAAGATGATGCCCACCCTCCTGGGTGAGCGGGCACGGGGCAAAGGCTTCGGGGGCTGCTGGGAGGGCGGTGCTGGTAGGGGGGGTGACGGATGTACCTGTAGATGCGGGGGCACAGATGTTGCAGCCACCACAAGGGAGCTCCCATCAGAGGACGAGTCCATGTCGCTGGTGTCAGCTCCTGTCCCCGCCGTGGAGTTCCCCTCGCCCTCCATCCCACTGGTGAACTCCAAGTCTGCTTGTCTAGCTGAAGTCATCCACGCACACAACGTTAACATTCTTTCCTATGCTGACAATACTCATACTCTCTCTCTCTGACATGATCCCTAACACAAGAAACAAGTTCATTGTCTGCATGACCAAAGTCACTAACTAGACAAAAGCCATCTGTCTCAAGCTCAACACCGACAAGACACCAGCAGTGATCTTCAGCAATAACACTTCACCATGGAACTCCAATTGGAGGTTGCCCGAACTCGGAGCCACACTCAGAACCCATGGCAGGAGCCTCAGAATCATGATCAACAGGAAACTGAACATGACCGCACTAGTCAACACTGTCACTAAATCCTCCTTGCACACCCTGAAGATGCTGGGGTTGCTCTTCAGATGGCTCTCACGCAACAGCAGAAAATTTGTCATGGCCTAGTCACCAGCAAGTTGGACTATGGGAACACCCACTACGCTGAGATCAACAATCAACTGACCAGAAGGCTACAAACCATCCACGACTCGGCACCCCAGACTCATCCTCAACTTCCCCACAGAACTCACATCACACCACATATCAGGGAGCTCCACTGGCTCCCGAAATACAAACACGTTCATTTTAAAGTCCTCACACACACATATTCAAGGCACTACACAACTTAAGCTCAGCCTGCTTGAAGAGTTGCATCTTCTTCCAACGGCCACCCAGATGCCTCTGCTCTGCAGTACTCATACTCACACAAATACCACACATACACTGAACTAGAAAAGAACGTTCTCTTACATTGCTCCTAAATTGAGGAACGACCACCCACTCTACATCAGAACCTCTTCACCAAGAAGCTGAAGCCCTAGCTTTTCAATTAACCAACCTATCCTAGGCAGGGTTAGGCACATCCAGCTGCTCAGCACCATGATACCCTCAAGGGTGATAGTGCGCTTCACAAATGCACATAACATGCAAAGTTTTTTTTTTACTTTAGAGAATGATTCGTATTTCTAAAGTTCACATTATTACCTGCTACAAAATTCACATTCCTTTCGCTTTTAAATGGCACCAAAACAACTATCAACTCTCCTCCTGGGACACTGTGCACGAGAGTAAACCATAAACAGGACCATTTGCTTGAAGTTTCTCTACTTAGCTGAATAAAGTTTCAATCTTCAGTTTAGGCACTCTTTTGTTTTGCAGTTTTATATAGCGTGAAGTCAACCCAAAAACCTATTTGTAAGTTTTACATGAGCAGCAGTTACATTACTCAAGGTCACCGTCTTTGTTTTTCTTTTTAATTGGCATGGGGAAATTAAGCGATTTGCCCAGAATCAGGAGAAGTTGCCCTGCCACTGAGACTCGAACCTAGCTCCCCAGTTTCAAAGTAAGCAGCTCTGGCCCTAACATCACATCCTGTCCCCAATTGCTGCTTAATTTTGAGAAACATCGGGGCATATTTATACTCTGTTTGCGCCGAATGTGCGTCAAAATTTTTGACGCACAATCGGCGCAAACCCTGCCCCATATTTATACTTTGATGTCCGACCCGCGGGTGTCAAAGTTCCACCATGTGCGTCATTTTTTGGAAGGGGGAACCAGCCTTGCGTTAATTATATGCAAGGTAGGCGTTCCCTTCCAAAAAATGACTTTAAGGCCTGTGCCCCATATTTATACTGTGACGTCATTTTGACGCACAGGAGGGGGCAGGCCTTAAAAAACGGCGCCCAGCCTGATGGGTGTCGTTTTTTAACGCCTGGGTCAGGGCAGGCGTAAAGGGACCTGTGGGCTCAGAAGGAGCCCAGAGGTGCCCTCCCATGCCCCCAGGGACACCCCCTGCCACCCTTGCCCACCCCAGGAGGACACCCAAGGATGCAGGGACCCATCCCAGGGAAGTAGAGGTAAGTTGGGGTAAGTATTTTTTTTCGTATTTTTTTTGTGGCATAGGGGGTCCTGATTTGGGCCCCCCTACATGCCACTATGCTCAATGACCATGCCCAGGGGACATAAGTCCCCTGGGCATGGCCATTAGGCAAGAGGGCATGACTCCTGTCTTTGCTAAGACAGGAGTCATTTCAATGGGGGTTGGGCGTCAAAAAAAATGGCGCAAATCGGGTTGAGGCCTGAATTTTGCCTCAGACCTGACTTGCCCCATTTTTTGACGCCCAACCTCCATTTTCCCCTACGCCGGCGCTGCCTGGTGTGAGTCATTTGTTTTGACGCACACCAGTCCGCAGCGCCGGCTAACGTCATTCAATAAATAAGGCGCCCGCATGGCGCTTTGGAATGGCGTTAGCAGGCGGTAAAATTTTTGACGCACAACTGCGTTGGCGCAGTTGTGCGTCAAAAAGTATAAATATGGGCCATCATTTGCAATATCAAAACACCTGTAGAAGACAGGACCGGTTTACTAATTGTATGGCCCACCTATATTTCCGAATAGGGGGAAATCCTCCTGGGTACATTTCACAAAAAAGTGTAAAAGTACATGTCTCCGTTTAAACGCACTTTTCCCCTTTACTGAAATTCACAAACATTCGCAGTAGCATAGCATGCCTGGAAAACTGTGACAGCGTTTCTAGCTGTCCTACTGGAGATGTCATGTGACATGTTACCTGAGTCCCTTCTCCGTAAACGTAATTATACATGGTGTACAATTCGCATTGGCAAATACAGAGTGATGTGCCAGTGATATGCGAAAGTACATTCTTTTCTCTTTTTAACTGGGTGGAAAAAAAAAATTCCATGTAGAAATCTCTTCTACATCTGCTCCATGTTTGGAGGTGATTCAGTTCTCTTCCCCCCATGAAACAGAAGTTACTCCACCACTTTCGCAGGGTACTACTCCGACCATTTGGGTGGGAAAGGGTCAGAGTATGTAGAGGGTCACAGCAGTGCTTTAAATGGGCCGGTACTGTCCGGTACTGAGTACCGGCACTTTTTTATTTTGAGAGGGAGAGTACCGGCACATACCACGAAAAGTGTAATACTTTAATTGGAGAGTAACGCACTTCTCAGAAACAAGCAGGTACTCTGGCACAGAGTACCTGCACTTTAATTTTTCCATTTCAAACACTGGGTCAGAGTATGTAAAGGGCCACAAACTCACACGGGGTAGGGAGCCGTAGTGCTGTTTTTAGTCACTCTTGTGAGGTACAAGCACTGTTGATACCCTAGTTCTGTTACCCAGTGCAATGTGCATTGTTGCTCCTACATTTCTGGAAACCTTGTGGAGGTAGCTACATTTCTATCACAATCTGTCTGTACAAGTACTGCTGCTTCTACACTGTTTCTGTGCATTGAGTTTAGGTAATACTGCGATCAGCACATTTGTTGCTTTGTTTGACATGTTAGTAGCACTGTTTATGTTCACACTGTGTACGTCGGAAAGTTGATATTTCTGTATTTCCATTGCAGGTAGTTGCAGGTGTCAAACTGTGCTTGCACGTCATTTAAGTAGTATGTTTGCTGTCACATTTCATTTACATCTGTTGAAGTTATTACAGCTGCTGTAATGCTTCGTGGAGATTTAGAAAAGGTAGTAATGCGAATACTGTATGTTTGTGCCTCTTGGAAAGGCAGTCCTGCTGTGGTCACACGGGTTCTGTGCACTTTGTACTGCTTCTGTACTCCTGTTACAGGGTGTAAGTCTTCTGTTATAATGCTTCTCTACAAGTTGTGCAGTTATTACTGTTACATTGTGTCTTCTACAGGTGCCACGTTCAGTGCTCTATCTATAACAGAGGTTCCCAACCTTTTGACTTCTGTGGACCCCCACTTTATCATTACTGGAATCCAGGGACCTCCACAGAATCATTATTATTATTGGAATCCGGGGACCCCCCACTGAGCCATTACTAAAAGCTGGGGACATAGGGCCTGATTATGACTTCGGCGGAGGGTATTACTCTGTCTCAAATGTGACGGATATCCCGCCCACCAAATTACGAATCCATTATATCCTATGGAACTCGTAATACGGCGGGCGGGATATCCTTCACATTTGGGACAAAGTAATCCCCTCCGCCAAAGTAGTAATCAGCCCCATAATCTGTTAATATTATTTAATTTTCTAAGCAGTTGCGGACCCCCTGAAGAGGCTTCACGGACTCCCAGGGGTCCTCGGACCACAGGTTGGAAACCACTGCTCTATAACACAGACTGTCACATGAGTAGCCTTATTACCGAGGTTGTAGGAAAAAGAGCATGCTGGCTCTACTGGGCCCTCGAGCCATATTTGCATCCACCAGCTGCAATACAGTGCACTTTGTTGTCCTTTCTGGTGGAGCCCCAAAACAGCTACCTTATCACACATTCTGAATGTGACGGCCTTTGTTCCGACTCCCAACAAGAAGGTTGTAGTAAGGTCCAGGCTACTGTCAAGTAACAAAGTAAGAAACAATAAGCCAAGTAGCTTTTATGTGACTTGAGGCATGTCTTAAGCTTTAATTTAAGCTGACAAGGTTTGGGTATCTATAATCATTTTAGAAGTAAGTTTCACACTAAGGAGCCTTCGATTTTCAATTACTTTCCTCTGATTTTGACAAAGGCACACTGTGGAGCTTTTGATTTTCGATTTGCAATAGAAAGAAGATGCCTAAGTTCCATAAGATTTCATAAAAAGTGGTAAAGGAGTCTTGTATCACTTTCCACAAAAGGATAAGCACTTGCACTTGGATTTGTAGGGCAATGCTGAACTATTGTAAAGCTTCTGTGACCTCTGAAAGCTGATCATACTTCTAAATGTGGAAAATAATTGCAGTTGCTTGATCTTGTACTGCCTGAAGTTTGTTCAGTTATTGCTTCTTGGTGTAAAGATTATTAGATATTCAGCACCAAAATGGGGTGGGGCTAACTCTTGTGGTAAAACTGCCCTATCTTCCCTTTTGGCCAGTGAGCATATCTTTAAAGGAAGTACATGCAAAATGGGCTATCATAGCTTCTGCAATCACCTCATTCTGGGACTAACAAATGCTCCTAATGCCTTCCCATTTATGTCTTATAGTCTCAACAGCAGAAGTTGATCCTAGAATATGAGAACATAGGAAACGTAGAATGCTCGGAGAAGAGCAGCAACAATCAGGACTTCAGTTGTATAAAAAATTAGGCATTGCTAATGGTCTGGCATTCTTAGAACTGCTACGATGAGACTGCCAACCACTCTTTCCTCCTCACCAGACTGCCCTTGAAGGTAAAATGGAACCTTAGTGTTGTTGATATACAGATGACACTGAAGACAATAGTCAACAATCACCTGGGCCAGATAGTGCTTATACATAATGAAAAGTAGGTGAGACAATCAGAGCTGGCCTTTCCCCAGATACTGCCCAAGGCAAAAACAAATTTGACACCCCCTCTTCCTGATCTTCTTAAATTATCTGTGCTTCAAAAATTTAGGAGGACTAGGAGGGAGTGATAGGGGAAAGGTTTAATGAGCACCATGCTAAAATATAACGGACCATATGAGGACATGGGTGCCAGCAATCTTCTGTAACAGTGTTTATACATTGTTTTTGGGGCCCAGATGAAATGGAGATAACTGTATGTTGCTGCTCCACCCCTCTGCAGGTCGACACCCAAGGTGCAGGCCCAGCTCACAGATGCCAAAGTCAGGCCCTGGAGACAATGATGAGTCCTGAATCCCTCAACAAATACGGGTACTTAATTCTCACATTATGATGTTCTCATTAACTCTCATGCATATATATATATATATATATATATATATATATATATATATATATATATATGTATATACATATATATATATATATATAAGTCTTGCCTTAAGGTAACTTAAGGTAACTATAACTATCGCCCCCGCTATGCACATCAAAAATTTTACTGCAAATATTACATTGATATTATCAATGATGTTATCTAAGATGCCATGAGTGCCGTAATTTGTGGGGTAATTAGCAGTTACCTTAGGGCACAAACTATAGTTACTTAAGATAACTATATAACAGGTGAATTTTATGGTTTTGTACATTTAAAATGGGAGCCTAACTATAACATCCCTGTAACCTTTAATTTTTTAAGTGCATTTCTATGGTTTACTAGTTCTATTTCCTAACTATAACGTCCCTATAACTTTTGTTTTTTTTCCAGAGAATTTCTATGTTTTTTTTAACGTACTTAATTTTCATTACTATACGTTAATCCAACCACCGCTGCGCACGGCCAAAGGCCAGTCTCTGCTGCCAATCCCTGTAACCACCAAACTGTGCACTGCACACAGCCTTCAGACATGCACAGCGGGGGTTGGCCGCAGGGTCTGGCTGGCCACAGCGTCCGGCCTGTGGCCAGTTGAAGTGGCCAACCCCATAGCAACCTAACCCCACATGCCCCCGTCCTCAGGTTGATATCGAGCCCAGGGACACCATTCCCTGGGGTCCAGAATAAATATTTAATTTTTTAGATGGTGGGGTGTTTGACAGCTCTCCCTTCATCAGAGCACAATGTTTGCTCTGGGTTGGCGGCAGCTGTAAAGCTGCCGTCAAGCTACAGCTAACAGCTATATCCCAGGGTTAGGGCACCCCGGGACAGAGAAGGAGCTACCCTGGGGGTGGCGGTCCCCAGGGCCATCAGTAGCAATGTGCTAAATTGCCCAGGAAGGTGGCAGTCCCTGGGGCTACGAGGGGGTCATGCTCCCCCCGCATATATTTACATTAAAGCCCAGGCGACGTGCTGGTCCCTCGCCTTATCATAATAGTTTAAAGCTCTGAGGAGGTGGTGGTCCTCAGGGCTGTGGGGAGGGGGGAGGGGGAGGTAGCCCTCTTTACAAGTGATAAAAGCCCCAGGAGGTGGTGGTCCCCGGGTCTGAGGGGGGCCATGCAGTCCCCGCACTTCCATAAACAATGCCCCTGGGACTTGGCCCACCTGGGGGTCTCTGAATGACGAATTGCTTCATTTTATTTTTTTAAATGTTCGTCGGAGCTGCAGATCTGCCATGACTTGTGGTGAAAGTTTTTTTTTTTTTTTTTTATATTTTTTTGCTCTGGGGACCCCAGCACCAGAGCTAAGGGGTCAGGGTGTCTGTACCCTGGCCCCTTTTCTTTTTTTTTTATTCTTTTTTTCGGGGACTCGGCTGAAGCCGGGCCCCAACATGGCTGCCAACACTTCTTTGTAGAAGTGTTGGCAGCCAATCAGATCTCAGCACAAGATTTGGAGGGGTCGCAAATCCTTTGCTTCCCTATATATACAAATTTAGATTTTCTTTAATTTCTCTAAAACTGATGAAGTGATTTAAACAAAAAACAAAAAAGGTCGGTTTCTGGACCAAGAGCTACCTTTCTGAGCATTTTGGTGTAATTTTGTCCACTGGTTTAGGCGCTATCGCTGTTCAAAATCCCTATAGAAAAATAAATGCGGAAATGCGTTTTGGGACCCCCCTTTTTCTCTGCCCCCACTTGACGGATCGTCTGAAGCTCTCCAGACAGCAGCTGGTGTGATTGGTGAATTTTTTGGGAGAATTTCATGAAAATTCATCAACGCCAAAGATATAGGCAAGTAAAAAAAAGCTTTTTCAATAGAAACTAGGTCCTAATTATAACTACCTAGTAGCAACCGCCACTAGGTTATTTATATATATGCAAATAGCAACATTGACTACTCTTAATAATTATTGCTTCAACAAACATGAACACAGTGTGGAAAAATGGTAAAATGACATCAACACTGGGTTTTAAATTGTGCACGGTGTAGTGCTCATGTGGGTTAACATGGACAAAGGACTACCAGTGGTAGTTTCGTTATAAACACTGTTTGATTGTGGAGACTGCATGGCCCAGTTGTAGGCAGTAGCCAAAACGTGTTAGACAGTTTTCCCTGTACACAGTTGAATTGAAGGCAATAAAGCATGAGAATTTTGCGGTTGTTTGTGCCGTCTCCCGATATCAATGGCTGGATCTCAATCTTAAGATTTACATGTTGCAGGAATGAGCACCCAATTAGTGAAGGAGAGACTGTGTTTAATGTGGTGTTTTGGATCCATATTTGGAGCACGCATGCAGACTCCTCTGCCCAAAACAAGGACTGCTTTCAAACAGAGCCTTACAACAAACATTGCTGTAAGCGGGGGGTAGAAGCAGGGAATGGTGGGGTGGGATGAGATTGTGGGTAAAACTCTCAAACCTTTTGGAGGGAGCGTGGGGAGGCTAGTCCTTCCTACTCTCACCCCCAAATCTACTGCTGACCGCCCGACTGCACCGCGTCTGCCACTACATGCCACAAGAATGAGAGAGGAATTAGAATAATCCTCTACCTCATTATCATTGCGGTTTAGAGAATTGTGAAATAGAAAGCATTTACTCGGAACTCCTGGTCACGTATGGTGATCAGGAGACTGAATTCAAGACCAGCTTGACACTAAAAATAGTTTGCCTTCTCAGCGTGCAGAAAGTGGTGACCCTGGTGATTTACCACTAAAGAGAAGATGGCCGACAGAAGCCTATTACGAAATCAGAGAGCTAGCGAACTGTTGACTGATAATCAGGTGCAGGCAATAAAACAAAATACAACCTCTGTTGCAAAGGAGACAACAAAGAGGACACCCCAGATCATTATTAAAGGTATGGAGTATGCTCGTATTGCAGAAGTTAATAAATGGTGGGACAAGACTACCCTTCAGAAATACACTGAATAAAAGAGAATACTAAGGGGATTATGAGTATTAATAATGCCCACATTGAGTGATCTAGATGAAGACGTAATTGAAATGTGGCAGGGTGATACAAATGAGTGCTCTTTTAAACTAACTTGCACATTAATCATCCATGAAGAAAGGAAACTGGCGAGACTGGTAGTCAGGATGGAATAACTTGAACAAGAATTAGGCAAACATCCAGTGAGTCAAGAGATTAAAAATCCCCTAGATACAATGGAAAAGAAAGTGAATAAGCATGAGATGGATGTGGAAGATTCAATAGAGATCAAATTGACAATGCGAGTGGCAGAATTTACACGTTTGTCAAGAGATATGATGTTCTAAGAAATCAGGTCACAATGGAAAAGACAATGGAAGGGGTGGGTAGTGAAGAAACAGATGACATCTCTGAAGTAAACTCCATGGATGAAAGCATACCAACTGCTGGCTTGGATTTTTCCAAGGAAATGTGACTGATACAAACTAGTATGGGACAGAAAGGCAGAGGAAGAACCGGCACTCACAACAGGGGCAGAGGTCGAGGAAGAGGTAAACCAGGAGGGGCAGAGGACAATGGAAAGCAAAAACCAGGAGAAGTAAAGAAAAGGTCAAATTGATGATAAAAGGAATAAAAGGAAAATAATATTGTGGTCAATTTCTCCTTGGAAAACTTAAGTGAAAATCAAAGGAAAGTGTTAAATAAGGGCCTGTCTTTCTGTCCCAATATGGAATTGAATCTGCTTAACATATGGATTGACTTGTACACATTTGTACATAAATTAAAATTAAGGAAGCATTTTATGACCAATCCATCTGCCTCCCAGAAAGAGAAATCTAACAGTCAAACGACATCAATCATTACTGGAGAAGAGCTCCCTACTTTGAGAAAACGTATGGACCTGGAAAATATTTTGTTAGAAAACTTATCAGATGTTTCTCCTGAAAATACAGATATACAGATTTATGAGAAAGCAGGGATCTTTATGTGGGAAGGAGGCAATAGTGGCCTCAAACCAAAATCACATTTCAATCTCCAACTTCCTGCTGGTAACAAAATGGATGTGTTCTATGAGATCATGGAGGAAGATATCAATCATCTTGTACTGAGAGACAAAACCCACAGTAAGAAACAGAACCTGACACAGGAGGAATATAGAACTATCACAGAATTGAGAGAGGATGATCAAATTGTGAGTAAGCTATCAGACAAAGGGAGTAATATTGTCATATAATAACAAGTACTTAGCAGAGGAAGAAGACAGCTGTAAAATAGAGAACATTATATCTTACTAGAAGAAAATCCAATGGAACAGGTCACTTTTCAATGTCATGAGAAATTACAAGTATGGATGGACCTGGATCTGATTGATGAAAATGAATATAGATATCTGAAAGAGGATCATCATATTGTTCCTATGATATACTTTCTTCCAAAGGACCTTAATGGTTTACAAGAACAGCCTGGTCATCCCATAGTTAGCAGCACTGGATCTCTACTAGACAACACAACAAGGTTTATTGATATTTTCCTAATGGAATGTGTAACTGCTCTCCCCTCCTATATTCGGGACTCAACTGACTTTTTAATAAAATTAGGGGAATCCCTTAGTAGGATGACTATTTACTTGTCACAATTGAAGTTACCTCTCTATACATCAATACGGCATGATGATGGCATTACTGCTTGCAAATATTTCCTATGTGCCAGATCTGTGGTCACTTGGAACACTCTGGCATGTTACTTGAAATGATGGAATTCTGCCTTACTCACAATCTCTTCCAATTCAATGGCAATATGTACTTACAGAAACAAGGAACAGCCATGGGGAGTTCATTTGCTCCAACCTATGCCATCTTCTTCATGGGTTTTTGGGAAGCAGAGTCTGTTTAGACAAACAATAACCAAGGAGCATTACAACATGTGAAGCTTTGGACCAGATTTATAGACAATTAATTTTTTGATCTGAGAAGGAAGCAGAGAAAAATTGGAAATGTTTATCCAATCATTGAATCAAAAATGCTTTAAATATACATTTTATATATACCGTCAGCCCAGATCACATTATCTTCTCGGACATTGAAGTTTTTGTAGAACATGAGAAGATCTATACAAAAATCCACCGCAAACCAACATCATGCAATAGCATACTTCATGCCAATAGTAGCTGCCAGAAAACCCTCAAATGGTTCATCCTTTATGGAGAGATGTTGCGAGTAAAATTTAATTGCTCAGAGCCGAAGATCTAAATGTACAAATATCTAAAATGATGGGAAGATTCCTCCAAATTAGCTATCCTTTGAGAGTATTAGGAGATGCAGAGAGGATAGTCAAACAACGATCTAGGGAGGAGTTGTTGGTATTACATAGGAGAACAACAGAGAATGACAAACGCATACATATGATTTTAGACTTCAACTCAAACATAAAGAACTGAGGCAGATATTGAACAGAAATTGGAAAATTGTTAAATTGGATGATCAAATGAGATCAGTATTACCAAATCTTCGCAGTATAATGTACTGTTGAACACCCTCATTGGGCGACCTTATCACACAAAGTAATTTTATTGCTGAGGAGACAAGGAGCAGGAACAAATGGCTAAATCAACCGGGATTTTGGAGGTGCACGAAATGTAAAGCATGCATGAACAGTGTTAATAAAACCACCTCTAGAATGTATGATTAAAGACTGTAGCAGATCAAAGAACACATAACCTGTGAAACAAAATTAGCAATTTACGTTTTGGAATGCCCTTGTGTTTTGCCTTCTTCAGGCCCGCAAGGAGACAAAATGAAAGGAATGTCAAGAATGCATCACTCTTAGTCTGAGTAATATATTTATTAAGGCACTTTCCAGGTTCGCACAGGGAAATAATAAAGTGAACGTTTATGGCAAATGGAGCAACACAAGTGCACTTCTGAGAATAATCACAGCAGTAGATTAATAATGATCTTTCTCTGCCAGAACGAGCCATTTTCCAAAGAAATATATGCCAGCAGAGTGACCTCTCAGTGTGGTTTATATCTTTTCTGGATAAGTATGAAAAGGAAAGAATCCTTTGTTGATTTTATTCGACGTCCCCAGCCGAGAAACCACCACCACCAAATGAAAGGGAAAACCACGCCATAAGATGCCTTAACAGGGGAAACTCTTTTGAAGATATATATATATATATATATATATATATATATATATATATATATATATATATATTCGACATTGACATCATCTCTTTGCCAGCTTCAAGCTGTGGAACCCAGACAACCGGAAAAAGAGAGAACTACCTACAATGGGCTTCCGAGCAAGGCGTCCCTCCTCGGAAAATGTGTTCCTTCTAACCCCGTCATCAAGCTTCCTTACCTTATATACTTTAAACAACCTGGAGAGGCGAATTCTAGAAACGACCCCTCCCATCAGGTACACTGTTGTTCAAATGCTGGCCGCACCAGGTCAGTGTTTTAAAGGAGCACGCATGAGACTGGCCAACTCTCACTGTGTTTTTCCAAGACTGAGGTGTTCCCTGCCTTACCATAAACATTCTCTGCCTGGTACATCTTATCATCAGCGCTCTTCACTGCTCCATGTTATGTACCCATCCTTCAGTGAGAAAGAGCGAAAACACATTGCACAATCTGTGCGCGGGAAAATACCCGACAGTGTGTGAAGCAAAGCACAAATCGGAATCAGTGGTCAAGATGGAGCTGGTGATTAAGTACCAATAGCACTACACCTTGTCAGAAATTATATGTTGGGAGCACAATCAATAAAATCAAACTCCGAATCTTGCAACATTTACGTGCAATAAAAAAATCGAGCTTACTCATATCCAATAGCGAAACACTTTGGGGAACATCATAAAGGCAATGCAAGGAAGATAACATATTATGGAATCAAACACGGAAAACTGAATGAGAGAGGTGGCAATTGGGAATTAACACTGAGAAGGCTGAAATCTTGCATGATTATAGTACTAGGGACCAAAACACCAATGGGGCATAACTCTGATCATGAATTGTATGTACAACTTTAATGAGACAAAAACATAATCTGCTGCCTGGTTCCATAAAATCTGCAGGAGTAGAAAAGTGATCTTGAGGGGCCATCAAAGATAAGATCTTGTTATATTTATTAATGGATTATTTTGTTATAGGCAAGATTTTGGACTATTAAAATATGCACTATGTATCGTGCATTTTATGTCATATGCACCTGTGAGTGGGATCGTGGTATATAACTGAAACTTTTATATTGGGTTGCCTATGACAAGGAACTCTGTAGGATGCCCAGTCATGCACACATTTCTTTTACATTTTTTTAAACATCTTTTGCAATATTGTTTGAAACATCTTTTGACAGATTGGGTGCTAATTGGTGTGAACAATTCACTAGAATATTATATCAAGATCTGAGGAGTTATGTGCACAATTGCACTTTTGCATAGCATGAATTATAACATAATGCTTGATTGTTGCGAATAGCTTTGCACTTTCCTTCTGCATCTTTAGAAAAAGCACTTTCGAAAAATCACTTTATCTGTATGTTTTATTGGTGCTAGCAATACTGCACCTTTTGGTACTCCTAAGAGAGGGGTACATATATCATGAATAATTGAGCTTGCACTTCATGCCTTATGCCCTATGAGTCTTAGAAAGATCTCTCTCATACCCTATGAAATATACTTAGGCCCATATTTATACTTTTTGACGCAAAACTGTGCCAACGCAGTTTTGCGTCAAAAAAATTAGCGCCGGCTAACGCCATTCTGAAGCACCATGCGGGCGCCGTATTTATTGAATGACGTTAGCCGGCGTTAGCCGCCGGCGCCGTCTGGTGTGCGTTAAAAAAAACAACGTACACCAGGCAGCGCCGGCGTAGGGGGATATGGGGCTTGGGCGTCAAGAAATGGGGCAAGTCAGGTTGAGGCAATTTTTTTGCCTCAACCCGATTTGCGCCATTTTTTTTCACTCCCAACCCCCATAGAAATGACTCCTGTCTTAGCAAAGACAGGAGTCATGCCCCCTTGCCCAATGGCCATGCCCAGGGGACTTCTGTCCCCTGGGCATGGTCATTGGGCATAGTGGCATGTAGGGGGGCACAAATCAGGCCCCCCTATGCCACCAAAAGAAAACAAAAAAAACACTTACCTGAACTTACCTTAATGTCCCTGGGATGGGTCCCTCCAGCCTTGGGTGTCCACCTGGGGTGGGCAAGGGTGACAGGGGGTGTCCCTGGGGGCATGGGAGGGCACCTCTGGGCTCCTTCACAGCCCACAGGTCCCTTAACGCCTGCCTTTTGCAGGCACTAAAAAACGACGCAAAAGCGGCCGTACGTCATTTTTTTTTGACCCGCCCACTCCCGGGCGTGAATTTTGCCCGGGAGTATAAATCCGACGCACATGCCTCGGAGTCGATTTTTTAGACGGGAACGCCTACCTTGCATATAATTAACACAAAGTAGGTGTCCACGCTAAAAAATGACGCTAACTCCATGGACTTTGGCGCTCGACGCGTCTAACGCCAAAGTATAAATATGGAGTTAGTTTTGCGTCAAAATTGCGTCAAAAAAAACGACGCAATTCCGGCGCAAACGGAGTATAAATATGCCCCTTAGAGTAAATGAGGGAGTAAATTGATATTTTAGGAATTATCATATTTGGTATGTCCATTATTTGAAATAGTGTTTTGTATAACTGTTGGTAAGTTATGTATTTATTGAATTATGATAGTCATACTTATGAGATACTGAAGATGGATCTCCCTCTTTTCAGGTTGCATAAATTGTTAAATTGCAAGTAGGACTTTTAAAGTGACATAGAATGATGATGCTCTATATGAATGGGAATAGAGAAACCAAGGGGTACTGATAAGTAATACTCTGCAACGGTGATCATCAAGCGATCTTCGTCTGCATGAGTCTTAAGTGGTATTTCATCCTGTCAATTGAAGAAACATAAAATTACGAATGTACTTCACAGTTATGTGTGAAATTGAGTACTTTTAATAATTATTGCTTCCTCAAAAATGGACACAGTGAGGAAAAACGGCATCAACACTGTGCATGGGTTTTAAATTGTGTCTAGTGGTCATGTGAGTTAAAATGGACAGAGGACTACTGGTGGTGGTTTCTTTATAATCTCTGATTGTGGAGACTCTGTGGCCCATTTAAAGGCAGTAGCCGACACGCGTTGGACAGCTTTTCCTGTACACGCTTGAATTAAGGGCAATAAAGCATGAGGTGAAATCTTGTGGTTGTCTGAGGAGTAGGTGGACAGTTGTTGGAATTTCTTCTATCTAGTTGCTCAGTGGCCTAATGCATTTATATGCCCACTCAAGGGGTCTTTGCTTGAACACATGGTCACAAGTTGAATTTCACTCAGCCTTTCCGCTGCAAAGTCGCTAAAATGAGAATCACTGAGTTGAGTAACAATAAACATCCATTATCTGTCAATAGCACCCAAAAAGGCAACCTTGGTCGCTATTGGGGTAGCGCTACAAATTTGCCAAATATGTTAATTGGGAAAAAGTCACAAATATCTGCAACGCAAAGATGCAGTTATATGCATTTGAAATGCACAACTCGTTATTTCAAATGAAGCCATAGTACAGTACCATCAATCCTTTAAACTGAGTAACATAGTTATAATCTATGGTCCTCATTACGAGTGCCACATACAATTTTGAGCCCTGCGCAAATCCCTGTTTGTGGTAAATTCAGAGTTATAAATTATTTGGATTTTAGCTCAAGCAGTAATTAAAGTCCAACCCCCGGCGGAAAATGTTATCAGATCAAACCAGCCAGTTAATTACAGGGTCAAGCACATTTTTGTGGGGTACGTGCCAAAATCTGCATGCTTTTTCCAATACTCAGGAAACTTGTGATTGGTGCTACTTATCACACCAATATATAACGTTTCCCAGAGTACCGTTATTTATCATACGGAATAAATAGTGCACCAAATTGTGGGTCACTTTCAATGAGGGCCTAAATGCAGTGCTCCCTGCACACCTGCTCAACCTTGCCTTCCTTTTCCTTCTGTTTGCTTCCGGATTCCCCATTCGATCACCTAAAAGGGAGCGACTCCAGTAAAGCACGCTTTCATCCTTGGCCACGAGCCAGGCTAAACCATAAAGACTTCAAAGCGTGGAACGGTTGGGGGGCCGTTGATCCCGGGAATTTGGCGGGATTCATTCTTCGACTGACGCGCTTAACGTAGGCGGCTTTGTTTTTGCCCACAACAATTTGCCCTATCTGATACTCTCTTTCTGTAATCTTCTGTCTGGGGTGTTGCAAGGCACAAGTGGTGGGCGGCTTAAGCGTAAAGTCAAATGCCATGTTATGTTCAAAGTGCAAGTGTGTGCTGACGTCAGGGGCGTCACCACAGTATGTGGTGTCAGGTGTGCACTGTGTGTCAGGCGAGAATTACATCTATTTACCAGATGCAAAGAAATTGAAATATTATGTACACGGCCACAACATTGCGCACATTTTTGTTAAGGATTCTGAATTTTTTCCCGCATAAACATGGTGTTATTATTTTTCATGGTGTGAGAAAGCAATATTCCTGCATTTTTTTTATTTCCACGTTTTTATATTGCATAAAGCACCAACAGTACGTTGAGATACCATTGTATAGCCTGTTGAAGTAGGAATGACTCTGAGGCTTGATATACTTACACCTCTTGCCAAATGTTATCTTTATTGAGTCACAGTACACGTTGAGCTTTATTTACCGGAAGTAACTTCTCGCCTAGCAGAAATAGGATGGAAGGGCAACTGAAAGTTGGTAAACAGTGGGGGATGGTTCTCACTCCCTATCACTCTAATCATCATTTAACTCTTTGCAGTTTTCTTTTTACAGTCACCTCCGGTTGGGGTGTATGTGGGGGCGGTTAGGTCTTGCCTGCTAGGCAGCGCTCTCACTGTCTGCTTCAAGACACATTGTGGGCTTACCAAGAACATACTTTGTTTATTCTTGGTGGGATTATCACTCTCAATTGTCTCTTTATTTGTGTCCCTGCTTCTCAAACTTCTTTTTGTACCTCTCATAGCGAATTGCTTCTTTAACACCACCTTTCGTTATCTGGTTTCTGTGCTTCTACTGCTTGCTTTTAAGCACTACTATTTTTTCCTTTTTTTTGTTAAACATTCTTTGGAAGTGCATGTTTTTTCCAGCTGTCTCCCACATGTATTTCTCCTGACCTGCACTCTGTGTAGTACTCTGTTGTTTGTGTGCTTCTTCCTATTCCCCTTCATGTTGTGCTCACCCTTGTGTACTTTCCCTGATTGCTTTCACCACTGTGTTCGTTTCCTGGGTCTCCTCCACATTGTTTTCTCACCCGTTGCTTCTCTTCATCATCCTGCCTTCCTCTCTCACCCATTGCTTCTCCTTTCCATTCCCATAATCCCCTTGTTGCCTGCTCACCCATCTGCTTCCCCCCACCCACTTCAAATTGCTCTCTCGCCTACTGCTTGTCCTCTTTGCATATGCACCCTCCATGTTGCTTCCGTCCCCCTTGTTGCTTCTTCCCCTGCTTTGCTATCCCAATTTGCTTAAAAAACACTTACCAACCAACTCAGATAGGTAACTAAACAGGAAAAAAGTGCCTGCACCATTTTTTTAGACATTTACAAGCGTGATGTAAACCTACAAAATTACACAGACAAGCGTGTCACAGGCTTTTGTTTTATTCTCTAGCCATGCTACACAGTATGAGGGATTGGCAAAGTAAAGCAGAAGGCTAAAGGCACACCATGTTCCTTAGCTAGCTGGTCAAAGCTGAGGACCATGCCATTAAAGGAGAGGAGGACTAAGAGCAGGGTGTAGGAGAAATTCACATCCTGAATCTGAATCTAACTGTGCATGGCCAGTTGCCATGACCAGCCGGCTATGGTGGCAACGAGTGTGTGCAGGGTATGGTGAAATCACTGCTTTATACAAAGCTGAAGACCATATTCAGTGAGTTCTGGGTTTCAGGCACTTCCAAAGGCCCCCTTGGGTGTACAGTCTTTGCTGGATATGGCTGAAGTCTGTGCTCCATGGGTCCGAGAAGCTGGAAGACTGGGCCCAGGGTAGTGCTCATGGTTCTACTTAATGAGCCCTAGCAACATGGTCACAATGCTCCACTCACAGAGCTGACTGGGAGGAGCTAAAATGAAACTGAAAGTCTTGTCGTACACGCAGAGCCTGTTGGGATTGACCAAAATGAACTTTGTTGCATTGAGGTGGGGTGCACACCTTTGCGAAAAGTCATGACCTGCACCCAAACCTGTCTGATTGCAATAAGGGCTGTATCCTGAGACTTAAGTCTTAAATTCTGTTATCTGTGGAGGAATGAGCTCATGGTGCATTGTGTGATATTGCATATATTTGTGCAATTGTTCACTCTTACATCACTGTTTTTCACTGAGATCTAACTTGGAGCACCTATCTTTATAGCTTTGTACATCTTATTTTTTTTAAAATATACCAGTTTTTGCAAAAGATCGTGTTATTCAATGTTTACCTTTAAAAGGGGAATTTTACTTTTTATGATGTAGTCATGTTAGATTCATGTCTTGCTTTATATAAGTGATTGTTTTTCCCTGACTGAACCATTTTTGTTGAATGACTTGAATACTCTGGTTCAAGGGATTATAGGGTGCCCCGTTTTGGGTTGATAAGAATTATTCAAGGTCATCTGGGCACGACTCTCTCCAGAACAGAGCAGGCTCTATCAGGGGACCCCCTGAAAGACTGGGCCCTGAGCCAGACTCCATTTTGTCCATGCCTTAAAATGTCTCTGGTTACAGCTCATAAAAACCTGAATTCTGTTCATGACCTTGACTAGGAGTGCCCCGGAATTATCCCTGTCATCATTACACTGTCCCAGAATTTCTACTTGAAAAATACTTTCAATCTTGTTAGTCTTGATAGTTGTATAAACTGAAACACAGCCCCTCGCCCTCTAATATGATGATAATGGTTAATTGTAAACCCCACCTTTTTCCTGCTTATTGATCTGGTTAGTGCTCTATTCTTTGAGAGACTTGCAGTCAACTTAAAGCCACAATAGGTATTTTCGTGCACTTGTGTATTTTTTATACACTTCTTGTTTACATGCCCAGATGAGAGGTAGAAAAAATAACCCAAGTGCTCTCAAGCTCAATTCAATGCTGCACTCATAACTCTAAAGTCAGGATAAGCCCTTAAAAGAAATCACAAGGCACAGTGGTTTTAGTGGTAACAGCCTTAAAATCTGATCCATTTATGTAGCCCTGCAGATTCCGCGACCTTACCCCTCAAAGGCGGGAGTATGGTCAAAGGACTGGATTAATCTGTACATTTCTACAGCCTATAGTTTCTACATAAATCTGAATTAATGGGCAATGAAAGAGATATTCTCCAAACGGCCTCATTAGGATTGCTCGTCCACATCCACATATATTGTTTCCTTTCAACCTAAGATTGCAGCAAACCTGTTCAGAGTGAAGGCATTCCTGACCATTTGATTGTATGGAAGATCAGCTGTTCAGCACATCGGCTGATAAAATCTGTTCTCCAAGTACATTACCAGTTGCACTCCGGCAAAATTAACCAAGCCTTTCTACCTTTCATTTTACTTTATAGGATCATGGCGGTAATATCAACTGCATGACAAAATGCAGCTTTCTCTTTGGATGGAGAGCGTGGCAGACACAGTGTTCAGAAGACTGATCTCCTCCATTCCTGGCTTCATGCACCACGTGGAAGAGGGACACTTATTCATTATGTCTACCACATGGGACATATTCACGGATCATAGAGCCGCAGCTAGACTTGCTCCATTATAGTCAGGGCCACTGGAATTAGGTGATTCTGTGGTGTGTTTCGCATAATTACAAATTTGCCACACTTGCCACATACTTCATAATTTGCTACATAATGTGCAGATTTTAACACAAGATAGTTTCTAGCTCAAACAAATCAAAAGTTACCAAAATATGGTGGCATGTGTTCCTGAGCAGCAAAAGGCCCTTCTTAGAGGTTGACTAGTCACCTTGCAGTTACTTACTCCTGTATTTGAGTGTTAAGCTAGGCTGGTACTAGTAAGGTGAAAGCTTTTCCCAGACAGTGTTATGTGTAAAACCGACAAAATAATTAGGTAATACTGTCAAACAGTGTGACGTATTATAGCACATCATTTCCCTTTACTTATTGCATAATTTAGTCAACCTGCCACATGATTTGACACTCCCCTGCCGCATAATTTCAGTG
Organism: Pleurodeles waltl; assembly: GCF_031143425.1. Classification (NCBI taxonomy): domain Eukaryota; kingdom Metazoa; phylum Chordata; class Amphibia; order Caudata; family Salamandridae; genus Pleurodeles; species Pleurodeles waltl. Next base: position 5,146,846 of record NC_090439.1, read on the forward strand.
GCTATTGTTATAGCTGCAATGCTGCCTCCCCCAACCCAGCCATATCCTCCCAGAAGGTGTCCCCAGTCTGCTGATGGGTGCCCGGGATGAGGTGGTTACGTCCGCTGCTGTGGCGCTCATGCGCCAGGGACATAACCACCTCGTCCTGGTATGGACCCTTTGGGGAAGCGTGCCCCGAGGGCCTTGCACCCTCCTCTCATGGGCAGGGATGGAAGGGGAATTGCACTCTGACCTCATCAGAGGCCGCCATTCCAGCGCGGATCGGAAGAGAAATGCAAAAGCATTTCTCTTCCGATGACGGGCTGGGGGCGGGAGAGGCATCAAAGGAAAGGCCTTTTCTTTCCTTTGATGTCTCTGAGCATTTTTGCAGCCTGATCGTGAAGCAATCGGGCTGGAGAAATGCCCACTAGACACCAGGGATTTTGTCTTTACATAAAGTAAACAATAAAGGGGAGTGGCCCCTTTGGCAAGGGTCGCTCCCCTGTGGGCCTTTTGTTTAAGGCCTTTTCTGCCCCCCGGGGGCAGATTGGCCTACTGTTACTAGGCTGATCTGCCCAGGGGGAGCAGAAACCTCTAGACGTCAGGGATACATTTTTTTTTGTTTGTTTCATATTTACACGTGGGGAGCAACCCCGTAGGTAAGGGTTGCTCCCCTGGGGGGGGGGGGAATTGTCTTTAGGCCATTTCTGCCCCCCTTGGGGGCAGATTGGCTTATTTTTATTAGGCCAATCTGCCCCAAGGGGAGCAGAAACCACTAGACAACAGGGATCTTATGTAGGCCAATTTCACGCAACGGGAGCGACCCCTTGGGTAAGGGTCACTTCCGCTGGGGGGCAAATTTATTTTAGCCCATTTTTGCCCCCCTTGTGGGCAGATTGGCCTATCTTAATTAGGGGGCTGAAACCACTAGACACCAGAGATTTTTATTTTTTAAATTCTTTACAGATGGGGAGCGACCCCTTAGGCAAGGTCCTCTCCCCTGGGGGCAAATTTATTTTAGGCCTTTTCTGCCCCCTTTGGGGGCAGGCTGGCATATTTCTATTAGGCCCATCTGCCCCCGGGGGGGAAGATACCACTTAGGCACCAGGGATTGGTGTGTGTTTTGTTTGGGGGGGGCAGCCCCTTGAGCAAGGGTCGCTAGCTATGGGAGCATATTACTGTTGGCCATTTCTGCCCCCGTGGGGCAGATCAGCCTATTTTTGTAAGGCCCATTGGCCCCCAATGGGGGCAGAAAGCCCACCAGAGACCAGTGAAGATATTTTTTTAAAAAGAGGGTGGGATATGGCTAACCCCCACCCCAAATAAATGGGGACAAAGTTTTTCTGCCCACCAGTGGGCAGATGGGGCAATTACCCCAAATCCACTCCCCGGGGGGGGGGGGGCAGAAGCATACTAGATGCCAGGGAATAAAAAAAAAAAAATTGGGGTTATGGGTACCAACAAGTATGGGCATGGTTATGCCCCCACCCCAACTGAAGGGGGGACTAGTCTTTTAGCTCTCTCCCCGCACACTAAAACATCATGGGCCATATTTATACTTTTTGACGCAAAACTGCGCCAACGCAGTTTTGCGTCAAAAAAATTAGCGCCGTCTAACGCCATTTTGAAGCGCCGTGCGGGCGTCAAATTTATACTTTGACGTATGGCGGCGCAACCAACAGGTGGGAGTCATTATTTCGTGACGCACACAGCGTCGGTCTGTCGTAAAGGAAACCAACGTAAAGGCGACGCACATCACTGTGGGTCGATTTACGACAGCGCAATTCGGAAAGCGCTGGTTTTCTTCACGCTATTGCGTTAAATTTTTGCGCTAAAACTGCCCTGTCAGCAGAGGAGACCCAAAATGGATCCCAGATGCCACAACAGACCCCAGGAGGATGAGAGCAGACCAGGAACCAGCCAGGAGGATCCATACAGGAACCAGGACATTTAAAAAAAAAAAAGAAAGTGTCGCTTCAGTGAAGAGGAGCAGGAAATCCTGGTGAAAGAGGTGACGGAACACCAGCACCAACTTTTAATCTCCTCTAAATTGCCACTCAGTAGGAGAGAGGCCATATGGAAACAAATAGTGGACAAGATCAACAGTGTGGCTGAAGAACGCCGCACAGTCACTGAGTGTAAGAAATGCTGGCATGACTGCAAACGTAGGACAAAAGAGAAAATGGCCAGGAACAGGAAGGCAGCAATGCAGACTGGAGGGGGGAGTCCAGCACAACAGGAGGCCCTGGACCACATGGAGGAGATGGTCGCAGCCGTCATCCCGGAGGAGATCGTCACAGGGATTCAAGGACTGGACAGCGCAGACTACCACAACACAACGCACATGCAGGGTAAGTCGCATGGGGAATTCAAATGCAATAATGGGGACTGTAAGCAGGGGGGGGATACCTACTACACAATGCATGTAAGTCAGCACATATATGAAGTGGCATGGGTAAAGGGGCACGGCAGGGGGGCATGCCCAGCACAGACCGAAGCTGGGGCACGACAAAATACAGCAACAACAACAGTCCCATGGGGACATCCTGTAATGACAACAATAGAGCCAAGGGAAAGCAGCGACAGGTGGGAAGGCCACTACCTCAAATCCACATCCAGGCACTTGTATTGCAAAATCTATCCTACATCAACTAGGTCCCTATCAGTAATGCAGTAGGAAAAACAACAACTGCAATGTAACTGCCACAACAGTTGACAATAACACCTCACATCTCTGTGCAGCTATAGTACCAAATGGCAGGAACCTCCCCATGGAACATACATACCTAAATTAGGGGGTGAGGATGACATCCGCAACTATTCATAGAAATAAGACAAAGGCACCAGTACACTCAAATGCCGAATGTCCATACCTGACACATACATAAGCCTAAGTAAACAGCAATAGGAGCCACACAGCACTAACGACACACACATGCTACATACGTCACGGTCCCTCGCGTGCCTGGCTAACAAGGCTACATCACTAATGTCATACTGCTCAGACAACAACATTGAGGAGGGGACACAGGCAACTGGTCACTGAAACACACCTGCAAAGTCTGACAAACAAATAGGACATTCATACGATAAACAGGCCAATCCAGTAAGACACACATGACCCAACATCATCTTCAAACATCAACAATGTTTACATCCATACCACATCCTAACATTGACATGCATAGGTAATGCCAAGTAACATGTACAGTTCATGCAATGTGAATAAAAAGTGTATGGGGCAGGGCCTGAGAGGCAAGTGTGCTGGCAGGGCAGTCACAACACTCACAGTCAGTCAAAGTGTATTGTGGCAAGTGTAACATATACTTTGCGCATTAGCCTCAGGCTGGAGGCCTTTGTGCATCTTACCCTGAATGTACTTATACTCATTTGCTCACATCTAAGAGCCTCAGAGCACTTTGCACTAAATGATTCTCATTGCCCTTCCTATCAGTTAATTTAGCAAATAGCCAGTCCTAAGGTGTTGTCAATTAGTCAAATCACACTGTTTTGCCTACTTCTGCACTGGAGTTTGCCAGAACATATTCACTCTGTGCCCCAGTCAAGGATACAGTCTGGTATGTTGCTGATAGATGTGGTAGGGGTTAAGGTTTGGCATTCCTGCGTAGGGAAACTTTGTCATCACAATGACATATGACTTATAAAATCCCTTCCTTGTCCCAAGATATGCAAGAGGGAGTTTCCAAACAGAGAAACACAACTAGATGCTGCCTGCCTTGCTGCTGATGCACAACCAGATCACAGCCCATTCCTCTGACATGAGGGATGATGTCTCCCCTGTGATTCAGACAGGCAAGCTCCAAACTTAACATGCTGTGCTATACATAGAACAAGCAGAGGGAGAGTAGAAACTGTTAGGCACCATGATAGCTGTGTACTAATGTATTACTCTCCTGCGGACTATTTCAATTCTAACAGTGTGTATTGTTTGGGTTATTGTGGCTCACACCTAAATTTCTACAAGTCAGTTGTACAATGAAACCTCATATTAAACAAATACTGTCTTTGTCATTTGTGTATGGTAACATACCGGAAAAGACATAATAGTGTAGGATCTGAGTGACCACGACTTGCCTGAGAAGTTCCAAAGATGTCATGCGCTCGGATGTCTAAACATTCCTTTGATGTGGGAGACCAGAGGCACTGCTAGTTAGTCTGAGCAAAATGAAATATCAGGGTGACAGAGTTATTTACAAGTGGGTCAGACTTAGTCCCCCACACCATTAGCTATCCTGCTGCTTAGAAAGCCAGTAATCACATGTAGGATAATGAGAGCCCACCCAACAAAATGTCCCTCCATAACAATAGTTAAGCACCGAGGGAGGAGTAGGACCAAAAGACGCCTATTCCTAAATAATTACAAAGCAACACCTAGAGGCGATCTGGCAGACATGTCTGATAGCTCCATATCATACATGTGACACACAGGTGGGTCATAGGCCTACAACAATGCCCTATGACGGACAGCAGATACCAAGACAAACACAGAGCACAAAGTTAAGGCATACCAAGGCTTGTATCTTAGTGCAAAATTGTCACAACACAGACACACTAATTGTACCCTGTTTCATTGCAGAGGAACACGGATCTCCTGCCGATATGCCTGTCCATGAGTTCCCTGATGACATGGATGACGAGCCCATAAACCTCCCACAAGAGACCATTCAAATGGTCCTTGAAAGCCTCCAAACCCCACCTTCAGTCACAAGGAGGAGCACAGAAGAAGCAGCCACCACAGGAGAACCACCCGCCACCCCAATTGTAAGACCTGCCAGCTCCAACACAGCTGAGGACTCTGACGACACTGGCACCAGCTTTGAAAGAACTGTCGTTGGGGTCCAGCGGGAGCTGGCCAAGGAGGTGCGGGTGGGGATGCAAACTATGGTAGCCAGCCTTGAGGGGTTGCGTTCGTGCATGTTGTCAACTGCTGATCAGGCAGCTGCAATGCAAGCCCGAACATCGCTCTTGGAGGAACTTTTAAAAACACAGAAAATCTGCACAGCTGTCATCCAGTTGACACAACAACTCCAACTGCAAGCCAGTCAACGTGTGCACGAATGCAACATAGAACCCCTCAGGGCCGACCTGGCTGCCTACCATCGTGATGTGGCTGCCATTCTGAAAAACCAGCAGGCCCTCCTTGCTGCAGTACTGCCCTTCATAACTCGACATGGAGCAACCCCCGGGATGTCTGCCTCCATGTCTTCTAACACTGAGGTGTGTGTTGCCCCTTCACAACCAACAACAACAAGGACACACCAGGCAACACACACATCAGAAGAAGAAGACATGGAACAGATAACATTCACACGCAAGAGTACCCAGAAGCCCTAGTTGTTAGGAAACTATTTTCAACCCTCCCCAGAGTGGCGCAAAGAAAACACAAACACCAGGCAAGGCTCCGGAACAGATGAAATGTGTCTTGAGGTACCAAGGTTTATTGGCATGCCAAGGCAGAAGGCAGACGCACATCCCAGTGTTACGTCTTACAAGCTGGCATCTTCTGCCCTGAAGCATATAAGTCAGGCACTTATATATGTTAATAAGTGCTGTCACAGCACAACCCCAAAAGGGGACACAGTCCAAACATGGGCACAAAAGAAATGCTGCATACACACAACTTAAGGTCCATAGTGTAAAATATACATAATGCAGTGTGAGCATGAACACGTGAACAGACAACAGGTGGTCCCTAAAGGAAAGGGGCTGGGTTGCTGACTGGCTGAACTAAAAGTGCGAGACCGACCTAAACTTAACACGTGGCTTGGAGAGGTTTGTTTGTACAACTGGCATAGGTGTCAGAGAGGTCAGTAGGGAAGTCTTACTGGGATTCAGATAATGGAGGAAAGAATTGGAACTAAAGTATCATATCTATAGGTACATACATGTGAATATATATTTTTCCCGACAATCTCTCCTTTTTGATATTAATATCATACTTGATTGCAAAAATATATATATATACATTGCAGAAGCATAGTAATAACGTATCAATAAAATACATATCTTCGGATGGCATTACACATTTTGTTTAGATGAAACACATATATTGTCATCTAGGTATACACCTATGAGGTATTCATTATTTAAACATAGACAAAATGATATGCTAGTATCCAATGCATTCATGTGTTATGGGTCTATAGCCATTAAATCAAACATTTCTTTATGTGCTTCCTCTACAGCTTGTTGTATTCTAAGATATCTGTGGGCTAGCTCCTGCTCTGTAGGAGGAAGAACTTTAACTACAGAAATTGAATAGCTGCTTTTACTACGGAATTGCTGGAGCACGGCAAAAGTTATATATATAGATATGAAGTCTTTCTGTTAATCAGTTCGAAGCTACTTTCTCTAATTGTCAGTGAAGCAATGGCACGCAGTGTGCTGTCCTCTGCTTCTCCTACTGGTCTGCAGTCGTTTTGTTCAGGGGCCGCTTCCTGGTCCTGCCCTGCGGTGTCCTCTTCAGTCTATTTTTCTTCAAGTGTGACTATCACCTTTCTTCGAGACTACGTTGTGTGCTTCCCTCAACTGCATCAGTTGGTGTCACCTGACACTTGATGAGGACCTCTCAGTGTGGTTCTTAGGAATGGTCTGGTCTGTCTCCCCCTTTCCTTTTATGTTGCGCTGCTGCACAGGTTGCAGATGCTCATCTGTTGCAGGCCCGTCGGTCTTGGTTGTTGTTGGTGCGGATCAGCACCTAGTGCCGTGAATCCACTCAGGACGTCCCTGTACCTTCACCGCCGTCCGCGTCACCAGGAGAACAAGGTGTGGTCCAGTCCACCTAGAACTAAGAGAAACATCTTTTATTTTTCTCACCATGACTATGTCTCCAGCTTTAAAAGGATGTGTGAGCTCTGAGGACGGATGGGGCAAAGCTTCCTTCACCTGGAGATGGTGATGCCTCAAGACTGATGACAATTTTATAGCATAGTCAGAAATGTTTTCATCTGTCCACAGCAGTGCTGCTTGAGATGCTGGGAGAGGCAACCTCAACCCCAGAGACATAGGCCGCCCCATCAGTACCTCATGGGGGGACAAAAGGGTTGTCCTAGATGGAGTTGCCCTTATGGCATGCAACACTAAACGCAGAGCATCAGGCAATTTCAGGCCTGTTGCATCAGTTGTTTTTGCTAATCTATTTTTTATAGTGGAGTTCATCCTCTCCACCTGTCCTGAACTTTGGGGGTGGTAAGGGGCATGCAGTTTCCACTCTATTCCCAAACATTCACACATCTTTTGCACCACAGCAGCCACAAATTCACCCCCTCTGTCGCTATTAATGCCTTGGGGGACCCCAAATCGGGGTATGATATCTTTCATCAAGCATCGCACCACCGTTGCCGCATCATTCTTCCTTGCGGGAAACGCCTCCACCCATTTTGAAAATGTATCCACACACACCAGCAAATATTTGAATCCATTCACTGGGGGCATATAGGCAAAGTCTTTTTGGACATTGGTAAACGGCCCCTGTGGTACTGGTAAGTGATCATGTGTAGCAGGGGACCGGCCTTTAGTATGCTGGGCACAGACAAGACATTGGGAGCAGAATTGTGCAGTGAAGGCTGTTATCCCTGGTGCAAACCATTCCTGTCTAATTAGCTCATTCATCCCCCCTTGTGCCATGTGAGTGGGTCCATGAGCAAGCCTTGCAAGGGGAAGGAACATACTACGTGGAGCCACAGGTCTCCCATCCTGGTGGACCCACAATCCCTCATCATTTTGCAAACACCCAGCATCAGTCCACACTCTTTCCTCAGCTAGTGCTGCAGACCATTGTGCTTCCTTTACATCAGCTAGTAACAACTGTCTCTGAATAAGCTGAATTTTAGGAATGCTTTTTGCCATTAGGGGCACCATTTGTATTGGCTGTAACATGCTTTCTCTTGCTGCTGTCAGCCTTGGCGTTTCCTCTGGCTATCTTGGTGTTAGCCCCTGTATGTGCCTCGCATTTTATGACTGCTATGCTGTTGGGTAGTAGTATTGCTTTTAACAAGTTCTTTACCAAAAGGCCATTTTGAATGGGGCGCCCTACTACTGTTATGAAACCACGATACTGCCACAGCTGGCCAAAATCGTGGACAACTCCAAAGGCATAACGTGAGTCAGTATAAATGTTAACACTTTTCCCATCGGCTAGGATGCATGCTCTTGTTACAGCATACAGCTCAGCTTGCTGGGCAGATGTGCCAGGGGGCAGAGTTGCACTTTCAATTATGGTGTCTACTGTTGTTATCGCATACCCTGCTCTGTAATCGGTGTCTGTTAGTCTACTGGAGGAACCATCAGTGTACCACTCATAGTCTGCCTTTTCTAAAGGTGTCTGTTGTAAATCTGGTCTGGGTGTGGTGCATGTTCCTACAACCTCAACACAATCACGGTCAGGGGTCTCATCACAATCACCTATGGCAGGTAATAATGTTGCCAAATTAACAGGGGGCATTTTTTTAATGGTAATATTAGTGTTAGACAACAACGTGACCTCATAACCTGTGTGCCTGGCTTCCCAAAAATGCTGTGTTGCTGCTGATGACAACAACAACTGTACCAAATGTGGCACATAAACAAAATAAGGGTAGTCCATCACAATGGGAGCCGCCCTCTTTACCATCACAGTGGCCGCCGCCACTTCTCTCAAATAGGCTGGATGCTCAGTCACTGCAGAAGGCAAAGTCACAGAGTAATACACCAAACGTCTTTTTCCAGAGCCATGCTGCTGTGTCAGTACACCATTTGCACTGCCATTTTGCTCTGACACATAGCGATGGAAGGGTAGTTTGTAATCAGGGAGCCCCAATGCTGGTGCAGTACACAATGTCCCTTTCAGTTTCTTGAAACATTCTGCAAGTTCATTAGTCCATACAACGTTGTTGGGTGCATCCTGTAGTGTGCATTTCCTCAAGAATGCATCATATGATCTGTACTCAGGGATCCGCTGGCGCAGTAGTTCATCATCCCCAGGAAGGACATCATTCTGCCATTCATGCTTTGAATCACTTTTATCCTGTCAGGTGATATGCAGCGTGTACCTTTGGATACCACATAACCAAGGTAAGTCACTTCTTTTTGGCAGCACTGAAATTTTGACAATGAGACTTTGTGTCCTCTCTCCTGGAGGTGGTTCAGCAGAGCTACAGTGTCTGTTTCACAAGCCTCAAGTGATGGAGATGCTACAAGGAGATCACCAGGGTACTGCAAGATTACACTGCTGCCCTCCGGGTGTAGGCTGTCCAGGTCTCCCTTTACTGCCTGTGCATAGACTCTCTGTGAAGCCTTAGGCCAGTCTTGTGAAAGTGCACTGGGCATCATTTACTGTGAAGGCAAAGAGGTACTCACTCTCTGGATGGACCGTAATACTAAAAAACACACTTGCAAGACTTAACTGAAACGTACTCTGCTTCTGCAAGTACAGAAGATAATATAGTATTGGTGTCAGGCACAACAGGTGCTAAGGGAACCACGATGTAGTTTATCTGGCGTAAATCCTGTATGAATCTATATTGCCCAGTGTTGCCCTTGGGCAATGGAGTTATTGGACTATTACAGGGGCTATTGGTCTTTTTAACGATACCCTCTTGTAAGACAGACTCAATCACAGGTTTTATTGACTCCTCTGCCTGAGGTGACAGTCTATACTGACGCACATACGGTAGTTCTGCATTTTCCTTAAGCGTTACTTTATGGGGAGGGTGTGTTTTTAATTATCCTGCCTCATTTTTGTGTTTGCCCAAACCTCTGAGTTCAGTTGTTTTAGGACCATATTTTCAATCAGCTGTAAAGTCATATTCCCTTCAAGCTTGTCAAAAACTACAGCCCTGTCGTTTCTGAGCATACACAACATTCAAAACCATTCTTCTCCATCTCCCAACACAGTCACAACTCCCAAAGGAAATGTAAAATTCTTAATTACCATGGGGCCCAAATTTGTAGGGTAGAATCCTGGTGCTACAGCTATAGACGTGTTGTTCTGAAGCTGGCGCTATAATAATTTCTCTTCCTGTGGTCCTAGGTCAATGCTCACTGCTGCAGTTTACGCTGTGTTAATCAATTCTAACCTGCGCTCAGGTGCTTGTAAGTAAATCCCATTTCTTGAAAGCATATACTGTTGCAGAAATTGTGGCAGATGAGGTATACCCCCAGCTAATTGGTGGGGCACATCCATATTGAAATTAAGAAATCAACCATTTTATCTCCTACCTTAGTTGGAAACATTGTATTCTCTTCAGATGTGTCAGATACCTCCATCGTAAAGCACCGGGCTCATCGGTTTTCCACTGCATGGGTCATGTCTCTCCCTGCGTCATCCTATGTTCCTACTTGTTTTCTCTGGAAAGCGTTCCTCATGCAGTGCTTTTTCTTCTGTAAGCCTCTTGGCATGGGAAAGAATAACACTGATCCCTACTCTAGTCTCCTTGCTGGTATCCTTGTCCTCCATCTTATCTGCACTGCGCCCCTTGATAATGTTATTCAATAATGTAAGTCCTACCTTGCATATCTCCTACAAAGGTACTATTCCTCAAGAAAACAGCACAAACTCCGCCCTGTCCTTAATAGAATCTGCAATTCTTCCTTTAAGCCAGAAATGTATTGCTACCACTCTGCAAAATTCTTCCATTTATTAAATGTATTTAAATTACTAATGATGATATTCTAAAACAGTTTACATGTATTCAGCATCAATTTGACCCTCTTTTTACTAAGCAGAAGGACTTTCCTTTATATATTAGCTCTTTTTACCTAGTATGTTCTGGTCTGTATATTACTCGAAGTGGGTTCTCCTACCATGGAATAATTAGAAAAAGTAGGAAATTCAGTTATTCTTAACCTACTCTTCAAAATTACAAGCATACATTATATATCTTTTCTTTGGTCTGTAGTACCTATTTAGAACAAGTTGCACTCCAGTATTACTTTTTTTTTTTTTTTTTCTTCTTTTTTTCACTACTGTGAGGTTTACTCCTCTTAAATTGAGTGCTCTTTTACTATTAAAGTTAGTTTTATCATCACTATGTTATAAATGTCACTCCTAAAATGTAGATATTTGTCTGCTGTTACAGTTTTGTGTAAATGCAGCCTGTGTTTAATACCCAGGCTTTGTTACAGCTACACTCTGCTTTCCCTCTCTCTGTCCATATTAGCAAGCAAACTACTTTACATTTGTTAGACAGTCTGTGTCCTTCTTACCTTGCTCTATGGGGCTATCTGGTTAAAACATTTCTCGCCTGTCATCTTTTTAAACGTTGTAGTCTTTTTCAGCATCCTAGGGCTTACCACCATTATGTTTCCTTTAGACTTGCCGCTACACATTGTGCCCTTCCCTCTCAATTTTACAATCTGGAAAAATAAACACAATGGTTGTATCCTGCAAAAACAATTGTTAAACAGGGGGATTTTTTTTTTTTTAATGCAGTGGTGGATAGACAGAGAGATAGAGAAAACAGGAGCTGTTGACAATTTAGAGGCACAACATAAAACATTTTTCTTGTCTAATGCAGTGCTGCATTACTTTACATGGAATTCAAAAACATTGCAATGAAACATAGTGGCACATTTACACTTAAACAACACATAATTCAAATACAGCCATTGATCAATGACAGACTATTTGTTTGTGCACATTTCAAAATCATTTCCTGTGTTCCGGTGCCAGCTGATCAAATGCTTCCCAAGCTACACTCCAGGAGAGTTTTAATTAATTAATTAATTTATTTTCTCTCTGGGGTTCCCGTTAAACAAAAACAAAATTCTCTTCTTTCTGTTCAGGATCTCCTGCGTGGAATTACAATTCGCCGTACGAATTTGCCACTATCATTTAACGCAATGATACGGATAACTTTGTTACTCCTCAGTCACCTATTTAAGAAAAAAATTATCTTCAGTCTGGCCAGGTTCTCCTGCGTGGAATTACAATTCGCCGTACGAATTTGCCACTATCATTTAACGTAATGATACGGGTAACTTAGTTACTCCTCAGTCACCTATTAAATAGCCAGCTATATTTTTATTTACATAAATCCCCAGTTTAACTCTTAGCTAAGCGTTGAAAGGCCACAACAACAGGCATTTAATTAACTTACCGGTGGTGGCATTTCACACATCCCACTTCTGACGCCATTTGTTAGGAAACTATTTTCAAACCTCCCCAGAGTGGCGCAAAGAAAACACAAACACCAGGCAAGGCTCCGGAACAGATGAAATGTGTCTTGAGGTACCAAGGTTTATTGGCATGCCAAGGCAGAAGGCAGACGCACATCCCAGTGTTACGTCTTACAAGCTGGCATCTTCTGCCCTGAAGCATATAAGTCAGGCACTTATATATGTTAATAAGTGCTGTCACAGCACAACCCCAAAAGGGGACACAGTCCAAACATGGGCACAAAAGAAATGCTGCATACACACAACTTAAGGTCCATAGTGTAAAATATACATAATGCAGTGTGAGCATGAACACGTGAACAGACAACAGGTGGTCCCTAAAGGAAAGGGGCTGGGTTGCTGACTGGCTGAACTAAAAGTGCGAGACCGAGCTAAACTTAACAACGTGGCTTGGAGAGGTTTGTTTGTACAACTGGCATAGGTGTCAGAGAGGTCAGTAGGGAAGTCTTACTGGGATTCAGATAATGGAGGAAAGAATTGGAACTAAAGTATCATATCTATAGGTACATACATGTGAATATATATTTTTCCCGACACTAGTCCCTGCACCATGGCCTACTCTGACCAAGGTCCTACGTTTTGACAAATGCCAGTCTCACTACAACTACACTCAATGACTGTTTGGCAATCCACTGTATGACTTGTCCCCATTGCCAGTGAATGTCTCTCTCCTACTATTTGGCAATTCCTGTTCCTCTGCACTGTCTGTGACATCACCCCAGCATGTCAGGAGCATCATCCACACCCCGTCTGTAGGATCACCATGTAAGAATGCACCAGAACGGACTCAGCTAACATTGTGAATGGACATTTTGCACTACAGCACCTATAAATAAATATCACTTGCACACCTATTGTGTCTCTGTGTTATTTCACACTCCAACTGTGCAGTACATAACTCCAAAGTGGCTGTGTGGCAACCATGTCGATTCTCTATACTACTGTCCTGATTTCATGTAAACTGAAACATCTGTGCAGTGGCCAGGAATGCATCATAGCCTTACTATACTGAGGAAAATAACTGATGAAGGGACTAAGCACACACAATCATGCTGTGTTGGACAGAATGATGCACCATCTATAGCTATTCTAGACAACTAATGGTGGCTGAGAAATGTAGGCACCATGCAATACTTAAATAAGAAATAATGCTGTAAAATGTAAGGAATCATTAACAAATTACACTGCATCAATCACCCTTACGGAGTATACTTCCATGAAGGAAAGTCATGCTGAATCAGTACACACATGATGTAGGTCAGCAATGACAGCAACAAGACAAGAGTGTGAACAATTCCTCATCTACAAAGATCTCCCTGAACTTCACACTGCTGTCCGACCTATCTATTTACCCACAATAACAAGTCTGGAAGCACTCTTTGTGAAGTAGGATACATGCCAACCCAAAACCTTGATGATTAATGCACACTACCAATGGTGGGTCTCCCACATGGTGGATACTTACCAAGTTAGCACACGGGTAGCTGGCATGTTAAACCTCAATATCCTGGGGATAGCGAGCATAGGACACAAATGTCATACTAAAACATTCTGCTACACTGATGTCAAGGCCAAGATAATGTAGCACCTAACGCATCATGTAAAGGGTTAACTAAATTTTTATTTCAATGAAGTAAATAAAGAGGCAACTAAGGGAAAGGTAAACCTACACTAATCTAACCTGACTACTACTAACCCACAACTGTCCCTAACTAACCTAAGCTAAACTTACTCTACACATGTAACGAAACGATCTAAACATCAACCCCCCACCCACCATTATGAGACAAGACACATGCAGGACAACACTTACTAACCTACACACATACTATACTATCCTAAACAAACATATATTTTTTTGGTAATATTTGTTGAATAATTATTATTATTTTTTTTTTTTAAACAGGAATCCCAACATTGCCCCCCATCCACCCACCCACCCACACAAAAATATAAGATAAAAAGAATAAGGACCCCCCACCCTCTTCCCTAACACTAACTAAGCTAATTACCTATACTTATCCTATAACTAACCCCCAAAACCCAACTAACAGTATAAAATAGGAAAGAGGTGAGAGGGGAGGGGTAAAAGTTCAGGAGGGCAAAAGTATTACAGATTTGCCCTCCGTAGTGTGCGCCTGATGGAGTGGACCTTCTTTTTCACATAACTCATGTCCTCCCTCAGGTTGTCCACCTTTTTAACCAACTTGTCCAATTTTCAGGACAATGCCAGGAAGGCAGCTGGGTCGACAGGAGGGTCTGTGCTGGTTTGCGTGCCGGCGGAGGTGGATGTTGTGGCAGGAGTTGTGTGGCCACGGGACAGTCCTGCTACCACCACACGGCTGGGTCCAGGTCTGGAGGAAGATGCTTGGTCTGTTGCTGGGTCCACTTGGGCAGACCTGGTGGATGTTGTGTCGGTGGTTGTTGGTGGCACTGTAGGGGGAGCCTGTGGTGTGGCCCACCACGCCCCTGAGGCCCGATCTGAATGGTACTTGCGGGCCATCCTCCGATACCCACACTGCACCTGCAGGATGTGCCTGTATCTCATCGCACGGCGCTCAAAATGGTTGCGATCTGCGGCACTCAGGTTTGCAGCTGTGAAGAGAAAAGGCAAATATTTAGCTTTGGATTTGCATTGGGTGGAATACCACAATGGGTCATTTGTCCATTACTAGAAATGTATTGGTTGCAGCAATTGTCACAACATAGTTCACGGAAAGGCTCAGAGGAAGTACATGTGAAACATGCATACATAAGGGCATATCACACCTAGCATATCCATGTCTCTACATGATGGATGGCATCACCCTAAACTACTCATCCAAATCATACCTAAGGCATTTGACATCATGGCAGCACCTCTTCTGCATACTGACTTCACTACATATGTCATTCTATGTGATAACAATCACACTCCTCACTCAATGGCATTTGGAATTAGTTGTGTGCTAAGATTGAACCCATGGGCCAGAATCAAATGTCAACACTAGGGGCCAGATGTAGGAATTTGGAAAATGCAACTAGCAATTTGCAATGCAGAACGGTGTCTCTGACACCGTCTGCGAGTCGCTATGGGGTCGCTAAGACCCACCTCATGAACATCAATGATGTGGGTTCCAAGTTGCGCCACCTTAGCGACTATGGGCACTCACGGGGATGGAGGCCTGCTGGGAACAGCAGACCTCCATGGACGTGACTGCTTTTAAATAAAGCAGGTTATTTATCCCCAAGTGTAGGCCGTTTACCTGAAATGAAAATGAGCTGCAATGAGTAAAAAATCACAACAACTTCAATCTTGGAATATTCCATGGTAATTAGTGGTCCCTTAGACCACTGGCTGTTTTGTACATGATTATTTCGGTCCACTCACAAAGGTGAAGGGTTACAATGGGGACCCCTTCCAGTTAGCAAGTGGGTTACCATCCACTTCAAGTGGATGATAACTGCGACTCACTTTGCAACCACGTACTCGGTTGCAAATGGGATTGCCTACCACTGTGAGTTGCAAGTAGGTCTGGAAAACCCCTTTATATTTTGCATTTTGAAAAGCATTTAGCTAATATGTTCATGACCACCAAATACATTTCGGAATAGGAAACAGACGTTTGCAACTCACAAACAGAAATTTATGCCATTTGCAACGTGTACACAGTTTGCTACATCTGGCCCTAGGTACTAACTCAAGTCACAAAAGGTGTCAAGTACGTGTAACATACTGGTTGCTACAGTCCTAAGGTACCCTGTTTTACAGTAACATCCCAGTCTTTGTGGGTGGTGTGGGAAGAACAACCAACAATCCCATGTTCAATGCACACCCAGGAGTGTATAGAAAGTTCAACAAGTATGTGCCTTCACACACAACACCTATGAAGGGCTAGCAACACGTTGTAGTCAGCCAAACATTGTCACATCCCAGGTCCACACATGTCAAAATGATACGACTTAGGCCAACATGACATACTATCAGTGAGGCATGTTTTACAACACACACAGAGGAGGTAGAACACCCATTCTCATGATTCGACAGAACACCTAGGCCATTGCACTCAAGTCACACACACTTCTAGTTCACCTTGTGGAAGTACATGCCCCCGGAAGATCCGACCTACAGTGTACACAGTCCATCCTCAACTAGGAAGAAGCACTTGTCATCAGAGCCATGTGCCTAAGCTATCTGGGAGACTGTCAGTCTGATATGCAGACTCAGTTCATGGCAAGTCCCTGACCAAGTCTAACATTGACCAGTGTATTCCAAATGAGTCATCCCATTCCCCATTGCCGCACAACTGGAATGACCTACAGCCCCTCAATCTGAGAGATGGCTAGGTATTGCTTTACAGAAACATAAGTCCTATTTGATATCACACTAAAACAACAATGCCAATGAACGGCGAGCGCATCAAATCATGAATTCTCTTGAACACACAGTAATCCATCATGCTTCATTACCAAACAATGAAAATAGCACTCAGGCGACACTCACTGTAGGTATCGGGGTCGTCAAAATGTGCCACCTCTCCCACGGTGTACGGGGCTGGTCCAACTGTAAAGCATGAAAGGAAGAATATACTCAGACTGGGTGAACTGACAAATAATTTCAGTTACAATGACACTGTGTGAATATGACATGGTAATGATAGACTTTCCCACATGCTCATACTGCATGGATGACTTTGTATTCAACATTATCATTGGATGAGTCTCCTGCTACAGTGACACACCCTACTACACACATGCAGTGGCCAGGACAGTCATGTGTCGTCCAAGTTAACCCTCCATTAGTATGCCCCAACAATAATGTTATCCATACATTCTCAGCATGTGCATCCCAGAGAGACATTCCAAAACTGGTTCCATGAGGACTGCATGACCACTCACAATCAAACAGGCTAGGTGGACAAGTTCAACACACAGCAACCACACACACATGTGACATATGTGTGGACAACATAACTAACTTCATGTGACGTGAAGGCAACACACATGTATAGCATCACCATGTGTTTCTAATTTTCTGTCTAGCTATGGCGTCTACATATGTAGGTATGTTGTTTCTACATGACTTACTCACTGGCCATTATGACCACTAGAGTACAAATAGAGCCGTTCACGTGTTTCTTGTCTGACACAAATGCAACACTACATTACATACAGCTATAGCCATCTGGTATGTGTTGCAAAAATGAGCCATCGGACTGGTAGCATTGGTCTTCCTGCACATTCTGCAACAAATACACATTAGGGCACATATGGATACCTTTGTAGCGCATCATTTGCATCATTTTGTGACGCAGAGAGGGTGCTAATTAGCAAAATACAGATAGATGTTGCAATTTGCTGCTGTTATTGCGTGAAAATGTGTTGCAAAAATGGGGATATATGTGTATAAACATGGGCCTAGGTTTCCCTAGCATTACACACAGTCAGCTACTTATTTAGCAGATTGGCTAACAATCATCACATGTTCCCACACAGATTTCTATTATTCCCATGTCATTGATTTGTACTCACCAACATGGCCACCAATCCTGAGTCCCAGGTGGTCCAGCAGGTCCTGTTCCCTGGTGATCAGATCTGCCCAGCGGTGCTTCAATTGATGGACATTTCGCATGCTCCCGTAGACCCGGACCAGGTGATGGCGCACCTTCTCCCACCGGATTTTCCTAGCCTCCGTGTGATACCCCTGTATCACACGGCCCCCAGCCTCCAGCATCAGTGGGAGGAAATGGCTAACTAGCCATATGAACCCCCCCAATTCATCTTCACCCATCCTGGACAGGCGAGGCCTACCTGACATATTGACAGCTAGAAAAATGGACAAATGAAATAAGAAAGTAAAAGTGGGAAATGGGGAAAGGTAGAGGTGTGAAAGAAAATGAAAAAGTAGAAAAATAGCCCAACTAACCCCCCAAACTATGCTACCCACAACAGACTCCCACAGACAATACAAACAATCACAGGAATAGACAAAACAAGACTAAACAGACTGAGACAATGTTATACAACAAGAATAGATTGACAAAAAGACAAAATACAAGGGACACAGGACACTAAAGCAGTAAAACACAGGACAACACCTTTCACACAACCACACAGTCTAGATAAATCTGAGACTGCAAAGTGAAAGTGAAAGTTAACTCCCAGTACAGATTTTGTAAACAGGATATCCAATTACATCACTTCCTGCATAAAATGGCCGCCGTTTTTATTTTCCCGTTATGCGTCATATTTTCACGCATACACAATTGTGCGTCATTTTTTTTTGACGCATTACATTGCACATGATGCAGAGTCAAAAAATATGATATGAATATTAATATTTTTTAATGTACATGAGATGACCAACATATTGTCCATGTTGCGTCAAGTTTACCACGCATACATCATGGGCGTCATTTTTTTCCACGTACAGTAGTGCACATGATGCTGAGTCAAAAAATATGATATGAATATTAATAATTTTTAATGTACATGAGATGACCAACATATTGTCCATGTAGCGTCAATTTTACCACGCATACATCATGGGCGTCATTTTTTTCCACGTACAGTAGTGCACATGATGCTGAGTCAAAAAATATGATATGAATATTAATAATTTTAAATGTACATGAGATGACCGACATATTGTCCATGTAGCGTCAATTTTACCACGCATACATCATGGGCGTCATTTTTTTCCACGTACAGTAGTGCACATGATGCTGAGTCAAAAAAATGTATGATGTAAATTATACTTTGATGGCTAAATATGTGACACTTTTGGATACATTTCTATTTGACTCTGCATTCTGTGCACTCATGTACGTGAACAAATTATGACGCCCATGCTGTATGCGTAGAATTTGGAGCAAATTTTTCCTATGTCTTCATGTTTTTAACTTTGGAAAGGTGATTTGTCATGGTCAAACAGTGCTATGTGATACACATTTGTGTTTGGATATGACACATGTCCGTTGTTGTATGTATAGAAGGCATTCACACTGTCATGTTTTGGATACGTTAACTAATGTATTGACCATATTTGTCAACATATTTGGGGTAATTGCTGATGGCTATTTTGAAATGATGGATGGGATACCATGATGTATTCCTTCTCCAAAATGTGTCCACAATTATGATGGTGATGCTTTTATCTGTAGTCCTAACAGGGAGTGCAATAGTCACTTACAGTTTTTATGGGGCTAACCATGTCCCATTATGATTTTGTGTTTCAGATTTGTGTTGGACTTTTGACATGTAGCCCACACATGTGCCTTATGCATGTGTTTAGTTCACAAGTACAAGATTCTTGTATGTTTTGGGGGCGGTAGAGGTGGACTTACGCCCCCAGCACCCTAGGATTTGACCATCCAGAATAGCTGCTGTATCCATGGAGTATATTTATTATATCATGGCAAACCTGCAGCAGCAGGCTAATGTAAGGCCATATGGTATGAATGACTGTTGACCATTCATTCATCTCATTAGCCCATTTGACGTTTGCTGTAATGATGAATTGGAGCAAACTTGCATACCATTTTCCAATGACTATGTTTGCAAGACTCTCAGCGTTCCCGATGTGATAATGAGAATAATTTTGTTGTTGTCTGTGTCCCTTTCTGCATAAACTGGTTTAGTGGCATGTTACATTCTTCCTGCTAGGTTCAAACTGGGACACAACTGTGATGGTCTACTTTCAAATATTAGGTTGATTGTATGACATATGTGTACATGTGTGTTGGAATGTGGATCCACTATCACCTGTCTGGGTGTATGTTGTCACTGTGACTTCAAGGTCTCCTCCTGAGTTAGTGGCAGCTGATGTTGTTCCAATTGTGTATTGCTCATATCATACACTTGAGAGAAGCCATTGATGACATGGTCACGTACACATGGATGGTCCCACCCTGTCTCTGAACACGTGTGATGTGACTTTCAAATGATCTCAAATTTTGGGCTGGATGAGAGACTGTTTCAGGTGTTTGGATCCGGCATGTGTAATTGCCACATTTGTACTCCTGTTGGGCTCTGTGTATGGTAATGTATCATGTCACATCCTACCCTCTGTGCATACATTTGTGATGTTAATTTTTGGTGTGATGACTGTTATAGCATTCTTGCTCAATGAGACAACATTCTTCTTCAGGAATTTCAAACTAAAGGTGGTCAGAAATGCATAGGCCAAAGCATGATGTGGTGTTGGTTATCTGTGTTTATTTACAAGTGTGGAATACAAGTTATTATATTAAATAAAAAAAAAAAATTATTGACAAGCTGTTGGCGCCTACGCACTCCTGCTGCCGTGTTAGATTGTTCCCCCTCCTGTTGCAGGCCAGCATCCTCCTCTTCGTCATCCTCAGGCATGTCTGGGTCCAGGTCAAGAAGGGGAATATTCCTTTTAACACAAATATTGTGTAATATGGCACAAGTGAGTATGATCTTACAGACCATCTCTGGGGAATAGAGTAGGCTACCGCCAGTTATGTCAAGGCAGCGGAACCTTGACTTTAGGATCCCAAAGGTCCGCTCCACAATGCTGCATGTCCTCTTGTGGGCGTCATTGTATGCCCGCTCAGCAGCAGTATTTGGGTTCCCATATGGTGTCATTATCCAAGGCTGGATGCCATACCCCTGATCAGCTGAAAGAGAAACACAGAATGGTATCAATTAGATGTAGGAGGCACTGTTGTACGTATCTTTGATGGCAGTAGTTGTGTTGTGTTGTCTGTGACTATTTTGTGTACTAATGTGACAACCTATGGTTTTTGGTGAAAACTTTTGCATTGATTTTTTTTCCTTGGCTGAGCAAGTGTTTGTTGGCTAACTGTTTGTCAGCAGGATGTATTGGTTTCTCCAGTACAGTGTGCCCTCCCTTGCATTGTGACTTGTGATACAGGTGTCCGTGTGTCCTCACTGGGGGTGTGATGATAGTTCCATGTAGAGTTGAAACATGAAAGTGTATTAGAAACGTTCATATGAACATACCCAGGCCATCCCATACCTTTAAACTTATGCATTGTATTAGTGTACAGGTTATTGTGAGACTTCCAATTTGCAAGGTGACATTTAGGCAACCACAGTCATTAATGTCTTCACACTAAGCTGTAGAGTAAATTCCAATGTGTGAGAGGTTCAATGGTGACTTGTGAAACATGGCTAGTGATGTGAGTACCTCAGTGTGTTCCTGGCTAGGTGTTGCTATTGTGGTGTATGTGTTGTTTATCCTAGAGGGTTTCTGAGCAGTGTGTATATGACTTTGTTTTTTGTCCTTACCAACAAGTAGTCCATTGCCATACCGTCCATCCTGGAAGTGTTGGTTGATGGTGCAGTGACGGAAGATGAATGCGTCATGTGCACTCCCAGGATATTTAGCCACAATGTTGCTGATCAGTCCTTGGTGATCGACTATGGCCTGCACGTTGATTGAATGTGTGTGCTTCCTGTTGCGGTAGAGGTGTTCACTCGCAGCAGGTGGCACAAGGCGTACGTGTGTGCAGTCAATTGCACCAAGGACGTGCGGGAAGCCACTGATGGCGTAGAACCCGTTTAGTTTCCTGCTGCATCTGCAGTGTGTTAGGGAAGCAGATGTGGCGGGGTGTCAGACGAAGTATGGCATCCAGTACTTTAGGCAGGAATGCGGAGAAAGATGGTTGTGATATTCCACCAACCAGGGCACCAGTTGTCTCAAACGAGCCACTTGCCAGCAGGTGAAGTACGGCAAGCAGCTTTGTTTCTGTTGGGATAGTGCGGGGAGTCACTAAAGTGGGGGCCAACTGCTGTTCAATATTTGTCAGCAGCTGCTGAATGGCCTGCCAGTTCAACCGGTACCTCTGGATGATGTCTCGTTCCCTGAGGCCATGCAGGGTTGTTCTTGGGCGGAATATCCTCTCCTGCCTTCTGCGCTGTCTTTGGGGTCCCTGCTGTTGTTGTTGTAGCTGCTGTTGTTACTGCAGGGCTCTGCGTCTACGTGCACGCTGAAGAAAAAGCACCTCCATGTCTCCCTGTTGCTGCTCTGCTGCTCTGCTGCTCTGTTGTTTGTTCTGTGTGTTCTGATTAAGTACAGGTGTGTTTGCCCCATTTTAACGCCTGCCCTGACCCAGGCGTTAAAATTTCACGATATTCGTGCTTTGCGTCATTTTTTTGCGCCGCCTGCCGCGCGGGAGTAATTTTTGCACGGAAGCATAAATACGACGCACCGCTGTGTGCGTCGGTTTTTGGACGGGAACGCCTACCCTGCATGTCATTAACGCAGGGCGGGGTGCCGCTTCCAGAAACTGACGCACATAGTGCCATTTTCCTTGTGCGCCGGCTCGGGCGTCAGGGTTTAAATATGGGGCAACGTTTGCGCTGAATGTGCGTCAAAATTTTTGACGCACATTCGGCGCAAACAGAGTATAAATATGCCCCCATATCCCACAGCAAGCAAGATGACATTTTATTATTTTGGGTTTTGGTTTTACATTTGGGCCATGAGAGCTAGTCTAACTCTCAAAATCGTGCCACTTGGAATGGTGAGGGCTGCACATTTTGGACTTTGGGACACCTGCCATGTAGAAAAATCTACGAGACCTAGACACATCTGAAAACTAAACATCTGGGTAAGGCCAGGGTGGGGTGCTTCTCATGCATCCCCGCACCATTTCCATACCCACAATGCCCTGAAAACCTCCAGCTTTGCTTAAAATCACATATTTTTCCCCACATTTTTGTGATGGAACCTTCCGGAATCTGCACTAATCCCCAAAATTTCTACCACCCAGCATTTTTGTATCTATACCGATAAAAATTCTGCCCCACTGTCAGCCTAAAAATGTTTTTTTTCAAACTGCCCTTTGGACCCGCTTTGGTTCCCCCTCATTTTCAACATGTTTTTGGCTCTTCCCTGTCTCAGGCACTCGGCCCACCTACACAAGTGAGGTATCATTTTTACCTGGAGACTGAGGGGGAATGTTGGGTGGTAGGAAATTTGTGCCGGTACGGTGAACCCACACAGAAATGTGGGAAACATGTGATTTTTTTTAAAGCTAAATTTGAGGTATGCAGATGATTCTGGGTAAGAAAACATTGGGGGATTCATGTAAGTCACACCTCCCTGGAGTCCCTTCTGGAGTCCCTTGGGTGTCTAGCTTTCAGAAATGTTTGGGTTTGATAGGTTTCCCTAGATGGCTGTTGAGCCCAGGACCAAAAATGCAGGTGCCCCCCCAAAAACAGGTAGTTTTGTATTTGATAATTTTGATGTGTCCACATAGTATTTTTGGGCGTTTCCTGTCACAGGCACTGGGCCTATCCACACAAGTGGTGTACCATTTTTATCGGGAGATCTGGGGAAACGCTGGGTAGATGTAAGTTTGTGGCTCCCCTCAGATTCCAGAACTGTGCAGGACCGATATGTGAGGCAAAAGTGTTTTTTGACATATTTTGATGTTTGCTAAGGATTCTGGGTGACATAACCTGGTAAGAGCACTACAAGTTACCCCATCCTGGGTTCCCTTAGGTGTCTAGTTTTCAGACATATCCAGGTTTGGTAGTTTTTACTAGGTGCCGGTTGAGCTAGAGGTCAAAATCCACAGCTAGGCACTTTGCAAAAAACAGGTCAGTTTTGTTTGGGAAAATGTGATGTGTCCACATTGTGTTTTGGGGCATTTCCTGTTGTGGGCACTAGGCCTACCCACACAAGTGAGGTACAATTTTTATCGGGAGACTAGGGGGAATGATGGGTGGAAGATAATTTGTGGCTCTTCTCAGATTCCAGACCCTTCTGTCACCGAAATGTGAGGAAAAAGTGTTTTTTTTGTCAAATTTTGAGGTTTGCAAAGGATTCTGGGTAGCATAACCTGGTGAGAGCCCCACAAGTCACCCCATTCTAAATTCCCCTAGGTGTCTAGTTTAAAAAAATGTGTAGGCTTGCTAAGTTTCTCTAGGTGCCGGCTGAGCTTGAGGCCAAAATCCACAGAAGGAAAGTTGTGGCTCCTCTCAGATTCCAGAACTTTCTATCACTGAAATGAGAGGAAAAAGTGTTTTTTTGCCAAATTTTGAGGTTTGCAAAGGATTCTGGGTAACAGAAACTGGTGAGAGCGCCACAAACTACCCTGTCCTGGGTTGCCCTTAGTGTCAAGTTTAAAAAAATGCACCGGTTTGGAAGTTTTTCTTAGGTGCCGGCTGAGCTAGAGACCAAAATCCACAGCTAGGCACTTTCCAAAAAACACGCCAGATTACAATGAAAAAATGTGATGTGTCTATGTTGCATTTCGTGTCACGGGCATTAGGCCTACACACACAAGTGAGGTACTATTTTTATCAGGAGACTTGGGGGAACACAGAATAGCAGAACACGGGTTATTGCCCCTTGACATTCTCTACATTCTTTCCTTCCAAATGTAAGACAGTGTGTAAAAAAGACGTCTATTTGAGAAATGCCCTGTAATTCACATGCTAGTATGGGGACCCCAGAATTCAGAAATGTGCAAATAACCACCGCTTCTCAACACCTTATCTTGTGAGCATTTTGGAAATACAAAGGTTTCCTTGATACCTATTTTTCACTCTGTATACAATGAAAAGCCGTTGCAAGGTACAGCTCCTTTATTGGCTCTGTGTACCTAGGGTTCTTGATGAACCTGCAAGCCCTATATATCACCGCAATCAGAAGAGTTCAGCAGACGTAATGGTATATTACTTTTGAAAACCTGACATTGCAGGGAAAAGTTACAGATTAAACCGTGGAGAAAAATGGCTGTTTTTTTCACCTCAATTTCAATATTTTTTAAAACTTCAGCTGTTATTTTTCCTAGGAAAACCCTGTAGGATCTACACAAATGACCCCTTGCTGAATTCAGAATTGTATCTACATTTTAGAAATGTTTAGCTGTCCAGGATCCAGCATTGGTTTCACACCCATTTCTGTCACGAACTGGAAGGAGGCTAAAACCACAAAAAATAGTAAAAATGGGGTATGATCCAGAAAAATGCCAAAATAGTGTTGAAAAATGTAGTTCTCTGATTCAAGTCTGCCTGTTCCTGAAAGCTGGGAAGATGGGGATTTTAGCACTGCAAACCCTTTGTTGATGCCATTCCCCATATTGTTTTTAAACAAACTTTTCGCTGTATTTTAGATAATTTCATGTTGTCCTCCAGGGGAACCCACAAACTCTGGGTACCTCTAGAATCCCTAGGATGTTGGGAAAAAAGGACGTAAATATTGCGTGTGTAGCGTATGTGGACAAAACGTTATGAGGGCCTAAGCGCAAACTTCCCCAAATTGCCAAAAAAAGGCCTGGCACCAGAGGGGGAAAAGGCCTGGCAGCGAAGGGGTTAAGAAAGTACAGAAAGATCACAGGCTCACATTTCGCATGTCTTTTGGGATTGTTGGTGTTAGGGTGGGAAGTGGGACAGGCGGCTAGATGATTGTTGGTTGGGTCAGGAGGATTTTGGAGAGAGCAACAAGAGAGCAGGGATTGTTGTGGTAGCAGTTGGAGGTAAGATAGGGTTGGTAATCTAGGGGCTGGGCTACTTGGAGTTGATGGTGGTAAAGGAGAACTGCCAGGTGGGCGGGCGGTCACTTTTTATAATAAATATTTTGAGGATACGTACATTTTGTGCAATGCTCTCTTTGCAAAAGGTGTGCTTTTATATTAATGGTATTTAGACCCGAATTGTCTGTACGCATGTTGCATTTGCCAATCTTACAGTGGGCAACCTTATCAACGCACAGTAGTCAAATAGGTTTTGCAATACATAAGTTATGCATACAACTCTCAATGCAGCTCAGACTAAACTTTCAATTCCTCACAACGAGAGTTGAAGTGACAATTGAATACATCTGCCTATTACCAAGATGAGGAAGAATGCAACAAGGGTGCTGCACCACTTGCGCTTTAGGGCTAATCCTCTGCAGGTTAGGCTGTCTAGATTTTGACAAACAAAAAATACCATTTCACAAACACATAAGTAGGACTACCCTTTTGTATCCACAGAGGGACACAGAATGATTTAACCAACAGCACTCACCGACATATAATGCAGAGACAATATGGCACTGAGTTATTAAGTGCACCTTTTACATGCAACATCATCTCAGCTATCTAAATTGCTTTGTGCTTAGGACTGCTAACGAAATCCATTGTGGGAAATATGAAATCTGGTCTTCCTCTCTGATGAGGTGGCCCTCTGTGAAAATCGAGATAGGTGCTAAACTAAGTGTATTTTGCCTGCACAGATGGTTAAAAACTAGAATGGCCCCACAAATCCGGGCAACCGGCCACTCTCCTGTTGCTCCAATCTTCGTTATTAGCATAATTGAAAAACAGGTATCTGAAGTTGTACATTGTAAGAAAAGGGTTGCGATACATCTCCTCCCATTCACCATGTAAATACCAGCTGCTCTCTGATGGGCATCTTTGTAAAGCTTATGTTCACAGACTGCAAGGCCGCTTGAAGGACATCTATCTTGGGCGCTTGAGGATCAAGACTTCTCCTTCAGCCCTTGGGTTTGGTGATTTATTGTTGCACTTTACTTGTGATACAAGTTAAAACCAGGTATAAGCACGATAATTCGCCTGGCTGCCAGCTGTCACCCTGATGGATGCTGCTCCTCTGAAATGATAAAGGGACCAGGAGTGGAGCACCTTAACAATAGCAGTAGCCGCAAGGTAGCACACTATTCATGAAGTAAGCACCTGCTTTCATTCTCCAAACATACCCAGATTATCATCTGGAAGAAATAAGGGGCATATTTATACTCTGTTTGCGCCGGAATTGCGTCGTTTTTTTTGACGCAATTCCGAAGCAAAACTAACTCAATATTTAT
Source organism: Pleurodeles waltl (assembly GCF_031143425.1). NCBI lineage: Eukaryota > Metazoa > Chordata > Amphibia > Caudata > Salamandridae > Pleurodeles > Pleurodeles waltl. The sequence goes on from NC_090439.1 coordinate 5,173,790, forward strand.
ACTTTGGCGTTAGACACGTCTAGCGCCAAAGACCATGGAGTTTGCGTCATTTTTTAGCATGGACATCTACTTTGCGTTAATGATATGCAAGGTAGGCGTTCCCGTCTAAAAAATTGACTCCGAGGCATGTGCGCCGTATTTACACTCCCGGGCAAAACTCACGCCCGGGAGTGGGCGGGTCAAAAAAAATGACGTCCAGCCGCTTTTGCGTCGTTTTTTAGCGCCTGGTCAGGGCAGGCGTTAAGGGACCTGTGGGCTCGGAAGGAGCCCAGAGGTGCCCTCCCATGCCCCCAGGGACACCCCCTGCCACCATTGCCCACCCCAGGAGGACACCCAAGGATGGAGGGACCCATCCCAGGGTCATTAAGGTAAGTTCAGGTAAGTATTTTTATTTTTTTATTTTTGTGGCATGGGGGGGCCTGATTTGTGCCCCCTACATGCCACTATGCCCAATGACCATGCCCAGGGGACAGAAGTCCCCTGGGGATGGCCATTGGGCAAGGGGGCATGACTCCTGTGTTTGCTAAGACAGGAGTCATTTCAATGGGGGTTGGGAGTCGAAACAAATGGTGCAAATCGGGTTGAGGCGAAAAATTTGCCTCAGCCTGACTTGCCCCATTTTTTGGCGTCCAAGCTCCATATTCCCCTACGCCGGCGCTGCCTGGTGTACGTCATTTATTTTCACGCACACCAGGCAGCGCCGGCGGCTAACGTCATTGAATAAATACGGCGCCCGCATGGCGCTTCAGAATGGCGTTAGCCGGCGCTAATTTCTTTGACGCAAAACTGCGTTAGCGCAGTTTTGCGTCAAAAAGTATAAATATGGCCCTAAGTATCTACGACTACCTCTTCCTTAGAGTTACCAAATAGAGCGATCGTTTGCCAGTGTATCCTCTCACCTCCTCAAGTAAATGTTTCTCAGGATGAGAGGCAGTGAAAACGAAAGATTTCTGGCAACTTTGTGGAATAATTGTTCTCTGTGTTTATGGTTTATCTAGGGTGCTGGATTGTGCGTGGTTGGTTAATGGTTTGCTCAGGCATAGCTGGAGACTGGTGTACTGCAGATGTTTGCAATAACATCCTATACAAGATTGAGAGATGTGTATAACTTGAAATATGTTTTTAGTTAGGGGTATATATTTCTGGACCTTGATATAAGTAATTTGTTTATAGTGACCAGTCTTATCCAGTTGATTTTATTTTGTTTCCATTTTTTTCAACCAGCTATACAGACCATTCACCATTTTTTCCCTTTTCTTTACATGGTGCTTGTGTTATTTTCTGCATTCCTTGGTTTTTATGTGATGTTGTTGAAGTCCATATGAGTGATCTGGTTGTTTGGTGCGTGACTTAATTTAAGGTGAAGTAGCTCTGGTTGGCCTATAGTGTTACTTGAGTAGTTTGGTTGTAAATGTTGTGAATTGGGCATCACTTAAATTTGTATGTGGACTATGTAACCCTCCTCTGCTTAACCTTGCTTCTACAATTGCCCTTCTCATTCGTAGACGATATTTCCAATTTTAAGGGGCATATTTATACTCCGTTTGCGCCGAATTTGTGTCGTTTTTTTCGACGCAAATTCGACGCAAAACTAACTCCATATTTATACTTTGGCGTTAGACGCGTCTAGCGCCAAAGTTCATGGAGTTAGCGTCATTTTTTTGCGTGAACACCTTCCTTGCGTTAATGAGATGCAAGGTAGGCGTTCCCGTCTTAAAAAATGACTCCCAGGCATGTGCGTGGTATTTATACTCCCGGGCAAAAATCACGCCCGGGAGTGGGCGGGGCAAAAAACCCCGCATTTGCGCCTCTTTTTAACGCCTGGGTCAGGGCAGGCGTTAAGGGACCTGTGGGCTCAGAATGAGCCCAGAGGTGCCCTCCCCTGCCCCCAGGGACACCCCCTGCCACCCTTGCCCACCCCAGGAGGACACCCAAGGATGGAGGGACCCATCCCAGGGAAGAAAAGGTAAGTTGTGGTAAGTATTTTTTTTTAAAAAAATTGTGGCATAGGGGGGCCTGATTTGTGCCCCCCTACATGCCACTATGCCCAATGACCATGCCCAGGGGACATAAGTGACCTGGGCATGGCCATTGGGCAAGGGGGCATGACTCCTGTCTTTGCTAAGACAGGAGTCATGTTAATGGCGTCTGGGCGCCCCAAAAAAATGGCGCAAATCGGGTTAAGACGATTTTTTTGCCTCAGCCTGACTTGCCACATTTTGGGACGCCCAAACGCCATTTTGCCCTACGCCGGCGCTGCCTGGTGTACGTCGTTTTTTTTCACGCACACCTGGCAGCGCCGGTCGGCCAACGCCGGCTAACGCCATTCAATAAATACGGCGCCCGCATGGCGCTTCAGAATGGCGTTAGCCGGCGCTAATTTTTTTGGCGCAAAACTGCGTTAGCGCAGTTTTGCGTCAAAAAGTATAAATATGGCCCTAAGTCTTTCCCTGTGTCCATGCTGCTACTTATATCCAAGTGATACCTTTTTATGTGTGGTATTTTTCACACACACCGCGGATTATTCCAAATGCAAATGTTTGACATCACCTAGATATACCTTTGTAAATGGGCCTTTGTAAATCCCATTACACTTATCTTTCCGGGCGGACTCGATACAGGTATACTGAGAGTGAAATTAGAATGGTAGTCCAACTCGTGATAGGTAGATAGGGATGAAAGCCTTATCTTACCGTTGTGCTCCATGCTGGGCTGGCGTCTCCCTACTCTCAATCAGACAATCAGTAGCAATCATTACATAAAAAGCATACTACAATTAACATAGTTAATTTCATCATAGAACGAAAGGGTATGAGATCTATTGAATCAGATATATAACGCTCTAGACAGAACATATGAATGCATGCATCAGGACACATTGACAAAAATGTGTCTACAAGTAATATACCTTATTGTATGGCCCTACTGATAGAGATTAAACACAAATATGTTAAATGTAGTTGTGAGCCAGTCACACCCTTGAGTCACTTCTGAGCTTTGCTCTGTTTTGTAGAAACTATTTACCTCTGTGTAGGAGGTTTCAGGGACTGTTGCTTTTAGATAAGTTAATCACTGTATTGAAAGGGCTTGCATATTTCCATGAAGATTGTGATAAGAGTTATTTTTACATCCATCAAGTATGCGTAGTATGTAATATTGATGTGAAGTAAATACTAGATGGCTTGGGTGTTATCGCCCTACTGAGGCACAAGACATTCCTTTTGACCTGGACTGATTTTGCTTTGGTTATTGTGTCCTTTGCTGAACTGTTTTGAAACGCTTGTTAGGTTTCTATGATATTTTGTGCTAGCTTTACAGTGAACAAACTGACAGACTGCAATGTATCCGAAATTACTTGATTCAGGGGCAGCCATTACACGCCATGCTCCGTGGAGACTTAGGTTTGACTACGAAATGGGGAGTAAATTCCAATCCCCGTGCAAAGGGAAGTTCGCACAGGGGTTAGAATTCTGAGTAACTCATTAATTACTGACCCACCCTGCACTTTTACTTTTGAAAAACTTGGCATGGTAAATCTGCTAAAACAACAAATGATGAACGGAATGCTGAACATTGTCAAACATTCACCCCCAGTACAGTGATCTGGGCCTAAATCCATCGTTTTTTTGCTGTCCATGCCATTCCAGTTTGGACCCAGCCATATGCAAATCAGTCTTGACCCTGTTCCCCATGGGAACAGTCCAGCCCGAACTGCTAGGCCAGGTGTTCCCTGGACAGCAAACAAGCATCCTGTGACCGGTTTCGGGGTTTCATCCCTCATCAGCCAGGTTAGCTTGAATCCAGTGGCATGGGAAGCACGGGACCCACCCCCTTCCCACTTAGGACGACAAAGCAAAAACAACAAGTGATGGACGGAATGCTGAACATTGTCAAACATTCACCCCCAGTACAGTGATCTGGGCATAAATCCATTCTTTTTTTGCTGTCCATGCCATTCCAGTTTGGACCCAGCCATATGCAAATCAGTCTTGACCCTGTTCCCCATTCCAGTTTGGACCCAGCCATATGCAAATCAGTCTTGACCCTGTTCCCCATGGGAACAGTCCAGCCCGAACTGCTAGGGCAGGTCTTCCCTGGACTGGAATCAAGCATTCTGGGACCGGTTTCAGGGTTTCACCCCTCATCAGCCAGGCTAGCTTGAATCCAGTGGCATGGGAAGCACGGGACCCACGTCTGGGCATACCCTTCCCACTTAGGGCGACAAAGCAAAAACAACAAGTGATGGACGGAATGCTGAACATTGTCAAACATTCACCACCAGTACAGTGATCTGGGCCTAAATCCATCGTTTTTTTGCTGTACATGCCATTCCAGTTTGGACCCAGCCATATGCAAATCAGTCTTGACCCTGTTCCCCATGGGAACAGTCCAGCCAGAAGTGCTAGGCCAGGTCTTCCCTGGACTGGAAACAAGCATCCTGGGACGGTTTCGGGGTTTCACCCCTCATCAGCCAGGCTAGCTTGAATCCAGTGGCATGGGAAGCACGGGACCCACGTCTGGGCATACCCTTCCCACTTAGGGCGACAAAGCAAAAACAACAAGTGATGGACGGAATGCTGAACATTGTCAAACATTCACCCCCAGTACAGTTATCTGGGCATAAATCCATCGTCTTTTTGCTGTCCATGCCATTCCAGTTTGGACCCAGCCATACGCAAATCAGTCTTGACCCTGTTCCCCATGGGAACAGTCCAGCTCGAACTGCTAGGCCAGGTCTTCCCTGGACTGGAAACAAGCATCCTGGGACCTGTTTCGGGGTTTCACCCCTCATCAGCCAGGCTAGCTTGAATCCAGTGGCATGGGAAGCACGGGACCCTCGTCTGGGCATACCCTTCCCACTTAGGGTGACAAAGCAAAAACAACAAGTGATGGACGGAATGCTGAACATTGTCAAACATTCACCCCCAGTACAGTGATCTGGGCCTAAATCCATCGTTTTTTTGCTGTCCATGCCATTCCAGTTTGGACCCAGCCATGTGCAAATCAGTCTTGACCCTGTTCCCCATGGGAACAGTCCAGCCAGAACTGCTAGGCCAGGTCTTCCCTGGACTGGAAACAAGCATCCTGGGACCGGTTATGGGGTTTCACCCCTCATCAGCCAGGCTAGCTTGAATCCAGTGGCATGGGAAGCACGGGACCCACATCTGGGCATACCCGTCCCACTTAGGGCGACAAAGCAAAAACAACAAGTGATGGACGGAATGCTGAACATTGTCAAACATTCACCCCCAGTACAGTGATCTGGGCCTAAAGCCATCGTTTTTTTGTTGTCCATGCCATTCCAGTTTGGACCCAGCCATATGCGAATCATTCTTGACCCTGTTCCCCATGGGAACAGTCCAGCCCGAACTGCTAGGCCAGGTCTTCCCTGGACTGGAAACAAGCATCCTGGGACCGGTTTCGGGGTTTCACCCCTCATCAGCCAGGCTAGCTTGAATCCAGTGGCATGGGAAGCAAGGGACCCACGTCTGGGCATACCTTTCCCACTTAGGGCGACAAAGCAAAAACAACAAGTGATGGACGAAATGCTGAGCATTGTCAAACATTCACCCCCAGTACAGTGATCTGGGCCTAAATCCATCGTTTTTTTGCTGTCCATGCCATTCCAGTTTGGACCCAGCCATATGCGAATCATTCTTGACCCTGTTCCCCATGGGAACAGTCCAGCCCGAACTGCTAGGCCAGGTCTTCCCTGGACTGGAAACAAGCATCCTGGGACCGGTTTCGGGGTTTCACCCCTCATCAGCCAGGCTAGCTTGAATCCAGTGGCATGGGAAGCAAGGGACCCACGTCTGGGCATACCTTTCCCACTTAGGGCGACAAAGCAAAAACAACAAGTGATGGACGAAATGCTGAGCATTGTCAAACATTCACCCCCAGTACAGTGATCTGGGCCTAAATCCATCGTTTTTTTGCTGTCCATGCCATTCCAGTTTGGACCTAGCCATATGCAACTCAGTCTTGACCCTGTTCCCCATGGGAACAGTCCAGCCTGAACTGCTAGGCCAGGTCTTCCCTGGACTGGAAACAAGCATACTGGGACCGGTTTCGGGGTTTCACCCCTCATCAGCCAGGCTAGCTTGAATCCAGTGGCATGGGAAGCACGGGACCCACATCTGGGCATACCCTTCCCACTTAGGACGACAAAGCAAAAACAACAAGTGATGGACGGAATGCTGAACATTGTCAAATATTCACCCCCAGTACAGTGATCTGGGCCTAAATCCATCGTTTTTTTGCTGTCCATGCCTTTCCAGTTTGGACCCAGCCATATGCAAATCAGTCTTGACCCTGTTCCCCATTCCAGTTTGGACCCAGCCATATGCAAATCAGTCTTGACCCTGTTCCCCCTGGGAACAGTCCAGCCCGAACTGCTAGTCCAGGTCTTCCCTGCACTGGAAACAAATATCCTGGCACCAGTTTCGGGGTTTCACCCCTCATCAGCCAGGCTAGCTCGAATCCAGTGGCATGGGAAGCACGGGACCCACGTCTGGGCATACCCTTCCCACTTAGGGTGACAAAGCAAAGACAACAAGTGATGGACGGAATGCTGAACATTGTCAAACATTCACCCCCAGTACAGTGATCTGGCCCTAAATCCATCGTTTTTTTGCTGTCCATGCCATTCCAGTTTGGACCCAGCCATATGCAAATCAGTCTTGACCCTGTTCCCCATGGGAACAGTCCAGCCCGAACTGCTAGGCCAGGTCTTCCCTGGACTGGAAACAAGCATCCTGGGACCGGTTTCGGGGTTTCACCCCTCATCAACCAGGCAAGCTTGAATCCAGTGGCATGGGAAGCACAGGACCCACGTCTGGGCATACCCTTCCCACTTAGGGCGACAAAGCAAAAACAACAAGCGATGGACGGAATGCTGAACATTGTCAAACATTCACCCCCAGTACAGCGATCTGGGCATAAATCCATTGTTTTTTTGCTGTCCATGCCATTCCAGTTTGGACCCAGCCTTATGCAAATCAGTCTTGACCCTGTTCCCCATGGGAACAGTCCAGCTCGAACTGCTAGGCCAGGTCTTCCCTGGACTGGAAACAAGCATCCTGGGACCTGTTTCGGGGTTTTACCCCTCATCAGCCAGGCTAGCTTGAATCCAGTGGCATGGGAAGCACGGGACCCTCGTCTGGGCATACCCTTCCCACTTAGGGAACAACAAGTGATGGACGGAATGCTGAACATTGTCAAACATTCACCCCCAGTACAGTGATCTGGGCCTAAATCCATCGTTTTTTTGCTGTCCATGCCATTCCAGTTTGGACCCAGCCATATGCAAATCAGTCTTGACCCTGTTCCCCATGGGAACAGTCCAGCCCGAACTGCTAGGCCAGGTCTTCCCTGGACTGGAAACAAGCATCCTGGGACCGGTTTCGTGGTTTCACCCTTCATCAGCCAGGCTAGCTTGAATCCAGTGGCATGGGAAGCACGGGGCCCACGTCTGGGCATACCCTTCCCACTTAGGGCAACAAAGCAAAAACAACAAGTGATGGACGGAATGCTGCACATTGTCAAACATTCACCCCCAGTACAGTGATCTGAGCCTAAATCCATCATTTTTTTGCTGTCCATGCCATTCCAGTTTGGACCGAGCCATATGCAAATCAGTCTTGACCCTGTTCCCCATGGGAACAGTCCAGCCCAAACTGCTAGGCCAGGTCTTCCCTGGACTGGAGACAAGCATCCTGGGACCGGTTTTGGGATTTCACCCCTCATCAGCCAGGCTAGCTTGAATCCAGTGGAATGGAAAGCACGGGACCCACGTCTGGGCATACCCTTCCCACTTAGGGCAACAAAGCAAAAACAACAAGTGATGGACGGAATGCTGAACATTGTCAAACATTCACCCCCGGCACAGTCCAGCCCTAACTGCAAGGCCCGGTCTTCCCTGGACTGGAAACAAGCATTCTGGGACCGGTTTCACCCCTCATCAGCCAGGCTAGCTTGAATCCAGTGGCATGGGAAGCACGGGACCCACGTCTGGGCATACCCTTCCCACTTAGGGCGACAAAGCAAAAACAACAAGTGATGGACAGAATGCTGAACATTGTCAAACATTCACCCCCAGTACAGTGATCTGGGCCTAAATCCATCGTTTTTTGACCCAGGATGCTTGTTTCTGGTCCAGTGAGGACCTGGCTTGGCAGTTGGGCTGGACTGTTCCCATGAGGCACAGGGTCAAGACTGATTTGCATATGGCTGGGTCCAAACTGGGGTGGCATGGTGAGCAGAAGAACGATGGATTAAACCCAGATATGTGACTGGGGGTGAGTGTTTGCATTGTCAGCACTCCGTCCATCATCCTCTTGTGTTACTAATGTTGCCCTAAGTGGGAAGGGTATGCCCAGACGTGGGTCCCCTGCTCACTGTGCCACTGGAATCAAGCTAGCCTGGCTGAAGAAGGGTGATACCCTGAAACTGGTCCCAGGATGCTTGTTTCTGGTTCAGTGAGAACCTTTCTTGGCAGTTTGTGGTGGAATGTTCCCATGAGGCACAGGGTCAAGACTGATTTGCATATGGCTGGGTCCGAACTGGGGTGGCATGGTGAGCAGAAAAATGATGGATTAAACCCAGATATGTGCCTGGGGGTGAGTGTTTGCATTGTCAGCACTCCGTCCATCATCCTCTTGTGTTACTAATGGGAAATCTGCTGACATGAAAATGTGCAAAAAATTGAGATACATGTGGAATTCTGCGCAGAATACACCAAGTCAGAAGGAAATCCAACATTTCCAGCAGAAAATTCAGCATTCAAGGTATCTACCACACTGAGTAACTAAAGCACTGTGGAATATTATTATTTAGCAGGTATGATAAATACCTCACCCTTTATCCCCCACCTTGTACTTATGACATTGAAATTTTATATCTACTGAGATGAAAATATCATTAAAATGAAGACCAAATCCATGCATGTATACAATTGAAATTTCCTTAACACTGTGATGGGAAAACCATAATTTAAGACAAAGTGGTGTGTAGTATTTGTATACGTTTTATTCCACATCCACAAACGAGAGCAATAAAAAGGTAACCAACACAAGAGTGAAACAGAACTTTGTGACATCAACACCCTAGATCTCAAACCAACTTCAGCTAAATTCGAGTGCTAGTATTAGATCATGAAAATGCAGGTCATAATTGGAGAAAATGTTAAAAATGGAAAGTAACGCACTATAAGAGAATACTTCTTATAGACTATTAAGCTAAACAAAAAAACAAGTAAACAACATCCATGCATTTGTAGAGCACACAATATCCACGTTCTCTTTTATTATGTATTAATAGAACAGTCTATAAATAACATTTCAAAGGCAATGACAGTTATAAAACTACATTAGCTGAAATATTTGTATAGATACTTTTAAATGTTGCAAAACACCGCTGAAAAATTAAAATATTTAATCACAAGGAGAAATGGACTGCACAGCGTGGAATAATACACTTCTCAGTGTCTTTTAATTAAAACTTTATTTTACAGTAACAACACTAGAAAAATCACAACTTAATGTCAAGTCCGAAAGCGAGTATTAACTACATGTACAGAGCTTCTTTACCAAATGCCCGGAACCATGTTTAGTTGGGTTAAGGTACAATTTTGAAAATGTAGAGCTCAGCTAATCCACTGACCACATAACATCATGCAATACTTCGCCTGAAACAAACGTTTTTGAGTCCATGACCACACCTACTGACTGAGTCCAAATTTTGCATCATCCACTACTGTCTCCCTCATTCCCACCCTGACCAATCTAGCCGAAATTGGTACATAAACTGAGCGAAAACCCTTCACATAAGAAATCATTACGTCATCCTTATCAGCTTCCCATCAGAAACACACACATAAACTTTCACATATTTCATCCCACAAAGCTTAAGAGTGATCTGAGCAGTAAGGATAGAATATAGAAAAAACGTTTTAGGGCTGTTCTTAAAAATAATATAAACCCTTGAATGAAAATTCTACCAGAAAGGTCTCAAACCCTAACATCTGGCACTTTTTTCAAAGTGCCCAGACAAAACACCATGCCTAACTTTCAAGATAAACATATCCTTGATAAAACGATATTGAGGAAAATTTGAAAGAATTTAGGCCCTGATTTATGCTTTTTTTTGCACCATAAAAGCGTCATTTTTTACACAAAATTGGCGTAAACTTACAAAATACAATTGTATTTTGTAATTTTGCGCCACTTTTGCATCAAAAAATGACGCTAATGCGGCGCAAAAAAACTATAAAACAGGGCCAAAGTATCTAACTCACTTCTGCAAATGAATACACCTCTCTTTATTTATGAGGGAAAACATACCTGCCTAATGAAACCCCATTCATTAGCACTGTTCAACTTTCTGCAAAGCAAAACTCTTTCAAATAAAGATGTTACAAATCAAATCATAATTTAAATTACAATGATTTGAGAAAGGGCCAACCATTGTCTCAGGCACTAACTAACCAATATTGACCAAGTATTTGGTAATCCTTAATTCTACCTTCTACCTACAATTCACCAACCAGTTTGCTAACTTTAAGACCCCGTGTTCCCCTGATATCTACACGTAAACCTGCACTACATTAACCATACTGTGTTTTTCTCCTAAAGGACTCTGCTATACCCAGATACACAGGCAAAAGTCAAGGAACTTTGATTAACAACCCCAAAAGGTTCAGATACCAAGATTGGGAGATCAAAAATAGTGTTGCAATCACTAAAGTCACTTCAAAGCTCCCTATCTGCAGAATCACTGGGAGAATCTTAGTAAAAAGGAGGAGCACTTAGCTTCTGCCATTGGCCAAATATGTAAAAACACACCTGCTATTAGTGCTATTTTATTTGCTTTGCTACTAAAAAATCTGACCATCTGGGTTATCATTTCAGTTTGTTTGCAAACATAACTACACAAAAAACACCATCAGTTCAACAGACTGAACAACCTTGGGACAACCTCCAATTGCTTGAATCCCTAAAAATGAAACGTTCTTTCATCCACTGCTACATTGGTTTCATCTGGCAAGCATTCTTCCTGTACAGACTCCATGACACCAAGTTTGTTTATATATGTTTATATATTGCACAACTGAAAGATTATCCACCCTTAAAAAAACATACGCACAAGGTTTTGTTTTTCACAAGATATTCGACTGAAAAGAATCAACTAATAGCTCGAAAGATTTAATACATAACTTTTCCTTTCTGCCAACCATTTCCCTCCTGTTTCCATTGAATCTCTATAGGTACCCCAGCCTAACCTATTGCATCAAACTCCAATATTACATCTTGCATTGCGCTTTGCCAATCTGACATTGTATTTGTCGTCTCATTGCCTGCCTCTACTGGTTTCTACGTGATTTTGTTGCAGTTTACATTAGCAGCCTGGTTTGATTTGTGACTTACTTCGAGGCTCAATACATGTAACTTCGAGCTTGAGCATGGTTTGCATGTAGTTCTGCTTGAACAGTTTAGAGTGTATCTTTTATGTATAGGGCCTGACATATTTCAGAAAGTATACTGGTGAATTTCTACAGCCCTCTCTGTGCTGATCCGGATTTCTTGCCTTGCCCTACTTATTGATTAGTGGGCATTTCCAACTTTGGGGTATTCCCCATGTACCTACTGTTTTATTGACATCTCTTCTGGCAGCCCATCCTAATCTGCTGGCGTGAGTCTCCAATATTACAACTGTCAGCGTGCCATATAGAGCCCTGCCATTCCATGTGTCCAAATTCTGTTTCAACTCCTTTTCAGAATATTGAATCAAGGCCACCTGTTCTCCTATTATAATTCCTTGTGCAATACATATGTGTTTAAGTGTTGAAGCGCCCTGTAAGGCAAGGGGCCCTGAAACACGGCCTGAATCTACAAAGGAAGCAACTCTATCACCTTTCTTGTGTGTTGAAGGGAAAACAATTATCATAACATGAAGCCACTCATCTCCTGCTTTATCGCCAAATGTTTGTTATGCAGCAAACAAAGCGTAGATCACAGGGTATCCACATGAAAATGTACAACTACAAAACATGCATAGGCTTTCATAGTGCCTTCGACTTGTTCACAGCAAATCCTAAATTTGGCATTAAATTGAAAATAATTTTCAAGTGCGTCTATGACCTGGTCAATTCCTGAGACATTAATAAAATATCCAAGTAAACAATTAATTACACAGAGCAAACTCTCCAAAAGCTACTATCGTAGTTGGGCTCTCGCTCCTTAGAGACTGGTTTAGGGGAGACAGCACTTTTGTTTATAGGTGACTGAATCACTCCTACAACAAATCGCAACTGTCGGCCCAACCGTCCCGGCTCACAAGCAGTACCTCACCAAAACACAGACAGTTAAGTGATTTCTGGCAGCCTTACGCATGGACACTAGATTGCGACTTCTCAGGGCAGTCGTGGTGGAACGGATGTTACCCTTTTGTCTCATTAGCAACAAGTGTCATGCACACATAGGCAATGAAGGAGATGCAGGAGAGTTTTCACTATATATATTTATTGAAAAGACAGCAATCTACGATAAAATGCATGTGCTGCAAAGATTAGGATAATAAACAGTAATAAAAGCAAAAATGTGAAGATGAGAGTTGTGAATATGAAACCCCCAACCATCTTACAAAAAACATTAGATGTGAAATTTCTAACAAAAAAACCTCATCTCTACCCTGGTGAGAGCTAGGTGTGATAAACCATAATCTGCCCCCAGCCCTCCTTACCTTGGAATGAGGTCTCTAGGTCAGACTCCGTGGAGTCACAAAGGCTTAGCTCTGCAGCAAGGTGATGTGCAGCATAGATGGCATTTGGAAAGAACCCCTCTAATGACTTTGTCCGTGTGAGGTGTATTTATACTGATCATGAAGGATCCCTGACGGAGGTATGTTCTTGAACAACAGATAATGTGGCAGACTTGTGTTGGCAATTACATAAACAATCCCTAACAAGTGTGCATTATGTCCCTGTCAAATGTAAGTGAGAAAGGGACATGATGGCAATACCTACATACATCACTGATTATGACGCCTTTTCAGAATGGCACTTATAAGCTAAAGCAAAACGTTTCTTATAAGAATGTAGGCAGCTGAAAATTCCTAAAAGAAACAATAAAATAAATGGAATAAAACAGAGCATGCTAAGTGGGTAAAATGTCACTAGGTGACGGGGGCCACAGGCCTGCAAGCCCAAGGCTGAGCTAACTCCTGTGCCCACACTACTGCTGATCTTAACAGCTTTATACAGCACCAAGATGTTTAAGAGAAACCAAGAATACATACACGTTGCCATTTCTATCAGTTTCAAACAAAATCTAAGTAAGGTTAAGACTGAAGACGAATCAGCACAGAGAAATAAGGATTCTTTAGGTTCAATCTCACTATCAAATCCTCAGGCTGCAAAATATCCCTCAGAAGATGGATACCCTCCATTTTGAAATGAAAATTCATATTCCAAGTATTCAAATAGCAAAGATATATGACTAACCCCATTCACCTCACGTTTTTCTGTCCTTGAAAAGTGTTGTTTAAAAATAACCTGTCAATCTTAGAAGAACTTGCACAATAGCACTTAAAGAATTACTGAACTTCACAATTAAAGTTTTTTCCTGGTGAAAAATGAACAATATTTGGGTCCTGATACTAAACCAGAGGGACAATAAACTCAATATCACATACCATTCCATTGTGGTAGGACTAAAGCATCCTTAGTGAACTTTTACCATGGGGTTCCCACTAATCCAGAACTCTGTTCCTTCTGCCATAGAAACATAAGCAAAGGGTGACTTTGTTGCTTCCTTGAATGCCTCTGTTCTCTAACATATCCTTTCCTCTGTGTGAAAAACACTGTAAACTCTACAGCCAGGAAACATCCCCTTCTTTTAGCCCTTCTAAGTGTACCTTCATAAAATTCTACACAAGCTAAAGTGTTTATTGTCTAAACTTGTGATGGTATATATATTTTAAATTACATTTTAAAGATATTCTCTTCAAAAGATGGTTTGTGTACTACCCCAAGGTTCTTCTTTAGCCAACTCTGATGATTTAAGATTAATCTTGTCAAGCAAAGACCTATTTTTCAGACAGCAAAGAAGAATTTGCATTACACAAACACAAAAATCTCCCTGCAGGCAACCTCTTAGGAGATCAAAAGCAAATGGTATCTCATTTATGTTTTTTTCTGCCATGCAAAAAAAGCTGCCCGTTGGCACTACCACATCCAATAACTTAGTCTCACAGATCTGACTGAACCTGCCCAAACTTTTCATTATATCTCTGTCCAGTTTAAAGAAAACATAAATTAATTCTGTTTTAGTTCAGGGGTAACACATGCTTTATTTCCTTTGTCACGATGTCAAAGTTGAGCTTGAAGCTCATTCTTTTCATCTTTTTACAAAGAAATGTTTGTGCTTTTTTTAATGTGCTCAGCTACATGAGCCCTTGACCACCAACTATGTGATCTCGGGGGATAGATTCCTTGAGGGTCAAGTATCTTTTTACTTCTGTGATCTTTGCATATTAGAGTGTTCATGTACTTTTTCCATATCAGCATTGAACCCATCATCCGTGCTTATGTATCTGGGCCATTACTATAATCCTAATGAAAACAGAACTCATTAACCCCATAATCAATATTTACTGAACCAATTCCCTGTTTTGCACATTCGGAGCAGAAGGTCATTGTGCCCTGCCGTGGACACATTTTTTTATCATTTTTCTCCAATCAGTCTTAATGGTCATTACTAAATGTACCTTCTTACCAGTGGTAAGTATGCCTTAGATGAGGCTCATCTCAGAGACACTGTACTTAGTGCAGCTGGTAGTCTATATTGTAATGTAACTACTACATGCCTTCAGTGTGTTGTACTAGCCCTAGATACTTGGGCTAGCCCCAAAACACATTAAAACAATGTGCAAACGCCTGTGGAGTAAATGTAGAAAAGACTCACCTTCATTCCTAACTGCAGATAAAATGCCTTCCATTATGTTCATAGAAGTCTTGGCCCTGGGACTGTATACATTACGATTGGCCTGTTTTCATTCTTTAAGTGGCCAGCATCCATCTGGGACATGGTGGGGGGTACCGCAGGTGTAGTATTTCACCCAAAGGTGTTAAGCCCATTTGGTAGTCAAAACATGTTACCTGCTCTCTATTTTCTTTCCAGATCTATTGAACTGTTATAACACCATGATGGCAAGTCCCAAACCACTCTGCCCTTTTGAAGTAGTGGGGTGAAAGGTATTTCACTAAGTGGCTCAAGAGGATCAGGTGCCACACTGTCCAAGTAGCGGTGTCTACTGGAGCCTACCTTCACTGTCTGGGTAAGACAAATATCAAACCATAAAGCATGCTGCAGCAATAGTCCTGTTCAGCAAAGACCATCAAAAATACCTCCTCACCCTTCCTAAGAAATTGTGGAGTAGAGTGACTTCAGGGACTACCCATGGTCATGCAAATTGACCACCAGACCCTACATAGCAGTTTCTCCTTTGCCTTCTTACTGCTGGTTGCATTTCTACATCCCTTCTATACCATGCACAACACACTACCACATTTGGGGTTAAGAGTAGTTGGCAGTAAAGGCCCATCTGTGACCTTGCACATCATGCTTGTACCCCGTCACTCTACCACTTGTGACGGATCACATCAAGTTTGTGCCCCTTTGCTCTACCACCTGTGACCTATCACGTCCTGCTTGTACTCAGTTGCTCTAGAAAAGGAACCCTTTCACACACATCCAAAGCTCAAGACTTAAGCGAGCTGCCGGTAGGCCCGCTGAGCTGGTGAACTCACGGATCATGTTAAATATTACTGCTTCTATGCACAAATGGGTATTTTATATAGAGCAGTCTTCTCCAGCCATTTGAACCTTACCAAGTGTCATGTGCTTACGTGTAAGTTTACATTTATTTCAGTTCTTGATAAAAAAAATCTTCCTTTGTCTCATCCTCCTCTCTCTAATTCATCCCAAACCTTTCAATTGACTATGAACCCCAAACGTCCTTATCAAACTCTTCCCTCCTTTTTTACCCATGTCACCCAACTAACCAATGCTCACCACCTCTACTTATAAACGTTGATCTACTACTTATCCTTTCAAATCTACCCCATTAATCTATCCTTACTCTAAGCTCTACCAAACACAATAAATTAAGAGCACAAAGCTAACACAAGTAATGCACGTAGAAGAACATAGTAACCTACTTACTAGTAACCTCTTATCTTGAGCGCTGGAGTAGCCTGCTATTCACCACAAAGTGCTTCAATGCCTCATCAGGGGGAGTAAGTGCTAGATAAATACAATTTACAATTACAATTTAATAGTCAGGGAGGGCAGTGTTCCTGACGTTTTGCTGTCATTAGGAACCCCAGAGGTTACATAATATCTCTTGGTGATAAATATTTATATACGTTGTATTGTTCTGTATAAGTTATATGCACTCTCATAATCCGTGCAAAGAAATTTGCTTTCCGGAGCATGGTCTTTGGAACTCTGATAAACAACCCTGTGCATCATTGCACTACTGAGCCCCCTTCACTGGTCCTGTGTCCAAAATTCTGTGCTCCACAGAGCAGTGAGGTAACTCAGAAGCCAATAAATTTAATTTTCGATGCATGTCACAAGGAGGGGTTTCTTTTTATGTCTAGCCACAGAGAGCTTAGCTAATATAAAGGCCTCGTGACATCAATTCTTTAAAAAAGCACAATAAGAAGAAGGACCGAGAGAAAATAGGCTTTGGGTAAGCCTATGCCAGCCATTGGCTTGCATGAGGCTTTCATTCTTTACATTGTTTGGACATTGCATCAGGTCCCTAGCATCTGGACAATTGTTACATTGTCCGTTTTGTGTTCCCGTTAGGTTTTGGTGGTGGGAAGTCAAGTTGTCCTTTTCTTACACTGAAGCTGTGACATACGTTTATAATGGAAAGCCACTGTTTGTGTAATGCACTTACTTGATCTATACAATAACACCACATAACTCACTACAGCATATTCTAAGACAGCCTTGCACAACACCGAAAAACACAACCTAACATTGCACAGCAAGATACAACTTAACACACCTAAAGATAGCACAGCAGGACAAAATGCAATATGCAACAACACAGTATAAGACAAAATGCTATAAAAGGCAGCATAATTCAACATAACACAATATACCACAACACATAGAGCTTAGCACAGCATTCCACAACATAGCATACCCTAACATAGCACAGCATTCCATACTATAACACAGTTTCACATGCTAGCCTAGCATAGCATAACACAGCACACCATACCATGACACAATAGTGTGCTACATGACACAGCATAACACACACCACCATAGTACACACAGCACAGTTTGGCACAGACCTACTCATTACCAACACAGCATCACATAATATTCCACAACACAGCACAACATACTATAAAATAACCACATAGCACAGAACAACACAGCATCACACAGTAAAATGCACTGCAAAAAATAAACACCACAGCACACAGTATAACACAAAATGCCACAGCACAACACACCCCAGCAAAGCCTAGCATTGCACAGGATAACAAACTACACAAATAATATAACTCAGCTCACCACACCACACCACAACACACCCCAACATCATACAGCAAAGCACAGAATCACAAAACATAGTATAATGCACCATAGGAAATAATGATACAACATAGTGCACCTTATAATAACACAGCATGACAGAACATCTCACCGTACCATAACACAGCAATGCACAGTATAACAGAACACAAAACAACATGACATAACAAAGCATAGCCCTGCACTTCACAACCTACTTCAACATAACGACACAACAGCTTGCTACAGCACTCCCTAACAAGATAACATAGCAGCGCAGAACAAGACATAGCACAATATACCATAACATGAAACAGCATGGGACAAAACAACACACATTAACACACCCTAAGTTAAGATAGCATGGCACATCATTACAATATAATACAAAACACTGTACTATAACACAATGTGACACAGCACGAAACACCATAACACTGCACAACCCAGCATGACAACACACCCAAAATAGCAAAGCCTAGCATAGCATGACACAGCATAGCACCCCATACCAATGTTCCCTCTATTTTTTTTCCACTGTCTGCGGCAGTATAAGGTCTCTGTGCGCTGCAGCCAAGGATACGTGCGCCAAGAAATTGACCATTCACGCGAGCTCAGTGCATAACTACCACGATCTTTGGCGTTTACCTCTCCTTAGCTTTGTTTTACCACTAAGGCAAAAAAGGGATATTTGTATAAACATTGCTCCATATAATAGGGCATTAAGGCAGTTTTGTGACCTGGTGGCACACCCCAAGGACATGACCTGTTAAGTGCAACCTACACCCCATTTAGAGAAAACAGAAATCAGGAGGTTGAACCATTATGAAACTTTAATGAATGCTCTCAGAGTGCTGCGGAGGGCCATGCACATCAAATAGAGCACGTTGTACAATTAGTTAACATTTACAATTTGATAAACACACTACTGATGAATGCCATGATGCCCCTGCCAAGAGACAGGATGAGAAATGTTCTTACCCAACCCACTCATGGACTGAATGAGGAGCTGCATCAGAGATTCAGATGGTCCTTGCATTCTTCCAGTGCTGATAAACTCGTTCTAAGTCAACTTTCCCATTTGGGAGGTAGACCTTTGTCCTCATCAGCATATCTAGGTAATTCTCATTGAGTCTGTTTCTTAATTTGGACTTGATTGAGTTCATGAGGCTGAATCCTCATTCGCAGTCTGCACTTGAAGCCTGGAAAGTTTCACAGACATCAATAAGCTGAGATACAACACTATACTGGTCAGCATTCCACAGAGTGAAATTTACCATGTCTTGAAAGGTCCTAAACAATCTGCTTTTTATATGTTCTGCCACCACATATTTATAATCTCGGTATTGTTGAACAACATCATCAGGGGTGTAACAATCACCCAGGACCAAGACCTTCTTATACTTTTCAACAAGTCTTTGTACATTCTCAGTCCCAAAATCAAACAGTGATTGTGTTGTTACTGCATGGAAATTGAAGCTTATCCATTTCTTCAATTCATCCTCTGGGAACCTTCTTTCCATGTGCTCACAAAGAAGTTTAATGAAAGATAACATTGGCTCACTATCATACTCTCTGTTCTCTCTGTACAAAGCCATCAGATCTCTTACTGTTCACCCAGAATGTCATTCAGTGCTGCAAAGGAAATATGGTAGTTTGAGTCAGATAGTTTTTTGTAGCAATATTTAGCAATTGGGTCCTTCTCCTCAACATTTTCATGATCAAAGTATTTGAGAGCAACCTCATAATTACGCAAGAGTTCACCAACAGCAAAATGCCTTGAAAGCCACCGCATTTCATTGAGTGGCCGAAAGGAGACACATATGCAGTGACTAGAGCAATTTCGTCTAGCTCGGACTTCCTTACAGGTGAACGGGAGAACACAGTGTAGACAGTCCTCAGTAATGCTTCCATTTCCCTGATCATCTGCACTTTTTTCCAGGCATCATCAACTCCCAAATCTTCTCTGTGCGCAACACAGTGCTGCTCAACTAGATGGGGAATGGATTGTTTGAGGCGGGTAGCAACAGCATTGTTCTTTCCCAGCATCACCGATGCACCATCTGGTGTAAACATGACCATTTTCATAAGGTCCAGTTTATTGGCAGTGTAGAAGTCTTTTACAGCTATATTGATAGCCGCCGCATTGCATGTACTCAGAGCTACAATTCCCCCAAACACTGTTTTGTGCTCTGTTGATGTTACAGATCGGAATTTGAAGTAGAGGATGAACATTTTTGTAACTGGAATATCTGTGCTCTCATCACTTATCAATGTGTGATATCGGGCACTGTGAAGTTCTGCCATGAGGTCGGAGCGTATCATGCTGTTGATGGCCTCCAAAAACTCAAAGGCATAGTTCTTGCTCCTCCAGCTGTCTGGTATCACCACATACAATGCGATGTGGTCATGGATGTCTTGAACAGATAACACTGAAGTGTTCATTTTGACTGCTAGCAACACATTGTTGATGAGAATCTTTATCTCCTCATGCAGGGATCTTTGCCGTTCAACCACTTCTAGTCTGTTTTCTCTGTCACTGGTGGTTTCCGTCAGCGTGGTGCGCACTCCAAAACCCAGCCTGGCAGCAGCACTTTCATGTCCTAGAGTCACCAAAGCAGATTCATGAACTTTGCTGCATAGATGACGTTTCAAGTTGTCCAGCTTCCAGCCATCACTCCATTTCTTCCCAGTAGAAAAGTCCCCTGCGATCTTTGCTTCTGCACATACTTTGCAAATCAGGCCTACTACTGGATTGTATAGAAATAGCTCTCCCAGTTGTACGCGAAACCGTGACTTCCCGTGACTTCTGTGTCTCACTTTCCACAATTTCTTTCAGCCATTCTTCCTTGAACACAAGACAGCATTTCTTCCTTTGTGGTAAGGCACTGCTCTCTGCAGAAGTCCCGTTTTTGTGCTTGAACATTTTGGGACCCCTTCCCCTTTGAGAATGCCACTGAAAAAATGAAACAAAAATGCTTCATTTTTTGTTTTTATAAAGCATCTCATTTTCCTTTAAGGAAAACAGTCCGCATTACAAAAAAAAAAACTGCTTGATTTAAAAGCAGTCACGGACATGGTGGTCTGCTGTCTCCGGCAGGCCGCCGTCCCTGTGAGGGCCGCCTTCGCAAGGGGGTTGCAAAGTGCGACCTACCTCATGAATAATCATGAGGTGGGCATTTGCGACCCCCTTGCGAGTCGCAAATAGTGTCAAGGACTCTATCCTGTATACTGTTTTGAGACTCGCAAATTGCGACAAAAAGAATGCTTGATGCATGCAGCCCATAGCTCTTTATATTTCACTGGCAGTGAGTTTGGCGGTTTTTTTTCATCCTTCGCCTTTAAAAGTGAAAACATATGTAAGGTAAACAACTGCGTCTGTTACACAATAATACGTTGGGGAAGAAGGACACCACCACAGCACCTAATTGTGTGTAAAAGGCCGCTTTATTGGAAACAGGTGCACTTACAAACCAAAAGAACCCTTGACCTCTTGCCTCACAAAACTAAAACCTCACAAATTTTACCTATCAATCTCTCCTCCGTCCGCTGCCCTACCCTCCCTCCCTTTTTCTTTAACCACGTAGCCTCTTAATACCCTCTTCCTTTGTAATGTTTTTTTGCTGAATCCGTTTGTCACCTTAATAGTCTCCTGCTGCTCCCTACCCCTTTTAATCTGCAAGTCGCAAACCCCTGATGCCAAACTATTTCTGTCTCAGTTGTCCTGCTGTCATCCACTCCCTTCCCCACCTGAAGGTGTCTTGTCAGATCTATTGAAATGTGAACTGTCTCAGTTCCCGCCACCAGAAAAAGGAACTCTCCTTTTTCTGCCCCCCCCCAGACACCGTCAGCCCTCCGAAGCACCTCCTCAATCCTCCCGAAAGAGCGCCTTCAGGGATTCTTTTAATTGGAGCGGGTACAACTCCATGCCCATGAAGGACAGGTGTACGCCATTGCCCCTAAAAAAAACGTGGTCCTCGAAATGAAGGTCCCCATGCTCTAAGTATGTGATACCATGCGTCACACGGAAGAGTTTAATCTCCTTATAATTTTTCTGCGAGCCCTCTCTTTAGCTCCTGGTTTCTTCACCGCTCTCCACACCCTACCTGGCACAAAAGCCATCCACACCAGATGGCACCCATACCACTGGCATTGAATTTCTAACAAATCAGATTTCATGCTTTTGACCACGTCTATCCCTGTCCTGTGAACTAAATCATTCTCTCCTAGGTGGAGCAACAACACATCGGGGCAAAAACTGCACCCTCGTAGATTCTGTAAAGTCACCAAAAGCGTCTGCCAACGCATCCCCCCCACCGTCCCAATGAACCCTGTACCTCTCCCCGTCCAAATCTAGGTTGTCCCCAATAGTCGTCCGTCTGTCTTGTCTGTGAGCCCACTTGACAAAGGAGTGTCCGACGACCCATGTGGACAAAAACTGCATCTCTGGACCTGGTACCGAACCTGTGGCAGGAAAAAAATATTTTACTTCACCACTCTGCCATCCCGGCGCCCCCGCGTCTGACATACCGCTTGTAACTCTCCGATTTCCTACTCCCAAATCTCATAATCTGTTTGGTATTATACCCTCTGTACCCTGCTTCCGTCGCCATGCCTATCCGAAACGAGTAGTTGCCAAATTGAGACGCGTCTCTCCCCACACACCGCAAGCCTGCCCGCAGAATCGCTAAAAGCTGCTGCGCGGAGACCCTTTTGCCATTCCTGTGACAAAAAACCCCCAATCAGCCGAAAGTCCTCTCACTCTAAGTTGCTTACCCACTGGACATATCCCCTTAACCGGATACGCTCGAAGAACCACCTGGGTTCCCACACCCCGCTGGTCCGTCTTAGAACTGCCAATACCCAATATAACCATGTTCCTCCTGAACGACACCTCACCCCACGTCAGCCCTGCCTTCTCTCCTGATCCCACCAGCTCCGATCCCCTAAATGCCCCGAAAAACAACCAAGACATCAATGTCCGGAAAAGGAGACATTCGTCCCCATCATAACAAACATCCTCAAGGGCTTGCATCACCTCTTTCATTAAGTCTAAAGACAGCGGCTGCCTCGCCTTACCTCTTTTCCCTTCTTCTTTTGCCCAACCCTCCAGGATATGTCGGTCCAGCTCCCCAGCTGACGGTGAATATTCCCAAAGGACCTCCCCCATGAAGGCAATGCCCGCTAGTTTTCCAGAGATGGTGATTCTTGACTGTCGTCTCTCCACCAACTCCATAATAAAATGCAGTACGTCTTCCAACCTGTCCCTTTCATCTGTCCTCCTGTGCACCCACCCACCTAATCTCCTGCCATGCCCGGAAGTACGCTTGCTGTGTAGAAGGCACCAATGAATTCACCACCAGCTGCAGCATCTGCCTCTCCTACTGTCCACAAAGCTATAGGCATCGGCGTCCTGGACAGGGGCTCGCCCACACCAGCCCATGGAATCTCTCCCACTGTGAATGAGACAAAGCATCCGCAATGTCATTGTTCACCCCTGGAACATATCAGGCCTTAAAATGTATATCGTGGGGAAAGCATTGCAGCACAAAGACTTGCAGCAATTGCAACACCTGACCCTCCTGCGCTGATTGCCTATTCCCAACCTGGACTACTGCCAGGTTGTCAACCCTGAAAAGCACCTATTGATGTTCAAGTAAATGTCCCCAAATTCATATTGCGACCACCAAAGGGAACAATTCAAGAAATTCTCCTACCCCCTCCCCACCAAGCCGCCGGCCAAGTCTCTGCACAGTACCGCCCTTGCCAATACAGCCCAAAGCCAGAAGCTTCTGCAGCATCAGAGAATTCATACACCTGCCATGTCCTGAGGGGGATCCCATTGAATTACTACAGAAAAACACCCCACATCCGTAAGTCCTCTTTCACTCCCACACGGAGGTGCACATGATGATGCGGTAACTGCTGTCCCGATAGAGCCATACCCAAATGCCTGCTGAATGTCCTCCCCGCTCTCACCACCCTACAAGCAAAATAAAGATGGCCCAGCAATACCTGAATGTCCCTAATTGTCACCTTGTTCCGTTGGATCATGTCTTTTGTCCCAATCGTAGACGTCTTTTTTTCCACTGGCAACCGTGCCACCATCAGTTCCGTATCCAATTCAATGCCCAGAAAAGTCAAGGCCGTGCTAGGCCCCACCGTCTTTTCGGGAGCCGGGGGCACACCCAGGTCCCCCATGATGCCTTGAAACCGCTGAAGAACAACCGCAAAGTGGTCAGATCCCGCGACGCCACAAAGAAAAAATCATCTAAGTTATGCCTCATTTCCTTGTGCCCCGTTATGGACGAAAAGATCCATTGTAAACAAGCGCTAAAACACTGAAATAAGGAGCATGAAATGGAACATCCCATAGGGAGGGCTTCACAACGTACCAGCTGCCTTGAAATTGGATGCCCAAAAGCTCAAAATCATTGGGGTTAACTGGTAAAAAGCCGAAAGGCATATTTTATATACATTTTCGCCATCAAGGCTCCCTTCCCAAAAGCCTCCACCATGTCAATAGCCATGTCCACAGAACACGTATGACACCTTTGTCAGGTCTTCTGGTATGAAGTCATTTAAAGATGATCCCTCCAGCCAAGACAAATGATGAATTAGCCGGAATTGTCTGGGCTCTTTTTTGGGAACCACCCCAATGGGTGACACCATAAGATTCGGTAGTGGCCAGTACGAGAAAGGACCCTCCATACGCCCCTTTGCCACTTCCTTGTCAAGCTTCTGCTGCATGATTACCTCTTTCCCCCTAACTGACTTCAAGTTGTCAGCCCAGTACCGCAGCCGCAGTCCCGTATAGGGTTATAGAAAACCTTCTGAAAAACCCTGTAACAAAACATGTGCGGCCTTCTTATCATCATACCGTTCTAGCCAAAATCACAACCTGTCAAGCCTAAACGGAGTACGAGCTTTTTCCCCATAGAACCATTTCTGCTTCTGGGTTTGCCGAAACCCTGGCCCCCTGGGCCACTCCTACCGGAAGACTGACCCTGTCCTGACCCTTGAGATCCCTGGTTCGGTGAGGCGTAGCAGTGAATGAGGGCATGTCGTGATCCTGGTACTAGAGGTGCTCTGGGCAGAAACAAAGGGAAACTTCACCTGGGACAAGAACCTCAGACTTTCATAGTCGGCGCAGTCAATAATACCTGCTTTTCATCATCTAGGCAGTCCTAAATACACTCTCTACCACCCCCGCAGGGTGAATTAAGAGCAAATTTTCTTCTAGAATAAACAACAGCAAAAAAACATAATCGACCTCTGTGCTTGAATACAACTTTAAAAAGCTCTCATTGCGAGTTATTAAGCCCGTGTGATGAAACAGCTGCTCACACCGGTCTGAAAGCTCCCCTTGGAAATGCATAAACACTGCAGCAGTCCCATGCCACAGGAACTGTGTCTGCCAAGAACAGTCCTTCTCTGCCTTACTGTTTTTGATGTTCTGCGTGAATTGTAACCGTAAAGGAAATGCTGTCTCCGCATTCCCGTTTGCTTTGGCTCCGATATTATTTCTGTCAAGTTGGCTAGTTAGCGCCTCATGGAACTGGATGTAGGCCGACTTATTCAAAGGCAACTGTCAGCCTATTTTCTGGCCCTGGTCCTGACAGCAGTACTCAGATTATTTGTAACTCTGTGAATTGTATCTTTATTACTTCTGTTTCCCGTGCCCACTGTATGGGACCGGAGATGAGTTTCAATTGCCTCTGACGTCCTCACGGTTCGAACATGCTGCGGATCATCAATTTGCCAGATAACTATGCCAGCCACCCTGTATCCCCCAAGATCTATGACTTGTAGATACCCAGGGATTGCTACCGAGGAGATATATGACCCACTATGCTACATTACAAGCACACGTACCTGCTTTCAGTTGGTGCTTTCCTTGTGCAGGGATTTCTCGTCGGGTCGCTGCACTGCCGTTTCTTGTCCAGCTCTGCTGCTGTTTTCACGCTGTTTTTCTTTTTTAAATGCAGCGCTGACGTACGGTTTCACTCTCTCGCATGATGCAGGCAACGGTGTGATGCAGGCAACAAAGTGATGTTGCAGAAATGTGCGCGCTTGGGAAAGAGGCTTGCGCGGTGGGGGAAGGAAGGATGCGCCTGTGTGCGCACCTTACAGGGAACATTGCCCCATACCGTAACATATCAGAGCATAGCATTGCACAACACAAAATAACATACTCTTACATAACACCATAGTACGGCACGGCACAGCATAACACACCGTTTCATAGCAACCCACTGAAGCTCTTTATAAGGTTCATTGTTAGTAACTGTGTTGACAAATAATGCTCATTCCAATGCCGATTGATATGTCTATTATGTGATGCCAGCGATGCTTGTTAATCAGCCTATGATACATGTAATATGTGGCACCACTGATGCTTGTTGCTCAGCGCATTTATACTTTGTGAGGCCACTGATGCTCATTAATAAGCAAAATAAGGCACGAACCGTGTGGGCCACTGATGCTTGTTAATCACCATTTAATTAAAGAACTTCCACTTAATAAAGTAATACCTATTGGCTTTGCCTTTGTTTGTGTCTTGTTGGAACTGAAGAAACCCCAAGTGACTAGGACGAATGCCCATGCTCACTCTCTGGCGTGTGACTAGAGAATCTTAAGAACTTGAAACACCACCTTACGTATCCTGTAAAACACAAGAAACAGTTGAAAAGATAACTAACACCAACTCCAACAAGACTGTGGGGTTCTATTAGTTGAAGTGAAGAAACAGTATAGCTGTCAGTCTTTACTGAAAGCATTATGATGAGGAGCTAAGAGAAAACGTAACACTAAGTGGAAGCATTTATGCATCATGAATCCTGGGGCAAAATGTTTGGTTAATATATGGACGAATTCCATTATGAATTCATTAAATTTTTTAATTGCTTTTATATAGCGCCTACTACCCCTAACGTGGCACTGGGGAAAAACTCTTGAATTCGTTCTGAACTACGTCCTACGTCAGAGGGATAAATGAAAAAAAGGCTCCTTCAAATGTATATGTATGTAAATGGAAGATCCTTGCTCTCACTGTGAAGAGCAGAGTCGAGTTCCATAGGTACTTTAGACATCATTAGTCTGCATACTGGTGGGCACGGCTTGCAAAGCCATGATGACCATGCAACTTAGCAAGGCTCCGCAAGAGTAGCCTGTTATCCATTTATTATCCTTCGCTACAAACTTGTCATCTGCCCTAAAAACTCAGACTGCAACGCTCGTGGCCTTGCCCTGATCTGACAGCTATAATTTGTGCAGCACTTGGCCCGCTGGAGACTCTTCTGCCGCGTGGAGAACATGACGGCATGGTGCTGCTAGCGCAGCTGCTGCAACACGGAGATGTTAATAACCTGTTTTAGCCCAGCGACCTTGTAACCCACAGAAGCAATGTACCTGGTGTAGAGGGCGTCCTTCTGGAGCGGGGAGCTGCGCAGTGCTGACTGGCCTCGCTGCAGTGGTGAGAGATGGCGCCTGACATCAGCTCGGCATGCAATAAATCGGTGCCTGGACCCGTGGTGACAAACAGACTCGGGGCCCACTTGGCAGCGCTCAGCTGACATCCGGTGAGAGAGGGAACTGCCGAATGCACACATGGTGATACATATGGGCTGGGTGACTGACTTCTGCTGCTACATGCGGGGCCCGGCCACGATATAAGACTAGCGGCCTGTGTGGGGAGTGGATGTCCCTGGCGGCCTAGGCATATGTGGATGAGAAACCCTATGCCAGTAACCCTGATATCCACCTCCTGGCTCAAGGGGGTGCGAGGCATGTGGAGGGCATGTGAATGCTTTGTTGTGCACGCAATTTGAGGACTGGCAGAGTTTAATTAAAGGCAACAATCAACTTTGGGCAATGGGACTGTCTACTGTGACAGGTGAGGATATGTACCCCTTGGCGGTGCGCTCCCAGTGCCCTTGATGTATGGGGACTCTACCCCTGGATGGATAAAGCGGTAAGGCGCTGTACATGTGAAGCAGCATGCTGTCACCTCTTTGCATTACCTGCGCTCATGGGACCCCGCAACATGTGACACCTGAGCAATTCTGCTTGATGCAGTGGCCGTTCTTCCCACCTGCCTGCGGCCACCACCTGCTGCCAGCTCATCTACTCTTCGTGCTGCTATGTCATGACTCTCTAAAGAGGTTTTCCTAACATACAGTCTGTGCCCCCCACCAGCCATTTATCTACTACATATCTGTAGAGCCCACATTTGCTGTCTCGTCCTTGTACATGGGGCTGCTCGTGCTGCAGTGGCCAGTGGAACCAAGACACGTGCAAGCGGGCCCTATTGCAAACTTGGTCAATTGCTTTAAATATGGAAAGACATATCACACCACAATGAAATGGGGCGGTTGTGCTCTGCTGCACAGAGCACTCACTTGCGCCCCTCCACGACATCTGTGATGTAGGATAGGTAGCCTTGCAGACTGGACTCCTCGGAGAAACCCCTGTCACTTTAGACCAAGCTGGACTCTGTACTGGAGGCAATCGAATGCACCAGGACCTCCCTTGAAGCTCAGATAGACAATGTGGCCATGGACCTTACCCTGATTCACAACGACCACCACAAGCTTGAGGACAAGGTAGCTGCGCGAGAACAGACCATTGCAGTAATTCAACCAAAAACTCAACAGATGGACTCCTTCCTACAGACACTAACAGAATGTGTACAATTATTGGTGAACAGGGCCATAGACGCAGAGTGCAGATCAAGAAGAAATAACGTCTGTGTTGTTGACATGCCGGAAGGAGTGGAGGTATGAGATGCAGTGACACTTATATAACAATGGTTGTATGAAATACTCCCCTCTACAGACTTGTTGGTGTATTTCTCTGTTGAACGGGCACACAAGGTGGCCAGTGCAGGAACCACCACCCGGCTCTAATTACCACCAGCTGATAATTCGGTCGCTCCATTATTGTGACAGGGATGCTGTCCTTTGCGAAACCCGGAAACTAGCTGAGATAAAAGTAGACCATGTCATGCTTTTTCTGCATTACACAATAATGGTGCACTTCCAGCATAACTCCTTTCTTGCTGTGAAACTTCACCTTCGGGGGTTAAATCTATGCTACTCGCTCCTCTTCCCAGCACAGCTGCATGTTCTGATGGATGGCACCACATATTTCTTTGACACTCCACAAGCAACATGGGAATGGCTAGAAACTTCTGGACTTCGAAAACCCCAGGGAGATCCAGCAGACAATGATGTAAATCACTCCTCAACCAAAAATCACAGCCAAAGAAGCACACCTGGCCCACGCTGTACTCCGAACTCAGGGCTGCCCCTGACCTGGAGCAAATAATAGTAGAGCGCCGCCCTGCAATACAACATGCCACTACACTCACTGAGGCTAAACAGCAGTCCAGTCCAAAAGATGACACACCCCGATCCTCAAGTGATGAGAGCTTCATGTTCACTTGGCCCTCCTGACTGGAATCAATTGTACTGCCAAAAGTAACCCCACAAACATCGAACAACATCATATAGTCCAGACTATCTGGATGGTACCACAATGTAATTTGCGCTATCATAAGATCTTGTTAATGAATGTGTAATTATCATTCCTTTCTTTGTAGGTTCCTGTACACAAAAGGTTGTGCATCACTCTGAAAACACGCTGGGCTTTATCAATGTAGTGCTCATACAATATTTTCTATTGTTAATGTGCACTGAAAAACTCCTGTTCTGGCATACATGGCCTATTTACAAATGGGGTTAATGTGGACATAATTGAGACACCCTCTTACCCAAACCTCAAACAACTTCACTTTTCCTTAACATAGCTTGTTATAGAAAGTTGGGCAGACACATGTTCCGTGCGCTGCACCAGTGGTATTTTCTGCCTTCTAACTTGCCTTCCGTTATATTTGAAATGTTATATATATATATGGTATTACATATTCTACATCCTATGGATATCCCCCCACTTATCCTACTAGTGGCCCCAACCCACTTGATTCTTTGTTTGCGACATATGCAATCCCTGGTCACCACATACATTATAGACACTATGATGCACACTAAAGTGATAACCTGGAATGTGCTTAGTATACACACCCATGCTCACCGATATGCTATCTATTCATATCTCAAACGTCAATCTACACACATAGAGCCACTCCAGCAGTCCCATCTGATGCTCCTGTAAGCTACTAGACTGCAGAGGCACTGGCAAGGGCAGACATTTGCATCCAGTTCTCCTCCTATGCTTGTCGGGTGCTTATCTAGGTCTAACAGGAGTCCCCTTTGTAGCAGAAAAAGTGGTGACTGACCTGTAGGGATGATATGTACTAGGTAAGGGCAGACTAGATGGCCATCATCCGCTTCTAGGCAATATCTACACCTTGAACACTGACCAGACGTCCTTCTTACGTACATTATAAGTGGTTCTGTCCAGTTGGAATGGACTCCCCAGGCTCCTGGGAGGAGACTTCAGCAGTGTCCTGGATGTTGAACTGAACCAATCATTTCCACCCTTATCTCGCACTGCTGCTACATCTAACTCGCAGGCACTAAAGGATTTGCTACAGAACTTGCATCTTACAGACATATGGTGCACTTGAAACACCACTGTTCGGGTTTACATCTTGTACTCAGCGCCCCACCTCCTTCATGTTAAAATAGATAGTCAGCACACTAGACTTAATCCCAACTGTCACATGCATCGACTACCTGGGACAAACCCACTCAGACCACAATCCCCAATATCTTGTACTCACATGGGTCACAGGAGGTCCCCGTACCCCCACTTGGCGGTTGCAACCTACAGCATTAGAAGACTCATCATTCTTATCCTCAGTTGGCTCAGCCATGAATAACTGTTTTGAGCTTAATGCTGACACTGTACATGCATAATACACAGAATGGGATGCTTTCAAAGTAACCCTGTGGGGCCATTGTATAGGCATCAGTTGGAACCTGCATTGCGGCCTAGATTGGGACATATCTCACGTTGAGAGCAAACTCCTACATCTCAAAACTGAGGTGGCACGAGACCGGCACAGCAAACCCTTACTGCATCCACTCAGGGTGAGCACTTGTCTCTCCTAGAGTGGTTAAGGTTCCTTCACTATGCTGCTCACTCAGCAAAAATGCACACAGCAGCGGGTGAAGCCGGTACCCTTCTTGCCTGACTGATACGGCAAAAACAACAGAACCAGCCAATCATAGAGTTGCGGTCAGCTGGGGACACCCTGCTCTACATACAGCATGAGATACTCGAAGAATTGGTCCAACAATATAGTTTATTACACCAATCAGCAACTGTTGCTACTCTGAAGGATATTGCCACCTTCCTTGCCATGGTACAATTGCCTTGCATCACACTTGAACAGAAAATGGAATTAGGAGATCCAATCACACCGTTTGAAATACAGGAAGCTATAAGCACCTTGGTCACCTGGAAGACACCAGGTCCTGATGGCCTACCCTCAGGTCCATTAACGGGGCTCTCCAGTGCAATGGACCATTCTTTATCTGTATAGAGATGACCAAGGTCTCATTCCTAGTGGGCGCAAAGAGGAGCAAATGATGGCGCAGTACATATGCATAGCAAGCCTGTCAGCCAGTGGATAAGGTGTCTGCCTTGGTCCATAACGTGGTGGTATTGTATAATGTGGTGTGACTGAGGTTCCTGTGCCTTTTTGTCCCATTCTCACCTAGGTGCTCTAATGAGCGAATTGTATAATAAAAATTGCCCATATGGAAGACCCCCCTCCGCCATTAATGCCTCATGTGTGAGGAGTGCTCCATCCTCGCAGAGAAATCCCACTGTAAGCAATCCTGCTGCATGCCAGGGGCTCAGTTCAGATTTGGTTGTGACCTGTTGTCTCCTCGGTGTGCCCAGCAGAGCCAGCGCAGGCGCGTAAATGAGTGTGTATTTCATTAGATAAAGGCAGCCGCGAAAGCAGCGGTATGCCAATTGCAAAAATGTGGGCTTGGCTATTGATGTCTTAGTAGAAGGATGGAATAAATGTAGGATGTCAGCAAGTTCCCAAGCGGGCAGTGTAATGGAGGTGTCTGATAATTGCGGGGCTGCAAGCCTATGCGATTCCCATTATAGTTGGGGTGATAAATAATAGTGTTCAAAGTTATACATGTCGTATTTACAAGTATTTTCTGATTATTTTTTTTGTGATTATGTATTTGATGTTTTTGTGGTATTTTACTTTTTTTAAAAATTTTATTTATTTAAAATTAACCAATTATAGCAAAAGTATCAATTTTTGGAATTAAAGGGGTTACTTAAGTTCATTTCTTTCAGCAGATATATGAATAGGGCGTGCTGTGGCGGCAGTTCACCACGATCGACGTAGCAGTGAAAGTGGCATCACCTTCACTTTTGTCCCAGGTGACATCACAGAAAGGGACCTGATCTGTCTCATGGTGATCTCAAAGAAAGTGACATTACATGCGGATTGCCATGATGAGAGGATTGCCAAGATGATTTCAAAGGAAGTGACATCATCGAATGTGATATAACTTATAATACGTTTACAATGAACAAAATAAACAAAAAAACTCATCAAAAACATATATGTGGTATTCTAAAAATCAAGCATAAATGAAATAGGGTAATACCATGATTTGACAAAGAGTGCAGTTATGATAGGCCAGAATCCTGTACTGTTGAAGCAACCACTGTATCCGAGGAACAGTCATTATATGTCATGAATGCAGCCATGACGGGCCAGTCGGACTGCTGCCACTGCCGGGTACAGTTTCAGACATAAAGTAATGACATCATTTACTTATGGTGCTTGTTGCTCAGCCATTAACTGAATGTTGCAGCGCGTTGTGCCTGTTTGTACCATCAAGGATCCTTTTACGTCATGTGCGCTTGTTAAGCCATGCCTACGTGTTACATTGTTACACAAACCCTGTTTGTTTGGATACTTCAGTAATAATAGTTATGTACAAACCCAAGCTCTCAGGGTTGTGAGCGCACTTCTTAGGGATTGTGAGCTTGGTGTCTGTGTAATATGTGACTACATTACTCTGCCTTTTGTTTAACAGTGTACATATTATTGTAGTGGAACTTGTTCAATGTTGTGAATGCATTCTGTCATCTGTATGGGTTTTTATTGCTTTCTGCTTTAGTTCTTTAGTACCTGTGAATTCTAGGTTCCATGTGACATCAGTGCCCTCGGGTTCTGGAGCCTGGTGTGAAGGCAGTTGGAGGTTGGCTCTGGACCTGTGAGGGTGCTCATGTCTGTCGTGGATCCATCAATAAATCTACATCTCTAAACTTACACTGGAGTGTGAGTGGAGTCTCTTCCTTCCTTCCTTGTTCCCGCCATACCACATTTTGGTACCAGGAGTGGGGTAAGCTTTGATTTGGATCCACCGACCTACTCGACGCGTATTCATAGGCGATTTCCTGTGTTTCTCATTTCTTGGCAAAATCAACATCAACGTCGTCTTACTGGTCCCTTCTGTTCCTCATTTTGACAAGGTGAGCCTTATTTTTAAAGAAAGAACAGCATTTACGCTCGAGCGTATTCCGGAGATCTCGGCGCGTGAGGCATTCTATGCGCGAGTCGAGCGCACTTCAAAAGAAATCCTGTTAGACACTTGTGTTGCTCAGCAACAACGGCGTGCACTCGGGCGCATAAAAAAAAAATCTCAATTTGTGACGCGTGCGAGCGTGCCCACGCCTATTTGACGCTCGCGTTGCCCAGCAACCAGAACTTGGAGTCGTGTTGTTTTTTTCTTTTGCATAAGTTTTTTTTTTCCGGAGACGCTTGGGTTTCCTAGCAACCTCCTATGCCCAAAGCGTCTGATTTACCAACAGTTCTGTGTTTGCAGACTTTGACAATTAATTCCGGCATACACGCGGAACAACGCAAGGAAGTGTTTCCAATTTAAAAAAAAAAATTGAATATTTCTAAAGAGAGAAAAGCATTAAGAAACATATATTTATTTTCCACGTGGAAGGAATTTATTTGAAGATTCGTGAAATTTTATATATTTTTTTTTTTTTTTTTTTATCGTGCAAATTAAGCGTCCTTATTTCCAAGAGTATGTCAACGAGCAAACTGGTAGTGCAACCACCTCCTTTTCTACAAAAAGCTGGGAGGCCAGAAATAAAGTGGAATGAATGGCTTAGAATTTTCAAAAATTATCTATCAGCGATAGATGATATGAGATACCCACCAACTAGAAAACTGGCTCTTCTTTTTAACCATCTTGGAACTGCTGGTCAACGTGTGTTTGACAACCTGCCAATTATTCCGCCACCCGTGGGTGAGGACATAATTTGGGACGTCTACATTGAAGGAAAGGAGAGAATCAAAAAACAATACTCTGATGACTCAAATGTTCTGCTTGAGAGGTTTAATTTTGCTATGTGCAGACAATCTGCTGATGAGTCTGTTGATGAATACTTGGCTAACTTACGGGTGCTTGCAGCAAGGTGTGATTTTGGCAACATAGTGGATATGTATTTAAGAGACCAATTTGTTTTTCATTGTCATTCAAAGAAAACATCCTTAGATGAAGTTGTGGATTTAGCGAAGGCTATCGAGAGATCTATTCTTACATCTAGAGTAGTGAGTGGACAGGGAGTAGTGTGTGTGCAAAATGAACAAATGAATGTTGGACAGATAAGTGAAGAACCAGGAGTAAATTATGTTACAGAAAAATCGTTTAAACAAAAGAAAGCTCTTCCAGTTAGGCATTGTTACCGATGTGGTTCCCATAATCACATTGGTAACAACCCTGCCTGTCCCGCAACGCGAAAAAGATGTTTGAAGTGTCAAAAAATAGGTCACTTTCAAGCAGTCTGTAGACAGACAGGCTATAATGTTAATTCCGGGAACAAGGTGAGAATCAGCAATGTGTACATGCCTGACACTGATGAATTAGCCCATTGTTCAGGCAGACTTTCTAACATGATTCTCACAGTCAACTTTCCAAGCGATAATAATATAAGTTGTGACATGGGACATTTCAAGGGTCCATTTTGTGAAGCCGTAATAGACTCTAAGGAAGTGCTGGTTATGGCTGATTCTGGAGCACCAGTTACTATTTTAGGTGACAAAACTTTCTTTCATTTGTGGGAAGGTAAACAAAGATTGGGATGTGCAGACATTGCACCTAAAGCGTTTGGGGATCAAGCTATTGATTTGTTGGGATTTTTTCATGCTTCTTTAGAGATTTTAGGAAGAACGGTGTTTACAAAAATTTATGTAGCTGTGAAAGGGAGGAACATAGTGGGGTGGAAAGACCTAGGACTTTTGGGAATTGTGTTATGCCCTGGTCAAGAGAATCCCATTATCTTAGGTCAGAAGTTACATTACAGTGAAGGTAATTCGGTCTTACATATCACACCCAACAAGGGAGTTCCAGAACACTTTACTTTGAAGTTCCCAGAGATCTTTTCTGACAAAGTGGGTACGGTTAAGGGGTTTGAACACACCATTAGACTCAAAGATTGAGCTATCCCAGTTTCACATAAGGTCAGACCAGTTCCTTTATCTATCAGAAAACAACTCAAAGCATTGCTTGATAAATTAGTTTCAGACAATATCATTGCTCCTACAAATGCCTCAGAGTGGGTTTCTCCCATTGTCGTTACGAAGAAAAAAAATGGTGACCTTAGGCTATGTGTTGATTTGAGATCACTTAATAAGAACATCCTGGTAGATTGCATCCTCTACCCCACATACAGGAACTTGTAACAACATTGGGTAATTATAAATTCTTTTCTACCATAGACTTGCATTCAGCTTACCACCAAATTCCCCTTAGTGAAGACTCCCAAGATTTGACTACGTTCATCACCCCTTATGGAGCTTTTAAGTTTCTAAGATTACCTTTTGGCTTAGCTTCAGCTGCTAGCATATTTCAGAAAATGATGGATACATTACTTGGTCAAATAACAAATGTTTGTGCATTTCAGGATGGTATTTTAATACACACCGAAACCATTGAAAAGCACGAAGAAATATTAGATAAAGTGTTAAGAATCCTTCAGAGTTGTGGTTTGACCATTAAAACCGAGAAATGTAAATTCCTAGTTGACAGTGTGGACTATCTTGGTCATTCTATTTCAGCTGAGGGTATTAAACCCAAAATGTGTAATTTGGAAGCCATAAAGAAGGCTCCTCCTCCGTCCAACAAAGATGAACTACGTTCCTTTCTTGGGCTCTGTGAGTATTATTCGAGGTTCATGTCTGGTTTTGCTCTATTGGTACAACCCCTTAGATCACTATTAAAAAAGGGTAGTAAATATGTTTGGGACAAACAGCTAGATGATTCCTTTGAGCACATCAAACAAGTGGTGTTGTCTGCACCCACATTGAAATCTTTCATCCCTACTGCTACGTCATTTATTACAGTGGATGCTAGCCTTGAGGGACTAGGAGTGGTGTTTGGGCAATGGCTTAACGGCCAAGAACATACAGATTCATTCGCTTCCAGAACACTTTCTCATGCTGAAAGCAACTACAGCACTATTGAGAGGGAAGCCCTGGCTTGTGTCTGGGCGGTCAAAAAGTTTAGAACATACATATGGGGAACCCATTTTGAGATTTACACTGATCACAAACCACTAGTGTATTTAATGAGTGGTAATGGTCTAAGTAAATCTTCTGCCCGGCTGGTAAGATTGTTATCCAAATTACAAGAGTATAACCTTGAGGTGAAATATGTACAAGGTGGGAAAAATGTAAGAGCAGATTGTTTATCCAGACTTCCCCTACCACACTCTACTGACTCAAATGACGACCAAGACACAGAATGTGTAGTGGGGGCTTTAGATCTTGTCGCTGCATCTGATGGTTTGTTTACACAGGAGAAATGGAAATTAGCAATGTCTAATGATAACTTACTATCTCAGGTTTTACATTACATTAGACATGGTTGGCCTAATTATAAAAAATACTGTGGTGAAATGAATACATACAAACAGATAGCCATGAATTATCCTGCGAAAATGGATTCTGTATGAGAGGTTCTGCCTGTGTTCCACCTAGTGTATTGAGATCAAAATTGATTAAAATTGCACATGAGGGTCACCTGGGTGTTTCTGCCACTTGTAAGACTTTAAAAGAAAAATATTGGTGGCCCAACATTGATAAACAAGTGGCAGATTTTATTGATACATGCCCAACGTGTGTAGTGTCAGATAAACACTGGAAAAGCAGTGTCAAACCATTATACAGTGTTCCTTTGCCGTGTAAACCGTGGGAAAAAATTGCCATGGATTTTTCTGGACCTTTCCATATGCTGTCAAAAGATATGAGTTATCTAATTGTTGTAATTGACTACTTCTCAAAGTGGATTTATTTTGCATTTGTGGAAAATGCTGATACTGACACTGCAATACAATTCTTGTCAAATTTGTTTATACTGGAGGGTGCTCCGTCGGTGATTGTCACCGATAATGGAATACATTTCACTTCAAAGAAAATGAGAAGTTTCATGGAGAAATTCAATGTCCATCATTTACAGGTAGCCTTATATAGTCCAGCTTCCAATGGCCTGGTAGAAAGAGCCAATAGAATTTTAAAGGAAGGCATCCAAACAGCTTTAGCTATTAATTATAATGTTCATGATTTTCTCAAAGAGAAGGTTTGGGCTTAGTCAAATACTCCTCATTCCACCACAGGAGTTTACCCTTTTGCTCTTCTTAGAGGGAGAGAGTCGAGGTCTAAGCTAGTGCCAGCATGGTTGACTGAATCTTTAAAAAACAAATTAGGCAAATCGGATGTAACATTGAATGATTTGAGAACCCAAGTATTAAGGAAACAACTGAAGCAAAAGGAGAATTATGATACCAGGAACAAGGTTAAGGAAACTGAATTAAATATTCATAATTGGGTGTTAATTAAAAAAACTCAGAGAGTCTCTAAAGGAGAATCTAAATACTCCCTACCTGTCAAAGTTGTGAAAGTAACTAAAGCTTCTGTTTTATTGGATGGCAGAGGGTGGTGGAACAGAAACAGTGTCATTCCTCTTTCTTCCAGACAAGCAGACATTTTCAACGAAGTTTATGTGAACAGAGAGGTAGACATCTCAAGTCAAGCCTTGTTTCATGAGGTGCCAGATACAAATTTGTCCAAGTCAATCCGGGAGGGAAGTAGTGAAGACAGACTACAAGCTCATGCTTCGAATGCCACTGGTGAGAGTGAAGTTTCTACTCAGCTCATCCACGACGAGATGGATGCTTGCGGCAAAGATGTTCCCAGCTCTTCAAGTATGGAAAGTACTCGTGGCAAAACAATCTTAAGATGCCTTCCAAATTTGACGATTTTATTTTGGAATAGTTTTGCATTAAGATTTAGGGGGTTATTCCAACTTTGGAGGAGGTGGTAATCCATCCCAAATGTGACGGATTTACCACCAGCCGTATTACGAGTTCCATAGGATATAATGGACTCGTAATACGGCTGGTGGTATATCCGTCACTTTACCGTCACTTTTGGGACGGATTACCACTTCCTCCAAAGTTGGAATAACCCCCTTAATTTCTTTGCTTAGTTATTGTTGTGAAGGGGGGGAGATGATGTAATATGTGACTACATTACTCTGCCTTTTGTTTAACAGTGTACATATTATTGTAGTGGAACTTGTTCAATGTTGTAAACGCATTCTGTCATCTGTTAAGCTTTTTATTGCTTTCTGCTTTAGATCTTTAGTACCTGTGAATTCAAGGTTCCATGTGACATCAGTGCCCTCGGGTTCTGGAGCCTGGTGTGAAGGCAGTTGGAGGTTGGCTCTGGACCTGTGAGGGTGTTGATGTCTGTCGTGGATCCATCAATAAATCTGCATCTCTAAACTTACACTGGAGTGTGAGTGGAGTCTCTTCCTTCCTTCCTTGTTCCCTCCATACCACAATCTGCTTCAAGATCATATTTTTCATAAAGTTGGGTTGCTTATACTTCTTGCAGGTGTGTGAGTTGCATGTGATTCCATATTCTATGCAGGCGAGGCTCCTCCGCTAGGGCAAAGGAGTGTCGCCCCCCCACCAGCAGCAGCAGCAGCTGCAAACCTTTTACCAAAAAATTATAATAAACTGTTTATTATCATATTTGGGAAAAGGGGCAGGGACACAGACTGTGACGGGCCCTGAGGGATAGTGCTCAGCACTCCTCCTCACTGCGCATGTAAGTTTGGCCGACCGTCTCAGGCCAGTCAAACACACATAGGCAGTCTGCTTTCTCCAGCCCGACACAGTGTTGCCAGGCTGGAGAGAGCATGCACAGGCTCCCAGTCTGCCTGGGAGCACCATCCCAGCCAATCCTGACGCTGTTCTGAGCAGCATCAGCATTGGCTACAGGGCAGGCTGGGAGTCTGTGCCTGCAGCCTGTCTGGAGGGGAGAGATGCAGCGCGGTAACTGTGGTGGCGGCAGCAGCGATTTAGGTAAGATTTTTTTATTATTATTAATCCCCTCCCACCTGTGTGCCACCCCACCCCTCATTTTCACCACGAGGCGTTCTTGTGTCTATGTAGAGATATCCTGCCTAGTCCCTGTTGCAGCCCTCCACCCATTCTCCACAGGATATGGTTGTGTCTTCATCTTGTGTGTTCACTTCTGAACTACACCTCTGCATTGTTTTTCAGTCTATTTCTGGATGCCTCATCTGGAGTACTGTTGCCGGTTCTGGAAACCTAATTGCTACTATTGAGGGGTGCTTGAAATCTTATCTGAAATGTTTGTTCAGTTCTCAGTATGAATGATCCACCTGGAGTACAGCAACCATTTTTTAAGTCTTAACGGTAGATGCTTCTAGCTGTGGATGCCACTTCTTGAATAATGTCGCCAATTTAGTCGATCCCCTGTAACATGTTGTATAGAAATCTATGGGCCTTTTTGGGAGTATTGTGATCCTTTCTAAGTGTTGTGTGTGGTCTGGAGTCCACCATAGACATGTTTTGCCCAGGTCTGAAGGCCACATCTTGTGTAGTTTTCTCCTTCTATAAGCCAGCTGAGGCAAGTTTTGTTCAGTTCTTGCAGTTACAGCTCAAGTGTCCTTGAGATGTGTTTGCTGATTATCTGAGATTGTGTGTGTGGTACTGTTGATGGGTGAGTGGGTGAGTATGAGTGAATTAATCCATCAGTAAATAGATGGAGGGGAAATGGATGGGTGAGTTGGTGTTTTGTGAATGACAGGCAACAAGACTTTGGGAAAGAAGATGGATGGTTGAGTGAATACAGAAGAATGAGTGGGTGGGTAGATTGGATGTGGGAGTGGATGTGCGAATATAAAAGTGAATGGATGAATGAGTTATTAGGATGGTAAGTGGGTGCGTATAAGTATGTTGTGGATGCCTGAAATGCGGCAAGAAATTGTTTTTATAGATAGGCTTGCATGTATGTGGGGGATGGCTGAATGGGTAGATGAATGAGAATGGATGAGTGAGAAAGTGAATGAATGGAGGGGTAAGTTAGTTGGATGGCAGCATGAACAGATGTTGGCATGAATAGGTGAGTGAACGTATGGATTCATGGGTGACTGAATGGTTAGACGAGTGAGTGAATTGGTGGATAAAAGGGAGGGTGTTTGAATTCTGAATATATATATCTCTGAATGAATGTAGTATTTGCGTGAACAAATAATTGATAGGTAGATGAGTGGAGAATGTGTGTGAAAGATAAACATGTAAGGATGGGCAATAAGGCCCATATTTATACTTTTTGACGTAAACCTGCGTTAGCGTAGGTTTGCGTAAAAAAGTATAGCGCCATTCCAGGATGCCAGCCAGGTGCCATATTTAAGGAATGGCACAAGCCGGCGCTAAGCCCCGGTTAGCGCCAAAATACATTACGTTAACCGGGTAGGGGAGGCGTAGGGAAGACTTGAGGTTATGTGGGAAAGAATGGCCCTAGTCAGGGTAGAGTAAAAAAAAATTACTCTAACCTAACTAGCGTCATTTTTTTGACGCACAACCCCCATGAACATGACTCCTGTCTTAGTGAACACAGGAGTCATGCCCCTCATCCCAATGGCCATGCCCAAGTGACGTATGTCCCCTGGGCATGGCCATTGGGCATAGTGCCATTTAGGGGGGCCCAAGTTAAGCCCCCGTATGGCACTTTGCAAAAAAAAATAAAAAATACTTACCTGTACTTACCTGGGATGGGTCCCCCCATCCTTAGGTGTCCTTCAGGTGTGGGTGCGGGTTGGTGGGGGTGTCCCTGGGGGCAGGGAAGGGCACCTGCAGGCTGTTCCCATGGTCTCTTACCATGGAAAAAGGCCCACTGGTCCCCTAACGCCTGCCCTGACCCAGGTGTTAAATAAGGGTGCTAAGCAGGCTTAGCGCCATTATTTAAGGCCCTCCTCCTCCCATACGTGATTTTTGCATGGAAGGATAAATAAGGAGCTAGGGCCTTTGAGTCATTTTTTGCCCGGGAATGCCTATTTTGCATCTCATTGACGCAAGGTAGTTTTCCGCAGGCAAAAAATGACTTTAACTCCAATATTTTGACGCTAGGCATGTCTAGCTTCAAAATATAAATATGGAGATAAGTTTGCAGCGGATTTGCGTAAAAAACAAATGATGCAAATCCGGCCCAAACAGAGTACAAATATGTCCCTAAGTGTGGTTTGACAGTGCTGGAAATCGATGTGTGAAGAGATGGTGATTTGGGTTAGAAAGAATGATAGCCAGTTTGTATGTCTAGTGATGCATTAATAGTCAGTATGCTTGGTTGTGTGTTTGGCCGCCATTAGCAAAACACATGTCTAGAAAAGTGACCCACGTTTGCAACTCTGGACAGTTTTGAACTTGTAAAGGTCTTTTTCAAAGTATGGTAGATTGCATGCTGTTGTGCTTGCTGCAGGCGCTTTTTGTGATAATATTAGGGACATCAAAAGTAAAAACAATTCCACCAGGCTTTAAAATAGTTCAGAACTATCCAAAATAACAGTCACTACACTGACCTGTCATACCAGCCCTTCTGGCACTTCCATATTGCCGAAATAAGTAAAACGATGGATTAAACCCAGATATTTGTGAGAGGGGGTGAATGTTTGACGGGCTCCACATTCCGTCCATCATTTGTGTTTGTTTGCTTTTGTCACCATAAGTGCACTAGGTATGCCTAGATGTGGGCTCCAGGCTTACTGTGCCACAGGATTCAAGCTTACCTGGTTGATAACATAAAACTAGTCCCAGCATGCTTGTTTCCGGTCCAGGGAGGACCTGGTTTGGCAGTTCAGGCTGGACTGTTCCCATAGGGGACAAGGTCAAGACTGATTTGTACATGGCTGTGTCCAAACTAGGGTGGGGTGGTGAGCAAAAAAACAATGGATTAAACCCAGATCTTTGTGATGGGGATGAATGTCTGCATTGCTTAGCATTCCGTCTATCATCTGTTCTTTTCGCATTTGTCGCCCCAGGTGGGAAGGGTATGCCTAGATGTGGGTCCCATGCTTACTACACCAGTGGATTCAAGCTAGTGTGGCTGATAAAGGGTGATACCCTGAAACCGGTCCTAGGATGCTTGTTTACGGTCCAGGAAGGACCTGTCTTGGCAGTTCGGGCTGGACTGTTCCCCTGGGGAACAGGGTCAAGACTGATTTCTAGATGGCTGGGTCCAAACTGGGGTGGTGTGGTGAGCAAAAAAACGATGGATTAAAACCATATCTTTGTGACTGGGGGTCTGCATTGTTCAGCATTCTGTCCCTCATCTGTTCTTTTTGTGTCTGTGAATATGCAAGTCATTCTTTTAAAATAGTATTACACACAGTGTGACATAGGCTGCTGCAAAATGTGTGAAGAGATTTTGGGAGCAAAGTTGCTGTGCTGCTTTAAGTCAAAGATTGAGAGTGAAACAGAGCACACTAATAAGATAAAGGGCTGTTTTTCTCTCACTTAGCACTGCCACATTCTAGGCTGCTTTGAGCCAGTGCACAAACCCTTGCACATGCATATGTTTTGTGGTGGAAGGTCACCCTTCCAACACAAAAAACAATGCTTTAATACTTTGCCTACTTGTGTGTGCTGTACAATGCAGCTTACATGCACAGCTGAAAAATGTGGAGATTTTTTAAAGTTGTGCTCTGTTACTCCTGCCGCAAGAAGAACATTTTAAAGTCCAGATTCCTGTCTACCATTGATGCAAACTAGTGCAGTGCTCTACTTTTAGCATCTTTGCAGCACAAATTATGATTTGCATCGGAAAGTAGATCCCAACACAATTTAAACTGGGTTTGCTTCACATTTGTGATGCAAACCCAGTATAAAGTGTTGTGAAATTTATGCATTAGTATAAAACAAGCCCCATATAAGTATATTTTTAGTAGAACACAGTCAGACTGCACCTAATTCAAACCTATTTTTTTAAATATGGTTTTATACGCAATAATAGGCTTTTGAATGTATAAATCAGAACTCAAAATTAAAGACAGGCTAAGTAGCTTTGCCTGTGCTTATTAACCTGTTTTTTTAAATGTATGTATGTATGTATGTAGGGGTTCTTGTTATAAAGTCGAACGCAGATTGATTCGCAAGTCAGACTTTATTACCATCTCTAATACTTCAATTGTCTCTTCCATCACATCGTTCCGTCCTGGCACCTCAACCGCCCGCTCCTCATCTCTCCACACAACATTCCGAACCCTCTAACATTGGACTAAAAAGGGGGGGGAAAACAACGGAAACTACCATTCCTATTGCATTGTAAATTCCAACATATTACCTTATTAAGAAGATGTTACCTAACTTAATTTATGATAATTGTACTAATTAAATGTAATAAAATGTTTTTATGTTACATCTACAATATAAGTAATTATACCAACTATATTACAACACATCTCATACAGCACAGACCTTGCTGGAAAGCAATGGAACACTGAACTTAAGAATAAAGTGTCATGCATAAACAATTGTGGATCTAGAATGTGGCACTGATTACGAAGCTAATCCACCACCCTTCTGACTGAAGGGACAGCACACACACACAGAGGGGTATATTTGCTAAGATTTTGTGCCTTGTTTGTATCATAAACGTTACACAAATCAACAAAAAATCATTTGTTCTAGAAATTCACTTAAAAGTAACACAAATCAGTGGATAGCGCTGCTTTGCACTATTTAGCACCAACAAGGCATTCCCATGCAACTACCCATGGGTTTTGACACAAATCCTTATCTACCAAAAGAGTAGATGGAGTTTTGCATCACAAATAACAATAATGCCCATTTCAAATATGCGCTATCTAGAAGTGTTTTTACTTCGTCTTTCTTTTCTGACCTTGCATGTGTGCTGTACTGTATAGCAGACTGCAAAGAGGTAAAAGTTATAAAGTTAATCTAAGCATAGTATTAGGTACTGGAAGGGTGTCCTTCCAGTAAAAAACCTATGCTAGAATCACGCAGGCACCCTTACCCTATGGTGCAAAGGTGTGTACATTGCGTACAGCTGCCTGAATGGGCGCCGGCGGTAGGGAGATGAGAGTGCCATACTTCTGTAAATATGGCACTCTCTTGCTCTCTCCTTCTCACACAACGCAGCACAGCATTTTTGGCTACTGCGCTCATTGCTTGAAA
The DNA here is from genome assembly GCF_031143425.1 of Pleurodeles waltl. Lineage (NCBI taxonomy): Eukaryota > Metazoa > Chordata > Amphibia > Caudata > Salamandridae > Pleurodeles > Pleurodeles waltl. The sequence goes on from NC_090439.1 coordinate 5,217,916, forward strand.
AGTTAGTACATCTGGGTCAGAGATTGGTAACTGCCATATTTGGTGTCACCCCAGGATAAAACGGTTTAGGCAGAAGAGAGCGAGAGATGAGACAAAAACACTGGATTTGATTCCACCAGTCTAGTGTTGTCGGTGTGCATCAAATCTCCTCACATTCATTCTTCTTCCTCCAGACCATTATAGTGACTTCTCACGAATATGATTCTTAAAGGACAGATTACATATATTTAGCTGATGCAACAATATACAAGCTTGTTTGCAAATCACTCAATAACAACTTACTTGATGCTTCAATAATAGGGCATTTGACGACGTCATAGACTTCTCAAAAAACTCCCCAGTGTCAGGAACACCTGCAGAAAACACACTTGTAGCAGATCAATGGACTCGAAGAAATACAATAAAGCAAAGGACTCTCAAAAATACGGAAAAAAGGAATGGAACAAGGAAGGGGCGAGGGGAGAGGTATATACAACAAATGTAAAAGTGGGTGATAATGTGGGACAATATATCTGGTGATGTGGAACCCTACAACAAAAGAAGTTTCCAGGTAAGTTCTTTCCCCTAACTGACTCTCTTAAACTTAACCCAGAAGTCCTGACCCTGCTCCGTCCTTTCCACTATTGGTCTGCCACCTGTCTCTGACCTGACCCCTTCTAGAGTATCCTAGCTAAGTGGTGACCAGAGAAACATCAATAATAATCCTAACCAATCATATAACACCTAAAACTTGATCTAATAAGAAAATACCATCACTCTCAAGAAAGTTAGTTCATTTTTATTCCCTATTAGTTACAATTCTAATCAAAACCTTTATTCGATTAATTCATGGTTAATCAAACTTTATTAGCATCATGAGCAATAATTCATCAAGACTTTATTAATAAGCAGAAACAACATCAATCTAAGATGGCAAATTCATGATCATTGATTAGTTCAGCAATGCGAACCAGTCAGTCAAAAGTCAAAGTCACCATTTAGTCGCCCTTGTCAGCCTACCTATCTCAGATTAGCATCAGCATGTGGGTCTTCATGCGAAAATAATTTAGTTAAAAATCATTAATGTGGAAAAATCTCTAACTAAGAGAAAAACATTCTAAGCAGCGCAGTTGGTACTTAGAAGGAAAAAAGCACACATTAGTCGGTCAATCATTTATAGCTACCTATCCAAGATAGATCAGCAACGAGTCAGTCTTCATCTCCAGGTCATCAGTCATCAGCAAGGATCAGGCTCACAGGGAGCAAGCCTAAATTTCAGCACGTCGGACAGCATCTCCTGACGTCATCAACTTTCGCCTCACCACTCTCTTTTCCTTTCTCGTGTCATGACTTTTTATTAGGGTTTCTCAGTCCGTCCCACAATTTGCTAATTGGTCAACCTTATCAGGGGTTATGACTCTAACCTATAGTTCTTTGTTTACCAATTGTCTGCGTCTGTACAAGCATCAAGTTCCATCAATATGAATGGTCCCTCCATTGATGAGTACATCATCCGGCACTTCAGGTAACAAAATTGTTGCTTACTGTCTCTTAGTCAGTGCCTCAATTGTTCAGATCCTGGGAAAGTACATTTATCCTACTGTACACATAATTGTATCAATTTGCTCTGATCGTCTCCTGTCTGCTGGTAAATTTGCAGAAAATTCTAGCAGAGCTCATCTCTGAACTCTGTACAGTGTAAGGTCTTTTTCTCCAGTTTCATTCCTCTGCAGCTCATCGCATCTCCAAGTTTAAGCAAGCAAGGTCCAGTGCCGACCAGGCCTCTAGTTCGGCTAAGTTAAGGATATGACCCATCATAAAACATAGGTTATATCATCAGTTATGGCATATTATAACATATTTCATACAAATTTCAGGTTATTTTAGTAATGTTAACACAGATGGTGACCACTCCCCGTGGGCACATTTTGCACATTACACATTATTTTCATTTATTAGTTTCAAATGTCATTTTCTCATTACTATGTATACGCAAATCATTAGAATATTCTCATATTAGCATATTTGCTGCAACAAAAGGAATGCCGTCCATCAGCTGTTGAGATTAATTAAATGATTGCCTGACTTATTGTTCTCAGCAAGTAACAATATGCAGAAGGGGTATGTCTAGAGGTACACTTCACTGAGGGGGCTCTACAAAGACGAAGCATGTCTGGAGTTGCTACTCTTCCTATATAGTAGGTATGTGTCCTATATTTCTTTTAGGGTAGGGCTAAGATTGATTGGCATGTGGTTGGTTCCTGTCTGTTGTGTCACAGTAAGAAAAAAAGATGGACTGCAGTACAGCCCAGAGTGATCACCAGTGGTGTATATTCATCCAAGTGCCCTACTCATCATTTTGTTTTACTCAGTGAGTAACCATAATCGGACCAGTCTGCCTAGACAATGGCCCATCAGTGCCAAAGGACTCTAGCGGCACAACACTATTAAGTGATAACTTAATAAAGAGTGGAAAAATCCTAGAGGCTGCTTTTATCCCCATAGATAAGGGCAGTGCTTAATTTGTGCTTGTTTCCGGTGCACTTATTTTTGCGGGCCGATGCTTATTCTTCTGCCTCAAGCATTTTCTGTGAGCAAAAGACACATAAGGGAAAGACGGAGGAAGGGAAAAATGAAAAAGCGTCACAAAGGGAGAAAATAGAAAGCTGCAGAAGTGAGCTGAAGGGGCAGGGAATGGCTTTATATGGATTGAAGAGTCCCGAGATGGATTCAGGATTACGCCGCCTCAGTATTCTGTGTTCTCACATTTAATTGCAGCAGCCACATGTTTAAGAGGTGGGATTTGGGCACTGGCACCTTTTTATTTACAAATTAAACACTGCATAGGGGCCATGACTTGGAAGCTTGGATTAAACTGCAGTTTTATGTCTTGCCTAGATGGATCATAAACTGTCTCTTTGAAACATATTTTTAGCTTACAGTGGGCATTGAGCAAGCCACTTACCTACCCTTGGTTGGCTTCATTGTCATTCTCTTTTCCTTGCTTCTTCCTCTTTATATATTTGTCCCTCCTCTGGAGCGTGGCTGCATTACACGTGGCCTTCACCTGCATATTTTTAGGCTGTACTTTTTGTATTTGTATGTAATCACTCCACAATAGTGTGTCTTTTTGTGCAGTCTCTCTGGTATAATTGATACCCTTCTGTTTTTCTCCTACCCACTGATCATCCAGTGTCCATCTGTTTGCTACCAGCACCCACTCCTACCTTTTATTGTCCATGTTGCCTCTAGACCCCCATACCCTCTGTGTTGCCCTCTGTGGTGCCTCATGCCCTCTCTTTCCATCCCTCTGTGTCACTTCCCGCCACTCTCTCTCTCTGTTGCCTTCGGCCACTCATCCCAAAATAAACAAAAAAAAAGAACCATGACACTGCCAGCACTGGCTGCATCATAGTGCTTTTTGTCCCCCCCCCTTCCGTCCTTGTTGCCAGCCCACACGTCCTCCTCCTTTTTGCCTCCCAACCCACTAGCAACAAAAAAAGTGCTATGACATGGCCAGGGCTGGCTGCCTGATAGTGCTTTTATAAATGCTTTCAGTCATGCTGCACAGCAGCCACACTGCTTTTCAACATGACTAAACAAAATTGACAGAGCCAATAGCTCTCTTGTCGGGGCATTTTCTCAGAACATCAGCTGTTTTACAGTTGCTTCAGAACATGTGTCCACTCATGCTGTGTACCATATGCTGCAGAGAATATAGAAGGCATAAAATGGGCATGTCTTCCAAAATTAGATCATTGAAAAGAGTCGATCAGGATGCGTAGCAGGATTAAACTCCATACAGAAATGCAATTTTAGGGATGATTTGGAAGAGTATCAAGAAATGCAAATAAGCAAACAGGAATCATTTTCAAACCACCAGGGTTGCGATGATGACTTGTTTTTAAAAGAGCACTTTCAGATAATATCTCAGAATTTGCAGCTATGTACAATGCATAGTCACTATGGAGAAGTGTGGCTCAATGGTTAGAGCGGCAGACCCTGAAGCAGAGATCTGGCTCAAGACCAGGGTTCAAGTCCCACTTCGGCAGGTCTTGGGCTCAATTCCCCTTGACCAGATAATTCTCGCCTCGGTGCCTAATCTAATTCATGGGTCCCACTCTGCAACTATGGGCAATAGCTTGCTTAATCTCCACAACGGCCCCAACAGCGCTTGGATGCCTGGCTTCACCCTGGGGGTGCTCAGGAGTGGGCCCCTCACAGGGAAAAGCCAGGAGGGGTTCCATAGTGGTATGAGTACAGCGCCTTGAGACCCTAACGGGTGAGTAGTGCGCTATACAAGTGCTAATTTACCTTTTACCTTTACTATCACCCCATTAAACAAGACATTTTATTTACTTGAACAGGAGGAATGTCTGAGCCAGGACCACTCATATTTTAACCTGTTATCTTCCTATGGAGTTGCTATACATACTTAAACCCACCAAGCTGAAAGCAGATAATACTACTTTAAGTTCTTGTTTTTATGTTGTGTGTACCTGTAAAGCACACTTTCACCACTAGGGTATCCTGGTGCTGATCAGGTGTGTGCCAAGCCCTGCCTATGGCTGGTTGATTAATTGAAAAGCCAGGTCTTCAGCTTCTTGCAGATTTCAAGAAAGGAAGAGGAAACAGGGGAGCTCCCTGAATTGTGGTGTGATGTGAGTTCTGTGTAGGAGGTTGAGGATGAGACTGTCAGCCAATTTCTGGATGGTTTGTAGTCTTCTAGTTCAGTGGTTCTTAACCTTTTGACTTCTGCAGACCCCTTCTTAACCATTACTGGAACGTTAGGGATCCCCACTGAATAGTTCTTGGAATCTGAGGACCCCACTGAGTAATTACTAGAAACAGGTGCCCAGCCTAAGCATTTTTGAAAATTTGAAGAGCAAAACAATAAATAATATAGAAATAAGTATATAAATAGATACACAAATAATAAAATATACAACAAACTAAAATTTTAGTTTTAGTGGGAAAGTTGTAGCTTTTCTAAATTCAACAGAGGCATTTATCATCCATGCTATACTCTTTGGTGTGTTTGTACTGCTTCCATGAATGAATCTGACGATACTAACTTAATTTTAGCCTCCAGTTTCAAATTCCTTCATTTACAAAATGTTTTAAAATTGTAATTTGTACATTGTGCTGCTTTATTTACATACACTTTATTAATATGTTAATATTTAATTTTTCAAAGCAGTCACTGGACCTCTGAGTAGGCTTTGTGGACCCACAAGGGTGCCTGGACAACAGGTTAAGAATCGCTATTCTAGTGAGTTTTCTGTATCTGCTGGTGATAGTGCTTTAGAGCCGATTCGAATATGTATTTATCTGTGGTGTCTTGCCTTGTTCTCCTTTCCTGCCCCAGTTGCTTGCAGTGGCATTTTGGTAACCTGAGTTCCTCTGTGTACCAGCTGGCTTGTGGTCAGGCTCTTGCTTTTTGGTTGCAATTGAGCCAGGGTATCTGCCGGCTTATGCTGTGACCCAGCTTCTGAAGTTCTTGATGGCTTTCAGTAAGTTGCTGGTGTGCTTGGGCGGGTGTTCAGAGAGGGCAGAAGCACACTTTTCCTCTTTGATGCTTTTATAGTGCTGTGTAGCCATTTTAGTTATAGCTCCATGCACGTTATTTTAACATATTAGGCCTGCCGCTGTGCACTTTAACCTAGATACATTTTATTTGGCTTCGTTTTATTATTGTTACAATAGCCACTTTAACAGTCTTGTTTTATTTCTTTCTGTATAACTGTTTTTGCTGAGGCATACACTCTGTTCTCAAACAAGACATTCTTGCTCACTCTGTGCTTCTTCCAAGGCTGCAGTAAGATCGGTTTTCGGTGAACGTGGTACAAGTTTTGTCTCTGACATTCATAGAAAAACACACATCCTTACGTAGGGACATTTTCTCAGAACATCAGCTGTTTTATTATAAAAACCACTTTCCTGTCCCTTATACATTAGAGGGAGATTCCAGCCAGAGAACCACGATTGTATGCTGATTGCTGAACGCTTTGCTACAGCTGCTTATGCAGACTTCAGGCCTTTGCTCAGGTATGGAGGATGATGTCTTCCCAGGGGTACCTGAAGGGCAGAATTAGAGCTTAACATGCTGTGCTCTATTATAGCCTAGGTAGGAATGAGTCTATTGACTCTAGTGGCAATATGGTAGCATTATTTCTATGCTTTACTCTCCTTGTCACCATTTTAATCTTGTCATGCTGTATCGTCCTGGTTATTGCAGCCCATGCTTTGCTATCTAAGATGCAGTCGCTTCATTAAAATCTTATTGAAACATATACTGCCTCTGTTTTGTCATTGTGTATGTGAGACTAATGTAACTGAGAGAAACGGATGAGACCTTAGTGACCATGGTTTCCCTGAGAAATCAATTATGTCATGCGCTCGGCTGCCCAATCATTCCTGCCCTTTGGTGGAGTTACCATCAGTGGATAACTTTGCCACAGTTTCCTCAATTATATCAAGTAACTTGAAAGGAAAAACGGTCGCATTAGCAGTGCACATGCGGCTGCTGGATGTTCCTCAACAGGATCAAGAACATGAGTTGCCAGAGATTATCGCAGAGACCTACTCTAGTATTGGTTGAGATAGTCTGGGGGCCAGACCAATGAAACCACAATTTCCAGGTAAATCTAATAAAGATTTTACCAAGTAAGCTCCTGAGGGTAATAAGAAATGCTGGGATAAAAAAACAATAAACTCCTAAAAAAGAAAGGGGAGAATATCCCCGTACTGAGCCCCCACAGAATAGATACAATCTCCGAAATAGAGATAATGTAAAAACGCCTGACAGAGATCAATATACTGATACACGCCAATCTCATTCTTTTCAGGACTCATGGGAAAAACGCAGTGAGAGAGGTGGGCGCTCAGAAAGAAGAACAGAGTACGTGAAACCAAGACAGGAATCACAACGCTAAACAGAGGTTTCTGTTAAAAAAGGAAGAGAAACCTCCCCAACAAAAACCCCAATTTAAAAACAGAAAGGTGGCAGCAGTTGCAGTTCGACATGCCACTCAAGAAGAGGGTCCTCTTGAATAAGAGGAAGTGGGCACTAGCGCTGCTAGACAGGACGGCAGAGGCCACAATAGTTTGCCGGAATCTTCTAGAGCATCTGGAGGTGAAAGCAACTGAGGACTTTCTACAAGTAGAAACGGTGGACATGCGTGTCTCCACGCCTGATAGGGTGTACAAAGTAACGCTACAGTTAGAAGGAGAAATTGAACGCACCATAGACGCAATTTATTGGGATCGCGTAGTAAATATATCTGATATTTTGTTGGCTGAACAAGACTGGCCACCTAAATTTGTTCGTACCTGCCCACATGGGGAAGATGTTGTTAAACTTTCTTTCTCACCACGTGTGCCCGGGGAGCTCGCAGACTCCTACGCCATCGAGTGGGCATTGGCGCAGGCATCCATATTATATCGCAACCATGTAGGGTGGTACAAAGATTCGCCCTACCATGTAATTCCTATTAAAAATCAATCCCAACCTCAACCCCAGTATCCTAACATGATGCTAAAGCACCAGTGAGAGAGATTCTCACACAACTGGAGTACCAGGGCGCAATTGAACCCTGTATCTTCCCAATGAATAATCCTTTATTCCTAGAAGCTAAACCGGACCATTCATACAGAATAGTCTTAGACTACAGACATTTCAACAGCCATACACGCACATATGCTATACAAAATTCACATAGCACAGCACTGATGAGCAACATAGTGCCCAAAAAATACAAAACAACACTGGACATTTCCAATGGTTTCTTCTGCCAGAATATAGCGCCTGAGAGTAGAGACTTAACAAGTTTCAGCGCAGTAAGCTCCCTGAAAAAAATTCTGTTGTTTACCCCAGGGGTACAAGAACAGTCCAGGACTGTTCGCGGTTCGTGTGACTTCAGTCTTACACAACATTGATCCTGAAGCATGGTCCTATGTAGATGAAATCAATCTCACGGTTGATGAATTGCTGCAACATTTAAGATGGATAGCCCACATTGTTGTGTGATTTGCTGAATTTTGGTACAAATTCAACTTAAAAAAAACAAAAAGGCTTTCCTCAGCGTCCTGTTTCTGGGATATGAGCTATTGAGTGAAGGAACAAGCCTAGCGCATCAATTCTTAGAAAAATGCATGCAATTACAACATCCAAACACGATTAAAAAACTCCAGTCTCTTTTGGGCTTCCTAAATTTTGGCACAACTTATATTCCCAACTATGCAACAAGCATAAAACCTTTATATGACTTAATAAGTCCTGACTTTTCAAGTAAATTTTGGACAGTCGAACACACACGCATACTGAGTCCTGCAAACAGACATGCTTGCAGCACAACACTTACACACAAGGGACAAGAAAACACACTTGGTCATCAGAGTACTTGCTGGTGCCATTGGTTTAACCTATGTAGCGTTTAATGAGGGTAAGACCGTCCCAATTGCATACAAATCACATTTGTACTCAGCAGCCGAACAACGCTTTGCTCCCACGGAGAAAATTCTCACTGCTGTACAGATGGCTGTCATTAAAGAAACACCTCTAGCCCAGGGCAAACGCATTATTGTCATTTCTCTCATTCCAGCCCTTGAGGCTGTCAACAAAGCCAGCGTTCTAAACGCTACCGCATTACATCCACGTTGGATAAAATGGGCCACGTTCTTGACAGCCACTGATATAGACTACATTTTCAAACCAAGGTTACAAACACAAGAATTTTTGCAATATGAACTAGAATACCCAGTTCCTGCAAATACATTGCATATTGATCAATATCAAAGAGTCATGAACACCGATGGCTCAGCACAACCTGTAATTGGCACAAAGCATCAATACTCCACTGCTTGCACAGTCGTAAGTGGATACATGGAGGATAATACATTTTATCCCCACCATACATACACACAAACCCTAGGGGCACAACTAGCAGAGCTAAAGGCTATGGTGATGGCATTGGAACATAACGGATTCTGCACAGCTAACACTGATTGTTTGTGATTCGTACTGCTGTGTTCAGTCCTTCAATGAATACCTGCATTACTGGCGCCAGAATGGGTTCAGAGATTCTAAGGGCAACAGCATTAAACACAGACTTCTGTGGGGGAAAGTAGTGGATCTGAGGGAAATGCTACCAAATGTCCATGTTGTACATACACTTGGACACCAGCACGTTGGAATACACGTTGCTGGGAATACAGTGAATGATGAAGCTGCAAAGTCAACAGTAGTTACCGCCACTGTTGCTGCAGTAACCTGCTTAGGTGTGAAACCGGACTAAGACATATGGGCTGCCGTGAAAGCTGCGGCTGAAGGTACGCCCTTGCCAATAGCATTTCCTGCTAAATATTCCTACCAAATGGGAGGCTGCCTAAACACTGAGGCTAAGATACCAGATGAAGGGGTTTGAGATATTCCCAACAAAGATATAAGACTAGAGTTGATTAAAGCAGCGCATGAGGGGGTAGCATCTGCCCATGCTGGTGTGGCGGGTACAATATCATTGTTACAAGCCCATTATTGGTGTCCAGGTCTATACAAAGAGGCCAAGCAGTATGTCCTTTGTTGTGACATCTGCCAACAAATTAAAGTCTCCACTGCTAAGCGCCCACCGAAGACACCCCTGCTAATTTCCAATAAACCTTTACAGTGTGTGTACTTGGAGCATTGTGGTCCCCTAACACCGGACAGTGCATACAAATATATCTTTGTCGCTGTTGACTCTTGCTCCAGATTTCTGTGGGTGTGGCCACAATACTCAGCTGATGCTCGGCTGATGCTCAGACTGTTATTAAAGATTTGCGAGTCTTTATCAGTACATATGCAGCTTTGTCTTTCCACTCGGACCATTGCCCTGCTTTCGCCTCAAGGGCATTCAGGGATGCCATGGCTTTGTTGGGGGTCAAACTCCAGTACTCGTCTCCATTTCATCCCAAGGGAAATAGTGTTATGGAGCGACTAAACCGTGATTTAAAGCAGTCCTTAACAGCCAGAGTCTTAGGTATGGGTCGTAGTTGGATTCCTAAAGTTGGGGATCTAGTACTTGAAAAGGTTGCTGTGAAAAAGGAATTTGGTCCTTCTTATCGTGCACCAGTCCCAGTCTTGGGAATACATAGTACCAGAACTGTCATTCTACCAACCTTGGCAGGTGCCAAGGAAAATCGCTTTGTCGCTATTGACAATGTCAAACTACACCATGTGGCCGATCCTGCACAGCCGACCAAAAGGAACATCCATTAGTTCCCGAATCCCTCTCACTACTGGTCAAGAAGTTCCTCTACAAGTTGTAAGCAACAACACTGACACCTCTCCGAGCTTGGGTACGGTGGAAAATGATCTTGCATTGGTTCCACTGACATCAAACAATACAGAAATAACAGATCGATTTGACACAACTTAAACACAGACGGATGGTGCCATTTATTCTGTGCCACTGCGGGAAACACTAACCCCACCTACCAGCATGGCTCCAGTTTTTGCACAAACTGCTTCTGGATATTTTGCCGACATCAACGATGACGTTTTGGACTCATTCGCCTCTTCGACACCTGAACTGTCAAAAACACGTAAGCTGATAAATTGTCTTAAAACAACTTACTTTATTCTTCCATGGAACTATCTGTGGCTTTCCTTGACTGTACTGGCTTTCCTGCTTTGGATTGGGTTTGTTATAACATTCTTTTTGTGAATACATGGTCATTTTCTTCCTGAAAAATCAACTGTTGAATTGGTGGATGAGGTCCTAAAACCACATTTTTCTTCTCACAAAGTCCGCAGAGACTTGTCTTTTGTGAACATTTCTGCCATACCAATTCCTGATGGGTTTGTTTGGGATAAAATAACATTTCATATATATGCCCCCCCAGAGGTCATTAAAATACCATATGTGTTTAAACTTTCAAAGAACAATATTATAATACCTGGAGTTGTTTCTGAAGATTGGGATTTGAAAACAGTTGATTCTATGATGACTGTATTGCTGTATTATACTGTTTTGTGAAAACGAAGATGTATATCAATCTAAAGAGAATTATGGTGATATGTTTTGCTATAATTATTATGGGCACCATTTCATCCACAGAACAAGTGCCCTGTAATAGGGTGGCGCAATGATGACACTAAGCCCGTGGTCAAATAGTACACATGCAGTCTTTATTTAAGGTTACAGGTAACTCTTCGCTTGTATGTTATGTTGTTCGGCCGCTCTTCCTCTGGTGTTCATCTCTTGCTTTCTTCTTTCCAGGTGAGCTCCTAGGAGGCACATGTGGGAAGAAAACAGAGCCAGACAACGGTAAGTGGCCTGGTGAGTGTTTTTTTTTCTTTTTTTCTTTCTACTCTGTTTCCTCTCTGTCTCCTATTTTCTTTATTTCTTTTTTTCTCTGCTCTTTGGGGTTTTTCTTTTTCCCTTCTTTCTATCTTTCTCTGGGTCTGATTTTCTTCATCTGCGCATTGCTTGCCTTTTCTTTCTTCCTTTTCCTTGCCGTAGAACAAGACTTACACTGGGATATGGTCTTAGTTATTCTCCTTTTGTTTCAGGGGTGCCGCGCTCTTCCTATGCTACTCTTAACTATCTGGAACTATCCCTCTCCTGGTGTCTTGTAGCATAAAAAAAAATATTAATACTACTGGGGAAGAGGAAATTAAAATAAATTGTGTAGGAGGGGAAAACAAACAAAAATAAATAAATAAATAAATAACCAGACAACCAAAAAACTCAAATTCCCCAACCGGTAACTGTTCCTTGGTTTTACTTCCCCTCCTTTTTCCCATCCGCCTCCCTACTACTGGTGAGACCTGCCCCACGCACCTGCTGAGTCCACGTTCTCCGCAGAGTGTGGCCGGAGTTCAGGTGTACTGCCTCCTGGCCCTCCGCTGCGTCTCATGGTGCCGCTGGTGGTCCCAGTGTCTTCCTCGCTCTCCACTGCCAAACTGCTGCCAAGACTTCTCCTCCTTTTTCCTTCCACTGCCGCATCCAAGTTCTTCTCCACCTTCCTCTCTTGCGTCGCCTCCAAGTTCTTTTCCGCCTTTCCCTCCTGCATCGCCGCTGAGTTCTTCTCCGCCTTTTTCTCCTGCTTCGCCGCTGAGTTCGTCTCCGTCCTTTTTTTCTCTGGTGACGGTGTGAAGGGCCTGTTTCTGCCTGCCGTCACCGGAAGTCCAACCTGATTGTTTCCCGACCAGAGGGTATCCGGGTCGGGAATCTCCACAGTGCCGGCGCGGCAGGGGTATGGCGGGTCCGACTGAGGCAGTGTTGGCCCCTCACATACCCCAAGATTGTTTTTAATTACACGCAATGGGAACATTGTCCGACTCAACCACAAGGGAGTTCTAAAACATATTCTTTAAAGTTTACACATTTTTCTGGGCATGATATTAGAAATGCTGAGTCGTATTATTTTAAATTGCTGCCTTTAGAAAACATCCGCATATTATTGACAAATACAAAATGTATTTATTCGGATTCCTTTGTTTCCTGGTTGACTATAGAAGGCTATGCATATTGGCTGAAGTCGATTGACTTAAAAAGTGTGTGGGGAACTAAACATTGGCAAATACGATGGAAGGAAGCATTATTTAGAGCATGCCTAATACCTGTTCAAATGATATTTCTAAATGAAAATGTACAACAAACAAGTTGTTTAGGCTTAGCAAAGATTAAGGAATTGAATACGGCCAGTATTCCTGCACCTGCTAAATTTTATAAGTGGTAAAAATATATAAATGCAACTGAAGATCAGCTCGATGATTGGGTCCAAAATGGCACGTTTAATGCTTCATTGTCATGTCCTGGCAGGTCATTTTTTGTGGCCAATAGATACCAATTGGTGTCTTAAGCGTTTTATAAACTCCACGGGGGTTTTAGAACTAGTATGCCGGACCCTTGCTACATATCATCTGAACATGTGGGTATAGTAAAAACAGACAGAGTAGGAAAACTATGCCAGCAATGGTTAAGGAGTTCCTCACTAGATGCAGTTAGAGAAAAACATCAGTCTCCTGTCTAATAACACTGACTTACAGGACTTTCTGTTAGGCCCCAGAAAACAACACAGAAATTGCTTGTTATATGAAGTATATAATGAAACTTAAAAGCTTTCCCAACAGGAAGCCACTGCCCGGTTAAGGCAAATAGATCAAGAAAATTTACAGAAGGCATTAGCTGAGTAGATAACGGGATTAATATCCTGTCCGACCAGATATGCAGCTTAAATAACATTGGGGGTCACTACAACCCTTGCGGACAGTGTTAAAGCGGTGGTAAGACCGAAAACAGGCCGGCGGTAAAAAAATGGGAATTATGACCGTGGCGGAAACCGCCAACAAAGACAGCCACTTTAACAATCTGACCGCCACGGCGGTACAGACAAACAGCGCGGCGGTCACCGCCAACAGAGAGGCGGAAGACAAAGTACCTCCCACAGCCATTTCAAAGGGAAAACGCTCACCTCTACACATCCCACGAGGAATCAGGACACCATGGAGCCGGAACTCCAAATACTCCCTGCGATAGTCTTCCTGCTCCTGTACGACCATCATCAACGTCGGCGCCGAAGACAACGGTGAGTACTGCACCTATGACATAGGGGATGGGGAGGCAAAAGTCAGGGACACACACACGCAACACCCCCACCCCCACCCGACCCTCACCCACTACAACACTCACACCAATGCATATGCAAACATTACAGTAACAACCCCCAATGCAAAGACAAAAGGAAATGAATGCAACCATTGTAATATATCAAAATACAGTAACCAAATATATACAGATCAATCAATTAGTAGTGCAGGTAATGCACCATTCAATGTCCGTGGACCACTGGGCCCAAAATGCATGGGCGAGGCCCACATCAGATACCTGATCAAACGGAGAGAACACTGCTGGGGCATCAGGTAGAAATACAACAGGCACCTCAGGGGGAAAGGAGGCACCTCAGCCGGATGACTGCACCACGCCAGATCCACGAGGGGGCCCCATGCCCATTGATGTATCCTGGGGAGTGCAAAGCCACAGTCTCTCAAGTCTCTACAGTGGGTGGTTTGCCCACTGTTCAATCCTGGGGAGTGCAAAGCCACAGTCTCTCAAGTCTCTACAGTGGTTGGTTTGCCCACTGTTTAATCCTGGGGAGTGCAAAGCCACAGTCTCTCAAGTCTCTACAGTGGGTGGTTTGCCCACTGTTACATCCTGGGGAGTGCAAAGCCACAGTCTCTCAAGTCTCTACAGTGGGTGGTTTGCCCACTGTACCATCCTGGGGAGTGCAAAGCCACAGTCTCACAAGTGGATAACAGTCTCCACTTGGTTCTGGAGAGGGACTGGTGCCCAGAGTGCTTCATCCTGGTAAGGACAGACAGAGTGGATGCTGTTCTCCACTGGTTCTGGAGGGGGACTGGGGGCGACTGGTGCCCAGAGTGCTTCATCCTGGTAAGGACAGACGGAGTGGATGCTGTTCTCCACTGGTTCTGGAGGGGGAGTGGTGTCCAGAGTGCATCACTCTCCCCGTGACGGTCCCAGTTCCGTCACTGCCCCTGCTGCACATGGGCTAGCGGTGCTTGAGTTGGCGGTGCTTCCCCTGTTCAGCGGTGCTTGCCATGGCGGTCTGTGCCCTGTTCAGCAGTGCTTGCCATGGCGGTCCATGCCCTGTTCAGCGGTGCTTGGCCTGTTCAGCGGTGCTTGCCATGGCAGTCTGTGCCCTGTTCAGCTGGGCTTGGCCTGTTCAGCGGTGCTTGCAATGGCGGTATGTGCCCGGTGCTTGGCCTGTTCAGCGGTGCTTGCCATGGCGGTCTGTGCCCTGTTAGGCGGTGCTTGCCCTGTTCAGCGGTGCTTGTCCTGTTCAGCGGTGCTTGCCATGGCGGTATGTGCCCTGTTCAGCAGTGCTTGCCCTGTTCAGCTGTGCTTGCCATGGCGGTCTGTGCCCTGTTAAGCGGTGCTTGCCCTGTTCAGCAGTGCTTGTCCTCTTCAGCGGTGCTTGCCATGGCGGTCTGTGCCCTGTTCAGCGGTGCTTGGCCTGTTCAGCAGTGCTTGCCATGGCGGTCTGTGCCCTGTTAGGCGGTGTTTGCCCTGTTCAGCGGTGCTTGTCCTGTTCAGCGGTGCTTGCCATGGCGGTCTGTGCCCTGTTAAGCAGTGCTTGCCCTCTTCAGCAGCTTGTCCTGTTCAGCGGTGCTTGCCATGGCGGTCTGTGCCCTGTTCAGCGGTGCTTGTCCTGTTCAGCGGTGCTTGCCATGGCGGTCTGTGCCCTGTTAAGCGGTGCTTGCCATGGCGGTCCTTCATTGCCCAGCAGGGCTGTGGCTGCCGGGGCCCTCCTGGGCACTGACTCTGGCGGTGGCCTCCTGACCTCTGACGAGCGGGCTGCCCTCCTGGGCACTGACTCTGGCGGTGGCCTCCTGGCCACTGACGATGGGGCTGGCGGTGGCCTCCTGTACAGCGGGGATGATGGTAGTCTTCTCCGCTGTGCTGCTCTTCCCAGATTTTGGCGATTTCTTCTGCCCCTTCACCACCTTGGGAGGAGTCACAGCTGAGTGGACACTCCCCCCAGGACCCTTGTGAACGGCTTTGCCTGCTGGAGTCTTCCCCCTCTCCCGCCGGGCACTGTCCAACTTCTGGTGCTTCACAGGGGGGGGACTGGCTGTTCTGTGGCTCCGTGTCACACTGGCTGCCCTGGTGCCCGGTGCACTCCACATACCTCTAACAGGCACCACTGGTACCGGCGATTTTTTGGCTGAGGTGCTAGTACGGGACCTATGAATTGGAGGGGGGGTGGTGGGAAAGAGGTCAAGCTTGCTCAGGAAACGTTTTTTAGGAACACTGGGACGGGTAGCTGGAGGGAGTCAGGGAGTGGAGGAAGAGGAGCTGGTTGTAGGAGGTGTAACTTTTGTGGCTTTGGGTGTAGGTGCATGCGCTGGAGGCTGTCGTGGGGTGGATGAGTGTTGGGTGGGTGTGTGCCTGCGTTTGTGTACTTTGGGAGGGGGCATCACAGACACACTGGGAGAGGACACAGGGGACGTGTAAATGGTAGTGGGGGTGGTGAGTGCAGGTGAGCGGGGTGTGGTGGTGGGTGTGCTGGTGCGGGACCTAGTGGCTGTAGTGGTAGTGCATGCAGGTGAGAGTGTAGACGACACTGGGAGGGAGGAGGGAGATGATGAGGAGGGGGACACAGTGGAGGCAGTGGATGTTGCTGTGTCCGTATGTGTGTGATGCTTGTGCGAGTGCCTGTGGGATGTGTGGTGCTTATGTTTGCCTGAGATTCCCTTGTGTGTTGATGTGTGTGCAGGCTGGTCTGATGGTGTGCTGGGATAGGCTGGGGTACAGGGGATTGGGTCTGGGTGGAGGAAGTTGGAGGGGGAGGCTAGAGACAGGGACAATGGCTGCCATCAGTGCTGAGGCCAGAGATTGCAGGGTTCGATGAAGGGCAGCCTGACCAGAATGAATGCCCTCCAGGAATGCATTTGTGTGTTGCAATTCCCTTTCTACACCCTGGATGGAATTCAAAATGGTAGACTGCCCAACAGTGAGGGACCTGAGGAGGTCAATGGCCTCCTCACTGAGGGCAGCAGAGGTGACAGGGGCAGGGGCTGAGGTGCCTGGGGCGAAGGTGATGCCCACCCTCCTGGGTGAGCGGGCACAGGGCGAAGGCTGAGGGGCTGCTGGGAGGGCGGTGCTGGTAGGGGGGGTGACGGCTGTACCTGTAGAAGTGGGGGGCACAGATTCTGCCACCACCACAAGGGAGCTCCCATCGGAGGACGAGTCCGTGTCGCTGGTTGCTGATCCTGTGACCGCCGTGAAGCTCCGTTCGCCCTCCGTCCCACTGATGTATTCTGAGTCCGTGGTGTGGCCCTCCATGGCCATGTGGGATGCAGCTCCCTCGTGCTCCGGTGCCACTGTACCTCCTCCTGATGATGCGGATGCACACAAGAACAGGGAGAGCACAAAAAGTGGGGACGACGACAGAAGAAAGACAGGTTGAGTGCATGGCTTACTGCTACCGTTGGCGGACAATACAGACACAGCAGCCCCCTGCACTACGCCGCGCTGTTGGGCTCTACAGATGCAGTTCCTGGGATATGGCCTACATGGCTATGGTGGACATCAGCACACATAGATGACACAGGGGCATGTATACCTGTACTTGGCACTCTACAGAGGTGGGGTGGAGTGCCACATGGCCTGCATTACGGAGGGGCCTAGCCTACGGAACTCGCCCTGGCCTAGGGAAACCCACAGCCCTCCTCCCCCACCCAGACACCTTCACTGCACGCAAAGTCCGCAGATTGATGTTGTACTCACCCCCTTGTGTCTGCTGTGATGCCCTCAAGCGCCCATCCAACTCAGGGTAGGTCACCAACAGGATCCAGAACATCAGGGGGGTCATGGTTCGACGGGCACCCCTCCCACATTGGGAGACCATCCCCAGCTGAGCCTCCGCCATCTTCTTGCTCCAGCGGCTAATGTCCTCCCATCTTTTCCATAGTGGGTGCTCCGTCTCTGGTGGACCCCCAGGGTCCGGACGTCCTTGGCAATGGCACGCCAAACATCCTTCTTCTGGTGGGCGCTGACCTACATGACATGTACAGGGGAAGAAGAGAAGTCATTAGCAACTGCACCGTCGAAGTGAGTGGCCCACATCCTTAGCCTTGCCACATGGCACATGCATTCACAGTCCTTCATGCACGCAGAACTCTGCCCCCTTCCTACTTACAACCAGCCCTCTCCACACAGGCATAGCCCATACAACATGCTCCCTGTGTACTCACCTGTTGGTCTGGAGGACCGTAGAGTAGCGTGTACTGGGGGAGGACCCCGTCCACGAGCTTCTCCAACTCCTGTGCAGTGAAGGCAGGGGCCCTTTCCCCAGACGCACGAGCCATTGTCTCTTCCAGACCGAGGTCACAGCAGCACTTGCAGTGTAGGTCCTCTCCTGTCGAAGATCAGGTATCGAGTGATTCAACAGATAGAAAATGGCGGTCACGTCCGCGGCGGTCACTTCCGGGGCGGTGCGTATCATCACTGCCGGCGCACTTCGTCATTGGCTCCTGGGACCCATAGGGTCCAATGTTAACCAATGCAGCATTGCGCCGCGGTCTTCGACCGCCTACCGCGACGGTGTACAACGCCAGCGCAGTTACCTCACATCCCATTGTCCCAGTTTAGAGGTCAGG
The DNA here is from genome assembly GCF_031143425.1 of Pleurodeles waltl. NCBI lineage: Eukaryota > Metazoa > Chordata > Amphibia > Caudata > Salamandridae > Pleurodeles > Pleurodeles waltl. Next base: position 5,236,061 of record NC_090439.1, read on the forward strand.
CAGCCGCCGTTTCAGGGGCCCACATGGCTTCATTTTCAACTGCATCACACATACCTAGGCCTGAACTCAACACACATACAGACAACTTTTTGGATTTTGTTTCATGTTCTGTGTAGACTGTGGGTACATACCTCTGAGTTGATTGACTCTGTGGTCGCTGTTGTCCTTCCTAGGCACCGTCAGCTGGTACATGTGAGGAGATGGCGGAATCCTCCAGTGTACCGACCACTGGTGGACCTGTTGACAATGGAGGAGCGACATTTAATCATCACCTACAGGTTTGACCGTGCCACAATCCAGGAACTGTGTACCCAGTTGGAGCCTGACCTGATGTCAGCTATCAGCCATCCCACAGGGATCCCCCCTCAAGTGCAGGTGCTATCAGTGCTCCATTTCCTTGCAAGTGGGTAATTTCAAACAACAGTGGCCATGGCATCAGGGATGTCCCAGCCTATGCTTTCCAACGTGTTGTCCAGAGTGTTGTCTGCCCTGCTGAAACACATGAGGAGCTACTTCGTTTTCCCTCAGGTGGAGGATTTGGCTACAGTTAAAGGTGACTTCTATGCCCTTGGACATATCCCCAACATCATAGGTGCCATTGATGGGACCCATGTAGCTCTGGTCCCCCCCCCACAGGAGTGAACAGGTGTATAGGAACCGGAAGAGTTATCATTCGATGAATGTACAGATGGTATGTTTGGCAGACCAGTACATCTCCCAGGTAAATGCTATGTTCCCTGGCTCAGTGCATGACGCCTACATCCTGCGGAATAGCAGCATCCCTTATGTGATGGGTCAACTCCAGAGGCACCGTGTGTCGCTATTAGGGGACTATGGTTACCCCAACCTGTCATGGCTACGGACCCCAGTGAGGAATCCCAGGACCAGGGCAGAGGAACGCTACAATGAGGCCCATGGGCGGACTAGGAGGGTGATCGAACGCACCTTCGGCCTCCTGAAGGCCAGGTTCAGGTGCCTCCATATGACAGGTGGTTCACTATTCTACTCACCAAGGAAGGTGTGCCAGATCATCATCGCCTGCTGTATGCTTCACAATCCGGCTTTGCAACGCCAGGTGCCTTTTCTGCAGGAGGATGGTCCAGATGATTGTGTTGTGGCAGCTGCGGAGCCTGTGGACAGTGATGAGGAGGAAGCAGAGGAAGAAGACATTGACACACAGGTGAGAACACATTCCTGCCTACTACAAGTACTTTCACACTTCTAACTCTATCCTGTCTGTCAATTTCAACCAGTATATGGTAACTGAGTTGTACATTTCCATTACGGTTTCACAGGTGTGGTTACCAACGTGTGTCATCTGCTTACATTCCTCATGGACTTGTGATGTGTGACATAGGTATGTTGACATTACATTTGAGAACGGATTTTGTCACTGTCATTGCTAATACACATTTTCAAAATCACAGACTGACCCCAGATTGTTTTGTGGTTCAAGGGTGTTTATTGAAGTGCTAAATATTGGAGGGGTGGTAAAATGGTGAGGGGTGATGGTGGAGGAATGTCCATGGCAGAGTCCAGTCTATTAGTCTCACAGGTGCACTGCCCATATGGGCATAGGAAGTGGAGCTGGGGCAGTTCCAATATGGACAGGGTTACAAAGTGGGACAGTGGGATAACAATCAGGGTGGTCTCATTTCTTGGCGGGGGTCTTGCCATCGTGCTCTGTCCTGTTCCTCAATCTCAGGGACCGCTTGCGGGTGGTACTCCGTCTGCAGGGGGTGGGGTGCTGGTGTGGTGGTCCTGTGGCGGTGCCTCCTGTCCACTAGCGCCGGCGGAGGTGGTGGGCAGTTCATCGTCCATGCTAGTGTCAGGGGCCCCTTGGAGTGCCACGGTGTACCTCCCGGTGTTAAGTATCTCCTTCAGCACCCCTACGATGGTGCCGAGGGCAGAGCTGATGGTTCTGAGTTCCTCCCTGAAGCCCAAATACTGTTCCTCCTGCAGGCGCTGGGTCTCCTGAAACTTGGCCAGGACCGTAGCCATCGTCTCCTGGGAGTGGTGGTAGGCTCCCATGATGGAGGAGAGGGGCTCGTGGAGAGTGGGTTCCCTTGGCCTGTCCGCCCCCTGTCGCACAGCAGCCCTCCCAGTTCCCCTTTGTTCCTGTGCCTCCGTCCCCTGGACCGTGTGCCCACTGCCCCAGGTCCCTGTTGTTGTTGGGGTGGTGGGTTATCCTGGGTTCCCTGTAGTGGTGGACACACAGCTAATTGACGTGTCCTGGGGACGGAGGTGTGGGCCCGCTGGGTGGATGCTGTGCTGGTGTTACCAGAGGGTGGAAGTTCTGTGGTGGGCTGTGCCTATGCGAGGGGAACAGACTGTCCCGAGGCCCACGATGGTCCGGGCTGGTCATCTGGATCCAGTTGGCCAGAGCTGCTGTCATCACTGTGGGCCTCTTCTGTGGGAGGGTGGAGATGTCTGGACCCTCCTGTCTGGTGACGTTGGGTAGTGGTCCTGCAGGGGTGTAAAAGCATGATTATTGCATGTGTGTGTGTCATGGTGTGCAATGGGTGGGTGAGCGTGTACCCCGGTGCTAGCGTTCCTGTGTGGGGGCTTGTGTGATTATGGTTGGGGGATGTTATGGGTATGTGCAGTGGGCATGCTTTAGTGAGGGGTGTCCATGCTTTGTTGTGTCATGTAGGACTTGGTGTTGGGATGTGTGATTTGTGTTATTAGTACATTAGTGAGGAGTTGGAGTGATAGGGGAGGGGGTGAGAGTGGGGGTCTGTGATAGCATGCAGGTAGGGTGGGGGATATGATAGTTAAGATTTGACTTACCAGAGTCCATTCCTCCACCGACTCCTCCGAGGCCCTCAGGATGCATAATGGTCAAGACCTGCTCCTCCCACGTTGTTAGTTGTGGGGGAGGAGGTGGGGGTCCGCCGCCAGTCCGCTGTACAGCGATGTTGTGCCTGGAGACCACGAAATGCACCTTCCCCCGTAGGTCGTTCCACCTCTTCCTGATGTCCTCCCGATTTCTTGGGTGTTGTTCCACTGCGTTGACCCTGTCGACTATTCTTCGCCATAGCTCCATCTTCCTAGCTATGGAGGTGTGCTGCACCTGTGATCCAAATAGCTGTGGCTCTACCCGTACGATTTCCTCCACCATGACCCTGAGCTCCTCCTCTGAGAACCTGGGGTGTCTTTGCCGTGCCATGGGGTGGTGTAGGTGATGTGTGGGGTGGTGTATGTGGTGATGAGTGTGGTGATGTGTAGTGGTGTGTGGATTTTTGTGCGTGGATGTTGCGTGGGTGATGGTGTTGTGCGCCTCTGTGTGGTGGCGTTGTCTATGCTGTGCAGTCTCTCTGGCCTTCGTCAAAATTTTTGGTCGAAGGGGTTTGTGGGTGTGTGTTTTATATATTATTGATTGTATGGGAGTGGTGTTTGTATGTGTATCGGGTGTGTGTATTTGGAATTGTCCAATGTGGCGGTGTTTTGGGGATGTGTGTGTATTTTGAGCGCAGCGGTGTGTACCGCCAATGGAATACCGCGGTTGAAAGACCGCCGCATGGATTCGTGGGCCGTGATAGCATGGGCGTGTTTCTGTTGGCGTGACAGTGGAGGATTTGTTTTCGCCAGTTTATCACTGACCTTTGGTGTGGCGGACTTGTGTGGGGTTTCTGAATTTCGGCGGATTTCGAGATGTGGGTCGTAATAGCTGTGGCGGATTTCTGCGGCTGCGGCGGTATTTTGTCGGTCTTCTGCACGGCGGTAAGTGGCTTTTACCGCCAATGTGGTAATGACCCCCATTGTCTCTTCTGCTATACACATCATGCAAACTGATATGTCTTCATTACACCATGGACAGAGTCAACTAAGGTCCATTATGTAGTTGGGTTGGACACTTCAAACAATGAAGGCAGGTTGCGTTCCCTGGCAACATGTCAGCGTGAGGGAAATATTTTCTACATTTAATTTAACACAAAGACAACAACTAATGGCTAAGAAAGAAGCGACTTATGTCATGCCAAACATCGAGAAGTTAGAAAAGATGCCTTTTACTGTGGCCGAAATACCATCTGCTGAGTGGTTAATACACAGGGTCATTAATCTGCCTATTTCCACACTTCAATTCACCTCCTGTTTAAAACACATTCCGGTAGGCAGATATGAAAGGCTGGGAGATAGTTACATCCATGAGGTGTGGGAGCTACCCTTCTAGTACAAATGTCTCAGTGGCATGAAAGAAGTTTTTCTTAGCGGTAGTGAATGTGAGACTTCTGTCAGCCATTCAATGGTTTGTAAACAGCTGTCCTTGCATGGGGAGTGTAACGCGTCTGCAGCGATTTTTCCTTGTTATATGAACGGAGTTCCAGTCCCCTTGATTAGACCGACGTTCCAGGTGCTTTCAAACAGCAGCTATGTTCTCCTCAATGGTGAAGACTGTTGTGGGATGCAAGCCGGAATGGTTTATGTTGTTTCGGTCTCTAAGATTGTTACATGCTGCGGCAACGTACTTTTCCCTCCCACTAGAATAAAAGAAGTACCTGATACTTGGCCTCATATTGCTACTTCTAATGTGAATTTTGACAAGTTGAGCAGACTCAAGGCTTTATTGTTTCAAAAACATGTGGCTCTCATATCTGCATGCGAGACCTACGCACTTCAGGTGGCAAGGTCGTCAGCAGAGATACAGTCCCTTTTAAGTACCAACTTTCTGAGACACTTTGGTGAACTTGTGGGATGAATATTTAATGCGTCCCGTACTACTGGAATCACAAATTTCTTTAAGGCTGTTGGTTCTGGTTTCCTTCACACCTTCTCCTCCATATTCGGTTTAATACCATCAGCCATCCACTCAATATTTTCCAGTATTTTCTGGGGATTTCCAATAACTTTGGCTTTAATAGTTTGCGTTTTGCTGTTTCTGTTTTTAATGCACAATGGCTGTCCCGCCGCAACAAGAAGGAATGAAAGTGCTCCCATCAGCGCAGCTGTGTCGTGAACGCATGATACAGTATTTCAGAGCAACACTCCTGGAGCAATTTGAGTGTGACTGGTCCCTGTCATTCAGACCGGTTTTGCATTGTGTGCAGCCTGTGTTTCAGTGCCTCTAGTGCTCTTTCGAACATGCACTGGCAGTTTGTCTTTCTACGCAGTGCTTGCTTTCATTGGTCGCTGATATGTTGCTGTTCTGACTGAGGGTTCATTATCGGACATGCGCATTGAGGGTGTGTTTGCTACAGGAAGCTGCTTATGAGTTGCCCTTTCTGGAGGATTTGGCTCTCAACTCATCATTGGGCACACCACGGAGTGCTGCTGTCTTGGCTGAGGCTCAGGCTCAGGCAATGGAACACGACTTTAACACCTGCTGAAGTGGAAGTTATCGGTCCTCCATTGTCCCAGAATAAATTGGAAATTCTAAAAATGACTCTAACTCTTGAAATTCGGTCCTTTTATGTCACGTTAACATTTTAAATTGTCCTTTTATATGCTCAGGTGTCATTTTAACTTGTCATTATTGACATTTTTTACATATATTTTAGGTTGAGTTTTAGATGCTTTTATGTATATTTAGGCTTTGAACCACCCTCAACCAACAAGGGAGGGTGTTGTGTAGCCATTTTAGTTATAGCTCCATGCACGTTATTTTAACATATTAGGCCTGCTGCTCTGCACTTTAACCTCGATATATTTTATTCTACTTTGTTTTATTATTGTGACAATGGCCACTTTTACGGTCTTGTTTTATTTCTTTCTATCTAACCGTTTTTGCCGAGGCCAGCACTCTGTTCTCAGACAAGACATTCTTGCTCACTCTGTGCTTCTTCCAGGGCTGAAGTAAGATAGGTTGCCGGTGAACGTGGTACAAGTTTTGTCTCTGACATTCATAGAAAAACGCACATCCTTTTGTAGGGACATTTTCTCAGAACATCAGCTGTTTTATTATAAAAACACTTCCCTGTCTATTATACATTAGAGGGAGATTCTAGCCAGAGAACCACGACTGTATACTGATTGCTGAACGCTTCGCTACATCTGCTTATGCAGACTTCAGGCCTTTGCTCAGGTATGGGGGATGATGTCTTTCCAGGGGAACCTGAAGGGCAGAATTAGAGCTTAACATGCTGTGTTCTATTATAGCCTAAAGGTAGGAATTAGTCTATTGACTCTAGTGGCAATATGGTACCGTTATTTCTATGCTTTACTCTCCTTGTCACCATTTTAATCTTGTCATGCTTGTCATCTTGTCATGCTGTATCGTCCTGGTTATTACAGCCCATGCTTTGCTATCTAAGATGCAGTCGCTTCATTAAAATCTTATCAAAACATATACTGCCTCTGTTTTGTCATTGTGTATGTGAAACTAATGTAAGTGAGAGAAACAGATGAGACCTTAGTGACCACGGTTTTCCTGAAAAATTAATTATGTTATGTGCTCGGCTGCCCAATCATCCCTACCCTTGGGTGGAGCTGAGGCACTGCTGGTTAGCCAGAGCAAAAGCCGGATTGGAACGACAGGTGTCACCTGTAGTGGGTCAGACTCGGTATCCCACACTGCAGGTGATTCTGCCGCTCAAAATCCAGTAGTCTCATTAGAATAATGAGAGCCTACACGACAATAGCAAGTGGTTCCTGTGGTGGTATGGGATAGGTATGCTCTAACAAAGGATATCTGGACTTAGGAATCATACTTTCTTTCTAGCAGATCACGCCAAGCTTTTACAGTGAATAGTCCTTATTTGAGCAGATTTTACTCTGACTGGCAAAGTAGGTCTGTGAATTTTGAGGGTCGCATCAACAGGGATGAAGTGTCAGGAAGCAAACTTTCTCCTAGCATCTTACACATAGAAATAACATTCAATAACAAGATTGCCAAAATGGCGAGCTGTAAAGTGTGGTTGCGACACTCAGACATTTTATACCACCCAGTGCCTGCAGTAGAAAAACAGAAGTGCATGCATCCCATTCCAGAGCACCATGCTGCGAAAAATATTGCCAATGCTGCATGGCATTGCAAACAGCATTGCAAAAGCCAAAGTTTCCCAAAGTCGAAACCTACTGCCTCTGCCAACGCTTATTTGACTTTCATGTGCTTGGTTCGTGTCTGTAGTAGCACTTTACGCAGCAATACAATGGACTGGAATCCGGTCCACAGACATTGCCGGGGACTGAGATTCAACGTTTCATCCTTTTATGTGTGTTATTTTACATTATATGTGGCTTTGTGACACCACATCTGGAACATCACAAATTACTTGAGCTGCGGTTTCACTTAGAGGGATTTCACAAAAGGTTTCCTTATGCTCATATATTCTGAATAGCTGTATTTAGGTATCACTATGGGTCGATCATATAACTGTTACAGTTGTTACCTTTCCCAATAGCATTCCAAAATGCCTGCAGGAGGATGACGCCATTGTTGCGTCACCGCTGAAATAAAATGTACAAAGACCTTCGCCCTGTGCTACTTGCCTGATTATCTGTTTATACTCTAACAGGAGTCAACATGACAATGTACATCAGTTGAGAGTTAGTCTGCAGTCGAATAATGCACAGTGATTTAGCAACAGGGCTTAGGGAAGACAGATCTCCCAGACTGCTGCATGAGGCGCGCATTCCTTTTCATTACGGTCATCCGACATGAAGGAAATGCTTAAAATGCTGGCGGCGTCATGTGACATGCCTGCTAAAGGTATTATACGGTTTCAAATGTGAAAAACCTGTTCAGAAAGTGTGCTATAGAAATCTGCACCAGTAAAGTCAATCGCTATGGTAGATAGTATCCTACATATTTTTTCCCCGCTGGACGGCCTAAAAGTGTCAGGGGAGGTGGCCTTGTAAAGTCAGCAATATTCCCTCTGGTTAAATAAAAACATATTTTCAGAGAAAAAAACAGATGGCTAGCAAATCTCGTTTTTTTAAAACAATTCACATTATTTCAACGGCAAGGTCTTTAGGTCGGAATGTTCATAGTATAGCTGTAATTGCTTACCGTGTCCATAGAATAGGCATTGTACCCGGTCGTATAAGCCATTTACTTTCTTCCAACTGCCTTTTCCAGCCATTGACTTGACATATTGACAAGTCGGCCCAGTGGACTATTCAACTTTCACCTAATGCTGTTGGCGGTCTGTGTGAATCCTTCCACTTTCGCTCCGGTAGGGTTTATTTTACAATCTCTGTCCCATAGTCATGGCTCCTTCCTGTGTGTCTCTCTCAAATGTGCAAATGCTGTATACCTTAGTTGGGCACATTAAACACGACCTTTTGAATTCGCCAGTTACTGTATACTGCTGTAATTAGATTATCAAAAAAAGAGAATCAGTTGTGTGATGTAAAGCCCTTAGTAAAGGAAAGCACTCCTATGGACAGACAAAACACTAAGAAAACGGCAAAAATCACGGCCTAGAACGTCGAGATTTTTTCGATTCCTTGTTGATTCTTTTCTGCGTTTTTATTACATGAAGATTATGAATAGCATATGACATCTCATAGGCTAAATATATAATGCTAAAGAAACGCGAGTGCACATTATTACACTACCTATATTTTTACGCTTATTGTTCCTCCATCAGGGGAACTGCGAACCACAATGTATCTAACCAATAATGTTTATTTTTCTGCTTTACCATGTTTTGAAACGTGGCAACATTCATTTGAACTAAAACAATCATTGGTAATGCCTATAGGTCTGGTTTTAAAGGAATGTTGTACGGTAATATTAAGAATTACAAGTAGATAGCATGGCAATGGATATCTATTTGTGTGGACGCAAAGACTTGGTGTAGATTAAAAAGTCAAGTGACTATTGCACTGTGAGGCCAGGCCTTAAGGTGGAAGACTGCTGTTGTATTGGGGACTCCTTTAGAATGTTAACTTGTTAGAACTCTGTTAAGGATTCTAGGAGAATGTTGAGGGAGTCGGAGACAGTTGAGAGGTAGTGCGGAGGCTGGTATGCTTATCTCTCTTGAACTTTTGTAACTTCAATAAACGAAGAAACCTGGAACATCTTCGAGTATCCCGACGTCTTGCTTGCCTCTACCTTTACATTACAACACTGGCGACGAAGGGGTATTTGCCTACGCTATGGAAAGAAACATGTCAACTCTGATCGTGAGGCTCTTATTTACTTTTGACAAAGGAGTGCTCCATTTTGTTTAATCTCCTTCTTTTGGTAGTTTTACGTTCTTGGCCTGTGTTTTTTTTTTCCTCTTTATATGTATATATTTTTTTTCCTTCTCCAAGAAGATTTAAACTTTGTTTCAATGTTGCGTTGTTTCAATGTTGCGTATCCCAGCAACATTGTACTGTGGCTACCCTCGAGCGGCCTCAGTGGAAAGAGCGTCTTGTATCCCTTGGCAACCCTGCGAGGCTGCAGCTGTCTCGTGGTGCTTGTAACGTCCTCATCTCCTAGCAACGCCCAGACGCTTCATTCTTCCTGGAGTGCTCGGCACAGGTCCAGCGTAACTTCGAGCTTTTGCAGTTGTGTGCGTTCACACTCTAAGGGCCAGATGTAGCAAAGGTTTTTACCCATTCTGTGTCTATGGGAAAAAGTGTTCGTACATATGGCCCCAAGAAACAAAGAAACCAACGACATCATCGAGGGAAACCCTTTTCTACATTTCAGCCTGTCGCAGTCGATTCTACTGCGATAGGCACAAACTTATTTCCAGTGTGTCTGTGCGCTTCTGCTATTAAGCGCACGGTCATATTCTGGTAATTCTGGTGATTTATTGCTATCACCAACGTTTCCTCTCATTTTGAACTGTTGTTTTTTTTGCCATATATTCACTCGGTCTACCATGTTTAACGGACTCATTCATCATTATTGTACTTTGTTTATTTTGTGGTAGTAAGCAGTTTTTTTTTCTTTCTCTTCTTCTAAAAAATTGATAATGCAGAACGTAGCTTCTCCCCCATTCTTCCTTTCCAATCCTGGTGAACCCCCTATCAAGTGGGGGAAATGGAAAAAAGTTTTTGAAAGATATGCCAGAGTTGTGGAATGTCGTTAAGCACAGAAAGGTAACAGCTTTGTTGTTACACTGTCTGGGTACTGAACGCCAAGAAGTTTTTGATCATCTCCCTGATATTCTTGACAGTGAAGCAATTAGTCTTAATGAATATGAAATCTGCATTAGAAAATTGGATTTGCATTACTTACCAAAAAATAGCACGATTTTAGAAAGATATTATTTTGGCAAAAGACTTCAGGTTGAAGGTGAAACTGTTGAGAATTATGTCACTGATTTGAGACGTTTAGCCGCCTCTTGCAAATTTGGTTCATCTTTGGATGAGAGAATTCATGATCAATTCATGCAGGGTTGCAGCTTTGATAAAGTACGTGATGAGTTGTGGTTGCTGGATGATCCTCATCTTGATGAAGTTATTGCTCTTGCAAAGAGAATTGAACATTCTGTGAAGTGTGTTGAAGTGATTAAAAAAATGGCTCCAATGATGTTTCTGTAGTAAAAGACGGGAAACCCAATTGTAATAAGTATATCAACAAACACACGTCTCAAAACTCTGTAAAAAAGAAAAGATGCTACAGGTGTGGCAGAGAAGGCCATATTGCTAATTATAAATTGTGTCCAGCTGTTAATAGTTCTTGTTTATTCTGTAAAAAGAAGAGTCATTTCTCATCAGTGTGCAACCTACGTAAGGCTAAAGAAACAGTGAACTCGGTTGATAATCAATCGATTAATAATGAGGATGTTGGTGAGTTTCAGTGTGGTCAGATAGTTCTACAAGTGTCTGATAACAATCTTAGTGGCCCTTTAGATTATATTATAGTGCAAGGGAGAAAAATGAAGGTGCTTTTTGATTCTGATGCCAAAATCACTATTGTTTCTAATCAGCTTTATCAGGAGCAATTCAGAGGGAAAGACAACCTATGGAAACCTGATATCAGACCGTGTGCGTATGGTGGAGAACCTATTGAGTTACATGGCTACTTTTTGGTCTTGATCGAATATAACCAACGGTATGCCTCTGGGAAAGTCTATGTCTCAAAAAAAGGTGACAGTATATTAAGCTGGTGGCATCAGAAAGATCTGGGAGTCATGATAGAGCCTAACAGTTCTCCAGCTATAGTTCTAAAAGTGCAGATGTGCGTTGATGAAATTGAGAATGCAAGAACAGCCTCAGATTCGTCAAGATTTTAGTAAAATTTTAATTGATAAGATTGGATGCATGAAAGGATATTCGCATAGAATTGAGTTAGCTCCTGGATCTGTTCCCTTTTGCAGTAAAGTTCGCAGTGTTCCCTATACTGTGAGGGGTGAACTCCAAGCTGAATTACAGAAATTGATTGATCAGGAGGTGATTGAACAGGTGGAAGGTACAGAGTGGTTAGCTCCAATTGTTATCGCTAAGAAGGCTAATGGAAACATTAGATTATGCGTCGATCTTCGTAAGCTCAACAAGTGTGTTGTGGATGACAAACATCTCCTGCCTAATATCTCTGAATTACTATCCAAGGCCTCTGGAGCTAAGGTGTTTTCCACCATTGATCTGACTTCTGCCTATCACCAGATAAAATTAGATGAATCCTGTAGAAGTTTAACAGCCACCATAACCCTGTTTGGTACCTTTAGATTTATTTGGTTACCTTTTGGATTAATTTCAGCTGCTTCAGTCTTTCAGAGAACAATGGAACGCATTTTGAAGGGAATATGTGGAGTGTGTATTTACAAGGATGATATATTGGTTTATGGTAGAAATTCTGTTGAACATGAGATGAGGCTCAGAGAAGTTCTAGAGAAAATCTCTGAATATGGCTTGACTAGCAAAGCAGAAAAATGTAAATTTGCTGTTGACACTATTGATTATTTAGGTCATACCATTACTGGTGATGGTCTAATGCCGGAGAAAGAATTGGTTGATACCATTCGAGGTTTATCTTCTCCCACGTCAAAAGAAGAATGAATGCGATTCCTAGGCATGGCTGAATATTATAGCAAATTTGTCAGAGACTTTGCCAGTTCCTGCTTCAATGTGAGGTGCTTATTGAAGAAAGGGGTGGAATTTGAATGGAATGAAGAATGTGAGAGGGAGTTCATTGGTGTGAAGGAAACTCTTTCGAAAGCTCCTGCGTTGAAAAACTTTAATCCAAACTTATAATCTATTTTGACTACTGATACAAGTGGCAAGGGTTTGGGAGCTGTGTTACAACAAGGAGGTTGTGCTCCTCAGAACACTATTGCATTTATATCCAGAAGTTTGAAGGGTGCTGAATCTAAGTACTCCGTCATTGAAAGGGAAGCTCTTGCTGTATTCTGGGCCATCAGGAAATTGAAGAAGTTTTTGTGGGGAGGTTCATTTATTGTAAGAACTGACCACAAACCTTTGTGTGAAGTTTTCTATTCTAAGGGAATTGAAGCGGTGTCGAGTAGGATCACTAAGTGGATTGTTGGATTGCAAGTGTATGATTTTGTTGTGAAGTATGTTCCTGGTTCAGACAATGTATCAGCTGATATTTTGTCTAGACTTGTACCACCAGATTCTAATGTTCAGGAGGATGATTGTATAAGTGATGATATGGAGTGTTTTGAGCGTGTGTGTGAGGTAGATTTTGAGATAATCTCAGAGTTGTAGTGGGGTGAAGAAACTGTATCTGACAAAGTTTTGACTGAAGTCATTAATTTGGTACGAAGTGGCTGGAAGAATAAACATTAAGGTTGTGTAGAGAGTAGTGGTTTCTGGAATGTAAGAAATGAACTAGCGGTCGATCGTGATCTGCTGCTAAGAGGTACAAGATTAGTCCCTCCCTCCAATCTGAGAAACCACTTAATAAACCAAGCTCACAGCAGTCATATGGGCATTTCAAAAACCAAAGAAAGATTGCGTTCCTCCTACTGGTGGCCTGGCATGGACACCCATATAGAGAGGGTGGTGAGAGAATGTGTGCAGTGTGCTATTAGTGAAAAATCAATGAAACGCTGGGTGCAACCTATGGTGATTAGAGATAAACCGAAAGACCCATGGGAAGACAATGCTTTGGACATTTTGGGACCCATTTATGGTGAGAATATGGTGGAGTACATAATTGTGGTTTTGGACATGTTTACCAGATGGCCGGAGTTATGTTTTACTTAGAGTATTGAGACTTGCAAGGTTATAGAGTTCTTGAAAGATTTGATAACTGGGGAAGGTATTCCCTCTACTCTTCTCACTGATAATGGAGTGCAATTAGTTTCCAAGGAAATGAATGATTTTTTGAGTGGATGTGGGATTAAGCATAAGATGTGTGCTTATATCATCCCGAATGCAATGGTATGGTGGAAAGGTTCAATCGAGTTATTAAAGAAACTATATCTATTGCTAAGGGGAGTCATTTGAATTGGAAGCAAGAGGTATTGAAAAAATTACGAGTGTATAGGCATACCCCTCATTCTACTACTGGTCAAACACCGTTTGCTCTTTTCCGAGGTAGGCGTGGAAGTACGATATTGGAACCAAAGTGGGTGAATGATCTCTTGGATAGCAGAGGAAGAGTGGTGGTGGATAAAAATTGGAGGCTAAAGGAACGGAAAAAGATGCTAAAGAGTAAATTGAGCTTTGATAGAGCGAACTTTGTAAAGAAGACAGTAATTAAGGTTGGTGATTGGGTTATGATCAAAAGACCCCTGGGTAAAGGGTGTGGAAGGAAATTATCACTCCCCATGAAGGTATTGAAACTCTTCACCAATGCTGTAACAACAGATGATAAGAGGATATGGAACTTGAATAGGGTTGTCAAGTATGGTGGTGACCCTAAATAAAGATGATGTACATTATGAAGGGACTGACGTTCTTACAAAGAATGCAAGTTTGAGAAGATCGAACGATGGAACTGACAATTCTACAGAGCATCCAGAGTTGAGGAGATCGAGCAGAAGCATCAAGACACCTTCACATCTTAATGACTATAAATTAATGTGAAAGAATTTCCTGTTTATTTATCTTGTGACTTCTCTTTTTGTTTGTATTTATATTTGTAGTTTTCAAATTAATTATTTGCTTATATATGTGTTTATACTTTGATTTTCTCAATGAGAGGGAGAGGTGTTGTATCGGGGACTCCTTTAGAATGTTAACTTGTTAGAACCCTGTTAAGGATTCTAGGAGAATGTTGAGGGCGTTGGAGACAGTTGAGAGGTGGTGCGGAGGCTGGGATGCTTATCTCTCTTGAACTTTTGTAACTTTTGTAACTTCAATAAACAAAGAAACCTGGAACATCTTTGAGCATCCTGACGTCTTGCTTGCCTCTACCTTTACATTACAACAACTGCCTTCTCCCATCTCTGCTGCTGCCAGAGAGAAACACCATACACTAAGTGTGTGAGACACTTTATCAGCATTACAATGCCATATGTGTGCTCCTGAAAATTCTAGTTCTGGCAGATGGACAAATAAACAAAATGATTACACCTGGGTGGATGGCAAGCACTTTTTTGTGGAAGCATACAACTTCTTCCCAATCAAAACATGTACTCCTGAAACCTATAATTCGGGCAGAGCTAAAGTCTCTTACCTAATGGCTCTTCCATAATTGTCTAGGGACAGTTGTGCTGTCCAGCCAGATTATAACAAGCATTTGCAATGCAATAAGGTCTTGCATTTTCCTGAGTTGCAGCTATTAGCAGTTGTAAACTCCCAACTAGATTTTTTTTGCTACATTGAATGGAAAAAACAGTGCGATCGCGCTGCTACAGTTCACTCGTAGTGAAACCTATCGGCAAAAGTGCAATTATCTATGTAACTGACAAAAGTGCAATTAACTATGTAACAGGGTCGATGTTATGCAAAGCGCTCGACTTCTGCCAAGCGAGATCACGCTGCGAACAAAAGATAAAAAGTAGTCCACAAACCTGACGGGAAACAGTGAGCCTCGCATGTTTTCAGTACTTGGTCGCTGGGCTCGAGGAGGGCTAACCACCGGAAAAGACAAGACGCATGCATGCCTTCCGCTAATGAAACCAAGCAGATTTTAACAGCCAAGCCCACGAACCAATGAAAGACACTGACGTGGATGGGGCTCCGAGCCCTTTTGTAACTCCTAAAGCGTCTTGCAAGTGAAATGCATGCACAAGTGCATACGACTCGGGCTCGACCCTAAAAAGGAAGAAAAGAAAATGACACTCAGATGTAGAATGTAAGCAGGCCGAGACTGCCAGAGCATGACCCAAGTACTCAAGTGATGAGTGGTGACAGGAGTTTCTTTCATGAGTGCCAGAGCGTGACCCAAGTACTCAAGTGATGAGATGTGATAGAAGTTTCTTTTATGAGTGTCCACTCATTAGAAACTTACAAGGACCGATCAAGGAACCTACAAAAAAGTTATTAAGGGCTATCTGGTAATCGCAAACATGGTCTTCTCCAATTGAAAACCCAGGTCCAGAAGGAGACTGCCATCAATCAAACAACGTTTTTTATTTTTTAAATTGAGTAAAGAGCATTATTTGAGTTCTTTTTTTAGTAAACAAAACAAAGTTCCAGCAATTCCGGTGATATTTTACCAATAGGCTCACCCAATCAGACACATCTACTGGCATTGGAACACATAAATAACCAGTTCTGGTAAAAAAATAAAAGATGAAACTATAACCATGAATTATAAAGGAGAGTGCAAACACTTTATGTTGAAACGAATTATACAAAAGGAAGTTGTTCCTCAAGTACGGCGGGAAGGGAAAAGCGCCCCCCAAGATGGGGGAGCATGGCCCGTTAGGAGACGGGGCCGCCGAAGCCAGAAACCTTTACGCACTAGTTTTGCATTGTGCTGGCCTTTGACTTCCGCCCCCGCACCTCGCGAGGGGTGGGGGCGGAAGTCCAGGGGGACTGGAAACATTGTGGCTGTGTTTTGCTGCTGGCCGGTTCCAGCCGCCCCGGACTGGTGGGGGGCTACATAAGCGCACGGTTGTCCCACCCACCCTCTCCTTAAAATTAGGTTGTGAGGAAGGTATTTAGCAGGAAATGAGGTATTAAAGTAGCCTGAAGCAACAGAGGGGTCCCTAAGGCTGGGGCCCCGGGAGAACCCCAGGGATGGGATCCTGAAGTCCTGAGCCAACCTGTGGATGTAGACACCGGAAGGGGGAAGGGAGCCCGGATCGCTGGGGGGCCATGGGGCTCCCGCTCCTGGCCGCCCCGTTACACCCCTTGGCAGCTTGGTGTTTGGAGGGGGGGCGGAACCCTGAGCGGGTGGTCAAGGAACGGTGTGGTCAGGACAACCGCCCCCCCCCCCCCTAGGGATACAGGTGATGTATGGTTCATTTGTGTTGTTCAATGGTGGTTCAGGACTGGAAGGTAGCCTTTCATAAGTAAATGATTTATGGTTACGGAAGTTTATCTCAAGGATGTGATTTATGGTTTATGTAAATATGACAGACATTTTAATTGAAGTGATTTATGTGTTATACATATGTGTGAAAAATATCATAAATATTGATAATAAAACTTCTTCCAACAAAAGACTTGTCGGTCGGCATTTAGCTGGTGTTGGAGTGAGGGCTTGCTGGCGGTCTCTGGATCCTATCATACTCAAAGTCACCCCCACCTCTTCACAGATTAAATCCCACAGGATGCCAGCTCTCAGACGCACGTTAGTGAATGGTCATTGTCAAGACAGCCTTTATTTCACCCAACAAGCACACTGTTACACAATAAAAAACATTTTTTCAAATTATGCACCCATTACTCCACTTCTCACATATGCCCAGACTTCAAAAGCACAGAGGCAGAGGGAACAACTATTTCTATTTTTGGCATTTCTTAAGCATGTTAAACCCGCAGGCATCAAATCACTGGGGATGGGGAGAAACTGGACAAAGAGCCACAAAACAACTAAAGTGAAAAACGCCAAGTTTTCAATTTCTTGCGGGACCATAAATGAGTTCAGACTCCTAATGTGGTTGAAGAGGGAATTCCACAACCTATCCGCAGCAACTGTAAAAGCCTGGTCACTCCACCTGGCTTTCTTACAGAGAGGCACAACTACCTTGAAGTGACCTGTAGATCTTATGGGTTGGCTCGAGATGTACCAATTCATGGCAGACTGCAGTTACTCAGAGCCGGATGTAGCAAACTTTTGCGAGTCGCAAATGGCCCGAATCGCAATTTGCGACCCCGCAAAATCAGAAATGGAATGCAAAAATCCCATTTCCGACTCGCAAAATGCGACGCGACCTATACCAACTCGCAAAAATAGCGACCCCATTTTGCGACCCGCAAATAGGTAGTCGCTATTTGCGAGTCGCAAACCATATGCAATAGCCACTCGCAAATTGCGACTAGTAGCAAAAAGCCCATTTTGCAAATCCAATTTACCACTAACTCAGAGCAGGTGGTAACCAGAACCAAAGTATAAAAGGAAACCCAGAAGGCACCTGGGTTACTCAAGATGGCGGAGATATATGTGATAGCAAGGAGGAGGAAAGCCCACGCCACACAGCAGATGAGGAGGAGGAGCCAGAGACAGGAGAAGATATACAGAACCAGGCAGACAATTTTCCAACAAACTGAGGAGGAGATATATGATAAATACAGACTTAGCAGTGCAGCAATCCTAGATTTAATAGATCTACTCAATCTGCAGCTTCAACACCAGACTGTGCGCGGCTGCGCCATCCCCACACATGTGCAAGTGCTATGTTCACTGCACCTCTTGGCCTCGGGTAGCTATCAGGGGTTCATTGCCGTGGCAGGTGGGGTATCCCAAAGTGCACTCTCACGGTTCTTCAGAGCATTCCTAGATGCCCTACTCACACACATGTCCAGATACATATACCTACCCAGGAATGAGGCAGAATTCAACAGCACCAAGTTGGAATTCTACAGGATTGCCAACTTCCCCCATGTCATAGGGTGTGTAGACGGGACACATATACAAATATGCCCTCCTGCAAATCTGGAATATCGTTTCCGCAACCGGAAGTGTACCCACTCACTGAACATCCAGGTGGTATGTGACGCCCATTATGTTATCACTGACATGGTTGCCAAATTTCCAGGGAGTACACATGACTCCTACATTTTCAGGCACAGTGGGATACACCAACGCCTAGAACGTGTGGAGTTTGGAGACGGATACCTCCTGAATACACCTTGAAGACATACACACAGGTCAATGTGGAACCCATCTATGCCCAGCTAACATTGTACAGTTTGTGCCAAACAGGTGACAGTGCATATGCACTACGACCATGGATACTTACCCCGTTCTTAACACCCAGCAATGAGGCAGAGAGGCGATACAACAGTGCACATAGGAGGACCCGAAATATCATAGAGAGGACCTTTGGACTGCTGAAGGCAAGATTCAGATGCTTCCACAGAAGTGGAGGTGCCCTCCAGTATACCCCAATAACAGCTTTCAAGATCGTTGGCGCATGCGCTATACTGCACAACATTGCCACCAGACGTGGGCTACCTCTCACCCCAGAAGACCCAGATTCGGAGGATGACGAGCAAGAGCTACCACATCGCCATCATGGGGATAGAAGCATTGCAAATCAAGGCAGACAGAGACGGGACCACAATGTACTCCAATACTTTGGAAGGTACGTGCTAACTGTCACCACACTCACTAATGTCACACACAAAGAGTCCAGGTGTGAAGTGGAACAAACAAGGAATTTAATAATGTGCACCAAAAAACTATTTACATAAACTACAGTCCAGGGGCCGTAAAAGTCCACCTGGCATGAGGACACATTAACCTCATGTGCCTCCACTCAAGGACAGTGCGTAGCTCACACTCTACGCCATGTTTGCCCAGCATGGCTGGTTCCTGGTGTGTCAGCAGTGCCCTGCCTTGCGCTACCACTGCGCAACACCCTGGTGTCTGTGGCTGAGACACTGCTAACGGTGGAACCCTCCTCGCTGTCCTGCGGCGTGTCTGCCGCGCCCCTAGCCACCTGTCGTGCCTCCATTAGACCTACTGCGTGGCTGAGACGTCCCAGCCCACGTACCGCATCACTGGCAAAGTGGCCCATGTCCACCTGACCGTGCGCCGTGACAGCCCAGTGGTGTTCACAGCCAGCCGGACGATGGAGGCAGACATGCGGTCCAGCCGGTGGATGAGCTGCCTGTCACGGCGCCTTGCACCCTCTCTCTCAGTGATAAGTTCTGACACCAGTTGTCTCATTGAGAGCGCAAGGTCACCAACAGATTTAGCTGTTGCAGCTCCGTGTGTACCAGTTGCAGCCCTGTGTTCTGGTTCTGTTCCATGCGCTGCATGGCCCCTGATATGTTCCTTATCTCTTGTGTCTGCAGGTGCTGACCACGTAGGAGTGCAGCCTCGGCGGCGGACATGGAGGCATCCCCTGCCTCACCCTGTGGCACTGGAGGGACATTTAGACGACGCCTGCGACGCAGTGGAGGTTCCGTGTCCTGTACACCGGCACTGTGGCTGGGACCGGGTGCTGGCTCACTTTCCAGTATGGCCACTGGTGCATCAGGATCGGACTGTGTTTGGGTGGTGCAGGTCTCTGTGGTGGCTGGTCCTGAATCCTGTGCTGGCTGGTGGCTGACCTGTGGCCCCTGGACGCTGTGGCTGGAGGTGGTGTCGTGTGGGAGACCTGTGGGACATAGGGAACACACTGTCAGTATCTACCATCTGTTATCTACGTCCTAATAAGCTGTTGCCTATCAACTGCCTACTTGACTACATTGCCCATAATGCACCATGCAGGTGGTTGCTACTCTGAAATGGAGCTATTTTGGTTGTGCATGCTGCTGTGTACTAGGTGGGTGGGGGTATGGCAGATATGGGTGTACATGCATGTCTCATGGAACTCACCAGTTGATGGTCCTGGCGCTGAAGTGTCCAGCTCTCCCATCCCGGACACTGACTCTGGCTCCAAGGTCTCCTCCACTCTTTCCTCCAGGGGTGTGGGTGGTGGTATGGTGGATGGTCCCCCTCCAGTGCCCCTCATCTCCTGGAGCCACTCTGCCACCCTCTCCTTGGTCCAGGAGCGCTGGTCATACCACCGTTTCTTCAGTTCCTCGATACTCCGGTGGCTCACACCCATGGAGTTGACCTTGTCCTGTATTTCAGTCCAAATCTGTTTTTTTCCACCTCTGGCACACTGAGGGCTGCCCTCCCAAAAAGTTGTTAATGGTGCTGGCAGCATTCCTCAGTCAGCACCTCCAGTGCTTTTTCAGCAAATTTCAATTTTCTCTTTCTAGGAGTGTCTGACATGGTAGCTGCTGTTCCTCCTGTTGGCAGTCCAGCAGTTTAAAATGGGTGTGGTCCTCCCTCCTCCCAGGTGTATTAGTAAACTTCCTGGCTGTGATGTCATCATCAAGAGCCAGGAAGTGTTTTCCAGAGTGTTCTGCTGCACCTGCATTCAATTTGCGGCACAGTCGCAATTTGCGACACCCACTCGCAATTTGCGTGTTCGTTTTTAGCGCGGTCGCAAAAAGCGACCTTGCAAACAGCGAACTCGCAATCTGCGGTGCGACTTCATTTGCGAGTCGCAAAATGAAGTCGCTTTTTCTTCTTGGATACCATTTAGCGAGTCAGAAATTGCGAGTCGCAACGACTCGCTAATTTTTTCCTACCTACATCTGGCCCTCAGTTCCCTGCTTTTGCAGGGCTTTATACGTCAGGCAGAGTGCTTTAAAAGATACTCGTTTCCTTATCGGTAACCAATGAAGATGTTTTAGAACCTCCCTGACCGAGAAGTGCTTGGGTAATCCTAGAATCAGGCGTGCGGCCGCTTTCTGGATGAGCAGGAGCTTGTTCAAGGAAGATTAGTTGATGTTTAAATAAATGGAATTACGGTAATCCATCCTCGAAATAATGAGAGCTCAATCCACCGGACTCTAAGCTCTTTAGGTACAAAATGTAGAGCTTTTTAAAAAAATCCTGACCATCCAGAAGCAAGCACCAGCCATTCTATTAACCTGGGTGTCAAAGGCCAATAGATTATCAAACACCACACACAGGTGTTTGGCTGCTGCTATTGGAGTAGGTGGAATGCCAAAGTCTCTGCCACCAGCGATCCATCCAAATGCACCTGTCCACACCAAATAGAATAATCTCAGTTTTATCCTCATTCATTTTCAGGCAGTTCTTACTCATCCGCCTGCTGACTTCCCTCACACAACCTTGGAACTTGTCAGCCACCTCTTCCCAATAATCCGAGAGGGAAACAATGATCTGGATGTCGTCCACATAAGATGAAACCATGAATCCAAAAGAGCAAACCACTTTAGCCAAAGGGGCATTGTACATGTTAAAAAGGGTCAGACTGAGGGAAGATCCCTGGGGAACTCCACAAGGGAGCTGGAATGGGGCTGCTCTGAAATACCCACAGCTAACTGTGATTGATCTATCAGACAGAAAGGACTCCAGCAGCCTGAGCAACATTCCTCAGCCCCGCCTGACGCAGCCTTTACACCATCAAGCATGGAGAGATGGTGTTAAAGGCTACAGATAAGTCAAGCAAGACCAATGTAGTCACTGGCCCCTGTTCCATTTGTCTGCGGATGAAATTTGAAGTGGTGGTGAGTGCAGATTCGGTGCTGTGATTCCTCCTGGACCCAATCAGTGAAGGGCCCAAGAGATTATAGGCAAGTAGGTAGCTGGCTAATTCCTGGTTTATCTGCTTTGCAAGAATCTTCGCAGGAGCAGGCAGTCAAGAAATAGGATGTACATTTTTCAAATCACTGCAATCCCCCTCTGGTTTCTTTTTCAGAGGGATGACTGTTGCCGCCTTCCCACCCTGAGGGAACGCCCTGGACTACAGGGCCTCTGCTACCTTATCACAAAAAGTTTGCAAGCTCTCGACTTCCTGAGTCGGGGGGGGTGATACCAGAGCATGTACAGTTCTTTATGAACATTATTGGCAGACCTAATCCTCTGTGTGAAGAATCCTATTTTAGCTTCCTTAAATGCTTTCTTATATTTCACTAATAAGTCCCTGAGCTTGGCTTTCTCACCCAGCTCCTGGTCCAGTTTCCATTTGCGTACCTGCCACCTACCCTGCCTTTGAAGCTCCTTGAGCTCCTCAGTAAACCATAGGGCAGATGTTTTTTTCCTGGTCTTCGACCTCTCACTCCTCAATTGAGCCACTTCTTCTAGAGCAGCCCTAACCCAATTTTTAAAAATTCTCCACTGGTGAACCTTGGCCCCTCAAGCTGTTTCAATCAGTTCACATATTTCTAAACTATGTTTAATTAAGGGAATGGCATTTACCAGTCCGCAGCTAAGATTTCCCTTAGACCCTAATGCCTTATCAGCACCGCCTCACGCGAAAGTCTGATAAGGACCCACATTTGGGGATGACAGAACCCCAACTTTAGGACTATTCAGTGTCCAGACACAGCTGGAACCCTTCCTTCCACCTCAGATCTTATGTCCCCACTCCCTCACATCTCCCATTAGGCATGAAATCCACCAGGTCTTGCCTAAAGTAACATGGGTGGAGCTCCCCTGCCTCAAAACTGGCAGCCTCCCTGGTCCGTGGGCCCAGTCGAGCACAGACAGGCTTGTCTTAGGCATGCCTTCAGCATCCCAGTGGCACGCTTGCTGCACACGGTCTCCGCGTTCCCGCAGCCCGGCCGATTTTACTTCCAGTGGATGACAAATCCGACGTGAGAGAAACACCAAACACCTAGCCCGCTTCCTTCCTAAATGCAGCCTTACATGGTGGCACTCTAAGACGGCCGCCGGCATCAGAATACAGGAGCTCTAAAAGGCCCTTCTTCCCCCAAGAATCCCTGATGCAAAAAGGTAGGCCAACAAACGCCCCGCTTAAACACCAATCACGTTAAAAAACATTTCACAGTATTGTATGTCCACAAAAACAAGTTTAAAAAATGACAAAAGTGAGGAAAGACTCTGCACGCCACTTCTCTCACCCTATCTCTCCAAACTGTGCCTCCGCAGCCTGGTCAATGCAAATTCCAGTGGCTGACACACCCGACACGAGAGAAGCATAAAAAAATTAGTCCGCTTCCTTCCTAAATGTGAGAAAACATGGTGGCACACTAAGGCCCATATTTATAGTTTTTTTGCGCCGCATTCCGCAGCACAAAAAAAGTATAAATATGGGCCAAAGATGGCTGCTGCCATCAGAATATATGGGCTCTAACAGGCCCTTCTTCCCCCCAGAATCCCTGATGCAATTAGGTAGGCCAACAAACCTCAATGCCCCTCTTAAAAACCAATCACATGTTAAAAAGGATTTCACAGTATTGAATGCCCACACGTTTTAAATATGACAAAAAAGAGGAAATTCTCTGCGCGCCTCCACTCTCAACCTATCTCTCCAAGCTCTCCAAGTTCTAAGCCACACCTGCAAACATGAAACACATGCAGAAAATAAATTGAACCATGACCAGTCACACAAATTGTGGCACTTATAGTAACAATTCCTATACACACTGCCCCGAGGTTTATAAAATGATACGAACAGTCACATACCTGCTGAACATCATAGTGATATGGAATTGAAGGTAACATCCCTACAAACAACTTCAGTCACACAACTAGACCAATGTAAGCACCAGCATCATAAACAGGAATTTGAGCTATGCTAAGGGAAGATGCTAGGAAGATGCTGGCTACATACAGGATGCAAAACCTACTGAGATGGACACATGACACAGACTGTTACAAAACCAGTAGGACCATTGGAACATATTATAAACATCACTGCTACCTCTCCCTTGTGAATTGCTAGTTTTGAACACATTTGCAGATGTAAATCATAATCTAATCTAAAAGTTAAACCGCACAAACAGGAAAATACACCTGCAGACATTCCAAAATCAGCACAGTAATCTTGTTACCAAACTTCACCACACCTGACAGCATAAGCCAAGGCTATCACGACTGAAACACGGTATGATCAAGTCATGCAGTATACCTACTTTATTATTATTAAAAGGGCAGCACACTAAGCCAAGATGCTAGTGTGTATGAATGTATATGTCAAAGGGAGAGGCAACTGAAGACCTAAGATAAATTTACAAATGTCTAAGGGTTGTGCATCTCAAGCATAAACAGTGATATAAGTAGCCCCCACCTACCTGGATATAACCTAGCTGCTACCTGTTGTTCAGACCTCAGGGATGCAATCTGCCACATATACCTTGAATTACAGCCAGTGACATCAACTTCATACAGTGACCAGGAGGTGGCTGCACACAGGTAGTACAAAGAAACAACACCAGAAGCGGCTGGCAAGATGCACAACTCCAACAAAGGTATACTGCTGATCCATGCTCAAGACTTACAGCTCCATAGGAATATGCCCCACCTTCAGAGCCAGATTCATCCCTCAGGAATGCCAACTTGGACACCATCTGCAGATAATTCTGTTCCCAAGTACAAGCACACTGTAGTGCAACAGAGGCACATCCAAAGAACAAATGAAACCAGATAACACTTCTGGTCAAGAAGCACTTTATACAGAATGATGCTCAGATGATAATCACTGATACATAAGAGAACCTTGTTGCAGTTTCCACAATGAAAAGGAAACGTGTTAGAGGTATCACTATGGCTTAAGAGGGTAAGCAGTACAAACACTGGCCTAACTGTCAGGATTTTTTTTCTGTATGTGCCTGTTGGGTGGAGGCAAATAGGCAAAGGAGCGAAGAGCAGAGTTGCCATTTTCACTATCATATACACTCCACACCACCACATGCGGCAGCATGACAGACACATGAAGAATCAATGACCCCAGCAAAGGATGTCCACCTAACACCGTGTGCCAGATTGATCCAGGAGAAGTAGACCTTTTCCTAGTGATGTCCGTGACAGGCCTTATTACCTAGGTATTAGGCCTTGTGGAAGAGACAATGTCCAAGCAGAGGATGGTTATGCCCCAAAGAACCCACATTTCTGATATTTCTGCTGTAACTCTGCATGGCCAAATGGCAGCAAGATAGCATGCTGGTGCATCACAAACCTCCTCAATAAATAGGTAAATAAATATATGCCTTCAAATGTGTTTACAGGATTATAGACGCTTCCAGTCCTCTCTTTCGATGGTCAGGATGACAAACTGAGGTAGGCATGATACCTTGAAACACTTTGGAGCTGCAAGAGATGAAACTGATAGAGGTCAAATTTTACTAATACACTAGTGGCATAGAAGTTAGCATATGGCGACTTATAAACCTTCATTTAAAAACCTAACAGAGAAATTCACATGAAATGCAAAAATGTGCACGTTTGAAATATGGTGGACAATGTGACCTCCGTTTCTTTTTGACATCGCATTTTGCCATGAAAGAAATTAAGCACTAATATTTGAGTGAATTACTGACATAAATTAATACTGAAAGTATTATTTTTAGAAAAACAGTAGAGATGAAGGATATATTATAAGTATTAAACAAACATGAATTAATCGTACTTATATTGATTCAAATGAATTTGTAACAAGAGTTACATGTGTGTAGAATTATAAATGCAAGTTTAAACCGTTTCTAATGTCAGGCCTAAATAATGATTGCAATTAAATAATTTGCTTTGCATATTTGATTCAAATTGTAAGGTGCGCAATAATATGTATTAATTACATTAATATGTATTTAGGTTTCCTTAACTGGACTAGGCCTGAAGATTCATTTTACAGCAGTAGAGGAAAAGTGCTAATTCATACTGTTCCCTTTGACCTGAATTAAGTTCTAGGTTGCTGATGTGTTGGTGAATGTCCTATTGTATTAAAGACAGAGAACACGTCTCAACTAACAGCAAATGTAACAGTATTTGTTCTAGCTGTCGAACAAGACAGGAAGCATTTTGTTAAATTCACATAAGAATTGTTAGATTCATTCTGTGCACCGTGGGAAAGGATCACAAAGTTTCAGTTTCTAAACAAGTTATATATTTTGGCAGAACTGAATGGATTCATCAATATGACTACACTCCCCTTGGAAATCCAGAAGAGTTGCACACTTGATGTCGTCAATGATTTTCCACTGGGTATTAATTAATTTGCGCAAGATGAGCCCACATGGAGGACCAATCAGAAACCTGTGGACATTTCTAGTAAGGAAGAGACTTTTGAAACTTTTAATAAAACAAGTCTTGCTGATGACCCTTTGATGTGGTGCTGCTCTCTCTCTCTCTCTCTCTCCTGAATCTCTATGATTCTTAGATGTCTTCTGAAGCTGAAGATTTAAAAGCCATCTTTCCTATTACCTCATTTACTTATTCTGTTCAGTACTAATATGCCCAATATATTCTGAACTGCTGACCTGCCTATTGTGCGGCTCGTGTTCTGCACTGCTCCTGATGCTGCTGTCTATCGATGCTGAGAAGCTGTGAGCGCTATGGACTGACGTATCTTTCCTGTTTGATGTCCCATAAGGAGAGGTAAATAATCTGCCATGTGGTTTTGTGTTTCCTTTTCAGCTTAGATGATTCCACCAGTGTATTTTTATAATGAGTAACCCTAGATAGACGATTTTTCCAAATTATTTTTGTCTCCCCTTTTGTTTTGCCTGCATGTGTTAGTCTATTCCCACACATGCAATCCAAATTCATAATAGGGATAAGGATGGCCCAGCCCCGAAAACTGATTTCTGTTATTTGAATTATGATGATTTACTGATGTCACCATCATCTGCTTGAAATTTGATTTTGGTGTGCATATTATAGTTCTGTTAATTTGTGTTATTCTTTTGGAGTGTTTAATAGTATTAATGTTTAGTAGGGTTAATCACTTTAGACATTTTGGCTAGCCTATGGTTTTCATGTATGTTTATAAATTAGTTTTGCATGCCATTCACATTACATTGGCTTTGTGGTTGTAAAAAAGCTTTGACACTTGATTCAGTTTGAAGTCTTGTTTTTTGTGTTCAAATTGGTCATGGTGTTTTACACTTTTACGTTTCTCATGTTATTGATCTGTGTTAAATGAATCTGATTACCACACTCCTCACTGAGTCCAAAGATCCAGTCGACCTCTAGTGTAAGTGGGACGAGTTGTATGTTCTCACTGGAGCAGAATAAATAATGATGGGAAAAATAGCGCAGTGAAATCTCTTAAATTTCACTGTGCCATTTTTCTGGGCCTTCTAATGGGGTAACGCCCCCTTTCCATACATTATGCCTGGTGCAGCATAATGTGACGCGAGGAGTTACAAAGCAGCGCAATGCTTACATGGCACCGCTTTGGAAATTGGGAAAAGGCCGCCTTGATGCCACCTTAGCATCACAAAAATGATGCCAGGGTGGTGCAAGGAGGTGCTAGGGGCTTGTAAATATGCCCCTAAGTATATAAATCTGAAAATAAAAGACACACTATTACCGCTCCAGTCTGTGCAGCTGTAGGGAAAGTGTTGGATTTCAGCAGAGTAAAATTTACAATTCCCACTGTAGTCTGGGCAACAGTAGAGAAAACATAGGACTTCAAAGGGTTTACTATTCCCACTCCAGTTTGTGTAACAGTAGAGAAAGTGTTGGAATTCATAGGGATAACATTTATCATTCCCCTACCCACAGTCTGTGCAACAGTAGAAAAAGAGTTGGACTTTGGAGGTATTTAGGGGGTCATTCCGACCCTGGCGGTTGTCTACCGCCAGGGCCGGGGACCGCGGATGCACCGCCAACAGGGTGGCGGTGCATCCATGGGCATTCTGACCGCGGCGGTACAGCCGCGGTCAGAAACAGGAAACCGGCGGTGTCCCGCCGGTTTCCCGCTGCCCTAGGGAATCCTCCATGGCAGCGCTGCAGGCAGCGCCGCCATGGGGATTCCGACCCCCTTACCGCCAGCCTGGTTCTGGCGGTTTTGACCGCCAGAACCTGGCTGGCGATAACGGGTGTAGTGGGGCCAATGGCATGGGCACTGCAGGGGCCCCCTAACAGGGCCCCACCAAGATTGCCAAGCAGACACTGAAAATCGCGACGGGTGCAACTGCACCCGTTGCACCCCTTCCACTCCGCCGGCTCCATTCGGAGCCGGCATCCTCATGGAAGGGGGTTTCCCGCTGGGCTGGCGGGCGGCCTTCTGGCGGTCGCCCGCCAGCCCAGCGGGAAACTCAGAATTACCGCGGCGGTCTTCTGACCGCGCAGCGGTATTCTGACGGCGGGACTTTGGCGGGCAGCCTCCGCCGCCCGCCAAAGTCAGAATGACCCCCTTAATTTACTATTCCCACTCCAGTGTGTGTGGAACAGTAGGGAAAGCTTAGGAGTTCAGAGGGGTAAAATTAACTATTTCCAATCCAGGCTGTGTAACAGTAGGGAAAGAGCTGTACTTGAGAGAGGTAACATTTACTATTCCAACTCCAGTCTGTGCAACAGTAGGGAAAGCGTTGGAGTCAGGAGAGTTAAAATTTACTATTTCAAATACAGTCTGTGCAACAGTAGGGAAAACATTGTACTTCTGAGGGGTTAAATTTACTATTCCCACTCCAGTCTGTGGAACAGCAGGGAAAACATTGGGCTTCGGAGAGGTTACATTTACTATTCCCACTCCAGTCTATGCAACATTAGGGAAAGTACTTCAATTCAAACACATAACAAACTATATATATATATATATATATATATATATATATATATATATATATATATATATATGTATGTATATGTGTGTGTGTGTGTGTGTGTGTGTGAAACAATTAAACAATTTATATGATTATTAAACATTTCAATAAGTAAATATAAATTTAAAAAGTGTTCATAAGTGTTCATAATTTATTATGAATTTTAAAACATTTATTAATTTATTATTTAATGAAGTTCCCTATTCTATACTATACTCCCACAAACCTAGCAACCCACACATGAAATATAGCTAAAATGAATAAATATGACACAATTAACATATTTAATAATATATTACCCAGCTATTAATAATAATTTACATTTTTATTCGTAAATTATTAATAAATGAATAGGTAATTAATAATTATTTAAATAACTTCTCCCATACCTATTCAAACACAACAGCCTGCAACCAATATAAAACTTAAAAATATATAATTATTAAACAATTAACATAATTATTAAACAATTTAATAATTATGAATACATTATTAAATAATTCTTAATTAATTATTACTTAATTAACTTCCCACCATATAAGCATACAAATCCAACAACCCGCACCTAATGTATACCTTAAACATATAATATTACGCAATCTACATAATAATCAATACAATAATGATAATAATTAATTGTTAATTCATTATACTTAATTACCTTCCCACCCTGTACCCTACAAACCTCACAACCTGCTACAACACCTGAAAATGATATTACTTGCCTAAAAAATCAATATTCATGTCAACGATATTTCTGCATCACAATATTTTTGTATCAGGATATTTTGTTTTCCACTATTTCTGTATCTCTATATTTAAAACTCAATATTTTTTCCAAACACAGCATGCCAAAACTGCCAGACAATTCCCATGATAAGACCATAACTGAGGATGAGGGGTTTTGACTGCTGGTATGGATGACAGAATGTCATTCATGAGTAGGATATCGGCAAGTGGGCTAATGGGGATGACAAGCATTCCCTTACCATGGAGCAAGGGACAGGATGGAAATGAGAAGGGCATGTATACGACAACCTCATCTGCAGTAGGTACTGCACCTGGGTCAAGCTGCTGCACATGGTAGGGCATTGTAAAGCAGATAACAGGTAAGGATATAAAGAGAGATGCCAGGATGGCACATCAGAGGGGGATCATGGGAGGTGGCAGGCAGAGATCAATAATAATATTGCAGGCAATGAAGTGCAGAGTACCGCAGATAGGCAACAACAAACAGTATGCATTAGATGTACATGGTTTTAGCACTCTTACTAGAAAGTCAGGCTTACATGCATAGAAGCACGTTGGGATAGTGCCCAATCTTTGGGGGGAGATAGATAGTAAGGACACAAGTACTGACCCACCTTTTAGGAGTCTCTTCTGCCTCCCTCTTGATCTGTTATCGAGAGACTGTCTAGAACTCTGCTGGAAAACCTTAGGCTGTCATCAACAGTTGTGAGCATCATCCTTTTCCCTTGGCATCTGCACAATGTGAGATCATGGTGGTTAGAGCCAAAGGGTGTCAATCACACCTCTATTTCGATCTCTGTACATTGCAGTGATTAGGGCTTGTGACATGCCTATAGCAATCAGAGCCATTAAAGAAGTGGTTGTGCAAGTGTAGGTCAAAAGAGAAGACTCCAATGGTTGGCAGCACTCTCTGCACTCCCATAAGATGTCTAAGTGTCTTATGGACTCATTACCTCTTTACTGACATAACCATAGAGTACTGCTATGCTTCGGACCTCAGTTGCTGTCCAGGATGCTGCTATGTAGTAGTTGCCTACCAACCCCTTGCAACAGTAGTTGTGACGAAGGCTTTTGCAATGGTGGTCCATAATCTTAATGATTGGCAGCTGTCTGTTAACAGTCAGAAGCTGGAGCATGAAGTAGTTATGCAGGGAGATGTCTGCATTCTGAGAAAGAACTGGGCTCTATCACATTACCTGATGAATGCACATAAATTACTCCATGTCCCATGGAGTCTTAAAGTGTGCATTGTCATGTTTTCTCTTTTTTATAGTTATCTTGTGGTAGGGACCAATCAGCCATGTATTCAGGAGAATGTCACCGTCCCCTGAGGGGAAGATAAGAAGTCAGGAGTGGATGCTAAACTCATTGAATAGGTCACAGTTCCTTTATCTAGGTCATTGCATTTGTGGGAAGGCTATACTCGCAGACAGGATATCTGGGTCATGCCAGTCTCCCAGAAAGTATTTGGTACATTCTCTGAAGAACAGTCGTACATCACTTACCAACTACATGTTGAGGCTGGTGTATACTTTGTAGTTGTACTAGAGGGGGAATTTGTGAGGCTTTTTGATCATGAGATGTGGGTAACTGAGGTCATTAGATTTAGAGGGATGCTACTAACGTCGTGGAAGTCTCAGTTTGCTTGTTGTGTCAATGAAATAAGATCCAGATGGTCGCAATAAGTTATTGCTACACCCCATGACTCGCTGAAGCATATCAGTGATATAGTTTTGTGGTGCACATGGTCACTTGTGTCCGCTTGCATGACTTTTGTTGTCTTTCTCATTGGTGTAATGTTTATTGTCACCAGGTAGATCAAGACATTTATGACGCCCTTTTTCATTGAGACTCTTTGTAGACATTCCTGATCGGTGTCGTTACAGGTTAGTGTATTATGAAGTATTATTTTTCTTTGGCCTTTTTCCTTTCTGCTAATGACTAGTAAGAGCAGAATTGCCTATTGGAGTTTCATGAAGAGAAGGTGTTCTTGCAGATTCATATAAGCTGCACCAACATAGCATTACTTTTTTAAGCAGGGCAGGGGCTTTGTTAGCTGCTAGACTTTCTTGTGAAAACTACTGCCTTAATTTAAATCAATTTAATTCAACTTGGAATGCATAAAACACACACAAAAACGAGACAAGACAATCTCTTCACTTCCACTCATATATCAGAAGGGAATTTGGGCTCTCCTATTTTTAGGTTGCGCTTGGCAGCATGCTGCGTTGTCTGCAATATGTGTTGGATTCAATATGGGCTTCTACCCACACCCCCTCTTGCCATTCGTTCTTTGTTGCGCTTGTCTTAAATGCTTCACTTGTATTGGTGCATTATGCTAAATGCCCCTCCTGTGCGTGCTAAGTTTCCGCCCAGGGAGCTTTCATTAAGCAAACATTATTGTTGGCCATCACACTACGTCATGCTTCCTCCTGTTACAGTGTGTGATGGCTCTCCTCCGTCCTTCCAGATTTCACTCATTGATCCTTTTCGTTGCTCATGTGCTGCGCCCTCTCTTCCCCTCTCTCCCATCATTGCTGCCGTCCTTCCTGTGCGAACGTGTGCTTTACACTTTATCTAAAAAGCAGCTACAAACTTCTACAGAGTGGTTTATAAGTCCAAATTATGAATTTTCTTTCAGTGTTTCTACACTGCCTTTCGTTCACATGCTTGTTTCCTCCTGTTTCGTTTGATTTTTCGTGCTTTGTTTCAACTCGTGAATAAAGGAAGTAACTCAGCTTTATGGAAAAATCATGACAAGTGCAGCATTAGTGACGTGGGGCAACAATAACCATGATGTAACCATAACCATGATGGGAAAATTACAAATAGTCTAGTAGGGGATTGAGAAAGTCTATGTAAACTGCAAGTTCGCCTAAATATCACGGTCAGAGGAAATTGTAAACAGAATTCAGTATTGAAAAATATCTTTGATGGAGTGAGCGCAGCACTAGGTGACTGAACGTTGGTAAAGAAATACGCTTTGTTAGATTCTATGTTAGGACCAGAGGCGAGGATTATGCTTTTCTTTCTATGCTTTATTTTTTACAGCAGCCAATTAGAAATAACTTTTAAAAAATACTACATAACCCATGAACCCATGTATTTCACATGACCAACCAAAGAGACAAGCCCTATAAAACCTGGGGAATAACAAGACACTACCTCTGTCTTTGCTGCTTCGCAGCCAGTTAGGTGCTTTCGTGTTCATGATTGTTTAATTACGTGTTTGTTTAGGCATTGTGTTCCTGCTGCGAGCTCGTTTGTGATTGAGTCAATTATTGCCTTGGGAGCTTTTTTATACCTCCTGGGGGTGGCCGATGGCTCGTTTCCCGTCAGTGGAGTGGGAGCAGAGGAGTGAGGATGTGCGGCGTTGCCGTGCAGTCCCCTTTCTATTGCCACAGCTTTTGATCAGTGTGTATACTCGAAGTGAGTGCTTCTGAACACACTGATACACATGTGTTTCATCTCCTCACCTTTGCTGGCTATGTCCAAGTGTGATATTATTGGGATTGCAATAATTTTGATATCGGCTGGGCCTGTTTTCTGTTTGGGTAGAGCTCCCTCCACATCTTAACTATATATATATATAGATATATTTACTCTCTTCAGGGGTGATATTCTGCCCCATTTGGTCTGCATCACCTATTTTTTCTGCTCCTTTGAAGTCCTCTCATGGATGTTTCTCATCAGCATGGATGCTTATGATGACTAAGGAGGTGATGAGTATTATGTGGATGATCCTGCTGGATCTTTTGAGCATGACCTTTTCTACGCTTTAGACGCTGGGGTGCGACATACAGTCAATCAACACTTGGCTCAGGCTTTCAGGCCCATTAAGCACCACCTTATTGGTTTTGCCGAGCAGCAAGGATGGATGGCTCCCTCTGGGGCTCAGGCGATCACAGAGCCTTTCTTGTCTGGCATTTCACAAGCCCTCAAGCAGGGTAACAATCCGCATGCAGCAGACTTTGAGAGCTTTATCAGGTCACTGGCCAGGGATCATGACTATAATGCTGCTTCCTCCCAGAAGTCGAAGTCCAAGGAGGATTTAGCTTCTTCTTCATCTGAACAATCCTCTGATCAAGAGGAGGAATCCCCCGCAAAAGTGCAAAAAGAAGTCGTGCCTCCAGGAAGAGCCTATTCCTGCACCAAAAGTCCTTACTTTTGAGTTTGAATTTGAGTTTATGGATTTGTAAAGCACGTAGCTACCCTAGGGCGTCCCAGCGCTGAGATACGTGAAAGCTCCCAAGAAGGAAAAAAGAGAAGAAGAGGAGAATTAAGTCAAAGAATTAGCAGCAAAAAGAATTGTTTTTAGCTTCTTCCTAAATAGACGTTCATAAAATTTGTGTCGTAGCTCTGAAGGAAGGGAGTTCCATAGCCGAGCAGCTTTCACTGTGAAGAAGTTACCTCCCAAGATCTCTTAAACCGTGCTATGTGGACTTGCCGGGAGGTAGATGAACGCAGAAGTCTAGAGGGGGCATAAATGGAGAGACAATGTCTAAGAAAAAAGGGACCCCTATCATTTAGGGCTTTATGGACCGGACATAAAGATTTAAATTGAATACATTGTTTTATAGGCAACCAATGGAGTGCTGCAAGTGCTGGCTTCACAGACAAATGCCTAGGTAGATTAGTAAGAAGTCTGGCTGCGGCATTCTGCACAACTTGGAGTTTCTTTATCACGTAGTCTGGAGAACTAAGGAACAAAGAATTGCAGCAGTCAAGGTGGGAAAGAATCAGCGCCTGAACAAGAATTCTTTTAGCCATGGGTGGTAGAAGATTCAGAATCTTCCTAAGAGATCTCAAAAGGCAAAACACATAGATGAGACCTTTTTAGACTGGATCTCCATAGTTAGACGGGACTCAAGCCAAAAACCAAGGCTCTTGATATGTGACTTAGGAGGGGGTGGGCTACTGAAGACCTCTGAATAAGAAGTTAGAGGAAAAGCAGGAGGGTCATTACCCACAATCATTACCTCAGATTTTCCGTCATTAAATTTCAGTTTAGAAAAGGTCATCCAATTGGCAATGTCTGCCAGACAGCAAAAGAGTCTGGCAGAGGAGGAATGCCCAGTGCTGGAAAGGGATACTACTAACTTAGTATTGTCAGCATAGGTGACCATGGAAAGGGTATGGGGGGAAACCACCTTAGCTAAAGAGGATAAAAAAATATTAAAAAGAGTCGGGCTCAGAGAGGAGCCCTGAGGGACTCCACAGGTCAGAGGATAGATATCAGAAAAAAAAGAACGGTCTAAGACTTGAAAAGGTCTTCCTGTGAGGAAAGAGGAAAGCCACGAGAGAGCAATGCCGCCTAACCCCATCTTAGAAAGTCTGTGACAGAGGAGGTTATGGTCAACAGTATCAAATGCTGCACTAAGATCAAGTAATATAATAGCGGCATGGCCTCCTTGGTCTAAAAGTTGTCTGGCAGATTCAGTAGCTGCAAAGAGAGCAGACCCAGTGCAATGCTGGGCTCTGAATCCCATCTGAGAGGGATCCAAGAGATTCTGGTTCTCTAGATAGCTTGTCAGTTGATGATTAACATGTTTTTCCAAGACGTTTGCTAAGATGGGAAGAAGAGCTATAGGCCTATAGTTGTCTAGAGAGGCGGGATCCAGTTCATTTTTTGAGAAGGGGTTTGATGACAGCGTGTTTAAAAGTCTGAGACAAATTGCCTAGAGACAAAGAGCGGTTTAAACTTTTTGTCAATGGGGGAACAATAGTGTCTGAAGCCACCAGCAAAATGGAAGGAGGGGCTGGATCGAGAGGGGAACCAGATTTAGTATTAAGAAGTAAATTAATTACCAGAGTATCTGTAAGGGGTTGAAAAACATTTAATACAGTACTCGAGACAGAAAGGTCAGTTGACTAATGGTCCAGGGATTCTTGAGGAGAGGCAGAAGGAAATGAGGAATATATTTTGATGACTTTGTCCTGGAAATGAGTGGCTAATAGATTACTCTGTTTAGTGAATGCCTCTATAGGGGAGTCAGTTTGCGTAACCAAAGTCAGTTCCTTAAATATCTGAAAAATTGCTTTGTGGGAGTTTTGTAGGATTCTTCTATTTTCGTACTATAGTAGGTCATCTGAGCTGCTTTAATATTCTGATGGTAACATCTGATGGCTTGCCTATAGGCTTCTTTAGAGGGAAGACTATAGTTCTTTCTCCAAATTCTTTCAAGTTTTTTACAGTTCTTTTTGAGTTTTAACAAAAGAGGTGAAAACCAGGGGCTAGTCTTATGAGTGGATTTCTTTAATCTAGTTTTAATGGGTAGGACAGAGTCTAAGGAGGTAGAGATCCAATTATTAAATGACTCTGCAGTGATCAACGATGAATCATTATAGGTCATAGGAGGAGCGCAGAGCGCCCTATGCCATTCTGTGGGAACTAACTTGGACCAGATACGTCCCGCTGTTTTAGTCTTAGTGTGAGCACCTGAGGGAGGGTTGTATGAAAGAGAAAAAGACAGGAGATAATGATCTGTCCAAAGCAGGGGCACAGGAGTAAAAGTCATAAAATCAGGGATATTGCTAAAAATAAGATCAATAGTGTGGCCTTTAAGGTGAGTGGGATAAGTTGAACCAAGCCCAGAGCAGTCAGAGAGGCTAATAAAGATTTGGCAGCAGGACAATCTACATTCTCGGAATGAATGTTAAAATCTCTGAGAATGGTAAAGTTGGAAGTGTTACAAATGAGACTGGCTACGGCATCGGGTAAAGATTCTAAGAAATTAACACCAGAGCCTGGAGGTCGATAAAGAAGAATGCCAGAGAAAGTGAAGGTAGGTGATAAGTATAGTGTAAAGGTCATGCTCTCGCACCCTGCAGTATCAAATGACGAAGCAACACATTTAATTGCCGTCTTATGAATGATAGCAATACCGCCCCCCTTGCGAGGGGTCTATCCACGTGAATTATTGAGTAAGTGGCTGGTAAGGTTCTACAAATATCAACAGATGAATTATCCGTCAACCATGTTTCTGGAAGAAATAGTGCATCAGGTTGGAGATCTTCTAACAGGGTGTAAATGTGTAAATAGTGTGCTGGTAGGGAGCGACAATTAAGCAGGAACATTCTGCCCAATTGGTGGGAGGAGTTTATGAAAGAAGGGGAATTAGTGGGTTTCCAGGAGCAACTGGGGCATAGTGAAAGGTTGCAAGAGCACAAAGTGTTAGAAAAGCACATACCAGTCATAAAGGAGTTAGGTGCAGGTGGTAGTAAAGGGGAGTAGATAGGCCTACTGATATCCAGGTGAGCAGCATTTCTGGACTCTGGGCTCATCTGGGCGTGGACGGGTGCAGATGGGCTTGCCTCTGGTGCCTCTGGCGCGCCAGCGGCACGTCCGCTGCGCGGCTGGCAAACAGCAGGCTTTAAATCCCCCATCAGGGGAAGCCTGACGCTGGATGAACTAGCGGCTAGACCGCTAACAAAAATGTCGGCCGAAAATGGCCTCCCTGGTAAAAGAATGAGAGGTAAAAATGGAGACTGCCGGAACCACTAAACATGGGAGCCGGCAGCTCCTATATCAAAAAACTGCCCCCAAAAATTACTGTGCCCACAGAAAAAGTATCCCAAAAAGCACCTGAAAGATTTAAAATAGTTAAAAACCAAAACATATTTAAAAACGACTCAGGAGGAGTCACGTACCAGAGGGCATTGTTCATCCCCGATCTTCCCTATGGTTGCCTCCAGCTGAAGTGGCTGACTATGTGGAATTCCATATTAGGCATGGATTTAAGAAGGAGGTTCGCTCCAGATTGCGTTCTGAATGTCCGAGACCTGCTTTTCCCTCTAAAGTGACTGAAACCCCTGAACTGGATCCTACTCTAGTCGCTTACTTGACAAAAAATTCTAAAGACCCAAAGAAGGGCATAGATCGTGCCTGGCATGGTTGCCAGGACAAGCTTTTGGTTGTGACTGGTCCCTTGACCAAGATTTTGGAGTTGGGTTTTCAGGCCAAGGATTCTGGTGAGCTCATTGACCCCGATGTTCTGGTGGGTTGGGCTGAAAGGGCACTGTGCTTTCTGGGGAACTCCAATTGTGCTATTTCCAATGAACATCATAGTTTCATTTTGATAAAGATGGATCCTAAATTTGCAGACCTTACTTCATCTGAGTCAGGTGCATTGGCTCAACGCTTGCTTTTTGGCTCTCCTTTCCTTAAGGAACTTTAAAAATTTGCAGCAACTTATGCCAATTTGGACGAGGCCCAAGGGCTATCAAAAGAGTTTTTTGCCCACTTTTTCATGGGGCTGGACGCTACAGAGGGCGTGCTTTCGGCCGTTTCAGTCAACAAGGCCCTCAGCGAGGTAACTATCATCATGGAAGAGGTGGTTTCCAAGACTACGACTCCTCCGCCTCAACCTTCTACCCCTCCCATCCAAGAGCGGGTAGTTCCAGGTTCCAGGGAGATCTAGAGGTTCCCAGTCCTACTCCCAGGACGCAGTAACTACAGGTGAGCCTGATTGTAATTTCAGAGGTTGTTTTGGGGGCAGGACAAAGGGTTTTCTGCAAGCGTGGTGCAAGATCACTTGCAATGCCTAGGTCCTAGAGACCATTCAGGGCTTCAAGCTCAAATTTTACAAATCCCCCTCTTAGCCATTATCTCCCGGTCCCACGTATTGTTATCCTTCAAGAGCGCAGTTTCATTTCCGCAGAAATCTCATCGCTTTTGAAAAAAGGCGCTATTGTCAGGGGTTTCAAAACATGCTGTAGGATTTCTCAGCTCAGTGTTTTTAGATGAAAAGAAAGGGGGTGGGTCCTGTCTTGTTTTGAATTTCAAAGAGCTCAACGGGTGCTTGGTTTCTCGTCATTTCAAGATGGAGGGCATCCACTTATTGAGGGATATTCTTCAGGAAGAAGATGGGATTGTTCGTCTAGATTTAAAGGTTGCTTATCTGACCATTCCTATATTTCCTTCCCACCATCGTCTCCTCCAGTTTCGGTGGGATGGTCTTTGTTATGAATACAAGGTTCTTCCTTTTTGCCTCTCTCTTGTGCTTCAGGAAGATGATGCAGTCGTATTCGAGTCCCTCCATGCGCGAGGGGTGCGTCTAATAATTTACCTCAACAACAATCTTATCAAGGCTCAGTGTCCCAGTCTAGACCTCTCTCTTCTGGTGTGGTCCATTTCCCTTCTTCAGTGTCTGGGGTTCATTTTCAACGCCCAAAAGTCGGTCGTAATTCTGTGTCAGTGGATGGATTTTCTGGGCTTTCGGTTAGATTCCATCCGAGCTCAGTTGATCCTTCCCCTCAGGAGATTCATCTAATCAAGAGAGATTTGAGGCTACTTTTGTCCAGACAAACTGTATCATTGAGGGCATTTGCCCACATGGTGGGCCTGCTTTCTTCCTCCATCCAGGTGATATTTCCGGGGCTGCTACATTACAGAGCTCTGCAGAGGTTGAAGATTTCTCATCTTCAGAGACGCCTCAGGTGTGCGGACCAGGTTCCTCTTTCAGAGGAGGCTCTGTCGGAGATGAGGTGGTGGTTGGACCACATGGAGGATTGGATTGGCAGGGCCATCTTCAGTTCCTCCCTGGAGATCGTGACAGAGTCCGATGCCAGTCTTTGGGGATGGGGAGCCCATTGCGGGTCGATTTCCACAGGGGGTTGTTGGTCCATAGCAGAATTGGACCTTCATATCAATTGTCTGGAGCTTCTTGCGGGCTCATTTGCAATCAGGAGCTTGTCCCCTCTCAAGGCTAATTGTTGTATACTTCTTCGAATGGACGATATCTCGTCAGTGAGATATGTCAACAAATTGGGGGGCCCAGATCTCGCATTCTGGCGGAGATTGCCAAGGATTTTTGGCATTTCTGCCTTCAGCACCAGATCTCGGTGGTGGCAGAGTATCTGCCAGGGAGCAGTAATTCAGTTGCGGATTGCCGTTCTCGCCACCTTTGGTATTTCAGTGACTGGAGGCTTCACCCCAAGGTTTTTTGAGTTCTCCGCGCTCAGTGGGGATCCTTTCACAATAGATATTTTTGCTTCCCGTCTCAATCGTCAAATGAAGAGATTTGTTAGTTGGAGGCCGGATCCGGAAGCATTAGCGACAGACGCTTTCCTCCAGGATTGGTCTCTGGATCGGGGATATGCTTTCCCGCTCTTCTTGATGATTCCCAGGGTGTTGGCTCAGATCTGTCGTCAGCAAGCAGATCTTATTCTGGTGACTCCTCTCTGGAGGTCCCAGGCATGGTTTCCGGTGGCTCTGGAATTGAGTTGTGATCATCCTCTCTTAATCTCGTTCAGGCAGAACCTCCGTTTGGATCTTCTGGGCCTTCGTCATCCTCTTATTCTTTCGGGACAGCTGGTTCTAGTGGCTTGGCACCTTTCAGGGAAAGATGGAGTGTCCCAGGCCTTTTGCAGGAGTCTTCCTCTTTCATTGCTGGATCCTGGTCTTCCAGTACCCACAAGAGATATGCTTCTGCTTGGAACCAATGGTGTTCTTGGTGCAGTGCACGGAACGCTGATCCTTCTTCAGCGGATTGCAGTTTAGTCCTAAAGTTTCTGTCTTCTTTAGCATCGTCTGGTTTGGCGTATCGATTGTTTAATAATTATCGGTCGGCCATTTCAGCAGGTCATTTGCCAATAGATGGTTAACCAGTGGGGGAATTGCCCATTGTTTGCAAGCCTTTGAAAGGTATAAGGTTGGCTAATCCTCCTCGTCCTTGTTATTCTATCCTTTGGGATGTGAATATTGTTTTACGATTTTTAGAGTCTTGGCCGGATAATAGATTCCTTTCCAGAAATCAACTTTCGGCCAAACTCACTATGTTATTATGTTTAATATCATGCAAGCGGGTTTCTGATGTTCGAACCCTGGATTTAGCAGGCAAGGTTTTCTCCCCTGAGGGAGTAACTTTTTCTATTTCCTGTCATAGTAAGTGTAATTTGAAATCCGTTTCTTATCCTAGTTTGTGAACAATCCCAAATTGTGTGCAGTACAGTGTCTCAGAGCTTATGAGGTAAGTACAGAACAATTTCTGATATGGGGGGACAGTTTTTGGATTTAATTGATTAAATCTTATCACCCTGTTTTGTCTGCAACTCTGGCCAGATGGGTTCGCTGGCTCTTGGGTGAAGCAGGCTTTGATATTTCTAAATGTGGTGCTCATTCCACTAGAGGGGCCATGGCCTCAAAATCTTTTGCCTTGGGTTCCCGACTATAAAAAATTTTAAGAGCTGCAGATTGGTCGTCTGAATCTGCATTCAAATCATTTTGTTATAAACCTATTGTGGATATTGCATCAGTAGTGGTGGGCAAGCTTTAAACAAACAGAATCAGAGCCTCGGGTCCTGACATAGAATAGAAAGTTTTCTAACATTGTTCTTATATGTGTTCCATTTGATCCTGAGATTAATCTACATGACTTTAGCATTGTTAATATAGGGGAAATAAAAGTACTAAACTTTTACTAAAGGTGTGGTTACTCATGGCTGAAAGGTCATGGTGCATGATATTTACTGACTCCATTGATTATTGATTTTATTGATTACTAATGATTGTTGATTATTGTGAATTGATTATTTGTTCATCTATTGGAGCAATGGCAAGAACATCTTAAAAGAGTCAAAAGGTTAATCGACCTATTTGCGTCCCCTTGTAAGCCCTTGTAAGTTTACTTATTAAGGTCCGACGCGCTAACAACTCAAAGGTTCTGTTTTCTTGTTGGTCTTCCAAATTCAGTGAATTCACTGTGTTTGCTTTGCAAAGAAAGAGGAAGTGTGTTGTTATTCCTCGGGTTTTATAGGGCTTA
This sequence comes from Pleurodeles waltl, assembly GCF_031143425.1. Taxonomy (NCBI): domain Eukaryota; kingdom Metazoa; phylum Chordata; class Amphibia; order Caudata; family Salamandridae; genus Pleurodeles; species Pleurodeles waltl. The sequence goes on from NC_090439.1 coordinate 5,277,019, forward strand.
TCTCTGTGGTTGGTCATGTGATAAACATGGGTTAATGGGTTATGTAGTATTTTAAAAAAGTTCTTTAAAATTGGCTGCTACAAAAAATAAAACATAGAAAGAGAAGCATAATCCTCCCCTCCGTGTCCTTAATAGAATTGAAAAATTCTTAATGTGAATGCTAGAAATCTTTTTATTCGTGGGTACAGATCAGCAATGGCGGTGCCGTAGAGTGCAGCATTGTGGGAAAATCATGCATATAGCTCTGCGAGTAAATCATGGAACGCGCAAAGCATTGTGGAACAATTAGGAACAGAATGCAGTGCATCATTGCAAAAAACTTTCTAAAAACCCTTAGGGACAGAAACCCCAAACCCATGCTCAAATTGAGTTTTAATCCCTATCAAGTCCAAATCAATATCACTGTTCTACCAGGCGTTTCAGATCATTTCTACTACACTTTTACAGGCCAATCCCCAACATTTGAGAACACATTTCTTATTGGGAACCAGCTGGTCATAACTGCTAAGTTTTCCATGTCCATGTGTGATGTGCTGCTCCAGTTCAGGTTTTTTTTCTTTGAACTGTGGGACTAGTAGTCCTATTTTATAATGCAATAAACAAGATTACAAGTCCCAGAATTCACAGAAAAAACCTGGACTGAAGGAACACATAAGTGTTTTCTACTACACTTTTACATGCCTATCCCCAACATTTAAGGATACTCGCAGAATGTTTTTGTTTTCACTGTTGATGCTCTTTTCTGGTGAAAGGCTGTACTGGTATGTGGCAGAGAGGACCAAATAATGTGGCAGGGTTGACCAATTTATGTGGCAAGAAAAATCCAGCTATGCATTTATAACGTTAATAGTTCTAACTCAAGCAAATGCGAGCCCTATTGTATTGCAAATGCTTGTTATTTGAAATTTCCCATTGTAGAGACCCTGATCATAATCATCTCTGTTGCTGCATTTCTGAAGGCTTTCAGGCAGCAGTATAGATAGACCTGTCACCACCTCTGACGTCCAGCAGAGAACAGAAATGTGAGCAGAGAAAGCAAAACCAGGAAAGGGAGACGTAAGCATGGTGCAGAATAAAAAGTGTTCACAAAACTAATTGGCCTGCTTTTTTATACTGAGCAACTTTTATAAGTGTGGATAAAGACTTATGGTGTGTATATCCATATTCTATGGAACTCGTAATACGGCTGGTGGTATATCCGTCACTTTACCATCACTTTTGGGACGGATTGACACTTCCTCCAAAGTTGTAACCAGGCCCTAAGGGTTTGTTTTAGAGTGTAATATGGCGGGCAGGAGTATCAGTGGTGGCTCTTGGGAGGGAAAAGGGACAGGGTGGTGCAGTACGTGGAGGGGAGGAAAAAAGGAAAATATAATAATTGTTTTTAAACGCTTACCTTTATAACCGCGCCACACCGCCCCAAACCACACCTCCGTCCTCGACTGCAGGAACAGGCTCCCAGCCTGCCCTGCATCCAATCCTGGCAGCATGAAAGCAGCTTTAGGATTGGACGGAGTGCCCAGCTAGGGCGCTCTGAGACAGAGGGAAAGTCTCTGCCTGTTGTCTCCAACCGGAGACCAGTGTCTGCGTTGTCAGGCTGGAGAGAGCCTAGAGTGCATGTGTTTGGCTGGCCCAAGACAGCTCTCCAAACATACATGCGCACTGAGGAGAAATGCTATGCACTCCCCCTCCGTGCTTGTCACAGCACGTGGCCCCACCCGTTTTACAACAAAACGATAATAAACATAGTTTATCATTGTTTTCTTGTAAATATTTTGCAGCTGCTGCTACTGCTGTGGGGGGAGGGAGGACGGGGGGAAATGCTCCTCTGCTATAACAAAGGAGCTATCCCTGAGAAGTATCCCATCAGCCGAACTCCAAATCAGGCCCTAAATTAGAGTTGTATCTTCTGATCATTAATTGATAATATAGAACAGGCAATCACTTAACTGCTATTTAATTGCTACAAAATAAGTAGATAAGTGTTTAAAATGCACATTTCACCAGGCACCCCTCCACATATCAGGGAGAGAATCCACTGCAACTGCCCCTATTTCTAGTGTGTCAGTAGTATAAGGGGATACATTCCATCAAACTTTTTTGACAGGTGCCCTCACTGTGATGACATAGGCAATGATGTAGGCAATAACGTAGGTACCCCACCCTGTGATGACATAGGCAATGACGTAGGTGTAGGTGAGTCACATGGGTTGTGACATGGTGTGATGCATGTTAGTCACGTGCCCTGATGCTGTCCCTTATGTGTAGGTCTAAGGGCTGTGTGAAATGGCGGCTGTGCAGGTTTGCGGCATGCTTCATGGCCTAAAAGGACAAGTCTGGGGATGTCAGACATTCAGGACCATGTGGCTGCTTGGGCGGCCACCTCACAGGGCATTGGGATTGTAAGGCCAAACCTCCACACTGCTAGGTAATCCAAAAAGAGGGGCTGGGCAAATGCTGCAAAGGTCGTGACATATGGTTAGCATTACGTGCAACCCCTCAAAGTATCAGAGCCATCAAGGAGAGCATGTGACCGCTATGTGTTGTAGAGGTGTACGCCCTTTTTGAACCATTGAATACACATAAGGAGCTGGCTAGAGCAGCATGCCTAACCGTGAACCATTGCTGAAATAGGTTGTCAAGGCATTATGAAGAGATACAATCCACTCAAGAGAACAGCTGCCTCCTCAGGGGCCCAGAACACTATCAGTAGATATTATCGGACCTTAACACCTCTGGTGTTGGATGAGAATGCACAGCCGGCTGCCCCTAAAGATGGGGGTTCCAACGTTACCAGTTTTCAAGAGGAACTTTGACAGCGGCTTGAAAAGCTCAGCCTCAAGGCTTTGCAGCAACTGATATCCCCTATTAAGGTCGACAGCAGTGGCAGCGGCAGGGAAGCCTTGAAAGACAAATTAAATGATGCAATCAACTTCATCAACACTGAAGATGATGAAGAAGGTATAGCACCACCGAATCCACCAGTCTATAAAGATATTGGCTTTCAGATATGGGCCTGATCCAGAGGCAGTTATCATACAGTTGGCAAGTGTAAACTCCGAAGCCGCTTATACACCAATGGACCTATGCGACTCGCAAGATTTCAGAGCAGCCGCTGAATGTAGAAAAAAGGCTCAGGTTAGTAAAAAAACTCTGTAGACAATTATCGTGTATACGCTGATAATCTTTTAACTAATAGTTTGTCTTTTGCTTTCTGTTTGACCCGTAGAAAACAACCGCAAAAAGAGATATTCTAGAGGGGTCTACGCCAAAGGTTAACAATGTAAATTTTTACTGCTTATGCTGTTCCAGACAGCCTGAAAGTATTACAAGCCAGAACAAAGAGTCACGTAAGAAATGTGTTTGCATATGGCCTGTTAAAGGTTTTTTGGCAACCATTGTGAACACATGCGTTAAACGTGACTGTTATAATCTATGTTACGGGCATAAAATGAACGAGCCACAGCAGGAAGCTCACGGCTATCTATATGAGTCATACACTGCAAGAACAATTTGACACATATGTAGCCTGTTAGCCCCTCACAAGGTATATAAGTTGTTAAGGGTGGTGTATGGGTTGTCAGCTGTGAAGAAATGTGTCCACGCTGATGTGATTAAGGTCTTGGCAGCGGCCGTCAATGAGAGCCGATATTCAGTTGAGCCCTGCTCAAAACTCGAACGTATGCAGGGACAGTGTACCTATTTTGACAAAAGATTGATAGAAAGAGTCATAGAAATACAAATGTGTGATATTTATTATAAAAATAGAAGAATGGGGTCTTTAGCCCCACTAAAGTTGTTTTAAAAAATATGAAGGTCGCGGATAGCGGACCATAACTGTGTTATTAAACGCTACCTACTTACTCACTTTTAGGACGAGAATCAGAGTGTTGCGGTGCAAGATGTCTATGAGTTACACCCAGGTCACATCTGTATTGAGCGATTGATATATGTGCTGGTTAAAGAAAGAATTACTGAAATACACCCTGTGACTCTTGGTTAACTGAACATTTTGGAACCTCCTGCTACGTTGCAGTACGACAGCCCTGTGTATATCGCCAACTGGTGTATCAACGCATGGCTACCTGCAATGGTTAAATACTGGAGGCCGTAGAAAGACCGTGCATGTGAGTTAAGACTTTCACCACTGACCGGTATACACTGTGCTTTGGAACTTATGACTGAAGATTATTTCACAAATAAAGGTTCTGTATTGTCCGACCTAGAACTGGATGAACTGTTGAATGCTGTCAGTATCCTGAGCATCCAGAATTATAGGCGGGGAGTAGGAAGTCATGTCTAGAGCTATTGAGTGTATAGCTATAAAAAATCAAAGCTTGTGATGATGAGAATTAGTCAAGGGAACAGCTCTGAGTAATATGTGTAACATGTGTCATACTATGTATACGTAGTCAAAAGGCATCACATTGTCCAGCAGCGTTTACAGCGATAAGCTACGTACAGTGAAATGCCAAGTACACTGTGTTTATGTAGGGCTTACACATTTTATTTTTTTAAATAAAATGCTCTTACACAAAACAGTCGTCTTTCACTTCATGGGTTGTAACAACAGCTTTCATGTCAAAGTACGTGTTAAGGAAGCTTTATTACGATACACTAGGGGTTGGAAGCTTCGGAAGTGCCAAAGCTCTGTTTAGAAGGGCTAGAGTTAAAAATTAATCTGTAAACTGATCAGGAGTGAAGACTTGGTTATGGGGGGACGAGGCGTATTCGCTCCACAAACCAGCCAGGAGGCGTTTTAGGAGGAGGGCGCAAGCACGCAGCTAGATTATCAGCAGCAGGCGGACATAATCAGTCTTCAAGATCTAGCAAAGCATAACAACGGCACAATGTATATAATACCAGTCATAGACGTATTGTCCAAGAACGCCTGTGTAGAACCGTTAAACGATAAAAGTGGTACTAGCATCATCCCCGCCATTAAAGTCATCTTCGCGAGAGATCAAGTACCTCAAAAACTACAAACAGACGCTGGAAAATCATTTTTAAACAAACCTTTTCAGAAATTATTAAAGCAGCATGCTGTTCAGCATTTTGGAACGCACACCGAGGTAAAAGTGGCGGTTGTAGAGCATTTTAACAGAACTTTAAAATCAAAGATGTGGCGATATTTCACAGTCAACAATACCTACAGATACGTGGATGTTCTACAGGCTTCTATAAATGTTTATAACGCCAGTTACCATAGGACCATCAAAATGTCTCCCGTGGAGGTAATGGCTGATAATTCATTACTGGTGTGGAAAACTGTGTATGGGAGTTGTCTTGCAGCAAGGGTCAGGAAACCTGATTTAAAAGAAGGGGATCATGTCAGGGTTTCAGAGTTGAAGGGTATCTTCACCCACGATTACTAACAGACATTTCGTCAATGAGATATTTATAGTAGAAAGTGCGGAGTTTAAAGAAGTGGTATTTATTTACAAGTTGAAGGAAGACCACGGAGAAAAGGTAACGGGTGTCTTTTACAATGAAGAGTTACAAAAGGTGCCCTACGTTCCGAACAGGATGTACAAGGTTGAAAAGATTCTGAAAAGGAAAGACAGAAGAGCTAAGAGATAGGCGCCGGTCAAACAGCGGGGTGTGGGCCAAGAAATTTAACAGTTGGGTTTTGGACAGCTCGCTGCATGGGGTGTGAGGTCGCGCTGTCAGCGCTGAGATTGAGACCTCATCTTTTTATATTACGCTGCCGTCCAAGGCCTTGAAGGGCATGTTCCCCTGCAATCAGATTTCTAATTATACGGTGAAACCGGCTAATCCGGGGGACCTGAAAGGGTCCTGGCAGATGGCCCTAACGGAGATACAGTACCCTAGAACGTGGAAAACATTTACAAAGCACAAGGCTAAATTTGTCATAAAGTGCTCTCAGGACTTGAGCCTCCCCGAGAGTTTCCCACACGGGTATTCCACCACCATCGCGGCGGTGGTCAACGCAATCAACAGAGCAATAGCAAGCATTGAAGAGTATGCAAATAGACATCTGGTGTTGGATAACGTTAGAAGAAAAGTGTTTCGTAAAGCCCCAGAGCTCGATACAGGTTTACCTGTACCAGTAAATTACAAAGGGTTTAGGGACCATACAACGTGTGAAAAGACAGGTGGACCCAGACCCTACGAGTCCCGATATTAACAGTGGATTTTTATATACTCTACCTGTATAGCAACATCGTAAAACTTCAAAGGATAGGAGATAGTTATTTGCCGTTGTTGAGATGGGTCCCGGTGAAGGGAGAAAATAACACGATGGTTAATATACAGCATCACAAACTCGACTAAGTGGCAATTTCTAAAAACCATTTTGACACTATAACCATTATGGTCTACGACGATGAGTCAGAACTGGTGGACTTTAAATACGGGAAGGTTATTGTTAAGCTTCATTTAAGGCTGCACGGCAATGGTGACTATTAGGCAATTGCGATTGTCATCGTGAAAACATACGGGGACCCCTCTATGTAGAGGGACTATTATAAAGTTCAGGCTGGCTATCGTGGATCGCCACCCTACTTTCAAGTGGCCCCTGTTATGTACAGGGCCGGATTGGGGGGCTTCTTTCGGAGTTTGTTTAGAAGAGCAATGCCTTTCTTGAGAAGAGGATCTGAAATTGCAAAACCTCATGTTAAAGCAGTGGCTACGAACAAAGCCCATGACATTGTGGGCTCTGTAACTTCGGCTGTCGCCGAGCGCATAAACAAACAGCCCCAAGATGAAGCTGGGTTTGTGTGCAAGGCGCTTACAGGTGTTAAAAGGAAGCGAAGGGCTTCGAGGCTCCAGGGCCCGCCAATGCCCTATAAAAGACCCACTCAAAAGAAGAGTCGTAAGACGGAAGAGATCTTACAAGAAGAAGAGAACACACTCTAGTGCGAATATTTTTTAAATCAGCTATCATGGCCTTCGTACACTGCGGTTGGGTGGATGCGCCAAATCTGAGCGAGATTTGTTTTCACTAAAACCCACACAGACCAGCATCGAGAACAGTTTTTTCATGGAAGTATCACCTCTAGCCACTCTGACACCTCTGGCTCCGATAGAGTTTTTTGTGTCGGGGTCCACAGATGTGTATTTGGATCTCAACAACACTCTGCTGCACCTTGTGTGCAAAATAACAAAAGCAAACGGCACCAACATCGAGGCTGATGCTAAAGTGGTGCGCATAGCCTACCCCATCACAACCATGTTTAATCATGTGGACATTAACCTGGGCGATCGACTCGTCACTCAAAGTGATAACATGTACGCCTACAGGGCCTACTTAGAGAGTATTCTAAATTACAGTTGCAAAGCCTTGGACACACAGCTTTCAGTGGGGCTCTTCTACAAAGATACTCATGCACATATTGAGGACACATCGTTGGATGGGGGCAACACTGGTTTTAAAAAAAGAGCCAGCTTTGCCGCCGACAGTAGACAGTTTGCCCTCCTGGGGAGCATACATTCAGACCTTTTTCTTCCAAGATGAACTGCTAGTCAATGGTATATATCTTAAAATCAAACTCAACTGCAACAAGGACGCATTTTGTCTCATCAATGGCGATGCGGAACAGTATAAACTGGTTCTATTGTCCACGAGCCTCTTTGTAAAGAGAGTGAAAGTGTCACTGAGCGTCAGACTGGCCCACATCAAAGCTTTACAACTATTGACCGCCCAGTACGCCATTGAAAGAGTGGCTCTGAAGATATTCAGCATCCCCGCCGGCACTAGATTAACACAGCAGCAAAATCTATTTCTGGGGCAACTCCTGAAACTCATCATCATAACGTTTGAGGACAATACAGCTTTTAGCGGTCTCTGTACCTCTAACCCTTTCAACTTCAAGCACTACGACATCAACTACACTGCTTTGGTCCACGAAGGAGCTGTTATTCCTGCAAAACCGTTCACCCTGAGTTTTGGAACATCCAATTTTGACAGGGAATATCTTGACAACAGGGAAACACCTGCGTGACTCAGGAGTCATTGTTACAAGAGAGGGGTATGGGACCGGCTACACGCTGTTTGCGTTCGACCTGACTCCTGACATGGAAGACAGTGATCACTAAAATGTTATCAAAAACGGAAATCTAAAAGCTGAAATACGCTTTACACAGACGCGGGCTACCAACGTGAACATGGTTGTATTCTCTGTATTCGATAGCGTCATCCAAATCAATCACGCCCGATAAATTATGTTTGACTATCATTAAAAGACTGTAAAATGGACTCTGTTCAGATATGTGACTTCTTAAGCAGTCATAAATACGCTAAGAAATACTTTTTAGGTGTATTTCCTAGCGACGGGTTACTAGGGGAGATAGGCCCAGAAAGACCCCACACACTCATCTTTAACACCGAACCGCATTACAAGGGTGGTACACATTGGGCGGCCCTGTTTCTGGATGTAGACGAGGTTATAGTGTTTGACAGTTTGGCGTAGTTCCCAGAGCATAACATTCATACAAAACCGATATTTAAATATGTTAAAAAAGCATCGCCCACGCTCGAGTATAGCAAGATGCGTGTACAGGATTCTCTAGCCATAACCTGCGGGGAACATTGTATATATTTTATTAGTAAAATGTCTGGGGGTATGACGTTTAGAAATTTAAAAAATCTGTATTCCTCCGATTTAGTAAACAACAACGCTATTATTATGAAATATGTGAATGAAAATTCAAGGGCTATGTCGAGCATTATTAAAACAGAATATGATGTTGAAAAGTTAGAAGTGTTTATTACAAACAGTTTTCAGCACAAACATTTACAAGGATAAAGAAATAACTGAAGCAAAAATCTTTCGAGACGCAAACTTTTTCACAAAACTGTACAACTGTTCAAGTATCATGATAACATTAGAGCGGTAGCCAAGGGTTCATTTTGAACAGTCTCTTTTTAGGCTCCATAGGTAGAGCGTTGCTGCTCCTATATGGTGTTAGCTGCGGAAAGTAAAAATACCAAAATGTATTTTAAACGTATTGCTAAAGGAAGACCGCTGACTTCCCTGCAAACCTTGTTAGAGGTTTTGTAACTATAGGTCTAGGGTCCGGAGGAGGTGTACTCGAGTATGTACTTATCCTTTTCGAGCTCGCTGGTCAAATCCCCTAGATATTCACCTAGCGCAGGATGTTCATCACCCTCTTTACTCACAAAAATAACAGAGTTGGTGTCCTGGTACAAACAACGATCCTGAAGCTTATCCAGCAACCTGTAAAGCTCTAAACGAGCGTTAGCGGTTGTGAAGGCCGCTATGAAGATGGTTATATGGTTACATGTTGTGGGGTACTCTGTGGCATATTTCCAACATAGAACAGCCTTCTCATCGTTGATAAATTCCCAACTGGACACGTCATAAGAAGGGGCAAATAGATACTTAAAAAGATTGTGTGGATCTGTGACGATAGATGTGTTTCTGACAATTTGGTACGCTGTGCGAATTCTCCCCATAAGGAACTGAGACAGAGCTTAGCTTACTGGCATCTGGCGGAGTTAACCTTAATGAACTCCGGTCTCAACATAATACCCTTGTGATCCTGGTAATCAGTGATGTACTTTTGCTTCGAGGGCTCATTGATGCGCCAGTCGGGATACCCCGTTGCCTCTTGTTTGTCTCTCGGAAACAAGTTGATGTACTCAGAAAAAAATTGGGTAGTGGTGTATGGAAAGTGGCAAATTTCCAATATTTTACCGAGGTGGTACTCTTTCTCGAGGGCGTTTGTACCTCGATGGTACAACATGTCCCCTCCAGCAGCCTTTGCTCATCACTATGCCAACACTCGCTAGTCTGTTTACTTTCAGCGCATGTTCGACATAGGGGGAACATTAGCTTGCCATTGACTCTGTATTGAAGCACCAGAAAGTAAAACTTCTGCAGAGGGTGGATTTGACACTTAACAAGACCAAAGTACTCGGCTGGGGACTTAAAGTTCCTATATATGGTCCTAGGATGCCCAACCGAGTCCAACTTCACCTTGTTCACAAACGGATACAGACTGGTTAAGTTGCAGTAGTGTATTTTCTCACCCTCACCAGTGATCCGGTACAGCTGTATGGCATTTGTACGACCGCCAAATAAGGCGTTGCGGGGTTCGAACGGTACTGGTAACTGACGGCTCTTAATAAAAGCGCTGAGTTCCGCATCTTTTGTTAGCTCGTCTAACCACTCATGTTCCCAGAGGGTTCTCTGAACAAAGCTGCTGTTTTCAATATAATACGCCTTCGCCAGAGTGCAATGATGCAGATGTTCAAACGTGGTGCCCTGCAGCCTATTACATTTGTGGGGTTTGTAACAACGCAGACACCTGTGGTAAAAGCAACCGTTGAACTCAAAGACGGTTGGTAGCCCATTAATTTACGCATACCCGTCTAGCTAGTAGCAGCCCAAGTGGTATTCGCCGCCCTGCTATGCGTGTTGAATGAAGAAGTTCTCTTTCTCCCAGACGTCCATGAGCCACTGAATAGACGAGGTGGAGTAACATTTCTGTTTACCGTTATAGAGGTCAGGTAGTAATAGAGCTATGGTTTCAGGTTTTAAAAACATGTGCTGATAAATAGACATGCACATGGAAGCCAGAGTGATGCTCTTAAATGGGTCTAGGCATGCCACGATTTCTTTCCTCTTACTGGATTTGGTTTTGATAATCCTGACACATTTCATCATCTCCACTACAATGTCTCTGAAAAGGTTGCACGCTTTTCTCAAGATCATTACATTCGCCTGACAGTAAGCTTTCAATTCTGTTTAAAAATGAAAACGATTTTCACGGTTTTTGTTGTACCATTGTAGGAAGCTCTCTTTTTCAGACGGCATCATGTACTCCATGCTGTAACTGTCGGGCAGAGGCAAAAGACCGCTGTAATTATGATTAGCCCATGTGTTAAAAAAGTGAGGGAAATAACCTTTAAAGCCTTCAACTTGCCTTGGCAACTTGCTCAACTTCATGGGCAGAAAATTCAAGCTGTTAATGAACCTAGTTTCAAAAGGCACAACCTTTAACAGCATCAGTTTGGAACCCTGGGTGATAAGCTCCACGTCCAGCTTTTCACGAATCAGGTCCCGGAGAATAAAGAACGAGTTGTATGCTTTCGAGTTGTGAGCCAGCATTGTATACTCATAGTATTTCTGCTGCATGAACGTGTTGAGGAAACCGTTCACGCACAACCGGCCTTCAAACTCCCAGTTTTCCTCGGCTGTTAAATGATGGGTGTAAATGTAGGTAGGCTGGTGCACACCCGTCTCCTGCGTACACTCTATATTGAATACGATATAGTCTTCTGTTTTTTTCTGGGGAAGCCTTCGAGCATGTAACACTCGTATGCTGTCCCGTCTATAAAAAGCCCGACAGTCTGATTTACGGACACACTGTGCGAGGCTGATGTGTACGTTCGAGTAGTCTTGAGAGCGACAAAACATCTTACACGTCGAGCAGTTCACCTTCTGTGCGTTGTCGTGGACGCACCCATTCCTCTGACACATTTTACAGTACATTTCACACTGGTGTCTGGTCCGGTTGTTGTATATGTGGTCGCAATGCTCACATACTTTCCTGGCTCCTAGAAAACCCTTCAGGTTACAGATACTGTAAAAATGATTTTTGTGATGAACGGTCTTGTTTTTCACACGCTCATCCGTACTGGAGTACTTCCAAGAACCGCTGTGGTACAGAACTTTTACCGTAATGGCAAAATGGTTCTCAAAAAGGCCCAGGACCCCAAAACCAACCAGTCTGTCGGGTGGTATTTGAAGCGCCTCATGGGCTGCCGCCGCCATAGACATAATGACGTTGTCTGGGATAGCTCGGTCCACCAACAACCTTCTGATGCTCGCCGCCATACTCATATTGGTAGCTCCGGTGTTAGAGTCAAGCAACCATTGATATTTCTTGCCGATGATTTTACTGTACATGACACACTTTAAGGTTGTGGAAGCACCGCCCTCACGACCCCTAACAATGAGGGCGATGATTCTGAAGGTCCCGTACGCCATTAATTCAGCCTTGCTCTGTAAAACATTGGACAGGTTTTCTAGAAACGTCACAGTGTCAAACACATCTCGAGACGACCGCCTGGTGAACAGAGGACTATTGAGTCCCTGCCCTTAAAACTTAGCTGGAAGAAATCGTTAGGCCCCACATTGTGTGACAATCGTTCTATGAGTGTTTGTGCGGCCTGGTGTATAGCTATAACACCCTGCTCAGAGGAGTTTAGACGGTCTAGGTTAACAAACCTAAACTCCTCATAGTGATCTGTAGTGTTAAACCTCTCTACAGTATGACTATACCTTCTGACACTTTCTAAAAACACCAGTTCTGAATCCTCAGCTAGAGGCTCGCCGCAGGATGGAGGGCTCCCTGGGCTATCATTTGGTGGTAGTTGACCACGGCTCTTGTTGGGGTATTTTTATGCCATCTTGTAACGCTTAGTCTGGCTTTCTTTAATTTTCATATTAAAAGCTTACGGTTCCTAGCACTACTAGCTCACTTCTGTTTCTTGCAAGCCCAGCTGTTTGAACAATAGTTGGTGTATTTATACGAGGTGTCCGTGCCATTTAACCTAATACAGGCGGGGGTCCTTCGGGATGTTTGGGGTTGAGCCGGCTTTGAACTTTACCCCTTGAGGCCCTGATAATGCCTATATTCTCTCCTAACTTTATATTTTGAGGCCTTATGGGGACTGTTTTAGGTGTTGAGGGTGATACTTTTAGGAGTTTTAAACAGTTGGGGGGTTGGCTCTTGCAGCTTTTTCGTTTTGAGCGCTCGTAAAACACCTAGAACTTTACTGAGTACATCCTGGGTCTTCTTTTTATATTTAGGCTCAAGGATAACTGTATTGATAAATGTGGTTTTTACATTCCTTAGGTTGTCCTGCATGCCTAGTCAAGCAGGTATAATACTTATGTCTACAGCTGCTGAATCTCAAGATTGGACCACCTCATTTCTACACTGTGCTAACCTCTGTATTAAAGCCCTCATGGTGGCTCTGGAGAATGCAGTATCGCGTCCGGCCTTACCCAGTTTTAAGGTCTTGAGGTTCGGTCAGAATTTTAGATTTCTAACAGACTGATGTATTTATTTTATATATATGTCCTCAGGACCCTAGTGTTCTTGAGATCCAAATACATACCCGTTGACCCCGACACAAAAAAACTCTATCGGCACCAGAGGCGTCAGTGCAGCTAGAGGCAATATTTCCATGAAAAAACTGCTCTCGGTGCTGGTCTGTGTGGGTTTTAGAGAAAACAAATCTAGCTCAGATTTGGCGCATTCACCTGAGGCACAGTCTACGAAGGCCATGATAGCTGATTAAAAAAATATGCGCACTCGAGTGGGTTGTCTTCTTATTCTTGGAAGATCTCTTACATCTTACAACTCTTATTTTGTGTGGGTCTTTTGAAGAAGTCCTCCTTTTTTTATAGGGCATTGGCGAGCCTCTGCGCCTCGAAGCCCTTTGCTTCCTTTTAACACCTGCATGTGCCTTGTACACCAACCCAGCTCCTTCTTGGGGCTGTTTGTTTATGCGCTCGGCGACAGCCGACGTTACAGAGCCCACGACTTCATGGGCTACGTTCGTAGCCGCAGCTTTAACGTGAGGTTTTGCAATTTCGTACCCTCTTCTCAAGAAAGGCATGGCTCTTCTAAACAAACTCCGAAAGAAGCCCCCCAATCCAGTCCCATACATAACAGGGGCCCCTAGAAAGTAGGGCAGCGATCCGCGATAGCCGGCCTGAACTCTATAATAGCCCCTGTACATAGAGGGGTCCATGTATGTTTTCACGATGACCATCGCAACTGCCAAATAGTCACTGTCGAGGCCCGGCCTTAAATGAAGCTTAACAATAACTTTCCCGTATCCAAAGGCCACCGGGTTGGACTGATCGGCATAGACCATAATGGTTATATTGTCAAAATGATTTTTAGAAATTGCCACGTAGTGGAGTTTATGATGTGGTATATTAACCATTGTGTTATTTTCTCCCTTCACCGGGACCCATCTCAACAACAGCGAATAACTATCTCCTATCCTATGAGGTTCTACGATGTCACTATACACTTAGGGCCAGATGTAGCAAAGTTTTGAGAGTCGCAAATGGCCCGCATTGCAATTTGCGACCCGGCAAAATCGGAAATGAGATGCAAAAACCCCATTTCCCAATCGCAAATTGCGACGCCAGCCATTACCGACTCGCAAAATTTGCGACCCCATTGTGCGACCCGCAAATAGGAAGTCGCAATTTGCGAGTCGCAAACCATATGAAAAAGCCACTCGCAAATTGCGACTAGTCGCAAAAAGCCCATTTTGCACACCCAATTTACCACTAACTCAGAGCAGGTGGTAACCAGAACCAAAGTATAAAAGGAGACCCAGAAGGCACCTGGGTTACTCAAGATGGCGGAGATATATGTGATAACAAGGAGGAGGAGAGTCCACACCCCACAGCAGAGGAGGAGGAGGAGCCAGAGACAGGAGAGGATATACAGAACCAGGCAGACACTATTCCAACAAACAGAGGAGGAGATTTATGATAAATACAGACTCAGCAGTGCAGCAATATTAGAATTAATAGATCTACTGGGATACACCAACGCCTAGAACGTGGGGAGTTTGGAGACGGATATCTCTTAGGTATTGCTGAATACACCCTGAAGCCATACACACAGGTCACTGTAGAAACCATCCATGCCCTGCTAACATTGTCCATTTACAGGTGACAGTGGATATGCGCTACGACCATGGATACTTACCCCGTACTTAACACCCAGCAATGAGAAAGAGAGGCGATACAACAGTGCACATAGGAGGACCCGAAATGTCATAGAGAGGACCTTTGGCCTGTTAAAGGCAAGATTCCGATGCCTCCACAGAAGTGGAGATGTGCTCCAGTATGCCCCAATTACAGCATTCAAGATAGTTGGCGCATGCGCTATACTGCACAACATTGCCACCAGACGTGGGCTACATCTCACCCCTGAAGACCCAGATTCGGAGGATGACGAGCAAGAGCTACCACATCACCATCATGGGGATAGAAGCATTGCAAATCAAGGCAGACAGAGACGGGACCACATTGCAAACCAATACTTTGGAAGGTACGTGCTAACTGTCACCACACACAGTAATGTCACACACGAAGAGGTCAGTTGTGAAGTGGAACAAACAAGAACTTTTATTAAGTGAACCTAAGTAATGATGAACTGAACTTTTGGGAAGGGGCTGTAAGTGTCCACCTGCAATGAGGACACATTCACCTCATGTGCCTCAAGTGTCCGCAAGTGCATAGGCTCAACTCCTCCGCCTGGGACGCCCAGCATGGCTAGTGCTTGGTGTGTCAGCAGATGCCTGACGTGCACTGCCACTCCTCAATACTCTTGTGTCCGTGGCAGATGCACTGCTGACGGTGGAGCCCTCCTCACTATCTTGAGGTGTGTCTGCCGTGCCCCTAGCCACCTGTCTTGCCTCCATCATGTCCACAGCGTGGCTAATCCGACCCAGTCCTGAGCCACATCCCCTGCAAAGTGGCCCAAGTCAACCTGCAAACTGACTGTATGGCGTGACAGCCCTGTGGTGTTGACTGCCAGACGGACGATTGATGCAGCCATGCGGTCCAACTGGTGTATGAGTTGCCGCTCACGGCGCCTTGCACTCTCTCTCTCTGACACTAGTTCAGTTACGAGTTGACGGATGGAGAGTGCAAGGTCACCGACATTATTGTTCAGGCGTTGGAACTCTGTGTGCACCTGTGCCAGCCCTGTGGTGAAATTCCGCTCCATGCGTTGCATGGCCCCTGATATAACTCTCATCTGCCTTGTTTGCAGGCGCTGACCACTTATGAGGGCTGCCTCCACGGCGGACATGGAAGAGTCACCTACATCCTCCTGGGACACTGCAGGGACATGGATGTGACGCAGTGGAGCATCAGGGTCCTGCTGTATGGCACTGTGGCTGGGACCGGGTGCTGTGTCGACATCCACAATGTCCATTGGCGCAGCTGGAGGGGACTGTGGTTGGGTGGTGCTGGGCCCTGTAGTGGCTTCTTCTGACTCCTATGCTGCCTGTTGGCTGCTCTCTGCACCCTGGATGGACTGGCTGCTGGGAATGTCTTGTCTGTGACCTGTGGGACATAGGGAACACACTGTCAGTATCTAACATCTGTTGTATGCCTCCTAATAAACTGTTGCCTATCAGCTGACTACTGAACTACATTGCCCATAATGCACCATGCTGGTGTTTGCAAGTCTGGAATGGAGCTAATTTGGTTGTGCATGCTGCTGTGTACTGGGTGGGTGGGGGTATGGCAGATATGGATGTACATGCATGTTTCATGGTACTCACTTGTTGATGTTCCTGGCGCTGACGTGACTAGCACTCCCATTCCAGCCACTGCCGCAGGCTCAATGGTCTGTTCCACAAGTTCCTCAATGGGTGTGGGTGGTGGGACGGTGGATGGGCCTCCTCCTGTGCCCCTCATCTCCCGGAGGCGCTCTGCCACCTTCTCCTTGGTCCTGGAGCACATGTCATGTCATCTCTTTTTGAGCTCCTCAATACTCCTGTGGCTCACCCCTATGGCGTTGACCTTCTCCTCGATGTCATTCCAGATCCGCCTTTTTTCAGTCTCTGGCACACTCAGGGCAGCCCTTCCCAATAACTGGTCATGGTGCTGGCAGCATTCGTCTTTCAGCACCTCAAGTTCCATTTCTGAAAACTTCAGTTTTCTCTTCCTGCCAGAGTCCTCCATTCTTGCTGCTGTTCCTCCAGGTGGTTGCTCAGCAGTTTGAAAAGGGTGTGGTCCTCCCTCCTCCCGGGTGTATTTGTAAACTTCCTGGCTGTGATGTCATCAGCAAGAGCCAGGAAGTGTTTTCCAGACTGTTCTGCTGCAACTGCATGCAATTTGCGGCACAGTCGCAATTTGCGACACCCACTCGCAATTTGCGTGTCCGTTTTTAGCGAGGTCGCAAAAAGCGACCTCGCAAACAGCGGACTCGCAATCTGCATTGCGACTTCATTTGCGAGTCGCAAAATGAAGTCGCTTTTTCTTGTTGGATACCAGTTTGCGAGTCGGAAATTGCGAGTCGCAACGACTCGCAAGTTCCGACTCGCTTTTTTTTAGCTACCTACATCTGGCCCTTAGAGTGTATTAAATCTGCTGTTAATATCAGGAAACAAAGGGTCTGGATCCTCCTGTCTTTTCACATGTTGTACGGTCCCTAAAACCCATAGTAATTTACTGGTACAGGTAAACCTGTATCCAGCTCCAGGGCTTTAAGAAACACTTTTATTCTAACGTTATCCGACACCAGATGTATATTCACATATTCTTCAATGCCGGCTATGGCTCTGTTGATGGCGTTGACCACCGCCACAACAGTGGTGTAATACCTACGTGGGAAACTCACGGGGAGGCTCAAGAAGTCCTGAGAGCACTTTATGATAAATTTAGCCTTGTGCTTTGTAAATGTATTCCACGTTCTAGGGTACTGTATACCCATTAGGGCCAACTCCCAGGACCCTTTCAGGTCCACCAGTTTAGCCAGTTTCACTGTATAATTAGAATTCTGATTGTTGGGGAATGTGTCCTTCGAGGCATTGGATGGCAGCGTAATATAAAAAGGTGAGGTCTCCGTCTTGGCACTTACAGCGCGACCTCACACCCCGTGCAGCGTGCTGTCCAAAACCCAACTGTTACATTTTCTCAGGCCACCCCCGCCATTTGACCAGCATCTGTTTCTTAGCTCCGCTGCCTTTCCTTTTCAGAACCTTTTCAACACTGTACACCCTGTTCGGATCCTAGGGCAACTTTTATAACTCTTCGCTGTAAAAGACACCTGTTACCTTTTCCCCGTTGTAGTCTTTCAACATCGCTAAAAGTTTTTTGGTAGCCTTTGGTGAAGACACACTTCATGACATGATCCCCTTCTTTTAAAACAGGTTTCTTGACCCTTGCCGCGAGATGACTCCCGCACACAGTTCTCCACACCATTAATGAATTATCAGACGTTACCTCCATGAGAGACATTTTGATGGTCTTCTGGGAACTGGTCTTACAAACATCTATAAAAGCCCATAGAACATCCATGTATCTGTAGGTATTATTGGCTGTGAAATATCGACACATCTTTAATTTTAAAGTTCTGTTAAAATATTCTACAACTGCCACTTTTACCTCGGTGTGTGTTACCAAATGCAGAACAGCATACTGCTTTAATAATTTCTGAAAAGGTTTGTTTAAAAATTATTTTCCAGCATCTGCTTGTAGTTTTTGAGGTACTTGACCTCTCACGAAGATGACTTTAAAGGCAGCGGTGATGCTGGTACCACTTTTATCGTTTAACGCTTCTGATAGGCGTACTTGGACAATACATCGATGACTGTTAATCTTTACATTGCTCCGTCGTTATGCTTTGCTAGATTTTGAAGACTGATTATGTCAGTCTGCCACTGATAATCTACCAGTGGCCTTCCTCTTAAAACGCCTCCTGGCTGGTTTGTGGAGTGAATACGCCTCTTTCCCCAATAACTAAGTCTTCATCCCTGATCGGTTTACAGATTCATTTTCAACTTGAGCCCTTTTAAACAGAGTTTCGGCAATTCCGAAGCTTCCAACCCCTAGTGTATCGTAATAAAGCTTCCTTAACACATCCTTTGACATGATAGCTGTCGTTATAAGCCATAAAGTGTAAGACGCCTGTTTTGTGTAAGAACGTTTTATTTAAAAAATAAAAGTGTGGAAGCACAACATAAACACAGTGTACTTAACATTTCACGGTACATAGCTTATCGCTGTCAATGCTGCTGGACACTGTGAGGCCTTTTGACTACGTATACATAGTATGACACGTTACACATATTACTCAGAGCCGTTCCTTTTACTTGATCTCAGCATCACAAGCTTTGATATTTTTATAGTTATACACTCAATAGCCCTAGACATGACTTCTCATTCCCCCGCATATTACCCTGGGCGTTCAGGATACTGACAGCATTCAACAGTTCATACAGAACATAACCTTTGTTTGGGAAATAATCTTAAGTCCTAAGTTCCAAAGCACGGTGTAGACCCGGTCAATGGTGAAAGTCTTAAGTGCACGGTCTTTGTACGTGCTCCAGTATTTATCCATTGCGGGTAGCCATGCATTGATACACCAGTTGGCGATACACATAGGGCTGTCGCACTGCAACGTAGCAGGAGGTTCCTAGATGTTCAGATAACGCAGAGTCACAGGGTGTATTTCAGCTATTCTTTCTTTAACCAGCACATATATCAATCTCCCAATACAGATGTATCCTAGGTGTAACTCACAGACTTCTTGCAATGTCACACTCTGATTCTCGTCCTAAAAGTGAGTAAGTATGTAGCGTTGAATAACACAGTTATGACAAACAGCTGTCAGAGCACTCACAAAAGTAAAATATGAGAGTATGGTGATGTAATAAATCCTCTGTGTGGAAGGCAATCACGCCAGGCTCTGGTTCAGGATAAATTTATTTCTTGAAGTAGTTCAATCATGATAGGAAATGTCCTTGAAATCATATACAATTAGCCTCCACAGCCAACACGTGTTTCGTCCAATGAGAGATCCCTCTCACGGACTTCATCAGGGCTGTAAAATTGAGAACACATTTGTATCTAAGTACATGTCATCTCAGACAGACAAGTTAAGAGCAGAAATTATAATGAATTTTGTGCAAATCAAAACATGCTATCTGTGACTTAATCTCCCAAAATTAGACAATAGAAAAAATGCCGCAATCCATTTGTAAAGGGTCAAACATTTTGAGTCAAGTTCTCCAAAGTAGTCAATATTCAACCATAAAAGAATTATATCACCAAGTGATGATGTGTTAGAAGAGTTATAAATAAGTATAAACGTCACCAGAATAAGGGATGTAAGGAATATAGAACAAAGAATATGTATATATAGAGTGAGAGAAAAAAGAAAAGAAAGAGAAAGACCTATTATCCCACAGATATATATTATCAAAGTATCAGGAAGATCAACAAATAAACATAAGTAGATAGAGATATAAAGTTATAAAGTATCAGTCCTATAATAATAGGTAACCCGATCTGACATTGCGCGAAAATGTGTCTAAACCTATGATAGTATCGGAACTGTGAACCCCATCAGAGTTGAGACATACCTTAAAATCAGGTACTGCCTGTGTTCAACGGTACTCTTATCGTGGTCTAAAAAATTTATAAGGCAAGAAGTGCGAGTGACTATTGGGATGACTATTAATAATATGATGTCTAGTAGAATTGTTCGTGCCACCACATCTAATAATAACCAATACGGTCTATCACTGACCTCGTGTGATGAACGCAGTTAATTATCACATCCCAGTATAGTACTGCAGGAATCCTGATATGTAAACTGGAAACGAAATGGAGGAAACGAATGCCATCATTTCGAATATAGTAGAAAACAACTCTATAGAGAAACTACTCAGCGTTAAGCTCGAGTAGTTGAGTACACAACACCCCTCAGCAACGCTCACCTTAATCAAATATGTTAGTATCTTTATGGGAACATCGTAGCCGTGGTCAGATCATTGCACGGCGTTCCCTATGACCGAGATCTATCTTCGTAGAACGAGCGTCTGAGAACCGGCGCTTTTGTTTGTAATCACGTTCATGATAATAACATAGAAGAGGGACTACAGTCTGCGCGCTGGTGAAAGAACAGGCGCCATCTTGAAAGGGAGTTGATATGAAGTAAATATATAAATTATATGTAAGCGAACAACTAAAACTTATTTCTGAGCCCAAAATTTGTATCCAACACTTACAGAATAGTGAAGATACGACCATTAAAAATACGCATCAGCAAATAACTATAAACAGTGAACAAGAAGAGAGACTACCCGCTTAGACAAATGCTAATCTATTTGGGACATCGTTAACGTTGGAGTACACTAAAACTAAACCAATTAAAGCAGACTCCAGGTTTGCCTAGCCTTAAAAAGCGTCTCATAGTGACTTCAGCCCAATATTAAGCCTAGACATGGAAAGAAAGTGTAATGATATAATACCCACTATCAAATATGGCACGAGAATAATGAGGGAAAGACAGAGACAGAATATTGTAACAGGTAAATGAAATATCGAAAATCGTTGATTGTAAGGGACACACAATAATCAAGAATCACAAGGTGTATAACCTAAAAGTGCAAATTCTAAGAGAATACGTTACTAGTAGTCAATATATAACAGTATAATTGATAATCTACTATGATACATCCAAGTTAGTTCATAGTGTGACCCTAAAGAGAAGATTATATATTGTTCATAGTCAAATTAATGAGACATCATATATACACAGTGTGCCGCGTTGGGCAAGATACAACATATTTTCCAATAGATATGGACATAGTTCAGCATAGAAGAAAGTTAGTGAGGAAATCAACATAAAAAGAACAGAATTGGGAAATATGATATACAGAGCAATGAATAAATATATATATATACAACTTTAATCAATATCCTATTCACCTAGAAAGTACTCCATTTCGAAATTTGTATTCAGTCCATCTTCTACCGCTCTGAGTTTTAAGATCCATTGGCACTCCCTTTTTCTGAGGGCTAACTCTCTGTTGCCTCCTCTAGGATCTTTATTGATACGGTCAAAACCAAAAAATTCGAAACTACATATATCATTCTGTTTATGGCAATGCCGAATATGGCTTACTATAGGGTATCTCTCATCTTCATGACGTAAAGCTCTGAAATGTTCACTTGCCCTAATTCGCAGAGGTCTGATGGTGCTACCTATGTAATAAAGCCCACATTTACAGATGATCATGTAGATGACAAAATTGGTGTCACATGTAATATTATAGTCAATGTTGTATTGTACCCCAGTAGAGCTTGTGAATGTGGTGATCCCAGACCTGGTCCATCTACACATTCCACAATGGCCACATTTGAAGAAACCTTTACCACGGCTAGTAAGCCAATTAGTTGGATTGGGTTTATTGCGATAATTGTAACATAGAAAGTTCTTGAGAGTTCTACCCCTTCTATAAGTGAACACCGGGGTATCCGGCACCACTCTATTGAGAGTAGGGTCTGCTGTTAAGATGTACCAATGTCTATTCATACATTTACGTAACAGATTGGCAGTTTTGGTGTAGCTGGTGACACAGCGGATTGTAGAGTCTCTAGTTCTAGATTTTTTATCCAATGTATCAGACCTCTTTATATGCTTGGCTCTAGTACGGGCTCTGTCAATCACACGGGTGGAGTAACCCCGTACTTTAAATCTCATGGCCATGTCTTCTATACATGCGTCAAAATCCTCATCTAGACTACAATTCCGTCTGGCTCTTATCATTTCGCCAAACGGTATAGAGTTGATTTGATGGACTGGATGTGCACTCCTTGCATGCAAGATAGAGTTGCAAGAGGTGCTTTTTCTGTAAAGTCTACTCTCAATCTTGTTGTTGAAAATAAAAAGTTCCACGTCTAAAAACGAAATGCTGGAATCACTATGTTCTGAAGTGAATCGAATATTGTAGTCATTGTTATTAAGATAGTTTATGAAGTTATCCAGTTCTTGTAGGTCACCTGTCCAGATCATAAGGCAGTCATCGATGTATCTACCCCAATATAGTATATCTGAGACCCATTTACTCCCTTCGGTGCTCCAGATCTTTTTATGTTCAAAAAATCCCATAAATAAATTAGCGTAGGATGGTGCAAATTTGGATCCCATAGCTACACCACGTTTTTGGCGGTACCAGTCATTTTTAAAAAGGAAAAAATTATTGTTTAAGATCAAATCAACCATATCAATCAACATTTGTGTATGGCCATATAGAACTGCTGATCTCTTGTAAAGAAAATGGCGTAGCGCTTCTTTGCCTTGTTCATGAATAATACTAGTATATAAGGAGGTTACATCGAGTGTAACTAGAATCATACCTGGCTCCCAGGTAACGTCTGTCAGTATGCTAAGGATGTGTTTCGTATCCCTAATATATGATGGTAAGTTCCCCACAATAGTTTGTAAAAAAATGTCAACATATTCTGACAATTTTTCAGTTGGTCCACCAATCCCTGATACAATAGGTCTCCCTGGGGGGGAAGTGGGATTTTTATGAATTTTAGGTAATATGTATATACAGGGATTTCTGGGTCTGTGTACCCGTAGGTACAGGTATTCCTCTTCTTTGAGCAGTGATCGATCCAAACCATCGTGTATAAGCTTGTTAATTTTATTAGCGAGAGCAGGGATAGGGTCAAATAATATCCTTTCATAGCAGGAAGCATCTGTGAGTTGGGTATATATTTCTTGGTCATAGTCTGCGGTGTTCATAATCACAATATTGCCTCCTTTGTCTGCCTCTCTGATGGTAATCTCCTCATTATTCTGTAAAGATTTTAAGTACTGCATTTCTATCTGAGTGAGGTTTTGATGCCAAACATGTTGGCGAGATTTATTGTGTAACTCTAGTTTATTTAAATCATGCCAGACCAATTTGAAGAAAGTATCCACACAGTTGTCCTTAGTTAATGTCGGTATCCAATCTGATTTCCTCCTCAAACCACTCGGGAGTGAGTCAGATGGGATATCCAGATCTGATAGAATACGTGTTATAGTGTTAGGATCTTGTTCACTATCCGCAATAGACAGGAGAGTGGCCATATCTTGTACATCCATAATGGACAAATGTTGGTCGTCATTATGACCAACAAAGACGGTGCTAATGTCTGTCCGATCAGGGTGATTAGCAAAAAATTTTCTCAGTTTGAGACGTCGAGTAAACTTGAAAAAGTCAATTTTAGTTCTCTGGAAATCACCAAAGTCTCCTGGGCAAAAACCTAATCCTTTACTGAGAAGGGACAGACTATCGGTTGTGAGTACCAGATTAGAGAGATTAATCACATTGATGGAGTCTCTGTTGTGTACTCCTATTTCCCCCTGTTCCAAGACCTTGTTCTCATTCCTTTCGTTGAGTCTGTATGCTCTACCTCTGCCCCCCCGTCTGGTTTTTCTGGTACTGCTCTGTGTCGACTTCCTTCCCATTGTCCCTGTCTTATTCGTTGGACCTCCGCTAAAAAAGAGGGAGTGCCCTGTTGTTCTATCCTGTCCTGTCTAGAGATGTTCGAATTAGAACTTATGTCACTAATGTTGGTAGATACACTGTTTAGTGAAGATGAGGAGCCTGCATCATAGTTTTTTGGAGGTTCACACTTTTTAACTAAGTGATCATATTTCCGGGAAAATGTAAAAATCCTTCCATTTTTATAATTCCATTACAGTTATGGTCCGCTATCTGCGACCTCTGTATTTTTTAAAACAACTTTTGTGGGGCTAAAGACCCCATTCTTCTATTTTTACAATAAATATCACACATTTAGGTACACAGCCCCTGCATACTTTCGAGTTTTGAGCAGGGCTCAACCGCGTATCGGATCTCATTGACCGCTGCTACCTAGACCTTAATCATATCAGCGTGGACACATTTCTTCACAGCTGACAACTCGTACACCACCCTTAACAACAAAACCCTTAGCAGGCCATATGGCATCATAGGGTACGCCCGGAGTTTCCTTTTCAAAATCAGTGCTTTTGTAGGTGCAAACATGTTTCTTACGCAGCTCTTTGTTCTGGCTTGTAATAGTTTCAGACTGTCTGGAACAGCATAAGCTGTAAAAATGTATGTTGTTAACCTTTGGCATAGACACCACTAGAGCATCTCTTTTTGCGGTTGTTTTCTATGGTTGAAAGAGAAAGCAAAAGACAAACTATTAGTTAAAAGTATGATATCAGCATATACACGATAATTGTCTATAGAGTTTTTTTTTATTTTCGCTACACTCAGCGGCTGCTGTGAAATCTTGCGAGTCGCATAGGTCCATGGGTGTATAAGTGGCTTCGGAGTTTACACTTGCCGGCTGTACAAGGACTGCCTCTGGATCAGGGTCCTCCTGAAAGCCCATATCTTCTTAGACTGGCGAATTTGGTGGTGCTATACCGTCTTCATCATCTTCAGTGTTGTGAAGTTGATTGCATCATTTAATTCGTTTTTCAAGGCTTCGCTACCACTGCTGTCAACCTTAATAGGGCATATCAGTTGCAGCAAATTCCTGAGGCTGAGCTTTTCAAGCCACTGGCAAAGTTCCTCTTGAAACCGGTAACCTCAGAACCCCCAACTTTAGGGGCAGCCGGCTGTGCATTCTCATCCAACACCAGAGGTGTTAAGGTCCGATAATATCTATTGATGGTGTTCTGGGCCCCTGAGGAGGTGGCGTTTGCTGACAAGCGGATTGAATCTTTTCATAATGCCTTGACAACATATTTCAGCAATGGCTCACGGTTTGGCATGCTGCTCCAGCCGGCTCCTTATATGTATTCAATGATTCAAAAACAGCGTATGCCTCTACAACACATAGCGGTCATATGCTCTCCTTGATGGCTCTGATAAGTTGAGGGGTAACACGTAACGTTAACCATATGTCACGACCTTTGCAGCATTTGCCCAGCCCCTCTTTTTGGATTAGCCAGCAGTGTGGAGGTGTGGCCTTACAATCCCAATGCTCTGCCCTGTGAGGTGGCCACCCAAGCAGCCTCTTGGTCCTGAATGTCTGACATGCCCAGGCTTGTCCCCGTAGGCCATGAAGCATGCCACACACCTGCACAGCTGCCATTTCACACAACCCTTAGACCTACACACTAGGAACAGCATCATGGCACATGACTAACACGGCATCACACCATGTCACAACCCACGTGACTCAACTACACCTACGTCATTGCCTATGTCATCACGGGGTGGGGTACCCACGTGATTGCCTACATCATTGCCTATGTCATCACAGTGCGGCCATCTGTCAAAAAAGTTTGATGGAAGGTATCCCCTTGTACTACTTGTGTCCATTTAAGAGAATAGTAGTCCGCAATTTTTCTGCCACCTTGCTTGCAATGTACACGTTTATTGTTGGAAGCAACTTTGATGATGTTATGGGGAGTTTATGTGCCATTTGTGATTTTTTTAAGGTGTAAGACTTGATGTCGTGGTTATGTGAGGCTGTATGTTTATCTTTGTTTAGCTTTTATTGTTGCTTCATTGCAGTCTCTGCTTCCCTTGGTGGATGTGGTAAGACAAATACGGTAATCATGTGTTGGCAAAGACTGCACATCTAGAGATTGCTGAATGATTTGCTAGATGTGATGCTCGCTTTTCATGTGTACGATTTTTGGATCATTTCTAGCTCGGAAATTCTGTAATCCCAATTTCTATACTTTCCCTGATCAGAACAACAGTGCCCAAAGTTTGCTGCAATGTGTGAGCTAACTTTCTGATTATAGGAGGGCACAGTGGAGCAGTTTCAACAGCAAGGCATCCACCCCACTATGCATTGTCTACCTGTTCTTTACATTTCTGACACCAAACTCTGCAATAAAGAGACACAAAACAGTACTTTTATGTGAATGGAAATATTTCAGCAAAGCATTGTTTTTTTGGGACATCCCAGGGCGTGAACATGCATTTCAGTTGCAGATAACAGGTATTTTGAGGGCCAACAGAAGGTACCACTGGCTAACTTAACAACATTTTAAGTGGGTGTTTGGGGCATATATGCAAAGTAAATCATAACGAAAAGACATGGGGGGGTCATTCTGACCCTGGCGGTCATCGACCGCCAGGGCTAACGACCGCGGAAGCACCGCCAACAGGCTGGCGGTGCTTCCTGGCCAATTCTGACCGCGGCGGTAAAGCCGCAGTCAGAAAAGGGAAACCGCTGGTTTGCCGCCGGTTTCCTGCCGGTTTTCCCCTGGCCATAGGAATCCTCCATGGCGGCGCTGCAAGCAGCGCCGCCATGGGGATTCCGACCCCCTTCCCGCCATCCTGTTCCTGGCGGTTCTTACCGCCAGGAACAGGATGGCGGGAACGGGTGTCGTGGGGCCCCTGGGGGCCCCTGCACTGCCCATGCCACTGGCATGGGCAGTGCAGGGGCCCCCTAACAGGGCCCCATAAAGATTTTCAGTGTCTGCTTTGCAGACACTGAAAATCACGACGGGTGCCACTGCACCCGTCGCACCCCTTCAACTCCACCGGCTCCATTCGGAGCCGGCTTCATTGTTGAAGGGGCTTTCCCGCTGGGCCGGCGGGCGGCCTTCTGGCGGTCGCCTGCCGGCCCAGCGGGAAAGTCAGAATGACCGCCGCGGTTATTTGACCGCGGTGCGGTCTTCTGGCGGTTCACGCCAGGCGGGCGGCTTCCGCCGCCCGCCGGGGTCGGAATGACCCCCATGGTGTCATCAGCAAAATTAGAGAAAGGTGTACTTTTTTACTTTTACAAACTAAAGTACCCCATCTGCATTTCACATTATTTTTAAGAATATAAAATTGCTTCTGCGGTTCTGAGCTATGCTAAAATCCCTATTTTACATCCACCAATCCTGTGTTGCATTGGTTGTTAGTAACTAACAAGCATTTGCATTGGAATGGGTCCCGCAGTTACTTAAGTTACTTAAGTTGAAGCTATTGGCATTGTAAATGCATAACTGGACTTTTTTGCCACATTAATTAGTGAACACTGCTGCATATTTTTATCCTTTCTGCCAAAAAATTCCAGAGGCCCTGCATATAACTGAAGGGCTAGTAGGTCTGATGGAATATTTTTTTAAACAAGGCCCTTTTTTAAACACAAACTAACCCCAGGTGCAAAACATATAATTTGGCAGTTGGTACCGGTGACATTGCCCACGGGGCAATGAATAAGTAATTGTACTCAGAGAATGTGTGCTTACTGTATCACTGTCCCTTTACTGTAGTCTGGGGAGTTGAACAAAATGCCCACGATTTTTTACACACTTGAGGAGAGCCATTTCACATGATTTTAATGATCCTCAGTTAGTCTTGAACTGAAATATTAGTTATAAAATATTGAGCATTGTACAGCATCAACTGTAAGCTCTCCTGGAGGTTAGGTTTATGAATACACGCACATACAGCTCAGTTTCACAGACTAAAACGTGTAGTTCATCTAGTCAGGTTTTTGCTTTGAATTCTCAGCTTGTATCATGTTATAAAAAAAACTACAAGTCCCATAATGCAAGGCAGAAACATAAACTAAATGAGCGAATCACACATCGAACTAGGGAGCTGGACACCTCTACGAATACTACTCCAAGGGCTGGTTCCTGCTTGTATCACATTATAAAAATATGACTACAAGTCCCAGAATGTAAAGCAGAAACATAAACTAAAGGAGTGAATCACGGTTTGAACTAGGGAGCTGGACAACTCTACGAATACTATTCCAAGGGCTGGCTTCCAACTTTACGTTATTACAGTTGGAATGCCCTCTTAAATAGATGAGTAAAAACACAGCAAAGCCAGGATTTCAGCACCTTGCCTGACAGTTTTCATTACAGACTGCAGCTACAGCTAATGAGCTGGGATTCTGCCTGCGCAGGGTTTGGAAGCGGCCACAGTGCACACATTTCAAAGGTATTTATTAAGGAGTACAATAAAGTTGTAATATTACGCTCAAACAAATAACTCATTAATCCTAGAGGCCCAAAAAACAAACAAGAAGTGGGCATGATTAATAGCCCGCAATACTTACAACAGGTCAAAGCACTTGCGCACTCGACCTAAAATGCTCAGCGCTTAGGGGCGGTTTACGAGGTATATAGCGTAGTCACTCACACACTCCAGACATCTGTTGCTGGTAGTTATTCTGTTGGCAGTTCAAATCTGACCCTGTAGTTGTTCTTGGATTACTAAATCACACTAATTTTCTTTCAATGCCTTCAATATTTAGTCAAGCCATGCCACTGTGCATGTGTCTTCCTTCATAATAGCGGCTGTACCGAGGGTCGGACTGCAACAGATAATAGGTCTTGTCACAAAATTAGAAGTGGCCCTTTACTACGGAATCAAATGATTAAAAACAGTGGCCCACATTTGTAAATCCGGTCATTTTTAACCTTTAAAAAACATGCTGTGTTATTGTTTTGCAATGTATGGGAGACTGCATGCATTTATGCTTGCTGGAGGCACAGTTTGCGGCTACATCAAAGAAAGTAACAGTATAAACAGTCCACCAGACCATAAAACAGATTCACAAACAGCCAAAGAACCAACCTATGCATTGATCTGTGAGAACTGCTCTTCCGGCACTGACAGATTGCCCTGTAGGCCAGTCTGACCCTGGCAGTTCCCTTTGTTTATAAATCTCTCTTCACTTTGGGGCACAGTTTTGATTCCCTATGGACAGGATCAGTAGGATGTATCATATAGTACGTGAGCGAAAACTCCGGTACATATTAGATTGAGGGAATGTCTACCTTTCTTAATAATACCCTGAAGTAAGCGCCAGACGATTTATCTTGATGGACTCATAGCTCAAAGTTACAGATTTAGGCCCTCATTGCAACCCTGGCAGACGGTGATAAAGTGGCGGTAATACCGCCAACAGTCCGGTGGTAAAACATATGAAATTATGACCACGGTGGAAACCACTCAGACAGACAGCCACTTTAACACACCGACCGCCAGGGCGAAACCAACTGGCACCATGGCGGTAACCGCCATACGGAAGACAATGTACCACCCACAGTAATATAACACACCTATCCACCACCTTTTCCGGGGCGGCACCAACGACAACAAAAGCCTGGCAGAAACACTGCACAGAAGGGAAACGACTCACCGCTGGAGACTCAGGGAAGAGCAACGCTGCCGTAGAGCCCGAGTTGCATGTCTTCCCCATGCTCTTCTACCTTCTGCTCCATTACGAACACCAACGCCGGCGAAAATGACCGTGGTGAGTACTGCCACCTAGCACACAGGGGAGGAAAAAGAGAGTGACACACACACGCAACACTCAACACCCCCACCCCCAACACCACACACACTATCAGATGCAGTAACATAACATATGCAGCCCTTACCCCTCAGGAATAACGCAAGGACAACTACTATAGTGAAAAGAGGCTGTGATAAGATAAATATAGGTGACATTTGTGCATCCAAATAAAAAAGCATATACATATTTGCAATGCAAGTGACACTGCCCAGTCCTCAATATCCGTGGGCCACAGGGCCTCATCACAAAGTTCAAGGCCCAACCTCACTCCTGCAACAACACAGAGAGAACACTGCAAAGGCATCAGTTTGAAAATAGACAGGCAACTCAGGGGGACAGGGAATGGGGGGGCAGCTCAGCCGGAAGATGGTACAATGCCACTGGTCCTGGAGGGGGCAAC
This sequence comes from Pleurodeles waltl, assembly GCF_031143425.1. Classification (NCBI taxonomy): domain Eukaryota; kingdom Metazoa; phylum Chordata; class Amphibia; order Caudata; family Salamandridae; genus Pleurodeles; species Pleurodeles waltl. Next base: position 5,307,229 of record NC_090439.1, read on the forward strand.
ATGCCCATCACTCTGTCCTGGGGAGTCCAAGGCCACAGTCTCTCAAGTGAGTGATTTGCCCACTGCCTGGTCCTGGGGAGTGTAAGGCCACAGTCTCTCAAGTGGGTGATTTGCCCACTGCCTGGTCCTGGGGAGTGCAATGCCACAGTCTCTCTAATGGGTGATTTGCCCACTGCCTTGTCCTGGGGAGCGCAAGGCCACAGTCTCTCAAGTGGATGATTTGCCCACTGCCTGGTTCTGGGGAGTGCAAGGCCACAGTCTCTCAAGTGGGTGATTTGCCCACTGCCTGGTCCTGGGGAGTGCAAGGCCACAGTCGCTCAAATGAGTGACTACTTCCACTGGTTATGGAGGGGGCATTGTGCCCAATGAGCTTCATCCTGTGGAGGATGGGATGAGTGGACGGCTTCTTCCACTGGCTCTGGAGGGGGCATTGTGCCCTGTGATGCAGATCTTGGGGAGTGCAAGGTCACAGTCTCTCACCTGGGTGCCAGACCCACAGGATTTGCTAGGGCTAGGCTGCACAAGAGCCCATGGACACAGGACTACACACTGTCCGCCGGCGGTGATGGCTGCTGAGAGGTGGCAGTGGCGGAGGGGGATGTGCAATTGGCTGGGGTGATGGTGGAGGAAAGTCCAGGTTAGAGTCCAGTCTATTTGTATCACAGGTGCATTGTCCAAGGGGGCATAGGAAGGGGAGCAATGGCACTTCAAGGTGGACAGGGCGACAGAGTGGGACATAAGGGTGACAATCGGGAGAGTCTCATTTCATGGGGGGGTCTTGAAAATAGTCTCTGGCTTCTGCCTCGCAGGGAACGTTTGCGGGGTGGTTCTCCTTCTGCGGTGGGAGGGGTGCTGGTGGCCTGTTGGTCCTGTGTCGGGCCTCCTGTCCACTAGCGGCAGCCGAGGTGAAGGGCTGTTCACCGGTGGGGTGCCACTGCCTCCCTCATCGTGTTGGCCATGTCTCCCAGCACCCTTGCAATGGAGACCAGGGTAGTGTTGATGTCCTTCAAGTCCTCCATGATCCCCAGGTACTGTCCCTCTTGCAGCTGAATGTTGGTAGGCTCCCAGGATCGTGGTGAGTGCCTCCTGGAGGGTCGGTTCCCTGGGCCTGTCCTCCCCGTCACACAGCAGCCCTCCCAGCTTCCCTGTTGTCCTGTGCCTCTGTCCCCTGAACCGTGTGCACACTGCCACTGACCCCAGGTCACTGATCGTCCTGTGTTTGTGGGGTGGCCTGGGGTCCCTGTAGTTGTGGACACACTGCTGATTGACGTGGCCTGGGGACAGATGTATGGGCCCACTGGGTGGGTGCTGTGGTGGTGTTTCCTGAGGGGGGAGGCTCTGTGATGGTGTGAGAGTGTGCTTGGGTAAGCAACTGTCCGGAGCTCCCTGATGGGCCAGGCGAGCAGAGCTGATGTCATCACTGTGGGCCTCTTCTTGGGGGGGACTGGATGTTGCTGGCACCTCTTCTCTGGTGACATTGTCTGGGGGACCTGTGGGGATGTAAATGCAGTGTTATTGTTTCTGCTTGTGACATCACTTGCATGGGTGTGTTGCCCTCTATGGTTGTTGTTGCCCTGGCAGATTTGCCTTTGAGTGAGTAGCTATTTGGTGGGCTAGGTGATTGTCTCCAGTGTGCATTCAGTGGTGATAGGTGTCCATGCAGGTCTGTCAGGGGTGTTGATGCATTTGTGTTACATCCAGGGCTCGGTATTGTGATAAGTGGGTTGTGATGGAGGGGTATGAGGGAGGTGGTGAAATGATGGGAGTCTTGGTATGGGTGGGGGTTTGTGATGGCATGCAGGTGGGGGGGTGATAGTAATAGAGATTTGATTTACCGGAGTCCAGTCCTCCTCCTACTCCTGCCGGGCCCTCAGGATGCATGATTGCCAAGACTTGCTCCTCCCATGTTGTTAGTTGTGGGGGAGGAGATGGGGGTCCACCGCCAGTCCTCTGTACAGCTAGCTGGTGTCTTGCTGCTGTGGAACTCACCTTCCCCGTAGGTCATTTCACCTCTTCCTGATGTCATCCCTTGTTCTTGCGTGCTGTCCTACGGCATTGACCCTGTCCACGATTCTTTGCCATAGCTCCATCTTCCTAGCAATGGAATGTCTGCTGCACCTGTGATCCAGATAGCTGTGGCTCTACCCAGGTAATTTCCTCCACCATGAACCTCAGCTCCTCCTCAGAGAATCTAGGGTGTCGTTGTGGTGCCATGGGTGTAGTGTGAGTGGTGTTGGTGAGGGTGTGTGGGGTGATGTGTTGGGGTGTGTGATGTAAGGTACGTGGATGGTGTATAGGTGATATGTGGCTCTGGTTGTGTGGGTGCTCTTGCTGTCTCTCTCTGGTGGCAATTGTTTGCATTCGTAAAGGGTTGTGGGTAGTGTGGGTGTGTGTTTTATAGTGGTGTGGGTGTGGTGTGTGTATATGTGTCAGGTGTGTGTAGTTTGAATTGTCCAATGTGTTGTTGTTTTGTTTGAGTGTGTATATTTTGAGCGCGGCAGTGATTCGTGGGTCATAATGCTGTGGGCATAGTTCTGTTGGCGTAACGGTGTGGGTTTGAATACCGCCAGTTTATAACTGACATTTGGGCTGGTAGACTTGTGTGTGTGGCTGTATAGTGACAGATTGGTATGTATGTGTCATAATATGCTTGGCGGATATCCGCCGCAGCAGCGTTATGTTGGCGGCAGTCGGCCTGGGGGTAAGTGGAATTTACCGCCAATGTCTTAATGAGGGCCATAAAGCTTGTTTGCCATGGGATAGTAGCATTAATCCTGTACATGGCTCTGGCACTGTAGTTCAGGGGTCTCCAACCTTTTCTGTAATAGGAGCTACTTATATTCAATAAAAATAATCCAATGCTACTGATATTATTAGAGCTGTAACAGTTACCACAGAAGACAGGATTACATTAGTAGCCACCATATGCAAGATTACGGGCCAGATTTACAATAAAGTGGCGCAGTGCAAAAATTGGCAGCGCCTCGCTGGGTCACCTTAGAAACGCAGAGATGTGCCGTATTAACAAGAATATGACGCACCCCTGTATTTCCTCCTGGGCCGGTGCTAAATTTGCTGCCGAGCGCCAACGTAGCCACCCTTGAACCAGGGCGCAAGCATGGCTGCTTTGTGGGGGAGATTGTTTTTGTGCAGAAAAGAACACCTTTCTGCACAAAAACAATCTTCAATGACTATTTGCTCTTTCTGTGCATGCTTCAGAATGCAGCACACATAGAAAGCAAAAAATGAGGAGAAATGAAAGCATTTCTCCTTGTTGCGCCATGCAATTGCCACCCTTGACTCAGATTTATGAAGTATCGTAAATCTGGGGTAGTGCCAAAAGGCATTGGGTGTTGAGGGGAACACCAACAGCAACACCCATTACACACCCCTTCAAAGTAAAGTGCTGTGTGTGAATGGGCTGTATTTACAAGGTGGCATTAAGCCACAAAAAGTGCTTAACGCCGCCTTGTAAATACAGCAGAATGCACAGCGCCACCGGAACGTCATGAAAAGTGATGCTTCTGTGGTGCCAGGAGCTTATAAATATGCCCCTAAGAGCAGGGACCACATCAATGCATCAGGCATGGTGGCCAGCTGTAAAGTAAAACATGCATTGTGAACATGGAATGCCTCTTCAGGGGTACCACATAACAGACATAGCTGCAATGCCCATAGCACCAAGCTAATAGTAATAGTAACAAGTCTCCCCAACATGGTTTGATTTTATTTAAGCACTCAAATCTCAGCTTTAAATATATTTTTGAAATTCAACCATTTTTCCCCAAACCTCAATTTATACACATTTTTGTCTTATATAAGTGCTTTTCAATTTAGTTCAATGGGTTGCACTCAGGAGAGGTACTGACAGCTAGAGACTGTGGTACAAATCAGCCTTGCTCATTGAGGGCCCTCAGATGGTTCACAGCTACTTCGTGGTTGATTGCAGACCATTATACAATAGCTTCATCTGGAGAATCAAACTCTCTGTATTGGCTTTAGGACACATATTGCTACATCTTCAGAACTCCAAGGTCCATTCAAGAGTAGTTCATCCAGTCTATGTTTTTTACTTTGCATTCTGGTACTGGTAGTCCTTTTAAGCGAGCTATAAATTAAGGACTACAAATGCAAAATTAATTTGAAGAAATAAACTGAACTAGATAGGCTGCTCATATTTGTTCCTTTTAGACTTGGGAACTCTACATTTTGTGAACCCTGATTCTTAAAAGATAGGTGGGTAAAACTTCTGCAACAACTTTTGGTCCTGCAATAGAACTCATGGAAGGGTCTATCTGAGCTAGTGGCAAATGGTGGCAAGTTCACCCCCATTACAATAACTAAGAAGCAACTTTCTGAGTGCTGCAAACAATGCATCACAGCCCAGAACTTAATTTGCGTAAGAATAAGTCCCATGCCCAAAGTTTTTCCTATAAGCTCACACCCTGCAGTATTGAATGTTGGTGTGCTGAAAACCAAAGCTGCATAGTCTTAATTCTGCCACATCCTTTTTTAATCAACAACTAGGCATACCTTTCCATGGTATCTCACTCTTGCAGGTATTTTTTATCCATGTATTCTCCATTTGTCAATGTTTTTCTGTCTTTCTCTTCTTCCTTCATTCCTCTTTCTATCTTTTTCTCTTTTTGCTTTGTATCAAAGTCTGTTGAGGAAAAATAAGTGCTGATCCCCGAAAATTAGTGCCAGTGGACCCCACCTACCACCACCAGTTCTAATTAAGTACCGTCACAGCCACATGGCCAATTGCTATGAAGAATGATATGAATTGCAAAGCCTGACCCTCATAAAGAATAATACTGTTACGTTATATTTCTTAAATTTAGATCATTTGTTTCTTGTGAGCTTTGTTTGGCACTCTGTGTAACTTCATAACACTAAAACATGACAGTATCGAGTTATAGGAAGAGACAAAAGTCTAAGAGGGTTAGAATGCAATTGGATTGACAAAGCTTATACCTGATGTTCTTCTACGGAGGCTCTCGATCGGTGAGGGATTCTATTACAAAGTTAGCCTGAAATGATTAGACTTCATGAGTTTCATTAAGACTAAGGGGGTCATTCTAACCCTGGCGGTAAAAACCGCCAGGGCGAATGACCGCGGTAGCACCGCCAACAGGCTGGCGGTGCACCGCTGGGCATTCTGACCGCGGCGGTTCAGCCGCGGCCAGAAACGGAAAGTCGGCGGTGTACCGCCGACTTTCCGCTGCCCTTGAGAATCCTCCATGGCGGCGGAGCGTGCTCCGCCGCCATGGGGATTCTGACACCCCCTACCGCCATCCTGTTCCTGGCGGGTCTCCCGCCAGGAACAGGATGGCGGTAGGGGGTGGCGCGGGGCCCCTGGGGGCCCCTGCAGTGCCCATGCCAATGGCATGGGCACTGCAGGGGCCCCCGTAAGAGGGCCCGTAAGAGGGCCCCAAAAGGAATTTCAGTGTCTGCCTAGCAGACACTGAAATTCGCGACGGGTGCTACTGCACCCGTCGCACTCCAGCAACTCCGCCGGCTCCATTCGGAGCCGGCTTCATCGTTGCTGGGTCTTTCCCGCTGTGCTGGCGGGCGGCCTTTTGGCGGTCGCCCGCCAGCACAGCGGGAAAGCCAGAATGGCCGCCGCGGTCTTGTGACCGCGGTGCGGTCATTTGGCGGTAACCGCATGGCGGGCGGCGACCGCCGCCCGCCGCGGTTAGAATCACCGCCTAAGTGATTGGTTATGGATATCAATTAAGGGTTCAGGGCATTCCACCATCTGGGGCCCTGTACTTGAGAGATCTACCAGATGTTTCAACCTCCTGAAACATGTTGATGCATGAAGTGAGAAGGTGATGATGGGAGGTGAGTTACTGGTGAGTAGTGTGGGGCCCATTTCTGCATGTGTTCAATGCCTTCTCATCAGTAGGCTTCTGGACATCACAGAGAACTTTGTATTTGATGCCAGCTTTTACTGGAAGTCATTGATGTATTGGGCTTGATGAGGTCTTATTTAAGGAGATTTATGCACAGTCTGGGTGCCTTCCTGTGTAGTCTTTATCACCTGGCACCAGTATTCTCAGGGGGTTCCTTATAGGTGATATTGCAGTAGTCCAGGCATGCCATAATAAATGTTCTTGTCAGTGCTACCAAGTGATCAGCTTGGAGAAGTGGAAGGATGAGATTAAACCTTTGATTGAGTTGTGCTCAACACATTAGAGCTGCAAAATTAACAAATTGCACTCTTAAACAAGGAGAAAATTCGGGGATCAGGGGCGATTTGCAGCAACACAAACAGCACCCACAATACACTGTTGCTTCATTGAGCCCTTCTTGGGTTGCGGTTCTAATTGTTTTTGTCTCGAGGTTGTTTGCAATGCAACAATCAGCACCAATTAGCTTAAAGCTCTGTCAGGGACTGACGTGGGCGCTCCCTTCTTTTTCTAATTATTACCCTGGATAGTTTATTTTAAATACTTTCCTCGAGAATGTCGCGGGTGGGGCTGGGCAGGGAATTGCTAAATTGCTGTAACTGTATTTGGTACTTGTTAGGATAGGGTGTTGCATGATTACTGAAAAGCTGAGCGTAGCGTTCACCACAGTGCTGCTTCCCACTGTGAAAAAATGCCCCCTTCAAATGTGTGGGTGGAAGGATGAGGAAAGCCATAGTGGGCTGTTCTGTGAGAGTGAACGTGAGAAACGTGCTCCAGGACATGATAACCGCCCAAGAACATCCTTTCCGTGTCATTTGTGGAATGAAATGTGGTAAAACGCCTACTGCAAAAAGCACTCCAGTCTCAACCCACTCCAATCTGTCCACTTGTTTCAAGGGAAACTGCAGGAGGATTTCCTATGCTGGTTTGTAGCTTCTTATAAAAACCCAAAGAACTAAAAATACATTTGAAATGGTTAATTTTTAAAGGAGAGTGTTCAGTGCAGGCACTGAGAAGAGTTATGTGCAAGTATTCAAATGGTGAGGATGCCCACTGCCTTCTGACAGGTTGTGTGAAAACTTGAAACTTGCGGGTTCATGCTCCGAGGTTGTAATAGTACTCAAAGTATGCAAACATGACATGGAGAGGAATAAGAGCACCAATACAGAATATTTAATGAAAATCACTTTCAAAGATGAGACTTATATTCAGACCATGCTACAATGTGGAATGTCTGTTGTAAAGCTTAACATGTTATCCCAGTTATTATCAGTCAATAAACCGGGCCACACACAAGTATAAAATTTCAGCTTATGTACATGGGATCTCCATTTGCCAATGAGCAACACCACGATAAACCTAATATGCTAACATGCTAATACCAGTTGTGGTAGCTTTCACTGTTATAAACTTAAGTGGTGTACATGTAGAAGCACTGGCAAAGAGAACTACCCTGGCACTGGCTACTAGCCATTTGTCTTTGTCAAAGCCTGTTTTGTTTTGTCACTGGTTTTTGTAAAATGTTGTGTTTAGCGGATCTGTCAGGCCCTCGCCAGTATAAAAAAATGACTGCAAGCACATATATTTTTTTCGTCTCAAAAAGCCCGCAATGTAGTCGCTGGCATTGAAGGGAACTACTTTGTGTGTTGATGTGCTCTTGCGGAAGAGTAGAATGTTGTCACTGAGAGTAAAGTTAGCTAATGGCTGGAGTGGGCTGGCCCATAGCCTCATGCTGTATGCTGTAGTGCAGAGAAACGTGAATGACACAATCACAAATCAATGGATGACTGGCTGAAAGTTCCTACAAGTAAATAGATTATATGTAGAATTTTATTAAAATCAAATTTTAGAATTTTAATAAAATCAAAGGTTCATGGCTAATGCCAGTCCTACAAATGTGATCAAATTGTTGATTTCTATGTGGTGGTATCCACAGCACCTATTATGCATGCTGTTGAGGCCTAAAATAACCATCAAAATACTGGAATTGGAAGGGCTGACACCTCAAGGATTAGTTCTACCTAAACTAAAAAGTCACAACTACCATGGGCCAACAGTCAGTAATAACAAAGAAACCCCATAATTGGCAGGACTCTTGTATGCCAGATTGCTTATCTTGGCCTCTGAATCCTAATAAGGCGAAACCCCTCCTTTAACATTATGCATCTTTTGTCTCTAATTTCCCCTCACCCTACTGAGAGTTTGTTTATTCTGCCTGTTAACACGTTTGAATTAATAGGAATTATGGACTGGGATGTTAAATATTCTCACCTATGATAACTGAGACTAACGTGTCAGAGAATGCATTTTCCTTCTATATGCCTACACTTTTCCAATCTAAAATACGAACAATAATACTTTTTTGTAAAGAGGTCACCTTTAAATACTTGTATTTGATATTAAACGCTGGATTGCATTTTAATTTTAATATAATGAACTGATAAATAGTTCAAAGCAGTGTTGTAAATGGAAAAATAATCTAGGACCCCATAACTTTAGGGTTTGTGGGTGACAGCAGAAAGCATGTGGAATTATGAGGAACTGAGTCTGGCAGTCAACATACACACTTAGGCCCTGATTTAAGAAAGTGGCGCTGCACCCAGAGCAGCGCTACTTTTCTTGCACCCCCCTACGGCCATCATGTGTGCACTGTATCTAAGATATGGTGCACCATGGCGGTAGTTAGGGGAACTAGCGTCAAAACATATGACACTAGTTCAGAGCTTTACAGGATTAGCGTCAACATTTTTTACGCTAAGCCTGCAGAGCCCATTGAGGTCCATTGACAACAATTGCATCCCTCCTTTTAACGCCTGCTCTGAGCAGGCGTTCAAAGTGCCGAAATAAATGACGAAAAGAAATCTCTTAGATTTCTTTGTGCCATTTTTTCGTCCACCCCTATGGGAGGAACTTCCCCTTTGCATACATTATGCCTGGGCCAGACATAATGTAGTGCAAAGGAATACAAAGAGGCGCAATGAGTGCAATGCATGCATTGCACCACTTTGTAAATTTGGCGTAGCGATTTTGGCCTTGTTGGGCCACATTAGTGTACAAAACAAATTACACTAATGTGGTGCAAAGAATCTCAAGGGATTCTTAATTCAGCTCCTTATTTTTCACAAACGCTACCCAAGGAACTTGGCAACAAGGACACCTGACTAGTAAATGGGTTCTGGTTTAATTAATCACAAACATACGGCATTTTAATATATATCTTCCATTTAAGGCTCCTGCTGAATACATCCTTGGGTACCCAGCAAATCCAGGCTAACGTTACAGTAAAGTAACTCTGAGGGTTAATGCACATGCTAAGAATTCTTTTTGCAGCTCTGGCATAGGTTTGTCTAATCATAAGATGGCAAAAAAGTTAATGTGCCTGCAGCAAGGCCCAACGTGTAACATCTAGGTCAGAGATCCGTATTTGATATTGACAGCCCAGTAGGTTACTGATTTTCCTGCAGTGATCCTTGCATTGCATATAGGTCACAAGTTTTAATACTTGATATATAGTTGGTAATATAGCTCAGTGAGTTACACAAACTGCAAGGCATAAATGTAGATCCATAATGTTCTTTTCTCAATCTCTTGTTAACCGAAGGGTGCTAAAAAGTTACTTGTTTATAATAGAGACATACTAATAAGTCTATATAAATAGTTATTCGTGTGAATATTCACATAAACTGCTATGTCTGACCTTCTTGCCGTGTATCCATTTCTCCTACAGAGCTTAGAAAGCTCAAAAGCCTGCCTCTAAAGTATGGTTTAGCTCAAAACACTTGTGAAGTGACAAGCTACCTTTGCTTCCTCAGTGGCATTGTCAACAAAGTGTTAAGCTCCACCTATCTCCCTGCCAGGATGAGACTCAAACAAAAGGAGTGCTGATGCTCCTTTACATGAGCATTGATTAGGGCCTACATGGAGCTCACAATAGGAGACATTCCTCACCTCCTGCAGGTTGCTGCTCTGAACACAAAGCATACAGAAATGTGGGTGACACTGAGGCCCATATTTATACTTTTTGACGCAAACCAGCGCCGGCACTGGTTTGCGTAGAAAAATGTTCGCAGGCTAATGCCATTCCAATGCACCAGGCGGGTGCCTTATTTAATGGATTGATGTTAGCCGGCGCTGCGGGCTCGTTAGAGTGAAAAAAATTACTCTAAATGGGCAGTGCAGGCGTAGGGAAGAAAGGGGGTTGTGTGTTAAAAAATGGTGCAAGTCAGATTAGATGGCTCTAACCGGACTTGCGCCATTTTTTGACACACAACCCCTATTGAAATGACTCTTGTCTTAGCAAAGACAGGAGTCATGCCCCCCTGCCCAATGACCATGCCCAGTGGACTTCTGTCCCCTGGGCATAGTCATTGGTCACACACACATGTAGGGGGGCCCAAGTTAGGCCCCCCCATGCCACTTAAAAAAAAATTAAAAAAAGAAGTTACCTCTACTTACCTGTACTTACCTGGGATGGGTCCGCCCCGCCATGGGTGTCCTCCAGGGATGGGCGAGGGTGGCAGGAGGGTTCCCTGGGGGCAGGGAAGGGCCCCTGTGGACTGTTTCCATGGTCAGACACCATGGAAATGAGCCCACAGGTCCCTTAATGCCTGCCCTCACCCAGACGTTAAAAAACAGCGCAAATCAGGCTGTGCGCCATTTTTTAAGGCCCGCCCCTTCTGTGCGTCAAAATGACGTGGGATTATAGATAAGGCGCACATGCCTTAAAGTCATTTTTTGAACGGGAACGCCTACCTTGCATGTCATTAATGCAAGGATGTTTCACGCATCCAGAAAATGACACACAGTGCTGATTTTTGACGTTCACGGGGTCCGGCATCAAAGTATAAATAGGGTGTTAACAGGGATGCAAACAGAGTATAAATATGCCCATGAATGTGTTGTGGCATCGATTGATTGCAGTGACACAAAGTCAGCACAAGTGAGTGACCCATATACTGGATCCGTCTCAGTGATAGCTATCGCATCTGAAACCCAGATGAAACCCCCTAATTTCCAAATCTGGTTGAGAGACAGAGAGATAAGGAGCTGGAGAGGTAGAATGAGAGCTAGGGAGACAGATGGATATTCAATGAAGCAGTCACACTCTGCTGTCCCTCTAACTTATGAGGCAGCCACTATATTGTGGGGTTTGATGTAGCTCGCAGCTATTCATTTTGAGTGTTATGTATGCTCTCTCTGGGAGCTTAGCAAGAATCCCTGGACTATGTTGGAGACAGGCCCAGCTTCAGCAGTGGTGGCGATCGATGTGACAATCTTTTTTGGCACCCCCCATGACCTCCTCCTCAGATTCCCTCACTACCACCTGGAAAAAGCCCCCTTATCTCTCCATAGCCCCTCTCTCACATACGTTTCATTTGTTTTAAAGAGCTGGTAAAGGCTGACTTTACTGATGCAGTCAGATATCCACAAAAAATACAGCTCTTTTGTTTGCAGCAGGCATTTCAACCCTCTGAGCTACTTTATGGCGAGTCGAAACTGCCACTAGACAAAACTCCAATCTCTCTCTTTAGCAAGAACATTAATTGAGAGAGTTATCTTGACATTTTTATTGCTGCCTAAAACTTGAAGGCACAAGGAGCTCTGCTGCAGGTGCTTTTAAATTGTAAGGCATGCTAAACATAGTAACCCCCCCCCAAGGTCAGTGGTCAGTGCCTCCCCTTTCCAGGTCAGCACCATGTGCGGTCGCACGGGCTGCATACCCTAAAGCCAGTCCTGGGTGGAGACCTACATCATCATGTTCTCACTCTTCACTTGCCTCTTCATTGTTTGTAGGTGTGCCTGATCCATGGCCTGGCCTCACCATGGAGGCTGTTTATTTTTGAGCAGTCAGATTGGCCTGGTTTGACCACTTGAACCTTCTCTTCCCCATTTTTTGCATCACTTAGACCATCATCATGCTGTGCCTCCCACAACAAAGGACAAATAGACTGACGCCTGTGCCAACATCCATGTTTGGCCCGGTTTGAGCCTGGAATTGCTTAATAACTTCTGGCTAATTACACAACACAATGGCAACATTCCGGGGCACTGAGGTGAATTCTCCCTCCCAATATCGCTTTAAAAAAAAAAATCTTTGAAGTATCACATACCAACTCTACCCATTTCAATACTCCATTCTATCCTTTGTCACTAGAATATTTAGCTGCTACTTCCGGAGAGTAGATAAAGACATGCTGTGGCAACTGTGTCTACCTGAATCCTCTTGAGGGGAGTGTGAGCATAGAGGAGGGAAAACGCAGAGGGAATTAAAAGATGGTGGAGGAAGAGAGGGAAGGCGGACATCGACAGCAGATGAAGAATACTGCAGAGGATCATCTGCATCAGACAGACATACACCCCCCTGGAAATGAGCAGTATCTCAGCAGCTGAGATCTGCATACCTTCTCCATCTCCATCCTTGGAGCCCTGGACACCAGCAGAATCTCGACTCGTGAGGGGTGTTCTGGTGCCCAACTGGACTGCTGTCTTGGAGAAGGTGATCACTGTCAGAGCACCAGAAGATGCTACCAGCTTCTGGTTAGTCATCCTTGTATGTGCATACTTTTTGCATGGGTCATAGGGCAGTTCAAACTGTCTCAGCTCTTTGCACCACTGACGGGTATCCTCTGCAGGTTTCAGGCACATTCAAAGGCAACCTGGGCTTGTCTACTTCAGAGTAGGGCTGATCTAGTGAGTGGCTGGAGTGATGTGCCAAAGTGCTGTCTAGAGAAGAACGATTTAGGATGCTCTTCATGTTTGTGGAAAAGGCAGCTTTATTTGAAAGCTAGCAAGATCACAGTGGCTTAACCACTCACTCCAAATGTTCTTAACATGGTATTAACAATTAATTCCAACTCATCTTCCTTCTGCTAAGCACTATCCCTACCCCCTTTAGATTCTCTCCGTCTCCTTTAAACATCTAGAAACTTATCCTAAAAACCACATATATCCTGGTCCTTATTCCAAAATTGCCATCCATTTCTTTTCGAGAATGCCTGCAACAGGCCCAGGTTGCCTTCCTTTTTCAGGACTCGTGTGACAATGCCCATGAGCTGTTGCTTCGAGAGGTATTGTTTATAGTAAAAGGCTTGAAGGTCACCCATTACTTACGTTTGTTGGCATCAATTTCACTCTTCTTTGCTGCTTTGTGATTGGCAGATGCATCACCACCTTAAATTTATGTGGAGAATGGACCAGGCACAGATTAATTCATTTTAGTTAGTGTCCATCTGCTGTGATTCAGTTACTATTTCTTCTCCATTTTGCTGCACCCGTCTGTTGCTCCAACCCTCCAATATGGTTTTAGCCATGGTGTTCTTAGTGTGGCTGCTGTTCAACATGGCTAAAAGTTAGTGCATAGAGAAGAGTGGCTTTGAATGTCGTAGAGTGGAATGGCAAAGAGTGGAGTAGAGTGTTGTAGAGTGGAGTGGCAGAGAGTGATGTGTATTGGAGTGGCATACTGTGGAGTCGTGTACTGTGGCATAGAGTAGAGTGGACTGGTGTAGAATGCATTGGCATACAGTGTTGCAGAGTATAGTGGCATAGAATGCAGTGGCATTGTGTGAAGTGGCACTGAATTCAATGGCATACAATGCAGCATTGTAGAATGCAGTGGCGTAGATTAGAGTGATGCATAGTAGAGTGCAGTGGTGCCGAGTGGAGTGGTGCAGAGTAGAGTGGCTCAGAGTAGAGAGGTGCAGAGTAGAGTGGCATAGACTGCAGTGGTGTGGATAGCAGTGGTGTAGACTAGAGTGGCATAGAGTGGTATTGAGTGGAGTGGAGTTGAGTGATGCAGAGGGCATTGGCGCAGAGTAGAGTCAAGTGGCATAGAGTGCAGTGGCGTAGAGTGCAGAGTAGAGTCAATTGGCATAGAGTGGTATAGAGCAGAGCAGCATAGAGTGGAGCAGAGGACACTATAGTGCCTCAGAGCGCAGTGACATATAGTTGAGTGGTGTAGAGTCGAGTAGTGTGGAATAGAGTGGCATAGAGTTCAGTGACAGAGAGTGCAGTGTTGCAGAGTAGAGTGTGAGAGTCCAGTGGTACAGAGTTGAGTAGAGTGGCATAGAGAGCAGTTGCATAGAGTACAGTGCTGCAGAGTTGAGTGCAGTGGCTTAGAGTGTAGTGACATATAGTGCAGTTGTGCAGAGTGCTTTGGCTTAGAGTGCAATGGTTAAGAGTAGAGAGGCGTAGAGTGTGGTGGCATAGAGTGGAGTGGCGCACACTGGGGTAGAGTGGCGCACAATGCAGTGGCATAGAGTAGATTGTTTCAGAGTAGAGTGAAGTGGCGTAGAGTGAAGTGGTGCAGAGTAGAGTGCAGCTGTGTAGAGTGGCATAGAAAGTAATGGCGTTAAGTAAAGTGGTGTAGAGTGCAGTGTCATAGAGTGCAGTGGTGCCAAGTAGATTAGAGTGACATACAGTGGATTGGTGCATAGAGGTGAGTGTGTCAAAGTAAAGTGCATTGGCGTATAGTGTATTGTATTGCATTGGCGTAGAGTGCCAATGCTGCAGAGTGGAATAGACTGTAAGTGCATAGAGTAAAGTTGTGTAGAGTAAATTGGTGTACCCTAGACTGGAGTGATGTAGATTGTAGTGGTGTAGTGTAGTGTAGAGTGGCGAAGAATGCATTGGCATAGAGTACAGTGGTACAGGGTAGAGTACAGAGGCATATTGTGAAATGGAGTAGAGTGCAGTGGTGTAGACTAGTGTGGTGCAGAGTGGAGTAAAGTAAAGTTGAGTGGGGCAGAGTAGAGTGCATTGGTGTGGAGTGGTGCAGAGTAGAATGGAGTGTCGTACAGTGGAGTATTCATGATGTGGCAGAACACTGCAGTTACAGACAACACATTTTTAATCGAAAGTATCATTACATTTGCACAGACACACAGCTTTACTAATAAACCTATACAGTGAATGGGTGAAAATGTGTGGAAATTGCATCTCCTAGTTTAATGATTCACTTTGATCATATTACAGTATTTGTTTCCAACACACTTCAGAAATAACAAAAAATATGCTTCATTGTGCGTTCATAATTCTGATAGACTCTGAAATACTAGGGAAAAAAAAACTCTTTCTTACCCCCAATATCCATCAATATTTTTATATAAATCATCTCACTTTGAAGTCAGAGAATAAAAGTGCCCCTTGAAGGTAGCGCCTGACATTTGACCTCGGTCTTTGGATGCACAGTAAATGTGATGAGATAAGAACAAGATTTAAAGGCCTGTTAACAGAAAGCAAGTTAGTGAAAGAGAACAGAAAACATGGTCTAGGCAACGGGAGAGATGAACGGAACCTAGAGAGCCTAAAGCAAATGAAGCCAGCAAATGGGAAGCCAGAAAGTGTGAGTTACCACCCACAAAGCAAATGGTAATCAAAAAGCGGAATGCATTTCTGAAAGTACCCAAGATGTCTTTCTCCAAAAAAACAGCTGCGTGGTCTGCTAGGGTGCGACCTAAAAATCCTTACGGTCAGACACTGCTCAAAACACCACTAATAAATAATAGTCTGCTGAACCCATATTCTAGCCTCAGTAAGACTACCAGTAGGGTTGTGCTGATGTTTGTTAAAAGCAGATCACCCTCCCAACAAGCATGCGTGGAATCATTCATCTGTGACACCAACATTGCGTGCTTCGAAACATGTCATTCATGGTCCTTGTAACAGCAGCACCTTGCAATACTTGATCTGTAGAAAATGATTATGACAATTGCATTTGAAAGATTACACAAATTGCCGCCCAAGTCCAATCACCCACTTCCTTTTCTCTAGGAGTGTCAGGCTGGTTAAAACCGGTGATGCCTTGTTTTTCTCTTAGAAATTCACTTTATGGTTACTTGAACATACAAATATGCTACTGTTAGAGATGCTGCTTTTGTTTGTTTACACTCATATTTTGCTTATGGGTTCTTGTGTTTAAGTGAGCCCGTGTTGTGACATAACCCATATGTTGTGGATTTGCTAAGCAGGGGAAAGCTAGCTATGTGGTGTAACAAATTCTGTCACAACTAAATAAAAAATCTTCAGTTAAGTTTTTTCAAAGTTTGGCAGTTTGGTTGCAAAAGATGTTTGTGAGTTGGGTTAATATCTATCTCTACGGAGAAAGTATTGAATGGTTAATAGATTTACCCTGTAGAGAGCAGACGTAAAATTTGTACATGACTTAAACAATGCTATCCCAGAGAATTCCTCCACCAGGTTCAATGGAGGTAAGTTGTGTAAATTAAATATATTCTCAGTATGTTGGAATCATATTTTTCAGGTGTAATATTGTGACACCGAATCTGTGAATACTAATTGCCCTTCTTAGCAAAAGGTCCAGAAGGCTAATGATTTGCAAACCAGGCAGACACAATTTGATGCTATCTACTGCAGCTAGCGACATCTTTTATCACCATTCTGGTTTCTTTCGAGTGGTTTGTTGTGTGTACAATGCAAAAACTGCACTTGTTGCATCATAGTGCCTTATTTTTCTAACTTTACTTTTAGCCATGCTGGACATCCATACTGTTGTACCACATGGTTAAAAAACTTTGGCAAAGTCAATAGCTCTCACAAAGGTGAGACTTATTGGCTTTGCTACTCCTTGCAGTTTATATTCCTATTCTTTCTCCCTACTTCTCTGCTCCTGTTTACTTCTAGCAACACATTTAAACAACAGAAAACTCATCGGCCTGCCTGCTGGCAACCCAACCTAAACTAAATACCACTGTGTGAGGTGGGGTTTATTGCACCATACATCCGCCAGCATCTAAAACCATCATGGTTCTACTTCCGTCTTTCCAAATGTCTCTGCATGGAGAGTGGGCATTCCCTCCCTCCAGGCAGTACCTTCCTACTGACTCTGGTTGTTGTACTAGTGAAATACTTGAGGTCTACCAGTAATGTCAGTGTCACACCAGATACACAAAGTATAAGACTGACACTAGCATCTTCTCCTGGTCTTTGCCCCAGGCCTAGCCACTGCCCATCATCAAAAAACACAGCACAGATAGAGTGGTAGGACACTCTTGAATACCGGGGCCTAGATGGGGTGAAAATGATAGGACACTTGGAACTTACTTATAGATGTTGTTTCTGTCACAATTGTATTAAATAGGTTTAAAGGTTCCCCCCTGGTGAACACCAGAACAAATTAAGCATTAATGCTTTGAGTGTCTCGATATTGTGACTACATCAAACGTTAAAAGTCATCTGTGACTGTTTAATTAATGGCATGGGAGTTATGAGAAGGCTATTTACTTCAATAATTCCAAAATGTATGCTAGGTTGTTGCTTACACTTCTGTATATTAAAGCTGCAAAGGAGTGCTGTTCACTTTAAATATTATTAACGTTCCTCCTACTGGTACCCCCTCCAATTCTCATACGATCATCACTTTATCCTCCCTTTGATAGTGTGGCTTGATAGCGCAGTTGTTGCCAGACAATTATGTGAGAACCACCAGGAGAAGGGCTTTTGCCCCACCCACATGTTGGAAGTTAGGAGTACATGTTTTTATTGGGCAGACGTTGGGTGCCTCCACAATAAAGTGCTTGCCCTCCACACAGCTGTGATCACTTTGTTTCTTTATCCAGCTTTCTGAGATTGAATTTTAAAGGGCCACACACATTGTAATGCTATTAAATAGTCTTAGATAACTAGATAATATCTGGTGTTTTTCTCTGGCAGCAGCACAGATAAGAGGAGGCACGTCATTAACGTGCATGGCTTTTTAGGTCTGGCTTGACAGTGCATTCATAAAGTGGACCTGTTTATTGGATTGTTAATTGAGTGCACTTCACTGCTTTCTTTTCCGATAATTTCAGACTTCCCGTCCTACCACACCCAAATAGTAAGGCACGCCTATGTCCATTGTATGTAGATTTCTGACATTTAACAAGTTCTGTGAACCGAGCCCTCGTTGTTGAAAGCCTATTTCTCTCTGCTGCGCAATGGTATTTTAAGCTTTCCTTAACCAGTGGCACAGCCACACTGTCGGAAGGCACACACAGACCGAACTGAGGGCCAGATGTAGCAAAGGGTTTTACCCATTTTTTGTCTATGGGAAAATGTGTTCGTACATATGGCCCTGAATTTCTAAACAGCTTCTGGATGTTTTTCACATTATTGTATCACGGCTAATTTTTGTCATTGTCTTTGGTATGTGCCCTGTTAGAATTATATAAGCGTACCGCCCTGTCTCGGTGTCTCGTTCGTGTTTTCCTTCTTCAGACGTTTCTATTTTGATCAGAAGGCTATTTCTGGTAAATGATTTTACATTTTAGAAACCTAACACCACACCAAAGGACGAAATGTTCAGAAAAGGGATATTTTTAGTCTGGCCCAACCGAAGGGTTTCCTGTCAGACTGGGAAAACCTCTGAAAAGGAGATATTCAGAACGCTTCACAGAGAGAGTTATGCTGCACCTCTGGAAGCAATTAGCTCTAACATTTGCTGGGATTTACAGTAAAGTATACTTTTTGAAACCATCATAGCTTGGTTAGTGTGTTCTCGGAAGAGCAGTGTGATAGGTCGGATTTGACGTGTACATTGTCTTAATGTGTGCCGAATCGGCACTGCCGATGTTTAGGCTGAGACCTTTTTGTGAACATTTTAGGTCGGGTGTTAGCCAAGACTTTTTTTTAAATTTAATAACATTACATAAATATAATACACGTATTCGCAGGAGCTTGCAGTCAGCTCTCTTCATCCATTGGTCTGTCAGTGTGTCGTTCACACACTCTGGAATACCCTTTCACTTGAACTAGGTCAGTTGACCCACAAACTTTCCTTTCAGCAGGCCCTGAAAACCTGGTTGTATAGTAATGAATTCCTCTGCTGTAGCATCTGGTAAACCATGATGGCTATTCTAGCCTTGGAGGCCTTCAGGTAGCCATGCGTTTTACAAGAACCTTATAAGAGAATAGAATTTCTCCACTCACCACAGCATACAGAGTGGGGCACAGGGTCATCCCATTTCAGCCATTGGTTTACCTCACTGGGGTGATGCATTCTACTCTTACACAATGCTTGCTTACACACAAAAGTAGTCCTCCTGCACACTTTAACAAAACCATCACAAGATTTGGCAAGGTCAAAATTTGGTAGCGAATAAAAGAACTGTTGGAATTGCCAGTGATTGTTTTAAAATAATTGTTACAAAGTCACTACGACAGCGCAATCCAAGTTTGTGCTGCACTCATAAGCCTTTTTGAGGCTTAGAAATAGATGCTAAATTTTGCATTCTGGTGTGCCACACAAGCGTCAAAGCAAAACTTTATTAACTATAATCCTAGGTGTCATAAACACATGGTAAATCAACCCTGTGAAGAAGGTTCCTGCTGAAGCAACAGGAGGCATTTTTATGTCATTCACAGTCATTTAAGAATAGTAATTCTTGCACTTTTTGCAACTAATCTGTGTAAATCTGCCTTGAGTACCAGCTAAGGTCCTCATTTCCCCCAGATCTTCACAGGGATATTCCAGCTATTTCAACATCTGAAGTCTTTGTTTGAAAACAAGGAGCACAGTGGCATCCCCACATATCTCATAATTCTGATGTGGCCTTTAACTACTGTTACTGGTCCCACTGAAATTAAGAGGCCACTTGTAACGAGGGCCTGAGTATTGAGGTTTCAGCCCCATGTTTCAGGGCTTCCCCTCTCACATTTGTTTATGTTTGAATTAGCTCTACCTAGACTCTTTTATTGGTGCCTTTGTTGTGCCTACAGTTGTTTATAAGTGACAATCCAACACCAACTGATGAGTGAAGATGAAGACTCATTGGTATATGACATTTCCACTCAGTGTTTCCTGCCTTGTGATTCCTCGATTTCGATTCCTCCAAGTGTGATAATACTTAATATGTTTGGAGTATAAGCCTGAATGCAGTGATAAGATGTTTTGATTTCAATACACCAAGCAAGTGTGTCCACTATGGTTAGCCAAGGGTAGCAGCTTGCCCTTTTGTATGAGAGAGATCGAATTTTATTAATAAATTAGTGGTAAAGAAGTTAGCATCTGGTGATGAATTAACCTGCACTTAAAGGCTTCACAGAGAAAATAACATGGAAATGAAAATGTGGAAGTTTAAGTAATGGTGAGGCATGAGGGTACCATTTATATTTTGACACCACGTTTAACATCAAAACATTGTGCATTCATATTTGAGTGAATTTTTAATGAATATTAACATGAAAGTGTTATTCCAAGTAGAAACAATAGAAATAAAATATATTATGAGTAGTAAATGAATATGAATTAAACACATTTATATTGAATGAGATGGATTTCTTTAACATGTGCAGAAAAATAAATGCACGTTTAAAAATTGCTTTAACATAACATGACTAATGTTTGCAATAAAATAATTTGTTTTGCATATTTGATTTGAATTGTAAGGTGCACAATAGGTTTATTAATGTATTAATTGTATTAATGTGCATTTTGGCTTCTTAACTTGGCTAGGCCTGAAGGATCCATTTTGTTGCAGCAATGCAAAATCACTTAATATTTTGTCCCTTCTGACATGAACTCTTTTCCTAGGAAATTAATGTAATGCTGAATGTTCTAGTTTAGTCAATGTTGTAGAATTTGTTCTAGCTGTCGAGCAAGACAGGAAATTTACAGATCTCATTTGAAAGAATATTAGTTTACTTTATTGTATGTCATGAGAAAGGAACTGCAACTAACAAATTATTAGAAAATGTAATATTTTGGTGTAATTACATGAAGTCATAGTATGAACAATGCACTTTTGCTGAGTAGATTCTTAAAAGTATCAGAATTTGTTAGTGCCATCTGCAGTGATTTGATGCTGAATCTGACGTCCAAAATATGCCCACCTGAAGGACCAATCGAAAAGATTGTGGTTATTTTAATTAGCGAAAAACTTTGAGTCTACACGGAGATTCCCTCATGCCTCAAGACTGTCCAGAACTCTGTCCACTTCTGTCTTAAGTCTGCTCTCACATTCCTGCTCTCTAAGTTTCCTGTCTAAACTACATTATTCTGTGATGTGGTTCAGTACTAATATGGCCAACTAATTCTGAACTGCTCATCTGTCTTATATGCGGTCCATCTTCTGCACTGTCCTGATGCTGCTGTCAACTGTCTGCTGTCCCACGAGGAGAGGTATAACTAAATGTGGTTTCTTGTTTTCTTTCGTTAGTGACTTAAACCAGCATAATTTTATAGTGAGTTGCCCTAGTTAGTATTTATCCAAATTATTTTTGTTATTATTTTTGCTTTTGCCCGCATGTGTTAGCCCGTTCCCACACATGCAAGTCCCAATTCTGGTTAGTGTTAGGAATGGCCCTGCTCTGAAATCTGAATTCTGAAATTAAATGTTAAACTGTATTTTGATAATTTACTGATGTCATCATCATCTGCTTTAACTTCTTACAATAATGTACTTTTTGTATTGTTGTTCATCTATATTGTACTTTTGGAGTGTTTAACAGTATTGATGTTTGGTAGATTGAATCTTTTTAGACGTTTCGGTCAGCCTATGGTTTTCATGTATGTTTATAACTTAGTTTTGCACACCATTTATGTGACTTTGATTTTTGGATTTTAATAAGGCTTTGAAACTTTATTTGGTTTAGAGTTTGATTTAGTGTTAAATTGTTTATGGTGTCTAGAACAGTTTATGGTATAATGTCATTGATTTGTGATTGAATGATTCTGACTACTACACTGTTAGAAATGGGGTCTCTAGTTGGCAGTCAGTTTGCAGCCTGTCCAAGTAGAGACCCTCATTCTAGTCAGGATAAGGGAGATACCCGCTCAGAGAACCCCTGCTCACCCCCTTGATAGCTTGGCATGAGCAGTCAGGCTTATCCCAGAAGCAATGTATAAATCATTTGCACATACACAGTAACACAGTGAAAACACTACAGAAGGACACTACACCAGTTTTAGAAAAATAGTCAATATTTATGTATTTAAAACAAGACCAAATACGATAAAAATCCAACACACGGTGTTAAAGATATGAATTTTGCAAGATTAACTCAAAAATACAGTTCCTTGAAGTCGATAGCTCCACCTGGGGCTATCATTGCCTCATGATCAACAAAACCAACAGTTCAGGAAAGCCGTGGCATTGTGGGCAAGCTACATTGTCAGGAAGACCCGCAAAACAGTACCTTTGGAATTGCAGGGCATCGTGATCCTCGCGGTGAGCTCCGGAGAGCGGTGTCACATGCGTTGCAGTGTCGGTTCCGGAGTCGGTGTGGGAGTTGTTGGTCCCTTGAAGTCACACGCGTGCGGATCCAACTCTGGGCTGATGAAGTCAGGAGTGCTGGTGTGGATGGCATTGGGTCTGCAGTGCGAAGCAGGACGATGCGATGTGCGGTGCCCACAGGTCAAGTGCAGGCAGCGGCCCACTGACAGCGTCCGACCGCTTCGGTGAAGCAAGGGCTGCAGTCTGAAGCTGGGCAGTGTGACGTGAGGTGTCACCATGTCACAGTGCAGGCAGCGGCAGCATCGTTGCTGAAGCGCTATCATTGGTAGGCCCAAGCCAGCAGTGCGGGATAGGATGGTGCTTCGTGACCCTCACCAGCGGTGTCCACAGGCCACGGTGCAAGCAGGATGCCTGGTGACGACACTGAACTCGATGATGCTGGCGGTGTGAGCAGGCAATGCCGGAGTGTGGGGCCCACAGGTCGGGGTGCGAGAAGAGGCTCAGTGAAGTCGTCAGATGACAGCATCGGTGAGACCAGGGTCGTAGTGCGAAGCGGGGCAATGCGACTCTGTGCGGTGTTGGCAGTTCACGGTGCAGGCCAGCTGCATCGTTGGCGGCGTCGCAGTGGTTTCTCCTCTTGACCAGCACAAAACACACAGTTCCCAGTGCTGCAGGTCTAGGAAACTGAAGTCTTTGGTGCCCCTGAGACTTCCAATAGGAGGCAAGCTCTACTCCAAGCCCTTGGAGAACTTTCTCAAGCAGGACACACAGCAAAGTTCACCCTTTGCACTCTTTTCAGGCAAAGGCACCAACTGCAGGCCAGGCCAGCAAAGCAGCACAGCAAAGGGACAGTACTCCTCCTTCAGCTCTTCAGCTCTTCTCCTTTCAGAGGTTCCTCTTGATTCCAGAAAGATTCTAAAAGTCTAAGGTTTGGGGTCTTCTTCTTATACCCAGTTCTGCCTTTGAAGTTGGTAAACTTCAAAGCAAAGTCTCAAGTGTTTGCAAGATCCTTCTTTGTCCAGGCCAGGCCCCAGACACTCACCAGGGGGTCAGAGACGGCATTGGGTGAGGGCAGGCACAGTCCTTTCAGATGTGAGTGACCACTCCTCCCCTCCCCTCTAGCACAGAGGGCTAATCAAGATATGCAGGCTACACCCCAACCCCCTTTGTGTCACTGTCTAGAGGAGAGGTGTGAACAGCCCAACTGTCAAACTGACCCAGATGGGGAATCCACAAACAGGCAGTCACAGAATTGATTAAGCAAGAAAATGCCTATTTTCTAAAAGTGACATTTCAAACTAACAATCTAAAAACCAACTTCACTGAAAGATGTATTTTTAAATTGTGAGCTCAGAGACCCTAAACTCCATATTTGCATCTGCTCTCAAATGGAAACTGCGCTTTAAGGATATTTGATGGCAGCCCCCATGTTAGCCTATGAAAGAGATAGGCCTTGCACAGTGAAAACCGAATTTGGCAGTATTTCACTGCTGGGACATATAAAACACAAATAGTATTTGTCCTACCTTAAACATACACTGCACCCTGTCCCTTGGGCTACCTTGGGCCTTCCTTAGGGGTGCCTAGCATGTAGTAAAAGGAAGGTTTAGGCCTGGCAAGTGGGTACACTTTCCAAGTCGAATTGGTAGTTTAAAACTGCACACACAGACACTGCAATGGCAGGTCTGAGCCATGTTTACAGGGCTAATTATGTGGGTGGCACAACCAGTGCTGCGGGCCCACTAGTAGCATTTGATTCACAAACCCTGGGCACCTCTAGTGCACTTTACTAGGGACTTACCAGTAAATCAAGTATGCCAATCATGGATAAACCAATCAACCATATAATGTACGTAGAGATCATATGCACTTTAGCACTGTTTTAGTAGTGGTAAAGTGCCCAGAGTCCTAAAGCCAACAAAACCTGGTCAGAAAAATGAGGAGGAAGGAGGCAAAAAGACTAGGGATGACCCTACAAAAAGGGCCAGGTGCAACATACACTCTTTGCCAAGTCCAAAGATTCAGTCAACCTCAGTAGATGAGATTGGTGATTGTGTCTCACCTGCGCTACGGTGGTTGTTGAACCTGAACCAGGGAGTAAATTCTTCCCAGACTGGCACTGTCCTTGCTACCGGGAGACTTTGAATTTATGAAGACAATCCTGTTTACTCTCTGTAGTATCCACTCATTACTCTTCGTAGCCCTTCAGGACACCTAGTGTCTCGAGTGGTAAAAAGTGGGCTGGGAGTTCAACCCATTGATATCACTGAATGGTCAAAGGGTGTGTGATTTCACTTCCACTATTCATGTCGTTTTTTTACTTGAAATCTACTGCACTGTTGCTCCCAAATGTTGAATTTGAGCAGCACTGTACCCCAAGTGATCATGCACAGAATAATGTGCTTCGACTTAAACCAAAGATGCAAAAAAAGTGTGCGAGGGGCCTGTTCTGCACTACACCGAACAGCATCCCTCACTGAAACCCTAAATGTTAGTGCACTAGAGAAATCAGTCCCGAGGCAAATGTGTGGCTAACTGTAACCCCCTCACAGTCTTCACCATATCTAAAGGAGTGTTGCCACAGTTTTCAATATATGAATCAGGAAGAACGAGAGACAGATCCCAAGGGCATGGTCTGCCAAGGACCTCTTGATGGGCAGGAGAAAAGCATCCTGCTTGCCTCCATTGACTTACTGGTCAAATTTCCCACTTAGGTCTCTCTGAAAGAGCATCAGCTTTCTCTGGCAGTTTAAAAGAGGTACAAAAAATGTAAGCTTTATCCAAATGCTATTTAAAATGGTTGCACAAAACATTGAGCTGGGCTTCTGGTAACATAATGCATGTCCAACAACCATTCCCTGGACATCCCTCACAGCACTAGATTGCACCCTAGAGACATTAATGAACCACATCCGTAAGCTAAGAACCTACTCACTGCATGGAAAGATTTACAAGGTTTCGAAACTGTGTGTCTAAAGTTTGCAATAGAAAATAAATGCAGTAGTTTACTATTGTGAGACTCACATAACTACTGCAAGAGAAATGATGAAAGAAGACAAATTAATTAGGTCAAAGAACATTTTGGTAAGGCGAGGTCTATACCACAGTGATTGACCACATTCGTGAGAAAAATAGATGTTTATTGATGCGAGAGGAAGAATGTACTTGAGGGAGTGAATGTTATGTCATGTTATGTTATGTTATGTTACAAGTGACGTACACTGAAGAGGCAGTTACGTGGTACTTAAAGCTGTTACATACAAGGAGTAACCTTCAGGGTCCAGCAAGAAACAATAGTAATGAAAACGTCACATTTTTAGATTACCTTTAAGCAGTACAGGATATTCTATGTCTTCTAAAGTGTGGGATAAAGTGTTCCATAATTCAGTAGCACATACTGAAAATGGCCGGTGTCACCATTTAGGGCCTGACTACAAGTTGAGTGGTTAATTCCGTCCTGTGTGTAAACCCATGTTTAAACACAAGACAGAATTGTGAGTTTGGTTTTATGTAACACATCCAGTAAATAACGGCATTTGTTAATTTTCGGCATGTCATACCTGCTGAAATTTAACAGAGGAAAGCATAAAAGATTTACTGCAGCAATTGGATGTTGGTAAGTTAAACACCTAGGGCCAGATGTACCAAAGCTCCATTTTCCATTACCTAAATAAGGAATTTTAGGAAATCGCTATTTAGGTTATGTAAAATGGAATGTAACAAAATAGCAATTCTCTAATAGCGATTTCTAAAAATTTGCAATCGCTATTAGGGAATCGCTATTAGGGAATGAGACTCCACTCGTTTCTACAGGCCTAAAGGTCCATGGGTGCAAATGGTTTTCCATTTCCTAATTTGCGAATTCCTATTGGGAATTCCCAAATTAGGTAATGCAAAAACAAGGGTGCTGAGGGTGTATGGTCCCCTTTGATGCATCCCCCCCAAAAAAATTGTGCACATGTAAAGCGCATACATGCCCCCAGGGCATGTGTGCACTACATGGCACTTACACATACTTGGAGTTGGTGGTAATTGCATTTCTTAAAAGCCCAGTTCGCATTTAGGCAGTGCTTGATACATGTGCATAGGAAATCGCAAATAGGAATTTCCTATTTGCGATTTCCTAGTTAGGGAATCACTGATTGCGATTCCCTAATCGGAGTCGCAATTTTAGGGAAACGCTAAAAATTGTGATTACCTAAAACTGGACTGCGATGCCTTTCATACATCGTGAAAGTCTATTTTTCATTCGCAAACAGTGGAATCTTACGATTCGCACCATTTGTGAATGCAAAATGTTTTGATACATCTGGCCTCAAACTCTGCATGTTATCCCCCCAAAACTCGTAATAGGTGTTATGTATCGCACCTGATAAATCATGTACCCAGTAGTATTGTTATTTATCAGGGACAATAACTAACGCCTCAACTTGTAATCAAGCCTTAGTCTTTTTGTATTTGGGAAAAGAGAAGAGGGCTTTGCTTGCTAATCTTAGGGATTGTGAAGGATGATATGTTTTTAAACGGCTTCAAGAAGGACAGGCCTCTCTTGCAATACGCACTGTGAGTCACACAAAGCTCCTTGCGTTGAATTCTCTTTCAACAGATAACGAGTGAAGTGATAGACTCTCAGTAAAGCGGGGTTATTTCATTTTAAACCAGCTATAGTCCCTAGAGTGGCATTTTGCTATTTTGCAGACTTTGCAGTATTATCAATAGAAATCAGGTGACCCCTTAGGTAAATCCAAAGTCTAGGTGGGGTAATAACTATGATTGCCTGAAGTTTTTGGTTTATTAGGAGGCTGAGGTGAAAGTTTACTAATTTATTAATCTGAGATCATAGGGCCAGATTTATAATTTTTTACAATAGCGATTACCTAATTGCGATTTTTAGAGAATCACAATTAAGTAATCGCTATTGGAATGTATGAAACTCCAGGAGTTTAATACTGCAATTCCCAAGGGCTCGCAAATCGACCTACCTCATTAATATTCATGTGGTAGGTTGCAATTTGCGAGCTATTGTGAATGGCTACAATCACAGGGATGATGGCCTGCTGAGCTCAGCAGACCACCATGTCTGTGATTGCTTTAAAATAAAGCAATCTTTTATTTTTTTAAATGCAGCCCGTTTTCCTTAAAGGAAAATGGGATTCGTTTAAAAATGAAAAATGAAAAGTTTTCTTTTCATTTTTTAAGAGTAGGCAGTGGTCCCTGGGACCACTGCCTGCTCTTAAAAAACATTTTCACATGTATTAACAAAGGCGAAGGCGTCCCTTGGGTGCCCCTTCCCCTTTGCAAATAGGTTATCACTTACTTGAAGTAAGAGGTAAATGCAATTGTTTTGCGACCACATTCACGGTCACAAAACAATCATACATACCTCTGCGATTCGGTATTAGGATGCAATGCCCTTGACACCCCCCTCCCTAATACCGAATCGGTATGTAGTCGCAAATCCAATTTGCGATTCGGTAACAAGTTACTGATTCACAAATTGGACTTGTTACATACCAAAATGCATTTTTGCGATCGCAAATGGCCCACAAAAATGTTTGATGCATCTGGCCCATAGTGCTGATCATCAGATACCAATGCTCCTTCATTTTTTGCTGCACTTAAAGAAAGGTCATAGGGCTAGATACCAGACCTCTTTATGCACATTAGAGGGAATAAAACCTACTGACACGATCTCTGTTTTATTACAATTTACTTTTACGACATCTCAACTCTTGATATAGGATGGCAAGTTAATATAATTTTACATGTAACTCATTTGAATCTGTACGCAGTTCATGGGCCTGAAGCAGGGGATGCAGGCAATGATGGTCAGCAGACAGGAGCTGTGGTTACAGTGGTGTATGTATGACTAGACATTCTTTCCTTGTGCCTGCACAGAACCCCAAGGGCATGACGAGACACCCTTTCCTTGTGCCTGCACAGAACCACAAGGATAAACTCTGCCTGCATGCAAGCCCAAAACCTGAGGCCATCCTAATGCTTGCAGACCTCCAACACCTTGCACTGGGACACTGAGAGCCCAGCCCTCCTTGGTCATGGATTTAAAGATTCACTGCCTACACTTCTATGTTCTTTGACAGCAGACAAAGATTAGGGTATTTCTGAGCACCCCAATATCGCCTATCTGCTTTTCTGTTGAAAATTTAGGTAAGCCCTCTGTTCTTCCCTTAGGTGTTTTGTTCAGTTGGATGGCGTATCTACTGTAGAATTCTGTATTGTGCTGACGTCTGTCAATTACATTGCCTCTTTCGGCAAATGTCTAAGTTCCATCTGATGACTGAAAGCTGAACCTTCTTGAGTACTTTTACACTACAAAAAACATGAGTACTTTGAAAAATGAGTGTGTGTGTGCCATTGTGTAGCATGCTGTAATGACACACATTGCAGGTACATCAATGGTAGTATATACAACATTTGAGTAAATGGCTGCACTACAGGCAAATACTGATAATGACATGGGGAATAGGATCACGACTGATATGCATATGGCTGGGTCCAAATTGGGGTGGCATGGTGAGCAAAAGAACTATGGATTAAACCCAGATCTGTGACTGGGGATGAGTGTTTGAAAAGTTTCAGAACTCTGCCCATCATCCCTTTGTGTTGCTAAAGTTGCCCTCAGTGGGAAGGGTATGCCCAGACGTGAGTCTGGTGTTCACTATGCCACTGTATTCAAGCTAGACTGGCTGATGAAGGGTGATGTCCTGAAACAGGTCCCAGGATGCTTGTTTGTAGTCCAGGAAGGAACTGGCCTGCCAGTTCAGGCTGGACTGTTCCTATGGGGAACAGAATCAAGATTGTTTTGCCTATGGCTGGGTCCAAACTGGGGTGACATGGTGAGCAATAGGATGTCGGATTAAACCCAGATCTGTGACTGGGGGTGAGTGTTTGAAAAGTTTCAGCCCTCCGTCCATCATCCTTTTGTGTTACACATTTCCAGTCATGCACATGGACTGTGACATGATGACTTAAAGCAGCAAGTGATTCATAAGACAAAACAACTTCTGGTATGGGATCTTGGACACCTTTCCTGTGAAATCCATGCTGTGACACAAGTTCCTTCCGGGGAAGGAATTAGCTGGAATCAATAGCTAGCTCGGGTGCAAGTTCCATTAAAGTGTTTAATCTGCATTTTAATAAGTTAATTCCACGCTGTAAATTGTTATGTGTGCACCTTCTGAAGAATCAATGTTTTACAATTCATGCTGCATGCTATAGGGGTTATTCACAAAGATAAATTTAAACATGAGTAAATCTACACACCTAAATACTTTTATTCTAACACTTTGTATAAACTTTACTCCTTTCGACTACTCACCCTATCCAAGTGCAAAGTTCCTATAAAGTGTAGACTTCCATGCCTCAACTTTCAGAAACACATATAATAACTTTATGATCTTATTTTATGTTCTGAACACTTAGCGGATACCTCTGCTACAGGAGTAATACATAGGGAAATTTATAAATGTTTAATCTATATTGTATATTAATTTCATATAATTATTTGAATCGTAGAAGAAAATTAAAAGTTGCTTCAGAGCTAATAACTTAATGTACAATTAAAAAGATAATTAAAGTATATTAAACTAAATATATATATATATTTTAAAGATGTATTACTAAACTCCCACCTTAAGTTAAATGTTTCTACGTATTTATTATGTACTAAAAACAACTAACTATTATTTATAGAATTAATTTAAATTCCTTCAATTATTTATTTAACAATTAAAGCACATTTATTTTTAAATGTAAAAGTTACTAAAATATTGTAGAATAAAATAATATTTTATTTATATTTCATTTTTAAACATTAAAGTAAATTTATATATTTTATATATTTTGAAAAATCTAAATAAATTATTTTTTTAACATTATTTCCTATTTGGTTTATTTTAAGTCCCTGCCTTCATTCATTTTCTATGGGAGGTCGTTGCAGTGCCAGTGGTTGGCCATATGTGGTGCTGGACTTACTCTGAGTCTGGGTTGGAGTGCATTTATTACTTTGCTGGATCCCTTTTGGCTCTAGTAACTATTAAAGGGCAGTTTGTGAGTCGCAATGCTCTTATCCTTTAGTGGGTGGGTGCATGTCCCTTCCCAACCCTGCCTAGTCCTCTCTTAACTCTTTCTTACTCATCTCTAATTTCCTCCCATTTACTAGTAAGAATTCACAATTTTCCAACCACTCTACTGTCCCTCCCACATTTACTACTAAAATGCAGGCATACTTGTGCAGAGACCTCCACACACATAAGGTGTGAGAGACATAGGTGTAGACCGCCAGTTGTAGGATAGTGAATAGCATTTTGTGGTATGTGAATTGTACAACTGTAGTACTACTAGAGATACTAGACCATACAGTTTGTTAATAGGCTAGAGTGTGTTTTGTTTCATGTTTGTTTGCGCTGCCAGCTTGCTATTTATACCCCTTGAGATCTTTGAGGCATGAGAGTTCTCTGTGGTTCAATAGGACTAGTTTATAATAGCAAGGAGTTTAGTAAGGGTGACCATCAAATGTTGTAACTCACCACTTTTGGTGACTGATTCATTCATGTGTGGGTGTGGGCTGTTCTTTTTGTTAACTTCCCATGGCTACTTCTTTGTAACCCTCTTGACCCCACCATTTTTTTCATGATGACTCCTCATTTTTTGTGACACACACATTGGATGCCCCATGATTTGCACTTCCAGTCTAAACTTAAGACTGTAAAACCTGTGCCGTGGTAGCTGAAATTCTGCATTGGGAGAGTTTTATTTCCAGTCTTCTGTGACTGAGTGTCGCCCTAGTGCAGTTTTCTTTTAGAGAATGTCTGCCTGGCCTTTATCCTACCCTTCTCACTCTTTCACTTTAACGTCTTCTTGCTCTTTTTGTTCTTTGCCAGTTAAGTTGCAAACTGTGAATTTTCTTTATGTTTATATTATCTTTTATGTGTTAAAACAACTTTACTCTCAGACGGTGTATGCAGTATTCTTAAGTGATCACATGAGATAGAAATGAGCTGTCATAACATGGACATGCCTGTAGGACTCAATCTGAGATTTACAATCCAAGGTCTTCACATCACTCCAATATAATTCAGGCAAAGGTACTATTTTCGTCCCTTTTCTGACATACATAGGTGTCACTTAACTCTAAGAATACAAGAATACAAACTCCCCTCATTGTGGAAAATCTGTAGTTGCATATCACAGATATCTTTAATAGTATTTTCCTTCAAATGGAAATATACTTTGTGAAGGCATCTCTTTTTCCTCACACCCAGTCTAGTCGGAAAAAAGTCCCTGAGGATTCTTTACAGGGTGCAGCGCCGCAATATGTCAATAATAAAAGCCCCTCTTGGGTCAGACACAAATCCTTGCTGTCCCAGATTGCAGTACCTTAGATCGTTAGTAGAGCTACCATTGGCACACACCGTTGTCCCCTTAATATATGGTTATCAGAGAATTATGAGCGGAACAGATCCAACGGAATTTTAAACATGAAACAATTCAGCACCTGTTTGTGTTGAAGGTTATAGGATTTTTAAAGGAGAACTGCTTCGGAGGAGCACAAGCGAAACTATAAAATTACATACTTCCTTAATTCAAGAAGGTATAGACACAGTCTCAAAACATTGGTGACTGACTCAACCAAGCCAATAGCAGAGCGGGGCAGACTCAAACCCCACTTTCTGTGTATTACTTACAAGAGCTCTAGCGGACTACTAAAGCTGTCAAGCAAGACCTAAAAAGAATCCCTTCGCCAGAGGGGAAGCCGAAGGCGGAGCTGGGCAAACTATTCAGATGAGACCCTCGGCACTGATGACGCAGAAATGAAGGTTTTACATTTATTAGCGCTTAAACGTAGTGTGAAATAATCATGTGTGACTTTAACCGAACTAATAAAGATTGTACGGGGACAAAATGTGCCCTCAGAGTAGTTTGCCAACATTTATAAGCGTGCTTTATATAACGTGGTGTATTAGAATTGCACTAATCCGACATAATCATAAACGTGTGCTATGATTTGCTTGTTTGAAATGTTTTAGCTTAGCATTACTTTAGTGGAGGCTTTGGCCTAGTTGCCTGGTCTCACGGTTTAGATGCTCGTATTTTTCCAATGTGCTATTAAACGTGTATTTTGCTTGAAGCTGTACTTTTCCACTGAGATCGTTCACATGCTTATCTTAAGGTTCGTGCCAGCTTGGCATTTTTCTCTTTGCTCCAAGGTCAATCTGCAGGTGCGGACAATGGAAGCTCTGAAAGTGAGTTAATTGGTATAAAATGTCGCAACTTACGTACCCGTCTCCAAGGATAATGTATGCTTAAGTAAAAGCTTGAGAACTGTTGTTTCTGATTGGACAATTTGAAGTCAACCTATGAACCCTCCAATGGAAGACCCTACTGGATTTGAACTGTTGTCTATTTAAACCAGGTGCACGAGAAGAAAGCGGCCATTACCAGCCATTACCAGCCATTGCAGCTATTACCAGCCCGATACCCGCCATTTTGCAGGACATTGCAGCTATTATGGCCCACCTTGCTGCGACGCCATTTTGAAAGAGACTTTGATGCTTTCTCTAATCGAGAGAAATAGATTTAAATGATTCTTACCCTAGAGACTTTAACTTTGATTTGCCCCGTTGCATGAAGTAGTAGTTTATCTTGCCGCCGTGAGGCAACTGCCCCGTCCACCCCTGCCCCTTTGCCCCGTCCCATGCTGATCGAGAAACGGTACCTGTGAGACGAAGACTTCCTTGAATGCTGATTGTAATTGGTAAATATGAAAGGAAATTGTACAATTGCATTGTGTTTCTTTTAGGTAACCAACTGCTGATTTTTTTATAAGAGCCCTAGTTAGGAGTTTTTTTCTAAATTAATGTTGCTAAATTGTTTTTGCATGAAGTCCCACATGCCAATGCTAATTTGAGGTTAGATGAGGATTCCTTTTGTTGCACGATGCAATTTGAGACCTTGCTATGCTGACCAATGTATGCAATTAGCCCATCACAGATTATAGTTCTAGTGATTTGCATTGCTATTATCGAATGCCTTGTTATTCAAATGCTGCATAGATTGCACCTGTTTCGCCGCTATGGACAGCTACTAATGTTCATTTATGTTTATCATTTGGTGTTGAGACACATCTATATTGTGCTAGCTTTGTTAATATAGGGAAATAAATTCACTAACTTTGAATAAACTGGTGTGGTTATTCCTGACTGAAAGGTCAGGGTTCGCCGAAATGTATTCTGGATTAATTGTTAAGTGTTATGTTGATCAGGGTATTGCTTATGTTCGTTATTGATTATTGATTTGATTAAATTGACTGATCTCGGGTGAAGAGGGTCCCACTTAGCCAAAAGATTCATCGGCCTAAAGAGCGTCCAAATACAGGTAAATTATTAGTACGGAACGCTCTATCAGCACCACTGCCCAACTTGCCTACTCAGTCCACAGCACCACTGAACCCACCTTCTGACTGCATGCACATTACTGATCTGCCGTCCATTTGGTGCTGCCCACCCAATACTAAGCTGTCCACCGGTATCCACTCAAAATGGAGACTCCACATCCAAATTGAACCCCTTTTCTTCTTGACTCCCAGAGGAGCAAAGAATGATGAAAAGTAATCTTGAACAAATGAGGTGGGCACACCCTCCGATCCGGAGCTCGAAACTCCAGAACCTCAATCCACTTACGTTGGCCCTAAAAAGTAGGCGAGTAGCAGGCCTGTCACACCAGCATACCCACCACCCCACTGAATAAAGAGGAGCAGAGGAGGTGTTGAACTGCGACCGTGTTACAGACGGAAGTGGCACTGACTCGAGATGTAGGTGTCCAGTGCATGAGATCGATGCTGTGGCTAACTGAGAGCTGTGAGACGGTGCTGTGGGTGGTACTCGCTGATGCCCAGAGTGGACTGTTGCTAGCACCAGCACTTTACCAGCAAGGCTTAGAAAATGTCGTATGCCAGGTAAAGGAAAGGTAGCAGTTAATGGCATGTAGTGGACAAAACTTCCAAGTTGCACTGTGCTTTTAAGACACCAGGGTCCATATTTATACTTTTTTTAGGGCCGCATTTGCACCACTTTTTGACGCAAAAGTGCTGCAAACTTACAAAATACAGTTGTATTTTGTAAGTTTGCACCGCTTTTGCGTCAAAAAAGGACGCAAATGCGGCGCTAAAAAAGTATAAATGTGGGCCCAGTTGCTCTGCACACTTTCTGCCTCTGCTCTTGACATGCTAATTCTGTTTCCTTTTTCATTTCCTCCTACTTCCTTTGCTCAACGCCTTTGTATTAGTTTTTTTTTCTCCAATCTTGCATCTCTATACTTTCACCCTTGCATTACTCTTCTCTCTGACCCCTAGTCGTCCTTTCTAATTTCGCTTTTTCCTATTTCTTTGTTTCTTGCCCTTGTCCAAGGTCACTTTTCCTATTACCAAACCCTCTTATTTTGTTCCCTCTTGTGCGTTTCTTGCTCAGTTCACAGCCTGCTTTTCCTTATATCTGGAATCTCCCACCTATTCCCCTTCCCCTCCCTTCACTCATCCATATTCCTTGCCCCTTATATTCTTTTTGTTCCCTTACCCAATCCGTGTTTTCTTCTCTCTCCTCTCAAAGTTCATGTCCCACTAAAATGAGGTGTTCCCGTCTTCAGCCCGTGTTCCTTTCTACCTTCTCTCCAGTCTTTTTTTCTTTTCTTTTCGATCTTCTTAAGCTGTGACAAACTTGACCTGTCCCAATTTAACAAAAGGTCCAAACTTTATTGAGCCTTATTAATACCATGGGTCGTATTATGTATAAGATGCACAGTCACTCTTTGCATCATGGCACACCTTCAAAAGGACAGTACTAAGACTGTGCTGTCCTCAGGGCAGCCACAAACATGCATTGCCTTGGGGCAGTGCATTCAAGTGAAATACAAAGCTACTGCTTTAAAGCCGCTCCGTGTTTCACTGTACAGGCGGCATGCACTTGGGGGATGAATGGAAGATTTTCTTGCAGGTGGGTGTGGTGAGTGATTGCCCCTGACTGCAGGGAGGTGTCTGAGGGCTCCATAGGACCCCCTTTCTTCTCTCCAGAGGGCTTGTCTTTAGAATGTGCACTGAAAGTTCACCACCTTTTTGTGACACACTTTCAGTGCATCTCCTAAGGGGCTACGCACCCAGGCAAATGAGGAAACATTATCTTATTATGAGTACCAGCGATATCAGTATTACAGAAAAGAAAGGACACGCATTTTCAGTCCCCTCTGTAATACCATTATGCCCCAGGGCACAAACCGGGATCACACACCATGGCACAATTTTTAATATGGCCCAGGTGTGATAAATCCCTGTCTGCAATTTAAAATATACATTTTAATTAGGCCCCTACTGTTGCCTTGCGAGGCAATATGCTTTTTCTATTTGAAAGGATAACGTTAGTGTGTAAATTGTGCATTTTGGCACCAGCACTCATTTTTGGAGACTGTAAATTATTTTTCACCATTACACTTTGACCCAGGGCAAGAGAACGAAAGGCAGAAATGGGAGAAAGAAGGAGGAAGAAAAATGGGAAAAGAGTAACAAAGGGAGCAAGCAATGGGAGAAGCATAGGGTGTGCCTGGATTTCTGGCAGCATCAGCAGTTTTCTTGTACAAATTAAATACCGACAGCAATCCTGTGCTCTCTATGCTCCATTTCCTATTATGCACTGTTTATCTCTTTCTCTGTTGTGCTTTCTTTGCCCCCTGGTGTTTTTTGTGCAGTCCCTCTGCCCCAAATGCCTGGTCCTTTGTATCTGTCCCATGCTGCACTTTTGCTTTATCTCCCCTTCCCTGAAGTACTGTGCTCTCTACCCCTTCTAGTACACACAAAGTGTCCTAGTTTTGGTCTGAAAGTCAGTGAAGACAAGAGGGCAGTGACAGCCGGCAATTCTGGCAGAGGGGGGGGCAGGCAGACCACACACATGCACACAAACATTCACTCACTCACACCCATGTATTCACAAAGGCGCACACACACACACACACACACACACACACACGCCCACTCACAACACTCACTCACAACAAATTAATACATTTTTACATACATGTACACACACACTAAACATTCAAAAACATAAAACTTACCTGCCCTGCAGCTCCCAGAGAGGAAAACCTTGGAGGCCAAGGAGGGTTGGGACTTCTGTCTTCTCTCATTGGCTGACCATAGACCAGCCAATGAGGGGAAACAGCAGCTCTCCCTCTTTCCAGAGATGGATGGGGTCAGTGAGACTGGCGACCCCACCCCACTCTGTGACGAAGTGTCACTAATTGACACTCTTCCCTGAGCACATCAGGGCTTAAAATTGAAGTGCCCAGGTCTGAGGCAATCAGTGATTCTCCCCGTCATCATGAGATGGAAGGCCTTGAGGCAGTTTTGCCAAGCTGAGGAAGTCTCATCCATAGGGCTGTGAAATACTCAGCCTGACAAATTTGAGCTCAGGCAGCCAGGAACATCCACATTTAGTACATGTCTAGCTCCTGGCTGCCTGATCTGAACAAGAAGAGTATCTGTCAAGCTGACATTTACTCTGTCTGACAGGCACTCTATTTCTACAGAAAAAGGTGAGGGGTTGTGGCCCCTTCATCCTTATGGACATGCTGAGGCTGCAAGAGAACTACTGCATTCACCAACATCTGCCTCCACTGCACCATCACTTCCTCTCCTTGGATTATGAGGATGGAGGGTGTACATCTACATTTAAAATTTCCACAGGACCGCCCCCAACCTCCTGTAATGAAATGCATCTTCCTGCGCGTTACCTCAAACTTTAGATCCTGTCAGTAAATATTTATCACTGGGCAACCACACAGTAATGCAAGAATGAAATTCATACACTCTTCTTTAAAGCAGTTCATCTTTACACCTGCATAAACCATCTCACCTGCCACTGGTGAAAGATTAATCTCAACATGGTTGGCATGCATCAAGGTAAATGTATCCTGGCTGTTTGAGAGGTTTTTTGTGCGTTCTCTATTGAAAGTGAAGCCCTGTGATTGTGAAGTGCACGTTTTCATTGAAGTTTGAGTAGTGCTGAATTCGAACCAGGGGTTACTGGTAGGGACATTGGCACTCATGTTAGGGACTGGCACTTATTTTCCACATCAGATATTTACTAAGAGAAAGAGAGGGAATAAAACACAAAGCGTAAGATGGAGAAGGGTAGAGATAGAAAACCGACACAAAAGGAGAAGACAATAGGAACCTGCACGAGTGAGATAAAGGGGCAGAGAGTATCTGGTAGTGTATTAAAGGAGCTTGAGGTGGATTTAAGACTGTGCAGCCTTGGATTTCAGCGTGTCCACATTTAATGCCACCAGTCATGGGATTGTGGGGAGATCTTTGGACACCACAAATTAGGCACTGAGTTTACGAGCTTGCATCCTCTCTCACCTCCGTTGGAAATTTCAAAATGGAAAACTAAGCAATATCTGCTGCACTTTCACAGTTAAGATGTAGGGTTATGGTTTGGGAATTATGCGAGAATTTAGCACTATGTGCATGAAAAACAGAGGTCTGTGTGCTAGACAAGCCCCACCCCTCATTTTGCAAAGCTAATTTAATTTAATTGGCAATAATGTGTTTTTCAGACATAGGGGGTCATTCTGACCTCGGCGGTAAAAGCCGCTTACCGCTGGTCAGAAGGCCGCCACAATACCGCAGCGGCCGCGGTCAGCCGCCACGGACATTCTGACCCACAACTGCAAAACCTCCAAAAATCCGCCCTCCACTGCAGTCCACCACATCAGCGGCCAGCGGTAAACTGGAGAAGACCAAACCTCCACCGCCACGCCAACAGAAATACGCCCATCCCATTATGACCCGCAAATCCACGCGGCGGTCATTCAACCGCGGTATTCCATTGGCGGTACACACCGCCGCGGTCAAAATACACACACCTTTACAAACCCCTACCACATTGGACAATTTGAAAGGCACACACCTGAAACACATACACACACCACTCCCACACATCCAATACCATATAAAACACACACCCACATCACCCACAAACCCCTACCAACAAAAACCAGAGACGAAGGAGAGAGAGACACATCAGAGAATAGATAGCCAGACACACAGAGGCACACCACAACATCACACACACCACATAGAAGCACAAAGCACCACACACCAACACACACATCATCACATACACCACCCCACACCTCATACACACCACCCCATGGCACCACAAAGGCACCCATGCTTTTCGGACCAAGAACTCCGGGTCATGGTGGAGGAAATCATAAGAGTGGAACCCCAGCTCTTCGGCTCACAGGTTCAGCACACCACCATAGCAAGGAAGGCGGAGCTCTGGCAGCGGATCGTGGACAGGGTCAACGCGGTGGGACAGCATCCCAGAAATAGGGACGACATCCGCAAACGATGGAACGACCTACGGGGGAAGGTGCGATCGATGGTCTCGCGACACAACATCGCAGTGCAGAAGACTGGCGGGGGACCCCCACCCACTCCACCCGAATTCACAGCATGGGAGCAAGAGGTACTCAACATCCTGCATCCTGATGGCCTCTCTGGGGTACACGGAGGAATGGACTCTGGTAAGTACAAGGCCAACCACTTCACCCCCCCCCAGCATGCTAACCCCCACCCTCACCCCCAACCCCCCAGCACACATCCTCCCTGAGAATGTCTCTCCAGCACAACCCACCCAACACCAACCCCTGCATGCCATCCCCAAACTATGGACACCCATCACCTAAGCATGACCACTGCACATACCCATCCCCCCCCCCACAAAACACCCTCACAACACCTCCCCCAAGGGAATGCCAGCACTGGGGGACAAGGGCACCCATAAAACGCAAGCTCATGCACACACAGAAACAATAACCATACCGTCTTACCCCATGCAGGACCCGAACGACAACACACCGGTCAGGAGGGACCAGAAATGTCCATCCCACCCCCGGAACAGGCCCCTAGTGATGACAGCAGCTCTGTCGACCTGGACCCTGATGACCAGCCCGGACCATCGGGGACCTCTGGGCAGTCGGTTCCCCTCACCCAGACACAGGCCACTGCAGACCCAACTGCCTCTGGGAACAACAGCACAGCTCCCACCCAGCGGGCCCATGCCTCTGTCTCTAGGACAGGTCAAGCAGCGGTGTGTCTACCACTACAGGGCCCCCAGGGTAACCCACCAACCCAACAACAACAGGGACCTGGGGGCAGTGGGAGTGGGCACACCGTCCAGGGGACAGAGGCCCAGGGAAACAGGGCAACTCGGAGGGCTGCTGTGCGACAGGGGGGGAGGAGAGGCCCAGGGAACCCACTCTCCAAGAGGCCCTCACCACCATCATGGCAGCCTACCACCACTCACAAGAGACGATGGCGACGGTACTGGCCAGGTTCCAGGAGATCCAGGCACAGCAGGAGCAACGCTACATGGAGTTCAGCGACCAACTCACCAACATCTCAACCACTATGGGGAGCATAGTCCAGGCCCTGAACCGTATAGAGGACACGTTTCGGGACCATGTGGCATCACACAGGGCCCCTGTCACTAGCCAGGAACAGGAACAGCCTACCACCTCCGCCGGCGCTAGTGGACAGGAGGCCCCACCACAACGACAGCCCACCAGAACCCCACCTCCTGCTGAACAACAACCACCCCGCAAAAGGAGCCTGAGATCAAAAAAACCGACAGAGTAGGATGTCAAGACCCCCGCCAGCATCACATACCCCCTGAAGTCCTCCCACTGTTCAACATTGCCACCCTGTCAAAGCTTGAACTGCCCCTGCTCCATCCTGCCACAGGCATATGGACAATGCACCTGTGAGACTGAGAACTGGACTCTGCCATGGACATTACTCCACCCCCACCCATCACTGTTTCACTATCATGTACCAATATCTATGCACTAATAATAAATCACACATTGCACTGAAATCAATCAGGACTCAGCCTGTCTTATTTACAAATGTCTGACACATTACATATCAGTTACGTATTTTTAACATTGTGAATTACACATACCGAGGTAACTTAGCATTAGTCCATGGGCCAACCAAGCCGAGGTCACGCAGTGGCTCATACAGCACAGAAAAGGGAAGGGAAAATCAAACATCATGTTTATAGTTCTGGTGGGAAATCGACAAAGTTGAGATGCAGGAGGCTTTCAGGAAATGTAAAATGGCATGGGTGATTATTACCTGTGTGTTACTGGAAATACTGTTCTATTACTCTGTCCCTGTTGTCTGTGTCGTCCTCTGCGTCTTCCTCCTCTTCACTCTCCGCAGGCTCCACAGCTGCTTCAACACCACCATCTGCACCATCCTCCTGCAGGAAAGGAACCTGACGTCGCAATGCCAGATTGTGAAGCATACAGCAGGCCACGATGATATGGCACACCTTCTTTGGTGAGTACATCAGGGATCCCCCTGTCATATGCAGGCACCTAAACCTGGCCTTCAGGAGGCCAAAGGTCCTTTCGATGATCCTCCTAGTTCGCCCATGGGCCTCATTGTACCGTTCCTCTGCCCTGGTCCGGGGATTCCTCACTGGGGTCAGTAGCCAAGGCAGGTTGGGGTAACCAGAGTCACCTATTAGCCATAGGGGATGCTGCTATTTCGCATAACATACGCGTCATGCACTGACCCTGGGAACTTGGCATTTACATGGGAGATGTACTGGTCAGCCAAACAGACCACCTGGACATTCATCGAATGATAACTTTTTCTGTTTCTGTACACCTGCTCATCGTCTTTTGGGGGTACTAAAGCCACATGGGTCCCATCAATGGCACCAATGATGTTGGGGATATGTCCAAGTGCATAGAAATCACCCTTCACTGTAGGCAAGTCACCCTCCTCTGGGAAAATGATGTAGCTCCGCATGAGTTTCATCAGGGCAGACAACACTCTGCTCAAAATCTTTTAAAACATAGGCTGAGACATTCCAGATGACATGGCCACTGTTGTCTGGAATGACCCACTTGCCAAAAAATGGAGGACTGACAAAACCTGCACCAGAGGGGGAATCCCTGTGGGTTGGCGGATGGGGGACATCAGGGCTGGCTCCAGCTGGGCACACAGTTCATGGATAGTGGCACGGTCAAGTCTGTATCGAAGTATTATATGGCGTTCTTCCATTGTCGACAGGTCCACCAGCGGTCGGTACACGTGAGGATTCGTCCTTCTCCTCGCAAGTCCCAGCGGACGGTGCCTAGGAAGGACAACATGGAGCACAGAGTCAGGCAAACCACAGGTACGTACAGACAGCTTGCACAGTTAAAGAATGGCAATGGGTTGAAAGGCGTGTATGTGTGGCAATGCAAGGCCTAGGCCTGTGTGTCGCAGTCAAAATTAAGCCATGTAGGCCCTTGAAATGGCGGCTGCCTGACCTGTGAAGTGGGACAATGGGATGTGAGGTCAATGCGCTGGCGGGGCACACCGTGGCGGTAGGCGGTCGA
The DNA here is from genome assembly GCF_031143425.1 of Pleurodeles waltl. Taxonomy (NCBI): domain Eukaryota; kingdom Metazoa; phylum Chordata; class Amphibia; order Caudata; family Salamandridae; genus Pleurodeles; species Pleurodeles waltl. The sequence continues at coordinate 5,348,783 of NC_090439.1, forward strand.
ACACCGCGGCGCAAAGCCGCATTGGTTAACAGTGAACCCTATGGGTTTCAGGAGCCAATGACGATGTGCGCCGGCGGTCGCGGTACGCACCGCAGCGGTACGCACCGCCGCGGGCGTGACCGCCATTTCCTAGCTGATTGATCACTCGAGACCTGATCATCCACAGGAGAGGACCTATACTGCAAGTGCTGCTGTGACCTCGGTCTGGAAGTGACAATGGCTGCTGCGACTGGGGAAAGGGCCCCTTCCTTCACGTCTGAAGAGTTGGAGAAGCTCGTGGATGGGGTCCTCCCCCAGTATGCGCTACTCTACGGTCCTCCAGACCAACAAGTGAGTACACCGGGTGCACATGGAATGGGCTATGCCTGTGTGGATTGGGGTGGATGTAAGTTGGTGGGGTGGGGGGCGAATGAGGAGTGCAACGCACGACAGATGAGAGCATGTGTCATATGGCAAAGTTGGTGGGGGGGGCCAATCACATCTAACATGCAGGTCATTGATGATTTCCTCCTTTCCACCCTGTACATGTCAAATAGGTCAGCGCCCATCAGAAGATCGAGATTTGGCGTGCCATCGCCAAGGAAGTCCGGAACTTGGGGGTCCACAACAGATGGGGCACCCACTGCCGCAAGAGGTGGGAGGACATCCGCCGCGGAACAAGGAAGACCGCAGAAACACTGCTGTGGATGGCCTCCCAACCTAGGAGGGGTTCCAGTCGCACCATGACCCCCCTGATGTCCCGGATCCTGGCGGTGGCCTACCCTGAATTGGATGGGCGCTTTAAGACATCACAGCAGACACAAGGGGGTGAGTATCAGCACATTCTCCTATCTTTCTGCGCAGTGGAGGCGTCTGGGTGGGGGAGGAGGGCTGTGGGTGACATTAGGCCAGGGCGCTTTCTGTAGTGTAGTCCTCTCCCTTAGGCATGGCCCTGTGCCCCCGGCCCCCACCTCTGTAGGGTGACAAGTACAGCCATTGATGGTCCAGCATCACCCATGTGCGCGTTTGACGTCTCTTGGCCTGTTGTCCTAGTCAGTAGTACTGAGTAGTGTACCCCGAATGCGCGGCTTAGTGCATGAGGCTCCTGTGTCTGTCCTCTCCGCCAACGGTGTTGACATTGCATGCACTCAACCTGGTCTTCTTTTTTCTCCCCCCACCCTTTCTCTTCATCTTCTTGTGCATGTGTGCATTAGCATCATCAGGCGGAGGAGATTTGGCATCGGAGCACGAGGGAGCTGCAGGACACAAGGCCCCGGTGGGCCCAGGAACAGACACCGAGGGCACCAGTGATCCAGAGGGCGAGGGGAGCACCACAACGGGGACCGGTGGTGACACCAGCGACTCAGACACGTCCTCGGATGGGAGCTCCCTAGCGGTGGCGGCAACATCCGTGCCCCCCGCCTCTACAGGTACAGCCGCCACCCAGCGCACCAGCACCGCCCTCCCAGCAGCCCCTCAGCCTACGCTCCGTGCCCGCTCGCCCAGGAAGGCGCGCGTCTCCTTCGCCCCAGGCACCTCAGCCCCTGCCCCTGTTGCCCCTGCTGCCCTCAGTGGGGAGCTCATTGACCTGGTGAGGACGCTCATTGTTGGGCAGACGACCCTTTTGAATGCCATCCAGGGTGTGCAAAGGGAGGTGCAACAGAGCAATGCGTACCTGGAGGGCATTCATTCGGGTCAGGCTGCCCATCAACGAGCGTTCACTGCTCTGGCCTCAGTACTGACGGCAGCCATTGTCCCTGTTTCCACCTCCCTCTTCTTACTGCCTCCAGCCTGTCTCTGTCTCCTGTTCCTCAGCCTATCCCATCCACACCATCAGACCAGCCTGCACACACCTCAACACCCAAGAGCAGCTCATCCAGACACAAGCACCACAGATCTCACAAACACTCACCCAAGCAACACACAGATGCAGACATTCCAGCAGTCACAACCACCTCTGTGTCCCCCTCCTCCTCGTCTCCCTCCTCCCTCCCTGTGACGTCTACACTCACACCTGCATGCACCCCAACATCAGCCAGTGCTTCCATCACCACCTCACCCTCCAGTACAGTCCACACTCGTGCAGTCACCACCCCCACTGCCATTTACACGTCCCCTGTGTCCTCTCCCACTGTGTCTGTCACCCCCTCTTCCAAGACACACAAACGCAGGCAGCCACCCACCCAACAGACATCCATCTCACGACAGCCTACAGCACCAGCACCTTCACCCAATGACAGCACACCTGACTCTCCTACAACCACATCCTCTTCCTCCACTCCCATCACCACTTCTCCTACCCTTTACCTTGGACCTAAAAAGCTTTTCCTGGCTAATCTTGACCTCTTTCCCTCCGATGAGCTCCCCCCTCCATCTGCAAAGAGTCCCAAGAGCACCGCAGCCACCACCAGCCCAGCTTCGAGTGTCACTGTTGTGCATGGGTTCTGGAGTCCACCCTTTGCCAGCAGTGACACATCGATCAGCAGCAAGGACACGTCCAGCCGCCCCCCCCCGGCAAGAGGACCCGCAAAAACAAGGGCCGCCGTGCGAGGACTGACAGGGCTGCCCCCAAGGAGCAATGTGCGGCCACTTCACCAGCCACACCATCTAGGGGAGGCAAGGGCCCGAGAGCCCCATCAAAGGAGCGGAAGGGCAGCAAGAGCGCGGAGAAGGTGGACCCCACATGTCACATCCCAGCTGGGAAGGAGGACACTAAAGAGGCCAGGAGTCCATCCCCGAAGGGTCCAGAAACGTCACGGTCCGAGGGCGACTGAGCAGGGAGTCCAGGCCAGGTCTGGCTCCCTTGACCTGCTGGATAAGCACCGCTGAACAGGGCCCGCGGTGCAGAAGAGCACCGCTGAACAGGGCCCCGCCGTGAAGATAGGCACCGCTGAAGAGGGCCCGCCGTGCAGAAGAGCACCGCTGAAGAGGGCCCCGCCGTGAAGATAGGCACTGCTGAAGAGGGCCCGCCGTGCAGAAGAGCACCACTGAACAGGGCCCCGCCGTGAAGATAGGCACCGCTGAAGAGGGCCCGCCGTGCAGAAGAGCACCGCTGAAGAGGGCCCGCCGTGCAGAAGAGCACCGCTGAAGAGGGCCCCGCCGTGAAGACAGGCACCGCTGAAGAGGGCCCCGCCGTGAAGATAGGCACCGCTGAAGAGGGCCCGCCGTGCAGAAGAGCACCGCTGAAGAGGGCCCGCCGTGCAGAAGAGCACCGCTGAAGAGGGCCCCGCCGTGAAGATAGGCACCGCTGAAGAGGGCCCGCCGTGCAGAAGAGCACTGCTGAACAGGGCCCCGCCGTGAAGATAGGCACCGCTGAAGAGGGCCCGCCGTGCAGAAGAGCACCGCTGAACAGGGCCCCGCCGTGAAGATAGGCACCGCTGAAGAGGGCCCGCCGTGCAGAAGAGCACCGCTGAAGAGGGCCCGCTGTGCAGAAGAGCACCGCTGAAGAGGGCCCCGCCGTGAAGATAGGCACCGCTGAAGAGGGCCCCGCCATCTCAAGCACCGCTCCGCTGGGCCCTTCTTCTCAAGCACCGCTCCGCTGGGCCCTTCATCTCAAGCACCGCTCCGCTGGGCCCTTCTTCTCAAGCACCGCTCCGCTGGGCCCTTCATCTCAAGCACCGCTCCGCTGGGCCCCGCCGTCTCTGCACTGCTCCGCTGGGCCCTTCATCTCAAGCACCGCTCCGCTGGGCCCCGCCGTCTCTGCACCGCTCCGCTGGGCCCTTCCTGTCAAGCACCGCTCCGCTGGGCCCCGCCGTCTCTGCACCGCTCCGCTGGGCCCTTCCTGTCAAGCACCGCTCCGCTGGGCCCTTCCTGTCAAGCACCGCTCCGCTGGGCCCTTCATCTCAAGCACCGCTCCGCTGGGCCCTTCTTCTCAAGCACCGCTCCGCTGGGCCCTTCATCTCAAGCACCGCTCCGCTGGGCCCTTCTTCTCAAGCACCGCTCCGCTGGGCCCTTCATCTCAAGCACCGCTCCGCTGGGCCCCGCCGTCTCTGCACTGCTCCGCTGGGCCCTTCATCTCAAGCACTGCTCCGCTGGGCCCCGCCGTCTCTGCACCGCTCCGCTGGGCCCTTCCTGTCAAGCACCGCTTCGCTGGGCCCCGCCGTCTCTGCACCGCTCCGCTGGGCCCTTCCTGTCAAGCACCGCTCCGCTGGGCCCTTCCTGTCAAGCACCGCTCCGCTGGGCCCTTCATCTCAAGCACCGCTCCGCTGGGCACCGCCGTCTCAAGCACCGCTCCGCTGGGCACCGCCGTCTCAAGCACCGCTCCGCTGGGCCCTTCTTCTCAAGCACCGCTCCGCTGGGCACCGCCGTCTCAAGCACCGCTCCGCTGGGCACCGCCGTCTCAAGCACCGCTCCGCCCTTCATCTCAAGCACCGCTCCGCTGGTCACCGCCGTCTCAAGCACCACTCCGCTGGGTCCTTCATCTCAAGCACCGCTCCGCTGGGCCCCGCCGTCTCTGCACCGCTCCGCTGGGCCCTTCCTGTCAAGCACTGCTCCGCTGGGCCCTTCCTGTCAAGCACCGCTCCGCTGGGCCCTTCCTGTCAAGCACCGCTCCGCTGGGCACCGCCGTCTCAAGCACCGCTCCGCTGGGCCCTTCTTCTCAAGCACCGCTCCGCTGGGCACCGCCGTCTCAAGCACCGCTCTGCTGGGCCCTTCTTCTCAAGCACCGCTCCGCTGGGCACCGCCGTCTCAAGCACCGCTCCGCTGGGCACCGCCGTCTCAAGCACTGTTTATGGTTCACTGTGCCCACCATGCCTCCTCCTTGACCAGTGGAGACTGTCATCCACCTGATGGACTGTGGCTTTGCACTCCCCAGGATGGTACAGTGGGCAGCCCACCCACTGTAGAGACATTGAGAGACTGTGGCTTTACACTCCCCAGGATGGTACAGTGGGCAGCCCACCCACTGTAGAGACATTGAGAGACTGTGGCTTTGCACTCCCCAGGATGGTACAGTGGGCAGCCCACCCACTGTAGAGACATTGAGAGACTGTGGCTTTGCACTCCCCAGGATGGTACAGTGGGCAGCCCACCCACTGTAGAGACATTGAGAGACTGTGGCTTTGCACTCCCCAGGATGGTACAGTGGGCATGGTGGCTCCTCGTGGATCTGGCGTCGTGGACTCATGTGGCTGTGGTGCCCCCCCCTTCCCTTCCCCCTGAGGTGCCTGTAGTTTTTACATCTGATGCCCCTGCAGTGTTCTCTCCAAAGGACTCAGGTCTCCTGTGTGGGCTTTGCCCTTGTTTCTCAAAACTTTGGCCCACGGACAAGATGAATTCGTAGGATGTGCAGGACTTGTTACTTCAGTTATACACTGATGTGTATATCATTTGTTTTCTTGTAAATATCTTTCATGGTTGTACGATAATTTTCAGGAGCTTTTTGGTACATAAATATTTATTCCAAATTTGATTATGTCATAGCATTTTTCAGGGGTGTTTGGGTGGTGTCACTGTGACTTGTTGCTCTGCATTGGTGTGTACATAGTTGGGGGGGGGGGGTCGCATATGTGTGTGGCCGTAACCTTTCGTCCTCCCCCTCCCGTGTGTCGTAGGTGCAGTACTCACCGTTGTCGTCTGCGCCGGACTTCGTACTCGTGGTAGATGAGAAGGTAGACGAGAGCAGGTAGGATGTTTAATTCGGGTTCCATGCTGTCCTCCTTCCTCCTGGAGTGCGTAGTGGTGTGCGTTTTCCCGTTCGTAGTCTGTTTCCGCTGTGTTTTTATCGGCGGTGCTCCCGCCCCGGAAAAGGTGGCGGATTGGTGAGTTGTGATAGTGCGGGCTGTACATTGTCTGCCGCCTGGCTGTTGGCGGTGACCGCCGCGCTGTTTGTTTGTACCGCCGTGGTGGTCGGAGTGTTAAAGTGGCTGTCTGTGTTGGCGGTTCCCGCCAGGGTCAGAATTCAATTTTTTTGACCGCCAGCCTGTTGGCGGGTTGGCCGCCGCTTTAACACCGACCGCCAGGGTTAGAATCACCCCCATAATGACTTCCATTTAAAATAATGTACAACAACTCTGGCAGTCTGGTAGTCAGCCTCAAAAGCAAGCAATAATTACGCCTTTGCATTCCTGCTTATTAGCACAGCTATGTTAGGATGTTTCACACAAGGGTTGCTTTGCTCCCAGGTACTCCACTCATCTCGTAAATATTAAATTTATGGGACTCGCAGATGCTTTAACAAGTTGGTGATTGGAAATTCTTGATAATTAGGGTTCATGGTTTTACAGTATTTATTGTTTTGACATTACCATTTGTATATATACATATTTATTTTATGTTAATTTTTCTGTATTTATTAGGGATGGGCAAAAGATTCTGCTCCCCTGGCGGTGTTCTCAGAGTTTTGCCAACTCCGAATTCCTCTTGATGCACAGAGTTCTGGCAAAATTCCACCAAACCTTGCATGGCAGAGTTTTTTCTCATGCACAGGTAGCAAATGATAAGCTGGCAAGTGGAAATTTACGTCCCCTAGCACAATTTTCCGGGACTAGAATGCCTCCAAGCACGATTTCTCAACATGGGCGGTCACGGCAGGTCACGGCAGGTCACATCCCTCGTGCTGAGAAAACTGCTGCTCACATTAAGAAAGCTGTCGCTCAAGTAGAAAATCTACTCGAGCAGCAGGAAGAAGCATGGTGCTGTTCGCACTGATTTTACTGTGCAGGTCAAGCTCTCGGTGCTAAAACTCAGTGCGTGCAGCACAACATATAAAAATTCGGCCACTTGTGGACCTTCGCAGAATCTCACAGAGTTTTTAGGTAACTCTGAAGAATTCTGAAGAGTGAAACTCTGAGCATCCCGCCAAGGTCTAGCAATTATCCATATTTAGTTTGAGCTTCACGTAAATAATGAAGCTGTCCTAGGTATATTTCCCCATGTGTTTAACCAACAAATGTTTATTCATGTTTGCATGTCCAATGGGTTTTAGACATTTACAGTACAATTCAGTCATTTGAAACGATTTGCACTGAAACAGTTTAAACAACTGTACTGCTGCAGTTATCTATGCTTCATTACAAAATCTTTCTAAGTTTAACTCCCCTACCTGTCAATCTGTACAGATATTGATCTAGTACTCATGATAGACAATAGTAAGAATTGACCCAAAGAGTACCTATTTTCCATAGTTATCCATACGTTAAAATGAATACAGACAGGAAAATAGTTGGCTTTTTATCTATATTTATCTACAAAAATCATTAAAAATGGAAAACTTATAATAAAAACCATCTTATTATTGAACCAACAGATGCTATTGACGATTAATTTTATTGGTGCCATTCCACCCAAAGGAGGTCCTATATTATATTTCTAATGCAGGGTTTCTTAAATATTGATTTTCTTCAATTGAAGATTAATTATTTGCAGTATTTTTCCTAAGTGTGAATAGGTAGGATTTGTTTTTGGAAGACAGGACTCTTTCACCACCGCTACTCTGAGCGACCCTAAAGTGCTGCATAGCCTTGGAGTAAGATAGAAGTGGATTCTGATAAAGCTGTTACGGCTACAGTTGCCATAGGGTGTTCCACGTTTAAGCCTCCTTGCACATCGTTTTTTATTTGAATGGCATCCTTGTCTTGTGGCATTTTTTTATGCATGTAATTTTACAGAAATATCTTTTTGATGATTGCAGCTCTTCTGTTTATGGTAAATTTAGTTCCTGTTACTATTTATTTTCCTGTCCCCATTCAGTGGCATGTATACTTGCCCAACAATTGTGTGAATTAACTGCTAGTGGCCCTTTGGTTTCTTTACACTGTACTGGGACCTACTGACCAACTGTTAATATGCATAATTGCACAGGCTTTGGATAGTAAAAATTGGCCAATGCCATGCCACAAGACTACATTTGGTAGAAACGTTCAGTTTTGGTTGAGCTATAGGTCAAATCACCTACCAATAAATCCACAGAGTGGTCAGAGTGAAACGTTGGACATTAAATGGAATCTCTAATAGGAGTGGAAAAGAAACCAGAAATAACAGTATATGGACAATGAAGTACCTAACACACCTACTCATCCCTTGCATATTTAATGCTTGAACATTAAGGGCCTGATTACAACTTTGGAGTAGGTGTTAATCCGTCCCAAAAGTGACGGTAAAGTGACGGATATACCACCAGCCATATTACGAGTTCCATAGGATATAATGGACTTGTAATACGGCTGGTGGTAAATCCGTCACTTTACCGTCACTTTTGGGACGGATTAACACCTCCTCCAAAGTTGTAATCAGGCCCTAAGTTATGGATGCCTGTTTGGTACTACAAAATCCTCTGGGATAACCGTATTAGGAGGTATCATTAGTGGTGGCGAAGATGCAAAGAGGTTGCCACTTAAAATATCAGACCTTCCCAAAATCCTACTTCAATTGCTAAATCTGTAAGAAATGTTGGATCTTTCTTATTTGGTTCATAAACAGAACATAAATCGAAGCAGTCCTGATGAGTAACCATTTAAGTCATGAACCATCCACCACTATTTTCTGCCTTGGGCTTCTCAACTCTCAGTTTATTATTCGCCACCACAATGACAATGTTTCTGACAACCGAATATACTGAAAAACAGACAAATGAGTGCCTCCATATCTCTCTGAAGAACCTCTTATTTGCAGAACAAAGTAGAATGTATCTGCATTAAGTCTGTGAAGCTCTCAAATGTTGCTAAATTTCAGCCTAGACCTGAGCCATTTAAGATGCCAAGATACAGTCCTTAAATATGTTGATAAATAAAGTGTAACTAAATGTATCTTGAGAAGGCATGACACTATTTTGTTGAATCTTTTTGTTAGTATTTTTCCTGCTTACCCTTGTGCCATATTAATCCACTGCTTCCTCCTATCCCCCACATACATCACCAAAGCCATGCTCTTCTTCCAGTTCAAGCTACCTCAACGCAGCTTTCCCTCATTTATGTTCTAAGAAAGTCATAAGAGAGATACAAAAGCAAAAAATGTAAGGGTAAAAGAAATGACAGGAACACCAGCCTTACTGCTAATTTCTTATATCAGCACAGGTGTGTGTGATCAGTCTGTGACCGTATGGTTGCGGATGAAACACTATGGACCGAGTTCTAGTTATGAAAACAAAGAAATTTTATTTGAGGTATTTGATGTGGTATTGATCAGGTACGTATGCGTCAGTCTTCGGATGCTGGGAATAGGGTGGTGGGATGTTCTTGAGGTTTGTTCTTCACTCTTCTCTTTCTGTCTCCCTGTTTCGCAGGGTGTTCCCCGGGAGGCGCATGTGGAGAGAAGAGAATAATATCGGTAAGTGGACCAGGTAATCGTATCTATTTTTTTATTTCCTTAAGTCTTTCTTATTTTTCTTTCCTGTCTCACTGTTCTTTTCAGAGTTACGTTTCTCAGACTGGTTCTCGTCGTGATCTAACTTTTCTGCTTTCTGCCGTGTTAGTCCTCTTCAGTGCTCATACATTCCTGTGCGCGGTGCCTTAGGTGGACTATTCTGGGTACTGTGCTCTACGGTGGCCGGTGGTAAGTTTTATGTCTCTCCCGGTTTGTTTTCTTCCTCCCCTTTTTTTCCCCCACCTCAGTGCCCGTGACCTTTTGTCTTTCCTTTTACCCTTTTCCTGTATCATTCCCCCCCTCACTCTCTCACTCTGGTTCAGGGACGTGGTCCCACGCACCTGAACTGCCACGCTTCTCCAGAAGCGTGGCGGGATGCAGCGGTTCATCCTCCCGGTGACCTCGTATAGGGGTTTCTGTCACGCGTCTCCAGCCTTCTCCTCCAGTGTAAGAATGGTTCCGCTATCTCCAGCTCCTGTTCGTACTCCGCTCTTCGTATTCCTCGTTCTCCTCTCTACCTCCGGTTGCCTTTTCCGAGGGGTGGTTCACGGCTGCTCCCTCGCCTCCAACTGCTTCCTCGCAACCTCCGAACGCCGTATGTTCTGACAGCGGCGTTTTTGACCTCCCGACGTCCCGCCACTGCCGATCTCCCTACCAATCACTGGATGGGAAGCCAGGAAGCCTGTGATTACCAGTGGCAGTGTCAGCACAAGTGAGGGCCATGTGCGGGTGAACTGGTTCCAGCACATCACATACACTCCCCCTAAAGAGCAGCCTGTCGAGACGCTCAGAGACCGGATAACGTGAAAGAAAATCTGCAGTCACCATTTGTTTTCCCGGGAGATACTGAATCTGAAATGAGAAAGGCTGTAAGGAGAGGAACCATCGTAGAATGATGGATTTAGTGTCCTTATTATGGGCGAGCCAGGTAAGAGGAGCGTGATCAGTAATCAGAGTAAAGGTCCTGCCGGACAGATAGTATCTGAGAGATTCAATAGCCCATTTAATCGCCAAACACTCTTTCTCTATGACCAGATAATGCGATTCTTGTGGTAGAAGTTTCCTGCTGATATATAAGATGGGGTGGAGGGTTCCATCATCCTGTGGTTGGGATAACACAGCCCCAAGACCCATGTCGGAGGTATCAGTCAGTAAAACAAAGGGCTTATGGAAATCAGGGCAACATAACACTGGTTCAGAAGTGAGAACGGTTTTGAGACAGTCAAAGCTGCGTAACGCAGTCACAGAAGGGGAACCAAGGGTGTTGGGATAGGTCTTTTTTAGCATTTTAGTAAGGGGTTCTGCCTCCGTGGAGAAATGGGGAATAAAGCGCCTATAGTAGCCAATCAATCCCAGGAAAGCCCTAATATCTTTTTTTTTTTTTTAGGGAACGTCATTTGTGAGATGGCTTCAACTTTTTTAACTTGGGGGGTAATCCGACCACCCCCCACAATGTAACCCAGGTATTTGATGCTGGTCTGTCCTAGCCGACATTTCTCAGGATTTGCGATTAACTGGGCTTTTCTTAGAGCTTGTAATATTGTATCTAGGTGTGACATGTGATCCTCCCAGGTATTGCTATAGATAACAATGTCATCGAGATAGGCAGCAGCATACTGCCTAAAGTGTCGTACAATTTCGTCCATGAGTCTTTGGAAGGTGGCAGGGGCCCCGTGAAGCCCAAAAGGGAGGACAGTAAAGTGGTATAGTCCCAAAGGGGTGGCAAACGCTATTTTTTCTTTGTCTTCCCTTCCTAAGGGTATTTGCCAATAACCCTTCGTGAGATCTAGGGTGGATAAATACTTGGCTTGGCCCAATCTCTCAATGAGCTGGTCAATTCTAGGCATGGGATAGGCATCAAAATAGGTTAAGTTGTTGACCCCCCTATAGTCTACACAAAACCTGGAATTGCCGTCTGGCTTGGGTACCAACACGACTGGCGAGCACCAAGGACTGGCTGAAGGTTCTATAATACCGGCTGCTGACATGGCTTGGACTTCTTCTTCAATAATCTTCTATTTGGCTTCTGGGATGCGGTATGGCCTCTGTCGGTAGACAGTATTCATTTTGAGGCGAATGGGATGTTGGACTAGGGGAGTTCTCCCCGGATATTTAGAGAAGACATCTTGATTGTGATGTACTAGGCGGGTTAGTTGGTTGTGATACGATCCAGTAAGATCAGGATTGATCCATGGTTGTGACTGGTTGGTCAGTTCATGGTTAGGTAGCATGGGATAAGGGATGTCTTCAGTAACATCGGAATTAATGTAATGAATGGAATGCCCCCCTGTGGGATCTAACCATTTTTTAAGCAGATTGATGTGATATATCTGTTCCCTGCCACTTCCTTGGGGTATGGCCAGCCTATAGGGGGTGGGGTTAATCTGTGCTATCACTTCAAATGGTCCTTGCCATCCGGCCAATAACTTATTTTCAGTACTAGGGAGTAAAACCAGTGCTTTATCTCCTACTGTTAAGATCTGAACTGTGCTTCGGGTATCATATAGTCGCTTCTGCTTATTCTGGGCATCATGTAAAGCAGTATGGGCTTCTTCCCATACTGTATGAAGGTTCTCTCTCAAATCTCGGGTTTATGTTAATACATCTTTTACTTCTTCCTCCGTGTCCTCCCACTGTTCGGCTAACATATCCAACAATGTACGGGGTTGTCGGCCGAACAGCATCTCAAAGGGGCTATGTCCTAAGGAAGCCTGTACTTGGGTACGGATAGCATATAAAACTAACGGTAGCTTCTTCTCCCAATCCTTACCAGCCTCAGATATGCTCTTTCTTAGTAGGGATTTAATGGTTTTGTTGTATCTTTCCACCAGCCCATCTGTTTGAGGATGATACACTGAGGTACGGATTTGTTTCATCCCTAGCAACCGACATACTTCAGCCATCAATCTAGACATGAAAGGGGTCCCTTGGTCACTCAATATTTCTTTCGGGAAGCCCACCCTCGAAAAAAAACTCTATCATTGCCTGGGAAATAGCTTTAGTGTGTATACTGGGAAGGGGTAGGGCCTCTGGATACCGTGTGGCATAGTCCACCAAGACTAAGACATATTGTCTACCCCGAGTGGAAGGGGTGAGGGGACCGATGAGATCCATCCCAACCCTGGTAAAGGGAATATCAATAACCGGAAGAGGTTGAAGGGGGACAGGTTTTTGTGGAGAGGGGTTGTACAATTGGCATTTGGGACAGTCGGAACAATGTTTGCGTATTTCTCCATAAACCCCCAGCCAATAAAACCGTCTAAGCACTGCTTCCTCAGTTTTCTCCCTTCCCAAGTGCCCTTCCCTGTTATCCCCATGTGCTAATTGTAACACTTGTTGGCAGGGACTTCTGGGCGCCACTAACTGAAGGTCATTTCCCCTGGTGGGTGTGGGATTTTGGTACAATAGATTATTACGAATTAGGAACCTGGGACCTACCCCTTGTGCTGCCCCGGACTCTGCCTGCTGCCGTGCATGTTTTAAGGAGGGGTCCTCATTCTGATTCTGCTGGAAATCCCCAGTAACCGTGCAAACCTTCCCAGTTACAAGAGGACCATCTAGGGGTGGGCAGTTCTGCGTATAAGAACGTCATTGCTCTCTTTTTTGTCTCTTACTGAGGGTAACTCGTACCCGTTTTGATTCCTCCGTAACTATTCCACTAGGTGCCTCCGTCCACCAATTTCTAAAAAGGTGTTCTTGCCCGGCTTTCTCTAGTAAGGAGGGAAAATCCTCATAATCCATACCGAGGATTATGTCCTCATCTAGTGTGGAGAGTACCCCAACCCGGAGGCTCTCGATCCGGCCTCTCCACTTCAACCTTATAGTGGCAATGGGATAATACCGTTGATCGCCATGTACACAGGTGATTAGGACCTGTGTTTCTGTATCCTCTTGACCTGGCAATACTAAATCTCCCCTGATCATGCTCTGGCTACAATCGGAATCAGTTAGGGCTATTCTTTCCACATCATTGACGACAATACGGAGGATATATTTAGGTTTCTCTCCTCCAGTCCAGAACACTCTTCCCTTTGTCAGACCTATCTCCATGGGTTCCTCTGCATCTTTTCTATGAGGGCAATACTGGGCAATATGCCCCCACTCTGAGCAGTTGTAGCAGTGGGGACCAGGGCCCGAGTATCCGGAGGGTGCTGGGCCCACTGGTTGAGATCGGTCAGGACCGTGATTCAATATCGGTCTATGTGGAATATTTCTAGGTATGGCCGGTCTGATAGGAGGTGGAGGAGCCCGACTAACGGTAGCACGGAAGTCCGAACCTCTATGATAAGCACAGGCAAGATCTACAGCCATCTCATTAGTGAGTCCGGGATGTTGCCGTACCCAATTCCGGGTGGTAGGTGGTAAGGCATCCAAATACTGTTCTAAGACTATGACATCAAACATGTCTTCCCTTGTTTTTTTCCATGGGATGTAACCACCTCCCGGCAGCATGTTGGACTCTGTAATATAAGGTACGGGGGTTCTCCTGATGCTGCCATTTCATTTGTCTGAACCTGGTGCGGTAACTTTCACTATCTAAACCGACTCTTTCTAAAATGGTCTTCTTAATGTCCTTGTATGAAAGGGTACCACTTGGATTAATGGCTTGGTATGTTGTTTGTAAGTGACCGGTGAGAAGGGGGACGATATACTGACCCCATTTGTCCTCAGGCCAATTAGCTGTGCTGGCCACTCTTTCAAAGTTTGTGAAGAAAGAATCTGGATCTTCCTGTTTCCTGATAACGTTGCAACACACTACTTGGTACAGTGGGATGTACTTTGGCAATGGTGTCGGTAAGCTTGCCCACTTCTGTTTCATGTACCAGCTGGTTATTGGCCATAATTGTTGCCTGGCTTTTGAGCGCAGTTTGCAACGCCTCCCGTTCTTCTTTGGCTTCTTTCATTTGTTGTTCCCATATCAACTGGAGATGCCGTTGCCCTTCAGCCAACTGGGCAATTACATCTGCCATTGTTGCCTTCTCTTCCATGGTGGCGGTTTCTCCTCCAACCCCACTTCTGACACCACTTGTGACTGTATGGTTGCGGATGAAACACTCTGGACCGAGTTCTAGTTATGAAAACAAAGAAATTTTATTTGAGGTATTTGATGTGGCATTGATCAGGTACGTATGCGTCAGTCTTCAGATGCTGGGAATAGGGTGGTGGGATGTTCTTGAGGTTTGTTCTTCACTCTTCTCTTTCTGCCTCCCTGTTTCGCAGGGTGTTTCCCGGGAGGCGCATGGGGAGAGAAGAGAATAATATCGGTAAGTGGACCAGGTAATCGTTTCTATTTTTTTATTTCCTTAAGTCTTTCTTATTTTTCTTTCCTGTCTCACTGTTCTTTTCAGAGTTACGTTTCTCAGACTGGTTCTCGTCGTGATCTAACTTTTGTGCTTTCTGCCTTGTTATTCCTCTTCAGTGCTCATACATTCCTGTGCGCGGTGCCTTAGGTGGATTATTCTGGGTACTGTGCTCTACGGTGGCCGGTGGTAAGTTTTATGTCTCTCCCGGTTTGTTTTCTTCCTCCCCTTTGCCCCCCCCTCAGTGCCCGTGCCCTTTTGTCTTCTCTTTTACCCTTTTCCTGTATCACTCCCCCCCTCACTCTGGTTCAGGGACGTGGTCCCACGCACCTGAACTGCCACGCTTCTCCAGAAGCGTGGCGGGATGCAGCGGTTCGTCCTCCCGGTCGCCTGGTATAGGGGTTTCTGTCACGCGTCTCCAGCCTTCTCCTCCAGTGTAAGAATGGTTCCGCTGTCTCCAGCTCCTGTTCAGACTCCGCTCTTCGTATTCCTCGTTCGCCTCTCTACCTCCGGTTTCCTCCTCCGAGGGGTGGTTCACGGCTGCTCCCTCGCCTCCAACTGCTTCCTCGCAACCTCCGAACGCCGTATGTTCTGACAGTGGTGTTTTTGACCTCCCGACGTCCCGCCACTGCCGATCTCCCCACCAATCACGGGATGGGAAGCCAGGAAGCCTGTGATTACCAGTGGCAGCGTCAGCACAAGTGAGGGCATGTGCGGGCGAACTGGTTCCAGCCCGTCACACAGTGGTTATAAAATAACAAAAGAAAAACTACCAGAGCTATTAACTCATTCACACAGGTGCTTGATATCATTATGTTACATCCATACCAGCTCTGTGTGTCACAGGTTCACTCCACCACATTTTCAGAATTTGAGCTCATATAACATCCAGGTGCCCATCTTGAGATCTAAGAGCTAATCTATAGGTTCAAGATACTCCATCCAAGGCATGTTGCTCTGTAAAACAAAAAGTAATTAAAGCCCTAAAACTCACCCTCATACATTCTGGTTTTTGAAAAAGTGACTGTTGCCCTAAGATCTATAAATATATTAATTGTAAAATTCAACCTCCAACAGTTGTCCTTCATAGCCTTGGAGAAGGTAAATCAAAAAATAATAAATGCTTATCAGCTGTTTTGAGATTCTGTGGACTTGTATCTTGATAAGGCATTTTGAATAATGTGGATTTCAAGCTACTGATCCCGAGTGCCCGCAGGTGATTACTTTGGAGGAACGTTGCAGAGGTATTCAGTAAATGCTATCATTTGCAGCTGCACCACAGTAAATGTAGCATGCTGAGAGCGATTGTGTATAAATAACTTCTTAAATGCCAGTTTGCCCGCTTTAAGTTGTAGATTGATAAAGCCAATAACTGAAGTAAGACCTGGTGTCAAGGTACCTTAGAAATACCCCCATTCACTAATTGTTGCATCCAATATCGTTTCCTTGTCCCCATAAATTATCTGTATCTAGGTTTGAAAACATAGAAACTGTGGGAGCCAAGGTTCCTCAGAGGAAGCAAATTGAACAGTCAGGGGGTCCTTTTGGCCTCCTTTTTATCTTCATCACCTTCATCATGCTCCTTTTCGGCTTGATGTACTTGTGTTCTCATCTGGATGGTACCTTACATGGATGGTTGGGTTAAATGACTGAAGGTATGGTAAGCAAACAAACGGTGGACAGGAAGACTGGTCCGAGATTTTCCAGCATCTATCAGAACAGAAAGTCATCACCAAATTTGCTAACATTCATCTCTATAGGAAGTAACAATCATTGTATTTGACAGCATTCATCTCTACAGGAGATGAGATTGGTGGTTTTCTGCCAAAACCATCTTTACTAGAAGAAGCAACCATCATTTTGCAGTATCCATCTCAACAAGAAATCATGTCCAGATGTACTAGCATGTATCTCTGCAGAAAGTGAAATCACTGCATTTCTCAACTCTACAGGAAGTGGCATTGGTCCTTTCCATCTGTCATTTTGTGCTTCTACCCCTACTTTAGTCAACTCTTCAAGGTGTCCCACTGCCCTGTCGTACTTAGATATGGGCAGACACAGACCAGGGTATCACCTGTTTAGACCTGGAAGAGCCAATAGTCAGAATCCCTGCTCCAGGTGAACTAAATGTACTTTGTGTCTCATAATCATCACATTTCACACCATTCCCACAGTCACACTCAGACTATGCAAGTACATTCACTGCAATCACCCAAGTAACATGTCTAATCTCATCTACATACGACCCACTAAAACACATATCTCTCTCACAACACACTCAGCTGATGCCCTCAATGCACACTCAGCAGTCATACATGCTCCAGACATAAATGACATCATCAATCAAAGTCAATCTAGATGCACTGTTCATCACTGAAACTGTGCACACCCTCCTCCACACATAACCTTAACAGCATCATCCTCACTGGTTATAGCATCCAGCACATAGACGCACACTGAAAACAGGATCTGGCCCTGCACTCATAGCAATTCTACCATACCCAAGTTTTTTGAATTCCTCACCTGTCACGTTCCTCTCTCAACCTTCAAAACAGCCTCCTTTTCTGATCTACAGACCACTCAGACCATCAGATCTGATCACTTTTACTTCCAACCAGTGCACCCACCCCTAATTCCTTGGAGACTTCAACCTCACCTGTAACTCCAACCCAAAATGCATTAATGAAGCCTTCTTCACACATATCAACGCACTGGAAACAAAACAACTCATTAGGAATCCAACCCACTCCACAGAAATCACATAGAACCTCAACCAATCAATGTCATCTCAATTCATTGATAGCTACCAGTAGCTCTGAACAACACTGAACACTTGGCCATCCCCTTCACAATCCCATATATTACACCTCAGCATCAAGGACAAATGGAAAGAGGAAAAATAGCCTTCTGCTCCATAATAGGCATCAATCTCTAAAAAAGCAAAGAAGAAATAAACCACCTGCAAGAACACTTTCTGCTGTCTCAGATATCAATATTTTCCCCAACATATACAACACCACTATGAAAACTCATGCCAAATGCTATGCTCCACTGAAAATTCACCCACCAAGTTAAAGCCTTCAGCATCCTGGTAAACTCAAGAGCTGAACAAAAATAAATGCACAGTACAAAACATGGAAAGAAATAGAGAAGATTAAAACTCCCAGATAAACACACCACACTCAAAACACTCTGCTCTAAATACTAAACCCCATCATCACAACAAAAGCATCTTAGTACAAGACCACAATAAGTGAAGCAACCAATGGAAGCACAGCCTTTTTCAAGGCTGTCAATCATGGTGTCGATTCTTTCCCAAAACCCACTTGCTTCAGTTGACAAATGCAAAGCCTTTAAACATTTCCGCATTGAGAAAAACAACAAAACTGACAGAAACAGATTCAACATCTTTACCACTTCCACAGCCATCTCACTTCCATCCATCGCCTCACCATTAAGTAGAACTCCTTCAATCCAGTCTTGCACATGGATCTCTCCAATATCCTGACTTCTCTAAAGAAAACCTCCTATAAAGACATCATCCTTTCTTTTTCCATTAACAAATCACTCTAAAGAAAGGCTCTCACACACCTTCTCCACATTGTCAACACCTCCATGAGCCAAAGAAAATTCCCAGAGCTGCTTAGGGCAGGTCAGATTCTTCCTTTGTTGAAAAGAAATTCCTTGAACCAACTAAACTGACCAACTTCGGCCCTATTACCCACCCCTTATTTGTAGGGAAAATCATTCAGAAGCAGTTGCCACCCAGCAGCAAAAGCACATCAGCAAGAATAATACAGGACTACTTATCAGGCATCAGACCATGCTGTAACAGTGGGACAACCACACTTCAGATAGAAAATGGCATCCTCCTCCTCAGTGATAAGAATGACCCATGCTTGACCTCTCTGCAGTTTTCAACACAGTCGACCATTTAGCTCAGATGAACTCACTAAAAACATGCATGGGATTTTCAGGCATTATCTTGAATTGGTTCATATCCTACTCCACCAATGAGCACTAGCTCATTCAAATATGTTCTACAAGATCATAGACAATCACCGTCTTCTGAGGAAACCCAAAGGCTCTATTCTTTCTCCCATCATTTCTAACCTCTTCATAGAACTTTCCATTCCTGCAGACAGCAGCACCAAGGTCCATCAGTGCACAGATGATATAGTACTCTACCAAATGACATGGAGGTCCTGGCCAATGCAATACCTCAATACTGAAGGACAGAGCAAGGAAGAGAGAAGACACAAGAGCATTGCTCTTTTCTCTGCCTTCTCTGTCCTTTCTGATTTCTCTTTTTCGTATTCTTTGTACCTTCCCTCTATTCCATGTTCTCTTTCTGTTACCAAACCCTTCTTTTTCATTTGCTCTTGTGTTTTCGTGTTCAGGTCACCCCTGCCTTTCCTTATTTTGTGCATCTCACACTTATTTCCTCTCCTCTCCTCTCCTCCCTTCACTCATCCTTATTTACTGCCCTTTCTATTCTTTGAGTTCTCTTATCTAATCTGAGCTTTCTACTCTTGCCTCTCTTTGCTCATGGCCCAATAGCATTAGGTGTTTCCTTCTTAAGCCCAGGTTCCTTTCTACATTTTCTATGATTTCTTTTTCTCTTCTGTTAGAACTCCCATGTGCTTGAAGTGGACAGCTGTGAATGCAAATTGTTTAGATTTGCAGTTAGCTGCATACATTGTATGACCCTTTGAACCTGCACCTGACTAATGTCATATGTGCTTTAACAATAGTACCCAGTAGTAGAGCAAGAGGTGCAAGCCTGAATCTTCCATCACACAGGGGAAAGAGTCTCATTAGCACTGAGGGGCATTTTCAAGTACTCTTAGCCAGTGGCACTATAACAAAGGTACCCTAGAGTGACATGGGTTTCGCCCAGTTCCTGTAACAATAGGAGCTCCTGATCCACAAACGACTACTCTTCAAAGTCTTTACACATACATATAAAGCCTTACTCAGAATTGGCCCCAAGTACCTCAACAACCTGCTGCATACACCTCCACAAACCTACCAGACACCTCTGCTCAGCTGTATATGCATAGCTAGGTCTGGAAGTCTTGCCTTCTCTTATCTTGCTCCTAGAGCCTAGAATGACCTGTCTCTGCACATCAGAACTGCCTCCTCAGTGCTTGAATTCCGCAAGAAACTGAAAATGTGGCTCTTCACATAGTCCCGACCTTGGCTTGGTCCATACACCTCCTGCTTCAGGACCAGAATACTCTCCCTGGTATGTTGTGAGTTATACACATAACATAATATAACGTAACATACTCCATTAAACCAGCGGTCAGAGCTCTAGACTAATATGTAAATTACTTTGGTCCAAGTAAGTGAATTTGCAGAATCATCACACCCTCAGTTCAAAGCTTTAGTCAGCAAACACCCTATTCTGAAACAGGTAAGGGTCGGGCTCAAGTAAATATTGTTGAGAAAAATGACACAGAAAAGTAGCAGCGCCTTAAAAGTGTGCTTGAAGCTATAGAAATGCAAAATTCTAACTGCTTCTTAAAAAGATGTTATAACAGAATACTTATGAAAAGGACGATTAAAAATCATTATGTTGACAGAATAATGCAATTCTAATGATGTGCCCTAGCCTTTCTGTTGCCTTACATTGTAGTACACCATGAGAATTAGTTACATAGCTGATATTTACAATAGTGATATTAGACATTATTAACATCATAAAAATGCAAAAACGATTTTAGTAAACATTTATTTTAAGAATAATTTGCATGTATGTATGTTGAGCAAACTTTGTGGTAGTTGGCCATATTAAGCCTTGGTCATTCTTGAATAATGTTTTAAGGTCTTCAAGCTGTAGCTTCACACTGTAATAAGTGTTTATTCAGAATTTACAGTTTAGGTTGATCTCTTTATTGCTGCGAACATAATCCTTTACTGAATCCTAGAAATGTGTATTTTGTCTTTTAGAAATAAGTAATTATTTTCCATCCAACCACAAATGTATTTAAAAGGTCTTTTTTTAAAGTAGTATACCATGTGCTCAGGGCCAGTAAATTATATGCTATTAGTGGGCTGTAGTATTGGTTGTGCCACCCCCAGATGTAGCCTTTCAAACCTGTCTCAGGCCTACCACTGCAGCCTGTGTGCGCAGTTTACTGCTACTTTGACCTAGCATTTAAAACTGTTTGCCAATACTTAAATCTCCCTTTTTGCTACATATAAGCCACCCCTAAGGTAGGCGGTAGGTAGGTGGGGCATGTACTTTTAAGTTTCCATGTCCTGTTGGTGTCACACACAAATGTGTTTTTTATTTTTATTTTTACTACTGTGAGGCCTACTCCTCTTAAATCAAGTGCGCTTTCACCATGAATGTTAGTTTTATCATCACTATGTTATAAATGTCACTTCTAAAATGTAGATATTTATCTGCTGTTACAGTTCTGTGTGCATGCAGCTTGTCTTTAATAACCAGGCTTTGTTGCAGCTACACTCTGCTTTCCCTCTCTATGTCCACATTAGCACACAAAATACTTTACATTTGTTAGACAGTCTGTGTCCTTCTTACCTTCTCTATAGGGCTATCTGGTCAAAATATTTCTCTCCTGTCAGCTGTTTAAACAACTTTTTTAGTCTTTTTCAGCATTCTAGGGCTTACCACCCTTACATTTCCTTTAGACTTGCTGCTGCCCATTGTGCCCTTCCCTCACAATTTTACAATCTGAAAAAATAAACACAATGGTTGTATCCTGCTAAAAAATTGTTAAACAGGGAAAAAAATTGTTATGCAGCGTTGGATAGACAGAGAGATAGAGAAACAAGAGCTATTAAAAGTTTAGAGGCACAACATAAAACAGTTTTTCTTGTCCAATGCAGTGCTGCACATATAATAACATATAATTCAAAAACATTGCAATGAAACATAGTGGCACATTTACACTTAACACATAATTCAAATCCAGCCATTGATCAATGACAGCCTATTTGTTTGTGCACATTTCAAAATCATTTCCTGTGTTCCGGTGCCAGCTGATTAAATGCTTCCCAAGCTACACTCCAGGAAGGGTTTTAATTAATGAATTAATTAATTTATTTTCTCTCTGGGATTCCCGTAAAACAAAAACAAAATTCTCTTCTTTCTATCCAGGCTCTCCTGCGTGGTCTTCCTATTCGCCGTACGAATTTGCCACTATCATTTAACGTAATGATACGGATAACTTTGTTACTCCTCAGTCACCTATTTAAGAAAAAAATTATCTTCCGTCTGGCCAGGTTCTCCTGCGTGGTATTACTATTCTCCGTGCAAATTTGCCACTATCATTTAACGTAATGATATGGGTAACTTTGTTACTCCTCAGTCACCTATTTAATAGCCAGCTATATTTTTATTTACCTCAATCCTCAGTTTAACTCTTAGCTAAATTGTAAGCATTGAAAGGCCACAACAGCAAGGCATTTAATTCACTTACTGGTGGTGGCATTTCACGCATCCCACTTTTGACGCCATTAGCTAGGAAAGCTATTTATCATACTAAAGTTGAGGTAAATAAAAAATAAATAAATAAATAAAAAATGCCCACCTGATAATTGGCAACATTATTACCTGCAATAGGTGAGTCTGATGAGACCCCTGATCATGATTGTGTTGAGGTTGTAGAAACATACACCACCCCCAGACCAGATTTACAATAGACACCATTAGAAAAGGCAGACTATGAGTGGTACTCTGATGGTTTCTCCAGCAGACTAACATGGCTGACACAGTAGCAAGAGAGAGCATGTACAGCCAGTACAATTGGTTCTCCTAATGGCAAAAAAGGATTCCAAAAATTCTGCTTATTCAGAGACAATTGTTGCTAACTGATGTGAAGGACACACAATGGTCTGCAACACTAGCTGAGGAAAGAGTGTTGACTGATGCTGGGTGTTTGCAAAATGATGAGGGATTATGGGTCCACCAGGTTGGGAGACCTGTGGCTCCATGTAGTATGTTCCTTCCCCTCACAAGGCTTGCTCATGGACCCACTCACATGGCACAAGGGGAGATGAATGAGCTAATTAGACAGGAATGGTTTGCACCAGGGATAACAGCCTTCACTGCACAATTCTGCTCCCAATGTCTTGTCTGTGCCCAACATACTAAAGGCCGGTCCCCTGCTACACATGATCACTTACTAGTACCACAGGGGCCATTTACCAATGTCCAAATAGACTTTGCCTATATGTCCCCAGTGAATGGATTCAAAAATTTGCTGGTGTTTGTGGATCAATTTTCAAAATGGGTGGAGGCGTTTCCCACAAGGAAGAATGATGCAGCAACTGTAGTGCTTGATGAAAGATATCATACCCTGATTTGGGGTCCCCCAGGGCATGAATAGCAACAGAGAGGGTGAATTTGTGGCTGCAGTTGTGCAAAAGATGTGTGAATGTTTGGGAATAGAGTGGAAAATGCGTGCCCCATAACACCCCCAAGGTTCAGGACAGGTGGAGAGGATGAACTCCATCATAAAAAATAGATTAGTAAAGACAACTGATGCAACAGGCCTGAAGTGGTCTGTGGTGGCCCCTACGGCCTGATGCACTGCCATTAATGATGCATGCCATAAGGGCAATGGCATCTAGAACAGCCCTTTTGCCCCCCCGTGAGGTGCTATGTCTGTGGGGTTGAACATGCCTCTCCCAGCATCTGAAGCAGCACTGCCGTGGACAAATGAAAACATTTCTGACTATGCCATAAAGTTATCAGCAGTCTTGAGGCATCACCATCTCCAGGTGAAGGAAGCTTTGCCCCATCCGTCCTCACAGCCCACACATCCTTTTAAAAGTTGGAGACATGGTCATGGTGAGAAAAATAAAAGATGTTTCTCTTAGTTCTAGGTGTACTGGACCACACCTCGTGCTCCTGGTGACGCGGACGGCAGTGAAGATACAGGGACGTCCTGAGTGAATTCACGCCACTAGGTGCAGATCTGCGCCAACAACACCCAAGACCAAAGTGCCTGCAACGGATCAGCACATACAACCTGTGGAGCAGTGCAAGATACCAGAAAAGGGGGAGACAGACTAGACCATTCCTAAGAGCCACGCTGAGATCTCCTCATCAAGTGTCAGGTGACACCAACTGATGTAGTTGAGTGAAGCACACAACGTAGTCTAGAAGAAAGGTGATAGTCACACCTGCAGAAAAATAGACTGAAGAGGACACCGCAGGGCAGGTCCGTGAAGTGGCCCTGAACAAGACGACTTCAGGCCAGTCGGAGAAGCAGAGGACAACACGCTGTGTGCCACTGCCTTACTGACAATTAGAGAAAGTGGCTTAGAACTGAATAACAGAAAGGCTTCAAATCTATGGGGGTTATTCTAACTTTGGAGGAGTGTTAATCCGTCCCAAAAGTGACGGTAAAGTGACGGATATACCACCAGCCGTATTACGAGTTCCATAGGATATAATGGACTCGTAATACGGCTGGTGGTAAATCCGTCACTTTTCCGTCACTTTTGGGACGGATTAACACCTCCTCCAAAGTTAGAATAACCCCCTATGTCTCTAACTTTTGCCATGCTCCAGCAATTCTGTAGTAAGAGCATCTATTCAGTTAAAGTTCTACCTCCTACAGAGCAGGAGCTAGCCCACAAATATCTTACAATACAACCAGATGTAGAGGAAGCACATAAAGAAATGTTTGTTTAATGGCTATAGACCCATAACACATGAATGAATTAGATACTAGCATATCATTTGGTCTGTGTTTAAGTAATGAATATCTCATAGGTGTATATCTAGATGACAATATCTGTATTTCAACTAGACAAAATGTGGAATGCCATCCGAGATATGTATTTTTTGATATATTCTTATTACTATCCTTATGCCATGTATATAATATATTTTCTTTGCAATAGTGTATGATATTACTATCAAAAAGGAGGGATTGTTGAGAAAAATATATATTCACATGTATGTACCCATAGATATGATACTTTAATTCTAATTCTCTCCTCCATTATCTAAATCCTAGTAAGACTTCCCTGCTGACATCTCTGACACCTATGCCAGCTGTGCAAACAAGCCTCTCCAAACCATGTTGTTAAGTTTATCTCGGTCTCATACTTTAAGTTCAGCCACTAAGCAACCCAGCCCCTTTTCTTTAGGGACCACCTGTTGTCTGTTCACTTGTTCATGCTCACACTGCATTATGTATATTTTTACTCTATGGACTTTAAGTTTTGTACATGCAGCATTTCTTTTGTATGTGCATGCCCATGTATGGACTATGTCCCCTTTTGGGGTTTTGCTGTGACAGCACTTATTAACATATATAAGTGTCTGACTTATATGCTTCAGGGCAGAAGATGCCAGCTTGTAAGACGTAACACTGGGATGTTCGTCTGCCTTCTGCCTTGGCATGCCAATAAACCTTGGTACCTCAAGAAACATTTAATCTGTTCCGGAGCCTTGTCTGGTGTTTGTGTTTTCTTTGCGTCATTCTGAGGAGGGTTGATAAATAGTTTTCCTAACAAATATACGGCAGACAATGGAGGTGATAAGCAATAAACAATGGATAGGTCAGTTATATGGGGGCACCATAATCGTAACGGCCTTTGTTCCATAAAATATCTTGAAGTAGACGCATAATTACTCTTCATTTTTAGGACCTTGGTTATGAGGCCCACAGTATGGAGGGGATAATAATGCATCTGATAAAAATCTGACACTGAAGTATTCAGAATGTATTGGATAGCATAATTTTTGTCTATATTGACTTCTTGGCAAATACACATGCACATTTTACAACTTACCACTCCAAAATGTACATGCCCCTGTAAATAGCAAGTCTTTTCCACAGGTTAAATTCTAACAAGCTTGACTTGTCGAAATTTAACAAAAGGTCCAAACATATTGCACAAGCTAATTGCCAGGTTTGATAAACATAGGTGCACTTATAATTGAGATCCCTGCATGCAATTTAGGAGTATTCTTGTAATTAGGCCCTGACTGTTTCCTCGTGAGCAAGTAAGCTTTTTCTATTTGAAAGAAGAGCACCACGTGCGTCAGCTAAAGCACTCCTTTTTGGGGGCCAGACCTCATTTTTCATTGCCACCGTTAGAAATGGGGTTTCTGGTTGGCAGTCAGTTTGCACTCTGTCCAAGAAGGGACTCTTACTCTAGTCAGGGTAAGGGAGATACACACCTAGGATAAGCCCTGCTCACCCCCTAGGTAGCTTGGGCCAAGAAGTCAGGCTTATCTCAGAGGCAATGTGTAAAGTATTTGTAAAAACACATACAGTAACACAGTGAAAACACTACAAAAATACTCCAAACCAGTTTAGGACAATAGCCAATATTCACTTAAATCAAACAAGACCAAAATGACAAAACTCCAACATAACCAAGCAAAGTTATACATTTTCTAAGATTAAACTTCAATATAGCGCTTAGAAACACAAATTGTTCAATTTGGTGTTATTGCGTTGTCATAACGGAGTTGTTCCCAACAATTCGCCACCAATGGCGCCGGTCACTGAGTCACAAGGACCTCCAGCTACAGTACCTTTGATAACGAAGAAACAAGCCGGTGCACGGAGTTGGGGAGGTGAGGCATTGCTGGATCCAGTGCGGCGTTGGTTCCTTACTGCAAAGCTGGGGAGGTGATGCGGCATTGGTGCAAAGCATTGGTTCCTTATGCTCCAGCAGCGCTGATGTCTGGTGGTTCAAGACGCAGTCGGGCGACCTCACGGGTCGCGGTCACGCCACGGGGCTGCAGGCGCCGCGGCTGAGTTGGGTGTCACGAATGTCAGTGACACGGCATTTGTGACTCACAGGTAATGGGACATCAGCAGGGTTGTGGCGGCATCAGGCCTGCGATGTCCGGCTGATTAGTCGCACTCCAGTAGGTACCACCACTTCGGTTGCAGGTGTTGTCACAGGATTAGGCAGTGGTGTTGGTCCGGGCATCGTCTGGAGTCAGTGTAGCTGTTTTTCTTGTTTTTCAACCAGCTTTCACTCCTAGGGACCCAGAAACTGGGGTAGGCACCACCTGCTGCGTTAGAGTCCACAGCAATTCAACCCTGAGGCTTGTAGGTTAAGTCTTTGCTGTCCCTGAGATTTCTTAACAGGAGGCAAGCTCAGTCCAAGCCCTTGGAGAAATTTTACAAGCAGGATTTCAGAAAGCAAAGTCCGGTCATTTCCCTTTTAAGGCAGAAGCAGCTGCAGAGTTCAGCACAGCAAAGCAACAGAGTGGCAGGTTCCCCTAAAGCATCAAGCTCTTCTCCTTGGCAGAGGTTCCTCTTGATCCAGAAGTAATCTAAAAGTCTGTGACTTTGGATCCACTACTTATACCGTTACTGCCTTTGAAGAAGGTAAACTTCAAAGGAAAGTCTCTGTTGGTGACAATATCCTGCCTTGCCCCGGCCTGGACCCTGACATCCCAGGGGGGTTGGAGACTGCATTGTGTGAGAAAAGGCACAGCCCTTTCAGGTTCAGGTGTCAGCACCTCCCTTTCCACTCTAGCCCAGGGGACTCATCAGGATATGCAGAATACTCCCCAGCTTCCTTTCTGTCACGGTCTAGGGGGAATTCATGGATTCCACAAGCAGACAGGGACACAGAATGGTTAAGCAAGAAATACCCACTTTCTAAAAGTGGCATTTTCAACTGCTCCCAATGGGAAACTACACTGAATAGACATTTAAAGGCAGTCTTTAGGTTGCCCTATGGGAGAGACAGGCCTTGCAATAGGGAAAACCATATTTGGCAGTATTTTGCTATCAGGACATGTAAAATACAACAGAGCATGTTTTACCTTTTAAATACATTGCACCCTGCCCGTGGGTCGGCCTTTGACCCACCTTAGGTGTGACTTACATGTAGTAAAAGGGAAGGTTGAATTGGCAGTACAAGACTGCACACACAGACACTACAATGGTAGGTCTGAGACATGTTTACAGGGCTACTCATGTGGGTGGCACAATCAGTGCTGCAGGCCCACTTGTTAGTATTTGATTTACTGGCCCCGGGCACCTCTAGTACACTTTAGTAGGGACTTACTAGTAAATCAAATATGCCATTGAGGGATAACCAGTCACCAATACAATTTAGACAGAGAGCATTTGCACTTTAGCACTGGTTAGCAGTTGTAAAGAGCCAAGAGTACCAAAGCCAGCAAAACCGAATTACAGCACAGGGTCCAAAAACAGTAGGTCAGAAGCAAAAGTACAGGGAAGCCATGCCAGCAGCTGACAGGTCTAACAGTCAGACTTTGACTCAGGGAAAAGTAAAGGTAGAAAAGAGGAAAGAAGTCAGAAGAAATCGTAGGAAAAGATTAAAACAGGAGAAGAGTGGAGAAAGAAAAATAAAGGGAAAGAGTAACTAGGGGAAAAAGCAATGGAATCGCCATTAGGTGAGCCCAATAATTTGGCAGCTGCAGCACTTTTTTTTATAAACAAATTAAGCACTGAAAGCATTCATGTACTCTTTATTACCCCCATTCCTACTCTCTCTGCTGATTTCTCTGTTGTGCTCTTTCCCAAACCCGGTGCTTCCTATCTGTCCCAAATCCGTCCTTTCTCCCCACGCCTTCTTCCGAAGTCCTGTAATCTCTGCTCCATCAACTGTGCTCTTTCTGGTATGTCTACTTTCAGCCAGGTCAAGGAAGACCCGAGTGCTACTGCATTTATCAGTGTCCGCCTCACAGCCCCCACGCCTCCTCTCCTTGGATTCTGAGGACGGTGGGTGTGCATCTGCATTTAAAAATGTCACAGCACCGCCCCCAACCTCCTGTAATGAAATGCATCTTCCTGTCTGTTATTTACGACTTGCTCAGATGCTGTCAGTGAATATCTATCACTGGGCACCCACACGGCAATACAGCAATGAAATTCATAAACTGTTCCTTAAGGCTGTTCGTCTTTACAACTGCATAAACCATCTCACCTGCCACTGGTGAAAGATTTACCTCAAAATGGTGGTCATT
The DNA here is from genome assembly GCF_031143425.1 of Pleurodeles waltl. NCBI lineage: Eukaryota > Metazoa > Chordata > Amphibia > Caudata > Salamandridae > Pleurodeles > Pleurodeles waltl. The sequence goes on from NC_090439.1 coordinate 5,377,319, forward strand.
CATCACTGTGAATGTATCCTGGCTGTTTGAGAGGCTTTTTGTGCGTTCTCTGTCGACTATAAAACTATGTTGTGAAGCACAACTTCTCATTGATGTTTATGAGCTTCTGTCCCCTCCCACGTCCATTAGAATTTCAAAATGGGGGAAAAACGATATTCGCTGCATTTAGGTAGTTAAGATGTAGGTTAGAAGTCGGGGAATTAATCGAGAATTTGGCACTCTGGCCTTGACAAAATAGGTTTGTGGTGTTTTACAAACCCCTAATTTTGTAAAGCGAATTTAATTTTAATTTGAAATAACGTGTTTCCAGACATAGGTGGTCATTACAACCCTGGCGGACGGTGTTAAAGCGCCGGTAAGACCGCCAACAGGCCGGCGGTAAAAAAAGAAAATGGAATTACGACCGTGGCGGAAACCGCCAACAAAGACAGCCACTTTAACACTCTGACTGTCACGGCGGTACAAACAAACAGCGCAGCGGTCACCGCCAACAGACAGGCGGAGGACAAAGTACCGCCCACAGTATCACAACCTACCAATCCGCCACCTTTTCCGGGGCAGATTCACCTCGAACAAAAACACGGCAGAAACAGGACTTCGAAGGGAAAACGCTCACCTCTACACACCCCACGAGGAATCCGGACGCCATGGAACCAGAGCTGCACATCCTGCCAGCACTTATCTTCTTGCTCCACTACCAGGAGCACAAACGCCCACGGCGAAGACAACATTGAGTATTGCACCTATGACACAGGGGAGGGGGATGGGAAAAAACAGGGACACACACACGCAACACGCAACATCCCCACCCCCACCCTCACCCACCACAACACACACACCAATACAGCATGATACATTACAGTTACACCCCTCAACCCCCCGGAAGAATACAAAGACAAAAGGAAATGAGTGTAACCATTGTAATAGATTAAAATCAAGTATGCAAAAATATATATATATACACTATAAACAAAATATACACCAAGCTTAGTAGTCCAGGTAGTGCTCCATTTAAGTCCGTGGAACACAGGGCCCACACGGTATGGGCGAGGCCCACACAAGATCCCCGACCATGACGGAGAGAACACTGCAGGGGCATCAGAGAGCAAGAAAACAGGCACCTCAGGGGGAGGGAAAGGGGGAGCACCTCAGCCGGTTGAGTGCACAACGCCAAATCCACGAGGGGGCCACATACCCACGGTTCAATCCTGGGGAGTGCAAAGCCACAGTCTCTCAAGTCTCTCCAGTGGGTGGTTTGCCCACTGCTGCATCCTGGGGAGCGCAAAGCCACTGTCTCTCAAGTCTCTACAGTGGGTGGGTTGCCCACTGTTCCATCCTGGGGAGTGCAAAGCCACAGTCTCTCAAGTCTCTCCAGTGGGTGGGTTGCCCACTGTTCCATCCTGGGGAGTGCAAAGCCACAGTCTCTCAAGTCTCTACAGTGGGTTGGTTGCCCACTGCTGTATCCTGGGGAGTGCAAAGCCACAGTCTCTCAAGTGGATAAGTCTCCACTGGTTCTGGAGGGGGCATTGTGCCCAGAGTGCTTCATCCTGCTAGGGACAGAGGTAGTGGATGACAGTCTCCACTGGTTCTGGAGGGGGCATTGTGCCCAGAGTGCTTCATCCTACTAAGGACAGAGGTAGTGGATGACAGTCTCCACTGGTTCTGGAGGGGGCATTATGCCCAGAGTGCTTCATCCTGCTCGTGACGTAGCGTAGCGTCAGTGCCCTTGGTGCTCATGGGCCAGCGGTGCTTGTAGCGGCGGTGCCCTGTTCAGCGGTGTTTGTAGCGGCGGTGCCCTGTTCAGCGGTGCTTGTGGCGGCGGTGCCCTGTTCAGTGGTGCTTGAGGCGGCGGTGCCCTGTTTAGCGGTGCTTGAGGCGGCGGTGCCCTGTTCACCAGTGCTTGAGGCGGCGGTGCCCTGTTCAGCTGTGCTTGTGGCGGCAGGTTCCTCTGCAATGACTCATCTGCTGACGGTTCTCTCTAGCCCAGCGGGGCTTGTGCTGGCGGTCCTCTCTAGCCCAGCGGGGCTTGTGCTGGCGGTCCTCTCTCGCTCAGCAGGGCTTGTGCTGGCGGTCCTCTCTAGCCCAGCGGGGCTTGTGCTGGCGGTCCTCTCTCGCTCAGCGGGGCTTGTGCTGGCGGTGGCCTCTTGGGCAGCAGGGCAGGTGCTGGCGGTGGCCTCCTGGGCAGGGTGGATGATGGCGGTGGCCTCCTGGGCAGCAGGGCAGGTGCTGGTGGTGGCCTCCTGGGCAGCAGGGATGATGGTGGTGGCCTCCTGGGCAGCAGGGCAGGTGCTGGCGGTGGCCTCCTGGGCAGCAGGGATGATGGCGGAGGCCTCCTGGGCAGCGGGGATGATGGCGGTCTTCTCCACCGTGCTGCTCTTCCCAGCCTTGCCGAGTTTCTTGTGGCCCTTCCCCACCTTGGAAGGTGTCGCAGCTGACTCCACACTCCCACTGGGAGCGGCCTTGGTGGCTGGAGTCTTCCCCCTCTCCTGCCGGGCACTGGGCAACCTCTGATGCTTGACAGGTGGGGTACTGTCCGTGCTGTGGCTCCGTGCCACACTGGCTGCCTTGGTGGCTGGTGCACTCCAGATTCCGGTGACTACAGGCACCACTGGTCCTGGAGATGTTGTGGCTGAGGTGCTAGGTTGGGACCTGGAGAGTCGGGACCTAGGAGACGGACGGGGTGGGGGAGGTGTGGGAAAGAGGTCAAGGTTAGACAGGAAAAGTTTTTGGGAGACACTGGGACGGGTAGCTGGAGGGGGTTTGGGAGTGGAGGAAGAGGTTGTGGTTGTAGGAGGTGTTCGTTTCGTGACTTTGGGTGAAGGTGCATGCGCTGGAGGCTGTTGTGAGGTAGATGGCTGTTGGGTGGGTGTGTGCCTGCGTTTGTGTATCTTGGGAGGTGGCGTCACAGACACACTGGGAGAGGACACAGGGGAAGTGTGAATGGTAGTGGGGGTGGTGACTGCACGTGAGCGGGGTGTGGTGGTGTGTGTGCTGGTGATGGCAGTAGTGGCTGTAGATGTACTGCATGCAGGTGTGAGTGTAGACGAGACTGGGAGGGAGGAGGGAGACGAGGAGGAGGGGGACTCAGTGGAGGCAGTGGATGTTGGTGTGTCTGCATGTGTCTGATGCTTGCGTGAGTGCCTGTGGGATGTGTGGTGCTTATGCGTTTGCTTGACCTTCCCTTGTGTGTTGACGTGTGTGCATGCTGGTCTGAAGGTGTGCTTGGGATAGGCTGGGGTACAGGGGATTGGGTCTGGGTGGAGGAAGTTGGAGGGTGGAGGCTAGAGACGGGGACACTGGCTGCCATCAGTGCTGAGGCCAGAGTCTGAAAAGCTCGCTGAAGGGCCGCCTGACCAGAATGAATGCACTCCAGGAATACATTTGTTTGTTGCAACTGCCTTTCTACACCCGGGATGGCATTCAAAATGGTAGACTGCCCAACAGTGAGGGACCTGAGGAGGTCAATGGCCTCCTCACTGAGGGCAGCAGGGGTGACTGAGGCAGGGCCTGAGGTGCCTGGGGCGAAGGTGATGCCCCCCCTCCTGGGTGAGCGGGCACGGGGCGAAGGCTGAGGGGCTGCTGGGAGGGCGGTGCTGGTAGGGGGGATGGCAGCTGTACCTGTAGAAGCGGGGTGAGGAGCTTGAAGGTGACCCCTTCACAAGTTGTTGCAGCCTAGACAACAACGCACATGACAGCAAAGAGCTCTTCCGCATCGTAAAGGAAATGTCCACCCCCACACTGCTGCTTGATGAGTCCTGGGGACAGAGGTATGGGCCTGCTGGGTGGGTGCTGTGCTGGTGTTTCCAGAGTGAGGAAGGTTTGTAGTGGCCTGTGCCAGTGTGAGGGGAAACGACTATCCCGAGGTCCCCGATGGGCCGGGCTGGTCATCTAGATCCAGTTGGACAGAGCTGCTGTCATCACTGTGGGCCTCTTCTGTTCGTGGTGTGGACATGTGTGGACCCTCTTGTCCAGTGATGTTGGGTAGGGGTCCTGCAGGGGTATAAAAGGATGTTTATTACATCTGTGTGTGGCATGGTGTGCAATGGGTGGGTGACCGTGTACTCCAGTGCTTGCATTCCTGTGTGCGACCTTGTGTGATGATGGTTTAGGGGGGTGTATGGGTATGTGAAGTGGCCATGCTTTGGTGCTGGGTGTCCATGCTTTGTTGTTGCATGCAGGGCTTGGTGTTGGGATGGGTGGTTTGTGATATTGGGACATTTGTGAGGAGTTGGAGTGCTGGGGTGAGGGTGGGGTATGTGATGGCATGCAGGTAGGGTGGGGGATGTAATAGTTAAGCTTTGACTTAGCAGAGTCCATTCCTCAATCTACTCCTGCAAGGCCCTCAGGATGCAGAATTGCCAAGACCTGCTCCTCCCATGTTGTTAGTTGTGGGGGAGGAGGTGGGGGTCCGCCGCCAGTCCGCTGAACTGCAAGGTGGTGTCTTGAGACCACGGAACGCACCTTCCCCCGTAGGTCATTCCACCTCTTCCTGATGTCATCCCAATTTCTTGGGTGCTGTCCCACTGCGTTGACCCTGTCCACTATTCTTCGCCATAGCTCCATCTTCCTAGCTATGGAGGTGTGCTGCACCTGTGCTCCGAATAGCTGTGGGTCTACCCAGACGATTTCTTCCACCATGACCCTGAGCTCCTCCTCAGAGAACCTGGGGTGTCTTTGCCATGCCATGGGGTGGTGTGGGTGATATGTGGGGTGGTGTGTGTGGTGATAGGTGTGCTGATATGTAGTGGTGTGTTGTGTGAGGTGCGTGGAAGTTCTGTTGGTGATGGTATTTTGTGCCTGTGGATGCTTGGTTGTGGATTGTAGTGTCCCTCTCTGGCCTTCTCTCGGTAATGTTGTCGTAAGGGTTTGTGGGTGATGTGGGTGTGTGTTTTATATTGTATTGGGTGTGTGGGAGTGGTGTGTGTATGTGCATCAGGTGTGTGTATTTTGATTTGTCCAATGAGGTAGTGTTTTGTAAGAGTGTGTGTATTTTGAGCACGGTGGTGTGTACCGCCAATGGAATACCGCGGTTGAAAGACCGCCGCGTGGATTCATGTGTCGTGATAGTGTGGGCATATTTCTGTTGGCGTGATGGTGGAGGTTTTGTTTTCGCCAGTTTATCACTGACCTTTGGTGTGGCGGACTTGTGTGGGTGTCTGAATTTTGGCGGATTCCGAGTTGTGGCGTATTTCCGCGACTGCGGCGGTGTGTTGGCAGTCTTCTGCACCGTGGTAAGCGGCTTTTACTGCCAATGTTGTAATGGGGCCCATAATGCCTTTCATTTAAAATAATGTAAAACTACTCTAGCAGTCGTGCAATAATTATTCCTCCCCATTCTTGCCTATTTGCAGAGCTCTGCTAGGATGATTCACACAAGGGCTGCTTTGGTTTCAGATACTCCCGTTCACACGTAGCTGTCTAATTTATGGACCTCACAAGAGCTTTAACAAGTTGCTGATTGAGAATTGTTTAATAATTTTTAAAAAACATGGTTATTGAACCAACGGCTGCTGTTGACAGTGAGTTTTACTGGTTACTTCTGCTTAAAAGAGGCCCTACATTATATTTCCGATGTTGGCTTTCCCAAGTATTGAAAGTTCTTCAATTGAAGATTAATTATTTGCAGAATGTTTCCACAGCGTGAACGGTAGGATTGGTCTTTGGCAGATAGGACACTTTCACCACAGTCTGCCAGTGACCCTCAAGTGTTGAAGGCCCTTGGAGTAGGCTAGAACTGGATTCTGGTGAGGACAGTTGCAGCTACTGTTGCCCAGGAGTGTTCCACTTGTGATGTTTGAGGTGAGTTTGAGCCTTCTTGCAAATAGTTATTGATGCAAATAACCTTCCCCTGTTGTTTGTTGATGAGTATAGCTCTTCTGTCTATGGGGAGTTTATTTTAGTAAAAAATGCCAAATCTTTCTCCTCTAAAAAGAAATGCGAGGATCATTAATTTAGTCAGTCATCTCCTCCTGTGTGGAAGTGACACACCATGCAATTGGAAAGTGCACATACACAAGATAAGGCGGTGAGATACAAGGCAATGTATATGTTGAAGTGAATAGGAGAGGTAAACGATTTTAACAATTCATCAAAAAGAACATAAAAAGATGTCATGTGTCTACCTAAAGGCTATCCCCAAAGATTTCTATATTAGGGAATGCCAGGCACCCCATTTCCAGAGTAAAAGATGTACAAGTTTTACCATGTTTAAGTGACTGTCGAATAGACCTTACAGAACCTTGTGATTCTCAGGCTTTGGCCGAAAGATGCCCTGACTTTTCTCCAGGCTCGAGGATTTTCATCTGAAATTTTTAGGTTTAGCACAGCAGCGAGTAAGCGCTGCCTTTCCGCCGTCTTGGTACCTATGTGGTCTTTTAACCATGCCCTCCTCAGGCCTGTTACTTTCACTCATTCCTGGGCTTGCCCTTCAAAAATCCTTTGTTGTCATTGGCAAATGCTTTACATTTGTCCCTCAATGGGGCGGCTTTTTTACCGCCTTGGGAAGCGACCCTGTTACATGGATAATTGCACGTTCGCTGATATGTTTGACTGTGAGCAAACTTGTTTTTCCTTTTGTGTGTCACGGTGGCTGTGGCACTGTGAATCGGCTCACTTATGTCAACTGTTTTATTTTTCATTTTCAATGTATGTGGCAAAATAATTTTCCACTCTAATAGCTCTAACTCGAGCAATTGCGAGACCCAGTGCATTGCAAATGCTTGTTACTATATTGCCAGCATGCATGTATTTAATATAACTTTTAAACACATTGATCTTGACTAAAGCATTAATAAAACAAGAAGAATCAGGTCATATTATCCACCTTGAACATCTCAATTCACATTTTATTATTTACCAACACTATGACAATGCCTCTAACAACTACATATACTAAAGAAGAGACAAATATGTTGAGCCCTATCTCCATGCAGAGGTTATTCATTGCAGAACTTAGTAAGTGAGTCTCTTGAAAGCTGAATATATCTACATTAAGTCTGTCAAGCTCTCGGAGTATTTTGTTATTATGCAAATGCATTACATTTTTTGATGAATCTTTTTAAAATATTTTTCCTGCTCATCCTTCTGCCACCCAAATCTGGTGCCTCCTCCTATCCCCATTTTACAACACCAACAGCATCTCCCACCCATCCACCTTCCGGTACCACTCCTTCCCCTACAGAGCTATCACTCATTTAAGGTGTAGGGAAGCTCTGAGGGGTATTGAGAGGGTCCCTACAGGACCCAACACATTTAATTAATCACACATCATTTCCATTAGGAAGAGAAGAAAAAAGAAATATGAAAGGATAACGAAGACAGGGACACCAGCACTAACGCTACTATTTTTTTTATATAAGTACAAGTATCTGTGATCAGATGCTAATTCTAAGTGGTAATTGTGGAAAACGATTTTCATTTTGAAAATAATGCATAACATAGATTTGTTTTACTTGACATAAGTAGGCCACATTATTGAAAATGCATGTTAAAATGTTATGCATGTGCCTTGATTTTCATTGCTTTTCAGAAAATCATTGAAATTCAGCTGTAGCCACGGTCTGTCTCTGCATGTGTAAATTAACATTTTTTCTAGCTTTCTCGACTGAAGGGATGTATTTTGCGACATTATACGGTTATGTGCTGAATCCCATTTTTATGTTTGTAGTGCAGGACCATTCATTGTATTAAGATGTATTTCTCATTTTTCTGCTCCAATAAATGTCTTTTTCCACTAGGAGGTTGCAGCTGGATTTACTCTGGAAATGTGCACTACTGGGTGTATTCTCCATTTCAGAGCTAGTTCCAGTTCAGGTGCTGAGTTCCCTACTATCTGTGAGATCTTAATTAAGCCTTCAAATCTTGGTGAAAATGTAGGATGAGACCCTGGAATGGTAAAGAGGCATTTGGAAAGAACAACCAGGGCTCCAAAATGGTAAGAAGAAAAATGCTGTCTCTGTGAACCACCACATTGTATGTAAAATGCCTTGGCTTTCCCTAGGTGATGTTATACATTTTACCCAATGTGCTGGATGTGGTGCCATATGTGAAGAACTGAAGATATCTCAAATGGAGAAATGGAGATGGGAAAGATACATAGATGAATAACATATGTGCAATAGAAATTGAATTCTCCTAAAGAGTTATACAATGAGTTAATAAATGAAAATTCAACATGGGGTGTCTACCTGAACCATTCGGACTGGCGATTCATAAGGAAACGTCTAAGGTATTGTTTGATTCAACACACTTCACTCTTCCTGTATGGCCATCTATTTGAGGGTGGTAAACAAAAGACTTAAAGAGGTGGATTCCCAATCTTTTTTTTGTGGGTTCTCTCATCAGTGAACAGTGAATTGGGAACCTTTGTTAGAAAACAATGGTGCCTGGAAGACAATGCAGATGAAAGATACAGTCTAGAAAAAAATTGAGTGAGATCTATTGGATTGAGTATTTTCCTTAATGAATGAAGAGCCCTATTTTAGAAAATTTTCTATGACCACTCTCACTTTCTTCTCCACTGGTGTGTTCTCCTTCATTCAATTCTTTTTCCTCTTGAATCGGTGGAATTACATTAACTTTTCCACTGTTTGAAGCTTTCTCTGGCCAATTGTCTCCTTTCAATGTTCCTTTTGTCAGCAATCTTCTCAGTATTTGTTCCTCACTTGCCTTTGGACCCTTTTCTTCTGACGTTCCCGCAACTGGTTCAGGAACAGTATATTCCACTTGGGCAGGACTATCCTCTGTTCCTTTCCCAATGGGGTCTGTTTTTTGTTCAGTTTGGTATGTCAAGCCACCTGCTACTGAGGTCACCCTCCTCTGAGCAGATCTTTTTTCTGGTGATTCTTGTGTCTCCTACTCGTTAGAGCACGCCCTCCTTGGATAGAAATCAGTCTTTTCTTCTCCTTCTTGGACTGATTCTTCTACTCCATTTGCAGCTTGCTAAACTCCTTCAGCATTCTGCTCTTTTTCATCTGTTATAGGAGTAGGCACATCTCTGTCATTGTCGACATTTTGCTCACTTTCTTTCTCTTGTTTCCATTGTTCTTAACTGTTGGTAATCTCAACAGTTCTTCTTCTCTTTCTGTTGGATCATGCACTTTTCTCGTATGGCTCACATGCACTCAATTCGGCAAATCAGCACACTTCACAGAAGTCGTCGTAGTGAGCACAATCCGATAAGGGCCCTTCCACCGTGGCTCAAGGCAAGACTTTCGTCCGTGCGTCCGTATAAGCACCCAGTCTTCTGCTCTCAAACTGTGGCCTTGACCTTGTGTTTGTTGTGTGGTGCAGCTTCCACCTGATGAGAAAATGACCAAACTACATCAGCCAGGCTTTTGCAGTAATCTAGCACCATATCATCTGTAATTTTCACAAGTGTATTTGCAGGTATTGCTGGCAATCTCATTGCTCTCCCCATCAAAATCTCATTGGAGACAACCCAGTCTTCTTATCAGGAGTGCTTCTCATTGACATTAGTACTAATGGCAAAGCATCTGGCCATACCAAATGTGTCAATGCACACACTTTGGCCAATCATGATTTTAATGTTCCATTCATCTGTTCTTCAAGGCCTGAAGCTTCTGGGCGATAGCTACAATGTAGTCTCTGGTGAATGTTTAATGCAGAAAAAAGCAACTCTATCACCTCATTATTGAAATGTGTTCCCCTATCTGATTCAATTGAAACTGGAAAACTAAAACGTGGAATTAGTTCTCACAAAGGCAATTTAGCCACTGTAAGACTATCATTTCTCCTTGTTGAGTATGCCTCAATCCAATGACTAAAAATGCACACAATTACCAACATGTATTTGAAAACCAGCATGTGCAGACATTTCAATGAAATCCATTTGCATTCTTCTGAATGGACCTCCCGCCATACCTATGTGTCCCATGTTGACAATTGTTCCTTTGCCGACATTCATCTCCTGGCAAATTATGCACCTATGGCAAACCAGCTCTGCCACTTGTCTGAACTTTGGATTGTACCAGAATTGTTTAAAACTCCTGATCATCGCATCTCTTCCTATGTGCATTTGACCATGGTAGTATCTAGCCATTTGTGTCAGCAAGCTGTTTGGCAAACCTACTTTTCCCTCTACCGTTACCCAAATTTCATCTTCCCTTTGTATGCAACAATGTTTTATCCAATCCCTACGCTCCTCTTCTGGAACATTGTTCTGTATTGCTTTCAGCTCATCTAATGTCTCAACTTTCGGCATGGTGAAATTTGCATAAATGTCTTCATTTTCCCAATTTCCTTTGAATGAAATCCCATTCAGAGCACAACATTTTGCAACTTGATCTGCATAAGCATTTCCCAATGTTATATAATCTTGTCCTCTCTGGTGTGCTATGCATTTGACCACGGCAATTTTCTCAAGTTTATTTACTGCTTGTAACAAATCATGTATTCTTTCCCCATTTCTCACAGGTGAACCTGAAGAAGTCAGGAAGCCCCTTTGCGACCAAATTTGCCCAAAGCAGTGTACGATACCAAATCCGTATTGACTATCAGTGTAGATCGTTACTTTCATTTGGTCTAATAATTGTCATGCTCTAGTAGGAGCCACCAATTCTGCGACTTGTGCTGATATTACTCCTTTAAGCCATGAAGCTTCTAATATGCCAATAACTGTACGCACACTGCATATCCTGCTCTTAAGGCACCCCTGTTGTCTCCTAAGCAAGAACCATCAACAAAAAAAATGTGATCATTGTCTTCCAAACAAGTGTCTTCGATGTCGTCTCTTGGTTTGGTGCATCATTCTGTCACTTCTAAACAATCATGTTCAACATCATCTATTCTAGATAGATCTTCCCCCTCATTTGGCAATAGTGTTGCCAGGTTAAGTACTGTGCACCTTTTTATTGTTACATTTGGTGCCCCAAGAATCACTGTTTCATATTGTGTCAGTCTTGCATTTGTCAGGTAATGTGTTTTTGACCTGGTCAATAGAATTTCTATCACTGTCAGAGGATAATCCATCACAATGTTTTCACTTTGGGTTATACTCTGCTCAACAGCTTCAACTGCTCTTCGACGACTAGGTAAGGCTGCTGCAACATTATCCAAAGTAGCTGAAAAATATGCTACTGGACGATTGACACCACCATGTTTTTGTGTCAAGACAGACAAAAAACATCCATCTCTCTCATATAAGAAAGGTTTTGTGTAATCAGACATACCTAAAGCTGGTGCTTAACACAAACTCTCTCTCAGATCAGTAAAAGCTCTCATGCATTCCTCATCCATCATTATTGGAACTGAAACATCCTTATGTGTCAATCTCTGCAATGGCTTTGAAACGGCTGAAAAATTTGGAATCCACTGGCGACAATATCCTACCTTTCCCAAAAACATTCTCAACTGGTTTTGTGAAGTTGGCAGTTACATTTTCATTATTGCCACTACTCTTTCCCTTGAAATTCTCCTCAACCCTTCCTCAATCAAATGTCCCCAATATTCACTTCTTGCTGACAATACTGGAACTTAGCAGGAGAAAATTTATGACCATTGTCTCCTAAAAAAATCAGCAATGCAATCGTATCCTCTCTACAGCCTTCCTTTGTGTTTGATGCAATCTACAAATCACCAATGTACTGTACTAAAGTTGATTGGTAAGGCATTGTTGAGCGTGTCGCTCCTGTGTCAACCAGAAAATTAACCTCATGACCATGTACTTCACCCTGCACATAAGGACCTCTCTGATCCACTTCTAATGATGTGGCCATCATAACTCCTCCTCATCTGAACTATCCAATGGCCATTCAGCATTGATTCCATTCTCACTGTGTAAAGGAAATTGTTCAACTCTTTTTACATGTTTGTCTTTACTCTGATTTGTGACCACTTGCGAAAGCATAACCTGTTGCTGTTCCATTGGGCTCTGTACCATTTGAACCTGTCTCTGTATGTGCATTTGCTGTACAGGCACCATCTGCACCTGTGGCTGCATTTGTTGTATTTGTGGCATTTGTACCTGCTGTACCTGATGTTGTACATTTTGCATCTGTTGCGTCGGCTGTGAAGGCTGAAACCTTGCATATTATTCACATTGTTCTGGAAATTTTTATTTTGACCTCCCGTTCTAGGGCCCCGAAATGACTTGACACCATTTGTTTGCTGAACCATTCCTCCCTGATTCAACATTGGACACTGTCTTTTCCAATGTCCCACTAATCCACAAATATGACAAGGTAACACCTTTCGCCTTTGCTGCTCATCTTGCATCACCACTGAACTCAAATCTACATTACTATTGACTACCGGAAGCATCATTCTACCTCGACCTCTACCTCAACCTTGACTCGGAAACAAACCATTTCCCTGTGGCAGTTGTTGAAAATTTCCTTGCACTCCTGTCTGTGCAGCTTTAATCTGCATCACCATTGCTTTCTCTTTCAGCTTTTTCTGCTTCATCTCAATTTCATCAGTACAGTATTTAGCATACTGCAAAACTTCATCAATCAGCTTTGCTTGCCAGCAGATCAAATGATTCTTGATCATTTGACTTACTTCTGGTTTCAACCCTTCAACAAATCTGAACAGTAAATGACTCATGCTCTCCTTTTCAATTGTTTTTACACCACTGAATTGTTTGAATGCCTTCAACAATTTTTCGTAATATGCATGAACTGATTCTTTCACTTCCTGTGATGTTCTATCTATGCGCTGCCAATCAACATTTTTCGGTGAAATTCTCGTTTTCAGAAACTCATTGTCTTTTTAATAATGTTTCATTAATGCAGGAGATGGTGCACCTGTTTTTCAATCCCTTTGCAGTTCGCTCGTTGGCCATTCAGCATTTCTCTTGCATTCAATCGATAAATCTGCTGCAACGACAATGTCAAACAGTGTATTCAAGTCTTCCCACAGGCATTTCAAAAGTTTCACAAACCTATCTGTCTGCTGGTACCACGCCATTGGTTTCTCTCTCAGTCTTGGGTAATCATTTGTAAAACTTATAATATCACTCCTATTCCAAAGTGCATGTATAAAATTTGCTCCTGGTGTTTCCCTCAATGGCAGCATTTTCACTGCATCTCCTATCTGTGTCACACCATCTTTCTTTGGTCTTTCTCTTTTCCCGTCCCATCTGCTCTCCCATTTGTCCAATGCCCTCCAAACCTGCACTTTCTCAAGTAATTCTTTAAGATGTCGTACCATTCCTGCAGATCTCATGTGAATAAAGTCTTCCTCCTCCAAATTTAATTTGTAATTTCTTTTCAGGGTTTTCATTTTTGACAAGTCAAAGTCATATTCGTCTGCTGCATCTTGTAACTGTTGATAAACTCTGTCTGCTCCCTTTATAATTATTTTACATAGCTATTCTCAACTGCCCTTCAGTATAGTACTCAAGTCTGTTCATACCCAATTTCCCTTCTAAGAGTTCACTCTCTTCATTGTTCAATTTTACTCTGTTTATTGTTTCTTCCTATTTATTTTTTCTCTCTTGTTGTTCTGAATTGTTTAAATCTTCCAGCCATTTTGTTATTTCTTGTGCAGACAAGCCTTTCAATGATATTTCATTGGCTTGTGCACCTGCATCTCGCTCTTGCCCTGAACTCACACATTGTTGTGGAACCCTTGTTCACAAATTCTCAACAGGTGACAAACCTATTAATGAATTTGTCTCATTCAAACTTGGCCTTTGTCTATTCTGCACATTTATTAATGTATTCACTCCACTATTGTCTCCACAAGCACATAATGGAGTTACCAGACCCATCGTAATAGGTACAGTAATTGTGTATGAATTATTCAAGATTCCAACTCTCTGCATCTGTCCTGCACCCATGCTCTGCATCTGCGGAATCTGTATATAAATAGGTTCTCTTACGGTCATCCCTTGCCGACCTTGTGACAACACTAAATTAGTAGTTGTTCTCACAATCTGAGCTTCTGGCTGTATCTCAGGAATGTTAATTTCAAACTGTTGTCTGTTACTCAATGAGTCATTAAAACTACTCTGCATCTGAACTCTCTCATTGTCCAGGATACTCTTAGCTGATTCTGAAATCGATGTGCAGTAGGCATTGTATTATTAACTCCACTCCCATTCAATCTATTATCATTTTGCTGACTCACATTTGGTGGAGGACAGGTCTCTAAAATTTGAGTAACTACCTTATCTTCCTCCATTTCATCATCATTAAATATAACTCATTTCAAGTCTTTCATGTTTTGTTCTTTAACGTCTAATGAACCCTTTTTCTTTTTCTTTCCATATTTTGTTTCAATCTCATCCTCCTTTGTTCTTGCAGGAAATAATCTGACTCCACGTAATGTTTCTACTCTCCTCTTTTTCTGCTCTTGTTCCCATATAGCTTCAGATAACATCTTTTCTACTTGTCTCATTTTCTTTTCAAATTTTTAAACCTGTTGCTGTTTTGCTACCAGCTCCCATATCGCTAATACTTCGTATTGTGCTGGCCTTGGTGAAGGTTTTAAACTGTACATCTTTGACCTTAAATTATCCAAAATTCTTAAATTAAATGTACCATGTTCGGGGAAAGCCAGACAACCTTCTTTCTTTGTCATCTTGACCCAATGTTTCAACCAAAGGCATGCCGCTGCACCTCTCTCCTCAAACACAAAGTATGCTGGTATATTTTCTGGTGGACAAACCTCTCTTTCGAACTGACGGAATTTATTCATCACCCCTCAACGCACTTCTCAAAGCTTTGAAAAACTTAATTTCCGACTGAATTTATTCAAACCTGATGTCCACAACAAAAATTATTATCAAACTCAATTAAACTAAACAAATACAAATAATGAACAAAGGATAAAGAAAGAATAACCAATCATGAAAAGTGACTACGATCCCACAATTCTCTTCAACCCCCTCACCCTCCAATTGCGTTACTCTATTGTCGGACTGATTGACGAATCCATGCGCGACTCCTTTTATCAATCTACCAATCCCAGCGCAGCACCAACTACACAACACCTACAACCCCCTTTCACTGAAACGCTGACAAAGTCTGTCGTACCAATCTTTCACAACCCACACACAAAATTAACACAATATTAATTTGCGAGCTAACTTAAAATAAGAAAACAAATTCGCTCATTTACTACAGGTAGGGTAATACAAACGCTTCAGAACCTTCCAAAGTAAACTTCAGCTTTTGCCTACTGTTTTCACAATTCCTACAATTGTGAGAAAATTTCAACCCACGAACTTCAATTCTCCACTGTTTCTTGGATTATTGTTTAGTGCACTTAGTTCACACCAAGTCTTCAGTTTATTTTCATTCACACCAATTTCTCACAAACTCAACTTACCAGTCACGACGGATCGGTCTATTAAATGAACGAATTACAACATATACTGAGTGTCCCTCTACACTTATCAATATACTCCGTAGTCCCAGACCTCTCTCCTTAGGTCTGCCACGTGGATGACTTTTTCCTGCATCAAGCGCCACACTCGAATGAAGATTGCCACTTTCCTACTCTCATACCTATAGGAGTATGCCCACTCCATCTAA
Source organism: Pleurodeles waltl (assembly GCF_031143425.1). Taxonomy (NCBI): domain Eukaryota; kingdom Metazoa; phylum Chordata; class Amphibia; order Caudata; family Salamandridae; genus Pleurodeles; species Pleurodeles waltl. The sequence continues at coordinate 5,392,819 of NC_090439.1, forward strand.
TTAACTAATTTGAGTATCTCTACTCCTCTAGACTCATATCCATCACAATTATATGCAATAAGCGTAGAAACACTTCATTCAAATTCAACCAAACACCGCTAAAAACATACCCATTAACTTAGGGGGTCTCCAAGAACTGGGGAAAGTCACTTAAGGCAACTAGCAACTCATCTTGTTAAATCCGTATACAAACTTAGAAAAGAAAACAACAATCCAACAATTTTTTTGCACCCAAACCTCTCAACCTCATTCTAACATCATCAAAACAATGACATAATCGTAATCTGCTACCAAAATCTTCTGCAGTGCCACGGAATCATAGCTATTATTTTCACTGAATAGTGGATTGTGCGCTAGATGATGATTGATCGAAGCGACATAGGTTTTGAGGGGATATCATCAATGAGCATTATAAGCATCAACAAAAGTCAACATAATCAATAATACTAAACCTTATTCAATAACCACACAAGTTTATTAAGAAGGATTAATGAATGTAGTTCCCTAGATTAACAATGCTAATGTCACGGAAATAACTCTCAAACGCAAATGATAAGCATATAGGATCAATAGCGATGATTAAAGCATCTTATATATCTCAATCTGATTAAAACATCCAAACAAATTATCTCCAAAAGTATCCTGCTTATTAATAATACAAAAACCGGTAATAATGGCAAATACACATTAGTTCAGCATTAAAATGATTTCAAGATAAGTCATGAGCATTTCAAATTAGTTCCCTCACTAACCACAAATTAACATCAACATGTTGGGCTTCATGTGAAAAGAATTTAGTTACACAAATTTAGAAAAACTCTCTAACTCGATTAATCAAAAATATTATTAATGTGCAGTAATTTAATCATTAGTTGCAACTGCTACTTGAAAAGCAAAAGAGACAAATCATACAATACAATGACATACATTACCAATAATGAACAGCTGATAGCTAGCTTCACCCAGGGGACACCATCAGTTGTATCATCAGAAGATTTGGGCCTAATGACAGCTAAACCCACTCAGCTAAACTCAAACCATTGGAATCTTTCTCTCAAGTCTCTAACATCTCTAACATAGGCTCTCTCCCTCCAATCTCAATCCCCCCCCCCCAACCAGGAATCCTACCCAGTTGTTATAAGAAATCCTAATAAGCTGATGATTGGTCAATCGATGGGGTGGTTAGATTTCAGCCAATCAACAACTAAATTGATGACTTAAAACACAACATTTCTGCATTAACTAGAACATTTTCTTCAACAATAACATTTCCTCTTCCGTCTCGCCTGTAGCTCCATTGTTTCATTGCTTTTCAAATGCCTCATCTCAGGAAGAAACTGTTACAGTTTCTCCTTTCTTCCATCCTCGAGGAAAGACCACATATTAGTAACATTCTCAAACAGTAGGACATTTCAACTTATGCAATGCTCGGTTAAAACATAGCCTTGTAAGACATAATGAAGCAACCCACTAGGGGTAGCTGTGGGCATATCTACACAAACTTCGAAAACACTTTTTTTGTACGCTTTGAATTATGGATAATAACCATCACATTTAGTTAGAATTTTACTTGGTTAGGGACAGAAAACGTACATTAACAAACATTTTTCAAAAGTTGCTAATATTACACGTTAATTAATTACACATTTTAGTATGAAAATCATTAATAAACATATTAGAAACTTCACACTCTCACACACCCTTGCCTCAACAGTCTACCCTTGACCTTCCACCAATAACCTTTCTCCCTAGGGGTTATTGCTTCCTGTTGAGCAGTTGCTCTCGAGCTAGGTTCATTCCACACAAATGCCAACACATAGGTACGTACACAAACAATTTCCAGCGGCTGAGACTAATTCAAGCTTTCCTCACATCATCTTTTTGTTCCTCTTTGTGGGCCTGAGGCAGCAGCACTTTTTGAGCAATATATTGAGAGGCTAGCTTTTAAAATCCAAATAAATTATTCCTCTCATTAATCTCAATAACAATCTTCTAAACAGTAATAGCACACTTTGAATGACTTCCACCCTTGTTGGGTTTCACGAAAACTTGACAAAGAAGACTTGTAGATAAGTTGATTTTAATGTTTGTAAATGCAATGGACAGCACCCGATATATCTCCCTGACGATTGTTCCAAACCCCAACCATTGACTAACTGGATTGTGCAACATTCATCTAAGGACAACCAAACTAAACATTCCAAATCCCATCAACGTTAAAGACATACCCAACTAAGCCCTAAAATATGACAACCCCCTTTCATGCTCTACTGCTACTAATAAGTCCCCCTAAGTCTGCAAGACCACAGAGAAAAAAATTTGTCACGATCCAAGTGGCTTCTTCTGAATACCGTAAGGTGTCAGATTGTGGCTGTCAGGTGAGATGCTTCAGGTGGGCTGCTATTCTTAAACAGGAAGTTCCTCCTCCTTTTTTAGTCCATCACTGCTCGATCTTTGGTGGAGTTCTGCTGCTTCCAAGAGTGATGTGCAAGATCCTGCACAGTACAGAAGTAAACAAAGGCAATCAATCAGACAGATTCTAGTACCCCATAATGCTGGATACTGGGCTACGTACCAGTGCTTAGACCACAGCTGCTGTACCAAATGTCCCTAAACTCTCCTTCCGCTACCCCTCCACACCCACAACACACACAAAAAATGTTTGAAGATTACTTGTAATGGTAGTAGAAATAAAAATTCCCAGATACTGGGTGAGAAAAGGAGATGTTGAAGAATACTTTGTCAGCGGTCAAGAACCTTGCCACAAATATTCCAAGAAATGAAATCAAGTATTTCTTTCAATCTTTTCTCAGAATATTGCTGGAAAACAATAGTTACCTATCCAATTCATTGTTTTCAAATTAAAAACCATCACCAAAAATACCAAGTAATGTAGAGGGTACGTTTTGCTAGTTAATACCTAGGAACGTGTTTGTCTGCTACAGTCTTCCTGTTTGTCGTGGTCTGAGACAGAAAGGCCTGTGCCTAATTTGTGACGGAGTTTGCAGGTGGCAAGCACCAACACTCATTTTCTGGCTGTGAGGTATTTCTTTCATCGCCAACAGAGAGAAATGCAAAAAAAGAGAAAAGAACAGTAGGGAGGAACAGAAAGGAAAACGTTGACAAAGGGAGAAAACATGAATGAAATAAAATCTGCGAGAATGAGGACTGGGTGTGGAAAAAAGGACCCATGAGGTATTATCAGGAGAAGGCACCATTGCGATTTGGTGTCCCCCTGCATTTGGTAGTAGCACTAGTGACAGGCTCCTAAGAAAAAGTTCGGCCCCTGTACTTATTTTTTTTTCCCCCCACAAATTAAGCAGTGGGTATTACAGTTCCATCTCTTATTAGGCTGCTGTGATGAGCTGTGCGAGCCGTTTCTGGCCTATGATTTACACATGTCTCTTCGCTCTCCCCGTCTTCCTGTAACACCATCCCAGTGGACAGGTAATGGCCCTGTCCGTGTCAGTCATGGCAAGTGTTATTATTTACCTACCAGCCTGTGCGCTTAACTAGATGTTCCAGGAGCAAAAAACATCTGTCTCAATCACCTACCTCAAAATGCTGCAATGTCCCTTAAAGGCTTTTGGGGAATTTACGGCGTGAGGAATGCGCGAGACTAGGAGGGATGGTCAGTACCGGGAACAATCACAAGTAACTTTCTACTGGGGAACGTGCCTGAGCGAGGAATGTGGAGCCTGCATGTCCGGAATGTGCTCTTGGCATCTTAAAAGTGGACTAAAAAGCACATATTTCCGTGCATTCTGAAGGGGAAGCACGCTGTTTCTGTATTTGCTCACTGGAACTGCACATTTTTCGGAGTCGACTGCCTGGGCCATTGGTGTTACTACTACCATCCTCTGAAAGGCACATGACCTTATGACTTGTTTGAAGTTCCCATGTTCTCTGCTGAACAGAGCTGTACCACTCTTCCTCGATTATTTCCTATGAGTGGCGACCTTGCTACCTTCACATGCAGGTACACAAGTCTCCAAAACCGGATACACCTCTTAAAACGTAAGATCAAACAAGCAACGGCAATTGGTCTCGCCTATGCAAGAGCTATTGGCTTTGCAAAATCTTTTAGCCATGTTTAATGCAGCACGGCAGCTGTGTAGCATGGCAGAAAGTTAGGGAAAAAAGGTGCTATGGCGCAGCCAGCACCGACTTCGAGAGGAAGTGATCCGTTTTCTAAATCTCTGGCTGTACAAACAAATGCTTTCATGAAAAATCACAATAGCAGCTTGTCAGAAAACATAAAACAAACGAGAAATTAAAATACACATCTGTGCATCAATATATTTTTTAATAGGGACAGGAAATCTGAGCCAAAGCCTGAGGGTACTAGACAAAACACAAAGTAAGCAATAATAACAAAAAATAAATGATAACCACTCTGTATAAATGGGTGCAATCGCTGCAATCTATTTATACCAGTCTTTAGTTGTCAAAAGCATGAGAGATCATGACATGATTATGATGTCTGAAACTCACAAATATATAAAAGGGTGTACACACTAAGGCCCATATTTATACTTTTTGACGCAAAACTGCGCAAACGCAGTTTTGAGTCAAAAAGAATAGAGCTGGTTTGCGTAATTCCAGGAGGCCAATTTTATGGAATTGTGCAAGCCGGTACAAAGTGTGGGCTAGCGTCAATAAAAATAACGTTAGCCGGGTGGGGTGGCGGTATGGGAGAAGGGGGTTTTACACCAAAAAATGACGCTAGGCTAGTTGGAGGCAAAAAAATGCCTCTAAGCAGCCTAGCATTGTTTTCTGATGCAAAACCATCCATACCACATGACTCCTGTCTTAGAAAAGACAGGAGTCATGCCCACCATCCAATGGTCAGCACAGGGTCCCCTGGGCATGGCCGTTGCACCCAGAGCTATGTAGGGGGGCCCATTTCAGTGCCCCCAATGGCACTTAAAAAAATAAATAGTTACCTCTATTTACCCTACTTACCTGGGATGGGTTCCCCCATCCTGTGGTGTCCCTCTAGTGTGGGTGGGGGCGTTCCTGGGGCTTGGGGTTTGACCATGGAAATGGGTCCACAGGTCCCCTAACGCCTGCCCTGACTCAGACGTTAAATAATGGCGCTAAGCAGGCTTAGTGCCATTATTTAGGCCCACCTCCCTCCCGTGCACCATTTTTGCACAGGAGGATAAATAAGGCGCTAGGGCCTTAGAGTCATTTTTTGGATGGGAATGCCCACCTTGTATCTTATTGACGCAAGATGGTTTCATGCATCCAAAAAATGACTTTAACTCCAATATTTTGACGGTAGTCGTGTCTAGCGTCAAAATATAAATATGGAGTTAAGTTTGAGCTGAATTAACATTAAAAAAATGACGCTATTTCAGAGAAAACTAAGTATAAATATGGGCCAAAAGATAAAAGTTAGAATATCAAGGGTGTAATGCACTGCTTCATTTGTAAATAAAAAAGTGTTGGTGCTCAAAGCTCTCCAGTGAAACACGCAGCTGCTGCAATTAAAAGTGCGAGCACAGAATAGTGAGGCAGCGTAATCCTGAAGCCACATCGGGCTTCTTTAATCTATTTACAACCACTCCCTGCCCCTTCAGCTCACTCTTGCAGCTTTCTGCTTTCTCCTTTTGCGATGCTTCTTGGTTTTTCTCTTCCTCTGTCTTTCCCATATGTGTCTAGTGCTTGCAGTGAATGCTTGAGTCAGAAAAGTAAGTGCCGGGCCACAAAAATAAGTGCAGTTGCCCTGCACAGGAAACCACTGGCTCAAATTAAGCACTGGTGTAATGTTGTGAAACTAGGTGCACTAGGACCCTTGACGTTCTGGGTGGACCTAAGAGAGAAATCATGAAACTTGTTGGGAGGTCTCAAGGTGTGGTTATTAATGGTTATGATGTAATCAGAATAGTGTGTGATTGTATGCTGAGGAATAAAGACGTCTAATCTGGAGCTGTTTGTCAATCAATCAATCAATCAAATTTATTAAGCGTGCTACTCACTGTAGGAAAGTACCATCTTGCCTGGCATGTTACCCCCATTTGTACTGTATGTTTGTTTTTGCCTATGTGTCACTGGGATCCTGCTAGTCAGGACCCCAGTGCTCATAAAGTATGCCCTGTATGTGTTCCCTGTGTGGTGCCTAACTGTATCACTGAGGCTCTGCTAACCAGAACCTCAGTGTTTATGCTCTCTCTGCTTTTAAAATTGTCACTGCCGGCTAGTGACTAATTTTGCCAATTCTCCTTGGCACACTGGAACACCCTTATGATTCCCTTGTATATGGTACCTAGGTACCCAGGGTATTGGGGTTCCAGGAGATCCCTATGGGCTGCAGCATTTCTTTTGCCACCCATAGGGAGCTCAGACAATTCTTACACAGGACTGCCACTGCAGCCTGAGTAAAATTACGTCCATGTTATTTCACAGCGCTTTTTCACTGCACTTAAGTAACTTATAAGTCACTTGTATGTCTAACCCTCACTTGGTGAAGGTTAGGTGCGAAGTTACTTAGTGTGTGGGCACCCTGGCACTAGCCAAGGTGCCCCCACATTGTTCAGGGCAAATTCCCCGGACTTTGTGAGTGCGGGGAAACCATTACAAGCGTGCACTACTATAGGCCAATCCCTATATGTAGCGTCACAATGGTAACTCCGAACATGGCCATGTAACATGTCTAGGATCATGGAATTGTCACCCCAATACCATTCTGGTATTGGGGGGACAATTCCGTCCATACCCGGGTCTCCAGCATAGAGCCTGGGTACTGCCAAACTAACTTTCCGCGGTCTCCTCTGCAGCTACCGCTGTTGCCAACCCCTCAGACAGGTTTCTGCCCCCCTGGGGCCTGGGCAGCCCAGTCCCAGGAAGGCAGAACAAAGGATTTCCTCTGAGAGAGGGTGTTACACCCTCTCCCTTTGGAAATAGGTGTGAAGGGCCTGGGAGGAGTAGCCTCTCCTGGCCTCTGGAAATGCTTTGAAGGGCACAGATGGTGCCCTCCTTGCAGAAGCCAGTCTACACCGGTTCAGGGATCCCCAGCCCTGCTCTGGTGTGAAACTGGACAAAGGAAAGGGGAATGACCACTCCCCTGACCAGCACCTCCTGGGGAAGGTGCCCAGAGCTCCTCCAGGGTGTCCCAGACCTCTGTCATCTTGGATGCAGAGGTGTGAGGGCCCAATGGACAGCTCTGAGTGGCCAGTGCCAGCAGGTGACGTAAGAGACCCCTCCTGATAGGTGCTTACCTTTCTCTGTAGCCAATCCTCCTCTGAGGGCTATTTAGGGTCTCTCCTGTGGGTATCTCACCAGATAACGAATGCAAGAGCTCACCAGAGTTCCTCTTCACTTCCCTCTTCGACTTCTGCCAAGGATCGACTACTGACTGCTCCAGGACGCCTGCATAACTGCAACAAAGTAGCAAGAAGACTACCAGCAACTTTGTAGCGCCTCATCCTGCCGGCTTTCTCAACTGTTTTCTGGTGGTGCATGCTCTGAGGGCTGTCTGCCTTCACCCTGCGCTGGAAGCCAAGAAGAAATCTCCTGTGGGTCGACTGAATCTTCCCCCTGCTAACGCAGGTACCAAACTTCTGCATCACCGGTCCTCTGGGTCCCCTCTGATCCTGACGAGCATGGTCCCTGGAACACAGGAGCTTTGTCCAAGTGTTTTTGACAGTCCACTGGCCCGTCTGTCCAAATTTGGTGGAGGTAAGTCTTTGCCTCCCCACGCCAGACAGTAAACCTGTGTACTGCATGAACTGCAGCTGCTCGGGCTTCTGTGCACTTTTGCAAGACTTCCTTCGTGCACAGCCTAGTCCCAGTCCCCAGCACTCCATCCTGCATTGCCCAACTCACTGAGTTGGACTTCAACGTCGTGGGACCCTCCTTTGTTGCTCTGAGTCGACCGTCATCCTCAGATCTTCTAAGTGCCTGTTCTGGTGCTTCTGTGGGTGATGCCTGCTTCTGCATGAGCTCTCTGTGTTGCTGAGTGCCCCCCTCGGTCTCCTCCTCCAAGCGGGGACCTCCTGGTTCTTCCTGGGCCCTAGCAGCACCCACAACCTTAAACCGTTACTCTTGCAGCTAGCAAGGCTTGTTTGTGGTCTTTCTGCGTGGAAACAACTCTGCATCCTCCACCACGCCGTGGGAAATCTTCTGACCAAAGCAGAAGTTCCTGGCACCTTCCCTTATTGCAGAATCTTTGGCTTCTTCCACCCAGAGGCCGCCCTTTTGCACCTTCATCCGGGGTTTAGTGGGTTCCTGCCCCCCTGGACACTTGGGTGACTCTTGGACTTGGTCCCCTTCCTTTGCAGGTCCTCAGGTCCAGGAATCCATCTTCAGTGTTTTGCAGTCAGTTGTTGTCCTTGCAGAATCCCCTATCTCGACTTTACTGTCTTTCTGAGGTAGTAGGGTAACTTTTCAGGGTCTTGGGATGGGGAATCTTGGACACCCTTAATGTTTTCTTACGCTCCCAGCGACCCTCTACACACTACACTAGGCCTGGGGTCCATCCGTGGTTCGCATTCCACTTTTGGAGTATATGGTTTTTGTTGCGTCTAGGCCTATTTCTCCCTATTGCATTCTATTGTGTTCTACATTGTTTGCACTACTTTTCTAACTATTACTTACCTGATTTTGGTTTGTGCATGTATATATTTTGTGTGTATTACTTAACTCCTAAGGGAGTATATCCTCTGAGATACTTTTGGCATATTGTCACTAAAATAAAGTAGCTTTATTTTTAGTAACTCTGAGTATTGTGTTTTCTTGTGATATAGTGCTATATGATTTAAGTGGTATAGTAGGAGCTTTGCATGTCTCCTAGTTCAGCCTAAGCTGCTCTGCTATAGCTACCTCTATCAGCCTAAGCTGCTAGAACACCTCTAATCTACTAATAAGGGATAACTGGACCTGGCACAAGGTGTGAGTACCACAAGGTACCCACTATAAGCCAGGCCAGCCTCCTACACTCACCTGGTAGGGTCTCAAGGCGCTGGGGAGGTAGTTTACAGCTCAAACAGACAAGTTTTGAGGTGCTATCTGAAAGTGAGGAGGTCCTGGGTCTTGCATAGGTTGGTGGGGAGGGAGTTCCAGGTCTTGGCAGCGAGGTGGGAGAAGGATCTGCTGCTGAAGGTGGTGCGTTCGATGAGGGAGACTGTTGCGAGGGCGAGGTCAGCAGAGCGGAGCTGTCGAGTTGGGCTGTGGAAGTTGATTTGTTCGTTGAGGTAGGCCGGTCCAGCGTCGTGGAGAGCTTTGTGAGCGTGGATTAGGATTTTGAAAATTATCCTTTTGTTGATGGGCAACCAGTGTAGGGATCTGAAGTGGGCGGAAATGTGTTTGTGGCGAGGGAGGTTGAGGATGAGACGTGCGGCTGCGTTCTGTATGCGCTGGAGTTTCCTCTGAAGTTTGGCTGTGGTCCCTGCGTAGAGGGCGTTGCCGTAGTATAATCTGCTGCTTATGAGGGCGTGGGTGACCGTTCTTTTTGTTTCTAGGGGAATCCATTTGAAAGTCTTGCGTAGCAAGTGGAGAGTGTTGAAGCAGGAGGATGAAATGGCGTTGATTTGCTGAGTCATGGAGAGAGAAGAGTCTAGTATGATGCTGAGGTTGCGTGTGTGGGTCGTGGTTGCTGGGGGTGGTCCTATGATGGTGGTCCACCATGAGTCGTTCCATGCTGTCTTGTTGGGACCTAAGATGATGATCTCGTTTTTTTCTGAGTTTAATTTGAGGTGGCTTGCTGTCATACAGTTGGTGATGGCGAGGAGGCCGGCGTGTAGGTTATTTTTGGCAGTAGATGGGTTCCTCATGAGGGAGATGATGAGCTGGGTGTCGTCAGCGTATGAAATGATGTTGAGACTGTGGGGGCGGATGATGCTGGCGAGCGAAGCCATTTAGATATTGAAAAGGGTGGGAATGAGCGAGGATCTTTGGGGGACCCCACAGATGGCAGTTTGTGTCATGTGTTCCTTTGCATGCTGCCTCGCTAGGGGGGATACTACAGCTGGCGATGAGTAAAGGACACATACCTCTCCCTGAGACTTTGCACTGATACAGCAAACTGCGTGTGCATGACACTTGTGCCTAAATCGATAAGAAGCAATTCCAAGCTGGCATGTGTGGAGGTGAAGCCCCTCTCCAGCCCAAATATGGCCTGCAAAGCAGTAGAAGGTCAATCGAAGGAGAACGTTTAAAAAGTCCATTAGAATCCATTGGTAAGGCTGAAGGAAGAAAGACTGTGTCGCGCCATAACATAGAGCCATCATCGACAAAGCAAAATGCCCAAAGCAGTAACACCCAGGTATGATGCTAAAAGCTAAGCACAAAAGGGATGTAGGTGCAAGAAACTGAATCATTACTCACTGTCAAGAAAGAAGATGATGATCTACAATCTCAGCTCGAACTGGATGACCCAAATGCAAGCAAAAGATCTGTGCTTGCAGAAATTGTAACTCCCGGTGAACATCGGCCACCATATAAATAGCACATACTTTCAACGGCGGTTGAAAACAGCGCAAAGTATGATGCAGCTGGGTTTCTGAAACTACCACTGCCATCCAACACCACCAAGAAACAGAATAGTGGCACCAGGTGGACCGCATGGATCAAGACATTCAATGACTTTGTAGATACCCTAGAGCCGAGGTCTTCAAACTTTTTGATGCTGAGGTCCCGCTTCAAAAGTTTTTTAGGCATGAGGACCCGCTCCTGGTACTCCTCATCATCGACAACCAAAAATACCCCAATTCCCACAGCAATTCATTTTTATGGTAGAGAAATAATATTAAACAGTGTTTAGCAAACTAAAGGTTTCTGGGTGACTCCTAGTTATGTTAGTTTGCCGCTGTTGTTAGCTTCAGTCATGTTTGGAGGAGAAGCTGGAGGCCGAGCATGGAGAACCATGTGATAACGCTTCCCGATGCGGTGGTATAACATCCTGTGCTGTGCCCCCATGCACCATAGGGCTTAATGTGTGCACCTGCAACACACTGCTTTCTTTTTCTGATGCTGCCTGGGTGTGAGAGATAGCCTAGGTGCAGCCATATGCTGATGCGGGCACTGTCTGGTCAGATGAGCGTCTGTGGCAGCAGCTAGCACAGTACTTTAGGAAAGCGCATGTCTGCACGATTTAAAGGTGAGGTGTCCCTCACATTAAAAAAACACAGATACAGGGTTCAATTTAGCCCAAAACCAAGTCAGTGGTTGCGTTTTGAGACCCACACGGGTGAGTATCCGCACTATATAAGAACCATGATTGATTGATTGAATGAGGCATGCACCAAACTGGAGGCATGGGCAGCAGTGTGAAAAGAAACAAAACTGCTGCTTGCTGTCTGGCCTGAGTGAGTCTCAGCTGTGGTTAGACTGCTGCAGCCAGCTCAGCTAGGCCCAAGGCCAGTGCTACCAGGGCCAGCTATGTTGCGTTGAGTGATCTGTACTCACTGATGCGTCAGTGCTGTGTGTAGTACAGTGCTCCAATTCTCGTCAATCTCCCACCATCCGCAAAAGAAGGGGCAGCCAAGCCAAACAGCTGTTGAAGCGCATTAAAAAAAATGGGAACTGAGATCCTGCATGCAGTATGGGTGGTGTAATTGAGCGTGGGGGTGGAGTCAAAGGTGTGACCAAAAACAACACATTCTGTAAGTTTTTAGGTCTCGCACGATCAGGTAGCTACATATAAAATGACACACAGCTTAAAAGAAAATTAAATACAAAAAGTTATTACTCATTGGGAAATGCAAAATAGTATGTTATGAAACCTTTATTAGTTAATGCACTGCAGTGGTCTGAATGTAAACAGAGAGCCACGCAATTAAATCTTGGGTGGTGCAGTGGAAAATGGTGACTTATGTATTTTTAGTGCTACGAGGTCAAAACCTGAAACAGAAAGCAATGTGAATATGTAGATCATTAATTTAAACTTGCATTACACACAGTATAAAATATACTGCTACAAAACGCATTAATGATACATGAGAAAATGGTGTAGAGTTTAGCAATACCCAGACTGTGTAGTGCAGATTTTATATAATTGCCCCTTCAACACCTCCTTTGGGTAGTAAGTGCTCTGTAAATGCAATTTAAAAGCTCTCACATCACTACTCAGTTGTTAACTACTCTACCACTCAAAAAGAATAATTATTTGTTATCACAAAGATTCATCAATTAAAGCCAGTACAGGCTCCCAAGCACCCTATACATTTGCAGATTTACTCATAGCACACATTTGCATTTCTTTCGAACAGCAGGCATCCAGACAGGAAGTTGTTTATCTGTCTGCCCAGCTTTGGTTTCACAGCACAGGACACTCTGCGAATGACACTTCAACTGAAGCATTTACAATATCAGAATTAACTGTCGCCGTGACGGTTGTTTACGAAAAGTAGGAGAACAGTTTTTCATAAATCCTTTTTGTGCTGACAACCCCCTTCCCATGAGTACATGCCCCCCCCCCCCGGGGGTCGCGTCCCACAGATTGAAGTCCTCTGCCCTAGAAGAAGTAAATGATAAGGAAAACATTAAATATTTAAAGAACTTTGCCAGTGACGGAGTAAAAGACGTATTGAAGGCATTTTCACAGACTGATACAATATTATACCGTCAGATCAAAGAAGCATTGAATACCATGTTCAGTCCATGCCAAATGTTGACTATGAAAAGTGCATTTTCAATCAAGCGAGACAGCAAGCTGGCGAAATGTTGGATGAGTTTGTTGAGGGACTTGATGTGCTAATCAAACACTGAAAGTTTATTACATGTAATGATGAAGAAGCCATACTCCTTAGAGCCATCAATGGTTGTCTGTCAGACTCTTTCATAAAATGCATGTTTAGAGAGACACTCATTTTAGAAAAAATGCTAATGGTTGCAAGAGGTAATGAAAGACCAGACTGACAAGTTGCTGGTATGGAAGCGGGAAGAGCAAAAAATGAATCAGCGATGGTCATGAAAAGCAAGCACATGCACCAATACCAAGCACATTCATGCAAGACTTTGTCGTCAAAGAAGGAAAAGTTGTGTTTCTGATGTGTGTTTTCGTATCCCCATGAAGGTAAATGTCCAGCCATAGAATAGGTGTGTAAAGGCCTCCGAAAAAGAAAAACACCTTCATAAAGGTTTGCAAAGTGAAAGAAATATGTCACTGTGAGAAGAGAAAATGTACTTTAGAAAATCCCAGAAGCATTCTTGCCAAAGCCCACAGGGCCAGAAAGCAACACCAGTTATGACAAGTAGAAACCAGAGCTCGTCGATCATTATCACTCTCGTCCTGCAAATGCTCTTCAAAATCCTTAGCTGCGTGCAAGGAACTACACAAGACAAATATAGATCATCAAGCAAAACAAACAAGTTCATTTGGGCACTGCCCCAAAAGTTCAACAGTTGTTCCATAACCTTCATTACAGACAGTGGTGCACCGATTAGCATCATGCCAGTCAAGAAGTTTAATAACCTGTCTCCTGCGCTATGATTCAACCCGTCAAACACAAAGGTATACATGTGGGCTGCCGCTAAACTGTTATAAAGTTATGGGTCATTCACAGCGACAATGCAATACAAAACAGTGTCTGTGCAAGCGCTGATTCACGTTTGTCAAGGAACTTCATCCAGTGCATGCCTAGTCAGTTTTGCCACTGCTGCTGACATGGCACTGATATCTCTCAAATACAACCTACACCCTCAGCCTGAAATTGTGGGTCAGCTTCCGTTGTTGTTTCATTGGCCTAAGAAGACTCAAAACAATGGGAGTGCAACTTTACACTAACAAGGACTTCCGCCTGTTGCCCAGCAGCACCGCAGAATTGCCTTTCATTTCGAAGAAGCTGTTGAAAAAGAACTGAAAACATTGTTGAAGCAGAACATCATTGAGCATTCCACCATTCCTACGCCATGAGTTTCACCCATACTGATGGTGCCAAGAAAGGACAGTGGAGGTGCAGTGTGCATCTGTATTGTGGCAGGCAACAAAGCAATCAAGAGAGAAAGACATCCTGGTCCACAAATAATAGACATGATCATGCAACTAAACGGTGCTAAATTCTTCTCTCGTCTTGACATGAACAAGGGATACCACCAACTTGAGCTGAAAGAGGACTGCAGAAACATCACTGCTATTTGACTCATGTTGGTTTGTTCAGATATAAAAGGTTGAGTTTTGGAGTGTTGTCAGCTGCAGAAATATTTCAGGATATCACATGATGAAAAACTCAACCTGTCAAGCATGCTTTTAACTACAGTGATGACATGTTGGTGTTTGGAGCAACATGAGAGGAGCATGACAAAACTCTAACACAAGTGTGCCAATTGCTTGCTGATGCAAGTCTCACTCTGAAAGCAGCAAAGTGTGAGTTTCCCAATAACAAGCTTAAATTCATTAGGCACATATTCTCTGATGGGGGAATGACTCCTAACCCATATAAAGTGCAAGCACTGTCAGCTACTTGCCCCCCATGCATGCTGCTACCCTTCTTGGGCAAGGTGCACTTGTGACTTCGCTACAGTGATTGCCCCATTAAGGGAGCTTCCAAAACAAAATGTCCCTTTTCAGGGGTCAGCTGAATGTGATCACAGTTCCAAAAGAATTAATCATGCGATTGAAAATGCAATGGAGATGGCCTATTTTTTCCTCAAGTTACATATTGAGAGCACTATGAATGTGAACCTGGTGAGGCTGAGGCAATCCTTGCTCAATATAATGGACATCCTTATGCTCAGAGACTCATTGTGGCCTATGACAGTCGAAGCATCTCTGACGCAGAACGTGCCTATTGTCAGCCATGGAAGAAGAGTCTGACTGTAGTGTGGGCCTGTGAACATTTGCATATGTTTCTATATGGAAAATATTTCACCATCATTCCGGACCACCAAGCACTGCTCACCATCTTTGGGAACCTGAAAGCCAAGATGCCCCCTCGCATTCAGAGGTGGTGGTTGCAACTGCAAGAAATGACTATGTGATTGTACAGAAGTTGGGTAAAGATGAGAACCCTGCTGATTACTTTTCACAAATACCTCTACACAGACACATTTCGACATCCAAAACAGTTGAAGAGCACATTCATTTCATTGTGAGGTCCAGCATGCCAGCAGCCTCATCGATTGAACTGATTATTGCTGCTACTAATGCTGATAAGAACATACTCACTCTTAAAGGCATCATTTCAACTCATTTGTGGAAGATGAGTATTCGACCTCTGGCTGATGATACTGAATTTCAGAAATTCAAAAATGTACATGATTAACTGTCTGTGATTAACAAAGGCATTGTGTTGAGAGGCTTGAGAATAGTCATATCTGAGACAGCAAGTCATTGAACTAGATGATGAAGAACATTGTGCATTGCATCCAACAAAAGAGTTCTGAGAGCCTGAGTGTGGTTCCGGCATTTAGATGAGCGAGTTGAGAAGGAACTAAAAGAGTCACATCTTTGCAACTGCCTTTCCCCAAAAGTAACGCACCACCCACTGGCAATGTCTAACCTTCCCACATTGGTGTTGGAAAGAGCTACAGTTGACTTCTTTGGGCCCTTTGGTAGGTACTGATGAGCATTCACATTTTCCTTTAGTGGAGGAATTGTCATCAACCACCCATGACAAGGTCATCAAAGGGCTTGCTGAAATCTTTGCAGCGTAGGGTATTCCCGCCTTTCTCAAATCTGAGAACGGCCTGCCATTCAATAGCTGAGAATTCAAAGAGTTTGTAGTCAGACTAAATGCCAAGCATCAAAAGAGTGCATCTCTGTGGCTGCAAGCTAATGGTGTTGTTGAACGATTTATGGGTACCCTCAAGAGGATAATTCAATGAGCATTGATGGAGGGAATTGAGCTGAATCAAGCCATGCATCAAGCCCTCCATGTTTATTGCTCAACTCCTCACTCCACAGTGGGTGAGAGCCCTGTCATCTTGCTATTTAGGAGAGCCATCAAAACCAAATTGCCACAGTGAACCAATCCTTAACTGCTGATATGGTTTGCATTTCTGGACACTTCTCGAAAATGCAAGATGAAAACATTTGCAGATCTGCATCAATGAGCTCAGGAAACAGTCTTCAATGAAGGTGACTGGGTCCTGGTCAAGCAGAAACAAAGTGGAAAACTGGTTTGGCATTGGGCTTGAGGTATTTTTTCTGCTTCTAGTGATTTTCATTTGACCTTAGACTAGCAGGTGAAAATTAGCAAAAAGTCAGTTTTGCAAACTAAAACATGAAGAAGAACTCACTAAATTCTATCCTGTAGTCAGCAATTGACAGCTCAAGTGGCAGCAGGTATGGCAACAGCCTCAAAGGCCATCTCGACCAAAGCCTAGCCAACCTGCATCTTGGAAACCTCAGGGCCTTACCGTTGGCTTACAGAAAAATAGTCAATTTAGCAATGGCTAAAATCCCACTACTTGAAGACAAAGTTGAGCTCGCAAAAAGAAGCCATGCGTGGATGTTCATAAACGGGTACTTGAAACTAAAACAAGTGGCGTTCCTATCTCACACTTACCCATTCCACCTGAAACTCAAATTGCTGCGGTGTTGCCTGGGCTGCCCTCCAACTCTTGCGTCTAAACCTAGTTGGCTGTATACTGGCACGTATGCAGCCCTTACAAAGAAGTTATTTTGCACGTGAGTTGCATCGCCCAGAAAATTCCAGAGGAGTGGAAGCATCTCCTCTAGCCTCTACAAAAGGATAAAGGGCATGTAGGCCGGTCATCATCTCCTGTCTACCGTCCGACAACCTTATCATGAACTGTCGCTCATTGAAAGTTTTAAACATATTTGAACAAAAATATCCTATTAATTAGCAACTGAGTGTTTAATGTGTAGCTGATGCTCATGTTAATTATTCTCTCTTTGTGGACCAGTTAGAATTCTGGGTCAGGTTGTTAGCCATAGTGGAATTATCATCAACATAACCTAGAGGCTATCCTGACCCATCAGGAAACTCTCTACTTCACTCAGAGTGCACACAAGAACATTTAGGCCTGCTAACTTGCACTTTAATCTTCTTTTAACATATCGATCATGGTGGACCAGTAAGAACATCGAGTGAGGTCACTAGCCAGAGCAGAAACAACAACCTTAAAAATAAGGAGCGATCTTAGCTCCTCATGGTTCTTGACAAACTTTAAACAGCGCACAGTGCACTTTGAAGTTATTAACTGACGTCTGATTTGCACTTCATGTCTCTTTTACTCGTTTATCAAACGTTTTTAGCTTTTTTAATCACTGATTTCTCTTTTGTACGATTTTAATTAATTGAAACAAATAAAGTAGGAGAAAGAAAGAAAGCAAGAAGTCAGTCTTGCACAGGGAATGCTCTCTGACACTCATAGCCAGAGCGTAGGGCAATAAAACAATATTTAACTCAGAGTATGGACCATCTGCTAATCGCTTCTAAGTGCACATGCTTTGTTACTCAGCAAATAGTAAAAGTGGTGAATCCTAGCTGATATACCTGTTTAGTATTGCCAAAATTACATGGTGAAAAAGGTGCTCATGGTTTAAGTGTTAGATGGCATATGTTTGCTAGTGTGTGACTCCCACATTATTGACTCTAAAACATGGCATCTTTGAGCATTGAATCCTGTACCGCTGGAAGCAGAAGGTGCACCAAGCACATGTCAAAGTAAAGTGGTTTTGAGTTGTTTAATATCTACTTTCTCCACTAAATAAGCCATCCATAGGTAGAGCTTTAGAGCCCACAAGGCCTGCATCTACATGTCAGCAATTACCAACACGTTGGGGTCCTCACATATCAAGACAACTTGTATATAGAGGTTGGTGGGTTCCAGTATGGGCAATACACCAGAGGAATTGGAGACTAAGGCAACAAGGACATAGTTGAAGATTACAGAATCATGGTCAGCCTTGTTCCCAATAAAAGCCGGTTCAGCTGACTTATAGAGTTACTGAATTTTAACACAGTGAATTTTAACACAGTATTACCCAGTACAAGATGGTACCCTTCTCTATCTGTCATGACATCAATTTTTCCTCAAGTGCATTCTAGAAGAAACACTATAAAATGCACCAAAATGCAAATACTCATTGTCAGGCAAACTTGTGTTTTGTTGGCATCTCTGATTCTCACATTAGTTCACATCTAACCTCCCTCGCTGCACCTTTGCTGATTTCTTGGGTCCTGTTTCTGTCTCCCTCAGTTGTACACATGCTCTGTTGAAAGTCTACCCTCAGAGTCTGTGCAGGGTTTTAGACAATCTCTCTGACCCAATCTCCATGAATCCTCTAGGACCAGCAATCCTCAGGTTGTGGTGCAGGTAAGGGTCTTATCAACATTTGTTGAGTGAAATATTTAAACTACTGTATATACATTGAGTATAAACAAATCATCCATTTTAATAATGTCATGGTGTGCAGATGCGGGTGCATATCCAGTTCCCCTATTAAACCTTGTTTTGTTTTCCTGGGCCTCTGAGACTATTAGGCAAGAACATTGTATTCTTGCTAGTACTCCTGAGGCATTGCACCAAGGGGAGCTAGGGTTTTTGGGGATGACAGTCCTTATTAATTATGTGGGCCTGACAACATAATGTGTAGAACTGAGACATGTCAAATATGGAATTGTATGACTCTGCAGTAATGAGACTGAAAACTTATTTTTACAGTATAAAGCTAAGCCAGACCTCCCAGTCTTTTTAACCCTTTAGCTGCTAAGAATTACCCCCACCCTACCCCACCCCAGTCCCGGCCCACTCAGTTGGGAGCCTTTGTTTAATGTTTGGAGCAATTTGCATAGAAGACTTCAAATTGTTTTTCCACAGATGTTATCCAGGCCACATCTGTGTCCTTTTTTCTCCACACGTTGTTAAAATGCAATTAAAGAAAAATTTGTGTTAAGGAAACCTATGTATTTTTTAAATTTGCCCACATTACTCAGTCTAGAAACAGTGTCATTGTCATTTTTTGAAACTTTATTTCGGCTCTTCGGCCATAAAAGACCATAAAAGAAATACAATGCATAAGACTGTGACAGTGAGACATTGCACTTCAATAAAAATAACTCTTAGATAAAATGTATTCAAAATCCTAAAATAATTTTCAAATATTTATAGTTTTAAAATGAAAGCAATAATTTAACACAAGAAATTCTTAGCAATTCATAATTGCAATCCCTACCTTCATTACAATATACACCCTAGCCCCAGATCAATCCTATAAAAACTCTACTATTTAATAACAGGGAACAACTCTTAATAGAGTGATAGTGCTTCCCTTTAGAGCCGAGTGTTGAGGATACACTGAGGAAAACTTCACCCTTCTAGCTCCAATATATAACATCTTCAGCAAATAATAAGAATGTGATTTAGTCTAGGTTCTTCTTTCCTTCTCTACTTACAATATCACATTCAAGAATAAATATTAAGATATTTAAAAATATTTTCATAACCCGACCTACCAATTCATGCGATGCTACATCACATCATCTTCTAAAACCCCTTGTATTTCCTTTAGAAATCGGCCTAAGGCGCAAGTCACATTTAAAAATCTCATATCTCCCAAAAAGTTAAGAGCTTGGACCTGATTAATAATAATTCATTAAAATTGGCTTTAGAAACTTCTTGCGTGCATCTAAAAACAATAGGAAGTCCAATAAAATATGTTGGGCACTACATTTTTGTTTTAAGCCACATGTACATAAGCCCAATTCATCTCTAATTACCATTTTTATTTTTTGATCCACATAGCGAGGGTTTAGCCCAACCCTAAATTTTAACAGTGCATCTGTTAACTTTGGGTTACGTAGAGACTCTATACAGGGGACATTTTCCTCATTTCTCCAACTATGCAACATAAACTGGGTGGATCTTTTCCCCTCCAGATACCTTAGATATGTTTCTATAGCCTTATCATTAACCACAGCATGCAATTCCTGTTTTGGAATCTGTTCTCTTTGCCACTGTGTAGGCGCTAAGCCTAGAGAGGCACAGATCTTTTCTAGCCGTCCTCTCACTTGGGCTGCCTGGTTCAGCTCAGTTGCATGTATTTAACTTTTACATAATCTTGCGATTTTGGGAATCTCCACCTCAGACAGACTCAGCCAACATTTCAAACCTGCTTGCATTCCATGATAGCTCTACCCCGTCATTTGGTATTCCACCTGTATTGCCTGAATCATACTTGTGGGGGGGAGAAGGGGGGGACAAGAGCAATCATTTTACATATCTGCTTTCTTCTGCATTCCAATTCACCTTCCCAGCAAGGGAT
Source organism: Pleurodeles waltl (assembly GCF_031143425.1). NCBI lineage: Eukaryota > Metazoa > Chordata > Amphibia > Caudata > Salamandridae > Pleurodeles > Pleurodeles waltl. The sequence continues at coordinate 5,412,995 of NC_090439.1, forward strand.
AGAATTTCCACACCATATTGAAATTGAGGGCACACCATAGCATTAAAGGCAGAAAGTACTGAGGAAAGGGACGGACCTACATACTTTCAACTAAATTGTTTTAAACCCCCAACCACTGTTACTGCAGTGGTTTTTAATGTCTCAATATGCTCTTCCCATATTAGATTAGAATTAGTGGTTATCTCTGAGTTTTTTATTCAATACTATCAAGTGATTCAGAGGGCAATTTCCAAAATGAATTCTTTCTAGAGGCCAGGAATGGAGAGAGATGTAATTGATAAGATCAAACATAAGATCCACACTTATCCTGATAAGAATGTATGCCACTTGTGTTGCTGAGATTATTGTCTGTAACTACAAAGCCCCCATAACACAATATAAAGACGTCAGCATTTTGCTTTGAAAATTAAGCCATTTTGGAGAGGTGTGCTGCTGTGGTATTTGAGGCCTGGCTCTGATGTCACCAAGGGAAACCAGGCAAATCTTGACTTTTATAACAACTAGACACTCAGGGAGACAAGGGTGGTGTGATTAGTGTGAATCTCACTATATTTGCCTACCCACAATGCACTGTAAACTTCAAACTTTGGTTAACATCAGACACTTCTGTGAGTGAAACTTCCAGAATATGCAAATTCCCAGCACCCATTGTTCCCACATGCCTCATGAAAAAACAGTAGCACACTTCTGTGGCTGAGCTTCCCGCCAAATCACAATAGGCTCCAAAACACAATGTGGGGTCACGTTTCTGCCATTAAATGGACCCATTTTTCCTATGTAGCTGTTGTATTTAGGCCCAGGCTCAACCCCCACCTAAGGAAACCTAGTAAACCCAGAAATGTCTGAAAACTAGCCAACCAGGGACATCAAGAGTGGTGTGACTTGCTTGGATTCCACAATATTTTCTTACCCAGAATGCCTGGAAACATCATCCATTGCCTAAAATCAAGTTTTCTCTCAATTGTGTACATTCCCATACATATCCTAATAAAAAGAGTACACCACTTGGGGGGGGTGTCTCTACTGCCTGCACCAGGTATGGATAATAACGGGGACAATATAAAGTCAACATGGTCTTCGCGTGATCCAGGGGTATGTCTATTCTTGACTCAGTGAGAAGGCCAACCACAGAAGTGGGGAGCCGTTTTTAATGGTAGGAATTTTGTGGATCTCCACAAGTTCTGGAACTTTCCAGCACCGCTATGTGCCTGTACTGAGAGTTGTTCCATACTGGCACATTTAAAACACTTATTTTAAGATTATTCACAAGTGTTTCAGTTGTTTTCCCATCCGAAAAGTATGTTTTGTTTTTATTTGGAAGACCACGTTCTGCAACCCAATGCATGCAAAATACTTTCGAGAAAAAATCACATACCGCAATTCTCTTCCCTGAACTTTAAGTATGCTCTCAGGAGCATGATTATCGAATATTGGAGTACAACTCCAAATCTAAGGTTTTCTCATCGAGCATGTCCACCAAATAAAGGATGTGCAATTATTTGAGCTCGTCAGTATATGAGTTAGGATAAAAACAAGACGCCGTGCATAAAACGCAAATAAAAGACTTTTCAAGCTCTCACAGTCACAATTTCTGTGGTTGAACCTGATACATTAATTAACGCAGGAAAAAAGCCCAGAAGCAGCCGAGATCACGTGCCCAAGCTCAGTGTGGTTTGAGGACATCTGCATTATGTGTGAGCTGTCCTTGAACTCCTTGAACTGACTTGCTTTTGAAACTTGTCTGTACTTGCACATTCTTGCTGCTGACACGTGGTTGCAGAGTATCATAGGCGCTTTATGCAGTCTAGGCTGGTTGGCGTTCCAGTGTTAAGGAGTGTGGATTTTTCACAATTGTTTCACATGGTCACAATTGTTTCACATGAATAATTTCCAGTCAAATACACGTTTCTGATTCCTTTTCTTTGGTGAGTTTTTGAAAAACAGAATTATGCAGCGGCGTCTTGAATTACTGTCCTCCGGGGGCTCCAGCACATAACTCTTTTTAAATGCTATTAATAGTGATGTTGTCTGTGACCCTTAATGGGGTTAAGGGTCACACACTTCTTGTCAACACCCACACTGTCCTTCGGCAAACGCGTTGTCTCAAGTACCCAAAAGTAAATACCAATCGAAAGAAATTAAAGTACCTCTGGAACCACTCAGTGCATATATAACCATACCCTACTCCACATCCATAACGAGCCATGGGCAAGAAAGTAAAGGCCCAAACAAATGGGAAACCCATGGAACAAAAAGCTGTTGCTGCATGATTGCGCCACAGGTTCAGAGACTACAGTTAAATTCTGTGGGAAGAGTGGTACTTCACAGGCCAGTGAAACGCCAACATGTACAAGCGAAACAAAGATAGCTGCAAGACACTTCTGTTCTAACCCTTGAAAATCAGCATCTCCGATATACTGGGATTTTTGACTTTGGCTTTCTCCTTGCCCTTTTTTATGCAGCCTAAGACTGATTGGCCGTTGAACATTCTACACAAGGTCTCTCTTGAACGTGAGTTATTACACGTAGATTTACTGAACTTTTGTCCTGCAGCATGATGGAGAAAGACTTGTGTTCTTACTTTCAGGCTTAGGATCCAAACGATGCATTGTCTGAAGGAGGGCAAAAAAGACATCAGAGAGTGAACACATGAACACAAGCTGAAAATAGAAAATAAGTCATAAAACAAACGTAAAATCGACTATGTATGCTATGCTACTGCGCAATTTTAGTGTCTTGTGTACTTGCACGTTATATACAAATGTGGGTTAATAATATTAATCTGTGTGCATTTTATTAATTCATTATTAAGAGGTGGCTATATTTATTTTTAGTAAAGGGCACACATATACTTAAAATGTAATCATTATATTCACTTATGCCAACTGTACTTGCTTGGAATCCACTTTGAAGCAAGTTAGCTTAACATGCAACCATGTAACATCAATTTAATTTTATTAAATGCCTTGCCAATGTCTTGTTTTTTCACTCCTCTGCAGGTGTCTCATCACGTGCTTCGTTAGCTAGAATAGGCTCATTGTTTATTGTATTAGATTGGTAGGCAACTGACTGGACCAGTGTTAAAGCAGCCGCACCGGTCGGCGTCAGCATCGAACAGGTTTAGAATACAGTTACGGGCTATCATTTTACAGTGATGGTCCCGCACTCTGTAAAAATATGCTTACCCATAGTAAGACACAACTGGCCAACAGCAGACTAACCCGATATGAGCACATTATTCTTGATGCTGAAAACATTACATGGAAAAGGTGTAGCAGCCCCAATCCTGCCACATTGTTACCCCTGCCTGAATCTGAAGCTGGGGTGGGGCACATGGGTTGGGGGGCTGTGATTGAGCATGACTTTTTTGATGTCACAGAATTGTGCACCAATCTAAGACTCAATTTTAAAGTTGAACCCCTTGCAGAGCCGGATTATGTATTGCTGTGGAAGGCTCATGCTCTAGCAATGACAAAGGACATTTGAGAGCTGTTTATGCTGTCTGTACCTTTCAAGGTGTAGTGTAAACCTCCTGGCTCCATGGTGTAACTTTTGCCCAAGTGGCTGAATTGGTCGCTCATACTAAACCTTGCTGTGTCTTGTCTCAGACCAATTGAAAGTCACCATTTTCATTGATAGTCAATATGGCTTTGCTGTTGACCATGATTTTTGGCAGTTGTGGTCACAAATGGGATTTATGATATCATCCGGGTCTCAAATTAGGAAAGGGGAATGCGTCATGAAACTTCTTGCGGCATTGGAGATGCCATGAGAAATTTTGTACTTAAATGCACAGCTCACAGGAGGGGAAACAATTATGTGACAACTGATATACCCATGACGTCACCCAATACTGTGCTTGTGGATCCTGTGCATTTAACTGGGAATAGTCAAAGGAACCTGAAAGTGAGACAAATTTCAATATAGCACAGCTGGCCTAGAGCAGTATGTGTGAAAAATGAGGATGAGATTTGGGTTTCAGCAGATGGAAGACTTGTGTTGCGAGTTTGTTGTCTCGGTTGGCTAGGCACTTTCATTGTCCAGCACACATAGGGAGGAAATGCTATGTTGAGGTTGTTTAGACAGAACTGGTGTAGCCCTGATTCTGGTTAATGATTCTGGTTAATGGCTGAGCATCTATTTCACAGATATGTTGTTTGCCAACAGATAACTGTAGGGAGAAGAACTCCAGTCACCTTGAGTCATATAGAGCGATCAGGAAGCACCTTGAACAGAATGCAGTTGGATCTTATCCAAATGCCTATGTGTACCAGGCTGATATAGTGTGTATTTTCTCCCATTGAGGGGAAGCTCACCTGACTACAAGGAACTTCAGTCTCACTGTGGCTAAAACGCTTTTGCATGAACTGATAATAAGGTTTGGATTCAGTTTTCTTTTTTTAAATCAGACGAGGAACTCATTTCAATAACCAAGTCCTGAAAATGCTGTGTTTGGCCTTGCAGGTGAAACTGCACTGTAGTTACCGACCTAAGGCTTCTGGCATTATTGAATAGATAAATGGGATGTTGAAGTTCTGTCTGGTGAAAGTGTCTGGTGAAAGTGTGTGTGTCTACTTCTGTGAAGTGGCCCGTTGCCTTGTCCTTGATGTTGATGGGTCTCCAAATTATCCCTGATCAAAAAACAGGACAGTCACCCCACGAGATCCTAACGCAAGGGCCATGAGATTGCCTGCTGTGCCTACAAAAGCACTTGTGAATATCACAGACAATATGATTTTGACTGTTGCAAGGGACTAGCTGATGTGGTGTATTCTGTCTCTTATGAGGTTGAAGCTGCTGCTGTCCTACCCGCATCCTGGAGTAGTGCCATGATCTCAACCAGGGGAATGGGTTCTCATAAAAAAAGCATGCTTGAAGGTTATGCCTGTAGCCCCATTAGAAAGGCCCTTACCAAGTCATCCTGGTCACCAACACGGTGGTCTAGTGAAGTGGACTGCCTAGCGGGGTGCATTCCTCCCATGCTCAGTGAGGGGGAGGTTCAAACTAAGAGGCATTGATTCCAAGCACTGATCTGCAATCTCAATCTTGTGATCACAATGAAGGAGCTAGGGGAATGAAGTGAGCGTCCAAGAACCTCAGAGTCTGCCTGTGGTCTAAGTTCCAGAAGTAACTCAAAGTCTAACTGATGCAAGCCTAGAGCCTGTGAGCAGTGAACCGAGAGTAATCATGTGAACCAGTCTCAAGTTCAGGTGATTGATGATGCTGATCCTGGTGAAGGACAGAGTAATGTGATCAGGAGTGACTAAGGGAAAGAGGAGTGGCCAAGAGGCTTAGGGAGACTGAGACCGAGACTATCTGTTGAATGCATTCAACAACTGTCACCAAGGAGACAGTCGGGTAGGCTCAGTGACAGTGAGGATGAACAGACAGTACTCAGGCAATTTGAAATAGCGAGAGTGCACTGTCAATGGTACTCTGCACCTGAGTGGACTTACTACACCTGCAGTGAACTTGATCCAATCACCTATGTTTTGGATGCTAAAGGAACTATGTCAACTGAGCCTCTGTGATTTATGCCCAATCAAGTATTTGATTTCCTGAATTGATCACAATATTCACAACAAATCTGTTTATGAACTTAAATTCATTGAACTTTGATGAACTTCACATTTATTGATTTATGAACATTCCCTAGGGTAAAGGCTCTGGTAGAAGAGTAGGGTTGCCATTGTAGAAGAAGGTGAAGCAGGGCTAGGGATGACTCACAAAGACTTCTGTACACAAAGGGAATCTCATTATGTAATACAAAAAAAGTTTTGCCATTTGCACATGTGGAAACAGTGCAGAACTTATAAGTATGCTTGCTGCTATTCTACAGTAAAGGTTCTGACTGTAGAGAATTGTTGGGTATTCTTACCAAAGACCAGCATAGGTTAGTTATAGCTGGAGTGTTAATCGTTGCTATCATCGTCATGGCACCTTTATTCATAGGGTCAGGTCCCCTGCTGACATAAGTCCCATTAGATCCATCCCTAGACCTATTAGACATGCATACCCAAAAGAAGATGAACGTAGTTTTTACATAAGGTTTTTACAGCAGGATGCTTCAGAGTGAGACTTTTCCACTAATGCATTTTCTACATTGCTATAGGAGTAAACACATACAGTGGAGGTTAATGACTGTTACGTATGCGCTCACTTGCCTGCTTCAGTAGCTAAAGGAGTTATCTATCACCACATTCCCCTTTCTTATGGCATCAATTGTAGTATTCTGCTTAGTACGCTCTGAATATTATTTTTCAAATTATGACCTGATACTTTCTGAAGCTCCCCTTGTAGGAACATGGATCCTCATTCTGAGGCAGATGAGATGGATACTGTTTGGTATTTCTTTTGATCCCCTTATGAAATGGACACTGATCACACCTACTGATTAACATTGAAAAACACTATAAGTCCTACAGAGAAGCAGTTTATCCATGATCTAGATGCGAGGAGGGCTAGAATGTACCACTAGTCAATGTGAGGAGAGGATGTTTTGAAGAACGTGTGGAAAAAGGAGTAAGATGAGTTAAGGAGAAGGGAATATATCCTAAATTGAAACTGGATTAGCAACATAAAGGGAAGTTGTGTATAAATAAGATGGAAAGTGTGGACAGGGATAAGCAGCTGGGACAGAGAGTGTGTTAGCATATTATTTGAAATTTTAGATGGCTCTGTTCAAATTCTCACAGGAGAAGATCAACTGATTCCTGGAGTTTATTTTGTACGTGGACGATAAGCTTATTTTAAGTTACCAGACAACTTGGGGGTACTTGTTATCTTGCCTTAGTGTTCCAAACACTATATAACGTAGACAATTTAGATATATGTCTGAAAAGGGTTATTTTATAGACATAAACCTAGTGGTACTAGTGCTTCACAAATAGTAGGAGACATTTTTTGAGCTTTGATTACTTCAGTAGGCATTGTTTAAATTATTTCAAGATTAGAAAGCTTTCCACAGTAGTGGACAAACTTGTCATTAGTACAGCCGGGGGACTGCTGGCTGTAGATACAGAGGTCGGAGCTATCAGGTCTTGCAGAATCACTTTGCATTAGACATATTGCTAGCGAAAGAAGACGGAGTCTGTAAGATGATGAAGGTTCAACAGTGCTGCAACTTTATCCTAGATAACAGCAAGTGTGTGAAGAATACAGTGAGATTAACATCTGAATTGGAGGAATAGGAAGCAACTGGTGCTTGGGAAGCAGTAGGAAATGGATTTGCGGCCACAGTTGTTGGCTTGGTAATATTGGTAGTGGATTTATAGGTGCTATATTGAGGGCTATTGTGTTTATTGGTATTTGCTTACTTAGTTTATTTGCTATTTACCAAGGATTTAAATACATGAGATAAAAAATGGTGTTTGAACCAAAACAAATCAAAAGAAGACAGGATGAAGTTGAGTTAGAAGAGAAGCAGTGTAGGGTATATGATGAGATGAAGGAATTGGAAAAGTCGAAGCATAAGATGTAAAAGACAACAAGACTTTGAGGAGGTCTCAAAAGATTTGATTTGTGTGATGCCTATTCTAGCTATCAGAAAGGGGATTGGCTCGGTGCAATTTTAGTTCCCTACGTACTTGCACGTTATATATACATGCTACACTATACAACAGTCAGATTAATCTGGGTGCATTGTATTAATAAATCATTAATAGATGACTACATTTTTTTGCAGTAAAAGCCACACATATACTTGAAATGTAATCATTATATTTACGTATGCTTAACATGTAACATCAATTTCATTGTATTGAATGCATTGCCACTGTCATGTTTTTTTCTATCCTCCCAGGTGTCTTATCATGTAGCTAGAATAGGCTTAATCGTATGATATTGGTAGGCAACTGAACCTTAATCAGAAATTGGCATCGGATAGAAAGATTGAGACAGTGGGAGAGATCCTCCTGTACCAGGCATTTTTCCTGAGTTCCAAAGTACTAGGGCACGGATTTACTAACCTTTCACACAACACAACACAACAAGACAACTTGCAGAGCTTTGTTGTGTGACATGAAGAGAACAGAAATGCACCATATCTACTAAGACACACTTGATACAATTCTGAGCTGTCATAGTGCTGGTGCACTTCAAGCATCTTAGTGTCAATGCAGGCACCCTTGTGCTATGGTGCACAAGTCCAGGAAATAAAGATTTTTCTTCTCAATATGCCTCTTTAAGTTAGGTGTTCCATTTTCAAGCAAAGGCAGGTTTACTGCCTTTAGTGAGTTTGAACTTGCGTTAAAATACATGGGTGGATGCAGGGGAAGGCCCAATGTTCCACCCATGTAGCATCTATCAGAAGCAAAGCAACGCAAAGCAGAGCAAAACGCAGCATTGTGTTACTTTGTTTTTTTCAACAAAGCCATGCAAAGCGACACCTGTCTCCCTGTGCATGGTTTTGTAAATTTCAAGTAGCATTTTGCATTGCAGCTTTAAATATCATAAATATCAATATCATAAACACAAGATTAAATACATAAGAATACAGTGCAGAAATAAATGTCAAATACAAAAAGTCTAAAATTGTCATGTAAATGTCTCTTGCTAATCCTAAAAGCCCCTGTTAAGAAACTTGCTATGCTAAAATAGACAAGAGGGCTAGGCAACATTTGTAAATAGACCAAGGCTGATCTAACCCGCTCAAAAGATGAAATGCAGGATGTCTTGCAGGGAAGCATTGTCACACGAGCAAGGACCTCCGTCCTCCACCTTATGTCCCCCTTGCGGAACCACCAAAGATCAATGCAACAGGTTCAGCCTAAATCTAGTCAGTAGATAACGGTGATGAGCTGACGCAACTATGGCAATATAAGGCTCCATGGATGGACAAATTTTTTACTTGACATATGACCGTACCATGGGTTTAGAGAGTTCCAACACCTCTCTTTCTGAGCTCCTGGTAGAGAGAAAATGCTCCTTAACTCAAGTCAAATCCCTCTTAGTGATGGAATGCGGGTGACAAGCTTATACATTAAATCCTTGATGAATCTAAGCCATGGGATGTGTAGTGCTCTTTCTAACATCGGACAGTCCTCAATTACTGCTCAGTTTAGGGCTAAAGCGGTATTACACCAAACCATGATCCATCTGAGCAAAGGAGCGAGGGCCAATAAAGCCCCTATGTAATCGAGCCCAAAGTCTTCATATTTTATATAGGAGGGTACAGATTGTGGGACAACCAACAGTTTTCTAAGGAATTAGGGCCTGATTATGACTTCAGCGGAGGGGATTTCTCTGTCCCAAATGTGACGAATATCCTGCCAGTCGAATTAAGAGTCCATTATATCCTATGGAACTCGTAATACAGCGGGCGGGATATCCGTCACATTTGGGACGGAGTAATCCCCTCCGCCGAAGTCGTAATCAGTCCCTTAATCCTCAACAATCTGTAAAACCCTTGTGTCCATGTACGCCCAAATATCACTCCCATAACTGGCAATTGGGATACATTTAGCCTGGTAAACCTTTAATAGGGCCTGCACCGGCTTGGCCCCCAACCTTCCAGCAAAGTCAAGGGTCGCAGCTGCTGCTCTGGAAAAAACATTCCATTTCAGCTTTCTTTGAGAAACCCATGAACCTCACTCATCAAAAACGAGTGTAGATATGAAAAGGTGGGAACCGTGGACAATTCAATGCCACCTACATAACATTTATTCTGGGTTTTCCTAGAGCCCACAATCATGGTGTGAGATATTGAAAAATTTGTACTCAGCTCTAAAGTATTCATAAAGTTCACAAAGGAGTTAACCAACGGTTGCAGACCCACTGCAGTCTGAGAAATGAGGACTGCATCCTTTGCATTTAAAAGTGCAAGCAGTAACTGTGAAACTGCCCTCTATTTATCCTTACAGACTTCACACAACACTGGGCCCAGCTAGTTTACGTACAGAGTGAATAAGAGTAGGGCCAGAATGCAGCCTTGTCTGACCCCCCTCAGCAGACTAACATGCCCCGATAAGCTCCCCGCCTGGTTGTACCTTATGAAGGCTACAAGATCAGTGTGTAATTTGTTTAAGAAGCGGAAGATATTGGGATCCAAGCCAAGATCCTTCAACATCAACCACAATTTTACCTGATTACTCAAACGAGGAAGTGAGGTCCATAAAAGCCCTAAACAGCAAACCTTTCTCCACTACCATGTATTTACCGATGATCAATTGTAGGTTCAGATGTTAGTTTAGGGTACCGTTACCAGGCCTGAACCCATTTTGAAGACCGGAAACCTTGTTGTTTTGCTTTGACCACTCCATTAGCCTTGTAAGAATAACTCTTTCCAAAACCTTAACAGTTGTATCTAAGAGGGAGATCAGTCCATAGCATTTTAGGTCAGATCTGGAATCCTTCTTAAACATAGGACCAATTAGGGCAGTGGACCAGGTCATTGTGATGCCTTTCTTACACACCGCGTTCCCTACAAGAGTGATGATTTGTGCCCAAACTAATGGCTCAATTTTAAATACATCTGCAGGCACCCGATATGGGCCTGGTGCTTTTTCCTTGGGCATAGATACAACAGCATCATACACCTTCTAATCTGTTAGACAAAGCTAGTAATCAATGCACCGAATCACAATGTCTGCTGGTTTGGCCCACTCTACAGCCTTGTCATAAATGTCCTGAAAATGCGCAACCCAAACATCTGCAATAGGCAGGTCATCACATCATTACAGTGCTCTTAAAAAAGGGCCTATTGATCACCGCCCAAAACCTCTCACTATTCCCCAGAACATTTTCCTGCAGGAGGTCCTCCCAACCTCTCTCTTTGATGTATTTTTTATGAACTGCCAGAGCTTGTTTATAAGCTTTCCTCCTCCTAGCTACCTCAGACCTATCCCTGGAGGAACACCTTAACACCCTTATTAGATCCTGATGGGCCCTGGAGCAAGTACAGTCAAACCATCTAGGCCTCTCATTACACGTTTTAACAGTGGGCCTTCTAAGATATTTGGCAACCTGCCCCAGATTCTGTGGAATGCTGACAAAAACCTTCTCATCTTCACTATCTGTCCTCAAACAAATCTCAAAGTTGTCTCCTCATACATTTTGGAGATTATTCACAAAGCACTCGGGAATGACCCTACTCCATTTGATCCGTCCATTCTGATCTTTGGGGGATAACTCCCTAATCCTAACCCCCACATAAGCCTACCCAGCAGACTCTATATCCCAATCCAGTTGTAACACAAGTGGAGTATGGTCACTGAGATGGCTCCATTGGATGTTAGAATATTATTTAACTTTAATGAATCATGGCGGTGGAAACTAAAACGTGATCAATTACCGACTGGCTTCCTCTCCCATTAAAAGTGGGATTTGGATCTGAGGTCCCTTCATTAGAGATCTATAGCAAAGTGGTGTAAGCGAGGATACTCTCTCGTAACTCTCCCTGTAAGGCATGCTAAACATCTGTAATTTCTAGATGCTCGTAGAATTGATTGTCAACTACAACACAGCCAAATGGGCACAAGTACACATTAAATCACTGAAAACAAGTACCAAATAGGGAGAATTCTGACTTTCCTCATAAAGATCAAGATATCTTTTGAAGGCATAGCAAATGCTCATAAGTATTAGCCCGCACAAAGGAATTATAAAAATTAACAACTCCCAGACATGGGGCTTTCTTAAAATCTAAATGAACCACCAAGAGCCAGCCAACAATGGACACAAAGTTCACAGAACGTTCAGAGAGACTAAAGTAAGTAGGCTCCCTCCTGCTCTGTCGTGAGTTGATGGGATAGCAGCAGAAAAATAAGGAGAACCCATCCAGGAAGAATGGGTTAGTCACATCCCTGGTTTCCTGTAAACCTATAATGTTATCCCATCCCTTATCATCTTTCCTACTACTAATGCCTGTGAAATTCCAACTAACTATGTTCAGCAAGGTTTCCAAAATATGAACGTACTCCCGCACGAGGCCCGCCTGTTCACACTCACTCCTTTCCATATCCTGCCTCAGCCCGGAACAAACTGAGCTAGGCGAAACTTCAGGATAGTGATCAATCTCCCATGCGGTGTACTAATGCACACTCACACATTTCTAAATATCCTGAAGCAAACCCTCACAAGAACCGCTCAGTCTATGCAGTCCAAACCACTCAAATGTTGAAACCTATTGGCCATAATGTTCAGGTTAGGTTTAGCCCTCCCACCCCCAATCCTTCCTTTGTGCTCAGCACCCTGTCTGATGGTGGAGGCCTGATGGGTAGGTAGAAAACCCCAGAGTGAGAACTAATGCTGGAGGCGGACTTGTAATCACTTACTCTGTGATGTACTAGTCTTCTCGTAAAATGCTGACGCCTGAAGTTCAGGACAATACAGTCCTCCTCAAATTTTGTAGCCCTGACACTTACACATCCAACCCTTCTGGCCATAATTAGGTGTGAAAAAACTATCAGGTCATCAGTCATGTGGTTACCACACCAGGACTTTGCCTTCCGCATCACCTAAGAAGTTGATTCTGCCCCTCTATCATTCATCAGAGTGACACCTCCCAAAAACCCCAGTGGGAGCAGTAACCTAGTGGGGCACATGAAGGGCTTTCTTTTTATCAAAGGGTGCACTCTATTGCACTTGCCTGCCTTTCTCAGCCAGGGGAATTACCACTCCTGTATTTTGGGTACTAACAAGTGTTGATCCCTGAAAACCCTCCTCACCTTCTGTATGGGCAACTATGTTATGGTGATTGCCCGGGGGAATATTGGGTCCACCTCTATTATCCCACAAACCACATGGCAGATGCCAGCAGGAGCAGAGGCAATGCAAGGGGGGGGGGGGGGGTGATTCTGCATTACTGGAATCTACAGTGATCTCTGTGCACTTATCTCCTTGGAAAACACTTGAGCACTGGGAATCTAATTATGAGCTGGGCCAGAAAAGTATAACAATTCTTGGTGGCCCATAAGATGGACATGCATGCTATTGGAACTTGCAAAATCAAACTTGGCGTCCAATTTTTTACCCCAGTTTCACACTTCGCAGAACTGTGTAGGCCTAAGTGAAATGAAACTGCACTCTAAGGCAGATTTCACCTCTATATATATATAATCAGAGTCACTGCAATTAGGCGTTAGCAGAGGGCTAAATTATGCAACATGTTTGAGTAAATTATGTGGCAAGAAAAGGCAAATTAGGTGGCATAGTAGTGTTACTTCATTTTTTCAGCATTTTTAAACTTGGTAACTGTCTGGGCATTGGATTCTCTTTGTTAGTACCATTTTAATTACTAAATGTAGCAATTAGCAACAGAAAGGTGACCAGTCCAGCTTTGCAAAGGGCCTTTCTGTGTGCTGCAACACATTGCTGTGTTTTCAGTAACGTCTGAACGGTTTGAGATAGAAATATGTTTTTCCTAGAATATGCAAATTATGCGGCAGATGATAGATTATGTGACAAATGCAGCAAATCTATAATTATGTGAAAATCACAGTGGCCGCACAATTGCATAATTCCAGTGGCCCTATGTATAATACTGTGAAAGTACTTCAGGTTTACCAATAAACCCTACTGACCCATCTATGAATGCCCACTAATTTTGTAAGAACTACCCTAGGTCAGCACATATCCTTGCAGAGACCTTTCTGCAACAGGCTACCTTTGCACAATCACCAGGCTGACGCCCTATGTCAGTCTCACACATGCAGCCCGCGCACACACACACACATGTGTGCACACATGTTTACATGTAACAATACCAGTTCCCTCTTACACCAGCTGCACCACAGGGGCCTTGTCTTAAAAGGCGAACACAGGTGATTAAGACACTCAGTCCAATTACAGTGAAATTGCTGTGAGTGAGACCTGGTAGCGAGACTCACCCACAGTAAAAGTCCAAAGACTGTGTGATCCAAAGAGAAAAAGTACTGGTGGACCAAATGGGCAGAACCCATTTGCGACACATATGTGTTTGAGTTCCAGTTAGATTTGTAGGCCCTGATGCCACAATTTTAAGAATCAAGGTGGTTGTAATCTCACTAGATAAATAACAATTCCCTGGCATAAGTTATTGGATGCAATAAATAGCATGTATTATGAATTTCTGGAGAAAAACATGCAAAATAACTGTGGTTGCGGCATAGAGTGCTGTGCACGATTTTGGTCTGTACATGAGTGCAAGGTGAAGGGATTGCTTGTATAAGTGGAGGGAGTGGGGCAGTGTCTATGAGTGGAAGGTACAAGAGGTATGCTTATGAGTGGAGAGAGCAAGAGAAGTGTCTGTATGAGTACAGCATGAGAAATGTACTTGTATTCATGGTTTTGGTGTATGAGCGAAGGGTGGCCCTGTCTGAATGCAAGGTGAGGTTAGTGCATGTGTGATTGCAGTGGGAGGTGGGTACTCTATGAGTGTACTCTAAGTTATATCTGCTTGAGTGCAGGGTGCGACTCTGTGACTGCAAGATTAGGGGTGTGCCTGTGTGACCAAATGGTGAGGGGTGAGTGTAGCGTAACTGGGTGCGCCTGTACAACTAAAGAGTGAGGGGTATGCCTGTGTGAGTGCAAGCTGAATGGTGTGGTATGAGTGCAGGGTGAATACAATGTCTTTCTGAGTGCAGGGTGAGTGGGGTGTGTACGTGTGTGTGTGTGAGAAAGAGTGAGAAAGAGAGAGAGAGAGAGGATGACTGATAGTGCCTATATGGTTTGAGGGTAAGTAATGCACCTGAGTGCAGTGTTTCTGTGTTCATAAGTGCAGGGTGAGAGAAATGTCTATCAGAGTGCAGGGTACTGAGTTAGTGTCTATATGAGAGCAGGGCAAGGAGAATATGTGAGTGCAGAGTGAGGAGTGTGCCTGTAGGAGAGTGCCTTGAGCATTGTGTCATTGCGAATCTATAGAAAGCACTGTGGCGGTCATACTGACCGCGGCGGTCGCCGCCCGCCAAGCGGTTCCCGCCGAGAGACCGCTCCGCGGTCAAAAGACCGCGGCGGCCATTCTGGCTTTCCCGCGGGGCCGGCGGGCGACCGCCAGAAGACCGCCGGCCGGCCCAGCGGGAAAGCCCCTTCAACAATGAAGCCGGCTCGGAATGGAGCCGGCGGAGTTGCAGGGGTGCGACGGGTGCAGTGGCACACGTCGCGATTTTCACTGTCTGCAAAGCAGACAGTGAAAATCTTTGTGGGGCCCTGTTAGGGGGCCCCTGCACTGCCCATGCCAGTGGCATGGGTGGTGCAGGGGCCCCCAGGGGCCCCACGGCACCCGTTCCCGCCATCCTGGTTCTGGTGGTGGACACCGCCAGAAACAGGCTGGCGGGAAGGCGTCGGAATTCCCATGGTGGTGCTGCATGCAGCGCCGCCATGGCGGATACCCTGGGCCAGCGGGAAACCGGCGGGAAACCGCCGGCTCCCCTTTTCTGACTGCGGCTTTACCGCTGCGGTCAGAATCGCCCAGGAAGCACCGCCAGCCTGTTGGCGGTGCTTCCGCCGCCCTCCGCCATGGCGGTCATGGACCGCCAGGGTCAGAATGACCCCCTGTGTCTGTGCAAGTGAATGGTGAGGAGAATGGCAGTGTGAATGCAGCATGAGAGCTGTCTTTTTTAGTATAACATGAGTCCTGCTTGTGTATGTATGGTGAGCCATGTGTCTACGTGAGTGATGTGTTAGCAGTTTACGCACCAATAGCAGTGGCGATGCGCACATGGACATCTGAGCTATTGACTGGGATTTATAAGTAAAGCACTTTTTAGGTTGAGGCCTTCCAGACAGCGCATCTGTCTGGTTTGCTAAAGACATCCGGTGACAGTCAGAAAGCTGACCCACAAATGTATTCCACCCATTGTGCCTGTGCAAGTGAATGGTGAGGAGTATGGCAGTGTGAGTGCAGGGCGAGAGCTGTGTCTTTTTGAGTATAACATGAGTCATGCTTGTGTATGCATGGAGAGCAGTGTGCCTATGTGTGTGAAGTGTTAGCAGTTTACATACCAATAACAGTGGCAATGCACACGCAGATGTCCAGAGTTATTGATCAGGCTTTATCAGAAAAGTACTTTTTAAGTCATAGCTAACCAGACTGCACAGCTGTCTGGTTAGCCATATACATCTTTGGGACATTCAGAAAGCTGACCTGGGAATGTATTCTGCCCGTTCCTTATCATTGGCTTTGTAATTCACATTTTCTAGCTTTCTATTTACTGCCTTTATTTCCTTTGAGCTGTCCAGCTTGAGTTTGTCCCTCCCGTTGACTAAACCTTGTTTACTGTATTCTTCCACAAACTCGGTTTCCGTAAATAAGTCTTTACATCTTATTCTTATCTTGTCACATTTGATGTACATTTAAAAACAGAGGTTAAATGTCAAGCTCTATCTTCCAACGGAGCTTGGTGTTTACTTTTCTTTCTCTGACTTCAAAGTGAGAGAATTTATGTGACAATCCTGCTTACTATCCATGTAAGAGGAGAGGGTGTAGGATTTAGTTTCTAGCACATAACAAAAAAAATGAACCATGTTGATGTTTCAGAATATATATATCAGAATGAGTACAAATGAAGTAAATTTTTTGTAATAATGAAGCGTGGTGGAAACAAATATTTGTGCAAATGTAATGGTAATTTCAATTGAAAATGTGTAATGGCAGTGTATTATCAGACCATGCATGTTCCATACTATGAACATGCTACTCCACTCCACTCCACTGTATGCCCTTCCAATGTATGCCATGCCACTCCATTCTACGGAACCCCACTATGACATGTCATTACACTCTACGCCCCTCAACTCAGACACTCCATGCCTCTCAACTCTACCTCACTCCAAGCTACTCCACCTACTCCACCATGCTTCAAAACAACACACTACTCTGCTCTATGCCACTGCACTCCCCAGCTCCTACCCTACTCCACTCTACCCCACTCCACTCAGTTCTACCTAAATCTACCCCACTCCATTCCAATATACTCCACTCCAATCTACCCCAATCCACTCAATCTAACCCAATCGATATTACCCCACTCCAGTCTACCCACTCCACCTCAATCTACTGCACTCCAATCAAAGCAACCCTACTCTGCTCCAATCTACTCCTATCTACCTCACTCAACTCCAATCCACTCCAATCTACTCCAATCAAATCTACCCCAATGCACCCCACTCCAACATACCACAATCCAACCCACTCCACTCCATTCTACTCAACTCCACTTCAGTCTACCCAACTCCACTACAATCTCCCATACTCCATCTAGTTTACCCCACTCCAGTGTAGTTTACTCCACTGCACTTCAAACTTAACTGCAATCTATCCAACTTCTCCCCACTCTAATCTACCCCACTCAAATCTACCACAATCTACCCCGCTCCATTCCACCTACCACACTTCAATCTATCCCACTCCACTCCAATCTACCCAACTCTACTCTACCCCACACCCCTCCACTCTACCCAAATGTAGCCCACTCCACTTCACTCCAATCTACCCCACTCCAATCACCACACCCCACTCAAATCTACACCGCTCCACTCAAATCTACCACGCTCCAATCTAGCCCACTCTACCCTATCCACCCCACTCCACCCTACTCCAATCTATACCACCCAATGTACCCTACCCTGATCTACCCTCCACAATCTATCCCACCCAATCTACCCATCTCCAATCTACCCAATCAACTCCACTCCAAACTGTCCCACTCTACCACAATCTACCCCAATCCACCCCCCCACTCTACCCCCACTCTACCCCACCCCACTCCACCCCACACTACTGTACCCCACTACACTCAAATGTACCACACTCCAATCTACCCCATTCCAATCTACCCCACTCCAATCCAATCTACCCCACTCTAATCCACTCAATCCACCCCACTCCTTCCTAATCTACCGCAATACACTCCAATCTACCCCACACCACTCCACTCTACTGGAAACTATCTACCTCCACTCCAATTTATCCATCTCCACTCAAAAGTACCCCACTCCATTCTACCCCACTCCAATCTACCCACTCCAGTCCACCCAAATTACCACATGTTACTCTACCCGATCTACCACACTCCAATCCTCTCTAACCAATCAACCCACTCCAATTCATTCCAGTTTACCACATGCCACCCAAATCTTCCCCACTCCAGTCCAATCTAACAGACTCCATCTAACCCACTCCACCCCAATCTAACCCACTCTATAACCCTTCAATTTACCCTACCAAACTCCACTCCAAACTACCGTACTCTAATCTACCCCATCCCATCTGCCCCAATCCAATCTACCCAAATCTACTCCACTCCAATCTAACTCACCCTAACCCCATCCATCCCTCTCCAGTCTACCCACTCCTTCCCAATCTACCCCACACCAATCTATCCAAGTCTGTTCCAAACTACTCTACTGCAATCGTTTGTATGCCACTCCACTTTACCCCACTCCTTTCTCACTTCAATCTACCCTACTCCACTCCAATCTACCTAACTTCACTTCAGTCTACCCTACTGTAATCCACCCAATCTATCCCACTCTAATCAACACCTACTCCACCCCACTCCACCCTAATCTACTCCTCTCCACTCCAATCTACTCCTCTCCACTATTTACTCCTCTCCACTCCTATCTACTCCACTCTGCTTCAATGTAGCCCACATCACTCCATTCTACCCCAGATCACTGCACTCCACTCTTCACCAATCTACCCCGGTATATCTCACTTTACTCTACCCTGAGCTACCCCAGTCCAATCTACACTACTTTAAGTGTTGCCCGAATGTTGATGGGAAGCCAGAGTGCAATTGTTCTTGTACTAGAGTTGCCAATGTTGCTACAGTTCAGCAATAGTCTGCCAACAATGGGGCATATTAATACTCTGTTTGCACTGAATCATTTTATTTTACTCTAATTCAGTGAAAAACTAACTCCATATTTATACTTTGGCGCTAGACCCTTCTAGTGTCAAATTTATGGAGATAAAGTCATTTTTTGGACGTGGAAACCTACCTTGCCTTAATGAAATGCAAGGTAAGCATTCCCATGTAAAAAATTACTCCATGGCGTTAACGTCATATTTATACTCCCGTGCAAAAATGGTGCACGGGAGGGAGGAGGGATAAAAAAATGGGGCAAAGTTTGCTTTGCCCCATTTTTTAACGCCTGGGTCAGAGCAGGCATTAGGGGACCTATGGGCTTATATCCATGGTGCAACACCATGGAATAATCCTACAGGTGCCCTCCCCAGGCCCCAGGGATACCCACACCAGAGGGACAGCGGAGGATGGGGGACCCCATCCCAGGTAAGTACAGGTAAGTATTTTATTTTATTCTATTTTTTAAAGCGCCATAGGGGGCCCTAAACTGGACCCCCATACATGGCACAGGGTGCAATGGCCATGCCCAGGGGACCCTGGTCTCCTGTGCTGGCCATTGGGTGGTGGGCATGACTCCTGTCTTTTCTAAGGCAGGAGTCATGTGGTATGGATGGTTTTGCCTCAGAAAATGACTCTAGGCAGGTTAGAGTCATTTTTCTTTACTCTAACCTGCCTAATGACATTTTTTGGTGCAAAACCCCCTTCTTCCATACCGCCAGCCCCACTCTACTAACGTAATTTTTTTTTTTTACACTAGCCTACCCTTTGCACCGGCTTGCACCATTCCATAAATATAGTGCCCAGCTGGGGCACAGAAATGGTGCAAGCCGGTGCTAAACGTTTTGGTGCAAAACTGTGTTAGTGTAGTTTTGTACCAAAAACTATAAATCAGGGCCTATGTTTCATACTCGGAGTTTGGCAAACAGCGTAACCCGGGAGTCCTAATGAAATAGTGCCGCCATAACTAAGGCAAAAAGAAATATTGGTGTTTAGTACCGTAAACTCATGAGAGTAAATTTGCAAAATGTTTAATAGCTGCCTAATGAGCAAGCATTTATAAAGTCAATAAGGCTGACTTGATGCTATGGTCAAATGTTACAGCTATGTGTGTTCCCGCTTCAGCGGCTGTGATATCTGCCATCTCTGTCTAAATGTGTGACTTTAACTAAGCTATTTGCATTGCTCGATGTTTATACTGTGGTCCATGAGGCTCAGGCTCAATGTTTGGACTGTTTATGTCACTTAACTCTAAAAGCAATAAAATGTGTTATAAAAATACAGGACTGGCTGTTCTGAGATCTATTTGGATGTAACAACAGGCAACACAAGTGCTGGTGAGGTATAGGCTGTATGAGCACAGGATTCCAACTTATATGTTTTAAGCCACGGCTATAGCTATGTGGGCCACGCCTCCTGTTAACCCCTTCTCTGCCAGGCCGTTTCCCCTCCTGTGCTGAGCCTTTTTTTGGCTATCTGGATCAGTTTGCGCTTAGGCCCTCATAACTTTTTGTCCACATAAGCTATCCACTCCAAATTTGCGTCCTTTTTTTCCAACATCCTAGGGATTCTAGAGGTACCCAGAGTTTGTGGGTTCCCCTAGAGGAGACCAAGAAATTAGCCAAAATACAGCAAAAGATTCGTTTTTTTCAATAAAATGGGAAAAAAGGGCTGCAGAAGAAGGCTTACGGTTTTTTACCTGAAAATTGCATCAGCAAAGGGTTTACGGTGCTAAAATCACCATCTTCACAGCTTTCAGGAACAGGCAGACTTGAATCAGAAAACCACATTTTTCAACACAATTTTGGCATTTTACTGGGACATACCCCATTTTTACTATTTTTGCTGGATCCAAGAAAGCTAAACATTTCTGGAAAGTAGACAAAATTCCGCATTCAGCAAGGGGTAATTTGTGTAGATCCTACAAGTGTTTCCTACAGAAAATAACAGCTGAAATAAAATAATATTGAAATTGAGGTGAAAAAACACCCATTTTTCTCAAGGTTTTTACTCTGTAACTTTTTCCTGCGGTCATATTGACAAAAGCAATATACCCATACGTCTGCCAGATTCTTCTGGTTGAGGGATATATAGGGCTTGTAGGTTCATCAAGAACTCTAGGTACCCAGAGCCAATAAATGAGATGCACCTTGCAAAGGGTCTTCATTGTATACCGGGCATACAGCAATTAATTTGGTGAAATATAAAAAGTGAGAAATAGGTATCAAGAAAACCTTTGTATTTCCAAAATAGGCAGAAGATAAGGTGTTGAGTGGTTATTTGTACATCTCTGAATTCTGGGGTGCCCATACTAGCATGTGAATTACAGGGCATATCTCAAATAGAAGCCTTTTTTACACACTAACTTACGTTTGGAAGGAAAAAAGGTAGAGAAAGACAAGGGGCAATAACACTTGTTTTGCTATTCTGTGTTCCCCTATGTTTCCTGATAAAAATGGTACCTCACTTGCATGGGTAGGCCTAATGCTCGCGAAAGGAAACACAGCATGGACACATCACATGTTTACATTGAAATCTGACGTGTTTTTTGCAAAGTGCCTAGCTGTAGATTTTGGCCTCTAGCTCGTCCGGCACCTCAGGAAACCTACCAAACCTGCGCATTTTTTAAAACAAGACACCTAGGGGAATCCAAGTCTTTTTCCTACTTAGAAGCTAAGCACAGCAACTCTCTGGGCTTGGTGACTCACTGCAATGGAAGCATGATTCCATTAAGTATCAAGGGGTGCAGATATACCACACTTAACAGAATTTGGTTGATGATAACCTTAGCAAAAGTGCTAGTGTCGATTCAGCATTCCCTCCCCTTTTGGACACAGTTATCCTTGTCCCCTATCAGTAGGGTGTCAATAGCGAAGATGTTAGTCCTCCCTAGACTCCTCTGTTTTTTTGTGGCCCTGACAATTATACTTAAGAAATCCTTTTTTACAGATTTGCAATACCTGCTCACTTCCCTCATTTCGGGATCTGGGAGACATAGGGTGACAACGTCAACCTTATATGCCACCATGCGAACGGGGGTTAGGCGCTCCTAACTATGAGCTTTACTATGCTGCAGCACAGCTGCAATGGCCAATGTGCTGCTTGGTGGACACAGGCCATTGTCGGAGTGGCTCTTAGGATCCCCTTTCTTTTATGAATAAAGAGGGGTGACTGAAAGCCCCTGTTAGTAAGTATAAAACATAATTTTGCTAAAAACAAAAGTTCTTGGCTATTGCTTTCCTAAAAAATATGAAGGCCACCGAAAAATTCACAGTTAAAGCTTAGGTTTGGTTTAGTGAGTGAAAAATAGAACCTCTGTGAAGTGCTTCAGTTATCTATGCAATGGACTATGCAAACAATAACAAATGGCCCCAGCTATGCTCAGTAACCCGTATGTGATGGCACACGAATAAAAACAAAAGCAAAACATGTTGCAGCTGCCAGTCATGGTGTGTGCAGTGCTTTGGATAAATATAACATAACTCTCAGATGGTTTTCAGTTTTCTTTTTTTAACTTGGAATTTTTCAGTGAATTTACAATTCATTAAAGGAGAAGAGAGGTCATGTAATACTTAGAAAGATCAATTATTGTCTGTTTAAGCCAAACTTTGAAAGTAGATGAAAACAATACAATATTTTCCTCTTGTCCGCAGAGGGGGTTGCAGGGTATGATCAATAGGTCTATGTTCTTAATAAGGACCACAACACACAAATGCCAATCTCTAGTACAATCACAAAAGATAGAACACAAATAATCAACAGATGGTTATTTGGAACCCAACTATGAAGGAAGGTTTGGTTGATGTCAACAGGGTGTATTATCGCCGCATGCTTTCGCTCTTAGGAAAGGCATCCACTTTACCCTCATTTTGAAAATCACTTGTACTTCTCCAATCATCATGCTGTATGCGTCAAGCTCATTCTGTTTCAGAGTAGGCTATACATAAAAACATTGATTTGTTCTGTGACTTATCTGCTTTATGACAAGTCAGGCAGGTCTCTTTTCCTCCTTTTGAACTATATATTTAATGCGGGGATACAATTTTGATTTGTAACTGTATTCCTCATTTTCACATACTTTGTGTAGGTCAGATGTAAATGAAGGCTTGACAAATATGTCTTCAACTGATACACCTATTGATGAGTGGAAATCGCAAAAGCAACTGCACAGAATTAAAAATGTGTCTAAATCTAAAAAATCATGAGCATCTCACGCCTTATCTGATGTCCCTTAACTGTCTTCCAGGACAGCAAAGTATCCAATGCGAGGTAAAATGTATTGTATACAAAGCTTAACATGGGAAAGCCACCTCCAAAACAAAACCCTGGCTCACTCTACCAGCCACTGAGGCATCCAAGTTTCAAAAACGCTGCGTGTCTCCACCAACTTCAACTCAGACTGATATACTATTTAGTAAGAGCCCTCAAAGTTTTGGCCATTTGAATGAATTAGATCTGTGCTTACAAGATTATATGAACTACTGGAGTCACAAACTTCACTTTGTTTCACCCATACTTATGTGTGTAGAGGTCTCCTCCCTGACTGTAGAGTCTCCATACATTTAAGTATAATTTTTAGCAGTAAATGTGGAAATACGCAGGAAAAGAAGCAGACTTTCCTTTAAGGGAGATGGGATTAGAGACGAGTAAGAGGGGTTTTGGGAGGGCCAGGCAGGGGATTTAGGGAGGGACACCATTCCTCCACACTAGAGTAAGCCAATTGCTTTTCTCTGGTGTTGGAAACATGTAACTTACACTTTTGTAGTAAGATTACACAGGGAGTTTGTGACTACCGAAAGTAGTACACTTACTCCTAAGTGTAAACTTTCTGAAATGTGTGAGTTACCTTTTGTGAATATGGCTCATCATGTTCTGGAAAGACCGAATGACCTATCTCTTCAAAAGAGACGTTTGCCCAGCAGTGAATGAACAGGGCTGTCAAACCCCACTTTCCACCGAATGGGCCCACTTACACACAGCTCCTCTCCAAGGTCTAATACCTTTGATATAGTTTCCCAGAAGACTGATTGAGCTATCCCACAGTTGTGGCTCGTAGGGGTTACAAGGGGCGGTACGGGGTGGCACGTGGGGGCGTGGCTGAGGGGACAATATTAATAATTAAAAAATATTACATTTTTTTTTAAAAACGTACCGCACACTGTGCCACTGCTCCTCCGTGTCCTCAGCAGGCAGACACAGGCTCCCAGCCTGCTCTGCGGCCAATTCTGACACTGCTCAGAGCAGCTGGAGCGCCCATCAAGGGCACTCCCGGGCAGACTGGGAGCCTTTGCCTCCTCTCTCCAGCCTGGCAACACAGTGTCGGGCTGAAGAGAGCAAAGTGCGCATGTGTGTTTGGCCGGCCCACATGCGCACTCTCCTCTCGCGCCCATTATCCACAATGCCTGCCCCTTTAACAACAAAAGGAAAATAAACATAGTTTATTATCCTTTTGTTGTTAAAGGATTGGCAGTGGCTGCTACTGGCGGAGGGTGGGAGGGGAAGCGACGCTCCTCCACCATAGCAGAGGAGCTGCTGCTGCTATCCCATTCATCTAGAATTCTTGGACTCCACTGAATCTTAAACCGGATCCAAAACCTAGCACTTAGAAGTGACTTTAAAGCAGTTTTTTAGCGTTATTCAAAGGCCTTAAATAAATATGACTATATACACTCTTAATGAGGACCATGGGGAAGACCCAATGCCCCCACATTGCCATTGAGGGGATGCTAAATTGTCTGATTATTTAGAAATCAGGAGCTGCAGACATTGATCATCTTAAAAGTAATGTTTCGTCTAAAAACTGAAACTTTGTGCTTTCCTGCCTTATGTGTACATTATTATCTAGAAATCTCTTTTTTTAAGGCATGATTAAACAGCTACCTCTTTCTTTGCATGAAAGCAATTCCAGGTAAACAAATTGAAGTGACTCATATCTTACAGGAAAACCTGTATTTTCAGTTTCCACTTTAATTTCATTTACAAATCTCTACACGTTGCTAATGCCTCAGGACGCCCCTGAGCGCTATTAAAAAAAGGATCACGGTGATTTGGATAGAAAAGCATCAACATAATGTCTGTTTCGACTTGCAGGAAACATTATCCCCCTGCATTTTGTATTATCGTTATCATTTTCGCTGTTGAAGCAGGCACCGGGGGAGGCGGTGTATGACATGGCCTTTATTTGGTATTTATGTACTGGCTGTCTGCGGGTGTTATGGCATCGCTCAATAGTGCAGGGTCGAATTTCTAAGCAGTTCTAAAAGTTATGCTTGTTCATGTTAAGCAACTCGTTTGGAGCTTTTTTCCCTGCAGGGTTTAACTTTTCATGCTAAACACTCTGCTGATTCCTCAATGGTTGTAAGAAGACATTTTATGGGAGTTACAGACTTTAATACAGATAGCATGGGCCATCCTTCACAAATGTCATATTCTACAATTATTGAATATAACTGGTACCTCCTTGTTCTAAGGAAAGTGAAACAGTGCCTTGCAGAAAGCAACTTCAGCAGTCCTGTTCCGGCCCTTCTGCTCTTGCACCTAGATGGTAGCAACATCCTGCTTCATAGCCAGACTCCACGTTGCCCACCATAAGGGCATCCTACGCATCTCAGCATCGCTCATCCAGGGCTTGAAGGTCTATGATCACAACACAGCCTTCCTAATGGAAGGCCATTGGCTCCTCTTGCCATCCTTCACTATCTTCAAAATCAGCTGCTTCATTTACAAAGCAATCTCTACTAACAGCCCTCTAATATTGCAAACAAACTCACCTGGACACCATCAGACTGGAGACTAAGAAGTGTTAAAAAAAGAGAAAACAAGGCGGCAGATCTTTTCCAACTATGCACCCAGAATATGGAACAACATACCCGTATCACCACTCCACTGCATTTTGGCTAGGTGTGGGCTATGCAAATACCACAATCGAACGTACATACATACATATAAATACATACATATATATATACATACATGCAAACATACATATATACATACATACATACATACATACATACTGTTAGAGATGGGGTCTCTAGTTGGCAGTGGTTTGCACCCTGTCCAAGAAGGGACCCTCACTCAAGTCAGGGTAAGGGAGCCACACAGCTAAGATAACCCCTGTTCATCCCCTTGGTAGCTTGGCACGAAAAGTCAGGCTTATCTCAGAGGTAATGTGAAAAGCATTTGTATGCATATACACACACACACAGTAACACAGTGAAAACACCACAAAAGTACTCCACACCAGTTTAGAAAAATAACCAATATTTATCTGAGTAAAATGAGACCCAAACAACAAAAATGCAACATATACAAGCGGAGATATGATTTTTTAAAGAGCAAATCTTAGTATAGGCCTTAGAAACACAATAGCTCCAACTGGGGCTATCACAACGAATTGATGGATTCGTTCCCAACAGTCTGAAGCCACCCACGAGGAAGTGTGGGCTGGTCACGGAGTCGCACGGAACCCAGGTATAGTACCTTGGAAAATGAGGAAACAAAGACGTTGCACGAAGTTGGGGAGGTGAGGCGTTGCTAGAGCCGGTGCGATGTTGGTTCCTCACTGCTACCAGTGAGGTGAGGTGTTGGTTCCTTATTGCTAAACTAGGGAGGTGAGGCGTCAGTTCTTTCACTTCAAGGGGAGGTGATGAGGCATTGGTGGCGAGGCATTGGTTCCTTTGGACAAGGCACATTCGATGAATCCAGTAGGTCAAGATGCAAGGCGTCGACTTTGTGGGGTCTTGATCAAAACACGGGGCCACAGGAGCTGTGGCAGAGCCGGAGTTGGGTTTCCAAGACATCGGTGACACGGCAATCAGGACTCATGCTGTGTAAGGACTTGTGAGGCGCTGCTGTGACGTCGGACCTGCGGGGCAGTCACGGTCATTGCACTCAGCTAGGACCACGGCTCTGATACAGGCAGCGATGTGGAGTTGGACAGTGGCGCTTTGTTTCGAAGTCGCTCTGGAGACAATGTGCTTGTTTCTTCTTGGTTACACTAGGACTCACACCCGAGGGCCTTGGAACTGGGCTTGTCACCACTTGGCAAGTCAAGACTCTTAGCAAGAGAACTCAGGTGATGGTAGATGAAGTATTTGGTGTCCCTGAGACTTCTTAACAGGAGGCAAGCTCAGTCCAGGCCCTTGGAGAACCTTTGGAACAGGATGTAGAAAGCAAAGTCCAGTCCTTTCACTTCCAGGACAGATTCAGCAAGCAGCAGGCCAGCACAGCAAAGCAACAGGCAGAGTGGCTGTCCCTCCTATAGCATCTAGCTCTTCTTCCTGGCAGAATATCTTCAATACAGAAGGAATCTAACTCTGGGGTGTCAGAGGTCGAGTACTTATATATTAATTTCTGTCTTTGACGTAGGCAAACTTCGTAGGAAAGACTTTGTAATGCACGCGACCCTGCCTTTCAGAGTGTTGGAGACTGCTTTGTGCAAGGACAGGCACAGCTATATTCAGGTGCAAGTGTCAGGTCCTCCCACCACTCTAGCTCAGGAAGAACCATCAGGATATCCATGGCACACCTCAGCTCCCTTTGGGTGACTGTCTAGAGTGAATTCACAAACAGCCCAACTGGCATCTTGGCCCAGACATGTATTCCAAAGGCAGGAAGGGGCACAGAATGGTTAAGTAAGAAAATTGGTAATCATATGAAACTGTTAATTGAATAAAAGGTATAAATTATTTTAAAACCTCATTTAGGCACAACGTTTTTTTTTTCTTTAAAATTTACTTGATCTGCTGTGGAAGTCAAGGCGTGCACTTCCCCCTTAGAGCCAATTGTTTCTGCTTTTTTATCTTTACGCTTTCTAAAAGTGGCATTTTCAAACTTACAATTTAAAAATCAACTTCACCACAATATGTGTATTTAAATTGTGAGTTCAGAGACCCCAAACTCCAGATCTCTACCTGCTCCCAATGGGAAATCACACTTAAAAGATATTGCAAGGCAATCCTCATGTTGCTCAATGGGGGAGAGAGTACTTACAATAGTGAAAAACTAATTTAGCAGTATTTCACTATCAGGACATATAAAACACACCAGTAAATGACCTACCTTTGAAATGCACTACACCCTGCCCATGGGGCTATCTTGGGCCTATCTTAGGGGTGACTTACATGTAGTAAAAGGGAAGGTTTTGGTCTGGCAAGTGGGTGCACTTGACAGGCCAAACTGGCAGTTTAGAAATGCACACACAGACACTTCAATTACAGGCCTGAGATATGTTTGCAGGGCTACTCATGTGGGTGGCACAACTAGTGCTGCAGGCCCCTAGCAGTATTTCATTTACAGGCCCTGGGCACACAGGGTGCACTATAGTGGGGACTGAACTGGTAAATCAATTGTGCCAATCATGGATAAAGCAATCACCAATACCATTCAGACAGTGTGCTTACACTTTAGCACTGGGCAGCAGTGGTAAAGTGCCCAGAGTCCTAAAGCCAGCAAAAATGAACACGAACACACAGTCAAAAACAGGAGCACAGAGGCAAAAAGTTTGGGGATAACCCCATAAAGAGGGTAATTTCCAACGCATACATACATACAGCATCCTCAACAATTGGGGAAGGACAGAAAAGACTGCATTACCCTCATTACGGCTTCGGTGGTCTTTTTTCAAGACAGCCGATGAGGCTGCTGCCAGCATACTGGCAGTGCTGGTGGTATGCTGGCCGCCCTACTAAGAGTTTTCCACTGGCCAGCGTGTGAAAACAGTGTTTCTGCCCACTGACCCAGCGGAAAACTCACCACAACATTGACGATGGCTCGCAATCGAGCCGGCGGCAATGTAGTTGTGCATCGGGTGCAACAGCACTCGTTGCACATTTCACTGTCCATGATTCGGGCCGTGAAATGAACGACGGGCTGTCCATGGGGGCCCCTGCACTGCCCATGCCAAGTGCATGGGGAGTGCAGGGGCCCCCATGGGGCCCCCCCAATGGCACCTTTCTGCCAGCCTTTGCATGGCGGTGAGACCGCCATGCAAAGGCTGGCGGAAAGGGGACTCGTAATCCTCAGGGCAGCGCTGCCCTGGCGGATTGCGACCACTGAAACCGGCAGGCTGTCGACAGGACCTGGCGGTGCCGGCGGTCGGACCGTGGCCCATCTGCCACGGTCATAATAGGGTGGCCGGACTGCTGTGTCTGCGGTGGTCCGACCTCCATCGCTAGTGTGGTGGTTTTGAGACCACCACACTCGTAATGAGGGCCCATCTCTCTTGACACACAGGACTTTGTGAATGTTGAACTTTTCATTGTTTCTAGGTAGTTCACTAGTAAAATGTGATAAATTAGCAAATATGGGAAAGTAGCTGGGTACAATATGCAATATTTTCTTGTGCACTCAGTCTAGAATCCAATAAATCTCAGTTGAACCCCTTTTTAAATTTCCACACACTTTACAACCTTCTGTTCTTTTCTGGTATGTGATGCAGAGAATTGCATAATTTTAAGATTATCCACAAAATGAAAAATAATTCAGTCTGGTATTCTGCACCCAATGACAAAATAGGACTTAGTTTTCAATGTGGGAGGTACATGTACATTTTGACACAACAATTAAGATAAAAAAGCTCATTAGAGATTGAATTGTAAAATGCTCTTCGGGGCAATCTTATCTTGCAATTTATGAGAATTGCAACAAAAGCAAGCATTTGCAATGCAATGGATTTCGCATTAGCACAAGGAAAAAGCTATTAGTGTTGTAAACTCCTAACTGGACTTTTCTTGCCACATAAACTGAAAATGAAAAGTCAACAGCTTCACATACCTAACTAGTCTTTTCTTGCCACATAAAGTGAAAATGAAGATTAAAACAGTTTCACATAAGCAAGCCCACGGCCTCCATGAGCGCAAAGAAGACACACAAAAGGAAACAGGAGTTCGCTCGCATTAAACTTTTCAGCAACAGTGCAATTATCCATGTAACCTGCAAAAGTGCAATTATCCATGTAACCGGCAAAAGTGCAAATATCCATGTAATAGGGTCGATGTCATGCAAAGCGCTCGACTTTTGCCCAGCGAGATCACGCTGCCTACAAAATAAAGAGAAAAACTAGTCCAGAAACCATACGGAAAACATGGAGCCTCGTATATTTTCAGTAGTTGTCCGGTGTGCTCGAGGAGGGCTAAACACCAGAATTGCATGACTTGTGCATGCATTTCACAATAAAATCAAGCGAATATTGAAAGGCAAGCCCGCAAACCAACCAAACAGATGGGCGTGACATGGGTGTGGTTAAAAGCCCACAGAGAGATTAGACCAGGCACAGAGCGCTTTGCGCTCAACCCTAAACACTGATCTGCTGACTCAAGAACAATGTGTTGAGATACAAAAAAAGGGTCAACAAGAATGTATTTACAGGCACACATTGAATTTTCACTGGCAAGCCAGGCGACCACTGTAAGGGTAGCTAACACTGTGATCCTGTTAGTGATTAGAAAACACATTGTTGAAAAATTAAAGAGTAGTTGCTACAAACAAATTTCTGTGCCCACACAAAGAGGTACCATTACATGTCAGATTACGGGCAGCACATTGCCAACAGTACTACTGAAAAAACAGAAATGCCTTCACTTGTTTGACATTGTCTTACAACAGGCTTCTCTGGGACATTCCAAAAAGGGGCAATAGTAACAAAATATTTTTCATTGGGATGTAAACTGGAAGGCATAATGAGAGCTGAAGATTTTGGCACAGAGCCTACCTTAAAAAGTTTGATTTTAAACCAGTAGTGGATAAAGCTTTTTAGTTGTAAGAAACCTTTAAACGAGCAAAAGGATTGCCTTCTGTCGTCACATGGAATATATAATATCCTAAATGTCATGAAAGGATAATTTTATAACAAACCGAACAAGGGGATGAAAACTATCCATACTAAATGTACATTGTTTCTAAGACCCAAAATGTTTCATGAACCCCATCTTAGGCGTGATGCTTCTATAACGCTTACTGTTATTATTGCAAAGTTCATTGTCACATGTTTAGCTTGATGGGATATGAACAGTAACGTGTTGTTAACTGTTTCTAGGCTATCAACAGAAATAATGATTTCGAAAACATGGAACGGAAGGGACAAATGGCAAGTTTTCATCTAAAAAAATAGGTTAAAATGCAGTTCCACTTGATAATGCGGCAAAGTACTTTGTAATCAGTTGTGCTGTTGTATTGATTGTTTTGGTTTTACGGCAATTGTAATTCAAATTCGAAAAATGAAGGCATCTTTTCTTAGTAACACAAGCAAAACATAATTCTTGGCTCTGTCTCTCTAATAATATTAAAAATATCCCTTTTGAAAATTAGGAAATTTCACATTCTTTCCACAAAAAAATCTACTTGTTGATTCGTTTTTTTTACACCATCAGGCAATGTTGATAACATATTAACGTATTTTGGCTTTGCAAAGTGAAGATGTCTGTAAAATTACTCAGTACCTAGCAAAATCTTAATACTTTCAACATGTCTTAAAAATGCTTGCGGGATGGACCAGTCCCTGTGTAAGACACATGTTGACATATCAATTCTGAAAATATCTGTTGGCATTTAAAATGAGAAAAGAGACTTGTTAATGAAAAAACGTAAAATTTTGGAATGCCTCTTGATATACCGAAGAATATCAATGTTTGCAAATGAACATAAGATTAGTTGCGCACAGATAATAAGCTAAGAACTAACAACCACTACAACACTGAAGAGGTGTTCTATGCTCAGTGACCAACGAACACTGCTGTTCATGTTATCACTCACATCACTTGCCCTTTATCATATAGATTTACTCATTTATCAGTAATTGAACAATAAATTGACCATCAATGATTTGTTCTAATAGGATTGAAACCCACAGTGAGTGGCACTGGTGACCTTTCCTATGAGAACTCTTATAGATAATAATGTTATAAAGATTTTATTGTGGAATATGGCCTAGCCTTATACACAAATTACTGATAAATAATGTAATACCTTTCTTTTTCAGCATCATATTATTTTCTTATAGGAAACGTGTCTTCAGTCAGCCCCTCATATTGATGGATATACAAACCTCACTGCTTCCGGTTCTCCTTCTTCAGGCAGGGTCACAAAAAATCAACTTAGAATTGTTCAATATTCAAGTTTTAGAATTGACTGTAAGGAAACTG
This sequence comes from Pleurodeles waltl, assembly GCF_031143425.1. NCBI lineage: Eukaryota > Metazoa > Chordata > Amphibia > Caudata > Salamandridae > Pleurodeles > Pleurodeles waltl. Next base: position 5,444,922 of record NC_090439.1, read on the forward strand.
GGTTTCTTATAGTATTTCATTTCTACAATCTATAATTTTAATCTTATCAAACTTGTCTAGGGTAACAGAGTATATTATTGAACAATTTGCCCAGCATTTCTACCAATATTCCCCGGCAATGAATTTAATTATTAAACTAGGTGGACTGTCACACCCAACTATAGTCATGGAAGATACCAACAGTCATGAGTGCCAATAAATTTCTAATTGCTTTGGGGAGGGTAAATGTTCAAATCGTCAAAATTTTAAATTATATTAATCTCAATAATTGTGGTATTGCCTTTGTATTCAAATTCTTCCCCTCCTACTTTTGCAGCTAGGGGTCACTACAACAGTACTGACTACATGTTTGCCTCAGATAAATTAATTAATCACAATAGGCTGTAGACACTATTGTGACCACAAACCATTAATTATTATTTAAATGTTTCTCATGCTATAAATCACAGTAATGATTTAAGACCATGTGAGAAAATCGCTAGCTAGTGGTCAACTGCATTTAGGAGCCATAAATCATCGTATAACACTGCAAACAAGACATGGTTAGATGACATTTAGGATTTTACAGCTATTGGAGTCATTTATGATTCTGTGGCTCATGTTGTCAGCAATGTTCTAGATGACACTTTATTTAATAATTCTTTGAGCTGCCCTCATAGATGGGTCAACACTGTGATAAGTAAAATTGCAGATTAAGAATGGCCTTGAGTCAGGTTCCTAGAGATCACTTGTTGATAAAGGAGTACAGCTCAGCGTCTTAAATAGCAATCAGTACCAGCCAGCATTCTCTACAATAGAAAACATGTGATAAATTGTGTTTTTGACATCTAGATTTGGTGATACTGCAGGTTTCTGGAGGATGGTTAATGAATATTATTTTACTGTGGATATAGGTGGTGCACACATTGCATCTGATAGGTGACTGAAGCATTTTAATCCATTTTTTAATAGTCTCTCTAATTCATCTCTGAATGTGAAGGGTCCTCAAGATGGACTTCAGGTACTAATTTTATCTATGATAACATTGTATTGGTACTGAAATATGGTCCTATCCTACTAAATCTAACATTGATTTAAGAGCTCCGCTTCTAAAGAATATATTGATCAAGAACAAATTGCCCAGAAAACACCTTCTTCTTTGACTGCTTAGATTTGAGTCTCTATGTTAAAAAGGGGAGATGTGTGATCCAAGATACTATCGCCCTATCGCACTTTGCAATTCTACCTTTAAAGTAGTAGACAGGGTGCTGATGCACAAGATTCATGAATGGCAATTACTTATGAGATCATAATTAGTTGTGAGTATGTATTCTGACTGGGGTTGGGTAAAGAAGTGTGATGATTAAATTTCCATATGCTTTTATGCAAATATGTCCATGCCCTAGGTGTATTGTTACACCTGGCCTTCAGGGATCTTACCTTTCCATCTGACAGAGTTTATTGATTCAGGTGTTGGCCAACATTGCCGACTAAAGGAGTAGATTGTTCAATTGTTGATTTCTTAAAGAAATTAGATAATTTGTCAGCAAAAGTTAGTTATGCCCTAATGGGTATCTGTATCTTTCTGATGGCTTTAGCCTAAATTGTGGGGTTTGACAAAGTTCCCTTTTACCACCTTGCTACTCATACTTCATACAACTCATTTGACAGCCTGCCTTAGAGCTGCAGTTTAGGCAGTGCTTAATTTGAGCCGGTGATTTCCGGTGCAGGCACCAGCACTTATTTTTGAGGGCCAGCACTTATTTTCTTCCTCAAGCATTTACTGCAAGCAAAAGACACATATGGAAAAGACGGAGAAAGAGAAAATGAAAAAGCTTCACAAAGGGAGAAACCAGAAAGCTGCAAGAGTGAGCTGAAGGGACAGGAAGTGGCTGCAAATGGATTAAAGAGGCATGAGGTGGTTTCAGCATTACGCTGCCTGAGTATTCAGTGCTCGCACATTTAATTGCAGCAGCCGTGTGTTTCAGAGGAGAGCTTTGGGCACCGCCACCTTTTTATTTACAAACTAAGCACTGAGATTAGGATGCCTCAAGGACTAACTGCTAAAGTTTTCCAGTCCTCTTATAGGCAGATGATGAGGTCCTTATGGCACTGGCAGCTGATAGTCTAAAAAGACTAATAGAATGTAATGCAAATTATATGGACAATCTTGAGCTGACAACCAACCTTTCAAAGTCTTTTGTCCTTACTTTGGGATTCAAAACTAGATCGAGAAAATACATGTTCTCTATTAAGGATCATGTAATTAAAAAAGGTACCTTCCATCTCATAGCTGGGTATATGTTTTGCCAACTGATCAAAATGGGCTAAACAGTTACATAACAGAAGACTGCACTTAATTATATCATTAGGAGTGATTTTTTATTGTGCATCTAAAATCGTGAATACCCCCATAAAAGGGACTAAAACAATTTATTGTAATAAGTGTGTTTCTGTTACCACCTAGGGGACTGGCCTTTGGAGTACAGTAGAAGTGAATCTGCTTCAAGTAGAAGACAATTGTTTTAGTAGGGGACTTCTGAGATTACTGTAAAACACATCTCATTATAATTTCCACTAGGAATTGGCACTGTGTTACTTGGGAGATTTACTTCATGGGGCTCTCGTTCTTTTGTAGATATCGATTTGGTCTAACAATGCACCATTCCAAGGTGACCACCAAACACCATTGCACCAAACAAAATGATTTACAAATTGTGTTAAATGGAGAAAAAAAATGGAGACCTTTGCACTAAGCTGATTTCAATGACAACATTTTCCTCCTGGTATTGTCATTACCTACTTTAAAGAGGGCATCTTAGCTGTAAACTGTTTTGAACCTAGGGCAGAGGTGTAGCTTCCAAAAACTATCATCCTTTTCTCAGAGCTTATAAGCAAGAGTTAATTAATCAACCCCTGTGCCCATCACTTGAAAATCGTCCAAGTCTTGACAATTTCTGTGACTTTGAACACCCTATAGGTCTTCTATACCCACGTTAGAATAAAAAATGTGGGAACTCCTACACAGAACAGTGACATAGATGTAATTGATGCAGCATTAACTTATTTATTCTAGCATTTTACTAACTTCCAAATGAGATTTGATAGCAAGTCAGATAAGTCTGGTGGCAAAATCATGGCTAAATGATGTAATGTAATCTGGTGGCCATTAATATTCACTCATAAGTAGAATGAAATAGTTTTAAATTGGGCAGTTTCTCTACTGTCTTTTTATGGTGGATATGCCATTGACTGATGCTTCTTCTGATCTGACAGGAGCATGGGACAAATTTGAGGGGGTATATAAATCTAAGGGGGCATATGGAAGGTATAGTTTTTTCTTATGCTTTCACAAGGACTGTTCTTCTGAGATAGGAAGTGGAGATCGAAAATTTTGACCTTCTAACTTTAGAGTTCAGCTATACCGTAACAGGAGAATGATGACCCACACATGAATTGTACAGAGAAGTTGCATGGCAAGAACACGGTTCCATGCCGTTACTGTTAAGTCATGTTGTTACAGGAGAATGAGGATCCGCACATGAATTGTTCAGAGACACTACATGGCGAGAACATGGGCCCATGCCGGCTCTGTTCTGTCGCAGAATGATGACCCACACATGAATTGTTCAGAGAAGTGTGGCAAGAACATGGGCTCGTGCAGGTGCTGCTAAGCCATGTTGTAGCAGGAGAATGATGACTTCCCGTGAATTGCACAGAGAAACTGCATGACGAGAACATGTGCCTCAGAAGATACGGATGAGCCATGTTGTAACTGTGTATAGATGGCCCCTACGTGGTTGAGCCATGCTTATGTGCCAATGTTCTTCTATTACTTGTATTGTTCAGACCTATTTTAACGAGAAAAGGATGGCCTGTGCAAGCATTGTTCAACCATGTTGTAATTAGAGACATGTAGGAAGATTCTTCCCTGTGCTTTTCTTGACTATGCTCTGCCCATCTCCCTTCGTTTGCTTGTCTGCCTCTGACTCTCACACTAACCTTCCCTTTAATTAAGGGAATTTAACATTTGTACTTGTCCAATCCTGAAGCTTCCTGCAATTTTTGGATTAGTTCAAGCTTCTGTAAAACATGGTGGGATTATAGTTTATCTTGTTTTTCATTATTTCTACTTAGCACTTTGGTCTTACCTTATTTTTCTGTTGTTTTCACTCCATTTATTTCTGTCTTATTTCATGAGAAATGCAGGCAGGCGTGTAATGATTAACAATGATATCTATAATAACAGAAGTTGCCTAGCGATTCAGGTAGCCAAAGATATTGAAATGTGTTTTGCACCTCATTATTTTGTTATTCTTGGAAACGCCGGACAGAGCCGTGTAATGTCTCCTTCTGGATAACTGTTTTTTTTGTCATACTGTGGTTGCCCAGTAGAAAAACAAATCAAGCATGGGGGCAAACAGCAGAAACGCACTGCTTGAGAATCCAAGAACAGGGAATAACATCCACGATGTGAGCCTTATTCCCCACTCCAAGTTGTAAAACTAGTAATTTGTAGCAAATTTCAAAGCTACTAATTCGAGCGCATTGCACTATTTGTACACAATTAACCCCCCCGCCCCCCCCCCCCCCCCAGGAAAACGCAGCCCGTTCGTCATCGCGTGCAAAGTGTGAGCACGTGCCAAGATATTGCACAGTCTTAAGCAGGCCGCTGGCGGTCCTCAAGCCTGTGCCCTGCAGATTCAAAAACGCACCCGTCGCTCATCGCTGTAACATCAATAGGGCTGCAGAGATAGAGGTACACAAAATACAAGGCTTTACATATTTACCAGTAAGAATTTGTTGGTGAAATCTAACCCGACGTGTTTTTATGCTTCTTAGATGAGCTGTGAAACTCTCCGGGCTGTGCGGTAGATAGTTATCAGTCTAAGATTTTGCTCCCCAGTTGTCAAGCGCTCCTGGCAGGCCTTCATTTATCCTGCACAGATCATATCAGCCCAGCATGTTTCAACAAGCGGGCGTTTTTTTTAATTCACAATAATGAAAGCCCCTAAGGCACACATTCAGGCATATCAGATAAAGTTCAGTCCTGGCAGACAGACACTGAGTCACGTAACAGACACACTCAGGCGGTTTTTGTGTAGCCTGGAGGTAAATATCTCGAACTACTCAGAAACAGATATTTTTGTCAGTAGGAAAATATTTCCTAAAAGAACCATCTAGTGCGCTGGAAATGTACGATGAACCCAAAAGGGCGAGGTAGTGTTTTTCTAAAGAAATATTGTAAACCCATAAAAAAAGAATGTTTTTATGTTCGAAGTTTAGTGAGTATTTGCTTCGGAACACTATCGCAGTCGGAACACTACCTGCCCACTTTTCCTTCTGCTCCATTTTAGCCCTGGCATTTTAATAATTAGAGCGACCTGCCTTTGAATAGCCTTCATACTCCACATCTATCGTTTCTAGGCGTTGTAAATAACAGTTATTGCTATGATGTAATGCCGTTTTGCCAGGTGCGTAGGTTCTAAGAGGGTCTACCAGGGCTCGTGAATGCTAATGACTTTGGTAAAGGATAACAATCTGACCCATTTTTGCAAATTAAACTAAACGCTGCCTGCCCCATTTGTTTGCTGACATGTGAGTGTTTATTTTTCTTCTTTACAACTATTGGTTTTGGTTATGTACTTCCCCAAGTTTTCTTTTTTCATATTCCTTGTCAAAAAATGGAGCTGTGCTGGTGTTTTTTTTTAACAATTTGAGAGAAATTATGAGGTTTACAGAAACTGTCAGCTTTTCAGCCACCTGTTATACTCTTTGGGAGCGAACTTTCTTATTTCATTAAATACTACTTCGGTTTGTTCTACCTTTTGGGATACATGTCAAATGTTTCCAATGACAGGTGGTTATCTGAGTTCTTTGTAAAAACATAATTACGAACACCCTCTATATAAGGGCAAATTATTTTCGGTTTTTCAATTTCATGATAGGGATTTCAGGTCTGAAGCAAGAATGAGGTTGAGTAGCATCCGATCAGAATCATGCAATTCATCAGGATTTTCTACCATATGTGCACCTGAAGTCAGCAGCATGGGCTTATGTTAACATGTTTTTGTGCTTTTTATCCAGTAGTACTGGTATTTCTGGAATCAAGGTAACATGTTTATTTTCTTTAAGATTGTCATTCGAAAGCTGCCTTCCCATAATTTTGCCATGTAACTAAACAGCCAAAACTTGGGTCTCTGGTCTTAATTGTCCATCTGGTCTTGATCCACATTCTGGAAGACCCTGACATGTCCTGCTTTCCATCCAGATAGCGTTGAATTTCTATAGATTAATTCCAGCAATTCCTTTCAATTGTACCTGAAGGTAGTGGGCATGACATGGGTGTGGTCAGTCTTCACTGAAGGTTCTTGTGGTGGGACCAGTCAGGTCTATCTTTATGTTATTGACATTCGAGTTTGCTCTGTCGAATCTAAGGGGCTGATTCACAAAAAATAATTTAGACTTTTGTGTAAGTTTACTAATCTTTGATATTCACAAACTGCAAGTTTAATTTTACCAATAGCAATTTTTACAAGTCCGGAGACTCTGCAGTCAGGGGAGAGAACTCCACACATAAACAATAGGACAGGCTAATCTCATGGTTTGTGAATGAAGCCCTACATATTTCCTCCCCTTGCCATAAACTAGGAAGATTAGTGCCAGATTTGGGTCCCTGCTGTTTTTCTTCATTTCATTCACCTATATTACTCTTACTTTCCCATTTCTGGGCTTAGATCCCACAAATTCATTTATTGAGTATAGCGACATCTTAGATAGCTTCACTGAAAATGATTGGGTAGGTTTAGAATAGACATATTCATTCTGAGTTTAGATTTTCCTCTTTGTTCAATGTCAACCATCTGGGTAGAATCTGAGACAGATGTCTGTGTTTTTAATGCCCTGCACATGTCTTCCTAGCAAGAGAATTAGAAACACCCATGTTTCTGTTTATATGGTTTGAAAGTGCTTTTTGGCTGTGCTTTGAACAACCAGGTATTTCCAAGCCTTCTAATGTTCAGACGTGTTGATAGAAATTTAATTATGTCAGAATCACCTGCTTTTTGAAAGAGGTCTGCATCATTCCACAATAAAAGTTTGGTAAACTTTCTGAAGTATCTCTTCTTTTTATGGTTTGTAGTTTTTATGGCTCATCCACCTGCCTGTTCCTTGCTGGGGCTGGAAAATGATCAAAGGAATATATGTATGTAGCACAATAACCATAAAATGAAACAGACCTAACCGAGGAACGTCTTGTTTTTTTCTCACCAATTTAAAGAAGTGCTGCATTGCAAACTTTGGAGCTGATAGTCCAAGTTCTATGTTTATGTCTATGATTTACATTAATATATTCTGAGTTTGTTTTTTCAAAAACTTCCTAAAAGCTGTGTTCCCACAGTTAAAAAAAATATTTATTTGGATGTAGTCAACCTGCATATTTCCCACAGATTTGGAGAAGGATTGTGTTACGACCAGAGCTGATTACTTCGGAACTGGGGAACCTGGTTCAAATTCTAGTGTCAACTAAACATCCTGTGATTTCACACAAATCACTTAATTTCCCTGTACACAAGAAGCAAGTATTGGCAAAGTCAATCGGTTGTATGTATGAGAGCTACTGGCTTTGTCAATGTTTTTTAGCCAGCAGCACAGGTAATTTGGAGGGTGTCAAAACTGATTTATATGTGTTTTTCTTTAAAGTGCATTAAGGCTGGGAGAACCCTAGTCCTTTTTTATTGTTAGTTTTAGCTATTCAGCACAGCAGCTACACTGCAGCATGAATACAAGATATTGCTAAATTCAGTAATGCCCTTGCTGTACAGCAAGAACAAAAAGCAATGTCAGGGCAAACAGTCTAAAAGGTGAGGCCTATTGGCTTTTCCAATGCTTGTTTGGTCTTGACACAACACCATTGGGATTCTGACACAATACTTGTGATAATACCTTTATTCAGATTTAAAAGAATCCATAAAAGTGTACATTAAAAAAATAATCAATTACACATTGCCAACAATAAAAAATCATATATGTAATTGCAAAATAAATAAAATGATTAAATAATTAAAGGAGACCTACAAAACAGTAGCACTACGAATAACCAGTCCTTAAAATTTTAACCTAAGGGCACCAATTCATATTTCTTTCTCAAGACCAACAAGTGTTTTATGAAGTTCAACATTGCCAAACACAACTCTTCATTACCCAGCCTCTGTAAATAACACAGGCCCTCCTGATGCGATCTAGTATTTGCTTTCCACAAAACTGGAACTAGAAACGTATATCTTGGCGCCTCATATAAGCAACCAAAGAGCAAAAAATGTCAAGCATTTTGAACTGATAGTCAGTCACAATGAGAAACGTCCTGCACAAGGACTCCTGAACAGCGATTATGTCTACAACGCAAGCGTAACCATGGTATTTAGGGTGGGTGTGGGTGACTGGGGTAGTTTTAGTTTTAGGGGTGGGGGTGGGAGGATTGGGATAGTTTGATTTTTAGGGGCGGGGTGGAGGAATCAGGGTAGTTTTGTTTTTAAGGGCGGGGTGGTGGGTCAGGGTAGTTTGGTTATTAGGGGCAGAGTTGGGGGATCGGGGTCGTTTGGTTTTTAGGGGTGGGGGTCAGTAGTTTTTAAGGTGGAGTGGGGTCGAGGAAGGTTTTAGGGCTCAGGTGGGTGGGGGTGTCAGGGTGGTTTTGTTTTTAGGGGTGGTGGTGGTGGGGTTGGGGTACTTTTGTTTTTAGGGATGGGATGTGGGAGTTAGGGTAGTTTTGTTTTTAGGGGCGGGGTGGGGGGTCAGGTAGTTTGGTTTTTAGGGGTGGGGTGGTGGGATTGGGGTCGTTTTGTTTTTAGGGGTGGGGTAGTTTTGTTTTAAGGGTGGGGAAGTTGGGTTAGTTTTGTTTTTAGGTGCAGGGATGGTTGTTTTTAGGGTGGGAGGGGCCGGTGAAGGTTTTAGGGCTCAGGATTGGTGGGGGGTTGTTGGGGTACTTTTGTTTTTAGGGGCAGGGGTGGGGGGGACAGGGTAGTTTTAGTATTAGGGTTGGAGTACTTTTGTTCCTTAGGGCGGGTGGCATGCTAGAACCACGTATGAAGTTCCCACACATGCCTTTATTAGGCATGCTTTTACAATGAACAATCGTTGTAAATGCATGCGTGGTAAGGGCATTTGTGGTAACAACTTGGTCGTTGTTCCAACCGCTTTGTTCAGGAATGCGTGGTTCTAGCATGCTTTGTTCCATCATATATTCAACCCTACCTGCTCAAGTCAATGTTACTGCTAATAAAAAAGATTAGACAAGACTGGGTTTTGTGCTTCTTGATTTAGGACACTCTAGTAAGCCTTGCAAACATAAGACTAGCTCGAAGGTTTGCAGGCTCTGCAGGAGAACCCAAGAAAGTATTGTGCATGTTATACCTTGTTCAGCTTTGCCATAGAGAAAGAAACACTTTTCTGAGACCTTCTTTCAGAAAAGTAGGTATCCTACTATGCAGAGAAGAGACACAATGGGTTAAATTAATGGTTGCCAGGAATGGTATTATTGAGGGGGGAAATACTTCTATGGGAAACTTTGTGGCCCCGGGTAATGTGCTTTGTGGTGCAGGGCAATGCAGCAAGTCACCTTGCTGCATTGCCCTGCATCACAAGAAAAGGGCAGGAATCTGCCTTATTTATCCAATACGGTGTGCCCCTCTCCTTTCCCCCTGCGGTGGCGGTCTTTTACAGGAGCGGCTCGCCATGCAGAAAAGAGGCAGAGCGGCGCGTGGTGGAGGATTGGGGAAATGAGAAAAAAAAAAAACACTTACCTGACGCCGCTCTTCAGCCTCGACTTCAGGCACAGGCTCACAGCTTGCCCTGCGGCTAATCCGAATGCTGCTCTAATGCTGCTGGCAGCACGAAAGCAGCATTCGGATTGACCGGAGCGCCCTGGCTAGGTGCTCCGAGGCCTCTGCCTGCTCTCTCCAAGTCAGCAACACAGTGCCGGATTGGAGGGAGCCCAGTTCACATATTTGTTTGGCCTGCCCTAGACGGCTGGCCGAACACACATGCACACTGAGGGGAGTGCTTTGCGCTCCCCTTCTGTCCCTGTCACAACCCATGGCCTCACCCCTTTAACAATAAAACGATAATAAACATAATTAATTATCGCTTTATTGCTAAAGGTTTGCAGTTGCTGGCAGGGGGCGAAGCTCCTCCGCCACAGCAGAGGAGTCGCATCTGCCCTTTTGGTGCAAGGGTGCCTGCGCTGCATGCAGAATTGTTTTTGTGCCATAGGGATGCCTTCCTGCACAAAAACAGTAAACATAGAAAGAGGAAAAAACAAGGAGAAATAGACATTTCTCCTCATTACGCCTCTTCTGGGTAGGTGTATCTTTTGGGGTCATTCCCAGGTTTACAACTTAATGTGAATCAGGGAATGTGTCAAAATCCATGGATGTTGCATAGGAACACCCACGCAACACCCATGGAAACACCTCTCTGGCGCAGAGTAATGTAATGCAGCGATTTGCGCTGCGTTACATTACTCATGATTTATGAAGTCATGCAGGGCCAAGCAAAATAGAGTAAGATAATTCTAGGCCTGAAGACATCTGTAGGGTCTGTGGACAACTGAAGCTCCTGGCCCCACCGGCCAGCATCCCTCAGCATAGGGGAAACAGAGGAAGCCACTGAGAGCTCCTTGCAGGTGGTAAATTGCTGTGGATTTGGGCCTGTTATTTCCCACTGAAAAGAGAAACAAAAGTGTAATTGGACACGGTATGCCAAGGACCACATGTGATTCCCCATTCCAGGTAAAATAAATTGTAATCCTGCTATTTGACATAGAGATACCGACCAGTTTAGTAAATTCCGGTATCTTGATACAGGGCTAACGGGGACCTTAAAATCGAGCTCAAAATATTTTAACAGCTCTGATAATCAATTAACTAACAGTTTCACAAAGTTTACTAAAGCTGTAAGCAAGCTAGAAGACGTTTGACTTTTTGTTAAATGATAATCAAGCACACAGATATTTACTCGCTGCAGCCGAGGGCAGGTGATTGTTTCACTCTAAAGTAGCTCTCACCTTTCGAACAAGAAAGTTATTTGTTGTAAGACAGCAAATGTCTATACATTGCATTATTTTTTACTTAGTAAGTACTGATATCATTGAAATGATTACGATTAACTGTCCAATAAAGTTTTCATGTATTACATTTCAAGGCGTTTGCGAACAATAGATTATGCTCTCAAATAATTGTTGCCTTACCTAGAAAACTGTAGTAGTAGAACATCATAAGTTTTCAAGCAAATCGATTCTAATACAGATTAGTGCTGCCTTTAAATCAATGGCATCGCTGCTAAAACGATCCAAGTCAAGTGTTGTTAACTATCGATTTTTTTTATCTCGAAGGAGCAGCACAGTACTCCTAAGTACATCAAAAGCCCACCGACTCAACTTGCCGTATAGGATGAAAACTGTGTATGTGCCTGTGGAGTAGAGAACCCCCTCACTTAAGCAGCTTCAGTGGGGAGGACTGGGTCTAGGACCCGGGCAGCTGAATTCAGTACCACTAAAGCATTTAACTAGTTGCTTATAGGCATCTCCTGTCTGCAGCTATGCACACAAAAATCTCATAAATAACACTGTTGGGAAATAATACCATGACAGAGGAGTGTGGGAGTTGGGCTGACATGTAAAGGAAAGGGAACAAAAATTACAGAAAAATAATGAAATGAAGACAACAGGGGAAAACACAGCCGGGTGAACAAATAGAAAAAATTTAGTCTGAACCTGAGAGTGAAAGATAAAGACAAGCATTGGGAAAGCTAATAGGCCACGCCTATGCAATAGCTATTGGCTTTGCCTATGTGTTTTAGCCATGTTGTACACCAGCGTGGCTGCTGGTCAGTATGGCTAAAAGTTAGTGGCATAGAGTAGAGTGGCATGGAGTGTTGTAGTGTGGAATGGCGAAGATTGGAGCAGAGTGGAATGGCAGAGGGTGTTGTGTATTGGAGTGACATAGTGTGAAGTCGCACAAAGGGGCACACACAGGAGTGGCGTAGAGTAGTGTGGACTGGTGTAGAGTGCATTGGTGTAGAGTTGCAGAGTATAGTGGCATAGACTTCAGTGGCATTGAATTTAGCTGCATACAATGCAGCATCGTAGAATGCAGTGGTGTAGATTAGAGTGATGTACAGTAGAGTGCAGTGGTACAGAGTGGAGTGCCATAGAGTGGAGTGCCGCAGTGAGGAGTAGCACAGAGTGGAGTGTCACAGAGTAGAGTGGTGCAGAGTCGAGTGGCATACAGATGAGTGCTGCAGAGGGCAATGTCACAGAGTACAGTCGAGTCACTTAGAGTGCAGTGACATAGAGCACAGAGTAGAATCAAGTGACATACACTGCAGTGACGTAGAGTAGTGCAGAGTAGAATAGCATAGAGAGGTGCAGAGTAGAGTATAGTGCTGTAGAATGCAGTGGAGTAGAGTGGAGTAGTGCAGAGTAGAGTGGTATAGTTCCATGGCAGAGAATGCAGTATTGTAGAATAAAGTGTCAGAGTGGTGTGATGTAGAGTGGAGTAAAATAACATAGAGAGCAGTGGTGTATTGTACGGTAATGCAGAGTGCAGTGGCGCAGAGTACAGTGATGCAGAGTTGAGTGCTGTTGTGCAGAGTGCAGTGACATAGAGTACAGTTGTGGAGAGTGCACTGGCGCAGAGTGCAATGTTTACGAATAGAGTGATGTAGGATGCAGTGGCATAGAATGGAGTGGCACAGAGTGGAGTAGCATGGCGCAGAATGCAGTGGCATATAGTAGATTGTTTCAGAATAGAGTGAGGTGGTACAGAGGGCAGTGGTGCAGTGTAGAGTGCAGTTGCGCAGAGTAGCATAGAGTGTCATGGTATACAGGAAAGTGTTGTAGAGTACAGTGGCATAGAGTGCAGTGGTGCAGAGTAGATTAGAGTGGCGTACAGTGGATTGGTGCAGAGTGCAGGGGCATAGAGTTCAGTGTTACAGAGTAAAGTGCAGTGGTGTAGGGTGTATTGGCATGGAGTGCAGTAGCATAGAGTGCAGTGTTGCAGAGTGGTGTAGAGTGGAGTTGCATAAACTAGGTTGGTGTGATCTAGACTGGTGTGGTATAGAGTGCAATGGGAAGAGTGCAATGGTGTAGAGTGGTGAAGAGTGCATCAGCATAGAGTAGAGTGGTACAGGGTAGAACAGAAAGGCATAGAGTGAAGTGGCGTAGAGTGGAGTGGTGCAGAGTGCAGTGGCATGAAGTGGTGTAAAGTGGAGTGGTGCAGAGTAGAGTGGTGGAGAATATAGTGGAGTGGCGTAGAGTGGAGTATTCATGGTGTAGTAGCAAACTGCCATTACAGACAATGCATTTTCAATTGAATTGATCATCACATTTGCACAGACATATAGTTTTACTGATAAAACTATACAGTGCACAGACGAAAATGTTTAGGAATTGCATCACATAGTGTAACAATGTATTTTGATCATATTAAAGTACGTCTTTCCAACACACTTTAGAAATAACAGAAAAATGTGCTTCATTTGTGTTTCTAATTCTGATATATTCTAAAATACTTACACAGTTAATTTAAATGTTGTTGTGTGCTAGAAAAAAACCTTGTTCCTACCCCCAGTATTCAGCAATACTGTCACTTAAATCCTCTCTCTTTGAAGTCAGAGCGAGAAAAAGTAAACAAGCTCCCTCGTAAGACAGCACCTGACACTTGACCTATGTCTTTGAAGGCACAGCAAAGTGAGATAAGAACAGGATTTGCAGACCTGTTTACAGAAAGGGAGCACTAGGAGTGATGCTGTAAGTACGGTTTGGGCAAGGGAAGGTATGAACTCAAGTTGGACAGCCTAAAACAAATAAAGCCAACAAATGGAAAGCAAGAAAATGTGAGTTGCAAACCACAAAACCAATGGCAAGTAAAGGGGAGAATACACTACTATGCCAGCTTTCTGAATGTCCCCAAGATGTCTTTAGAAAACCAGTCTGTCTGGTAGGCTGCGACCTAAAAAAGTAAGGATGAGACAAGGGTGGATAGCCACGAGCAGAAATAAAAGAATGGTAATTGTGAAAGGAAGAAAGGAATGATGAAATGAGGAAGTAAAGGTAAGAGGTAGGATACAAGGGTGAATGAATGGAAGGGTGAAAGGATGGATCGATGGATATGTGAATATATATTGATGGGTGAATGTTTGAAAGGATGGATGCATATCTGAAATGGTGGATGGTTAGATGGAAAGATGAAGTGATTGCCAGATGAATGGATTACCAGATGGAAAGGTGAAAGGATGGATGAGTAGATGGATTGAAGGGGTGAAAGGCTGAAGGGAAATCTCTTAAGGAGGATTAGTCTTGCTTGCTTCATGAGCTCCATGGGATTAGAGATATAGTACAAGTGGGGGGTATTTTCATTTTCTGGCTAGTTCTTTTTGTATGTACGATCTACTTAACACCAAGATAGCCACTAGGCAACAGCAGAAGGATGCATTAAAAAGTGTGGTTCTTTAAGGAGTTGGCAAACAAGTTGTGGCAAAGGTTGACAACGGCTACTGCAACAAGTGTTTAAATAAAAACTCAAACACAACTCGGACTCATAGAAAAATGGCCCATAAAGTGCTTGTTTTTACAAAGAACCTGATTGAAGTCTGTTATTGGCCAGATATGTGGGTAATTCATCAAAAGATGACAAGTTCAAGTCTTGTTCCCACTCATGGATGCCTATCAACACGTACAAGGCACCGACAGCACAGACATACTGGGGAAAGACTAAATAAATTTCTAAAAATAATGGTGCTGCATAGCAGGCTTGGTGTACTCCCCTCACTGGAGGCGGTCCCAAAATGGCTCAAACCCTCACAAAACGGGAAATGCAGGCTATGTGCATACCATCAGGAAGACTTTTTCACCTTCTATGCATGTGCCCTGCACTGTCACCCTAGTGTAAACTGTACCTCAAAAATATGTTCATCTCAAACAGCATCAGATCATGTCGACAAACGATCTTATTTTGCCTCAAAGGACTGACACTTTAGCACATGGCATGTGTAGCAAAATTCATTTTAAAAGCGCTAACAAACTAGGAAAGCTGAAGGAGCTATTAAACTCATGACTAAACAACTTTTTTTAATGCTACTCTCACGCACAGCCTAGATGCAGAACATTATGGACTGCACGGAGTTTGAGAGGACAGTTCATATAATCACCCCCCTGATGAAACAGACATCCTTATTTTTAAGTGGGCTTCCAATACCTCAGCAAGGCACCATTTTTTTTTACTCTGTGTGAGTAAGACACCCTTTTGGTCCTTTCTGGCTTACTGATTTTACCCTTTTATGTATATTGCTGACTGTAACGATTTTTATTGATTATGCAATAAAGGTATATCATATTGTATCATGTTGCATGATAGGAAAGGTTATTTTAGACAGGAAGCGTCAATGATTTTATAGTTAGCAAGCAGAAGTCAGAATGTGTGATTCCACAAAAACGGCAAACCTGCTGGAGCAGGCTGTAAACACATTACCACATCAACAGCTGAATGTGAACAAGCTGCGACACCGTCAGCACACTGCGAAACAATATTGTTAGTCTGCTGCCATGTGTAATGTTCATAAAAATAACAGGCCGTCCTCCTGTAGAGTCTGCGCCATGACAGTTTATTCAGAACACTGTGAAAACAATATTGTGTGGTTCACAGACTAGGTGCTGTGATTCAACCTGTTAGCCAATTAGAAACATTCTGTGAAAAGGCTGATAGTAGGACACATCCCAATAAAGTAAGACCCCTTCCAGACGGGATAGAGTCAATATTTGAAGTGGATGTCTGCAGTCGCATGAGTCACCGGATGTGACTGGTTTTAAATAAGCACGCCAGGGTCAATAGTTACACGTTAATGCACAAATTATCAAATGTGCACCCCATTACTGCCAACGTAGATATCGGAGTGAGGCGCACCCAAGCTTTATTAATGCTTTGTGATGTCTGGTAACAACATTTTAACACCGAGTATGTCGGCTAACGTCTGCTTCGAGCTTTTTAGCTGTTAACAGCCAGTGCTATGAAACTGAAAAAAGCCAATTTGTACAGAAAAATAAATTGTGCGAGATAAGTGACGCCGTATGTGCCATTTGCACTACTAGTTTAGCTGTACTTTATATAACTGCTCTATTTTGTTATCTTACACAGGCAAGGCTATTCGAATTTTGACCAACTTGCTCCTACTTGGGAGCAATAGAGACCAGGTTAACAGTTTGAACAGTACCAAATATTATTATTGATAATCAAGACCCAGCTGCCTAAAAATTAAACCCATGCCCGGAAGAATGTGTAAGTGGTTCGCTTTGACTGGAAACCAAAACCAGCCCTTACAAAAAAAAAATATATATATATATAACCAGCCTTGCTTTTCAGGAGGCTGTGGGTGAAATGGGATCATGACAACCAATCCAGCCCTAAACGCAGACCTCGAACGTGCAGTCTACCGGGGAAATGGGACTTTGGCCTGTCTAGCCCTGGCCAACAGAAGAATCATCTTATGGGCATTTCTGTCCTTGTTTAGATCTCATCCACTTACCCTAATTCTATTATCACGCCCCAATGCTACATTTTTGCAAACACAACCTAATTAGAACCACTTTTATATTTTGCAATTCCACCTCTGACCTCGAGAGGCATTGAGGGAGAGTCTTCCAACTGAATGTCTGTCACAATCCATTTTAAGTGTTGCTGGATTTAGGGCAATCTAACTTGATTACAAAAAAGTCACTAACATGATTATAAAAAAGTCATCTATAGCTTTGACTGTCCTCATCAAAGTGTTTACAAATTACGACTTCAACAAAAGGCCAGGTATAATCTATTCACCAAGGGGCATACTTATGAGAGGCTTGCTCCACAGTTGCATCACTTTTAGCGACTCAGAGGCAGCATAAACTTTCAACCATTTCTATGAGGCCATGCAAAGCCATTTTGCATGGCTATGAATGGCCTCATAGATACGGAGTAAGGCAAGGGAGAGCAAATGACTGTGTTGCCTTACTCTGTGCAAGGGAGGCATTACATTGGTGTTGCGGTGGGTGTTACCAAACAACACCCATGGATTTTTACGCATCCTCAGGCAAGGGGTAATGAGGAGAAATATCTTCTCCTTGTTTTCTTCTCTTTCTATGTGTGCTGCTTTTTGCAGCACACATATAGAGGAAAAAGCTTCCCAGGATTGGTTTTGTGCATGAAGGTGTCTCTTCCTTCACAAAAACAATCCCACATGCAACGCAGACACCCTTGCAAAATGGTACAAGGGTGCCTGTATTGGTTCTAAGCTACCCACTGGGGCCAGTACAGGAGGAAAGGACAGGAATGCACCGTATTCTTTCAACAAAGGGCATTCCTGCCCTTTCCAAGAGACGCAGTGCTGTGCTGCACTGCACCACTTTCTTGCCCATGACTCATAATTGTTTCTGTTTAATTTTATGAACACTGAAAAATTGAGTAAAGGGGCCTGTAGAACAATTCCTTTTTCTTTGGTTGACCACATGCTGGGTTGCATGTCACAGCATACAACTCACAAGACTCTGATATGTGTACAGGAAAGGGCTTGAGCCTGCCTGTCACTTGCCATTTGCTGGCTATTGTGGCACTCTTCCTTACAGCCTCGTAATTCATCACTGCAGACCAAGGATCATTTCCGTTCCTCTCTTTGGAGCAGTGACCAAGCACTGATTGATTCAGCTTAATCATTACCCGCCTGCTGCTTCCCGACATGATTAAGGTACTATTTTGTTCTTTTTAACTTCTATTGCCCTGCAAATAGAAGGCTTATAACTGGCAAAAAAGTACCCAGCAGGACAAACTAAATTGAAAAGTTTCATTATGTATAGCTAACCTTCTTTTATTTTGCCAGGTTGTCTTTTCTCACTTTGCACTCATGTTTTCCTTTGTTTTCGCTCGTGGATGCTGTTGTCAAAAGATGATGATTATCTTCTAAATATTGCAAAGCAACATTATTTATTTCTTAGGTGTAATTTCTGAAATGATGCTTTAACACATAGGCCCTCATTACAACATTGGTGGTAAATGCCACCTACCGCCGTGTTGACGGCTTCCAACATACCGTGACCACAGCGGTATACCGCTACGGGTATTGAGATCCACACAGAGAAATCCCCCACTATACAGACACCCACACAAGTCCGCCAGACCAAAGGTCAGTGATAAACTGGCGGTACCAAAATCTACACCATTACGCCAACAGAAATACGCCAACAGTATCAGGATCCATGAATCAATGCAGCAGTATTTCAACTGCGGTAAACCATTGGCGGTACACACCGCCGTGCTAAAAATACACACACACTTACAAAACTACACCACATTGGACACTTCAAACTACACACACTGGACACACATACACACACCACACCCACACACCCACAACACTATAAAACACACACCCACATTACCCACAACCCTTTCAATGAAAAAAAAGAATGCTAACAGAGAGAGAGACAAGCCAGGAGCACCCACTCAATCTGAGCCACAGAACACCATCACCCATACACCATCCACGCACCTCACAGCACACACCACAACACATCACCCCACACTTCCTCACATATACCACTCACACCACATCCATGGCACCCCAAAGACACCCCAGGTTTTCAGAAGAGGAGCTAAGGGTCATGGTGGAGGAAATCATCCAGGTAGAGCCACAGCTATTCGGATCACAGGTGCAGCAGACGTCCATTGGTGGGAAGATGGAGCTATGGCGGAGAGTCGTGGACAGGTTCAATGCTGTGGGACAGCACCCCAGAAAAAGGGATGACATCAGGAAGAGGTGAAACGACCTGCGGGGAAAGGTGTGTTTCGTGGTTGCAAGACACCAGGTAGCCATGCAGAGGACTGGCGGTGGACCCCCACCTCCTCCCCCACAACTAACAACACAGGAGGAGCAAGTCTTGGCGATCATGCATCCTGAGGGCCTCACAGGAGTAGCAGGAAGACTAGACTCTGGTAAGTCAAATCTTTACTACTATATCCCACACCTTACCTGCATGCCATCACTAACTCCTACCCCTACCCTCACCCCCATCACTCCACCACCTCACAAATATCCCACTATCACAACCCACCCATCCCAATACCAAGCCCTGCATGCAACACAAATGCATGGACACCCATCACAGACCTGCATGGACACCCATCACTAAAGCATGCCCATTAGAGAGAATCACCTAACCCACAAAATCACCATACACACAAGGCAAAGCTGACAGGGCTATCACAACCATACAGGGAAACACACCCATGCACAAGATGGCACAAGCAGATACAATATCACTGCATTTACATCCCCACAGGACCCCCACTCAACGTCACCGGAGAGGAGGTGCCACCAACATCCAGTCCCCTCACAGAAGAGGCCCACAGTGATGACAGCAGCTCTGCACGTCTGGATCACGACAGTCGTTTACCCTGCGACAGTCCCATACCACCACAGACCCTCCCCTCTCAGGAAACACCAGCATAGCACCCACCCAGCGTGCCCATACCACTGTGCCCAGGACACATCAATCAGCAGTGTGTCCACCACTATAGGGACCCCAGGCAACCCCACAAACCCAAGACAATCAGGGACTTAGGGTCAGTGGCAGTGGGCACACGGTTCAGGGGACAGAGGCACAGGACAATAGGGAAGCTGGGAGGACTGCTGTGCAACAGGGGGAGGACAGGCCCAGGGAACCTACTCTCCATGAGGCACTTGCAGGGATCCTGGGAGCATACCACTATTCCCAGGAGACCTTGGGCCAGATGCTGGCCAAGATGCAGGAGACCCAGCGGCTGCAGGAGGGACAGTACCTGGGGATCAGGGAGGACCTCAAACACATCCACACCATCCTGGTCACCATTGCAGGGGTGCTGGCAGACATGGGAAACACCATGAGGGAGGCAGTGGCACACCAACGGGCCCCTGACACTAGCCACACCGAAGATCAGCCCTCCACCTCCACCGGCACTAGTGGACATGAGGCCCCGCCACAGGACCAACAGGCCACCAGCACCCCACCCCCTGCAGAAGGAGAACCACCCCCCAGATGGTCCCTGCGATCCAGGCAGAGGACAGAGAACGTTGCCAAGACCCCTGCCAGGAAATAAGACTCTCCTGAATGTCACCCTTCTGTCCCACTATGTCACCATGTCCACCTTGAACTGCCCTTCCTATGCCCCATTGGACAATGCACCTGTGATGCAAAGAGACTGGACTCTAACTGGACATTCCTCCACCATCACCCCAACCCATTGCACATCCCCCTCCACCTCTTAGCACTTACTTAAACACCCTTGGAACAAATACAAGTCTGGAGTCTGTCAATTGATTGAAATATGTATTAGTTCAACAATCTGTAAACATTGCAATTCATATGTACAGTTATATATACATTCAATCAATGACACTTATAAAGCGCGCTACATACCCGTAGGGTCTCAAGGCGCTGGGGGGGGGGGGTGCCGCTACTGCTCGAATAGCCAGGTCTTCAGCTTCTTCCTGAAGGAGAGGTGGTCTTGGGTCAGGCGCAGGTCGGTCGGGAGGGAGTTCCAGTTCTTGGCGGCCAGGTAGGAGAAGGACCTTCCTCCTGTAGTCGCTCTTCGGATGCGGGGGACGGCGGCGAGGGCGTGGTTGGCTGATCGGAGGTGGCGCGTGGGAGCGTAGAAGTTGACTCGGCTGTTGAGGTAGCTCGGGCCTTGGTCGTGTAGGGCTTTGTGTGCGTGGGTGAGGAGGCGGAAGGTGATTCTCTTGTTGACGGGGAGCCAGTGCAGGTCTCTCAGATGTCCGGAGATGTGGCTGGATCGTGGGATGTCGAGGATGAGTCTGGCTGAGGCGTTCTGGATCCGCTGGAGTCTCTTCTGGAGCTTGGCGGTGGTACCGGCGTAGAGGGCGTTACCGTAGTCCAGTCGGCTGGTGACGAGGGCCTGGGTGACGGTCCTCCTGGTCTCGGTGGGGATCCACCAGAAGATCTTCCGAAGTGTGCGTAGGATGTTGAAGCACGCCGAGGAGACGTTGTTGACCTGCCTGGTCATGGAGAGGGAGGAGTCCAGGATGAAGCCCAGGTTGCGTGCATGGTCTGTCGGTTTGGGTGCGGTGCCCAGGGCGGGAGGCCACCAGGAGTCGTCCCAGGCGGAGGGTGAAGAGCCCAGGATGAGAACCTCCGTCTTGTCCGAGTTCAGTTTCAGGCGGCTGGTCGTCATCCACTCGGCTACCTATTTCATCCCTTCGTGCAGGTTGGCTCTGGCGGCGGCGGGGTCGTTGGTCAGGGAGAGGATCAGCTGGGTGTCGTCGGCGTAGGAGATTATGCTGAGGTTGTGTTTGCGTACGATGGCCGCGAGGGGGCTCATGTAGACGTTGAAGAGGGTGGGGCTCAGAGATGATCCTTGTGGGACGCCGCAGATGACTTCGGAGGCCTCTGACTTGTACGGTGGTAGGCGGACTCTCTGTGTTCTTCCGTCGAGGAAGGAGATGATCCATTCCAGCGCCTTGTCCTTGATTCCGATGTTGCTGAGGCGCCGTACTAGGGTGCGGTGGCAGACCGTGTCGAATGCCGCGGAGAGGTCTAGGAGGATGAGGGCCGCTGTTTCTCCATTGTCCATCAGGGCTCGGATGTCATCGGTGGCGGCGATGAGGGCGGTCTCGGTGCTGTGGTTGGCTCGGAAGCCGGACTGTGAGGGGTCGAGGGATCCGTTCGTCTCGAGGAAGGCGGCCATCTGCTTGTTGACGGTCTTCTCGATGACTTTGGCTGGAAACGGGAGAAGCGAGATGGGGCGGTGATTCTTGAGGTCGGTGGGGTCCGCTGTTGGTTTCTTGAGTAGAGCGCTGAGTTCGGCGTGTTTCCAGCTCTCGGGGAAGATGGTGGTGTCGAAGGATGTGTTGATGATGTCTCGCAGGTGGGGTGCGATGACAGCGTCGGCCTTGTTGAAGACGTGGTGAGGGCAGGGGTCGGTCGGTGATCCGGAGTGGATGGAGTTCATCGTGCGGATGGTGTCTTCGGTGCTGATCGGGGTCCAGGCGTGGAGGGTGGTGGTGGGGGGTGGTTGTTCGGTCATGGTGTGCGTTGGTTGGTTGTTGAAGCTGTTGTGTATGTCCGCGATCTTGTTGTGGAAGTATGAAGCGAGGGAGTTGCAGAGGTCTTGTGATGGGGTGATTTCGTTGTTTCCTGCGCTGGGGTTGGAGAGCTCATTCACGATGTTGAAGAGTTCCTTGCTGTTGTGTGCGTTGTTGTCCAACCGGTCCTTGAATGCTGTTTTCTTGGCGGCGCGGATCAGCTGGTGGTGTTTCCGGGTGGCAAGTTTGTAGGAGGTCCTGTTGTCCGGTGTTGGTTCCCTTTTCCAGACTTTCTCGAGGGCTCGGAGGTTCTTCTTGGAGCACTTGAGTTCGTCGGTGAACCATGGGGCCTTCTTGCTGCCGGGTCTGCTAGGCGGGGTCCTCAGCGGGGCGAGCTCGTCCGCGCAGTTGCTGATCCACTTCGTGAGGTTGTCGGCGGCCTGGCTGGGGTTCGCTGAGCTGGCAGGAGGGTGCTGGCTCAGGGAGGTGGCGAGCTGGTCTGCTGTGATCTTGTTCCAGCTTCTGTGGGCGGCTTGTTGCTGGTGTTGGTGGGTCGTCGTTCTCTTGAAGGTGAAGTGGACGCAGCTGTGGTCCGTCCATTGAAGCTCTGTGGCGTGGCTGAAGAGGATGTCTGTGCTGGATGAGAAGACGGCGTCGAGTGTGTGTCCGGCGAGGTGGGTGGGGGTGGACACCAGTTGCTTGAGTCCCAGGTTGGCGAGGTTGTCGAGCAGGGT
The DNA here is from genome assembly GCF_031143425.1 of Pleurodeles waltl. Taxonomy (NCBI): domain Eukaryota; kingdom Metazoa; phylum Chordata; class Amphibia; order Caudata; family Salamandridae; genus Pleurodeles; species Pleurodeles waltl. The sequence continues at coordinate 5,467,733 of NC_090439.1, forward strand.
GCTGGTGTTGTGGTCGTTGTTGTTCTCCAGATGGTAGTTGAGGTCTCCCAGGAGGATGTAGTCAGCGGAGGGGAGGGCATGCGGGCTGACGAAGTCGGCGATGTCCTCGCTGAATTGCGTGCGTGGACCAGGGGGTCGGTAGATCAGGGTGCCTCTGAGGGTGGTGTTCGGGTTGGTATGATCTGTAGTGGGCAGCAGTAAACACACCGGGAGCCAGAGTGGGGCACAGAGATCTGAAAATGGAGATTCCAAAGGATACAGTAAGTGGCCATAGACATAGGGAAATCATGCTGCCATGTCCAATGTCCAACAGAAAACTGCAATGTAAAGTGAAGTTACAGTGTCTTACCTGTGTGTCACTGGAAGTACTGCTGAATGACAGAACATCTGTTGTCCACATCTTCATCCTCTGCCTCCTCTTCCTCACTGTCCACAGGCTCCACCACTGCCACAAGACCATCTTCAGGCTCATCCTCCTGCAGAAAAGGCACCTGGCATCTCAAGGCCAGGTTGTGGAACATGCAACATGCAACGATGATCTGGCACACCTTCTTGGGTGAGACAGGGATCCACCAGTCAGAAGGAGGCACCTAAGCCTGGTCTTCAGGAGACCAAAGGTTCTCTCAATTATCCTCCTTGTTCACCCATGTGCCTCATTTTAATGTTCCTTTGCCCTTGTCCTGGCATTGCTCACTGGGGTCAGTAACCATGAGAGGTTGGGGCAACCAGAGTCACTTGCAAATATTGAGGGCTACCTGTTAGCCACACACTCACCCTTATGGACAACCCCATATCCATACACCAACATATACTGGGTGGGGACCTTGGGCTCACCTATTAGCCACACCTGGTGCCTCTGGAGTTGAGAAATCACAAATGGGATGCTGCTATTCCTCAAGATAAAGGCATCATGCACAGAGCCAGGATACTTGGCATTCACTTGGGAGATGTACTGGTCCGCCAAACACACCATCTGCACATTCAGAGAGCAATAGCTTTTTCTATGTGCTGCCAGTGGAAGGGGAAGGCTCCAGCCCTTCCCCTACAGCCTCAGACAGCTGTCCACTGGGGCTGCTGCTGCTGGTGGAGATGCTGCTGTCCGCGGTGCAGGTGGCGGTGCTGGCCGCGGGCAGGTGGCGGTGCTGGCCACTTGCAGCACAGCCACCTGCACCACGCCCAGCACCGCCACCTGCACGGTCACAAGCACCACCGCAAGCAGCACCACCACCAGCAGCAGCAGCCCTAGTGGGCAGCCTTCTGAGGCTGCAGGGGAAGGGCTGGAGCCTCCCCCCACCACTGGCAGCACCGCCACCTGCACCGGCACTGCAGCCACTGTACAGCCTTCCCCGTCGGCGGATGGACTGTAGTCATGCATCCATGGTGTGTCATGCAATCTGCCCACAGAAAATCGTGTGGATCTGACACCCAGGTGAGTGAATGTGACCTTGCACACCCCATGTGCTGCATCACTGGGCACCAATCCCCCTCCAGAACCAGTGGAAGAAGGCATCCACTCACCCTATCCTTGGCAGGATGAAGCACACTGGGCACCAAGCCCCCTCCGGAACCAGTGGAAAACTGGCACCCACTTGAGAGACTGTGGCTTTGCACCTCCCAGGACCAAGCAGTGGGCAAACCACTCACTTGAGAGACTGTGGCCTTGCACTCCCCAGGACCAAGTAGTGGGCAAACCACCCACTTGAGAGACTGTGGCCTTTCACTCCCCAGGACCAAGCAGTGGGCAAAACACCTACTTGAGAGAATGTGGCTTTGCTCTCCCCAAGACCAAGCAGTGGGCAAACCACCCACTTGAGAGACTGTGGCTTTGCACTCTCCAGGACATCGCAGTGGGCATAGAGCCCCCTCCAGGAGCAGTGGCGTTGTACCATCTTCCGGCTGAGGTTCCTCCCCTTCCCCGTCCCCCTGAGGTGCCTGCGTGTTTTCAACCTGATGTCCCTGCAGTGTTCTCTCCATATTGAGGCAGGAGTCAAGTGTGGGCTTGGCCTATGTGTTTTGGCCCAGTGGGCCACGGACATTTTGAGTGGACATTGTCCTGCCTTTTGTTAATATTGTATATTTTGTAAATACTGTTTTTGATTTTATTAACATATTTCTAACTATTTCTAATATAACACTCATTTGACTCAATTACTTGTGTCCTTGCGTTATTCCTGAGGGTTACGGGGTGTACATGCAATGTTGTTGCATGTGTTTGTGTGTATGGTGTTGGTGGTGGGGATGGGGGTGTTATGTGTTGCGTGTTACGTGTGTGTCACTCTCTTTTTCCTCCCTCCCTCCCCTATGTGCTAGGTGCAGTACTCACCCTGGTCGTCGTCGCCGCTGGTTGATACTCCTGGTATATGAGCAGATACACCAGCATGGGGAAAACATGCAGCTCGGGCTCCATGGCGTCCTGGTTCTTCCTTAAGTTTGAGAGGTGAGTGGTTTCCCTTCAAAGTACTGTTTCTGCCATGCTTTTGATGGCATTGGTTCCACCCCGGAAAAGCTGGCGGATGGGCGGGTTGTAATAGGCTGGGCGGTACATTGTCTTCCGCCTGGCTGTTGGCATTTACCGCTGCAGTGTTTGTTGCTACCGCCATGGCGGTTGGAGTGTTAAAGTGTCTGTATCTGTTGGCGGTTTCCGCCATGGTCGCGATTCCATTTTTGTTACCGCCCGGCTGTTGGCGGTATTACCACCGCTTTAACACCGACCACCAGGGTTGTAATGAGGGCCATAATCGTGCAGGACACCCCAATCCACACCACTTAAGTCCGCCCCACTACAGTCCACCCCATACACCCCACTTCACCCCACACCAATTCACCCCAATCCAAATCAAACCATTTACACCAATCCCCTCCAACCACTTCTATCCTCCCAATCTAAACTGCCCCACTTCAATTCACCGCACTCCAATCCAAAAAATCTCCACCGCTCAATCCAAAACAATCTGCCCCATTCCAATATGCCCCACTCCAGCCCATAACAATATGCCCCACTCCAGTCCAAAACAATATGCCTCACTCGCATCTACAATACTCCAGTCTGTCCCATTCACATCCAAAACAATCTGCCCCACTCAATCCAAAACAATCTGCCCCAATCCAAAACAATTTGCTCCCCTACAATCTGCTGCAATCTAGTCCAAAACCATCTTCCCCACTCCAATCCAAAACAATCAGACCTACTCAAATCCACCTCACTCCAATCTGCTCCACTCCAATCAAAAACAATCTGTCCCACTCCAATCCGCCCCACTAAGATCCAAAACAATACATCCCACTCCAATCCAATCTGCCTAGCCCCAATCCAATCCACCCCACTCCATCACAATTCCACCCCTCCAATGCACCCCATTGCCATCCCATCCACCCTATGCCACACCCGCACCAACCCAATCCACCCCACTCCAATCCAACCCACTCCACTCTTATTCAAAATAACCTGCCCCACTCCAATATGCCCTACAGTAATCTAAAACAATCTGTCCCACTCCAACCCTCCCTGTCCAATCTGCCCCAATCCAATTCAAAACAATCTGTCCCACTCCATTCTGCCCCCTCTAATCCAAAACAATCTGTCCCACTCCAGTTGGCCAAATCCAATCTTCCTTAATCCAAACCAGAACAATCTGCCCCACTCCAATATGCACCACTCTAGTCTAAAACAATCTGCCCAACTTCAATCCAAAATAGGATGGCCCATTCTAACCTACCCTACTCCACCCTGCCCCACTGCAAAATGCCTCACTACAATCGCAAACAACCCACTTCAATCCAAAACAATCTAACCACTCCAATCCAATCCACGTCACCCCAATCCAGTTCCCCACTCAACCCCAATTCACCCCACTCCAATCCACCGCAAAACACCCCACTACAATCCAGTCCACACCTCACAAATTCAATGCGCCCCACACCAATCCAATCCACCTCACTTCAGCCCAATCCAATCTACCCCACTCCAATCCAATAAACCTCACCCCAATCCAGTCCACCCCACCCCAATCCACTCCAATCCAACCCAATCCACCCCACTCTAATCCATCCCACCCCACTCCAACCCAAATCACCCCACTCCAATCAGCCCAATCCACCCACTCCAATCAAATCCACCTACACCACTCTAGTGAATCCCACTCCAAAACAATGTATGTTAATCCATCCCACTCTGATCCAATCCAGTTCACATTAATCCACCCTACTACAGTCCAATCCACCCCACTCCAAACCACCTTAATCTACCCCACTCCAATCCATTCATCCCTTCTACAATCAATCCACCCCACACCAATCCAATCCACCCACTCCAATCAAATACACCCCACTCCAGTCCAATCCACCACAATCCAATCCACTCCACCCCACCCCAATCCAATCCAATCCAATCCACCCCGATCCAATCCACACTAATCCAATTCACCACACTCAATCTAATACACCCCACCTACCCTAATCCAGCCCACCCCACCCTAACGCACCCCACTCAATCCAATCCGCCACACTCAATCAAATTGAACTCACTCTAATTCACTCAACTCCAATCCACCCGCATCATCCCAATCCGATCTACCACAATCTGATCTACTCCAATCCTGTCCACCCCACTCCAGTCCACCCCACTCCAATTCCCCCATGTCAATCCCATCTGCCTTATCTCATTGCACTCCACTCCACTCCATACCACCTTTCTCCAATTCACCCCACTGTAATCCAACCCACCCCACCACACCCCAATCCAATCCACCCCACTCCAATCCAATTCACCCCCTACATTACACCTACCTCAATTCACCCCACCCCATTTCAATCCACTCCATGCCACTCCAATCCAACCTGCACCAATCCACCCCACTCCACTCTACTCCAAGCCACCACACTCTACTCCAATCCACTCAACTCTACCCCAATCCAATCTAGCCCACTCCAACCCAGTTCACTCCACTCCACCACACTCCAATCCAATCCATCCAGTATACCACCCTCCAATTCACCCCAATCCAATCCAATCCCATCCATTCAACCCCATGTCAATCCAATCTACTTCACTCCAGTCCACCTGACTACAATCCACCCCACCCAACCTTAATCTAATCCACCCCACCCCACCCCAGCCCAGTTCAGTCCATCGCACTACAATCAAATCAATGCACCCACCCCATTCCAGTCCACTCCTCTTTAATGCTATCCTCCCCACCCCACTCCAATCCACCGCACTCCAATCCCACTCCAATCCACCCCAATCCATTCCAACACACCCCACCCCAACCCAATCTACCCAATCCCAAGCCAATCCAGTCAATTCAACTGCAACTCACCACACCCCAATCCAATCCACTCCACTCCACTCCACTCCAATCCACCCCACTCACTCCAATCCACCACACTCAACTCAAATTCACACCACTCTATCCCAGTTCAACACACCCCATCCCAATTCAATCCACCCCACTCGAATCCAATCCACCCCCTCCATTCCACCCTGGCCAAATCTACCCCACCCCATTTTAATCCACTCCATGCAATTCCAATCCAACCCACAGCAATCCACCCCACTCCACTTCAATCCACCGCACTCTACTTCAATTTACTCTACCCCAATCCAATCCACCCCACTGCCACCCAGTTCACTCAACCGCATTCCAATCTAATCCATCCAGCCAACCCCTCCCCAATCCACCCCAGTCCAATAAATACAATCCCATTCATTCCTCCCACCCCATGCCAATCCAATCCACTCCACTCCAGTTCACCCCACTACAATCCATCCCACCCAACCCCAATCCAATCCACCGCACCCCACCCCAGTTCAGTCCACCCCACTCCAATAAAATCCATCCACCCACCCCACTCTACCCCACCTTAATGCAATATACCACACTCCAATCCCATTCCAATCCACCCCAATGCATTCCAACATGCCCCACCCCAATCCAATCCATCCACCTCACTCTAATCCAATTGATCCAACTGCAACCCACCACATCCCATTCCAAACCACCCCATTGCAATACACCCACTCCAATCCACTCTGCCCGCTTCAATCCAAACTACTTACTGCAATCCACCACACTCTACCCCAATTTACCCCACTCTATCCCAATTCAACCCAACCCATCTGAGTTCAGTCCACTCCAATCCAATTCATCCAGCCCACCCCACTCAAATCCACCCCACTCCAATCCAATTCAATCCACCCCACTCTAGTCCAATCCACCCCTCTTCAGTCCTTTCCAGCCCACTCCAATCCTATCCTCCTCACTCCAGTGCAATCCACCCCACTCCAATCCACTGAATGCAGTCCTTCCCACTTCAATACAATCTACCCGAATCCAGTCCAATCTAGACCACCCCACTCCACCCCACCCCAGTCCAATCCACCACACCACAATCCAATCCGCCTCAGCCCTATCACTTAAATCCAAACAACCCACAACAATCCAATCTAATCCACCCCACTTGAATCCACCCAGTTCAATCCACCTGACCCCATTTAAATTCACCCCTCCCCAATCCAATCCACCCCACACCAATCCACCCTACTGTACTCAAACCACGACACTATACCCCATCGCAGTTCAGTACACTCCAATTCAATCCACCCAGCCTGCCCCACTCCAATCCAATTAAATTCATCCCACACTAGTCCGATCCACCCCACTCTAGTCCATTCCAGCCCACTCCAATCCTCTCCTCCTCACTCCAGTGCAGTCAGCTCCACTCCAATCCAGTGAATGCAGTCCATCCCACTTCAATCCATTCTACCCCACTCACGTCCAGTCTAGTCCGCCCCACTCAGCCCCACTCCAATCCAATCCACCACACCACAATCCAATCAACCTCAGCACTATCACTCCAACCCAAACAACCCACCCGACCCAATCTAATCCATCTCTCTCAAATCCACCCAATCCAATCCACCTGACACCATTTCAATCCACCCCACCACAATCCAATTCACCACACACCAATCCACCCCACTCTACACAATCCACCCGACTCTATCCCAATCCAATCCACACCACTCTACTCTAATCCAATCCACCCCACTACCTCAATCCAGTCCATCCCACTTCAGCCTATTCCACCCCACTCCACTCTATGACACTCTCTGCCACTGAACCACTGAACTCTACTACCCTCTACTGAACTCTATGACACTCTACCCCCCCCACTCCAATCTATGACAATCCAACATATCCACACAGTGACGCTGTACTCTCCCACTCCACTTTGACACTCCACAACACTAACTTTTACCCATGCTGAGCAGCAGCCACACTGGTGTACAACATGGCAAAACACATTGCCAAAGCCAAAAGCTCCTGTATAGACAATGCCTATTTGCTTTTCCAATGCTTGTTGTGAAAGGTAGACATTCTCACTTAACCACATTCCATTCGCCAGCTATGCCCTTAGTGCTTCTTTATAAATTTGGGCAAAATTATTTCGTTCGTGGAACATAAGCAAAATGCTGACTGCTTTTAACAAAAAAATCCGCATGCCATTACAACTTCTTGCACAGATGGGACTGCGCACATTTATTTTTCAGGGAACTTCAACAATGACATTTGGTTACAATGTTTATCAACACGTTCATCCTTTGCACTATGATACAACAGTCAGGGAATACCACGAAGTACAAGGTCTGATTCAAAATTTTGTGGCAAATGGAATAATTCATGCGAAAAGTGAAATTATAAATTAATTCACATTTTTTGTTGTTAAGGTGACAAACTTCACAACTTTGTGAAGTTGCACATTTTTCACTCTAAAAAACTTTACCTTTAGGTGAAAGCTTCAACAAAAAAGGTTGTTGAAGTATTCTCCCCTCGAACACATTTACAGACGAAAAAAACTTCCTGTGTGGGGAATTGAGTCTGTGAGGACTTCATACACTTTAGACCCCCACCAAGTCAAGAAGCAGGTTTAGGGGAGAAAACCAGGATAAGAAACCCTCATAGAGTACCCTTCACTGCACCCAAACCAGTGAACTCGTGAGATAAACTTGGCTATTAGCAATATTATGAGATGCTAAATATTAACTTCAACTATGACTACATGAAAAATCTCAGTGAGGGGGAAGACCCTATGTAGAGCTGTTGTGTAGACCCCTATTAACGTCCTTGGAGGGAAAATTCTTCCCCACCTCTACAGGATCTCACAAGTGGCAAGGAGTCACGATGTTGCACAGTAAAAATATCAGAATGTGAAAAGTGTCCTTGCATAAGAATTGTTTTGTAACTCATCGCTGCTCAGGACCTTCAGGGTCCACACCGAAAGTTAATGGGCTTGATGAGCATCAGCAAATAGCCAGGGGCATAAGCAACTGTGGGAAGTGAGAGACCCTTCTATGTATAAAATGCAAAAGCTTACATAAAAGTTTGGACTAGTGTGCACCCATTCCATGCCTGAACCTCGTTTCCTATGATAGTGAGAATATTATTTTTAGTAAAGTAATTTCACTCATCCCCAGATCTATGTTAGGTAAAGTCGAGGCACCTAGCACAAATGAGAAACTAACTCAGGATGGCCATCGGGCACTTCAGCACTTGCTGAAATGCACTTTTACAAGTAAAGCCTGGTCAGCAGCCTTCGGCTCTAGAGATCAACCAATAAGAAAGAATCCAGGTTTCTTATTCCCATCTGAGAGGGAAAGTGAGCTCTTCTCTCCTGTATACTCAATACACAGTATGACTTTTATGAGGGCATGGACGTAAAAGGAAAAACCCAGTCAGCATTCTGTCGTATTGAAATTAAGTAACCAGGTACACAAAACACGCTCGTTTTCCATGGGGCTGTAAGGAAACGGGTTTAGTCACCTGGAAAAAAAATCTAAGGAAGCCAAAAAGAAAAGATTGGTTACGGTGCATTTCACATTATTAAAAATAACCATAGTTATTCTTGCAGTTTTATACAGTGCCAACTCGGCCTAAAGGTATTTTATATGGACGGTATTTCAAGGGTACATTTATTTTTAAGTCTTGCCTGCAATAGTGCATGAGCTGCTTGCTCTCTCTCTTCAGGGGGGTATTATATGCAAAAGGGGGCTTGCAGACCGCCCACTGCTTAACATTCCTAGCTTCATTGCTACTTTCATTTGCTGCCCTGGTATTGGCTAGCATGTGCAGGCTTCACTTCCTCTTCTTTCGGATGGAACAAGTACTGATTGCTTCAATTGGATCCTGTCCATCCACTGAACCCACTGATTGAGGTACTACTTTTAGTTTTTCCTTTTCTTGCCATTTGTAGCTATATTTTACGATGCCACACACACTTCAAAGAAGTCCTTTTCATCTTTGAAATGGATGTTTATTGTGACAACAGAAGTTATCTGCTTTTACTGTGACAACAGATGTAATCTGCCTCCAAATGTATTATCACTTAAACATTAACATGAATGGTTCCTTTATGTGACAGGATTTTTTGCCAAATGTCATATGTATTTTTCTTTTTCACGCATGGAAAGATTAACTGACGCACCTTCTGTTTGGGACCCACCAGCATCAACTTGAAACTGCTGGGGTGGGACTACATCTCCCAGCAGGGTTTGTGGAGACACCTGTTGTTAGCCCGCTGTGTGCCTTTAAATTGCTTGATTACTCCGTGGCACAGGACACGTGTGGTATGCGCCCATGCGCATGGCCAGGCAAGTACCAGGCCAAGACCGGACCCGTCTACCCCATCAACAGCTGTTGGAGGCAGGGCTGGGCCTCCCCCTTTTCATCAATCTGAAGGTATTGTGTTTTTACTTCTGGTGGGGATGCTCTAGTGGGTCTTTAAAGTACAGTGTGTTAAATATGGGTAAAAAGGAGGTTACATCATCAACCATTGTCCCCTCTGTGGGCTCCAATATTTCCAACACTTGTTCTACAATGAATGGGTTCCTCCAATGGGTGGTGTGGGTTTTAAATAAAGAAATAGAATTGGCAGAACAAAGGCTATCTCTGTCCTCCCCTCAAACCCCCATGGAGTTACCAATGGCTGAAACATAATCTCCTATTGAGGGGCACAAAGGAAAACAAGCCGAACCACATGTGTTGGATGTTTCATCTGACCACTTGTTGCTTGTAGACTAAGCTAACTCCCTCTCCGTCCTCACATCTGGGACTGGGAGGAGGTTAGTTTAACAGAGTCTCCCAAAATGAAAAGTGGCAAAAGGAAGGACTTGGGGGTGGTTTGAAAGCAAAGAGACACCGCCCAGCCTCCTCAAGTCATCAGCAGGTTCCCATCTTTGGATACACCACAACGTGCAGTTGAAAGGGATCTTTAAGCTATCAGAGAGGATACCAGAGAGTCTCTATGTTCGGCACTCACTAATGTTTTAAATGATGTCTTAGCCCTGGTAGTGTTACATCTGAGCAAGATCGAAGAGCAACATCGCCTACTGCACATGGACATAAAACATTTTGTCCTCAGAGTACCGATAGCCAACTACTACCAACTACAGAGAGCACACTGGTGGAGAATGTGGATCAAAGGGCAATTCTTGCCTCTACTCGTGATAGTAACTATACGAATATTAAGGATAAAGTTGTAAGGCCAACAGGGGAGAGAAATGAGAATGCTTTTATCCCTCCAATTTCTCAGGCTGGATTACAGAACATTATAGTTCATCACCTGATTTAAAATAAATCTTTAAGCCCTGAAAGGGAAGGTCCACTAGGGACCACTGAGCACTTGTAAGGATTGTCGACAAGGTTAAACACTTTGCATTTACCCCCTACGTTGTTGTTTTAAAAGGAGTACGGCCTCTTCTGGTTGGAGTAACTGACTATCATGATCAATTAAAAAATAAGTGATTCATTGGCTAAATAAAAATTAGTTGAATAATAAAATATCCCACAATTTTATAAATCACGTGAAGAGGGTTGACTGGGTGGGGACTATCTAAGAAGAAGACGGTTCTGATGGTGTTGTCACTAACTTTAGAAGTAAAGAGTTGGCAAGGCAGGTTCTGTTGTATCTTAGCAACCGGATGCTTTCCCTACTGGATTCTAGATTGTGGAATCTCAGGAGCAGAGAGCATGCAATTGCTGATAAGAGAGGACATGTGAGGGGTTGTTTGTCTTGGCTATTAAAATTAAGTTAATTGAATAAATTGGACTCCTGTTTCTTAAAAAGGGTGATGAGGATGGGATCATAAAGCCAAAGAAGAAACCAGGACCTGCATCGGACGAGTATTGATCTACAAGTGGATTCGCAGGAGAACTGGTCCATGATCAATCCCTGGTCCTTGAGCTGTACACATAAATGTTTGCAAGGCTGGAAAATACATGCAGCATCCTGTGAGTTACTATCATGAATGGGACGTATTTGGGGATAACAAGATAGCATGCATGATACTTGCGTGGAGGAAGAATACATAATTATAAGGGACAAAGTGAATTGCCATGCATGTGATGGTCGCAATATCGCTTTTTTGCTAATTAAACTCAGTACAATATTTAGCTCCAGCAGTGTCAGAGTATATTTAGTGTAACTCCATTGGTTTCCCAAGTTGAGGTATCAAATTTGAAAAATGTCACTTTATGTGTGACTGTGCTTACTCACGTTCAGTATCTTCGCAAGCCTCAACAACCGATGCGAGAGTGTGGCACAAGTGTAATTCTGCCATCACATGTATATTTCAGTCATATGTGTTGGACCCCATTGCATCTACATCACAACGCACACCAGCGAGTGGCTTAAGCACAGGCTATTGGAGAATTAGCGGCACATGGTAATTTGACTGAGCCGGCAATAACTTAGCAACTGTGACACAGTGACGGCTTGGAAACCAGGAAATACTAAGAAGGTAACCTACCAACCAAAGTTAGCACAGCATCCACGCTCCAGTTGAATCGTAAGTGAACCTGAACAGCAACTATCTGCATGGATTCATAGCAAGCAATGATTTTAGCTAACAGTATTTGTAACTGATTAAAGCGGGAGTCCCGCATAAGTGAAATTCATTGCAGACTGCTGGCACGAGTAATCTTGGATATATGGTGAGTATGGATCTGAGAAAAGATGATAGTGACCACTTTATTTGTTTTAGTTTATTTATTAAGAGGGACCAAACAGAAACACACAACAGTGATTACTTTGTTTGTTTTAGTTTTTTTTTGTTGACATACAGTAACCTATATTTTGTGGTAGCAAGTCACAGTGTGTTAATGAAATTCGCAATACATTATGCATAGAAAGGATATTCTATTGTGGAAATAGTCCATAGCTAAATATAACAGTAGCAGTGCTATATATTTCATAATATTACCATCATATATCTTCAGTGATTGCGCCTCTGACATTTTTACGAAATACTGGGTGCCCTGCCATGATTTGGGAAGATTGGCGTGAATCATTTGAGACATATTTGGAAGACATAGGTGGGGAGACATTAGTGCATGTTGCAAATTAGCCTTATTAAAACACAATCTAGGTATTGAAGGAAGAAAAGTACTCATAACATTGCCTAAATTTACATGAGCATAAGCAAAAATTCAAGATGGGGAAGAGGGAGAAGAGTCAGAATCAGAAGAATTAGTCAGTGATGAGTATGTAAGTGCCATGAAAGCGTTAGAAGACAACTATTGAAAAAAGCTAGCTTTGTGGTAGAGAGGCATAAATAATTTTCTTGATCTCAATTGCCAGGAGAAAGTGTTGAACAATATGTATCTGTGCTGAGAACATTAGCTTTGGCATTTAGGTTCAAAGAGTTACAAGAAGAAATTATAAGAGATCAGTTCATAAATAGGACTAGCAATGTTAAAATACAGGAAAGACTATTGGAACTAAAGGATCCACCTTTACAAAAAATCACAGAGAACACATCCAGGTATGTGAAGGAACTTAATGAGGGACAGCGTAAGGCAAAAGAAGAACAGGACAAGTGAATGTAGTGCGTAAACCGAACAAAATTGTATATGGTCCCAACAAAATATCTGTACCGAAAGAAAAACGCACATGATACAGATGTGGAAGTTCTAGGCATACAGCTGATGCGGAAACATGTCTGGCTACAAAGGCAAAGTGTTTCAATTGTAAAAGTATGTAAAAGTATTTCACAAGTATGTAAATCAGAAGGTCGGAATGGAAACAGACAAGTAGTGAATGTGGCCAATGAGGGTAGCGATAGCAATTCAGAAGATTAAGGAAAATAGATTGAGGTACTGGTGGTATATAAAAACCTAGTAGGAGAGACAAAGGAAGGATATCGACCTCCCAAATGCATTTTGAAAATTAACAAAAATTATATAACTGTATGGGCAGATTTATGTTTACCTTACACTATAATTAATAAAGACGTGGGAGAATATGGGAAGTGCAAGTTATCACCCCCTGACATAGAACCTGAAGGGTATTGAGGGGTAAAACTACCACTATTGGCCTACGTCAATGGTGATTTATCATGCAAAAACATGTGTACAGTAGGTAAAGTGTATGTGGTAAGAGAGGGAAGAGCTTTATTAGGGTGGAGAGAACAAAGAATGTTGAGAAATGTCCTTGATCCTTATCACCTAGAACAATTAGTATTGACAGAGAAGACACACAAAAGGGATTGGAAAGTGAAATATCCAGTTGGTCATAATGTTACTTTAAATGTAAGTATTGGCTAAATTGCAAAAGGCAGGTTTAACAGTAAGTGAGGAAAAAAGCAAATTTGGTGTATCACAAATTAACTATCTGGGACATACATTGTCTGAGGATGGAGTAAAACCCAAGATGAAGTTACTCGAGGCAATAGAATGCACACCTTCACCCGCTGACAAGGAACAACTTCATTCATTTCTCGGTCTAGCTGAATACTATTCAAAGTTTGTACAGCATTTCGCTGATAAGGAACATGTTTTAAGGGAATTATTGAAGTATGGAGTGAAGTTTGAATGGAATGGACATATGAGTGTCACCAAGCGTTTGAGAGAATCAAAAGTGAAATTGTAGGTGCAGTAGTTTTAAGACCTTTGGACCACCAGAACAAAATCTTTATTGTGGTGGATGTGAGCGCTTATGGTCTAGGTGCCTTGTTAATGCAAGAATAAAATGGACATGAAAGTGCAGTAGCATTTGATCCCAAACATAAAAGGGGCTAAGACAACATATTCTGTAATTGAAAGGGAAGCATTGACATGCTGGTGGGATGTGAATCACTTCAAAATATATGTGTGGGGACCACTTTTGAATTGTGCACTGACCATAAGCTATTAATAGAGATATTCACAACCAAGGGTTCTGGAGGAGCTACTCCTAGAATTGTGAAATGGATGTACCGGTTACAAGAATATAATTTTAGACTATAATATGTACCAGGCAACAAGAACAAGAATGCTGATTGTTTATCTTGATTACCATTACAACTGGATGAAGAAGAAGGGAAGGGAGACAATAATGAACAATGGCTAGTGGCGAGTGTGAATGAGTCATGTAAGGGAGCTGTGAAGAAAGAGGAATGGAAATAGGCAATTGAGGAAGATGAGGTATTAAAGCAATTAATGACGTGTCTGCCCAATACTACGTATCAGTCTAGAAGTGGAATGAAGGAATATGGAGACTACAAAATAATATGGATAGAACACTGAGGATGAATGGAAGATTGACAGTGCCTGTGGGTTTGAGAATGAGCATGTTATGTTTATTGTATGAAATACATGGTGAAATGTCAGGTATGAAAATGAGGGCCCCTGTTTACTTTTGGTGGCCAGGGATGGACAGGGAAATAGAAAGATTTGTGCAGAATTGTGAGGCATGTATGTGCTGTGATAAGTCTCACAAGTCGGAGGAATTCTCCATCTCAACCTGCCAGATTACCAGAGAACCCATTGCAGAAAGTGGCCATGGCCATGTATGGTCTGTTTAACAGCAAATGGATAGAAGGGAAGTATGCTTTGGTTTTGGTGGACTACTCCTCTAAATGGCCTTAAGTGGCTTTTGAGAAGGACATAGCGTCATCTAGTGTTGAGTACTTCTTTGAGGAGCTATTCAGAAGAGAGGGCTACCCTGAGCACATTGTAATAGACAATGGCCCACAATTTGTGGCTGAAGAATTTCAGCAGTATTTAAAAAGGGTGGGTGTATCACAATATAGACCCGCTATGTACCACCCAAGGGAAATTGGTCTTGTTAAGAGATTTAATCATGTCATAAAAAAGTGTGTACAGTTGCATGCTAGGTGTGGAGAAGACTGCAAATTGTCCGTCAAGGATATGTTGTGGAATATCATAATACGGCACATTCAGCCATGGGAGAAACTCCTTTTTGCTTTCTGAAAGGAAGACATGCAAGTGCCAAGGTGACTCCCGCATGGATAAGCCAGTTAGTCAACAAGAAACTCAACATAGAGAATTTAAATCAAAGAATAAATGAACATCAAGAAAAACATGCATGCAGACATAACAATAACTTGAAACAGAAGATGAACAAGTTCAAGGTGGGAGAATGGGTGAGAACATCCATTGTTGGTGTTTAAAAGCTGGGTAGTCAAAGTGGTCCAGACCAAAGGAAGTGAGGAAGGTGGGTGGAAACAGTGTATGGTTGGATGATAACAAAAGATGGAACATCAGGAAAATCACTATGTTTCATGAGTTCGAATGTAAGAAGTACAAGGGTTATGATGAGGATAAAATTGTATCCAACAAAGAGGTTAAGCTGAAGCCAAAGGCTGTGTAAAACATGAGAAGTTGAATTAAAAGGAAACCTGTTTGGCATAATGACTATGTATATACATGAAGAGATCATTCTAGATTAATTAATAATTGTGTTCTAATAATAGTGTTGTAATGTAATATAGTTATTTTTCTGTAAAGGAGGAAGATGTGTTGTATCTTTGCAACTGGATGCTTTCCCTACTGCCTTCTAGATTGTGGAATATCAGGAGCAAAGAGCAGGCAGTTGCTGAGAAGAGAGGACATGTCAGGGGTTATTGCTCTTGGCTAATAAAATTATGTTACTTGAATACATTGGACTCCTGTTTTTTAAAAGGTTCTAACTAATTTAATACATCCAAGCCATGTAACAACTCAAATTCAGGCCTGTTACTACTTTTGCTTTATCAACTTTGAACAAATTTGAAGCAATTGCCAACCTAGACCATCTAGATTGACTTGCTTTATCTCCAAGTGATGCTTCCATGCTCACTTTGACCCCTTATAATGTTGGGGCAAATGATTCCTTTTTATCACAGTTTGTAGTTGGTGCTGGTCGAAAACTGATATCTCGGAATATAGCTAGACTGAGAGCTAAATTAAATAATCTAGATTGAATTCATTTTCTGCAGGAAACATGGATGCAAGATGTTGCCCATATAGACAGGTTTTATGCATTTTGAGAGGCAGTTCTGTCTTTTCGGGTAGGCAGAGCAGAGGGGAGCTTGGTAACTTTGGTGTCAGTTTCAAACTCTACTACAAAAGCTTCTAAGATCTAGTCATCCCCTTTTTTCCTAGTAATTTCAGTATCTGGTTGGGGTGATTTTGAAAACCTGGTGGTCAAATTTTATAAAAATAACTTTAAGGACACTGATGTAGAGCCTATTACTGATTTTGATAGTTTTGTGATGTCATGTATAGCAAAGTCAAAATGTAACATAAGGTTGTTTTAGGTTTGGGATTTTAATACAAAACTGTGTAAATTAATTTCTAAACAGGTTTGTGGATTAGTAAATGTGGAGAATCAAAATCTCAAAAAAAACAACACAGGAGGGGCAAGAAAAATGGGATATTCGGAGAATAACTCCTGGTCCCGTGTGTAAGGTTCCCAATAGATAAGAAATCAAAAAAGGTTACACACGGTTCCACCTAATGCTAAAGGGTTTCTTTCAAGGAAATAGTTCAGCGAGTCATTGAAAGGCGAACTTTATCGAAGCAAAAGCCCTCACTCACCATCCGGTGACATGCTTCATCATAGGGCCAGCTCCTCGTCAGGCCGGCACTGCAATGCCTGACGGGCCCCACAGGGGGGCTCTTTGCCGGAGATCTTTTTTAGAAAACTCGTTTCTGGCCGGTTGAGAAAAGGAATAAAGTGAAGGATTGGTAAATAGGAAAAAAAAATAAAAAAAATATCTAGAGGTAGAATCTAATAATTTTAATGCTCATGACTCAACCTCTGACAAGATTAAAATCAAATAAAGTTGGGAATTGGTGGAGTAATGACCACAATTACCATGAAAGCCAGGTAGGTATAAACCTCAAAAGACAGAGTACACAGGATCCCCTGTGTCACTCTATATGATTGGTCAACATGTTTCTCGCTTGTTATCAAGGAATTACCTTATGCGATTCGTCAGGACCCAATAATATACCTAATCCTTTGAATTGCGAAGTTTATCACATATAAAAGTCAAAAACCTAAGGAAATATAAAAAGCAGAGAACCTCAATTAGCATTAAACACAAAACAATATATATACTGTGCAACTCCAAGATTGAAGTGCAAATTCACTCTAGTGCCAAGTGGTATATGAGTGACTAGGAAAAAATAATAATAAATAAGAGTGCACAAGCCAATTTAGGAATGTAAATATTCACAATAGCTTACCCTCCAAAAATTAATGGTAGGGCCACATCGGGGAAGTCCAGGCTGGAAAAGTCAATTCTGATCTATACATATATAAATAGATAAGGGGACATAAGATATCATTAGCGTGACTCTCATAACACTAATTAGAATAATTCAATTGAGAGCCCATGATGTCATAATAGATCATAGAGCCTGCAAAGGAAAAAAACTAATTATGATATGGCCATGAGTTAATAGGTGAATGCGCAGTCAAAGGTATGTCAAGACTCTTGCGAAGAAATGCAACCACGGGACCCAGCACGTGTGTTAAAATTATTGAAAAAGAAGATACGTGTCTAGAGATTACACGTGTATCCCTGTACTGCCGAAATGGCAGGGGCATCCATTTCTTACGTGTCGCTCTAGGAATAGCTATACACTCGGGGTAGAGAGACTAATACGGGTCAGGACAGCAAGGTGCATCAAATCGAAGGCGCGCGTTATTATTGGCAAAGATATGCCGAAATACAGGGAACGCGCATGAACATCAAGTCGTTCTTAAATGTGTAAGCGTGCGAGGGCTGAGGAATAGGAATTAATCCCAGAGCCCAGCGTCACGCGTGACTCCTTAGGTAGCTGAATAAATAAAGCGGGCAATAGCAACGCTGAGGCCGCAGTAATGCGTCGAATCAAAAACATACATAGTGGACCTGTTAGTTGCTTACTTTAAAATATGTATGGGCATCGTATAAATGAAAGCGCAAATCACATACGGCAATGATGTGCCGAAATCAATAAAGCGCGCACGGACACAGAGTCAATCCTAAAAGTGTCAGCGTGCGCGAGCCGAGGAAAGGGATTAGCCTCAGAGCTCAGCGTCACGAATAACTACATAAATATGTAAGTTGCTGGGTAAACAAAAAAAAGGGGCAGTAGCGAAGTTGAGGTCGCGGTGATGCCGTCAAATCAAACACATACCCAGTGAACCTGTAAGACGACACTTACTTTCAGTATGTATGGGCATTGCCAGTAAACCTGCGTCTGGATCTGCAACCCGGGATCACAAAGTTTCTGTAACCATGGAGTTTATAAGCAGACACTGGGAGTAGTGGAAAGTGAAAAGGGACTGGTCTGGAGCTATGGGAAGGAACAATGGCAGCCATTATGGCATCCAAAAACATGTAAATCGAGAGCTAAAAGTGTCGGCCATTTTGGTGTGACTTAAGACACACATAGTTGGCCTAAACGATGATATTCAATGGGTTAACTTCATTCACTAAAACCCTTCTTTTCTATATCCTAACCTTACCTTGAATTGAATAGGATATGCTCAATTACGTGGGAGACCCTTCTTGATCATACTGAATTTTTCTTTCCCATGCTTACCTGTGATATTGCCCGCGATTATATATATACATATTCCAAAATATATATATATTGACATGTTTCCTTTTCTTCTTTTTATTTCAAAAAATTTTCTTGAACTCTTACTGGAGAGCCTAGATCAGTTTTCCTGGTGCTTGACATACTCCAAAATGGCCGACCCTTTTAGCTCTCGATTTACATGTTTTTGGATGCCATAATGGCTGCCATTGTTCCTTCCCATAGCTCCAGACCAGTCCCTTTTCACTTTCCACTACTCCCAGTGTCTGCTTATAAACTCCATGGTTACAGAAACTTTGTGATCCCGGGTTGCAGATCCAGACGCAGGTTTACTGGCAATGCCCATACATACTGAAAGTAAGTGTCGTCTTACAGGTTCACTGGGTATGTGTTTGATTTGACGGCATCACCGCGACCTCAACTTCGCTACTGCCCCTTTTTTTTGTTTACCCAGCAACTTACATATTTATGTAGTTATTCGTGACGCTGAGCTCTGAGGCTAATCCCTTTCCTCGGCTCGCGCACGCTGACACTTTTAGGATTGACTCGGTGTCCGTGCGCGCTTTATTGATTTCGGCACATCATTGCCGTATGTGATTTGCGCTTTCACTTATACGATGCCCATACATATTTTAAAGTAAGCAACTAACAGGTCCACTATGTATGTTTTTGATTCGACGCATTACTGCGGCCTCAGCGTTGCTATTGCCCGCTTTATTTATTCAGCTACCTACGGAGTCACGCGTGACGCTGGGCTCTGGGATTAATTCCTATTCCTCAGCCCTCGCACGCTTACACATTTAAGAACGACTTGATGTTCATGCGCGTTCCCTGTATTTCGGCATATCTTTGCCAATAATAACGCACGCCTTCGATTTGATGCACCTTGCTGTCCTGACCCGTATTAGTCTCTCTACCCCGAGTGTATAGCTATTCCTAGAGCGACACGTAAGAAATGGATGCCCCTGCCATTTCGGCAGTACAGGGATACACGTGTAATCTCTAGACACGTATCTTCTTTTTCAATAATTTTAACACACGTGCTGGGTCCCGTGGTTGCATTTCTTCGCAAGAGTCTTGACATACCTTTGACTGCGCATTCACCTATTAACTCATGGCCATATCATAATTAGTTTTTTTCCTTTGCAGGCTCTATGATCTATTATGACATCATGGGCTCTCAATTGAATTATTCTAATTAGTGTTATGAGAGTCACGCTAATGATATCTTATGTCCCCTTATCTATTTATATATGTATAGATCAGAATTGACTTTTCTAGCCTGGACTTCCCCGATGTGGCCCTACCATTAATTTTTGGAGGGTAAGCTATTGTGAATATTTACATTCCTAAATTGGCTTGTGCACTCTTATTTATTATTATTTTTTCCTAGTCACTCATATACCACTTGGCACTAGAGTGAATTTGCACTTCAATCTTGGGGTTGCACAGTATATATATTGTTTTGTGTTTAATGCTAATTGAGGTTCTCTGCTTTTTATATTTCCTTAGGTTTTTGATTTTTATATGTGATAAACTTCGCAATTCAAAGGATTAGGTATATTATTGGGTCCTGACGAATCGCATAAGGTAATTCCTTGATAACAAGCGAGAAACATGTTGACCAATCATATAGAGTGACACAGGGGATCCTGTGTACTCTGTCTTTTGAGGTTTATACCTACCTGGCTTTCATGGTAATTGTGGTCATTACTCCACCAATTCCCAACTTTATTTGATTTTAATCTTGTCAGAGGTTGAGTCATGAGCATTAAAATTATTAGATTATACCTCTAGATATTTTTTTTTTTTTTTTTTCCTATTTACCAATCCTTCACTTTATTCCTTTTCTCAACCGGCCAGAAACGAGTTTTCTAAAAAAGATCTCCGGCAAAGAGCCCCCCTGTGGGGCCCGTCAGGCATTGCAGTGCCGGCCTGACGAGGAGCTGGCCCTATGATGAAGCATGTCACCGGATGGTGAGTGAGGGCTTTTGCTTCGATAAAGTTCGCCTTTCAATGACTCGCTGAACTATTTCCTTGAAAGAAACCCTTTAGCATTAGGTGGAACCGTGTGTAACCTTTTTTGATTTCGAATCAAAATCTCACCCATTTTTCACACTCCATGTATGGTGATGCTCTGAATAGCCTGATTTTAAGGCTCAACCTTCTCCCATCCAGTGACTTGATATCTCCTGAAAGCAAAGGAAGGTTACCACCTACTTTTATGGGCTGAAATATAAGTAGTACCGTCGATTTTATTTGTATTCCGGGTGCTGTAGTCCGTTTTGTACAGGATTTTAAGGTTTAAGCTTACTGAGTGATCATAAATCATTAGTTTTAATTTGGAGCCTTGGTGCTAAAGTCACCAATATGGATAAGCATGCTTACAAGTTAGTTGTTAATGGAGGGGGCCTTAAAACAAAATGGTACATGGTAAATGCTGAATTTTTCCTAAAGCGGTTGGTCGTGGATTATGCTCCTCATATTTTTACATGTCTTGCAGAGAATCCTTCAGCT
This sequence comes from Pleurodeles waltl, assembly GCF_031143425.1. NCBI lineage: Eukaryota > Metazoa > Chordata > Amphibia > Caudata > Salamandridae > Pleurodeles > Pleurodeles waltl. The sequence goes on from NC_090439.1 coordinate 5,489,104, forward strand.
CAGATCCTGCAATTGGTCTTTGAAAAACTGATGACTGCTATAAATCAAAAGTTAACTAGGAATGTACCTATTAGGGGAAAAACCTCCATATAGATGGTTTAATGCCCATTGTTCAGCGGCCCACAAGAAGTTAAAAAGCCTCCTGCAAATTTCACCCCACCCAGGAGATCGAGTTAAGTTGGCCCCACATCAATATAAACTGTGCCTTAATGAGAGGAAAAGGGGAGGTTAAGGAGCAAGCTTCAGAAGATTTACAAACAGCAATTTTTCAAAAAAATAATAGGCTTTTTTGGAAGATAGTAAATAGGCCCTATTTTCCTGACACCAGCAAATCAAAAATAGAGTCAACAATTCCTGCAGAGAAATGGGTGATGCACTTTTCAACCATCTTTCAACCTAAGGCTGCTTCCTCTGCCTCCCTTTCCTTAAGCTCTGATATGACACAGGCTAGAAGTGAATCCGTTGGAAGACTTTTATATTTTGATGTTAAAAAGGTGGAGACAGCAATAAAAAATAGTAAGGCTGGAAAAGCTCCAGGCCCGGATGGGGTCCATGTGGATGTTTTTAAGTAAAACGTAGATCAATGGACTCCATTATGAACACATGTTTTTAGGCATGTGGCTAAGTGATGTACATCTGTATCTTGGAAACTTGCACAAGTGGTCCCTAGTTATAAAAAATGTGATAGGTCTTCCCCAACATGTTATAGACCTATTTCACTAATCAACTCCAGTATAGATATTCTGGGTAGAGTGTTACTGGAGCGATTTGAACAATGAGCTTAAGAAGACAAAATATTGTCAAGTCCCCAATTTGGCTTCAGACCGGGGGTTTGTACAATTTACCAGTGTTTAAATTTGTATTTACTATTGGCAAAGTATGTTTTAGCAAGAAAGGGATCCGTTCATATGGCCTTTATTGATTTATCAACAGTGTTTGATCTAGTAAACCATCAAAAACATCGGGCCCTGAAGGAAGTGATAGCACTATTAAAGCTCTATTAAAGCGCCTACACTAGGACCTGTTGTTGAAAGTATGCTTTGGGTATCAGGGCGAATTACCTCATCTATAAAAGTAACAGGTGGTGTCCGACAGGGATGCATTGTTGCACCATTTTTATATCTATTATATATACATGGAGTTACTAATCATCTGATTCAGCTTGGGAAATATTTTTCTTCCATGGGGACCCATCAGATTCTGATTTTATTGTATGCAGATGATGCTGTATAATTTGCCCGTACGGCAAATGGCCTGCACATTTTTTTAGATCCTTTGACAGATTATATGTCAGGGTTGAACCTTAAATTAAACTATGGTAAATATTTTGTTATGACATGTGGGCCTCGCAATACAAAGACCAAAACATTTAAGATGGGTGGTGCAGTTTTAGAAAAGGTGCAAAATTTGAATGCCTTCGGGAATTCCTTTTAGCTCTGCTTCGGCTTGGAAGTACCTATTAACAGTTTCGACTTCCTGTTTCAAAAGTAATATTGAAGTAATTTTTAAACTTGCCCAGAAATTAGGGCAAAAACCTGTTAAAGAACTGATATATTTGAATAAAACAAAATGCATTTCAACAGGTTCCTATGGGGCAGCCATATGGGGATATGCAAATGCGCATAGTTTACAAGTAGTTGAAAACCTGTTCCTCAAGAGGCAGGTTCTTCAGGGTACTGCAAATTTGATTTGCCATAAAGAATTTGGGCTTCTCTATTCAGAGGATTCTTTACGTCTCGCCCCTCTTTTATATTGGGTTAAGGTGTGGTTAAATCCTGAGACCTCTTTGGTGCAAGCCTGTGTTTCCGACTGCCTAAGCTTAGCAAGTGCGGTGGAAATTCCCTGGCTGTCCTATTTGAAGAAGCAATAGATTTAAAATATGTGTACAACAATCTGACTTCCATCACCTCTAAGTCTAAAGATGTTGTGAGAGAATTTTTTAAAATTATTATACTAACTTCAGATTAAGGAATGCCCAAAGTATGCCTGCATTAGTAAGATATGTTCCGCTTTCGATGACTGAGGGCATGGAACCTTATTTGTCTTTGGTCATGAATCCTTTTTATCGTAGGTATCTTTTTGTTCTCAGATTTTCTATGATTCACGTTGCTGTGGCTTTCCCCACCCTCTTTTGTTAATCTTGCGATTTGTCACAGTGCAGTTGTGACCGAATGTATGGCCGAAGGAACAACGCATGCGAGAACCAGCCATGCCTGAACAATGCAGTCGGAACAGCCATCATGTTGTTACCACGAATGCCTTTACCACGCATGCCTTTACGACTTTTCGTTGTAAAAGCATGGATGCATGGTTCTAGCATGCCAACCCCACACCTACCCTATAAGGCCCAAAAGTACCCCACCCCTAATACTAAAACCATCCGACCCACTCCCGCCCCTACCCCTAAAAACAAAAGTACCCCTCACTCACCCTGAGCCCTCAAAGCTTCCAGGACCACCCACCTTCCCTTAAAAACATCAGACCCACGCCCCTAAAAACAAAACTAACTCAAACCCCCTCTCCTGCCCCGAAAAACAAAACTTCACGACCCCCGACCCTGCCCTCAAAAAATAAAACTCCCATGATCCCCCGACCACCGCCCCTAAAAACAAAACTACCCCGGTACCTCCCACCCACACTGAGCCCTAAAACCTTCCCCAACCACCCACCCGCCCTAAAAACAACTGACCCCCCACCCGCCTCTAAAAACCAAACTACCCTGATCATCCACCCCACCCCTGAAAACAAAACTACTCCAACCCCCCTCTCCCACTCCTAAAAACAAAACTACCCCAACTCCTGCACCCTGTCCCTAAAAACAAAACTACCAGATCCCTCACCCCGTCCCTAAAAACAAAACTACCCCAACACCTCACACCTACTCTGAGCCCTAAAACCTTCCTGACCCCCCACCCGCCCTAAATACAAACGACCTCCCACTCCTCCCCTAAAAACCAAACTACCCAGATACCCTACCCCTGCCTCTAAAAACCAAACTACCCTGATCCCCCCAACCCCGCCCCTAAAAACCAAACAACCCCAACCCCTACCCTTACAAACAAAACTACCCCAACCCTAAAAAAAACCTACCCTGATACCCCCAACCCACCCTGAGCCCTAAAACCTTCCCTGACCCCCCCACTCACCCTAAAAACAACCGTCCACCCACCCCACCCATAAAAACAAAACTACCCTGACTCCCCACCCCTAAAAATGAAACTACACCGACCTCACCACCCCGCTTATAAAAACCAAACTACCCGACCGCCCCACATCCACCCCCGTTCCCTAAAAAGAAAAAGGCAGTTATTGTTATGGCAAGTGTGGTTACGCTTGCGTTGTACATGTAATCGTTGTTCAGGACAGTTCCCGATGTAAAGAGTTAATAAAGAGCCATGCGGGCTCTCCATGTGCGCCTGACGTGCTCTGCGTGTCCGGGAGGGGCACGGAGCACGAGGGTATAAATAAAGAGCGAACTGCGGGTGACGCAGTTCCATGCGTGTGCTCTCAGCAAACACTGTCTGTGCGTGTTCTTTCAGCTACAATGAAGGCCCAGTACATTGGCGACAAGCGGGATCGAAATGCGGGACAGTAGAAGAAAGTGCAGTTAAATATCGAGGCCAGGCTGAGAAAACGTACCGGGAGGAGAGCGGAGCAGCGTCGGCTGCCACGATCGTGGTGCCGGGCCGGTCGCCGGAAAAAAAAAGCCAGGTTCACGGAGGGAACATCAGGCGCGCGACTGGCGGAGCGGACGACGAAGAAACTGACCGGTTTCCCGATCGGGGAAACCCAAAGACGGTGAGCCGCGCCCCGCGCCCTCCCCAGCAAGGAGCACACCACGTGGGGCTCTGACACCCCGCCCAGGGCGTCCCTCGCTGCCCGAGAGCAGCACCACGCGAGGCTACAAGGCCCCGCCCAGGGCGTCCCTCGCTGCCCGGAGCAGCCGAAGGAGAAGCGTGCTTCCTTGGCCGGGCGCGCCGTGCGTCTCCTGCGAGGCCGGAGAGGAGGAAGCCCAAAATAAAAGAAAAGACGCGTGGTGCACGTCAGATGTGTGCCGCCCCCGGGAGGGGCTAAAAAAAAAAAATAATAAAAGGAAAAGAAAAGAAGAGAAAAGAAAAAAAAACAGCGGTAAGCAAAAGGAGATGGTCACTGAAAAATAAAAGGCAAGAAAAGGGAGGCAGGAGTAGAAAACAAAAAGAAGTAAGGAAGGCGGAGTCAAAAAAAAACAAAAAAAAAAAAAAAAACGAAAGGACAGTTTCACCGTGTGTACAGCGCAAGGGTGAGAAGGGGTAAAGATGAGTGCCCCACCACAGGATGATGCCAATCCTCCACCGCCACCAGGGAACCCCCAGCTCCCAGCACAGTTGACCAACAGGGTTCACTCCTCGATCGTTTCGCTACCACCGTTTAGCCAACTAATTGACCCGGCTACCGCTGCGCCCAGATGGCGTTTGTGGATAAACAGGCTAGAAAACTACTTTCGTGCAACCAGGGAAACGGACGGGGAAGTGCGGAGGTCAGTAATGCTGTTGATGGGTGGAGATGAACTACAGGAGCTCTTTGACTCGCTTCCTGACACAGGGGATAAGGCTGATTTTGATACAGCAGTAACTGCTCTGAACAGGCACTTCGACCCGCAACTCAACTCGGATTACGAACGTTTTAAACTACGACAGGCCCAGCAGACCGAAATCGAGTCGATGGATATGTTTTATGCCAGGTTGAGGAAGCTAGCGAGCTCGTGCACAGGTCTCAACCAGCAAGAGGAGATCCGTGCGCAAATCATTCAAGGGTGCCGGTCGAATGCTTTGAGGAAGTTGATTTTGAGACAGCAGGGCATGTCCCTCGATGACATTCTAATTCTTGCAAGATCACATGAACTGTCGGCAGTACGAGCGGATGCGATGGCGGCAGTAAGAGGTCAGTCATTAGCGGCTGCGTCATCGTCTCGTGTAGTCCAGGTGAAGGAGGAACAAGTGGATGCGATCCGAACACGCCCAGCAGCGCAGCGGAAAACAAGCGCTGCCAGGCCCGGCGACAGGGCCTGTGGAAGCTGCGGGTATGACCACCGGCCGAACATGGGATGCCCGGCTAAAGGACAGTCCTGCAACTGTTGTGGCAAGCCAAATCATTTTGCCAAAGTGTGTAGGTCCAGGAGGAATAAGCCAGGAGAGCAGAAGGGAAGAGATACAAGTGTTAAAGCTGTATCCAAGGACACAGAGGAGGTGAGAGACCAGGCGATGGCGAGTGGTCCGGTCTTCGAGGAAGATGAAGAAGAGGACATATTTGTAATATCGTTCACGGGGGGCAAGGCACGGAAAAGGAGACCGCCGTCCATGAGTGACGTTCATGTCAACGGCATGCTTGTTTCCGTACTCATCGACACAGGGGCGTCGGTCAATGTCATGGATGAAACGCTTTTCCACCAACTAATACCTGCCCCGCCACTGACCCAGACAACCACTAAGATATACAATTATGGAGGGCGAGACCCTCTTCCCCTCAAGGGAACAGTGGAGGTGGCTGTAAGTAGTGGAGATAAATCAACAAAAACCAAATTCTATGTGGTGGCTGGGGATCGTGGCACTCTGCTAGGATGTCGCACAGCAGAAGAGTTGGGACTGGTGTTTTTTGCACGACAGGTGTATGAGACTCAAGTGGAACGCCTTCTCAACGAGTTTCCACAACTATTTGAGGGGTTGGGTCGGTTAAGAGGAAAACGCATCAAATTGCACATAGATCCCAACGTGGCTCCGGTGGCGCTAAGGCATCGTCGTGTACCCTTTCATCTGAGACCTGTCGTTGAGAAAGAGCTGCAGTTGCTGGAGGACCAAGGGGTCATAGAGAAGGTGGATGGGCCTACGCCGTGGGTGTCGCCGCTGGTGATTGCGCCAAAACCCAAGCAGCCAGGAGCGATTCGCCTCTGTGTTGATATGCGACTGCCAAACAAGGCTATTCGAAGGGAAAGACACATAACGCCCACCATGGACGACATCATTGCAGATCTGAATGGGGCACAGTGGTTCTCCAAGTTGGATCTCAATGCGGGGTATCATCAGCTAGAGCTAGACCCGGAAAGCAGGAACATTACCACTTTCTCGACGCATGTGGGGCTGAGAAGATACAAGAGGCTGAGCTTTGGAGTGTCCTCCGCGGCGGAGGTGTTTCAAAATGCGATTAGGGAAACCCTGTCGGGGTTGCCAGGAGTAATCAACCTGAGTGATGACATTCTAATACACTCCAAGACGAGAGAGGATCATCATTGTCATCTACGTGCGACGTTGAAACGGCTATCTGAAGCGGGACTAACGCTTCATAAAAAGAAGTGTGCCTTTTACCAAAACTCGGTAGAATTCTTTGGATATGTATTTTCGAAAGAAGGCCTGCAAGTGGACCCACGGAAGGCTGAGGCTATCCGTCAGGCCGCGGTTCCGCAAAGTGCCACGGAGGTTCGTAGCTTCCTAGGGATGGCCACGTACTGCGGGAGGTTTATACCACATCTAGCCACCATGTCTGAACCTCTCCGGCAGCTAACTAAAGGGCAACATCGTTGGGACTGGACTCCAGAAGCACAACAGGCCTTCATGGATATTAAGGAGGCGTTGCTAGACAAGGCAACTATGGCCTATTTCAACCCCAGCAGAAAGACCGAAGTAGTGGTAGATGCGAGCCCCGTCGGGCTTGGAGCTGTCCTCTTGCAAGAACAGAGGCATCAGGAATGGGTCCCGGTCGCATATGCCAGCCGGGCGTTGTCGGCCGTTGAAACCAGGTATGCGCAGATTGAGCATGAGGCTCTAGCCATCCGGTGGGCGTGCCGCCATTTTCACTTGTATTTGTACGGGCACGAATTTCAAGTGGTGACTGACCACAAACCTTTAGTTCCGTTGTTCGCTGGTTGCCCGCGTCTTGCACCTCCGCGGATTGAGCGATGGACCGTTCTCCTTCAACCTTATAGGTTCACTGTCGTTTACCGGCCAGGGGCAAACAATCCGGCGGATTATCTGTCTCGCCACCCTTGTTCGCAGGTGTCGGATGCGCAACAAGAACAAGATGAGGAGAGTACGGAAGTCTTTGTAAGCATGGTCGTGCAGTCGGCGTGTCCTAACGCCCTTCTCGTACCAGAGATTGTAAGTGCCACGCAGGAAGACATCATATTGAGCCACGTCAAAGATGCGTTGAGCCATAAAAAGTGGAAATATTTTCTAGAAAAAACACATGCGTCTCGCCCGGAACAGAGAGTGGCCATGCAAAGTATCTGGAAAGTGCGAGATGAACTGTCTACTGATAATGAAGGATTGGTTCTACGGGGAAGAAGGATTGTACTTCCACAAAGTCTCTGGTCTAGAGTGATTGAGCTGGCACATCAAGGACATCAAGGGGCTGCTAAAACCAAGGCTAGATTACGTGCCAAGGTATGGTTCCCAGGTATGGACAGCCAGGTTGACGAGATGGTAGGACGGTGTCACTCCTGTATCATCACGTCCGTGGAACCTCCGAGTTGTCCAGTGATAACGGAGCCGGCTACTCTGAAAACATGGGCTAAGGTAAGCATGGACTTCGGAAGTTTTCCAGATGGGAGATTAACTGCTGTTCTGATTGACTCTTATACTAAATTCCCGGTGGTTGAGGTGGTACCGTCGACGGCGTTTGAGAACGTGCGACCAGTTCTACAAAAGACATTTGCATTGTTTGGTTTGCCTGATGAGATTCGAACGGATAATGGTCCCCCATTCCAAGGCCAAGAGTTTCGGTCATACCTTGAGGGTCTGGCAATTCATCATCGGAAGATAACGCCTTACTGGCCTCAGGCAAATGGGGACGTGGAAAGGTTCATGCGAACTTTGAACCGGGCTCTTCGAATTGGAGTAGAGAAAAGGGAAGACAGCGAACAGTGTCTACACCAATTCCTGAGTGCCTATCGTCAAACGCCTCATAGTACTACTGGTTGTGCTCCCTCCTCTTTGATGTTCAAAGTATCTCCACGTGACTGTATTCCATCAGGTCCTAAATGGAGACCTCCGGTGTTGGATGTTAAGGCCACTCAAAAACGACGGCGAGCTACTAATCAGAGGGCGAGTACCCAACGACGAGCAAGGTACCGAGGGTTTCAAGCAGGAGACCAAGTGGTGGTGAAATGTCGGAGAGGGGGAGGAAAGTTTATAACTCCGTTTGAACCTGAGGTATGGGAGGTTATTGGCGTGAAGGGGTCCATGATCACTGCGGCCAGAGGAAGACAAAGAGTGACACGGAATGTGTCACATTTTAAGAAAGCTGGACGGAGGGAACCAATTGATGATGAAGGAGAGTTTGAGGACATTACCGGCGGGTCACCCGTGGTGACCAATGAGGTGGAAAGTGTCAGGAGGCCGGTGCTGACTGAACAAACCTTACCGGTTTATGCCCCTGGGAATGCAAGTTTGCGCACAAGAAGTCGAAGATATGATCTACGTCCCAATCCTGCACCGAGTAGTCAGTTGAAGGACTTTGTCTGTCATGTAGGCTGCTCATAGTTGGAGTTCCGTTGCCAGGTGGCTATAACAGGATGAAGACGGAAGGTCTGTTGGTTCGTAAGGACCGTGTTTTCATTGAGGTGGACTGTTTACGTGTGTTTTGTAGTACGAACTATTTCTAAGTGATTTTATACCGTTGTGTGTTAAGTTTGGTGTTGGATTTGTTAAGTCCAACCTCCATGTGGAGTAAAACATGGGGGGGATGTAAAGAGTTAATAAAGAGCCATGCGGGCTCTCCATGTGCGCCTGACGTGCTCTGCGTGTCCGGGAGGGGCACGGAGCACGAGGGTATAAATAAAGAGCGAACTGCGGGTGACGCAGTTCCATGCGTGTGCTCTCAGCAAACACTGTCTGTGCGTGTTCTTTCAGCTACAATGAAGGCCCAGTACACCCAGTAGGGTTGAGTATGACCTTGAAGGTAAGATTTCATTACTAGCCTGGGATGCTTCATTTTCACTACACACTGAATTACCTATTTCAAATGACTTTAATTATAGCTGATATTTTGTAATGGTTTCAAACTTGACAAAGGGGATTGTAGCCTCCAGGGCTGGGATAGATCCAGCACTTTAATGCGCTGCAGATTGACAGTAACCACGGATTGTCCACAGGTTTTAGTATTTTCATGATAAAAATGGATTTGATTTTGTTCATTTCGTCTCTTTACAACTGTGAGAGAAACGCAGCACACGTCACGGATTTGTTTTCAGTGCAGCAGACTGTTACATTAGGTAACATTCAGGCAACTTTTGGCCCAGGATTGGCATTGGATGTGGGAGCAGAGGCCGAAGAGTCTTTTTTAAAGAATACATCCCTTAATGCCCAGCCACTCAAAAAGTTTCCCTATTAATGTGTCTGGAGCTGCGCTGACCAAGGCATACGTTTTTCTTGGATTACATCAAATGAGGTTAATCCAGTCGCCTCTGAGCTAGTTTGTAATTTTTAGCTGAGGAAAAACCAGCGAGGCTGCTTTCGATTTTTAAAGCGGTCAGGTGCTTTAAATAGCTTCCTCTTTCTTGCGACCACTTGCCCTGTTGATTAAATGAATGCCCAGAACGGTTTGTTGGCCAATCACGTGCTATCGCCCCTTCTGTGGCTGCATTTGCTCCAGATCATTCTCACTACAGTGTTTAGCCAAACTCTTTAAAGAGAGTAATCAAGCAGTACCTGATCGGTCTGGTAAAACTGTATCATCTGCGTACTGCAGTATTGATGCACCCTTCCCAGCAAACTTTGCGGGAAAAAAGCCCTGTTGTTCCTAAATCCATATTTGCCACAGATTAAACAACACCGCTGAAAACACATGCTCCTGTTTTAATCTTCCAATTGTGGTTATTTTTTCGTCAGTGAGGTTGTATCGCATAACTTTAATTGAACTTACCTATTACTATAGAGGGACTAGTAGAAATTGGGTCTCTAGTTGGCAGAGCTATGCACCCTGTCCAAGTAGGGACCAAAATGCTAGTCAGGGCAAGTCAATAACACAACATAAATTAGCCTGTGCTCACCATCTGGTAGCTTGGCGCAGAGCAGGCAGGCCTAACTTATAAGGCAGTGTGTAAAGTACTTGTGAAACACACACACAATAACCTCAGGAGATACACCACTGAAAAAGACTTCACACGGATATAGAAAAATAAAGTTTGTTTAGCTTGGTTAATTTTAAGTTCAGTACGATACAGATCAAAATCACAAATAGCAATGTATTCGCTTTGTAGACTGAAAGATAAAGTGAGGTTGATGAGCAAATGTAAAGATCGAAAGGGGTGGTGCAGGGACTCCTGTGCACGGGTGTGGGATGTCCTGATGGACTCTGGTTCTGTCCTTTTTGCACTTCTCTCAAGGAGGCAGAGCCACCCAGGTTGAATGAGAGCAGTGAGCAGAAAAGGAAAGCAGGGCTGCTCCAGCGGTTCACAGGTGCAAGCGCCAAAGGTTGACAAAGCTGCTCAGGTTGAGTTTGAAAGTAGCAAGCGGCAAAGGAAAGCAGGGCCACTCCATGCAATTCACGGATGCAAGGGGTGAAGTTTGGCAAAAGCTGCTCAGGTTTAAATTGAAAGTTGCGGGTGGCACAGCAAAGCAGGGTCACTCCAGGCAGGTTACAGATGCAAGCAGGGAAGTTTGTCAAAAGCCGCTTGGATTGAAATTGAAAGTGAGCGGCAAAGGAAAGCAGATTCCTCTGTGAGTCACTATGGGTTTGGAGGATGAGTCTTGGTCTACTGGGCAGAGATCAGCAGGCAGCAGGGTGGCACAGCAAAGCAGGGCAGCAATTCCTGAGAGAATTCAGTCCTGGCAGAGTGCCAACCCTGGCACACAGCAGTCGTTACTCCAGCAGCGGTGTCCTAAGTTCAGAAGTGTTCTTATTTTAGGAGGTCAGTGACCCAGCACTTATACTAAAAATCGTGTTTGATGTGGAGGGTGACTACAAAGAGTTCTTGTGAAGTGGACAGGTCCCTCTTTTAGGTCAGCCTTGGCTCCAGACTCTCAGTGGGAGGTAATGAGCCCCTTTGTGTGGACTCTAGACACTACCCTTTGAGGTGTAAGTGTGAGCCCTTCTCAATCTCTTCCCAAGGAAGACCTGTGCAGCTGACTATCCTGTGCTGTGGGTGTCTGAAGGGAATGTACAAGTGTAACTGTCACCTAGCCCAAGCCAGATGCGTATTGTTGATAGGCAGCGGGCACACATGGCAGTGAGTGCAGAGAAATTTCTACTTTCTAAAAGTGGCATTTCTAAAATAGGAGTAATAAATCTGAGTTTATCAGTAAAGATAATTTACTATTACCAGTCCTATAATACTAAACATGATGCAGCTGCTCGTCTGGGCTACAAAGGGCCTACTTTAGGGGTGACATCAATTGTAAGAAAAGAGGAGTTCTGAGCTTACAGTAGGTTTTAAATGCTAAGTCAGGGTGACAGATAGACTGCACAATAAGGCTCTGCAGTGGTAGGCTTGGGACATGGTTTCAGGGTGGCTTAAGTGGGTAGCACAATTAGTGCTGCAGGCCCACTAGTTGCATTTAATTTACAGGCCCTGGGTATATGGTATACTACTTTACAAAGTGCTTAAAGGTAAATTAAATATGCCGATTGTGGATAAACCAATTTTACCATGTTTTAGGGGAGAAGCACATGTACATGTGTTCAGCAGAAGTAAAGTGTTCAGAGTCCTAAGGCCAACATAAAAGGTCAGAAAAACAGGGGGAGTAAGGCAAAAAGCATGGGGCTAGCCCTGCAGGAAGGGCCATTTTCAACAGAGACTGAATTACTTTCAACAATGTGGGTGGAATATCGCAGGAGATGAGGTTTGTCCATAGAGTATTATGGTCTATGCCACCAAAAGAAGTTTCAAAATCTTTGAAACAGCCACGGAGCTGATTTGCACCTGTCACAGTTTTAGACTGTTTTTTATACCTATTTGAATATTACCCATTCAGCCAGTGGTTCTGACTGATCTACCCTATTTGTTCTGTGATAACCCAAAGATCATCTGCTCAAATTGAAAGATTGTCTTTAGGAGAAAGAGCAGCTCTTTCTGCAGATGCAGAAGGGTTTCCAGTCTTTCTTATAAGTGCATTTGCCTTTCAATCCAGCGAGGACCTACACTCAACCAGTGCTTCTGAAGAGACACTGTTACCTTCCAGCTTCTTTGTCTTCTCACTTAACTGACATGTTTAAAACCCAAATTTCCTCAAATCTTTCGCATGAATCCTCCCAGTCCAATTCTTTCTGTACCTGTTTTGCTACCCAAACACGAAGGGCGCAGTTACATTATCCATAGTGGACTAGATAAGAATGTATTGCAAGCGGAGATATATTATTTCCCTCTTTTTTTCAGGAGTCAGTGAGTGGAGATGCTAACTGAAGCAGAAGTATTTAATCCAACGCTGAAAGCAGAACATATGCCTGGCCACTTTTATGACGATGACACATTCCTATGTGGTCACATAGATCTGGAACATCAAAGGGCTTGGAGGGCACTGGAAACCTCTTGCATCACAAATGTTCTACAATTAATCAGGGGGAAACAAAAGTAGCGTTGATATGTTCATCTCAATAATGAAAATTGTAGTTTACGGAGAAAGCCCATCTGCGGGTCATCTATTCAAATTATTTTGGGGTGTTGCATTAGATGATAGTTTAAATTGGTCACCCATAGGAAAGAAAAACTTTAGAAACAATGACTGTTGATGTTACAGTGAATTCTTCGAACCACATGAGCACAAAATATGAAGTTATGACATAGAAGCCTTGACTAAGCATATGAAGCCAGGACCCCACTAGTTTTAAACTATGATGTTTCTATGAGATTGTCTTTTGGCCAACGTAGTCTTAATAAGGTTGAAGGGATGCTGTGAGAAGGTAACATGAAGTTAAGAGTAGTTACTCCAATTGAAGGAATCATAAAGGGAATCCGAAGTGTAGGCCTTCCTATGAGATGGTGGTCCATTCTATGACCCTTTGGCATAACACATTCTTCCATGATAGAAGCATCACCCTCTTGGACCTACGGGCAAACTAAACATCAATATGGAGATCCCAAAAGAAACATTTATTTGGTGATTGTTTTGGGGTATGTCCCAATTAACTTTAGACTTACTAGAAACTAAGAGGGTTTCCAAATCTGTTTTCTATGTGTGGTATTGAAAATGCACATGCATTGCTCTTAAAATTTATTTATTCTTTAATTTATTTGTTCTATTTTTCTGTAGCACGAACAAAGCATCTTCGGCAACAGAGAACTTCGTCAAAGTTTCAGAATAGTAGCAGCATTTCGGCAAACAACAGAGACGATTTAGAATAGAGTTCATTTGAACAAATAAAAAATAGTTAAACATAACATTAATGGTAAAGAAAGGGAAATGTCAAGTAACAATACATTTCAAGGAGGATACAAAGAGGAACAATATGGCAGATACATATAAAGTATCATACGTATGCAAAAAAAACAAAATGAAGAGAATAGGCTATGGTAAATATAAGAGAGTGTGATTAACTCTCTAGCCTACAAGGAGTTTTTGAATTAGAAGACAATTCAGTTATGTTTTTAAGCAGGGAAAGATGAACTGGTTTGGAGAAAGGGTGGAGGGATTCTATATCCTGGGAGATTACTTCAGAAGCACTGAGCCAAACCGTGTTGTTTCATAAATGCAGGTAGCGCCAAAAGATGAGTCCCTGATCAGTGTAGGAACAAAGGGCCATATTTATACTTTTTGACGCAAAACTGCGCTAACGCAGTTTTGCGTCAAAAAAATTAGCGCCGGCTAACGCCATTCTGAAGCGCCATGCGGGTGCCGTATTTAATCAATGACTTTAGCCGGCGTTAGCCGCCGGCGCTGCCTGGTGTGCGTGGAAAAAAACGACGTACACCAGGCAGCGCCGGCGTAGGGGGATATGGAGCTTGGGCGCCCAAAAATGGGGCAAGTCAGGCTGAGGCAAATTTTTCGCCTCAACCCGATTTGCGTCATTTTTTTTCACTCCCAACCCCCATTGAAATGACTCCTGTCTTAGCAAAGACAGGAGTCATGCCCCCTTGCCCAATGGCCATGCCCAGGGGACTTCTGTCCCCTGGGCATGGTCATTGGGCATAGTGGCATGTAGGGGGGCACAAATCAGGCCCCCGTATACCACCCAAAAAAAAAAAAAATACCTACCTGAACTTACCTTCAGTTTCCAGGGATGGGTCCCTCCATCCTTGGGTGTCCTCCTGGGGTGGGCAAGGGTGACAGGGGGTTTCCCTGGGGGCATGGGAGGGCACCTCTGGGCTCCTTCCGAGCCCACAGGTCCCTTAACGCCTGCCTTTTCCAGGCACTAAAAAACAGCGCAAAAGCGGCTGTACGTCATTTTTTTTGACCCGCCCACTCCCGGGCGTGAATTTTGCCCGGGAGTGTAAATACGGCGCACATGCCTCGGAGTCAATTTTTTAGACGGGAACGCCTACCTTGCATCTCATTAACGCAAAGTAGGTGTCCACGCTAAAAAATGACGCAAACTCCATGGACTTTGGCGCTAGACGCGTCTAACGCCAAAGTATAAATATGGAGTTAGTTTTGCGTCGGAATTGCGTAAAAAAAAACGACGCAATTCCGGCGCAAACAGAGTATAAATATGCCCCACAATGTTTAAGAGAAAGTCAATGTCTAGGCCACATGGTTGGATACGTCTGCAAGAACGATTGCCACACCAGCTACGCCATTATATAAACAGCTCTTATTTTAATCAGTAGACAGGGGAAAGTAAGAACGAAGGTAGGACTAATGTGATCAGTCATTTTATTCTCTGTAACTAGTGTTACTGCCGCAGGTCAGGCCACTTTTAAAGGACCTAAGTGGGCCTTCACAACCACCAGTCAATAGCGAATTACCACAGTCAAGTCTGGATGGGATAAAGAACAGTTTTACAGATTTGAAATCAGACTTTGGGATATGAAATGTAATCTCTTTCAAGAGTCTCAGTTCGTATTGTGTCTTTCTGGTGAAAATATGAGAGCATGAAGATGATGTGTCTTATCAAGAATGAAGCTAAGGATATCATGCACTCAGGAATCTTCAGGGAGTCTGAGCAGGTCTGGTTAGCAGTGCCACTCTTAGGAGGTATGAGAAATGAGTGGAAATATTGTTTTTGATGGAGTTAGTTTAAGATGATGGCGAGTCATACAAAGTTGTAAATTCTTAATTGTTTGAGCTAGAACAGCGATGTCAACCGAAGGTGAAAAGTTCCCTATGAAGCTGAACGCTGTAAGGACATAGATGTGGTAAGAAATGCCTGTCCAACAGAAGAATGGTTCCATAAATACATTTGGAGCAAGGGACGGAGTCCTTGCTTCACTGCCTGTAGGAGAGCTCCCTGATTAAAGAGAGAGTGGTTGTAGAATGAGCTACAACAGCGATGTCAACAGGAGGCGAAAAGGTTCCTATGAAGCTGAACGTTGTAAGGACATAGATATATTAAGAAATGTTTGTCCATCAGAGGAATGGTTCAATAAATACATTTGGAGCAAGGGACGGAGTCCTTTCTTTACTGCGTGTAGGTGAACTCTCAGGTTAAACAGAGAGTGGTTGTAGAATGAATGGTAAAAATTATATATGCCATGGACCAGGGTCTTATTCTGCCTGAAACAGTCTTTTGTTGGTATTCCCCACAACCTTTGTACAAGAGGTAGTCCTTGTGTACAATTTTCAAGAACATGGCTGATGAAATATATTTAGCATGATTCACAAAAGTGTCACAAATTGTATTCATTATTACATAATTCACGAATGTCACAATCTCACCCACCTCTAGTGTTAAGGCAATCATCAGCATCACACTGAGTAACAGAGACATTTATTTGGTTTATCTAGTTATGAGACACATGTAGTCTGGTCTTCTCAGCCCGAATAGGTCAATGAAAAGACTGGAAGGTCTCAGGATGTGAACAGTGTGAGAAAGTAGCCCCTTTCTAGCCTTGTTACCCTCACTTTTGGCCTGTTTGTGAGTATATGTCAGGGTGTTTTCACTGTCTCACTGGGATCCTGCTAGCCAGGGCCCAGTGCTCATAGTGAAAACCCTGTGTTGTCAGTATGTTTGTTATGTGTCACTGGGACCCTGCTAGCCAGGACCCCAGTGCTGATACGTTTGTGGCCTATATGTATGTGTTCCCTGTGTGATGCCTAACTGTCTCACTGAGGCTCTGCTAACCAGACCCTCAGTGGTTATGCTCTCTCTGCTTTCCAAATTTGTCACTAACAGGCTAGTGACTAAATTTACCAATTCACATTGGCATACTGGTACACCCATATAATTTCCTAGTAAATGGTTCTGAGGTATCCAGGGTATTGGGGTTCCAGGAGATCCCTATGGGCTGCAGCATTTCTTTTGCCACCCATAGGGAGCTCTGACAATTCTTACACAGGCCTGCCAGTGCAGCCTGAGTGAAATAACGTCCACGTAACTTATAAGTCACCTATACGTCTAACTTTCACCTGGTGAAGGTTGGGTGCAAAGTTACTTAGTTTATGGGCACCCTGGCACTAGCCAAGGAGCCCCCACATCGTTCAGGGCAAATTCCTCAGACTTTGTGAGTGCGGGGACACCATTACACGTGTGCACTGTACATAGGTCACTACCTATGTACAGCGTCACAATGGTAACTCTGAGCATGGCCATGTAACATGTCTAAGATCATGGAATTGTCACCCCAATGAAATTCTGGCATTGGGGGGACAATTCCATGATCCCCCGGGTCTCTAGCACAGAACCCGGGTACTGCCAAACTGCCTTTCCGGGGTCTCCACTGCAGCTGCTGCTGCTGCCAACCCCTCAGACCGGTTTCTGCCCTTCTGGGGTCCAGGCAGCCCTGGCCCAGGAAGGCAGAACAAAGGACTATCTCTGAGAGAGGGTGTAACACCCTCTCCCTTTGGAAATAGGTGTGAGGGCTGGGGAGGAGTAGCCTCACCCAGCCTCTGGAAATGCTTTGATGGGCACAGATGGAGCCCATCTCTGCATAAGCCAGTCTACACCGGTTCAGGGATCCCCAGCCCTGCTCTGGCGCGAAACTGGACAAAGGAAAGGGGAGTGACCACTCCCCTGACCTGCACCTCCCAGGGGAGGTGCCCAGAGCTCCTCCAGTGTGTCCCAGACCTCTGCCATCTTGGAAACAGAGGTGTTTGTGGCACACTGGACTGCTCTGAGTGGCCAGTGCCAGCAGGTGACGTCAGAGGCTCCTTCTGATAGGCTCTTGCCTCTCTTGGTAGCCAATCCTCCTTCCTTGGTAGCCAAACCTCATTTTCTGGCTCTTTAGGGTCTCTGCTTTGGGGCTCTCACCAGATAACGAATGCAAGAGCTTATCAGAGTTCCTATGCATCTCCCTCTTCTCCTTCTGCCAAAGGATCGACCGCTGACTGCTCAGGACGCCTGCAAATCCGCAACAAAGTAGCAAGACGACTACTAGCAACCTTGTATCGCTTCATCCTGCTGGCTTTCTCGACTGTTTCCAGGTGGTGCATGCTCTGGGGGTAGCCTGCCTCCTCTCTGCACCAGGAGCTCTGAAGAAATCTCCAGTGGGTCGACGGAATCTTCCCCCTGCAACCGCAGGCAACAAAAGACTGCATCACCGGTCCTCTGGGTCCCCTCTCAGCACGACGAGCGTGATCCCTGGAACTCAGCAACTCTGTCCAAGTGATTTCCACAGTCCAGTGACTCTTCAGTCCTAGTTTGGTGGAGGTAAGTCCTTGCCTCCCCATGCTAGATTGCATTGCTGGGTACCGCGTGGTTTGCAGCTGCTCCAGCTCTTGTGCACTCTTCCAGGGTTTCCTTCGTGCACAGCCAAGCCTGGGTCCTCGACACTCTAACCTGCAGTGCACAACCTTCTGAGTTGTCCTCCGGCGTCGTGGGACTCCCTTTTGTGACTTTGGGTGGACTCGGGTTCACTTTTCTTGTAAGTGCCTGTTCAGGTTCTTCTGCGGGTGCTGCCTGCTTCTGTGAGGGCTTCCTGACTTGCTGGGTGCCCCCTCTATCTCCTCATCCAAGTGGCGACATCCTGGTCCCTCCTGGGCCACAGCAGCATCCAAAAACCCTAACCGTGACCCTTGCAGCTAGCAAGGCCTGTTTGCGGTCTTTCTGCGTGGGAACCCCTCTGCAAGCTTCTTCACGACGTGGGACATCCATCCTCCAAAGGGGAAGTTCCTAGTCCTCCTCTTTCTTGCAGAACTCCAAGCTTCTTCCAACAGGTGGCAGCTTCGTTGCACCCTCAGCTGGCATTTCCTGGGCTCCTGCCCACTCTCGACACTTTCGTGACTATTGGACTTGGTCCCCTTGTCTTACAGGTACTCAGGTCCAGAAATCCACTGTTGTTGCATTGCTGGTGTTTGTTCTTCCTGCAGAATTCCCCTATCACGACTTCTGTGCTCTCTGGGGATTGTAGGTGCACTTTACACCTACCTTTCAGGGTCTTGGGGTGGGCTATTTTTCTAACCCTCACTGTTTTCTTACAGTCCCAGCGACCCTCTACAAGCTCACATAGGTTTGGGGTCCATTCGTGGTTCGCATTCTACTTTTGGAGTATATGGTTTGTGTTGCCCCTATACCTATGTGCTCCTATTGCAATCTACTGTAACTTTCCATTGCTTGCATTACTTCCTTTTGCTATTACCTGCATGATTTTGGATTGTGTACGTATATCTTGTGTATATAACTTATCGTCATACTGAGGGTACTCACTGAGATACTTTTGGCATATTGTCATAAAAATAAAGTACCTTTATTTTTAGTACTTCTGTGTATTGTGTTTTGTTATGATACTGTGCATATGACACCAGTGGTATAGTAGGAGCTTTACATGTCTCCTAGTTCAGCCTAAGCTGCTTTGCCATAGCTACCTTCTATCAGCCTAAACTGCTAGAAACACCTCTTCTACACTAATAAGGGATAACTGGACTTGGCACAAGGTGTAAGTACCTCTGGTACCCACTACAATCCAGGCCAGCCTCCTACAAACAGCACTTGCTAAGTCACACTGGGAGGCTATCTTTATAGACAACCCATTCTAGAGGAATGTATGATGAAATGAGTGAAGTTCTGCCTGGTCAAGTTTACAGTGAGCTCAATATTTTTATTTTGTAACCAAAGAATTATGAAAAACACATTTCTCTCTAGGGATGGTTGTTGGCTGGGAATATCGAATCCCAAATATGGAAGGGGCAGAATATGGTTCCAAAATAATCAAGGATTAAAACATTGAAATGTAGGTTTCTATACCTAACTCCACATGTATGTACCTTGGTGATATATATACCTTCAAGGTACATAGATATGGAGATGATAATAATAACCCCATCTGTGCACTTACCTTTCTATAATTAGTCCTCGATATTGTCGTAACAATATTCTGTCCGATCGATATTTGGGATTCGATATTCCTTACTAAAAGCTTAGATTGATTACAGTGAAGGAGGTAGGAGTGTTTGTTGCCTAAATAACAAAGAAGGTCAAGGTAAATTAGTGCACACATTATCACATCATTTATAGCTTCTGTTTCGCCAACAGGGCCGAATACAGAAGTGCACGGGGGAACTTGAGGATTTTCAGACATAGAGGGCCATGTGTGTTTCCAATTAAACCAAATCGTGACAGTCTTGGATGTAAAAGTTGGATAGCCTGGCCATGGTAAGGAAGTGTGATTATGCAAAGAGAGTCCTAAAGTCTAGGAAATGTTCACATATTCATTATTATTTCCTAATTTAACAAATCTTCTGAATTTTCATTTTTGATCAGGTAGCCCTAAATTTAGTTTCTTAAAGACTCTGATTTTCTGATCAAGATGTGAATCCTGAATTAAATGAAGGTGACTGATTTACACATTTTGATGTGGGAATATAACTTACAGAAGAGATAGCTGTTTTTATATAGAACTTAATTCTGCACTTTTTAAGTTTCAAAGCGCTATCAATAAAAGTTTCCATTAGAACCTAATTCAGGGCTATTCAATTTACTTACCACTTAAGGATCGAAAGTGAGATAATCGTGCTGGGATTCTAACAGATTACCTCCAGTTCAGAGCAGAGGTCAATGGCGAGGTTTTAACTCACTGAGCCATCTTGGTTACATTGTGTAAGCTTATGTGTTTTTCAACTGTGATTAAGCTTTACAAAATAGAGTACTAACAGAAGATAAACCTCTAGAACTGCACATTGTCATTGTTTTTGTTAATGCCCGTTATTTTCTGATCTTCTCCGTCATATCTTCATGTTTTTTGTTGAGGCAGGCATGGCATCAAATGTAGCCTGCATTAGCAACTTTGCAATTACAGTTGAGGGTGCTGAGGCCCAGTATTCTTTGAACATTTGAAAATGTCTGCTCCCAGCAGCTAATCTGCTGTCTGCCGTTGCCTTGCACTCCTGTGATACAATATTTTGTTTGGGAGCAAACAAAGTCTTATTGTATTTTTGTTCTGCCTCTCCCACCACCTTAGAGACATTTACCATAGGAAACTACCACTGTCCATGTTATCAAGCACACAATCTAAATACTCTGAATTTGATCATTGAGGAAGGCTGGTATTGGAATTTACACCAACCCACATACAATGCTTACTTCCAATAATTCTTAAGAGAGGTCCTATGTAGAGAAACATTTCTGTCCTCCCATTCCCGTTTTGTCATTTTGGCCAAATAACCCCTACCCAGAGTAAATTATCTTTTCACACACTTTCTGCTTTCTCATCCAATGCATACATTCTTTTTTTGTACCAGGAGGTACTTTTGCGTATGAGAAAGTGCTTAATATTTTCACAAGTAGTTCTCGTTTTAATCACAACACATGTATGCCAGTTTATCGACCCAGGGATATTGTGCTACAAAAATATCATAGCCAGAATATTGATGACTGAAATATTGAATTATATATATTGATTTATTATTAATAGCTCCACATCCACGTACCTTGACATATACATATGTGATTGAGGTGCAGACATGTGGAATTAGGTATAGTAAACCTCTACTTACCTATATAAACTTTCCTTGTCACTATTTTAATTGTTGATTTTTTGCCATGATATTTATGTAGAATGAAATTTGGTACTCATCATTTTGGTATGGCACCTTCAGAATACCGCCCTCTGTATTATGCGATTGTGCATTGACTATGTTAAGCATGTGGGTATATCTAACGTGTTGTACTACAACAAATAATTCAAAGTGCAGTCTTTAACTCACCACATAAACTGAATGGAGAAAATGTATGGGAACATCAAATATGCCAAGTCATAAATCAGTCCCAGGTATGCACATAGAAAAACTGCACACTCATCTGTGGAGTGCCTTGAGATTCATTGCTGAGCCGTACCCTCTTCAACTCATACATGATCCCTCTGGCCAATGTCATTTGTGCACACAAGCTCAACATCCTCTCCTACACGCCAATAAAACCCAACTCATACTCTCTCTCTCGGACAAGACCGCAACACTAGAAACAAGTACACGACCTGCATGACCGAAGTTGTTAACTGGATGAAACCCAGCCATGTGAACCTCAACACTGGTAGTGATCTTCATCAAGAACACTTCACTGGGAAGTTATGTCTGCGGATCAAATACAAAGTTGTTGGGAAAATTCGATGCGTATTGCATATAAGGAAGTTAAATTAGCATCTCTATTGAGGAACCATCTTTTCACTTTGCATAGGGTCTTCGTTACCCCAGCGAAGCTCTCGAAGATGAGAGGAGGGGACCCAGTTAAATGTGCAAACTGTGCTCTATTGGAAGCTTCGGACATTTACATGTTTTGGAACTGCCCATTTATACATAGTTTTTGGGGTAAAAGTTTGTAAGGTTATCATGAATGTTGTGGAGCAACAGATTTTGCCGAGTCCCCCCTTGGTAATCTTTAGTGTTCCAAGAAAGGCGAAGTAAAGGAGAGGGTGAAGAAGAGATTAATTTGTTATGTAATAATTTTGGCAGGAGGGAAATATGTTGTAAATGGAAATCCTCTCCCCCCCTTCATATGTGGATTGGTTAGGTGCACTTAATGGGATCTCTAGGTGGGAGGTAACACCTAACAGTGTAGGAAAAGGGGAGGTTTGGTCACGATTCTGGGTCAATGGTGCACAGGACAACACTGTTTGATAGAGTAGTATTATTATGAATCTAAGCACTGTCCGATGACTAAAGGCTAGGTCAATTCAACTCTCAATTGAGACAAAGTGAGAGAGACTCCGGCCTCCCCCTGGCATTGTGCATCTCTATATGTGAGCGTGACCAACAGTTTGTTTGAACGAGTTGATTCAAATAGGGGTGTTTGAGGGAAAAAAAAAAAAAAAGAACACTTCACTATTGGACTCCAAATGCTGGCCAGCCGAACTCAGACCCTCACCCAGCAGCCATGCTAGAAACCTAAGCATGACTGCCAGCAGCTAACTGGACATGACCACACAAGTCAACGCCATCACTACATCCTGTTTCCGCACACTGAAGATGATGAGGATGATCTTCAAATGGCTCCCAAGTAGCATTAGAATAACTGTCACTCACACCCTAGTCATCAGCAAGTTGGACTATGGGAATACCCTCCATGCCCGGATCTCCAAGCAACTCACTAGAAAAATACAAATCATACAGAACTCAGCAGCCAGACTTATCATCAACCTCCCACACAAAACTCACATTACACCATACCTCAGGGAGTTACTGGCTCCTGATACACAGACAAGCTCATTTCAAACTCCTTACACACATATTAAAGACTCTACACAATTTAACCCACACTTACTTGAACAATCAAATTTCCTTCCACCAACCACCCAGACACCTCTGCTCCACAGGACTCCTGCTCGCACACATACCGCGCATACACAGAACCTGATCAGGAGGATGGGCATTCTCTTACATCACTTCTGAAGCATGGAACGGCCTCCCACTCCACATCAGAGCCTCCTCCTTTCTTTTTGAATTCCGCGAGAAGCTGAAGACCTGGGTATTCAACTAGCCAACTTACCATAGGCAGGGCTAGGCACATACATCTGCACATTGCCAGGGTACACTTGCAGGTGACAGAGTGCTTTAAAAATGAAAATACCATAATATAACATAGACTGCTGTTTTGTCACCCACGTCTCGAGTGTTGCACAATATCACATAGAACAAGTGATAGTTAAGTATGTTAGTGTCCAAAATGGAATCTTCTGCATAAAGTAGGAGCCAAATCTCTAGACATAAGCCTCTTTACTAGTGTAAGCAACGCCTTCCAGTCATGGGTGCTCACCACAGAAATTATTTCCCAGTAGGACTCTTACAATAGAAGCACTTGACATCAATTTAACTAGGTTCTGACGCTCGTGCCTTGACCTTTGTCCTGTTGTTGGCACACTCTACGCATTGCATCACATGTTTCACCTTGTGCGAGTTTAGAGGCCTTGGAGCATGAGAAATAAAATTCCTGTCTCTTCAGGAGAGATCTTCCTTTTCACCAGACAGGTTACTTGAGGGGCACGCAGTCGTTCCTTAGAGGGAAATTACAAAATTCCTAAATTGTGCTTCTAATGTATGTCTCCTGCTCATCTGTCCTTCTTCCCAGAAAGCACTTTCCTTCACCCTCCTTGATATATCTCCTTAATAATGCTACATGGCTATGTGGTAAACAGGGAATGTTGGTCTATCCCTATCTCATGTGTGAAAGGGCTAGACCAGGGTAGGATACCTGGCCTGGTCCTACACATAACTTCTGAATCTAGTCAAATACTGCAGGAGAATAGTTATATACAAAGAGTGCCCCAACTCCTGTTCATTTACTTTAAGCCTTTGTTCATAGTCCCGGAAGGAAGAAATATGTGAAAGGCGTGCCAATGGACTCTGGCCCTCATTTCGTAGAATGTGCACATATGGCCAGCGATAATCAGAGTTCTGTATATTTGTTCATGTCTGTCATGTGACACTGTAATAGAACGAGGGCATGTCAGCAGTGTGCATACACCACTCTTGTGATCAGAATAGATAGACAATTCCAGGCACATAGAGCTACGATGATTTGCAAATAACTAATTTTTGGAAGGCGTGATAAGAACTTAGGTTTCCATTCTGCAAAGTCAACAAATTAGGGCTTCATTAGGAGTTTGGACAGAAATGGCAATCCCCCAATTTCTGGGGGGAACTCCAAATATGGTTGAATCTGCCAGCGGAATGTCCTACATAATTTCATCCATTTGGTGCATGAATGTAATCTGATAAATTCCACTTTGTATTTAGAGTTTCTTCCAGAGATGGAGAATTTCCAGTTCCCTCCAAAATCTAAATGAGCCGTTGTCCACTAGGCTACACCCATTTCCCATCTTCCTTCAAAGACATGCATTCCCTATTATTCTTTAACTCTAGGTACTGAGATGTGCATATTTGTGTTAAGCCCCGCCATTCTGGGTGAGTTCACGTCATTTCAGAGATATAAATATTTACAATAAACATTTTGTTAGAAGGAAAACACTTAGGTAATGAAACTGTTAAATCGCATGGGCAACACAGATATCCTATTTTATAATCATCAAAGAATGATATGCATAACTATACAAAACAACGTAAAATGAGTGGAAAATACTAACCCTTTAGCTCAGGCTGTAAAGAGTTAGGGGCTTATTTACAAGCCCAATGGCGCACGGCAGCACAGCAAGCGACTTTGCTGCGTTGCAGTGAGCCTTAGGGGAAGGGCGGAAATGTGCTGTGTCTACAAGATACGGCACATTTCTGTCCTCTCCTCTTACACTGGCACACAATGGGATGCCTAGAGGTGATGCAGGCACCCTTTCATCATGGTGCAAGGATGCCTGCGGCACAGACAGGATTGTTTCTGTGCAGGAAGAGACACCTTCCTGCACAAAAACAATCCTTGAAGGCTTTTTGTATTGCAGAATGCAGCACACACAGACCGAGAAAAAAAAGAGGAGCAATAAAGATATTTCACCCCATTGAGCCTCCCAGGGGAGGCGTAAGATTTTGACGCATTCCCAGGTTTACAGATTCTTGTAAATCTAGGAATGCCTCAAAACCCATAGATATTGTGTGGGGAAAACCCACTGCAACGCCCATGGAACGCTTCTTTGACGCAGTGTATGGCAATGCAGCAACTTGTGCTGCACTGCTTTACTCCATATCTACAAGGCCATGAAAAGCCATGCAAAGTGGCTCTGCCTGACCTTGTAGTTATGGGCGTGCACCATTCGCCACCGGTGTGTCGCAAAAATTGGTGCTGCGGCGGCTCACAGGGCTTGTAAATAATTCCCCACATGGGTTCTCTCTTGATAAAAGCCACCATCTTGTCTTATATCCTTGCTCTTATTTTACACTAGAGACTGGCATATGAAGCACCACTCACTCTCCTAGCACCTGGAGCTCAGTAACCCCCTAATTATAATGTAAAACTGTTAGATCTGTCATGCATTCTACAGTAGCTGATCTGACTCATATTCTCACAGCTCATTAGCGCCGCGTGCCGGTAATGTCACTTCACTGCATGTGGCTTCGTCCACCGCCTTTATTCTAAGCAGCTCTCCAATTCTGTTCACTTTAGATAAATAGCGATATATTGCACTTGTTCAAAATAGGCCTCAGTCTCACATGCCCTCACTCCTACCACAGATCCGTGGCTGCGGCCTGCACTGACCTCTCCGAGTGGGCTGATCCTTGTAAAGCCTCGAGCGATGTTATCACCGACTTCAAAACACATCAAAGAAAAAAGAAAACAACAGCACCTCTCTTGTTAGATGTTAGAATAGTAAAACCCACGAGAATATCCTGGAAAATGCTGGCTTCAAAGTGACAAGTGGCCGTAGTTTCCCACGCCTTTGTTAAAAGATGAAAGCAGAAGCAATGCAAACTCCCAGTTTTTGATGCTGAATTGCCCCTCAGTACAGAGAGCGCTTTGCTTCTGTCCTCCACTGAGGGTGAAGAGTCTGACGCACAGATCGATTTCAAGGCAGATAAGCTTTGATTCAGAGTCTGGGCCAGCCATGCATCTCAGGAGTGTGGGTGTGGATGTGGGCAGGTGGACTGCTTTGTTGCAAGTTTGATTGACGTCTAGTCATCTTTGGCAAAGATGAATCTGCTCATGTATCTTGTAAAAACTGCCTCCACTGCTCGCTTCCCGCTATCGAGACTCCCCAAAAGCTCAGGCTGAATGAACCCTTTAAAATATGTCCGTCTCACGACCCCCCTCTCTCGAAGCTCATTGTCAGTTCTCCAAGCAGCCTCATCTGACAATTGGAGATCCATGACGTCAGCATCATTCGATCCCCTCGGCTGCTGTCAAAGGCCTCTCTTTCCTGCCTGCAATGACATTATGCATGTAAGAGGAGCCCCAGGCCAAACCTCTAGAGAAAAGGTGATTGATTTAAAAAGAGACAAAATTGCATTGTGAAATTCAGAAATACATATGTTCAGTCCAACATACTGCCGAATTTGTGTTGAATCACGTTTAGATAGTAAGTTGATAACCAGGACATACGTTAGAGAAACAAGCGAACTAAAACACTGTCATTATGCTTCAATTAAATATTCTTTGATGGTTACATTGAAATGTACATAATTTGAAGATAGCAACAATCCCATCGCAGTTGTACACTCATACTTTGCTAACAGATAGAAATTGGGTTGAAAACAAATTTGTATACAGTAGTAAACTAGTAAACATAAAGTAACATTAGATCGGTAAGGTGTATTACCAACCATTAGGATTCCAAGCCATGACAATAAGAAAGGAGGTATTGACGTAAGTTCTGGGGTGAGAAAGCATAACCGGAATAATTATGTTTACTGGTAAGTAACCACTGCAGTACCTTCTCAACTTTTCCGCATTCCATTCTTCAGTATAGGAGGATATGCCAAAGCAGCAAGCCCACACCCCATTCCCAACCAGCACATAAAAGCATGACTTAATGCAAGCAGCCACCAGAAAAGGACTCCAGCATCACCAAGAAATGCTGTAAAGTACAAAATGAACCAAGAAAGTCCTAGCACTTCAAAATGGTAGTAATCTGCATGTGCTACCACATTAATTATCACTCTTTTTACCACACCAATGCTTACGTGAAGTTAGAAATTCTCTACAACATGGTATAACCTATCTCTTCCATCCATGCACAACACAAGAACACTTTGGGCCAGATTTACGAGGGACCTGCGTTGTCCTTGCATCCCTCAAGGCGACACAATGCAATGCCTGCCCTTAAGGTGTCCTTCCTGCACAAAAAATGATCCTGCCTCTAATGCAGGCACTCTTGCACCTTGGCACAAGGATGCCTGTGTTGGTGTTAGGCAGCACACGGTGTGCCAGGGCAGGAAGACAGCGGAAATTCTCCATATATTTATAAATACAAATCTTTGCATGTACGATATCTCCCTTTCACGCAACAGAGTGCAGGAAGTTGCCTTTTTCTGCTGTCTTGCATGAAATGTTACTAAAATATCCCCCTTCCTACATACACCACTAGGCAATCAAGCACCTTCTATCATGTGTGCATGCCTAAGCATTCTATCCCTCACTCCTTGTCGCATCAATACTCACCTAAGAGCAGAGACAAAAGCCTCAGAGCACAATTCTGGCCCTCGCACAAGGCCTGCATGCATGGCCAGTACGCTCCTGGAGCGCTTTAATCTAATACTTCCCTTCGTGTATCACAGGACTAGGCTTGCTACTGGTCAGAATTCAAAGCAAATGTTTATTTTATTGACATTCTAAGGATTTAAAGGGGTACTTGTGTAACTTCCCCCTTCGAGCTTCCACATAAAAGCACTGATAGTTTTTGTTTTACTCTTTTTTTCAATTGACTTTTTCTTGATTTTTGTGTAACATACCCCATTAAGCAAAATAAACAATGGGGCATATTTAAGAGCCCCTAGCACCACCTTAGCGCCACCCTAGCATCATTTTTGTTATGCTAAGGCAGTGCTAACATGGCTTTTCCTCACTCCGTATTTACAAAGTGGCGCAATGCATGCATTGCGCCACTTTATAAAACCTTGCGCCACATTATGCCTGCTTCATGCATAATGTATGCAAGGGGTGTGGTCCGGCGCTATGGGGGCCATAAAAATGGTGCAATAGAATCTATGAGATTCCGTTGTGCCATTTTTATTGGCATTTTTAACACCTGCTCCCATTATCTTTAATGGGCCTCTGGTGCTTTGCAGGATTAGCGTCAACATTTTGTACGCTAGTTCTGCAAAGCACCGGACTAGCGTCAAACATTTTGATGCTAGTTCCCCTAACTACTGTCATTGTGTGCCGTATTGTAAATACAACGCACACATGGTGGCATTAAGGGGTGCTAAGGGGTGCAAGAAAAGTGGCACTGCACTAGGTGCAGTGCCACTTTCCATAAATATGCCCCAATGTATTTGTTCTCCAAATGGACTGCAATCTTTGTGCTGTTTCAATAACATTCTGAACTTTGTAATCTTTTTTAAAACTCCCTACAGCTATTAGTTGCCATTTGCTTTTAAATGAAGTGTGTTTAGCTGTTAATTGTGGCCTTATGTTTATCTATCTTCTGTCCCTTCTATTTCTCTGTTGAGATGACTAACAATCCATAACCACACTGGTGATTATTGTGACACTGAGAAACTATTTCCACAAACTCTGCTTTTTGATTGGCAGACATATGTTTCAACAATATAACTGATTTTTAAGACAGCCTTCATGTCCTCTAAGCTAGTTATTGTAGGAAATTGGATTATTGGTTTCTCAACAACCACGATTCTTGTAAGGTTGAACAACACAATTCACTAAATTAACCTGTGTTTAACCCTCTGGCCGCCTGGCACAAAGGTATGTCAGGCTTAACTTCGAGGCACTGTGCTAAGTATCTGTGCAGCAACCAAACATTTATAAAGTGAAAACTCAACACAAGCGAGATCTCACACTAATTTAGAAAAAATAGAGTGACATTTAATAAATAAAATGAGACCAAAACAACACAAATCTAATCAGTAGAACCAGAGATCTGCGATTTTAAAGGTTTAAGTAAAAAATCTACCAAGAAGCAGAAAGTACTAGCTGTGGGTATCTGGTCATGCTAGACCAGGACTAAGTCACAAGTTCAGGCCGACTGCAATAGAGAGCAAGATGGACACAGAGACCAAGCCAGTCCAGCTGCAAAAAGTACGAGAAAGATGTCCGAATTTCACAGAAGGAGCTCAACTGATGCCAGCCAAGTGTCTGGGACCTAGGAGGGGGGCACCTGTTAGGAATCACAAACTCATTCTAGTAGAGGCTTGCAGGGCTCAAACAAGACCATTTGCAAGTCCAGGCAGGTCCTGTTGAGGGTCAAGGCAGGGCTAGGTGCAGCAGGTCAGCCGGGAAGTTGCATGATGCTTCTGCTCTTTCAAAAGATGCATATCTCAGTGCCAGAGACTACTAGGGCAATGTCTACTTTGTGGAAGTGAAAAAAACAGTTTGCTTTTAACCAATTTGTTTTATATTTTCAAGGACCCAGCAGTTTCTGTGAGAATAACGTTTTGCAGAAACCATGAGAAATCAAAATAAGAATTGACAAAGCAAAAAAGGCAGACACTCTGTTGTAGAACTATTTGGTTTGCCAATGCTTGATCTTGTTTGGGAAGAGTGGATAGTGAAAAAATGATTGTCTAAAAGTACAGTACAGGAATGTACATGAAGGTCCTAACTTACGCGCTAGAGACAAGTACAAAAGTGGTGCTTGTTTTATCTATCTATCGTAGAGAAGAACATACTGGGGCCTATTCACCAACGCCATTTTGTTGTACGTTGAGTAGTACTAAAATAATACTACTAAATGTACTGCAAAATGCTATTCACATACCTACATGCAGAGATATCTGTCTCTGCCTCCCTTATTTTTTATGTGAGATGATCTTGTGCTAGGGTGGGGTTTAGTGAGGGAAATGCATCCATCCACAAAAGAGAAAGCCTATTGCTATTCACAAACTGCACTTCTATATTAACCACATAAAAAAAAAGACCCAAAACAGTAGTAAATGTACTCTAGCTCAGAGCTTCAGTGTGTCCAGAACCACCCATGGTCAACTATTGGAACTGCAACACCATCTCATTGAAGAAATGGTGATCAAGACTGTTGCGTCCTCCCCAGCCAAGGAGCATGCACAAGAACATGCCACAGATGGAGCTCATATCTAACTTCCCTATTCTTCAGCGTACAACATTCAACTAACTTCTCAATATCCTGTAACCATTAAAGACTACACCTTAACATCTCCCAGATTGATTGCATAATCTCTTTCCTTGAGTCTGCCCTTTAGCCGCGATATCGTAATGATCACAGTCCCAAGACACTACAGGGACTTAAAATAAAAAACTCCAAATGAACTAATGTTGCATTTATTTAAATACCTTATTTAAACTAGTTGCAAATCTAAATACATTTAATTTAATGTTATAAACATATCTAGAAATAAAACATATTTATTATTCTATTTTGAATAATTATAACCTGTTTAAATTTTAAAACTAAATGTAACATTAATGTTTATTAAGATATAATTAAACTGCTTTCAACTAATTCTATAATTCAGTTGTAATAATTTTAATACATAGCATTTTTTTCCTTTAGGTGGGATTTTTTTTAATTTAAACATTAGAAAAATAACTACTTTAATTTAATATGTTATAAATAATTGCATTTTAATTTACAAATACTTTATTAATGCAATAATATATATAAATTGCCATGAATATTTATCATAAGCTTTTTTTCTACATTTTTAAAAAGCTGGATAAACTTTTATACTTTTCCCGGTTGTTTACCATAGGGAGATTTCTCCCCTGATTGCCGAATTTCCACCAAGTGTGCAGAGCATTAAATATGTATATCAAGTCATTACTAGTAGTAACTTTACGATTGTGTCTGTGTTTTTAGTAACATCACCCCTATTTCAGGTGTAAGACTACACTTTTGAGTAATTGTACATTTGTAAATGGTGATTAGAGGGTCCCTACTTGGACAGGGTGCAAACCACTACCAAGTAGAGATCCCATTTCTAACAGAAGTGTAAGAGTAAATGTACTTGTAGTCATTCTTCACATGTAGACTTAACTTCCTGAACAGCCCCATTGTAGTGTTTGCCAAGACAATAGTAGATAGTTCTTTGAGGGGCCATTGTCTTATCTGAATGTGGTGTGCACACAGTTAATTTTTATTCTGTGATTAGCACACACTTTAACAACTGTACATCTTTGTGATTTTGGGACCCTACAGTGACAATGCAGTTTAATCCACCACTCCCAAATTTCCTAGAGGTTAAGGGAGAGCTGTGCAGTCCATGGACCTGGTGGAAGAAAGCGTTTTTGACATATGATGCTATCAAGGCAGGCAAGATGTTGCTGGAAAGGAGGAAATATTTTTTTTACATTCCTCAGGATCCGAAGTCCAACCATAGGACATGCTCACGGAAGGCCAAGGAAACATCAATGAGTTTAAAGAGACCATGTTACGATTTGAAAAAATATTTTAACCAAATGTTAATCTAGCACTAATTTTATACAAAAGCAAGCAGCAATCTGCATCATTTGATACATTTTTAACTGCTCTTAGAGCTCTATCTTTGTTCAGTTCTATGACAATAACACAATCAGAGACCAAATTATCATAAATGTGAGAAACAAAAAGATTCAGGAGGAGTTGTAAATCCTGTGGGAACCTAAATGGCTGGACACTGTTGTGACAGCAAAGGCAAATGAGCAATCTAAAAAATATTAATGAGGACTGTAAATAAAGAGAGCAGGCATTGGCAAATCAAATAGGTCTCGACTATGCAAGGCCTATTGGCGTTGTTTTACCATGCTGTACACCAGTGTGGCTCCTGTTTAGCATGGCTAAAGGTTAGTGGCGTGGAATGTCAGAGTGGAGTGGGGAGTAGAGTGTTGTAGAGTGGATTTGTCTGAATGCTGTAGAGTGGAGTAGGAGGATTAGAGTGTCGTAGAGTTGAGTAGAGGAAAGTAGGATTCCGTGGCAGAGTGGGTTGTAGAGTGCAGTGGGGTGGAATAGGGTGGTGTGGGTTGGATTGGGTGGGAGATTTGAAATGGAGTGATAGGGCTAGGGTAGATTTTAATGGGGTGGGGTAGATTGGATTGGGGTGAGTAGATTGGATTGGGGTTGGGTAGATTGGATTGAGGTGGGGTAAATTGGGTTGGATTGCAGTGAATTGGATTGGGGTGGAGTGGAGTGGTTTAGAGTGGGGTGGATTTGAATGGTGTAGGGTGGATTAATGTGGACTTGATTGGACTAAGTGGGCTGGATTAAAGTGGATTGTATTGGAGTGGAATGGACTACTGGAGTGAGGTGGATTGGGTAATGGTGGACTTGATTGGGGTGGGGTGGATTGTATTGGGGTATGGTGGGTTGGATTGGACAGGGGTGGGATGACTGGAGTGAGTGGGATGATTGGAGTTGGTGGTATGATTGGAGGGTGTGGGTTGGATTAGGGTAGCGTAGATTGGACTCCAGTGGGTGGATTGGACTGGAGTGGAGTGTGGTGGATTGGGTGAGATGTATTGTATTAGAGTGGGGCAGAGTGGACTGGGCTGGATTGGGATGGACTAGATTGGTGTGGGTGGATTGGACTGGCGTGTGTAGACTTGGTTGTAGTAGGGTGGATTGGAGTGGGGTGAATTGGGATGGAGTCGATTGGATTGGGGTGAGGTGGATTGGAGTGGGGCAGATTGTTTTGGTTTGGACTGTGGTAGACTGGAGTGAGCCGGACTGGAGTGGGGAAAATTGTATTAATGTGAATTGGAGTGGGATGGACTGGATTGGTGTGGGGTTGACTGGACTGGAGTATGGAGATTGGAATGGGGTGAATTGGGATGGAGTGGGGTGGATTGGATTGGGGTGAGGTGGATTAGATTGGAGTGGGGCATACTGTTTTGGACTGCAGTGGAGCGGACTATTTTTGTTTGGCGTGGGGTAGACTGGAGTGTGGCACATTGGAGTTGGGCAGATTAGAGTGGGACAGATTGGTTTGGATTGAAATGGGGAAGATGGGGGTGGTGTGGATTAGAGTGGAGCAGATTGGTTTGGATTGCAGTGAGGCAGATTGTTTTGGACTGGAGCGCAGCAGATTTCCCTGGGGCAGAGTGTTTTGGATTGGGGTAGATTGGAGTGAGGCAGATTGTTTTGGATTGGAGCGGGGCATATTGTTTTGGACTGGAGTGGGGCATATCGTTTTGGATTGGAGTGCGGCAGATTGGAGTGGGGCAGATTGTTTTGAATGGAGTGGTGCAGATTGTTTTTGATTAGAGGGGCGAACTGGATTGGACCAGATTAGGATGGGGTGGGTGGGTTGCATTGGGGTGGTTTGGAGAGGACTGGATTGGGGTGGATTGGTGTGGGGTAATGTGGGTTTGCTTGGGGTGGATATTAGTAGGGTGCATTTGAGTCGGGTTGATTTGGGTGTGTACTTCATGATTATGTTTTAAAGCATCATTACAGACATTACACATAATAAAGAAACACTGTTGCTTTGCAATATTTCGAACAAGGTAGTTGTCATCAATTTTGTTTGTCCTGCTGGGCATGGTTTTGTCAGACACAAGCCTTCTGTTTGTGGGGCACTAGAAGTTAAAAAGAACAAAATGGTACCTTGATCACGTCTGAAGCAGCGGACAGGCACTAATTAAGTTGAATCAATTAGTGCTTGATCCTTGCTCCACACAGAGGAACAGAAATGATGCATGGTGTGCCTTGACGAATTACGAGGCTGTAAAGAACAGTGCCACCCAAACCAACAAATGGTGAGCGACAGATGGGCTCCAAGCCCTTTTCTGAACAAGTAAGAAAAAATACTAAGAGAGCTACAATAATAGACATGAAGATATAATAATCTTCAGGAATAAATCACTATAAATATTGATAATTGCAACACTATATATTATAACCTATCAATGACAAATGATACAGAGCTGCTGAACATTGATAAATAATCACAAATAAGATAATTCTATTACACATTCATACATTTTTATTAAATAATTATACAGTCATTAGAATACATAGATGCCAAATATAAAAGACAATCAAGAAAGAGGGACAACAAGATACCTAACTCAGACAAACCACACTCAGACTGAATGAAATGAAACAATGAAGAAAATATATACAAGTGAAAATCTGCATGTATTGTGCTTTACCTAATAACACAGGAAGACTAAAAAAGTTCTCAATGATAAAAATAAACAAATTTTGAATATTCTGATACAAAAATAATCTATATGGAAAAGGAAACAATGGTAGCGTTGCTCTGTCAGAGAGGTACCGTGGGTAACAGAGGCCTACGCGCGTTTCGGTGTTCTAGATATTATAGGTCACCTTCATCAGGGCCATTCCCAATGGTACTGTTCGGTAGTAATCTAATTTTAGCAGCCAAATTTTCAGGTCAGTTTAGTAATAGGTTCTGGATATACTTGGATAATGTAGTCATGGTATTTGTGGAGTCTTTTACATCAGTTTGAGCGATACGGATGACTGATAGCTGTTTCAATCCCATGGAAAGGCACAAAGGTGCCTGTTGTGATGAGAAGAAATGAACTAGCTGAGGTTCGCTGACGTTGACCGTACTGATGGATACCATTTAATGATTTTTGTCGGTCCTCGAATTCTAGTAGATGCCAAAAGCGGATCCAAGGTATGTAAACATGGTAAAAGAGCAGGATGCTGGTACGCTTCCTGTGTACTGATTAGACCTTTTCTGAACACAACAGTCTTTCAAGCGAGACTCATGCGCTAGTGCGTGCACTCGCAGACTCGACCCTAACAAGCGAGAAGCATGCACTAGGATATGCACTCGCAAGCTCAACCCTAAAAATGAGTTGAAATCTCCTGGTATATGTAGTCTCAGCATTTCCAGCAATAATTTAGAATATCATATGAAAAAAGATGACAAAGCAAAGGTCCTTTATATTACAAGTGTTGCAATGCAAGACACTAAAGGGCTTGATTACGAGAGTATTGCTGTCTCTGCTGGAATCGGTGATACCGACAGGCTGACAGTGGCAAAAGTCCGAATCAGCCAAGGCAGCACTGCATGATTACACCCTGGTTCTCCGCCAGTCTTTTCATGGCGGTATTACTGCCATGAAAAGGCTGGTGGGGAAGAGGTGCAAGGGGCACACAGGGGGACCCTGCACTGTCCATGCACTTGACAAGGGCAGTGCAAGGGTCCCCTGCCCAGCACCCTTGCAATGCTCACTGTCTGCTGCTGATTATGATCCGGTGACAATGCTGCCTTCACTTTCCCACTGAACTGACCGGTAGAAACCTTGGTTTCCATTCATCAGCTCGGAGGGAAAGTAGTAATGAGCCCGGCTGGGGAGGTAGCCAGTGTGGCGCAACCTCCCCGACCCGTCTGCTGAAATCACAATGAGGCTCTTACCCACTTTGAAATTTTGTGCTGCCATTGACAACGGTTGTAAAAATTGTGGGAGACGTGGACATTTTTGTAAAATATTAGGAAGCACGCAAAGCAAGGAGAGGGAGAATGGATTCTTTGAATGAGTGTGAGGAGACTGTGGTTCTTTCTAAACCTGTAGCTTGGTGTATACGTGCTCTTTAAGCAGTGAGGAGGGTGGTATTTGCTTTTAAAATCTCAAAAGAAGTGCTTTGGTGCAGATGATGTAGAAGTGAGGCCACCACCTATGTGCGAAGTGTTAGTCTTAGTTAAAACGTTAGCTCTGGTGACTAATTTTAGACATTCATGCCCGATAGTCAAAGGACATTTTTTAAGGAGATATTCACTGAGTTGGCCATTCATTGGAACCCAAAGAGTCAGGAATACGTTCTTGTGGAGAAAGAGTCCGGCAGTCATGTATGTTTGAAAAAACTGTTTCTGGGTGTTGTTCTCTGAGGAGCTGGGTTTATTGAAAGGATTTTCGTACAAAACAATCAAACGAAAGGTCAATGCTATACCAGTAAAGCAGACGTTGAAGCATGTACTGTCAAGAGTAAAAGAAGGGTGTTGGCTGACATGCAGAGTGAAAGGAACAAAAAAAGAGGAATGGTTAAAATGAGGGGAAAACAAATAGTGAAGGACAAATATAAAAATGCAAACATGAGAGCTAAAGGTAAGTAAAGAAACGTTTGAAGGAGAAAAAAAGATTAGTGGATACAAAGGGGAAAGACAGAATCGAAGGAGTAAGGAAGGGTGAACGAAACGGAAAAAATGTGTCAGTAAAGAAGGAAGGGTGTAATCAGTACTGAAAGGATGAAAAGAAGGAAGGGTGTAAAAATGAATGGATGAAAGGATGAATAAATAAAAGAATGAAAATGTAGAAATGAGGAAGGAAGAATAGATGGAATGGGAAGGATAGACAAAAGAGTGCAAGAGGAATAGTTGAAAAGGATGGATGAGTGGATTCATGGATATATAAATGGATGGACTGGTGAAAGGATTGATGTTTTCATAAAAGGCAGAATAGATGGATGCAGAGGGAGGGTAAAAGGGTGTGTGGATGGATTAATTAATGGATATATTGGTGGGTGGAGGTGTGGAATGATGTATGTATATATATATATGAAAGCCTGAAAGGATGGATGGATAGATGGATGGGTGGATGGGTGGATGGATGATGGACAGATAGACGAATGAAGGGATGGATGGATGGATAAGAAGTGTAAATGAAACTCTTCTAAGGAATTCTAGGTTTACTTGCTTCAAGTGTTCTGTGTGAACAAAAGTAGGGTTCATCTGAAAGGTATTTTAATTTTTTTGACTAGACCCTTGTCAGAAGCTTTTGAGAGACTGGGGTAAAGAAGCTGAAGTGTGCCCTTCTTGGTAAAAGCATAATATTCTTGAGGGAAACACGGCAAATCCAGCATCTGACACCATCTAATGGCATTACCCATGTTTGCTACCTTGTCATAAAACAAACAGGATAGTATTTTGTCAAATCTATAAATAAATGTAAGACACATGAGAGCAGGACCCTCAAAAGCACAGATCCGGGCGGAAATGACTCCTAAGACTCTTCTCTCTTCTGATGAGCCTGCACCTATCACCTTCCTCATTGAAGAGGGTACCAGAGTCAGTGTCTGTGAGATACATTTTGGGCCTACTGCCTGTGCCCTAATGACATATGCAAACGTCCTGCATCCAGTTAGCTTGGTTGCTTGCTGGACCCATGGCTTGAAGAAGGTCCTGTGTGGGTTTTATCTGTGCCTTTTTTTGTGGTGTCCTCATAACCGATCACTATGTTTGATACCCCTCCAGTATCAAGATATGTCCTTCATGGACTCAAAGCCATTCACTATGTATCATTAACACGTTTGGGACAAGATCCAATGTTTGGGGAGCCGTAAAAACCATATCCTTAGTTGAGAACCCAAACGAGGATCCTGAGCAATTAACTCTGGAAATTTAAAACTGATGATTTCATATTCGTACTTCAGGCTGATTCCGTTTGTTGTGTTTCTCTCATAATTTTTCAAAGGGTTCTGAGCACACAGTGATTGCGGATAGTACAGTAAGAATTGACATTTTTGGTGGGAGGATCATTATCCTCAATTGTTGTCAACAGTCTTCAAAATGATCACAATTCTTTTAGTGATTATTAGTAGTATATTTTAATTGGAACCTTGGCCCCTAGTGTAGCTGCCTTGTTTGTACTCTTTTTTAATTTCTTTACTTTTTATCAAATACCCTATTAGCATTTAAGATGAGTAAAACGATCTTTGTTTTTTACTTTTGATATTTTATGTATTTATCTTTCTTGAAATGTCAACAACTGTGTTGCACTGTATCTTTTCGCATATTTCAAACCATTTCCATTAATCTAGGTCTTCACTGATCCTCCAAGGTACACCAGAGAAACCAAGAGGCTTTGGAGGCTACATTTCCATCTCACACCAGTTCATCTCCCTTGC
Source organism: Pleurodeles waltl (assembly GCF_031143425.1). Classification (NCBI taxonomy): domain Eukaryota; kingdom Metazoa; phylum Chordata; class Amphibia; order Caudata; family Salamandridae; genus Pleurodeles; species Pleurodeles waltl. Next base: position 5,526,977 of record NC_090439.1, read on the forward strand.
AGTAGGGAGCAGATGCATTCTCACCTTCGAGATTAATAAAATGACCCTACAACATAAAGGATTTGGAGGAACAACTTGACAGGTTGACCTGTGATTCTCAGTGGAAGGCTGTGATGGCAGTTGTGGGGCCTTTAAAGCCCTCTCCAGAGGCTTGGTACCTCAGTGGAGTAAGAGCCACATGGTCAACGTTTGTGAATGACATAGGGACATTGACCACATTTCCCTTGCTCTGGGTCAGAGTGCCCGACAGGGCAGTCAGGGAGTGTCCGTTAGACTAGGCTGTCAGATCAGTGTATGGACCTGTTTTTAGCAGTTTGTGTGTCTGTTTTCTGGGCAGGTAGACTAGTGTTACAGCTAATTTCATCGATATTACAACAAGTAATGCTGACAGTAAAAAACAAACGCCGGCAATCTCCCGTACTTTGCAAAAATCCATACAGCATGTCTTTACAAATTCAAAACTAATCTGATTTGCAAATCCGGGCGACTTTCTTAGCTATTTGATTCTTTAATCGGGCCCACATTTATTTTTGTTCCCGGGCCTATTTTTTGTACCAGTCCGACCCTGCTCTTGCTACACTGTCAACGTCTTAGTAAGGATACGTGTGCCATTCATTTCGAGAGATGAGGGATCCGCTCTGAAAGGGGCTGTTGTCCATGACAGCAGTACCTTGTGGGTGTGTTTCTGGGACCCTTTGCGACCCTTCCCAAGTGGTGGAAAACAGCACATTCCACAAAGGACCTCAGAACCCCTAAAGCGCAAGTGAACTCTTCTTATGACAAGTGCAACCTATATTTCTATTGTGGCTATTATAATAATTCACATACCTATTATGAACTGTGCGTTTCTTTGTCTCTGGCTTCAGCACTCGATGTTACTCTGTAATGCCAATCTGTGATGTCTCTCTTAGTGTGAGGGTCAAGATTGTGCTATAGGGAGAGCTAGATTTCTTCCCCTCTTTAAGAATCCTCTGGCTGTTGCAAATCACAAGAAAGCGTTCAACTCCTTTTTGACATTCACGCGTTTTGAAAATATTCATAAACATTGCAGTGATAGCAAACTAGTTGTCTTTTCTAAAATTCTCAAATGCCTGATGTTTTGCCGCATTTTTTGATATGTTGAATTTCATTAATGACGCCTAAAGGTACATTATTTGCATTCTTAACCGGCGATATTCATGCGTGTTGCACCACTATTCTGAAAGACTATGCGCTCAACCAAAGTCTTAAAAACTGTGGACCTGTTGGGCCTTGGGGCCTGGAAATTTGTGCTACTCGCTCCGCATGGAGCAGGCCTGAGGAAATATATTTCCCAGCGCAGATGCCTTTAGATCCTTTTACCTTTGTGTCAAATTCGCTGCTGAGCTCTTAGAAAATTTGCAATGGTGGGCAGGCGAAGATAACAATAGCTCTTCTGGCTGGTGGGATGTGTTTTTTCTCCTGCACTCTTGTATTAAACAGCGATTTGTATAAGCCTAGGGCACTTCCTTTCCATGTGTTTCACAAGCTGTGTGGAGATAAACATGTATTTGTTAATGCCATTTTCTAAAAATTAACATGTGAAATATTCTTTTGGTAGCAAGCCTTCCTGAGGGGTAAAAGGAGTACACAACAGATCGGAGCCTTGAATGGTGTGTGGTGGTGATATTGCTGATGGAACCGTTTGGTGTCATCGGCTAGTCTGACATAGACAAGAGCTAGCTCTTTCAAGAGGATTTAGAAGCATCAGTTTTAGGGCCAAATTTTAAGAACTTTTCCTGCACTCCTTAGCACCTCCCTAATGCCACCATGTGTGCACCATATTTAATATACAGCGCACCATGACGGTAGTTAGGGAACTAGCATCAGAATTTTTGATGCTAGTTTGGCACTTTGCATGATTAGAGTCAAAAATTTGGGAGCCTCCTTTTAACACCTGCTCTAAGCAGACGTTAAGAATGCCAATAAAAATCACGCAAGAAATCTCTCGGATTTCTTTGACCCATTTTTTCAGGCCCCCTAACGTTGGAAACACCCCTTTTGCATACATTGTGCTTGGCGCAGGCATAATGTGGCGCAAAGGGTTACAAAGTGGCGCAATGCAAACATTGCACCATTTTGTAAATCTGGTGCAGTATTTTTGGCCATCTAACGCCACGTTTATTAGAAAAAGCATCCATTCTTGAAAGAAGTGCCAGCAGGGCTTGTGTGTCTGCAACTGTACAAGTGTCCCTAGAAGTGAAGAATGGAAGCCCCAAGTCGTCCGAAGAAATCTGGAAGCCTGTGCTCAATTGTGCTGTAACCCAGTGAGCGCACATAACTACATCTTGTAAAATCTGGAACCATGCGAATCAAGGCATCTTGTTACAGCCATTCATCTCCACCAAATGTGTGCAGCCATGATCGCACCCAAGTAGGCATAACTCTGCTGAATCTCACAGAGATTTTATGAAACTCCTCGGAATACCACGGAGTGAAACTCTGCAAGCTTCTCAAGATAAAGGACTCTTTAAAGATACTGCCTGCTTGCATGGATGAAATGGAATTCCTACACCTTGCAATCCTCATTGTTTTCTGTAACATTTTCTTAGGCTGATTTACACACGTATGATTCATTGTCTCAGTATAATGTGTGTGATGTAAAGTGCTCTGACACCCAACACTGATATGAGTAGCACTTTAAAATAAATGAAACGCCTGCAGGAGAGGGGCTATGAAAAGATGAGGGACATTGTTGGAGGGTGGCAGTGAGGGAATCCATAGAGGAGGAGTTCCTGGTGTGGGGTGCCAAAAAAGATTGTTGCCCTGAGTGCCACCAACACTGAATATTGCACATGTTCTTGTTTCAAATGCAAATATTGCTCATGCTTAGTAACTTTTCTTGTGTAGTGCACACTGCAACTGGAAAGCCTTGAGACAGGTTTGGTAGGTGATTGGCCCTAAATCATATAATCTGGCCAAGTCTCAAAGCCAGGATTTTAATGCGGGTCTCACATGCTGGTTGTGGGTTCACATACCCTTGCCTAGTAAAGTCAAAAAGATGAAAAAATGTGTGTCAGAGCCCATATGTTATTCTACTCAGCACAAGATTAGTAGTAACAACGCCAATTTCAACGAAGCATATTAGAAAGGATTATTTTAAGGCATCCTTTCTTTATCCAATGAATTTATTACATAACCAGACCCGTGCAGGCAGACATATACATTTACTCTTTGCTTCTGAGCCTTCCAAGTTTAGATTTTTATGAATTTCATGTTGTTCCTCAATGAAAGTGGCAAGTGTGCTCCAAATGCATCAATTGATCCCTGAAAACAAACGCAAGGAGACAAAGGCAAATCTGTTTAACTCACCATATCCTTTGCGTCTCACTCCTGCAGAGTACATCAATAGAGTCACATTGAAGGATGCTATTGCCCATACACTGCGCCATCGTGTGCCATATTTTAAATATGGCGCACACATGGTGGCGGTAGGGGGACGCTAAGGGGTGCAGGGAAAGTGGCGACGCACTCGGATGCAGCGCCACCTTCCATAAATCTGCCCATGAATGTAGAAGGATTTGGACTGACGTAAGTTACTGTTTGCCTGGACGTGTGATGTACCTACTAATAAGTAGAGTTTGGAGAAGTAAACTTCGTATTCAATACCGAACTCACTACTTCACCAACTTGCTGATCTGAACACAACACACTTTTTGCTGTAACTCTTTTGATTTTCATGGCAAAACTGCCAAGAAACAATTCAATTCACTAGAAAAACATAGATTAGTCATTAACTCATATTTTGCCACAGTGAACGTCCAGTACGCCCTTTTCCTGTTTGCAAGGGTACCTGTCTGTCTCCCACAATGACTCCCCAAGCCCTCAGGTTGCTATATCTGTGGCCAAGGTCTTAGTATAACCTAAAGGTGGGGAAGCATTTTCTTTCCATTGAAACGCTCTGAAAAAATAGAACTTCTACCTGAATATACGTAGAAAACTGTTAAAAGCAGCACGTGTCCCCACTGTTTTAAAAACTATCCTTGTACCTTCTGTGCCGCAAGGGTGTTGGACAGAATTAGGCCCTTTCGGTTTCGTAATCCAGTCCAATCCAAGCCACATGATTGAAAGTGAATCCAATAGTTCAGGGAGAAGCAGCCCAGCGCCAGACTTTCACCCACCTTGGCTCCGCGTGCATCCAATAAGCAAAATCCTGTTTTGGGGTGCACAATGGCATTTGTTCCCAAAACAGGAAACACATGGTAAGAGACACAGGTGTTTTACTCCCACTGTTTGGGGAAATCAAAACCTGTCACAAATTGCAGGAGCAAAAGGCTCAAAATGCCAGTTTGCTCAGCTGATAACGGGTGACGTCATCATGCACAGTTTGCCCGCAGATCCCCATTCTAAAGTGTCAAGTTCGGAATCGGACGAAATGGCGCACCTGCTAAACGGCGCACCGCGCGCTGGTGTTGCTTGAATCTGCATTTTGCAAGACTGTTGGGAAGAGGCCTTCAAGCTGCATCAGTGCCCAAAGCAGCCACCGAGGAGTCACTCCCTTCACAGGGATAGATCTCTTTTGCCTTCCCGACCCCTCATGTAGACAGCATTTAAGCAGTAGTTTGCAGTGAAAGTAAAGGCAGTATAATTTATTGTGCTCGTTATTTACTGATGGAACATAGCTATTTTAACACAGTATATGCATATGCATGCAGTAACTGCCTTCCGGGAAGGGGCGAAGAGGTTTGTCGATACAGTTCCCATGACAGCTGTCAGGGTACTAACTGTAACACGCTTGCCGAGGTTTACAACTACCTAAACATCTGGTATTTCCAAGGCCTTCCCTGTTTTAGTGGGAGAAACAAATACTCTCTGGACGTTAGCTCTTCCTGGGAAAAAATCGCCCGCCTTGCTGTCTTTGTTACAAGCACACTGCTACTCAAAAATACAAGCTTGTGCAAAGACAATCAATAGGTCTTGCTTTAATGTACTAATGCATGTAAGTAGAGGCATTCCCAAATGCAGTTTACATGCATTATTTGCACAAGTGCTGTTTATCAGACCAAAGCAAAAAAGAGAGCATTGTGTATAAAGGAGACACAGAACTAAATATGACAAACATGATGATTGTGATGAATATTTGTCCTTCTTGAATTCCAATGGAAGCACTTCCTGAATGGCAGAATGATGCACCAAACAGTCAAAAGCATGTGAGAGAATACTTATCTGGGTTCAACTAAAGTGCACTGTTTACATTTTAAAGAATCAGTGACAATAGGGCGCACATACAGCAATGCTATCATGCTTCACCAAGCAAGTGTGGGCAAAGCTAATGTGTCTCGCCTATGCAAAAGCTATTGGCTTTGGCAATGTGTTTTAGCCATTTTGTACATAGGTTTGGCTAGTGTTCAGCACAGTTAAAAGTGGTGGTGAGTGGAGTGGGATAAATTGGAGTGAAGTGGGGTAGATTGGAGTGGGGTAGGTTGGGGTAGAGTGGAGTAGATTGCAGTGGAGTGGGGTAGATTGGATTGGGGTTGACTAGGGTAGATCTCTGTGGAGTGCAGTAGATTGAACTGGAGTGGAGTGAGGTAGATTTGATTGGGGTAGATTGGAATAGGGCAGATGGGTGGGCTGGGATGGATTACGGTTGATTGAATTGAACAGGACAGATTGAAGTGGAGTGGGCTAGATTGGGGAAGCTTGGATTGGCATTAGGTAAATTGGAGTGGAGTGGGGTATACTGGGGTAGAGTGGATTGGAGTAGGATAGATTGGAATAGGGTAGATTGCAGTTGGGTAAATTGGAATAGGGTAGATTGGAATGAGGTAGATTTGAAAGGGGTAGATTGGAGTAGGGTGGAGCTGACTGGAGTGGGGTGGATTGTGGTGAGTTGAGGTGGATTGGGATAGATCAGAGTGTAGTATGGTAAAAAAGCGGTGGTGTGAGGTATACTGGAGTTGAGTGGAGTGGTTTAGACTGGAGTGGGTAGATTGGAGTGGGGAACATTGAGGTGGAGTGGGGTAGACTGGAGTGGGGTAGGTTGGAGTGGAGTGGGGTAGATTGGAGTGGATTGGGGTAGAGTGGAGTGTGGTAGATAGGAGTGAACTGCAGGAGATTAAAGTGGAGTGGGGTAGATTGAGGTAGATTGGAGTAGAGTAGGTTAGATTGGAGTGGAGTGGGGTAAATTGCAGTGGGGTATTTTGGGGTGAGGTTGAGTAGATTGGGGTGTGGTACAGTGGATTTGGTAGATTGGGCTAGATTGAGGTAGACTTGGGTGGGGAAGGTAGTTTAAATTAGAGTAGTGTAGAATGGGGTGCAATGGACTAGATTGGAGTGAGGTAGATTGAAGTGGATCGGGATAGATTAAGGTGGAGTCAAGTGCGGTGGATCATGGTGAACTGTGAGGTGGTGTAGATTGGACTGAAGTGGAGTGAGGTAGATTTGGGTAGACTGAAGTGAAGTGGGGCAGATTTAGGCCTGGTGGAGTGGTGTGGGTAGATTGGTGCTGATTTGCTTGGAGTGGCATACATTGGAGTGGCAAAATTGGAATAGCATAGATTGTGGTGGGGTGGGGTGGAGTGGAGTGGGGTCAACTGGAGATTGGAGTGGACTGGAGTGGGGTAGATTGGAGTGAAGTGGGATACATAGGAGTGGGTAGATTGGAGTGGGGTAGATTGGGGTAGAGTGGGGTAGGGTGGGGTAGATTAGAGTGGAGAGGGGTCAATTTGTGTAGATTGGGGTGTAGTGGGGTAGATTGTAGTGAATTGGGATACATTGGGGTCGAGTTGGGTGAACTGAGGTAGACAGATTTCGAGTGGGGTAGATGAAGCTGTCTGGAGTGGGGTGGATTGTGGTGAGTTGAGGTGGATTGGGATAGATCGGAGTGTAGTATTGTAAATGGCAGTGGCGTGAGGTATATTGGAGTTGAGTGGAGTGGTTTAGACTGGACTGGTTGTATGCAGCGGCACACTCTTTTGAGTATCTGCGTGCACTATAAATTGCCTCATCATAATCATCATCATTAGTGTGGGGAAGACTGGGGTAGGTTTAAATGCACTGAGGTTGATTGGGGTGGATTGTAGTGGAGTGGAGTTGGGTAGATTGTGGATGATTAGAGTGGAGTGGGGTAGATTAGAATGGAGGGGTGCAGACTGGAGTGGAGTGGGGTTGATTGGAGTAGAGTGGGGTAGTTTGGGTGGGTAGATTGGGGTGGGATGGAGTAGATTGATGTGGGATGAGGTAGATTGGAGTGGGGTGCATTTGTTTAGATTTGGTTAGATCTGGGTGGAGTGGGACAGATTAGGATGGAGTGGTGTATAATAGGATGGAGATGGGTAGATTGGAGTGGAGTGGAATACATTGGACTGAAGTGGAGTGGGATAGATTGGAGTAGACTGAAGAGGAGTGGGGGAGGGTAGAGTGGAGTGGGGTTGATTAGGGTGGATTGGATTTGAGTGGGGTAGATTGGAGTGGGTAGATTAGAGTGGGGCAATTGGAATGGGGTAGAATGGGATGGGGTGGAGTGGAGTAGGGTGGATTGGAGTGGAGATGGGAGTGGAGTAGATAGTAGCGGAGTGGGGTGGATTGGAGGGTGATAGATTGGAGTGGAGTGTGTACATTTTGGTGGAGTGGGGTAGATTGCAGTAGGTAGATTGGAGTGGGGTAGATTGGAGTGGTGTGGGGCAGATTGGCTTGGAGTGGGATAGATTGGAGTGGAGCGGAATAGATTGGGTGGAGTTGGTGGACTGGGGTAGATCTAAGTGAAGTGGGGTAGATGGAATGAACTGGGGTAGACTGGAGTGGGGTAGATTGGACTAGAGCGAGTGGGGGATATTTGTGTGATTGGAGTCGAGTGCACTAGGTTGGGGTAGATGAGAGTGGAGTGGGTAGTTTGAGATAGATTAGAGTTCTCTGGGGTATTTTGGGGAAGATCAGAGCAGAGTAGGGTAGATTGGAGTGGGGTAGACTAAAGTGGGCTAGATTGTGGCGGGGTGAAGTGGATTAGAGTGAGTTAAAGTGGAGTGAGGAAGATTGGAGTGGGGTGGATTGGAGTAGATTTGGGTGGAGTGGGGTAGATTAGAGTGGAGTGGAGTAGGATGGGGTGGAGTGGTGTAGATTGGGGAGGAGAGGGGTGGATTGGTGTAGATTAAAGTGGTGTGGGGTAGATGGAATGAAGTGCAGTAGATTGGGGTGGTGTAGATTGGAGGGGATTGAAAGGAGGTTGATTGGGGTGGATTGCAGTGGGCTGGAGTGTGGTAGGTTGGAGTGGAGTGAGGTAGATTGGAGTGGAGTGGACTAGGGTAAATTGGAGTGAAGTTGATCGAGGTAAATTGTAGTAGAGTAGGGTAGGCTTGAATGGAGTGGGGCAGATTGGAATGGGGTAGATTAGGTGGGGTAGAGTAGATTTGAGTGGGTAGAGTCGGGTGAGGTGGATTTGAGTGGTGTGGATTGGGTGAAATGGCATAGATTGGGGAGGGTGACGTAGAATGGAGGCAAATGGGGTAGATTGGAGTGGTTTGGTTGGGGTAGGCTGAAGTGGAGTGGGGTGATTACTGTGTGGGGGAGGGGAGTGAAGTTTGTTGGGATAGATTGGGGTGGATTGTATTGGACTGGAGTAGATTGGAGTGGGGTAGACTGGGGTGGAGTAGAGAGATTTGAGTGGGTAGAGTGTGGTGAGGTAGATTCAAGTTGGGTGGATTGGGGAACATTGGGGTGGAATGGGATGGGTTAGGGTGGGTGATTTAGAATGGAGTGGAATGGAATGGGGTAGATTGGAGTGGTTTGGGGTATACAGGAGTCGATTCAGATTGGAGTGGAGTAGGGTAGACTGGAGTGAAGTGGAGTGGGGTAGATTGGGGTAGGCTGAAGTGGAGTGGGGTAGACTACTGGGTGGGGGAGTGGAGTCAGTTATATTGCGATAGATTGGGTTGGATTGAATTGGAGTGGAGTAGATTGGAATGGAGTAGACTAGAGAGGGGTGGGTTGAATGGGGTAGATTGGGGAGGGTGGGGGTAGATCGGGGTGAAGTGGATGGAGTGAATTAGATTGAACTGGGGTGGAGTGGGGTAGATTGGAAACGAAGTACTGCAGTAGGTGAATTAGAGTGGATTGGGAAAGATGGGGTAGAGTGGAGTGAAGTGGGGTAGATTGGGATAGAGTGGAGTGAGGCAGATTGGAGTGAAGTAGGGTGGTTTGGGATAGATTGGGTACATTGGAATGGAGTAGACTGGGGTAGACTAGAGTGGAGCAGGGCAGATTGAGTAGAGTGGGGTAAATTAGGGTAGAATGGGGTAGACTGGGGTGGATTGGGATACCTTGAGGTAGAGTGATGTAGAATGGAGTGGAGTGGGGTAGATTGGAGTGGTGTGGGGGGATTTGAGTGGATTGGGGAAGATTGTTGAAGTAGAGAGGGGTAGATTCGCCTGGATTGGAGAGGAGTGGGGTAGATTGGAGTGCAATGGAGTGGGTAGATTGGGTATACAAGTGGAGTAGGGTAGATTAGTCTGTGGTGGAGTGGAGTGAGGTATCTTGGGGTGGAGTAGTATAGAGTGGGGTAGATTGGAGAGAGGTGGATTAGAATGGGGTAGATGGGGGTGAGTGGGGTAGATTGGTGTGGAATGGGTGGATTCGGGTGGAATGTACTGGAGTGGGCTGGGGTGGAATGGGGTAGATTGGAAATAAAGTATAGCAGATTGGAGTGGGGTAGATAGAGGGAGTGTGGAGTGGAATGGAGTGGAGTGGGGTAGATTGAGATAGAATGGAGTGATGTAGATTGAAGTGAAGTAGGGTGGATTGGAATAGATTGGGTGGATTGGAATGGGGTATATTGGGGTAGATTAGAGTGGAGTGGGGTAGATTGGCTGAGTGGGGTAGAATAGGGTGGATTGAAGTGGGGTAGAATGGGATAGATTGGATTGTGGTAGATTGGGATAGACTGGATTCAGCTGGAGCGAGGTAGATTGAATGGTAGTGGCATAGATTGAAGTGGAGTGGAGTGTAGTGGAGTAGATTGGAGTGGAGTGGAGATTGGGGTGAAGTGGGGTAGACTGGGATAGATTTGAGCGACTGGTGTAGATTGGAGTAGAGTGGGGTAGTTTGAAGTGGAGTGGGGTAGATTGGAGTTGGGTTGAGTGGAATGGATTTGGGTAGATTGGGGTAGATTGGAGTGGAGTGGAGTTGATTGGGGTAGATTGGAGTGGAGTAAATTGGATGGATTCGGGTGGAATGTATTGGGGTGGGCTGGGGTGGTATGGAGTAGGTTGGAAATAAAGTAGAGCAGATTGGAGTGGGGTAGATATAGGCAGAGTGGATTGGAATGGAGTGGAGTGGGGTAGATTGGGATTGAATAGAGTGAGGTAGACTGAAGTGAAGTAGGGTGGATTGGAATAAATTGGGTGGATTGCAATGGGGTAGATTGGGGTAGATTAGAGTGGAGTGGGGTAGATTGGGTGAGTGGGGTAGAATAGGGTGGATTGAAGTGGGGTAGAATGGGATAGATTGGATTGTGGTAGATTGGGATAGACTGGATTTAGCTGGAGCAAGGTAGATTTTATGGTAGTGGCATAGATTGAAGTGGAGTGTAGTGGAGTTGATTGGAGTGGAGTGGAGATTGGGGAGAAGTGGGGTAGACCAGGATAGATTCAAGCAAATGGGGTAGATTGGAGTAGAGTGGGGTAGTTTGAAGTGGAGTGGGGTGGATCGGAGTTGGGTTGAGTGGAGTGGATTTGGGTAGATTGGGGTAGATTAGAGTGGAGTGGAGTTGATTGGGGTAGATTGGAGTGGAGTAAATTGTGGTACATTAAAGTGGGATAGATACACAGGGATAGGTTAGAGTGTAATGGAGTGTAATGGGGTACATTTGAGTGTAGTGGGTTAGATTGGGGTAGAGTGGAGGGGGTAGATTGGAGTGGTGGGTAGCTGGGGCTATTATTTCTTGCACCTAAGTGTATATGAATGTAGGGCTTCTGAAAGCGCTTTTGGAGCAATACATATGAAAATGAGGAGTTAGACAGGTTTTTAAGAGAAATTAAGGTGATGCAGCACTGCACAAAATTGAAGTGCTTTAAACAGACACTTACTTTGTATGTGCGGAGAAGAGTTGGAATACATATGAGACTGATGACACAGGTTTTAAGGAGAAATGGATTAACTTCAGAGGTGCCCAAAATAGAGTCACTTTACAAAGCCACATACTTTATGTATGAAAAGTCACAGATGTGCCCAAAATGTTTATGTTGCTTAGTGGCAGCTTGACCTGAAGCATGTGACTGGACTCTTTGGGGGTCATTCTGACCCTGGCGGTTGGACCGCCAGGGCCAACGACCGCGGAAGCACCGCCAACAGGCTGGCAGTGCTTCTGGGGCCATTCTGACCGCGGCGGTAAAGCCGCGGTCAGAAAAAGAAAACCGGCGGTTTCCCGCCGTTTTCCCGCTGGTTTCCCGCTGGCCCAGGGAATCCTCCACGTCGGCGCTGCTTGCAGCGCCGCCATGGGGATTCCGACCCCCTTCCCGCCATCCTGTTTCTGGCGGTTTTCACCGCCAGAAACAGGATGGCGGGAACGGGTGTCGTGGGGCCCCTGGGGGCCCCTGCAGTGCCCATGCCACTGGCATGGGCACTGCAGGGGCCCCCTAACAGGGCCCCATTAGGATTTTCAGTGTCTGCTTGGCAGACACTGAAAATCGCGACGGATGCAACTGCACCCATCGCACACCAGCAACTCCGCCAGCTCCATTCGGCAATGCCACTAGGTCTTGGCAATCCGAGAGCTACATGCACTGCCAATGTTAATCCATTTGTGAACAGCTCTGGGGCTGGTATAGTTATTAATATACACAATGCATTACCATCGCCAATGCTTACAGTTCTTGAATCCTAAATTGTGGTTTGCCAGTGGTCTGACCACACGCAAGATTAGGGGACCCGAAACTTTCTCAGAACTTCCCACTAAACAAGCCTGGCCAATGTTAAATCCACCTGTCATTGTTTTTCCCTCACATAATGCAGATAAAAAGCTCCACATGGCAAAAATCCAGCAACATGGTCTCCAGGAATCACTGCAGCCAGCAGCAGCACAAGGGGTGTGATGAGAGGAATGGTGCATGCCCAGAAGAGCACAAGCTCTGTCGGAGCAACTAGACCCACGTCCTGCCAAAAGAAGCCCCAAACCAGCCCAACCTGCAGTGCGAGGCTGCCAGACTAGAAAAGGGAGTTTTTACACCATGATTTCAGAAGGCAGCCCAGCCTGTTCATGCGCCGCCCACTGAAGAGTAACGATAGACCCTTCTAATGTGACTTAAGGTGTGTGAGTCAGATGCTCTGGGCTTGAAAAGTGCCTGGTTAAGGACATAGACTCAAGTTCCCCTCAGTGTTTGGTTTATTTTCAGCACTTGTATTTTTAGCCACTCCAAATCAGATTTTTTTTTGTTTTCAATGTTTAACATGAACTCTTGTGTTTTCAGACAAAGACGGGAAAGACAGTCGCTTGTGTTCAGTGCTCATATTAAGTGCTCAAAAAAACAAGTGGATGCGCATGGGAGCTCAGAGTAGTTGGAAGGCGCTTGTGTTGGGTGCTGAAAACAAACTAAAAAATTTGTACCTAAACACTAATCTAAAATGGGAGGAGTGGATGAATGGCAGTACTTTGTACCTGTTCTTGGGGAGGGATGAAGACAGGAAGAGGTATGACACATGCATACCATAACAATTGAGGAGTAAGTCTAGGAGAGCGACAATAGACTGAGCAAATAAGAAGCTTATGGGCGGGATGAAGCCAACAAAGGAGGTACAGCATGTCTTGGTTCGAGACAGCATATGTGTGCCGTCTAGAGCCAAAACCTAGAAAAGTATCCTGAATCACAGCATGAGCAGTGTGAGGTCACTGATCAAATGAAATCAATTAGTACTTGGTCCATGGTCAGGAGAAATAAAAGGAAGTGGTGGGAGGCATGTGGTGGTTAATTAGGAGGCAGTTAAAAAGAACGATAATCATGCAAGCAAATAGTAAGTAATGGGTGTGCCACAAGCCCTTTACTGTATGCAGCATACCTAGCAGCAACAGCACGTGTGCTGTTATGTGAGACCTAAAAATTACTCTTGTCTGACTGGAATGGTGGAGTCTACCACATAGAAATTTCATACATTCCAACCAGTGGGGTATATTCGTCTCGCACATTTTTGCACAGAAGCATTAAGATTTCAGCTTTCTGTCTCCATAGCTACTTTGAATTGCAATTTCCTTCAAAAGTAAGTTATAATAAACTTTTTGCCTTTCTGAAGGACATTTTAGCCTACATATTTAAATGTGCTCTATTTTGCACTCTTTTTCAATGACCCTAGCAAATTAGCTCAGACTCTCAAAGGATAAGTATTAATACAATTAGTGTGTGACCTATTTTGATGTCGCAGAAGGGACTACAAAGAAAGCTGTTTGCAACATGCAAATGTAATTTATTTCAGTCATTTATAAATGCAATTTATTTTTTCTGCCTTCAAGCAAATTGGAATATTGGAAAGTCAAGCCAGCTCAAACCAGATCCAAGGCCTAAATCCACGATATCAGATAATCCAGCCGATAGCTGAATAAAAAGCAGCTTGGTCTTTTCCCTTACCAAAGCACAAGGCTCACAAAGGGAATCATTTACAGATTACATTTTAAATAGAAATCATTAATAACATGTTTAAAGATCACACATACAAAAATGTAGCAATTCCCCATGCTATATTTTCTGTAGTACCTAAAAGAGTTGCATGTGGACATTTGCAGATACAACGATAGAGATCCTCCTGCAGGTGGGTGCAGTCAGCAACAGTACACCCCACTCCCGCAGATGATGTCCCTGGTGATCTATATGGACCCTCTTCCCTCTCCAGAAGGCTGCCTTCAAGGGAAACTCTGACTGTGTGCTACATTTTTGTGGCACACAGACAATGCTCTTCCTGATGGCCTCTTAGCCTCTGTGCCTCTGTGCCTCTGTCCATAATACGATGCGGACCCAGAGGAAAAGTGTTTATCTCATGTGCACAGGACCACATCCCCATTCAACATAAGTAACATCAACTTAAGATGGAGCCAGCTTTGTGTGTGGGCCACTATTATCAGAATTACAGAAGGGGCTGCACAAGCCTCAGCAGCCCCTTCTGTAATACTACAGGACCCCGAGGGTGCAAAAAATACCAAGTGCACACATCCCTTCCGTCCCTGAGAACATTACATGAAATGGCTCCTGATCTTCATTTGCTGCCTGCCTATAAGCTGGCTACAGTGAATGTTTGGGAAACATTACAGTGAGAGTGCAATAGACATTTTTACTTCTACCAGCACTTTATATGAGACTGTTAAACCCTTGAATTAGTGGTTGCTCATACGTCTGTCTGGGCCTGTGCCAACAAACTCGTGATGGTAGCTAATGTATCCATTCACTTGCAGAAACAACTGATATCTCACTTCAGATCTAAAATAATTGTTTAGCATGGACAAGCATTGGCGAAGGTCTGGCATTAATGTATTGACACGAGCAAACACATGCAAACACAGACATGCACAAATGCACGCAGACCATTTGTGCCATATGCTTGGGCATCATTTCTCTTTCTGTGCCTCCTGCCTCTTGGATTTATTTTTTTCCAAAGTTTGTGGTGATGCATCATACCAGCACTACAACAAAAAGGAACAAAGAACATACGGAGAATTATATTATTTTCTATATTTTGTCCACAGTCCCACAGGAACTGTCAATTTGTAATTGTTTGATTTGCTAGTGGTATACTGAACTGATTGCAATAACGTATTAAATAAATACATGATACAGAATTACCTGAACCCACGGGGATAATATTAAATCTGCCGGTGGACCACCCATTATAGAAGATACATAAACTGGACGGTTTAGCACTTCCTACACAAATATGAAGGTTTTATGGAACCACCCAACTTTATTTCAAATCATCAATCTCTAAAAGTCTTTACTTCTGAGTACCAACAGAGACATTCTCTAGATGGTGATGCATCTTTGGTGAGACCTAGCTAGAATGTAAAGGTAAAGCAACATCACAAAACAAAACAAAACAATGGACAGAGTGCTGAAACTTTTCAAACACTCACCCCCACTCACAGATCTGGGTTTAATCCACTGTTATTTTGCTCACCAAACCACACCAGTTTGAACCCAACCATATACAAATCAGTCTTGACCCTGTTCCCCATGGGAACAGTCTAGCCCGTACTGCTAGCCCAGGTCCTCCCTGGACAGGAAGCAAGCATCCTGGGCCCGGTTTCAAGATATCACCCTTCATCAGCCAGGCTCGCTTGATTCCAGTGGTGCAGCAAGCAAGGGACCCACTTCTGGGCATACCCCTGCCACATAGGGCGCACAAAGCAACATCACAAAACAAAATAAAATGATGGACGGAGTGTTGAAACTTTTCAAACACTCACCCACAGTCACAGCTCTAGGTTTAATCCATTGTTATTTTGCCCGCCACATCACCCCATTTTGGACCCAGCCGTATGCAAATCAGTCTTGACCCTGTTCCTCATGGGAACAGTCCAGCCCGAACTGCTAGGCCAGATCCTCCCTGGACAGGAAACAAGCATCCTGGGAACTGGTTTCGGGGTATCACCCTTCATCAGCCAGGCTAGCTTGGATCCAGTGGTGCAGCAAGCAAGGGACCCATGTCTGGGCATACCCCTGCCACTTAGGGCGTACTAAGCAACATCACAAAACAAAATAAAATGATGGACGGAGTGTAATGGTGTCTTTTCCCACTCTGGTAACAATAAGGGATGACTCATAAAACTGAATTTCACTTTGCTTTTATAGTACATTTGCACAAGTTGAAAAAAGTGCCATAATTCATAAAGGTTAGTTGAACTTGGATATTATGATTTAGTGCCCCTAAATTGGCGCACTTTCTATTAGGGATTGTGCAACTTGCTCAGCTAGTGCAAGAAACTAAGGCCCATATTTATATTCTGTTTGCACTGGATTTGCAGCACTTTTTACGCAAATCCAGCGCAAACTTAACTCCGTATTTATATTTTGGCGCTAGACATGTCTCGCCAAAATATTGGAGTTAACGTCTTTTTTTGGCTGTGGAAAACAACCTTGCGTCAATGAGATGCAAGGTAGGCATTCCCAGGCAAAAAATGTCTCAAAGGCACTAGCGCATTATTTACCCTCCTGTGCAAAAATCACTCATGGGAGGAGGAGAGCCTTAAATAATGGCACTCAGCCTCCTTAGCGCCATTATTTAACGTGTGGGTATGGGCAGGCGTTAGGGGACCTGTAGGCAGATTTCCATGGTCAGAGACCATGGAAATTGCCCACAGGTGCCGTTCCAGGGCACCTGTAGGCAGATTTCGATGGTCGGAGACCATGGAAATTGCCTAAAGGTGCCGTTCCCTGCCCCCAGGGACACCCCCACCCACCCATACCCACACCAGGAGGTCACCCATGGAAGGGGGACCCATCCGAAGGTAAGTCCGGGTAGGCCCTGACTTGGGGTCCCCTGCACGGTGCTGGCCCCATTGGCCATGCCCATCCCCTGGGCATGGCCATTTGCTTGGTGGGCATGGCTCCCGTCTTTACCAAGACAGGAGCCATGTCCATGGGGCTTGTGCACCAGAAAATGGCGCTACACATGGCAATTTTTTTTGCCTCTAAACAGTGTAGCGCCATATTTTGGCACACAAGCCCCGGTTCCCCCAACGCCTCCCAAACCCTGTTAGCATCCTTTCCAAGGACACCAACAGGGCCTTAGCGCTGGCTAGTGCCATTCCTTAAATATGGCACCCGGCAAGCATCTAGGAATAGGCTAGCCGGCACTATAGTTTTTGCCGCAAACCCTGAGGGTCAGATTTATATTTGTTTTGCACCAAATGTACGTCATTTTTTTTAACGTAAATTCGGTGCAAAAAAAACTCCATATTTATACTTTAGCGCTAGACCTGTCTAGCACCAAATTTATGGAGCTAAAGGCCCATATTTAAACTTTTTGACGTACAACTGCACCAACGCAATTGTGCGTCAAAAATGTTACTGCCGGCTAACGCCATTCCAACGCACCATGCGGGTGCCTTATTTATGGAATGACGTTAGCCGGCGCTGCGGACTGGTGTGCGTCAAAAAAAATGACTCACACCAGGCAGCGCCGGCGTATGGGAAAATGGGGATTGTGCGTCAAAAAATGGGGCAAGTCAGGTCTGAGGCAAAATTCAGGCCTCAAACCGGATTTGCGCCATTGTTTTTGATGCCCAACCTCCTTTGACATGACTCCTGTCTTAGCAAAGACAGGAGTCATGCCCCCTTGCCCAATGGCCATGCCCAGGGGACTTATGTCCCCTGGGCATGGTCATTGGGCATAGTGGCATGTAAGGGGGCCCAAATCAGGCCCCCCTATGCCACAAAAAAATCTGAAAAAAAAACTTACCCGAACTTACCTTTACTTCCCTGGGATGTGTCCCTCCATCCTTGGGTGTCCTCCTGGGGTGGGTAAGGGTGGCAGGGGGTGTCCCTGGGGGCAGGGGAGGGCACCTCTGGGCTCCTTCCGAGCCCACAGGTCCCTTAACCCCTGCCCTGACCCAGGCGTTAAAAAACGGTGCCCATCAGGCTGTGCATCGTTTTTTAAGGCCCACCCCCTCCTGTGCGTCAAAATGACGTCAGAGTATAAATATGGGGCACAGGCCTAGAAGTCATTTTTTGGAAGGGAACGCCTACCGTGCATATAATTAACACAAGGCTGGTTCCCCCATCCAAAAAATGACGCACATGGTGGAATTTTGACGCCCGCCGGGTCGGACGTCAAAGTATAAATATGGGGCAGGGTTTGCGCCGATTGTGCGTCAAAATGTTTGACGCACATTCGGCGCAAACAGAGTATAAATATGCCCCAAAGTCATTTACTGGACGTGGAAACCTACTTTGCATCAATAAGATGCAAAGAAGGCATTCCCGTGCAAAAAATGACTCTAAGGCCCTAGCGCCTTTTTCATCCTTGCATGCAAAAATCATGCACAGGGGAAGGAGGGGGTCAAAAAATTGTGCAAAGCTTGCTTTGCAACATTTCTTAACGACTGGCTCAGGGCAGGAGTTAAGGGACCTGAGGGCCTATTTCCATGGTGGAACACCATGGAATAAGCCCACAGGTGCCCTTTCCAGGCCGCAGGGACACCCACACCATAGGGACAGCGGAGAATGGGGGACCCCATCCCAGGTAAGTATAGGTAAATACAGGTAAGTATTTTTTTTTAAGTGCCATTGGGGGCCCTGAAATGGGCCCCCCACATGGCACTGGGTGCAATGGCCATGCTCAGGGGACCCTGATCCTCTGTGGTGGCCATTGGAGTACTGGACATGACTCCTTTCTTTTCTAAGACAAGAGTCATGTGGTATGGATGGTTTTGCATCAGAAAATTACTCTAGGCAGGTTAGAGTCCTTTTTGTTTACTCTAACCTACCTAACGTCATTTTTTGGTGCAAAACCCCCATTCTTCCATACAACCAGCCCCACCCGACTAACGTAATTTCTTTTGACGCTGGCCTATCCTTTACACCGGCTTGCACCATTCCATAAATATGGTGCCTGGCTGGTGCACAGAAATGGTGCAAGCCGGTGCTAAACCTTTTGGTGCAAAACTGCAGAAGTGCAGTTTTGCACTAAAAAGTATAAATCAAGGCCTAACTATGCTCGTTATGGAGGTTGGGACTGGTCAATTCACATGCAAGGGTATCTCGGATTCATAGGCGTAAACACTACAGCATGCATCCAACCTGTCACGGCCTACCCCAGGCCTTATAAGACCAGATGCATATGTCAGCGCAATGCATACTCATTGATTTGCTCATTGTTTTCTGTGTTTACTTTTTTCACTCAAATGGAAGCTCACCCTTCTACATGCAAAACCTCCTTGCTCACCGCAATAGGCAAGGCTCAATTCTTTCTCTTCTTTGGGCCTCATTAAAGTAGTCAATTAACAGGTGTGATTTTTTGGTCCACCCGAAAAAACCGACTCAGCTGAGTTGGAATTTATTGGGCATGATAAAAAGTACCCAATTTCAAGTTTTTGGGGAATAACATGTAGATTTGGAGGTGTAGACTTCAAAATCTGCATGTTCCCATAAATACCAAGCTTGTTTACCCCCAAAATTGCCGGCAGGTTTGACTCGCCCATATTTATCACCAAGCCCATAATTGCAGTATTTGTGATAACAGGAGTTATGACACATGTCCCAAATAACTGGGAAGCTTTGAAGGCGGTCCTTTAATTTCTGCAGCGTTTGATGCTGTCAACCACTCTCTTCTCTGGAGTTTCTTTTCTCGCTTTAGATCTGTAAGTCTCCTTTGTCCTTGTACAATCCAATTTGTCAGACTGTACTTCGTCTATATATTGGCTCAAAGACTGTTCCCAAGCCTAAACTTTCTCCAGTCTTCCCTCCTTTCTGGTTATTCAGCACATGTATTTTTATCATTTTTTATTGTGTTCAGTCTAGGGCCAGGCAAAAATGTAATAGTAGTCCATATTATTGTCCCAGGCTCGCTACGCCCATCACCCCATTCAAACACAGGCACATACAGAGGCCCCTCCGTATCTGCAGTACTTAGGGACATATTTATACTCTGTTTGTGCCAGATTGGCGTCATTTATTTTGATGCAAATTCAGCGCAAACGTAACTACATATTTATACTTTGGCGCTAGACCCGCATAGCGCCAAAGTTATGGAGTGAGCGCCATTTTTTATATGTGAAAACCTACCTTGTGCTAATGACATACAAGGTAGGCGTTCCCGTGCAAAAATGACTCTAAGGCATGTGCGCCTTGTTTATCCTCTGGCGTCAAAATGACGCACAGGAGGAGGTGGGCCTTAAAACATGGCGCCAAGCCAGATTTGCGCCGTTTTTTAACACCTGGGTCAGGGCAGGCGTTAGGGGACCTGTGGGCTCATTTCCATGGTGGGAGACCATGGAAGCAGTCCACAGGTGCCCTTCCCTGCACCCAGAGACACCCACTGCCACCCTCGTCCACTCCTGGAGGACACCCATGGATGGGGGGACCCATCTAAGGTGAGTACAGTTAAGTGAAGGTAAGTATTTTTAAAAATATTTTTTAAGTGGCATACGGGGGCTAACTTGGGCCCCCCTACATGCCACTGTGCCCAGTGGACATGCCCAGGGGACAGAGGTCCCCTGGGCATGGCCATTGAGTGCAAGACTATGATAGGCTTTATAATCTTATTAATAAAGACAATCTGGTAAATTCCCGGTTTCTGAAAAATGGTATCAGTACCTGGTAGACCTAAGTCCAATTTCTCTCCAAGAATTGGGAAAGTAGGCAGACTAGTTAAGACTAGGGTATCCAAGACAACTCATAGTGTGGGTGGCCAAAATAAACGGGTTGCTAAGCCCACCAAGGGAAAGATGGTGACCAGTCTAAAGATAAAAACAAAGAGTTTTCTAAAGGCCCTCAACAACCTATTCAGGAGGGTGGGCCCTGAGATAAGACACAATGATATGTACCAGGGTGAGAACCGGGATCCCAAGAAGGCTTGGGGCTACAATTGCAAAACCAATGGGCACCAACCTGGAGACCCTGCCGATCCCAAAATAATCCCCCTAATGCACCTGCAGCTCCTGCTGCAGTGGTAAGTCTCCAGATAGGTGGGCACTGACTGTGTCAGGGAGCTCACAGAAGAAACTTTAGTATCTGAGGGTGGGGTGGATGTAGCTGCCCTGGCTGTCTGGTCGAGTAATCTGGAGAAGTACAGACAACAGCCTCATATTAATAGGATCAGAGTTGAAGCACTGAGGGATACAAATGTAAGTGTCACCATGGTGACTGAAAAACGGATATCCCCAGAACAGTATCTGACTGGTGAAACTTTCACAGTCATCAATGCTGACAAACAAGCTATGGTCCATCCCATGGAAATGGTGTCCTGAGAGTGAGTAGGTGTTACTGGTCAGAAGAAGGTGGTGGTATCCTCTGCAATTCCTGTAGCCTGTTTGCTAGGAAATTATCTGGAGTCCTCAACATAGACTGAGGTTGAAAGAAAGACCCATGCAGCTATGCTGGGTATACCTGAATGGGTGTGTGTGAAAACCAGAGCACAATGCAAAGACGAGGGCGAACAAAAGGTGCTGGAGCCGCCTGGAATAATGCTCCTGCCCTCCAAGAGAAAAGGCAGGAAGTCTGGTTAGCCAGCCTCTGAGCAGCCAAAAGCTCAGGTTCTCGCTCCTCAGGGAGAAGACCTGTCAGCCCTTGAGGGAACTGAGCCCCAGGAACTAGGGCCTACAAGGCAGAGCTCCTAGGCCCAGAAGGACCCTTTAGGGAAGAGCTATTGCCAGGGACAGAGGCCCTGTCCCACTCTTGAGAGCCTGAGGCTGCAAGCTGCTGACCAGGAAAAAGGAGATGTCAGTGGTTCCCAAAGAACCGATTTGGAGGAGGGACCCCTGTATACTGAGGCCAAAGAACCTAAACCTGGTGTCACTAGGAGAGTGCTAGCCCCTCAGATATACAGAGAGTGGAGGGGCGTGGCCGCGCGATCGAAGATGGCGCACGCATAAGTTACGAGTTCCGGAGGGGCCTACAAATAATCCTGTTAAATCTGCACCCAACCTTGGGGGCAAACCGCAATCGCAGTGAGGGAGAGCTGTGGAGGACACTTCAAAACAGTGGAGCCCGAACGGAGCGAGGCTGAGAGGCTCTGATGCAAGTTGGTGAACTGTAGAGCTTTCTATTTGGGTGGCTCAACGCAGCCGGGGACCGGAGTACGAACACACGGCCAGCGCTGAGACGACCGGCTGAGCTCGAGGAACAGGAGGGACTGGGAGCGGAGCGACTTAGCGAGTGACGGCGCTGGGGCCAGGGGTACTCGCTGGACCGAGGGAGTACCGAGAGAGTGCTGCAGAGACCCGAGGAGCGTGCCCTAAAGAAACACAGTAGCAGGGAGCCGCGCAGAGCCAGTGGGCCCCGTTCAACGCACCTACGCCAGGAGTCGGGGTAGTGAGAATGCGTGATCTGACCCTCTGGACACATAAGAAATACGCGGGGCTGCACTGAGGAACAGAAGGGAGAAGGCGGAGGCCCGAAATTGGCGCCCCGGAGTGGGGTGAGTGTTCCACGTGATTCCCCTGGCACCCTGGCGGAGCCCCACTGGAACATACCTGAGCCCCCAAAGTTCAGATCAGCACCCTGAAAGGGGCCCTTAAATAAATAAATAAATAAATATATAATAAACAGAGAGAGAGAAATCCCGGCGTACGGCGGCGGAACCTGGTCCGAACAGGAGAGACCGAGAGAGGGGCGTCCTAGCGGGTGACGGCGCTGGGCCGGGGGGCACTCGCTGGACCGTGGGAGTGCCGAGGGCGGGCAGCGGAGACCCGAGGTGTGGGCCCCAAAGAAACACAGCAGCAAGGAAGCGAGCGAAGCCAGTGGGCCCGATCGCCAGACAATCGCCGGACAATCGACATTTACGCCCGAAGTCGGGGCAAAGAGAATATGGGACCTAACCCTTTGGACACATAGGAGGTCACTGTGCTGCACCAAGGAACAGAAAGGAGATGGCGGAGGCCCGAAATCGGCGCCCGGAGTAGGGTGAGTGTTGCAAGAGGTTCTCCTGGCACTCCGGCGGAGCCCCGCTGGAACACGCCTGCGCCTCTAAAGATCAGCACCCTGATGTGGGCCATTAAATAAATAAGTAAATAAATAAATATATAATAAACGAAGAGAGAGAAACCCCGGCGTGAGGTGGAGGAACCTGGCCCGAACCGGAGAGACCAGGAGCGGAGAGGCTCGGCGGGTGACGGCGCTGGGGCCGGGGGACGCTCACTAGGCCGAAGGAGGGCCGAAGGCGTGCTGCGGAGACCAGAGGAGCGAACCCCAAAGAAACACGGCTGCAAGGAGGCGGGCGGAGTCAGTGGGCCCCGACAACCGGACAATCGTGCCCGGAATAGGGGCAGAGAGAACACGGGATCTGACCCTTTGGTCACATAAGAAATTCACGGGTCCACACCGAGGAACAGAAAGGAGATGGTGGAGACCCGAAATCGGCGCCCTAGAGGAGGGTGAGTGTTGCAATTGATTCCCCTGGCACTCCGGCGGAGCCCTGCTGAAACACTTCTGTGCCCCCAAAGATCAGCACCCTGAAGGGCACAAATAAATATAATAAACAGAGAGAGAGTAACCCCGGCGGGCGGTAGCGGAACCCGAACCAAAGAGAACTCCGGCCTCAGGTGGTGACGAGTAAAGAGACACTGACCATCTGAGCGACCCCGGCGGACCTGGTACAACAAGTGTCCGCGGGGTGCCGGAGATGGAGAACGAAGTGAGAGGTCAAAAGGAAACCTGCGAGATCCCAGAACTCGGCCCAACCTGGGCGGGTGGCCCTACCCGGGTGCCAGATGTCCCCTAAGAATCGCCACAAAGGAAAAATAATCGGCAATATGACACCCATTGAACGTAAAGAGGGAGAGCCGCTGGACCCTCCCCAGCTTAAAATGCAGGATACCTTAGACAAGATCTTGGGTGCAATTGAAGACACTAAACTACTCTACAACGTGACATTAACCAGGTCACAGTTGAAGTTGGCCTGCTGAGGGCGGATCACCACAAGTTAGTGGATAGAGTAAAAGACACTGAGAATGTCCTGGCTGAAATTGCGCTGCAACAAAAAGACCTAAAAGCCGAGGTGACGTGCCCTGTGGATAGGGTTGCGCACCTAGAACAAAGAGCAGAGGACGCGGAAGGCAGAAGCCGCAGAAACAACGTGCGTGTGGTGGGGCTGCCGGAAGGGGCCGAAGGAGCGAACATGTAGAAGTTTCTAGAGGAATGGCTGCGGACGGTCGTGGCCCAGGAGTGCCTGACCCCATTCTACACCCTGGAGCGGGCGCACCGGGTGCCTTCGAGGCCCTTGGCGCTGGGCCGTCCTCTGCGTGTGGTGATCGCCAGACTCCTCCACTATAGAGACAGAGATATTCTTCTACAAAGAGCCGGAGAAGCGGGCCCTTTTAAAGTTGCGAACGGGGAGGTGACACTTTTCCCCAACTTCAGACTGGATGTTCAAACCAAGCGAGCATCATACTTGACAGTCAAAAGGGCCTTGAGAGAGGATGGAATCCAATACTCGCTCTTTTTCCCGGCAAAACTAAA
Source organism: Pleurodeles waltl (assembly GCF_031143425.1). Taxonomy (NCBI): domain Eukaryota; kingdom Metazoa; phylum Chordata; class Amphibia; order Caudata; family Salamandridae; genus Pleurodeles; species Pleurodeles waltl. Next base: position 5,551,078 of record NC_090439.1, read on the forward strand.
GGTGACTATGGATGGTAAAACCACCTTTTTCCAGACTCCTGAGGAGGCGTGGGACTGGTTGGAGGCCCGAGGGACCCAAATGGTGCGACGCGCAAACGGGGGAGTACGCCGGGGCTCGGGAAGACGACGAAACAGGATCCGACCCCGCTTGGCACCAACCCAGTCGCAAAAGGAAATGGGGAAAAAAGCGGCATTAGAGGCTGCTGCCTCCATGAGCAGAGAGGAATCGCCCCCCAGGGACTCAGGCGGAGAATCGGACAACACAGTGATGTCATCGGTGGACGGGTCGGGCTGCTCGGTGCAGGTACCAAAGGTGACCCCCAAGACGGTGGATGAGCTCGGGTAATCAAAAAAGCAGCGCAGCCCTGAGATGGAGGAGGACAGCGATCTGATGGCCCCTCCGGGCGTGGTCCCCCCACCAGAATCTCGTCCATTCCGACAGTATGGCGAGAACTAGAGTTGACAGTTTGACTGAGTTGCACAGTTGCATAATATTTTGGGCAGCCTTCTGTTTAGGGGGCGCCCTGGGGAAGGGGAGTTGGGGTTCAAGATTGTTAGTTCTGATGGCGCTCTGCAGTAGGTGGGTTGTTAGGATTAGACATACAGTCAGACACAGAACGTTTCAGGCCAACGGGACGGGCCAAGAAGGAAATATAGTGAATGTCCTTCCAATATGGCAGATTATACAAATGCTAACATGGAATGTGCGGGGTTGGGGACACCAAACAAACAACACAAAACTCTGTCCTACCTAAAGAGGAGGGGTATCCAAGTGGCGTTGCTACAAGAGACCCACTTAGCAAAGGGGGAAGCGGCAAAGATAAGGCGAAGATGGAGGGGTCAGGTGTATGCCACGGAATATTCTGCATATGCTAGGGGGGTGCTGATATGGATACGTGCTGGGGTTCCCTTTGCAGTAGAATCCACCAATATTGACCAGGAAGGCAGATATGTGGTGTTAGAGGGAAGGTTACACGGTGTACCAATTACCCTGAGTTGCATTTATGCCCCTAACCAGGACCAGATCCCCTTTATGACACGGCTATTGGGTCAACTCACGAGCCAGCGAGGGGAGGCCTCTTGATAGGGGGAGACTATAACAGCGTGTTAGATATAGATCTTGACCGCTCCACCCCACCACTGTCGGGGGCAATGACAAGCAGAGTAGCCCAAAAACTTAGAGAATGGCTAGATGCATGGGAACTATTAGACGTATGGCGTGAGCAACATCCTGCTGAAAAAGATTATTCATACTACTCAGGACTCCACAGGGTACACACAAGAATTGACAGGGTGGTTTTTACAGCAACACTAATGCAGGGGATGGTCCACTCTGAATACCTGGGACGGACGCTCTCTGACCATAATCCTCTTCTGCTGACCTGGAGAGTGAAGAAGGTTAGGCCCCCCATCCCGATGTGGCGATTGGCCCCTGGAGCCTTGGAGGACCAGGTGTACAGGGATGTCCTTCGTCTCTTCCTAGCTGACCATATTAAAATTAACAAAGGATCCACTGACTCTAGATCTGTTGAGCGGGAGACCCTTAAAGGGACAACCAGAGGATACTGTATGGGACAGACGACGGGGTGAGATGAACGCTGGAACGTGAACTGACCAGACTCGAGAAAGAAATACATGAGGGGGAATGAAGACAGGGAACAGATGAGCAGGAAGGGGAAAAGTATGCCAAAGCACGGAGAGACCACTCCCAGGTTGAGGAACAACTTAGATGCCATAGTGTGCAAAACTATATGGCCTCATTACACTCCGAGGAGGGGAGGTCAGGCAGAAGGCTGGCGTGGCTGGTAAGACCTGGAGGGGAAGGAGAGCCTATAACCAAGGTGATAACTATGGAGGGAGAGGGAAGACACAGTCCGAACACTATAAATGATGCTTTCATGGAATACTATGCTCATTTATGTAGGAAACCCGAGGAGCTTGATGAACCGGCTTTTGAGGCGTATCTGCAGCATCTCCCATTGCCAACGCTGACTACCGAGGAACAGGAGGGACTTGGGGCAGTTGTGACAGCAGATGAGATAAAGAATGTCATATCGCAATTAGCGCCCGGGAAGACACCGGGAACGGACGGCTTACCTATGGATTTCTATAGGAAGTACGAAACCTTACTGGCCCCCAGACTGGCGGTGGTGTACTCTGAGGCATTGAGCCGGAGTGTGTTGCCGGCCACGCTGAGGGAAGCATTGGTGGTCCCACTGCCCAAGTCTAATGCCAGAGAGACATCTGTCGCTAATTTTTGCCCCTTGTCAATGCTGAACAATGATTTTAAAATACTCAGCAAAGTTCTGGCCAATCGGCTGCTCGGCCACATGCCCAAACTGATACACAAGGATCAGAACGGGTTTGTCCCTCACCGGAGCACGTCCCTTAACCTGAGACGACTATTTGCCATTCTACATATGCCCGGGGAAGCGAAACCTTTGACTGGGGTATTACTCGCCGTAGACTTAAAAAAACCCTTTGATTCAGTTAGATGGGACTACCTGAGGATAGTGATGAGGAAGATAGGGTTGGGAGAGGGTTGGGTAAAGTGGGTGGACCTGCTATATGCATCCCCCCGGCTAGAGCGAGGACAGGCAAGACGGTATCCGACACCTACCCAATTCACAGGGGCACTAGGCAGGGTTGCCCTCTATTGCCACTATTATTCTCACTGGCCATCGAGCCGCTGGCAGCCCAGCTACGAAGGGATGGCAGGGGCAGAGGGATACAATGGGGACAACAGGAGCACATAGTTTCCCTTTATGCAGATGATATACTCATCTACCTCGGGGACGGAGCGACGAGACTCCCCTGGGCTCTGGATGCCCTGGAGCAATTTGGGTCCTTATCGGGATTGCGTCTCAATAGGGGCAAAACATATGTTTTTCCCATACTGGCGGGATGTGACCGGCCCACATCGTGCCCCGAGGATGTAGGCTGGGCGCCGAGGACATTTAAGTACCTGGGGATACAGGAGTTCCACGAGGTGGGGGACCTCCGGGATGGCAATCTTGGGAGGGCACTCCGCTCCCTGCGTTCCTCAGTAAAGTTCTGGCGCTCTCTAAGGCTATCCATAATGGCCAGAGTTGCACTGTCCAAAATGGTAATCCTGCCCCGGTTACTTTACTATTTTGCGAACCTGCCGCTGCAGATCAATTCGGCGTGGTTCCGCGAACTTAAAACGCTGATCATGGAGCTTATATGGGACGAAGGCCGCAGACGTACAGCTCTTTCGATTCTCTGCAGGCCGACACACATGGGGGGCCTGGGAGTCCCTGACTTCGAGTTTTATTATTTAGCATCACAACTGCAATGGATTGCGGTGTGGATGGGAGGAAAGGGACAGTTAGATAGATAAAATGTTCAAGGAGAAATTGGAATGGAAAGAATCATTGCGCAGATGGTGAACATGAGAGTGACCAAGCGCGCGGACAGTATGATGACGAGAGTAGCGGCAGCATGTTGGAAAAAAAGTGCGAGAAGAGTAGGGGTGGGACAGCCTTATTCCCCGGAGCTCCCACTCTCAGTACTGGGGGAAGGAACAGATGATAGGAATCTGGTGGGCTTTGGCCTCGGACCCTGGAGGAGAGCGGGAGTAGAGACAGTCGGAGCGCTGTTTCAAGAGGGGGTGCTGAGGTCCTTCTTGGACCTAATAGAAATGGGAGTCCCAACAGGACAGTTCCTCCAGTACAAGAAACTAACACACATCCTCAAAGAGCACCGGGGAACGGTAAATGCAGAGCCCCCAACCCACAGAGTACTACACTTACTGCTAACGTCTGGTGGGGAATCTCACTTAATAGCTAGGATCTACAGATCCCAAAATGAGGAATCACTGGACGCACTACAGCCCCGAAGAGAACAGTGGGAAAAGACAGTGGGCAGGGAATTAACAGATGCGGAGTAGAGCAGGGCATTAGCCTATCCTCGGACGGTATCCAGAAACACCCGGTTGAGATACATACAGTACAACTACATGCACAGAACATACCTCACCCCACACAGACTGACAAGAATCTATGGGGGAACCCCCAAGACATGCCCTGGATGTGGAAATGTAACTGCAGACTTTGACCATATGGTATGGAATTGCCCAGAGCTTCAGAGGGGCTGGGCTGCGGTGCTGGCGGACCAGGAGCGGCTGCTGGGGGTGGAGATTGGGCTATCCCCGGCGTCATGCTTACTGGGTTTGAGAGCGCATGCGCCTCTAGGGAAAGTGAGGGGACGCTTCCTGGACCTTGCAGTTGCCCTCTATAGGAGACGAATCACGATAGGCTGGAAATCTCCCAGCTGCCCATCGGCGAGCGAATGGATGCGGGATGTGTCAAGATGGGCCCGAGCAGAATTGCAAGTGCTGAAAAGTGAGGAGGCAAGGGGTATGCGCCAAACCCCCATTGCCCTGGCGTGGGAAGAAATACTCCTGAGATGGGATAGTCAGACTAAGGAATGTGGGGTGGCAGTGGAAACCCAGAGTGACTAATACCGTAGAGCACAGACAATGGGGCATTTTGGGGGAACCAAGAGAAAAGGAGTGGAAGAGGGTGACCAGGACCAATCGGAACAGGCAATTAAGGGGATAGGATGACTGAACCCCAAGAGACAGAACATGGCTGTTCCCGACCCCCAAGCACATCCGTCTCGGTATGAGGAAACAGAGACAATAAGCATAGGAAGGTACCGACCTGGTCTCAATTGATTGAAAGAAGGGAGGAAAAAAAAAAGGGAAAAAAAAAAGAACAAGGAAACAATGAGTAACACCCACCAGGGCTGTGAATGTAGTCTGTTTGAAATAGTGCCATCAAGTTAAAATAATAAGTAGTTTTAAAGAAGTTTGCGATACAGACAAGTGGGCACTCCAGATTAAATACGACCACAGGATAGGGATGTACCCCTAAGACACCGAAACAATCTAGGCGCATTGCATCCCCAAGGAACCTATGCACGTCTAGGATAAGAAGAACTGTGGTGGGAGCATTAGAAAATGGAAGAGTGTGCTGTATATTTAATGTTCAATAATATGCACTAAATGGAAATCTGTCGATGCCATCAAAAATGTTGCAGATGTAATGCAGTGAAAGTTAATTAATAATAATAAAAAATATATTTAACAAAAAGATATACAGAGAGTGCGTAATCACTTTGACTCATGACATGCCCTGAGCTGGGCATCTCGGCCACACCAAAACTTGGAGTAGGTTGTAACCTCAAATCTCCTGGCCAGGTATGTCCCAGAAAGTAAAGGAGTTTTGTAATTCCTTTGTCACTTGTCAAGCCAGTGGCAAGACAGATGACCACACACAGACCCCTTTAATTCTATTTCCAGTAGTTGTGGTTCCCTTTGAAAGGGTAGGGGTTGATGTTGTTGGCCCCCTAGACCCTCCAACAGCATCAGGTTACAGATTCATACTGGTGGTAGTGCATCATTGCCATCAGGTACTCTGAAGCTATACCCCTTAGGACTACCATTGCTCCTGCAGGTGCTAGGAGGCTAATCAGAACTTTTAGTAGAGTAGGCTTCCTAAGGAGAAGGTATCAGACAGAGGTAGTAACATAGGGGGTCATTACAACCCTGGCGGACGGTGTTAAAGCGGCGGTAAGACCGCAAACAGGCCAGCGGAAAAAAAAGGGAATTATGACCGTGGCGGAAACCACTAACAAAAACAGCCACTTTAACACTCCGACCGCCAAGGCGTACAGACAAACAGCATGGCGGTCACCGCCAACAGACAGGTGGGAGACATAGTACCATCCGCAGTATCACAACCTACCAATCCGCCACCTTTTCCTGGACAGATTCACCGTGGATAAAAACACGGCGGAAACAGCCAATTCAATGGGAAAACGCTCACCTCTACACACTCCACGAGGAAGCAGGACACCATGGAGCCGGAACTCCAAATACTCCCTGTGATAGTCTTCCTGCTCCTGTACGATCATCATCAACGCCGGTGCCGAAGACAACAGTGAGTACTGCACTTACGACATAGGGGAAGGGGGAGGCAAAAGTGAGGGACACACACATGCAATACCCCCCACCCCGACCCTCACCCACTACAACATGCACACCAATGCATATCCAAACATAACAGTAACAACCCCAATACCCCCCGGAAGAATGCAAAGACAAAAGGAAATGAGTGCAACCATTGTAATGTATTAAAATACAGTAAGCAAATATATACAGATATAATTTCACATTACAACAAAATATGCATCACGATTAGTAGTGCAGGTATGCACCATTCAATGTCCGTGGACCACTGGGCCCAAAATGCATGGGCGAGGCCCACACACGATGCCTGAGCAAAACAGAGAGAACACTGCAGGGGCATCAGATCGAAATACAACAGGCACCTCAGGGGGAAGGGAAGTGGGGGGGCACCTCAGCCAGATGACAGCACCACGCCAGATCCACGAGGGGGCTCCATGCCCATTGATGTATCCTGGGGAGTGCAAAGCTAGTCTCACAAGTCTATACAGTGGGTGGTTTGCCCACTGTACCATCCTGGGGAGTGCAAAGCCACAGTCTCACAAGTCTATACAGTGGGTGGTTTGCCCACTGTACCATCCTGGGGAGTGCAAAGCCATAGTCTCTCAAGTCTCTACAGTGGGTGGGTTGCCCACTGTACCATCCTGGGGAGTGCAAAGCCACAGTCTCTCAAGTCTCTACAGTGGGTGGGTTGCCCACTGTTCAATCCTGGGGAGTGCAAAGCCACAGTCTCAGAAGTGTCTACAGTGGGTGGGTTGCCCACTGTTCAATCCTGGGGAGTGCAAAGCCACAGTCTCACAAGTCTCTACAGTGGGTGGTTTGCCCACTGTACCATCCTGGGGAGTGCAAAGCCACAGTCTCACAAGTCTATACAGGGGGTGGTTTGCCCACTGTACCATCCTGGGGAGTGCAAAGCCACAGTCTCTCAAGTCTCTACAGTTGGTGGGTTGCCCACTGTTCAATCCTGGGGAGTGCAAAGCCACAGTCTCTCAAGTGGATAACAGTCTCCACTGGTTCTGGAGGGGGACTGGTGCCCAGAGTGCTTCATCCTGTTAAGGACTGAGGTAGTGGATGCTGTTCTCCACTGGTTCTGGAGGGGGACTGTTGCCCAGAGTGCTTCATCCTGTTAAGGACTGAGGTAGTGGATGCTGTTCTCCACTGGTTCTGGAGGGGGACTGGTGCCCAGAGTGCATCACTCTCCCGTGACGGTCCCAGTTCCGTCACTGCCCCTGCAGCACATGGGCTAGCGGTGCTTGAGTTGGCGGTGCTTGCCCTGTTCAGCGGTCTTTGCCCTGTTCAGCGGTTCTTGACTTTGCTGTCTCTGACCTGTTCAGCGTTGCTTGCCATGGCGTTCTTTGCCCTGTTCAGCAGTGCTTGCCCTGTTCAGCGGTGCTTGCCCTGTTCAGCGTTGCTTGCCATGGCGGTCTTTGCCCCGTTCAGCAGTGCTTGACTTTGCTGTCTCTGACCTGTTCAGCGTTGCTTGCCATGGCGGTCTTTGCCCTGTTCAGCGGTGCTTGACTTTGCTGTCTCTGACCTGTTCAGCGGTGCTTGCCATGGCGGTCTTTGCCCTGTTCAGCGGTGCTTGACTTTGCTGAAACTGACCTGTTCAGCGTTGCTTGCCTTGGCGGTCTTTGCCCTGTTCAGTGATGCTTGACTTTGCTGATTCTGACCTGTTCAGCGGTGCTTGCCCTGTTCAGCGGTGCTTGCCCTTTTCAGCGGTGCTTGCCATGGCGGTCTTTGCCCTGTTCAGCGATGCTTGACTTTGCTGTCTCTGACCTGTTCAGCGGTGCTTGCCATGGCGGTCTTTGCCCTGTTCAGCAGTGCTTGCCCTGTTCAGCGGTGCTTGACTTCGCTGTCTCTGACCTGTTCAGCGGTGCTTGTCATGGCGGTCTTTGCCCTGTTCAGCAGTGCTTGACTTTGCTATCTCTGACCTGTTCAGCGGTGCTTGCAATGGCGGTCTTTGCCCTGTTCAGCGATGCTTGACTTTGCTGTCTCTGACCTGTTCAGCGGTGCTTGCCATGGCGGTCTTTGCCCTGTTCAGCGGTGCTTGCCCTGTTCAGCGGTGCTTGCCATGGCGGTCTTTGCCCTGTTCAGTGGTGCTTGACTTTGCTATCTCTGACCTGGTCAGCGGTGCTTTCCATGGCGGTCTTTGCCCTGTTCAGCGGTGCTTGCCCTGTTCAGTGGTGCTTGCCATGGCGGTCTTTGCCCTGTTCAGTGGTGCTTGACTTTGCTGTCTCTGACCTGTTCAGCGTTGCTTGCCATGGCGGTCTTTGCCCTGTTCAGCGGTGCTTGACTTTGCTGTCTCTGACCTGTGCAGCGGTGTTTGCCATGGCGGTCCCTCATTGCCCAGCAGAGCTGTGGCTGCCGGGGCCCTCCTGGCCACTGACTCTGGCGGTGGCCTCCTGGCCAGTGATGATGGGACTGCCCTCCTGGGCACTGACTCTGGTGGTGGCCTCCTGGCCTGTGACGGTGGGACTGCCCTCCTGGGCACTGACTCTGGCTGTAGCCTCCTGGCCAGAGACGATGGGACTGCCCTCCTGGGCACTGACTCTGGCGGTGGCCTCCTGGCCAGTGACGATGGGGCTGGCGGTGGCCTCCTGGGCAGCGGGGATGATGGCGGCCTTCTCCGCTGTGCTGCTCTTCCCAGACTTTGAAGCTGTCTTCTGTCCCTTCCCCACCTTGGGAGGAGTCACAGCTGAGTGGACAGTCCCCCCGGGACCCTTGTGAGCGGCTTTGCCGGCTGGAGTCTTCCCCCTATCCCGTCGGGCACTGTCCAACTTCTGGTGCTTCACAGGGGGGAGACTGGCTGTGCTGTGGCTCTGTGTCACACTGGCTGCCCTGGTGCCCGGTGCACTACACATACCTCTAACAGGCACCACTGGTACCGGAGATTTTTTGGCTGAGGTGCTAATACGGGACCTATGAATTGCAGGGGGGGTGGTGGGAAAGAGGTCAAGGTTCCTCAGGAAAAGTTTCTTACGGACACTGGTACTGGTAGCTGGAGGGGGTCTGGGAGTGGAGGAAGAGGAGATGGTTGTAGGAGGTGTAACTTTTGTTGATTTGGGTGCAGGTGCATGCGCTGGAGGCTGTTGTGAGGTGGATGGCTGTTGGGTGGGAGTGTGCCTGCATTTGTGTACTTTGGCAGGGGGCGTCACAGACTCACTGGGAGAGGACACAGGGGACATGTGAATGGTAGTGGGGTGGTGACTGCACGTGAGCGGGGTGTGGTGGTGGGTGTGCTGGTGCGGGACCTAGTGGCTGTAGTGGTAGTGCATGCAGGTGAGAGTGTAGACGACACTGGGAGGGAGGAGGGAGACGACGAGGAGGGGGACACAGTGGAGGGAGTGGATGTTGCTGTGTCTGTATGTGGGTCATGCTTGCGTGAGTGCCTGTGGGATGTGTGGTGCTTATGTTTGCCTTAGCTTCCCTTGTGTGTTGACGTGTGTGCAGGCTGGTCTGATGGTGTGCTTGGGATAGGCTGGGGTACAGGGGATTGGGTCTGGGTGAAGGAAGTTGGAGGGGGGAGGCTAGAGACAGGGACAATGGCTGCCATCAGTGCTGAGGCCAGAGATTGCAGGGTTCGATGATGGGCAGCCTGACCAGAATGAATGCCCTCCAGGAATGCATTAGTGTGTTGCAATTCCCTTTCTACATCCTGGATGGCATTCACAATGGTAGACTGCCCTACAGTGAGTGACCTGAGGAGGTCAATGACCTCCTCACTGAGGGCAGCAGAGGTGACAGGGGCAGGGGCTGAGGTGCCTGGGGCGAAGGTGATGCCCACCCTCCTGGGTGAGCGGGCACGGGGCGAAGGCTGAGGGGCTGCTGGGAGGGCGGTGCTGGTAGGGGGGGGTGGCGGCTGTACCTGTAGAAGTGGGGGGCACAGATTTTGCCACCACCACAAGGGAGCTCCCATCGGCGGACGAGTGTCGCTGATTGCTGATCCGGTGACCGACGTGAGGCTCCCCTCGCCCTCCGTCCCACTGGTGTATTCAGAGTCAGTGGTGTGGCCCTCTATGGCCTTGTGGGATGCAGTTCCCTTGTGCTCCGGTGCCACTGTACCTCCGCCTGATGATGCTGATGCACAAAAGAACAGGGAGAGCACAAAAAGGGGGGGGGGCGACAGGAGAAAGACAGGTTGAGTGCATGGCTTACCGCTACCGTTGGTGGACAATACAAACACAGAAGCCCCCTGCACTTCGCCGTGCTGTTGGACTCTACTGATGCAGTTCCTGGGATTTGGCCTACATGGCTATTGTGGACATCAGCACACATAGATGACACAGGGGCATGTATACCTGTACTTGGCACTCTACAGAGGTGGGGTGGAGTGCCACATGGCCTGCATTACGGAGGGGCCTAGCTTACGGAACTCGCCTTGGCCAAGGGGAACCCACAGCCCACCTCCCCCACCCAGACACCTTCACTGCGCGCAAAGTCCGCTGCATGAGAGTGTACTCACCCCCTTTTGTCTGCTCTGATGCCCTCAAGTGCCCATCCAACTCAGGGTAGGCCACCGCCAGGAAGCTGAACATCAGGGGGTCATGGTTCGACAGGCACCCCTCCCACGTTGGGAGGCCATCCCCCGCCCAGCCTCCGCCGTCTTCTTGCTCCAGCGGCGAATGTCCTCCCATCTTTTAAAGCAGTGGGTGCTCCGTCTCTGGTGGACCCCCAGGGTCTGGACGTCCTTGGCGATGGCACGCCAAATATCCTTCTTCTGGTTGGCGCTGACCTACATGACACCTCTCCACCCAGGCATAGCCCATACAACTTGCTCCCTGTGTACTCACCTGTTGGTCTGGAGGACCGTAGAGTAGCGTGTACTGGGGAGGACCCCGTCCACAAGCTTCTCCAACTCCTGTGCAGTGAAGGCAGAGGCCCTTTCCCCAGACGCACAAGCCATTGTCTCTTCCAGACCGAGGTCACAGCAGCACTTGCAGTACAGGTCCTCTCCTGTCGAAGATCAGGTATCGAGTGATTGAACCGATAGAAAATGGCGGTGATGTCTGCGGCAGTGACGTCCGCGGCGGTGCGTATCATCACCGCCGGCGCACTTCATCATTGGCTCCTGGGACCCATAGGGTCCAATGTTAACCAATGCAGCATTGCGCAGCAGTCTTCGACCGCCTACTGCAACGGTGTACAACGCCAGCGCAGTTACCTCACATCCCATTGTCCCAGTTTAGAGGTCAGGCAGCCTCCATTTCAGGGACCCACGTGGCTTCATTTTCAACGGCATCACACATACCTAGGCCTGGACTTAACACACATACAGACAACTTTGTGGATTATGTTTCGTGTTCTGTGGAGCTGTGGGTACATACCTCTGAGTTGTTTGACTCTGTGGTCGCTGTTGTCCTTCCTAGGCACCGTCAGCTGGGACATGTGAGGAGATGGCAGAATCCTCCGGTGTACCGACTGCTGGTGGACCTGTTGACAATGGAGGAGCGACATTTAATCATCACCTACAGGTTTGACCATGCCACAATCCAGGAACTGTGTACCCAGTTGGCGCCTGACCTGATGTCAGCTATCCGCCATCCCACAGGGATACCCCCTCAAGTGCAGGTGCTATCAGTACTCCATTTCCTTGAAAGTGGGTCTTTTCAAACAACAGTGGCCATGGCATCAGGGATGTCCCAGCCTATGTTTTCCAACATGTTGTCCAGAGTGTTGTCTGCCCTGCTGAAACACATGAGGAGCTACATCGTTTTCCCTCAGGTGGAGGATTTGGCTACTGTTAAAGGTGACTTCTATGCCCTTGTACATATCCCCAACATCATAGGTGCCATTGATGGGACCCATGTGGCTTTGGTCCCCCCCCCCCACGGGAGTGAACGGGTGTACAGAAACCGGAAGAGTTATCATTCCATTAATGTACAGATGGTATGTTTGGCAGACCAGTACATCTCCCAGGTAAATGCTATGTTCCCTTGCTCAGTGCATGACACCTACATCCTGCGGAATAGCAGCATCCCTTATGTGATGGGTCAACTCCAGAGGCACCTTGTGTGGCTATTGGATGACTCTGGTTACCCCAACCTGTCATGGCTACTGACCCCAGTGAGGAATCCCAGGACCAGGGCAGAGGAACGCTACAATGAGGCCAATGGGCAGACTAGAAGGGTCATAGAACGCACCTTCAGCCTCCTGAAGGCCAGGTTCAGGTGCCTCCATATGACAGGTGGTTCACTATTCTACTCACCAAGGAAAGTGTGCCAGATCATCATCGCCTGTTGTATGCTTCACAATCTTGCTTTGCGACGCCAGGTGCCTTTTCTGCAGGAGGATGGTCCAGATGACGGTGTAGTGGCAGCTGTGGAGCCTGTGGACAGTGATGAGGAGGAAGCAGAGGAAGAAGACATTGACAACAGGGACTCAGTCATCCAGCAATATTTCCAGTGACACACAGGTGAGAACACTTTCTTGCTTACTACTAGTACTTTCACACTTCTACCTCTATCCTGTCTGTCAATTTCAAGCAGTATATGGTAACTGAGTTGTACATTTCCATTACGGTTTCACAGGTGTGGTTACCAACGTGTGTCATCTGCTTGCATTCTTCATGGACTTGTGATGTGTGACATAGGTATGTTGACATTACATTTGAGAACGGATTTTGTCACTGTTATAGGTAATACAAATTTTCAAAATCACAGACTGGCTCCAGATTGTTTTGTGGTTCAAGGGTGTTTATTGAAGTGCTAAATATTGGAGGGGGGTGGTAAAATGGTGAGGGGCGATGGTGGAGCAATGTCCATGGCAGTCCAGTCTATTAGTCTCACAGGTGCACTGCCCATATGGGCATAGGAAGTGGAGCTGGGGCAGTTCCAATATGGACAGGGTTACAAAGTGGGACAGTGGGATGACAATCAGGGTGGTCTCATTTCTTGGCGGAGGTCTTGCCATCGTGCTCTGTCCTGTTCCTGGATCTCAGGGACCGCTTGCGGGGTGGTTCTCCGTCTGCAGGGGGTGGAGTGCTGGTGTGGTGGTCCTGTGACGGGGCGTCCTGTCCACTAGCGCCGGCAGAGGTGGTGGGCAGTTCATCGTCCATGCTAGTGTCATGGGCCCCTTGGAGTGCCACGGTGTCCCTCATGCTGTTCTGTATGTCATTCAGCACCCCTACGATGGTGCCCAGGGCGGAGCTGATGGTTCTGAGTTCCTCCCTGAACCCCAAATACTGTTCCTCCTGCAGGCGCTGGGTCTCCTGAAACTTGGCCAGGACCGTCGCCATCGTCTCCTAGGAGTGGTGGTATGCTCCCATGATGGAGGAGAGGGCCTCATGGAGAGTGGGTTCCCTTGGCCTGTCCGCCCCCTGTCGCACAGCAGCCCTCTCAGTTCCCCTGTGTTCCTGGGCCTTGGTCTCCTGGACCGTGTGCCCACTACCACTGCCCCCAGGTCCCTGTTGTTGTTGGGGTGGTGGGTTTTCCTGGGTTCCCTGTGGTGGTGGACACACAGCTGATTGATGTGTCCTGGGTACGGAGGTATAGGCCCGCTGGGTGGGTGCTGTGCTTGTGGTACCAGAGGGTGGAAGGTCTGTGGTGGCCTGTGACTGGGTGTGGGGAACCGACTGTCCCAAGGCCCCCGATGGTCCGGGCTGGTCATCTAGATCCAGTTGGCCAGAGCTGCTGTCATCACTGTGGGCCTCTTCTTTTGGTGGGGTGGAGATGTCTGGACCCTCCTGTCTGGTGACGTTGGGTAGTGGTCCTGCAGGGGTGTAAAAGCATGATTATTGCATCTGTGTGTGTCATGGTGTGCAATGGGTGGGTGACCGTGTACCCCAGTGCTAGCATTCCTGTGTGGGGGCTTGTGTGATGATGGTTGGGGGGGTGTTATGGGTATGTGCAGGTGGCATGCTTTAGTGATGGGTGTCCATGCTTTGTTGTGTCATGCAGGGCTTGGTGTTGGGATGGGTGGTTTGTGTTATTAATACATTAGTGAGGAGTTGTAGTGATACGGGAGGGGTGAGGGTAGGGGTCTGTGATAGCATGCAGGTAGGGTGGGGGATATGATAGTTAAGATTTGACTTACCAGAGTCCATTCCTCCACCGACTCCTCTGAGGCCCTCAGGATGCATAATGGTCAAGACCTGCTCCTCCCATGTTGTTAGTTGTGGGGGAGGAGGTGGGGGTCCGCCGCCAGTCCACTGTACCGCGATGTTGTGCCTGGAGACCACGGAACGCACCTTCCCCCGTAGGTCGTTCCACCTCTTCCTGATGTCCTCACGATTTCTTGGGTGCTGTCCCACTGCGTTGACCCTGTTGACTATTCTTCGCCATAGCTCCATCTTCCTAGCTATGGAGGTGTGCTGCACCTGTGATCCAAATAGCTGTGGCTCTACCCATACGATTTCCTCCACCTTGACCCTGAGCTCCTCCTCAGAGGACCTGGGGTGTCTTTGCCGTGCCATGGGGTGGTGTAGGTGATGTGTGGGGTGGTGTATGTGATGATGAGTGTGGTGATGTGTAGTGGTGTGTGGTGTTTTGTGTGTGGATGTTGTGTGGGTGATGGTGTTGTGTGCCTCTGTGTGGTGGGGTTGTCTATGCAATGCAGTCTCTCTGGCCTTCGTCAATAATTTTTGGTCGTAGGGATTTGTGGGTGATGTGGGTGTGTGTTTTATATTGTGTTGAGTGTGTGGGAGTGGTGTTTGTATGTGTATCAGGTGTGTGTATTTCGAATTGTCCAATGTGGTGGTGTTTTGGAGATGTGTGTGTATTTTGAGCCCAGCGGTGTGTACCGCCAATGGAATACCGCGGTTGAAAGACCGCCGCGTGGATTCGTGGGTCGTGATAGCATGGGCGTGCTTCTGTTGGCTTGACGGTGGAGGTTTTGTTTTCGCCAGTTTAACACTGACCTTTGGTGTGGCGGACTTGTGTGGGTGTCTGACTTTCGGCGGATTCCGAGATGTGGGTCATAATAGCTGTAAGCGGCTTTTACCGCCAATGTTGTAATGAGGGCCATAATGTCTGCATGCCTCAAGCCAATGTGGAATGAAAGTAGAGTGACTTATCTACCACCCAATATCATCCACAAGGAAATGGTTTAGTTGAGAGATTCAAGAAAACTATGAAAGACATGATTGCAGACTCCCTGAAAAACTCAAAAGGATGGCTTAGTACCTGGATTAACCAAATGTAATGAGGCCAGCCAAGAGCTCCAGAAGCTCTGGTATGACCAAAAGGCTGCCATGGTTGAATACCAACTAGGGCAGAAGGTGTGCGTACTTGAGTCTGTGGCTCCCAGGGCACTCCAGTACAAATGGAACAGCCCTTACCCTATCCTTGATTTAAAAAAAAGTGAGGGCATCTATCTGGTTGACCTAGGAACTCCCAGGAACCCTCATAGGGTCATCCATATGAACGGTCTAAAACGGCTCCATGACAGAGCTGATGTGGCCATGCTGATGGTCTCTGATGAGGATCAGGAAAAAGAGAGTGAGCCTCTCCCTGACCTCCTCTCCCACAGATCTCAAGATAGGTCTGTTTATGGAGTAGTCTTTTCAGACACTCTCACCTCCCAGCAGCAAGCAAGCTGGCTGCAGGCAGGTCCTTCAGCAGTATGCTGAGCTCTTTTCCCTCAACCCTGCTCACACTCATTGGGATATTTACAGTGTGGATACTGGTGAACATATGCCTATCAAGAGCAAAATATACAGACAGTCTGACCAAGTGAAGGGTAGCGTTGGAGCTCAAGTGAGCAGGATGCTGGAGTTAGGATACAGCCACAGCACCAAAACATCCCTCCTGTTCGCAACAGACAACATCTGCTCCCTACTGTACAAGGGAGAGACGGCAGCACTCATCCTACTTGAAGTCTTGGCATCATTCAACACAGTCTCCCATCACACCCTGATAAGAAGACTCCACGAAGCCGGCATTTGAGACAAGGCCCTTGACTGGATCCACTCCTTCCTCTCCGGCAGAACGCAACGAGTGAGACTCACCCCCTTCCTCGCAGAACCCACACCCACCACCTGCGGAGTGCCCAAAGGATCCTCCCTCAGCCCCACGCTGTTCAACGCCTACATGGCCCCGCTAGCCATCATCGTCAGAAGCTATGGAATAAACATCATCTCCTACTCCGACGACACACAACTCATCCTCTCCCTCTCCAACAAACCAGGCAAAGCCAGACACAACTTCCACGAGGGCATGAAAGCAGTCGCCAGCTAGATGAGAGATAGCTGCCTTCAACTCAACACAAACAAGACTGAGGTACTCACCCTGGGCCCCCAACCCAACACATCGAGCGAATCCTGGTGGTCACCCACCCTCGGAAACCCAACCACTCCTGCCAGCCATGCCCGCAACCTCAGAATCATACTGGACCCCGAACTAAGCATGAACCATCAGATCAATGCAGTCACCTCCACCTGCTTCCGCACCCTCCTCCTCCTACGCAAGACCTTCAAATGGATCCCCCTTGAGTATAGAAAGACCGTCACACACGCCCTCATCACCAGCAGACTGGACTACTGCAACGCACTCTACCCCTGAATCAACAAAAAACTCACCTCCAAATTGCAAAACATCCAGAACGCCGCCGCCAGATTGATCCTCGACCTGCCGCAACACTGCCACATCTGACAACACCAACGCACACTGCACTGGATCTCTATTGAAAAAAGAATCATTTTCAAAATCCTCACCTACGCACACAAAGCCCTCCACAAAACTGGACCTGCCTACCTTAACCAGGACTCAACTTCCACGTACCCCACAGGACCCTACACTCAGCCCAGCTCTCCCTCTCAGAAGTACCCCGCATCAGGAAAACCAGAACAGGGGGACACTCCTACCTCGCCACCACCACCTGGAAAACCCTACCCATCCACATTAGACAAACCACCCCCCTCCCCAGCTTCACGAAGGAACTGAAGACATGGCTTTTCTAATCCCCCTCTGGTACACGCTACACCCCCCAAGCCCCAGCACCTTGAGACCCTAACGGTTGAGAGCTGTGCTCTAGAAACTCTGATTGATTGGTTGAGGGGTAATTAAGCCCTCTAGCAGTCCCTGGGCCATCCCAGTGCTCTTAGTACCCAAACTTCATTCCAAGAGAGGTAAACCAGAGCTGAGGTTTTGTGTGGAATATAGAGGTCTCAATGCTGTCACCAAGACAGATGCTGACCTATGGACTTATTGACAGGTTGGGGGAGCCACATTTCTGAGTACATGTGATTTGACTTCAGGTACTGGCAGATTGATCTGACCCCCGGAGCAAAAGAAAGATCAGCATTTTCGACCCCAGATGGACATTACCCGTTCACTGTTATGCCATTTGGGTTAAAGATTGACCCTGCTACCTTGCAAAGGTTGGTGAATAAAGTCCTTACTGGGGTGAAATCCTTTAGTGCAGCATATCCTGATTATGTTGTTTTTAGCTCCAGTTGGCAGGATCACCTGATCCACCTTGGCAAGGTTCTTGAAGCTCTGCGAAGTACAGGCCTCACTATCATGGCAAGCTAGTCTCAGATAGGGCAGAGCAAGGTTGTATACTTAGGTCACCTTGCGGGTGGGGTCCATGTTTAACCACTACAAACTACAACCTAAGACCCAGACAATTCTGGACTGGGAAGTTCTAACCACCCAAACCTAAGTTAGGGCATTTCTTGGCTTGAGTGGGTACTACAGGACATTTGTGAAGGGGTATGGTACCATTGAGGCACCCCTCACAGAACTGACCTCAAAGGAAATGCCAACAAAATGTAAACTGGACAGTAAGCTGCTTTAAGGCTTTTGACACTCTGAAAGAAGCAAAGTGCTCAACACCCATTCTCCAAGCTCCACATTATTCAAAGCTGTTCATAGTGCAGACTGATGCCTTTGAACATGGAATAGGAGCGGTGCTATCCTACACCACTGATAATGGCCATGACCAACCTGTTGCTTTCATAAGCAGGAGGTTACTCCCCAGAAAGCAGAGTTGGAGTGCCATTGAGTGGGATGACTTTGTTGTGGTCTGGTCCCTGAAGACGTTGAGACCATACCTGTTTAGTTCTCGCTTTCTTGTTCAAACTGATGTCAGGCCTTTC
Source organism: Pleurodeles waltl (assembly GCF_031143425.1). Taxonomy (NCBI): domain Eukaryota; kingdom Metazoa; phylum Chordata; class Amphibia; order Caudata; family Salamandridae; genus Pleurodeles; species Pleurodeles waltl. Next base: position 5,569,104 of record NC_090439.1, read on the forward strand.
AGATGGCTGATGCAAGTGAAAGGTGAAAACCCCAAACTTTTGCAGTGGTCTGTCTCCCTACAGGGAATGGACTTTACAGTGGAACCCAGCCTTAGGACTGACCATGCCAATGCAGTTGGCCTTTCCAGGTTTTTCCACTTAGATAATAAAGGTTCTCTTGGTAAAGGTTAGTCTCATCCTTTTTAGTTTGGTGGGATTGTGTAGGGAAGTGACCCTTTTTGACATGGCCACCCCTACTTTTTGCCTGGTATTTGATGCAATTTTGACTGAAAATGCGCTTGGGTTCCTGCTAACCCGGTCCCCAGTGCCAGACCTCATTCCCTAAAACTGTGCAATTGTTCCCTAGTTGGCCATACCTTTGGCACATCTGTAAGGCCCTAGCAAGTGGTACCCCTGGTATCTAGGACATACTTACCAAAGAGGGGCCCCTAGGGCTACATAATGCATTGTGCCATCCTCAGGTACTCCTCACTTAGCACAGGCAGACTGCCATTGCAGGCTACGTGTCTTGATGGAGCTAAAAATGAAAACACAACAAGACTCACAGTCTGTGTACCATGTCCCCTAACAATGCATGCAATATATGTAAGTTACCCCTACAGGAGGCCTTACAGCCCTATGGCAGGGTTCATTATTTTATGTGTGTGGACACATCTGCAAACGCATAAATGCCCCTGCTATGTCTTTGTGAATTTGCTGGCCTAGTGAGTGAACAGGGAAGATGTTGAAAACTTGACAATATTAGTTCCCCAGCTAGATGATGGCATCACTGGAAATAGGGATGTTTGATATCAAACATCTCATATTAATAAACCCTCACTGATGCCACTGATGGATTTATTAATGCATGCACCTAGAGGGCACCTTAGAGGTGCTCCCTGAAAAACCTACCACTACCCATATGCTGGCTGACTAGTTCTAGTTAGCCTGTCTCCATCAGACATGGTTCTGAATGCCAAGGGTGAGAACCTTTGCTCTTGGACGGACAGAAACAAAACCTGCTCTGGTGGGAGTGTTAGCACACCCCTCCCAACAGGATTACCTATGAATCTAAATTCCAAGGCAGGGTGCTTTGAAGTACCCTAGCCCTATTTGAAGTAGGCCAACAGTACCAGGCTGATCCCCAACACCTCTAGAGACAAAGTTCATAATGGGTTTCTCCACTGTGACCTTCACACTGATGTCTGCAGCCTCTTTGTGCAGACCTCCTGCAATTGCCTGCGGTGATGGCAACCCGACAGTCCACTTCACCTCTGCACCCTGACACCCTGGACAGAGGAGAAGAGGACCACTGGTGTTCCTGCATCCCTCAGGCTTGTTGGACTTGAGCCCACTTGTTGGTTAAGCCAGATTGGTCCCCCAGCCCATGCCTGCAGCCTGTAGAAGCCCCGCCACCAGTGACGGAAACACAATGGTCCAAGAAGCCTATGCACCAGGACATCCCGGATCGAGGAGAAGAGGACAATTATTCACCCTATGTCCCCGAGCATCGCAAGAACCGAGCCCGCTTGGTGGTTTCCCCTGACTGGATCCCCAATCCTAACGTGCAGCCTCCTTTCAACCGGCCTGATCCCCATTGACTAACAGTGAGCACCCAACACTGTACTGCACCCATTGACTAACAGTAAGCACCCAACACTGTACTGCACCTCTGCACCCGGCAGCCCCAGTGCCACCCAGGCCCGTATTTATACTCCGTTTGCGCCGAATTTGCGTCGTTTTTTTCGACGCAAATTCGACGCTAAACTAACGCCAACTAACGCCATATTTATACTATGGCGTTAGAGGCGTCTAGCGCCAAAGTTCCCGGAATGTGCGTCATTTTTTAGCGTGAACCCCTTCCTTGCGTTAATGATATGCAAGGGAGGCGTTCCCGTCTTAAAAAATGACTCCCAGGCCTTTACGTGGTATTTATACTCCCGGGCAAAAATGACGCCCGGGAGTGGGCGTGGCTAAAAACGGCGCATTTGCGCCGCTTTTTAACGCCTGGGTCAGGCATGGCGTTAAGGGACAAGTGGGCTCAAAATGAGCCCAGAGTGCCCTCCCCTGCCCCCAGGGACCCCCCCTGCCACCCTTGCCCACCCCAGGAGGACACCCAAGGCTGGAGGGACCCAACCCAGGGACATTCAGGTAAGTTCAGGTAAGTATTTTTTTTTTTTTTTTTTGTGGCATAGGGGGGCCTGATTTGTGCCCCCCTACATGCCACTATGCCCAATGACCATGCCCAGGGGACAGAAGTCCCCTGGGCATGGCCATTGGGCAAGGGGGCATGACTCCTATCTTTACAATGATAGGAGTCATGTTGATGGGGGATGGGCGTCGAAAAAACATGGCGCAAGTCGGGTTACGACGATTTTTTCGACGTAACCTGACTTGCCCCATTTTAAGACGCCCATACGCCATTTTCCCCCTACGCCGGCGCTGTCTGGTCTACGTGGTTTTTTTCCACGCACACCAGGCAGCGCCGGTCTGCTTGCGCCGGCTAACGCCATTCCATAAATACGGCGCCCGCATGGCGCTTCAGAATGGCGTTAGACGGCGCAAAATTTTTTGACGCTAAACTGCGTTAGCGCACTTTAGCGTCAAAAAGTATAAATATGGGCCCCAGTGTCACCGGTTGGTGTTGCCTTGGACCCTGTTGCATTCCTACGTTAAGTCTAGGAGATTGGTCCCATATGTCATTGTACTCTACCTGCATGTAGTAAATGTTTTTCCTTCACAGGGAAATATTGGAGCTTTCAAGAATTGCACTGTCGACTTTTCTAAACCGTAAATATTTTTCTTGCAAAATGTATTTATCTGATCATATTGATTCTGGTGTCAAAACATATATAGAGATGTTTACTATTTTTGTAAATTGTTGTGGATCTCCTTATTGAGTCGTGTGTGTTTACAGATGTCTAACACTCCTCTCTGATAAGACAAGGCTGCCCGACCACAATATCCCTAAAAAGAGCACCTTAGGATTGCTAGAGCAAGCCCCTGTCCACTGGTAAGGGAACCACTGGACTCTCTGAATAGTATACCTCATTTTGGTAAACCATATAGAGAGCCAGCTTCCTACAACATCGCAAGAATTACTTGCTAAGTCAACAAAGCTGGGGCATGAACAACAAACTGCACTTTATTCATTAAGTGCTCCATCGAATGAGAACATCAGTAGGAGGAACACTTTAGCATGACCATGATAGATTTTGTCCATTCTGATTAATTTCAATGAGTTGCTGAACTTTGTCATTTTCCTCCTAGTTTTGAAACTTTGAATGAAATAATGCATCCTGGAATGCAAGCCAGGAAGAGTATAATATCTGTGAAACCTGTCTGGAAAGACCACAGAGTTCTAATAAAGACTTTGGGTGCCAACACCGAGAGACGTGCTGGAAAAAAGCATTAGAGCCTTTCTTGTTTCAGTGCAGTGGGATGTCTACAGCGAATATATATTTTAAACTGTTCTTGTGTGCTTTGATACAGGTTCTAAAACTAACAGAGACCACATACCACTTTTGAAGTGTTTGTAATCTGTGAAAATTATTTTCAAGTGTGCATTGACTACAGTTTTTAGCTTGGTTTACAAAAAGGCTGTTACGACATTCAAATAAGATTAAATAGAAAAATGTGGTATTAAATGGATTGTTTAGTGATTGACAAAGCTTTTCCCAATTATCTGGATTTAAACTCTAACAGTTTGAGAAAGAGGTAGCAGGAAAAATTAAAAACATGTTTTTGAAATGCTTTAAAATCAGAAATGTTCTTTTTATGTATGGTCAAATCAAGCATGCATTTACGTAGTGTGACAATAAACTTTGAATGAATTCATAAACTATATCAGGAGACACATTTCTGCAATTCCTTCAGAATTACACATAACTTTGAAGATAGTGTAGTTTCAAATGGGAAGATTGTCCCTTCCCGCACATAAACAATCACAAATGGAGCTTTGCCACTTTTATGTGTGCTGCAGAACACACAGAAAGGCCAAAGCGGCATTTTCAAATGATTGTTTATAAACTATCATTTCTGGCATTTTGCTCTTTCTACGAGTGCTGCAGAATGCAGCATGTATAGAAAAAGCAAAAAACGAGGAGGAATAAAAGTATTCCTCCTCGTTGTGCCTTTCTAACGCCACCCCTGGTGGTGGCGTTAGAGTTTGGCGCTGCCTCAGGTTTACGAAATATTGTAAATCTGAGGCAGCGTCAAAATGCAACGGGTGTTGCTGTGGCACGCCCACAGCAACATCCATTGCACGCCCCTCTCACGCACATAACTGCATTGGAGAGGCTCATATTTACTAGGAGGTGTAATGCCACTGAAAGTGGCACTACACCTCCTTGTAAATATGGAGCAGAGGTTAGCGCCACTGGAGCGCCACGTAAACTGACGCTCCAGTGGCAGTAGGGGCTCATAAATATGCCCCTTACTGGCTGGATTTTTGGACCTTTCACTTGAGGACACCTAGCACAAATATTATACCTTTCCAATAGCTAGCACACTTTCATCTACCTCTGTAATACGCTCCTCAAGCTCTCACTCTCTGAATTTTTGGTTGAGGCATGGTATGTTGTGTATTGCTTACCAAAAAAAATTGGAATTGAATAATGCCTGTGATCTTCTCTATACGTATCACCCACAGCAATCTCCAACTTGTGATTAGTAAAATACCATGTACTCAACAGTGGATATGTTTAATTTAAGAAGAGTTGCCACACCAGATTTCTTACTTCTCATATTTTAAACACTATCAGTAAGTAGTTGTACCAGATGCATTTTTAAAAAACTCACCAGTATAACCAGGTAGCTGTATGCATGCTCGTAAAATAGAGAAGATGATTTCTGCTGTTATGCTTGCCTACTCTAAAAGAGCTTGTGAAACGTTCAGTGGCTCATTTTGTTGGTCAATGCATTTTCTTATACAAATAATAAGTGTGATACATTTACTAAATGTGGTGAGTTGATCTATCATAAGAATCTCTGACTCATTCTGCAAGGCACAGTGAGTCAGCCTTGACTTCATTGTACCACTAATATGGTTGATTGTGTCAGCACACCTGTTACTGCATTGTAAGATTCAGCCTAAGTCTGCTTCATTAATCTTGTGAACAACTACATCCAACGCAGATCAGTATCAGGATGCTTATATATGCCCATTTTGGAAGCAGTTCTGAATACACGGCATGTCTCTTCCTGTACTTTCGTTTGCATTTTTACATTGTGCTGAGGAATTATTTAATGATCTATCACTTTCAAAATAGTCAGTGCCTTTATAGGAGAAGAGCTCTTTTTATGTAGAAATATTTTGTCTGAAGCGAAATGTGTTGTTTGTCTTTTAAAGGTCCATATGGACTCACCCAGCAAGTTATCCATTTAATTGAAAAGTGCACCCCTAGACTTGCTTTGGTTTCAGGATTTGTAACGTCACTGCACACTTTGCAACCAAGCTTCCCATTGGCAGCTGAGAGCCATGGGTACGACATTGTCTTTTTTCCAACAGCCATCTCGCAATACAAGCATTTCATCTTCAAGTCCACTCTTTTCCTCTTATCAGGTACCCAGTTTCAACAGACATGGCTGGAGCCAGTGAACAATCTACATATACAATTGTGTAATATGTAAACTTTATGAGAGACATTATAATACAACTCACAAGTTACTTGAAATGCAGGATGACAAATAGTGTGGGGATTCATGTTACTATTTTAACACCACAGTTTGCATTGTTTGGGATATTGTCAGTTAGAGTAACAACTTATATGTGGATAAAAGGTAGCAACCATAAAATGTGGTATAACCTAGCCAAACATTAATAATAGGTCATTAAAAAAAGTAATACAGCTGTGGAAAGGAGTGATAAATCATCTGTATTAAGAAGCAGGTCTCAATATGATGAGGGAAGATGATCAGCACTTGAGTCTATAACCCTTTACCTTTGTACAGCCGTATCGACTTGCTGAGTCTTCAAAGCTTCTGATTTAGGCTGGCAGCAACCTTCGTAATAAGGCAGTGGGGAGATAGGGTTTGGACAGCAGCCCTACTTTCAGAAGTCTTATGGGGACTGTGGTCTGGGGCCAGCACAATGGCCCTGCTTTGTCTTTGATCTGGCGGCTGGCTGGTTCCCTTGCTGGCCTGGAGTGCTATGGTCTGATGACGGGCTGCATATTTAGGTTGCAGCCTACAAGACAGCACAGCTGTATGCATAAGACATCTTGGGGAGCTTCAGAAACTTGACCTGGGAATGCATTCCGGCTGCTGCTTGCCATTGGCTTTGTGGTTTGTAAATCACATTTTCTTTTCATTTGCTTGTTGACGGGTCGCCTGGTTCACTTCCTCCCTCCCATGCCAACACCTTATTTACAGTATCCTTCTGAAAGCTCCCTTTTTGTAAACAGACTTGTAGATCATGTTATTATCACCTCACATTTGCTGTGCATTCAAAGACAGAAGTCAAATGTCAAGCTGTGTCTTCCAGAAAGCTTGTGACTTCAAAGTCAGAGTGTTTATAAGAAAGAGGAATGCAGAGCCCACTGGTCCCCATTATATGCTCCATTTACGAGTCTGTAACATAACTGATGGTTAGCACATCAGGTAACATGCCCATGGCAATTTTTCTTTTCTTAGGCATGGAGAGATAAGTGACTTGTCCATAATCACAGAATGCTGTAGCGGCGATGCCTTCCCTGCTTGTCTTTTTATAACCCTCTTGCCTCCTCCATACCATACCATATTTAACTCCATTTGTTCAGTTGCCTTCCTATCTCTCTCACCTCTCTACAACTTTCCCGTCCTCCCTTCCCCTATCCTTCCCCTCATCTCATGCTCTTTGGAGACCATCCGCCTCTCTCTACTGCAGACCTTCTCTCACTCCCTGTTCCCCTCCCCTTCTTAGCTGGCGTGCCTGCCTCTGTCACAGCAGATAGGTAATTGAACAAGTATTTGCAATGCAATAGGTCTCGCATTTGCTTGAGTTATAGCTTCTGGCATTGTAATTTCATAACTGGACTTTTCTTGCCACATAAATTGGTCAACTGTGCCTCATACTTTTGTCTTTTCCTGTCTATAATTCCAGTGGCCCTGCATATAACGAAAGCACTTCCATTTACCTTCTTCCTCTATCTGCAGCAAAAATTTAAAATGTTGCCATTTAACATCCTAATTAAAATCTGGCATGCTAGTTCCAATAAAATACCACTTTCACCACCCCACCATCAGAGTTGCTGGCTGGCTAACACAATTCCCCAAAAAAGACACCACAGTCACAGAGGAGAAATAAACTAGAAGAGCCACCCAAACATAGCAAGTGTGTTCAAACAGTCATAGATTAAACAGAATGTTAAGCTGGCCTGAATCATGGTCCTAATTGTAATAAGGGCATATTATTAAAACATATACAATTATTATGTAAACCATTATTAGAAATACACTTTTGGCATTAGATTTCTATACTGAAAACAGCCACTAGAGAGCACCATAACAAAAATATCATTTGTAAGAAACATTGTCACATAACCATATTGTTAGCCCCTAGAGAACATAGCCCCATGAAAAAAACCTAAAGAAAATAATGCAGCATAACCATATACTTAGCACCTAGAGGGAGTTTTTAGGACTAGTAGGCCTAATGCAATAATATTATAAACAAGGCCTTTATACCAAAATCTCTCCCAATTGTTAAATAAAAGTTCTAGTCATGAGAAAACTTAAAAGATGATGAATGGTGTGCGGGGTATTCTTTTTGGGGTCCCCAGTAACCTAGTGTGGGGACCCAGAGAAGATGTAGACAGAAAGAGCAGTTTGAAGGTGGTCCCATTGTCCTAGGACCGCCACAGGCTGGGTTATGAGCAAAAATGTTTAGTAAAAGCAATGTCCTGCAAAGCCTTATGGGGTGAGTTTCCTAGCCACAAATATTATAGTATGTTGACAGCAATGCTCATAACATCCCCTAGAGAACACCACAATAAAAATAGTATTTGGAAGAAACATGGGCATGAAACCAAACAGTCAACCCTTAAAGGGCATAACCACATGAAAAAAACCATAAAAGAAATATAGCATAACCATATACTTAGCCTCTAGAGAGCATAGCTTTTACATCCAGCAGAACTATTACAATAACATTACAAACATGGCCCACAAAACACAATTTCTCCCACCTGCAAATAAAAAACTCCAACCATGACAGAACTTAAAAAGAGAATGAATGGTGGTAGGAGTTATTATTTTGGAGTCCCCACTAACATAGTGTGGGAACCCAGAGGTGATGTAGATAGAAAGAGCACATTGTGTTTAATGTTTTGAAGGTGGTCCCATTGTCTTAGGACCACCAAAGGCTGAGTTATGAGCAAACATGTTCTGTAAAAGTAATGCCCTGCAAAGCATTATGGGGCACGTTTCTGTACCACAAGCATTTTAGTAGGTACATATGAATGTAATGCTTAGAACAGACCCTAAAGGACACCACAATGAAAATAGCATTTGTAAAGAAACATGGTCATGTAACTATATAGTTTGCCCCTAGAGAGCATAACCACACAAAACGAAAACGGCTATAAATAATGCACAATAACTATACATTTAGCCCCTAAAGAGCATAGTACATTACACACTTTCAGAAGTAGCATACTTATAGTAAGAATATTACAAACAAGGCCTGCAAAACACAAGCTACTCCCACCAATGAAAAAACAAAAGCTCCAGTCACGAGAGCAATGAGAAAGACACTGAATGGTGAGAGGGATTAGTATTTTGGGATCCCCACTAACCTAGTGTGGGGACCCAGATGTAGACCGAAAGAGCATTTTGTTGTGAACATTTTGGTGGTGGTCCCATTGTCCTAGGACCACCACAGGCTGAGCACACATGTTTTGTAAAAGTAATGCCCTGCAAAGCATTATGGGACACATTTCCATGCCACAAATATTTTAGTATGGTGATCTAACTGTAATGTTTAGAACAGCCCCTAGAGCACACCACAATGAAGATTGCATTTATAAGAAACATGGTCATGTAACTACATAGTTAGTCCCTAGAGAGCATAAAAAAAGAAACAGTAATGCATACATATACATAAAGCAATGTAACCATGTATTTAGACCCTAGAAGACATAATGCATTACATATTTTCTTGGATAGCAGGCCTATAAAAACAATAATATAAACAAGCCCTTAAAACAAAAACTACACCTGGCTATAAACCAAAAGTTCTAACTATAAGAGCACTTAAAGACACAATGAATTGTGGGAGGGGATGTTTTATTATTTTGATGTCCCCACTAACCTTGTATGGGAACACAGATATGATGACAGAAAGAGCATGTTGGTGTTAACATTTTGGTGGTGGTCTCATTGTCCTAGGGCCACCACATGCTGAGTTATGAGCAAAAATGTTTTGTAAAACTAAGGCCCTGCAAAGCATTATGGGGCGAATTTCCTGAGTGCAGTGAATATTGTAGTATCAGCTCTCCCACTGTGCCAGGAGAGCCCCTTTCCTTTTGATGATTTCTGTTTTATGCAAAGCATTTACCAATTTCAAGTGTTTTAATGAGAGAGCCACAATAAATTACACTGATTAGATAACTATGAACAATGTGACCAGCGCTCCAACACTGCTGATCAAGTTCACGCTGTTGTGCATGTTTGTGCTGCGAGCACCATGGCTGCTATGGAGCACGGAGAGACAAAACAAGAAAAACAGTTTGCCCATGCTGAAGTATATTGGCAGTTGTGCAATAATCCATGTAACAGGGAAGTCTGCAAGACCTGACAAAAAAAGCCTGAAGGTGGGACAAACGTAAAGCATTTACCAATGGCATCAAGTGATTTTTGACAGGCAAGCCCATGAACGAGTGAAAGTGATGGGCATGAGATGTTCATGGTTAAAAGCCCACAATACTTACAACAGGTCAAAGCGCTCGCTTGCGTGCTCAACCTAAAAATGTAGATGTAAATAGGATTCCAATAGGGATGACAGGCCCTAACTTGTGCACGGCCCGGTAGGGCTAAGGGTGTTAGCGCAAGCATTAGCGCAGCCCAGTAGCCCATTGGCATACACAACCCTAACAGTATCTACTGCACAGGGGCTTAACTAAGATGGTTTTACTATATCATCTTCTCATAGGCCCTTAAAAAGCAGAATCTTGTAAGCCCTTGTGATAAATTGAGGTGTTCAAACTGAATTTGCAACAATATTCAGAAGTGACTGCAATTGGTGTTTGTTAATGCCATGTACTCACATTTATCATCAGCTTTTAATTTGCAGCAAGTGTGAGCTCAAAATTGGGAATTTGCACAAATAGCCCTCCGAAAAGGTGCAAATATAGTTCTATGACTAATCAATATATTTTGCAGAGCAGTGTATATTGGGAGCAAAACTATTATGAAGTCTGTCGTAAATGGAATTAGAGTGATAGTATTTTGCACCCGGATTCGATCCATTGTTTAAATAATCTCCAGAGTATAATCAGGTACCATAACCCACCCACCCACAAACACACCCACACCATTAGCTCAGCCTAGCCCGCAGATATCTCATGGACCGGGAGTCACATCTTATTATTTGATGGAATTAAAAAAACTACAACAGTAAGCGTGTTTTTACTTGTGCAGGTTAAAGCAAAAAGGTTAAGATACTAGACCGATGCAGCAATGTGGGTATTCTCAGACACTGTCCATTAGCAATATTGGTACCACTGAGCCTAGGTCAGGGGTGCACAAAAAGAGGGGGCAACACAGCATGCAGTGAAGCACAGAACAACTATCTCTCCAAGACTGGCAAGATTGGGGTGCAATTATTTCACAGAACATGCAGGGCTGCCAAGTTACTAAATTGCTTATGTGCAACATTCCTACATTTGAAGTGTAGGTATGTGTGATATTTTCATGACTTATTAGTGAAACGATACTGAGAACACAGCACTCCCTTGCCTCCATCACTCTTAGGGACTCTTTCTTCTCCATCACTGCCAAAAAAAATGCCCTCTCCTCCATGCACTCATGCACATCACTCCTTCTACTGCAGCTTTGTTATGCACTATTTCCTCTCTGGTCATCCCAAATCCCCTTTCCAACACCATCCAACAGGCACTCTTCATTGTCCCCTCAGGCGCTACCTGCAGGCGGTCCATGGGGCTGCCAGTGGCAAACACCTCTGGCAGTACAGTATGTAGCAAGATCATTTCATAGTCCACGTTTGTTGGTCTTATCTATGGAGTCTCAGGACAGTGTAACTAGCAGAGGAGATTGGGGAGTTCTCCAGTCATAAACTTAAAGAATTGTCAAGAAAGTACAATTACAAATCTGAAAGCACAGCCATTTACTAATTGTGTGAGTGCACGCTACTAAACCCAAATATACCGTGACTCTAAGTTGACGTTTCATTTCCCAACTGAGAAGGCCAGAACGGTAACAGTGGAGACAGCAGCGGAGTATGATTTCTGCCCCGTCTTCTGATGTAGTCTTGCAATCACTTCCCACCCCTTCGCATTCCCACCCAGATAGTACTCGTATCAGCTGCCTCTTGGTTCTGATTATTTTCTCTTCTGCTTCCTGTTATGCAGACAGGGCCACTGGAATCATGCATCAGAGCAGGATTGAATTAAGCTGCAGGGTTGACTAAATGATGTGGCAAAATAAGCAGCTCAAAGTGGGACTTTTTGTGATAGTATCATGTCTTTGTTTTGTCATTTTTACACATGGTAACTCCGTCTGAGCAAATATTTCACTTTCTCAGTATCAGTTCAACACACAAATACAGTAATAAGCTATAGAACCGTCTAGAAAGATGACCTGTGAAGGGCTTTCCACTGTGCAGGAAGATCTGTTGCCACATTTCAGTAACTGTTGGTCTGTTTGAGCTAGAAACATTCCATACTTGTAGAAAACACAGTTTCCGCAGAATCGCATAATTCCAATGGCCCTGCTATGTTACTTCATTCATTAAGTGCACATACTCCTGGAGCGCTTAGAGGAGGCATCACCATATAAAATTAAACCCAGAAGAACAGAGATCTAGGAAAACAAGCAACAGCTGAGATGTTTCTAACCTCTATATTAAGATATGACAGACTATATTATATTGACAATCACTTGTTCCGAGGACAGTAGTTCATAACTTTACTGTGTATGATAAAAGGGATGAAGGGGAAAAGGCCTATGTTTAAGAAATGTGCCATGCTGACATGTCATCTGAAACATTATTATGGGGTGTGGAAAATGAAAGTGTAAGAATCTATGCATCCATTCCACTGCTGTGCCTCCTGCATTTTCTTCTCAATTTGTGGGGGTTTAAGACAGATAGAAAGTGACTGATACTGACACGAAGTCATGAATTAATAAAAATTTAGCATAGATGGGATTCAAACTCTCAACTCCGAAGACGCTGGAGCCTCCACCTGCATGTCAGACCACGCACCTAAGACTTCACCAGATCTTTTTTAATTTGGGGAAGCTGATAAGAGCTGTGACACGTTCGATATCTTTGGGTTGAGGCTACAAGACAAGACGAAAGGGTGCCAACTGTGATAATTTGAGGAATGTTCCTGGTGGAACAGTCATGGGAACCAAAGGGCACCAGCAGCAGGTATAACAAGCATTGGCGAAGCCAATATGTCTCACCAATGAGAGATCAATTGACATTGGCCTTTTTTTCAGCCATGTTGTACAGTATCACGGCTGCTGGGCAGCAAGGTTGAAAGTAAAAAAGGGGAAAGAAAGGAAAAAGAAAAAAAGACAAGAAGTGCTATGACGCGGCTAGTGTTGACTGCCTCTTATAGTTTTTCTTTTCTTTTTTTAAATGTTTTTTTACTGTCGGACACGCTGCAAGGCAGCTGCAATGCTGTACAACATAGCTAAACAAGCATTTGCAATGCAACGGGTCTCGCATTTGCTCGAGTTAGAGCTATAAGCCTTGTAAACTTCTAACCAGACTTTTCTTGCCACAAAAATTGAAAGAAAACAAACGAGCCTGATCGTGCTACGTAATACCCAGGGTGATCGCGCTGAAATTGAAAACCAAAAAAACGAGCTTGATCGCGCTATGTAAAAGCCAGCACGATTGCGCTGCGTGGAAAATAAAAAGATAAAGTAGTGCAGAAACCAGTCTGAAAACATGGAGCCTCGTAATTTTTCAGTAGTTGGCCGGTTCGCTTGAGGAGGGCTAAACACTAGAAAAGGCATGACGTGTGCATGCCTTTCACTACTGAAATTAAGCAGATTTTAAAAGGCAAGCCCACAAACCAATGAAAGTGAAAGGAGGGACATGGGTGTGGTTAAAAGCCCAAAGAGTGATTTCAACAGGGATGGAGCGCTTGTGCGCTCGACCCTACAAACATTGACACAGCCAATAGATTTTTACATAGGCACGACCTATTAGCTTAGCCAATGCTTGTTTTGATCTCTAAACAGAAACATCCTCCTGCTGTTTCTGGCAGTTGTGTAAAAAAAGCAAGATCTGAGGATTCTTTCTGTTACAGAAAGGAATGTTAAAAAGGCTAATATGAATTTGCTAGACACTGTGCATAATTTTGTACTGATAGCTATAGAAACAGGAACTGTGTGTTTTAAATTACTCTTAAAACACATAAGTAAATCAAAGAAACACAAAAAAACTCAAGTCCTCCTTAAAAGACTAGTGTATTAACCACTTAGCTATGAAGCCAGTCCCTGGATTCCTTAGCAGTATGTAAGTGCATTATGCAAGACTTTTCATGAAATGGTAACAACTTTAGTTTGACACTGGTGAAGTTTGTGCAGATATACATTGGAGGACGCATGGCGGTGACCACCCAGTTGGGAGTTTGGTAGATGGGTGTTTTCATCCATCAAACTCTTAATCAGCCCCTTAATCTTTTAAAGGTGCTTTTGTTCTGTGTTTTCATGGATAGTAAACAGAGAATATGAGCTACCTAATGAAAAAGCCAATACAAATGGTTGTGTCAGATGCAGCAATATTTTGTACCTGAGTAAGCAAACCATTTTTTTACCAGAGAATCAACAGCAAACTTGCTTCTTGAAAGATAAATGCATCATTTGAATATGAGCATTGTGAACCATGTTGCTTGATTCAAGTGTATATAAAAGTAAGACCACAATATCTATGCCAGTTCTTCAAATGATTGCATATTCGTATGAGGTAATATACACTATCGGCATCATTACGAATTTGGTGGTCCATGGACCGCCATGTTGGCGGTGGCGGTCAGACCGCCAACAGGCTGGCTGTGATCACTGCCAAATTGTGATGCAAACGAAACACATCCAAAGCACCGCCAGTGCGGTCAGACCATCGCAGTCGATTGGCGCCACCAACAGTCCGGTGGTACTATGTTTCCATCAGATTCATTATGATGTGGCACACTGTCAACTTTCTGCCATGGTCAGACCACCACAGAACATAAGGCAGAAACAAATTGTGTAAAAGGACACACTCACCTCCAGGAAGCCACACACAATAACAAGTTGACAACCATTTGTTTCTAGTCAGTGGACCACTGTCATGTGCAGGGAGGTGACAATCAGCCTTAACTAACCATGCAATTATTCCATCAATGGCCCACTCACTGGGTTGGAACATCACTTTCCACACTTCAGACATGACTAGCCTTACATCTGTCTGTGAAGAAATTTCTGAGACAAAGCACATGTATGCTACCATGACTGGAACACCCACCATGAAGCAAGCCAAAAGCCTGAATACATATACTAAACCACTTGCATGTATATGTGCACTACCACACCTGCACCACATTGGTGTCACTGCAAACAGTAGGTTCCCAAACTGCCACGACTCAGTAGACATATCCTGCATAGCAACAGGAAGTGTATATATAACTATTTACAATGTAGAATCATGACAGAACCTTGCAGTTTACACATAATGTTGACAAAAATTTGATAAGATTGTAACTGTGAAAGAACTACATTTGCCCTGTATCATGCCTACAACATTATGCCCAGCAACAATGCTGGGAGGCACACTTTCCACCTACAGAACATTATGATGGTACTAACATTCATAGCCCTGAGCTGACAACAATATATGAAAACCAATAGAATTGTTGCTAAATCTCAATGGTTTCCAACATGTATGTTTTCTACTCAGATCAGACATTACAAATGTCTATGTACATCCCTCACTTACCAAACGGGGTCACCTTATGACAGGTGTGAAGAAGTGAAGGTAGTATGTCATGTGAAATGTCAGATGGACATCACATCCTCGCATGTTGCTGTCACTCATCAGAAACCTTTTGTAAATTAGGAATTACTTGAATATCAGTGACTCAATGTTGCACATAAACATGATTCAAGGGAGATTGCAATGGCCAGAGAGCAAGGACCTGGACACCTTACCATCATGATACTGGGAGTACTGACCTGTAGGTGGAAATGAACAACCACCAGGTTATGAAGAGTTGTATATTGGTACACAAGTGACACAATCATATGTAAACCATAACAATACATTGTACTGAGGGGACAACATAGGAGATTAACATGTCTCTAAACACATTTGTATGTGCTCTTGATGGCTACTGTACATAAATGTGTTAACAGGAGATCTGTGACACTTTGCCCATATCATATTGTATGAGCTAACAATCTGTCACATCAGACAAAAACTTGGTAAATGGGGGAAATTGAGTTAGGTCTCTGTTAGAAATGGGGTCTCTAACTGGCAGTCGGTTTGCACCCTATCTAAGTAGGGACCCTCACTCTAGTCAGGATAAAAGAGATACCCAGTTCAGATAACTCTGGCTCACCCCCCTTGGTAGCTTGGCATGAGCAGTCATGCTTATCTCAGAAGCAATGTGCAAAGCATTTGCACATGACACATAGTAATACAGTGAAAACACTACAAAAGGACACCACACCAGTTTTAGAAAAATAGCCAATATTTACTTGTGTAAAACAAGACCAAAATGAGAAAAATCCAACATACAGTAAGAAAGATATGAATTTTGCAAGAATTCTTTAAAAGTACAGTTCCTTGAAGCCGATAGCTCCTCCTGGGACTATCACGGCATTGTAATCAACAAAAACAACAGTTCAGACTGGCCGCGGGGCTGTGGGCCAGATACAGTGTTAGGAAGACCCGCAACAGTACCTTGGAATTGCAGGGTGTCGTGATCCTCACAATGAGATCCGGAGAGTGGCATCGCTGGTGTTGTGGTGTCGGTTCCGGAGTTGGTGCGGGGGTTATCGGGCCCTTGAGGTCACATGCATTGCAGATTGAGTTCCGAGCTGATTAAGTCAGGAGCATGTGACTGAATGGCGTTGGGGCTGAGGGGCAAAGCAGGACTATGCAACACTTGGTGCATAGAGGTCACGGTGTAGGCAGCGGATTGGTGATGACGTCTAGCGGCGTCAGTGAGGCCAGGGCTGCGGTGTGAAGCTGGGCGATGCGACATGCGGAGTCACCAGGTCATGGTGCAGGTAGTGGCGTCGTCGTTGCTCAAGTGCTGTCGTTGGTACCCCCAAGTCGGCGGTGCTGCGCGGGATGGGCTCTGTGCTGCGTCCACTGGTCACGGTGCAGACGGGGACATCTGTTGATGACACTGGAGTCGATTGCTCTAGCGTCGGTGGGCCGGGGCTGTAGTGCAGGATGGATCGGAGATTTGTGTACCCCACATGCGGGGTCCACAAGCCACGGTGGAGGCAGCAGCACCGGTGTCAGCAGGAGCGGCATCGTCGGGGATACCCAGGCAGCACTGTGAGCAAGGAGATGCTGGAATGTGGGGCCCACAGGTCACGGTGCAAGCAGCAGCTCAGTGATGGCATCAGACGGCGTCGTAGTTGAGATCAGGGTTGCGGAGCAAAGCGGGCAGTGCGACTCCATGCAGCGTCAGCAGGTCACAATGCAGACCAGCGGCGTCGTTGGCAGTGTTGCTGTGTTTTTTCTTCTTGAACAGCATAAAACACACAGTTCTCAGGGCGGTAGGCAGATAAAACTGAAGTATTTGATATCCCTGAGACTTCCAACAGGAGGCAAGCTCTACTCCAAGCCTTTGGAGAACTTTCTCAATACACGGAAAAGTTCACCCTTTGCTCTCCTTTAAGGCAGAAGCAGCAACTGTAGGGCAACCCAGCAAAGCAACACAGCAAAGGGGCAGGACTCCTCCTCCAGTTCTTCAGCTCTTTTCCTTGGCAGAGGTTCCTCTTGATTCCAGAAAGATTCTAAAAGTCTGGGATTTTGGGTCCACTACTTATACCCCTTTCTGTCTGTAAAGTTGCCTAACTTCAAAGGGAAGTCTCTGCTGTTGACAAGACCCTTCCTTGCCCAGGCCAGATGCACACCAGGGGGTTGGAAACTGCATTGTGTGAGGGCAGGCACAGTCTTTTCAGGTGTAAGTGACCACTCCTCAGTCCAATCTAGCTCAGGTGGCTCATCAGGGTATGCAGGCTACACCCCAGCTCCCTTTGTGTCACTGTCTAGAGGAGAGGTGCAAACAGCCCAACTGTCAAACTGACCCAGACATGGAATCCACAGACAGGGAGAGCCACAGAATGGTTTAACCAAGAAAATGTTTACTTTCTAAAAGTGGCATTTAAAAACTAACAATCGAAAAACCAACTTCACTAAAATATGTATTTTTAATTTGTAAGCTCAGAGACACTAAACTCCACATCTCTATCTATTCTCAAAGGGAAACTGGACTTAAACGTTATTTAAAGGCAGCCTCCATGTTAACCTATGAGAGAGATAGGCCTTGCAGCAGTGAAAACCAAATTTGGCCGTATTTCACTGTAAAACACACCAGTACATGTTCTACCTTCTAAACAAACTGCACCATGCCCATGGGGCTACCTAGGTCCTACCCTAGGGGTACCTTAAGGGAAGGTTTGGGCCTGGCAAGTGGGTACACTTGCCAGGTCGTATTGGCAGTTTAAAACTGCACACACAGACACTGCAGTGGCAGGCCTGAGACATGTTCACTGGGCTACTCATGCGGGTTGCACAACCAGTGCTGCAGGCCCACTAGTAGCATTTGATTTACAGGCCCCGGGTGCCTCTTGTGCACTTTACGAGGGACTTACTAGTAAATCAAATATGCCAATCATGGATAACACAGTCACTAATGCAATTTAGATAGAGAGCACTTGCACTTTAGTACTGATTAACAGTGGTAAAGTGCGCAGAGACAATAAACCAGCAGAAACAGGGTCCTGTATACCATACAAACAGGAGGTCAGAAGGCAAAAAGACAGGGGAGACACACCAAAAAGCTGCCAGATCTAACAGTCTCTACTTACCCCCTTGTGCCTGCTGTGCTGCCCTCAAATGCCCATCCAAATCAGGGTAGACCACCACCAAAATGCGGGCCATTAGGGGGGTCAAGTTCTGACAAGCACCCCATCCTCTTTGGGAGGACATCCCCAGATGGGCCTCTGCGGACCTCTGGTCCCAGAGTCTCAGTTCCTCCCACTTCATCCTACAGTTGGTGCTCCGCTGGCTGTGGACCCCAGGGTCTGCACTTTCTTGGCGATGGCACGCCAAATCCCCTTCTTCTGATGGGCGTTGACCTGCATGGATGACACAGACAAGAAAAGAATGCCATGTCCACATACACCATTCTAAAACAAGCAGGGTGAATAACAAGTTGGCTCAACAAGCAAACAGATTGTCGTCAACATCACCTCTAATGATAGATTACCATGTGCAGTCAGGCCATATGTGAGGTTGATATAGGCAAACAACATGCATATCCAACACTAGTTGTCAGCTTTTTACATATGACCTAACTGCAAAAACTTTTGTAAACATGGTATTCCAGGTGAAGTTTGGTATACCACCTCCACTAACCATGTACTTCAGTCAGTAATGGGTCAGGAAACATACATCACACACTCTCCACTATATCTCAGGACTCAAAATCTATTTCCTCACAAACATACATGCCCATGTACCCACACATAGTACCACAACTTTAGAACCTTCCAGACTTTAAGGACACAGTCAGAAACATTGCTATCAGCCTTTGCTTAGTATCACCAAGGGTAGATGAGCGGATAAAACATATGTGCATATGGTGCACTTACATGTTCCTCTGGTGCACCATAGAGGTGTTCATACAGGGGTAGGACCTCCTCCACCAGCTTCTCCAGCTCCTCGGGTAGGAAGGCAGGGGCTCTATCACCTGTAGGATGTGGCATGATTGCTCCCAGAGGCAGTATAAAGCAGCTCGGGTCTTGCTGGCAGCAGTGTCAGGAGTCAAGTGATAGATGAAGTATGAGATAGCGGTCACGTCCACCACGTAAGAGACCGTGAAAGCTGGCGGACATCAACATTGGCCGAAGGTTGCCAAAAGCAGCAATGTCTTCCAATGGCAATATCTACTGCAGTAGTATCCACCTACCGCCATTCCGACTTCCACCGGCGGATGTAGGTCATTTCCTATTGTCCAGTACAGAAGGTCAGGCAGCTGCCATTTAAAGGTGCATAAATGATCAGTAAAATCGATTTATTGCTGCGTTACAAGGTCAGAATCACAACTTCTGCATAGTATTCATGGCTAGCCTACAGCAACCATGTATGTATATGTAGTATCAACATACATGTTGTGATATTGATGAGATGAGAGCAATGTTTCATTATTTGCATAGCACGCAGCCTCATAGCAAATGGATAGATAGTAATTGTGCCTTTATAATGTACAAAAGTGGTAAGAATGTCATTATTACAGAGACTATTTGTGACATGCGTCTACGTTAACAAAACCATAATTTGTGAATGGGAATGACATTGCCAGATTAAACCATTCTCATCCTTGGTATGTGCTGTGTACCATGTTTTGAAGATTTTTTTGTATGGTATGTCCAAGCATGCTGTGTGACATTTGTATTTACACACTTACAAACCTACAATGGACACAGTGAGTGGTGGACACGCCTTCCTGTTTTCCCTCACATAGTTATCCTGGCATGAGAAGAGTCAGACAACCTCCAGCATACCGTCCACTAGCAGACCTGCAGACCATGTAGAATCCACATGTCATCCAGATCTGCTGCCTAGATAGGCAGACAATCATGGATCTCTGTCGTCAGTTGGAGCCAGAACTGAAGCCTGCCATTCATCATCCCAATAACAATCCACCCATTGCACAAGTTATTTCAGTGCTCCACTTCCTGGCCACAGGCTTCTTTCAAAATACCATGGTCTTAACTGCAGGGATGTCTCAACCTATGTTCAGTCAGGTCTTGAAGGCTGTACTGTCTGCATTGCTGAAACTCCTGGACAGCTACATCAGATTTCCACAGTGTGAGTATTTGGCCCATGTGAAGGCTGATTTCTATGCTTTGGCTCACACCCCACATGTAGTGGGAGCCATTGATGGCACCCATGTAGCCTTGGTTCCCCCAAACGGCAACAAACCGGTGTATAGGAACAGGAGGAACTTCCACTCCATAAATGTCCAAGTAGTCTGTTTGGCAGACCTCTACATTTCACAAGTTTGTTTAAGGTACCCAGGGTCAGTCCATGATGCCTTCATCATGCCGAACAGCAAAATCCCCCTGCTGATGACACAACAGTAAACAGTGAGTGCCTGGCTTGTAGGTTAGTCATATATGTCATGCGTGTGAGTAACTTATGTCTGCTGCCAAATGTTAAGATGCCCAAGATTTATGTCTGCACTCTTGTTACTATTCCTTACGGGGACTCTTGCTATCCAAACCTTCTTTGGTTGTTGACACCAGTGAGGTACCCAACCACACTAGGAGAAGTCCATTTCAATTAGGCCCACAGAAGGACAAGGCATGTCCTGGAGCGGACTTTTGGGCTCCTGGAGGCAAGATTCTGCAGCATCGATAAGTCTGGTGGAGCCCTCCTCTACTCACCTGCTCCACAACCTCGCCCTGAGACGTCAAATACCATATATACCAGATGAGGGGGAGCCAGAAGTTCCACCGGGTGGGAATGAAGAATTGCCAAGTGAGGATGACAGAGTAACCATTGTATTTAGGACATATCTGTATAATTCATTACAATCATGTCATGCCTATACATTATGCATTACATTTTTATTTTGCAGATCACTTCACAAGGTCATCTTCATTTGGTATTATCTGACTGTGTCACAAGCAGGTGGGATTTGCAGGCTGACATGTGAAGTGAACATGGATTGATCCACGTACTGTATGGCATTAGATTAGTGGTGTGTGAGACCCATGCCCAGACTGTCAGGACAGTGATATGGTAGTGTCCTATTCAACATTATAGACCTGTTGCCGTGGGCGGTGGGCCTAGTGGTGCCATGTGTGTGGTCTTGTGTCTCTGACACATCATTCTGTGCAAATCATAACCTCATTCTACTTATTGGCTCGATATTGTTAATGATTTACTTGTATGTAGCTGTCACTGGGTTTCCTCACTGCAAGCCACTATGCATGTGTATCACAACTGATATAGGTAAGTAACATGTCTACAGATACCTGCCCATGGTAAGTGGAAGGTTCCATGACTGGAGGCATTTGTACTGACCTCTGTCTGCATTATGGGGCATGGTCATTTGGGAAGTATGGTATGGGTATGTGATAAGGCTTTAGCTGATTATACATTGAACCAATCTGTTTGCCTATTTGGATAGAGTAAGACTGGCATGTCCCTAACTTCAGTGGCCTGTGGGGTGCAAGTTGTGCACACCTATGCTGAAATACTAAAGTTAGCAGCTGTACTTCTCTGTGACATCATTGGCATTTTCCCAACCTATGTGTAGGGAAGTGCAATGAATGTGAATAGAAGTGTGTCCATCAGTATCATCAAATGCAAATTGTACCCTGATGAAACAGTACATGCGAGAAGGGACTTTAAAGATTTGGCACATTTGTGCATATTTTGTATAAGCAAGAGTTATAACAGTTAACTGTTAAATATAGCTGAAATATGACTCTCCAAGTTGAGATGTGGTTTAGTAGTGTTTACTAAGAAGTGCACATTAAAACATGGGAATTGAATCAAATGCAAATGATGTGAACAGTGAAGGATTCAGTCATGGTGGATGTAATTATCAGGAAAGCTGCTACAACATTTGGAGTCTTAAAGTCCAGTGTTCTTGTACATTGGAAAAAGGAAATTGGTTGCAGAACAGTCAACATGTTGTATCAGTGAACACAAGGGGAACCAATAGATAGAGGTTAATTTTATGGCAGTGGTTGAAGTCTTAGCATCTACTCTTCCTGGATGCTTAGGTGGACATCCATGTTTCCAGGGGGGATCTTCAGCTACAGAGGCAGGGGTGTCTGAGGCATATCCTTCCCCTGGCAGGGCCTCTATTACACTGGCTGTCACAGATGTAGAAGGGGCTGAAGTTAAATTGCAAGTAGAAGGGGTCAGCTGTTGTGGACACAGCCTACTCAGGGTGGTATTTATGTCTCCCAGCACCCCAGTAATAGCTGCCAGCTGAGCAAATTCGGCCTCCCACTGTTGCATAACTTCCAGGTGGTTGTCCCTCTGCAGCTGCTTGATCTCCTCCATCATGGCAAGTACCTGGCCCATCACGCCTTGGGACTGTTGGTAAGCTCCCAAGACTTGGCAGGTGGTGTCATGGCCAGTTGTATCCCTAGGATCCTCCATCCACTGGCCCACACCATCCCCCCATGCACCCTACCCCCACATGCCTGTGGCCTTGGCACAGTTTGCCCACTCTCACTAGTGTCAGGTCCTTCAGTATCAGGGCTATCTAGTGGTGACTCAGTTACCTGTACTGGGGGGCACATGATGGTAGACACTGTCCTTGGGACACAGGTTTGGGCCGAATGGTTGTCTGAGATGTAGAGGCAACAGGGCTGGGAGGAGTCGATGTAGGCAGAGGAAGGCTGACAGTTGTTGATTGACCAGGTGTCCCAGATGAGCCAGAGTCATCCTCAAAGCCCACACATCCAGGGTTGTTTTCTTCACTGAGGGCTTAATTCTGGGGAGAAGTTGCCATCTCAGATGTCCTCTCTATGGTACCAATGGCTAGGTGACCTGTAGAAGAAGTGGACAGACAGTTACAGATAGTAGACATGCGATGTGCCATGTGGAGAAAGCCGCAACTTGATCCCTTATATGACAGTGACACCTGCTTCCAAATCTGGGAAATAGTTATATGGGATATCAACAGTTCCTATATCATACACCTTGCTCAAGGATCTTAGAGTATCTTGGTAGTAGGATGTTTGTTCAAAGGCTCATATCTTGTCAGCTGTGTGGCTTTAAATTATTCATGCTACCTCCCAGATGAGAATTGTTGAATGAACTGAAAGCAGAGCAATGTACAGTGGTAACTGACCTGGCCATCAGATTGGCGAGTGACCCTTGCACATGGACCTCAGCATGAGTTTACTCCAGGTACATCCAATTTCATATCTTTGTGTGCCCACAGGAAAGTACATTTCAATGGTTGATTGGAGGTTTAAAGGCCAGTCTAGAAGAGAACACAACTGTAGCTGTGTGTTGGATAGTATTGTACTGGCAGATGCCCACAGCATTGCTGTCATTGCCATAGACTGTACAATTGTGGAGCATTCAAGTGTGTTCAATTGACGGATAGTTTAGCATGCTAGGCAATTTAATTTGTAGTACACTGTTCTGGTTTTCTTACAGGTGGAACAGTGCCTGCTGGGAGTTGTAGTGCTGTCAGTCCCTTAACTACCCATGCCATCCACACTGTGCCCCCAGGTGAGTTTATTTGACATGTGGGATGCCAGAGAGGGGTGTTTGGATAGTTGGACACAGGGGTGGTGGGTGGTTTCCCTGTTAAGATACCATGATGTGATCAGTGAGCGTGCAAGACAAAACCTTTTGGTAATAGTTTTTATTTAGGGACTTGCCCGACTCCACTCCCCCAGGTATTCTTGCCAGGATGCAGGATGTCCAAGACCTTCTGCTCCCATGATGTGAAAATAGGGGGAGGAGCCTAGGGCGCACCGCCAGTCTTGAGGCGCTCCAGCTGGTGACTGGCAGCCATAGAACCTACCTTCCCCCTGAGGTCGTTACAACTCCTGATGTCCTCCTTTCTGTGTGAATAGCTGCCTACAGAATTTAACCTGTTGACTATTCTTTGCCACATCTCCATTTTCCTGGTGATTTATGTTTGCCGGACCTGTGCTCCAATAGGTTTTGCTGTTCTCTGATGATTTCATCTTCCATAACCCTCAATTCATCACCAGTGAAACGGGGATGTTATAATGGGGACATGGTAGTTGTGGACGAAACGTAACTGAAAAAGGTAATGAAGTGTGGGTTCTCTCATGTGAGTGGGTGACGGTTGGTGTCTAATGTGTAGGGTACTAATTTCTAATTTCTCATTTGTATGTTGGCCTTGTTGTGCAGGTGTGGGATCAGTGCTATGTGAAGTGTGTAGGGGTGCCTAATCTATAGTACATCTTGCCTCTGTTTCCGGCTCTGTCTGCTGTGTATGGTATTTTTGTTACAAAGGACTGTGGGGTGTGAAAGGGTGTGTTTTACAGAGCAGTGTGTAGGTGTGTCAGGTGTGTGGATGTGTGTCATCTGTATGGATTTTAAACTATCCAATGTGGTGTGGTGTATTACTGCGGTGACCTTCGCAATTCGCATCGCCATTGGTCTTCTGCCACGGAAGAACTGCTATTGTGATTTGTGGGTCGAAATAGGTTCAAAGATTTTTTGCCAGGCTAGCGGTGCTGGTGGTGGGACGTCTCTTTCCAGCCCTCCAGAGTCCTGGCAGTGTTAGGATTGTGGCAGTCTTTTGGTGGCTGCCACCACGCGGTCTTGCCGAAAGACTGCCAAACTTGTAATCAGTCCATATATGTTTCTGAACAGATGGAGGTGCTGGTGGAAAGTCAGCCTTAGCAGGTAACTCTGGCGAGCCTTTACTAAAATGTTGAGCCTCTCTGGAAATAGTTCTTTATTAGGGCTGGGAAGTTATGATATCACAATGAAAATCAGTGAGATCAGCGTTCCATTAACTTAGTAGTTTTTTCTGGAAAGGCTTAAGCTGTCATCTTGATTTAAGGTGTTAATGGTGCATCTATTTGAACATAGATTAATGATTTTAAACACAAGACAGTGTCATTTGCTGTTAAAGAGGGGAAAGGGACAATTGCACAACTTGTAATCAGCAAACATAAATTTAATTCCTGCTTCAGTGCTCTCCTAATTGTGTGATAGTAGACAAGTACTTTACTTTACCGAAACTCCATTTCCTGGATAATCACTTCTGAAAATGCCTTCAAGTAATTCATTTCAAGAATTCAGTTCAGAATGTGTGTTGTTTAAAAAGTCTCTTGTATTTGCTATAATAGGCTATACAGTTGTCCCACCTATTATAACAATTTGGCTACATATAGAGGACATATACTTGTATCTTGGCTTACTTATGGCATCTTCATCGTGTGGGGGAGAGGTTATTGAATGTTTCTAAGTTCATGTTTGGAAACCATCACTTCTAATGAAAGGTACATAGGGGGTCATTACAACCCTGGTGGATGGTGTTAAAGGTGCGGTAATACCGCAAACAGGCCGGCAGGCAAAAAAAGGGAATTATGACCGTGGCGGAAACCGCCAACATAGACAGCCACTTTAACACTCCGACCACCACGGCGGTACAGACAAGCAGCGTGGCAGTCACCGCCAACAGACAGGCGGAAGACAATGTACCGCCCACAGTATCACAACCCGCCAATCCGCCACCTTTTCTGGGGCGGATACACCGTGGATAAAAACATGGCGGAAACAGCTTTTGCAATGGGAAAACGCTCACCTTAACACATCACACGAGGAAGGAGGACACCATGGAGCCGGAATTACAAATCCTACCTGCCCTTGTATTCCTACTCATCTACGAAGACCAGCGCCGCCGCCGGCGAAGACAACGGTGAGTACTGCACCTACGACATAAGGGAGGGGGGAGGCAAAAGTCAGGGGGACACACACGCAACACCCCCACCCTTGCACATTACAAAACACACACCAATGCATTTCCAAACATCACAGTAACAACCCACAACCCCCCCGGAAGAATGCTAAGACAAAACAAAATCAGTTCAAACATTGTAATGTATAAAAATACAGGAAACCAATATATACAGACATATATAAACTCATTCAAAAGTATATACATTACGAGAAGTAGTGCAGATATGCACATCTCAATGTCCGTACACCACTGGGCCAAATATGCATGAGCGAGGCCCACACAAGATACCTGTCCACAAACGGAGAGAACACTACCGGGGCATCAGAGAGAAATACAACAGGCACCTCAGGGGGAAGGGAAGGGGGGGGGCACCTCAGCCGGATTACAGCACCATGCCACATCCACGACAGGGTTCCATGGCCATTGATGCATCCTGGGGAGTGCAAAGCCACAGTCTCACAAGTCTCTACAGTGGGTGGGTTGCCCACTGCCATCTCCTGGGGAGTGCAAAGCCACAGTCTCACAAGTCTCTACATCACAAGTCTCTACAGTGGGTGGGTTGCCCACTGCCATATCTTGGGGAGTGCAAAGCCACAGTCTCACAAGTCTCTACAGTGGGTGGGTTGTCCACTGCCATATCCTGGGGAGTGCAAAGCCACATTTTCACAAGTCTCTACAGTGGGTGGGTTGCCCACTGAAATATCCTGGGGAGTGCAAAGCCACAGTCTCTCAAGTGGATAACAGTCTCCACTGGTTCTGGAGGGGGACTGGTGCCCAGAGTGCTTCATCCTGTGAAGGACAGAGGTAGTGGATGGATCTCTCCACTGGTTCTGGAGGGGGACTGGTGCCTAGACTGGATTAGGCTCCCCGTAACAGTTCCTCTCCCGTCACTGTCCCAGCTGCACATGGGATAACGATGCTTGATGTGGCGGTCTTTCCCTGCTGCAGAGGTTCTCTGGCCTGTTCAGTGGTGCTTTGCCATGGCGGTCTCTGCCCTGTTCAGCGGTGCTTTGCCATGGCGGTCTCTGCCCTGTTCAGCGGTGCTTTGCCATGGCGGTGTCTGACCTGTTCAACGGTGCTTTGCCATGGCGGTTTCTGACCTGTTCATCGGTGCTTTGCCATGGCGGTCTCTGACCTGTGCATTGGTGTGTGGCATGATGGTCCCTCATTGCCCAGCAGGGCTGGGGGTGCCGGAGCCCTCCTGGGCACTGACTCCGGCGGTGGTCTCCTGACCAGTGACGATACTTGTGCCCTCCTGGGCAATGGCTCTGGCGGTGGTCTCCTGACCAGTGACGATACTTGTGCCCTCCTGGGCAATGACTTTGGCGGTGGTCTCCTGACCAGTGACGATACTTGTGCCCTCCTGGGCAAGGACTCCGGCGGTGGTCTGCTGACCAGTGACGATACTTGTGCCCTCCTGGGCAATGACTCTGGCGGTGGTCTCCTGACCAGTGACGATACTTGTGCCCTCCTGGGCACTGACTCTGGCGGTGGTCTCCTGACCAGTGACGACGGTGCTGGCGGTGGCGTCCCGGCCGCCGGTAAGGATGCCGCCCTTCTCCGCCGTGCTGCTCACACCAAGCTGTGCAGACTTCTTCTGGCCCTTCCCCACCTTTGGAGGAGTCACAGCTGACTCTGCAATCCCCCTGGGACCCCTGTGAGTAGTCTTGCCTCCAGGAGTCTTCACCCGGTCCCGTCGGCCACTTTCCAACTTGAGATGCTTTACAGGGGGTGGACTGGAAGTGTCTTGGCTCCGTGTCACACTGCCTGCCCTGGTGGCCGGTGCAGTCCACACACCTGTAACACGCACCACTGGTACTGGAGGCATTTTTGGCTGAGGCGCTACGACTGGACTGATGAATTGGAGGGGTGGGGGTGGGGGCAAAGAGGTCAATGTTGCAGAGGGACAGTTTCTGATGAGCACGGGGATGGGTAGCTGGAGGGGGTCTGGGAGTGGAGGAAGAGGAGGTGGTTGTAGGAGGTGTCACTTTAGGTGTTTTGGATGCAGGTACTGGAGGCTGTTGTGAGGTGGATGGATGTTGGGTGTGTGGGTGCCCGCGTTTGTGTACTTTGGGAGGGGGCATCACAGACACACTGGGAGAGGATACAGGGGACGTGTAAATGGGAGTGGGGGTGGTGAGTGCAGGTGAGCGGGGTGTGGTGCTGGGTGTTCTGGTGCGAGTCCTAGTGCCTGTAGATATAGTGCATGCAGGTGAGAGTGTAGACGATACTGGAAGGGAGGAGGGAGACGACGACGAGGGGGACACAGTGGAGGCAGTGGATGTTGCTGTGTCTGCAGGTGGGTGTTGCTTGTGTGAGTGCCTGTGGGTTGTGTGGTGCCTATGTTTGCCTGAGCTACTTTTGGGTGTTGAGGTGTATGCATGCTTGTCTGATGGTGTGCTTGGGACAGGCTGGGGTACAGGGGATTGGGTCTGGGTGGAGGAAGTTGGAAGGAGGAGGCTAGAGACAGGGACAATGGCTGCCATCAGTGCTGAGGCCAGAGATTGCAGGGTTCGATGATGGGCAGCCTGACCAGAATGAATGCCCTCCAGGAATGCATTAGTGTGTTGCAATTCCCTTTCTACACCCTGGATGGCATTCACAATGGTAGACTGCCCAACAGTGAGTGACCTGAGGAGGTCAATGGCCTCCTCACTGAGGGCAGCAGAGGAGACTGGGGCAGGGCCTGAGGTGCCTGGGGCGAAGGTGATGCCCACCCTCCTGGGTGAGCGGGCACAAGGCGAACGCTGAGGGGCTGCTGGGAGGGCGGTGCTGGTTGGGGAGGTGGCGGCTGTACCTGTAGAAGTGGGGGGCACAGATGGTGCCACCACCACAAGGGAGCTCCCATCGGCGGACGAGTCCGTGTCGCTGGTTGGTGATCCGGTGACCGACGTGAAGCTCCCCTCGCCCTCCGTCCCATTGGTGCATTCTGAATCCGTGGTGTGGCCCTCCATGGCTATGTGGGATGCAGCTCCCTCGTGCCCCGGTGCCACTGTACCTCCGCCTGATGATGCTGATGCACAAAAGAACAGGGAGAGACGAAAAAGGGGAAGGGGACGACAGAAGAAAGACAGGTTGAGTGCATGGCTTACCGCTACCGTTGGCGGACAATACAGACACAGCAGCCCCCTGCACTACGCCGTGCTCTTGGGCTCTACAGATGCAGTTCCTGGGATATGGCCTACATGCCTATGGTAGACATCTGCACACATGGATGCCACAGGGGCATCTATACCTGTACTTGGCCCACTACTGAGGTGTGGTGGAGTGCCACATGCCCTGCATTACGGAGGGGCCTAGCCTACGTATTTCTGCCTGGCCTAGGTACACCCACACCCAGACACCTCAACTGCGCGCTAAGTACCCAGAATGAGGTTGTACTCACCCCCTTGTGTCTGCTGTGATGGCCTCAAGCGTCCATCCAACTCCGGGTAGGCCACCGCCAGGATCTGGAACATCAGGGGGGTCATGGTGCGACGGGCACCCCTCCCACGTTGGGAGGCCATCCCCAGCTGAGCCTCTGCCGTCTTCTTGCTCCAGCAGCAAATGTCCTCCCATCTCTTACGGCAGTGGGTGCCCCGTCTCTGGTAGACCCCCAGGGTCCGGACTTCCTTGGCGATGGCACGCCAAATGTCCTTCTTCTGGTGGGCGCTGACCTACATGACATGCACAAGGGAAGAAGAGAAGTCATTACCAACTGCACGGTCGACGTGAGTGGCCCCCATCCCTACCCTTGCCATGTGGCACATGCATTCACAGTCCTTCATGTTCCCTGAACTCTGCCCCCTTCCCCCTTACAACCAGCTCTCTCCACCCAGTCCTAGCCCATACAACGTGCTCCCTGTGTACTTACCTGTTGGTCTGGAGGACCGTAGAGTAGCGTGTACTGGGGGAGGACCCCGTCTACTAGCTTCTCCAACTCCTGAGCAGTGAAGGCAGGGGCCCTTTCCCCAGACGCAGCAGACATTGTATCTTCCAGACCGAGGTCACAGCAGCACTTGCAGTGTAGGTCCTCTCCTGTCGAAGATCAGGTATTGAGTGATTGAACAGATAGAAAATGGCGGTCACGTCCGCGGCGGTCAAGTCCGCGGCGGTGCATATCATCACCACCGGCGCACCTCGTCATTGGCTCCTGGGACCCATAGGGTCCAATGTTAACCAATGCAGCATTGCGCCGCGGTCTACGACTGCCTACCGCGACGGGGTACAACACCTGCGCAGTGACCTCACATTCCCATTGTCCCAGCTTAGAGGTCAGGCAGCCGCCATTTCAGGGACCCACATGGCTTCATTTACTACTGCGTCACACATAGCTAGGCCTACACTCACCACACATACAGGAAGGGTTTTGTGTTTGGTGTCGTGTTCTGTGTATCTGTGGGTACATACCTGGGAATTTGTTGACTCTGTGGTCGCTGTTGTCCTTCCTAGGCACCGTCAGCTGGGACATTTGACAAGATGGCAGAATCCTCCGGTGTACCGACCGCTGGTGGACCTGTTGACAATGGAGGAGCGACATTTACTCGTCACCTACAGGTTTGGCCATGCCACTATCCAGGAACTATGTACCCAGTTGGAGCCAGACCTGATGTCACCAATCCGCCATCCAACTGGAATCCCCCCTGACGTGCAGGTGCTCTCAGTGCTCCATTTCCTGGCAAGTGGGTCTTTTCAAACAACAGTGGCCATGGCATCGGGGATGTCCCAGCCTATGTTTTCCAACGTGTTGTCCAGAGTGTTGTCTGCCCTGCTGAAACACATGAGGAGCTACATCGTTTTCCCTCAGGTGGAGGATTTGGCTACTGTTAAAGGTGACTTCTATGCCCTTGGACATATCCCCAACATCATAGGTGCCATTGATGGGACCCATGTGGCTTTGGTCCCCCCCCACAGGAGTGAACGGGTGTACAGAAACAGGAAGAGTTATCATTCCATTAATGTACAGATGGTATGTTTGGCAGACCAGTACATCTCCCAGGTAAATGCTATGTTCCCTTGCTCAGTGCATGACGCCTACATCCTGCGGAATAGCAGCATCCCTTATGTGATGGGTCAACTCCAGAGGCACCTTGTGTGGCTATTAGGTGACTCTGGTTACCCCAACCTGTCATCGCTACTGACCCCAGTGAGCAATCCCAGGACCAGGGCAGCTACAATGAGGCCAATGGGCGGACTAGAAGGGTCAGAGAATGCACCTTCAGCCTCCTGAAGGCCAGGTTCAGGTGCCTCTATATGACAGGTGGTTCACTATTCTACTCACCAAGGAAAGTGTGCCAGATCATCATCGCCTGCTCGATGCTTCACAATCTTGCTTTGCGATGCCAGGTGCCTTTTCTGCAGGAGGATGGTCCAGATGACAGTGTTGTGGCAGCTGTGGAGCCTGTGTCCAGTGATGAGGAGGAAGCTGAGGATGAAGACATCGACAACAGGGAGTCAGTCATACAGCAATATTTCCAGTGACACACAGGTGAGGACATTGCCATTTTTACCATCACCTTGACTTTCACACATCTACCTCTATCCTGTCTGTCATTTCATAGCAGTATTTGGTAACTGAGTTGTACCTTTCCATTACGGTTTCACAGGTGTGGTTACCAACATGTGTCATCTGCTTGCATCCTTCAAGGACTTGTGATGTGTGACATCGGTATGTTGGCTGTACAATAGGAAACGCATTATGACACTGTCATTGATAATACATATTTACTACATCACAGACTGACTCCAGATTGTTTTGTGGTTCAAGGGTGTTTATTTAAGTGCTCAAAAATGGAAGGGGGTTGTAATTTGGTGATGGGGGACGGTGGAGGAATGTCCATGGCAGAGTCCAGTCCATTGGTCACACAGGTGCACTGCCCATATGGGCATAGGAAGTGGAGCTGGGGTAGTTTAAGTATGGACAGTGTAACAAAGTGGGACAGTGGGAGGACAATCAGGGTGGTCTCATTTCCTGGCTGGGGTCTTGCCATCTTGCTCTGTCCTGTTCCTGGATCTCAGGGCCCGCTTGCGTGGTGGTTGTCCGTCTGCAGGGGGTGGGGTGCTGGTGTGGTGGTCCTGTGGCGGTGCCTCCTGTCCACTAGCGCCGGCGGAGGTGGTGGGCAGTTCATCGTCCAGGCTAGTGTCAGTGGCCCCTTGGTGTGACACGGTGTCCCTCATGGTGTGCTGTATGTCTTTCAGCACCCCTACGATGGTGCCCACGGCAGAGCTGATGGTCCTCAGCTCCTCCCTGATCCCCAAATACTGCTCCTCCTGCACGCACTGGGTCTCCTGAAAGTTGTCCAGGACCGTCACCATCGTCTCCTGGGAGTGGTGGTATGCTCCCATGATGGAGGATAGGGCCTCGTGGAGAGTGGGTTCCTTTGGCCTGTCCGCCCCCTGTCGCACAGCAGCCCTCCCAGTTCCCCTGTGTTCCTGTGCCTCCGCCCACTGGACCGTGTGCCCCCTACCACTGCCCCCAGGTCCCTGTTGTTGTTGGGGTGGTGGGTTATCCTGGGTTCCCTGTAGTGATGGACACACCGCTGATTGACCTGTCCTGGGTACTGAGGTATGGGCCTGCTGGGTGGCTGCTGTGCTGGTGTTACCAGAGGGTGGAAGGGTAGGGCTGGGCTGTGCCTGTTCGAGGGGAACCGACTGTCCCGAGGCCCACGATGGTCCGGGCTGGTCATCAGGATCCAGTAGGGCAGAGCTGCTATCGTCACTGTGGGCCTCTTCTGTGGGTGGAGTGGAGTGGAGTTGTCTGGACCCTCCGGTGTGGTGACGGTCCTTCGTGATCCTGCAGGGGCATAAGAGCATGATTATTGCAAGTGTGTGTGTCATGGTGTGCAATGGGTGGCTCACTGTGTACCCCAGTGCAAGCATTCCTGTGTGGGGGCTTGTGTGATGATGGTTAGGGGGTTGTTATGGGTATGTGCAGTGAGCATGCTTTAGTGAGGGGTGACCATGCTTAGTTGTGTCATGCAGGGCTTGGTGTTGAGATGGGTGGTTTGTGTTATTGGTACATTAGTGAGGAGTTTGAGTAATAGAGGAGGGGGCGAGAGTGGGGATGTGTGATAGCATGCAGGTAGGGTGGGGGATATGATGGTTAAGATTTGACTTACCAGTGTCCATTCCTCCACCGACTCCTCCGAGGCCCTCTGGATGCATGATGGTCAAGACTTGCTCCTCCCATGTTGTTAGTTGTGGGGGAGGAGGTGGGGGTCCTCCGCTAGTCCGCTGAACCGCAATGTTGTGCCTGGAGACCGCTGAACGCACCTTCCCCCGTAGGTCGTTCCACCTCTTCCTGATGTCCTCCCGATTTCTTGGATGCTGTCCCACAGCGTTGACCCTGTCCACTATTCTGCGCCATAGCTCCATCTTCCTGGCTATAGATGTGTGCTGCACCTGTGAGCCAAATAGCTGTGGCTCTACCCGTAGGATTTCCTCCTCCATGACCCGGAGCTCCTCCTCGGAAAACCGGGGGTGTCTTTGGCGTGACATGGGGTGGTGTGGGTGATGTGTGGGGTGGTGACAGTGTTGATGTGTGTGGTGATGTGTAGTGGTGTGTGTTGTATTGTGAGTGTAATGTTGTATGGGTGATGGTGTTGTGTGCCTCTGTGTGGTGGGGTTCTCAGTTCCTGTGCTCTCTGTCTCTCTGGCCTTCGGTCGTGAATTGTGGTCGTAGAGGTTTGTGGTTGATGTGGGTGTGTGTTTTATATAGTATTGATTGTGTGGGAGTGGTGTTTGTATGTGTATCAGGTGTGTGTATTTGGAATTGTCCAATGTGGCGGTGTTTTGGAGATGTGTGTGTATTTGGAGCGCGGCGGTGTGTACCGCCAATGGAATACCGCGATTGAAAGACCGCCGCGTGGATTCGTGGGTCGTAATAGCATGGGCGTGTTTCTGTTGCCGTGGAGGTGGAGGTTTTGTTTTTGACAGTTTATCACTGACCTTTGGTGTGGCGGACTTGTGTGGGTGTCTGTATTTCGGGGGATTCCGAGATGTGTGTCATAATAGCTGTGGCGGAATTCCGCGGCCGCGGCGTTGCATTGGCGGTCTTCTGCACGGCGGTAAGCGGCTTTTACCGCCGAATGTTGTAATGACCCCCATAATGTTTTGATATAATCTAAAAAACTAAAGTAAGTCTTCCACATGTTAAACTACCAAACATTTCTGATTTATGAAGAGTCTTTGTCATGTTATTTTGGGATATGTTTAGAAAAATATACGTTCCAAATATTTGGATGACTTGGCCTGCAATCTGTCTCTTGGGGCCAAGCTAGACACTCAGATTGGCTGGGTCTGTCCTCCCTTTAATTTGATGGCTTTCCCACTTCTACACATTACATTATGGTGCTGCTTCGATGTTCACCCTCATGTGCTACCCTGATATATACGGTCATGTTGTCTGTCCATTGCCTTCCATCTCCTTTGTTCATCCCCCACCTCACACTTCTGCATATGCATCTTCATCTGCCTCTATCTCTTACTCCACTTTCCGCCTCACTCTTACCCACTTCGAATCCTTATTCTTGACATTAGTACCATCCAGTGGCGTAGCAAGGGTTCAATGGGCCCAAAAGCAAGGAAGACAAATAGGCCCACCTAACCAGTTGGGTAGTAAACAAATTGCTTTAACTCAACAGTATTAGGCCCTCACAGCCCTGGGCCCTAGGCCACAACAACTGCTGTGCTCCTATTCTCCTCCGTCATCACCACCTCTTCTAATTTGTCCTCTCCAACCTTTCACACTACCCCAGTCTGCAGACTCCACTAGATTGACATTTATTTATATATGTGTGTATGTGTTTATATATCTGTATATGTAGTGTAACATAATTCATAAAACTTTTATTCTACATTATATTATTTGTATTAATATGTTGAATGTACTCCTATAAAAACATGTAGATAGATAGATAGATAGATAGAAAGATAGATAGATAGATAGATAGATTATACACAATACATACACAAATATTGAACAACATAAAAATATAAGCAATTCAATAACAAAATATATTAATTAATTTAGCCAATGTATAAAATATTAAAACATTAAAACCCCAAAACACAATTACTGAAATGGTCTAAACTTAAAAAATAAAAAATAAAAGCAAATAATAAAGCATAATAAATAATAAACAATTAATAATATAAATTACACTTAAGCAATAATAGAAAGAGTGTTGGTCTCTGGAAATATTAAATATTCTAGTCCCACTACAGTTTATGCAAGACTATAAAAAGTGTTGGACCACAGAGAGTTTACATTTACTATTTCCACCCCAATGTAAACAACAGTAGGAAAAGTGTTTCACTTCGGAGGATTTAGATTTACTATTCCCACTCCAATCTGAGCAACGATAAAGAAAGCGTTGGACTTCAGGAGGTTTACATTTAGTACTCCCACTCCAGTGTAAACAACAATAAGAAAGTTAGACCAATTCTCATTCATCTGAGAAAACAAACAGTTCTGCAATAAAAGTCCAAAGTCGTCTATTGTATTTCAAGATCTCTTGCATTTATTGTAGATCGTCTCTAGGGTAGTTGTAAATCATCAACGCCCACATGTGCATTCAGAAGTACAAATGTAATATGGTACACTGTTCCGGAATCAAGGGACAAGGAAAGAGAAAGAGTCCTGATAATCAGGAGCAATAGTCCTCACACACCGTATTTGGTGTCATGCTTCATCATCCTCCTTAAATTTTGATTGTTTCTATGTGAGTGTCCGAGCATTATCTCCAGTTGCACTCCCTTTACTTCTTTTTAA
Organism: Pleurodeles waltl; assembly: GCF_031143425.1. NCBI lineage: Eukaryota > Metazoa > Chordata > Amphibia > Caudata > Salamandridae > Pleurodeles > Pleurodeles waltl. The sequence goes on from NC_090439.1 coordinate 5,604,717, forward strand.
TCTTGACCATTTCCCAACAGCAAGTAACTATTGAGTGAGGGATCTGAGCCAATTTTACTTATTTCTGTACATTTTTTCCTCTCTCGGACCCATATTTGGCTCCACGGCATCATCAAGTATATTAAAAAAGATCTCCGGCAAAGAGCCCCCCCTCGGGGGTTGCCCGTCAGACATTGCAGCTCCGGTCTGACGAGGAGCTGTCCGATGATGAACCATGACACCAAATACGGTGTGTGAGGACTATTGCTCCTGATTATCAGGACTCTTTCTTTTTCCTTGTCCCTTGATTCCGGAACAGTGTACCATATCAATTCAATTCAAAGAAGCTTTATTGCGGCTACAAGAGCCAAAAAAGCGCGAGCAATAATAAATACAAATAAATACACATAATAAAATTGCAGGTAAATATAATGATAAAAGGGAGTAAAAGATAAGAGAAAATGAAAGGAGTGAGATAAAAATGGAATAAAAATGGAATAAAATTAGATAAAATGAAATGAAATTAAATGCGCTGCGCAGGATGTTGGGACAGTCTTATTTGGAGTCTTTGTCCAGAAGAGTTTTCCCTCTGATAAGCCAACTGGCTCCGAGGAATTTGGCGATAGCGATCACTAGCGTTGGTCTGGTGTCTGATCTAAGAATTCGCAGGGCTAGCGCAGAGCAGCGTACTCCAAGTAGTCTGCATGCCGGGGCCAGCCATTTCCTACGGGGGGCGGTATACGCGGGGCATGCAAAAAGGAGGTGAGGGAGATTCTCCACGGGGGCTTTGCAAGCAGGGCATGCGGTGGATTCATTTTGTGACCAGCTGCTGGTGAAAAGTCTTAATGGGAGTGTTCCAATGCAGAGCTGGAAGTACAGTTTCCTGTCCCTTGGGGCCGTGATTAGGTCCCAAAAAGTTTCGTACTTGCATGACTCTTTTAGGTTGACAAAGTCACAAGATAATGTAGTGTGGAGTGCAGCCCTTGTGTCTTCGTGGTTGGCCATTTGCCAGTATAGTTTCCTTAGTTCGCTTTTCGAGGGAAAGACTGACGTGGCTGGTGAGTTCCAGAGATCATCGAGCCCGAGTGAGTATAGTAGATCCTTGATAGATCGTAGCCAGGTGATTCTGTGAGAGTGGTCGGCTTTTAGGATGACCTGTAGAGCTTCAGTGAAGATGTCAAGCTCCGTGGTGGTCCAGAGGCGCCGCCAGTACAGCAGAGGTCGCAGGCGGGCTTTGTGACCAATGCGTTTGATGCCGAGATCCTTGACAAGAGGGAACAGTGGGGTGCTTAGCGGGAGGGACACAAGGTTTCTTAGGAAGTTGTTTTCAGCGGTGGTTAGGTCTTGGGTTTTGGTGTAGCCCCAAAGTTCAGCCCCGTAGAGCGCTGAGGAAACGGCTTGGGCTTCGTATAACTGTAATACTGGGCGAATTGGTTTTGTGTGTGAGAGGTGGAAATTTTTTAGTAGAGCCCCAGTTGTTTGTCTTAATTTTAGGGCTTGTTTTCCTATGTGTGGCTTCCAGGACATGTTGTCAGTGAATGTTATGCCCAGGTAGCTGAAAATGCCCACCTTCTCAAGTGAGGAGCCCTCTAAAGAAAATTTCCCTTTGAAGGATCTGTGGGGATTACGAGTCATTAATTTTGTTTTCGAGGCGTTGATTTCGAGACCCTGAGATGAGCAGAAATGCTCGAAGCACGCAAGGAGTTTCCTTAGACCACTGGGGGTCTTGGATATCAAAAGAGTGTCATCGGCAAAGAGTAAGACTGGGATTTTTTGTGTGCCAAGTGAAGGTGCATCAGCCTGCAGTCTGAGGAGGGAGGGGACAATTTCATTGATATACAGGGAAAAGAGGGTCGGGGCAAGTACGCAACCTTGCCGCACACCCCGGGAAACGTGGATTCTATCAGTTAGTTGGCCCTTGTTGCCCCACCTGACTTGTGCGTAGTTGTCCTCATGGAGTCGTATCAAAATGGCAAGAATGTGCTCCGGGATTCCCATCCGAGAGAGAGTGACCCAGAGTTTGTTGCGAGGTACTAGGTCAAAAGCGGATTTGAGGTCCACAAAAGCTACATAAAGGCTGCCTTTACCAATGAACACTGTTTTCCAATATAATAATAGGAATCTGAGGGCTTGATCAATGGTGGAAATCTTTTTTCGGAAACCGGCTTGGAGGGGGCTAAGGATATCGTGGTCAGTTATCCATTCTTCGATCTTCCCAAGGAGGCAGTGGCAGAAGACTTTTTGGACACAGTCAAATAGGCTAATAGGTCTATAGTTACAGGGAAGAGATCTGTCGCCCTTTTTAAAAATTGGAATAACAATGGCCGCTTTCCAAGAGTCGGGAATTGGCGCCCCAGATGCTATTGCGTTAGCTAGAATGGTGAGGTATCTTGACCAGGATGCTAGGTCTGTTGAGAATAGGTTTGCTGGGACGCAGTCTGATCCAGGGGCCCTGCCGCGTTTTAAAGTGCTTAGAGAGTAGGTTATATCGCTTTGGGAGAACAACAGGGGAGCTGCAGTGGTGGGTGCTAATGAGTGAAATAGGGGGGGGCCCGTGCAAACAGAGGTGGGGCTATCATGATCAGGGGAGTACAGATTACTAAAGTGAACTATCCAGTCTCTTGGGGCAATGTTGGTTGTAATGTCCAAACCACTGGTTTCTGGGCCTCGCGCTGCCAGGGACCAGAACAGATTATAGTTCCTCTCGCGCACAGCGTCGCTGAGTGCTGTCCACCATTTGTTATCTTGGTCACGCTTGGCTATGCTTATTGCAGATTTATAGGACTTCCTAGCTACGCGGATGGCGGTGGGGTCCTTGGATTTAATGGCTTGAACTAGGCGCTTGTTTAGGGACCGACACGTTTTGTTGAACCAGCGGTGCCTACCATTGGGTCGTTTGTCGTCATGAGCTGGGGGTGCTGAGAAGTGAGCTGCAATGTCCTTAAAGCAGGAGGTGTGGATTGAGCTTATTTCCTGGTGGGGAGTTGCAGAACCTGCCTCTAAGTCCATGAGTGTGGATTTTAGGGTGTTATTGGCAGCGTTGATGAGTGCGGGCCGAGCCACGATATTGTCCCATTTTAGGTATCTTTTATTGTTGGCCAGGCTAATACCCTCAGGTGCTACTGCTGCGGGGTTAGACATAGCTGGGGGGTTACCTAGGTCTAATGTGTGGACAGAGAGAGGGTTGTGATCACTTTCAGTCCTTTCGATGATCGTCATATCGATGACTAAAGGCCATAATCTTATATCGAATAAGCAATAATCGATTCTGCTGGAGTGGTTCGTTTTGTTGTACGTGTGACTACCGTTGGTGTCTGAATTGGTTCTGCCATTTAGCGCCCTGAGTCCAAACTCCATGGTCAGGGATTTGACCTGAATAGCGACCGACGTCCATCTCTTGATGGGTGGGATTGACAGGGCGGGGATAGACCAGACTTGATCTTCCTCGCGAGTGGACCTGAGATCGTCCCAGTCAAGGGGTTCGAATGTGACGTTGAAGTCCCCAGCCACAATGGTTTTGTGATGGCGGGGATAATTTTGTAAGAGGGCTATGAGGGCGCAGAGGGTTTTGGAGACTTGACCCCCCCTAACCCCTCGAGTGTAGATATTAAAGATGTTCACCACAGAGTCAGGCCCAAAGGATAGACGAAGGCCTAACAGGTCGGGAGAGACGGTAGGTAGCTGTGATATATGGCAACTAAGTGATGTTTTGATCCAGGTTGTCAGACCCCCTGAGGGTCTGCCTCTCGTGCTGGCCACAGCGGGGATGTGGAAATTTGTGTAGCCTGTTCGGAAGAGTGGGTCGAGTGACCATGTTTCCTGGAGGAGACATATGTCATGTTCGTCAATAAATGAGGAGAAGGATGGAAGGGGAAGAATAGATTTCAGACCTGCCACGTTCCATGAAACAAGTCGTACCCCAGATTGTGGCTGAGTTATCCTGTCTAGATGCCTGGGGTTTGTAAGGTTGGCTTTCGGGGGTTGGTCTGGGAGATGTGGTTGAGGGAGCAGAGATGGGTTGATACCAATGTAGGCCTGTGAGGCTTGCGGTGGTTGGTGATGTTCCTCTGTTGGAACTGGCCGGGTCCTGATCCAGGAGGTGCTTGCAGGCCTAGGCAACAGCACTTGGTTTGGTGGGCAATGTGCCTGCAAGATGGAAGGAGCATCGTTGTCATGATTGCTCAGTGAACCAGAAGTGGTCTCGGTGTCATGGGTAAGGGGGGGAATACATGGGCAGACAGTGGTAGGATAAAAGGGGGATCTGGGGTTGGTAGATGTTAGAGGGTTGCAAGGTTTGCCTGCTAGGATTTTAGGTGGGGCTGTGAGTCAATCGTATTTACCAAGAGAAGATAGGCTTTCTGCTGGGTGGTAACTCGGGCACTCCTCGTGGAGCGTGGGTGGCCTGGGGTGTTTAAACTGGATGCGTGAGTGTGCTGGTGGGCTTGTTCTTGCGTCTAGGGCCACCAGATTGTTCGCCATGGTCCTGTTCTTGAGTGTCAGTTTTAGGATATCAAAGTGAGTTCCCGGGTCTGGCCGTCGTACTACATTAATTAGGTCCTCATGTATTATGGATTGGCAGCCTCTAACATGGCGAATCCAATGGATTGCCTTGTTTTTGATAGAGTCTACCCCTTCCTTGCGTGTCAATGTGGTTAACTTGGGAACGTTAACCATTAGAACTATATTACCTAGATGGGACTGATCAGTGGCAGGTTGTGCAGAGTATTTTGTGGCGGTATTGCTCATGGGTTTGAGGGTTTTATGATATATATCTAGTGAGTTTCCTATGCCTGAGTTGTGGAAAAAGGGTGTCTGGTGAGAATTCATGGTCTTTTCTCCGATAGGGTGAGGGCCGACATGGCAAGAAGCTGAGGGGTTGGGCGGGTTTGTTGTGATGCCTGATAGGGTTGGGTTTTGGGCAAGGTTAGTGGTGGTCGTGTTATTTGCGTGGGTTAGCTGTTTTACTATTGCAAGTAATGAGTTAACCATATGCTTGAGTTCTGTGACTTCCTTCCTTAGAGCTTGTATGCATTCGATATGTTGTGGGGTTACATGAGGAGAGTGCATATTGGTTGCTGCTGGCCCATCTGCCAGGGTGTCTGGGTTGATGTAGTCGTGTGATTCAGGGATGTTGGTTAAGGGATTGAATCGGTTACTGAGCTGGATGGAATCATTGGTGGCAAGTGGTAGGTCTTCTACTGGAGAGGGGGCGGCATGGGTGATGACATTCCTGCTTTCGCCCACCCCTATAGTGTCAGTGACTAGTTGCCCACGTTTCACGAAAATCTCAGCGATTTTCATGGGACCATCCTTCCTGTTAGTTGAAGTGGGCCCCCCCCAGTTTCAATAGAAATATTTCCCTGGGGGCTAGTTAGTATTTCGTTGCATTCGCCCAGGAGAGAGTCGATTCTATCCATAACGCAGTTACTAGCTGCATGCTTATGCCTTTTTCGCTTGGCTTTTAGCACAGCCCCGGCCCCTGCCTCTATTGCTTTCCTTTTGCCCATCTGTTGTTAGTGTAGGTGCAAGGTTAAACGATAGGGTGTCAGAATAAATGGAGTAGCTGACTCGGGATACAGAGTTGGCAATGACAAAACAAGTGGGACTAAGTCCAATGAGGCCTACTTGGGAGATAGATGTCAGGGGGGTGGCCCAGCCCAGCCTCTGTCAGCCGCTGATGGGCGCAGGACGGGCCCGCCCTTGGCCCGGGCTTCGCCCGCGCGCGTCCTGCGACGGCGGGAGCGCGATAGAGTTTTTAAAGGGCTCCTGCCCCGCCTCCTGACTTCACAGTGCTTCCCGCGACGGCGGGAGCGCGATAGAGTTTTTAAAGGGCTCCTGCCCCGCCTCCTGACTTCACAGCGCTTCCCGCGACGGCGGGAGCGCGAAAGGGTTTTTAAAGGGCTCCTGCCCCGCCTCCTGACTTCACAGCGCTTCCCGCGACGGCGGGAGCGCGATAGAGTTTTTAAAGGGCTCCTGCCCCGCCTCCTGACTTCACAGCGCTTCCCGCGACGGCGGGAGCGCGAAAGGGTTTTTAAAGGGCTCCTGCCCCGCCTCCTGACTTCACAGCGCTTCCCGTGACGGCGGGAGCGCGAAAGGGTTTTTAAAGGGCTCCTGCCCCGCCTCCTGACTTCACAGCGCTTCCCGCGACGGCGGGAGCACGAAAGGGTTTTTAAAGGGCTCCTGCCCCGCCTCCTGACATCACAGCGCTTCCCGCGACGGCGGGAGCGCGATAGAGTTTTTAAAGGGCTCCTGCCCCGCCTCCTGACTTCACAGCGCTTCCCACTACTTGAAGCATACGGTCATTCTGGTCAACTGGGATTTCTGTCATCATTTGTGTTAGCGTCTGCATCAATGTCTTCCCAAGTAGAATAATGGAGCCAAACATAGCAATTATTCCAAAAACCATGCCCAAAGTGAACCATATGTAAAGAAACCTGGGTTTCCACCGTCCCCATTTATACAGCAAGCGGTTAAAAATTGTGGTTTGCCACCGGACATGAAAAGGTGAGATGCTCAATCCATGGGACACCAACCAGTCTTCATAAGGTGTCTTCAACGAGGCGGAGGAGTGGGTTAAAGTATAATTTTTTCATGTATAACGTATGTAAATATAAATCATGTTGTCTTTCTGACTTTGATCGCTTATGTAAATTAAGTTCGCTACGCCCCTGGTTAGAGAGACCAATAATGTGATTCGTGCCTTGATGTATTTAGGAACTGTTCTATACTACTTTTCATATCTTCGTGTTCTCCTCGGAACGCCTCTTCACTGTCGATGGGCTTTGTGCATTACCCCTTCGCCGCCGAAGAAAAGCAGCATCCTTCTTTGAGCACATCCAGACAACTTTAACCCCTTCGCTGCCAGGCCCATACCATAATGTACCATATTACATTAGCACATTGTTGGGAGGGTGTACACTGGCCCAATCCTCCTTTTTTCCCCCTTTTTTTTTTGAAGCATTCAGAAGTACAGCCATCCGATTTTGGATCATCTTGTTTGTGTACAGTCATCAACTGAAGCCAATAACAGCCAACAAATTGTTTCCAGAGTCTGGTCCTCATTATGGGTTTGGGGGTCCGAGTATCGCCGTCGCGGCGGTGCAGATCGCCATATTATGACCATGGCGGTCTCCTCAATGGAACACAGCCAATTCACCTCCAGTACTGCCAGTGCGGAGGGGCTGCTGCGGACGGCGGTAGGCATCTCCAAGCTAGTGGGGACCATCTTTCCACAGAGCGTATTATGATATTGCACACCGCCAGGATTTCCGGTGCAGTCACACCGCCACCAAAACCCTGGCATAACCAAACGCAATAAAAGGAGTCACTCACCTTCGAGAACACAGACACATACGGAGCTGCTATGGAAACAGAACTTAAAGTCTTCCCACTGTTTGTGATTGCCCTGTGTCTCCAGAACCAGTGACGACATAGATGACAACAAACATAAGTACACCCACCTAGCACACACTGGAGGGAAAAGTATTAGAACACACGCACACACAACACATATTTGGACAGCTAGCAACTGCCACACATACACGCTATCTCACAGCCATACCAAGACACACACACACACACACATGCAAAACACACACACGCACACGCACACAACCAATACGCAAACCAGGGCCAACACACATGTGACATACACTCCCCACCCCGCACACACATCACCGTCACAGGCTAACACACTTGTACACAACACCACCGACTCACACAACTTCACAATCACAACCACACACATGCATTGCCAACCTATAGAATAGCACACTGACATATTATTACACATACTGACAACAACACGCAATGACTACTCATAACCAATCAACAACACACACCCATGCAACGTACCAAACGTCACACCACGCCCACACAACATACAGTGCATATGACATAGCCATCACCACAATGGCACACAACACCACCACAACACATCACACTACGTACAATGAACAAATCTGAAACACACATCCAATGCGCTACACAATCATATCAGAGATAAAACACACCAATGGCAGCAGGACCAATGGTAGGCTCACACACACACCGCACGGCCCAGATACAACAGCTAGCACAACAAACACACACAACTCACACACACACAAACCAAATCCCACAAACACAGCACCTGCATGTCGAAGGAAAGGCAGGACAAGTATGTCACCATCGATACCAACTGCAGGTTGGTCCAGATGTAATAAAATAACAGGATTTTGGCACAAAACTATATACAAAATAAGGCCATTAGCCAGTCCATTGTAAATTGAGCCCATGGCACATATGGCGCAACACAGTGCCCCAAATTGAGTTCTGACTGCAAAGTGACCTCCACAGTGTAGGGCCATCAAGGGGCCAGACAGGCTTCTCGGGGGTGTTTGTGGGGTGGGGGTCTGAGCTGGAAGGGGGTCCTTGGGTTTGGGTCTGGGTTTGGGCAGGGGCTCCTTGGGTTTGGGTTTGAGTTTGGGCGGGTGGCCTTGGGTTTGGGATGAGTAGGAACCACCTTAGCTTTTGCCTTGGGAGGTGACACCTTGGGTGAGGGGGTGGACTTCTTAGCAAGGGGAGAGGCATGGGGAACACCAGGGGTGACAGGGGAGGACTGGCAGGTAGAAGGGAGAGGGACACAGGGTGCTTTGGAGAACCATGGGAGAACCATGGGTTGGGGTAGGGAGCAGGGAAAACTCCTAAAGGAAATGTTTCTTAGGGACGCAAGGGCGTTCATGGGAAAAGCGTTTGGGAGTGGAGAGAGTGGGAGTGGTTGTAAGATGTGTTCTTGTCGGTGTCTTGTGTGCAGGTGTGTGTGTGGATTGAATGTGTGTGCTAGGTGTCTGGTGGGTGAGTGTGGGAGTTTAGGTGTCTTGGGAGGAGGTGCTGGCAGATGCCATGCTGGATGGGTGACTGTGTGTTGTGGTGGTGACTTTAGGTATGGACGATGTGCTGCATGTAGGTGTGTCAGTGGTTGTGGTGAGTGTGCACGTAGTGATTTAGGTGAATGTATGCGGGTCTGTTATTGTGCTGAATGTGGGAATTATGATACAATGGGTGTAACAGAAAGTGTTGTTGTCATGCCAGCAGGTGTGAGTGGTGTAGTATCTGTGAAGAAGAGGGCGGTGGGGGAGTTAGTGCAGGGACTGCTATAATTGAGCTGCTAGTCCCTGGATGGCATTCATGATCATGGACTGACCCTCAGATAAGGACCTCAGGAGGTCAATAGCTTCCTTACAGAGGGCAGCAAGGCTGACTGGGCTGGAGCAGAGGTGCCTGCAGCACAGGAGACACCCACCCTCTTGAGTGAGCAGATACAGGCAACTGGTTGGGGAGCTACAGGGAGGGCAGTGATAGTAAGGTAGGAGATGGACAATGATGTTGCTGGGGTGGTCCCAGATGAGTCTGCCACCACCAGGGAGTGTCCATCGGAGGAGGAATCTGAACATGATGTGGTCGATCCATCCTACTGCCTCCCTCGGCCTCACTGGTATCAGCCTCCTGGGTCCCTTGGGCTGCTGCTTCCCCGCTCACCTGTGCCCTTCTCCTCCACCTGATGATGCTGATGCACACAAAGAGAGAGAGAGAGAGAGGAAAGTAGAGAGAGAAATATAGGATGGATAAGGGTCAACAAATACCTACCATAGACACATCTCAAATCTCTGACATGACATATCTTAGCAGGGCATGCCATCACAATTGAACCCCCAGTGTGCTACTATCTATTGTCAAGGCAAGTTATAATGGTAACTGAACAACAGTTGTGCTCACAGGTTGACATAGTGACATGATGAAGGATGTGAATCTGCATAGCAACATTGCAATTGCCAGGGCCACGTCATACATGACATATAAACACAATGGTGGAACATCAGAGGCCTCTGAAGGGAATTACCACATCTAATACCATCTCATTGTTGCAATTGCAAGTCCAGACAACAATTGGTTCCAAAACCGATTTTGCTGTGCAATCTGCCCTCATTGAATCACATGTGGCAGTATCTCATTGTTGTTTTCCTGCACATTTCCTACACTCTGAAGTGAACATATGACTGCATAGTTAGCTATCATGACAATACTCCTGTCCCATTGAGGCCTTTCATGTGATGGAACTGTGAAGCCAGCCCCACAATCAGTCAATGACAGGTACAGTACAATATCCAGATTGTCTCAGTTAATGCAGAAGACAACTACCAATGGGATTGCACTAACACCTCTGATACACCGATGCAGATGGATAGAGCTGGTCAGACACAATGCTTAGGGTGTCCATACCCACCCAACCATGGAAATCTGAATAGTACATCGACTGGCAGCATAGTATTGTCACACATCAACAATAGTAAGCCTGCCAGGGTGACTGATACCCATTGTTGATTTGAATGTACCATTGATCACATACACATTTTGCCACAAGTAAGTAACCCAAACCAAACCATGGCCTGTCACGTGCGAGGTAACAGTCAGTACTTACCCCCTTGTGGCTGCTGTGCTGCTCTCAAGTCCCCATCCACCTCGGGGTAGGCCAACGCCAAAATGCAGGCTATTAGCAGGGCAGGGTCCGACGGGCACCCCTCCCTCGTTGGGAGGATGTTCCCAGATGGGCCTCTGTGGTCTTCCGGGCCCAGCGTCTCAGGTCTTCCCACCGATTTCTGCAGTGGGTGCTCCATTGGACATGGACCCCCAGGATCAGTACTTTCTTGGTGATGGCACGACAAATCCCCTTGTTCTGATGGGCGCTGACCTGCATGGGTGACAGAGACAGGAGGAGAAGGTCATGTAGAGTGCCACCACAGCAACAGCAGTGGTCTGCACACATCAACCACACCACATGCCCACACAAAACTATTGTCACAGTACAGACGCATGTACTCCAAGCTCCCTGCATGCATCCACTCCCTGTCCAGTGTGGCAACGCCTTTCACCCTCACACACACCCCTATCACTCAGGATGATGGCATTGGGCTCACCTGCTCCTCTGGTGCCCCATACAGCATGTCCATACAGAGGAGGAACCCCATCCACAAGCTTCTCCAGCTCCTCTTGGGTGAGGGCTGGGGCCCTATCACCTGCAGGACGTGGCATGCTGGCTTTCAGAGACAGTACATAGCAGCTCACATCATGGAGGTCTTGGTTGCAGGAGTGTTGGGAGTCAAGTGAGCTAGGAGGCAGAAAAATTCAGTCACGGCCGCCGCGTAGATGGCCGTCACCGCCGGCAGTAATCATCATTGGCCCCAGTCTTGTATAGACAGCAATGTTATCCAATGAGGAGTTGTGCAACAGTTGCAACTGCCTACCGTCATGACGACACATGCCAGCGGATTTAGGTCACTTCCATCTGTACAGTGCACGCTGGACGGGTGGCTGCCATTTTAGGCACATTTAATGGTTTGTAAAGGAAAAATGAGTGCGTAATGCTAGACATATGTTCAGAATGCTGTGAAGCCCTATGTTCTGCATCATGGCTGGGCCCATACATGGGCCATTCATGCCACATTGGTGTAGGATGGACGGATGTCAATTGCAGTGCATGTTCAGTGGCTTGGTGCCTCATAGGCGTGTACCATATAAAGCACTGGCATTATACATATGTGGTCAGTGCTGGGGCAATATGCAGCCTTTACATGGAACATTACACCCGTTATGGGTATGACATGCTGTTGGTCAGGGCCTGCAGTCGGCAGCTAGGTTGGTTTACATGGCCCGTCTACATGGCCAATATGGTATCTGACAACTGTTGAGGCATGTCTACAGTGTTTGTTGTGTGCAACAAAGGATCTTGTCAGCTAGCATGTGTATAGTGCTCATCAAATTGCACATTCTCTCCTCTCTATCCTAGATACCCTGAATTGGGGGAAAATGAGAAATGCACCAGTGTACCGCCTCGTAGTAGACCATGCTACCCTGGAGGAGAGACGCATCATCCAGACCTAGCATCTGAATTGTCAGACCACAATGATCTATGTACCCAGTTGGAGCCAGATCTATTGCCTGCCATACGTAATCCCTATGCCATCCCTCCCACAGTACAGGTTTTGTCTGTGCTACACTTCCTTGCCTCTAGCTCATTCTAGATTACAGTGGGCTTGGTGGCAGGGATGTCACAGCCCATGTTCAGTGTTGTGTTGACAGATGTACTGTCTGCTTTACTGAAACACCTGGACAGCTACATCAGGTTCCCTCAACATGCAGATTTGCCTACTGCTAAGGCTGACTTGTATCATATTGGTTGCATCCCTCATGTGATAGGGGCCATAGATGGCACCCACATTGCTTTGGTTCTCCCAGGGACAATGAACAAGCCTATACGAACAGGAAAAACTACTACTTAATCAATGTACAGGTGGTGTGTCTCGCGGACTAGTACATCTCCCAAGTGACGGCTAAGTATCCAGGATCTGTGCATGACTCCTACATTCTGAGGAACAGCAATGTCCCACACATGATGTCTTAACTACAGAGAGGGAGAGAGCTTAGCTTATTGGTATGTATGCATTAGGATGTGTGTCACTGTAATGTAAACTGTCCCACCATTCTCCCCTGTGCCTCTCCCGGTATTGTGACAGTTCCTACCTTTGTGCACACAGGTGACTCTGGCTATCCTAACCTTCTCTGGCTGCCGACACCAATGAGGTACCCTACCACGGATGGGGAACGCCATTCAAATGAGGCCCACAGCACGACAAGGCATTTATTGAAAAAACACTTGACCTCCTGAAGGCCAGATTCAGGTGCCTCCATGTTCCTAGAGGTGCCCTCCACTCCACTCCACTCCACTCCACTAAAGGTATGTCAGATAATAGTTTCCTGCTGCATGCTACACAATCTGGCCCTGAGACATCAGATTCCAATACTGGTTGATTAAGAGCAGGTAGCTGGACCAGTGGCCGATGATGGTGACATGGAAAGGCATGCGGAAGCTGATGAGGAAGGTGCAGCTGGTTCTAGGCCTGAGCTGATCAATCATTATTTCCGGTAATATACAGGTGTGTTGTGTTTATATTGTCAGGTGTCTTATTTCCAAATTGCCTTCTGACGATGCTCCTCCTGGTCAGGTACATCAGTGGAGATGCTCAATGTACCTATCCCTCTGTGTGATTTGTGTTGTGAGACAGATTGCCTCTCAGGAGCTGCGTTACTGATGTCATCTCTCTGACATGTGTTGGCAATGCAGGTTGCTAGGTTGACATTTCCTATGTTCAGGCATGTGGTGTGTCATTTGTCCTTCAATCTCATGTGCAGATGATTTCCCAACTATAGATTGTGTAATGTGTATCACTCCCTATCCTAACTGTTGGCTGTGGCATTTATGGACATTGGCCTTTCCTAATAGTAGTAAGTGTAGTTGTTACCCCATGCCAGCTGTGAGTTACTGCGTAAAAGTCATGTGATTCCTGAGATTGTGGATGTGACATTGTCTTCTGTTTTCCCCTATGTTGTTGCCAATCCACATTGGGCACGACAACAATGTACTGCATATGTGCTGTGATTCCCACCATGCCTACTATCCTGATGTGAGTCCCTGTCTTGGTCTATTTGCAGGTTCGATTTGTGGATCTTCTCTGCTGTGTGGCTGGACTACTGACTCCCTTGCAACTGGATTTTGGAACATGTCTGATGTACTGTGTCCCCTGCAGGGAAAGCTTCCTTCTGCTGTCCATGTGACAAACTTTTAGTGAAGGGTAATAAACACAAATTACATTTTTGTAGGATTTACATTTGTATCTTTTACACTCAAGACACGAAGGCAGTTCCTGTGTTCTATCTGCTTACTGTGCACAATGTGCTGAAATGTTGATGAGTGGGGTCATAGTTGGAGTAATCATTAGAGTAGGTGGCATAGCTGTAGGTAGTACAGGTCCAGTATCCAAGGGTCTTGTGAAAATGGAGACATGATATTGAACAGCCAACAGGGTGTCTCAGTGACACACAAGAGAGACTGCTCAGGAGAGGGTCAGTTCCTGGTAGTGGATTTAGTCTTGGCATCTGCTCAAACCACATTTGCGGGCGGTTCTTCAGCTATAGAGGGAGGGGTGCTGGTGGCCTGTGGTTCCTCTGGCAGTGCCTCCATTCCACTAGCTGAGGCTGATGTTGATGGCACAGTTGGTATCTGGCTAGTGGAAGGAGCCTGCTGGTGGGTGGAGGAAGCACATAGATTGGTGGTGAGCTCCTTGAGCACCCCTGCAATGGAGACTCTGGTGGTATTGTGTGCCTACCACTGCTGCATGGCCTCCTAGTGGGAGTCCCTCTGAAGCCTTTGGTTTTTCTCCAGAATGGTGAGTATTTGGCCTATATTTTACCGGGATTGCTGGTACGCTCCCAGGACTTGGGAGATGGCTTCCTGGGCAGTCGAGTACTTTGGGGACCCCATCCCCTGGCCCACAGGTGCTCTCCCACGGCTTCGACCTCCTGTGCCTGTTCCCCTGGCACAGTGTGCCCACTCCAGGTTACCCAAGGACCTTGTCTTGGGTGTGAGGGTTTGACTCAGGTCCCTTTACTGTGGGGCACACTACAGATTGACTAGTCCTTTTGACACAAGTTTGAAGATGAGGGGTTGGCTGTGATGTTGATGCCACTGGTTGGGGGTGTGGATGTGGGCATGGTGAGGCTAGGAGTGGTGGACTGACCAAGTGTCCCAGATGGGCAAGGTCGGCAATGTCCAGACATCCTGAGGCATTGTCCTCACTGGGGCCTTCATCTTGGGGAGGGCTATCTGTCTCTGGCATCCTCTCCATGGTGGCTGTGGCAGGGGTACCTGTGAATCAAGTGAGAGGGTATTACATGGTGGAGGTGTGAATGTCGGTCACTGTCTAATGCATACAGTGGCTTGACTTGATTCCCAGTTATGGCAATGACAGATGCAGCACTGCAGACATTGTTTGTGGGTAATGGACAGTGAAATGGGTACCATGTTCCATTGAGGGTTCATGACTGAGGATTGCATTGCTGTCATTTCCATGTATAGGTCCTCAGTCGTAGCATCCTGTTGGTGTTGCAAATGCGATAGTTGTACATGCAGGTGTTGCCCTGTGATGTGGACATCAGCTTTTCATGTGAATGGGCAGGTGCATTGTGGGAGTAGTAGTGATGGTTATTTGCAGTGCTGTTTGTGCACTGGGCGGGGACTGTGTGGGCATTGTGGCTGTGTGGTGGTGTGGCATGCAGGGGAGGGGCTTTAGGTGATTGAGTGGGAGATGTAGTGGAAGATAGGGTAACTTGGGGCGTGATAGGGTGGTAGGGTGGCATGCAGGGAAGGGGCTTTAGGTGATTGTGTGGGAGGTGTAGTGGAAGATAGGGTGACTTGGGGAGTGATAGGGTGGTGGGGTGGCACAGTGGACCAGATGAATTAGTGCTAGGGGAGTGCTAGTTCCTTACCAGAGTCCAGTCCTCTGGGTATTCCAGTCAGGAGCTCTGAAATGCCGGATGTCCATGACCTTCTCCTCCCATGAAGTGAACTCTGAAGGAGGAGATAGGGGCCCACTGTTAGGCTTCATCGCGCCAATTTGGTGCCTGGTAGCCATAGAATGCACCTTCCCCCATAGGCCATTCCACCTCTTCCAGATGTCCTCCTGTAAGGAAATGCTTCCTTAGCATGGTTACCCCCAAACATTTTGCCTTTGCTGATGCTAAGTTATGATTTGAAAGTGTGCTGGGACCCTGCTAACCAGGCCCCAGCACCAGTGTTCTTTCCCGAAACTGTACCTTTGTCTCCACAATTGGCACAACTCTGGCACTCAGGTCAGTCCCTTGTAACTAATACCCTGGTACCAAGGGCCCTGCTGCCAGGGAAGGTCTCTAAGGCCTGCAGCATGTCTTATGCCACCCTGGGGACCCCTCACTCAGCACATACACACTGCTTCACAGCTTGTGTGTGCTGGTGGGGAGAAAATGACTAAGTCGACATGGCACTCCCCTCAGAGCCAACCTCACACTGCCTGTGGCATAGGTAAGTCACCCCTATAGCAGGCCTCACAGCCCTAAGGCAGGGTGCACTATACCACAAGTGAGGGCATATGTGCAGGAGCACTATGCCCCTACAGTGTCTAAGCAAAACCTTAGACATTGTAAGTGCAGGGTAGCCATAAGAGTATATGGTCTGGGAGTTTGTCAAACACGAACTCCACAGTTCCATAATGGCTACACTGAAAACTGGGAAGTTTGGTATCAAACTTCTCAGCACAAAAAATGCACACTGATGCCAGTGTGCAATTTATTGTAACAAACACCCAGAATGAATCTTGGAGATGCCCTCTGAATACCTACCCGACTTTTAGTGTAGGCTGTCCAGTTCCTGCCAGCCTGTCACACACCAGACATGTTGCTGGCCACATGTGGAGAGTGCCTTTGCTATTCTGTGGCCAGGAACAAAGCCTGTACTGGGTGGAGGTGCTTCTCACCTCCCCCTGCAGCAACTGTAAAACCTGGCGGTGAGCCTCAAAGGCTCACCCTTTTTGTTACGGTGCCCCAGGACATCCCAGCTAGTGGAGATGCTCGCCCCTCTGGCCAATGCCCCCACTTTTGCCGGCAAGGCTGGACAAGATAATGAGAAAAACAAGGAGGAGTCACCCACCAGTCAGGACAGCCCCTAAGGTGTCCTGAGCTGACCCCCTGCCTTGAGAAATCCTCCATCTTGAGTTTGGAGGGTTCCCCCAATAGGATTAGGGATGTGCCCCCTCCCCACAGGGAGGAGGCACAAAGAGGGTGTAGCCACCCTCAAGGACAGTAGCCATTGACTACTGCCCTCCTAGACCTAAACACACCCTTAAATTCAGTATTGAGGGACTCCCCATATCCCAGGAAATCAGATTCCTGCAACCTGAAGAAAGAAGAAGGACTGCTGACCTACAAGCCTGCAGAGAAGGAGGAAGACGACAACTGATTTGGCCCCAGCCCTACCAGCCTGTCTCCAACTTCGAAAACCTGCTCCAGCAACGCATTTGACAGGGACCAGTGACCTCTGAAGCCTCAGAGGACTGCCCTGGACTACAGGACCAAGAAACTCCCGTGAACAGTGGCCCTGTTCAAAACCAGCTACTTCTTTGCAACAAAGAAGCAACTTCCAAAGACTTCATGTTTCCCGCCGGAAGCGTGAGACTCTACACTCTGCACCCGACGCCCCCAGCTCGACCTGCAGAAAACCAACACCTCAGGGAGGACTCCCCGGCGACTGCAAGCCCATGAGTAACCAGAGACAACCCCCCTGAACCCCCACAGCAACACCTGCAGAGAGAATCCAGAGGCTCCCCCTGACGCGACAGCCTGTAACAAGGGACCCGACGCCTGGAACAAACACTGCACCTGCAGCCCTAAGGACCTGAAGGAACTGAACTTTGATGCAAGAGTGACCCCCAGGTGACCCTCTGCCTTGCCCAGAAGGTGGCTGTCCCGAGAAGCCCCCCAGTGCCTGCCTGCACCGCTAGAGTGACCCCTGGGTCCCTCCATTGAAACCTATACAAAACCCAACGCCTGCTTTGCACACTGCACCCGGCCGCCCCTGTGCCGCTGAGGGTGTGTTTTGTGTGCCTACTTGTGTCCTCCCCAGTGCTCTACAAAACCCCCCTGGTCTGCCCCCGAGGACACAGGTACTTACCTGCTGGCAGACTGGAACCGGAGCACCCCTGTTCTCCATAGGCACCTATGTGTTTTGGGCACATCTTTGACCTCTGCACCTGACCGGCCCTGAGCTGCTGGTGTGATAACTTTGGGGTTGCCTTGAACTTCCAACGGTGGGCTGCCTATGCCCCAGGACTGAGACTTGTAAGTGTTTTACTTACCTTCTAATCTAACCTTTACTTACCTCCCCAAGGAACTGTTGATTTTTGCCTTGTGTCCACTTTGAAAATAGCTTATTGCCATTTTTACAAAGACTGTATGTGATATTGCTTTCATTCAAAGTTCCTAAAGTATCTAAGTGAAGTACCTTACATTTACAGTATTAATCGTAAATCGTGAACCTGTGGTTCTTAAAATAAACTAAGAAAATATATTTTTCAATATAAAAACCTATTGGCTTGGAGTAAGTCTTTGAGTGTGTGTTCCTCATTTATTGCCTGTGTGTGTGCAACAAATGCTTAACACTACCCTCTGATAAGCCTACTGCTCGACCACACTGCCACAAAATAGAGCATTAGAATTATCTACTTTTGCCACTATCTTACCTCTAAGGGGAACCCTTGGACTCTGTGCACACTATTTCTTACTTTTAAATAGTATATACAGAGCCAACTTCCTACACCTCCCTTGTGCATGGATGGTTGGCCATCGAGTTGACCCTGTTGATAGATTCTCTGCCATAAATCAATTTTCCTGCCTATGGATGTTTGCTGGACCTGTGCTCCAAACAGTTGTGGCTCTACCCTGATGATTTCGTCGACCATTCCCCTCAACTCATCGTCTGTGAAGTGTTGGTGTTTTTGATAGGACATGGTGGTTGTGTTGTGAGGGGGGGTGTAGTGTGCAAGGGTGCAGTCTAGGGTGCTTGGTGGGGTGGAGATGCTTGGTTGTGTGAGCTGGTTGTTTGTGATGTTTGTGTGCTGTAACAATGTATGTATTGTGTCAATGGTGCAGTTCTGTGCTGTGTGTCGAGTGTTGTGTGTGATAGTGCATATGCGGCCAGATGTATCATCACGGCCCTTTGCGATTCGGAAATAGCTATTTTTAAGAAATCGCTATTTCCAACTCGCAAAGTGCCATATATCACATTTGCGATTCGGTAATAGCGATTTCTTAAAAATTGGAAATGCTATTACCTAATCGCAAATTGCGATACTGGCCCCATTCGCAGATATGGGCCTGTTGGCCGATAGCTGCGAATTTTTTTAATTTCCAAAATTGCGATTTCTGAACCAAAAATCTCAATTTTGGAAATGCAAAAACCCAGGGTGCTGGGGGGCTAAGGCCCCCTCTGCTGCACCCCAAAAAAAATTGGGGGGACATGTAAGGTGCACACATGCCAAAAGGGCATGTGTGCTTTACATGTACAATTTAAAAATGCATTTTAAATGCATTTTTAATTTTGCACATGGTTACCACCAAGTTCAACTTGGTGGTAATTAGCTATTCCTAAATGCTAAAATCGCATTTAGGAATTGCTTCATACATGTGCTAAGAAATCGCAAATTAGGAATCCTTATTTGCGATTTCTAATTTAGAGAGTCGCAATTTGCTACTCTCTAAACAGGGTCGCAATTTTAAGGAATCGCTATTTTAGTGATTCCTTAAAATTGCGTTCAGAATGTATTTCATACATTCTGAACTGGCATTTTGCATTCGCAAACGGGCATTCGCACTGTTTGCGAATGCAAAATGCTTTCATACATCTGGCCCATGGTGTACAAGTGCAGAATCTTTAGTTTGTGTGCTCCTCCATGTCAATGAATGTCGTTTTGGTTGCAAAGGTGTGTGGGTTGTGTGGGGGTGTGTTTTATAGTGGTGCATCTGATGTGTGTACCTGTGTCAGGTGTGGGGTATTCGATTTGTCCAATGTGGTGCTGTGTTCTGGTGGAAGTGTGTTTTTGACCGCGGTGGTTTGCACCGCCAATAGTTTTCTGCCGTGCAATGACTGATGTGCTGATTAGTGGGTTGTAATCTGGAGGGTGGAATGTGGTTGGCGTTTAGGTGCCGGTGGTGGAACCTCCTCTCTCCCACCCTCGGTCGTCATGGCAGTCTCGGATTTGTGGCAGTGTGTGACTCGTAAGACGGCAGTCGGATTACTGCCTCCATTACCGTCTTTTTGCAGCCACCACTGTGGGGGACTTCGGTAAAGACCGGCAACCTCGTAATGAGGACCTCTGCCTCTTACTCAGGGCTGCATGATACAATTAAAGAAAACTAAATAAAACAAACTAATAAAAAAGGTTAACCACTGATAACTCACATCCAACGATTTAATTAATGTTACACATATTCCCTTTTCTTTCATATCCCATTAGCATGCATTTGTGTAATCTGTGCAGTCCTGTCAACATAAACAACCAAAATTAAAAGGGTCATATTAACATCCAACTCGCATTCTTAAACATTCCATACAAATAACTAATCACTTAGGTACTCCATCAACACACGTAATCATCTGTGAAACCAGACCTCCATACTTAAATACTCCCTGTTCTTATCACAACAATCAGTTATGTCATTATACTTATATAATAAAAAACATACAGAACATTGACATTGTGCCATGAAATATATATCCACTGATAAATGTCAAATGTGACTTCATTACATCCCCCTTTATTCAACAAAAACCTTGATTATAACCCACAGCCAACTCAAAAGAAATCATAATCACTGTGAATTTTCAAAGCATCCCCCTGACTGTCATTATTTCTACCTACAGTTTATTAAGCAAGAACGATAGTTATGTACCACAACTCACTAAAAATCATCATGATCATTGTGACTTTTCCAAATATCACCCTTTGTTTCCATTGTTGACGGGACCCTCCTCAAGAACATAAATCCTCATAATGGAAAATCATAGTCAGCATTCTTACATTAATTTGTCTAGTCCCTATATTCTGGACTAAGGGCCAGATGTCCCAAAGGATTTTACCCATTTTGTGTCTATGGGAAAATGCTTTAGTACATATGGCCCTAAGTTCTTACCTGAATCAATATCCAGAATATACATAGAATTAATTCTCTACTCCTCTGTTTTAAAAAATGAACGATTCAGCTACCTTCTGCTCTACAAAGGCAAAAACCACTCTCATTAATCACCAATACATGGCATCTCTCCTAATGTCTACTTCCCGATAACAACATCAAATAACACACTTCTGTGTAGCCATTCACCTTATTCATAAAATGAAAAGTTCCATTGAGATCCAAATCGCACTCACTACTGTTTTCAAAGAAGAAATTAACATGCCATTAATATTTTTTCATAAATAGGTCCCTAATGCAGTGTCCCCCATGAAAAAGATGAAAACCATAAATCTCTTAAAATCTTATTCTTAAAATCAACATCACCACCCAAAATTACAGATCACCAAACCACACTTCCTTATCTCCTAACCCATTGAACAAAAGTTACCTTATTATCCAGAGCGCACTCACTGCTAAGATATCACCCTGAGTTTTTGCAGCTCATCCATATACCTGTGATATGTATTCCTATGGAAACATATAAACAAGACATGTAAGCCACTTTGAATCTTACTCATAAACTTGATTTCCCAAGCCCTCCAAAGCTACAATGCAACCAACCACGATCCAAATCACCTAGTGCGTACCATGAAAATCCCGCTTTCGCCTCTTCCTGTCCGTGTGTCCAAACTCGCCCAAAATGCCGATCACCATTTAAATACCTGCTACTTATTATTCTCACCAGTGTGAGAGGAGTCACCATAACAATTAGGAAAAAGAGAGCTCCTTGGAAAGCCAAAACCAAATATTATATCATTCAACTTTAATAACGTGAATTCTGTGATCCATGTGTTAAACCGCAGTGGGGAACACAAATACAGAAACTATTCTGTTACAATAAGCAGAATGTTAGCCATAACCAGCTTCATAATACTAATATGGAATGTCATCCATAATTAAGGCACCAAATCGAACATATTCTAGCTGACCTGTGTGCCTCCGGAAGTGTTTAACTTCAGAGAGGTTAGATTTACCATTCCTTCTCCAGTCTATGCAAAGGAAAGTATTGGACTTCGGATGGGTTAAATTTAGTATTTCCACTCCAGTCTAAGGAACAGCAGGGAAAGTGTTGGACTTTGGAGGGTTTACTATTCTCACTCAAGTCTAAACAACAGTGGGAAAGGTGTTGGACTACAAAGGGGTTACATTTACTATTCCCACTCCAGTCTAAGTAAAAGTAGGGAAAGTGTTGGACTTCATCAGAAATACTTTTACTGTTCCTACTTGAGTTTAAGCAACAGCAGGGAAACTGTTTGACTTCAAAAGGATTACATATCTGAATACAAAGCACATCAATTTTGTAAAATGTTTGAACACTTAATTCAAATCAGTATACAGAAATAAATATATATATAAGTTGATAAAGAAAAAATTAAAATTATATACAGTGTCAACTTCACTAGTTACAAAAAATAGCACAATTATTAAATCATTGTCATCATTTAATTTCATTATCATTATTTATCATTATCAATAATTTAATTATTTATCATTGATTTCAATATCATTATAATAATTTCTTTTCTTCACAGCCAACTCACCTACAAAAACACAACATTACAAAATGCATGTTTAATATACTTATAAAAAGTAAGGTACATATTAAAATAAATAAAACATTACAACACTTAAAAAAACACTTAATAAATTGAGTAATATCCATATTTTATTATGAAATATTATATAAGTTTGAAGAATAGTTTTCAAATAAAATACATTTAATTTGATTCAACTTCCCACACTACATCCCTTAAAAAGGCAGAAACCTTCAAATCAGAATTATGCTATTCACATAATTAACAATCAATTAAATATTTAACTAACGATTAAAAACTAAATAATAATATTTTTTTATAACTTAATTACCTTCCCACCCAAAATAACTTCAAACCCATCAACCCATTAGTCACCTACAACTTCCTATTAATAACAATAAAACTAAAATTAAAATAAACAATTATATTGTAATTCAAAAAATAATGTACCATCTAAAAATGTACATAATTAATAAACAATTAGACTTAATTAACAAAAAAAAAAACATAACAATAACTGAAAAATATTCTAATTTAAATAACTTTGCACCCTATCCGCCTAAAAGCCCAACAATCTACAACACTAAAAATTACTAACCACATAAAAAACGAAATCAGTTAAAAGTAAAAGCTACAGTTTTTATAATTCTTAACAATTTTACTAACAATACTAACACCTAAAATTAACGTGGTACCCAAAACACATTAAAATAATTTAAAATGATATTGTGTACAACTATATTGCTAAGGCAATAATGAAAGCAGAGATATTCTTAAACACCATAATTGTAATAAAAAAATGATATTCTCGAGGACAATATTCTAAACCACAATATGTTTGCAACATGATGTTTTTTCCAATATTTAAGTTTTCCGATGTTTTAAACTCTATATTTTTTCCAAATAGCACTCAACTTGGGGTTACTCAATGGGTTCAGTTCAAGTTTGCTCACCTGAACCTGAGTTTCAGTTCAGGTTGGCAAAGAGAAGAGCAGGTAGGTCAACAAGGTAGACAAAAGGAATAACTAGAGAAAGGGAAATGACTGTGGGTGAGATAAAAGAAAAGAGGATGCTCTGGAAGGATGTGAGGTAAGGAGAGGAAGTGAAAGGGCATTAGGAGGGTGACTAGGTAACATTCTGTAGAAGAACATTCACACAAGTGATAGAAATAAAATAAAAATTGTTGATTAATCATCTGCATGGCATTGGAAGCAGTTCAAGCCAAATATTCATTGATATCAATCCTGGGCTCCGGTAAGACTTGATATGGCTTCCTCAACTGAAGTATTCCCGAGATGTGAATCCAACAGATTGAGTGTGGAGTAAGTTCAGCTGTCATAAGGGTCTCACTGAACTATCAGTCAGCACCGTAAGGTAATGTGCAGCACAGTAGACACAGCTTCCCAAATGAAGTCAAACACACTTAGAGGTTTAAAGTATCCAGATTGGAGTGTTGCTGTTGTAAAACAAGGTTAAAGCTCTGCCCCTCTGTGCACAAACAACAGCTTTATATACATGTGATGGACAAGCCCTTACCACTCTCTAGCCTCCTTATAAGTATGTCTCTATTTCCTGGCTATGTGGTTTAGAAACTGCAACCCTATTGGGAAATGCAACAAATCTGCAAACGTTGCAGGAGATTATTCAAAGAGTTGCTTCATGTTAGTGTATCCTCTGTGTCCAAGAATGTTGCTGTGCATTCAGCCAGTAGTATATGTTCCAGCCAAGTCTATGTTCTTTGTGATTAATGGCTGCAAGTTGTCGAGGGAGAGTGTATTTATAAACTTTTGCATTACCTAGAAAACCAAGAATACATGTGCTGAGCTAATGCTTGGCAGAGGTACATCTTGTGAATTTGCTGTTACACCAGTTGACACTCAGAATAAACGTACAATCTGCAGTGAAAATTCTGCTTCCTAACATTTCTCTTGTGTATGCCCCATCATTCAATACTAAGGTAAAATGACACAGTGCTATAGTACTGATATGCATTACAAAGAAACATATATTGGTAATTTTTAATGTACTCATGAGGTATGGTAAGGTAATAGGTTTTGTAAACTAATTAGACTAGTTTTCAGATGCTTCATGGGCAGTGCTGTCATAAGTTTCTTTGGCCCAACCCAAAAGGTGCCTTATCTGAATGATCCAAATATTTGTTAATTGTGTCTGTCAAGACACAGTTAACACAGCCTTTTGGGCTGGATCAAACGCATTTTCTTTGAATGCATTTGGTAATGGTTGTTGGTTTTCATTCTCAGCTTAGAGTTCTTAGATGTCCTGGATTTTTTTTTTACGCTATTGATGTACTCTGCAGGAGTAGCACCAACATTTTGGCGCTACTCCTGCAGAGTACGTAGGGGCCCATTATAAATAATGGAAGCCCCCTTTTAACGCCTGCTCTGAGCAGGCGTTAAAAGTGCCAACAAAAATGGCACAAGGAACTCTCCTAGATTTCCTTGTGCCATATTTTTGCCACCTAACGGAGGAATGCCCGCTTTGCATGGCGCAAGAGTTTACAAAGTGGCGCAATGCATGCATTGCGTCACTTTGTAATTATGGAGTGGGGGAATGCCATTTCAGCTCTGCCTTAGCGTAAAACAAAATGACGCTATGGCATCCCTAAGGTGGCGCTTTAGTGTCATACTTGAGGTCCTTGGTGGCTTTGTAAATGTAGTCCTGTGGTGGATTGGGACTCAAAGTACTCAGAAGTCAGAAGGTAAAATCTCAAACCAAGACAAACCTGGTTAGTGTATCTGACCTTCGTTCCCTCGTAGTCAGCATCGAATTGCTTCTAGGTCCGGTTGTACCATGACCTTTTCTTTAGTGAATTATTTTTTTCACATTTGTCACAACCTTTCATTATTGCCCATTCCTTCTTCTTCTCTCTCACATGTTCTTTCCCCACACAGTACAATCGCCTGCAAGGAACTAAAAAGAACAGGACACCACTTGCCTGCTCTAGTGACCATGCTGTGCTCCTGATGAGGCCTGTTTTGTGACAAACCCATCATGGAATGTCCATGGCATAGTGAGGTCAACATATTTTCACTTGCTACTGACAAGTGCAGTAAGCTGAGGATCATGAGTTTGAGTTAGGAAAGGCAAAGGCAAAATCGCATGCCTCATCTTTATGAGGCATGTGATTTTGGTACCATTGACTGTATAAGAGTAATATTTTTATTTGCATCACGTAGAAATGGCAGAAGTGTGATAAGAAACATAAAATATAAACAAGCATTGCCTAAACAAGAGGTTTTGGCTTTGGCAATGTGTTTTGCCATGTTGTACACCAGTGTGACTGCTGTTCAGCATGGCTAAAATATAGTGGTGTGGTGTGTCAGGGTGGAGTGTGGGAGTAGAGTTTTGTAGAGTGCATTTGTTGGAGTCGTGTAGAGTGCAGTAAGGGAAGTAGGGTGTCATGCCGTTAATTAGAGGGGAGTAGAGCACAGTAGTTCTGTGCCAGAGAGTGTCAGAGTGGAGTGGAGTGGACTAGGGTGGAGTGGGTTGGAATGGATTGAGGTAGTGGGGTGGATGGATAGAAGTAGAGTGGAGTGGATTGGATTGGGGTAGAATGGGGGAATTGAATGAAGTTGTGTGGATTGATGTGGTGTGAATTGGATTGGAGTGGGGTGATTGAAATGGGGTGAGGTGGATTGGGGTGGACTAGATTGGATTGGGGTGGGGGGCTGGTTTGGATTGGAGTGATAGGGCAAGAGTGGGGTGGGGTAGATTGGATTGGGGTGGATTGGTTTGGATTGGGGTGGAGTGGAGTGAAGTGGATTGGACTACAGTGGGGTTGATTGGATTGGAGTGGGAAGGGTTGGATTCACTGGACTGGAGTGGAGTGGATTGGACTGGAGTTTTGTGGAAGAGTGGGGTGGATTGGATTGGAGTAGGGTGGTCTGGATGGATTGGAGTGGGATGGACTGAACTGGAAGAGGGTGGACTGGATTGGGGTATAGTGGGGTGGTTTGTAGTAGATTGGAGTGGATTAGAATGGGGCAGATTGGAGGGGTGGAGTGTATTGAAATGGGGTGGGGTGGAGTGGATTGGGTTGGTGGATCGGAGGTGGTGGATTGGTTTGGCGTGGGGTGGATTGGATTGGGATGGGGTGGGTTGATTGCATTGGGGTGGGGTGGACTGGTGTGAAGTGGATTGAGTGGGGCAGATTGTATTGAATTGAGGTGGATTGAATTTGCATAGAGTGAACTGGATTGGAGTGGGGTGGACTGGAGTGAGTTGGGGTGGACTGGAGTGGGGTCAATCAGATTGCGGTGGATCGAATTGGGGTGGATCAGATTGGATTGGTGTGGATTGGATTGAGTAGGGTTCATTGGATTGAGTGGTGTGAATTAGGGTGGGGTGGATTGGATTGAGTGTGGTGGATTGGATTGGTGTGGATTGAATGAGAGTGGGGTGGATTAATTAGAGAGGGGTGAACTGGATTGGAGTAGAATAGATTAAGGTGGTTTGGAGTGGGGTGGATTGGACTGGAGTGGGTGGATTAATGTGGTTGGATTGGAGTGGGGTGGACTAAAGTGGATTATATTGGAGTGAGATGGGTTTAGTTGGTGAGAGTGGATTGGATTGGAGTGAGGTGGATTGGGTAGCAGTGGACTTGTTTGGAGTGGGGTGGATTGGAATGGGTGATTAGTGGGTTGGATTGGAGTGGAGTGGGTGGATTGGATTGGAGTGAGGTAGATTGTGGTGGACTGGATTGAAATGGGGTGGATTGTTTTGGAGTGGGGTGGAGTGGAGTGGACTGGAGTTGGGTGGTTTGGATTCATGTGGACTGGATTGGATTGGAGTAGGGTACATTAATGTGATTGGATTGGACTGGTGTGGGGTAGATTAAAGTAGATTGAATTGGAGTGGGGTGGATTGGGGTGGGTTGGATTGAAGTAGGGTGGTTTGGAGTGGAATGGGGTGGGTTGGGTTGGATTGGGGTGAGATGGATTGGATTAGGGTGAGGTGGATTGGACTGGAGAGGGGTGAATTGGAGTGGAGCAGATTGTTTTGGATTGGAGTGGGTTGCTTGGGATTGGATGGGGGCAGGGTGGAGTGGGGCACATTGGAGTGGGCAGGTTGGAATGGGGCAGGTTGTTTTTATTAAAGTGGGGCAGATTGGAGTTGGCAGATTGAAATGGATTGTTGAGTGGGACAGATTGTTTTGGTTTATAGTGGGCAGATTGTTTTGGATTGGAGTGGTTCAGATTGGAGTGGGGTGAATTGGAGTGAGACAGAATGTTTTTGATTGAAGTGGGGCAGACTCGGGTGGGGCAGATTGTTTTGGATTGGAAAGGGGTAGATTGGACTGGGGCAGATTGTATTATGCTGGATTGGAGTGGGGTGGATTCAGTGGGATGAATTGGGATGGAGTGAGGTGGGTTGAATTGGAGTGGAGCATATTGTTTTGAATTGAAGTGTGGTATATTGGAATGGGACAGATTGTTTTGGATTGGAGTGGGGCAGACAGCAGTGGTGTGGAATGGAGTGAAGAAGATTGTTTCAGATTGGAGTGGTGCAGCTTGTTTTGGATTGCAGTGTAGTAGATTGCAATGTGGCAGATTGTTTTGGATTGGGACAGAGTAGAATGGGGCAGACTGTTTTGGACTGGAGTGGGCAGATTGTTTTGAATTGGAGTGGGGCAGATTGGAGTGTGGTAGATCGGAATGGGCATATTGTTTTGGATTGCAGTGGGGCAGATCAGAGTGGGGCAGATTGTTTTGGTTTGGAGTGGGGCAGATTGGGTTGGGGTAGATGGGAGTGCGGTATATTGTTTTTTATTTGAGTGAGGCATATTGTTATGGATTGGAGTGAGGCAGATTGGAATGGGCAGATTGTTTTGGAGTGGTGCAGATTGTTTTGGATTGGACTGGAGTGGGCTAATTTGAGTGGGACAGATTAGACTGGGGTGGGTTTGGAGGATTAAAGTGAGATGGTTTGGAGTGGATTGGATTGGGGTGAGTGGTTTGGAGTGTGGTGGGTTTGTGTGGATGAAATTGGGTAGGATTGCGGTGGGCAGACTGGAGTGGATTAGAGTGGATTGGAGTGGGGTGTGTGGTTTGGATTGGAATGATAGGGCAAGAGGGGTGTGGGGTAGATTGAATTGGGGTGGATTGGATTGGATTGGGGTGGAGTGGAGTGAAGTGGATTGGACTAGAGTGGGGTGGTTTGGATTGGAGTGGGAAGGGTTGGATTCACTGGACTGGACTGTAGTGGATTGGACTGGAGTGTTGTGGACAGAGTGGGTTGGATTGGAGTAGGGTGGGTTGGTTGGATTGGAGTGGGATGGACTGAACTGGAATGGAGTGGACTGGATTGGGGTACAGTGGGGTGGTTTGGAGTAGATTAGGGTGAATTAGAATGGGGAGGATTGAAGGGGATGGAGTGTATTGAAATGGGCTGGGGTGGGTTGGAATGGATTGGGTTGGTGGACTGGAGGTGGTGGATTGGTTTGGCATGGAGTGGATTGTATTGGGGTGGGGTGGGTTGGATTGCATTGGAGTGGGGTGGACTGGTGTGAAGTGGATTGAGTAGGGTGGATTGCATTGAAGTGAGGTGGATTGGATGTGCATAGGGTGAACTGGATTGGAGTGGGGTGGACTGGAATGGGGTAGGGTGGACTGGAGTGGGGTCAATTAGATTGCCGTGGATCAAATAGGGGTGGATCAGATTGGATTGGTTTGAGTGGGGTTGATTGGATTGATTGGTGTGAATTAGGGTGGGGTGGATTCAGGTGGGGTGGATTGGATGTGGTGGATTGGATTGGTGTGGATTGAATGGGGTGGGGTGGATTAATTAGAGAGGGGTTGACTGGATTGGAGTAGAATAGATTAAGGTGGTTTGGAGTGGGGTAGACTGGACTGGCATAGGGTGGATTAATGTGGTTGGATTGGAGTGGGATGGATTAAAGTGGATTATATTGGAGTGGGATGGGTTTAGTTGGTGTGGGTGGATTGGATTGGAGTGAGGTGGATTGGGAAGCAGTGGACTTGTTTGTAGTGGGGTGGATTGGACTGGGTGATTAGTGGGTTGGATTGGAGTGGAGTGGGTGGTTTGGGTAGCAGTGGACTTGATTGAAGTGGATGGACTTGAGTGTTTGGATTGGGTTAGATTGGATTGGAGTGGGATGGGATGGGATGGGTTGGATTGTAGTAGGGTGGGTTGGAGTGGAGTGGGGTGGGTTGGGTTGGATTGGGGCGGGTGGATAGGATTAGGGTGAGGTGGATTGGACTGGAGAGGGGTGAATTGGAGTGGAGCAGATTGTTTTGGAATGGAATGGGTTGCTTGCGATTGGATTGGGGCAGGGTGGAGTGGGGCACATTGGAGTGGGCAGGTTGGAATGGGCAGGCTGTTTTTGATTAAAGTGGGGCAGATTGTAGTTGGGCAGATTGTAGTTGGCAGATTGTAATGGATTGGGGAGTGGGACAGAATATTTTGGTTTATAGTGGGCGGATTGTTTTGGATTGGAGTGGCGCAGGTTGGAGTGGGGTGGATTGGAGTAAGACAGATTGTTTTTGATTGGAGTGGGGCAGACTAGAGTGGGGCAGATTGTTTTGGATCGGAAAGTGGTAGATTGGACTGGGGCAGATTGTATTATGCTGGATTGGAGTGGGGTGGATTCATTGGGATGAACTGGGATGGAGTGAGGTGGGTTGGATTGGAGTGGGGCATATTGTTTTGAATTGAAGTGTGGTAGTTTGGAATGAGACAGATTGTTTTGGATTGGGGTGGGGCAGACAGAAGTGGTGTGGAATGGAGTGAAGAAGATTGTTTTAGATTGGAGTGGTGGAGCTTGTTTTGGATTTCAGTGTAGCAGATTGCATTGTAGCAGATTGTTTTGGATTGGGACAGAGTGGAGTGGGGCAGACTGTTTTGGATTGGAGCAGATTGTTTTGAATTGGAGTGGGGCAGATTGGAGTGTGGTAGATCGGAGTGGGGCATATTGTTTTGGATTGCAGTGGGGCAGATCGGAGTGGGCAGATTGTTTTGTTTTGGAGTGGAGCAGATTGGGTTGGGGTAGATGGGAATGTGGTATATTGTTTTTTATTTGAGTGGGGCATATTGTTATGGATTGGAGTGAGGCAGATTGGAGTGGGCAGATTGTTTTGGTGTGGTACAGATTGTTTTGGATTGGAGTGGAGTGGGCTAATTTGAGTGGGACAGATTAGACTGGGGTGGGTTGGGTTGGGAGGATTGGAGTGAGGTGGGTTGGAGTGGATTGCATTGGGGTGAGTGGTTTTGAGTGGGGTGGGTTTGTGTGGATGAGATTGGGGTGGATTGCGGTGGGGCAGATTGGATTGGGGTGTACTTCACAATTATGTGTTAAAGCATAATTCCAGAAATTACACATAATAAAGAAATAATGTCGCTTTGCAACATTTAGAATAAGATAATTGTCATCTTTTGAGAACAGCGCTCACCAGCAAAACCAAAAGAAAACATGAGTGCAAAGTGTGAAAAGTGACGAATTACAAAACTGTGAAAAAGAGTGTCACACAAGCTAACTAATGGTAAGCAACAGGTGGGCTCCCCCTTTGCTTTACTCAACAGAGTCTCGCAAGCGAGGCGCATGCGCTAGTGCATGCACTCGCAGGCGACCCTAAAAAAGTAATGGCCTGCTGCTTGACATAATTTCCATTTTCTCTTCCTGTGAACATTCTGGTGTAACACTTGCATGTAACTGCGGTTGAGGGAGGAAGAGAGCAGGACCCACCTTCAATGTTAACGTTAAGAACATTTATAAAAAGCCCACTGGAACCTGGATGGGTGTCCTTGCGCTAACTGAGATTGACAAAACGAAAGTTGCTGATACGATTTAAATCGATACAATTTAAGCGACTTTCTAAAATTAAGATCAGAGTATTGTCTCGAGCGAGGAGGGTGTGGGTTCCATGTTTTGACAGTTTAACACTTTAAAAGAACGCCTCCAACGCATTCACGCTGAAAGGATGGAATCATTAACCTGCCAGAAGAGGAAGAGCCCAGAGGTCTGTTGCGTTGATATTTGCGATATTTGGTCTGAAGAAACCTACGGCCAGCCAATCAAACGCTCATGGACGAAGCAGAAAGATTTAACCCAAAACACTTTGCTCAATAAAGAACCTGTAACGTTTAATTATATGGGCCTGGGTAGGTTTAACTGCACTGGGAATGCAATAACAAGTAGTATGATGTTAATAACAGTTCCTGCCTCCCTCTGTTACATTTCGGAACATCAAACCTGCTGGAATTTAAATGGGGATAAAGACTTGCGATTTACCGTGACAGACAGATTTTGGTGCGACAAATATCAAAATCTGCATTTTATTCCCCATGTACTCGGAATAGGTTCTATTTATCTCATCTGAAAAATTCAGAACCGTGTGATGTTGGATTTTATTAAGTTTGTTAAGTACTCCCTATTGTTGTAGAACTCTTGAGATCAAATCCCAGGTAACGGAACTGTAGCCCGTTCTGTGCAAAACAAAACTGCTATGTATAGATCAATTCTGTTTGAGCTTAAGCCTGTTGATCCTTTCCCTCAGTAGCTCAAGGCACTGGCTCTTGCATAGTTCAGTCCTGACAAAATAACGACCTGGAGACAAGTTTGCCTGAGTCAAGAGGCAATACACAGATTATTTTCTGGAGTACTTTTGAAAGAAGTTACAGGAAGCTGAAACCTTATTCAGATCGAGGGTAAGGTGATAGATTTGTCCAGCCTGACACTTAACAAAAGAATCAGGAGCTGGGTGACCCCCAGGTTTTTTGGGCCACCACGTTCATGAGCAAACTTCTCTCGGGCAGGCTAAAACAAGGACTTCCATCTTGTCTGTGTTCAATTGTAAAGTATTCGTTGCTCATTCACAGAAACAATATCGGAGAGTCTCTTTTCAAACTTCTCCTTAATGGAGCCGATCTGGCCGTTCACTGGGACAATGAGTAAGTAGGAAAGGAGAAACCATAAAAACTATTCAAGCAGGCCACAGGAGCAACATATACATTAAACAGAGTAAAGCTTAGAACCCAATGGACCCCCTCAGTTTACAGGTCTAATAGCAGGATGAGATTTTGACTCTTTGCACTCTGTGCCATAAGTAACACTTAGCCGCTTACAAAAAACAAGCATTGGCAAAGCGAGTAAGCCCTGCCTTTGGACTGATTGCCCCTGTCAATGCCGTTTGGCAGCGCTGTACAGCATCAGCAAATGATGCTGTGCACATTGGCCAAAAGGCAAAACAAATATAGAGGTGCTATGCCACACAATGTAGTCAGGCGGATGCATACACCACCACACATGCAAACGCCTACGAAATGACACAGGTAAAATTTTTTGTATTGGATGATCTGAGATGGATTAGTAAATAAAAATAAAAAAAAGAAATTGAGACAAGAGAAAACACTTTTTTAAAGAAGGATGTCCACAAGAGGGAGAGAACAACAGAGAAGGTGGGGCAGAAACACACAAAAAATAGAGCAACACAGGGGAATTGGGAGAAAGTCATGAGGGGTTGACCAACATAGAGTGGAGGTGGTAGAGAAGCACACAAGAGAAAAAGCAACACAGAGTATGGGGTGGAAGAGCATGGGGGAGAAGTTTATGAGGGAGAGAACTGGAGAACACATGCACTCTTGTGGAGAGTTTAATGAAAAAAGAACATGCATTGTCAATGCCAATAGATCTCGGTTTAAAGGAAATGTTTATGGTAATGGGAAGTCTTACCAGTAAATAACATGAGAATAGATACGTATTTGTGTAGAAGCAAAAAACGGTATAATAATATTAGTAGAGGTTATAAGAACAAATAGCAGTTGCACTGTCAAGCCAGGCCTAAAAATCTCTTCCGGTTCCGGTGCCATTGGAGGAGTCTGAGGCCTGAGTTGAAGTAGGCAGGGTCGGCAGAGCCTGTGGAATAGTGGAGCAGGGTGCCACAGGGAGTTGCGAGCCAGGAGCTGAGAGCGCAAGCCTAGGGGAGGCGCCGCAAGAGGTGACACGATAGGAGGCACCACAAGGAGTCCAGGACCCACCCCAATGTAAGTATGCAGGTCCTGTTAGACAATCGTAAGCCTGTTGCAAGCCGCAAGCCCAGCTCGCGGACCTGTTGATAGCTAGGCAGTTGCGGAGCTGTTTGTGAGCCACTGGGCGGACCGCCCGCCTGGGGGCCTTAGGTGGCATCAGGGCGGCACTAGGCAGCACCAAGAGGAAATAGGCAGTGCTTGGTGGAGTGTGGGTAGTGGCGCCTCCTGCTGTTTACCACGAAGCCCCACTAGTTAGTGGTTTGGCCTCCCCGATGGCACCTGGCCGGTGTCTGGTGCATGGGAGGCAGGGGGTATTGAGGCCCAGGTCGGAGGAGGCGAGGTAAGGCTTAGAGCCACTGGTAACCTTAGGTAGAGTGGAAGTGGCTGGCAGTAGGCCACTGCGGCTTGCTTCCCTCGGGATGTCCATCCTCGCTGGTCACATCAGTTTGGACCTGCCTGGAAGTAAGGCTTTGGGGGGGTCCTTGTGCTTGCTGCTTGAAGTCGCCACTAGTGGATTGCAGTGCTGGGAGAGATTAAGCCTCTTGGAGGAGGGCGGACGTCACTTGAGGATAGAGTATATCACTTGTTACAGCACAACGACTTTTCCAAGTGCATCGAGGTGCAATGAGAAGCAGAGCAATTTGGAGGAAGCTGGTGGTTGCGATTGGATACTACATAGCGCACCATAAGCAACACTCCGCACCCAGGATTCCGTGTTGGAAGGTTTTGAAGAGAAACTTTGCTGCATTGCCCATTCTTTGATGTGGTGAGAGCGTGATTTATAGGTGAATAATTGGGCTTCTTGCGGAAGTTGTTGATAAGGCCCCTAGTACTAAGTCATAGGAAAAGTGGGGCTTCTCTCAAAAGGCTAAGGTATAACAGCTAAGAAGCTTCGCTCAGAGAACCTGGTTTTGCAAGAGCCTGCACGAAGACCAGAGCACATCCCCTAAAAATAAGTCTGCGCACTTGAATTTGGTGAAAGCTTTGAATGTAATCTCCAATTTTTTTTCGAAAAGAGAAGTATGGGCAAATAAAGGGGTCTTGAGGGACAGTCGGCAGGAATTACTTACAAATCTCCAGCTTGATATTGAGACTGAAACCTCACCTATTTTGCTTAGTGGGGCCAGTAATACAAAGGAGTGACTGGCTCAGTTAATTCCTTCAGCAATGGAAAGTGTCCCTTTGGTTGAAGATTTTACTTTACCGGACATTGATATTGTCACAGTTCCCAATTTGCCCCACTCGGTTTCTTGAACATCTAGTTCAACGTAGGTTCAGGGGGAAATGAGATGCAGTCCTTGTTGGGTTCCCCTCCTAGGTTACAGCTGTTTAGTATTACACTTAGTGGAAGTCCTTCAGTCAACTTCAGGGTGTTTAATACGCTGGATCTTTGTGTCTAGACAAACAGCTTCCGAAATCCCATGAAAGAAAGTAATCTCTTGTCTGATACTTTTAAGTGTCTAGAGAGAATCTAATCTTTGATTCTGGCTTTGATGGAGAAGTCAGTAACTAACTCGTATCAAATCCTGGATGAAATCCTGGCCTTAGCTAAACATCTGGTTATGGACAAAAGGACCTTAGTTGAAAAAGTTACTTCCCCAGTGGCTAAAGGATTCAAAGGTTTGCCTGTGCGGTCTCTGTGCAACTGAGCTACTAATAAGGGTCATGGAGAAATTGAGGGTTTTATCTTGTCAGGTGAGGATTTCAGTAATCAAGCAAGCCCACCCTCGTTTGGCCCACAGGAGAGAGGGAGTTAGGATATATTGGTCTTGATCCATCGCATTCCTTGAAGTAGTCTTTTCATATCGGAGGAGAAATGTTACAGGTCATAATTATGCCCCCCGTAAATAAAGTAGAGGGGAGAATCTTTTTCCTATTTTTTGAGATAAGGAGGATTCAGATAATCTAGAAAAGATGGATACATCTGCTAAGAATAAATGTTCCAAGGGGCAGAAGTCTTCAAAGAGGAGGAAACTTTGCCTTATTAACAAAAGAAAACTCAGTTTTGAAGTGAACTCAGCTACAACTGCTCCTCCAAAGGCTTGTCCAACTCAAAATATAGTAGCAGCAGAGGGGGTCAGGCCGTTAAAAAGAATAAATTCCCCTACAACTGTATTGTCTCTTGGGGCTCTGCGGGGGGGTTCACCAAATATGCAAAGGAGAAATGGCTGGTCTGTAGTAGCCACAGGTCAGACAGCAATGTCTTCACCTTATTTTCTGAATCCCCTGGCTGACCTATTTGTTTCTAAGGTGGGAGATCATGTTATTTATGATTCAAGCAAGAAGGAGCTAAAAATTGATGTTTCGCATTTCAATCAGGCACCAATCACCTGATCATTAGAATTTTTAAATATTTTTTGTCAGGAAACCATGAATAGGTCCTTCTTTCTGGGTTGGTTTGCTGAAATACCTGACCTTAAAATGACACAAAGCAGTGACCTCTCTTTGGTTCAAATTATCAACCATGGCCAGTACGGAGAGGCTAGAGTTAGCTTTCATTCAAAAGTAATATCTAATCTAGTGCTTTTGAATGGTGACAAATTGTGTTGCCGTGGTACTGATGTTCTCCCTGAACTGAAGGAAACTGTATCTGAAGTTTCGCATAATCAGGTCGTTAACCCAGTCATTTCTCACTTTCCAACCAGTTACCCAGTGACATTCCCTCCTGAAAGAGATAATGAATTGCTGGTCTCAATGGGGAAAGATGGGGAAAGATGGCAGGAGGGTTTCTTTGCTCCCTGGGAGTCGAATGGAGGTAGATCGTCTCTCATCCATAGAGGAAGAAGTTGCGAGTTGGTGATGGTGGTGGAGGTGCTCAACTCAAAACAGCTGACAGGGTTAAGGGCTACTATTTATTCCTAGTAATCTCTTGGAATGCAGCAGGTCTATTGTCTGATAATAGTAAATTATTATTTCTGAAAGGTTTAGAGGCTGATATACTTTCCATACAGGAAACATGGTGTGCAAATAAAAGGTAATTTTGTGTTAAGTGCGCCAGTTTGTCAGGTTAGAAGGGGCCATGCAAAAGGGGTTTTAGCAATCCTGCTTAGTTCCAATATTCGTTGGGATTATAAATATTTTCAATACGCCTCCAATTTGATCCAGGTAGTGAAAATAGAGTCAAGTAGGGGTCAGAATGGCAGGGATTCTTTTTTGGTTGCAAATGCTTAAATTCCACCTGGCTCTAATTATTCCCCATTATTGAAAGTCATGTTTAATTTTATTTCTTCCATTGTGGTAGAGGAAGATTGTGAACATTTGTTTTTTGTAGGTGATTTGAATGCCAACCTTTCCAATCAAACCTTAAATATTTTTGCAAATGAAGCCAAAGAAGAGGCTTTTAAAATTCCCTCAGCTGCGTTTAGAGTCAGTGATATAGTAGACAAAAGAGGATTAATCTTGTTTGAAGACCTAAGGGCAGCCAAAATGGTGGTAGTAAAGTGCAGATCTGAAAATGACTCTCCAGTAAAGATTACCCATTTGTCTCAAACTGGTGGGTCTATTATCGATTATGCAATTACTTATTTTTCTTCTTTTAATAGGTTGTCTAATATGGAAGTGCTTGAGAATACTCTTAGTGACCATAGGTTAATCTTCTGTAGGACAGATGTGGGCCTCTCTGAGGTAGGTCCCTAGATTGTTTTAAACGAATTGATAGAATTTAAAAGCTGTAATGGCAGAATGTATTGGAATGTCAAAGCATGTGTAGAAATGAAAGAAACACTCATTGCACTAATGGAGGATCAGCATCTCTATGTAGATCCCTTGATGAAACATAGAGAGTGTGTAAAATCTAGGATTACAACTTGTTCATTTAAAAATAATAATCTACCCCCAAAGGGTAGAACATGTTTGGATCCAGCGAGATGCCTAGATATAGAAATAAATAAATTAGTAAGGGCACAATTTTTAGATAAATCCCTTGAGCAAAGTAAATTAATTGCTCGGCTCAAGCGGAAAAGAAATTGGCTTAAATATGACCTACAAAAAAAAAAGAAGATACCAATTCAATTAGGTTTTGTTAAAGGAAGCAGCCACTAATAGGGATGCTAACAAAAGTTGGGAAATTATTCTGGATGGCTTTGGAACCAGACCTAGGTCTTTGCCAGTTCCTATAAAGGAAAATGTGTGGAGAGAGTATCTTGAAGACTTGTATTCTGCAACTACTGGTTCATTTTTGGGTGTCACCCCCATCACTGGCAGTTACCAATTCGTCACCAAGTAGCTATGCCCCCCTAAGAACAAGATTAAGAGAATGAAAGCTTAAGGGGCCATGGGCTCAGAAGGCATTCCGATAACTTTCTTAAAAAGGAGCCGATGTTATGGGCTTCCTTCTTATTTCCTCTTTTTTCCTATTACTGTCAGAATCGGTTTACTCTCCCTTCTTGAGCGGGTAGCATATTGATCTCCCTTTATATAAAGGGCCCCAGATTAATGCCAGGTAACTATCGACAAATTGTGGTATTAGATGTGAGGAGGAAAGTCTTTGCTAGGAGTTTATTGGGGCATCTTACAGATTGTGTGTAATGTTCTCCCCTTGGACCAAGCTGGCTTTTGAGTAAAGCACTGTATTTTAGATATTATCTGTATGTTGAAACTCATTATGGAAAAGTACACTGTGATAAGGGGGGGGTCAATGTCTATGTGGCATTCGTTGATTTCTCTACCACCTTTGACAAGGTGGATCGACCATTACTTTGGTAAAAACTGCAGAAATTCCACATTCCCAACACTCTTTTGTCTTAAATAATTGCTCTGTATTTGGCCACATGGTGCCAGGTGCTGCTAGGAGGAAATTGTGGTGTATCTAAGGCAGTTCCAACACAAAACAGTCTGAAGCAACGGTGCCTGTTGGCCCTTTTACTTTTTTCTTTGTATGTGTCAGATCTCCCGTGCTGTTTGGTGGCCAGCAGTGGAGATGATCCAAAGATAGGTGGTCACGCTGTACCGTGTTTGATGAATTGGGATGACATTATAATTATGGATTTAACTCAACAGGGTTGAAGGAAAGATTGTCATCCCTTCAACAGTATGCATCATCACATTTTTGGAAAATGAATGCCTCCAAGAGTAAAATCCAAATGATGAAAAGCAGAAAGTTTGGGAAGCGCTATAGTTTGGCTTGGGGTTTGGGTGAGGAAAACTTGGAAATAGTCAAATCTTACCCCTTTTTAGGGAAAGTGGTGTTAGGCAGCACATAGGATGTGTGCCATATTGATAATTGCTCACAGAAGGCCTCCTCACGTGCAAATGATACACGTGCCTTTTATAAATCAATGGGGCGATGGCATTTTATGCACTTGCTCTCTGTCTTTGAGGCGAAAGTCCCTTCGACCTTACTGTATGCAATAGAATACGTTAATCAGGATAGATGGGGCTTTCTAGCACAAATGGAGGGGCAAATCCTACGTAAGATCTGTAGGTTTAATTCTGTTGTCCCAGTATCAACAATTAGACTAGAATTTGGACTGACTAGCACCTATGTTCATGGCCTTGCAAGGGTGGTTTGGTGGAGCTTTCAGTTGAAGAATAGTGAAAAGGAAACTATGAACTGTGAGATCTTTGAGTCAGAGCCTGGGAAATACTCGTTCTCTTGAAATTTTGCCCTGGCCTTGAGATATTTAGGCCTGCAGGAAGAGATTATAACCTCTCTTTCAGTTTTAGAATTGAAATCTTTGTTAAAAAGTATTACTAATACTGTTAGTCAGCAGATAGACTTTGGGACTTATTACAACCTTGACGGAGGGGTTTCCTCTATCACAAATGTGACGGATATCCAACATGCCATATTATGATCTCCATAAAATATATTGGGATCATAATATGGCAGATGGTATTTCCGTCACATTTGTGATGGAGGAAACCCCTCCGTCAAGGTCATAATAAGGCCCTTTATGTAATGGGAGAGTAAAAAAGGGTACAAGTGTTAACAAGGGACAGTGGGCTGAAAGTTGCTCAGAAGTATTTGTTTTGGAACCTGGACCATAGTCTTCGTCGCTTTAGGGCCTTATTTTCAATTAATTTGCTTCCTTTGCATGGAGAAATGGGGGAAAGATGTAATTTTTGTGATTTTGGATGTCAAGATCTTAATCATGTACTTTTTGTTTGCCCTGCCCTGCAGCCTCTACGACGTCGTTATTTACGTCCAATGTTCTTACAGAATATGGTATCCTCTGTTAAATTGGCATGAGAGTTTTATTCCCTAAGAATGTTGTAATTTGCACTAGAATGTTTACATTTTTTAAGGGAATTATGAATTTAAATTAATGTTTGTTTCTTTAACTGTTAAGGGATTTACAAATGTATACAATCGAACATGTGTGTGTTGCTAAGAAGGAAGGGGTGCTCATGTTTACATGTAAGGTGTACTGTTGGTCTGGGGGGAGCTTACTATGGGAAGATTATGGGGTGAGAGTCTCTCTTTTCCAAAGAATGTGTTAATCTGCACAATGTTTTTTTTTTATGACTTTATATTAATGTAGTTTTGCTTCGGGGGAGTCCCCACGTTTACATTTTTCAAATGTAATTTGCATGAGAACGTTTAAATTCTTCAAAGATTTTTTAAATGTGTACCAAAGGATATTTGTTTGCTGCTAGGAAAGGGAATTCCTTTGTCTACATACATGGTGTTTGGTTGCTTTAGGGGGAGCCCATTATGGAAAGTGATGGGAGTGTGTACAGTATATATATTACCTTCCATGCAGCACTTTAACTCTATTTGAACCATGTATTTGCTTTACCTAGTATTTGAACTGTCACAATGTTTATGTAGGAGTTTTTAACAGTTGATAACTGATCGATAACTGAAGGGTGGTAGTTTTTATGAATTATTAATTATTACAATATTTTATTGTGGGTGTTAATGAAATTTATGACTAGTTTGGCTACTGGGAATTTTATGTTTTGGATCATGTGGACCTCTTTGAGTTCCAAATCATGAATAAAGATTGAATTGAATTGACCTAAAAATCTATCTAGGTTAATGACTGCCGTCCTCTCATCTATGTTTGCTGCCAAGGGAAAACACCATAAATTAAATGGCTATATAAAACAATTTAATAACATTGTAATGTCATGTGTGTACCCAAGAAAGTTCAAGCTTAGGCAGCTGGATAAATAAACAAAATTACAAAATTATCACAGCTGCTCGAAGCAAAGCCCTTTTTTGTTGAAGCACACAACTTTTCCCCAATAAAACCACGTACTCCTGTTCCCAACATGTGGTCAGACCCAAAGCCCTCCTTCGTTGATGTTCACATAATTATCTGCTGACACCTGTGCTGTCAAGTCAGACTATACCAAACATTGGTAAATGCAATAGGTTTCACCTATATGATTGATAATAGGCTGTTGTATGTAGACAAGCACAGGAGAAGAGAAAATACAAACCTGTACAAGAAATTCACTTATGCATGCCAGTGCAAGAGTTGTCCTTATGCCTGACAGTGCAGGAGATGTCTCTATGCATGCAGGTGCAGCAGCTGTGCAAAGCCCCAGTACACATTGGAGCACGCCAGCTTGGTGTTTTCATAGGTGTACGGAGCTGTGCTCTCTTGGGCCAGATCAGTCTGTGAGAAACCACTGCAAC
Source organism: Pleurodeles waltl (assembly GCF_031143425.1). NCBI lineage: Eukaryota > Metazoa > Chordata > Amphibia > Caudata > Salamandridae > Pleurodeles > Pleurodeles waltl. Next base: position 5,645,457 of record NC_090439.1, read on the forward strand.
ACTGGAGCTGGAAGATGGCAGGGGGCTGGGCCCATCTTGCTTTATGTAAGGTGTATAATGTGCCACTTAGCCTTTTGTACAACAGTGCAGGTCGAGTCTTTCCATATGCTCAACATCCTGTGATTCTTGGCAAATAACTTTTTCTCCTGATAAAAACAAATACCCCAAAATGAAAGTGTCCCTGTGTAATGTAAGTGGTGTGCATGTAAAGCACTCCAAAACCTTCGGGTCGAGTTTGTGCCACATGAAAGCATAAAAAATAAAATATATATATAAATAAAAGGCCCTGAATGGAGGTTTAAATTACATGAGGAAGGAGGGAGGGGGAGCAGAATAGTGGACACGAGGTAGGTTGCTGGAGATGGCTGAAGCAGGGGGGTGTAAAACAACAAAGAGCAGGGAGGAGGATGTGGTGGGTTAAAGGCAGGGGGGATCGTTCAAAAGAACAGCGGTGCCCAGGGGGTGGGGTTAACATGCCAAGGATAAAAGAAGACAGCTGCACATGCACTCTTATTGGAGTGCTTGCTAAGTGTCCCTGTGTAAAGTGAGTGGTGCTCAGGTGAAGTACTCCAATCCCTTTGGATCGAGTGTGCGCTTCATAAATCCGCCTAAATTATAAATCAATCAATTAAAGGCAATCCATTGCAGAAAGATGACAGAGTATAAACACATGCTCTCTTATGGAGTGTGGGGAAGAAAGTACTTTACTTTTTGGGAAGGACAAGCTCGCTCTAAACAGCCTAAACCAAATAAAGCTAGTATTCTTAAAATAATCAGGATAGCCCTTTCTGTTAATGCAGGACACCAGAGAAATGCACACTCTTCAAAGGTCACATGTTTACAACCAACTGAGTACTCTCAGCAACAGCTTTCCTGGTGAACTCTGTTAAAGGAGAGGCATCACATTGGTTAATGACACTGACGTTCAACAGTGAAAGCAATCTGGTTTGTAAAGTGCACTCTATGTGTCATATTTACAAGAAAGTGGTGCATCATAAATGTTGCACTCCATTGTGCCCCCCCCACAAGGACACCATGTGTGCGCTGTATTTACAAAAAATGTTGACACTATTGTGGCGCTTTGGTGGATTAGCTCCAAAAATGATGTCGCTATTCCACCAAAGTGAAGGGAGGCCGTTTGAATACAAGGGGAGCGTCATTTCAATCCCTGCCTAAGGCAGGTGTTAAAAATGACACTAAAAAATGGCGCAGTGAAATCTTGTAGATTTCACTGGCCATTTTCCTGGGCCTCCTAATGGTGCAGGCTTAATGTGGAGCAAGGGATTACAAAGTGACACAGTGCTGGTGTGTGACAGCACTGCTGCATGCAAAACCCGGGAGCAGTACTCAGGGCTCAAAGCAAGGTTTGGAGAATGATGCGTTCCCAAGCCTTGTGGAAGAAAATGACAGTTACAGTGCGAGTGAATCAAAAAGAAGAGAAATGACTGAAAGATACCGGATGGAACCGGGTGGCTAATGGAAACTTTTAAGCCTCCTAACAGAGCTGCCAGCAGTTGAAAAACAAGCACAGCTCAAATGCTTTAAAAAAGTCCTGCGAAGAGGATGAAAACAGTACTTGGGTTATGGGAGACTGATAAGAGAAACCCACAGAGGAACAACAGGAAACAGTTTGCTACAGCCAATAGAAATGGAGGGAACATAAGTGGCAAGCACACCAACCAATGAAAAGTGAGGGCAGGATGTAAGCCCCTTTAAAGATTTATATTAAATACACTTGATTTCACAAGCACAGCACAAGCACTGTGCAGGCAAAACCTAAAAACGTAGTTCCCTAAAAATGAGCAGTCGAAGGCTACAAGTCAGGAAATCGAAAGGATTGTAAAGAGGCTGTACTGTAGGGGATGGACAAACACAAGAGGCAGACAAGCTTGAATAAGCAAGCACATGAGAGTGACAATGAAGCCAACCACTGATAAGCAATTGCAGGCTCTAAGCCCACTGTAAGTTTACAATAGGTCTTTTGCAACCAGACAGCTTCGCTGTCTAAATAGATGAGACCTCATAAGCATCACTAAAAACAAAAAGTTTGGCTTTAATGTGCCAATGCATGCCCCGCCACTTTGAGAGTGTTGGGAAAACAAACAACAAGAAAAAGAATGCCTTCTGTATAAAATGTATATAGGTTTGAGCATTGCAATGGGAGCACTTTCAGGAAGATGGAATTGGTATACCAATTAGCCAACAGCATGAGGTCACAGAGTAAATACTCTTCTGGGTGGAGCCAAGCCCCACTTTATTTTTAGCATTGGTAACCATACATATTGCAGTCTGCTGCGCTGTTAAGCCAGCCCTAAAAATGCATTGGAGATTGTAAAAAAGACTCTGAATTCAAGTTATCTTTAATACCTTGCAGCTGTGAGACTGGCGCTTATACTTCTGATTTCCAATATAACTGGCAATTGAGAGGAACTCACAGTGCTCCAGTCATTTTGCAGTGACCAGGTTTTAGAGTACTAGGGTTGTTAGACTCTTACAGGGCAGTCGTGTGAGAACTCACACAGCTGGTGGAAGTATTTTATGTTATGTTAGTTTATTAGATTTGTAAAGCACTGCTTTGCAATTAGTGCGGCATTGCAGCAATGTCGGGGTTGGGTAGCCCAGCTCTCGAGCTTTGGTGTATGATGGTGTTGTCTCTCTAGCTGGGGTTTTTTACAAGTTCCAGCACCTTTTACTGAAAGCATTGATATTCGCATTGTCCAGCTTGAAGTAGGTGTTAGATAACTGGGTCTATATTTTTGTCTGTTTACTGTGGTGGATGATACTATAGTGAGCTTGGTGGTAACCAACTGCATGGAATTTCTGAGCTTAGTTCTATGTGTGAGAAGTGTTTTGTCTTTTGTGTTCTGTTAGATGACTTTATCTACTGGAACGATTGTGTGCACTGCAACTTAGGTACGAGTCACAGCTGGGCAGCTAGCCACAAACAAGTGCAGCTTAGAAAAGTGTGCACAGAAGGGTGTGTTGTTTCTTATTGGGTGATGTTGTGAGCTTATGGATACCTAAGCAGATAGAACACCTGAGCTGTGTTGGCTGGGTGGGAAGCATGCTACTTAATGTTTTGATGAGTATTTGTTAATGGTAGAATGGGAGTGCTGTTGAAGGTGCAGTGATGCCTACATATATGAATAAATTCACTGTATTCTATCAATGATTTGCTTTTGAATGCCTGATATACATCTGTAGATGTTCTTCTAATGCTGCAGAGGCATCCCATTGGAAGAATTACACCTCTCGGACTCAGTGATTAAATAGAAGCCAGCCCACCTAGCCTGGACACTTTCAACAGGCCCAGAGCAGGCAAGTAGATCTTCTGGTTGTGCTACTGTTAATGAAAGCCCCCTAAGGAAAAGTGTCCATCTGGCGTGACCAGAATACTGAGCATTTTCAGAGACATTCGTCCACTGCTCCAGTAGAATGCCATTGTCTGCAGAAAAAAAGCTCTTACTGCTTGATCCCTTCTGCTCTGATATCATTCTATTGAGCAGCTACTGTTTCTGGAATCCATTATGTGGTGCTGTATATATACAGAGCCTTATTGCACACATATCATCACTAACATGCTCAGCATTAACACATTCACGGATACACACTGTTTTTAATGCTGCTAATGGCTTAGAAAACCCTGACAATTTCAATTCTTTATTGTTTTTCTGGCCCAGGCCCGAAGTAATTGTTTCATCTAGTTTTGAAGTCCTCAATTTTTCAAATGTGCATGTTTTAAACCATGAGGTGCTGTGTGGAAGGGATGGACGAATATGGTAAACATTCTCAAAATCTCTACCTTTCATCTTGAAACTGTTCTCAATAATAATCTTGAATTACCCTAATTTTTTTAAGATGCCTACGTGGTCTGCTAGAAAAAGAAGTTGGCTTGATATTTTCAGGTAGCTAATTGGACAAGGTACTTTGATGTCTTTTGAGAAATGCATTTGTGAAATGAGTTCCAACTACCTATTAGAGTGTTTTCCATAAGTGGCCTCCAGGTACAGAAATTTGTGTTTTGTACTGTGCAGTATGGGAAAGGAGTATAGGTACTAGAGTAGTATATCATATCAGTCTTAAGAGGAAAATAATATTTCCGTTGAGATCCATGTTCTATGAAATGTTAATAGATGCCTCTCCTGGTGACAATTAGGCATGATTACTAGCTTCTAATGGGACTCGTAACAGCCTTTACTGGCCCCACTAGAATTACAAGTTTCCTGATGTCACCCAGTGACTCCAGCGGCTGAAATCTTTGGACAGAATGATAAATTACCAGAAGAGCTGGGTACAGTATTCTCAATTCTCTTGGCAAGTCCTCAATTTTCAGCAGAACCTCAAAGTCACATTAGTAATCTATTGAAAACATCACAGGGAGGCGTAAGGTATAGTAACCACTAGGAGCAAATTTAGGGCCTTCATAATGAGGCCATGTTGGACATTGCTCTCTTTAGGGAACATTCCTGAAATGTTTTGCTTTTTCCTTCCAGCCTATGTTGTGTCCCCGTACTGGACCTTAGGACTCTGGACACTTCCCCACTTTCTAACAACGGGGAAGCGAGCAACCCATCCTACCCATGTGATGGTACGGGGGAAGGACATGGCAGCTGGAGTGCCGCCCCAGCCCGGCTGGCCACATGCAATAGGTGTACTAGATATCTGGGGAGAGGTGCCTCCCTTGTTGCCATGGAGAATTCTGGCGCATGTGTTGCCCCTGTTGGCAACCCCATTGGCCATATCTGAGGCTAGATTAGTAGGTCTGCGGAGCCTGTCGGCACCTGCGCTCAGGATAAAGATCCCATGATGGGAACTAGACCTGAGTGGCCTGTACACTGTCACTGGAGGACCCCAGTAGGGGTGTCAGTTGTCAACATGGAGATGGGCAGGCTCATCCTTAAAGATGTGCTTAGGTAGGGATGGACCCCCATGGGGTGACCCCCTACTAAAAGGGAGCTGGTCCGATCCCACGTTTAGGAAATGGTTCTCTAATACGTGCATTGCCCCCTGCGCGGGCAGCGTAGAGATGCAGGCATGGATGCTCCCTCATTGAGGAAACAGTGCTGGTCAGTGTTTGTGGGACCAGCCATGGTTGGGTCTGGAGTATGCCTCAGGCCTGCAGGACCCTTTAAAGTACAGGCCTGGCACAGCTGGCCCGTACAAGCACACCCGCATGATGGAGACCTCCGGTGTGGTGCGCTGGCGCAGTAGTCCAGAAGGTACCTACCCGCAGCTGGGCACCATACTACTCAAGAACCTAGGATCTCAGAGCACTTTCTCTCTGCCAAAGCAGAGTGGAAGTGTCTACGCCACCCATACAAGTTAGCAACTGGCACATTCACCCGTGTGCAGGTTTGAGTCCCCAGGCTGGGCCAGGTATGGATGGGGTTTGGCCTCTCCCATGCAGTTGTCCATGTCTGCAACTGGGTGGGGTGGTTCCTATGTGAATGCGTGCACGGCCATAAGGACCAGGATATGCGTATTTATACACGATTAGTCATGATAAGAACGGAGCTGGAGGGCACAAGCACCTTAGTGGTGGCTGTAGTCGAAATGTCAACTGTCCGGGCAGGTTGGTGCATGCGCTGGGGAATAAGTGCCCGGGAAACTTTGAACACCCATGTGTGTTCGCACTGCCCATGAGAGCTGCTCTACCCATACATGGATATGGGATGCCAAAGCATATTAAGTCTGGTTGCAATAAGGGATTGCAGGGGAGCAACCTTATACTCTTTGGTATTGCTGGACTCAGGATGACAAACCCAAGCTGTTGATAACTGTAGCTTTGTAATCCCTGTCCAGGAAGTGCCACTTCTTGGAAGTGGGCATTTCTAGCTGTTGGGACTGGTTCTGGTGCCCAGTAAATCAGGCTTCATTCCATAGGTCCTGGGGTAAAAGCACATTTGCACATTCCCCAGATGACTGCTATAAAACTTGGGCATCCAGAATGACAGAACCCTGCCTTTTGGGGCCTGGTGAGATAGATGGGGGGGGGGGTTGTGACACTTGGCCTTCCGGCACCAGAGCCTGGCACCCATAAAGGTAAACATCTGCACTCCAGGAACCCAGGGAAGACATGGAGGAAATTTAGGGGACACATCTGTGGTTTAAAGGCCACCCCATCATGAAAGGTTTTACTTAGTATTAGTAGGGGTATACAAAATCTGCAACTTAAGAGTACCACCAAAGGATACATGGGACCAATACGGCTGGACCTCATTGGTGCACTGTCAAAGTAATCTTGGTGCCCAGGAGGATAGCAGTCCAAGGAAGGGAATCAGTGCACCCTTCCCGATTAGAAACTGGCCTGAGGCTAATTGCCTGCTGCTGTTTGGCATCCTGAAGTGGCTCTCAAAGGGCAGGTTCTCTGCAGAGGTCTCAGGGACATCAAAGTCTTTCTGGGGAGAGGTACCTACTTCGTGATCTGTAATATCTGGAGAGTGCTGCCCTCTGTTTGTACGTAAATCATTCCAGACTCCACCTGGCAAGGGTGGTGTGCATGTAGACCCGGAACTAAGCCTGGAGACTGGGTGCACCAAGTGCGGGGCAGCAACATAATGCTCATGCTACTGGTGTGTGGCCCTTCATTGTGGGGATCACTACACACTGAGACTACTTGTGAAGTGAACGGATCGTTGTTGCAGGACGCTGCTGGAGACTCGTTGAGGTTGAGTTTGGAAGCATTTCTCTCTTGTGACCCTCGGCTGCATGCTCATTGTGGTCTGTGCCTGTTCATAGTTTGAAACCTTTAGAGGTGTGGGTACAACCCAAGGAGTGCTTTACATGGCCTAGTATTGCATGATGGAGCTTGCGTCTAGTGCTCTTGTGCGGGGAGTCTAGAATAACTAAGGTCATAGCATTTTGGGCAGAGTACCTCAACCCAGAGTGGAACAGAAGCCAAGTCTCAAGTAGAATCAGAAGGTCTGGTGTGGTTCAAGTCATTATGCACCAGACTAGTGCCTCCTGTTGAGGGGGGTACAATGCTAGGAGTTGTTTGAAGAAATCTGGTGTCGTCTGGGAGCCCCCAGTCATTTTGGGTATGGCACTGAGCACTTTCTACATGGGATTGAACTTGTCGGGCCACTGGAAGTTCACGGGCACCAGACAGGGTGTCTCCAATATGGAGACACCAGCCTGGTAACTTGCTGTGTGCAGCCTGAAGTGTCGAGGGCAGGTCGAATCAACACATCCCGATGGCGCCTCTACATTCCAGAGGTGCTGAATTTGGCTACTATTTGGTAACATTGGATTGTCTGTCGGGGCTGGGCACCTCCAAGTTTAACCGGATAGCCCAGGTGACCATCACCCTCTATTTTGAAGACCTTTAAGTGAACCTCCTATTGGGAGCCTGAATGTCTCCTCCTTAATTGTCTATTGGTTGTTGTCTTTCGGGTCCCCCACCTTGACCCCAGCACCTTAGGAGTTTTGACTTAGCCATGAGCAGCTGAGTGTCTAGGGGGAAGTTACTATAACCTTCGAGGTTGCGATGGGGCGAAGTTAACTAGAGGTTGGTGGGCAGGTGGAGGGTGGGTTGGGGCCAAGAGGGTGTGCAAACATATGGGCATCCACTTTCCAGTTATCAGGGCATCCCATTAAGGTGCTGGAAGCAAGTGTGTATGAGAGTATGTGCATGCGTACCAGTGACAACTGATACCCGGCCTAGGTGTGCAGGGGATGTAAGGGAGTGAGTCTGAGCGAGAGCGAGTGAGTGCTGGTGAGGCCGCACTGCGATGCTGCAAAATACTAGGGCTCTGCCACGGAGTTCATAAGGTTGACATCAGATTTTACTAGCGCAGCTGCAGCCGGGGGTCTAGGTCGGAGTCTGGCTATAAAGGATATACATTGTGCTTTCAGCCCTGGGGTCCACTCTGGATTGTATGTGTTGCACTGATCATGGGTAACGTGAAGTTGGGCCTAATGCTGACAGTGGGCGGGCACCATATGGAGGTGCGGGAGGGAATGAATGGTTTCCTCAAATGTATATACAGTGATCAATGTTTAACGTGGTTGCATTGATCATTGAGATTCACGCCCAAATGAACATTTGCACATTGTGTGTGCGTTGAATACAATTTTTCTATGCATACAACCTGTGTGATGTCTCTTTTGGGGGTCATTCAGCTTCGGTGATGTGGAAATGTGCTGTTTCTTTACACATTGTCTCTGAGATAATCCTGACTGCTCCGTGCCAAGATACCCAAGGGTGAGCACAGCTTATCTAGCAGGTTTACTTGACCACCCCAGACAGGACTGACATGTTCTGCCTGGCTGAGCATAAGCTTTAGCCAACTGGACCAAGCCAATTCTAACAGGCCATTAGCAAGAGGCTGCTGCTACATATTTGGAATTAGGAGAGGTAGCTAGTACAGCCAAGGCTAGTAATTCCATCACTTTGATGCACACTGCTCTCTGAGGCATTAATCATGTGCTTCATCATTTAAATACCACATACAATTCACAATTTTTATTATACTTCTATCAAAGATTTAAAGCGGGAGATCTTTAAATAGTGCAGGTGTAATAGGAGGATGCTGATTCAACGCATGTTTCCTTCCTGTTCTAGCCTTAAGTGATATTGGACCAGAATTTTTGATACAATCAGTGGCTTTTTTAAATATACCCTTCCACCAACAAATAAGTGTATTATGGTGGGGTGACCGATGTGCTATATCTTGCTCACCCCAAGCTGGTGTGTTTGTCTTTAGCTGGAGGTAGAGACCTAACTTCACAGAAATTGATTCACTCCCCCTGCACCTCCCCCCACTTCTTTCTTCTTTGATGCTTTCTATTTTCAGTTATCAGTGATGGGAAGGGGCTTGGGAAACCAAAAGACTGAGAGCCCCTCTCCTATTCAATGCTTCTAAAACATCAAGGGGCATATGTATCATGGTTTTGCATCACCCTTGTGCCACACAAGGGAGCTCAAGGGTGACGCAAAACCTAAGTCAGATTTATCAAGCCTCACAAGGCCACCTAGCATGGCCTTGAGTTGCTTGATAAATCTGGAATAATGCAATGCAGCGCAAATTGCTGCCTTGTGTTACACTGCCCCAGGGAGGAGTTCCATGGGTGTTCTCACACATCCACCCATGGATTTTGCGAATTTCCCAGATTTACCAACACTAGTAAACCTGGGAATGCATCAAAATGCTACACCTTCCCAGGTGAGGCTCAGCATTAAAAAAATTATTTTATTTCTCCTCATTGTTCGTGTTTCTAAGTGTGATGCATTTTGCAACATCGGCAACCAGCAATTTTGCTGAATCATTTTGTCATTGAATGCCCTTGTTGTCCATCGACCTATCTGTGCTGTACACAGCTTTGAGATAAACCTGCATCTGTGTCATAAGGTTTCACTGCTGTCCTTGAATGACAACCCGTTTGTGTGATACGAATAATTATTCTCCACGCAGTAGTCTACATGTTGGACACCTTCATTTCTAAGATACTGCAGAGCCAGTCAGATGTCCTTTTGCCCGTAAAGCTTTTGGGAATGATTCCTCAATTACCCTTCTCACATACTGGGTACTCCTTGTCCTGATGATGACCAGATAGTACCAAAGGTCAACATGTCGTTGACAAAAGACTCATACAGACTCCATCCCCATTTTATAAAGTAGCTCTATGGAATCTTATGTCTTTTATTTGTGATGCATGGTTTTCCTATATAATTTTCCATCACCTATCACTGCACTCTTTTTCACTCTAAATGTGAGCACTGGATCCCCACAAAAAAACTTTCAAACTTCTCAAAAAAATATTTTTGTACTAAACAGGGATACAGTGAATATCAAAGTAATATGCAATGAATAAATGAATTACTAAAGACTTTTCCCTCTATTTGGATTTGCGCTTGCCGGAGTTGAATTTAAAATTTAAGTCTGTGTAGCACACCTTGCTCCAAACGTTTGGGATCAGAGCCGATGAGAACCACTGATCTTTTTCACAGATTATATTAACCCAAGTTCTGTAAAGTTGTGGGATCACTCCTGTATCTTATAGATGTATTTATGCAATACTGTATTCCTGCCCTTTCTCCCTGTGCTGGTGCCCTTTTGGCAGCTTTGTGCCAAAACAGGCATCCTTGCACAATGGTGCAAGGGTGCCTGTGTTGAATGCAGGACTGATTTTGTGCAGGAAGGGACATTTTCAGGCACAACAACAATCCTGAGAGTATAGTATTTTTCCTCACCAAGAGAGGAAAAAAACAAGGAGAAATAAAGATATATCTCCTTGTTGTACCTCTCCCGATGAAGCGTAACTTTTTTGTGCATTGCCAGGTTTACCAGGTTGGATAAATGTGGAAACGCATCAAAAAACATGGGAGTTGCATGGGAACACCTATGTAATGCCCATGGAACTACTCCCTTGTGCAGAGTAAGGCAATGCAGCAATGTGCGCTGCCTTGCCTCACTCCATATGTTTGAGCCATTCAAAGTCACACAAAGCAGCTTTGCGTGCCTTTAGAAATATGACTCAGTGGTTTGCGCCACACATGTACCACTTTGTGTGGTGCAAGCAGGTGCAAACCACTTATAAATATGCCATCTAGTCCTTATATGGCAGTAGGGAGCATCAAGTGGTAAAAAGCTGCTTGCTCAGCCCTTTTGCTGTATTCTGTTTGTGGCATATCCCAGTGAGCTTGTTGATGGATGTGCTTGCATCACTCAAGGAAAGGGAACGCCAGGAGTCTGCACACTAACATCTTCTGAACACAGCACTTTATGGGCCCGATTCACAAAGATAAACTTAGACATTTGGTCCAAAATTAGACCAAATGTCTACATTTACGACTTTGGGAATTCACAAAGGCCATTTACAAGTAGAATCTTTGGGTCCTCACTCAGGGCAGAGATTACCTTTGTGAATCGGGCCCAAAGTGTTAAGAAACGTTGATGACATACAACAGGCCTTTTCCCCCAAACAACCTGTTCCTCCACATTGAGCAAGAATTTTGGTCTCCCAGTACCAGGGCAATTTTAAGTGTTTTTTTTTATTTGTTTGGTTCTTTTATAGTGTCTTCGTATGGTTCAGGGCTGTGCATATGACAGCTGCCTGTATTGGTCTTAATGTAGCCTTAGCCCCAAATAAAGGCTCTTAACTGGGATTATTGCATCATAAGCAACAGAATAAAGCATAGAGCATTCTCACAAAGCTGCTTCAAAATACACAGGAAAGAATTCGCCTCTGCAGAATCTCAAAATTCCTAACAAAGGAGTGCCATATGGTTAGTAACCTGCCCTACAATTTGTAGGGGTTTATTTTGACACTGATATATCAACCAGTTGTAATTGTTGGGAGCCATAGCCATTTCAAAGAGGCTGTGCCTTGCTGCTTGCAATTTCCGTTTGGAAAATGCCACCATATCATGAAAGACAGCAAGCCTGCCCAACCAGTCCCAAAGTGAGCAAACACAAGGCCTCAAAACATTTAATTTTTGGCCATGGTCTATGCTTGTAGACTTATGTGGATGAAAGACACCTATCTGATGGAGCTACACTGTCTTCATAAGAGAACGGAGGAGAAAAAAGAAATGCGCACCGAAGTGCACAACAACACCTACAGGCTCTGTCTGCCTGACCACCTTGCCCACCGCTTTGCCTGCCCTCATTCATTAATCCTGGTGTATATACGAAGATGCATGTGTTAAGTCTATGCACCTCTTTAAATACTGATGTGTCCATCCATCAATTCAACTATTTTTCGGTTCGACTGCTTGCCCATGTATAACTTCCCAGGTATCCATTATTTCCCTGTACATCTGCCCACCATCTGCCCATCCATCAGTGTATGTGTCTATGCATCAAGCCTATGGTGACCAGATCTTGAGCACCAAAAAAACAGGTTATTTTGCAAAAATAGACGAAGGACTGCAAGTTCCCATCAGCAGAGTATCGCAGAATGACTGTTGTAATCAACATCGGTATTCAGAAAAGGCATGCCCATACGTTCTCCTCCAGAGTCCCAAATCAAGATTTCAGCAGCCGAAATCTCTGTGACGCACGCAGCATGCATAAATACTGTGGCAATTTCCGTAATCAGGTTATTCCTAATGAGGGCCCAAGTGCCTGTCTAAACATTAGTGGGTTTGTCCACCCATTTAATTATAAGTACAGTTGTGTGTTTGACTTTCCCTCTGTCCATCCATCAGCCGGTCAATCATACCATAGGACGGTAGCACTGTTTTGAGTATTTATCTGTTAACCCTGTTTATTTATCTGTTTACATTTCCATCTGTCCATCGATTACATGGATTGCCTGTTCATTCGTGGGTCTAAGAGCACCACTCATCCAGCCATCCACTTCCATTTTATCTGTCTCTCAGCCGATCTGTCCTTCTGCAGCATTGCTCTGGGCTGAGTCAGAAAATGAGACTTTGGACAGCAGGAGTTTATTTACACAGCAGTCCCCACTATAAAATGCTACACATTCCAGGTCACAACGAATCGGAAAATAATCAAGGTCTGCAGAACCTTACGGAATCAATCATTTCAGCAGTTTGAAAAGTCGTGGCTGTTTAATTTATTGTATTGATATATGTGTTCAGCGGTTGGCAGAATACGACATTATTCTTACATTTTTCTTACAAAAATATTTTGATAAAACGGTTGCTTGGAATGTAAACACGCGCGCGGGGTCAGAGTGAAGGCTCGCTCTGCTTAATTGATGACCACGTGACCCCGGTCTTCCTTTTCTCATGACCTCACATTCCGGCCTGAAGTGTGATTAGGACAGGCTTGTGCTCGACTCGCTTTACAAGGAAGTTCCTTTGCTCCTGCAGACTTTGACCTTTCACTCTAAACGTAATTACTTGCAGCCCCGAATGCCTTTCCGACCGGTAATTTTTTACTCTGAATATTTTTATTCACATCTTTACTAATTGAGAAACACAACAATTGAGACAGACCCGGAACTACCGGACCAATTCACATGGCCTCAAAATATATTACTGTTAGTAAAAGTGCAAAGAGGACACATCCCCCACTGTGAGCAATCAGTGTAGATGACCATACTCTGAAGGATCCCATTTTAAAAGTTTTAGGGCAGTTCACAAAGATATTAATGAATATGACATGGTGTAACGAAACATGATGGGCCCCCTTTCAGAATATGGTGATGGGCGCGCGCCTAAGAAAGGGTGATCAGATTTTTAAAGTCAAAATCGGGACAATTCACAAAAAATAGGACTACACTTTTATTTAAACGGAACGCACAGAATAACGGCGCTCATCAGCATTCAGTTACAGAAGTGACACTAATTAAAATGCATTTTTCGAAGTCATTGTCCTGCCCGTTAGGTAAATTGCTTTCCGATAAGATCTTCCAACTACCCCTGCTTTTAAAAACGCACCTCCCACTGTTTTCAGTCAACCCCTCTAAGAACAGACATGAGCTGAAGAGCCCGAAATTTGCCGGGTCAGCTGATGAAAGACGGGACTGTCCTGGCAAAACTGTGAGGCCTGGTCGCCCTACCCTAAGGGTCCCGTGTCTCAGAGAGTCTGATTCCTACGGTTGAAAGGAGGCCCCCTGGAGGGAGGGGGCCTGCTCGGCTGGGGCTGAAGGGGCCTGAGCTGTGCCCCTTGAGAATATGCAACAGTACTGCAGAGTACTACATCAAGTATTCATGACTACATTTTTGAATTGGCTTCAAAATACGTAAGTGCCATTTAGTAAAAGTGTAAAGAAGCCACGGTCCTTACTATTTGCGCTAAGTGTATATAACTATTCTCTGAATATTCTAATTTTAGATGTTTTGCGGTCAATTCATAAAGGCACATATAATACACTTAGGGGCATATTTATAAGCCCTTAGCGCCAACTTGCCCCACATTTGCCGCATTTATTTTGATGCAAATGTGGCAGTAAGGTAGCATTTCCCTTGCGCCACATTTACAAAGTGGTGCAATGCTTGCATTGAACCATTTTGTAAGTCCTTGCGCCACATTATGGCTGCGCCAGGCATAATGTATGCAAGGGGGTCAGTCCCCTGTTAGGAGGGCCAAAAAAATTGCACAAGGAAATCTAAGAGATCCCCTTGTACCGTTTGTTTGGCACCTTTAACACCCGCTCAGAGCAGGCGTTGAAAGGGAGCCTAACTTTATTAATAATGGGCCCCTATGTGCTCTGCAGGAGTAGTGCCAGCCTTTTTTGCTCTATGCAGAATAATGACGCTATTGCCCCCTACCCTGTGTCATGGTGTGCCATATTTTAAATATGGTGCATACATGGTGGCGGTAGGGGAGCGCTAAGGGGCGCAAGGAAATTGGCACTATACTGGTGCAGCGCCACTTACCTTAAATCTGTCCCTTAATCGTGAATGCCTTTCTGAACTGGCCCCAATTAATTCCAATAAATTTACGCTCTGATTTCTTCTCTTCCTGCAACTTTTATACCTAGTGTGCCAGACCACCTTTACTTAAGCGCTTTCTTTTGTTCTGCTCACCTGAAATGTAAATGTTCCTTGTTTTAGGACACTTCAATTGTTTACCTTACCATTTCTCCTGAGGATCTAGGGTGAAAAGGCTTTGCAGCCTTGATTAGTGGTGCTCCATGTGGTTATGGTATAAGTGGAACAGAGTAAACTTCGATTATGAGTTTTCCCCTTTCAATTAGGAATAACATGCGGGGTTTTGCATAACCATGTCCTGGTCATTACTCGGTCTTTTCACTCACTAAATGCCGTCAAGTGAGACATGGTAAGTGACGAGTATAGTGAACTCAGAATCAATTGTAACTGCGATCCTTGTGCAAACAGGTGTATTTGCCTGCGGGTCATAAAGCAACCAGCCTCTCATAATCATGGCTACCTGTGATTAAATATGTGATTAAATATGTGATTAAATATGTAATTGAAACACTACAGTAGTATATCAATTTACAAATACTTTGATAAGCTTCCTGGCCCTCGGAGACACCGAAAATTCCAGTTGACCAGTTATAAATGGCATTGTCAAATGGATCCCAGTGCCAACATGAGGATTTTGGGTATCTGCTGATCTGTAATGAAAAAACAGACAGTTAATTTCTTTTGCGTCTTGGAATAATTCTCTTTAGTGTCTAATAGGTTCTACTCAGTCTGTGTAATTTGAGAGTTGACATTCCTTTGTTTTGGCTATTATTTATGCATGTCAATGTCCAAAAACTCTCGTGCCACCACTGAATTCAGCAGAAAGCGTTGTGATTGGTCAAATGGATTTCCATCAAGGATGGCATCCTTCTTCAGATGACAGTGAAGTGCATGAACTGAAATAAGAATTATATATCATCATGCGGTTGGCAATTCATTTATTTTGTGTCTCTCGACTGCATAGGTCCATTGATGTACGAAGGCTGACATATGTATGTGTAATGTTATTAGATTGCCAGCTTCAGTCTGTTTAAAGGTTCCGCCACACCACAATATCACTTGATAATCATAAACTCATTGTCAAATGAGCAGTGTGGTAGAGTTTGGATCTCTATAGGATCGCTGGAAATATGCAGTAATTGAGGACCAAATTATGCAGCAGGGCTGACTATCATTTTAAGCTAAGAAAGGCAAATTATGAGGCACGAACATGCATATTATGTGGCAATAAAAAGCAAATTATGTGGCAAGGATAGGCAAATTATGCAGTATATTGCGCACATCATGTTCAAACTCGTTGTCATTAACTAGCTATTTTGAGAATTCAAAACACATAGGTTACCATCCATAAATGTATTTTATGCTTGCACAATTTGTAAGTCGCAAAGTAAAATACATATGTGCGATGTAAAAAAGCAATTTTTCCCCTTCCCGATTCATAAAATGACTCTTGCGATGCATTACGAATCACAAATGGGAGGTATGAAAAGGCATCTTTCTGTTCACAAGTCACAATGGTACGTATCAATAGTTTGTGACAGCACTTGCAACTTAAAACGTTTTGTGTGTTACACACACCTGCGTTGGGGTGCTTAGTAAAGGGGAACTGTCCTCCTCAAAAAGCTTCCCCTCTGGAAATTGTATCACCCAGCCTTGTTTGGAGCCTACACTGGCCCACTCACTACATGTTCCCCCATTTTCTTTCCCTTAATGTGATTTTTTTTTTTAAAGCACCCTGTTTCCATTTAAGAGCTAAGGGCAGCTCTTAAAAAATAACATTGAACGAATGCAAATGCAAGGATGATGGTCTGCTTTCCCTTGCAGGCTTCCATCCATATGTTTTGCAGGCATTTGCAAAGGGTCGCAATATGCCTCACGTCCCATTAATATTCATGAGACAAGAGAATTTGAGACCCTCCCAAATGCATATTGATCTGAAAACAGGCATTTGTACATAAGTCCCATGGTAAGTTATACAAAAGGGATTCCAAAAGCTAAAATGTTATTTATTAACAATTAATCAATTTACATTTGCATTGAAACACATTAACTCAATTTTATTATCTCTATATTCCACATCTGAAAAAGCAAAATAGTTTGTTTAAAACCTGTGTTAGAAATTGGGTTTCTGGTTGGCAGAGGTATGCACCTTGTCCAAGCAGGAACCGCAGTCCTAGTCAGGGTAACTCACAAACATACTCTAAATGAATCTGTCCTCACCCTGCCTGCTTGGCACAGAGTAGTCAGGGTCAACTTAAGAACAAATAGTAAAACAGTAAAAACACCACACAAAAGATACTACACCTGGTTTAAAACATAGAGCCTTATTTATTGAACAACACAAGAGCAAAAGTACAAAAATGCCATACATAGAAGTTGAGATATGAATTTTCAAAGAATAAACTGAAATGTAGTGCTTAAAAGCATAAAGTGCCATCCTGGGTTATCTGGTCACGCTGATCTGGGTAAAATCTGAAGAGTCAGGCTGACCATGACAGAGCATGGGTAAGATGTAGGGACCAGCCTTGGCCCACTGAAATAGTGCCTTCTTTGAGTTGGCATTGAAGAGGATGCAAGGAGCAGAGGAGGTGATGCATTGTTATTGATATTTGGGGTGGAGGCAATGTGTCATCTCTGAGCCGTGTGAAGTTGGAGCTGCATCAGAAATGGAGGCGTTGCACAGCAAAATTTAGTGATGCGATGTCCTCAATCCTCACAGCAGCAGAGGTGCGTCGACCTTTATGGTAATGCGCCGGTTACGAGTGTCACAACTGCATCAATGTGTTGATTCTTGGCTGGAGCAGCACTACATAGCCACTTCTAATGGCCCAGGGCTGGAATGGCACCACCTGGCAGAACAAGACTCACAGTTGGTAGAGTCCTGGTGTAGTAGGTGATGAGTTGAAAACAAGAGGTAAACATCCTTCCTGAAAAAGTGTGGTGAGTTGGTAGGGTCAGAAGTCCAGTTCTTATACCCACAGGTGCCTTTGAGGTGTGGGAGGCTTCAAAGAAGGGCTTTGAAGTGCATATAAGCCCTTTCTTTCTGCTCTGGTTCACACTCACTACAGGGGGTTAAGCAGTCCTTTGTGTCGGGACAGGGCACAACCTATTCAAGAGTAAGTGTGAGGCTATGCCCAGATCCTCCCTCCCATTCAGCCCAGGTTGGCCCATCAAGATTTGGATGGCCCATCAGTCACACCCAAGCTTTGTGTGTGGCTGTTCATAGGCAATGCACAAGGCTCAGCTGTCACCCCACCCCAGACGTGTACGGGGGACAGGCTGCACGCAGACAGGGCTAAGAGCAGGAAAATGCCAACTTTCTAAAAGTATCATTTTCAAAACTGTAAAAATAAGTCTGACTTTACCATTAAAGAGGATTTATTATTACAAATCACTAGCTACTAAACATAATATCTCTACTCCTCCTCAATTAGGAATTAAAGCTTATTAAATGTAATAAGGAATCCTCAATGTTATCCCATGAGAGGACTATGCCTCAAAGTAGTGAAAAAATAAACTTGAGAATTTTTCACTACCAGGACATCTAAAACTTAAAGGTATATGTTCTGCCTTTTGGGTATATGCCGTCCCTTTTATTTACATAGCACCCTACCCTGTGGGCCACCTAGTGTCTACCTTAGGGGTCACTGATATGTAATAAGAGGGGAATTTAAGGCCTGGGAAGTGGTTTTAAATTCCAAGTCGACATGGCAGTGTAACACTGCATTCAGGCTGCAATGGCAGGCCTGGAACATGTTTTAACTTGCTACTCAAGTGGGTGGCACAAATAGTGCTGCAGCCCCACTAGTAGCATTTAATTTATGGGCCTTGGGAACACAAAGTTCACATTACTAGGGGCTTATAAGTAAATTAAATATGCCAATTAAGTATATACAAATCAAACCATGTTTTAGGGAGAGGGCACAATTACTTTATCACTGGTCTGCAGTGCACAGAGTCCTAAGGCCAACAAGAACAAATTCAGAAAATTGGAGGCAAGCAGGCAAAAGGTTTATAGGAAGAACACACTAAGGTTGACAGGTCCTATTTAAGATTGCACTGAGGAAACATGCCTAAATGCAAACACTTCTAGGAATAAAACTTTCACCTTTTTGTCCTCTTCATTTCTTCTATGTGTTAAAGTCTATTTTTGGGAGCTCAGTGTTGATTTTTTTTCAGGTTTCTCACTTGTGTTTCTGCAAGCACCTCTTTAAAAAACACAGCTCTGCAAAACAGTATTGTGAATTACATCTTTTTATTTGTATTTAAGTGCCCAGAAGGAAGCACTTTCAAATTCAAGATGTTGGAGATTCAAAATTGTCGGAATTCTTCTTAACACTCAAGGACCTTTGAATTTATTGTTGTGTTGAGAACACAGCAATGCATGTGTGAATTTGCGTGAACAGTGAAACAAAACATTTTCAGGAGAAAAGGGGGCTAATTGTTTCATTGTTATTTTTATTACAATTACATGTGTAGGATTTTTAAAAATCTATTCTACACACAGTAACCCTTCTCAGGTCATCAACTTAGGATATTAACACCACCCGAACAAATTCTCACCTTTTTAATGTCTGAATACAACAATTAGCACACAAAAGGTGATCAGTTACCTTTTGCTAATTGTGCAGGGTTGGAACTGTGTTGCATCCAACATTTTTTAATATGATGTTTAGTTTTTTTAACATCATTAAATTAGATTCGCATTTAATGATGCAATCTGCAAACTATTCAGCAGATGGTGGAATACTGGGCAGTGTGACAAATCCGTACTTGTGCTGAAAATGCAGCAGGAATAAAATAACATGTTGTCACAAGCCCTGGATACATTGAGCTTAATAAGGGTGAACAAGGTAGAACCATAACAGTTCAAGAGTAGGCCTACTGCTGTGAAAATCACTTCCCCTCGAGTTGTCTGAAGTTGTAAATATGTACAATATACTAATAATATGTGTATCCGAATTAGCACTTGGTATGCATGGCGTGTCCATGGCATTAATTGCCTTTGCTAGCCCTGCTCTCAGATGTCAGAAAGGCAGGGGCAGAAAATAGGCCCTTGCTCGAGTCCCTTAGTCGAAAACAGGGCCCAAGGCTAAAACGAGAGATCCACCCTGTGACGGCTTCTGGGGTTCAAGGTTGCTTTGATCCACTTGCTCCCGTAGAATTTTGAGGCACTGAGGCCCAGGCTGCAGTGTGCTGTGAAGTACCCTTCAAGTTTCATTTCCCCAACAGTTCCACCATCAGGAAACTTTAGCAGGTGAGTATGTATTCTATAACAATGAACATGAGATAACACATATTATACTGTACTATGGACACCATTTCATGGTTAAAATTCACCTTCTGCACCGAATGCTGTCTGTGAAGTGCTCTGTTGCGGGGTTCGTATTGTGCAAACACATAACTAGTGTTCCACTAAGGATTTTTGGGGCCCAAGCACGACATATTTTGAAGTTCATTATACTTTTGTGCTAATAGGGGACCACTCAATGTCCAAAAATATTGCACGATATGCTTCCACAAAAGGATCATACAAACACAGCTAAAATATGTTTAAACGGGGCCCAAATAATTCTTATGATCACAGTGGAGACGGGAAGATAGAGAAACAGACAGAGCAGAGATATAGAAAGAATTACATTTCCCATTCTCGGTGGAGGGGCAATAATGTAGGGGCCCTGGGCAATTGCCCACTTTGCCTATGCCTTAAACCGTCTCCATAACCTAACCAAAGTTAAAGCTACATAGGTGAAGGCAACATATGAATAATAAAAAAATTAGAGGGCCATATGTAATAAACAATTGTCCACAGTATTAAATGCTCTTTCTGGGGGCTGCAGCTGAACGTATGAGCAAATTTTTTCCATGAAAAATAAGATCTAAAGAAATTGTGCAGATTGTGTCAATAAAAGTATGAATACACCATCGCTTCAATGAGCACTCGCCTTTGTCATGTGATCAGTGAGTGAATGCCTGTATTCTTCTCAGTGGCTCCACACAGCATTTTAAAAATAACATCACGGTTATTTTTCTCTGGGCAGATATCCCTTTTATTTGACCAACAAAATGAATCGAATGGTGGCAGAGTTCATTCGCTATTCAAGTAAATGTTAGGGACAAGAGGATTTGAGTCACTGAGATGACCTCAACAATTAACTCTATGCTCAGTAAAGAGTGGGATGGTATTCAGTCAAGTTAACATTTGTAGATTGCAGGCAGTTTGTAAGGCTCAGATCTCTGATCTCCATTATGTTGGAAAATAAGAACTTCTCTCCTGTTTTCTTCATGGCATCCTCACCTATAATGGCCTACAGGACACACGAGGAGAACACAATTAGGCACACAGTCATTCCTAGAATGAGTAGTGGGTACATGGACAAGAGGAACAACCATACTATCCTATGCCATGTAAACCAATGGAATTCCAGACATGAGGAACAAGCAATCTTATCACGCCTGCCTTGCCAGCTGGAGGAAGCAACAGACCAGTCATCAGAGTTTATAAATCCAAAGCCAGCATCAGCAACATAACATCGCAACTTATTGCCCTTACTGAAGGAGCAATCACCATTACTATAGAAACAGAGATCTCCATCAACTAGATATCTTGCATGATGATGAACAGCAAACTAGTAAGTAAAAACAGAATACAAAGTTTCAAACTGTTAGTGAATCTCAGCTCAAACCTCCTCATCACATGTGTGTGTGTGTGTGTGTGTGTGAGTAGGAGATGATGTTGTGCTCAATAACCAATATTATGATGGACCATCTCACTCTCTATAACATGGACACACCAAGACCTAGTGTGAAAATGTTACGCTGCACAACACCTCATGTCTCCTCACCAACACTAAAGCACTTGATCTCCATCAGCTGGTCACAGAGCCTGCCTATTCAGCAGGCCACACAGATGAGGCAATTTTCACCCACAGAGAACAAATCGCAGTCATGCAAAGTAACCCCAGTGTTTGAAGCACTCACCACATCAATAATTTTAATCTCAACAGTCACACTATGACCCAGCCAAATCTAAGTTGCATCACAACTACACCTACTAGACTGTGTAAAAACGTCAACCTAAACTCTTTTCAAGCAAAACTCAGTGGTTCTCTGACCCCAGAACTGACAATATCCATAACATAGTTCCATCCATGGCTATCAAGGGCTTTCAGTATGGTGAACCCCTCAAAACCACACATTCGTGGCCGCACAGATGGAAAGCAGCTTTGTTCAATTTTTCATTGATATTGATACACACAGCAATACATTTTCGTACATGAACAAAGGTGCATCACCATTGTTAGATTCCCCCATTGTGAACTCTCCATTAACCCCAGCATGTAGGTACATGGTCAGGCAGGCTCGGAGACCCAGACCCGAAGGGTAACAAATGGCATGTCACAGATGGGGTAACACTTAGCAGGCAGCCAAAAGCACAAACAAGAAAACTTAGAGCAGATCCCACAGATAGGCAGCAGCACTACAACGGTCCCTGGAGATTGACCCCTAATAAAACATACATGGCCACAGGAATGCGTGCATTCCCAAAAATACCATGAAGTTAGACACCATGTGTGGTGAGATACACTGAGACAATCAGGACACAGCACACTTAGTGACCACCCCCCCCCCCTTCAGGCTGGACATTTGGACACATACTCACTGGCCATGCCAGGTCGAGGCCCAACTGCGTTCACTATCTGGAAGTGTATTCATGACTCCTTGAAAACTGTTCACATTTTGTACCAAAAAAGAATGTCTTTAATGGTTTTATAGCACTCAGATAAATGTATAAAAGCGTGCTTCAATCCGATATACAACGAGAGATAGACCTCAGCCCCCGGTTCTTTAACTGCTCTTCCGGCCATAATGTTTAAATAAGCAAACCGTTTCCTGTTTTGCCAGATGCCTCTTGTCTTTTGTTTTCGAAGGTAAATTCTAATTCAAGCAACAAACAAAAACCAGATGTTTCAAAAGCTACTGTAGGAAACCGTGCAATTTTAGGATATAAAGTGAGTTAAACATACAAAATCTACAAAGCATCCATCAAGAATGCCAATAAATCTCACTGGACTCAACATATCTCAAATGCTACATTTCCAACCAAAGAGCTCTACAAAGTAGTAGCTGAACTGTGTACACCAGCCTGCATGTAAACAAGAATAAAACTAACTCCGAAATTCTGCAGTGCCTGGGTGAAACACTTTATTCAAAAAGTCAATAATCTCAAATTTCACTTACTTGCAAAAACAGCCTCCTTAGCCTTTCTCACTGATCAAGCTACCATCATCACTCAAACAACACTGATTCCACAATCTGACATCCTGCTAACAAAAAATATCCTATTGTCTAATTAAGGTGTTAAATGGTGCACACTCACCAGTAGAAACTTCTTCAAGGCCATTCTCCTAGCATGCTTTTCACCACACCAGCAAGTGTCATCATCCTTTTCTCTCTATCAACTGGAGAGTTTTCAGGCAACCTGAAAACATCCTACAATAAACCAACAGGTTGACCAGTGACTCAAACATGTACAGAACAGTAATACACTGGCTATTCCTAAGTAAACTGATCTTAGGCTTTCTGCCACATCTGACGTTTCTGCAGACAAGACATATTACTGTTAGACAAAAAGACAGGTGTGAGACATGGAAGAATCACTTAATCAACATTAATCTCTATTTGGTATAATTGAGCTAAAAAATCTCAATTAAACTAATCGAGTTGCTGCATTCCCCCTCGATGAACTTCCACTACCATTTGACACTGCTGACCACAGACCACTTGGTTGAGGGAACATTGTAATCATATATCCACTGCACTTCTGTAGATAGACCTGAAGCCAGCCACATTGACCAATCAGCAAAAAACCTCATCATGTTCATGGAATCCAATCTCTCACTACAAACCAAAGTCAACAATAACACCATCAACAATACGATGAGAACACTATGACATATCTTCCATAACTCAGACCTTCTCTCAGTGGAAACAGGCAACTTTGCCCTAGTGTTGTTAGCCCTTTATTAAGCCAATGGGATCTACATCAACCTCTCTAGGTACTTAGACCATGATTACAAATGGCCCATTAAAATCCACATTATTTCCCCCTACTGAATTACTGTGACCCAGGGTCCTTTAAATCCGAATTGGGGTAAATAAGTGGCATTACAGTTTTTGTGGACTATCATGCAGAAAACTGTGGTCCACACCAATTCCCACGTTTCCCACTAGTCTTTCCTAGAGCGGTTTGTACACTGGCCAGTCCACTGGACAGGACCTATCTTTTTACAATTTAAACTCAGGCTGTACAGTCAAAGAAGTAGCCTTAGGCCTAGAATGACACACTCCAACTGATCTCTCTTTTGAAAAAAACAGCATAGGTGACAATTCTTTCTCTGTCCAGACATGCAAACTGTGTAATCTGCTTGATAAAAACAAATTGCAAAACGACGACACCAATCAACACTCTTTTCACCCATGCACTACAAACATAGTAGCTACTTTCACAACAACTGCAAAGCACACTGGGGCCTCATCAAGGGGTAGAAAAATGCTATAAAATGTATCCTATGCAGTACAGTACGGTTTGCAATAGACATGCAAAATAAACTGATAATAGTTGTATACCTCAGTGGCTACCTGTCTTCATTTAACCCTAGAATATAAGCATAGACGTGGGTGGATGCTGTGGCTGTATTTCTCCTCGTAAGTGGCATGTATGGGTGGAGGAGCCGTGGCGGGGGTGGGGAGAGGTTGTCAAGGAAAATGTATCAATTGTAGAGCTTTTTACTAAGGATGATTTTTGCATTGAGATATACTCTTAATATGTCATAGAGGACGACTGTGCCACATGGTTCATACTAAGGGTAATAAATGGTGAGAGATGAATACCACTCTTTTCAAGATTGCACTATGTTATGTTACCTCGCTTGCCATTCGCATAACGCCTTCAGCACTGATGGTTTGCGTTGTCTGCACTGTTTCAGGCCAAGGCTCCGTCATTATGTTAATTATTCTCCAAGGGAGCGGACTGACTAAGATTATTCGACCACTTTGTTAAGTCTCAGACAGGATATGCTCCATGTGTTGATTTAGACCAGTGGTTCCCAACCTTTTGACTTCTGTGGACCCCCACTTTATCATTACTCGAACCGGGGGACCCCCACTGAATCATTATTGGAATCAGGGACCCCTCCACTGAGTCATTACTGATTGCTGGGGACCCAATTTGTTAACATTATTTAAGCAGTTGCGGACGCCCTGAGGAGGCTTCGTGGACCACAGGTTGGGAACCACTGATGTAGACTATAGAACAATTGCCTCTTCTTTTACCAACCTTCCACTTCATTGTCCTTTTTAGGGGTGAGCGCAAAGCGCTCCACCCCGTGTTGTAATCTCTCTATGGGCTTCAAACCACGGCTATGTCACGTCAGCCTCTTTCATTAGTGCATGAGCTTGCTTTTTTAAATCTGCTTGCTTTCATTAGTGAAAGGCATGCATACGTCATGCCTTTTCCTGTGTTTAGCCCTCCTCGAGCGCAGTGATCAAGTACTGAAAACATACGAGGCTCCACGTTTTCCATACGGTTTCTGGACTACTTTTTCCTCTTTTTTCGAAGCGCGATCTGGCTGGGTAGAAGTCGAGCGCTTTGCATGACATAAACCTGTTACATAGTTAATTGCACTTTTCCCTGTTACATGGATAATTGCACTCTTGCCGATAGCTTTCACTACAAGTGAACTTTTATTTCCCCTTGTGTGTTTGCTTTGCACTGAGGGTGGCCGTTAGCTTGCTTATGTGAAACGTTTACTTTTCAGTTTATATGGCAAGAAAAGTCCGGTTAGTTATGTGAAACTGTTTTATTTTCATTTTCAATTTATGTGGCAAGAAAAGTCCGGTTAGGAGTTTACAATGCTACTTGCTCTAGCTTAAGCTAATGCGAGACCAGTTGCATTGCAAATGCTCGTTTGAAAAGGATTCAACACAAAACATGGAAATACAAATAAAGTACAATATCGATCTGGGCCTGAATGATAAATAAATACATGCACATAGTGCTAAAACATGGTCTTATCGGAACAGTAGAACACAAAATAGCAAAAGAGGCAAAAAGGAAAAGAAACCAATAAGATGAGAATCAACAATTTAATTCATTATCCATCCAGGCAACATCGCTAACTGGAAATGAAGAAATACCCAAAACAGCTTTCTGTAAAAATGAAAGCATTAAGTACATTTTGAGCCAGTACATGAGACTAGATTAAAGCAGTTTGCATTGCGTGTGGCTTTGGATGTTGGGGGACAGGGAAGAAATGCAGTAGGGATGCTTACCCTGATTTACTTAGCAGTCGAGAGGTGCTTCTTTGAGATCGGTTGAGGTGAATTCTAGCCAGGGCTACAAGTAAGTGTTAACAAAGACATTACAGACCCATTCCTTAATACAGTATAAACATTTTAAAAGTTTCCCTAATTCAGTTTTTTGGGTTCAATGATTCACGGGTCCACTCTTCGATCCACTTTTCACTTCTGGTGTGCTCAGGGAATGCTTTCTGAGTTCACTTTCTTTCTGTAGCTCTGTAGTGAGATCTGCTAATACCCTTTTTAGGCTGAGCAAAGCAGTGCGCAAGCGCTGCTTTTCCGACGTGTTGGTATGTATCTGGGCTTTTAACCACGCCCACGCTATCACTCGTTCATGGGCTTGCCTTTCAAAAATCTTTTCTTTTCATTGGTAACTACTTTATATTTGTCCCTACTTAGGGAGGATTTGTTACTGCTTTGGCCATCGACTCTGTTACATGGATAATTGCACTTTTGCCAATAACTTTGACTGCGAGCGAACTTCTTTTTCCTTTGTGTCTCCTTCACGCTGACGGCGGTGCTTTGAATTGACTTGCTTATGTCAACTGTTTTACTTTTTATTTTCAGTTTGTGTGGCAAGAAAAGTCCAGTTAGTAATTTTCAACGCAAATAGCTCTAACTTGAGCAAACGCGAGACCCATTGAATTGCAAATGCTTTTGTTTTTGCGAGCATTCCTATGTTCTTTTTGAGAGAAGTCCCAGAAGAGTAGGTAAAAGAGGATTGCCTGAAGACACATGTAAGCAAGCCCTCGAGAACAAGATCAAGTCACTAGAGGTTGCCTCCTGATTTCCTTTCTTTGTCTCAGCTGGGCATACACTTGTAGTTGATAACCCTGATTTACAATGCCATATATCATATATGTACGTTCACTCTCCTGGGGCTAGGGCAGGGGTTGCTTGCCATGCTCGCACTTCAGGCGTGGTCTTTTCGTGGACTATTCATTACATTACCACAGGGAGATATTGAAGCTTCTTTGATGGACAGAGTACCTTTATCTCTTCTTGTCCTTTATTGTTTCTCTTGCCATATCCAGTCTCTTTCTTCTTTTGTAAGTCCTCTTCACTGTTTACTGGGCTGACATGAAACAGCCAGTTTTCACTGGAGTGGCCCTTTGAACCAAGGAAGGGGTCAAATACTCCACCCCGTCTGTAGGAGCACATTTGGATTACCTAAATGCATTATGCTTTTTCTACATTCGTGTTTGCAGCTGTGTGCTGTGTGCCACTAGGTCATTTTATGTGGGCATCATTGGCCAGGGGTGTGGTGCGAGACAAATTTTGAGAAAATTAAAAGGCAGAATATCTGGCACACACTACATTCTGATATAAAGAGGGAGAAGCAGTATAATTTTAATATAGAGGCCTAGAGGACACACATAATTTGCCAGACAATATCGCTAATGGACAGAAAATGGGCAAAGCACAAGCATATAAATATTGGCAGTAGGAAAGCAAACCTAAAGAGCTAAATCACACAAAAATGTACCACATCTTGGGGGTAAAACACCAGATGGTTATTACAGTGGTGATCGATTTTAAACAGCCTAAGCTAAACAAACATTTATGGGACCAACCCTTTCGAAACAACATCCCTTTGACCATCACACTGCCTCTAGCCTTCAACAATAACTGGAAAAATGTTCAGAACGCAAGCTTGGACTCCAAACCACAAACCAGACATCCAGTGGTTCCTGATCTAGACACACCCAACGCCGCAGTGCCAGCAACGCATATGCACTGTCTCCGAGGAAGGGGAAGAGACATGTCTGATGAAGTTCCATATCACTGAAGGAAGGACCAGGTTTAACACAGGTTCAGGTCACAAGAACAGAAAGTGAAAGCTGCAGAAGCCACAAAGACTGCCAGGCATGCACCATGCATGACCAATTGTATCGCAATATATTCATTGGGTGGCTACTTGCATTGATGAAACCCAGCAGTTGTATTAAATTTGATTGTAATTGCATTTATACAGCGTTTATTATTTCTGAAAAGGTGTTGCCGGCAATTAATATGCTAGTCAAGATTAATGGTAATTCAGTAATTAGTTGTTTATTAGGGTTATTGGTGTGCTCTCAGGGATAGCATTCCATTCATTAACTTCAGTTCCTGTTCTGCTAAATTCAATGCTAGGAGTTAGATGTCATTATTAATAGGGACTTTCTGGCATCATGTAAATTATTGTTGGGAGGAATAGAAAAGGTATATGAAATTGAGTATTCTTTGGCTTAAGGAGAGGCGTGATCTACGAAACAATGTGTGGGCAGTTTGCAGAGAGACATAATAGAAGTTAGTGCATTTGAATGTTGAGAGCTCCATTGAAGACAATGGAGTAGCTCTGACTAAAAATGGCAGGTAGAAGCCTGCAGCTCCAACATTTCAATGTTTGTCTTCATGCTTTGCCCATTTTTAAATTGTAAGCTTCTACCCTTAGTGGGTGGAATGTTCTAATAGCCTTATAGCCCTTCTGCATTGGGCTATACCGGTTGTTAAATGCCCCTGTCCCTCGTTATAGGCCCTTGTCTGCAGCGCGGGCCTATTACTCAGGTTCAGGGCCTTTAGCAACTGGTATAGCCCTAAGTAGCAGGCTATAAGTCTATAGTAAAGGCAAAGGGGTATGTGACTTAGTGTAGAACAAGCACAGGGAGTGTAGAGCATGCATGATCCCATTTCCATGTCATGCCTGATGACTACAGAGGTGAGGTTATTGTGTTATGCAACACTGCATAGCGGTGTGATGAACGAAGAGGTGTGAGAGATCAGGATTTGTTTATCACTAGCAGTATGCTGGCAGCCTTGCTCAGCTCCGCAGGTCCATTTATGGGATCTTGTCTGTTGTTGCCCATCTTGATGGTCACCAAATAGTGTTGTCCATTCCTAGGTATAGTGGACCCTAGCATGCTTGGGTGGGAGGAGGAAGGGACATACAAATGTCAGGATATACTGTATTACTATCATCTTTTCTATGAATGTCACTAGACAGTGTCAAGAAGCTCTCATACTATGCTAATAGTCATGATCTGATAGAGTGGACCATGTTTGACTCCTCTGGTGGCAAGCAGTAAGCTGCAGACTTCTTCAGGAAGTCATTCCATGCCAGTTCAGATAGTGGGTATCCTGGTTAGATTCCACGGACTGATGAGGGTACTAAAGTACAGGTGAATCCCCCGCAGAAACGTGTTCATATTTGCCATAAGAGAGCTAATTGGCAAATGTTATTATTATTACTACACAGCTTGTTTCGGTTTACAATTTACTGCAGGACCACAGAGTGTCAGAGTATTAATCCAGGACAGTATGGGGAAATAATCCGGGAGCAATTCATCCTACCTCTGGATGGGTAGCAGACATCTATATTGTGTGGTTAGCAGTGGGGTGCTTTTGGCACAGTTCACATCTTTTGGTTTTGATGGACTTATGTAGTTGTAGTTCTCACATGTGGTGAGTGACACCAGGTTTCGGGTTCTGTTCTCTTCCCTGGATTTAAGGTTAACAAGCATTGGCAAAGCCACTAGGTATCACCTATGGGTGATCGAGTGGGGGTGGGAAACAGAAGAGCAAGTAGGGGGTGAATAACAGGATGATTTTTTAAAAACCGGTGTAAAGTGGCCAGCGCTGGCAGCTTCATAGCACTTTTTCCCCTTCTGGCACGTGGGAGGGAAAGAAGAAACAGGGACGGTAATGCACGTGGGAGATGGGAAGAGACACTGGATGGTCAAAGAAACACACAGGAGGGTAGGTGGGCGGATATACATGGGCAGGAGGGGAGAAGAAACATGGGAGTGCAGGTCAGAGGAAAGACGAAACAGTGAGTGGGTGGGTATGAGTTAAATAGAACAGCAATGACAAGGCCAGTGAGAAAGATTATGTTTTAATTAACTAATTAGTGGTGTAGAAATAGCACATGGCAGCTAATAAACCTACAGTATAAAAGCTTAACCAAGAAGAATAATGTAGAAATGAAATGTGCACGTTTGAATTTCAGTGAGCCATTTGGGCCTACCAGTTGTGTTTTGATCTCACGTTTAACATAAAATTATTTTGCATTTATAAATGTGAGAATTATTCATAACTATTAACCTGAAAGTATTATTTTCAAGTAGAAACAGTGGAAATTAAATAAATTTTGAGTATTAAAATGAATTTAAATGAAGCACACTTATAATGCTTTGAAAAATATATGTACGTTTAAAAGTGCTTTGTCATAACATGGATAATGTTTAATAAAATAGTTTGTTTTGCATATTTGATTTGAATTAAAGGTGCGCAAAGAAATTTATTAAATGTGGATTAGGCTCATTAGCTTGGCTAGGCCTGAAAGTTCATTTTGCAAGCAGTCATGGAAAATAATATTTGTGTTAATTTTTCTCTCTAACCCTCTTTAGGCAGCATACATACTGTTGAATATTCTTTTGTATTCTAGGGGAAGAGCATGTTTCAAATTTAGTTAATGTAACAATATTTGTTCTAGCTGCTGAGTTGCACAGGAAGATTCATAAAGCTTATGTGAAAGAATATGAGCTCAGTTTGTTGTGTGCCATGGGAAAGGAAATGTTAGTAGAAAATGACATTTTTTAACAGAATCATATGAAGTCATAGTAAGGAACAATGGACATTTGCTGAGAGAATTTCATAATGTATCAGAAATTGGTGGTGCCATCTACAATGACTGGATGCTGAATTCAGCCCCCATAGTGTGCCCACCCGATAGACCAATCAAATGGATTTTGGCTATTTTAATTAGTGAAGAACTTTGGAACTAAGTTAAGTCCCTCTCTGAATTTCCTTGGAGTTAGTTCTTCTCCTGAATCAATGCTGTCCAGAACCAAGCTTAAGCCTGCTCTCACATTCTCTTTTCTGAGTGTCCTGATGGGTTTTCTCATCGTAGTCTTAACTGCCCTATTCTTTTGTAGGGTTCAATTCTAATGAGGCCAACTAATTCTGAACTGCTGTTCTGTCCTAAGTGCAGCTCGTGTTCTGCACTGTTCCGATGTTGCTGCCAACCGACACCGGGAGATGGGGAATATTCACTTGATGAATCAACTATGTCTACTGTCCTATCAGGGGAGGTATAACTAAATGTGTTTTCTTGTTTCCCTTTTTCACTTAGCGACTTATGCCAGCATATTTTTATAGTTGGTTATCCTATTTAGATGTTTTCCAAATTATTTTTGCCTTCTTTTATTTTTGCTTTTGCCCGCATGTGTTAGTCCGCTCCCACAAATGCAAGTTTCCATTCTGGTTAGTGTTAGGTATGGCTCAGCTCTGAAATTGTTTGTTAAGTCTGTATTTTGACTATTCACTAATGTCACCATCATCTGCTTTGAAATCTGATAATAATGCGCATATTGTGTTGTTGCTAATCTACATTATTCTTTTGGAGTGCCTAACTGTATTGATGTTTAGTAGGTTGAATCTTTTCAGACGTTTCAGTCAGCCTATGGTTTTCATGTATGTTTATAATTTAGTATTGTGCACCACTTATGTGACTTCGATTTTGGGATTGTAATAAAGCTTTAAAACATTATTCAGTTTGGACTTTTGTTTTGGTGTTGTGTTATTCATGGTGTTTATTATTGTTTATGATAATGTCATTGGTTTGTGGAATTGTACGATTCTGACTACTGACTCTGTCACCAAGTCCAAAGGTTCAATCGACCTCTGAGAGTGAGTACATGTGATGATATATCACCCGTGAACATGCTCCAACACCAGCATTGACCTTATAATGGGGCAGAAATAGTAGCTGAATCACAGCACGAGCAGTGGATTGCCACCGGAGGGACACTAATCAGATGTAATGAATCTGTACTTGGTCCATGCGCCACAGAAAGAACAGGAAGTGGCACATGGCAAGCATTGCCCAATGAGAAGGCAGTAAAGAGGTGTGACAATGATGTTAATGAATGGTAAGCAATGGGCGGTGTTGGACCTGGCTTTTTGACAGGGTCATCCCCAAACTTTTTGCCTCCTTCCTCCTATTTTTTCTGACCTGTTGTTGTTGGCTTTTGAACTCTGGGCACTTTACCACTGCTAACCAGTGCTAAAGTGTATATGCTCTCTGTGTAAATTGACCTATTGATTGGTTTATCCATGATTGGCTGTTTAATTTACTTGTAAGTCCCTAGTAGAGTGCACTATCTGTGCCTAGGGCCTGTAGATTAAATGCTACTAGTGGGCCTCCAGCACTGGTTGTGCCACCCACTTCAGTAGCCCCTTAACCTTGTCTCAGGCCTGCCATTGCAAGGCCTGTGTGTGCAGTTTCACTGCCACTTCAACTTGGCATTTAAAAGTACTTGCCAAGCCTAGAAATCCCCTTTTTCTACATATAAGTCACCCCTAATGGGTCCCCTAGGTAACCCCTAGAGCAGGGTACTGTGTGGGTAAAAGGCAGGACATGTCCCTGTGTAGTTTATATGTCCTGGTAGTGTAATACTCCTAAATTCGTTTTTACACTACTGTGAGGCCTGCTCCCTTCATAGGCTAACATTGGGGCTGCCCTCATACATTGTTGAAGTGGCAGCTGCTAATCTGAAAGGAGCAGGAAGGTCATATTTAGTATGGCCAGAATGGTAATACAAAATCCTGCTGACTGGTGAAGTCGGATTTAATATTACTATTCTAGAAATGCCACTTTTAGAAAGTGAGCATTTATTTGCACTTAAATCTTTCTGTGCCTTTCAATCCTCTTCTGGCTAGGTTTAGTTGACAGCTCCTTGTGCATTCACTCAGACACACCCCAAACACAGGGTACTCAGCCTCACTTGCATACATCTGCATTTTGAATGGGTCTTCCTCGGCTGGGAGAGTGGAGGGCCTGCCCTCACACAAAGGACTGCCACACCCCCTACTGGGACCCTGGCAGACAGGATTGAACTGAAAGCGGACCTGGTGCATTTCTTAGCCACTCTTTGAAGTCACCCCCACTTCAAAGGCACAATTTAGTATAAAACAGGGCCTCTGCCCTACCTCATCAGACACTTGCTGGAGAAGAAACCTGTTCCAGAAACTACATCCTGCCAAGAAGAACTGCCAGGCTGCTCAAAGGACTCACCTGTCTGCTTTCTACAAAGGACTGCTGCCTTGCTGTTGGCCTGCTGCCTTGCTGAATTCTTGTCTGGCTGTAAAAGTGCTCTCCAAGGGCTTGGATAGAGCTTGCCTCTTGTTCCTTGAAGTCTCAGGATCAAAAAGACTTTTCTTTTTCATTTGGACTCTTCGTGCGCCGAACATTTCGACGCACAGCTTGCTCCGCGGCGAGAAAATCGCTGCACGCCGATGCTGCTCGACGCAACGCCTACGGGGCGGCCAGAACTTTGACGCATGGCCTCGCATGGACAACGCCGCCCGACTCCCAGAGGGGAAATCGACGTGACACCTGCCGTGAGACAGAAAATTCCTCGCACAGCCTCGCGTAACGACACGCATCCAGAAAACTAGCCGAAGAATCCACGCACATACCCTGGGACATCTGGTAATCCCACGATCCATAGAAGGAGACGGTCTGCGCGCCGGAAAACGACGCACGTCTTCCTCGAGTGAAAAATAACGACGCAAGTCCGTGTGTGAAGGGGCGCAACCGATGCGCACACCATTTTTCCTCCCGGAGAACGACACACGTCTCCCTGCCTGAAAAATAACGACACAAGTCCGTGTGTGAAGGGGCGTAACCGACGCACACACCATTTTTTCACGCATCTCCTCTTCTGCGGCCCTCTGCGGAGATTTTCCACTCCAAACCAGGTACTTTGTGCTTGAAAGAGACTTTGTTTACTTTTTAAAGACTTAAAACACTTTATATCACTTTTTAGTGATATCTTTACAAATTCATATTGCATCTTTGATCGTTTTGACCTGCAAATACCCAGATAAATATTATATATTTTTCAAAACAGTGTGTGGTGTATTTTTGTGGTGCTATATTATGTTATTGTATGATTTATTGCACATATGCTTTACACATTGCCTTCTAAGTTAAGCCTGACTGCTTGCGCCAAGCTACCAGAGGGTGGTCACAGGATCATTTTGGATTGTGTGTGACTTACCCTGACTAGAGTGAGGGTTCTTGCTTGGACAGAGGGTAACCTGACTGCCAACCAAAAACCCAATTTCTAACAGGCGGGTTCCAACTCATTATTGAACACAAGAGTCTTGCAAGTGAGAGCACATGCACTAGCACATGCTCACGCATGCAAGACCTAGATAAGGAGAAAAATATGAAAAAACTGACAAATGGGAGAAGGCATGGATAAAAAGAACCTTCAATGGTGAGATAAAATGACAGAAGGAGGCATGCAAGAGCAATACTAGGCAGGCTTGTCCCCAACCCAGGCATACAGTAGTGCCTGTGGTGGTCTTCTGAGAAAAACCCATAACACTGGCCTCAAAGTATTTTGTAGCCTCTGTGTATTGCTGCGCCCGCTTTTTCTTTAAACATAAAAGCGTGTAGTGTGCCCCGTCAAATCTTGAAATTTTATACAAACAGTGTCTTTGCTTCAGAAGATGGTTGAATCCATACACGGATGACTGAAGGCTTTTATAAACCAACAGGATTTACCAGTAACCTAAGCATTCACTGCTAACATCTCTGTGTGTAACCTGCAAAGCATCAGTTGGAGTATCAGAGGGGCCATTTCAGCTTTCTATCCTTATGAGGTTGATAAATTGATTATCTTGAAATTGAATATTGGTAGCACCTGTATGCAGTCATTAATAGCTGCAAAACTGCTGTAGTAAGTGGCATGAACATAAATATTTAATATAATGTCACCAATCTATGCCAGGTTGTTGGGGATGAGGGTGTCCCTGTTAAGGATGGGAAAAAAAACAATGTCATAAACGGGTCTTTACAAGCATTTTAGCACAATACATTTGGACGAAACTTGTTAAATGTTTGTCCAACACACTTATTGCTTGAGAGTACTGGATTTTTTCTCTGTTTTGCGTGCCACTCCCCATATGCAAATTGAAGCTAGCTTTATAAAGAGGTTAGGAACCATGTCCCAAGCAATCTGAGAATGGGCAAATTGGTAGCATATTGTGCATTGTGTATGTATGTTAGACTACTGCGAAACGTTGCAGGGTTAATAGCATTCTTTACAAGGGGCTTTTTCAGTACTCCCTGTCAGGATATTGGGGAACTGTAGTGTAAAATGTCAAGTCCGTTAAGTGAAGATGTTTATAAGAACATGTTACACAGGTTGCAGACGAGCTAAACCTTACATTAAAGCTAAAGAGTTGTTGCTCAATCAAGCAAAGATTTGCCACTACAAAACTTTGAAGTGACCTTTGTTCTTTTGGCCAGAAAATGCCTGATCTTCCTTTGGACCTTGCTGTAGGCACTCAACCAACCAGGCTACCTTTCCTGGGATTGAACCCTGTGACCTGGATAACACCAGCGCACCTCAGGGGCTCACAACCAAACATTTCATTCAGTACAGTGCACTTCATCAAAAAGTTCAAGTTGAAGAGCCTTTTAAGACCACATGAGCCTGCCAGTTGAGTGCAATGCAGTGCTTTCTATAGATTTATATCCAGTGGCGTAAGGAACCTGGAGGTGGCCCCCTTGCAAAGAGCATGGAGGCGACTCCAATCCGGAATCACTCAGGCTAGGTGGCCTAGAGCTCGGGGTCTTCTCCGTACCACAGGGGCTGTGATGGCCTTTGTTAAGCCCCTGTTCATACCTGTTTCAAAACAATTTTATTTTGCTTGCTGTGTGTGTGGGCCTTTGTGACACCTTCAACCAGTACTTGTGTTTTAGCCAATAAAACTTTTGTGTGCTGGGATGTGTATCTTTAATTTTAGCACTACATTTATGGACCTGAACATAACAACATGCATAATACTGTTGGGTAAAAATGTTAAGACCTGTGCATAATTATGTCCATTTGTCACACGGTCTGACAAACAGCTTGGTAGACGGATAACAAAATGTATTGCATGCCTTAGTTATTTGCTTATTAATCTCTATATTATTCTCTATACATCTTGCGGTTTCCTCTTTTGACTTTTGCTTCATCACAATCGTCTTTGTTTTCCTCTTCCCTCTAGGATTGACTGGATCGGACCACTGTGGTTGCCATGCCCCTCAGATAGAAGTGGAAGGAACAACAGGAAAGTGGATGTTCCTTAATGTTGGCTATAGTATGGGGGTGAGTGTGAGGGATGTAATCACTGACTTGCTCTATCCCGTCACCGTGTTGTGATGCATTCCTTTCTTTTCTTTCTATTGGCTACAAGTGGGGCATGCGACTCTCATTTCTGTCTCCTAAACAAGACGGGGAATCCACTGCTTAGAACGGTGACCCCTCTCTGGTCGAAATGGTCCCGTTCCTGCAGCTACCCATTTCTCACCCACTAGTTAGTCCCAGTAGACGGCCATGTACTTGTGCTAGCCATGCTCCTACATGAGTGTGGCGGGCGATACGAGGAAAAGGTGGCCTCCTGACTTACTCCATCAACTCTTGTCCATGTCCCTGGAGATCTCAGAAGGAAGGCTGCTGCTTCTCGAGTCATCCTGCACCGGTTGGTGTTGTTCTGGGTCTATTTACCCCAGCGTCTTCCTCTGGTGCTTCTCTCTCCCATGCTCATCGGTACTCCTCCCTTCCGGGTTAGTCCCGCCCCCTATTTCAGGCCACCGTTCATCAGGGGGCTGATCAACGTCACACACAAGACCATGCCCCTCTACATCCCATATCCCTGTAGAGGCTTTAAAGGGACAGGCGTCCTAGGCAGTCTGCAAAAAAACACACAGGTGCATCTTGGGGTACAGAAAGAGACGGGAAGGACCAGGGTGAAGCTCCATCAATACTGTTGTACTCATCACACCAATATAGACATGATAATATCACACCAATATAGACATGATAAAAGTAAACAAGCCACAAGCAAATGAAAATCATGTTAATTCATTAAATACAGAAAAATAATAAATCTTCAAATACTGTAACTAATAAAAATTTCTTTTCCAAGCTATATAGGCAATCTGAGAATTGTTTAGCTGCCACTACAAGTAGTAATTATCTATTAATTAGATACAACAAAGTAAAGATTTACAGCAAACCTCAGAGTGGAAGAAAGCTAACAGTGCAGGCATCACTGAAGCCACTCATAGCCACAGATATAGAGGGTCAAATCCACATACAGGTGGTACCATGGGTGATTGCCTTTGTTATCTATACCGAGAGGATGCTCTATTGGTAGGGCAAAAATCAGCAATGGGCAAAAATACTTTGAAGGAGTAAAGACAAAGCTGGGACTGCTGTGTTGAAACAGGGTGGGAAATAGATCTGACATGGGCACGTGGCAAAGCAGATTGACAGTGTGCGAATTGATGTGCACTTCCCATACGCTCCTCCACAAACAGGCATCAGGCTTTTCCAATCTATACTCCACATTCCTGTCTTCTTTCCTTGCAGTTATCAGCAATGCATTGGTTACTTTGGGATTGCCAGAGTGACGTACTCTTAACAGGCAACACCTGGGCAATAAAAAAAAACAATCCTCTCATTTTGGTGTGAGAGAAAGAAAAGTAAACAGGCACTCTTGGCTAACAGAATCTGACTTTTGACCTTGTTCTTTTAATGCAAGCAAATGTTACGAGATAAGAACCAGATATACATGTTTCTTTACAGCAATAGAGTTAGTAGCAAGAGAAAACACGAGCGCTCATGTGAAGTGCTGAAATACAAAGAAAAAAGTAGTTCCGAAAACAGTTGCTAAAATGGGAGTAGGGGATGGATAGTAATAATTGGTCTTTGCTTTTGAGGAGGACTAAACACAGGAAAAGGCATGATACATGCATGCCATGGACAAATAGGGAGAAAGAATATGAGAATGATGAAGGAGCCAGCAAATGAGAAACCTATGGGCAGGGTGAAGCCCACATATTGAATACATACAACATGTCTCTTCACAACAGCACATGTGCTCTCTAACAGCAAGCCAAAAATCAAAGGCTCTGAAGGTGCTTGAGGAGGCAGAATCACACCCATCGAGGATACAGAAGGGGAATCTGTGCCATTGGGTCAAACATGAATGTACTTTAAAAAAACTATTTGAGTGTTGTTTCTTAAAAAGTCTTTTTAGGTGAGGGGAGGTGAATGGGGCATTTCTTATCACTCTAGATCAGGGGTCTTTAAACTGGGGGGCGGGCCCCCCCTAGGGGCCTCCAGTGATCCCAGGGAGGCGCCAGGCTCTGACTAAAAGAAGCAATATGCAGATAAATGTGCTTTGTTTTAAGCAGAAAACAATGTATTGCATTTTTATAAAAGGTAACATAACTTAACTGCAATGTTTAAATTGGTCTAGACATGTTTAAACATTGCCAAAGTAATAGGATAACAGTGAAAAATTCTGAGGGGTGCCCTGATGATTTGCATTATTTCACTGGGGGGCTGCTGCATTAAAAAGTTTGAAAACCACTGTTCTAGATGTATTTTTCTGGCAGTCTTCATTTCCAGGCCATCCATCAATTTTGCCACTTTTCAGGTGCAAATTCACTTTTTTGTGATGTGACTAATAAAGAATGAGTATTATGAATTTTCAAAAAGTCTATATTCTTGTATCAACATTTTTAGTTTCAAAGTTTGCTGCAATTAGAGGTCACCTATCCATATTCTAAATAAAATTATCTATCACTAGTGTTTAATGATATTCCTTTCCACATCTCATTCAGTGCCCCAGTTTGTTTGCGATAGAACAGTTTTTGGAGATGATGCAGTGGACTAAGCGTCTACTGTGCAATAAAGCCCAGTGGACTGACCCAAAGGAGGACAGCAGTGACCTCTTCCTGCATGTCAGTGAACCGGAAGTTGAAGGGGGCTGATTGGGTTGGTTCACGGATATCCAGAACCCAGTCAATATGGAGTCAGGTAAGCTCCCTCATTCGTCTAGAGCAATGTACCAGAGTGGGCTCATACAATAAATAGTGTTCAGAATATACCTGGGTTGGTGTTTTCTAATAACTGTGGTTCCTGTGAAGATGTTGCATATGGTATGTTTTCCACATTTTGTATACTGTCTGAGAAATATAGAAGTTGAATAATGAACAACAGCCACGCTAGATAAGCAAATAGTTATCAGCAAAATTAAGGGGCATTTTTTCAACTTTAATACTGCATTTTACATGCAATGTATAGAGCTGAAAAGTTTTCTTCTGTCATTTTGTTCTCTGCATAGACATATACATAATGTGAGCACTGTTAAAGTGAGTTATCGAAACAAAATGTTCATATAAATCAGAAGGCCCCAGCCTCGCTCCCAAGCTGTGGGTCTCACCTACTTCCATTCTTCCACTCCTGCTAATCACTAGAGCTAAACCTTTTTTAAGGTAATGGAAAGCAAAAGGACGGGGTTTGTACAGTGCAAAAGCTGGTGCAAATTTTCAGACCTCAGCTGAACTCAATACAATGGACCTATGACTTGAATGGACGCTCAATATCAACTTGTCACTAGCATATCCGTATCCGTGAAGCACCTTTTACCCCACAAGAATGGCGGAGTGATGGATTTGCAAATCAAGAAGGTTTATTAACATATTAGCAAATTTACAAACTCAAATCAATCAGATTAATCATAAATCACTAATCATCTGGTTACAGCATAAAGGACTATAAATACAAAAGAGTAAAGTCAGCAACTATGGCCGCTAAGGCAGAACCAAATAAAGGTTCCAATCAGGAAAAGAAGAAATGTGCTTGCTTGAGAGAACTGTGAGAAAGAATTAAAAAGCATGGTGTCTCAACAGTGAGAGCGGGACATCCACGTCCAAAGGGGGCGAGGAGTCAGTGATACACAATTGCAACACAATTCCACAATTAAAACATGAAATTCTATAGAGTAGTTAATCTTTACTTTTTCCCAAAAAGAAAATAAACAATGCTAAATAAACATTCATGAAACTTTCGATATTGGCTCTCTTCTCGTGGTGCTTACAATGTAAGATTTCAGTTCATGACCTTCAAAGATATTGCACAGGGGAGGATTCTTCACTATCTCTTTTCTTATGCACGAGTGTTGAGATTTGCTGTCCAGCTCATTGAAAAGATACAATTGGTGGCCTTCACATAGGATTTATCAATATCAGTACAGTTGAATGAGAGTGCAGTTGAAACTTGGCGTCTAAAACAAGAGCAAGATTATGCACAGCAACCAGAAACATATTTCATTCAGCATGGGTATTTCAAATCGAGGCCAACAGTGACTATGGCTAACTTAACACGAACAC
This sequence comes from Pleurodeles waltl, assembly GCF_031143425.1. NCBI lineage: Eukaryota > Metazoa > Chordata > Amphibia > Caudata > Salamandridae > Pleurodeles > Pleurodeles waltl. The sequence goes on from NC_090439.1 coordinate 5,685,389, forward strand.
AATCTAACTATGAGTAATTATTTATATAGACCCACTTACTATGAGTATTCTAAATATAGAATTATGTATGAATACATATAAGCAATGATTATATGGGAGGCACATTAACATGATATCAAACGACAATGAAAAATAGTGACAACACGCCGCCAATATCAAATTGAAATCATTTTTGTGTTCATGTCTCTGTGTAAAAACTTCCATGCCCAGTCTGTTGTGTCCAACATGGTCATAGGATGGCAGTGCCTGTGTCATGCCTATTCTTGGGTAGTTGATTGTTCTATTTCTCTAGTGAGTACTTGTAAAGTACTGCAGGTGACCCCGGGCTTTGAATGCACTGCCCATAACGCCCCATTTGTACTTGTTATATTGTATGGTATTGTAGAACTTCTACAGCATTTCATAACCCTGATGAGGCAGGGAAGTGTTCTGATGCTGCTGGAGTCTTCGCCCTCATTCAGGGTGTGTGACCCATAGGGAGTGGTCTTTCCTATATTGTGGTGTTGTGTGAGGTGTATGAGGTGTATGAGGTTCAGAGACATGCTGAAAGCTTTGGGCGGCCATCTGATATCAGAACTTGAGGTTTTCTTGGAAAGTGATAGAGCAGATCAAATTCAACTCACCAATTTATGCACTGTAGATTTTTTTAAGAGTGGAACATGTCGTCATTATGTGGGTTGGAAAAGCCAGTTTTGGCACTCTCCAAAATTCTAGGTGACTGTCTTCTTCATATTTTTGCAGGGATCAAGTCCAGATTAGCTGTTTGGAAGAAAGCACGAGTCTGCCATGTGCAAGATATTTTTAAAATAGGGTTGGTCTCGAGAGCTGGGGACAACAAAGACTAAAGTGATCTTCCTTGGTGGTAGGTACAGAGTTTGTGATGAAGGAACAGTGGTTCATTGATGTGGTTATCTCAATATGCAATGTTCATTGTTTTGTAGATTATATTTCTACCCACCAATGGGCAGTGTATAGAATTGAGCCATAGTGGGATGTGAGTTGAGAGCAATAGATTTGGGAGCATTATGCCAGCTGACTTCTGGATTATCTGAAGTTTGAGGAGTAGGTGGAGAGGAACGTTAATCTATAAATCATTTACATACTTGAGGCAAGACAGCACTAAATCAATGGAGTCTTGATTTATTTTAATTTACAAGTATTTAAGGAAAATTTCAACACAGGCATTGTATGATGTAGAGGTTTTTTTTTAGAAACTTGATTTACGTGTACTTCAAGTGAGGTGTGAAAACTTAAATCCTCCCTGTGTCAAGTTTATATATTCCTATGTAATGCAATGTTAATCATCACCTATAAAACCAAGAATGTACTAATATTTTATAGTACAAAAATGTTAATTTATAGTAGTTTGAAGCAAGTTATGTTATTGAATATGCTTGCTCATTTTCATGGCTTAAGTATGCCAAAGGCTCAGAGTTGTACATTTCCTAGCAGATCTTCACACCTGTTCATTAGATAGGTTTTTGCCAAGAGTAGCTAGTTTCTGTTGTATAATGAGGCTCCATTGACTTGTATTGATAGAAAACATATATATATATATATATATATATATATATATATATATATATATATATATACTGGTCTGATTTTCTGTGCAGTTTAGTACTATACTCCTACTGAGTGTTTTCTAGTGAAAGCACTGATCAGTTGAAATAACAATTGCCTCTGTTCTATTGCTGAGCTGTCTGCTATTGTGCATTAAATGTTGGTTGAACCTTATGTTTCCTGACTTTTTGTGCTTTACTTTTAACAGATGAAATGGAGTCCATATTCGCCACTAAATTCCTTACTTCATCTGAGTCAATTGTTGTATGCCTATTTTAGTTACCATTTGGTTGAGAGGAGATATTGGGAAAGATAGTAGATACATTTGCCACATGCGTGTATGAGGCAGTTAACATCCAGTGGTCAAATGCTTAGAGGGGAAGCATTGTCCAAACAGTCAGAAGTCAAGTTTTAGTGGATTTTCAAGGTATAGTGTGCTTTAAGAAGTATAAGTGTACTTTCAGCAGTTGAGGTTGAAGAAGAATGTGAAGTCTTGTGTTTCTCCCTGATTTTTTACACATCGATTGCCTAAGTGCAATTTCTCCCTAATTACACATTAAGGTGTATACCATTTTTATACCTTGTAGAGTGTCCCTACAACTGACAACTTTCTGGTCGAGACAGCCCTTTTCTGTCCTGGTCACACCCACTGAATCACACTTAAATGGATTGAAAAGTTAACAATAACGCAGAAGCCCTGCTCTCTAATATTTCTCAAGCTCCCATAAAATTGATTTAGATGATGTCTTTTACATTATAATTGAAAAATTAACCCATATACGTACAGCCTGTCTACACAGTAGTAACTGTGTATTGATTTGGTTTGTTCTTTGGCACATTTCACAGAGCACTGCCCCTTCTGTACTTCTTGAGACATATTCTTTTAACTGAAGATGCACCCTGTAAATTTATATGTGTGAAACTTAGCACTACGTGTTTGCTCCCTTTGTGTTTTCATTGACATGTTCTACACTATTAATCTGGTATAAAAAAGATACTTTTACTTAAACATAAGTGATTCATAAATATGTGCAAATTGAATCTTATGTAAGCATCCTTTGTTTATTCTATATGTAATCCAGATTCCATTTGGGCCTAAGGATTGGTCCTTTATTCCCTACTAATAAGTGTACTTGTAACAGCTGAATGTGAAGGAAAAGATGAATTCCTGTAATACACTAAAGCACCCATTCAAGAGGAGTGCCACAGTGGCAGAACTTTGAACGACCATGGCTGTGATGTGAAATAGTGCTGAAGAAAAGAGAAGCAGAAATAGGAAGGAGGACCTGTCACTAAGGAAGGAGCCAGTCCAGGTCAGTGCATTTCTTTGAACTCCTTGTTGGGTCTCCATGAAAATGATAAACAGTGATAACTAGTATCTAACGTAGTGAAGCAGGCTAGTACCCGGAGTGTCACAACTCCACTTGAGCTAACAGTAGTTTTTATGTCATCACATGTGGTAATAATTGCTACCTCAGTGTTGTGGCCAGGATAGGATAAAGTTTCCTAGGTTGTGAAATGGTTATATTCGTTTTTTGAATGCAGTCATTTAGTTTTAGTTCAATCTTTCAATAAGTTTGCCAAAGGATGGGCTATTGAATTTTGATCAATAATTGGAAGGATCATTTGGGTAAATGCTTTGTTGTTTTACAATAGAGTTGCTGTAGTACATTTTGAGTTCACCCTGGAAAATTTGTAATGCCAGCCAGTGGTTGATGATGGTTATGGCTGCATCTTGGGTTCCAGAATTCAGAATCAATTTTGGAAAGTTCCCTTTAAAATCAGGTGGCTTCTGAGATAAAGTTCCAAAATGAGACCAGACTAATTGCATCTTTTTGACAGTGGCTTTCTGGAATGAGGCTGGGGTGTCAGACTGTTATTATTGTTGACAATTATTTTTCTGAGTGTCTTTCAAGGATTCTTGTTTGTGTTTTACAGGCTTTTTTTGAAGTATCACCTCACCAGCTTTCTAACAGCATTGATTGTCTGAGGAAGTCTTGACTGGAATAAAGTTGTCAAGGATGGGTATCACCCTGATGTGAAACTGATGATTGTTGTCATCAGGATGTTAGGTAAGCTAGTGGATAGGACAGGCCTATCTTTTCATGTTCAAAGCCTCCACCACAAGTGGTGAGTCTCTTCAGTCATACAATTACGATTAGTAAAATTAAGGATGTTTCGAATGAGGGATATATGCCTGTTGCAGGTCTGGAAAATATGTGACAACTATGTGATTGTGTCAGCTCTAAGATATTGGTGCATGGTAAATTCTTATAGAAGGACTTAATGAGAGATCTGTAATTATGCCAGTGTGGAACATGAATGGGAGTGGAAGAAACTCTTGGTCTGCAGTCATACAACATCAGTGTGTGCCTCAACCCACATGGCTCAATGTGACATGAGAAGAGGTTGGCCTATCAGCACCACATAGGAGATAGAGTGGAAGAAAGCCTGGTAGTGTCCGGAGGTTGAAAATCACAGGAGGGCAGGGAGCAGAGGATGTGCTTATGTTGATGGGATGCTATGGTCTGGAGGGGCCCTGGGCTAGTGCCACAGATGGTACAAGATGCTACAAGAGGTTTAAGTATGCATCCTGTACCCAGCACAGAGCGGTCATAGGTCTCTTTGTCCAGACAGTGGAAGGAGGCAATACATTATCTTCGTACCGTGACATAAGGCAAACCCAAAACAGAATGGATACATTTAGGGCCAGAGGTATCAAGCTCCTGGTTCGCATTTCTTAAATAGCGAATTTTAAGAAATCGATATTTAAGAAATGCAAAATGGGATGTATGAAATTTGCAAGTCGGTAATGTCGATTTCTTAAAATTCGCAATCGCTATTACCGAATCACAATTGGGGAATGGACTCTATTCATCCCTTTGGGCCTAGGTGCGAATGGTTTTGCATTTCCCAATTTGCGAATTCCAGTTAGGAATTTGCAAATTAGGTAATGCAAACCCATGGTGCTGGGGGCCTAATGCCCCCTCTGATGCACCCCAAAAAAATATTTGCGTACATGTGAAGCACACACATGCCCTAGGGGCATGTGTGCGCTGTATGCAATTTTTAAAAATGCATTTATAAGGAATTTCTTTAAATTATACATGCTTATAACCAAATTAGATTTGGTGGTAATTGTATTTCCTAAATCCCCAATTCGCATTTAGGAAATACTTGATACATGTGCTATGGAAATCGCAAATCGGAATTCCCTATTTGTGATTTCGTATTTAGAGAATCGCAATTTGCGATTCTCCAAATGGGGTCACAATTTTAAGGAATCGCTATTTTTGCGATTCCTTAAAATTGCACAGCGAATGCCTTTCATACATCTTTCAAGGCATTTTTGCATTCGCAAACGGACAAATTTTGCAATTTGCACCATTTGCAAATGCAAAATCGCTTGCTACATCTGGCCCTTATTCCCTATGCTTATACTACTTGGGCACTGGCAGGTGTCAAGATGAGATTCCAGGGCTCCTTTGGTATAACTTATCAGTAAATAGTTTGTGTTCATGTTCTAAATCTCCAAACACATTTGATTAGGCTTTTTAAAAAAAGACAAATGTGGAACTTATTGTTACAGCACAATTATATTAATTGATCCTAAACCACACACACACGCACACACATGCACACAGGACACAAACACACAATATTGCACAGCGGTAGTTGTCACTGTGTAGTTATAGTTAGGACCAGGGGCCAGGCATATGAAATGTTTGTATTGCAACTGACAAATTGCGATCTTTTTGGGAATTTCAAATTGCAAGTCGTAAAACAAAATGTAAAGTACACTGTTTGCAATTCCCAGTGAGGTCGCAAATAACCTACCTCATCAATATTTATGAGGTAGGTCACAATTTGCAACCTTATTCGGAATGGCTGTGACTGCTTTTAAAATAAAGCAGTTTTTTTTCTAAGGAATCCCATTTTCCTTAAAGAAAAACAGGAATGCATTACAAAGAAAAAATGAAAAGCTTTATTTTCATTTTTTCAGAGTAGGCAGTGGTTCATTGACCACTGCCTGGTCTGAAAATTTCTTTGCGCCCCCATTGACAAAGGGGAAAGGGCCCCCTAGGTACCCCTTCCGGTTTGCAAATGGTTACCACAAACTTGAAGTTAGTGGTAACTGCAAATGTTGTGCAACTGCATTCACAGTCGCGAAACACTCATACATGCCAGTGCTATTGGTTTTAGGAAGGGAGGCCCTAAACACACTGTTTCCTAATACTGAATTGCAAAAGCAAAATGTGATCCGGTAACAAGTTACCGAATCGCATTTTTGCATTTTGTCTTTTGTACATGGCCAAATGCAAACATTGTAAAATAGTTCAGACATCTGGCACCAGGTTTTCATAGGAAAATTATTTTTTGGTTTGCTAATAACTTTGGCCCATTTGTCACATCTTCACAAAGCTGTCCAAAACAAATTTCATCCACCTCAGCTCCTTCCTGGAAAGTTTTGGGGCATCTGTCAAGCAGGGGTCAAGAAGAAAAGGGACCCCCAAATCTAATTTTCCCCAGACAATTTCCCATAGGAACTTCAGACAATGCTACAACCAAAACGGCTGAACAGAATTACACCAAATTTGGCAGAAATCAAGATATGGATTAAAAAACATGCATTTTGTGATTTGGTGTAAATCTGTTTGGTAGTTTTTAGAAATTAAGGTTCAAAATGTACAGATATCTAGCAATGCAGTACGCCCAAGGTACTCCTGTAGGACTGATGGATGAGATTGTCTGGCGGCAACGGAGAAAAATATTGGTCTCTCAGTCCTGAAAAAGAAATAGAAAAGTGACATTAGGAGGCAGGATAAGGAAACCCTGAGCCCCTAGCCCTTGTAGGGGTGGTGAGGGGATTCCAGAGTGATCTCAGGTGGTACCAAAATGTTAAATTAAAAAGAAATAAACTGCAGTCATGATCCTGCGGGATTCAGCGTACTCCCCCCCGTGGTCCTGCAGGAGTCCTGTGGTACCAGAAAGAAAGAACAAAAACTCCAACTATGCACTGCCTTTACCCTGTATAGAGATCTTTGGCCAGCAGGTGTTGGTCACCCCTAGAGTTTTAGCCACAGGGCCTGGCCATTTGGCTGTGTGCGGCAGGGGTTTGGCCGCCGGCAGAGGGTTGGGCCTGAGACTGTGTGCATCAAGTGCTGGGCCAAACATGAGGGGCTATGTGCTTGGCCTAGCCATTGAACAGGGCCAGCCCTGTGCCCAAGCTACACATGGCCATGGGCTGTGTACTGCAGGGGCACAAATTATAGTTAACTATAACTAGTAAATTTATTTTTTTTAGTTTAAAATGTAACATTGTAACTAACAATTTCACCCAACTATTAAGGAGTTACAGACTTGCCAAATTTAAAATTATGTTTACCATGTGGGGAGAGTGTGGGTTGTTGAAGCGGCAGAGTCTGTTGTGAGGAGAGGTGCCCTGAGCCCATTAACACCAGCTAACAAGGGAGAAAGGTCCATGCAGAGGGGTAGGACTTAAAGCCTGTGCCTGAGACTGTGTGCAACAAGTGGTTGGCCACCCATGGGGGCTGTGTGCATGGCCTAGCCATTGGCCAGTGCCAGCCCTACACCCAAGTTGCACATGGTCCAGCTCACTGTGTTTACAATGTGTGATGTCAGCTCTCTATTGGGAGACTGTGTGAAGTGAGCCAATATCATGGAGGTCTGAAGAGATAACAGTACAAAATTGAAAGAAGCAACTACAACTCATCAGAGAGAAGTAAGGATTTTCATTAAAAAGTTCATCTTAGTAAGGGATATAATCAGAGTTTTGAGCCATAATAGATTAAATTCATAGGTCTCATCGAGACAGAAGAGACATTGTCTGTCTGTCTGTTAACAAAGAATGAACAGAGGGAAACTTCCTCTGAGTAAGAGTAAATAGTGAGGGAGAATGTAGATCAACAAAATGGATTAATGCTTTATATAGAACATGCAGATCATGGAAAATGAAACCACTCTTTCTTATTCTTCAAACCACTCCTTCTTATTCTTCAAAAGCATCTCTACACTCTCACCTCCATAAACAGTGCTTTAGTTGCTTGGATGATCATGCTTAACCTCCTTGCTTATAAACCTTTCGTTCATTCCATTGCATTGTATTGTAATTGTAATTGCATTTACTTTGTGCTTACTATCTCTGACGAGGCATTGAAGTGCTCTATGGGAGCTAGCATGCTACACTGAAACCCGAAGTTAGTGTTTAGCATTTACTGTAGTATAATGTTGGTTATTGGGTTAGCCTTGTGCTCCAAAGAAACATGAGAATGCCTCCATATGTAAACTAGAAAGATCACAGATCTCTGGAATCTAAGAAAAGTATTAGATATGCCGAGAGGGCCGAGGACAGAGGGGTAACACAAGACAAGTCAATTTGCTCTTCCTTGGTCAGAGCAGACACCTACCAAGCACTTTGTGTCTCACTCTTGTATGTGCAGGGGCATGTCTAGGTAGATTCTGAGCCACAACAAGACTAGGAATCACCCCCTTTTGAAAGCCTGAGAAGGACATACTGCATGAACATCTGCTTAAAGTATTGGCTTCCATCAATCCAGCAGGAGTGGGTGGAATCTGGGCCTTTTCAAGATTGTTTAGTTTCTGCTTACGTTACCTTCATTCTCTTTCATTCTCTTTCACTTCCTTCATCATTCACTCAAATTGTGTAATTGTTCAGCAGTAGGCAGTATCACTGCCTTTACATTTTTTTAAAAACATATACACTGCTGTTGAGAGGAACTCTTGGACCTGAGTTGGTTCCTCCATTTTTAGCTTCACTTTATGTTTCATAGTTTACATGCTGTAGCTGCATCGTTTTCAGAAATGACTTTTTACACACTTTCCTTGCATGATATCCTTCTAAGAATATATTGTATGAGTTGCTTGTTAGTCAGCCTTTTCTCTACATTTAATCAGTACATTCTGTTCAAGGCTTAGAAGACAGAACATGCTATGCTAGTGCTTGCGTTGCCTGTTCAGGACATAGCTTCTAACATTGAGACATAGCATTACATCAGAGCTGTGCTTCTAACAGAGTATGGCTTTTATTATTTAAATGGTGCGCTGACCCAGATGGGGCACAGGGGCATTCTAGACGCAACCATCCCAGGACGAATGCTGTGTTTGACAAGCAGCTCTGCTGGCACTTATCAACCAGCTTCCCAAGATAATTAGTATCCACACTGCAGGCTGATTCCTTACGTTATTTCAATGTATGGGGCTAAGGCTATTCCCTTTGATCGGGTCAGGCAGAGGGGTACACCTGCTATGCTCTCAGTATAGTTTTAGGGCTAGGTAAGTACCTCTAGAACCTCTAGACCTCATTTACCAGGGTAGGGTTGTTGATTATCTGTTACAATGTTCATAATTCTGGTAACCTCGCTCTGTTTCATCTACCTAATTATCACAGCTCATTCTCTCTATGCAAGATCTGTTTCCACGACTTCCTTGGAGTCAGAGTGTCATATTTAGGTTGTCATAATCACATTCTACCCCAGTAAGGTTATGGGTTAGGTGAGGCACTGTGAGCTAGCCAGGAATTGGGCTGATGGTGTGGAGGGACGAAGGCCGCTGCATTCTGAAGTACTGTCTCCCTAATACATCTCCAACTGGCATATGTTGCTGTATGGAGTACTGGACCTTCTCTGATTACCCTGAGCATCCCACTGCACTTTTGGCTTGGCTAGTACTTGCTTGCTGACTATTTGTTGTAGCTCTTATTACAATTTGCATGCCGGTGTCCCACATACCCTCACTGATCACACCACCAAGAGTTACTTCATATAACAGAAAAAACTCACCTTGGTGGTCAGCACGCACAGCATGAAAACACTTCCCACATAAACTCAAAACAAAACCAACACCCTTCAACCAACACACTCTAAAAGATGTAGGCCCTCATTCTGACCTTGGCGGGCGGCGGAGGCCGACCGCCAAAGTCCCGCCGTCAGGTTACCGTTCCGCGGTCGAAAGACCGCGGCGGTAATTCTGACTTTCCCGCTGGGCTGGCGGGCGGTCGCCTTCAGACCGCCAGCCAGCCCAGCGGGAAAGAGGCTTCCACGAAAGCTGTGGAGCTGTGGAAAGCTGGAAGCTGTGCGACGGGTGCAGTTGCACCCGTCGCGTATTTCACTGTCTGCGCAGCAGACAGTGAAATACATTTAGGGGCCCTCTTACGGGGGCCCCTGCAATGCCCATGCCAGTGGCATGGGCACTGCAGGGGCCCCCAGGGGCCCCCGACCCCCCCTACCGCCATCCGGATCTCGGCGGTCCGACCGCCGGGATCTGGATGGCGGTAGGGGGGGTCGGAATCCCCGCGGCGGTGCAGCAAGCTGCGCCGCCGCGGAGGATTCAATGGGGCCGCGGTACACTGGCGGGACCCCGCCAGTGGTGCCGGTCCGACCGCGGCTTTACCGCCGCGGTCGGAATCCCCATTGGAGCACCGCCGGCCTGTCGGCGGTGCTCCCGCGGTCCTCCGCCCTGGCGGTCAAAGACCGCCAGGGTCAGAATGACCACCGTAGTCTGCTATTGGTGTGGGTAAGCGCATTAGTGTTTCATGTAGGGGTAGTAGGTGCCAGTGCTTTTAATGGGCTGGTACTGTCCGGTACTGAGTACCAGCACTTTTTTTATTTTGAGAAGGAGAGTACCTGCACTTTTCAATAAAAACCCAATACTTTTAATTGGAGAGTACCAGCATTTCTGAGAAACAAGCAGGTACAGAGTACCCGCACTTCAATTTTTCAATTTCAAACACTGGTAGGTGCCAAACTAATGCTACAATGCATGCGTGTGATGTTTGTGTGGAGGTGGAGAGTAGGTGTGCATCTCTTGTGCTATTTTGTGAACTGTACATCTTTTTCGTGTTTGCATGTGTGTGTGTGAGAGTGTGTGTAATACGTGCTGTGTGTGTTGTGGGCATGTTGGTGATGTGAGTGTGGGAAGTGTGTGTGTGTGTGTGCGCACTGCACAGGTGTTTTGTGTACATTCAAGTGTCTGTGGGTGCGGGATATGTCTAAAAGAGAAGTTTGCAGCTAACTGCGGAACCGATGACTTTAATATGATTTCTAACGGACATAGCTGTTTAGTTTTCTAATCAATATACATTTTAAAACAACATCAATGGACACCACAGAGACGGGTCAGCATTCACTTTGTAACTTCTTTCTCTTTACTGGAAGTTTAATAGATTCTTAGAACTAACCAAGACTAAACGTGATGGGAATACATGTATTTTTTTTTTAAGGCTTACAAACACAGAACTGGCATTTGGGGTGTGAAAGCAAGATAAACGCTGGAGACTGGAGTCTGAGGCGGGACACTGCCAGACTTTGTGGCCCACGTCTGTTATCTTCAGGCGTTGTTTTCCCCCCAAACTGTTGAAGGTACATAGTTGGAAAATTTCAGATAAAAGATAACTTTGAATTTCCAACTCCAATCTTTTCTCTATCAATATACTTTGTTCAGCGTTCATACACACCTTGAATAGCGAATAGATAATGCTTCACCTTGCCGTCGCATAAGTTCTTTTTTTACTAAACGTGTCTGCTGTCTGTCAAGAGCTTTAGTCAAATGTTATCAAGGAGGAAGCCTCTAATTTACATAGAAACCCCAGGGGACCCGTGGCTCTCAGCACAGTGACACCAGGCCCGGGTGGAGCTCAGAGACAGACAGCCTGGCTGCGCGCTGGATAGAAAACAGATCGATGAGGGAAAAGACGCTGCCCACCTCGCCCCCCTCGCAGCCACGTTGCCAATCACAGCATTTCCCTGCTCATTTGAACTCACCATTGGAGAACATTATCAAAGATAGCGCCTTTTGATTCTGAAGGGAGACGCGTCAGGGGTCATTTGGTTATACAATATAGCGCCAAGAGTCCAGAACCATGGCGCTTGCTGGGACAAGACAGAGACAAAATTAGAGCTTACACACAAATGTTTTACATGGGATGTTTTTGTCAACTCCCACGATACTTGCTGTGCCGCTTGAACGCTGCAGTACGGTGACAACACGGTGTCTGTTACACAAACTGACATTGTTTTCTTGAATGTGCCTATACAGTGAAGTGTGCACAAATATGTACAAAGAAAGATAGAAAAAAAAGCGGTGCTGGATAATTCGAAGATTTTAATGGGTGGATGCACCAGTTGCTGCTTTGTCGTTTTGTTTTATCTTGTCATATAAAATAGTTGATGTGGGAGAATAAGGTTTTTTTATAGCGGGAGCTTGGCCCAAGGGCGTTACATTTTTTTTGTTCCGGAAGGCTTACTATATACCAACAGGTAATCACCGTGGAATGCAACTGACATTCACGGAAAAGTCTGATAAATATATTTGTTTTCTCGGCCCAGTTTGAATAGCAGCTCTGCGTCGCATACGAAGAATCGCATCTATACGGTGAAAGAGTGTTTATAGTGTGGGGAGGATAAACAACATGTCTGATTGTCATGAAAAAATGGAGGGCTAGAGAGACACAGACGGATGGGATGCCAGTGATCGACGAAAAGCAGGGGGAGACTGGTTTGAGTGGTCGGAAGAAGTATTCTTGGTAGCTCCCTTGGGAAAGAAGGCGTTTGCCACATGTGACAGTGAACATCAAACCGACCTCACCGCTGACCCTCAGCCACCTGCTGTTGCCCTATCGATGTTCCTATCTGCTGGGGGCAAATGCTGCCAGTCTCCCATGAAGGAGGCATTTTGATAGCTGGAACATGTTAGACCTCTTTCACTTTTGTTAGAAAATACCACGGTAATGGTGTCTTCAGCTAGACATGGTTGCTATGGTTACCAGCACCTGTTGCCATGGCATGTCCCCATATTCATGCAAATGCAAGAATTGACAAAGCTGACAGATTTGACTTTTGTGTAGTGTATGCAAGCACACAGCAACACATACAGTGAAAGAACTGAAACAAGAATGCAAGCGTGGAGACCAAGATATGTACAGATACTCATGCACACACAAACCAACGCATCTTCCACCACCTATAAATACAGGAAAGTAGCCTCGGCTCCCCTGCACAGGGACCTGCAGGCTCCCATATACACAGCCTACCTGATATGCAGTCAACCATACACATGCTGTTATGTTGATTGCATGTATAATCCCTAATGCTGCTCTCTGGCAATCTCAAATGGGATTATAAAGGAGAAATTAAGAATGAACAAGGAACATTGTGAATGGAATGCTGTTGCCCAAAAGGGGTTTCTAGTTGGTGGCTGACCTAAGGCAGTGCTTAATTTGTGAATAAAAAGGTGCCGGTACCCACAGCTCTCCTCTGAAACACGTGGCTACTGCAATTAAATGTGGGAACACAGAATACTGAGGCAGCGTAATTCTGAAGCCATCGCGGGTCTCCTCAATCCATATAAAGCCACTCCCTGCCCCTTCAGCTCACTCCTGCAGCTTTCTCCCATTGTGACGCTTTTTCGTTTTTCCCTTCCTTCGTCTTTCCCATATGTGTCATTTGCTCACAGCAAATGCTTGAGGCAGAAGAATAAGCCCTGGCCCTCAAAAATAAGTGCCAGTGCTCAGCACCGGAAACAACAAGCACAAATTGAGCACTGACCTTAGGTATCTGGTCGGCAAGTGGAAGTAGGAATAGAAAATATGCTGCAAGTAAGGGGAAACGGGAGTTGGAGACGGCAGGATGTATATGCAAAGGGGTGGATAGTGTGAGGAATCTGTGCCTGAAAGAAAATTAAGCTGTTAGAGAAGCCCAAGGACAATCCAAGGAAACGTAAGTAACCATGTTCATAAACCAACAACCTGAGGCTGACACACACAGGCAATAAACTATCAAGGAGTGGGCAATAAAAAGTCTGTGGTTCACATCTTTATTGCCCGAGGAAGGGAAAACTGTTTCCAGTAGCTAAGGTGCAAAGCAGTACTGAATTCTACACATGAAAGATGTTGAGGATCTACTTAATTAGGTCTCAGATAGAAGGAAAAAACACTAAATATAAAAAACCTCCTGGACAATCGTGTAGCTCTTCATTGTAGATGAATAGGAATGTAGACATGAACAGCAACATGTCCCTTAACCAAGTACGAAAAATCCAGAAGTAATACAGCAGAATTTTCAGCGACAAAGGATCAAATATCAGGCATTAAAATAGCAGCAAATGGGCAATGAACGCAACAAATACTAAGTGAACAAATGCGCAGTGGAGCATCCTTCATTTGTAGATGCCTGCTTTTATGATTTAAACATGAATTGACCATGAATTGACCTCACAGAAAAAACATCCTTCCATCTTGGATTGGGAATCTCAGACATACTATTATCTAGGAAATGGTATAGTCCAAAGGTTTATCCACGTCTCCTTCCTGATACTTATGGCGTTTGTTAAGCATATGAAGAAGCAATTCATGTTTGACCCTTTTCATTGAGATTTGTACTCCACTGCTCGACTGCTACGCTTCCCACCCAGCATTGCATCCAGCCCATGGAATCAACTTCTGGCTATTTCCAGGTGACTGCAAGCACAGCAACAACAGTGTGGTCTTTGTGGTAGGAGCACCTAAGTTTGTGCTGTGAGCACAGCTTTCAGCCTCCTCCCGCCCAGCTACATAAGGAGCACTCTACCTGCATGCATGTGACTTCCAGTACGTTTTTAATACTCAGCATTCTCAGTACAGATATAACCAGAATCACTGGAATAATATAATTCTGTGACTGAGGCATTTTCTACATAATTGTGGATCGCCACTTTTTTTTTAAAACCTCCTTTTATTATTTTACTTGTATATCATACATGATCACAGAAACGTTGCAGAATTTCACCTTTTCTTACAAGTAGCCAATATGCATAAAGAATAGATGAGAGAGGTTCTTCATATATATATAAACGGTACAACAAATCAAGCAAGCACAGTATAAAATATCTAAAGCATAATCGACAGGCCGATTGTGCTGTGTGGTTCAACCAATGGCATTCAAGACATTAGAGGTTGTTCTGGGCCTTGGGGAGCCCCTAAATGGATCCAGCCCCATTGGGGCAGAGTATCTCACTCCTTGGAGCACAACTCCCTACTTGGTAAATCAGCTACCATCTCAGCCCATGCCACAGACTGATTCAATATTTTAATCTTTGCTTGTTTGATCCTGCACATGTCTGATAGAGGAGAGGGTGTCTACATATTCCACATATCTCTTCTCACAATAACGCTTCTTCTTATGTCCTAGACTATTACTCTACTTCCACCCGCCACCTAGCACAAGTGGGACCCATTCCTGCTTTCTAAGATGTGGCTATCGGTTTCTTAGCTAGGGCGAAGGAAAAGTCCAACAGTTCATTACCCTCCTTCTTGGGAGTAGGTTGGGTGAAACCTTCCAAAAGTTAGCCATCTTCTGTTACGTCTGTCTCCATTCCCAGGGTGCCACATAAGTGTCAAACAATTTGCTGCCAGTAGGTGAGTACCACTGGGCAGTCCCAGCCCATGTGAAAAAAGGTAGCTAAACAGTGCCCAGCATCTCGGGCATGACATTTGGACCCCACCCAAACAATGGTGGTCATTCTGACCCTGGCGGTCTTTGACCGCCAGGGCGGAGGACCGCGGGAGCACCGCCGACAGGCCGGCGGTGCTCCAATGGGGATTCCGACCGCGGCGGTAAAGCCGCGGTCGGACCGGCACCACTGGCGGGGTCCCGCCAGTGTACCGCGGCCCCATTGAATCCTCCGCGGCGGCGCAGCTTGCTGCACCGCCGCGGGGATTCCGACCCCCCCTACCGCCATCCAGATCCCGGCGGTCAGACCGCCGAGATCCGGATGGCGGTAGGGGGGGTCGCGGGGCCCCTGGGGGCCCCTGCAGTGCCCATGCCACTGGCATGGGCATTGCAGGGGCCCCCGTAAGAGGGCCCCTAAATGTATTTCACTGTCTGCTGCGCAGACAGTGAAATACGCGACGGGTGCAACTGCACCCGTCGCACAGCTTCCACTCCGCCGGCTCGATTCCGAGCCGGCTTCATCGTGGAAGCCTCTTTCCCGCTGGGCTGGCTGGCGGTCTGAAGGCGACCGCCCGCCAGCCCAGCGGGAAAGTCAGAATTACCGCCGCGGTCTTTCGACCGCGGAACGGTAACCTGACGGCGGGACTTTGGCGGGCGGCCTCCGCCGCCCGCCAAGGTCAGAATGAGGGCCAATGTCTGCTATTTTCCCAGGTGATAGGTGTGTTTGGTGCAAAAAGTTAAACTGCATGAACTTTGGTGTTCTGTGACACCTTTTGAGTATTGGCCAGTATCCTGTCCCACTCTTTGTCCACTAGAACAATTGCCACAATCCATCATCTTCGGCATAAATTGCAGATTTTCACAAAAAAAGTAGTTTCTAGCTCATATGGATAAAAGTTACTAAAACTCTGCCACGTGTTGCTGCTCTTATTGCAGAGTGGTAGGTCAAGTTTCAGTTGTTGATTGCTGTATTTAGTTGTTACACTGATAACAATGAGGTGAAATATTTGCCCTGACAATGTTAACATTGTAAAAATGACGAAATAGTGAAGTAATACTGTCATAAAATGTGCTGAAGTATGCCACACAATTTATTCAACTCTGCCACATGATTTCATCCTGCAGACCATATACTTCCTGTGGCCTTAGATATAACACAAACATACATGCACCTACAAGTCTTGCAAAACAGATATGATCAAACAGTTCACACACAGGCAAATTTACAGAGGCTGTGAGAGAAGCAGATAGAGTAGTATACAGATGGATGGATACAAGGTTTCATGTCCTCGTCGGGCCTGATTTAAAGATTGGTGGAAAGGGTACTCTATTGCAATGGTGACGGAATTCCCTCCCCACCAATATAGTGGTCTACCCGCTGAATTTATATTCGAGGGGACCCTAGGGTCAATTATGGCAAGACTACTCTGTCTCCGCCCTGATTAATCCCTACAGATGACTCAGGGAAGTAAGGGCCTTCGGAGAAATGGCTGCATGTCTGCCCATCCAATTTAGATGGGTGGAGAAGTAGTCATTATTTACTGTTCCTTAACACCAGGTAAAACCTGGTGGTAAGGCTCAGTAAATCCATTCTAATGCCACCCCCCCTGTCATGGGAGAAGCCTCCCATGGTGAAGGGAGCTTTACTTTTTTTCTTTTCTAAGAGAAAGTCTTCTTTCTGGATTTTTATTTTGAAAAGAAAAAAAGAATAACAGCCTTCTGACGCAGCCTTGTAGCAAACAGAAAAAGGTATTGACGGGAACCGCCATAATGGTGGTTCCTGCCAATGCCTTTATAAATGACCACCAGCTAGGCGGTCATTTATAAATCTGTCTGGTGGAATAGTTTCGGCCCAGCGGATGTACAGTCCTCTGCCTTGCCAATGGATACTACTCAGTCTGCCAGAATATACATTGGGCCCTTAAGCTTTAAACACTGCTTACAAAATCAAATTTAAGGTAGACGAAATACTGCCGTGAATGCTTAATCAATCTTTGAATTATCCTTAGAGAAATCACATCTACTGGCTGATGGAATACTTCTGTCACTATGCCTATTCAATTATTTCCTTTTTTTGACTAATTACCTGTCGACATTGTGCATCCAGACCTGGACTTGTCCTTCACAAATCACAGATCATCATTGTTTAATTGACGAGGATGGAAAATACAACTCCAAGAATTAACTGATCTGTTCAATGAAAGTCCAGTACTGAAATAATGGTGCCCAGCATACATGGTGCAAGCTAGCTCTGCATCCAAAGAAGATTAAAAATGCTACGCATTCATTTAATACTTAATTAATTGAGTTATTTTAAGTTGCTAAACAAATACTTGTTGCTTCTGCTGCCAGATAAATGTAATGCGCAACCTGCCCCACAATAAAATAGATCATGTAGTTATCACAGGTAATGCTTGTCTCAGAGTTCTCTCTGAGTAAAGGTAATTTAGTTCCGCTATCACTGGTGGGCCACTGAAGAAAACAACAGATAGCCATTTAGTATGCAAGAGATGAAGGCTCTATTCCTGAGCCATGACCACGCATACTTCTCTTTCTTACCCTATTGCAAAGCAGTTCTACAGGGAAAACTACCCCCCGAGTCCGCTCTTATAGATGGTATCCAGGTCTATGCGTGATGAGCTGATCCAGTCCAGGTTTTTTCTTTGAAATCATGGACTTGTATAATGGAATAAAGAAAACTACAAGTCCCAGAATAAAAAAAAATTGAAAAAAACACCAGACTGAACTGGAGCAGCTAGTCACTCATGGACCATACTGTAGGGCTTTACAGATTTTTTTTTCAAAACCAGAATACATACAAAGTGGAAAAACTCATGGACAACATCTTGCATTGCTTTTTCATTGGTATATCACCATCACAATCAGGTACTCATAACGCAGTATCTCACATTCATCTCGTTCTGGTTTTCAGTGCTTTTAATGCTCACGCAGCGGCTCTCTAACTTGTTAAAATAGTTATGTTATGGATAGTGCATATTTTGATTTATCGTGGCATCTGGGAGCTTGGGTTTAATGTTGGAAAATCATATTCATAGTTTTCTATTATGGGTAGTCCTATGTAGCAGATGGTATCTCTCACTTCGATTTTGATACCTTTGGCATTGCTTTTGCTACTCCAAGGGATTGTGAAGGCAGCAGCAGATGTCACACACAGCTCAAAGAGCCATTTCTTTGTACATTTTGTCTTTGTGAACCTTGACCTTCACCTGGACCCCAGCACCAAAGAGGAAGCTGCTGAATCACTAAGGGTGAGTCTAGTGGTCAACCCTATAATGGCATTGATAATCAATGCCATGATTGTGAAGCTAGGAGATAGGAGTCACTCGTGGAGTGTATGAGTTTCAAGCACAGAAGATCAATTATATTAAAGAGATCTTCCAAGCAGACATGGTCAGACTTTCTGACAAAGAACATGGCGCCCATTGCTGTACAAGACTTAGCCAGTATAATGGATGACTTTAAAATACACATTTTAGTAAATGAGAATCCTGCTAATTGGTGCCATTCCAGCAACATTCGAACAGTGGGATTCTCCAGCAGCTGAAGCCATCGGAAACAATATTGGCAAAGGGACAGATAAATCGTGTGGCATAATATATGTGGGATAGTAGAAGGACTATGGTTCCAGTAGCACTTTGTTAACGTGCCAGATATGGTAGGGGAATCGGATTTTGAGTCAGAGTCATTGGTTGCAGTAAATTAAGGGCCTGATTCTAACTTTGGAGGAAGGTGTTAAACCGTCCCAAAAGTGGCGGATATACCACCTACCGTATTACGAGTCCATTATATCCTATGGAACTCGTAATACGGTAGGTGGTATATCCGCCACTTTTGGGACGGTTTAACACCGTCCTCCAAAGTTAGAATCAGGCCCTAAATGTCTTGATTGGCTTGTACCTATATATCCTATATGGTGAGGGAAAATGTTTGGCATAGACTTATGTTAGCATTCCTAAGTATTTTATCATTGTTTTCAGCAGTAGCCATAACAAGTAATTACAAACATCAATGTACAAGAATAACAAGACAATAAAGCACCGCAATAGAAAGGCAATATAAAATATCAGAAAATGAGAGTGCACAGTTAAAAAACGTTAAAAAAGAACCCACTACAGGAGGGCATATATGAAAATGTATACAATTCATACATCATACCTGCAAGACAGACCTCGTCTGTTTGAAAAAGTAGTTTGGATCAAAAGAGTCTGTACCGCTACTAAGGTTTCTGTCTGGATGGATTTAGTTTACTTGCACACATTCTGTTTCTCATGACAGTTTATCATCTAACAGAAAGGAAGACTGACTATGATCCGAATGACACTCGCATAGCTGTACACAGAGAAACCGAAAAATCTAGTAAGAGAAGCAAGAGGCAGCAAATGAAAAAGTGAAAATAAAAGAACTGGGGTCGAAAAACCAACCAATGAGAAGCACCCCCTATTGGTTGAAGGTTGAAGGAATGTCTAAATGGCAAAATATGACTGCAAGGGAGATGCATGCTAGACCTAGGTTCAACCATTCAAGGGTTTTCCACTTAATGAGCACAGACAGGGAGTTGCCTGTCGAAGGCTATTGCTAAGTGAACCGTACCCTGTTGGTTGAGCTTCGACGGCCGATTTCTATATGTCATTCAGGGATGAGGTGGCAAAATAATCTCCATTTCGCCCTATTCAAAGCCTGTTTAATATTTACGCCTCTAGATGTTTATTTTTTGATTTTTCATCTACCATCGCTTTCCCCCAGCAATTGTGGAAGAAAACTGCCCCCACACAGGGCGAGAATGGCAATTTATTTCATCTCGCAATTTCCCGAGGGGAGGGGAGAGAGGCTGTAGCCACCGGAGCTCAATAATTGAAGGTCGACCGCAGCTCTCTCTGCTTCCTGCCCCATAGGGTGTAGGGCAGCAGGCAGAGAAGACAAAACGAGAAAGATAGATATTAGAAATTGACAGGAAGGGAGGATTGGCTGGTTTGAACCTTTTGGCCAGGGCCTGTTTAATCCTTTTTGCCGGGGTTGCTTTTAGTTCTCAGTCCAGCCTGCTCCAGAGTTCTGACTTCACTTGTTGAATCCACAGATTGTTCTTTATTGATAGTGTTCCTATATCTTATTCTTTACACATATTACCTTCAATGGTCGGATCATCTCTGCACTGAACTTTCTGGCCCTCTTCCTAACATTTTCTTCTCTGTCAAAACAAGCTAGTCATCCTCCATGACCACAAACTGAAAATACTGATGAAATATCTCACAGTAAACCTTTGGAAGGAATGCAATATCCAGCTGAATGTCCAGCTATTTAACTTAACTATAATTCCCAACTTAAACATTATGAAGAGATACTGGGCGCAAAATCAAATCCAATTAAGTGTGTATGATGTGTGCATTTATTACCTGCTAATGATGACACGATTGTAGAAGTATCTGTCACTATCGCCTTAGATGTTTGGCACCAGAGAACATTTGGAAAACCTGTTTATTTCAACAGAAGAGTAGGAGACAAATTTTAGAGCCTCCATGGAAGATTATGCAGCGACACTCATCCGGAGATGAAGGGGGACTTTGGAGCCGAAATTCAGACACCGACACAACTCCGCCACACCAAAGGTCAGTGATAAACTGCCGAAAACAAATCCTCCACCGTCACGCCAACAGAAACACGCCCATGCTATTACGACCCACGAATCCACGCGGCGGTCTTTCAATCGCGATATTCCATTGGCGGTACACACCGCCGCTCTCAAAATACACACACATCTCCAAAACACCGCCACATTGGACAATTCCAAATACACACACCTGACACACATACAAACACCACTCCCACACACCCAACACAATATAAAACACACACCCACATCACCCACAAACCCCTACGACCACAGTTCACGGACGAAGGCCAGATAGACAGAGAGCACAGCAACTGAGAACCCCACCACACAGAGGCACACAACACCATCACCCATACAACATTACACGCACAAAACACCACACACCACTACACATCAACACACACATCAACACTTACAGCACCCCACACATCACCCACACCACCCCATGTCACGCCAAAGACATCCCCGGTTTTCCGAGGAGGAGCTCAGGGTCATGGTGGAGGAAATCCTACGGGTAGAGCCACAGCTATTTGGCTCACAGGTGCAGCACACATCCATAGCCAGGAAGGTGGAGCTATGGCAAAGAATCGTGGACAGGGTCAACGCTGTGGGACAGCATCCAAGAAATCGGGAGGACATCAGGAAGAGGTGGAACGACCTACAGGGGAAGGTGCGTTCCATGGTCTCCAGGCACAACATCGCGGTACAGCGGACTGGCGGCGGACCCCCACCTCCTCCCCCACAACTAACAACATGGGAGGAGCAAGTCTTGACCATCATGCATCCATAGGGCCTCGGAGGAGTCGGTGGAGGAATGGACACTGGTAAGTCAAATCTCAACTATCATATCCCCCACCCTACCTGCATGCTATCACACACCCCCACCCTCACCCCCGCCCCTATCACTCCAACTCCTCCCTAATGTCCTAATAACACAATCCACTCATCTCAACACCAAGCCCCGCATGACACAACTAAGCATGGTCACCCCTCACCAAAGCATGCTCACTGCACATACCCAGAACAACCCCCTAACCATCATCACACAAACCCACACACAGGAATGCTTGCACTGGGGTACACAAACACCCACCCATTGCACACCATTACACACACACATGCAATAATCATGCTCTTATATCCCTGCAGGACCACTAAGGAACGTCACCACACCGGAGGGTCCAGACAACTCCACTCCACCCACAGAAGAGGCCCACAGTGACGACAGCAGCTCTGCCCTACTGGATCCTGATGACCAGCCCGGACCATCGTGGGCCTCGGGACATTCGGTTCCCCTTGCACAGGCACAGCCCAACACTGATTTTCCACACTCTGGTAACACCAGCACAGCACCCACCCAGCGGGCCCATACCTCTGTACCCAGGACACGTCAATCAGCGGTGTGTCCACCACTACAGGGAACCCAGGATAACCCACCACCCCAACAACAACAGGGACCTGGGGGCAGTGGTAGTGGGCACACGGTCCAGGGGACGGAGGCACAGGAACACAGGGGAACTGGGAGGGCTGCTGTGCGACAGGGGGCGGACAGGCCAAGGGAACCCACTCTTCACGAGGCCCTCTCCTCCATCATGGGAGCATACCACCACTCCCAGGAGACGATGGCAACGGTCCTGGCCAAGTTTCAGGAGACCCAGCGCATGCAGGAGGAGCAGTATTTGGGGTTCAGGGAGGAGCTCAGAACCATCAGAACCTGGGCACCATCGTAGGGGTGTTGAAGGACATACAAAAGACAATGAGGGATACCGTGGCACTCCAAGGGGCCCCTGACACTAGCCAGGATGATGAACTGCCCACCAACTCTGCTGGCGCTAGTGGACAGGACGCCCCGCCCCAGGACCACCACACCAGCACCCCACCCCCTGCAGACGGACAACCACCACGCAAGCGGTCCCTGAGATCCTGGAACAGGACAGAGCAAGATGGCAAGACCCTCGCCAGGAAATGAGACCACCCTGATTGTCCTCCCACTGTCCCACTTTGTTACCCTGTCCATACTAACACTGCCCCAGCTCCACTTCCTATGCCCATATAGGCAGTGCACCTGTGTGACCAATGGACTGGACTCTGCCATGGACATTCCTCTACCGTCCCCCATCACCAAATTACTACCCCCCTCCATTTTTGGGCACTTAAATAAACACCCTTGAACCACAAAACAATCTGGAGTCAGTCTGTGATTTGGTAAATATGTATTATCAATGACAGTGTCAAAATGCGTTTCCAATTGTAAAGCCAACATACCTATGTCACACATCACAAGTACTTGAAGGATGCAAGTAGATGACACACGTTGCTAATCACACCTGTGAAACTGTAATGGAAAAGTACAACTCAGTGACCAAATACTGCTATGAAATGACAGACAGGATAGAGGTAGAAGTGTGAAAGTGAATGTAATGGTAAAAAGAAAACTGTTCTCACCTGTGTGTCACTGGAAATATTGCTGTATGACTGACTCCCTTTTGTCTATGTCTTCTTCCTCAGTGTCCTCCTCATCACTGTCCACAGGCTCCACAGCTGCCACAACACCGCCATCTGGACCATCCTCCTGCAGAAAAGGCACCTGGCGTCGCAAAGCAAGATTATGAAGGTGATGATGATCTGCCACACCTTCTTCGGTGAGTAGAATAGGGAACCACCTGTCATATATGGAGGCACCTGAACCTGGCCTTCAGGAGGCGGACGGTGCGTTCGATCACCCTCCTAGTCCGCCCATGGGCCTCATTGTAGCGTTCCTCTGCCCTGGTCCTGGGATTCCTCACTGGGGTCAATATCCAGGACAGGTTGGGGTAACCAGAGTCCCCTAATAGCCACACAAGGTGCCTCTGGAGTTGACCCATCATATAAGGGATGCTGCTATTCCACAGGATGTAGGCGTCATGCACTGAGCCAGGGAACATAGCATTTACCTGCAAGATGTACTGGTCTGCCAAACATACCATTTGTACATTCATCGAATGATAACTCTTCCTGTTCCTGTACACCTGTTCACTCCTGTGGGGGGGGGGGACCAGAGCTACATGGGTCCCATCAATAGCACCTATGATGTTGGGGATATGTCCAAGGGCATAGAAGTCATCTTTAACAGTAGCCAAATCCTCCACCTGAGGTAAAATGATGTAGCTCCTTACGTGTTTCAGCAGGGCAGACAACACTCTGGACAACACGTTGGAAAACATAGGCTGGGACATCCCTGATGCCATGGCCACTGTTGTCTGAAAAGACCCACTTGCAAGGAAATGGAGCACTGACAGCACCTGCACATCAGGGGGGATTCCTGTGGGATGGCGGATTGGTGACATCAGGTCTGGCTCCAACTGGGTACATAGTTCCTGGATAGTGGCACGGTCAAACCTGTAGGTGATGATTAAATGTCGCTCCTCCATTGTCAACAGGTCCACCAGCGGTCGGTACACCGGAGGATTCCGCCATCTTCTCAAATGTCCCAGCTGACCGTGCCTAGGAAGGACAACAGCGACCACAGACTCAACAAAATCCCAGGTATGAACCCACAGATACACAGAACACGACACCAAAGACAAAAATCTTCCTGTATGTGTGTCGAGTGTAGGCTTAGGTATGTGTGACGCAGTAGTAAATGAAGCCATGTGGGCCCCTGAAATGGCGGCTGCCTGACCTCTAAACTGGGACAATGGGGTGTGAGGTAACTGCGCTGGCGTTGTACACCGTCGCGGTAGGCGGTCGTAGACCGCGGCGCAATGCTGCATTGGTTAACATTGGACCCTATGGGTCCCAGGAGCCAAGGATGAAGTGCTCCGGCGGTGATGATACGCACTGCCGCAGACGTCACCGCCGCGGGCGTGGCTGCCATTTTCTATCTGTTCAATCACTCGATACCTGATCTTCGACAGGAGAGGACCTACACTGCAAGTGCTGCTGTGACCTCTGTCTGGAAGAGACAATGGCTGCTGCGTCTGGGGAAAGGGCCCCTGCCTTCACTGCTAAGGAGTTGGAGAAGCTAGTAGACGGGGTCCTCCCCCAGTACACGCTACTCTACGGTCCTCCAGACCAACAGGTAAGTACACAGGGAGCACACTGTATGGGCTATGCCTGGGTGGAGAGGGCTGGTTGTAAGAGGGAAGGGGGCAGAGTTCAGGGAACATGAATGAGTGTGAATGCATGTGCCACATGGCAAGGGCAGGGATGTGGGCCACTCACTTCGACGGTGCAGTTGGTAATGACTTCTCTTCTTCCCCTGTGCATGTCATGTAGGTCAGCGCCCACCAGAAGAAGGACATTTGGCGTGCCATCGCCAAGGACGTACGGACCCTGGGGGTCCACCAGAGACGGGGCACCCACTGCCGTAAAAGATGGGAGGACATTCGCCGCTGGAGCAAGAAGACGGCGGAGGCTCAGCTGGGGATGGCCTCCCAACGTGGGAGGGGTGCCCGTCGCCCCATGACTCCCCTGATGTTCCGGATCCTGGCGGTGGCCTACCCGGAGTTGGATGGGCGCTTGAGGGAATCACAGCAGACACAAGGGGGTGAGTACACCCTCATTCTGGGGACTTTGCGTGCAGTTGAGGGGTCTGGGTGTGGGAGGAGGGCTGTGGGTTTCTGTAGGCCAGGGTGACTTCCGTAGGCTAGGCCCCTCCATAATGCAGGCCATGTGCCACTCCACCCCACCTCAGTAGAGTGCCAAGTACAGGTATACATGCCCCTGTGTCATCCATGTGTGCAGATGTCCACCATAGCCATGTAGGCCAGATCCCAGGAATTGCATATGTAGAGGCCTAGAGCGCGGCGTAGTGCAGGGGGCTGCTGTGTCTGTATTGTCCGCCAACGGTAGCGGTAAGCCATGCACTCAACCTCTTTTTCTTCTGTCGTCCCCCCCCCCCTTTTTGTGCTCTCCCTGTTCTTTTGTGCATCAGCATCATCAGGCGGAGGTACAGTGGCACCGGAGCATGAGGCAGCTGCATCCCACATGGCAATGGAGGGCCACACCACGGACTCAGAATGCACCAGTGGGACGGAGGGTGAGGGGAGCTTCACGTCGGTCACCGGATCACCAACCAGCGACACGGACTCGTCCGCCGATGGGAGCTCCCTTGTGGTGGCGGCACCATCTGTGCCCCCCACTTCTACAGGTACAGCCGCTACCTCCCCTACCAGCACCGCCCTCCCAGCAGCCCCTCAGCGTTCGCCCCATGCCCGCTCACCCAGGAGGGTGGGCATCACCTTCGCCCCAGGAACCTCAGGCCCTGCCCCTGTCACCCCTGCTGCCCTCAGTGAGGAGGCCATTGACCTCCTCAGGTCACTCACTGTTGGGCAGCCTACCATTGTGAATGCCATCCAGGGTATAGAAAGGGAGTTGCAACCCGGTAATGTATTCCTGGAGGGCATTCATTCTGGTCAGGCTGCCCTTCATCGAACCCTGCAATCTCTGGCCTCAGCACTGATGGCAGCCATTGTCCCTGTGTCTAGCCTCCCCCCCTCCAACTTCCTCCACCCAGAACCAATCCCCTGTACCCCAGCCTATCCCAAGCACAGCATCAGACAAACATGCATACACCTCAACACACAAAAGTAGCTCAGGCAAATATAGGCACCACACATCCCACAGGCACTCACACAAGCATCACACACATACAGACACACCAACATCCACTGCCTCCACTGTGTCCCCCTCCTCCTCGTCTCCTTCCTCCCTCCCAGTCTCGTCTACACTCTCACCTGCATGCAGTACATCTACAGGCACTAGGACTCGCACCAGAACACCCAGCACCACACCCCGGTCACCTGCACTAACCACCCCCACTACCATTTATACTTACCCTGTGTCCTCTCCCAGTGTGTCTGTGACGCCCCCTCCCAAAGTACACAAACGCGGGCACCCACACACCCAACATCCATCCACCTCACAACAGCCTCCAGTACCTGCACCTGCACCCAAAACACCTAAAGTGACACCTCCTACAACCACCTCCTCTTCCTCCACTCCCAGACCCCCTCCAGCTACTCATCCCAGTGTTCATCAGAAACTCTCCCTCAGCAACGTTGACCTCTTTGCCCCCACCCCTCCAATTCATAAGTCCCGTAGTAGCGCCTCAGCCAAAAAGACTCCAGTACCAGTGGTGCGTGTTACAGGTGTGTGGAGTGCACCAGACACCAGGGCAGGCAGTGTGACACGGAGCCAAAGCACTGCCAGTCCACCCCCTGTAAAGCATCTCAAGTTGGAAAGTGACCGACGGGACAGGGTGAAGACTCCTGGCGGCAAAACTGCTCACAAGGGTCCCAGGGGGATTGCAGAGTCAGCTGTGACTCCTCCAAAGGTGGTGAAGGGCCAGAAGAAGTCTGCACAGTCTGGTAAGAGCAGCACGGCGGAGAAGGGCGCCATCCTCCCCGGTGGCCGGGACGCCACCGCCAGCACCGTCGTCACTGGTCAGGAGACCACCGCCGGAGTCAGTGCCCAAGAGGGCAGGAGTATCGTCACTGGTCAGGAGACCACCGCCGGAGTCAGTGCCCAGGAGGGCCCTGGCTGCCACAGCCCCACTGGACAATGAGGGACCATCATGCCACACACCACTGCACAGGTCAGAGACCGCCATGGCAAAGCATCGCTGAACAGGGCAGAGAACCGCTGAACAGGTCAGAGACCGCCATGGCAAAGCACCGCTGAACAAGGAACTCACCGCCATGGTGAAGACCGCTGAAAAGGGCAAAGCACCGCTGAACAGGGCAGAGAACCGCGGAACAGGTCAGAGATCGCCATGGCAAAGCACCGCTGAACAAGGAACTCACCGCCATGGTGAAGACCGCTGAACAGGGCAAAGCACCGCTGAACAGGGCAGAGAACCGCTGAACAGGTGAGAGACCGCCATGGCAAAGCACCGCTGAACAAGGAACTCACCGCCATGTTGAAGACCGTTGAACAGGGCAGAGCACCGCTGAAGAGTGAAAACACCGCCACATCAAGCATCGTTATCCCATGTACAGCTGGGACAGTGACGGAACAGGAACCGTCACGGGGAGCCTGATGCAGTTTGGGCACCATTCCCCCTCCAGAACCAGTGGAGACATGCATCCACTCTGTCTTTCCTTAACAGGATGAAGCACTCTGGGCACCAGTCCCCCTCCAGAACCAGTGGAGAACAGCATCCACTCCGTCTGCCCTTAACAGGATGAAGCACTCTGGGCACCAGTCCCCCTCCAGAACCAGTGGAGACTGTTATCCACTTGAGAGACTGTGGCTTTGCACTCCCCAGGATATGGCAGTGGGCAAACCACCCACTTGTGAAACTTGAGAGACTGTGGCTTTGCACTCCCCAGGATGGAACAGTGGGCAAACCACCCACTGTAAAGACTTGAGAGACTGTAACTTTGCAATCCCCAGGATGGAACAGAGGGCATGGAGCCCTGTCGTGGATCTGGCGTGGTGCTGTAATCCGGCTGAGGTGCCGCCCCCTTCCCTTCCCCCTGAGGTGCCTGTTGTATTTCTATCTGATGCCCCAGCAGTGTTCTCTCCGTTTGTGGACAGGTATCTAATGTGGGCCTCGCCCATGCATTTTTGGCCCAGTGGTGCACGGACATTGATATGTGCATACCTGCACTACTTCTCGTAATGTATAAAATCTGGAATGTGTATATATATCTATATATATTTGGTAACTGTATTTTGATACATTACAATTTCTGAACTGATTTCCTTTCTTTGCATTCTTCCGGGGGCGTTGTAGGTTGTTCCTGTGATGTTTGGAAATGCACTGATGTGTGTGTTGTAAGGTGCGAGGGTGAGGGTGGGGGTGGGGGTGTTGTGTGTGTCCCTGACTTTTGCCTCCCCCCTCCCCTATGTCGTAGGTGCAGTACTCACTGTTGTCTTCGCCGTTGCTGGTGTTCGTAAATGAGCAGGAAGACTAGGGCAGGTAGGATTTGTAATTCCGGCTCCCTGGTGTCCTCCTTCCTCGTGGGATGTGTAGAAGGTGAGCGTTTTCCCATTGCAAAAGCTGTTTCCGCCGTGTTTTTATCCATGGTGAATCCGCCCCGGAAACAGTGGCGGATTGGCGGGTTGTGATACTGTGGGCGGTACATTGTCTCCCGCCTGTCTGTTGGCGGTGACTGCCGCGCTGCTTGTCTGTACCGCCGTGGCGGTCGGTGTGTTAAAGTGGCTGTCTATGTTGGCGGTTTCCGCCACGGTCATGATTCCCTCTTTTTGTCCGCCGGCCTGTTTGCGATATTACCGCACCTTTAACACCGTCCGCCAGGGTTGTAATGACCCCCATAGTCTCTTGACTTCTGGTGAGCTGCACATTTTACAGCTGCAACTTTAAAAGGTAACTAATGCTTTCAGCAGATGGTAAACTTTGTGACCATTTCTAATAGGTGATCTAGAAGAGGTCATGAAGCCTCTCTGGGGCCACAAATTTCCAAAGTCATGAACGACACCAAACCCATATTGGCTCTCAGTGAAAATGGTCACTTTGAGCTGTTCAGAAGCACAGCATGCTCTAGTAAAAGCAATCAATTTGGCAACTTGGACAGAAAAGACTCCTTGAAATCAAGAGGCTTCTATCACACCTGAGATTGTGCAAACTGCATAACCTGCTCTCAGGGCACCATTGGAATCTCTTAAACAGGAGCCATCAACAAAAATTACATAGTCATTTTTGTCCAGGGGACATCTTGAATATCTGCTCTTGGTTTGGTGCACAGGTCAGTCACATTGAGACAGTCATGCTCAACCTCATCTTTGTGGTTACAGTCAACTTCAACTGGATTTGGCAAAAGTGTAGCCACATTTAGAACATTGGACCTCTTTAAATTGATATTAGAAGAACCCATTATGATCTGTTCATAACTGGTTAAACAAGCATTGGTAAGGTACTGGGCCTTAGTACAGGTTAGTAAAATCTCCACTGAATGGGGGATAAAAAACATTCAGTGGGTGGCACATAACAATGCTTTCGCACTGTTCTATACTGATGCTTAATCATGCTATGGCTCTTAGACAGCCAGGCAATGCTCCAGCAACAGGATCAAGTGTGGTTGGAAAATATGCCACAGACTTGTTGGCATTTTCATGTAATTGTGTCAAAACAGATAGAGCACATCCATTCCTCTCACAGCAAAACAAAGAAAACCATTTGTTGTAATTGGGCATTCCCAAAGCTGGGGCATTGCGAAAGCTTCATCTCAGCTCAGTTAAGGAACACATGCATTCGTCATCCAATGGTACCGCATCAGCCACATCCTTGTGTGTCAATCTCTGTAAGGGCATGGACAAAAGGGAAAAATTCAGAATCTTTTGGCGGCAATAGCCAACCATTCCCAAGAACTTCCCTCTGAGTAACTGGGGGATTATTCTGCATGATTGCTGAAATTTCTTCGTGGGACACCTTCCTTACATCTTTCTCAAGGTGGTGACCTAAATATCGGACTTCCTTTTTACAGTACTGTAATTTTTCTGGGGAAACGTTACGTCCATTTTTCCAAAAATGATCTAAGAGGGCTATGTCACCTCTTCTACAGGCTTCTTGAGTATTTGACTCAACCAAAAGGTTGTAAATATACTGCTCTAAGACTGAATGATAGGGCATTTTATGGGACTCCAAGTTTTTTTTCAAAATCAGATTAAAGCTTGATGTTGATTCTGTATAACCCTGTGGAGTATGAAACCATGTTAAAATACAACTGCCAAATTTGAAAGCAAAGAGGAACTGGCTTTCCTCATGCAAGTGAATGAAGAAGAATGCTTGGCACAAATCATTGACTGTAAACCATTCTGCTTTGCACAGGATCTGAAATAAAATCACTGCTGAATTCGGCACCACAGGACAACATGGAATGACAATCTTGTTCACTTTTCTCAAATCTTGAACTATGCAGTATTTTCCATTGGGCTTCCGCAATCCTAAAATAGGGTTAATTACAAGGGCTTCCCCAAATTTCCTTCAGGACAACCTGCTCAATCAGGGTCATAATCAAGGGTGTTATTCCTGCAACTATCTTGGGTGTCATATTGTAAGATGGTATCCTCAAATACACTGCATTTGGATTCACTGTTATTTTGACTGGGTCAACTCCTTTAATGATATCTATATACTTTCCTAAAAAAAAACACAGAAAGAACTGTTTCCTTCAATTCTTCAGGCAGAT
This sequence comes from Pleurodeles waltl, assembly GCF_031143425.1. NCBI lineage: Eukaryota > Metazoa > Chordata > Amphibia > Caudata > Salamandridae > Pleurodeles > Pleurodeles waltl. The sequence goes on from NC_090439.1 coordinate 5,716,180, forward strand.
CATTGCATGTATTCACTGGATACAGAGAGAAAAGTGGCAACTGTTCTACAATTTTACTGGGGACATCTTCTTTCTCATTTGTTTGTATTTCTTTTCCTTTAATTATGCAGCTAATGGAACAGTTTAGCTTACACAACAGGTCACGCCCTAACAGATTTACTGGACTTCAAGCGCAAACCACAAATTGGTGCTTATCTTTACATTAACCTATTTTTAAGGGGACATGCTCTGTAACAGGATTTGTCAATTGCTTATTTGCTACTCCTACAACCTGAATTCTCCTTCCTGATTGGGGCAATTCTGGCACTTCTGCGGTTCTGACAGTGGCATGTGTAACTTCAGTGTCAACCAAGAATGCATGTTGTGCCCCATAATGTGGGCATTTACATAGGGACCACGTTGATCGACCTTTAAGGATGCAGCTAACATCCAATCCTCATCATCAAAACTATCACTATGAAAAGAATTCCTCATCACTCAATTAAGAGAAACTGTGAAACTACCTGGTTCATGTTTGCATTTGCCAATTTATTCGGGTTTGCATTCACAATCTGATTCATGTTTTGCTGAAGAACAATCACCTGCTGCTTTGTTATTGGAGCTTGTCAAACCTGCATCTGTTGTCCTGGCGACACATGTGATTTCAGAATTCAGGGTCTTGCACTCTCTGAATTTGAACCTGATTGTTGCCTTGAAACTAAGCAACCCCAGCATTCTGTACCAAATTATTCACAATAATATAGGGACACTTCCTCCATCAGTAGCCAAAAGTTGCGCAAGCATGACATGGATCCATCTTCTTCAATGACTGGACTTTGACCAAATTTCCACTCTGATCTACCTGAACACTGTGGCCTCTACCTCTAGGCTGAACCACATTGTGAACCTGGTGTTGTACACCTTGCATTCCACTTGCATTTGCCATCATGGTGGGTTCTGACGTCCTCTATTTGCAGACTTTAACTTTTGAATGTATGTAAATAATTCCTTAATGTGCATTCTCATTCCTGTGATCTTATGTTAAGAATATCTTTGTTACTGAACCCTAATCTGTAACTTCTCTTCAAGGGTTTAGGTTTCTCTAAATGTACATCACATTTCTCTGCTAATTCTGCAAGCTTCTCAGAAGTCTGTCCTGCATGTTGGGTAACATCCTTACACATGAATTGCAATCCATCTTCTGTGTGTGTTTCCAATTGCTCTACATCGAGCATTCCCATGATTAATTAATTTAATTCTAATTTCAATCTGGGCACTTTCACCATCCTCTCTCTCTATGGTGTTTCTTCTGATCTAACGTTACCATTTATAGCACCTGTTACACCATTCGGGCTCAGATGGTTTAACTAATCTGTTAACAGTTGTGCTGAAAGACCTTGCCAACTGATATTATTTAGCTGGGGCACATTTTGCGGGGCACTCCAATGTATACTTGTAAACTGATCCAGAGTGGGCATGTAAGGAAGTGGGGCTCCCTTTGGAAATCTCCCATCAAGAACTAGTCCTGCTTGAGTTATCATCGGGTTAGGTTCTGCAATTTGGGTAACGGTCAAGGGTTGACCAAAGGAAGCTGATCTTTCCATCTCTGAATTGTTTAAATGAACTGATCTCTGCATACCAATTGATACTATCCCAGCAGATGCAAGTGGCGTTTCAGGAACTGCTGACACATTAATTGAATGGGCATTACTGTCAGGGTTGCCTGAAGTATACAAAGGAACAACTGGACCAGCAGTCAGAGGAACTGTTAATGCATCGGGACCCATCAAATTTGTCTGACTCTGTGGAATGGTCATTCCAGTACTTTGACCTGTTAAAACAGTACTGAAAGCCTGTCCTGTTTGATTGGGGGTGACACTGAACCTTGTCTGCACTGGTGTAAACATTAACATAGTCTGATTCTGATTAAAATTCTGCACAGGCGTAGTCATATTAGGTGTCTGCACCATTTGATTCATATTAGGACTTGGCATTACCTGATTCATAACTGGGCTTGGTACTGCTTGATTTATGACTGTACTTGAAATAGACTGTGCTGTATTACGAACTGGAACTGGTGGATTAACCACAGGCACTTGTGTCACTGAATTAGCAGGTGTACCTGGAACTGTCTGAATTGGGATCTGTGTAACTGTTGGCACATTCGGGACTACATGTTGTACTGCTTTACTACTTGTTTCTGCCTCAACTGAATGATATATAGGGGATGACTCATCATAAGTTGATTTATGAATTCACCTTCCAAATCACTCTCATATGTAACTTTTTTTTACCCTCATCTTCTGCTGTCTGCTCTACCTTTTCTGCCTGTTACCTTTGACACTTAGGTAATGTACTCCCATCACCTTCATCTGTAATAACTGGAAATATTCTCATTCAATTCAACATCTCTTCCCTCCACATTTTTTGTCCTTCATCCAATCTAGCTTCAGCAAATGTCTTAATTGCTTCCTGCATTCTATTCTCACATGTTGTTGTTGATCTCTGTCTGGCAATAAGTTCCCAAATACTAAGGGCTTCAAATTGCGGGGGTCTTGGAGGAGGTTTTGGTTCACACATTACTCTCCTCAAATTGTCTATTACTCTCAAATTAAGTGTTCGATAGCAAGGAAAAGCTAATGAACCCTCTTTCTCAAATATTTTACACAATTGTTTAAGCCATACATGTTAGAAATGGGGTCTCTAGTTGTCAGTCGGTTTGCACCCTGTCCAAGTAGGGACCCTCAATCTAGTCAGGATAAGGGAGATACCCGCTCAGATAACCCCTGCTCACCCCCTTAGAAGCTTGGCACGAGCAGTCAGGCTTATCTCAGAAGCACTGTGTAAAGCATTTGCACATAACACACAGTAATAAGTTAAAACACTACAAAAGGACACCACACCAGTTTTAGAAAAATAGCCAACATTTATCTATATAAAACAAGACCAAATACGATAAAAAAAAAAACATACAGTAATAAAAATATGAGTGCTGCAAGATGTACTTAACAATACAGTTCCTTGAAGTCGATACCTCCACCTGGGGCTATCACAGCGTCGTGAACAACAAAACCAAAAGTTCAGGCTGGCCTTGGCCTCGCGGGCCAGCTGCGGTGTCGGGAAGACCCACAAACAGTACCTTGGATTCGCAGGGCGTCGTGATCCTCACGGTGAGCTCCGGAGAGCGGCGTCGCTGGCGTCGGTTCCGGAGTCGGTTCCGGAGTCGTCGGGCCCTTGAAGTCACGCACCTCGAGGATCGAACTCCAGCAGATGAAATCAGGTGCGCTGGCGGGGATGGCGTCTGGGCTGCAGTGCAAAGCAGGATGATGCAACGTGTGGTGCCCACAGGTCACGGTGCACACAAACGGGTCGGTGATGGCATCCAGCGGTGTCAGTGAGACCAGGGCTGCGGTGTGAAGCGGGGGGGTGCAATGCGCGGTGTCCACAGGTCACGGTGCAGGCAGCGGTGGCGTCGTTGCGGAAGCACTGTCGTCTGTAGACCCAAGCCAGCGGTGCGGGACGGGACTGTGCTTCGTGACCCTCACGAGCGGTGTCCACAGGCCACGGTGCAGGCAAGGATGCCTGGTGATGACACTGGAGCTGATGGTGCTGGCGTCAGTGGACTGGGGCTGTGGCGTGGGATGGAACGTAGCTTTGTGCTCCTCACGATCAGTGTCCACAGGCCACGGTGAAGGTAGCGGCGCCGGTGTCAGCAGGAGCGACATCGTCGGGGATGCCCAGGCTGCGGTGTTAGCAGGTGACGCCGGAGTGCGGGCCCACAGGTCGCGGTGTGAGCAGCGGCTCGGTGAAGTTGTCTGATGACGGCGTCGGTGAGACCAGGGTCGCGGGGCAATGCGACTCTGTGCGGCGTCAGCAGGTCACAGTGCAGGACAGCGGCGTCGTTGGCGGCGTTGCAGTGGTTTCTCCTCTTGGACAGCACAAAACACACAGTTCCCAGTGCTGCAGGTCGAGGAAACTGAAGTCTTGGGTGTCCCTGAGACTTCCAACCGGAGGCAAGCTCTACTCCAAGCCTGTGGATAATTTTCTCAAGCAGGACACACAGCAAAGTTCACCCTTTGCACTCTTTTCAGACAGAAGCAGCAACTGCAGGCAAGTCCAGCAAAGCAACACAGCAAAGGGACAGTACTCCTCCTTCAGCTCTTCTCCTGGGCAGAGGTTCCTCTTGATTCCCGAAAGATTCTAAAAGTCTGGAGTTTTGGGTCTGTTTCTTATACCCAGTTCTGCCTTTGAAGTTTGCAAACTTCAAAGCAAAGTCTCAAGTGTTTGCAAGATCCTTCCTTGTCCAGGCCAGGCCCCAGACACTCACCAGGGGGTCGGAGACGGCATTGTGTGAGGGCAGGCACAGTCCTTTCAGGTGTGAGTGACCACTCCTCCCCTCCAGCACAGATGGCTAATCAAGATATGCAGGCTACACCCCAGCCCCCTTTGTGTCACTGTCTAGAGGAGAGGTGTGAACAGCCCAACTGTCAAACTGACCCAGACAGGGAATCCACAAACAGGCAGAGTCACAGAATGGATTAAGCAAGAAAATGGCTACTTTCTAAAAGTGGCAAATTCAAACGCACAATCTTAAAATCAACTTTACTAAAAGATGTATTTTTAAATTGTGAGCTCAGACACCCCAAACTCTATGTGTCCGTCCACTCCCAAAGAGAATCTACACTTTAATCAGATTTAAAGGTAGCCCCCATGTTAACCTATGAGAGGGACAGGCCTTGCAACAGTGAAAAACGAATTTAGCAATATTTCACTGTCAGGATATATAAAACACATTACTATATATCCTACCTTAACCATACACTGCACCCTGCCCTTGGGGCTACCTAGTGCCTACCCTAGGGGTGCCTTACATGTAAGAAAAGGGAAGGTTTAGGCCTGGCAAGTGGGTACACTTGCCAAGTCGAAGTTACAGTCAAAACTGCACACACAGACACTGCAGTGGCAGGTCTGAGACATGATTACAGAGCTACTTATGTGGGTGGCACAACCAGTGCTGCAGGCCCACTAGTAGCATTTGATTTACAGGCCCTGGACACCGCTAGTGCACTTTACTAGGGACTTACCAGTAAATCAAATATACCAATTATGGATAAACCAATCCACAGTACAATTTATATGGGGAGCACTTGCACTTTAGCACTGATTAGCAGTGGTAAAGTGAGCAGAGACAATAAACCAGCAAAACAGAGTCCAAAAACAGGAGGTCAGAAGGCAAAAAGACAGGGGAGACACGCCAAAAAGCTGCCAGGTCTAACAATACGCATGCCAAAATTCCTTTGATTTCTGCCACCTCATAAGCTGGGGTTCCCTTGGGTGGTACTTCTTCACCCTCTCTAACTGGAAGAAATACAGCTTCCCTTAGCAAAACTTCTTAATGCCTTGAAAATTTTCATTTTTACACAAGTTCAATTTATAACCATGATTTTCAATCGCATCAGGAAGTGATTTCAATCCCACAATCATTTTCGCGAGCTGTTCTCAACTAATAGCAATACAGTACTGTTCACCAATAATAGCACAGCTACACACTAACCGACCTATACCAGTACGACACAAAATGACATCACACTCACTTCTCTCACCAGTTGCAATCACTTCTCAATTGTCTCTCACACAATCGCTCAATCACGCCTAATGTAAAATTTTGTGAGCAAAAACCAACAACCTGTAAGAACTAAAGCACTCCAAAAGCTGTACGGGCCACACTTCCGACTGTGGCTTCACAATTACACAACGAGTGAAACTTAACCAGCAATTCTCACTCCTGGTTGATATAAATCGTCTGTGTACACTCTGGTTTCACTAAATACTAACCAACAACTCACACTCAAAGAAAGCTATTGGAACAGCCAACAAAATCTCATGGCAAGTACCTCCCTTCACAGGAATCAAATGCGTAACAAGGTCAACGAACATTTGGACACAGAAAGATGTGTGGTGATCCATCAACAATACTTCAACACCAACCCAACAATTTAGACACCATGACCAGTGTGGCCACTGAAGGAAAACTCCAATCAATAATAAAGTTAAACGATTTATTACAAACACAAGCTCAAAGTCAACCAAAACATAAAGATACATAATCGTCAAGGGTCCCCAAGGCGACAAAATAGATTCAGACGAACTAACATTAATAAAACTAAGCATTCAAGAAGAGTAATACACAACGTCAGCAAGAATATCCGTGAAACGGTAAGTACATGGTGCTCCGAAATTGCAATTGTTAGTCAACTTAAATTAAGCAGAGTCAATAGTCTTTGACTGGGCACAAATTAACCCTACAGCAAACCAATTTAGGAAAATATGTGTGTGGGGAGGAATACATGTGGGCAAAATATAAAAAGAACAAAAAGGGCAAAAATAATCTGGGAAATGAATAGCTCCGGCTACAGGTCATTAACTAAAAATAAAAAGAAGATAAGCATCAGCGCAATAGAGTTTCTAACCTAAATGGGCATTTCAAGGGCAGTGGCAAATGGCAGAGAGGAAGATTCCTCTCCAAGGGATACAGCATTCAGGAAATCTTAATCAGCAAAGCATTTGGTCAGCAAGGCATCTGTAAGCATCAGGAAATCGTCTGGGGCTGACCAAGAGAAGATTGGGACTGGACTGGCCTGACTAAAGTTTGAATGTCTATTGGTATATCAATTCACAGAAAGCGTTCTGATTTGTCAAAGGTGTCAGTTCCTGTTACGTTGAATAGGCATCATGCAATCATAAATAATCACCAGGCTCCAGATTGCAACAGTTTGACAAATTCCCGTTTGTCATGGGAACATCTCATTTCCGTGTGACTCCAAGAAGGTTTGAAACAAATGTATTCGATCTCAGTCCATGTACCTGTACTGTAATGTTTCCAAGGACAAGTGGGTACGGTTCTCCACAATTAAACAATAAACTTATTTCAAAAGGGATTTTGCTTCTCATGGGAAAGAAATCTGAAAGAAAACTTCATGTTATGAAAAAATTACATAATACTTTTACATAACTGCAAAATGCAAGCTCTATATGCCACAATTATGCTAATACAAGGAAAATTTAAAATGCATTTAGTAAATACTTTTTAGTAAACCACATATAAGATACAAACATATAAATTCAGCCTTCATAATATTTCATCAGCATGAGTAATATATTTTAATTCAGTAGCTTTTTGTTTTGGTTAACAACCATCAAAAGCATAGTACAATTTCCATACCAAAGTGTACCAAACTATACCAAATTTGCACAGCCAATCATGTGTTTAAGAATAATTCAATCGTATAAGTACAATAGGCTTACTAGCAATTATTTCATAACATACTTGTAGCCGTTTAAGTCATATTATCTAATACTCTTGATAGTTTTAAAGTGTCAAGGCCACCTTGTCTCAAACACATGCAACTGCAAATAAGTACCTACTCAACCCGGAAACTATGTAAGGGGTAGTATATAATTTTAGGATTCTTAAAGTTTCTTGGTGTTTACTGCACCTCATGTTGTTGCAAATCAGGCAAATCCATTTTCATCTGGGCCTCTCATAAACTCTACAGAAGAATAGCACATGTACAATAGTTTCAATGCTGCCCATAGAATATAAAGTGCATATAGAATCATCTTTGGTATTATTATTCAGATCCCGCTTTCCAGTGCGAGCCTTAGTTTGAAGAATTTCATATCGGAAGTTCATGTAAAAAGTTTTCGCCTGACTGGATCAAATTATATCTAAGAATTCTTCAAAGGCAGGGTTCGGCTTAGCATTTAAAAAATTAATGTCAGACTTCCTAAACTGGAGTTTTGGTGAGGTATGTTCAAAACATGTTCCCAGTACACTGTTTCAAATGTTACTTTGAGTGTATTGTCAGTGCATGTGGTTTGCTCCAAAAGGAATTTAGGCCAAGTTTGACAATCCAGGTCTGAACGTGATGGAGCCATGGAAAAGTTTCAAATTTGTCAAGCTCCTGCAGCTCCATGAGAGCTTTCCTGTAATGGGCTAGCTTGTGAGTTGTCCATAATCTGACCCAGTAAAGCATTAGTTTTAAGACTGCTATGTGCTTGATTTGTTTGGTATTCAGATTGTGGTAAGTAGGGATCAATAGTGTTAAAGCAGGTAATCCCAGTATTCACTTCATGAACCTATTTACGCACATTATGAGTTGTTTTGTACTAGTTATTCCCCATGCATAAGTTGTTTTGTACTAGTTATTCCCCATAGCTCTGCCTTTCTAGAGCAGGGGCCTAAAATGTAGGTCTGTAGATCTCAAAGGCCGGGGATATCACTTTTAGTGTGTTTTTTTTTACATTCATTACAAACAGCCATTGAGGTGTGTGCAAGTGTCACTTTTGATTTGTTTATGTGTGGAAACCATGATTGCTTAGAGTCCAATGTCAGGCCTAAATAATTGAAATTAGACACACGCTCAAGTTTTTCTTCTTGTACTGTAAGATTTTTCTGAAAGGATCTATGGGGTCGGGTTTAACAGCCATAAATTTGGTCTTGCTGGTATTGATTTCTAGCCCCTTTAATACACAATATGCGTTGAAATCTTTGCAAGCCCTTTGGGCAGATGACACTAGAATGTGTAATCTGCAAAAAGTAGTGCAGGAGAAGGGACCCCACACAACTTTGGGGAGTCATGAACACATTGCTTGAGATGGTCAACTACATAGTTTATGCAAAGTGAGAATAAGTTTGTTGCGAGAATGCACCCATGCCTCACTCCCCGGTTGATTGGGATGTCCTCTATTAGTTCGCCATGTGGACCCCTTCGGACTTTAGCATAATTCCCTTTATGTAACCTAATTAACTCGGTTAGAAGGTCCTCTGGAAAACCTTTGTTTTCCAATGAGATTTACAAAGGACCTTTAGAAACCAAATCAAAGTGGCCTGTAAATCTATAAATGCAATATGTAGGTGGCCTCTCTTCAGTTTAGTGTATAGGATACATAGGAACCTAAATATCTGGTCGATTGTGATTGCATGAGGCTTAAAGCCTACCTGATAGGGTGTTAGAATATTACTCACCTCATTCCAGCCAGTTAGTTTGCTCAGGGCATGCCTAGCATATGTTTTTGCAATACATCTTTAAGGCTAAATGGTCTACAATTGCCGGGTTCCTAATGGCTACCTTTTTTTATAGATCGGGCCAATTTCTGACCCTTTCCATGTATCGGGAACCAGGGCTCCTGATGCAGCAGCGTTACTAATTAGATTCATATACACAGCCCAAATGTCTCTACTATGTTTAAATAGATCTCCCGGGATTTTATCCAAGCCTGAGGCCTTGCCCTGCTTAATAGCCTCAATAGGCTCCATTTTCTCTCCCAAAGTAAAGTGGAATGTTGTTCTTATAGCCTTATTTGTGCAACTGTTTCTGGTCTATTGCAACTGTTGGAGATGCTCCGGAGGTTCAGAGTAAAGATCCAGATGTTGCTCTGTACTAGTTATTGCATATTTGCTTCCATGGACTACCTTCCAAAATGTAATAGTGTCTTTACATTTAGCTGCATGGAGCAAATCATCCCAATTCTGGTCTTCCCAGCTGTTTTCAGCATTAATAAGTTTATTTTTTATAATTAGCCCTGGTCCCCTGCACAACTAGTTTGTTTCTAGTCTCTAGAGCATTAAGTAATTTTTTTTGCCTCTTTTCATTCCCTCATATACCAGGGTTTGTGTTCGTGATTGCTACTAAGTCCCTGCCTTTTTCTTTGTTGTGGGAGCTTTGTTAAGTATGGCCTTAAAGCTGTAACCAGGGATTGGTGGATGTCTTCTATTGGTATATCGAATGGTCTCCTATCAACATAGGGGCTATTTATTTCAAAGAATACATTTTAATAATAGCCACAGTCCCCAAATTGTTCAGTATGGAAGGCTATTTTACCGACCTATGGTTATTACCAGTGGGCGGCTGGATTGTTGCTGCTAAACAAGTGTATTTCTGGGAGACAACTCATCAGCTCTAAGCATAGGGGAAAGTGGTCACTTTCTTCTCTGCTATCTTTTTAAACGCAACTATCCTATCCCATTATATTGTGCTATGCAGGATATGATTCAACTTTGAATGGACATTGTGGGGGTCATTACGACCCCGGCAGTCGGTGCTATTATGGTGGTAGTACCACCAACAGGCTGGCGGTACTTACCGCCATACTATGACATTCACGCTTGGCTGAAGCCATACCGCCAACGTACCACACCGACCGCCACGGCGGTAATGGCCGCCGGGTTGGAGATTTATATCTCCAGCCCGGCGGCTGTCAATGTACCACCGGCGGTATCATGACCCAGCATACCACCATGGTTTTCGTGTTTTTTTTACTGCACTGCCCTGGCACTGATAGAGGTCTCCCCCGCCCCGTCCCCTTCCCCCTCCCCAGAGTCCACCCCCACCCTCCTCCTCCCGATATACACACATACACGCACATACAAACACGCATACCCACATTCACCCACGCATGCATACATTCATACACACACACAGCAACATTCACTAACATACATTCTAGCACACACGCAATCACACGACATAACATACACGCACACTCACACCCAATCATGCACACATGCATTACACACGCCTAACACCCACATGCACACATTCAAACACAGTCACAAACACCCCCACACATGTACACAACGCCCCCCACCCCCCTCTCCTGTCGGAGACCCCGACTTACCTGCTTGCAGGGGATCCTCCGGCAGGAGTCAGGATGTGGCGCTGCTACCAGAAGCAGCGTCCGCCAGGCAGTATCATGAAACATGCCTTGTGGCGGAATTCCGGCTATGGTCATAATGGTATGGACAGTCGGTTGCCACGGTGACGGTATGTTGGCGGCTGTCCCCGTGGCGGTAGGTGGCATTTGCCGCCAAGGTCATAACGAGGGCCTAAATGTATGCATAATGGCATTATCATGGTTAAACCTGCTGTTATAGGCTCTCAAGCCGTGTTATAAGGTGAAATGCACCAATTGCATGGCTGCAACTGTACACAGTACTAATGATACTACTGACAATTAAGGGATGCCTCTTGCCATATCCTCTTTCTCCATAATTTGCTCTAAATCATTCATTGGCTCATATGTGCCATTAAAATCACCACCTTTGATGATCATATCATTGAAGGCTATGGGGGTCATTCTGACCCTGGCGGACACCGACCACGGGAGCACCGCCAACAGGCTGGCGGTGCTCCCGAGGGCATTCTGACCGCGGCGGTTCAGCCTCGGTCAGAAAGGGTAAACCGGCGGTCTCCCGCCGGTTTACCACTGCCCGGTGGAATCCTCCAAGGCGGCGCAGCTTGCTGCGCCGCCGAGGAGATTCTGACACCCCCTACCGCCATCCTGTTCCTGGCGTTTCGCCCGCCAGGAACAGGATGGCGGTAGGTGGTGTCGCGGGGCCCCTGGGGGCCCCTGCAGTGCCCATGCCAATTGCATGGGCACTGCAGGGGCCCCTGTAAGAGGGCCCCGCTTGTATTTCACTGTCTGCTTAGCAGACAGTGAAATATGCGACGGGTGCAGTAGCACCCGTCGCACCTTCCTACTCCGCCGGCTCGATTACGAGCCGGCTTCATCGTGGGAAGGACGGTTTCCCCTGGGCTCGCGGGCGGCCTTTTGGAGGCCGCCCGCCAGCCCAGGGGAAACCTCAAAATACCCACCGCGGTCTTCCGACCGCGGTACGGTATTTTGGCGGCTCACGCCGGGCGCGCGGTGACCGCGCCCGGCGGGAGTCAGAATGACCCCCTATGTGTTTTAGAGCGTCATCCAAGATCTCCACTCCTTGTGACTCCAAATTACTTCTCCTTGGTCTTGTATACACATTGAACAAGTGTATTGGAATCTTATTATTAGTGCTACAAGTTACGCCAAGGATATTGGGGGAATCTACAGCATGCACATTGACTTAAGTATTTAAGGAAATGTTTATCCACAAAACCAGTCTCCCCAGAGGGTCCGCCACTTGATGAAGGAAGAGCATTAATACAGTAAGTTTTATAACCCAGCTTGTGGGATGGATACAGTAGCCAGGTCTCTTGGAAGGGGCAAAGGAGGAATTGTCAGTCAGGATCTCTTAACTTACTCCTTAGACCTTCCACATTCCATGAAATCAGGGAAATGGTATCCTGGTCTTCTAATCTCAAATTACTTAACCCCTTCTGTGCCTTGGACGAGATGATCTCGTCCAAGGCTACAGTTCCCCTGTGCCTTGGACGAGATCATCTCGTCCTAGGCACAGGGGAACTTGGGGGCGCGCTAGCGCGCCCCCCGTGCACCCCCCTCCCCCCCCAAGTCGGGGATGGAAGGGGAAGACCTTCCCCTTACACCCCCGACCCCCCCCCCCCGTGACGTCAGCGCGCGCGCGCGCGCTGATGTGTCACAGGGGCCTCCCTAGTCGATTGAAAAAGAAATGCAAAAGCATTTCTTTTTCAATCACTGGGAGGCCCGGAGGGGCTTCAAAGGGAAGGAAAAGTATTTCCTTCCCTTTGAAGTCCCTCCGAGGGTTTCAAAAGCCGGATTGCTTGCAATCCGGCTTTTGAAACCCCACTAGACACCAGGGATTTTTTTTTTTTTATTGAAAGTGACAAAAGGGAGCGACCCCTTGGGCAAGGGTTGCTCCCAGGGGGGGCATTTTTTTGAGAAGGCCTTATTAGGGGGGGCAGGGGGGGCAGAAACCTCTAGGCACCAGGGACCATTTTTTTTTTTGGTGGGGAGCGACCCCTTAGGCAAGGGTCGCTCCCCTTGGGGGAAAATTATATTTTGGCCATTTCTGCCCCCCTTGGGGGCAGATTGGCCTATTTTGATGAGGCCAATCTGCCCCCAAGGGGGGTAGAAACCACTAGACACCAGGAAGTTTTTTCTTTGCGTGAATTTCACGCAAAGGGAGCGACCCCTTAGGCAAGGGTCGCTCCCTGGGGGAGGGCAATTTATTTTAGGCCATTTCTGCCCCCCCTGGGGGCAGATCGGCCTATTATTAGGCCGATCTGGCCCCAGGGGGGGAAGAAACCTCTAGGCGCCAGAGCAATTTTTTTTTTTGTGTTTTTTTTTTTTTGTTGTTTCTTTTTTTAGAGATGGGGAGCGACCCATCAGGCAAGGGTCGCTCCCCTGGGGGGCAAATTGTATTTAGACCATTTCTGCCCCCCTGGGGGCAGATTGGCCAATTTTAGGTCAATCTGCCCCCAAGGGGGCAGAAACCACTAGGCACCGGGGATTTGTTTTTTGGCGCCAATGTCACGCAGGGGGAGCGACCCCGTAGGCAAGGGTCGCTCCGGGGGGGGGTGGGGGTTGGGGGGGCAAATTTATTTTAGGCCATTTCTGCCCCCCCCGGGGGACAGATCGGCCTATTATTAGGCCGAACTGCCCCCAGGGGGGGGCAGAACCCTCTAGGCGCCAGGGCAATTTTTTTTTTTGTGTTTTTTTTTTGTTGTTTCTTTTTTTAGAGATGGGGAGCGACCTATCAGGCAAGGGTCGCTCCCCTGGGGGGGCAAATTGTATTTAGACCATTTCTGCCCCCCTGGGGGCAGATTGGCCAATTTTAGGTCAATCTGCCCCCAAGGGGGCAGAAACCACTAGGCACCGGGGATTTGTTTTTTGGCGGCAATGTCACGCAAGGGGAGCGACCCCGTAGGCAAGGGTCGCTCCCGGGGGGGTGGGTGTTGGGGGGTGGGTGTTGGGGGGGCAAATTTATTTTAGGCCATTTCTGCCCCCCCGGGGGGCAGATCGGCCTATTATTAGACCGAACTGCCCCCAGGCGGGGGGGGGGCAGAAACCTCTAGGCGCCAGGGCAATTTTTTTTTTTTGGTTTTTTTCTTAGAGATGGGGAGCGACCCATCAGGCAAAAGTCGCTCCCCTGGAGGACAAATTGTATTTAGGCCATTTCTGCCCCCCTTGGGGGCAGATTGGCTGAGTTTAGGTCAACCTGCCCCCAAGGGGGCAGAAACCACTAGGCACCGGGGATTTGTTTTTTGGCGCCAATGTCACGCAGGGGGAGCGACCCCGTAGGCAAGGGTCGCTCCCGGGGGGGGTGGAGGTTGGGGGGGAGAGAAATTTATTTTAGGCCATTTCTGCCCCCCCTGGGGGCAGATCGGCCTATTATTAGGGCGATCTGCCCCCGGGGGGGGCAGAAACCTCTAGGCGCCAGGGCAAATTTTGTTTGTGTTTTTTTTTTTTTTGGTTTGTTTGTTTTTTAGAGATGGGGTGTGACCCATCAGGCAAGGGTCGCTCCCCAGGAGGGCAAATTGTATTTAGACCATTTCTAACCCCCTGGGGACAGATTGGCAGAGTTTAGGTCAATCTGCCCCCAAGGGGGCAGAAACCACTAGGCACCGGGGATTTGTTTTTTGGTGCCAATGTCACGCAGGGGGAGCGACCCCGTAGGCAAGGGTCGCTCCCGGGGAGGGTGGGGGTTGGGGAGGCAAATTTATTTTAGGGCATTTCTGCCCCCCCCCCCTGGGGCCGGCTGAGCTACAGGCCAAACACCACAGGTAGGCACCTTGCTAAAAACACCTCTGTTTTCTGTGAAAAAATATGTTGTGTCCACGTTGTGTTTTGGGCCATTTCCTTTTGTGGGCGCTAGGCCTACCCACAGAAGTGAGGTACCATTTTTATCGAGAGACTTAGGGGAACGCTGGGTGGAAGGAAATTTGTGGCTCCTCTCAGATTCCACAACTTTCTGTCACCGAAATGAGAGGAAAAAGTGTTTTTTGGGCCAAATTTTGATGTTTGCAAAGGATTCTGGGTAACATAACTTGGTCAGAGCCCCGCAAGTCACCCCATCTTGGATTCCCCTGGGTTTCTAGTTTTCAAAAATGCACTGGTTTGCTAAGTTTCCTCAGGTGTCGGCTGAGCTACAGGCCAAAATCCACAGGTAGGCACTGCTTTTTATAAAAAAATGTGATGTGTCCACGTTGTGTTTTGGGCCCTTTCCTTTCGTGGGCACTAGTCCTACCCACACAAGTGAGGTATCATTTTTATCGGGAGACTTGGGGGAACGCTGAGTAGAAGGAAATGTGTGGCTCCTCTCAGATTCCAGAACTTTCTGAGACAGAAATGTGAGTAACATGTGTATTTTTAGCCAAATTTTGAGGTTTGCAAAGGATTCTGGGTAACAGAACCTGGTCCGAGCCCCGGAAGTCACCCCTCCTTGGATTCCCCTAGGTCTCTAGTTTTCAGAAATGCACAGGTTTGGTAGGTTTCCCTAGGTGCCGGCTGAGCTAGAGGCCAAAATCTACAGGTAGGCACTTCGCAAAAAACACCTCTGTTTTTTTCCAAAATTTAGGATGTGTCCACGTTGCGCTTTGGGGTGTTTCCTGTTGCCGGCGCTAGGCCTACCCACGCAAGTGAGGTATCATTTTTATCGGGAGACTTGGGGGAACGCTGGGTGGAAGAAAATTTGTAGCTCCTCTCAGATTCCAGAACTTTCTGCCACAGAAATGTGAGGGACATGGGTTTTTGTTAGCCAAATTTTGAGGTTTGCAAAGGATTCTGGGTAACAGAACCTGGTCCGAGCCCCGCAAGTCACCCCTCCTTGGATTCCCCTAGGTCTCTAGTTTTCAGAAATGCACAGGTTTGGTAGGTTTCCCTAGGTGCCGGCTGAGCTAGAGGCCAAAATCTACAGGTAGGCACTTCGCAAAAAACACCTCTGTTTTTTTCCAAAATTTAGGATGTGTCCACGTTGCGCTTTGGGGTGTTTCCTGTCGCTGGCGCTATGCCTACCCACGCAAGTGAGGTATCATTTTTATCGGGAGACTTGGGGGAACGCTAGGTGGAAGGAAATTTGTAGCTCCTCTCAGATTCCAGAACTTTCTGCCACAGAAATGTGAGGGACATGTGTTTTTTTAGCCAAATTTTGAGGTTTGCAAAGGATTCTGGGTAACAGAACCTGGTCCGAGCCCCGCAAGTCACCCCTCCTTGGATTCCCCTAGGTCTCTAGTTTTCAGAAATGCACAGGTTTGGTAGGTTTCCCTAGGTGCCGGCTGAGCTAGAGACCAAAATCTACAGGTAGGCACTTCTCAAAAAACACCTCTGTTTTTTTCCAAAATTTAGGATGTGTCCACGTTGCGCTTTGGGGTGTTTCCTGTCGCCGGCGCTAGGCCTACCCACGCAAGTGAGGTATCATTTTTATCGGGAGACTTGGGGGAACGCTGGGTGGAAGGAAATTTGTAGCTCCTCTCAGATTCCACAACTTTCTGCCACAGAAATGTGAGGGACATGTGTTTTTTTAGCCAAATTTTGAGGTTTGCAAAGGATTCTGGGTAACAGAACCTGGTCCGAGCCCCGCAAGTCACCCCTCCTTGGATTCCCCTAGGTCTCTAGTTTTCAGAAATGCACAGGTTTGGTAGGTTTCCCTAGGTGCCGGCTGAGCTAGAGGCCAAAATCTACAGGTAGGCACTTCGCAAAAAACACCTCTGTTTTTTTCCAAAATTTAGGATGTGTCCACGTTGCGCTTTGGGGTGTTTCCTGTCGCCGGCGCTAGGCCTACCCACGCAAGTGAGGTATCATTTTTATCGGGAGACTTGGGGGAACGCTGGGTGGAAGGAAATTGGTAGCTCCTCTCAGATTCCAGAACTTTCTGCCACAGAAATGTGAGGGACATGGGTTTTTTTAGCCAAATTTTGAGGTTTGCAAAGGATTCTGTTTAACAGAACCTGGTCCGAGCCCCGCAAGTCACCCCTCCTTGGATTCCCCTAGGTCTCTAGTTTTCAGAAATGCACAGGTTTGGTAGGTTTCCCTAGGTGCCGGCTGAGCTAGAGGCCAAAATCTACAGGTAGGCACTTCGCAAAAAACACCTCTGTTTTTTTCCAAAATTTAGGATGTGTCCACGTTGCGCTTTGGGGTGTTTCCTGTCGCCGGCGCTAGGCCTACCCACGCAAGTGAGGTATCATTTTTATCGGGAGACTTGGGGGAACGCTGGGTGGAAGGAAATTTGTAGCTCCTCTGAGATTCCAGAACTTTCTGCCACAGAAATGTGAGGGACATGTGTTTTTTTAGCCAAATTTTGAGGTTTGCAAAGGATTCTGGGTAACAGAACCTGGTCAGAGCCCCGCAAGTCACCCCTCCTTGGATTCCCCTAGGTCTCTAGTTTTCAGAAATGCACAGGTTTGGTAGGTTTCCCTAGGTGCCGGCTGAGCTAGAGGCCAAAATCTACAGGTAGGCACTTCGCAAAAAACACCTCTGTTTTTTTCCAAAATGTAGGATGTGTCCACGTTGCGCTTTGGGGTGTTTCCTGTCGCCGGCGCTAGGCCTACCCACGCAAGTGAGGTATCATTTTTATCGGGAGACTTGGGGGAACGCTGGGTGGAAGGAAATTGGTAGCTCCTCTCAGATTCCAGAACTTTCTGCCACAGAAATGTGAGGGGCATGGGTTTTTTTAGCCAAATTTTGAGGTTAGCAAAGGATTCTGTTTAACAGAACCTGGTCCGAGCCCCGCAAGTCACCCCTCCTTGGATTCCCCTAGGTCTCTAGTTTTCAGAAATGCACAGGTTTGGTAGGTTTCCCTAGGTGCCGGCTGAGCTAGAGGCCAAAATCTACAGGTAGGCACTTCGCAAAAAACACCTCTGTTTTTTTCCAAAATTTAGGATGTGTCCACGTTGCGCTTTGGGGTGTTTCCTGTCGCCGGCGCTAGGCCTACCCACGCAAGTGAGGTATCATTTTTATCGGGAGACTTGGGGGAACGCTAGGTGGAAGGAAATTTGTAGCTCCTCTCAGATTCCAGAACTTTCTGCCACAGAAATGTGAGGGACATGTGTTTTTTTAGCCAAATTTTGAGGTTTGCAAAGGATTCTGGGTAACAGAACCTGGTCCGAGCCCCGCAAGTCACCCCTCCTTGGATTCCCCTAGGTCTCTAGTTTTCAGAAATGCACAGGTTTGGTAGGTTTCCCTAGGTGCCGGCTGAGCTAGAGACCAAAATCTACAGGTAGGCACTTCTCAAAAAACACCTCTGTTTTTTTCCAAAATTTAGGATGTGTCCACGTTGCGCTTTGGGGTGTTTCCTGTCGCCGGCGCTAGGCCTACCCACGCAAGTGAGGTATCATTTTTATCGGGAGACTTGGGGGAACGCTGGGTGGAAGGAAATTTGTAGCTCCTCTCAGATTCCACAACTTTCTGCCACAGAAATGTGAGGGACATGTGTTTTTTTAGCCAAATTTTGAGGTTTGCAAAGGATTCTGGGTAACAGAACCTGGTCCGAGCCCCGCAAGTCACCCCTCCTTGGATTCCCCTACGTCTCTAGTTTTCAGAAATGCACAGGTTTGGTAGGTTTCCCTAGGTGCCGGCTGAGCTAGAGGCCAGAATCTACAGGTAGGCACTTCGCAAAAAACACCTCTGTTTTTTTCCAAAATTTAGGATGTGTCCACGTTGCGCTTTGGGGTGTTTCCTGTCGCCGGCGCTAGGCCTACCCACGCAAGTGAGGTATCATTTTTATCGGGAGACTTGGGGGAACGCTGGGTGGAAGGAAATTTGTAGCTCCTCTCAGATTCCACAACTTTCTGCCACAGAAATGTGAGGGACATGTGTTTTTTTAGCCAAATTTTGAGGTTTGCAAAGGATTCTGGGTAACAGAACCTGGTCCGAGCCCCGCAAGTCACCCCTCCTTGGATTCCCCTAGGTCTCTAGTTTTCAGAAATGCACAGGTTTGGTAGGTTTCCCTGGGTGCCGGCTGAGCTAGAGGCCAAAATCTACAGGTAGGCACTTCGCAAAAAACACCTCTGTTTTTTTCCAAAATTTAGGATGTGTCCACGTTGCGCTTTGGGGTGTTTCCTGTCGCCGGCGCTAGGCCTACCCACGCAAGTGAGGTATCATTTTTATCGGGAGACTTGGGGGAACGCTGGGTGGAAGGAAATTTGTAGCTCCTCTGAGATTCCAGAACTTTCTGCCACAGAAATGTGAGGGACATGTGTTTTTTTAGCCAAATTTTGAGGTTTGCAAAGGATTCTGGGTAACAGAACCTGGTCAGAGCCCCGCAAGTCACCCCTCCTTGGATTCCCCTAGGTCTCTAGTTTTCAGAAATGCACAGGTTTGGTAGGTTTCCCTAGGTGCCGGCTGAGCTAGAGGCCAAAATCTACAGGTAGGCACTTCGCAAAAAACACCTCTGTTTTTTTCCAAAATTTAGGATGTGTCCACGTTGCGCTTTGGGGTGTTTCCTGTCGCCGGCGCTAGGCCTACCCACGCAAGTGAGGTATCATTTTTATCGGGAGACTTGGGGGAACGCTGGGTGGAAGGAAATTGGTAGCTCCTCTCAGATTCCAGAACTTTCTGCCACAGAAATGTGAGGGACATGGGTTTTTTTAGCCAAATTTTGAGGTTTGCAAAGGATTCTGTTTAACAGAACCTGGTCCGAGCCCCGCAAGTCACCCCTCCTTGGATTCCCCTAGGTCTCTAGTTTTCAGAAATGCACAGGTTTGGTAGGTTTCCCTAGGTGACGGCTGAGCTAGAGGCCAAAATCTACAGGTAGGCACTTCGCAAAAAACACCTCTGTTTTTTCCCAAAATTTAGGATGTGTCCACGTTGCGCTTTGGGGTGTTTCCTGTTGCCGGCGCTAGGCCTACCCACGCAAGTGAGGTATCATTTTTATCGGGAGACTTGGGGGAACGCTGGGTGGAAGGAAATTTGTAGCTCCTCTCAGATTCCAGAACTTTCTGCCACAGAAATGTGAGGGACATGTGTTTTTTTAGCCAAATTTTGAGGTTTGCAAAGGATTCTGGGTAACAGAACCTGGTCCGAGCCCCGCAAGTCACCCCTCCTTGGATTCCCCCAGGTCTCTAGTTTTCAGAAATGCACAGGTTTGGTAGGTTTCCCTAGGTGCCGGCTGAGCTAGAGGCCAAAATCTACAGGTAGGCACTTCGCAAAAAACACCTCTGTTTTTTTCCAAAATTTAGGATGTGTCCACGTTGCGCTTTGGGGTGTTTCCTGTCGCCGGCGCTAGGCCTACCCACGCAAGTGAGGTATCATTTTTATCGGGAGACTTGGGGGAACGCTGGATGTAAGGAAATTTGTAGCTCCTCTCAGATTCCAAAACTTTCTGCCACAGAAATGTGAGGGACATGTGTTTTTTTAGCCAAATTTTGAGGTTTGCAAAGGATTCTGGGTAACAGAACCTGGTCCGAGCCCCGCAAGTCACCCCTCCTTGGATTCCCCTAGGTCTCTAGTTTTCAGAAATGCACAGGTTTGGTAGGTTTCCCTAGGTGCCGGCTGAGCTAGAGGCCAAAATCTAGAGGTAGGCACTTCGCAAAAAACACCTCTGTTTTCTCCCAAAATTTTGGATGTGTCCACGTTGCGCTTTGGGGCGTTTCCTGTCGCGGGCGCTAGGCCTACCCACGCAAATGAGGTATCATTTTTATCGGGAGACTTGGGGGAACATAGATTAGCAAAACAAGTGCTATTGCCCCTTGTCTTTCTCTACATTTTTTCCTTCCAAATATAGGAGAGTGTGTAAAAAAGACATCTATTTGAGAAATTCCCTATAATTCACATGCTTGTATGGTCCCCCCGGAATTTAGAGATGTGCAAATAACCACTGCTCCCCAGCACCTTATCTTGTGCCCTTTTTGGAAATGCAAAGGTTTTCTTGATAGCAATTTTTTACTCTTTATATTTCAGCAAATGAATTACTGTATACCCGGTATAGAATGAAAACGCACTGCAGGGTGCAGCTCATTTATTGGCTCTGGGTTCCTCGGGTTCTTGATGAACCTACAAGCCCTATATATCCCCACAACCAGAGGAGTCCAGCAGACGTAACGGTATATTGCTTTCCATAATCTGACATTGGAGGGAAAAGTTACAGAGTAAAACGTAGAGAAAAATTGATGTTTTTTTCACCTCAATTTCAATATTTTTCTTTTTCAGCTGTTATTTTCTGTAGGAAACCCTTGTAGGATCTACACAAATGACCCCTTGCTGAATTCAGAATTTTGTCTACTTTTCAGAAATGGTTAGGTTTCTGGGATCCAGCATTGGTTTCATGCCCATTCCTGTCACTGACTGGAAGGAGGCTGAAAGCACAAAAAATTGCAAAAATGGGGTATGCCCCAGTAAAATGCCAAAATTGTGTTGAAAAATTGGGTTTTCTGATTCAAGTCTGCCTGTTCCTGAAAGCTAGGAAGCTGCTGAGTTTAGCACTACAAACCCTTTGTTGATGCCATTTTCAGGGGGAAATCCACAAACCTTCTTCTGCAGCCACTTTTTCCATTTTTAAAAAAAAAAACGAAATTTTCACTGTATTTTGGCCAATTTCTTGGCCTCCTTCAAGGGAACCCACAAAGTCTGGGTACCTCTAGAATCCCTAGGATGTTGGAAAAAAAGGACGCAAATTTGGCTTGGTTAGCTTATGTGGACAAAAAGTTATGAGGGCCTAAGCGCGAACTGCCCCAAATAGGCAAAAAAAGGCCTGGCACAGGAGGGGGAAAAGGCCTGGCAGCGAAGGGGTTAAGGTAGCCTCTTGCCCGTCCCATTTTCTAGATTGCTATTTAGTAGTCACCCTCCTCTTCCAACTTGTGGAATCTGCTGTGTTCACTTGGTGGGAATTATGTCAAAAACTCCCCTTGATCCTCTGCCCTACTTATACAGGTTGACTCCGTCAATCCACTGCCTCAAGATCTACCGTTTTTCGACTGGATATTGATTGGCTCATCAGGGCTTGTGTTTTCCATTTTTTGTGCTAATGGCATATGATTTTGAGAGACCATTTGTGGCACACATGTAGCTTTAGAATCCTCCTCATCTATTACTTTCATCTGTGGCATAGTGTCACTACCTAGCCTACTGCTATGCTTGTTGTCTCATTTCCTTCGCCAAGGGGGTAGGTTAAGAGAGTTATGTTGCACTTGGTTTGAGATAGTCTGAGTAATTGGTCATGTGGATGCCAGGCCTTGACTCTGTGGGTAAAGTAAGGTAGGAGGTGGGTCTCTTGCACATGCCTTTCTACTTCCTATCCTTCAAATGTGTCATAAGAGATCTAATGAGACCCTTTAGGTCCGCAAGCTCACTTGTTAGAGTATCAATTTTCTCATTTAATTCCCTCACCTCGAGAGCTTTACATCTGGAGCAATTACTTTACACAGGTGTAGGAAACTACCATCTTGGCTGGCATGTTACCCCCATTTTTCACTGTATGTATGTTGATTTAGCCCTTGTGTCACTGGGATCCTGCCAGGCAGGACCCCAGTGCTCATAGTATGTACCCTGTATGTGTTCCCTGTGTGGTGCCTAACTGTATCACTGAGGCTCTGCTAACAAGAACCTCAGTGTTTATGCTCTCTCTGCTTTCCAAATTTGTCACTGCAGGCTAGTGACTAAATTTACCAATTCTCATTGGCACACTGGTACACCCATATAATTCCCTTGTATGAGGTACTGAGGTACCCAGGGTATTGGGGTTCCAGGAGATCCCTATGGGCTGCAGCATTTCGTTTGCCACCCATAGGGAGCTCAGACAATTCTTACACAGGCCTGCCACTGCAGCTTGAGTGAAATAACGTCCATGTTATTTCATGGCATTTTTCACTGCACATAAGTAACTTATAAGTCACCTATATGTCTAACCTTCACTTAGTGAAGGTTGGGTGCAAAGGTACTTAGTGTGTGGGCACCCTGGCACTAGCCAAGGTGCCCCACATCATTCAGGGCAAATTCCCCGAACGTTGTGAGTGCGGGGACACCATTACACGTGTATACTATACATAGGTCACTACCTATGTATAGCGTCACAATGGTAACTCTGAACATGGCCATGTAACATGTCTAAGATCATGGAATTGTCACCCCAATACCATTCTGGTATTGGGGTGACAATTCCATGATCCCCCTGGTCTCTAGCACAGAACCCGGGTACTGCCTAACTTCCTTTTCGGGGTTTCCACTGCAGCTGCTGCTGCCAACCCCTCAGACAGGATTCTGCCCTCCTGGGGTCCAGGCAGCCCTGGTCCAGGAAGGCAGAACAAAGGATTTCCTCTGACAGAGGGTGTTACACCCTCTCCCTTTGGAAATAGGTGTGAAGGGCTGGGGAGGAGTAGCCTCCCCCAACCTCTGGAAATGCTTTGATGGGCACAGATGGTACCCATCTCTGCATAAGCCAGGCTACACCGGTTCAGGGATCCTCCAGCCCTGCTCTGGTGCGAAACTGGACAAAGGAAAGGGGAGTGACCACTCCCCTGACCAGTACCTCCCAGTGGAGGTGCCCAGAGCTCCTCCAGTGTGTCCCAGACCTCTGCCATCTTGGAAACAGAGGTGTTGGGGGCACACTGGACTGCTCTGAGTGGCCAGTGCCAGGAGGTGACACCAGAGACCCCCTCTGATAGGCTCTTACCTCTCTTGGTAGCCAATCATCATTTCTTGGTAGCCAAACCTCCTTTTCTGGCTATTTAGGGTCTCTCCTCTGGGGAATTCTTCAGATAACGAATGCAAGAGCTCACCAGAGTTCCTCTGCATCTCCTTCTTCGACTTCTACCAAGGATCGACCGCTGACTGCTCCAGGACGCCTGCTAAACCGCAACAAAGTAGCAAGACAACTACCAGCAGCATTGTAGCACTTCATCCTGCCGGCTTTCTCGACTGTTTCCTGGTGGTGCATGCTCTGGGGCTCATCTGCCTTCCCCCTGCTAACGCAGGCACCAAAAGACTTCATCACCGGTCGTCTGGGTCCCCTCTCATCCTGACAAGGGTGGTCCCTGGAACACAGGAACTCTATCCACGTGACTCCCACTGTCCAGTGATCCTTCAGGCCACGTTTGGTGGAGGTAAGTCCTTGCCTCCCCACGCAAGACTGCAAACCTGTGTACTGCATGATTTGCAGCTGCTCCGGCTCCTGTGCACTCTTCCAGGATTTCCTTTGTGCGCAGCCTAGCCTTTGTCCCCAACACTCTGTCCTGCAGCGCTCAACCAACTGAGTTGGCCTCCGACATCGTGGGACCCTCCTTTGTGACTCTGAGCCAGCTCTGGTTCACAAATCTTCTAAGTGCCTGCTCCAGTACTTCTGTGGGTGCTGCCTGCTTCTGTGGGGGGCTCTCTGAGTTGCTGAGCGCCCCCTCTGTCTCCTCCTCCAAGGGGCGACATCCTGGTCCTTCCTGGTCCCCAGCAGCACCCAAAAACCTCTACCGCGACCCTTGCAGCTAGCTTGTTTGCGGTGTTTCTGCGTGGGAACACTTCTGCAACCTTCATCGCGACGTGTGACATCTTCCATCCAAAGGAGAAGTTCCTAGTTTTCTTCGTTCTTGCAGAATTCCAAGCTTCTTCCATCCGGAGGCAGCTTCCTTGCACCTTCATCCGCGGTTTCCTGGGCTCCTGCCTCCCCTAGACACCATCGCAACTCTTGGACTTGGTCCCCTTGCCTTGCAGGTCCAGGAATCCACCTTCAGTGCCTTGCTAGTGTTTTTTGTTCTTGCAGAATCCCCCTATCACGACTATTGTGTCCTTTTGGGGTAGTAAGGGTACTTTACTCCTACTTTTTAGGATCTTGGGGTTGGGTATCTTGGACACCCTGACTGTTTTCTTACAGTCCCAGCGACCCTCTACAAGCTCCCATAGGTCTGGAGTCCATTCGTGATTCACATTCCACTTTTGGAGTATGTGGTTTGTGTTGCCCCTAGACCTATGTTCACCTATTGCATCCTATTGTAATTCTATCCTGTTTGCATTACTTTTCTTACTATTACTTACCTGTTTTGGGTTTGTGTACATATAACTTGTGTATGTTACTTACCTTCTTACTGAGGGTACTCACTGAGATACTTTTGGCATATTGTCATAAAAATAAAGTACCTTTATTTTTAGTAAGTCTGAGTATTGTGTTTTCTTATGATATTGTGCTATATGATATAAGTGGTATAATAGGAGCGTTGCATGTCTCCTACTTCGGCCTAAGCTGCTTTGCCATTGCTACCTTCTATCTGCTAGAAACACCTCTATTCTACTATTAAGGGATAACTGGACCTGGCACGGAGTGTAAGTACCACAGGGTACCCACTATAAGCCAGACCAGCCTCCTACAACAGGTTGTGTCTGTTTCCCTCCATCGTTGGTCTCCTCTGCCAATAAGACCTCTTGAGCTTCAGAAGTAGAGCCTTCAGGATTTGCATCAATAATACTAATTGTTTTGGGGTCTACCAAGGCTGTAAATCCATTTGAAGAATCAAATTAATACCCTGGCTCCTCCCTCTCTTTCTATAAGCTTGTCAACATAGTACCCTCTCTTAATCTTTGGCTTGGGAGATGCAAAGAGGCCTGTACAGATATATCACTAACTGTTTTTGCACAGGTTGGGATCCTTGTTGCTAGTTTACATTAATACCTTCCACAGGTCTATGACTAGTTTTGTTTATCCGCTGCAACCCCACCTTCTTTGTATAGAAGGACGTTATTTTAGCACTAGATATTTTAGGCAGTTTGCTCTTTTCACACAACAAGGATTCAACCTCTTCTATTAGGTCATCTATTTTTGCTGTAGTGCAGGGATTTTCTCTTTACCAGTTAATGTCTGGAAGCTTTACACTGGCCCATCTTGTAGCACAGCTGATTTATGCCAATTTCCCTTGCCCCCTCCTCCTGTTGTGTGACTTCAAGTGTACAACTATAGCCCACTAGTCAAAAATCTATGTTGAATGATGTAATAGTGTAAAACTGTTATTCTCCTGGACCTTATGACAGCACATAATAACAGATGTGTGAGAGAATCCGCCAGATAAGGTCCTCACTAAAATAAACAATCCAACACAATTCAATTCAGCTCAGTTCAAAGAAAAAGATAAATTAAAAAGGACAGAGTAAACTAATAGAAAAACACAAAAGGATAGCAAGAATGCCCCCCTACACCACAAAAAGGCAGATCCCACCAGTATGATGTGTGCACTCTCGTGCACCCTGCACTTTCCCCAGTGTCTTGCTTAAATCAGCCTTCTTTGTGCTCAGTTAGTCAGTTCTCATCGACCCAGTGTCCTATAGCAGCCTTGGTGTACTTAGTCAGTTCTCAAAAACCCAGTATTCTATAAAAGCCTTGGAGTGGCAGCGGAATTGCCCCTTCCCTTAAAAGGGTTCTGTGTCTCTCAAGGAAATGAAGATCACAGGTGGCTTGCCCCCTGCGCTCTTCTTCAGGAGAGAGAATCAGCCGATGCCAACAGCCACCTGGGGAAATCCCCCTAATAATACTCAGTCAGACATGAATCAAGGATACTAGGAACAACTGAAGCAATCAAATAATTTTATGCACTCACAAGAGCGATGCCTTACTGGTCTCGAAGCTCATGGAAGGCTTAAAAGCTCTGCAAGTAGTAACAGCATCTGTGGAGGTGTTGGCGCGTCCCTTTATGTTAATTTATTACACATAAGGACTCGTTTTAGGCCAATGAATCTTTTGACCCAGTTGAGAGAGACCTTAGGACGAGATAGCTAATCAATATATCAATCAATACGTCAATAATGTCATCAATATTTATCACGACAATACATTTCACTTTAGTCAAAGGCATTAATCAATTCAAGACTCTACCATGACCTTGCACCCATGAATAACCACACCAGTTTAACAAAAAAATATATAAGTTTTATTCCCTATTAACTACAGTCTAAAAGGAGGTGTGTTAATGTCAACACCAAGAAACATAATAGCATAGTCACGATATGGCAACTTTGGTAAGATTTCATCAAAGCAAGAATCACAAACATCAGAACATAACACGGCGTGAACATAGATCAAATTCAAGAGACTGTCAATAATGCGTAAGTTCAACAAAGCATAGATTCGGTCGTTTGTCTATTTGCGTCAGATTTGGTTAATACCTGTCCTAACCACTGATCAGCATTAGCATGTTGGGGCTTCATGCAAAACAATTTATAACACCAATTTGGAAAACATCTATGGTCTCTGTCAAAAGTAAGCAGTTGGTACCTAGAAAGGAAAAGCAAACAGACAAATTACAAATGCATTGTCATAATTACCCTCCAAGGTTTAGGACAGCACACAGGTTCAGTCTTCGTCTTTAGAACATCAGTCAAATCGCCATCAGTCAGGACTCAGCTCCGGGGCAAAAGGGCACTTCCCTCATAAGGAGGCAAAGTGTAAAAATGGACAAGCTAAGGGCAAGGATGGTTTAAGTAAACCAACAATTCACCAAACAGAGTGACAGAGTTTCTGGAAAAAAACAATATTATTCCCTACCCCACCTAAATGACTCCCTGTGACATGGGTTTTTATCCCTTTTCCATTGTACATTCCCCCAAAATTCTATTGGTCATCTGTTATACCCCACTATCTTTAACCTATCAGAGAATACATGAGGTAACCTAACTCTTCACCCCATATTATTTTACAAGTCTTTGATTGGTCTTCATAATTGACGTCTTCAGAGGTGGCACGTCCGGTATGATTTCATCTTTCTGTAATTCTTTGCACATCTTTTGGTCAGCAGCTCCATTGTCTTCACCGGTTTGAATGACCTTGTACATTACATTAATCTACACTGTTTCAATTTGTTACATTTGTCTTCTAATTTGAAGGAAAAAGAACACGCAAGGTCGTGTCCTTTATGAGTCAGCACACTGCCAGATGGAAAAATACATTTAATATGAAAGCCAAGCAGCTAAACTTCGAATCATGCTAACTTAAGGCCTATGAGGATTTCAGCACAGATTCAATAACGCAGTCATTAGTATAAACTTATTTAAATGTAATATAAAACATTTTGATCATTATTATTAGTTTACGTATACATTGGCGGCCACTCCCCGTGGTCATATTTCAAGTGCACGTTTAAGCAAAATGATTATTATAGTTTCAATACAGCATTATCACACACAAATTCATAAACATTTCATGTTAATATAGATTATTTAAGTTACGCTCTCTCAGTCCCTCCTCTGATGACGTTCACACAAACCTTTCCCTTTGAACCTTTCACTTTAATTTTTCACTTTACGCATAATGCACATTTCAACATCTTGTCCTTTGTGTGAACTCTCCCAAATTTCATTAAACATTTTCTCCCTTTCATTTTCTTCATGCTTTTTACTCCTCTTGTTCCAATTTCTTTTAATTTTGTCATAGATTTTGCAAGCTCCCATAATCCTAATAGACAGGCCAGAACAATTAATAGACCACCTAATATTTTTGCAAGAACCCCATTCCAAATGTTACTAAACCAGCTCCCTACTCTGGCAATTACCTTTCCAAATGTCTCCCATACTCCAGGTTCCTTCAAATCCTTCAAATCTGCACTATCTCTAGTTAGGTTAGTAAGCAAACCTCTAATCTTTTTACTATTATTCAGGTATATATGAGCAACAATGACATTCGGTGAGCATCTTGCAGACTCCGCCGTTCTTTGCTAAAAGAATGTCTAAGGCAAGCCGATTTTGAAGTGTCATAGCTCTTTCCGCAGCAAGTTCAGTATCCATCAGGAGTATAGCCCCTGCAAAATTTGTCAGCATGTTATCCACAATAGTAGACAACTTTTGAATCTTTATGGAGTTTAAGATAACCCCTACTGAAGGAATTATGGCTCCAAATATGTCACCAGCCACAGCAGCCGCTCTCTCTCGTTTTTGTCTAGCATGTTGTAATTCAGACGTTTTAGGTATTTGTTTTAAATCATCAATCTGGTAAATCTTTGGGAAAACTATTCCCAAATAACATGTCCCATACCATCCCTTAGGGAGACGGTAGTAAGCATTAAGTCCACAGATAAAATAAATCCCAGGGATCGCTGGATCCTGTCCATTTAACATGAATGTCCGTTTACTCTGAAACAAAAACACATGCCTGCATTTACTCGTTCCCACAAATAAAGTGTCATGTTCAGTTTATCGGCCTATATATACAAAGCCTCCCTACATGTAATGCATCTACAGCTAATTTGCCTTGCGTCTTGATTGCGGCGTAAGCATAATCATTTGCATATGTGCGTTTTTCTAGCCCCTTTTCTAATCTTTCTTTAAATGCTTTGCGTCTATCAACAGTGTGATCTAAGAAGCTTTTCTCTACAGGTGTCAATAAGCAAGTCAGATTGTTGCGGTGTGCATAAGCTGTCCCAAATGTAAGCATCTGTTCAAAGAAACCTCTAACTAATTTTATACTATGCTCCTGAGCTAACTTGTTCAGAAACTCAATCACAGGCACAAAAGAAAACACCACATCCAAATTAGAATAAAAATATTGCACATGCTCCTGATTATAGAATCTTGTTAATAGCAAGCTACAACTTATCCCGTACGATAATGGAAGGCTATGGTAGGTGACCCCTTCTTGTACTGATGAAGGAATCTTTGTGCACACATAACAGTTTTTCGCATCCATGGTTTCAACATACTCATTCAGCAAGCGATAGAAGACATTAGTGGAAAGTTCCCCTTTTGAGTTAGTTCCCTCATGCAAGTGTCTTGTATCCTGCTCAAACTTTTCCCACGATGTTAGTGTTGTAGTCTCAGGTTTTGCAGCATTGTTAGTCACTTTCTTATCCAACCATGGCATTCCCACAATCACTCCCACAATTATTATCGCACACACAATACCTAATATAAGACTCAACCAACCACACACCTTACCCTTTTTCTAACTACCTCTATTATAAGCCATGTCTGTAAAGAATCAGATAGCAGATCAATAATCAATTGAGGAGGATGTAAAACACTCTCTCTTTTTTTTTTTTCTTAATGCAAAAAGTCTATTTCTCTCTGCGTAATTTACAGCGTTTCGCTCACTCCAGGACCCTTTTGTCAAATCAGGTTAGCAGCTTGTCATAATCTGGTTTTCACAGTCAAATCAGGTTA
Source organism: Pleurodeles waltl (assembly GCF_031143425.1). Taxonomy (NCBI): domain Eukaryota; kingdom Metazoa; phylum Chordata; class Amphibia; order Caudata; family Salamandridae; genus Pleurodeles; species Pleurodeles waltl. The sequence goes on from NC_090439.1 coordinate 5,745,907, forward strand.
TCAGTGTCACATCCGGTAATTATAAGTCTCTTTTAGAGCTTCTCAGTTTTCAAATTGAAAACATTTTAGTTTTAACAAAGTCTTTCTTCGATTGATTTCAGGTACCGTAGTATTGGCCTGGTACTTCTCGATCAAAGCAGAACACTAAGAATTCTTGTTGCCATTCAAATGATGTTGCATGTGCCCACTCAGGACCTGCGTACCTTCTATTTGCGGTTCTCTTTCTTTTCAACCTGCGTTTGCCTTGCAATTCTCCTTCACTCAGATCTTCTGTTCTTGTGGTATCGGTTTCTTCTGTTATTGATTCACCTGGTACAGACTTTTATTTCTCATGCTGCTGCTCTGGCCAGTTATCTCCCTTATGCGTCTTTTTCCTGCTTGACTTTTCAGGACGCTGAACAGCACCCTCCTCTTGTGCTACGGTGTTTTCTCTTGATGGACCTGCAACTGGTTCAGGGGATGCCGGTGTACTTTGATCTCTCTCTACTATTTCCCCTTCTTCTTCTTCTTCTGGATCTGTAACGGGTTCAAGCTCTAACCCGTATCCGTCTGCTTCTGGGAGAACCTCTCCTTGATTTAGTTCTCCTGCTGCCTCTACTGAGATAGGCACACTGTCACCTCTCTCGAACTCGTTTACTGTTTGAGGGACTAGGCTGTTCTCAGTGGGCTCTTCTGCAGTCTCAGTTCTCTCTTGGCTATTTTCAGGCCCTGAGACTTCCCTTTCTGGAACTGTTGAGTCGGAAACTTCAAGTTCCTCATCAGTTGGACATGTTACCTTCTTTGTGTGACTGGCATGTATCCAGTTTGGAACGCCTGCACATTTCACAGCAGTAGTTGTGTCAGTATGACTTGATATGGCCCCTTCCAGCGCGGCTCCAAACATGACTTTCTCACATGCTTCTTGACAACCACCCAGTCACTGGCTTGCAAGGTATGACCTGGATCACTGATCGGTGGCAATGTGTTGGCTTCCACCTGGTGAGAAAAAGAGCGAACCACATCAGCCAAACCTTTGCAGTAGTCCAACACCATATCATCCGTGATATTCACAAGAGCATTTTCAGGTACTGCGGGCAGCCTCATAGCTCTACCCATAAGGATCTCATGGGGTGATAGTCCTGTCTTCTTATCAGGGGTGTTCCTCATTGACATCAGCACTAAGGGTAATGCATCTGGCCATTTCATATTGGTAGCTGCGAACATCTTCGCCATTCTCGATTTCAAGGTAACGTTCATTTGTTCTACTAGGCCTGATGTTTCAGGGCGGTAGCTACAATGCAGCTTCTGTTCAATGTCTAATGCGGCACACAAGAGCTTAATCACCTCATTGTCAAAGTGTCGGCCCCAATCTGATTCCATAGAGACCGGAAACCTGAACCTGGGTATTAGTTCCCTAAGCAACAGCTTTGCAACTGTGAGACTGTCGTTTCTACGTGTGGGGTAAGCTTCAATCCAGTGGCTGAAAACACACACAATCACCAACACGTACTTCAATCCTCCACAAGCAGGCATTTCAATGAAATCCATTTGCATCTTGCTAAATGGACCACCAGCTCTCCCTATGTGGCTCAGAGTTACCACAGTCCCTTTTCCTGCATTCATCTGTTGACAGATGATGCACCTGTGACAAGTAACCACTGCGGCATGTCTGAATTTTGGGTTAAACCAGTCAATCTTAAATGACCTGATCATTGCATCTCTCCCAAGATGTGCCTGTCCATGATAAAGCCTTGCAAATTGTGACAGAAGGCTGTTTCGCAAAACCAGTTTCCCTTCCTCTGAGACCCACAAGTCATCGGCTCTTTGTACGCATTGCATTCTCTGCCAGGAGCGTTTTTTCTCTTTGCTAGGACGACCCTGTAGTGTTTTTAGCTCCTCTAGTGTATCGACCACCCTTAATGCAAGGTTCAAACAGGTGTCATTTTCAGTTTGCGGTAACAATTCCCACTGATCCTTGAGCGATATACAGTTCAATGCACAAAATCTTGCGACTTGATCTGCATAGCCGTTTCCCATGGACACAAAGTCTTGCGACTTAACATGAGCATTGCATTTCACCACAACAATTTCAAGAGGTAACTGAATCGCATGTAACAAATCCTTAATTTGTTCACCATTTTTCACAGGAGAACCAGAAGAGGTCATGAAACCTCTCTGTGACCACAATTGGCCAAAATCATGTACAATTCCAAATCCATATCTGCTGTCAGTATAGATAGTGACGCTCAGATTTTCAGCTGCGTGGCATGCCTTAGTAAGGGCAATTAGCTCTGCCACTTGTGCGGAATACACTCTCTCGAGCCAGGAAGCTTCGATGATACCAGCTATGGTACATACAGCGTAACCAGCTCTCAGCATTCCAACTGAGTCTCTCAAACAGGATCAATCAACAAACATAATGCAGTCATTTTCTTTTAACTGTGTATCTTGAATATCAGGTAGGGGCTCGGTGCATAGTTCTGTTACCTCAAGACAATCATGCTCCACTTCCTCTTCATTATTAATCTCGGTACTCTCAACAGGAAGCAGAGTTGCCGGGTTTAATACAGTACAACGCTTCAGTGAAACATTAGGTGACCCCAATATAATTGTCTCATATCTGGTAAGTCGGGCATTTGTCATGTGCTGAGTTTTGGTTGGAATCAACAAAAGTTCAACTGAATGTGGAACCATTACTGTCAAGGGATTTCCCATCACTATGCCTTCACACTGTGTGAGGCCTTGAACAACTGCTGCAACTGCGCGCAAACAACCCGGTAAGTCTGCTGCGACGGGGTCCAAGGTAGCTGAACAATATGCTACAGGGCGATTTGCATCTCCATGGACCTGTGTTAAGACAGACAAAGAACAAGCATCACGTTCATGACAAAACAGTAGAAAAGGTTTTGTGTAATCAGGCATTCCCAAAGCTGGTGCCCTGCACATGCACTCTCTCAATTCCATGAATGACTCAAGCTCTTCTTTGGATAAGGTTATGGTGTACGGTTCATCCTTAACCTCTTTGCCGGTTAGCTTTATCAATGGTTTTGAGATCATTGAGAAGTTGGGTATCCACTGGCGACAGTGGCCCACCATTCCCAAAAACATCCTGACATCTCTCTTTGTTGTCGGGGGGTTCATTTGCAGAATGGCTTTCACTCTTTCCTTCGATATTCTCCTGGACCCTTTCTCAATCAAGTGTCCTAAGTACTTCACCTCTTTCTGACAGTATTGCAGCTTCTTTGGTGACACTTTGGGGGTCATTCTGACACTGGCCGGCGGCGGAAGCCGCCGGCCTGGCTGGGACCGCCAGAATACCGCTGCGCGGTCAAAAGACGGCAGCGGGTATTCTGGGTTTCCCGCTGGGCTGGCGGGCGACCGCCAGAAGGCCGCCCGCCAGCCCAGTGGGAAACACCCTTCCATGTGGATGCCGGCTCCGAATGGAGCCGGCGGAGTGGAAGGGGTGCGACGGGTGCAGTTGCACCCGTCGCGATTTTCAGTGTCTGCATAGCAGACACTGAAAATCTTGGTGGGGCCCTGTTACGGGGGCCCCTGCAGTGCCCATGCCATTGGCACTGCAGGGGCCCCCAGGGGCCCCACGACACCCCATACCGCCATCCTGTGCCTGGCGGCCAAAACCGCCAGGAACAGGATGGCGGTATGGGGGTCGGAATCCCCATGGCGGCGCAGCAAGCTGCGCTGCCATGGAGGATTCCCCAGGGCAGCGGAAAACCGGCGGTACACCGCCGGTTTTCCATTTCTGACCGCGGCTGTACCGCCGCGGTCAGAATGCCCAAGGGAGCACCGCCAGCCTGTTGGCGGTGCTCCCGCGGTCGTTGGCCCTGGCGGATTTTACCGCCAGGGTCAGAATGACCCCCTTTATGTCCGTTCTTTCCTAAGTGATTCAGTAAGGCAATTGTGTCATACCTATAGTCATCTTTTGTCCTGGACGCAATCAGTAAGTTGTCAATGTACTGTACTAGTGTCGAATTGAAAAGCAGTACTAAGGATTCTAAGTCCTTTTTCAATATCTGATTAAAGATGGATGGCGACGCAGAAAACCCTTGAGGAATTCTGCACCAACTGTACACCTTATCCAGGAATTTGAAACTGAATAAAAACTGGCTGTCCTCATGAAAAGGCACCGAAAAGAAGGCTTGTGACAAATCTATAACGGTGAACCATTCAGCATTGCACGGAACCTGAAACATGATTACTGCCGGATTTGGCACTATGGGGCAACACTTCACCACGATCTCGTTTATTTTTCTCAAGTCCTGCACAATTCGAACCTTCCCACAAGGCTTTTTCAGACCCATTATCGTGAATTAAATTGGCTGCTCAATACTTCTTTCAGGACTCCCTGTTTTACAAAGTCTGCAATTATTTGTGACACCTGAATAAGGACATCTTGTGTCATATGGTACTGCGGCACCTGGGGAAACACTGCATTTGGCTTCACTTGTACTTTAACTGGTTCCACTCCTTTTATCAGTCCCACTTCCTTTCCTGTCAAATCCCACACCTTCTCCGTCACCGTTCCCTGTAACTCGGCTGATAAGTCAGTCACTATAAGCATCGGGAATAATGTTATCAAAGGGTAATCTTCAGTCGCAGTTTCTATCTCTAACTCTGAGAACTGACCATCATCCCCTTCATCATCACTGTTTGTTTGCACCTCAATTCCATCACTGGAACAGGTAATCGAGCATTTCGTTTTGCACAGTAAGTCTCTTCCCAGTAGGGATACTGGACTTGAATCGCAGACTACAAACTTATGCAGTCCCTGGAAGTTGCCAATCGCAACTTGCACTGGATCTGTAATTGGATTCGTCAAGTACTGGTTTGCTACTCCGACCACTCTTATGGTACGCCCCGAAAGTGGCAATTTCAGAACCTCTGCACTTCTGACCTTGGAGCGTGTAGCTCCAGTATCAACCAAGAATGAAACCTTGTGACCCATTACCTTTCCCTCTACATAGAGTCCCCTCTGATCTACTTCTAGGGACGCTAAAGCCTGCATTTGTCACTGTCTGAACTGTCATCTTACCATTCCTCATTCATTCCATCTTCACCACACAATGGGAATTGCTGTACTGTATTATTTTGGCTCATCACTTGATCTGTGACCTGCTGAGGAAGCATCACCTGTTGCTGTCCCATTGGAGCCATTGGTAGTTGCATTTGCTGTCTAGGTACCATGGGAACCTGCTGTGGTACTTGCTGCATTTGTGCAGGTTGAACACGCAGCATTTGCATTTGCTGCATGGGCTGTAACCCTTGCATCTGAACCATGTTATTTTGAAAGTTCGGGTTTTGATTTCTCAATTTTGGACCTCTCATATTTTGCAATGTACCGACATTATTGCTTTGTTGAATGACACCATCCTGCACCACATTTGGGAATTCCCGCTTCCAATGCCCCACACCCTCGCACGAGTGACATGGTGACATCTTTTTCCTCCCTTGTGTGTCATTTTGAACCACAACAGTATTCAAGTCTGGACCGCGATTCACAAAACCTCGACCTCGACCTCTTGGTTGTGCCTGAAACACACCATTCCCTTGCGGTTGCTGCTGTATCATCTGCTGAATCCCATTTCCCTGCATTCCTGCCTGCCCAGCCCTTATCTGCATCACCATCACTTTCTCCTTCAACTTTTTCTGCTTCAGCTCAGTCTCATCACTACAGTATTTTGCATACTGCAACACCTCATCAATCGGCTTTGCTTGCCAACAGATCAAATGATTCTTAATCATCTGGTTAACCTCTGGTCTCAGCCCTTCAACAAATCTGAACACGAGATGGTTCATGTCTTTCGGCTCAATGGTCTCAGTACCACTGTAATGTTTGAATGCCTTTAACAACCTCTCATAGTAAGCATGTATTGATTCCTTAACCTCCTGTGAGGTCCGGTCGATTTTCTGCCAATCAGTTACTTTCGGCGACACCTTCTGCTTCAAGAACTCAATTACTTTATGATACTACTTTATCACCTCCTCAGAGGGTGCTCCGGTCACCTTATCCCTTGCCGGCTCCTGCACCGGCCAATCTACCCCTCACTTGCACTCAAGCCATAAGTCGGGCGGAACAATGATCTCAAACAAGGTATTCAGGTCTTCCCAAAGACACTTCGCAAGCTTCACAAACCTATCTGTTTGTTGGTACCACTCAATCGGTTTTCAAATGTTTAGTATTCTCAATATCAATATTGTATTTGTCTGCCAAGTTCGCTAATTTCTGATGTACCTTGCCTACTTCTTTAGGAATCTTAGGGCACAGATATCTCAATTCTGCTTCGGTGTATGACTCTAATCTGTTTACCCCCATTGTTCCTTGCACTAGTTCAGCAGCTTCCACACCCAGTCTCACAAAGTTCAGGTACTCATCTCTCCCTAACCTTTCCGGTTCCACTGCAGTTACTGTAGTCTTTTGCGAAGCATAGGTCTTCTCTAACCACTCATTTAACTGTTGTACCATAAAACCTTGCAGTGAAATGTTCCCTGCATGCATCATTGGTGACTGTGAAGCATTCGTACTTATTGTTTGTGGTGTTAGAACTCCTAGCCCTGCCTGTCTCATTGTTTCCAACGGTGCTTCAACTGGGCTAAGGTCTATCAAAGACCTTGGTTTTTCTACCGCTTGCTCTCCTGGGGCCATTAACTGGGGGGGATCCTATGGACCCTCCTCTTATCACATCTTGGGTCATTATTCCCAGATCACATACACCAGGCTTACCTTGTGCATACAATGGCACCGGTGGACCAACAGTAATTGGCAATGATATTGCAGCTGGTGTCTGACCTGGTCCCAAACCTCGTGGAGCAGCAACTCCAAAGGTCTGATTTTCTGAAGCCGGGGCAGGTATTAATGGAGGTCCTGCTGCTGGATTATAGCCCGGTATCAGTTGTGGCTGGGGCAGCAATTTCGGAGTTGACTCAATCTGCACTAACCTCGATTTTGTATATATCGGGTCTGGTGGCACTATCAGGTTTGTAGTAGTCTCTAGTACTGGGACGTCTGGATAGATTCTCTGTATCTGCGGTGGAGGTTGCAACTGTATCTGCATGTCTGGCGCAGTTGGTACACTGACACCATTCTGTATCAAACCCGTATCACTGGTCTGTGCTGTATCAGTAACTCCCTTCTCCTGCGTCTGGTTCCCAGGACCTGCGCTAGTGCTCGGGACATTATCGTTTACCGCATAAGGTGGCAGGCGATCATGTAATATCTGATTTAGGAATTCTTCATCATCTGAATCATCTTCTTCTTCCCAAGATCTCTTAGTTTCTTTAGGCTTACTAGAGTCTTTGTCTGTTTTACATGTGGCTTTCTTTCCCTGCGTCTCATCTCCGTGTGTTATAGCCGGGAACAATTTTAATCCATCAACTATTCCTCGTCTCCACATTTTGCTCTCATTGTCCCACCTGGCTTCCGCTAAAGTCTTTTCTGCCCTCTTCAGTCCTCTTTGAAACTTCTCTTGTCTCTGTTTAATAGCCATTAGATCCCAAATTGCTAAAGCCTCATACTGAGCTGGCCTCGGAGGTGGCTTCTGTACACTTAACATCCACCTTAAATTCTCTAGAACTTTCGCATTGAACGTCCTGTGTTCTGGGAATGCCAAACATCCTTCCTTTTCTGTCAATTTGCGCCACTGTTTCATCCATAAACAAGGCGCGACACCTTTTTCCTCCATGACTATGTAAGCTGGAGTTCCCTCAGGCGGTGTAGGCTCCCCTTCACTCGCCATAATGTATGTGCCTCCTTTCAGAGCACTCCTAAAAGCTTTAACAAAATTCATCTTTACGTCTTGCTTTTGTTTGTATTTAATCAAGAAGTGACTTTAATTCCCAGGACACTCTTCACCCACCTTTCTCAACCTATAGCCTCTCACGGACAGCAGCCAATCCGTGCGCGACCCCTCTCAACAACTGACCTATCTCAGCACGGCACCAAAGATGTCACACTCACACACTGCAGCTTACAAAGTCCTGCGGCTCGTCCGCTCTCACTGGATTCACACCAAACTAATGCAAAAATTTATGCGAGCACCTTAACAACAACAACACAAATTTGCCAGTTTACTACAGGAAGGGTACACATTCGCTTCAGAACTTTACAGAGATTTCACTTGAAGCCTCGGCCGCTACTCTCTCCTTCTCAGTTCCTGCACCCGCAAGCAGAATTCGATCCGCAAATCCTACTCTCGACTTGTCAATGGTTCGTCCTAGTGCACTTTAGTACTTGCCAAATCTCCATCGAAGGTTTCACACATACAATTTGACTCAATCTCGACTTGTCAACCACGCCCGATTGACCTACTTAAACCGCAGAAATTACAACATAAACCCAAGTGTCTCCTACACTTGTCAATATACTCCGGAGTCTTAGACCACGACGAGTCCGTACATGAACAACAAACCACGTGGATAATTTTGAGCACAAAACGCCACACTCATATGAAGTACGCCGTCTTCCCTACTCTCATACTGTGGAGTACGCCCACTCCTACTAACAACAACATTTACCTGGCCTAGATACACACGAACTTCACAAATCACCTGCAAAATGCATAAGCTGAGCAAGCGCAAATCCTACACCATACATGCTATGACGCCGAGAACATCCCCAATTAACTTAGGCAGGCTCCGAGATCCCAGGAAATTCATGGTGAATTTAGAAACACATCATACCTCCAATTTGCATTATCTCAGAAAAACAATCTAAACAATAATTCTCCGTCCTAGGGCCCCAAAGGGCCTAACCGTCGCTCTGCTACCAGAACTGTTGACGTGTCCCTTTATGTTAATTTATTACACATCAGGACTCGTTTTAGGCCAATGAATCTTTTGACCCAGTTGAGAGACACCTTAGAACGAGATAGCTAATCAATATATCAATCAACACGTCAATAATGTCATCAATATTTATCACGACAATACACTTCACTTTAGTCAAAGGCATTATTCAATTCAAGACTCTACCATGACCTTGCAGCCATGAATAACCACATCAGTTTAATAGAATTTTTTATAAGTTTTATTCCCTATTAACTACAGTCTAAAAGCAGGTGCGTTAATCTCAACACCAAGAAACATAATACCATAGTCACGATATGGCAACTTTGGTAAGATTTCATCAAAGCAAGAATCACAAACATCAGAACATAACACGGCGTGAACATAGATCAAATTCAAGAGAGTGTAAATAATGCGTTAGTTCAACAAAGCATAGATTCGGTTGTTTGTCTATTTGCTTCAGTTTTGGTGAATACCTGTCCTAACCACTGATCAGCATTAGCATGTTGTGCTTCATGCAAAACAATTTAGAACACCAATTTGGAAAAGATCTATCTATGGTCTCTGTCAAAAGTGAGCAGTTGGTACCTAGAAAGAAAAAGCAAACAGACAAATTACAAATGCATTGTCATAATTACCCTCCAAGGTTTAGGTCAGCACAGAGGTTCAGTCTTCATCTTCAGGACATCAGTCAAATCGCCATCAGTCAGGACTCAGCTCCGGGGCAAAAGGGCACTTCCCTCATAATGAGGCAAAGTGTAAAAATGGACAAGCTAAGGGCAACGATGGCTTAAGTAAACCAACAATTCACCAAACAGAGTGACAGAGTTTCTGGATAAAATCAATAGCATTCCCTACCTCACCTAAATGATTCCCTGTGACATGGGTTTTTATCCCTTTTCCATTGTACATTCCCCCAAAATTCTATTGGTCATCTGTTATACCCCACTATCTTTAACCTATCAGAGAATACATGAGGTATCCTAACTCTTCACCCCATATTATTTTACAAGTCTTTGATTGGTCTTCATAATTAACGTCTTCAGTGGTGGCACGTCCGGTATGATTTCATCTTTCTGTAATTCTTTGCACATCTTTTGGTCAGAAGCTCCATTGTCTTCACTGCTTTGAATGACCTTGTACATTACATTAATCTACACTGTTTCAATTTATTTTAACATTTATTCCACGAGTATGCATGAGAACGGATCTAACATGGTTACATTCGTCTTCTAATTTGAAGGAAAAAGAACACGCAGGGTCTTGTCCTTTATGAGTCAGCACACTGCAAGATAGTAAAATACATTTAATATGAAAGCCAAGCAGCTAAACTTCGGCTCATGCTAACTTAAGGCCTATGAGGATTTCAGCACAGATTCAATAACGCAGTCATTAGTATAAACTTATTTAAATGTAATATAAAATATTTTGATCATTACTGTATTATTAGTTTACGTATACATTGGCGGCCACTCCCCGTGGTCATATTTCAAGTGCACTTTTAAGCAAAATGATTATTATAGTTTCTATGCAGCATTATCACACATTAATTCATAAATATTTCATGTTAATATAGATTATATAAGTTACGCTCTCTCAGAGGCAATGAAAAACGGGGGCTCTGACGCATGTGGACGGGCCTGACTTTGGCGGCTCAGGCTTTGCAACAACACAGCTCACTGAATATCCCATGCCATGGGAGGTGGTTGGGTGCTTTAAGCGCGAGGAGTGGGGAAATCAGGTGTGGGCCTCTCCTCCTGGCAGTGATAGAATTCTGGGACAACAAGACCTTTGCCGCCAGCAATAGCACAGCTCCCTGAACATCCCATTCTGCGGAACTTGGTTGGGCGTGATAAGCGTGCGGTAAGGGGATATCAAGTGCAAGGCCCTCCTCCTGGCAGTGATGGAATTCTGGGACAATGAGTCCCTTGGCATCAGCAACAACACAGCTCACCTTAACGTCACATGCAGTGGGAGGTGGTTGGGCGCTATAAGCACATGGCACAGGGAAATCAGGTGCGGGCCCCTCCTCCTAGCTGTGATGGAATTATGGGACAGTGAGTGCCTTGGCAGCAGCAACAATACAGCTCCCTGAATGTAACATATTTCATATAAATGGAAAAGCTTTGTTATTGCATCACATTAAGTATAACAGAGAACTGCATTTTTCTCACTTGCACATATTTTTATAGTCATTAATCATTCATAAATCATAAGAAATTTAATATCATTTTTGCAACTACTATTTGTTTAGAGTCCAAGGGCCATATGTATAATCAGTTTTTGCATTTGCAAACAGTATGAATTGGTAAATTTGACAGTTTGCCAATGCAATTTAGCCTTTCCTAATGTATGAACAGCTTTGACAGTCCAATTTTAGGGAATCACAATTTTTTGCACTTCCCTAAAATTGCGACTCCAAATAGGGAACCGCAATTTTTGATTCCTTAAAAAGGAAATCGCAAATACGGATTTCCTATTTGTGATTCCCTAAGCACATGTAACAAGCATTTGCACGATGGGCATTTAGAACATGCTATTACTACCAACTCCAAGTTGGTGGTAGCCATGTGCAATTTTAAAAATTGCATTAAATATGGCATGTGTGCACTTTGCATGTACACAAATTATTTTCAGGGTGCTTCAAAGGGAGCCTTAGGCCCTCGGCACCCTGGGTTTTGCATTTCCCATTTTGTGATTTCCTAATAGGAAATCGCAGTTTAGGTAATGCAAAACCATTTGTTCCTATGGGCCTTAGGAACGAATGGAGTTGCAATCCCAAATAGTTATTCCTTAATAGCGATTGCAATTCTGGAGGAATGGCTATTATAAATTTGCTATTTTGTTCCATACCAGTTTGTATTCCCTAAATAGCGATTTCTTAAAATTCACTATTAGGGAATGCAAAATGGGATCTTGATACATCTGGCCCTAAATTACATTTTTACATCAGTTTTAACCTTCTAGCATGTGATTTAATTAGAAAGGAACCTAAGTCGAACTTTGAAATACAAATAAGTGCACATTCAAAATGTGGGTTAGTGAAGCTTTCTACCTTAGTTTTTCCACTCTTTTACTTTCAAGAATTAAAACTGGTCAGAGTCTAATGACTTTTGTGACACGAGGGACAGCGCTAAAATGTACACTCTATCAGGAGTATATGGTTCAATATGGCGAACATTATAGAAGTACAATATACCACCACTGATGCAGACCTTGAACGAGAATGTGCAAAGATGGCATTCTTAAATACTTAACTGCTCTGTCAAATTAGTGGGATTAAAACAAAGGTACTCCCCAGATGGCTATATCTTTTTATTATGCCAGTGGAAGTTCCAAAGAGTTACTACTATTTTTACATTTTTTATGGTCAAGAAAATGCACTCATATAACTCGTTTTACATTATGTAGATCAAAGGAAAGCAATGGTTTTAGCTAGGACAGGGATATTTTAAGTACATCTGCAGAGTTTTGCACATTTGTAGATGTGTGATGTGCTTTCGTTGTCCATCTCAGCATAGTTAAATTTAGTCAGGTCCCTGATACCTGGTATCTTATCCATCATGGATGGGGCATCTGAACGCAGGGATTTAGCCATGTTATGCTCCCTATTTATAATCCGTTCTCTGGGGAAAATTACCAGTCGCAGAATTTCCATTAGGTGATTTCCGGCATTTAGTAAATTCGTAGTTAGGAAATCTGCTGAACCCTTTGAAATAAGCAGCACAAACTTACGAGCCATTAGACTGTGCAATCTCGCTCAGCCCTGGATTTAGCTTCCAAATTTTAGATTTCATTCCAAAATGACAGAGCTGCAAGAATTAGACAAACATTTAGAAGCAGTATATAAGAAACAATGGACATATTTGGAGGCCTGTTGTGTACCTCCATGTAGGAAACAAGATTTATTCTCCTCTGCCTATCAAGAAAAACTCTCCTTTGGACCATCTGAGAGCATACAGTCCAGAGATCCTTTTAGAAACCTTAAGAAAAAATAATCAGAAAATCTCATCATGTTTGTGGTCCCACCAACCTAACTTTTTGTGTGGTCCTTATTTTCACTTTTATAGAGCCGATATGTACAGTTATCAGAAATGGGTAGATGTGGAAGTGAGATTGTAGGACACCTGCTTTAAAAGTACGTTTTGTTGATTATGAAGTGTCAAAAATTAGCGGACGTTAAGGCCCCGACATTATGGGGGTTATTCTAACTTTGGAGGAGTGTTAATCCGTCCCAAAAGTGACGGTAAAGTGACGGATATACCACCAGCCGTATTACGAGTTCCATAGGATATAATGGACTCGTAATACGGCTGGTGGTAAATCCGTCACTTTTCCGTCACTTTTGGGACGGATTAACACCTCCTCCAAAGTTAGAATAACCCCCTAAGTGCTTTCCCTAGAGTTAAGGGAACTTTTCACTGCTTTCATGAAGTCTTAGTGATGAGGTATGAATTTTTAAGAACCAACATTTTACTAATTTTTCACAAGAAAGTTCTCACTGTGAGGAGCCACCAACTTCAGTTCAGTCATGTGTACTCCTGCATTGGTTTTTGTAACCAGATTCCCGTCTTCACCATTGCCCTTGGAAACAGTACTTGACTGCCAAGAACCTGAAAATACAGGTTGATTCAGCCTGACATGTATTTTGCCTCCAGATTATTTCTAAGTGTGGGTAGCGCGAGGGAACGAAGTGGGAATTTGTGTATTTCAGTTAAGTTAACCTTTACTAAGTGAATAATTAAGACCTTGGAATCCATATGGTCAATAAAATAAAATTTAAAAAATGGTATATAATTGGTCCTATATTAAAAAATCTAATATACTGCTAGTGACAGAATCCATTTATAAACCACGTTTGAATTAAGATACTTCTTTTAGTAATGTTATGTCTTTTTAGCATCAAATTTATCAATTTGATAGATTTGTCTGACATGATGCATTTGTGCCCGCTTAGACAACAGATCACTATTTTATTGCAATCTTCGATCTCAGGTTTGTTGAGTGTATGCTCAACAGAAATCTTTACGAGGTTGCAGCCTAAGGACAGATTAACAGAACGTGAGCTAAACTTTCTTCTTAGAACTCACAGTAACGGCATGAGCCATTTATGAGGAAAAAATCTCCATTCTGTCCTAAACTGACAAACGACATCTGCAAAAATCACAGACAAACAAATTTGTTGCTTCCTGATGAGCCCATACTTTCATACAAATAGTTTTGACATTCACCCAGCCACTAGGAAGCTGAGACTGACTCCAAGTGTTTCTTCTATTTCTTGTACAAAAAAACGTTGTCGCTTTTTTAAGAGTATTTTTGGTTCATATAATAAGAGGCAGGGTTCCCCAAATGCCAGCCATTTCCAGACCCTTCAGGCGGATCTGGGGCTACAGTGTCCCTTTTGGTGGTCCAAATAGGGCCTGTAAACAAAAAATTGTGTTTTCTCAGGTTGGTTGGATTTCATCTAGCCCAAAAGTCAGAGCAGGCATATACAGACGCTTCAGGCCTTTTGTCAAAGCAACAACTGAGGCATGAGCTTTAGCACACTTTGACTCTTCACAGCATGTCCTTGGATAATTGTGGGTATGTTACATCAATGTGGGAAGCCCACTGTCCCTTTTACTTGTTGTTTTGGCACTAAAACCTTTTTTATATCGATTTAAAACTTCTGAACAATTCACATAAAATTTACGGCATACGCTGATGATATTCTTTTGTTTATGTCACATCCTGACAGTTCTCTTCCTGCATTCCTCCATGAGTTCTACTTAAATTCTGATGTATCTGGCTGTAAGCTTAATATAGACAAAACTGTAGTCTTACCACTCAATGCTCACTGCACTGACTCCGTATTCCTTGATGCTGGTCTATCTTGGAATTCTCCTAAGATTAAATTTCTGGACCTATGGTACTGCAATTTACTCAAACACTGAAGACTAATTCAGACATCTTATCTGCAAAACTTTCAGAACTTACACAGATACGGTCCCTATTGTATCTCTCTTTATGGGGCCACTTTGATACCATTAAGATGATCCTTCTCCCTATTATTAACTTCTTCCTTATGTTGCTTCCTATGATGCCTAAACTCTTTTTAGCTCAGTTTAAAAAACTTGTTCCAAGTTCCTGTGGCATGGTAAACCACCCTGAATCCCTCCACCTTCTTGCGCCGAACAATACAAACCACAATCATGATTTTATTTAAATTTGCTAACAACTTATTCTTTTTATTGTCATTGGCAATTAATGTTTAGATCGATGTACTTACTAGCTGAGCAAAAAGGTTGCTTATGTCACAGCAAGTCATTTAAAAATGGTTTCATTATTTTTTGTTTCATATTGTGTTTCTGTTGCAGCAGGGTTTCTCATTAATTTTATTTGGTGATGTTTTTCCTATTTCTTTAACATTTGACACTTGGGCCCTCATTCTGACCCTGGCGGTCGGTGATAAAGCGGCGGCCAAGCCGCCAACAGGCCGGCGGTCTAAAATATGCAATTCTGACCCTGGCGGGAACCGCCAACACAGCCCACCAACTTAACACTCCGCCCGCCACGGCGGTACAAACAAACAGCGCGGCGGTTCCCGCCAACAGCCAGGCGGCAGACAATGTACCGCCCACCCTATTACGACCCACCAATCTGCCACCTTTTCCGGGGCGGGAGCACCGCCGATAAGAACACGGCGGAAACAGACTACGAACGGGAAAACGCTCACCTCTACGCACTCCACGCGAGATTCCGGCAGTATGGAACCAGAGTTGCAGGTCATCCCCGCACTCCTATTCCTGCTCATATACCAGGAGCACGCCCGGCGGCGCGGAAGACATCGGTGAGTACTGCACCTACGACACAGGGGAGGGAAAAGATTACCGGCACACACCCACCCACTCACACCCACTACAACACACACATCAATGCATTACCACAGATCACTGTCACAACCCACAAACCACCCCCCTCCGAAATAATGCAAAGACCAAAAGAAGAGATCATAAACGGGCAGATATATTGAAATATGTACACCAGTAATCCCAATAAATAAATAAACTATGTACAAAATATATACAGCTACTAAATGTAGTCCAACCACTGTCCGTGGATCACAGGGGTCCTGTGCAAAGGGGCAAGGCCCAGTCCCACGACAAGAACTCCACGGAGAGAACACTGCAGGGGCATCAGAAAGAAAATAGGACAGGCACCTCAGGGGGAAGGGAAGGGGGGGCACCTCAGCCACTTGAGTACACGACGCCAGATCCACGAGGGGACTCCATGACCACTGGCCCATCCTGGGGAGAGCAAAGCCACAGTCCAAACAGTCCATACAGTGGGTGGCCTGCCCACTGGGCCATCCTGGGGAGAGCAAAGCCACAGTCCATACAGTCCATACAGTGGGTGGCCTGCCCACTGGGCCATCCTGGGGAGAGCAAAGCCACAGTCCAAACAGTCCATACAGTGGGTGGCCTGCCCACTGGGCCATCCTGGGGAGAGCAAAGCCACAGTCCAAACAGTCCATACAGTGGGTGGCCTGCCCACTGGCCCATCCTGAAGAGAGCAAAGCCACAGTCCATACAGTCCATACAGTGGGTGGCCTGCCCACTGGGCCATCCTGGGGAGAGCAAAGCCACAGTCCAAACAGTCCATACAGTGGGTGGCCTGCCCACTGGGCCATCCTGGGGAGAGCAAAGCCACAGTCCATACAGTCCATACAGTGGGTGGCCTGCCCACTGGGCCATCCTGGGGAGAGCAAAGCCACAGTCCATACAGTCCATACAGTGGGTGGCCTGCCCACTGGGCCATCCTGGGGAGAGCAAAGCCACAGTCCATACAGTCCATACAGTGGGTGGCCTGCCCACTGGGCCATCCTGGGGAGAGCAAAGCCACAGTCCATACAGTCCATACAGTGGGTGGCCTGCCCACTGGGCCATCCTGGGGAGAGCAAAGCCACAGTCCATAACAGACCCCACTGCCACTGGAGGAGGCAAGTTGGCCAGAGGACATCCTGCAGCCCTGCCCGAGATAGATCCTGCCCTGCCACGTCTGCCAAAGGGCCAGCGGTTCTTGCCTTGAAGGGCCCAGTTCAGCGGTTCTTGAGACGGCGGGGCCCAGCGGAGCGGTGCTTGAGACGGCGGGGCCCAGTTCAGCGGTTCTTGAGACGGCGGGGCCCAGTTCAGCGGTGCTTGAGACGGCGGGGCCCAGCGGAGCGGTGCTTGAGACGGCGGGGCCCAGTTCAGCGGTTCTTGAGACGGCGGGGCCCAGTTCAGCGCTCCTTGCCTTGAAGGGCCCAGTTCAGCGGTTCTTGAGACGGCGGGGCCCAGTTCAGCGGTTCTTGAGACGGCGGGGCCCAGTTCAGTGGTTCTTGAGACGGCGGGGCCCAGTTCAGCGCTCCTTGCCTTGAAGGGCCCAGTTCAGCGGTTCTTGAGACGGCGGGGCCCAGTTCAGCGCTCCTTGCCTTGAAGGGCCCAGTTCAGCGGTTCTTGAGACGGCGGGGCCCAGTTCAGCGCTCCTTGCCTTGAAGGGCCCAGTTCAGCGGTTCTTGAGACGGCGGGGCCCAGCGGAGCGTTGCTTGAGACGGCGGGGCCCAGTTCAGCGGTTCTTGAGACGGCGGGGCCCAGTTCAGCGCTCCTTGCCTTGAAGGGCCCAGTTCAGCGGTTCTTGAGACGGCGGGGCCCAGTTCAGCGCTCCTTGCCTTGAAGGGCCCAGTTCAGCGGTTCTTGAGACGGCGGGGCCCAGCGGAGCGTTGCTTGAGACGGCGGGGCCCAGTTCAGCGGTTCTTGAGACGGCGGGGCCCAGTTCAGCGCTCCTTGCCTTGAAGGGCCCAGTTCAGCGGTTCTTGAGACGGCGGGGCCCAGCGGAGCGGTGCTTGAGACGGCGGGGCCCAGTTCAGCGGTTCTTGAGACGGCGGGGCCCAGTTCAGCGGTGCTTGAGACGGCGGGGCCCAGCGGAGCGATGCTTGAGACGGCGGGGCCCAGTTCAGCGGTTCTTGAGACGGCGGGGCCCAGTTCAGCGCTCCTTGCCTTGAAGGGCCCAGTTCAGCGGTTCTTGAGACGGCGGGGCCCAGTTCAGCGGTTCTTGAGACGGCGGGGCCCAGTTCAGCGGTTCTTGAGACGGCGGGGCCCAGCGGAGCGGTGCTTGAGACGGCGGGGCCCAGTTCAGCGCTCCTAGCCTTGAAGGGCCCAGTTCAGCGGTTCTTGAGACGGCGGGGCCCAGTTCAGCGGTTCTTGAGACGGCGGGGCCCAGTTCAGCGGTGCTTGAGACGGCGGGGCCCAGTTCAGCGCTCCTTGCCTTGAAGGGCCCAGTTCAGCGGTTCTTGAGACGGCGGGGCCCAGTTCAGCGCTCCTTGCCTTGAAGGGCCCAGTTCAGCGGTTCTTGAGACGGCGGGGCCCAGTTCAGCACTCCTTGCCTTGAAGGGCCCAGTTCAGCGGTTCTTGAGACGGCGGGGCCCAGTTCAGCGGTTCTGGAGACGGCGGCCGGTCTATGGCCAACTGCTAATTGCCTGGTGGTGCCCTCCTGGGCAGCGGGGATGGTGCTCCTTCAATGCCCACCTGGGCTGTGGGTGGTGGGGCCCTCCTGGCCAGCTGGGCTGGGTCCTCCCTGGGCAGCGGCTATGGGGGTGGTGGGCTCTCCCGGGGCAGCTGTGCCGGTTCCTCCCGGGGCAGCGGCTATGGGGGTTGTGGGCTCCTCCTGGGCAGCAGGCCTGCTGCCTGACCTCTCCGACTTGCTGCCCTTGCCCTCCTTAGTCGTGGGCCTGTGGCCCTTTCCTCCCTTTGGAGCTGTGGCTGGTGACTGTCTCTGGGTGGTGTCCGGGGGGGATGTAGAAGGCGGGCTCCTGCGGCGCCCCTTCCGCCTTCTGCTCCTCTTCCCAGGGGGTGGGCTGGCTGTCCCCTTGCTGCTGGGCGAAGATCCAGACATGCGGGCTGGCGGGCTCCAATACCCCTGCACCCTTGTCAAGGGGGCTGCAGGGCTGGTGGTGGCTGAGGTGCTCTTCTTACCCCGACGAGAAGGAGGGGGGGGCTCAGGGTCAGGAAAGAAGTTAGTAGTGGCGAGGAAGAGCTTCTTGGGACAATGGAGAGTGGTAGGTACAGTGGGAATGGGAGTGGAGGGAGAGGATGTGGCTGTAGGTGAGTCACGTTTGCTGTCTTTGGGTGCAGGTGCAGGAGGGATAGGCTGTCGTGAGGTGGATGGCTGTTGGGTGGGTGGGTGGCTGCGTTTGTGTGGTGTGGAAGAGGGGGTGACAGACACAGTGGGAGAGGACACAGGGGACGTGTAAATGGCAGTGGGGGTGGTGACTGCACGTGTGCGGACTGGAGTGGAGGGTGTGCTGGTGATGGAAACACTGGCTGATGGTGAGGTGAATGGAGGTGTGAGTGTAGACGTCACAGGGAGGGAGGAGGGAGACGAGGAGGTGGGGGTCACAGAGGTGGTAGTGACTGTTGGCATGTCTGCATCGGAATGTTGCGTGTGTGAATGTCTGCGTGATCTGTGGTGCTTATGTTTGGATGAGCTTCTCTTGGGTGTTGAGGTGTGTGCAGGCTGGTCTGATGGTGTGGGTGGGACAGGCAGAGGAACAGGAGACTGGGAGGAGGGAGTTAGTAGAGGCAGGCAGGAGACAGGGACAATGGCTGCCGTCAGTGCTGAGGCCAGAGCCTGGAACGATCGCTGATGGGCAGCCTGACCCGAATGAATGCCCTCCAGGTACGCATTGCTGCGATGAACCTCCCTCTCCACCCCCTGGATGGCATTCAAAAGGGTAGTCTGCCCAACAATGAGCGTTCGGAGGAGGTCAATGACCTCCTCACTGAGGGCAGCGGGGGTAACAGGGGCAGGGCCTGAGGTGCCCGGGGCGAAGGAGATGCCCGGCTTCCTGGCAGAACGGGCACGGGGCGAACGCTGAGGGGCTGCTGGGAGGGCGGAGATGGTGCGCTGGGTGGCGGCTGTACCTGTAATGGCGGGGGGCACGGATGGTGCCACCCCCGCAAGGGAGCCCCCTTCCGAGGACGTGTCCGTGTCGCTGCAGGGTCCAGTCGTCCCCGTCGTGGAGCTCCCCTCGCCCTCCGTCTCACTGGTCCAGTCTGACTCTGTGGCATGGCCCTCCTGGGCCATGTGAGATGCAGCTCCCTCCTGCCCCGATGCCACTTCTCCTCCGCCTGATGATGCTGATGCACACAAGCACAGAAAGACAAACAAAAAGGGGGGGGGAGAGAGAAATAAAGGGATATTGATTACATGGATCTCCGGTACAGTTAGCGGACATGACAGACACAGATGCCCCCTGCACTAAGTTGCGCACTTGGGGTCCGCTACGCATTCCGTGGAACATTCCCTACACGCCTAGAGTTGACAACTGCACCCATGGATGACACGGCCCAGGGATGGCTGTACTGACAAACTACTGAGGGTGGTGGCTGGGGACACAGGGGCTTACGGGGGTGCCCAGCCTACAGATATCGCCCTGGCCTAGGGGGACCCACAGCCCTCCTCCCCCACCCAGACACCTCCACTGCGCGACAACAGAGTAGATAATGCTTGTACTCACCCCCTTGTGTCTGCTGTGCTGCCCTCACGCGCCCATCCAAATCAGGGTAGGCCACCGCCAGGATCCGGAACATCAGGGGGCTCAGTTGACGGCAGGCACCCCGCCTACGTTGGGAGGCCATCCCCAGCAGAGACTCGGCGGTCTTCTTGGTCCTGCGGCGGATGTCCTCCCACCTCTTGCGGCAGTGGGTGCCCCGTCGATGGTGGACCCCCAGGGTCCGGACTTCCTTGGCGATGGCACGCCAAATCCCGATCTTCTCATGGGCGCGGACCTATGTGACACGTACAGGGAGGGAGAAATACCACGTTCAAGTTTGTCAGCATTTTCCTTGCCAGTGGCCCAACGCCCCCCATCCCCGCCAGGCCCCCCGCCATGCCCCCCGCCAGGCCCAACATGCCCCCCATCCCCGCCAGGCCCCCCGCCATGCCCCCCGCCAGGCCCAACATGCCCCCCATCCCCGCCATGCCCCCCGCCAGGCCCAACATGCCCCCCATCCCCGCCAGGCCCCCCGCCATGCCCAACATGCCCCCCATCCCCGCCAGGCCCCCCGCCATGCCCCCCGCCAGACCCAACATGCCCCCCATCCCCGCCATGCCCCCGGCCATGCCCAACATGCCCCCCATCCCCGCCAGGCCCCCCGCCATGCCCCCCGCCATGCCCAACATGCCCCCCATCCCCGCCAGGCCCCCCGCCAGGCCCAACATGCCCCCCATCCCCGCCAGGCCCCCCGCCATGCCCCCCGCCATGCCCAACATGCCCCCCATCCCCGCCAGGCCCCCCGCCATGCCCCCCGCCAGACCCAACATGCCCCCCATCCCCGCCAGGCCCCCCGCCATGCCCCCCGCCAGACCCAACATGCCCCCCATCCCCGCCAGGCCCCCCGCCATGCCCCCGCCAGGCCCAACATGCCCCCCATCACCGCCAGGCCCCCCGCCAGGCCCCCAAGCCAGCCCGTGGCCCCAAATCCAGATTGAATTAAACTCACTTGTTGGTCTGGAGGACCGTAGAGTAGCGCATACTGGGGGAGGACCCCATCCACAAGTTTCTCCAACTCCTCTCCAGTGAAGGCAGGGGCCCTTTCCCCAGGCGTAGCAGCCATTGTCCCTTCCAGACCGAGGTCACAGCAACACTTGCAGTATAGGTCCTCTCCTGTGAAAGTTCAAGTCGCAAGTGGATAAGTAGATAGAAAATGGCGGTCACGTCCGCGGCGGTGTGTCCCGCCACCGCCGGCGCCCTTCGCCATTGGCTCCTGAAACCCATAGGCTTCAATGTTAACCAATGCGGATTGGCGCCGCGGTCTTGGCCCGCCGCCCGCCGCGGTGTGCCACGCCAGCGCATTGACCTCACATCCCATTGTCACACTTCACAGGTCAGGCAGCCGCCATTTCCAGGGCCCACATGGCTCAATTTCAACTGCGTCACACAGGCCTAGGCCTTGCATAGCCACTCAGACACGCCATTCACTGCATAGAGAATCGTTTACTGTGCTAGCTGTGAGTACGTACCTGTGGGTTGCTTGACTGTGTGCTCCATGTTGTCCTTCCTAGGCACCGTCCGCTGGGTTGGGCGAGGAGACGGATGAATCCTCCCGTGTACCGACCACTGGTGGACCTGTCGACAATGGAAGAACGCCACATTATCCTGACCTACCGTCTTAACCGTGCCACTATCCATGAACTGTGTGCCCAGCTGGAGCCCGACCTGATGTCCCCCATCCGCCAACCCACAGGGATTCCCCCTCTGGTGCAGGTCATGTCAGTACTCCATTTCTTGGCAAGTGGGTCATTTCAGACAACCGTGGGAATTGCTTCTGGGATGTCTCAGCCCATGTTTTCGAAGGTGTTATCCAGAGTGTTGTCTGCCCTGATGAAATCCGTGAGGAGCTACATCATTTTCCCTGAGGTGGGCGAATTGGCTACAGTGAAGGGTGATTTCTACGCCCTTGGACATATTCCCAACGTAATTGGTGCCATTGATGGGACCCATGTGGCTTTGGTTCCCCCAAGAGACAGGGAGCAGGTGTACAGGAACAGAAAAAATTACCATTCAATGAACATCCAGGTGGTGTGTTTGGCTGACCAGTACATCTCGCATGTAAATGCCAAATTCCCAGGGTCAGTGCATGACGCCTACATCCTCAGGAATAGCAGCATCCCTTACGTGATGGAACAGCTACAGAGACACCGTGTATGGCTATTGGGGGACTCTGGGTACCCCAACCTGTCGTGGCTACTGACCCCAGTAAGGAATCCCCGGACCAGGGCAGAGGAACGGTACAATGAGGCCCATGGGCGTACTAGGAGGGTGATCGAACGCACCTTTGGCCTCCTAAAGGCCAGGTTTAGGTGCCTGCATATGACAGGTGGATCCCTAATGTACTCACCTAAGAAGGTGTGTCACATCATCGTGGCCTGCTGCATGCTTCACAACCTGGCTTTGCGCCGCCAGGTGCCTTTCCTACAGGAGGATGGTCGAGACGGTGGTGTTGTGGCAGCGGTGGAACCTGAGGAGAGTGACGAGGAGGAAGACGACGGGGCTGAAACAGACAACAGGGACAGAATCATTGAACAGTACTTCCAATAGGACACAGGTAACATTTCAAAGATAATTTAGTAAATGTTAACTACTCTCCTGCATCTCTGCTGCCTGTCTATTTGCCCCAGTGTATGATGACTGAGTTTTGGCTTTTCCCTCCCTATTTCAGATCTGGGGTCCCCACTACGAGTCCTGTGCTTCGTTTCCCCATGGACTACAGCTTTGTGGCAGCTGTTTGTTGACTTCACCATGTACAAGGACATATTTGCACTGTCATGTCAATTACAATATATTGAAATCACAGCCAGACTCCAGATATTTTGGTGCAAAATAGGTGTTTATTGAAGTGCTCAAAATGGGATGGGTGGTTTCAAGTGGGTGGGGGCTATGGTGAAGGAATGTCCATGGCAGAGTCCAGAGTAACAGTCACACAGGTGCATTGTCCAGAGGCCTGTGGAGAGATGGAGCATGGGCAGTTCAAGGATGGACAGGGTGACAATGTGGGACAGTGGGATGACATCAGGTGGTATCCATTGCTGGCGGGGGTCTTGACATCCTACTCTGTCTTCTTGCGAGATCTCAGGGCCCTCTTGCGGGGTGGTTCTTCTCCTGCAGGAGGTGGGGGTCTGGTGGGCTGCTGCTGTGCGGGGGCCTCCTGTCCACTAGCGCCGGCGGAGGTGGTTGGCTGTTCTTGGTCCAGGCTAGTGGCAGGGGCCCTTGGGTGTTGTTCAGTGTCCGCCCTGGTGTTTACGAGGTCCTGCAGCAGCCCTACCATGGTAACCAGGGTGGTGTTGATGGCTCTGATGTCCTCCCTGTACCCCCGATAGTGTTCCTCCTGCAGTGCCTGGATCTCCTGGAACCGGGCCAGTACCGTCGCCATCGTCTCCTGGGAGCGGTTGTATGCTCCCATGATGGTGGTGAGGACCTCGTGGAGAGTGGGTTCCCTGGGCCTCTCCTCCCCCCCCTGTCGCACAGCTGCCCTCCGAGTTCCCCTGTTTCCCTGGGCCTCTGCCCCCTGGCCGGTGTGCCCACTACCACTGCCCCCAGGTCCCTGTTGTTGTTGGGGTGGTGGGTTATCCTGGGTGCCCTGTAGTGGTAGACACACCGCAGATTGACGCACCCTGGAGACAGAGGCATGGGCCCGCTGGGTGGGAGCTGTGCTGGTGTTCCCAGAGGGGTTAGGGTCTGTAGTGGCCTGGGCCTGTGTGAGGGGAACCGACTGTCCAGAGGTCCCCGATGGTCCGGGCTGGTCATCGGTGTCCAGGTCGACAGAGCTGCTGTCATCGCTGACGGCCTCTTGGGTGGGGGGTGTGGAGAATTCTGGCCCCTCCGCCGCGGTGTGTTGACGGTCGGGTCCTGCAGGGGTATAGAGGTATGGTTATAGTTTCAATGAGTGGCATATGGGTGTATCTGTGGGTTCTCGTGTCCCCAAGTGCTGGCATTCGTGTGTGGGGGCTTTGGTGAGGGTGGCTTGTGGGGGGGATGTGTATATGCATTGGGCATGCTTTGGTGATGGGTGTCCATGCTTAGTGGACGCATGCAGGCCTAGGTTTTGGGATGTGTGGGTTGTGATGGTGAGACATTGGCGGGGAATAGGTGTGCTGGGGGTGGGGGTGAGGATGGTGGTGGGGGTGAGGGTGGGGGTGAGGATGGGGGTGGGGGTGAGGGTGGGGTTCGAGGATGGGGGTGAGGGTTGGGGTCTGATTTGGCATGCAGGTGGGGGGGAAGCAGTATTGAAGCTTCAACTTACCAGTATCCATTCCTCCGCTGACTCCTGCGAGGCTGTCAGGATGCAGGATGTTCAAGACTTCCTCCTCCCATGATGTGAATTGTGGGGGTTGAGGTGGGGGTCCTCCGCCAGTCTTCTGCACGGCGATGTTGTGCCTGGATACCATGGAACGCACCTTCCCCCGTAGGTCGTTCCATCGCTTCCTGATGTCTTCCCGATTTCTGGGGTGCTGTCCCACTGCGTTGACCCTGTCGACAATCCTCTGCCATAGCTCCGTCCTCCGGGCAATGCTGGTGTATTGTATCTGTGTGCCGAACAGCTGGGGCTCTACCCGAACGATTTCCTCCACCATGACCCTGAGTTCTTCGTCTGTGAAGCGGGGTTGTCTTTGGGGTGCCATGGGGTGGTGTGTATGATGTGTGGGGTGGAGTATGTGTATTTAAGTGAGTTGAGTGTGGTGGTGTGTGTTGTTTTGTGTGTGGATAGTGTGTGGGTGATGGTGTTGAGTGGCTGTGGCTGTTAGTTTGTGGATGCTGGTGTCTCGCTCTGGCCTTCTTTCAGAATTTTTTAGCGTAGGGGTTTGTGGGTGATGTGGGTGTGTGTTTTATATTGTATTGTGTGTGTGGGAGTGGTGTGTGTATGTGTATCAGGTGTGTGGGATTCAAATCGTCCAATGTGGCTGAGTTTTGTTTGTTTGTGTGTATTCTGACCGCGGCGGTGTGTCCCGCCAATGGAATACCGCGTTTGAAAGACCGCCGCGTGGATTCGTGGGTCGTAATGGCATGGGCGTATTTCTGTTGGCGTGGCGGTGGAGGTTTTGTCACCTCCACTTTTCCGCCGACCGCTGGTCTGGCGGTCTGTTGTGGCGGTCGGATTTTCGGAGGTTTGCCTTCTGCGGGTCAGAATGACCGTGGCGGGTTTCCGCGACCGCGGCGGGATTATGGAGGATTTCTGACCGGCGGTAGGCGCCTTTTACCGCCGAGGTCAGAATGACCACCTTGGTCCATTTCCCTTTATTTTTGCATGTACTACTTATGAAATGTTATCTGCTTCCTTAATTTGATATTGGCATTTCATTTCTTTACTTCTTAACTTTTGTAGTTTGATTGGTTGTTACTCATATACTTCAGCCAAATTTCTCAAAGAAATACCTTGCTGCTAAGGCCATGGTGACATTCAGCCAACATGATCTTGCCTTTAAGGTTCTTCTGATTGGAAATTGTGAGATCAGTCACAGCTCATATCAAGGCTGTGACTTCTATTCTCATAGCCTGGCACTCAAATTCTCTCTAAAACTCTTCATTTACAGACAAAATACAATAATTGACAGGAAGCATATTTATTGATTAGTTGTATGTTACAAGTCCAGCATCTGTTTTCAACGTCCTCGTTTTCCAGTGGCAGCCAGCTCTTCTATTACTGTAGCAGAGCTGCCCCAACAACTACAATTGTACCTTCGTGGGTTTATTATTGCACAGCAGAAGGGTGTGCCATAGAGCTTCAGCCATTTACCATCAAGGCTGGACAGGCCTTCTATTCCACTAGGCACTTTTCCAATGGACTGAGGCCTTTGGAGACCAGTTTTGAAAGCCCAGGGCCAGTCATGGAGCCTCTCTTAATTTCCCAAGCTCCCAAGGTTAATTGCTGCAGGAACAGGACGCTTCAATAGAGCAAGAAAGAGAGGGAGGGAAGTGAAAGGAAGAAAGAAAGCGATTAGAGATGGAAAAGACAGAGAAGACAAGGACAAAGAATGGATGGATGGAAGGAAAGATATAACATGAGGAGACAAATGGAGTGGGGGCGGTTTGAGCATTTTGTCCAAGGCTGTTTTTGGTTTCCCAGTCCTGCCCTTGTTGCCATAACAGAAAGGAACATTTGAAACTGTGCAATTTGTGCTTACGGTGGAATAATAGACAGTTATAGAGTTGAAGGTATTGATGCCAGAACCTCAGCTCTCTTGCAGAGTGATGTGTGCCCGTGTCCAATGGGTAACAAGCCAAAGGCAGGGCCCCACACTCACAATTCGATTGACAGTGCTGGCTCTGAAACATGGCCACTTACCATGCTGCTGCTGCCATACGGTGAGTGGTCTTGTTATAGGCCCATACCTGTAAATGACACTCTTCGTGTAACTGAAGTGTCTGCAATGCAAGCATCAGTATGCAGGATGTAAGATGTGCTACACAAGGACCAGTTGCACAGTGAGAGGGCACACAGGTGCATTTCAGGGGTGAGGCGAAAGATCATTAAAATAATTAGACCTTTAATGCTGTTGGGGCTTGGGATTGTGCATGCTTTTGTGAACCTATGTTTTTCTGTTCACATGCATGTGTGCATGTATGTTTGAGAGTGTGTATGTGTGTACCAGTCAGTGAGTGTAATGGGATGTTGTTTGGGCATGCACAACTTACGTGCAAGGGTCTATGTTTCCATTCAAAAGTTGTTCAAACAGCTGAATAGCTCTCCTCTCTCTGTTACATTTTCCTTCAGTGCACAGGTTTACATTTGTTTGGTCTACAGCATGCCAATCTTTTGCTGCATATAGGTGGCCTAATTTGTTACTACAGTATACTGAACATAAGGGATGGGATGTGCAAGTGGCCAGAGAACTGCTGGTGAACTTTTATTTTTTTCTGAAATCAGAGACACATCGTCCTTCTTCATAGATAATACAAAAGTCACTCCACCTGCATCCCTATGTGGTTCACTCCCAACCCTAGAGGCCCACCTTTTGTTAAATATGAGTCTTGACAATGGAGAAAACGTCCACAAACAAATTCGACTTCAACAGTTGATATATGGAATCTGATTCAGAACTTACTGAAAATGAGTAGAATATGTTTGCAACACATACAACAAAGATTTCTATTTCAGGAATGAAATGACATGAAGGGCTTTAAAAAAATTATTTTCGAATTATCAGGTCTTCACAATGCCGGATAAAGGTGAATTGATCCCATGAGTCAAGTTCACTAGAAACACACTTGGGCAAATTTTGATAGAGCTTGGTGTTGTTGCACAATTTCACAGTGCTTAAAGTATCCAAGATGCAGGACGTTGGGTCCAAAAGCTTTCTTATCCGGCTCAGACTCTCTTGGTACACTGTCAATAAGCAAATTTGACGGTCCTTTGCATCAATGTATGGACATTGTGTCTTCAATATTTTGACTTGAACCTCTTTGAATTGAATTGTTTCCATTGCTAGTTGCATTAGCCTCCGTATCACAAAGGGTTAAATGTCCTTTGGGAAATTCCTATTTGTCTCTGTGGAACAAAACTACTGTGGTTGGCAGACGATTCAGAAGCAGAAGTTGCTGATACCTGTCATAAAGAAAATCAGTGGGGCTATTTCAACTGGGCATTTAACTTGCTTTCCACTGTTGAGCGTCCCTTCTGTTGCTGGAAGATGCACAAGGCTCTGTAAACAGATAAAGCTGTTGTTGTTACATGGAAATCAAGAGGCTGAGTCGGAAGTGGACATGTTCCTATGGAGCTGAAACAGGTGCAGTGGGCTGCCTCCTGAAACTTAAAATCATTCGCTAGGTCTGAAGGAGCACTCCTTGTTATTTGGAGGGTCAAAGTCCAGACATAAAACATTTTGGGGTTTAGAGTTTGGGGAAGGGGGTTACTCTGTCACAAACGTGACGGATATCCCATCCGCTGTATTTCAATTCCATTATAGCCTATGGAACTTGTGATAGAATAACCCCTCTGGAAACTCTACATAAGGCCCTTTGGCCTAAATACACCCCCAACTCAATTTTTACCCAGCCCTGATAACTTGGGGTTCAAAGGAAAAGGAGGCTGAGGTTTAGGTCTCTTTTCCTCTTTCTTACTGCGAAATGCAAACATGGATTCACCAAACATTATTAGCAAATAAATATAATTCAAATTTAAAAATGTGCTATCTAACCCATGAACAGTCAAGTCAAATATAGGTGCTAGAAGTAGGGATGCAGGGTGCTACAGCACAACTAAAATAAATATGCTGGAGTTCAGAAGGTGAATTAGTAAGAAAGATCACTTATAATTCTCTTTTTATCTTGTCACATTTCCTATGCATTCCAAGACAGAGGTCAAATGTCAGGCTACGTCTCCTAACAAATTGCTACTTATTCTTTTAACATGTAGATTGTTGTTTACTTTTTTTCTCTGATTGCAAAGTTAGATGATTTTGTAACATGAACTATCAGACAATCTAGAGAGGGAAAAACTGTAGGATACCCATGCACAAATGAAGCATATTTTTAGTAACTCTGAAGTCTGATTGAAACAAAGATTTTAATAGGGTCAAAACAAATCAGGACAGTTTACTTGATGATGTGCTAATGATAAATATTTACTGAAACCCCAGTTTTCACACATTATCATTGTTACGCTGTATCGTTTTATCAGTAAAACTGCATGTCAGTTTTTCATTGGAAAATGTGCAGTCTGTAAATGACAGCGCACTGCCAAGCCAGGCTTTAGTAATATATGTGTGATAGTGTGCTCCAAAATGCACCACTAGCTACATACCACTTTCTTACTACTCTCCTTCTAAATGGGTGTGGCTCATTTTCTATACTTGTTCTTTGTGTAATGCTTCAATTTTTCACAATCCCTCTGACTTCTGTGATGTAACATTGATGGCAGCACCCCCTATTCCAAAAACTGTTCCACCATCACTGTCAAGTCAATAGTAAAACTTTTAACTTAAACAGGAGAAGAAATGTTAAAAAATAATGAAAGGGAAAGACGGGCCTCTTGAACGTAATTTCACTGAGTTTGTTAATTTATTGCATTAAAACAGCAACATGGAGGCTGGAACAATGATAATAATAGATTTAGCTACCCGAGCTGTATTTAGTCAGGATTCTTCAACTTACAACCAACCATAAGCTAGAAGCAACCAAGTGAAAAGGCATTACTTAGTAATGATTGATGGACAGGTGAGATAAGGAACTGGGGGTCCAATCCAAATAATATAAGACAGAAAGTCATGTTCCAAAAGTTATATAAGTTTGTGCAGTGTGTGAGTATATGTGGAACAGCCAACATTAAAGTGTTTTTGAACAACTATTGTGGAGTAATTTATACAAACCAAAGTATGGTACATTTTGATCCATAATTTATGGTGGTCACACTGGATATCAAAGACTGAAAAACAAAGCATAGAAAGATTGAAGACAAAATATTGAATCCAAAATATTGAACAATAACCATGTACAGATTTTCTATACCTAACCCGTTTAGTGCGGGCGTCAGCCAGTACCTCCCTGGTGCGGGTCACGACCTGTGGCCGACACCAGGCGGGGTTTTTTTTTCATTCTGGGAGACGCGGAAGAACTTCCACGTCTCCCTCCCCACCCCTCTCTGGCCCCTCTGTGACACGCTGACGTCACATTTTTCCCCACCGGAGCAGCAGAGGAGCAGGTAAGCGTCCTCTTCCTACTCTGGTGGGGAACAAAAGGCCAAAACAGCCTCCCCAAAATAGGTTGGGGTTCTTTTAGGGAGCGATCGCGCACCCTAGATAAAAAAAAATACTATTTTAGAAAAAAAGATTGTGGGGTCGGCCCTTCGAACACTGGCCGACCCCTGGGGCTTGTTATAGTTTTCCCTGGGGGGCGATCGGGCCCCCCCAGGGAATATTTAAAAACAAAATAGAAAATGTTGGGGCCAGCACTAAGGCTGACCCCATGGGGCAATTGTTTTTATACATGTGTGCTTTGCCAAGGGAAAGCACACATGTATGGAAAAAAAAGTGATGTAGAGAGTCAGACTATCTTTATATACATATATATTTATACATGAGACAAATATAAAATAGATATGTGTGTTTATATATATATATATATTTTTTTTTTCATGTGTTGTTGTTTTCTGGGAGCCACAATTGGCCCCTCAGGGAAACCATACATATATAAAAGTGATATATATATATATATATATATATATATATATATATATGTATATATATATATATATATCTGTCTTTTGTCTAGTGGCAGTTTTGATGCCATAAAGTAGAGCAGATGGTATATTGTCCTGCTGCAAAGGATATACATTTATATGTAATTTGCTGAGTGGATTAGTAAAGGCAAGCATTACCTGCGCTTTAAAACAAATGAAATGTATGTGCAAGGGGAACTATGGAGATATGAGGGGCACTTTTGCTGGGTGGTACTGAGGGAATTAGAAGAGGAGGTCATGGGAGGCAGAGCACCAAAAATGACTGTCACAATGGGTGCCACCAGCGCTAAAGGCTGTGATGATGGGTTTGTGGTAAGGTGAAGTAATACTGTCTTTTTTGTTTTTTTTCAATGTCTTCAGAGAATCTGCTGTAATGGAGAAGAAGCGAAGGTAAGGTGACGACATATCCTATCGGACACATCAAACATACCCACTAGCAATTTTGTGACTCTAACTGCCTTCTAGTTAGGCTGGGACTTTAGAGGGACAGTTTAGCCAGTAGCAGAGATGGCGTCTCATTGGATGACTGCTGCTCAAGCCCTAACTCGGGTTATAGGGGACAGCTCTGATGTAGGATCAGATACTGAGACAGCATCTGAGGGAGAGGACAATGGAGCAGAATATGGGGGTGATTTTTCAGGTGGCGGAGTCACATCCGACTACACCTTTTCCAGTGATTCTGAAGGAGACGATGACGACAGCCGTGCTGTCCCTTTGCAAGCACAGTCTGTGCAGCAGGACAACATCGGGGTTCGTGTATTGACAACAGATTCACAAATTTTGAAAAGGTCTTAAAAAAACAAATGTCAAATAAAATTTAACTAGTGTTTGGGAAATAGGATGGCTCTGAGAAAAGCCTTTGCGTTTATTGTGTAGTGGATGATAACTACTAATAAATCGGATGCAGTGTTTCAAGTTGGTGAGAAGCACCCTGTTTCCTTTGTCTGTGACGTGAACACCAACACTTCTATAAATTCCATCCATGTCAAAGCGTAGGTTGTTATTGTAGATAGAGCCCATGTTATGGTCTCTGGGGAATGCTGAAACCATTTATTAACACATTTCCTGGCTTTGTCTATCTGTGGACAGAATTTGTTTTACTATTTCCATTTCTGCCTTTGGCATATGTTTGAAAATAACAAGACAGTGTGAGGAAAAAGTATCCTTAATTGTGCAAAGGTATCCTTCATTAGGATTTTCAGTCCTACTCCAGTATGAGTGCCCAGGTCATTACTACCCCAGTGCACAATTGTGAGGTGATGTAATGGATTTTTACCACAGGCAGCAATTGATGTCACCTGAAACCTTGCTGGCCAAACAATTTTATTTTCACATTTGACAAACCCAGGTCGGTGTCAATGCCACTCTTTCTAGCATACTCACTTGCACAAAATATAAAGCTGTGCCCTACAATCCACACTCTGAGCATTGTGAAGAGAAGGATGAATATTTCACAGGAGAAGGCTGCACAAGACCCACTGAGAGACTCATGAACCCACTCACAGATCCACTCAGACACTCATGCACCCACTCACAGACCCACTCAAACACTCATGCACCTACTCACAGACCCACTCAGACAGCCATGCATCCACTTACAGACCCACTCAGACATTCAGGCACCCAGTCACAGACCCACTAAGACTTTTACACACCCACTCACAGACCCACAGACACTCACACACCCACTCACAGAGACACTCTCACACCCACTCTCGCACCCAGCGACACCCTCTCATAACTATTCTCACATCCAGGAAGAAAGGACCTCTGGCATATCGCAGGGTTGGTTAGCTATAGGGGCTTTGGCCACAGGACCTGGCCTTTGGCTGTGTACCTCACATGGTAGGGGCTTAGCTGCAGGGCCAGCTCTCAGGCTGGATGCCGTGTGTGGCGGTGGTTGGATTAACGTGCAGTAATTTAAATTACTTTATGTTAAAAAAAAACATAGCAATTCACTGAAAAACAAAGGTTACAGGGACATTGTAGTTAAGAAATATAGGGGGTCATTCTAACCCTGGCGGTCGGCTACCGCCAGGGCTAAAATGACGGAAGCACCGCCAACAGGCTGGCGGTGCTTCCTTGGCCAATTCTGACCGCGGCGGTAAAGCCGCGGTCAGAAAAGGGCAACCGGCGGTTTCCCGCCGGTTTACCCCTGGCCCAGGGAATCCTCCATGGCGGCGCTGCTTGCAGCGCCGCCATGGGGATTCTGACCCCCTTACCACCATCCTGTTCCTGGCGGTTTTCACCGCCAGGAACAGGATGGCGGTAACGGGTGTCGTGGGGCCCCTGGGGGCCCCTGCAGTGCCCATGCCGCTGGCATGGGCACTGCAGGGGCCCCCTAACAGGGCCCCACTAAGATTTTCAGTGTCTGCAAAGCAGACACTGAAAATCGCGACGGGTGCCACTGCACCCGTCGCACCCCTTCGACTCCGCCGGCTCCATTCAGAGCCGGCATCCTCGTAGAAGGGGGTTTCCTGCTGGGCCGGTGGGCGGCCTTCTGGCGGTCGCCCGCCGGCCCAGCGGGAAAGCCAGAATGGCCGCCGCGGTCTTTAGACCGTGGTGCGGTCATTCGGCGGTTCCCGCTTGGCGGGCGGCGACCGCCGCCCGCCAATGTAGGAATGACCCCCATAATGTAAAAAAACATAGAAATTCACTGAAAAAAACAAAGTTTACAGGGAATTTATAGTTAGGTTCTGAATTTGCCCGTACAAAAGCATAAAAATCCAACCAATTACAATTAGAGTTATTTCAAGTACCTATAACTTGTGTCGTAAGGTAACTATAATTTGCGCCCTTGACATGCACTGCTAATTACCCCAGATATTACAGCACTTATGACAACTTCTATAACGTTATTAAAAATATAAATGAAGCATTAGCGGTCAAATTAATAAATTGTGTGCATGGTGGTGGCGTGAGTTATAGTTACTTAGGGTGTGACTATATACATATATTCACAAAAAAACCCAAAGGTTACAGGGACATCATAGTTAAGAAATAGAATTTTAAAAAACCTTCGTAATTCACTGAAGAAAATAAAGGTTATAGAGACGTTATAGTTAGGCTCACATTTCACTCGTACAAAACCAGTGTAATTCAGCAGTTAAAGTTACCTGAGTTAATTATAACTTATGCCCCCGCAATGCACTGCTTATGACCTCACATATTACATTACTCATGACATGGTCAGTGACATTACTAATGACATCACTGGTGTCATCTCAAATGACATCGCTCATAACATCACTGCATCACTGATGATCACAGTGCTTTCTGGAGCAAGAGCTATCTTTCTGCCAAATCAGGTGTAATTCCTTTTGGTTCGTGCCGTAGTCATGTTAAAAAATGTGAAAAATCCCATTGACTTAAAATGGAGAAAAAAGTGTTTTGGGACCCCTTTTGCTAGGCCCCTACTTAATGGACCACCCCGAAACTTTGAACACAGCTTTTGGCTGTAGTCATGTTAAAAAATCTGAAAAATCCCATTTACCTCAAAATGGGAAAAAGTGTATTGGGACCTCCCTTTTGCTAGGCCCCCACTTAATGGATCACCCCAAAACTTTGAACTCAGCTGCTGAACCCAACAAAGCATAAGTTTTCAAAATGTTGTGATGATTCGTCAAACAGCGCCAAAATTATTGGCAAAACAAAAAATGCTCTGTCTATGGAATAAACAATCCTGGCCACCCCATCATCTCTGGCAATGATACGGCCAGTGAGAGACTATCTTTATTTGTAGACCTGCACCTCCAGCCCATTGTCCAACAACTTCCATCATTTGTTGAGGACACCAGTCACTTTCTTCAGATTATTGAAAAATTAAACCAATACATTTGATGATGACACTCTTCTGGCTACATTTGATGTTACATCATTATACACCAATATACCACATGATGATCGGCTTATGGCATTATCTGAAGCTCTTAATAAAAGAACTGTGAAAAAAACATCAACAAATGTGCTTACCAACTTTGCAAGAGTTATCCTTAAATCCAACAATTTTACCTTCAATGGTAAACACTATTTGCAGATACAAGGGACATCAATGGGCACTCGGATGGCTCCTTCCTATGTAAATATCTTCATGGGAAAACTGGAGGACTATATACTTGCGAGTTCTAACATCAAACCACTGGTATGGCTACGATACATTGATGACATATTTATAATATGGAATGCAGGAAGCAGAACACTTGAGCAATTTACAGCTTTTATCAAGAGTATCCATCCTACCATCAAATTCACTGGCAGCAATACTACACAGAAGAGTCATCTCCCTTTTCTGGATGTGTTACTCACCATTCATGAACAAAAAATTATAACTGATCTGTACCACAAGCCTACAGATGCTCATTTGTATCTAAACTGGACTTCATGTCACCCACTCCACACTAAACTCAGCATCATCTACAGCCAAGCACTCAGAATAAGACGCATCTGCAGCAATGAAGACACTTGTTAAGGCCATTTACAGGAGCTTGTTAGATTATTTAAAAAGCGAGGCTATCCTCTGAATATCATTCTGCAACAAATTGACAAGTCTTTGCAGTTACCCAGGGAAGCACTTATTTGGAATAACAACAGAAGAAACAAAAGTGACAGAATCCCTTTTGTGGTTGACTATCATCCATCAGCTCCCAACTACAGAAATATAATGCAAACAACTTTTCCCTTACTATCTACTTGCAAAAAATTGCAAAAGCTTTTTCCAAAACCGCCAGTCATTGCTTACCGCAGAGCTCCCAATTTACGATCCCTTATTGTGAGAGCTGAACTTAAGCAAGCTGTAACAAATGCAGGAGTTCATTGCTATGATTCCAAAAGGTGCATCACATGTGAATACCTTTTCCAAACATCATCAGTAACTAGATCTGTTACAAAAAGGACCTATGGAATAAGACAGCATCTTACATGTCGCTCTACATGCATTATTTATGTGATTCAGTGCCAACGTCAAAGCTGTAAAAAACAATATGTAGGTCAAACTGTGAATGACCTCCGTACACGATTCAGGAACCACAAATCGGCAATAATTAACAAGAAACTTGACGAGCCTGTAGCCAACCATTTTAACCTTGTGGACCATTTACTATCAGATTTGAAGATTTTCCCCGTGGAACATGTTTTAAAGGAAGAACTACTGGACATCAGAGAAAATTTCTGGATGTCCCATTTACAATCACTGCATCCAGATGGACTGAACATCACTGACAATACCACTTGATTTCTGCATATCTGAAGAGTTCTCAGGACTGCATTGATTCCACATTCCAATTGGAATCTTCACTCATGATGCTTTTTGAAAATCCACCAGTGTCAGCTGTGCAGCCACTGAGCAAACAATCTTGTACTACCTGAGGAAGGTGAAAGCTGAAACGTAGTAGAAATATATTTTTGTTCTTTAGTGAGATCATCTGTTTGAGTCACTTCTTTCTTGGATATTACATTTTCTTGTGGCTCATTGTATCCTTTGGGATCCAGATTTTTGCCCTGGCTGGCTGTTGTTTTCTTGTGATCCTGCATCTTCCAGTATATATATGTCTATATATATATTTCACATGGACCATAGAGGGAGTTTGTGGGGGAACAGCACATGAAAGAGAGTGAGCAGAACATGTGGGACAGAGCAACACAGAGGACCAGAGAGTATGGAGAGAGGAGAAGCACAGAGAGAGAGCGAGCACCACACAAAGGAGAGAGGAACACAAACTCTGGGGTCAAGTATTTGATGAAGAAAGAAGCACAAGACTGAGAGAGCTGGAACACATGCACTCTCCTCGAGTGCGTAACCAAAAAGGAAAAAGTAGTTCTTAAAAGCAAACTTTAGAAGAAAACAAGTCAGCCAATCAAAAGGGTGGTAAAAAGTCTATGAAGCACAGAAAGGACAAACACAAGAAGAAGGGGATCCCCTGATTAATATGCAAGCAGGTGAAAGTGACTATAAAGCCAGCCTGTGTTGAGCAAAGGGAGGGTGTAAGCCCACTGTAAGTTCACAATAAGTATTTTGCAATCAAACAGCTTGCACTGTCTGTTAGGTGATACCTAAAAAGGAACAGGCAAAGAAATAAAGGCACTCTCCATGACTGCGAGAACAAGAACAGGAAGCAAGCATACATGTCCTAATCTCTGTTGCTACAGTAATACATCCCCCTGCCTTACAGCCATAACAAACAAGAAGCTCCAACCATTACCGAAATTGGTGACTTAGGTGACATGGGACTACATAAATGTTAGTTTTTTTCCTACCAAAACAAACATCTGTTAGATCAGGCCAGTGTGACTAGTTTTGGCTGACCATCAAGATTTATTTTTAAGATGCTAAAGACCCAGTAAGGCAAACCAAATTTATTTAGGTTTCTAACGCTTTGATTGAATGAAAATTACAATAGTGAATACTTGTGCACACAGGTGTATCACAGCTCTTCAAAACAATAAAGAACAATGAATGTTATGTCAGTAAATTGGTGCAATATGTGCACAGGCATTGTGACAACAGTACTTCCTGTAGCAGTTTAAGTGAACCGTGTTATCAACTGCAATACTTCTATCACATGTACAAAAAGAGTGCGAAAAGAGAAACCTTTTTAACTTCTATGCAGCACTTCTACAGAATTTCACCAGCGCCATACTAATAATTTCCTTAAATGTTGAAGGATGTATTTGTGTTTACCGTATGGTGAAAAAGAACCAGAGTAATCACATCTGTCTTTAAACATAGGATTATAATTTCCCAAAGCTCTTATTAAATATTGCTAGAATTGCCAATATATCCCGTGATCCTTTAGAAGCAAAATATTCTAAAACTCCAAAGCACAGTGCCTTTAGCCTGTATTCTTAAATGTGGAATTAGGTAATTCGTCCTTAGATCATAGCACAGAAGACAAAAAGTGCATTTATATTTTAGTACATCTTTCTTCCACTTAATGATTTTAAATAACATTTTGTTGGTCGAAGATCTATTGTGGCCAATACCAATGCTGACAGTGGGCTTATGACTGGCCCATTGGTTGGTTATTTGTCACTCCCATTTGCTTGCCTCTTCTGCAATAGTTTTCCTTCCTCTTCTTGTGTTTGCACTGACCCTGGAGAATAACTTTCTTATAATTCTTTTAAAAGAATAACTTTTATCTACCTCTGGCTCACATTCCAGGAATTACATTTCTCTTTCAGCTTTAGCACTTGTTGGGAGTGCGTGTGTTTTCTTATTCTATGTCAGGAGCGGAGGCTCAGATTAAGCTTCTCTTTCCATGCTTTATTTTTAACAGCAGCCAATGAAAATCATGAAAAGTAAAAAACGACATGTCCCAACACTTGCTATATCACGTGATGAACCATAGAGGAGGAAGCCTATAAAGTGTTGCACCACACCCAGCCACTCCTCTTTCTTTGCTGCTTTGCAGCCAGTTAAGTGATATATTTTTCTTTCCTAATCGTATATATAAATGTAATGTGTTTGGAGTGGGTTTTCCCCTCCTTGTAAAGCGTCCGTTTGGATCGCTTTTCATTCGTGTGGAGTGGGAGCAGGGGAGCGAGGACTCGCGCTTCCATTGCAGTCCTCTCTTTATGCCGGTTAAAAAGTAGTTATTTTATTTAATTTTATGGTTTTATTACACACGCTCTACGTGAGCGCGTTATCCGGAGCAGCACTGTCCCTGTTCGCGCCTCTCCAGAGCCTTTCTTTCTTCTTTGCCTGCAGCGCGAAGCCGCGTGTGTGTTTCCTGCCCCGGGGGGCCTGTAATTACTCAAGCGCTAGATGTGCCGGGCCGAGTCTTCGATTTACTTTGCCCCAGGGGGTTTCCCTGCTTTTAGCGCTCGAGCCGGAGCGTGCTCATTTTGATCTTGGAATCCTTCACGCTTGTTGAGCGCTTTCACCAGAGGTTTTGCCTCTTCAAAGAATAAGCGCTGCTGCGCTATTAAATGAATTGTTTTCTCCTCACCAGCTCAGCTCCCCAACTAGGCCCCAGTGCCTGGACACTGGGGTTGAAATAATTACTATTCAGGCTGGGCCTGGTTTCAAGGGTTTATTAACCCCTTCACAGGGCAGCTCCCTCCACATCCTAATCTGATTGTTTTCTCTGTCCTGTTTTTTCTTTAAACTGTTTATACTGCTCCTTTGGAGCCCTTTCTGCTGTTCCACAGTATGGCTGGCTATGATGACCAAGCCGAAGAATTGTACTATCTGGGTGATACTGCTGGATCTTTTGACTAGGACTTAGTATATTCTCTTGATGCAGGAGTGCGTCACTCAGTTAATCAGGCTTTAGCTCAAGCCATTCAGCCCATCAAACACCATCTCTTGGGTTTGGTGGAACAACAGGGCTGGGTAGCCCCGGCGGGCGCCCAACCCATTGGGGAATCTTCCCTTTCAGCGAGCACCCAGGCTGTTAAGCAAACTTCTAACCTGCATGCTGCGGACTTTGAATCCCTTATAAGAAACATGGCAAGGGAGCGTGACTATAATGCGGGATCGCAAAAGAAAGCTGTTAGTGACCCAGCTTCTTCTTCTTCCTCTGAGCACTCCTCCGAGCAGGGTGATGTTCTCCTGCGTAAACACAAGAAGAAAGCTCATCACCAGGAGGCTCCTACCCCTAAGGTTCTGACTTTCGAACCAAAGGACATCGTGCACCCCAGATCTTCTCTGTGGTTACCACCCCCGGAGGTGGCGGATTATGTGGAAGCCCACATTAGACACAGCTTCGATAAGGATATTCGTTCTAGGCTGAGGTCTGAGTGTCCCAGACCAGATTTCCCCTCCAAAGTTACCGAGACCCCTGAGTTAGATCCTACTCTGGTCACTTTCCTCAAGAAATCTGCAAAGGACCCAAAGAAGGGTATTGATCGTGCCTGGCGCGGATGCCAGGATAAGCTGTTGGACATTTCCGGTCCTCTAAGATTCTAGAGTTGGCCTTTCAGGCCAAAGAGTCGGGTGAGCCTATCAACCCGGACATTCTAGTAGGTTGGGCTCAGAGAGCTCTTTGCTTCTTGGGCAATGCCAACTGCGCCATATCTTCTGAACACCGCAGATCTGTGTTGATGAAGCTATACCCCAAGTTGGCGGACCTCGCTGCATCTGAATCAGGCCCAGTGGCCCAGGGTTTGCTGTTTGGGTCCCCCTTTATGAAGAAACTTTCCAAGTTCGTTTCCACTTACGCCAGCCTGGAGAAGGCACAGGGATCCATCCGGAGAGTGCTACGTCCACTTTTTGGAGGGGCCGGATGCTACAGGGGGCGTGCCTTCGGCCCCTTCAATCAACAAGGCCCTCATCGTGGCTTCTACCAGCAAGAAAGAGGGGGTTTTCAGGAGTACGACTCCTCCTCTTCTACCTTCTACCCGTCGAGACCAAGATATGGTCGGGGCAGATTCCGCAGGGGGAGATCCAAAGGCCAGCAATCTTTCTCCCAGGAGTCGGGAGCCACAGGTGAGCTTGATTGTAAGCTCAGAGATAATGTTGGGGGGCAGAACTCAGAATTTTTTGGAGGCTTGGCGTCTGATTTCCTCAGATGCTTGGGTCTTAGAGACCGTGCAGGGGTTCAAGCTAGAATTTTACGAGTCCCCGTATCAACAATGCATTCCCAGGCAGGTATATTTTTCCCTTCAAGAACACAGTCTCATTTCCGCAGAAATTTAAGCTCTAGTAACGAAGGGCGCCGTTGTCAGGGTTTCTCATCACCTTCCAGGCTTTGTCAGCCCAGTGTTTCTAGTAGACAAGAAGGGTGGTGGTTCTCGCCTGGTCCTAAACTTAAAAGACTTCAACGGTTTTTAACTATATCATCATTTCAAGATGGAGGGCATCCATTTGCTGAGAGACGTTCTCCAAGAGGGAGACTGGTTAGTCAGTTTAGATCTAAAGAACGCTTACCTGACCATTCCTATTTTTCCTCTGCATCGGAGATTTCTCCAGTTCTGTTGGGAGACCGAATATTACAAATACAAAGTTCTCCCCTTTGGTCTGTCTTCTGCCCCTTGGTGTTTCACGAAGGTAATGCGCCCAGTCGTGGAATTCCTTCGCTCCCAAGGGGTCAGGTTAATAATTTATCTAGACGACATTCTGATCATGGCCCAGGATCGAGACCTGCTGTTGTCTCATCTGGAATGTTCGGTGTCTCTGCTTCACAGTCTGGGTTTTATAATCAATGCCCAAAAATCCATTCTGGTTCCCTCTCATCGGATAGATTTTCTGGGTTTCCAGATAGACTCGATGCAGTCTCTATTGATTCTTCCCCCCTGTGATATTCATTCGATCAAGAGAGAGTTGAGGTCTCTATCATCCAAACAGACTGTGTCATTAAGGGCGATTGCCCGCATGGTGGGCCTGCTTTCTTCTTCGATTCAGGCGATTTTTCCGGGTCCCTTGCATTACCGAGCCCTTCAACGT
Organism: Pleurodeles waltl; assembly: GCF_031143425.1. Taxonomy (NCBI): domain Eukaryota; kingdom Metazoa; phylum Chordata; class Amphibia; order Caudata; family Salamandridae; genus Pleurodeles; species Pleurodeles waltl. The sequence goes on from NC_090439.1 coordinate 5,786,815, forward strand.
TTGAAGATATCTCATCTTCAGAAAGGTCTCCATTATGCGGATCAGGTTCCCCTTTCAGAGGAGTCCCGTACAGAGATGAATTGGTGGCTGGATCATATGGAAGCCTGGAACGGCAGAGCCATCTTCAGCTCTTACCCGGACGTAGTGATAGAGTCCGACGCCAGTCGTTGGGGCTGGGGAGCCCAGTGCGGCTCAGTGTCCACGGGAGGCAGATGGTCCAGCACAGAGTTGAATCTCCACATCAATTGTTTGGAACTCCTAGCCGGCTCATTTGCAATCAAGAGTCTCTCTCCCATCAGAGCGAATTGTTGTATTCTCCTTCGCATGGACAATATCTCGGCAGTGAGATATGTCAACAAGCTGGGGGGAACTCGCTCCCGCATTCTAGCGGAGATAGCCAAGGAGTTCTGGCACTTTTGCCGTCAACACAGGATTTCAGTTGTGGCGGAGTACCTTCCTGGGGCCAACAACTTGGTGGTCGACTGGAACTCTCGTCATCTGAGAGACTTCAGCGATTGGAGGTTACATCCGAGAGTTTTCAGAACTCTTTCTGCGCGGTGGGGTCCTTTTTCAATCGACCTGTTTGCGTCTCGCCTCAACCGGCAGTTAAAACATTTTTTAAGTTGGAGACTGGATACAGAGGCATCAAAGACGGATGCGTTTCTTCAGGACTGGTCTCAAGAACAGAGTTACGCTTTTCCTTCTTTCTTGATGATACCCAGGGTCTTGGCTCAGATCAGGCGTCAGCAAGCGGAGTTGGTCCTGGTGACCCCTCTATGGAGATCTCAGGCTTGGTTCCCGTTGGCAATGGAGTTGAGCTGCGATCATCCGATCCTTCTTCCCTTCTGAGAGAATCTTCTCCAGGACCCTCTGGGGTTGTTGCATCCATTGATCCTGTCGGGTCAGCTATCCCTGGTGGCTTGGCGTCTTTCAGGGAAAGATGGAGCATCCCAGGTCTTTTGCACGAGTCTTCCTAGTTCATTGCAGGTTCCTGGTCCTCCAGTACTCACAAGAGATACGCTTCGGCCTGGAAGCGATGGAGTTCTTGGTGTAGTTCTAGGAGTGCAGATCCTTCTTCAGCAGGTTGCTGTCTGGCCCTAAATTTCCTATCCTCTCTAGCGGCGTCAGGGCTAGCGTATCGCTCTATCAATAATTATCGATCTGCTATTTCAGCAGGTCATTTACCAGTAGAGGGTAAACCCATCGGGGAGTCTCCAATTGTGTGTAAATTAATGAGGGGTATCAGATTAGCTAATCCCCCTCGTCCTCGTTATTCTTCCCTTTGGGATGTGAATATTGTCCTTCGTTTTTTAGAATCTTGGCCTTCCAATAGATTTTTGTCTAGGAAACAGCTGTCAGCTAAACTAACTATGTTAATATGTTTAATTTCTTGTAAGAGAGTGTCAGATGTTAGAGCTCTGGATTTGGCTGGGAGAGTGTTTTCCCCTGAGGGGGTTTCTTTTTCTATTTTGCGTAGAACTAAATGCAATCTGAAGACCGTTTTTTATCCCTGTTTTATGGACAACACCAAACTTTGTGTGTTGCAGTGCCTTAGAGCTTATGAGGTGAGTGCAGAAGAATTTGGTTCTGATATGGGGGGGTCAGTTACTCATTTCATTAGTTAAGCCGTATCATCCTGTTTCCTCAGCCACCCTTGCTAGATGGATGCGTTAGTTACTGAGTGAAGCAGGCATTGATATTTCTAGATTTGGTGCTCATTTTGCCAGAGGCGCTATGGCTTCAAAGTCTTTGGCTTTGGGTTCTCGTTTAGAGGACATTTTAAAGGCAGCAGACTGGTCTTCCCCGTCGACTTTTAAAACTTTTTATTGTAAACCTATTGTGGATGGGAGGAGCCAAAATGGCGGCCGGGACGGTCGCTTGATCTGAGCGCTCCGTCCCCGGCTGGATGAAAACATCCTGAAAGGCGCCCCCCGTAGCCTTGTTGGAGTGGCTGGGACGGCGGTCCGACTGGGGAGGACCGGAGCGTCCGCTGTGTGTAGCGCGCGCCCCTCGGTGATCGGGCGCACCGGAGCCGTGTTTCGCAGGCTTGCGCCGGGTGCTGTGAGGAGCGGGGGGGCTGAGGCGCCGCGGCCGAGCGGGCCGCACTGAGAATTTTGTTAATTATTATTTTTATTTTTTCGAGGCGCCCCGAGGCGCGCGAGGCGGGTGCCGGCCTGTGGGGCCAGAGCGCCATCTTGGACGTGCAAAAGCCAGAGGAGCACAGGGAAGGGGAGCCCTGCCCAGGAGTGAAGATTCATCGCTATGGCAAATTAAAAGGACGCAGGAGGTTCAAAGAAGGAGCGAGAGGAATGAGGTGAGGAGGGCATCTGGGGGGGTGAAAAAATTAAAACCAATGCTGCGGGAAAGCTCCTGGACTATTGGCCATTCCCCCCCACCCCACCCCACCCCACCTCACCATTAATTCAGGGGCGCAAGACCGGTGTGGCCCGCGTGCCCCCAAGAGCTTGGATCTGGTAATCAGCACGGAGCGGACGGCTGGTGCACGAAGCGGGCGCGTGGCCTGCGCTAGCACCCCCTGCGCTGGGCACCTGACATGACTGTCCTCCACTAAATGAAGTCCATCCGCGGCGCCTGTCGTTTATCCTGTGTTGCAGTCTTTCCCACGCGGTGCCGCCTCCCCCGGCCCTCAAATACGCTCCCCCTGCATTAGGGGGAACCTCTGGCACCAAGCCCTGCCATCATACAAGTGGGAGAGAGTGCTCCCCGCCAGCTCCTACGCTCTCCGCATGCCCCGGTGGGTCCTGCGGACAGTCCCACGAGAACCCAGCGCCGGACCACTAAATTAATCAATGGCTGCAGCGCCTGTCTATGGCTACAAGGCCCCAGGCAACCAACACACCTGAATAAGGCTACAACATCCCTTGGCATTGCTGGTCAATCTCACGCTCTTAACAACGAATGTGTACACCATGCCCAGGTCTCTCAGTAAGAGTTTAAAATAACGAACTAAGTGGACTAAAAGCGCGAACTCACTGTAGATTGAGAGGAGATCTCGAAACAGCCAAAATGGCCGGCAGAGCCAAAGCAACTAAGAATTCAGACCGAACCACTCAAGGATTAACGTCGGCCGACCAACAATCTAACCCATCCCTACAGTCACTGGAGGGTACACTTCTTGCGCATTCTGCTCAGTTTGAGAAAGTACTGCAGGCAATATTGGACACTAAGGGGGTTATTCCAACTTTGGAGGAAGTGGTAATCCGTCCCAAAAGTGACGGTAAAGTGACGGATATACCACCAGCCGTATTACGAGTCCATTATATCCTATGCGGCGGAGTGGAAAGGGTGCGACGGGTGCAGTTGCACCCTTCACGATTTTCAGTGTCTTCTATGCAGACACTGAAAATCTTTGTGGGGCCCTGTTAGGGGGCCCCTGCAGTGCCCATGCCATTGGCATGGGCACTGCAGGGGGCCCCAGAGGCCCCACGACACCCGTTCCCGCCAGCAAGGTTCTGGCGGTCAAAACCGCCAGAACCAGGCTGGCGGGAAGGGGGTCGGAATCCCCATGGTGGCGCTGCCTGCACCGCCAGGGTCGGAATGACCCCCTAAGTCTGTGGAAAGATGTGAGCCCCCTATAAGAGCCACATCTGAACGATATGAGAATCCCACTATGCAAATCCAACCGGATATGGGTTATTTCACTTTTTTTAAGTTTAGTAGTTTCACAGTAGTTGAAAGTAGTGTAGGGGGTTTAATAAGGGAAGTAGGGGTTGATAGCCCAGTAGAAACGCAAGCTCCGGAATCACTTAATGCACAAGATGAACACCTGCGCCCGCTATATTTAAATACCAGCTACAGAATGGCAGTGACCAGATGGGCCAATCCTAGACCCCAGATCCTTAACACAGCAATGCACCCTCAGAATCCCAAATGATGTCTTCCCGCAATAACACTAAAAACCAGTATATCATAGTAACATGGAATATTAGGGGTCTTGGGGCGCTGAGTAAACGGGCCAGAGTGCATGCACGACTCAAATGACTAGGAGTACATATAGCTATTTTGCAAGAGACACACATGTTAGAGGGGGACATACGCGACCTGCGCACGAAATGGGGAGGTCAGCTGATAGGCACGACATACTAGGCATTAGCAAGGGGGGTGTTGATCTGTATAGCGGCAGGAGTTCCATTCCTCTTGACAGCACACAAGATAGATCAGGGTGGGAGAGACGTCGTGGTGGAAGGTAGACTAGATGGCAGACAAATGGCGATGGTCGGGGTATACGCTCCAAACAGTGGCATCACGGGTTTTCTTACCACTCTCACTCCAACATTGTTGTCCCACCCCATGGCCTTAACCATCTGGGGTGGCGATTTTAATAGTACCCCATCTGCAGTATTGGATAGAACCAGTACCTATCCAAGCTCACTAACCAATAGGAAACCTACAGGTCCCCTGCAAGAATGGGCAAACGTTATGGGACTCCATGACATATGGCGAGTAGGTCATCCAGAACAAAAAGAGTATTCATTTTACTCAGTACCACACAACACCCATACTAGAATAGACATAATATGGGGCACTCGCGAAATAGGGGCACTGGTCACCGAATCTGAATATTTAGCAAAGACGCTCTCGGATCATGCGCCTCTGAGAGTAATACTGAACTGGGGTAGGACACGTCAGTCAGTCCCCACTTGGAGATTTCAGGCGGAGGCCTTACAAGACCAAGCATTCACCGAAATATTGGGGAAGTCTATAAGCCAATACTGGGAAATAAACGCCATGTCTGCAACAACTCTGGCGACAGAGTGGGACGCCCATAAAGTAGTAACACGCGGTAGCACTAGGGGAAATTTCAAACACCGTCCTCAAAGAAAAGCGCTCAAAATATAATGATGTAGATAGCAGACTTCGCTGTCACGACTATAACTACTACTTAACTAGACTGCAAACGGAAGGAGATAGATCAAGCAGAATGCTAGCTTGGCTACTCCGCGAAGATAGACAGCAAGCCCTGATAGGTGCCATTCGCCCGGGCGCGCAAGAGATGGCTACTACCCAAGTAGAAATAAATGAGACGTTTAGGAATTATTACTCAAACGTATACACTAAACGCACCTCGTGCACAGCTACACAACTTGAGGCTTTTCTTGCGGACTCCCTCCTGCCCCAACTATCACAAACAGATAGAGACATAATTGAATCCCCCATAACAACAGAAGAAATAGAACTAGCCCTTGCGCAGTTGCCCAGGAACAAAGCACCCGGGGCAGATGGCCTCCCCTCGGAATATTATAAAGCTTACCTACCCAGCCTGAAACCCCATCTGCTAGGAGTGTTCACAGAGGCGTGGACTAAAGAAAGCCTACCTATATCCCAAAGGGAAGCTATGATAGTGGTACTCCCTAAACAGGGCCGAGATCATACGGACGTCAAATCCTATAGACCACTGTCGCTTCTAAATACAGACTGCAAAATATTAGGCAAAATATTAGCTAATAGATTGGCCCCCCACATGCACTCATTGATACATACGGACCAAAACGGCTTCATTCCAAAGCGTAACACCTTCCTAAATATTCGCAGACTGTTGAGTATAATGGGGGACACCCCCGTGATGCACAGGAGGAAATGGTGCTCTCACTAGACATAGAAAAGGCCTTTGATAAGCTGGAGTGGGATTTCTTGTTGGCAACGATGGCGCACATGGGAATAGGCCCTAATTTCATCCGTTGGGTCCGGACATTGTATTCCAATCCAAGTGCGAGGGTGAAGACGGGCAGGGTGATTTCTGATCGTTTCCCGATTTCCCGGGGTACACGGCAGGGCTGCCCCCTATCCCCGCTATTGTTTGCCATAGCAATGGAGCCACTAGCGGCGAGAATACGCCTCATAGAACACGAATGGGGAATAATTAGAAACGGGTTATACCACACGGTCTCATTATACGCAGATGATGCTTTAATATATATCAGAAACGGCTGTGCAGTTATTCCCTCTGTAATATCCTTATTGGCTGAATTCGGAAGCCTGTCAGGCCTTGTGGTAAACTGGGAGAAGTCCTGTGTGTTTCCCCTGGCGAAGAGGACTCCAAACAATCAGGATGCCCCTAGGCTAGGGCACCTAAAGTGGTGCCCGACACATTTAAATATCTTGGGATAAACATATATCATAGCACAGAAGATTTAAGAGACGGGAATTTGGGGAGGGCGCTAATCTCCATAAAAGGCTCCCTGCAATTTTGGAATAAGCTCCCGCTCTCGCCACCCGGCAAGGTGGCGATTGCCAACATGTTGATCCTACCTAGACTGCTATATGATTTTGCGGCCCTGCCGATACTTATTCCCAAAAGCTTTTTTGGCAATTTTAACACAGCTCTACTGCAGCTCATCTGGGGTGGAGGCAGAGCACGGGTGGCACTAACCACGCTACAGCGCCCGCTAGATAACGGCGGCCTGGGAACCCATAATTTTGAAAGATACTATGCAGCTGCGCAACCTCAGTGGGTCCAACATTGGATCCACAGACCAGAGCAGGCAGAACCCATGAGCTTAGAGCCTCGGCGGAACGGGACCCCCCTCATAAATTGGCTGTCGTCTAAACCCCCCAAAACGGAACAGGTCAACCCATTGCTTGCAGTTGCGCACGTGTGTTGGGCTAAATATTTGCAAAAAGGAGCGGATAAGTTTCCGTACTCCCCACACATACCACTCAACTACTTATTGGTGGGGACAGCAGCCGGAATGCAAGCTGTGAGGGTGTGGAGTGAAGCAGGAATACAGACAGTAGGAGACTGCTTTGAGGATGGCAAATTAATGTCGTTTGAGGCTCTCCAGGCCCTCACGGAGATAAGCCCGGGTCAGTTCCTGACATACCACGCTGTATGCCACGAAATAAGGAAAATATGGGGGGCAGGAATTTTGGAACCAGCGATTTCCCCAGTAATTCACCAGCTTTTACAATATAATGACCAAACAAAAATAATATCCAACTTATACAAAACACTCAACAAGACTCCCGAACCACAGGCGGGGAAAGCCTGGGGGAGTTGGAACGCTGTACTCCCCACCCCGATCCCACAGGCAGATTGGCCAGAAGTCTTATCCCACACCCGCGGTGTGTCAAGGAATCCCAGATTTAGGTACACTCAATTCAATTTCATGCATCAAACATATCTCTCACCAGCCAGGATAAAGCGTATGTTCCCTGATACTGAGCCAGTATTCCCAAGATGCAAAACACCGTCAGCACCCTTCTACCATATGGTATGGGATTGCCCTAAAATACAAACGGCCTGGGTGGAGGTGGTAGGGGAGGTATCCGAGTTAACGGGGCTTGCATTGATAGCAGAACCCAGGTCCTGCCTACTGGGTCTGAGAAAGAGACCAAAAAAACAAAGATACCTACACAAGTTTAGAGACTTAGCCTTTTTAATGTATAAAAGACTAATAGCGATACACTGGAAAGCCCCCAAGGCTCCCGACCTGAAATCCTGGCACTCTCTAATACTACGCTGGGCTCGTACTGAACACCAGGTACTAAAACGTTTGGTACGCGAGGGGAGACAACACACAGGGTGCACCACCTGGGAAGATCTGGTAACAAAATTGGAGGTCAAAAACGATGAGATGCCCCCTTGAATGTGGGAACACACACTTGCAATAACTACGACACAAATTACCCTGCATCTCCCACTGCAAAAATAAAACCCAGAGGACACCCAGGCTCCACAGCATATGCGCATCACCCCTATCCCCCTCTCTCATAGCAACATACCGTCAAATCTCCGTTACTGTAGTACCAGCGATACACGAGGAGTAGGAAACATGGGCAACTGCCCGCATTTATTATTTTGAATGGTGCCCCCGTTAATCAGCCAGGGAACTAACGCATGCAAAATAGGGCCCACACTGGTCACGGGCGAATACCTTCATAAGATAAATAGCAAGGGTAAACTCATGGCGGGTGTAGTTAGAAATGATACTGTAAAATTGGAAGTGATCCGTCTTGTGATTATTGTGGGGGTTTGTGATTGTTAAATGGTTTAGTTACCAGATATTGTACTGGGTTATCCTGTGGTTGAAAATTGAACAATTTGTATTACATGACTGGAACATAAAATCAATAAAAAATATTTAAAAAAAAAAAAAAAACTATTGTGGATATTGCATCTGTGGTCGTGAATCAGCTTTGAACAAGCATAATCTGAGCCTCCGGTCCTGACATAGAATAAAAAAAATTCTAGCATTCACGTTAAGAATTTTTCAATTCTATTAAGGACACGGAGGCGAGAATTATCCCGCTGCACTGTTGTATATGTTTTATTGTGGTACATATTATTTATTTAAGTTCATGTACAAGTTACTGTATTTCAGTGCTAACCCACCCTACTTAGTAGTAATATAAGTATCTCTTTATGGTATGCAGTTTTTATGGCCTGAATTTTTCCTTTTTCCTAGGAACTGACGAGAAGTAGTTTGGCTCGTTCCAGTTTTGCTCTACTTCCAGTCAAGTTGGATTCCAGTTCTTCCGTTTTTTCAGGATTTCGTTTTCAAGTTTCATGTTAAGACTTTGACTTATCTGTTGCGAGTTTGGACAAAGAAAGAGGAGTGGCTGGGTGTGGTGCAACACTTTATAGGCTTCCTCCTCTATGATTCATCACGTGATATAGAAAGTGTTGGGACATGTAGTTTTTTACTTTCCATGATTTTCATTGGCTGCTGTTAAAAATAAAGCATGGAAAGAGAAGCTTAATCCTTGCCTACATGTCCTTAATAGAACTGAAAAATTCTTAAGGCGAATGCTAGAAAATGTTTTACTCTCTGTCACCCGTTCTCCTTTCCCTCTCACACCCCCTCCCTCTTCTCTCCAGGTTTACATCCACTTACCCTGCGTCACACTGAATATACACACATTTGTGGTGGGGTATTTGCGCATATATGTCATGACACTGAACCTCTGTAACATCATGGGCGCGCATACATCATTACGCTTACAAGATTACACATCACCTCGGGGCTTTTTCAAAAACCTTTTCGTTCATGCTACAAGTCATCGGTAAAAAAAAAACAGTCTTTTCTTTTTTTGCCAATGCTAAGCACCACTCTCAAACAGCATTGGCAAAGCCAGTAGGCCTGCAATGGCAGCTAAAGTTAGTGACCCATTGGTTTTGCCAATGCTTGTTTCCATAGAAGGTTAATGTTGTTCTTAGTAAAATGCATCGGCTTGGCACAGGCACAGATGCTATTTAACATGTCTCTGAATACAGAAAACAGCTGTAAACATCCTCTCTCGGAAAATAAATTGCCAAGTCTTGCAGACAACTGGATTCCTGATCATGACCTGGGAAATTCCACATAGTTTTCCTCTGTCACTCGAGCGCCAGGCTCTGCACTTATTCACATCCGGGAATGTGCCCATCAGGGGGGCGGAAGCGGGTTCCAGGCCACAAGCAACGAAGGGAGGGGCCGGGCCTAAAAGAGGAATTCGGTTTAACCAGGATGAGAATGACGACTGTAAAACAAGGTTGAATTTCAATACCGGAAACTGTTTTTTAGCCTTTTTTCTACAACTCCTCTTGCACTGCTCAACTGTTTTCCATCTGTGTATTCCCCATCAGCACTGAGTGTCCATAAATTTTATCTCTTCCTCCAGGGCTCCCAAATCTCAGAGAAGATAGTTTACATATGGCGCAGGGGTGCCACATAACGTATTTAAACGTTAGTCAAAGTCACAAGAGTGTCTTTTTCTTTGTTTCATTTGCCGTTTTCTTCCTTCCTCCCTGGAGCCCTCCCTTACTGCTCTCCAAATCCTTCGTAACTACATCTTCTTTCTCCTTCTATTTTTTTCCTCACATCCATTCAAGTTTTCACTCTCTTTTTATATTTCTTCGACTCATTTTTTCTTTCTCTTACTTTTGCTTATCTACTCTACTCATATCTCTGCCATTCTGCTTCTTTTCATCATTATCTTTCTCTCTCTTATGGAGGCAGTGCACTAAGTACAGTGGCGCTAAGGCCTACCGGTGGCTGCATGGTACTTCCCAAATGGGGGTAGAAGGTCCTATTTTGTTTGCTTGGACTCATGCCAATCCTGCTACACAACTACTCTCTTTCTTGCTGTCACTCACTGGGTGTTATTTAGAAGCCCAAATACTGTCAAAATGTATGGAAACCCAATTTCCGCATATTTAAATTGAATTGGATTTACCAAGTTTTTATTGTTTGACTCGATCGAAAGATTCTGTTTCTACAATCAGCAGATAAACGGTGGTAATTGCATAGGAAAACAAGCCTGCAAATAATGTCTTTATAGTTTTTCCAAGCATTATGCCCCGTTTTTTCATGCAAAATTCGTAGAACTGAACAGCCTAGAATTTATCCTCACAAAATATGTATGCTCACAATACATTCACAAAGTTGTTTAGGTTTACAAACTGTAGTAATCCTGTAGTACTCTTATATACTCTTACATGCCTTTTTGAATTGACCACAAAACATCTAAAATTGGAGTAAAATGGGAATATTCAGTGAATATTCATGTACAGTTAGTACAAATAGATGTGTCTTTGCAATTTTACAAGTAGAAAGTTGGGCATTTTGGGGCTGATTTACAAGTCATGTAAACGTACATAAAAAGTGCTCCTATAGTTCTACTTGTCATATTCATAGAGGCTTTGGTAAAAAAAAAAAAAAGATTGCTGTGCCCTGAAGGGATAACCCTGTAAACCCTGGTGTTAAAATGCAGCACTTGTTTTAGTAAAGATGTCGGAAGGGTACAATCTTGCAAAAAGCGTATCCCTACGTGGAGGGTTTTTGTGCTTAAAAAAACAAATATTTATATTTTATGTACTTTAAACATAAATCTTTAACGTAGGAAAACACTTCTGTGTTTCACTGGATGTTATTTTCAATTTTCTGAGAAACTTTCGAAAGCAATTGTTGTAGAAACTTTCTAAAGCAATTATTCAATTGTGTTTGATATAGGGAATGCACGCGTTCTGAAATGACTGTTCATTATATTGGCTCACACTATTGATAGGTTTTACTAAACAGTATCTTTCTAAACAATATGTCATCCAACAAGGCAGAAATACTCATTAGTACCTGATTGCAAACGATTGTGACAATTTTATGCGAATTCAATAAAAACAGTTTTAAGGTCTGAATTATTTTGATAGTGGTGTGACACACGCTCCTCATAATGTATTTGTTTTAATTGAACTTATGGCCCCACCTTTGTGTCAACGTGGTTCAAACTTTCTTCAAGTCTGTGCAAGACCTTAGCATTCAATGACCTAGCATGAATAAGTCACAAGACTTGTCCACCAATTGTGCCATCTCCTTTTTTTCATATCAAAATGAAACAGTTGGTGCAAAACGTGTTGATTAAAAATGCTGCAATATTTTTACTAGGCTACAAATTCTCAGCCCATTATTTGAAGGCTATGTTGTTTCGCAGGCAGGAGGACTGTTTTTATGTCTATCATTATAGAAAGGTGTATGGTACTTTGTTCTGGATAATCGGAAATTATGTTTCTCTTGTCCCTATTAGACACACTTGGGCCCTCATTATGAACATGGATGTCCAGACCGCCATGCCGGCGGTGGTGGAAATTACCCCCACCGACATGGCAGTCTGGACTGCCATATTATGAACACAGGGGGACCGCCCCAGGCCCAGTCGTGCAGGTAACTGCACCCGCCGCACTGAGACATTGACGACGGCTCCATGTGGAGCCGTCGGCAATGTCCAGGACCAGCATTCCGCTGGGGTGGCTGGCGGAAACACTGTTTCCGCCCACCAGCCAGGTGAAATGTTCATTATTGGGCCAGCAGCGTCTTCATGCTTCATGCCTTTGGCAGTTTGGTGTATCTTTCCACGACCAATAGAGAGCTTGCATTGCAATGTATAAGTACTTTTTTACATCTCAATCAATCAATCAATCAATACTTGTAAAGCGTGGCTACTCACCTGTGAGGGTCTCAAGGCGCGGGGGGGCCTCATCCAAAGAGCCACATCTTTAGGTTCTTCCCCAAGATGGTGGGCTTTGTCTGAAGTACAGGGGCAGGCTGTTTCAGCTCTTTGCTACATCTCAAAAGTGCTCTACTCTGAATTATATTAAACAAATGAAACACTTTATCTCAAAGGAGCATTGTGTAAAAAAAGAAAAAAACATTTTGTTTTCATTACAGCAGGCTATTTTTAATCTTTAAGCTTTGGGATTCACCCCAGATTTATCGGCATTGATGACTACCAGAGATTTATTCTGGTGAAGACCCCGGAAGATTAATCCACTTAGGCGTCAAAACATCGATTGTTTATGGGCCTACCCTGAACATTCAATGTTTTTCATTTATTTGGTATGGCTCCCTGATTTTCACTTCTCACTGCACTGTTACTTGGACCACCTTTGGTTTATCTGATCAGTCTTTTGCAGTTTAAGATTACAATACAATATTGAAACATTTATAGTTTTGGTTGTACATTTATTTTGGGTGTACAAGTGATTGACGTAAATATGTTTGGTGTTTGAAACCCATGACCAAAGGACGCTTGTCTGCAAAACTAAGAGCCTAGTTGAACACTTTGTTTGTTTTACGTTATAACTGTTAGCATGTTCCAAGAGTGTTTTTGTGTACATAAATATGCATTGTGCATACATGTTTACTTATCACCATGTTATATACCTGGGAGCTTGTTCCAACATTATACCAGTTTCTAAGTTCTAACAAGTTAGTGCTGGGCTCTGTGGGCATGGAACTTTTGTTTGCCTCACATGTGACTTGCACAGTTTGAATGCTATTAGGTAGACTTCTGAAGCAAGAACACTAATGGGGTCAGAGATGAGAAAATTGTTTAACTCCATCAATTTCTTCATGCTACTGGCTCTCAAGTCTGTCCCATAACCGTCAGCTTTCTACTACAAACATGGCTTTTGTCCTCACTCCTCTTCTGGAGGTCTTTTCTTTGTGTTCAGCACATTTGCTTTGAAGATGACTGCAATTTATGTTCTCACAGGCTGCAAGTCTCCTACCTCATTTCATAAAGTTTTGAGCGAAAATAATACAGTAAAAATTATTGACTCTTCTACTTTCGACCTTCTTTAATCCACCACACATAACAGATCTATTTGCTTCCCTCTGCTTCTCCTCGCAAAAAAGAGCACTGCTTAAGTAGCCCTCTTCTCAAGGCTCTCAAATCTATTTTAACATGTTTAAAGAGGTGTTGTCAACACTTGGCAGATTCCCTAGACTTGAATTCTGCAATTATTTGACATTTTAAAAGAACACAATCTTCCCCAGTGGTTAAGTGCCTTCCAGTGAACTACTATGTTCTCTTTGTTGGCCTCATTGCCATACTCACTGCATTAACTTCACTCAGTATGAGTCAAGACACAGCCTTGGGTAAGAGCTCACCAAGTCAACTTTTCGACCTGACAGGTTATATCGCCAGATGAGAGCAGGGATTTTGTCCTTGTATTGTAGAACCTGAGCTTTCTAGCCCCAGTCTTAGGTTATGAGGTGACTCCTTTAGCACAAGACGGCAGAGTTAATATTAATGTTTACCTTAGGAGGCTTCCTTATGAGACTCTCTGATAACAAAATAAATATACGGAATATATTTAGAAGATGTTCAGGTGTATTTTGATGTATAAATGAGACCTTTCTATAGCTGTCCAGTTAGTGTACAACTACACAAAAATACTATACATGTACTGGCAATGCCAATAGTTCTGGAACTTTTTGCCAGCTTTTTGGCTCTGTCAATGCTTATTTTGTCCTTGTTTTTATAAATTATTTAGTCGCAGGAGCTGTTGGCCCTTTGCCAATAAAAAGAAAATGGCTACAAGTAAATATATTTTTGGTCTAAAAAATCATACGCTGCCCCAGCAGTGAGGGGAACTAATGTGTGGGGAAATGTTCTCCTGTAAGGGCAAACTGCTCACTCACAGTGATGTTACCCAGTGGTTTCAATGAGCTGACCTATTGCTCCGGTCTTTATGCTGTAGTGGGCAGATGAAAATGTGATTGGCACAAAAAAATACAAATAGATAACTAAGGCTTGCTGAAAGCTCCTATAACAATATATTTGCATCTCCGTATTACAGTGTTGTACGGGGCCATTGTTGCCGACCTGAGCCTTAGCAAGGCCACCAGATAGATTAAAATGGTGATATTTCTTTAAGTGGAATGCTTAATCACAACAAACATTGTTGAATGGTCATGGTGCAATTGTTGAAGTTTAAAGTGTCAAATGCTGCACATGTATGCATTTGTGACATCTTTTCATAAAAAAACTAAAACTTCCAGGTCAAAATTACCGTAAACTTTGATTGCAGGGATTAGAGAAATAGTACACCCTGTGACTAACTATCTCTGGAACAAAATGGCCACCTACAGGGCAGAAAGGCTTGAAAATAATTGTTACCAACTAACGCACACGAAAACGCAGAACTCTCGTGTAATAAGAGCTTAAGTAGAATGTGTAAAGTGGTTATGAAATTAATAAAATATGCAGCATTTATAGAACGTTCACTATTTGCAAATATTAAACCGTATTCTGCCTTTCCCACTTAAAAGTGATAATTTCGTTTAAATATTTTAAAGAGCTGTTATCAGCATCAGAGCACTGATACGAAGATAATTTTAAAATTAAATTATATAACATATTTTTTATTCATGAGGAAATTGAATCAAGTACTTTTTGCATCAAAGATAGAAATGCAACGGAGAATAAAATAATATACCAAACTTTGCAAAGTGTGTTTTAGTTTACATCTATATCTGTAAGGATTATTGAAAAGAAACTAAAGTAAATGACGTTAGATCATTAACAAACACACACATAATGCATCTTGACAAGCAAAGAGCCACACACAGCTCTTTTAATTTCATTGCCTTCCCTTCCTGTTAGGTCGAGCGTGCAAGCGATTTGACCTGTTGTTTAGAACTGTGGGCTTTTAACCACGCCCATCTCACACCCATCACTTTCATTCGTTGCTGGGCTTGCCTTTCAAAAATCACTTCTCATTGGTAAATGCTTTACGTTTGTCCTGCCTTTCTCATGCCTTGCAGATTCCCCTGTTATATGGATTATTGCACGATTGCCACCATAATTCAGCGTGGGTGAAGTATTTCCCTTTTGTCTCTCCCATTCGTTCTGCCTGGTGGCCATGGCGCTCACATCGCGAACAGTCACAGCAGTGTGAACTCGATCTGCGGTATTGGAGCGCTGGTCACATTGTTCACAGCGGCTCTCTCCTTAAAACACTTGAAATTGGTAAGTGCTTTACGTGAAACAGAAATCCTCAAAGTGAAAGTGGCTCTCCTAGCACAGTGGGAGAGCAGATACTACAATATTCAATGCACACGGGAAATAAACCCCATTATGCTTTGCAGGGCATTATTTTTAAAAACATTTTTGCTCATAACTCAGCCTGTTGTGGTTCTAGGACAATGGGAACACCACCAAAACATTCACAGCAATGTGTTCTTAGTGTATACATCTAGGTTAGTGAGGACCCCAAAATAATAATGCCTTCCACCATTCAGTGTCTTTTTAAGGGCTCTCATGGCTGGAACTTTTGTTTTACAGCTAGGATAAGTTATGTTTTATGGGTCTTATTTGTAATACATTGCTATAGGCCTGCTACCCCTGAAAATGTGTAATGCACTACGCCTTCTAGAGGCTAAATGTTGGGTTACAATGCATTATTTATTGCTATTTGTTTGTGTGGCTATGCCCTCTAGGGGCTGACTATATAGTTGCATGACCATGTTTCTTACAAATGCTGTTTTCATTGTGGTGTCATCTAGGGGCTGTTCTAAGCATAACAGTCATAGCAACATACTAAAATATTTGTGGCACCATAATGCTTTGCACAGCATTACTTTTACAAAACATGTTTGCTCATAAATCAGTCAGTGGTGGCCCTAGGAAAATGGGACCACCTTCAAAACATTGAACACAATCTGCTCTTTCTTTCTACATCATCTCTGGGTTCCCTCCCACCATTCAGCGTCTGTTTATGCTCCCTCATGGCTGGAACTTTTGTTTTACAGCTGCGATAAGTTATTTTTTATGGGCCTTATTTGTAACATCATTGCAATGAGCCCGTTAGCCTTGAAACTGTGCAATGCACTACACCCTCTAGGTACTAAATATATGAATATACTGCAATACTTTCCCCCATTCTTTTTTCATGTGGTTATGCTCTCAAAGGGCTGAATGTATGGTTACAAGACCATGTTTCTTCCCAATTCTGTTTTTATTGTGGTGTTCTCTGTGGGCTGTTCTGAGCATTCCAGTCAACATACTATAACATTTGCGGCACATGCTTTGCAGGGCATTCATTTTACAAAACATGTTTGCTCATAACTCAGCTTATGGTGGTCCTAGGGCAATGGGACCACCTTCAAAAAGATCTTTCCGTCTACATCATCTCTGGGTCCCCATACTATGTTAGTGGGGACCCCAAACTAATAACCCCTCCCAACATTCAGTGTCTTTTAAGCTTTCTCAGGGCTAGAACATTTGTTTTACAAATGGGAGAAGTTTTGTTTTAAATGCCTTGTTTGTAATATCATTGCAGTAAGCCTCCTAGCCCTAAAAATGCCCTCTAGAGGCTAAGAATATGGTTAAACTACATTACTTTTTCCAGTTTATTTCATGGAGTTATGCCCTCTAGGGGGTTAACAATATGGTCACATGACCATGTTCTTTACAAATGATATTTTTTATGGTGCCCTCTAGGGGCTGTTTTGAGTGTTAAAGTCTAATACCAAAATTGTATTTCTTATAAAGGTTTATATGATAATTGTATATGTTTTAATAATCTCTTCTTATAACAATTATGACCATGATTCAGGCCAACTTAACATCCTTATTACACTGTGACTGTTTGAACACTCTTGATATGTATGGGTGACTATTCTAGTTTATTTCTCCTCTGTGGCTGTCTTGTGTCTTTTTTGGGGGAATTGTGTTAGCCAGCCAACAACTGTGATAGTGGGGTGGTGAAAGTGGTATTCTATTGGAATTAACAGGCAGATTTTAATTAGGATGTTAAATGGCAACATATTTATTTTATACTGCTGATAAATGCAGAAGGTAAATGGTAGTGCTATAGTTATATGCAGGGCCACAGGAAGTATTGGGCAGGAAACAAAGAAATTATGAGGCAGGGTTGGCCACTTTATGAAGCAAGAAAAGTCCAGTTTTGAATTTACAATGTCAATAGCTCTAGCCCAAGCAAATGCGAGACCTGTTGCATTGCAAATGCTTGTTTCAAGTTTTTTCTACGACAGCGTTGCATGTGAGGTCGCTTGCAAGAGATACTGTTTACCACAAGGGGCTAGGACCCAGCCCATTGTTTACAGTTCATCATCTTCATTGTCACTCTTATTTGCTGTCTCCAACTTGTCCAATGTGTGCTAGTTTCACTTCCTCTTCTTTTGCATGAAGCGTTGACCTAATACTGATTGTTTAATTTTGATTATTGTCCTTCCACTTCTCTTGCTGTGATTGAGTTAATATTTATCTTATTCTTTCTTCTTCCCTCTGTGTTCTTCTTCCCTCCCACCCCACATTGTCCATGTTGCTTTTTCCCTCCAACCTCCCACCCTTCCATTGTCATGTTGCTTCCTCACTCCCACCTACCCATTGTCTATGTTGCTTGTAACTCTCCCACCCTCCCACTGTCCTTTTAGCTTTTTCCTTTCCACAACCTCATTTGCCGTGTTGCTTGTAACTTTCCCACCCCCCATTGTCCGTGTTGCTTCTAACGCTCCCAACCCCACTTTTTGTGTTGCTTTTAACCCTCCCGCATTATTATCTATGTTGCTTATAGCCCTCCCATCCTGTTGTCCATGTTACTTATAGTTGTCCACCCCATTGTTCATTTTGCTTATAACGCTGCCATCCCCTGTTGTTCATGTTGCTTATAACCCTAAAACACCTCCTTGCTTGTGTTGCTTCTTCACGCATTGCATGTTGCATTTAGAAACATGGAACAAGGATTTATAAATTCCTCCACACATTCTGTCATTTTCTTACCAGAAAGCAACAACACCCCTAAGTGAAGCAGCACACTTGCAACAAAACTACTGGACTCTGGCATGTTCAGGCATGCTGCAACTCCACCACTCAGGTACAGTTGAGTTACTATCATATTGTTATTTAATGTGAAACTGTCTCATGTGACGTGCGTCCATTAGATAACGGACAACTTGAGATGACAAAGGGCAGCACTATTCTATTCATGTTTTAAATTTCATTGAAACTTCCATTGGTGCTGAAGTGGCAGAAAAAAATCTACTTACTTCAGACAGAGACAATGTGATGCAATACGTTGAGAATGGATGCTTCCAAAAGGCATTTTCAAAAACAAATTACCACTAAATACGTTTCACAGTTTTGTGTAGATCCCAGTTTAAAATGTATGTTGTCCATTTGGAGAAAGCTGCCAAAATCTGGGAAAGTTTAGCCACAGCCCAGGCCAGTGTAGACATCCCTGGAATGTGATGCTCTGATTAAAAATGAGAAACAAAGTGCTACATCTTGTGTTCTTGTGCAAGTGGTTTATCATTGAAAATGTAGAGATAGTCCCATCATGGTGTTGTCAGTCTCTGAAACAAACACATTCATTTGACTGACAGTAAGTTGGAAAGAAGAGAAAGGCTTCGCCTAGGAAACCTACTGCTAACCATTGCAGAAACTCACAACTGTGCCCTCTTCTGCGATCATGTTTCGGGAATATAACAGTTTATGCTATATACCTGTTCTTTAATTGACATCTGTTGATAACTGCAGTTCAGCAGCAATTCTCATCCATTCATTGGCACTTAAGATGATCACATTTACACAACAGTTTTGGTGAGTTCTCATGCTCATTTGCTCAGCAGCATCCAAAGTGAGCACATAGAGATAATAGTGCAATCCTGTTCCAATGGCCATTCATTTAATGACTTCTAGAACAACCATCTGTGAATAACACAGGTTATTCAGTTTCCATGCACGGTCAATTATTGACCTTGATGGAAGTTTCCTGTGTAACTAGTATTGTAGGCGGGTCTCAATAACCATTTGTTTATTGGTCTTTTTAATCACATGTCCGTAATGCTTCAGGTAACCTCGTAAGTTACAAAAATAACACAAGTCATCACTCATGCCGAATCAACCACAAGTACTACCAGATAACAGCAGTGTACGTATACATCATCGACAAAGCTGGAGCATTCTAGACAGAGGAAACTTCAACTTAAGGGAGCGCTTAAAATGTTTAAAATGTCCAAACAAATAACAAGGATCACATTTTCTTCTAGGTTTGCAAAACATTGAACACTGCGTTTAATTCACTCACCAAATAAGGGATGCAGCATAGTGCATATTACATAGTACTTTCTCACAGCTTCTGATTTGTAATTATGCTGTCCACAAAAATCCTAAATCACAACGCTAAGCAAAAAAAAAAAAAAAATCACATCTCCAAGCAAATCGGTACATGCCTGGTGATAGAGCGTTCCGTACTAATAATTTACCTATATTTGGACGCTCTTTAGGCCGATGAATCTTTTGGCTAAGTGGGACTCTCTTCACCCGAGATCAGTCAGTTTAATGTGATCAATAATCAATAACGAACATAAGCAATACCCTGATCAACATAACACTTAACAATTAATCCAGAATACATTTCGGCGAACCATGACCTTTCGGTCATGAATTACCACACCAGTTTATTCAAAGTTAATGAATTTATTTCCCTATATTAACAAAGCTAGCACAATATAGATGTGTCTCAACACCAAGTGATAAACGTAAATGAACATTAATAGCTGTCCATAACGGCGGAAAAGATGCAATCTATGCAGCATTTGAATAACAAGGCATTCGATAATAGCAATGCAAATCACTAATACTATAATCTGTAATGAGCTAATTGCATACATTGGTCAGCACAACAAGGTCTCAAATTGCATCGTGCAACAAAAGGAATCCTCATCTAACCTCAAATTAGAATCGGCATGTGGGACTTCATGCAAAAACAATTTTAACAACATTAATTTGGAAAACTCCTAGCTAGGGCTCTTGTCAAAAATCAGCAGTTGGTTACCTAAAAGAAACACAATGCAATTGTACAATTTCCTTTCATATTTACCAATTACAATCAGCATTCAAGGAAGTCTTCGTCTCACAGGTACCGTTTCTCGATCAGCATGGGACGGGGCAAAGGGGCAGGGGTGGACGGGGCAATTGCCTCACGGCGGCAAGATAAAACTACTACTACTTCATGCAAAGGGATCAAATCAAAGTTAAAGTCTCTAGGGTGAGAATTTCTCAAAGTCTCTTTCTCTCGATTAGAGAAAGCATCAAAGTCTCTCAAAATGGCGTCGCAGCAAGGTGGGCCATAATAGCTGCAATGTCCTGCAAAATGGCGGGATGTCCAATAATGGCCACTTTCCTCTCGCGCACCTGGTTTAAATAGACAACAGTTCAAATCCAGTAGGGTCTTCCATTGGAGGGTTCATAGGTTGGCTTCAAATTGTCCAATCAAAAACAACAGTTCTCAAGCTTTTACTTAAGCATACATTATCCTTGGAGACGGGTACGCAAGTTGCAACATTTTATACCAATTAACTCACTTTCAGAGCTTCCATTGTCCGCACCTGCAGATTGACCTTGGAGCAAAGAGAAAAAATGCCAGGCTGGCACGAAACCTTAAGATAAGCATGTGAACGATCTCAGTGGAAAAGTACAGCTTCAAGCAGAAATACATATTTATTAGCACATTGGAAAAATACGAGCATCCAAACCGTGAGACCAGGCAACTAGGCCAAAGCCTCCACTAAAGTTATGCTAAGCTAAACATTTCAAACAAGCAAATCGTAGCACACGTTTATGATTATGTCGGATTAATACAATTCTAATACACCACGTTATATAAAGCACGCTTATAAATGTTAGCAAACTACTCTGAGGGCACATTTTGCCCCCGTACAATCTTTATTAGTTCGGTTAAAATCACACTTGATTATTGCAGTACTACATTTATGCGCTAATAAATGAAAACCTTCATTTTCTGCTTCATCAATCCCTCCTCTGATGACTACTTGTCATCACACAAAACTATTCCCACAAATTTTATTCCATGAAAATTCTGTCAGTTCTCTTTTCCTTTTAGTTCCCCTAGTTTTTTCTTTATATTCTTCTGCCATTCTTTTCATCACTTTCTCTTCCTTTCTTCTCCTAATTCTTGCCATAATCATTATTATTCCCCTTTTTATTCCCCAAATTCCAAATATGCAAATCATTACTATTAGTATTCCCTGTATTATTTTTAGCAATATTCCATTCCAAATGCCACCAAGCCAATTTCCCACTGAAGCAAGTCCTTTTCCAACCTTCTCCCACACTCCTGGTTCTTTCAATTCCTTCAAATCTGCACTCTCTTTTGTTAGATTAGCAAGCATAGTTTTAATTTTCACACTGTTGTCGGGAATATACGTGCAACAGTGGCGCGCACCAAGCATTTTGCAAACGCCGCCATCCTTTGCTAAAAGAATGTCTAAAGCAAGCCTATTTTGAAGAGTCATAGCTCTTTCCGCTGCAAGTTCAGCATCTATCAGGATTATAGCACCTGAAAACTTTGTCAACATGTTATCTACTATAGTAGACAACTTTCTTATTTTGATGGAATTCAACACAACTCCCAATGAAGGAATCATGGCTCCAAAGATATCTCCTACCACAGCAGCTGCGGTCTCTCTTTTCTGGATACGATGGGATCCAGATGTCTTTGGAATCATCGATAAGTCATCCAGTTGATAAACCTTTGGGAACACTATACCCAAATAACATCTCCCCCACCATCCCTTTGGAAGACGATAATAGGCATTATACCCACAAATGTAATATACACCTGGTATGACAGGGTCAAGTCCGTTCATCATGAATGTCCATTTGGCCTTAAAGATAAACGTATGTTTACACTCACTCGCTCCTACGAAAATGTTGTCATAATATGATTCACCTCGATATATACAAAATTTCCCTACATGCCAAGCATCTAAAGCTATTCTACCTTGTGTTTTTATTGCGGCAAAATCATAATGATCTACTGAAGTTCTCTTACTTAGCTCCTTTTCTAATTCCGCATTCATTTGTGCCCTTCTATCATCTGTCCGATCTAAAAAGCTTATTTCTACTGCAGAGAGCGAGCAGGTAAGGTTTTCCCTATGAGCGTGAGCCGTTTCAAAAGGTAGCATTGGCACGAAAAATTCCCTCATTATTTTAGCATCCCAATCTTTAGCAATCTGGCTTAGCTGCGCTATTATAGGAACATATGCAAAGGTAACATCATAATTCGAGTAAAAATACTGTATGTTAGTTTGACCATAAAACCTAGACATTACTATACTACATGTAATCCCGTATGTAAGAGGCATGTGGTGATAAGTCACCCCTTCCTTTACTGATGTCGGTATCTGTGTACACACATAACAATCTTTCGCATCCATAGTCTCAACATATTCTGTTAGCAAGCGATAGAAAACGTTATACGAAAGTTCCTTCTTATCATGCAAGTGTCTCTCATCTAATTCTAATCTTTTCAATGCAGTTAGTTCAGTGACAGTAACAGGAGCAAAAGTAGAAGCATCAATTTTCTCATTCTCACCCTTTCCATGCATTGCAAGCACTAGTGCCATTATTATTAATACACATGCAATTATCAAGCCTATACACGCATATTTACAATATTTCATTCTACTGTTTTGTGTAGCCATGATCTGTATAGAATCAGAGAGCTAGAAGCACCTATAAAGAAACTATTTAGCAATTCAGTTACAAAGCTGAACGAGCGCAATGTTCACACAGTTTTCTTCAAGAGGCCAGTCACTTATCGGTTAGCAGCATTTGTCTCAATTCGGCAATAACTCAGTCCCTTTTTTTTTTTCAAAGTTCAATCAATAACTCAGTCTTTTATCGGTTCAGCAAATGTCTCATCCGGTTTAGCAATGTCTCAGCTGGTTGTGTCACGTTAGATTGTAGCAAGCAATGTCATTTATCACCCTTTCAATCAACACTGTCCATAAAACTTTTCTTTTCTATGGGTATCTCTTCTTCTTCGTTCTCGAGGCTTAGAGATACAAATTCGTCAGTCCAATCGTCATTGACTGCATATGCCCATTCTGGACCGGAATATCTCCTGTTTGGTATCCTTTTCCTTTTCAATTTTGCTTCCCTTTTCGATTCTGCCTCACTGGTACTTTCCTCTTTGGCCAAGTCTTTTCCTTCACTTGAGGTTGGTACCACGACAGACACTTCCTTTCTTTTCTCTTTCACTTTTGGCCTTTCTCCGTCGTTCAAATTTTCTTTAGTTCTTAGTTTTATTGGTGATATGCTTAGTCTCCTCTTTGCACCGTGTCCATTTGATGGACCTGCGACCTTTTCTGTGGAAGTTGGAACAGTTTCGTTCTGTTCTGCCTTGTGCCCTCCTTCTGGGGAATCAATCACGTTCTCTTTTTCTTTTTCTGTATCGTCTGCTTCTGGGAAAGCCCTCCTCTGATCAGGCTCTCCTGCCTTTTCACCTCTTTCGAGCCCTTCGTCACCGTACTTTCGTCAGGCTCGTTATCACTTTCAGCTGCTTCAGGCTCTTTGTCACCTTCAGCTGCTTCAGGCTCTTTGCTACCCTCAGCTGCTTCAGGTTCTTTGTCACCTTCAGCTGCTTCGTCGCTGTCTGAGGTTTCTCCTTGGTCTTCCCCAAGTGAGTCTGTTGCTTCGTCCTCAGAGAATATTTCTCTCTCTCCTGTTTCTGCCTGTCCGCTTTCAGTTCGGTTTTGCTCTGTCTCAGCGCTCAGCACTGTTTTATCAGGCACTGGCAGTTTCAGCGCTTCAACTTCCTCATCTGTGGGACACAACACTTTCTTTGTGTGACTGGCGTGAATCCAGTTGGGAACTCCCGCACACTTCACAGCAGTAGTTGTCGTCAGGATCACTTGGAAAGGGCCTTTCCAACGGGGTTCCAGACACGACTTCCTCACGTGCTTCTTTACCACGACCCAGTCACCTGCTTTCAGTGTGTGTCCTGGACCTTGGATCGGTGGCAAGGTGGTTGCTTCCACCTGGTGAGAGAAAGAGCGAACCACGTCAGCCAGACCCTTGCAGTAGTCTAACACCATATCATCTGTAATATTCAAAAGCGCGTTTGCGGGAACTGCAGGAAGTCTCATGGCCCTGCCCATGAGAATTTCGTGCGGGGACAATCCAGTCTTTCTGTCAGGGGTGTTTCTCATTGACATTAACACCAAGGGCAATGCGTCAGGCCATTTCAAATTTGTCGATGCACATATTTTCGCCATTCTTGATTTCAGTGTACCATTCATCTGCTCCACCAGTCCTGATGCTTCAGGGCGATAGCTACAATGCAATTTTTGCTCAATGTTCAGCGCTGCGCAAAGTAACTTTATCACCTCGTTATTGAAGTGACTTCCCCTATCTGATTCTAAAGAGATCGGGAATCCGAAGCGTGGTATCAACTCTCTCAACAATAGCTTTGCAACTGTAAGGCTGTCATTTCTACGTGTGGGGTATGCCTCAATCCAGTGACTAAAAATGCACACAATCACCAACACATACTTTAGACCTCCATGCACAGCCATCTCAATGAAGTCTATCTGCATCCTACTAAATGGGCCACTGGCCCTGCCAATGTGGCTCGCGTTCACAACTGTTCCCTTTCCTGGGTTCATCTGCTGGCAAGTGACACATCGATGGCAAACTGCTTCTTCAGCTTGACGAAATCTGGGGTTAAACCAATCAGTTTTGAACAATCTTATCATGGCATCTCTCCCTAGGTGAGCTTGCCCATGATAGAACCGCGCAAGCTGTGATAAGAGACTATTTGGCAAAACAAATTTTCCCTCATTTGAAACCCATAACTCGTCGGGTCTTTTTATACATTGTGATTTAATCCAGGAATCTCTTTCATCCTCCCTGACGTTATTCTGTAATGCTTTAAGTTCATCTATTGTATCTACGACCTTCAAGGCAAATGCTTCAGCTGGTTCGAGTTCTGGTTCACTTATCGAATTCCATTCATCTCTGAGTAATATACAATTCAAGGCACAAAATCTTGCAACTTGATCCGCATATGCATTTCCCAGAGAAACATAATCCTGTCCTTTTGTATGAGCACTACACTTTACCACTGCAACTTCGGCTGGCATTTGAATGGCGTGTAACAATTCACTTATTCTCTCCCCGTTTTTCACTGGGGATCCTCAAGAAGTCAGGAAACCTCTCTGTGACCATAGTTGGCCAAAGTCGTGCACAATCCCAAACCCGTACTGACTATCAGTGTAAATGGTGACTTTCATCAATGCAGACAGTTGACATGCTCTTGTAAGGGCTACAAGTTCTGCTACTTGTACAGAATAGACTCCTTGAAGCCAGGACGCTTCCAAGACACCTGTTACAGTACATACAGCATATCCTGCTTTCAAAATTCCCATCCCATCTCTTAGACATGAACCATCAACAAAAACAATTTGGTCATTTTCATCAAGCTTAGTATCCTTAATGTCAGGTCGAGGTTGTGTGCAAAATTCAGTCACCTGAAGGCAGTCATGCTCGACGTCTTCAGCGTTCTCAATTTCAGCATTTTCACCAGGAAGCAAGGTTGCTGGATTCAACGTAGTGCACCCTTTCAGCTGCACATTCGGTGAGCCCAGAATTATCGTTTCATACCTTGTGAGTCTTGCTCCGGTCATGTGTTGCGTTCGGGAGCGGGTCAAAAGTATCTCAACTGAGTGAGGGACCATGACTGTTACTGGGTGTCCCATCACTATTCCTTCACTCTGAGTGAGGCTGATACCAACTGCTGCTACGGCGCGAAAACACCCTGGAAGTGCTGCTGCGACCGGATCCAAAGTAGCTGAAAAATACGCTACTGGTCTGTTTATGCCACCATGGGCTTGGGTCAAGACAGACAAAGAACATGCATCACGTTCATGACAAAACAATGTGAAAGGTTTTGTGTAGTCAGGCATACCTAAAGCTGGAGCCCTGCACATGCATTCTTTCAATTCGATAAAAGCATCCATCTCATCTCCTTTCAACTCAATTTGATCCAAGGCATCCTTCTGGGTCAGCTTCAGTAAAGGCTTTGCTAGAGTTGAGAAGTTGGGAATCCACTGGCGACAGTAGCCCACCATTCCCAAAAACTTCCTCACCTCCCTCCTTGTCTTTGGTGGACTCATTTGAAGTACACTTGTAATTCTTTCCTTCATTATTCTCCGTGACCCTTTCTCTATTTGGTGACCCAAGTATTTCACTTTCTTCTGACAGAACTGCAACTTTGAAGGAGACACCTTGTGTCCATTCCTTCCCAAATGGTTCAGTAGGGCAATGGTATCGGCTGTGCAGCCACTTTCTGTCTTTGATGCAATCAGTAAGTCATCGATGTACTGTACTAGGGTTGACTCGAATGGCAATTCTAATGCTTCCAAATCTTTCTTTAGAATCTGATTGAAGATTGACGGTGACTCAGAAAACCCTTGAGGAATTCGACACCAACTGTACACTCTGTCTAAGAATTTGAAACAAAAGAGAAATTGGCTGTCCTCATGAAGAGGCACCGAAAAGAATGCTTGTGACAAGTCGATGACTGAGAACCACTCGGCATCGCAAG
Source organism: Pleurodeles waltl (assembly GCF_031143425.1). Lineage (NCBI taxonomy): Eukaryota > Metazoa > Chordata > Amphibia > Caudata > Salamandridae > Pleurodeles > Pleurodeles waltl. Next base: position 5,813,471 of record NC_090439.1, read on the forward strand.
GGACTTGAAACATTATCACAGCTGGATTTGGTACGACAGGGCAACATTTAATTACGATGTCATTTATTTTCCTCAAGTCCTGCACTAGTCGGACCTTTCCACTTGGCTTTATTAGTCCCATTATTGGTGAATTACATGGACTGCTTAACACTTCTTTCAGTACCCCCTGTTTTACAAATTCGTCAATGAGTTGGGCAACTTTCATGAGGGTGTCTTGTGCCATGTGGTATTGTGGGGTCTGGGAAAGATTGCATTGGGTTTTACAGTCACTTTCACTGGTTCCACTCCTTTCATCAATCCCACCTCTTTCCCTGTCATATCCCACACTTCCTTTCCGACTGTTTCCCGTAATTCAGCTGGAATATCTTCTTCAGTTATCATCGGGAAAAGACAAATCAGAGGATACTCTTCATCAACAGTTTCCATCTCGTCCCCTTCTACACTGTCCTCTTCTTCCCCATCACTGCTCGTCTGAATTTTTATTCCCTCGTTCGAACACATAATCGAACATCCCAATTTGCACAATAGGTCTCTCCCTAACAGTGCTATCGGGCTTGAATCACATACCACAAATTTATGTAACCCTTGATAGTTACCTATGCTAACTTGTACCGGATCTGTTATTGGGTTCGTCAGGTGCCTGTTTGCTACTCCCACCACTTGAACTGTTCTCCCTGAGAGTGGCAAATTTGGTACTTCAATGCTCTTAACAGTTCAACGTGTCGCTCCTGTGTCAACCAAGAATGAGACACGATGACCCATTACTCTTCCCTCTACGTACGGACCCTTTTGATCAACTTCCAAGGATGCTGCAAGCACACAATCTCCTTCCTCTCCTGAACTTTCACTCTCCCATACATTGTTTATTCCACTCTCACTGTGTAATGGGAACTGTTGTACGGTGCCATTTGTATTCATTACCTGACCCGAGACCTGTGGAGGAACCATCACTTGCTGCTGACTCATTGGTGCCAAAGGTATTTGCATTTGCCTATTAGGTACCGTGGGAAACTGCTGTTGCATTGGCTGCATTTGCGTCATCTGCATACGGGGCATCTGCGTCTGCTGCGGCTGCATAGGTTGTAATCCCTGCAGCTGATTTACGGTCTGAAAATTTGGGTTTGGACCTCTCATTTTCGGTCCCCTCATTGTCTGAAATGCATTGACATCATTGTTTTGCTGACCAACACCTGCACCTTCCTGCACCACCATCGGGCACTCGCGTTTCCAATGACCGACAATTCCGCACACGTGACACGGCATCACCTTTTTCAATGCCTGCACACCATTCGGAGTCACAACAGTGTTCAAATCCGGACCATTATTCACAAAACCTCCTCTGCCTCTGCCTCTAGCCTGTTGCTGAAACATCATATTTCCCTGCAACTGCGGCTGCGGTTGCGGTACCTGCTGTTGGAACCCTTGCAACCCTTGCAAACCTTGCAGACCTGTCTGAGCTGCTTTAAGTTGCATCATCATCACCTTCTCTTTCAACTTTTTCTGTTTCACTTCAATTTCGTTGCTACAGTATTTCGCATAATTTAACACCTCATCAATAGGTTTCGATTGCCAACAAATCAAATGCGACTTTATCATCTGACTTATCTCTGGTCTCAGCCCTTCCACAAATCTAAACACAAAATGAAGCATGTCCTTCGCCTCTATGGTCTCCGTGCCACTGTAGTTCTTGAACGCCTTCAACAACCTCTCATAGTAACTGTGAATCGACTCTTTAGCCTCTTGGGCAGTTCGATCTATCTTCTGACAATCCACATTTTTCGCGGCCACCTTCGTCTTCAAATGCTCAATCACCTTATAGTACAGGCTCATCACCATAGGTGATGGTGCACCCGTATCTCTGTCTCTCTCTGGTTCACTTGTCGGCCAACCTACAGCTCTTTTGCAATCTTCCCACAAATCTGCCGGAACCACAATCTCAAAGAGAGTATTCAGGTCTTCCCAGAGACATTTTGCAAGCTTCACAAACCTGTCAGTCTGCTGATACCATTCAATCGGTTTCTCTCTCAGTTTGGGAAAATCGTCCGTAAAAGACTGAATGTCACTTCTGTGCCATGGTACATGTATTAATTTTCCCCCTGCTGTCTCCCTCATTGGTAACATGGTTACTGCATCACTACTCTGTGGTCTTTTCTCGTTGAGCTCTGGGACACTGTCTTTCCTCTTTTCCTTTCTCTTTACCCATCTGCTTTCCCATTTGTCTAAGCACCTCCACACTTGTGCACTCTGCAGCAATTCTCTAAGGTGCGCCTTCATGCCTGCTGACCTCATGTGTTCAAAGTCTGTGGTCCCAAAATCCAATCTGTAGCTCCTGCTCAAGTGTTTCATCTTGTCTATCTCCACCCCGTTTTTGTCTGCTATTTCTTGCAACCTTCTATGTACCTTGTCCACTTCTCTCGTAATCCTGGGACATAGATACCTCAGCTCTTCTTCCGAGTAGGACTCTAACCTATTCACACCCATAGTCCCTTCCACCAATTCTTGTGCTTCCATGCTCAACCTGACCCTATTCAGATATTCTTCTCCCTTCCCACTGGCTGAGCTTTGTGTGGAATTCAGACTGTTGAACCACTGTGTCAGCTGTTGCGCATTCAACCCCATCAGTGTAGCATTCACATCGACTGCCATCGATGGTTGCGGCAACTTTTCAGTATTCGATGACAGCGGTATCACCAGTGGGGGACTCGACCTCACCAGTGTTGACTGAGCACATATGGGACTAAACTCCATCAAGGACCCAGATCCAGTTGGCAGAGCCGCTATCGGAGTTGTCTCTGGAGTGTTTTGAATGCACCTCCTTTCCATCCCGCTCTGCACCATTGATCCTTGACTGCTCATACCTGAATTAGGCTGGATATACAAAGGTACCGCTGGACCTACAGTAATGGGTAGGGATATCGCATCTGCGTTCTGTCCATTCCCCATGTTCTGAGACATGTTCATTCCCACACTATGGGTCATCATTGCCGGCATGCCCATCTGACTCCCCGTCATCTGAGCATGTGCGTTTCCCCCCTGCATCTGCTTTTGAGACATCAAAAACTGGGTTGATTCGGCTTGTGTCAATGTTGGGTTGTGACCATTCTGACCTCCCATTATGGTTGGATCTAGAATCATTCCCGTACTGTTATCACTGCTGTAGTACCTTGGGACCTGCGGTTGATCATTTTCTGCTGTTTTCAATATGGGCACATCTGGATATATTCTCCTAACCTGCGGTATCTGCGGGGTGAACAGTAAACTCGGGTCCTTAGATCCCGATGACGCTTCTGAGTTCGGAGTTTCATTATTTCGTACCGGTGCCGGAGGGGCAGAACTGGTACTTGGACCTTGTCCACTCTCTGCATAAGGTGGTGGACGGTCATTCAGCAATTGCATGATTAACTCCTCATCCTCTAACTCCTCTTCTCTTCTCAACTTTTCCTCGTCCTCTCTATCCTTGGAACACCTCCTGTTTGTCTTACAGGTAGCTTTCTTACCTGTCTCCTCTTCTTCCTTAGTAATTGCGGGGAACAATTTTATCCCCTGCAACACATCTGACCTCCACACCTTCTGTGCATTATCCCACCTAGCGTCCGCTAGTGTCTTTTCTACCTTCCTTATCCTGGTCTCGAACTTATTTTGCTGTTGCTGTCTAGCCATTAGTTCCCAAATCGCTAGAGCCTCAAACTGTGCTGGCCTTGGAGGTACCTTCATGTCGTACATCGCGAATCTCAAATTCTCTAGGATCCTTATATTGAATGTCCCATGGATCGGGAACGCTACGCTCCCATGTTTCTCTGTCAACTTGTGCCATTGCTTTAGCCAAAGGCACGGAGCTACCCCCTTTTCCTCCATTACAATGTACGCTGGTGTGCCTTCGGGTGGCGTTTCCTCTCCTACGCTCGCTTTAATGTAAGACTCCCCCTTCATCGCACTCCTTAATGCTTTAAAAAATTTCATTTTCTCGTCTTTTATTTCACAAAGTTTGTAATCAATAGGTGACTTTAATTCCCGGAACACTCTTCGCTTGCCTTTCCCCTTCCAATCGAGCCCCACGGACTGCGTCCAATCCGTGCGCGACCCTTCTCTCCAACCAACCTATCCCAGCGCGGCTCTTAGTGACGTCACACTCACACACACTGCGGCTGACAAAGCCTCGCGGCTAATCCTCCTTCACTCAGCTCCTCTCGTAACAACTTCTGGCATGTATCGCGAGCTACCAAAATAAAACAGATCTGTCGGTTTACTACAGGAAGGGTAACACAATCGCTTCAGGACCTTAGGGATTTTTCACTAGCCTCGGCAGTTATTCCATCTTTCTCGGTCCCCACTTTCGCAAGCAAATCTGACCCGCAGACTGCTCTCAACTTGTCAATGATCTATTCTAGTGCACTTAGAATTTTGTCAGAGCCCGAAGTCGAAGTTTCTTTCACTCCCTTAACACATGTACCGACTCGTTGACCACTCCCGATCAACCTACTAAACCGACCAGACCACAACATAAAACAACATACTCCGGAGTCTCTTGACCTCGCAGGGCCCGTCTCAACAACAACAACCACGTGGACCTTTTTATGCACGAAGCGCCACATACACATGAAGTTCGACGACTTCCCTACTCTCACACTCGGTGTCGCACCTCCGCTATTTCTATGAAGTTCGACGACTTCCCTACTTCTACACTCGGAGTCGCACCTCCGCTATCCTCTAAAATCCTCGCAACCTTTTCACACAATCTGCGGCAATAAGCTGTGCAAGCGCAAAACCCTAACTTCTCTCATACCGTCACTAGTACCGCCAACGCCGATCTCACACCTCCATTCTCTCCATTCGCAAGCTCCGAGATCCCGGGAAAGTCGCGGTGGACCTAGCCTATCATCATTCTGTCAATCTATTTTACCCAAGAAAAATCTAATTCAACTTCTCGAGTGGAATCTCAAAAGTCGAAACCGTTAATTCAACACCATGTACTTTAACGGTACGGAGTCCCAAAAGGCGAAACCGTCCTCTGCTACCATCTACTGATAGAGCGTTCCGTACTAATAATTTACCTATATTTGGACGCTCTTTAGGCCGATGAATCTTTTGGCTAAGTGGGACTCTCTTCACCCGAGATCAGTCAGTTTAATGTGATCAATAATCAATAACGAACATAAGCAATACCCTGATCAACTTAACAATTAATCCAGAATACATTTTGGCGAACCATGACCTTTCGGTCATGAATAACCACACCAGTTTATTCAAAGTTAATGAATTTATTTCCCTATATTAACAAAGCTAGCACAATATAGATGTGTCTCAACACCAAGTGATAAACGTAAATGAACATTAATAGCTGTCCATAACGGCGGAAAAGATGCAATCTATGCAGCATTTGAATAACAAGGCATTCGATAATAGCAATGCAAATCACTAATACTATAATCTGTAATGAGCTAATTGCATACATTGGTCAGCACAACAAGGTCTCAAATTGCATCGTGCAACAAAAGGAATCCTCATCTAACCTCAAATTAGAATCGGCATGTGGGACTTCATGCAAAAACAATTTTAACAACATTAATTTGGAAAACTCCTAGCTAGGGCTCTTGTCAAAAATCAGCAGTTGGTTACCTAAAAGAAACACAATGCAATTGTACAATTTCCTTTCATATTTACCAATTACAATCAGCATTCAAGGAAGTCTTCGTCTCACAGGTACCGTTTCTCGATCAGCATGGGACGGGGCAAAGGGGCAGGGGTGGACGGGGCAATTGCCTCACGGCGGCAAGATAAAACTACTACTACTTCATGCAAAGGGATCAAATCAAAGTTAAAGTCTCTAGGGCGAGAATTTCTCAAAGTCTCTTTCTCTCGATTAGAGAAAGCATCAAAGTCTCTCAAAATGGCGTCGCAGCAAGGTGGGCCATAATAGCTGCAATGTCCTGCAAAATGGCGGGATGTCCAATAATGGCCACTTTCCTCTCGTGCACCTGGTTTAAATAGACAACAGTTCAAATCCAGTAGGGTCTTCCATTGGAGGGTTCATAGGTTGGCTTCAAATTGTCCAATCAAAAACAACAGTTCTCAAGCTTTTACTTAAGCATACATTATCCTTGGAGACGGGTACGCAAGTTGCAACATTTTATACCAATTAACTCACTTTCAGAGCTTCCATTGTCCGCACCTGCAGATTGACCTTGGAGCAAAGAGAAAAAATGCCAGGCTGGCACGAAACCTTAAGATAAGCATGTGAACGATCTCAGTGGAAAAGTACAGCTTCAAGCAGAAATACACGTTTATTAGCACATTGGAAAAATACGAGCATCCAAACCGTGAGACCAGGCAACTAGGCCAAAGCCTCCACTAAAGTTATGCTAAGCTAAACATTTCAAACAAGCAAATCGTAGCACACGTTTATGATTATGTCGGATTAATACAATTCTAATACACCACGTTATATAAAGCACGCTTATAAATGTTAGCAAACTACTCTGAGGGCACATTTTGCCCCCGTACAATCTTTATTAGTTTGGTTAAAATCACACTTGATTATTGCAGTACTACGTTTATGCGCTAATAAATGAAAACCTTCATTTTCTGCTTCATCACTGGTGTTTCTACATTCAGAAAGTCCACACCATACAATCTGGTCAATTTCCCCATGGGCATTGTTGTATTTGAAAAAGACAGAGTAATTATGTTAAGGTGAACATTTTTGTTCTCAAAATGTAGATCCTCATTCCCTGCGAAGCCTACTGTTTAGATCAAAGCCTACCAGACCATGCAGTTGTCTGGTTTGCCAATAGCACAAAAGGATGATGGACAGAGTGCAGAAACTTTTCAAACACTCAACCCCAGTCACAGATCTGAGTTAAATCTATTGTATTCTTTCTCACCATGCCACCCAAGTTTGGTCCCATCCAGATGCAAATCAGTCTTGACCCTGTTCCCCATGGGAACAGCCCAGCCCAAACTGCCACGCTCGGTCCTCCCTGAACTGGAATCAGGCATCCTAGGACTGGTTTCGGGGTATCATCCTGCATCAACCAGGCTAGCTTGAATCCAGTGGCACAGCAAGCAAGGAACCCATGTCTGGACATACCCTGGCCACTTTCTGCAACTTTAGTAACATAAAAGGATGATAGACGGAGTGCTGAAACCTTTCAATCACTCACCACAAGTCACAGAACTGGGTGGAATCCATTGTTCTTTTGCTTACCAGGCCATCCCAGTTTGGACCCAGCCATATGCAAATCAGTCTTGACTCTGCTCCCCATGGGAACAGTCCATCCTGAACTAACAGGCCAGGCCCTCTCTTGACTAGAAACAAGCATCCTGGGACCGGTTTCAGACTATCACCCCTCATCAGCCAGGCTAGCTTCCATCCAGTGGCACAGTGAGCAAGGGACCCACGTCTGGGCATACCCTGACTATATCTGGTGACTTTAGCAACATGAAAGGAGGATGGACAGAGTGCTGAAACTTTTCAAACACTCACCCTCAGTCACATATATGGGTTGAATCCATCATTCTTTTGATTACCATGCCACTCACGTTTGGACCCAGCCACATGCAAATCAGTCTTGACTCTGCTCCCCATTGGAATAGTCCAGCCCAAACTGCCAGGCCAGGTCCTCCCTGGTCTCCAAACAATCATCCTGGGACCGGTTTCAGGGTTTCGTCCCTCATCAGCCAGACTACCTTGAATCCAGTGGCACAGCAAGTAAGGGACACATATATGGGCATACCCTGGGCATTTATGTTGACTTTAGCACAGAGTGCTGAAACGTTTCAAACACTCACTCCCAGTCACACGTCTGGGTTGAATCCATCATCTTTTGCTCATCTTGCCACCCCAGTTTGGACCCAACCATATGCAAATCAATTTTGACCCTGCTGCCCATGGGAACAGTCCAGCCCAAACTGCCAGGCCCAGTCCTCCCTAGACCATTAACAAGCATCCTAGGGGTGAGTGTTTGAAAAGTTTCAACACTCCATCCATCATTGTACTTTCTGGTTTGCTAATGACATCTTGGGGACATTTGGAAAGCTTCCCTGGGAATGCATTCCACCCATTGCTTACCACTGGCTTTGTGGTTTGTCACTCACATTTGCTTACTTTCTATATGCTTGCATTATTTTTTTAGGATGTACAGCAAATGTTTGTTGCTTCCATTGCCCACACCTTATTTACTGTATTCTTCCACCACTACTGGATTTTGTAAACAGACCTCTACATTTTGTTCTTATCTTGTCACATTTGCCTTGCAGTCAAAGACAGATGTCAAATGTCAGGCTTTGTTTTACAGGGAGCTTGGTGTTTACTTTTCTTTCTCTGAATTCAAAGTGAGGAGATTTATGTGACAATCATGCTTGCAACTGGGGGTGTGCTGGTCGGAAGGCTGCACAATGTTATTTTGTTTCTAGCACATACCAAAAATGTAAATGTCTGTAAATGAATGGTGCAGATATTTCAGAATCTATCAGAATTAGGACAGCATGAATAAAGCACATTTTTTGGTAACCCCGAAGTGTGATGGAAACAAATATTTTAATATGATCAAAACAAATCACTACACTAGATGATGACATTTCAACACTGTAGGAGGCTGGCCTGGTTTGTAGTAGGTACCTAAGGTACTTACACCGTATACCAGGTCCATTTATCCCTTATTAGTGAAATGTAGGCAGTGTCTAGCAGCTTAGGCTCTCTAGGGGTAGCAATAGCAGAGCAGCCAAGGCTGAACTAGGAGACATGCAAACCTCCTGCAATACCACTATAGTTACGTAGTACTTATACACAATAAAAGACAATACACAGTGTTACCAAAAATAAAGGTACATTATTTTTGTGACACAAGGCCAAAAATATCTTAGAGCCAAAGGTAAGTAAAGTACCCCACCCCAGAGCCCAGGAAAGCAGGAGTAAAGTACAGCAAGTTTCCTGAGAACACACCAGAAGTCATGATAGAAGATGATGCAAGAACCAAGCAACGCTGCAAGAGACCAACAATGGATTCCTGGACCTGAAGACCTGTGGAGAGAGGAGACCAAGTCCAGAAGACAATGAAGAGTCCAGGAAGGACAGGAGCCTATGCGAACCTAGAAGAAGGTTCAAAAGTGGATTCTCTGGTTGGAAGAAAAGTACAGAAATGCACCAAAGAAGATAGCTGCGGGTTCATGCTTGGTGCAAGAGATGTCCCACATCGAGTCATTGGATGCAGGCAGTTTGCATCAATGGATTCCGCCAACAAGCCTTGGTTCACGAAAATATGTGTTTTGCATCAGGAAGGTGCTCCTGGGCCCAGGAGGGACCTCGGGGTCTCAACTTGGACTGAGGAGAAAGAGGGGGCTCTCAGTACTGTAGAGAGCCCTCAGAAGGTCAGGCAGCACCCACATGAGTCTGAGGACACGGAGCCGCAAATTGCGGTTGTTGCAGCACTACACAGAAGGGTCCCACGCCTCCGGGGAACAACTCAGGGAGCTGAGCGTCACAGGATAGAGTACAAGGGACCTGAGATGTGCTGTGCATGAAGAACTCTTGGAAGAAGTGCACAGGAGTCCAAGGAGCTGCAGAAGACGCAATGCACATGGGTACTGTCGTGGCATGGGGAGGAAAGCTCTTAACCCCACCAAACTTGGACAGCTGGACCTTTGGACAGTCAGGATTGCTTTGGTCCACCACCTGTGTTCCAGGGATCACGTTCGTCAACAGGAGAGGAGTCCTAGAGTACCGGTCGTCGTCGCAGAGAGGTGCCTGCTGAAGCAGGGAAGTGACTCCGTCACTCCACGGGAGATTCCTTAGGTTCTTCTGGTGCAGGATGAAGACCAGCAGTCCTCAGAGCGTACACACCTTAAAAACTGTTGCAGATGCTGGCAGGAGCTGAAGTTGCAGGTCACAGGAGTCTTCCTAGATACTTTGTTGCAGTTACAGCTGTTCCTGGAGCAGTCTGCGGTTGATCCGACAGTCAGAAGCTGAAGCAGATGATGCAGAGGAGTCCTGGAGGAGTCTTGCAAACCAAATCTGAAGAAACACCCAGAAAAGAGATCCTAAATAGCCCTGAGAGGGTGATTGGCTACCTACCCAGGTATGCACCTATCAGGAGGGGTCTCTGATGTCGCCTGCTGGCACTGGCCACTCAGAGGTCTCCAGAGGGTCCCCACACCTTGGAATCCAAGATGGCTAACTCCAGAGATACACTGGAGGAGCTCTGGGCACCACCCCTGGGGTGGTGATGGACAAGGATGTGGTCACTCCCATTTCCTTTGTTCAGTTTTGTGCCAGAGCAGGGACTGGGGGTTCCATAACTGGTGTAGACTGGATTGTGCAAGGAGGGCACCATTTGTGCCCTTCAAAGCATTTCCAGAGGCTCTGGGAAAATACCCCTCCTTGCCTGTAACACCTATTTCCAATTAGAGAGGGTGTAGCACACCTCTCCTAAAGGAAATGCATTGTTCTGCCTTCCTGGGATTGAGCTGCTCAATCCCCAGGAGGGCAGAAACCTGTCTGTGAGGTGGCAGCAGCTGGGGCTGCAGTGGAAACCTCAGGGAGCTTGGGTGCAAGGAATTGGTCCCCCAATACCAGATTTGGTTTGGGGGTTCAAATCCATGATCTTCGACACCTCACATGGCCATATTCGGGGTTACCATTGTAAAGCTACATATATGTATTGACATATATGTAGTGCATGCTTATAATGGTGTCCCCGCACTCACGAAGTCCAGGGAATTGGCCCTGGACAACTTGGGGGCACCTTTGCAAGTGCAAGGGTGCCCTCACACACAGTAACCTTGCACCTAGCCTTCAGTAAATAAAGGTTAAACATATAGGCGACTTATAAGTTACCTGGTGCATTGAAAAATGGCTGTGAAATATTGTGTGCACTATTTCACCCAGGCTGTAGTGGCAGTCCTGAAGAAAGGTTTGTATGAGCTCCTTATGGGTGGCAAAAGAAATGCTGCACCACATAAGGATCTACTGGAACCCCAATGCCCTGGGCACCTAGGTACCATATACTAGGAATTTATAAGGGGGGTCGAGTGTGCCAATTGGAATTGGAATATGGAGTCACTAATCTATAGTGACAAATCTGGTAAGTAGAGAGAGCATAAGCACTGGAGTTCTGGTTAGCAGAACTTTAGTGACACAGTTAAGCATACTGACAACACATATAGGCCACAAACTATGAGCACTGGGGTCCTGACAAGCATGATCCCAGTGAGACAGTAAAAACACACTGACAAACAGAAATTGGGGGTAATATGCCAAGAAAGATGGTACTTTCCTCCCCCCCCCTCCCAAATGAGGGACAATAAGGCTAACCTTGCCCAGATGTGTCTTCATTGTATAAGTGTAAATATCTGGAGAGTCCATCTGCATTGGAGTGGTTACTCCGAGGTCTATGTTCCACTATAAAGTCCATCCCCTGTAGGGAAATGGACCACCTCAACAATTTAGGGTTTTCTCATTTAATCTTTTTTGACCATAAGAGAGGTTTGTGATCTGTCTGAACTATAAAGTGAGTCCCAAATAAGTATGGTCTCAACTTTTTCAGATCACAGCAAAGGCCTCCCTCTCTATGGCTGACCAACACTTTTCTCTAGGGGTCAACCTCCTACTGATAAAAGCAATAGGTTGATCCTGGCCCTCCGAGTTAAGTTGTGAAAGCACTGTCCCAACCCCCAATTCAGAAGCATCTGTCTGGACAATGAATTTTTTAGAGTAATTTGGGCTTTTTAGGACAGGTGCAGTATACATAGCCTGCTTAAGCTCCTCAAAAGCTTTTTGACAGCTGGCTGTGCATAATACCTTTTTAGGCATCTTTTTAGAGGTGAGGACATTAAGGGGGGCAACAATGGAGCCATAGATGTTAATGAACCTCCTGTAATACCCAGTGAGACCAAGAAAGGCTCTGACTTGGGTCTGAGTAGTAGGGGGAGCCCAGTCTAAAACAGTCTGTATCTTCCCCTGTAGTGGTTCAATCTGGTCTCCACCTACCAGGTGACCCAGATAAACCACCTTCCCCTGCCCTATATGGCATTTTGAAGCCTTTATAGTGAGGCCTGCCTTTTGCAGGGCCTCCAAAACTTTCCACAGGTGGACCGAGTGGTCATTCCAGGTAGAGCTAAATACAGCAATATCATCCAGATATGCTGAACTGAATGTTTCCAGACCTTGGAGGACTGTGTTCACCAGCCTCTGGAAAGTGGCAGGTGCATTTTTCGGACCAAAGGGCATAACCGTGAATTGATAATGCCCTCCTATGGTTGAAAATACAGTTTTTGGTTCAGCATCCTCTGATAATTTGATCTGCCAATACCCTGCAGTCAAATCAAAGGTGCTTAGATACTTGCCAGATGCCAGTGTATCTGTGAGCTCATCTGCCCTGGGTATAGGGTGAGTCTCCGTTTTTGTAACTGTATTGAGCCCTCTGTAGTCTACACAAAACATAATTTCTCTCTTTCCACCTTTACTATGAGGTTTGGGGACAAGCACCACTGGGCTAGGCCAGGGGCTGTCTGAGAGCCCAATTACACCTAGGTCCCACATCTTCTGAACCTCAGATTTAATATAGTCTCTGACATGGTCAGACTGCCTATAAATTTTACTTTCAACAGGCAAACTGTCTCCAGTATTAATGGTATGTTCACACCAAGTAGTGGTACCAGGTGTGAGTGAGAAAAGTTCAGAAAATTGTCCTAGTAAATTCTTACAGTCCTCCCTCTGTTCTGGTGTGAGGCAGTCTGCAAGTACAACTCCTTCCACTAAGCCATCAGCTTCAGTGCTGAAGAAGAGGTCAGGGAGAGGGTCACTCTCTTCCTCCTGTCCCTCATCTGTGGCCTTTAATAGGGTCAAATCTGCCCTAACATAGTAGGTTTTAAGGAGGTTGACATGAAGCACCCTAAGGGGACTTCTTGCAGTGCCAAGATCTACCAAACAGGTGACATCACACTTCTTTTCCACAATTAGATCGGTTCACTCCATTTGTCTTGGAGTGCTCTTGGTACCACATGCTGCAAAACCCACACCTTCTGTCCTGGGAGATACTTAGTCAGGACAGCCTTCTGGTCATGCCATTGCTTTTGAATCTCTTGGCTGGCCTGAAGGTTCTTAGTGGCCTTTTTCATGTACTCAACCATTCTTGATCTTAGGCCAAGCACATAATCCACAATGTCGTGTTTAGGGGGCTTCAAGGGTTGTTCCCACCCCTCTTTGACAAGAACAACTGGACCCCTAACAGCGTGATCAAAGGGGCTGTAGCCCACTCCTTTTTGGTGTACCTCCCTGTAGGCAAAAAGGAGGCATTGCAGGAGGACACCCCATCTCTTTCTGAGTTTTTCAGAGAGTTCCATGATCATGCCTTTGAGAGTTTTGTAAAATCTCTCAACCAGTCCATTTGTTTGTGGATGATAGGGTGTGGTGAATTTATAGGTTACACCACACTCCTTCCAGTTAACTTTTAAGTATGCAGACATGAGGTTACTACCCCTGTCTGATACTACCTCTTTAGGAAAGCCCACCCTGGAAAATATTCCTAGGAGGGCCTTTGCCACTGCAGGAGCTGTAGTGGTCCTTAAGGGGGTGGCTTCTGGGTATCTTGTGGCATGGTCCACTTCCACTAAGATGAAACTGTTACCAGAAGCAGTTGGAGGGTCAAGGTGGCCAACAATGTCAACCCCTACCCTTTCAAAGGGCACCCCAACCACTGGCAGTGGGATTAAGGGGGCCTTTGGGGTGCCACCAGTTTTGCCACTGGCCTGGCAAGTCACACAAGAGCGACAAAACTCTTGTGTCCTCTGACATGTGAGGCCAGTGAAAGTGAGGGACAAGCCTGTCCCATGTCTTACTTTGCCCCAGATGTCCAGCCAAGGGAATGTCATGTGCTAGGGTTAGGAGGAATTTCCTATACTGCAAGGGAATGACCAGTCACTTGGTAGCACCAGGTTTAGGGCCCCTTACCTCAGCATAAAGGAGGTTGTTCTCCCAATAAACTCTATGTGAGTCACTGATATACCCATTTTGCTGTTTGACAGCCTGCTGTCTTAGACCCTCTAATGTGGGACAGCTCCCTCTAATGTGGGACAGCTCCGTGGTGCCACACTCAGTTGCTCCCTGACAGGTCCCCCTGCACCCAAGAGCTCAGCTGTGTCAGCCTGAAGCTCCTCTGGTGTAGGTTCTGCACAAGGAGTTGACTCCTCCTCATTAAAAGGGGAATCTTCTGGAGAGGGAGGGATAGTGGACAAGAGTTTGCCCTTTCTACCACTAGTTTTTGGGGGCACTTGGTCCATTGTTGCAGGATCCAAGTTTCCCTGTCCTCTTTGCTTCTTGGCCTGAGCCCTGGTAAGAGCAAAGATGTGCCCTGGAATACCCAGCATGGCTGCATGGGCCTCCAACTCCACTTCAGCCCAAGCTGAATTTTCCAAATCATTGCCCAAGAGGCACTCTACAGGTAAGTCAGTGAATAACGCAACCTTTTTAGGACCAGTAACCCCTGCCCCTCAGTTGAGATTCACAACAGTCATGGGGTAACTAACAGTGTTGTTATGGGCGTCAGTAACTTTGTACTGATTACCAAGTAGGTGTTGCTCAGGGTCAACCATTTTTTCCGTCACCATAGTGATACTGGCACCTGTGTCCCTGGAGGCCTCAACCTGAACACCATTTATTAGGGGTAGTTGCTTGTACTTATCCATATTAAGGGGACAAGCAACTAAGGTGGCAAGGCCAATGCGCCACATTTGTGTCATGTTTTGACGCAAACGGAGCGCAAACGTACAAAATACAATTAGTGCAAACGTACAAAATACAATTGTATTTTGTAAGTTTGTGATGATTTTGTGTCCAAAAATGACACAAATGTGACACTAAAAAAGTATAAATATGGGCCTAAAATATGCTCAGTGGTATCCCTAACTAAACCAACCCCCACTACATTACCAAAAGTGAACCCTTTGTTTGGCTATTTGTAGAGTTTTTCTCACCATCACTGCTATTACTAGGAACACTAGTGGAAGCAGTTGGGGTTGTGGTGGTGGGAGGTTTGGTGTTTTTCTTGGGACAAGTGGGGATCACTTGTCCAGTGGCCTTTGCCTTTACACAATAACACCAAGGCTTTTTCTGATGGTTAGAAGAGGATTTAGGCCGACCACCTCCAGAGGATTTTTCTGGGCCTGATGAAGACTGACTTTTTATCTTTGTCCCCACCCTTGTCATGTGACTTACCATCCTTTTTCTTGCTGTTCTTGTCACCCCCTGTATGAGCCTTTCTGCTCACCCTTGTTCAGACCCATTTGTCTGCCTTTTTTCCCTATTCTTGGGGAGAGGTCAGATCTGAGTCCACAAGATATTGGTGTAACAAATCAGACACACAATTGTTAAGAATATACTCTCTCAAGATTAGATTATATAAGCTTTCATTATCCGACACCTTGCTGCCATGCAACCAACCTTCTAAGGCATTCACTGAATAGTCCACAAAGTCTATCCAATCTTGTGAAGACTCTTTTCTGGTTTCCTTGAACGTAATCAAGTCAAATCCATCCGAGTGCAGTCTACAGATCATTGTAATTGTCTGAGTCATCTTCTCTAACAGTAAGGAGTCTATCTCTCCCTTTGCCAGAGAAGGACAACCACAGAATAGCAGCCCACTGTACCTGGGGGATCCTCTGAACTTTACGGACCCTCTCAAGTGCAGCAAACCACTTCTAAATGTCATCCCCCTCCTTGTAAGGGGGAACAATCTTGTGCAGGTTTCTAGAGTCAAATGTGTGTTCTCTAACATTGGCACATCTAAAACTACTGCTGCAGTTGCTGCCACCATGGGGAACTAACCCCAACCCCTGTCTTTCCCTTTCCACAGCTAGAGATTCCCTATCTAAGGCCTATTGTTGCTGCTGTAGCCTCAGTCTGGCCTCCTGTCTAGGGATTGATCCTCAGGGTTGGACATGTGGGACACTTCAGACACAGAAGTGACATGGGAATGAGCAGAGGTTGACCTTTCCCTAACTTGAGTTACTCTAGTGACCTGGCATCTAGGTGTGAAGGGTGCCCTACCCGTGTTTGGCCCCCTTCCACTACCAGCTACACTAAGAGGTGTGTTAAGGGAAAGATCTGTGGGAGGATCCTCCCCTGCATCATCAGGACTCTCTCCTCAATCTACATGGTCAGAATCTCCCTCTACCTTCCATTCTGATTGTACATGACCATTGGGATGCTCCTGGTCATCTTGTAAGAGGAGATTCAAAAGGAAATCCTTGTTAGGGTTCTTCCCAATCCCTAAGCTTCTTTCTAAACAGAGACCCCCTCAGACTTTTGAAATTAAGATTTTGATAAGTGGACTTGACAACCCTGGGGTGGCCTCTATAGAAGACATAGAGAGTCATTACGACCCCAGCGGTCCCGGACTGCCCCGCCGGCGGTGGCAGTAGTACCGCCAACAGGCTGGCGGTGTCCACCAGGCGCATTATGACCGTGGCGCATTCGCCACGGTCATACCACCGGTACTGCCAGCGGTTGTAGTCAGCCAGGGCAGAGCTGCCCTGGGGATTATGAGTCCCCATCTGCCAGCTATGCCGTGGTGGTAAACACCGCCAAGGAAAGGCTGGTGGTAAGGGGGACTCGGGGTGCCCCGGGGGCCCCTGCACTGCTCATGCACTTGGCATGGGCAGTGCAGGGCCCCCAGACACAGCCCCATTGCGCATTTCACTGCCCGAATTATGGGCAGTGAAATGCGTGACGGGTGATGCTGCACCTGCTGCATATCAACATTGCCGCCAGCTCTATTACGAGCCGGCTTCAATGTTGATGTGACTTTTCCACTGGGCCAGGGGGTGGAAACTCTGTTTCCGTTCGCTGGCCCAGTAGAAAAGTCATAATAGGGCGCCACGCATACCGCCAGCACTGGTGGTATTGTGGCTCCCGCGGCTTCGGGGGTCTTTAGACAAGAACACCAAAGTCGTAATGACCCCCATAGTGATAGAAAAGTTAGAGAGACGAGTAAGAAGTTAGCAAACTATTTCACCTAACTTTTTAGAGGAAAAGAAAAACTTTTCAGAACTTTGTAAAACTTTTAAAAAGTTTGGAAGAACCTTTAGAAGTGCAAAAATGACTGCTAGGTATAATTGTACATAGCTCTAAGTATTGAAGTACACTTTTCTTGGGAAAAGCACCAGTAACAAAGCGGTAAAGCATTTGCAAGTACTTATCCCACCACGTCACCACCAATGCAGGATGCTGGCCTGGTTTGTAGTGGGTACCTAAGGTACTTACTCCTTATACTAGGTCCTGTTATCCTTTATTAGAGAAATGTAGGCAGTGTCTAGCAGCTTAGGCTGTCTGGGGGTAGCTGTAGCAGAGTAGCCAAGGCTGAACTAGGAGTCATGCAAAGCTCCTGCAATACCACTATATTTACACAGTACTTATACACAATTAAAGACAATACTCAGTGTTACCAAAAATAAAGGTACCATATTTTAGTGACCCAAGGCCAAAAATATCTTAGAGGCAATACTCCTTCTGGAGGTATGTATTATACACAATATATACACTAGGAACCCAAATCAGGTAAGTACACAGTCAGAACATAGTGCAAACAGTAGAAACTACCATAGATTGAGAGTGTCAAATTCCCACCTAGGCAAGTGTAGTGTGTAGAGGGGCGCTGGGAGTGTAGGAAAACAACAAGGGTAAGTAAAGTACCCCATCCCACAGCCCAGGAAAGCAGGAGTAAAGTACAGCAAGTTTCCCCAGAACACACTAGAAGTCATGATAGAAGATAATGCAAGAACCAAGCAAGACAACAAGAAGCCAACAATGGATTCCTGGACCTGCAGACCTGTGGAGAGAGGAGACCAAGTCCAGAAGACGATGAAGAATCCAGGAAGGACAGGAGCCCTGGCCAACCTAGAAGCTGGTCTCCTGCTTGGTGCAAGAGATGTCCCACGTTGAGACGTTGGATGCAGCCAGTTTACATTGCAGGATTCCGCAAGCAAGCCTTGGTTCAAGCAAATACGCGTTTTGCGTCAGGAAGGCACTGCCCGTGCCCAGGAAGGACCTGGGGGTCTCAACTTGGACTGAGGGGACAGAGGGGGCTCTCAGTACTGTAGAGAGCCCTCAGAAGACCAGACAGCACCCACATGAGTCCCAGGAAACGGAGTCGCAAATTGCGGTTGTTGCAGCACTACACAGAAGGATCTCACACCGCTGGGGAGCAACTCCGGGAGCTGAGCGTCACAGGATAGAGTGCAGGGGACCTGAGATGTGCTGTGCATGAAGAACTCTTGGAAGAAGTACACAGGAGCCCAAGGAGCTGCAGAAGACGCAATGCACATGGGTACCGTCGTGGCATGGGGAGGAAAGCTCTTGAGGAGTCCCAGAGTACCAGTTGTCGTTGCAGAGAGGTGCCTGCTGAAGCAGGGAAGTGACTCCGTCACTCCACAGGAGATTCCTTTGGTTCTTCTGGTGCAGGATGAAGCCAGGCAGTCCTCAGAGTGTGCACACCTTGGAAACTGTTGCAGTTGCTGGCAGGAGCTGAAGTTGCAGGTCACAGGAGTCTTCCTGGATACATTGTTGCAGTTACAGCGGTTCCTGGAGCAATCTGCAATTGATCCGACGGTCAGAAGCTGAAGCAGAGGATGCGGAGGAGTCCTGGAGTAGTCTTGCAAAACTGAATCTGAGGAAACATCCAGAAGAGAGACCCTAAATAGCCCTGAGAGGGTGATTGGCTACCTGTCCAGGTATGCACCTTTCAGGAGGGGTCTCTGACGTCACCTGCTGGCACTGGACACTCAGAGGTCTCCAGAGAGTCCCCACACCTTGGAATCCAAGACGGCTAACGCCAGGGGACACACTGGAGGAGCTCTGGGCACCCCCCCTGGGGTGGTGATGGACAGGGGAGTGGTCACTCCCCTTTCCTTTTTCCAGTTTTGCACCAGAGCTGGGACTGGGGTCCCTGAACCGGTGTAGACTGGATTATGCAAGGAGGGCAATGTTTGCGCCCTTCAAAGCACTTCCAGAAGCTCTGGGAGGATACCCCTCCCATGCCTGTAACACCTATTTCCAATGGGAGAGGGTGTAACACCCCTCTCCTAAATTGTTCTGCCTTCTTGGAAGTTGCTCAATCCTCAGGAGGGCAGAAACCTGTCTGTGAGGTGGCAGGAGCTGGGGCTGCGGTGGAAACCTCAGAGAGCTGGTTTGGCAGTACTGGGAGCTTATGGTGGAGCCCCCAGGGAGCCTGGAATTGCCCCCCCCCAATACCATATTTGGATTGGAGATTCAATTCCATGATCTTAGACACCTCACATGGCCATATTCGGGGTTACCATTGTGAAGCTACATATATGTATTGATATATATGTAGTGCACTCTTATAATGGTGTCCCCGCACACACGAAGTCTGGGGAATTGGCCCTGGACAACAAGGGTGCACCTTTGCAAGTGCAAGAGTGCCCTCACACACAGTAACTTTGCACCTAGCCTTCAGTAAATGAAGGTCAGACATCTCGGTGACTTATAAGTTACCTGGTGCAGTGAAAAATGGCTGTGAAATAGTGTGTGCACTATTTCATTCAGGCTGCAGTTGCAGTCCTGAATAAAGGTTTGTATGAGCTCCTTATGGGTGGCAAAACAAATGCTGCAGCCCATAAGGATCTCCTGGAACCCCAATGCCCTGGGCACCTAGGTACCATATACTAGGGACTTATAACGGGGGTCCAGTGTGCCAATTGGAATTGGAATATGGAGTCACTAATCTATAGTGACAAATTTGGTAAGTAGAGAGAGCAAAAGCACTGGAGTTCTGGTTAGCATAGCAGAGCACAATTAAGCATACTGACCACACATATAGGCCACAAACTATGAGCACTGGGGTCCTGACTAGCAGGATCCCAGTGAGACAGTAAAAACACACTGACAAACAGATAGAAATTGGGGGTAACATGCCAAGAAAGGTGGTACTTTCCTACAAACATGTTATCATTTGTGCACTCTATACTTTCATCATGTAAACGGTATGTCTGTGCAAATGTAATGGTGATTTGAATTGAAGATGTGTTGTCTGTAATGGCAGTACACTACCACACCATGCATTTTTCACTGTATTTTACTCCATCCTACTCTGCACCACTCCACGCCAATGCACTCTACCTTGTACTACTCCACACTACACCTCTCCACTCCACACTGCATCACTGCACTGAACTCTGCACCACTCCATGCCTCTTTACTGTACATCACTCTACTCTATGCCAATGCACTCTACTCCACACTACTCTACTATGCACCACTTCACTCTTAGCCACTACACTATACACTACTCAACTCTGTACCATTCTATGCCACTCTACTTTGCAAAACTGCACTCTGCACCAATGCACTCTACTCTGTACCACTCCACTCTATGCCAGTGCACTCTACGCCAATCCACTCTAATCTACTCTACACCTTTCTACTGTACGCCACTGTACTCTACCGTGCACCACTCCACTCTACTCTGAAACAATCCACTCCTTGCCACTGCACTTGGTGCAATGGCACTCTACTCTGCATTACTCTACTCCATGCCACTATACTCTACTCTGCAACACTCTACACCACTGCACTCTAAGCCACCTTCACTCTACCCTATTGTACAGTACAGCACTGCTCTCTGTGCCACTCTGCTCTGCACCACTCTATTTTATGCCACTGTACTCCCTGCCAATGTTCTCTACACCACTCTACTATACACCACTGCACTCTATGACAGTCTTCTCTGCAGCACTGCACTCTGTGCCACTACACTCTATGCCACTGCACTCTGTGCCACTGATCTTTATTCCACTGCACTCTACTTTGTCCCATCCTACTCTATGCCACTCTACACCAATTCACTCAATGCCACTACACTCTAGGCCAGTCTACTCTACATCACTCCACTCTATGTCACTATACTCTATCCTGCATCACTCAACTCTGCTTTGCACCACTCCCCTCTACGCCACTTCACTCAACATCACTCTACTCTTCAACAGGGCACTCTCCGTCACTGAACTCTACTCCACTCTACTCTGTACCACTGCACTCTACGCCACTGCAATCTACTCCTCACCGCTCTACTGTACTCAACGGTAATGCACTGTTAGACACTACACTCTACATTGCTCCACTCTATGCCACTGCACTCTGTCAGTCTATTCTAAGCCAATCTACTCTGCACCACTGCACTCTGTGACACTGTACTCTGCGTCACTCCATGCCACTGCACTTTACGCCACTCTATTCCATTCTGCAACATTCCACTCTATGCCACTACAATCTACTCTGCGCCACTCCACCCCAAGCCACTCTATCCTACACTGCTGCATTCTACTGCACTGCACTCTGTCAATTCGCCCTACACCACTTTACTCAAAACCAATGCACTTTATTACACTGCAGTCTTTGCCAATGTACTCTGCGCCACTGAACTGTATGCCACTATACTCTACTCTGTAACACTCTGCCACAGCACTGTACACCAATGCACTCTGTGTCACTCTACTGTAAACTACGCCGGTCCACTCTATGCCACTTTAATTTATTGCGCACCACTGCACTGTATGACACTGCACTCTATGCCTCTCTACTCTGCACCATTCTATTCCATGTCAGTGCACTTTACCCCACTTTACTGTGAACCACAGCAATCTTCACCACTGCACCCTACACCGCTCCTGTCTGGGACACTCCACTCTACTCTGCATGACCACTATATGCCACTCTACTCTATGCCACTCTACTCTGCAATACTGAACTCAATGCTGCTACACTCTATGCCAATACTCTATGCCACTCCACTCTACCTTGTACCACTCCACTCTACACCACTTCACTCTACCCTCAAACAATCACCTCTACACCTTGCACCCTATGCCACTGTACTCTATGCCACTGCACTTTATGCCACTTTACTCCACTCTGTGCCAGTCCACACTATGCCACTGCACTCTCTACTCTTCTCTGCACCACTCCACACCACTACGCGAATGAACACTACACCACTTAAACAAAATCAATACACTCTAAGCCACTGCGATCTATGCCAACTACTCTGCTCCACTGCACTATACTCCACTACAGCCTACTTTGCTCTACACTAGTGCACTCTATGCCACTGCACGCTACGTCACTCTACACCATTGTGCTCTATGTCACTGCCCTTTATGCCACTCTACTCTGCTAAACTCATCTGCTCTCAACACCACTCTACTCTGAACCACTGTACACCGCACTACTGTACTCTGCACCAATGCATTTCGTACCAATGCATTCTGCACCAATGCACTCTGGCCAATGCACTCTGCACCAACTCACACTGCAACCCTGCACTCTATGACATTGCACTTTGCAACATTCTACTCTGCAAAACTGCACTCTCAGCCACAGAACTCAATGCCACTTTACTCTGCACAACTACATTCCATACCGCTGCAGTCTATGTCATTGCACACTATGGCACTGCACTCTACTCTTTATTATGCAATGCTGTGCCACTTTACTGCACTCTATACCAGTGCACTTTACACCACTACATTATACATCAATCCCTACCATGCCACTCTGATCTATTCTGCACCACTGCACTCCACACCACTGCTCTTTACACCAATCTATGCCACTGCATGCTATGCTACTCTACTCTACACCTCTGCATTTTACCCCATACCACTCCATGCTATCCCGCATTACTCTACTGTACGCCACTTCACTCTACTCTGGAACAATCTACTCCATCCCATTGCACTCTACACTACTGCACTCTCCACCACTCTACTCCACTAAATGCCATTGAAGTCTAACACACTGTACTCTACTCTGCACCATTCTGCTGTATACCATTCTACTGTAGGCCAATCTACTCTGCACCACGGTAATTTACGCCACTTCACGCTAGGCCATTCTTCTTCACTCTATGACACTTCACTCTATGACATTGTACTTGCTGATGCTCTACTTCATTAAACTCTACTCTACTTTATGGTGCGCCACACTACAACACTACTCCACTGTATGCCACTCTATGACACTATTCCACTCTGTGATGTTCTATGCAACTCCCTCTATGCCACTGTATGCCACTGTATTCCACAATATTCTATGGCACACTACTCCAATCTGCTCCACTCCACTACTTTACTCTATGCCACTTCACTCTATGACACTCTATACTACCCCACTCACTCGACTCTACTCCACTCCATGCTATTTCTCTTTCCTACACTACTCCATTCTGTGCCACCTCACTCTATGACAATCTACTCTGGTCTATGGTACTCCACTATAGGCAACACCCTCTAAGCCACTCCACTCTGTTGTACACCACTCCCAGACACTCTATGTCACTCCGCTCTACGATACCCTATTTGACTCTGACACTGTACTCCACTCAACTCTACTTCACTTTACACTTTACCACTCTATGGCATTCTACTCCCTCCCGAACACTCCACACCGCACCACTCCACACCACACCACTCCACTCCACTCCACTCCGTGCCACTCAACTCTACACCATTCTACGGCATCCACAACTTTCTGCACCACTCCATAATACTCCACACTACTCCAATTTATGACACTCAACTCCACACCACTCTCCTTTACCCCACTAAATTTGAGCCATGCTGAACAGCAGCCACACTTGTGTAAAACATGGCAAAATCAAATTGACAAAGCCAATAGTTCTTGCACATGTGAGACCTATTGGCTTTGCCAAAGCATGTTGTATTTGTTTTGGCTTTGGAGGTTAAATATACTTATTGTAGGTGACATACTGCCCTTATTTTGACATACACCAACTTTCATCCGAGAACCTTGCCAGGTATTCCTTAACATATTCATATTCAAGTGTGGATTTCACTTATAAAAAAATCTTAGCTTGAAATGCCACACCATAACTCTTGGTTCCTTGTCATTCTATTGCCCTTTTCAGAAAGACAACGAAGGGGGTCATTCCAACCTTGGTGGTAAAAGGCGCTTACCGCCGTGCAGAAGACTGCCAGAAGACCGCCGCCGCCGCGGTAAACCGCCACGGCCATTCTGACCCACAACAGGCAAACCGCCAAAATACAGACATCCACAAAAGTCCGCCACACCAAAGGGCAGCGAGAAACTGGCGATGACCAAACCTCCACCGTCACGCCAACAGAAATACGCCCATGCTATCACGACCCACGAATCCACGTGGCGATCTTTCAACCGCGGTATTCCATTGGCGTTACACACCACCGCACTCAAAATACACACACTCTTACAAAACACAGCCACATTGGACAATTCGAAATACACACACCTGATAAAAATACAAACACCACTCCCACACACCCAACACAACATAAAACACACACCCACATCACCCACAAACCTCCACTCCAACAGATTCGTGAACACGCACAGAGAAAAGAGATCCGAGCACCCAGACGCGCATTTCACTGTCACCCAGCAATATTACCACGCACTTCACACAACACACCAATACACATCACCACACTTAGCACCACACAATCCACCCCACACATCACCCACACCACCCCATGGCACCGCAAAGACACCCCAGGTTTTCTGAGGATGAACTCAGGGTCATGGTGGAGGAAATTGTATGGGTAGAGCCACAGCTCTTCGGGACACAGGTGCAGCACACCACCATTGCCAGGAAGATGGAGCTATGGAGCCGAATAGTCGATAGGGTCAACGCTGTGGGACAGCACCCAAGAAATAGGGACGACATCAGGAAGCGGTGGAACGACCTACGGGGGAAGGTGCATTCAATGGTATCCAGGCACAACATCGCGGTGCAGCGGACTGGCGGCGGACCCCCACCTCCTCCCCCAGAATTTACAACATGGGAGGAGCAGGTCTTGGCGATCCTGCATCCTGAGGGCCTTGCAGGAGTAGCTGGAGGAATGGACTCTGGTAAGTCTCATCTTCACTACTTCATCCCCCCCACCCCACCAGAATGCCAACTCATACCCCCACCCTCACCCTCACCCCATCACACCTACTCCTTGCAAATGTCTCACCATCACAACCCACCCATCACAACACCAAGCCCTGCATGCGACCACAAAGCATGGACACCCATCACCAAAGCATGCCCACTGCACATACCCATCCCCCCCCAAACCACTGTCACAAAAGCCCCCACACGGGAATGCCAGCACTGGGGTACACGGGCACCCACCCATTGCACGCTATGGCACACACAGATGCAATAACCATACTTTTATACCCCTGCAGGACCCGAACGCCATGTCACCGCGCAGGACGGTCCACAAATGTCCACTCCACCCCCAGAAGAGGCCCACAGTGATGACAGCACCTCTGTCGACCTGGATCTAGATGACCAACCCGGCCCATCGGGGACCTCAGGACAGTCTGTTCCTCTCAGACAGCCACAGGCCACAGCAGACCTTCCCCCCTCTGGGAACACCAGCACAGCACCCACCCAGCGGGCCCATACCTCTGTCCCCAGGACACGTCAATCAGCGGTGTGTCCACCACTACAGGGAACCCAGGCCAACCCACCACCCCAACAACAACAGGGACCTGGGGGCAGTGGTAGTGGGCACACGGTCCAGGGGACAGAGACCCAGGGAAACAGGGGAACTGGGAGGGCTGCTGTGCGACAGGGGGGGGACAGGCCCATGGAACCCACTCTCCACGAGGTCCTCACCTCCATCATGGGAGCATACCATCGTCACCAGGAGACGATGGCGACGGTACTGGCCAGGTTTCAGGAGATCCAGCTCCTGCAGGAGGAACAGTATATGGGGTTCAGGGAGGAACTACGAAACATCAATTCCGCCCCGGGCACCATCGTAGGGGTTCTGAATCAGGTAGTCACCACATTGCGGGACACTGTGGTACCACAAAGGGCCCCTGACACTAGCATGGACCAAGAACTGCCTACCACCTCTGCCGGCGCTAGTGGACAGGAGGCCCCGCCACAGGACCAACAGGCCACCAGCACCCGACCCCCTGCAGAAGGAGAACCACCCCGCAAGCAGGCCCTGAGATCCAGGAAGAAGACAGAGTAAGATGCCAAGACCCCCGCCAGGAAAGGATACCTCCCTGATTGTCATCCCACTGTCCCACATTGTCACCCTGTCCATCCTCAAACTGCCCCTGCTCCACTTTCCACAGGCATTTGGACAATGCACCTGTGATACTAATAGTCTGGACTCTGCCATGGACAGTCCTCCACCATCACCCCTCACCGATTTGCAACCACCCACCAATATAGAGCACTGTAATAAACACAGTTATTGCACAAAACAATCTGGAGTCTGGCTGTGATTTTGAACAAATGTATTAGACATGACCGTGCCAAAATGCTTATTTACATTGTGATGACAACATACCACTCTCACACAGCTGTAGTCCATGGGGAAACAAGGCAGATGTCACGCAGTGGGGCCCACATCTCTGAAATCGGAAGGGAAAGTCACAACTCAGTTAACATACACTGGGGGAAAAGGTCAGACAGTAGAGAGGTAGTAGTCTTTAAGTAAATGTAATATGCCGGTGTGGATTCTTACCTGTGTGTCATTGAAAATACTGCTATATTACTGTGTTCCTGTTGTCAATGTCGTCCTCTTCGGCTTCCTCGTCTTCACTCTCCACAGGCTCCACAGCTGCTACAACACCACCATCTGGACCATCCTCCTGCAGAAAAGGCACCTGGCGTCGCAAAGCCAGGTTGTGAAGCATACAGCAGGCCACGATGATCTGGCACACCTTCTTTGGTGAGTAGAATAGGGATCCACCTGTCATATGGAGGCACCTGAACCTGGCCTTCAGGAGGCCGAAGGTTCGCTCGATCACCCTCCTAGTTCGCCCATGGGCCTCATTGTAGCGTTCCTCTGCCCTTGTCCTGGGATTCCTCACTGGGGTCAGTAGCCATGACAGGTTGGGGTAACCAGAGTCACCAATTAGCCACAAACAGTGCCTCTGGAGTTGACCCATCACGTAAGGGATGCTGCTATTCCGCATGATGTACGCGTCATGCACTGAGCCAGGGAACTTGGCATTCACATGGGAGATGTACTGGTCAGCCAAACACACCATCTGTACATTCATGGAATGATAACTCTTCCTGTTCCTGTACACCTGTTCACTCTGCTGGGGGGGACCAAAGCAACATGTGTTTCATCAATGGCACCTATGATGTTGGGGATATGTCCAAGGACATAGAAATCACCCTTCACTGTAGGCAAATCCCCCACCTCAGGGAATACGATGTAGCTCCGCATGTGTTTCAGCAGGGCAGACAACACTCGGGACAACACCTTGGAAAACATAGGCTGGGACATCCCCGATGATATGGCCACTGTTGTTTGAAATGACCCACTTGCAAAGAAATGGAGTACTGACAGAACCTGCACTAGAGGGGGGATTCCT
This sequence comes from Pleurodeles waltl, assembly GCF_031143425.1. Lineage (NCBI taxonomy): Eukaryota > Metazoa > Chordata > Amphibia > Caudata > Salamandridae > Pleurodeles > Pleurodeles waltl. The sequence goes on from NC_090439.1 coordinate 5,840,871, forward strand.
GTGGGTTGGCGGATTTGTGACATCAGGTCTGGATCCAGCTGGGCACACAGTTCCTGAATAGTGGCTCGGTCAAGCCTGTATGTCAGTATGACATGTCTTTCCTCCATTGTCGACAGGTCCACCAGCGGTCTGTACACAGGAAGATTCCTCCATCTCCTCGCATGGCCCAGCGGACGGTGCCTATGAAGGACAACAGCGAGCACAGAGTCAATCAACCCACAGGTACGTAACCACAGCTTGCACAGATCACGATTCCCAATGCATTGAATGGCTTGTATGAGTGTTGATGCAAGGCCTAGGTATGTGTGACGCAGTAGAAACTAAGCCATGTGGGCCCTTGAAATGGCGGCTGCCTGACCTGTGAAGTGCGACAATGGGATGTGAGGTAAATGCGCTGGCGTTGCACACCGTGGCGGTAGGCGGTCGAAGACCGCGGCGCAAAGCAGCATTGGTTAACAGTGAACCCTATGGGTCTCAGGAGCCAATGACCATGTGCGCCGGCGGTCGCGGTACGCACCGCCGCGATACGCACCGCCGCGGGAGTGACCGCCATTTTCTATCTGCTTAATCACTCGATACCTGATCTTCGACAGGAGAGGACCTTCACTGCAAGTGCTGCTGTGACCTCGGTCTGGAAGAGACAATGGCTCATGCGACTGGGGAAAGGGCCCCTGCCTTCACTGCTCAGGAATTGGAGAAACTTGTGGATGGGGTCCTCCCCCAGTATGCGCTACTCTACGGTCCTCCAGACCAACAGGTAAGTACACTGGGACCATGCTTTGTGGGCAATGCCTGTGTTGAGTGGGGTGGATGAAAGATGGTGGGGAGGGGAGCGATTGAGGCATGCATCAAACGACGGATGAGAGCATGTGCCACATGGCAAGGGTAGGGATGGGGGGCCACGCACATTGAGCATGCATTAGGTGATGACTATTTTTCTCCCCCTGTACATGTCACATAGGTCAGCACCCACCAGAAGATCGATATTTGGCATGCCATCGCCAAGGACGTCCGGACCCTGGGGGTCCACCACAGACGGTGCACCCACTGCCGGAAGAGATGGGAGGACATCCGACGCTGGAGCAGGAAGACGGCGGAGGCTCAGCTGGGGATGGCCTCCCAACGTGGGAGGGGTGCCAGTCGGAATTTGACCCCCCTGATGTCCCGGATCCTGGCAGTAGCCTACCCCGATTTAGATGGGCGCATGAGGACATCACAGCAGACACAAGGGGGTGAGTACACTCTATTCCTGGTGACTTTGCGCGCAGTGGAGGTGTCTGGGTGGGGGAGGAGGGCTGTGGGTATCCCTAGGCCAGGGCGATTTCTGTAGGCTAGGCCCCTCCGTAAGGCATGGCCCTGTGCCGCCGCCCCCCACCTCCGTAGGGTGCCAAGTACAGCTATTCATGGCCCTGTGTCATCTATGTGTGCAGATGTCGTCCATAGGCTTGTAGGCCATGTCCCACGGATTGAGTAGTGCAGGGGGCTTCTGTTTCTGTCCTGTCCGCCAACGGTGTCGCCAATGCATGCACTCAACATGTCTTTATTTTCTCCCCCCCCCTTTTTTTCGGTCTTCCTGTTCATATGTGCATTAGCATCATCAGGCGGAGGAGAAGTGGCATCGGAGCACGAGGGAGCTGCATCCCACATGGCCATGGAGGGCCATGCAATGGACTCGGAATTCACCAGTGGGACGGAGGGCGAGGGGAGCTCCACAGCGGGGACTTGTGCAGATATCAGTGACACGGACTCGTCCTCTGAAGTGAGCTCCCTCGTGGTGGCAGCAACATCTGTGCCCCCCGCAACAACAGGTATAGCTGCCACCCACTGCACCAGCACCGCCCTCCCAGCAGCCCCTCAGCGTTTGCCCCGTGCCCGCTCACCCAGGAAGGTGGGCATCTCCTTCGCCCCAGGCACCTCAGGCCCTGCCCCAGTCACCCCTGCTGCCCTCAGTGAGGAGGTCATTTACCTCCTGAGGACGCTCACTGTTGGGCAGTCTACCATTTTGAATGCCATCCAGGGTGTCGAAAGAGAGGTGCACCAGAGAAATGCATACCTGGAGGGCATTCATTCTGGTCAGGCTGCCCTTCAGCGATCGTTCAACACTCTGGCCTCAGCACTGATGGCAGCCATTGTCCCTGTCTCTAGCCTCCCCCCTCCAACTTCCTCCACCCATACCCTATCACCTGTACCTCTGCCTATCCCAGACACACCATCAGACCAGCCTGCACACACCTCAACACCCAAGGGAAGCTCAGCCAGACATAAGCACCACACATCACACAGGCATTCACACAAGCAACATCCACATACAGACATACCAACACCCACTGCCTCCACTGTGTCCCCCCTCCTCCTCATCTCCCTCCTCCCTCCCTGTCACGTCTCCACTCACACCTGCATGCACAACATCTTCAGCCACTACGTCCATCACCAGCACACACACCAGAACCCCCCGCACACGTGCAGTCACCACCCCCACTACCATCTACACGTCCCCTGTGTCCTCTCCCAGTATGTCTGTGACCCCCTCTTCCAAGATACACAAACGCAGGCAGCCACCCACCCAACAGCCATCCACCTCACGACAGCCTCCAGCCCAAGCACCTGCACCCAAAGACACCAGACTTAAAACTCCTACAACCACAACCTCTTCCTCCACTCCCATACCCACTACACCTACCCGTCCCACTGCTCCTAAAAAGCTTTTCCTGTCCAAACTTACCCTCTTCCCAACAACTCCCCCACCCCGTCCATGTCATAGGACTCCAGTCAGCACCTCAGCCACCACAAAACCGGGGCCTGTCATGACAGTCTGCCATGGACTGTGGAGTCCCCCACTCTCAAGGGCAGCTAGTTCAGTACGGAGCCAAGGCATGGGCAGCCCACCCCCGGAGAAGCATCCGAAGATAGGCAGTGGCCGGCACGAGAGGGTGAAAACACCAGGGACTAAAACCCCTACTATGGCTCGGGCAGGAAGTGTGGCGCCAGCTGGCACACCGCCCAAGGTGGTGAAGGGCCACAGGCGAACAGGGAAGGCTGGGAAGGGCAGCACGCCCTACAAGACCGACATTAGCCCAGCTGGCCAGGAGGGCCCCGCCAGCCCCATCCCAGGTGGGCAGGAGGACACCAACAGGCCCGGTACTGCAGCCCAGGAGGACCCCGCCAGCCACACGACAGATGGGCAGGAAGGCCCCGCAAGCCACAGGACAGGTTTCAAATGACCTCCACGCCATGGCCGGATCCGCTGAACTGGGCCCTTCATCTCAAGCACCGCTGCACTGGGCACCGCCGTCTCAAGCACCGCTGCACTGGGCACCGCCGTCTCAAGCACCGCTGAACTGGGCCCTTCATCTCAAGCACCGCTGAACTGGGCACCGCCGTCTCAAGCACCGCTGAATTGGGCCCTTCATCTCAAGCACCGCTGAACTGGGCACCGCCGTCTCAAGCACCGCTGCACTGGGCACCGCCGTCTCAAGCACCGCTGCACTGGGCACCGCCGTCTCAAGCACCGCTGAACTGGGCCCTTCATCTCAAGCACCGCTGAACTGGGCACCGCTGTCTCAAGCACCGCTGAACTGGGCCCTTCATCTCAAGCACCGCTGAACTGGGCCCTTCATCTCAAGCACCGCTGAACTGGGCCCTTCATCTCAAGCACCGCTGAACTGGGCACCGCCATCTCAAGCACCGCTGCACTGGGCACCGCCGTCTCAAGCACCGCTGCACTGGCCCCTTCATCTCAAGCACCGCTGAACTGGGCACCGCCGTCTCAAGCACTGCTGCACTGGGCACCGCCGTCTCAAGCACCGCTGCACTGGGCACCGCCATCTCAAGCACCGCTGCACCTGGCACCGCCGTCTCAAGCACCGCTGAACTGGGCCCTTCATCTCAAGCACCGCTGAACTGGGCACCGCCGTCTCAAGCACCGCTGCACTGGGCACCGCCGTCTCAAGCACCGCTGCACTGGGCACCGCCGTCTCAAGCACCGCTGAACTGGGCCCTTCATCTCAAGCACCGCTGAACTGGGCACCGCCGTCTCAAGCACCGCTGAACTGGGCACCGCCATCTCAAGCACTGCTGAACTGGGCCCTTCATCTCAAGCACCGCTGAACTGGGCACCGCCGTCTCAAGCACCGCTGCACTGGGCACCGCCGTCTCAAGCACCGCTGCACTGGGCACCGCCGTCTCAAGCACCGCTGCACTGGGCCCTTCATCTCAAGCACCGCTGAACTGGGCCCTTCATCTCAAGCACCGCTGAACTGGGCACCGCCGTCTCAAGCACCGCTGAACTGGGCACCGCCGTCTCAAGCACCGCTGGCCCATTGGCGGCAGGGGTAGGCCCGCATCTGTGTCGGGCAGGGCTGCACGGATCACTCTGGGCACCAGTCCCCCTCCAGAACCAGTGGAAACTGTTATCCACTTGTGAGACTGTGGCTTTGCACTCCCCAGGATGGTACAGAGGGCAACCCACCCACTGTAGAGACTTGTGAGACTGTGGCTTTGCACTCCCCAGGATGTAACAGTGGGCATGGAGGCCCCTCGTGGATCTGGCGTCGTGGACTCATCTGGCTGAGGTGCCCCCCCTTCCCTTCCCCCTGACGTGCCTGTAGTTTTGCTATCTGATGCCCCTGCAGTGTTCTCTCCGTTGGAGTCAGGTATCCTGTGTGGGCTTTGCCCATGTGATTTGGGCCCAGTGGCCCATGGACAATGCCTGCTACAATGCTCGGACTTGTACATTTATGTATATTAGAATTTTTGATGTGTTATATATTTTTAAGCCAGTAGTACAATATATTCCAATGTTTAGAATCATTTCCTTTTGTCTTTGCATTCTTCTGGGAGGTTTGGGGGGGTAACTGTGATGTATTGCTATGCATTGATGTGTGTGTTGTAGTGGGTGAGGGTGGGGGTGGGTGTATCGCGTATGTGTGTCCACGTAATTTTTTGCCTCCCCCCTCCTCTGTGTCGTAGGTGCAGTAATCACCTTTGTCTTCTGCGCCGGCGTTCGTGCTCCTGGTAGAGGAGCAGGAAGACTATCGCTGGGAGGATGTGGAGTTCGGGTTCCATGCTGTCCAGATTCCTCGTGCGGTGTATGGAGGTGAGCGTTTTCCGTTCGAAATGGCTGTTTCCGCCGTGTTTTTATCGGCGGGCCTACCGCCCCGGAAAAGGTGGCGGATTGGTAGGTTATGATAGGGTGGGCGGTACATTGACTCCCGCCTGTCTGTTGGCGGTGACCGCCGCGCTGTTTGTTTGTCCCGCCGTGGCGGGCGGTGTGTTGATGTGGCGGTCTCTGTTGGCGGTTTCCGCCAGGGTCGGAATTCCATTTTTTTTACCGCCAGCCTGTTGGCGGTTTAGCCGCCGCTTTAACACCGACCGCCAGGGTTGGAATGACCACCAAAGTCTTCAAGAATTTTGTTAAATAATTTTGTGTATCTATGTTAAACCAGAAACCAAACTTTTATGTTGAATTTTCACAGACAGAAATGATGAGATAAGGAAGGAGGAAATATGTATATTTCTAGCTGTACAAGCCAAGTCGATGTAAAGAGTAAGATGGTGCTTAGAATTGATGCTAGACTGAATGATCTAAGTTCCGTATCGGTGCATGTGGACAATGAATGGGAGGTTGTTATTAAATTTGCTTCCACAGCACTAAACGGAGCAGAAGAAATGGCTTGTCATATGGAGAGAGGTAGTTGGTTGTATTTGGACTGTTCATCAAAAGTTCTTTTGTGAGGATTACTTTTTGTGTTCGGGTCATATCTTAAAACTAGTGCAAACATTTTCTTGCTAGGGTTCTGATAGTGCTTCACCAAACCTTTCACAATAGCCTGGAGGACAGAGGGAGCTTAATTTGAGAGTGCGACTTTTCAAAAGTACAAAGTTGTAGATTGTCCGGAACACCCTTTAGTGAAAAAGACCAGTAGAAGAGGTTGTTCATTCGGAAGCCAACATTAGGTCGGTGAGGAAGGTGGCTCTTAGGGTGAAGGAATGAAAAGAAAGAAGACAAGTTACAGGAGAAACAGAAAGTGTGGGTGGTGAGTGTGTGGCCTGGTCAGGAGGAGGTATCTGTAAAACGTATGCAGTATAGAAGCATTTAAAATGAAGATGTTTATGAAGGCAGGTTGAGGAGAAGTGAACTTGGACTTCATTGGAACGAGTCTGAGAGGAGAAAATAACTTTGGCCCATTAACGTCATATGTTGAGTAGTGCGATGAAGGCAAAGATCACTATGTATAATGGCAGCCACATCTGGACACCAGGTATGGCATTAGAATATCCACCGCAATTATATACAAATATGCCAACCATCATGCACCTATCCAGCCACCATTTTACAGTTATGGTTCAGTTGCACTCACCATTGAAAGGTATTTTTCATTTGTCTTTAACCCCAAGGATGGTTCTGCATCAACTTTGGCAATTATTTAGCATATGCAGCTTATGTATCGATGCCAGTTTTCCTGCAGTTGCATAGAGGGGAAAAGGAGGGGGGTCGAAAAATATTTGTTTCCACCTTTTAGTACCCTTTGGAAATTTGCTCATTCCTACAGCAAAATCCGCTGAATGGATTTACATCAAATTTGTGGTTTGGTACAAAACTTTTCAGCAGTTGTTGAGATAGTAGGACTTGAAAAAGTGCTTGGAGGTCCTGAAAGTGATAATATTGTTTTCTCTTGACTGAGTTTCCATAAATTATACAGACCTTCTGAATAAGGAGGCTTTATCCAATACATTTGTAACCAGAATACGAATGAATATACAACATATGAAATATAAGGCCATACTTCCATCCACTCTCCCCTACCTCAATACACAGGAGCAGGATATATGCGGTACTGAATGTGACATTAGAGTCCCACATTTTTGTGTATGTGTATGTGCGTGTCTCTATGTATGTGTGAGATGAACGATTTGTCTCTCTCTGACCATTTGTTTGGTTGGTTATAATGTTATGTTGCTTCTTTGAGGGCTTTAACATAGCTCTGTGATTGTGTGATATAGTGCTGTTTCTGCTGTCCTAAATAATGTTAAGTTGATTGTTGTATGATTGCCATATGTCAGAAATGGGGTCTCTAGCTGGCAGTCGATTTGCACCCTGTCCTAGTAGGGACCCTCACACTAGTCAGGATAAGGAAGATACCCTCTCAGATAAGCCCTGCTCCCCCCTTGGTAGCTTGGCACGAGCAGTCAGGCTTATCTCAGAAGCAATGTGTAAAGTATTTGCACATAACACACAGCAACACAGTGAATTCACTACAAAAGGACACCACACCAGTTTTAGAAACATAGCCAATATTCATCTATATAAAAGAAGTCCAAAAAGAGAAAAATTCAACTTAGAGTAATAAAGATATGAATTTCACAAAAATTAACTTGAAAATACAGCTCCTTGAAGTCGATAGCTCCACCTGGGGCTATCACGGAGTCATGATCAACAAAACCAACAGTTCAGGCCGGCTGCGGCATCTCGGAATAGCTATGGTGTTGGTAAGATCCGCAAACAGTACCTTTGGATTTGCAGGAGGTCATGATCCTCACGGTGCGTTCCGGAGAGCGGTGTTGCTGGCATCGCGGTGTCGGTTCCAGAGTAGGTGCGGGGATTGTAGGGCCCTTCAAGTCACACGCGTTGCGGATCAAACTCTGGGCTGATGAAGTCAGGAGCGCTGGTGTGGATGGCGTTGGGGCTGCTGTGCAAAGCACGACAATGCGACGTGTGGTGCCCACAGGTCATGGTGCAGGCAGCGGCTCAGTCACAGCGTTTAGCGGCATCAGTGAGACCAGGGCTGCGGTGAGAAGAGGGGCAGTGTAACGTGAGGTGTCACCAGATCACCAGGTCACAGTGCAGGCAGCGGCGGCATCGTTGCTGAAGTGCTGTCGTAGGTAGGCCCAAGTCAGCGGTGCGCCATGGGATGGGCTCTGTGCAGCATCCATGAGTCGCGGTGAAGACAGGGACATCTGTTTGACAACACTGGAGCCTATGGTGCTGGCAGCGGTGGTCCGGGGCTGCGGTGTGGAACAGGACAGTGCTTCGTGTTCTTCCCAATGGTGTCCACAGGCCATGGTGCAGACAGCGGCGCTGGTGTCAGCAGGAGTGGCATTGTCAGGGATGCCCAGGCTGCAGTGTAAGCAAGGCGATGCCAGGGTGCGGGGCCCACAGGTGACGGTGCAAGCATCAGCTTGGTGGTGGTGTCAGATGGCACATCGGTGAGACCAGGGTTGCGGTGCGAAGCGGGGCAGTGCGACTCCGTGCGGTGTCAGAAGGTCACGGTGCAGGCCAGCTGCATCGTTGGTGTCGTTGCAGTGATTTTTCTTCCTGAACAGCACAAAATACACAGTTCCCAGTGCTGTAGACAGATGAAACTGAAGACTTTGGTGTCCCTGAGACTTCCAACAGGAGGCAAGCTCTTGGAGAACTTTCTCAAGCACGATACACAGCAAAGTTCACCCTTTGCTCTCTTTTAAGGCAGAAACAGCAACTGCAGCCCAGCAAAGCTACACAGCAAAGGGGTAGTATTCCTCCTCCAGCTCTTCAGCTCTTCTCCTTGGCAGAGGTTCCTCTTGATTCCAGAAAGATTCTAAAAGTCTGTGGTTTTGGGTCCATTACTTATACCCCTTTCTGACTTTGAAGTTGGAAAACGTCAAAGGAAAGTCTAAATTGTTTGCAAGATGCTTCCTTGTCCAGGCCAGTCCACAGACACACACCAGGGCATTGGAGGTTGCATTTTGTGAGGGCAGGCACAGTCCTTTCAGATGTAAGAGACCAGTCCTCTCTCCACTCTAGCTCAGATGGCTCATCAGGATATGCAGGGTACACCTCAGCTCCCTTTGTGTCACTGTCTAGAGGAAAGATGTAAACAGCCCAACTGTAAAACTGACCCAGACAGGGAATCCACAAGCATACAGAGTCACAGAATGGTTTAAGCCAGGAAATGCCACTTTCTAAAAGTGGCATTTTCAAACTTACCATCTAAAAACCAACTTCACTAAAGGATGTATTTTTAAATTGTGAGTTCAGAGACCCCAAACGCCAAATTTCTATCTGCTCTCAACGGTAATCTAAACTTTAAAGTTATTTAAAGGTAGCCCCATGTTAACCTATGAGAGAGATAGGCCCTGCAACAGTGAAAAACGAATTTGGCAGTATTTAATTGTTAGGACATGTAACACACATCAGTACATGTCCCACCTTTACCATACACTGCACCCTGCCCATGGAGCTACCTAGGGCCTACCTTAGGGGTGCTTTACATGTAGTAAAAGGGAAGGTTTGGGCATGCAAAGTGGGCACACTTGCCAGGTCGAATGGTCCATTTAAAACTGCACACACAGACACTGCAGTTCACAGGGCTACTCATGTGGGTGGCACAATCAGTGCCGCAGGCCCACTAGTAGCATTTGATTTACAGGCCCTGGGCACCACTAGTGCACTTTACTAGGGACTTACTAATAAATCAAATATGCCAATCAAGGATAAACCAATCACCAATATAAGTTATATAGGGAGCACTTGCACTTTAGCACTGATTAGCAGTGGTAAAGTGCACAGCGACAATAAACCAGCAAAAACAGAGTCCAGTATACCATAAAAACAGGAGGTCAGAATGCAAAAAGACAGGGGAGACATGCCAAAAAGCTGCCAGGTCTAAAACAGTTGTGCTATTATATGATTTTTAGTGGATGCAGGTACAAAGGAGGGTGAGTTGATTGTATGAAGACATATATACTGGGGGCCTTGTTGTATGTTATACCTAACTTAATGTTTTGTACTATGTGGTATTATGCTTTGTTTAAAAAAAAAAAGTCTGATGTACCAAATACTGATTCCTGGGGAGGAAGTTAAGGTTGATTTGGCAGAGAAAGCCTCGGTCTAAAGTGAAGAAACTACCTTATCTTTTGAATTTCTTAACTTTTTTATATGGAGAAGCAACTATACACAACTATTAACATATTTATCAACTTTAACTGTCTAAAAACGTAGGTGTTTAGGTCATTTCTTTTATGTTTTTTTAATTACATTTAATAGAATATACTTATACCTTTTGTAACAACCTCACTGTACTAAGTCACCCTTAGCTCCTAACCATGTTTCTTTCTTGCTATTCCTAAATTGAGATGTTTTAAGTGAAGGTTTGATGGATCTTATAAAATTTGTAAAAGTATGCATGATTTTTTGACAATGTTATTATAGTGGTAATGCAGAGCATTGATAAATGTTGGCTTGTGAGCGTATGATATCCTGTGTGTTGGTATATGATGGTGGCTGTATGATGGAGGGTGTGTGGGAATTTAATGTGTGTACTTATATATGTGGGTGGGGGCATATGAACGTGGCTCTGTGGTTGCCTGAAAGGGTCTAAGTGTGGTGTACACTTTGTTTATGCATGTCTCTACAATTGTGCATGTACCTGGTGTGATTGTGGTTGGTATGGGCATTTGAAGGCTTTTGTATGGAAGTATACTGATTGATGTGAAATGTATCTATGTGATTGACATGTGTGTTTGGGCATATATTGATGGTTGTAGCATATTATGATGGTTGTGTTGCTATATGATGGTGGGTTTGTTGCCATATGGCGGTGGGTATGTTGTTGTACGATGCTGTGTTTGCTGACGTACCATGTTATTTGTGTGGATATATTAAAGTATGTGCATCACAGTAAGTGTGAGGTTAATGTATTGATGTATAATGCTGTTTATGAGGGCTTGGGGTGATGGGTGTGTTTTATGATCATGGAAGTATTGGCCTGTGATGTTGGTGGTGTGAACGTGTGATGATGGATTTGTTGGAGTCTGATGTTGGTTCTTGTATGTACAATGTTAGGTTTATTGTGGATGTGTTGACATAAAATAGTGGCTACATTGGTGCAAAACGTCTGAATGAAGCAAATGATTGTTGGTGTGGTTTTTGAAGTTGGGTGTTTTGCGGTATAATGTTGGGTGTATGGATGTATTGTGGGTTGGTGTTGCCTTGTGAACCTATTTCTGTGGATGTGTGATGGTGGGTGTGCGGACCTATAATGTTTTTATATGATGTTGGATGTGTAGATTTATAATGGTGGATGTGTTGGCATTTGAAAGCAAGGGTAGTGTCCACATCTCTCACATGGGTGAGTGGTAGTATTATATTTGATGTGTAGGCCGTGGAGATGGATATGTTGGAATATGATCAGGGTCGGCCTTTAGCATGGGTGAGCTGGGCTCAGACGCAGGGAGCCTGATTTACAGGAGTGGCATCTGAGCTGTCTTAGTTATGTGTTTTTTTTCAGACTGCCCAAGCCTGCTAATTTTCTTTATAAATCTTCATTCTCTTCACAAGTGTCCCTATATTTCCCTTTGTCCTCCTCCCCTTTCCTTGTCTCCCATGCCCTTTTTTGCTTCCATTTTAGCATACAAATAGGTGGTTCAGGTGAAGGGGGAGAGATACATTTGTGATCAAAGGCCAGTCACTGCTGAGATAATCAGCCAGCACCTGACCTGTAAACACAAAAGCCCCCCCCCCCCACACCAAATCACCCCACTAAGATCGGCAGAAGCCAGGAAGAAGATCAGGCAAAGAGAAGGTCTGTAGCAGCTCATCAATACCCAACAAAAGTGTCCCTTTTCTCCCCCAGACTCACTCCACAACATCCTCAGCTAGGGACCTGAAAGTAAAGTTATTGGTCCCAGCTAGAGCGGCAGCAATGAGTAGTGTATCCATGAATACATCATATTTATAAAGCAGCACACAGCTATCGTCAGGAGGGTGTCCTGGAGCTAGACTAACACAATGTGTACAGCACACAATAGTGTCAGACAGCAGAGGAAGCTTTTCTCATTTAGACAGAAACTATAGCACAGAGACAGCACTATTACGTTGCACTTTAGTGATGGCTATCTATTAAGAAGTCACACCTCGGTGAGTTGATAAGATATTTATTTCACAGCAGGACATCGCACTCACATCCCCACTTGCTAGATCTCCTTCCATCCTCGTAACTGTCTCACCTCTGAATCTCCTCTCAACATTCCAACATTACATCACAGCCCAGGATGCCTGAGCCACATTCTGCTCAGAGTGAGATGGTATACAACCCAACACATCTTCCCCTTTATATTTATAAATAATAAAATAACAAAAGATAACAAAATAAAAGTATACAGAGTCATAAAATGAGACCTAAACACACTAAAGCCTTCCATACTTATATAAGCACTACATTAATTTAACATTATATTAATTCATATAATAATCATCAAACTTCTTTGGCCTACTGATTGATCTTGTAGATAGACCACGTTTGTGCTCTTTGGGCTCATTGTTCTCTGTGTTATTAGCATTTACATTTGTTCCATGTCCCAGAGATTAGGATATAGAAATCTTATCCTTATTCCACCATTTTCCATCATCCAGTTTTACGACACTATCTTTTACTTGCACTATTTTTCTCTTTTCAGAAAACCTGGATTGTCCTTTTGATATAATTCTTGGACATTTGACCCTTCCATCACCCCCCACATCAATTTTGAATCTCTGGCCTCTCACCAAGGGATGAGACTGAACATATTTCTTTCAAGCATCTTCTCTCCTCCTTATTACATCTTCAATTTTCTTCCTAGAAATTTCAAACTGTCCCATCCCTTCCCTTATCAATTTAGAGGTAGGGACACGTCCAAGTAACAAAACAAAAGGAGATACTTGCATGTCAGCATTATTTGTAGTACGTACAGCCCACAACAGTTTTTCTAATTCAGGCTTACAATTTAACCTGCTTGCCTTGGACAACTGTATGTTGTCTTTTAAAACCCTGTTCAACCTCTGCACAAGCCCATTACTTCTTGGATGATACAAAGATGTTTTAGTATGTTTTATGCCCATGAAAGCTAAAAACTTCACAAATTGTTCTGACGTGAATTGACTACCATTGTCCGTAAGAATCTCAGGCATGCCTTCACTTTCAAAAACATGCTCTAACCATTTAATTATATTAGTGGAATTCGACACCTTCACAAACTTAAGTTCCGGCCAATGACTGTAATAATCTATAAGAACTATTCCATATTCTGGAATCCCTCCTGCAATGTTCATGGGTCCAACAACATCGATTGCCAGTTTACTCCAGGCTTTCTCAGGAACTTTGACAGCCTCAATAGGACTTGGAATGGTTACCTGAGACTTGTCACTTATGGCACAATTCATACATTCCCTAACATAATGCTCCACACTTTTATCTAGACCAGGCCACCAGAAACTATCCCTTATCCTTCTCTTTATGGCAAGCATCCCTATATGACCTTCATGGGCCAAGTTCAGTACTTTATTTCTCATGGTCTGGGTACCACTAAGGATTTTGAACAATATAACAAATCATTCACTGTAGACAGTTCATCGAAAACATGCTCATACTTTTTACCCTGATCGTCACTAAAGTCCCATTTGTACCAACCCAGTGATACACCTTGCATGAGTATTTTATATTCTTGATCCGCCTCACATGCTTCTCTTCACTCTTGCTCTGAGATAGCACCCTCTAAATGATCCACTATAGAACACACAACTACATCACTTAATTCATTGTTGTCTTCATCACCATCACTGGAATCCTTACTTGACAGCCTTGATAGACAGTCTGCTAGTCAATCTTTCATCCCTGGAATATATTCAACCTTGAAATTATGCTCACAAAGCCTGTATTGCCATTTAGCGATTCTAGGAGTTGCTTTCTCAGCACCTTTTGTTGTAAACAAATGCACTAGGGGTTTATGATCTGCCCAAACAGTAAATCGTGTGCCCCATATAGATTGCTTAAAATGTGTAATACCCCACCAACAGGCTAAGGCTTCCCGTTCAATTACCGAATAGGTAGATTCTGCCCCTCTTAAACTCCCCGAAGCAAACTCCACAACCTCCTCCTTCCCACCCCTTTTCTGCATTAAAACTGCACCTAATCCTTTCTGACTAGCATCAGTCATGATAATTGTATGATCCCTGGTGTCAAAAGGTTTCAAGGGAATGGCTTGAGCTATTTCTTTTTTGATATCAACAAATTCCTTTTCACATAGTTCATCCCACATAAATCTAGAATTTTTTTTCAATAAATTCCTCATGTTAAAAGTTTTTTCTGAACAATTTGGTTCAAATCTTGCATAGAACTCAATTAAACCCATGAAGGATCGTAACTGATCCTTATCACCCGGGCATGCAAACTCTTCTATCACTTTGACTAGATTGGTTTTGGATATCACTTTGACTAGATTGGTTTTGGGTTAAATACCCTTTTCGGATATTTTGAAACCTAAATAGTCAATGGATGCCACACCAATCCGTCATTTTTTTAACTGAGTGTTATGCCTTTTATTTAACACATCCAAAACCAAGCTTAATTTTTCATCATGCTGCATCAAGTCTTTTCCATAGACCAGAATGTCATCCTGAAAGGCTTTCACCCCTTGAATGCCTTTGAACATTTTGTTGACAGTTCTTTGACATACCACTGAAGCAGATGCCAGCCCAAAAGGCATGTGCTTAAATTGGGATAAGTCTTCAGGAATGAGGAATGCTGTGTAATGTCTTGAACTTGAGTGTAAATTGATTTGGTGATACGCTGACGTCATATCAAGTAGACTAAATACCTTGCCACATTTGATGGATGTTAACATTTCTGTTATATTGGGTAAAGGGTGTTGATCCACCCATATCTGCTCATGCAAGTCCCGTAAGTCTACACACATGCGCAAGGACCCATTAGCTTTCCTAGCCAACACTATTGGTGCAACCCAATCAGAGGATTCAATAGGCTTGCATCACATCACACTTGCACAATGTATCTAATTCTTTTTTTAGACCTTACCTCAAGGTCAACGGCACTCTTCGTACCTTGTGTATCTTAGGTTGAGCATTCTCCCTTACTTTTATTTCATGTGCGAACCCCCTGAATAAGCCTAACTTGTCATTGAACACATCTGGGTATAGTTTTTCACTGTTATTAGATTTTATAGTGGACACTTGAACATATTCCAGTTTGAAATTACTTGTTCCGGATTATTTGGATCCAATAACAAACCTAAATTTCCTTGGTCATGCCAACCTAAAAGACATGCTTCATATACAGTTCCCCGTGTAGCCGTGTTTTTGAACTTCAGTTCAGCACCAAATTCAGCTAAAACTTAATTAGGTTTTCCTCCATATCCCACAGGGTGTATTTTGGAATGACTCAATGATACACCACGGTTCATGAATAAATCATTCCATTTTGTTTCACTTAATAAAGTGAATGGCGATCCTGAATCTGCCATGACCCTTACTCCAATTCCACTTATCGCAATTTGACAGAATGGTCTCTTAGCTCCTTGTATAACCATCTCACAAACTGAAAAATCTGATTCTCTGATGACTAGTACTTCCTTCCCCTCACTAGGCGACGATTCACCGTGCTGGTCAATTCTGTTTATTTTGCTCAAATTTACTTTACCAGATGATCTGCAAACTCTAGCGAAATGACCTTTTTATGAACATTTAGCACATGTTTTTTCAATGGCTGGACATACTTTGGCATTGCCTAAATGTGATATGCTACCACACCTGTAGTATTCCAACAATTTACTAGAACATTTCCTGTCCGGTTTACCGATAGCATTCTGCTTCTGTTGAAATTTACCCTTAAGAGACTTTTTATTTTTATTTTTAACGGTTAATATCCCTTGAGGTTGAACAATTTGTTCCACATAGGACGTGGTACTTTCAACTCTCGTGGCGATCTCTAAAGCCTTTTGTAAAGTCAAATTGGGTGTAGATAATAACGCTTCTTGAACTTTTTTATTGTTGGTCTGTTCCACCAATTGATCTCTTATCATTTCTTCTTCAAAATCTTTGTCTTCACAGGATACTGCTAGCATTCTTAAAGCACCTACATAACTTGATGTGGATTCACCATCAATTTGCACTCTTCTGTAAAACTTGTGTCTTCGAGTATCTGTGTCTTCGAGTATCTAAAGATTTCATTGCAGTTTTGTACTCATCTTCAATTCCATCACCTTCACCTTCTATTACCAATACTAGTTCTTTGGGTATATGTTTTAGTGCTTTGTGTCTTTCAGTGCCTAAACAATGTCTATGAATGGCAAATTTCCTTTTATGTGTAAAGTTATCCCCTTCTAGTGCATCCAAATAAGCTTCAAATGCTTCTTTCCATTGTTCCCAGTCAGAATCTGGAGAAGCAGGATTAGGAACAAATGCAGATAGTGGTGCTATAGATTGTTGTATTGTATTAATATATAAAGAGTATGATAAAAATGAATAACTTGGAAAGTTTTGAGGAATTAACAATTCTTTGTTTTCTTTTCATACATGAAAATATATGCAGGTCAAAGGTGTGATTTACACCATAATTGCACTAGCACTGAGATTGTTAGGCTTAGCAGATGTGCGTTTCACCAATGACGGACTCCTGGAGATGCTGATCGTAATGCTGAAATGTTAAGCTTGTTGGTGTGAGTATAACCGTGAACGCACACTTTAAGCTTGAAAGGTGAGCCTGTCACCGCTGACGCGCTCCTGAAAATGCAGCTGTAATGTTAAAATTGTAGGTGTGCATCTCACCGTGAACGCACCATGACCCTTGGTTAATCCTCAACTAAAGATGGTGCTGACAGACGTGCGTAATACGTGATCGCACCAACAATTCCCGATCAAAGATGGTGCTGTGCGTCGTAGTGACGCTGAGTTGTGAGCATAGAAGGTGTTGTCCGTTGCCTTAGAGATGCGCACAGCACGTCAGTTGTTTTTTTTAGAAGATATGCGCGCAGAGCACATGAACACCCTCACCGTACCAGAAGGGAATCGAAATCGGAAATTGCATTGCTGCTCCACTACAACCAGGAACTGAAAGGCATCCGGCAGAATTGCAGTGCCGAACATGAGACGTCGATCAGAATACCCTGTATGTATTTGATTCCGGGAACACGCGTGGATGATGTCCTGCTGGCTCCCTCGTCGCCACCATTAAGAAGTCACACCTCGGTGAGTTGATAAGATATTTATTTCACAGCAGGACATCGCACTCACGACTCCACTTGCTAGATCTCCTTCCACCCTCGTAACTGTCTCACCTCCGAATCCCCTCTCAACATTCCAATGTTACATCACAGCCCAGAATGCTCGAGCCACTTTCTGCTGAGAGCGAGATGGTACACAACCCAACACAATCATATACTGCACTTAGGAAGGGCAAAAGTGTATAAGTGGTGGGGAAATAAGGGAGGGTGGATTAGGAGGGGCGCCAAATTTGGTTTTGCCCTGTGAGCTACTTAAGCATAGATCAGCTCTGATTATGATAGTATGTGTGTTGACATATGACAGTAAATTTGCTGAGGTATGACTGTGGGTGTGTTGACATATGATGATGGGTGTTTTGCCATTTGACGTGGGTTGAGTTGACTTACAATGATTGGTGTGTTAGCGCATGACGTTAGTTAATATTATTGAAATATTCTTTTGTACAAAATAACTCTAGCTGGACGATATTTTCTACAGCTGTGATAACTGATGCATCGCATCTAGTCTCAACATTTTCACCACCTCTTTAAAGTTACATGGTGAGGGCTCCATAAAGCAGAGAGTTTGGTTGCTAGAGGAAAAAGCGGAACATCTGTTAACTATTTCCCAGCGCAGCAGACATTCGCACTTCCATATTGAGTTAGTGTTGTCTGACAACGAGCATTACATTTTCTGTTCTTGCTTAAGTAAATATATTATGGAAGAACAATTGTATATGATTGAATTGGGAATGCCTTTTAATGAAAATATCTCCCTTCAGCTTAGACACTTCATTTTTTTTTCAGACTATTATTCTTTAAAAAGAAACAAAAGTAAACAGGAAATGATTCAGTACAGTTCTGATCCTATTTTCGTCCTAGTGAATGTACAATTATCACCTGAGGCACTTTACCAGCTCCAGAGAGTTTACAGAGAGCAATGATTCATAAAACTTTTCAGTGATTTTTAAAGGAATTGTGAGTGTTCCGTCTTTCATGTCAAGCTCTAGACAAAAGCTTGGTCTCAGATATCACTCCCTCACGAGATTATGAAGTGTTCATATCTTACAAACAGAATGAATGCGGTTTTTACCCTTGGAAAAATTCAGAAGTAAACCACCTATGAGTGTATATGTACGCTTGTGTATGTTCATGTGTGTACATGTAGAAATGCTCATTGTACCATGCCTCCCGAGCTCTTTTCAATGATTCTATGAAATGACTGGTAGAGGGTGAAAGTCTCTGCAATACCCTAGAAGAACCAGTATCCTGGGGATTGTCCACAAAAGCCCTGATTATGAGTGGGTCGGAATGGGGTGAGGTAATTATCACATCTGGTAAATACCATAATCCTATTCTGAGTTTTTCTTATGAAAATGTGGAGTTATTTGTGGGATTTGCTGTTTTTCACACCAAATTTTGCATGTGTCAAATTTTATTGCATGCTTTTTGCCTGGTAAATGTTGGCAACATTGGCCTGCCGGAATTCACATTGGGAAAATTGCAGGTGTGCAATAACAGCAGTACTGACAGGATTCAGAATTTACAGGTCCTCTCATGATTAGGACAGAGTGTTAGCGTCAACTGCCCCTCTGGTGGTTTGAACAATCAAATAACACCTGAAGACTTGGCTTGTGGAGGGCGGCCGTACTCTATAATGGTATTATGTATAGAAATGCTGTGGCAAGTTCACTATCTGAGGAACACTTCAAAGAATCTCTGGGACACACACATGAATAAGGCTCAACAATAGTTCCTCTTCCTTTGTCTAGGCAATATGGTTGTCTTCGGGACTGGAACAGATCACTTTTTAATTGTGTGGTGCAGACTTATTCAAATAACAATTGATCAGTAGAGATAGAGGGTGTGGAGGGCACATTACTTATTTTTCAACACAGAGTTGACAAAAACGTCCTTGACACATAATATTTCTGATAGTAAGGGTACAAGTGAATAAGTACACAGTGCTAAACCTCTCCAAAAATCTCTTCACCCTTGTCAAAGATAAGGAGAAGCTTTGCTTAATAAGGGGAGATAATAAGAAGAGTTCCATCACATCACTATTGTGGTTCTAAGTTCTTCAGTATTTTGGTCTAAGCTTCATTTAGAAGAATAGTAAAGGTCAGATCATTTCAGGCTTCCAAATGGACTTTTCTTACAGTTCAAAATTCTTCAAAAATAAATGTGAATTTAAACTTGTCAGTATAACTACATTTCAATTTCAGAAACAATCAAATGAAAGATCATTTACTTTCAAAATAATGCATACTGTTGATCACTTAGATACCCCAGAAAGCCTCTTGTTGGTACATCCTAACTATATTTGCTGACCGTTTAGTCATTTCATGAATAAAAACCCAAAATAAACCCAGTTCTAATCAATGTGGCTCAAGTGTCAAAAGACCCTTTGCTTTTATCATATTTTTCAGTTGTCCCACATCTGCTTAATAGAGCAGATCATTCAGCCCCAATATTTACCCTTTCTTTTCATGTCTTCATCCTGCTATGTCAATATCTCAACCAATCTAAACCACTAGAAACCACATAGTTTAATGATGTATTGGCCTGAAAAGTTCTCTCTTCTAACTAGCCAAGTACGAATCATCCACAGCAAAAGATACCAATTTGGCCTTATTATACTAACAGTGCCAGCATGTTAACATTTCTCTAAGTTCATGTATACATTTGAGTTCATCACATTCCAGGTGTCATTCTATTCCAACATCCCACCTCCTCATTAAATGGATATCCGGCACAAACCCACACATTGGAGGTTTTCCTGGTATTCTTAACTTTGAATACGGTCTTGATACATGCATCGATATCCACCAGAAATATCTGGAAATAAAAAAAACGTTGAATTGACTAATCCTCACCAATTTAAATATATAAATATTTTGCAATAACATTGAAACAACAAGAATTGGCAAAGCCAAAAGGTTTACACTTCTGGGACTTATTGGCCGTGCCAGTGCCCCTTTATAATGCTCTCCATCTTTGGGAAGTTGCTGTGCGTCACGTCAAAAGAAAAAAGGTGTGGGTGCATTTTTTTGTTTTTAGAAACCGAACGGAAATAGATCAGTAAATTAAAAAAGAGTGGTGCAAGCTCACCTTTTTAAAAGGGGAAGGGTCACGCAGCTATTTGCTTTCTGGTCCTCCTAATTAAAAAAAAAAATATATATATATATACATATATATATTTTAAAGATGGTGGGCATAGGTGCAGTGGAGAAGTAGGCAGGGGACAGAAACAGGAAGTGGGGGAAAGAAGGTTAATATAAGCACAAGAGACAGAGCAAAACAGAGAAGCACAAAAGTGAGGAAGCTGGAAAACACAAGCATTCTTATGGAGTGCTCACGCAAAAAGAAAATAGTAATTCCCTAAAAGTGAGCAGTGTAAGGTTAGATGGCAGCCAGTCACAGAGATGGTGAAGATACTATGTCCCAGGACAAAAACAAACACAAGTCATTGAATAAGAAGTAAGCAAATGAGAGCCCCAATAAAGCCAACCAATGGTGAGCAGCAGGCAGGATTTAGCTGCTGTACGTTCCAAGTAGGAGTAGGAGCACAATAGATCTTTTGCAATAAGAAATCACTGAGCATGCTTGAAGGCTGCACCACTGATTTCCAATGTAGATTGCTGCTTGAAATTGACATACATGATCTTAAACAGTATTCCTAACAACATAAGAATAACCTAAAGGCTATATTAGTGTAGACAATCTGACATGTGTTTAATTTGGCTCCACCTTGTGTTGCCGTCCTACCAGCAAACTTTAGCAAGAAATCCATTTTTATAGTCAAAATTATTAGTGTTTACACACTGAAAAAAACACAGGTAAGCTACTGAAAAATAAAATGAACACCAAATTAGTTAAGATAGCTCCACAAGTATATGTCTCATTCTTGATAATTGAATGCAGGTCCTTTGGACTCAAAGCTTTATCTTTTTTCAACCCAGAGCTAAACACAAACATATACACAAGTCTTCAATTGTTCCACTTCAGTAAACTCCAGGTATATTCTTAATCAACAGACGATGTAAATCTTAACCATTGCAGAGGCATGTTTGGAATTCATGGTCCATATTTAGACTTTCCTGTATCTCAGTTCTGTTCTGTTCACAATTAAGTTCTCTTCATGATTTACTAATCTGTTGAAGACAAACAAGGTTCTCATTTGTAAGATCCTCCAATTTGTGTTCCTTCTTGCAATAAACTGCTGTAGCGTATTTCACATCATGAATATTAAAGGCCCTTCATGTTGTTTCTATCTTTAACCAGGTGAATAGCTAGTCCCAAATATTGCAAGATCCATAGATGGAAAAAGCTTATTTCCATGGAGTCAGGTTGATTATCTTAAATCTTGTGCTACGGTCCCTATTGGTGAGCTCAGTTTATTTATGGTATACACACAAGTGCATCACCACAGTGGTACCCCTGTCAAGATGCACTAAGGCAAGTTTTATGATTTTTTGCTTGTGCTGCATGAAACAGAAAGTTGAATGTTATACATTGTTTATTAAAGGTAAATAATTCTATTTGGTTTTTTTAAACGCCAAAAATGTGTAAGTCGTATTGCTCTCCGAGTTAAATGAAAAAAATAATCTTAACTTCTCATTTAGTGGGGTATACAATTTGAATTGTTTTTCAACTCGTCTGATCTTTCAATTTTAAATGCTTTATCAAGAGTTCTTTCGAATATTTTTCGTTTGACAGTGCCTAGCTTTAAACCTTTTACATATGTTTATCACTTTTATTTGTATTTTGAACATTCTGTTATCATTGCAAAAGCTCATTGAACGGAATGCTGAAAATGTGCTTGTAGGGATGTCCTGAATCTATGTGTAATATACTGATGACAGCCATTGCTTTGTGGATCAATCTACCATGTAGCACCCGTTGTTCTACGTGCAATTCACAAACTCAAGATGTGAGCCGTTACTTAAGAGACAAATGCTTATTCACGAGAGACAATATTAGTTGGAATAATCTGTCTGACAAGAAGTTAATGTTGCAGTTGAGGAGCTTGCAGAGAATGAGGTACAGTTGTTGACATCCTCTACAAGGCAGCACACACTGTAGAGCAGGCAGCCTAGACAAACATCTGGTTCTGGAAAATGTAATTCCTGTCACCACATGAAACCGAATAGATGAACAATAGATATACAGGGGCTTATCGCTTCTGTAGAAATTAATGTGAAATCAATAAAAGCTTCACATGCACTCTTAATTAAGTTACACTAGAGGAATGCAAACGCTGTCGAGGGCTTAGAATAGTTACTATAGGAAGGAAATACAGACATGGATCCCTCCCCTTCCCACGCTATATCACCTTCGGGATGTGATGCAGCAAATTCAAGCCCGTTGCCTACACCACATTACCCTCACTTCCAGACGAGATCAGAAGAATTTCTCACGGTGAACAAAAAACACGTGCAACAGAAAATTGCCAGGTTTTAAACAAAAGAGTGCACGATGGAGAAGACAAGAAATACAGGCCTTTTCTTCCTAGGCGTTGAAGATCTGGAACTCCATTGTAACACACCTTTACTCCTCCTTGAAGTGGAGACGGCTTTAGGGATGTGCATGTGCTGCACCACCCCAGATGTTCTGGGCAGGGTTCAGCAAGACAAATGACATTAAGGAGGCCCGTAAAAGTGTGTTTCGTTTTCCACATGCTGTGGAGTCACCAAAAGTGTCATATGAGGCAAGGAGATAACACCAAGGCCCTGATTTATACTTTTTGGTGGAAAACTGCACTAACGCAGTTTTGCACCAAAAAGTTTAGCACCATTTCTGTGCACAAGCTGGGCACCATATTTATGGAATGGTGCAAGCTGGTGCAAAGGGTAGGCTAGCATAAAAAAATGACTTTAGTTGGGTGGGTCTGGCGGTATGGAAGAAGGAGGTTTTGCACCAAAAAATGTTAGGCAGGTTAAAAATTTAAAAAAAGACTGTAACCTGCCTAGAGTCATTTTCTGACGCAAAACCATCCATACCACATGACTTCTGTCTTAGAAAAGACAGGAGTCATGTCCACCACCCTAATGGCCAGCACAGGGGACCAGGGTCCCCTGGGCATGGCCAATGCACCCAATGTCATGTAGGGCACCCATTTCAAGGCCCCCAATAGACTTTAAAAAATAAATAAAATACTTACCTGTACTTACCTATACTTACCTGGGATGGGTCCCCCATCCTCTGCTGTCCCTGTGGTGTGGGTGTCTCTGGGGCCTGAGGAGGGCAAGGTAGGTTTCCACATCCAAAAAATGACTTTAACTCCATAAATTTGGCACTAGACAGTTCTACCACCAAAGTATGAATATGGAGTTAGTTTTGCACCAAATTTGCGTGAAAAAAATACGCAAATTCAGGGCAAAACAAATAAAAATATGCCCCTTGTGTTAAAGTCAATTATGTTTTGTTTCACAAAAATAAACAGGTTTCGGGGGTTGTTTCTGAGAAGCAGAAATAATACTTAAATGTGTCACCATCAAATATGGGCCTTTCTGCATAACAGTTGTGATGAAAATGCTTTTGTGCAAGGAAAAAACTCAAACTTCTTGAGTCACTTGTAGTCCTGTATTTATTTTGCCTGGTGTGCTTTCTTCCTATTCCACACCGTGCAGTGTTGGATTTGATGTCAACATTTTGCAACAAGGCAGCAGTATTTTATGCCGGATTACAACATTGAGGAACATGCAGGAGAAAACAAAGAAATGCACCTTCTCGGTGGTGACAGAATGTGGCTCCAGGTATTTGGAGACACCCAAACCTGCTTTTCAGGACTCCAAAGGACTGTTTCACATTGCAACTGTTCTTTTGTGATGTTTTTTGTAAGTGTTGTCACTTTCGGAACAGAGATGTAAAAGCACGAAAAGGACAGACCTTATTGCGCATATTTAATTATTTTTTAAGTACTCACCAGTAACCAGCTTTTAACATGCTGTAAGGACCGAAATGCTGTTAACAAAATTTAGGAATAACCAAGTGGGGGCATCGATAAATCCAGGTCTGATTCCCCAGTAACTCATTTTGCCAGAGATTTTCAAGTTCAAGGTTTTAAGTTCAAGATTTTCAATTTCAGTTTTGTTCATCAGCCCAAATCTTCATAAGGGAAATAAACAGATTTGCAGAAACGCCACAGAGCTCGCAATTCACATGAAGCCTAACTGCTGTTACTGTCCCCATCCGAATTAAGAGTTCAGATGAACGTTGACTGTCAGATTCCAGCCTCCAGAGGAACCCCACAGAAGGTGCAGAAGCTGTAGGAATGTTGTAAGAGTCCAGTGCTAGAGAAATGCGCTCCAACATGTCTAAAATGCATCGTTCTCTCAAACAGCATACCTGTGGAGCTTGCTCTGCGCTCACACTCAACATGTTAATACATGCCTGTAGATCCATTCTTTTCCTGTCTTATTGGTGTAACTATGTTCATGCCAAATCATGCCCCACTTTATCAACCTGCTGTAGCATAATATTTATCTGGAAATCTTCTTTTTCTCGTTCAGATACTGAACGATAAAGCTGCTTTTATATAGTTGAGCAGACCACATAACAGCTAAATTGACTGAAATACAACTACTTTTTGAATATAAAAGTGTCATAAAACCATGTATAAGAAAAAAAACAAAAATAAGAACCATATGTACAAACACTTTTTCCCATAGACACAGAATGGGGAAAAACCTTTGCTACATCTGGCCCAAAGTTATATACTTCAGCAAGACGTTTGTGTTGCTGTAGTACTTCGACTCATGACTTTATTTCCTCATTAAACTATGGAAAGGGGAGAAAATTCAACAAGTAATTATAAAAGAAAAGCAATTTTACGACGTTTGTAAAAATTTGATGAAAGTTAGTGACAGTTTGCAAAATGAGGTCACGACAGAAGATGTCAAAAAATGCACTAATGATCAAAGTGAACTGGTGCCTAAAGTGCTATCTCTTTCATGCTCATTATTTCTTGGACTCTTGTAAGGCAAGTACATATTTGGTCGAGGCAAGTGAAACAGTTTTGATTTTGAGAAGCTACATTTCAGTGCAGCAATTTAAATGTGCTGAGGACCTGCAGACCAACAGGTAACTTAAAGATGCTGGTTAATTACAGTGAAGATCTTCTGAACTCATCTCATTGTGTCTAGACTGGGAGCACTTTCATGAATGCAAGATTGCCACTCTTAATTAACAAAGCATATTTTCTTACTGCTTAAGTTTCCCAAGAATTGAACTACTGCTTAATTGTATTTCTATGAATTTAAAGAGGTGGATGCCAGTATCTGAGTAAAATAACTTCAGTTTCAATTAAAAACTCCCATTCACGAAAATGTGGCACTGCTGCCAGTCACTAGCTCCAAGCCTACAAGACAGCATAGCTATCTGGTTGCAACTATATATTGGGGACATGCTGAAAGCTTCCATAGGAATGCATTCCACCTATTCCTTACCACTGGCTTTATGTTTTGTAACTCACATTTGCTTGCTATATGCTGGAATTATTTGCTTTAGTTTGCCCAGCATGTCTTTGAACCTCGTGTGGAGCATAGCCTGTTTGCCACCTCTCTGACTGGCTCCTTGCATTTTCCTACAAGGGCTCACTTTCTGGGAACTCTTTTTTCTTTTTCGTGAGGCACTCTACAAGAATATATGTTTTTTCAGTTGTCTCCTTTGTATTCTAGTTCACAGCAGTAAACATGCTGTAGTTCTTTGAAAATGTTTCCTATCTCCTATCTTTCTGCTTGATTGAATCTACTTATCTCGGCCACTACCACTTCAACCATTTTGCATGCTAGTGAGGAACAATGTTCTGTCTACGAGCTTGTTTATTTTGTTCAGTGCTCTTTACTAACAGCATAATTTAAACAATAATCTTCCTCAATTTCATGGCCATGCCATAGGTCCTGGAAATAGGAGAGCACAGGTTGCTGAGCACCACCAAAATAACCATGCTGGAGTTCAAAAGTAAATGATAAATGTTGTTTTTAACTTTTCACATTTGGTGTGCATTCAAAGACAGAGGTAAAATGTCTTCCGAAGGAGGTTTCTATTGCTCTTCTTTCTCTAACTGCAAAGTGAGAGGATTTATGTGACAATCATGCTGGGTACTGGAGGTGTGAAAGAAAAGGCTGAGACAGTTTTTTGTGCCTAGCACACAACATTTAAATGTCAGTAATTGAATTGTACAGATATTTCAGAATATAACAGAATTATCAAAGCACAACTGAAGCATATTTGTTTGTAAATTTGAAGTGTGGTAGAAACAAATATTATAATACAATTAAAACAAATCAATCCACTAGATGATGGCAATTTCCACACATTATCATTTGTGTGCTGTACAGTTTTATCAGTAAAACTGTATATCTTTGCAAGTGTAATGGTAATTTAAATTACAGATGTGTTGTCTGCAATGGTAGTGTGCTACCTCACCATGCATGCTCCACTATATGTCACTTCAATCTACTCTACTCTATGCCACTCCACTGTATAGCACTCTACTCCACACTATGCTACTCTACTTAACTCTGTGATACTATACTCCAATCTATGCCACTGTACGCCCCTCCACTCTATTGCACTCTATTCTATGACACTCCACTCTATGCCACTCCACTCCACGCCACCTCACTCTATGCCACGTTTTGAAACTCCATGCTACTCCACTCTGCCAAACTCTACAATACTCCACTCTACTCTAATCCACTCTGTGCCACTCAACTCTATGCCACTTCTCTCCACACCACTCCACCACACTTTACTCCACTCTAAGCAACTCTACTTAATGCCACTTCACTCTGTGACACTCCACTCTATGCCACTCCACACTGACATTCCACTCTACAACACTATACTCCACTACCTACCACTCCACTCTTTGACACTGTTCTCCACTCTGCACCACTCCACTCCGCAACACACTACTTTGCTCTATTCAACTCCATTCTACGGCACTCCATTACACTCTACCCCACTCCATTCTACGATAACTGTGCTCCACTCTATACCACTCCACACCCTTTTACTCCACTCTATGCCATTCTACTCCATGTGAATCCACTCTGTGACATTCTACTCTACTGTGCATCACTCCATTCTGTGGCACTATTCCATTCTGTGCCCCTCCACTATATGCCACTCTATCCTACTCCACTTTACTCCATTCTACTCCACTCTACCACACTCCAGTCTACCACACTATACTCCATTCTATGGGACTCTATGCCCTTTCACTTTATGACACTATACTCCATTCTATGTCACTTATTCTATGTCACTCTATGATACTTCACTTTACGCAACTAGACTCTATGCCACTCCTCTCTACGCCACTCCAATCTATAAAACCCTACTCCACTCCACTCCACTCTAAGACACTCCACTCCATGGCACTCCATTCTATGATTCTCCACTTTACTCTATGCCACTCCATGTCACCTTACTCCACTGTATGCCACTCCAATCTATGTCTCTCCACTCCAGTTCACTCCACTCCACTCTCTGACAATTTACTCCACTCTGTGCCACACCACTCTATGTCATTCCACTCTTCAACACTGTACTTCATTGTACTCCACTCCACAACACTCTACTCCACTCTAGGCCACACCATGCCGCTCTGTTACTTTATTTTACTCGACACTATGCAAATCCACTTGATACTACTACATTCTACAGCACTCTACTTGACTCCTCCCTACGATACTTAACTATTTTACTCCACTCCACTCCACTCCACTCTGCAACACTCCACTCTACCCAACTCCACTCTACGTCACATTACACCACTCCACTCTGTAACATCCTATGTCACTCTACATCACTCCACTCTATCACAATCAATTCCACTGTACAGTCCTCTACTTTAAACCACTCCATTGCACTTTACTCCACTCTACACCATTCCACTCTGCAAAACTCCACTCAATGCCACTCCACTCTATGCCACTCAACTCTACAACACTCCACCACACTCCACCCGACGCTGCTCCTCTCTACAACACTATAGTCCACTCTACGACACTCCACTCTACAAAACTCTAGTCCAATCTCTGACAGTACACTCTATGATACTCCACTTTACAACACTCTTCTCTTCTCTATGCCACTTCACTCTGTGCCACTCCACTCCACTCCACACTACTCTACTCCACTCCACTATACCTAACTCTACTCTGTGACACCCTACTCCACTTTACTCCACTCTATGCCACTTCACTATATGACACTGAACACCACTGTATGCCTCTCCACTGTAGATCACTCCAAAATACATCACTCCACTCCACTCTACTCCACTCCACTCTACTCCATTCTACTCCACTCTATGACACTTCACTCCACTCCACTCTTTACCACTCCACTCTACATCAGCCCACACCACCTTACTCCACTTTATGCCATTCCACTGTATACCACTCCATTCTATGCCACTCTAGTCCACTCCACAGCACTCTATAGCACTTTAATCCACTCTATGCCACTCCACTCTATGACGTCCAACTCTATTCCACTCTACGCCACTCCACTGTATGACAATCCACTATATGACATGGGACTCCATTCTATGGGATTCCACTCCACACCACTCCACTCTATGGCACTCTACTCCACTCTACAACACTCTAATCCATTCCCCTCTA
This sequence comes from Pleurodeles waltl, assembly GCF_031143425.1. Classification (NCBI taxonomy): domain Eukaryota; kingdom Metazoa; phylum Chordata; class Amphibia; order Caudata; family Salamandridae; genus Pleurodeles; species Pleurodeles waltl. The sequence goes on from NC_090439.1 coordinate 5,869,523, forward strand.
TCAATCAATCAATCACTACTTGTAGAGCGCAGCTAATCACCTGTGAGGGTATCCAGACACTGAGTTGCTGTGTTTAGTCGAAGAGCCAGGTCTTGAGTTTATTCCCAAAGTCCATCAGTGAGGGTGATGTTTGGAGGTGAAGAGGGAGGGCATTCCAGGACTTGGTGGTGGGGTAAGAGAAGGATCATTCTCTGCTGTGGCTAAGGCAGATGTGCAGTGCCTGTGCCAGGGCAAGGGAGGCAGAGCAAAGGTTTCTTGATGGCCTGTGGAAGTTCAGGTGGTGATTCATGTATGCTGGTCCTAGGTCATGGAGGGCTTTGTAAGCATATGTTAGCAGTTTGAATTGGTATCCTTCCTTGTTGGGGAGCCAGTGGAGTACTGTGAGAAAGTAGCCTCTTTCTAGCCTTGTTACCCCCACTTTTGGCCTGTTTGTGAGTGTATGTCAGGGTGTTTTCACTGTCTCACTGGGATCCTGCTAGCCAGGGCCCAGTGCTCATAGTGAAAACCCTATGTTTTCAGTATGTTTGTTATGTGTCACTGGGACCCTGCTAGTCAGGACCCCAGTGCTCATAAGTTTGTGGCCTATAAGTACGTGTTCCCTGTGTGGTGCCTAACTGTCTCACTGAGGCTCTGCTTACCCGAACCTCAGTGGTTATGCTCTCTCTGTACAAATTGTCACTAACAGGCTAGTGACCAATTTTACCAATTTATATTGGCTTACTGGAACACCCTTATAATTCCCTAGTATATGGTACTGAGGTACCCAGGGTATTGGGGTTCCAGGAGATCCCTATGGGCTGCAGCATTTCTTTTGCCACCCATAGGGAGCTCTGACAATTCTTACACAGGCCTGCCACTGCAGCCTGAGTGAAATAACGTCCACGTTATTTCACAGCCATTTTACACTGCACTTAAGTAACTTATAAGTCACCTATATGTCTAACCTTTACCTGGTAAAGGTTGGGTGCTAAGTTACCTAGTGTGAGGGCACCCTGGCACTAGCCAAGGTGCCCCCACATTGTTCAGGGCCAATTCCCCGGACTTTGTGAGTTAGGGGACACCATTACACGCGTGCACTACATATATGTCACTACCTATATGTAGCTTCACAATGGTAACTCTGAATATGGCCATGTAACATGTCTATGATCATGGAATTGCCCCCTCTATGCCATCCTGGCATAGTTGGCACAATCCCATGATCCCAGTGGTCTGTAGCACAGACCCTGGTACTGCCAAACTGCCTTTCCCGGGGTTTCACTGCAGCTGCTGCTTCTGCCAACCCCTCAGACAGGCTTCTGCCCTCCTGGGGTCCAGCCAAGCCTGGCCCAGGATGGCAGAACAAAGGACTTCCTCTGAGAGAGGGTGTTACACCCTCTCCCTTTGGAAAATGGTGTGAAGGCAGGGGAGGAGTAGCCTCCCCCAGCCTCTGGAAATGCTTTCATGGGCACACATGGTGCCCATTTCTGCATAAGCCAGTCTACACCGGTTCAGGGACCCCTTAGCCCTGCTCTGGCGCGAAACTGGACAAAGGAAAGGGGAGTGACCACTCCCCTGACCTGTACGTCCCCTGGGAAGTGCCCAGAGCTCCTCCAGTGTGCTCCAGACCTCTGCCATCTTGGAAACAGAGGTGCTGCTGGCACACTGGACTGCTCTGAGTGGCCAGTGCCATCAGGTGACGCCAGAGACTCCTTCTGATAGGCTCCTTCAGGTGTTGCTAGCCTATCTTCTCTCCTAAGTAGCTAAGCCCTCTTTTCTGGCTATTTAGGGTCTCTGTCTTTGGGGATTCTTTAGATAACGAATGCAAGAGCTCATCCGAGTTCCTCTGCATCTCTCTCTTCACCTTCTGCCAAGGAATCGACTGCTGACCACGCTGGAAGCCTGCAAAACTGCAACATAGTAGCAAAGACGGCTACTGAAAGTCTGCAACGCTGATCCTGCCGCCTTCTCGACTGTTTTCCTGGTGGTGCATGCTGTGGGGGTAGTCTGCCTCCTCTCTGCACTAGAAGCTCCGAAGAAATCTCCCGTGGGTCGACGGAATCGTCCCCCTGCAACCGCAGGCACCAAAGAACTGCATCACCGGTACCTTGGGTCTCCTCTCAGCACGACGAGCGAGGTCCCTTGACTCCAGCAACTCTGTCCAAGTGACTCCCACAGTCCAGTGACTCTTCAGTCCAAGTTTGGTGGAGGTAAGTCCTTGCCTCCCCACGCCAGACTGCAATGCTGGGAACCGCGACTTTTGCAGCTACTCCGGCCTCCGTACACTTCCGGCGGAAATCCTTTGTGCACAGTCCAGCTTGGGTCCACGGCACTCTAACCTGCATTGCACGACCTCCTAAGTTGTTCTCCGGCGACGTGGTACTCCTTTGTGCGACTTCGGGTGAGCACTGTTTCATGCATCCTCTTAGTGCCTGTTTTGGGCACTTCTGCGGGTGCTGCCTGCTGCTGAGAGGGCTCCTTATCTTGCTCAACGCCCCCTCTGTCCCCTGACGCAATTGGCGACATCCTGGTCCCTCCTGGGCCACAGCAGCACCCAAAAACACTAACCGCATGATTTGCAGCTAGCAAGGCTTGTTGGCGGTCTTTCGGCGGGAAAACACTTCTGCACAACTCTCCACGGCGTGTGGGATCCGTCCTCCAAAGGGGAAGTCTCTAGCCCTTGTCGTTCTTGCAGAAACCTACGCTTCTACTGTCCAGTAGCAGCTCCTTTGCACCCACAGCTGGCATTTCCTGGGCATCTGCCCATCTCCGACCTGCTTGTGACTTTTGGACTTGGTCCCCTTGTTCCACAGGTACCCTTGACTGGAAATCCATAGTTGTTGCATTGTTGGTTTGTGTCTTTCCTGCAGAATTCCCCTATCACGACTTCTATGTCCTTTGGGGAACTTTAGTGCACTTTGCACTCACTTTTCAGGGTCTTGGGGTGGGCTATGTTTCTAACCCTTACTATTTTCTAATAGTCCCAGCGACCCTCTACAAGGTCACATAGGTTTGGGGTCCATTCGTGGTTCGCATTCCACTTTTGGAGTATATGGTTTGTGTTGCCCCTATCCCTATGTGTCTCCATTGCATCCTATTGTAACTATACATTGTTTGCACTGTTTTCTAATACTATTACTGCATATTTTGGTATTGTGTACATATATCTTGTGTATATTTGCTATCCTCATACTGAGGGTACTCACTGAGATACTTTTGGCATATTGTCATAAAAATAAAGTACCTTTATTTTTAGTATATCTGTATATTGTGTTTTCTTATGATATTGTGCATATGACACTAGTGGTACTGTAGGAGCTTCACTCGTCTCCTAGTTCAGCCTAAGCTGCTCTGCTAAGCTACCATTATCTATCAGCCTATGCTGCTAGACACCCTATACACTAATAAGGGATAACTGGGCCTGGTGCAAGGTGCCAGTACCCCTAGGTACTCACTACAAGCCAGTCCAGCCTCCTACATTTGGTTGTGCAGCGGTGGGTAAAGTGCTTTGAGACTACTTACCACTCTTGTCATTGTACTTTTCATAAGAGAAAAACATACAAAACAAGTTCAGTGTATGTACACCTAACCAAAAAGTTTTGCATTTCTTTTCTCACCTCTTTTCTAAAGTGCTGAAAAGTACCTCTAAACTTTCTTAAAAGTTCTTAAAAGTTTAAAAAGTTTTTTTTCTGTCTTTCTAAAAAGTTCTGAAAACTTTTTTCTCTTTTTCTATCACTTTAACTCTTTCTAAAAATGTCTGGCACAGGCCAAAATGTTGATCTGTCCAAACTTGCATATGACCACCTTAGCCGGAAAGGAGCAAGGAGTCTCTGTGTAGAAAGAGGTTTGAGTGTAGGGAAGAATCCTTCCTTGGAATTATTGCTTAACATGCTTAGAGAACAAGATAAGGCCACAAGGGCCCCATCTGTTGAAAAAGTAGCCAATGGTTCCCAATCTGATCCAGGGACTCCCCTAGGAAAAGATTCAGGAAAGAAACTTCCTAGCCTGCCCATTACTAGATAGTCTAGCATAGTTGGTACTGATGTAGAGTCACACCATACAGATAGTGTTGTCTCACATCATAGCAAGAGCTTTCATTCTCACCACAGTAGAACTGATGTTTCTGTTAACCAAGCTGTTAGGATGCCTTCTGTAAGGGACAGGTCTCCTTCTGTCCATTCTCACCACACTTCTGTGTCAAGGAAGGTCACTCCCACCCACCCTGATGACAGATTGTTAGAAAGGGAGCTCAATAGATTGAGAGTGGAACAAACCAGACTGAAGCTCAAGAAGCAACAGCTGGATTTGGATAGACAGTTCTTAGAAGTAGAGAAGGAGAGACAGAAACTGGGTTTAGAAACCCATGGTGGCAGCAGCAGTATTCCCAATAGTCATCCTGCAAAAGAGCATGATTCTAGGAATCTGCACAAGATAGTTCCCCCTTATAAGGAGGGGGATGACATTAACAAGTGGTTTGCTGCACTTGAGAGGGCCTGTGTTGTACAGGATGTCCCTCAAAGGCAGTGGGCTGCTATCTTATGGCTATCATTTAGTGGAAAGGGTAGGGATAGGCTCCTTACTGTGAAAGAAAGTGATGCCAATAATTTTACAGTTCTTAAGAATGCACTCCTGGATGGTTATGGCTTAACCACTGAACAATACAGGATAAAGTTCAGAGAGACCAAAAAGGAGTCTTCACAAGACTGGGTTGATTTCATTGACCATTCAGTGAAGGCCTTGGAGGGGTGGTTACATGGCAGTAAAGTTACTGATTATGACAGCCTGTATAACTTGATCCTGAGAGAGCATATTCTTAATAATTGTGTGTCTGATTTGTTGCACCAGTACTTGGTGGACTCTGATCTGACCTCTCCCCAAGAATTGGGAAAGAAGGCAGACAAATGGGTCAGAACAAGGGTGAACAGAAAAGTTCATACAGGGGGTGACAAAGATGGCAATAAGAAGAAAGATGGTGAAAAATCTCAAGAAAAGCATGGGGATAAGGGTAAAACCAAAGATCCCACTTCAAATCTTAAACACTCTTCACAGGGTGGGGATAAAACTAATTCTTCCTCTTCTTCTCAACCTGCACACATTAAAAAGCCTTGGTGCTTTGTGTGTAAAAACAGAGGCCATAGGCCAGGGGATAAGTCCTGTCCAGGTAAACCCCCTGAGCCTACCACCACTAATACATCAAGCTCTAGTGCCCCTAGCAGTAGTGGTACTAGTGGTGGGACTGCTGGCAACAGTCAAGTTAAGGGTGTAGTTGGATTCACTTATGGGTCCATAATAGAAACTGGGGTAGTTAGTCCCAAGACAGTTTCTGTCACACCTAGTGGCTTTGGCCTTGCCACACTGGCTGCTTGTCCCCTTACAATGGATAAGTACAGGCAGACAGTATCAATAAATGGTGTTGAGGCCTTGGCCTACAGGGACACAGGTGCCAGTATCACTTTGGTGACTGAAAACCTAGTGGCTCCTGAACAACACATCATTGGACAACAGTATAAAATTATTGATGTCCATAACTCCACTAAGTTCCTTCCCTTAGCTATAATTCAGTTTAGTTGGGGTGGAGTTACTGGCCCTAAGCAGGTGGTGGTATCACCTAGCTTACCTGTAGACTGTCTCTTAGGTAATGACCTAGAGGCCTCAGGTTGGGCTGATGTAGAGTTTTATGCCCATGCAGCCATGCTGGGCATCCCAGAGGAATTGTTCCCTCTCATTTCTACTGAAATGAAAAAGCAAAGGAGAGAAGGCCTGAAAACTCAGGATCCCTCTCCATCAACAGGTAAAAAAGGGTATCACAGTATCCCCTAACCACCCTGCCATTCAGGATACCATTCCTGTGGTGGGAGAAACCTCTCCTGGGGTGGCACCTGTTCCAAGGGAAGCATCAGCTGGCAAAGCTATACTCCCTGAGGTAGAAGTACCTCTCTGTGGGATAACTAACATTGGTGAGAAAAAGAGCACCATTTTAGTTAACATGGAGCATCCCTCCAACCCTCCCAGAGAAACTTTAGTGCAGAAACCCTGTACTGCCTCACAACACTTAGGACAGCATCCCTGCCCTAGTGTGGAGCTCATAGGACAGCATCCCTGCCCTGCTCCAACTCAAAAGAAACAGCATCCCTGTTCTCTCTTCCAGCCATATGGACAAAGTTTTTGCCCAGCTATGGCTTTTCTGAGACAGCATCCCTGTCTGGCATTTCCATCACTACAAATAGGTTCAGTGGACAATTCCCACTGCTCTAAACTCAAACTTACTGATAGAAACTCTGAAAATACATCTTCACATTGTTGCTTAGCTAAAAAACTTCAAACAGGGTGGTTTACATCCCCACAGGGAAGTAACCATATAGTGGATGATAAAGGAAGTAACCAGTCTATTGCAGAGCTACTCTCTACTTATCACCACTTAGACAATAAAGTCTCATCTGGCCAAGGTTAGCCTTATTGTCCTTCGTTTGGGGGGGTTGTGTGAGAAAGTAGCCTCTTTCTAGCCTTGTTACCCCCACTTTTGGCCTGTTTGTGAGTGTATGTCAGGGTGTTTTCACTGTCTCACTGGGATCCTGCTAGCCAGGGCCCAGTGCTCATAGTGAAAACCCTATGTTTTCAGTATGTTTGTTATGTGTCACTGGGACCCTGCTAGTCAGGACCCCAGTGCTCATAAGTTTGTGGCCTATAAGTATGTGTTCCCTGTGTGGTGCCTAACTGTCTCACTGAGGCTCTGCTAACCAGAACCTCAGTGGTTATGCTGTCTCTGTACAAATTGTCACTAACAGGCTAGTGACCAATTTTACCAATTTACATTGGCTTACTGGAACACCCTTATAATTCCCTAGTATATGGTACTGAGGTACCCAGGGTATTGGGGTTCCAGGAGATCCCTATGGGCTGCAGCATTTCTTTTGCCACCCATAGGGAGCTCTGACAATTCTTACACAGGCCTGCCACTGCAGCCTGAGTGAAATAACGTCCACGTTATTTCACAGCCATTTTACACTGCACTTAAGTAACTTATAAGTCACCTATATGTCTAACCTTTACCTGGTAAAGGTTGGGTGCTAAGTTACTTAGTGTGAGGGCACCCTGGCACTAGCCAAGGTGCCCCCACATTGTTCAGGGCCAATTCCCCGGACTTTGTGAGTGCGGGGACACCATTACACGCGTGCACTACATATAGGTCACTACCTATATGTAGCTTCACAATGGTAACTACGAATATGGCCATGTAACATGTCTATGATCATGGAATTGCCCCCTCTATGCCATCCTGGCATAGTTGGCACAATCCCATGATCCCAGTGGTCTGTAGCACAGACCCTGGTACTGCCAAACTGCCTTTCCCGGGGTTTCACTGCAGCTGCTGCCAACCCCTCAGACAGGCTTCTGCCCTCCTGGGGTCCAGCCAGGCCTGGCCCAGGATGGCAGAACAAAGGACTTCCTCTGAGAGAGGGTGTTACACCCTCTCCCTTTGGAAAATGGTGTGAAGGCAGGGGAGGAGTAGCCTCCCCCAGCCTCTGGAAATGCTTTCATGGGCACACATGGTGCCCATTTCTGCATAAGCCAGTCTACACCGGTTCAGCGACCCCTTAGCCCTGCTCTGGCGCGAAACTGAACAAAGGAAAGGAGAGTGACCACTCCCCTGACCTGTACCTCCCCTGGGAGGTGCCCAGAGCTCCTCCAGTGTGCTCCAGACCTCTGCCATCTTGGAAACAGAGGTGCTGCTGGCACACTGGACTGCTCTGAGTGGCCAGTGCCATCAGGTGACGTCAGAGACTCCTTCTGATAGGCTCCTTCAGGTGTTGCTAGCCTATCTTCTCTCCTAAGTAGCCAAACCCTCTTTTCTGGCTATTTAGGGTCTCTGTCTTTGGGGATTCTTTAGATAACGAATGCAAGAGCTCATCCGAGTTCCTCTGCATCTCTCTCTTCACCTTCTGCCAAGGAATCGACTGCTGACCACGCTGGAAGCCTGCAAAACTGCAACATAGTAGCAAAGACGACTACTACAACTCTGTAACGCTGATCCTGCCGCCTTCTCGACTGTTTTCCTGGTGGTGCATGCTGTGGGGGTAGTCTGCCTCCTCTCTGCACTAGAAGCTCCGAAGAAATCTCCTGTGGGTCGACGGAATCGTCCCCCTGCAACCGCAGGCACCAAAGAACTGCATCACCGGTACTTTGGGTCTCCTCTCAGCACGACGAGCGAGGTCCCTTGACTCCAGCAACTCTGTCCAAGTGACTCCCACAGTCCAGTGACTCTTCAGTCCAAGTTTGGTGGAGGTAAGTCCTTGCCTCCCCACGCCAGACTGCAATGCTGGGAACCGCGACTTTTGCAGCTACTCGGGCCTCCGTGCACTTCCGGTGGAAATCCTTTGTGCACAGTCCAGCCTGGGTCCACGGCACTCTAACCTGCATTGCACGACCTCCTAAGTTGTTCTCTGGCGACGTGGGACTCCTTTGTGCGACTTCGGGTGAGCACTGTTTCATGCATCCTCTTAGTGCCTGTTTGGGCACTTCTGCGGATGCTGCCTGCTGCTGAGAGGGCTCCTTGTCTTGCTCAACGCCCCCTCTGTCCCCTGACGGAATTGGCAACATCCTGGTCCCTCCTGGGCCACAGCAGCACCCAAAAACACTAACCGCACGATTTGCAGCTAGCAAGGCTTGTTGGCAGTCTTTCGGCCGTAAAACACTTCTGCACGACTCTCCACGGTGTGTGGGATCCGTCCTCCAAAGGGGAAGTCTCTAGCCCTTGTCGTTCTTGCAGAAACCTACACTTCTACTGTCCAGTAGCAGCTCCTTTGCACCCTCAGCTGGCATTTCCTGGGCATCTGCCCATCTCCGACTTGCTTGTGACTTTTGGACTTGGTCCCCTTGTTCCACAGGTACCCTCGACTGGAAATCCATCGTTGTTGCATTGTTGGTTTGTGTCTTTCCTGCAGAATTCCCCTATCACGACTTCTATGTCCTTTGGGGAACTTTAGTGCACTTTGCACTCACTTTTCAGGGTCTTGGGGTGGGCTATTTTTCTAACCCTTACTATTTTCTAATAGTCCCAGCGACCCTCTACAATGTCACATAGGTTTGGGGTCCATTCGTGGTTCGCATTCCACTTTTGGAGTATATGGTTTGTGTTGCCCCTATCCCTATGTGTCTCCATTGCATCCTATTGTAACTATACATTGTTTGCACTGTTTTCTAATACTATTACTGCATATTTTGGTATTGTGTACATATATCTTGTGTATATTTGCTATCCTCATACTGAGGGTACTCACTGAGATACTTTTGGCATATAGTCATAAAAATAAAGTACCTTTATTTTTAGTATATCTGTGTATTGTGTTTTCTTATGATATTGTGCATATGACACTAGTGGTACTGTAGGAGCTTCACTCGTCTCTTAGTTCAGCCTAAGCTGCTCTGCTAAGCTACCATTATCTATCAGCCTATGCTGCTAGACACCCTATACACTAATAAGGGATAACTGGGCCTGGTGCAAGGTGCCAGTACCCCTAGGTACTCACTACAAGCCAGTCCAGCCTCCTACATTTGGTTGTGCAGCGGTGGGATAAGTGCTTTGAGACTACTTACCACTCTTGTCATTGTACTTTTCATAAGAGAAAAATATACAAAACAAGTTCAGTGTATGTACACCTAACCAAAACGTTTTGCATTTCTTTTCTCACCTCTTTTCTAAAGTGCTGAAAAGTACCTCTAAACTTTCTTAAAAGTTCTTAAAAGTTTAAAAAGTTTTTTTTCTGTCTTTCTAAAAAGTTCTGAAAACTTTTTTCTCTTTTTCTATCACTTTAACTCTTTCTAAAAATGTCTGGCACAGGCCAAAATGTTGATCTGTCCAAACTTGCATATGACCACCTTAGCTGGAAAGGAGCAAGGAGTCTCTGTGTAGAAAGAGGTTTGAGTGTAGGGATGAATCCTTCCTTGGAATTATTGCTTAACATGCTTAGAGAACAAGATAAGGCCACAAGGGCCCCATCTGTTGAAAAAGTAGCCAATGGTTCCCAATCTGATCCAGGGACTCCCCTAGGAAAAGATTCAGGAAAGAAACTTCCTAGCCTGCCCATTACTAGACAGTCTAGCATAGTTGGTACTGATGTAGAGTCACACCATACAGATAGTGTTGTCTCACATCATAGCAAGAGCATTCATTCTCACCACAGTAGAACTGATGTTTCTGTTAACCAAGCTGTTAGGATGCCTTCTGTAAGGGACAGGTCTCCTTCTGTCCATTCTCACCACACTTCTGTGTCAAGGAAGGTCCCTCCCACCCACCCTGATGACAGATTGTTAGAAAGGGAGCTCAATAGATTGAGAGTGGAACAAACCAGACTGAAGCTCAAGAAGCAACAGCTGGATTTGGATAGACAGTCCTTAGAAGTAGAGAAGGAGAGACAGAAACTGGGTTTAGAAACCCATGGTGGCAGCAGCAGTATTCCCAATAGTCATGCTGCAAAAGAGCATGATTCTAGGAATCTGCACAAGATAGTTCCCCCTTATAAGGAGGGGGATGACATTAACAAGTGGTTTGCTGCACTTGAGAGGGCCTGTGTTGTACAGGATGTCCCTCAAAGGCAGTGGGCTGCTATCCTATGGCTATCATTTAGTGGAAAGGGTAGGGATAGGCTCCTTACTGTGAAAGAAAGTGATGCCAATAATTTTACAGTTCTTAAGAATGCACTCCTGGATGGTTATGGCTTAACCACTGAACAATACAGGATAAAGTTCAGAGAGACCAAAAAGGAGTCTTCACAAGACTGGGTTGATTTCATTGACCATTCAGTGAAGGCCTTGGAGGGGTGGTTACATGGCAGTAAAGTTACTGATTATGACAGCCTGTATAACTTGATCCTGAGAGAGCATATTCTTAATAATTGTGTGTCTGATTTGTTGCACCAGTACTTGGTGGACTCTGATCTGACCTCTCCCCAAGAATTGGGAAAGAAGGCAGACAAATGGGTCAGAACAAGGGTGAACAGAAAAGTTCATACAGGGGGTGACAAAGATGGCAATAAGAAGAAAGATGGTGAAAAATCTCAAGATAAGCATGGGGATAAGGGTAAAACCAAAGATCCCACTTCAAATCTTAAACACTCTTCAGAGGGTGGGGATAAAACTAATTCTTCCTCTTCTTCTCAACCTGCACACATTAAAAAGCCTTGGTGCTTTGTGTGTAAAAACAGAGGCCATAGGCCAGGGGATAAGTCCTGTCCAGGTAAACCCCCTGAGCCTACCACCACTAATACATCAAGCTCTAGTGCCCCTAGCAGTAGTGGTACTAGTGGTGGGACTGCTGGCAACAGTCAAGTTAAGGGTGTAGTTGGGTTCACTTATGGGTCCATAATAGAAACTGGGGTAGTTAGTCCCAAGACAGTTTCTGTCACACCTAGTGGCATTGGCCTTGCCACACTGGCTGCTTGTCCCCTTACAATGGATAAGTACAGGCAGACAGTATCAATAAATGGTGTTGAGGCCTTGGCCTACAGGGACACAGGTGCCAGTATCACTTTGGTGACTGAAAACCTAGTGGCTCCTGAACAACACATCATTGGACAACAGTATACAATTATTGATGTCCATAACTCCACTAAGTTCCTTCCCTTAGCTATAATTCAGTTTAGTTGGGGTGGAGTTACTGGCCCTAAGCAGGTGGTGGTATCACCTAGCTTACCTGTAGACTGTCTCTTAGGTAATGACCTAGAGGCCTCAGGTTGGGCTGATGTAGAGTTTTATGCCCATGCAGCCATGCTGGGCATCCCAGAGGAATTGTTCCCTCTCATTTCTACTGAAATGAAAAAGCAAAGGAGAGAAGGCCTGAAAACTCAGGATCCCTCTCCATCAACAGGTAAAAAGGGTATCACAGTATCCCCTAACCACCCTGCCATTCAGGATACCATTCCTGTGGTGGGAGAAACCTCTCCTGGGGTGGCACCTGTTCCAAGGGAAGCATCAGCTGGCAAAGCTATACTCCCTGAGGTAGAAGTACCTCTCTGTGGGATAACTAACATTGGTGAGAAAAAGAGCACCATTTTATTTAACATGGAGCATCCCTCCAACCCTCCCAGAGAAACGTTAGTGCAGAAACCCTGCACTGCCTCACAACACTTAGGACAGCATCCCTGCCCTAGTGTGGAGCTCATAGGACAGCATCCCTGCCCTGCTCCAACTCAAAAGAAACAGCATCCCTGTTCTCTCTTCCAGCCATATGGACAAAGTTTTTGCCCAGCTATGGCTTTTCTGAGACAGCATCCCTGTCTGGCATTTCCATCACTACAAATAGGTTCAGTGGACAATTCCCACTGCTCTAAACTAAAACTTACTGATAGAAACTCTGAAAATACATCTTCACATTGTTGCTTAGCTAAAAAACTTCAAACAGGGTGGTTTACATCCCCACAGGGAAGTAACCATATAGTGGATGATAAAGGAAGTAATAATAAAGTGATAAAGGAGCTACTCTCTACTTATCACCACTTAGACAATAAAGTCTCATCTGGCCAAGGTTAGCCTTATTGTCCTTCGTTTGGGGGGGGTTGTGTGAGAAAGTAGCCTCTTTCTAGCCTTGTTACCCCCACTTTTGGCCTGTTTGTGAGTGTATGTCAGGGTGTTTTCACTGTCTCACTGGGATCCTGCTAGCCAGGGCCAAGTGCTCATAGTGAAAACCCTATGTTTTCAGTATGTTTGTTATGTGTCACTGGGACCCTGCTAGTCAGGACCCCAGTACTCATAAGTTTGTGGCCTATAAGTATGTGTTCCCTGTGTGGTGCCTAACTGTCTCACTGAGGCTCTGCTAACCAGAACCTCAGTGGTTATGCTGTCTCTGTACAAATTGTCACTAACAGGCTAGTGACCAATTTTACCAATTTACATTGGCTTACTGGAACACCCTTATAATTCCCTAGTATATGGTACTGAGGTACCCAGGGTATTGGGGTTCCAGGAGATCCCTATGGGCTGCAGCATTTCTTTTGCCACCCATAGGGAGCTCTGACAATTCTTACACAGGCCTGCCACTGCAGCCTGAGTGAAATAACGTCCACGTTATTTCACAGCCATTTTACACTGCACTTAAGTAACTTATAAGTCACCTATATGTCTAACCTTTACCTGGTAAAGGTTGGGTGCTAAGTTACTTAGTGTGAGGGCACCCTGGCACTAGCCAAGGTGCCCCCACATTGTTCAGGGCCAATTCCCCGGACTTTGTGAGTGCGGGGACACCATTACACGCGTGCACTACATATAGATCACTACCTATATGTAGCTTCACAATGGTAGCTCCGAATATGGCCATGTAACATGTCTATGATCATGGAATTGCCCCCTCTATGCCATCCTGGCATAGTTGGCACAATCCCATGATCCCAGTGGTCTGTAGCACAGACCCTGGTACTGCCAAACTGCCTTTCCCCGGGGTTTCACTGCAGCTGCTGCCAACCCCTCAGACAGGCTTCTGCCCTCCTGGGGTCCAGCCAGGCCTGGCCCAGGATGGCAGAACAAAGGACTTCCTCTGAGAGAGGGTGTTACACCCTCTCCCTTTGGAAAATGGTGTGAAGGCAGGGGAGGAGTAGCCTCCCCCAGCCTCTGGAAATGCTTTCATGGGCACACATGGTGCCCATTTCTGCATAAGCCAGTCTACACCGGTTCAAGGACCCCTTAGCCCTGCTCTGGCGCGAAACTGGACAAAGGAAAGGGGAGTGACCACTCCCCTGACCTGTACCTCCCCTGGGAGGTGCCCAGAGCTCCTCCAGTGTGCTCCAGACCTCTGCCATCTTGGAAACAGAGGTGCTGCTGGCACACTGGACTGCTCTGAGTGGCCAGTGCCATCAGGTGAAGTCAGAGACTCCTTCTGATAGGCTCCTTCAGGTGTTGCTAGCCTATCTTCTCTCCTAAGTAGCCAAACCCTCTTTTCTGGCTATTTAGGGTCTCTGTCTTTGGGGATTCTTTAGATAACGAATGCAAGAGCTCATCCGAGTTCCTCTGCATCTCTCTCTTCACCTTCTACCAAGGAATCGACTGCTGACCGTGCTGGAACCCTGCAAAACTGCAACATAGTAGCAAAGACGACTACTGCAACTCTGTAACGCTGATCCTGCCGCCTTCTCGACTGTTTTCCTGGTGGTGCATGCTGTGGGGGTAGTCTGCCTCCTCTCTGCACTAGAAGCTCCGAAGAAATCTCCTGTGGGTCGACGGAATCGTCCCCCTGCAACCGCAGGCACCAAAGAACTGCATCACCGGTACCTTGGGTCTCCTCTCAGCATGACGAGCGAGGTCCCGTGACTCCAGCAACTCTGTCCAAGTGACTCCCACAGTCCAGTGACTCTTCAGTCCAAGTTTGGTGGAGGTAAGTCCTTGCCTCCCCACGCCAGACTGCATTGCTGGGAACCGCAACTTTTGCAGCTACTCCGGCCTCCGTGCACTTCCGACAGAAATCCTTTGTGCACAGTCCAGCCTGGGTCCACGGCACTCTAACCTGCATTGCACGACCTCCTAAGTTGTTCTCCGGCGACGTGGGACTCCTTTGTGCGACTTGGGTGAGCACCGTTTCACGCATTCTCATAGTGCCTGTTTCGGGCACTTCTGCGGGGGCTGCCTGCTGCTGAGAGGGCTCCTTGTCTTGCTCGATGCCCCCTCTGTCCCCTGACGCAATTGGCGACATCCTGGTCCCTCCTGGGCCACAGCACCACCCAAAAACACTAACCGCACAATTTGCAGCTAGCAAGGCTTGTTGGCAGTCTTTTGGCGGGAAAATACTTTTGCACGACTCTCCACGGCGTGTGGGATCTGTCCTCCAAAGGGGAAGTCTCTAGCCCTTGTCGTTCTTGCAGAAACCTACGCTTCTACTGTCCAGTAGCAGCTCCTTTGCACCCACAGCTGGCATTTCCTGGGCATCTGCCCATCTCCGACTTGCTTGTGACTTTTGGACTTGGTCCCCTTGTTCCACAGGTACCCTCGACTGGAAATCCATCGTTGTTGCATTGTTGGTTTGTTTCTTTCCTGCAGAATTCCCCTATCACGACTTCTATGTCCTTTGGGGAACTTTAGTGCACTTTGCACTCACTTTTCAGGGTCTTGGGGTGGGCTATTTTTCTAACTCTTACTATTTTCTAATAGTCCCAGCGACCCTCTACAAGGTCACATAGGTTTGGGGTCCATTCGTGGTTCGCATTCCACTTTTGGAGTATATGGTTTGTGTTGCCCCTATCCCTATGTGTCTCCATTGCATCCTATTGTAACTATACATTGTTTGCACTGTTTTCTAATACTATTACTGCATATTTTGGTATTGTGTACATATATCTTGTGTATATTTGCTATCCTCATACTGAGGGTACTCACTGAGATACTTTTGGCATATTGTCATAAAATAAAGTACCTTTATTTTTAGTATATCTGTGTATTGTGTTTTCTTATGATATTGTGCATATGACACTAGTGGTAATGTAGGCGCTTCACTCGTCTCCTAGTTCAGCCTAAGCTGCTCTGCTAAGCTACCATTATCTATCAGCCTATGCTGCTAGACACCCTATACACTAATAAGGGATAACTGGGCCTGGTGGAAGGTGCCAGTACCCCTAGGTACTCACTACAAGCCAGTCCAGCCTCCTACATTTGGTTGTGCAGCGGTGGGATAAGTGCTTTGAGACTACTTACCACTCTTGTCATTGTACTTTTCATAAGAGAAAAATATACAAAAAAAGTTCAGTGTATGTACACCTAACCAAAAAGTTTTGCATTTCTTTTCTCACCTCTTTTCTAAAGTGCTGAAAAGTACCTCTAAACTTTCTTAAAAGTTCTTAAAAGTTTAAAAAGTTTTTTTTCTGTCTTTCTAAAAAGTTCTGAAAACTTTTTTCTCTTTTTCTATCACTTTAACTCTTTCTAAAAATGTCTGGCACAGGCCAAAATGTTGATGTGTCCAAACTTGCATATGACCACCTTAGCTGGAAAGGAGCAAGGAGTCTCTGTGTAGAAAGAGGTTTGAGTGTAGGGATGAATCCTTCCTTGGAATTATTGCTTAACATGCTTAGAGAACAAGATAAGGCCACAAGGGCCCCATCTGTTGAAAAAGTAGCCAATGGTTCCCAATCTGATCCAAGGACTCCCCTAGGAAAAGATTCAGGAAAGAAACTTCCTAGCCTGCCCATTACTAGACAGTCTAGCATAGTTGGTACTGATGTAGAGTCACACCATACAGATAGTGTTGTCTCACATCATAGCAAGAGCATTCATTCTCACCACAGTAGAACTGATGTTTCTGTTAACCAAGCTGTTAGGATGCCTTCTGTAAGGGACAGGTCTCCTTCTGTCCATTCTCACCACACTTCTGTGTCAAGGAAGGTCCCTCCCACCCACCCTGATGACAGATTGTTAGAAAGGGAGCTCAATAGATTGAGAGTGGAACAAACCAGACTGAAGCTCAAGAAGCAACAGCTGGATTTGGATAGACAGTCCTTAGAAGTAGAGAAGGAGAGACAGAAACTGGGTTTAGAAACCCATGGTGGCAGCAGCAGTATTCCCAATAGTCATCCTGCAAAAGAGCATGATTCTAGGAATCTGCACAAGATAGTTCCCCCTTATAAGGAGGGGGATGACATTAACAAGTGGTTTGCTGCACTTGAGAGGGCCTGTGTTGTACAGGATGTCCCTCAAAGGCAGTGGGCTGCTATCCTATGGCTATCATTTAGTGGAAAGGGTAGGGATAGGCTCCTTACTGTGAAAGAAAGTGATGCCAATAATTTTACAGTTCTTAAGAATGCACTCCTGGATGGTTATGGCTTAACCACTGAACAATACAGGATAAAGTTCAGAGAGACCAAAAAGGAGTCTCCACAAGACTGGGTTGATTTCATTGACCATTCAGTGAAGGCCTTGGAGGGGTGGTTACATGGCAGTAAAGTTACTGATTATGACAGCCTGTATAACTTGATCCTGAGAGAGCATATTCTTAATAATTGTGTGTCTGATTTGTTGCACCAGTACTTGGTGGACTCTGATCTGACCTCTCCCCAAGAATTGGGAAAGAAGGCAGACAAATGGGTCAGAACAAGGGTGAACAGAAAAGTTCATACAGGGGGTGACAAAGATGGCAATAAGAAGAAAGATGGTGAAAAATCTCAAGATAAGCATGGGGATAAGGGTAAAACCAAAGATCCCACTTCA
Organism: Pleurodeles waltl; assembly: GCF_031143425.1. Classification (NCBI taxonomy): domain Eukaryota; kingdom Metazoa; phylum Chordata; class Amphibia; order Caudata; family Salamandridae; genus Pleurodeles; species Pleurodeles waltl. The sequence goes on from NC_090439.1 coordinate 5,886,677, forward strand.
AATCTTAAACACTCTTCAGAGGGTGGGGATAAAACTAATTCTTCCTCTTCTTCTCAACCTGCACACATTAAAAAGCCTTGGTGCTTTGTGTGTAAAAACAGAGGCCATAGGCCAGGGGATAAGTCCTGTCCAGGTAAACCCCCTGAGCCTACCACCACTAATACATCAAGCTCTAGTGCCCCTAGCAGTAGTGGTACTAGTGGTGGGACTGCTGGCAACAGTCAAGTTAAGGGTGTAGTTGGGTTCACTTATGGGTCCATAATAGAAACTGGGGTAGTTAGTCCCAAGACAGTTTCTGTCACACCTAGTGGCATTGGCCTTGCCACACTGGCTGCTTGTCCCCTTACAATGGATAAGTACAGGCAGACAGTATCAATAAATGGTGTTGAGGCCTTGGCCTACAGGGACACAGGTGCCAGTATAACTTTGGTGACTGAAAACCTAGTGGCTCCTGAACAACACATCATTGGACAACAGTATAAAATTATTGATGTCCATAACTCCACTAAGTTCCTTCCCTTAGCTATAATTTAGTTTAGTTGGGGTGGAGTTACTGGCCCTAAGCAGGTGGTGGTATCACCTAGCTTACCTGTAGACTGTCTCTTAGGTAATGACCTAGAGGCCTCAGGTTGGGCTGATGTAGAGTTTTATGCCCATGCAGCCATGCTGGGCATCCCAGAGGAATTGTTCCCTCTCATTTCTACTGAAATGAAAAAGCAAAGGAGAGAAGGCCTGAAAACTCAGGATCCCTCTCCATCAACAGGTAAAAAGGGTATCACAGTATCCCCTAACCACCCTGCCATTCAGGATACCATTCCTGTGGTGGGAGAAACCTCTCCTGGGGTGGCACCTGTTCCAAGGGAAGCATCAGCTGGCAAAGCTATACTCCCTGAGGTAGAAGTACCTCTCTGTGGGATAACTAACATTGGTGAGAAAAAGAGCACCATTTTATTTAACATGGAGCATCCCTCCAACCCTCCCAGAGAAACGTTAGTGCAGAAACCCTGCACTGCCTCACAACACTTAGGACAGCATCCCTGCCCTAGTGTGGAGCTCATAGGACAGCATCCCTGCCCTGCTCCAACTCAAAAGAAACAGCATCCCTGTTCTCTCTTCCAGCCATATGGACAAAGTTTTTGCCCAGCTATGGCTTTTCTGAGACAGCATCCCTGTCTGGCATTTCCATCACTACAAATAGGTTCAGTGGACAATTCCCACTGCTCTAAACTAAAACTTACTGATAGAAACTCTGAAAATACATCTTCACATTGTTGCTTAGCTAAAAAACTTCAAACAGGGTGGTTTACATCCCCACAGGGAAGTAACCATATAGTGGATGATAAAGGAAGTAACCAGTCTATTGCAAAGCTACTCTCTACTTATCACCACTTAGACAATAAAGTCTCATCTGGCCAAGGTTAGCCTTATTGTCCTTCGTTTGGGGGGGTTGTGTGAGAAAGTAGCCTCTTTCTAGCCTTGTTACCCCCACTTTTGGCCTGTTTGTGAGTGTATGTCAGGGTGTTTTCACTGTCTCACTGGGATCCTGCTAGCCAGGGCCCAGTGCTCATAGTGAAAACCCTATGTTTTCAGTATGTTTGTTATGTGTCACTGGGACCCTGCTAGTCAGGACCCCAGTGCTCATAAGTTTGTGGCCTATAAGTATGTGTTCCCTGTGTGGTGCCTAACTGTCTCACTGAGGCTCTGCTAACCAGAACCTCAGTGGTTATGCTGTCTCTGTACAAATTGTCACTAACAGGCTAGTGACCAATTTTACCAATTTACATTGGCTTACTGGAACACCCTTATAATTCCCTAGTATATGGTACTGAGGTACCCAGGGTATTGGGGTTCCAGGAGATCCCTATGGGCTGCAGCATTTCTTTTGCCACCCATAGGGAGCTCTGACAATTCTTACACAGGCCTGCCACTGCAGCCTGAGTGAAATAACATCCACGTTATTTCACAGCCATTTTACACTGCACTTAAGTAACTTATAAGTCACCTATATGTCTAACCTTTACCTGGTAAAGGTTGGGTGCTAAGTTACTTAGTGTGAGGGCACCCTGGCACTAGCCAAGGTGCCCCCACATTGTTCAGGGCCAATTCCCCGGACTTTGTGAGTGCGGGGACACCATTACACGCGTGCACTACATATAGGTCACTACCTATATGTAGCTTCACAATGGTAACTACGAATATGGCCATGTAACATGTCTATGATCATGGAATTGCCCCCTCTATGCCATCCTGGCATAGTTGGCACAATCCCATGATCCCAGTGGTCTGTAGCACAGACCCTGGTACTGCCAAACTGCCTTTCCCAGGGTTTCACTGCAGCTGCTGCCAACCCCTCAGACAGGCTTCTGCCCTCCTGGGGTACAGCCAGGCCTGGCCCAGGATGGCAGAACAAAGGACTTCCTCTGAGAGAGGGTGTTACACCCTTTCCCTTTGGAAAATGGTGTGAAGGCAGGGGAGGAGTAGCCTCCCCCAGCCTCTGGAAATGCTTTCATGGGCACACATGGTGCCCATTTCTGCATAAGCCAGTCTACACCGGTTCAGGGACCCCTTAGCCCTGCTCTGGCGCGAAACTGAACAAAGGAAAGGGGAGTGACCACTCCCCTGACCTGTACCTCCCCTGGGAGGTGCCCAGAGCTCCTCCAGTGTGCTCCAGACCTCTGCCATCTTGGAAACAGAGGTGCTGCTGGCACACTGGACTGCTCTGAGTGGCCAGTGCCATCAGGTGACGTCAGAGACTCCTTCTGATAGGCTCCTTCAGGTGTTGCTAGCCTATCTTCTCTCCTAAGTAGCCAAACCCTCTTTTCTGGCTATTTAGGGTCTCTGTCTTTGGGGATTCTTTAGATAACGAATGCAAGAGCTCATCCAAGTTCCTCTGCATCTCTCTCTTCACCTTCTGCCAAGGAATCGACTGCTGACCACGCTGGAAGCCTGCAAAACTGCAACATAGTAGCAAAGACGACTACTGCAACTCTGTAACGCTGATCCTGCCGCCTTCTCGACTGTTTTCCTGGTGGTGCATGCTGTGGGGGTAGTCTGCCTCCTCTCTGCACTAGAAGCTCCGAAGAAATCTCCTGCGGGTCGACGGAATCGTCCCCCTGCAACCGCAGGCACCAAAGAACTGCATCACCGGTACCTTGGGTCTCCTCTCAGCACGACGAGCGAGGTCCCTTGACTCCAGCAACTCTGTCCAAGTGACTCCCACAGTCCAGTGACTCTTCAGTCCAAGTTTGGTGGAGGTAAGTCCTTGCCTCCCCACGCCAGACTGCAATGCTGGGAACCGCGACTTTTGCAGCTACTCGGGCCTCCGTGCACTTCCGGTGGAAATCCTTTGTGCACAGTCCAGCCTGGGTCCACGGCACTCTAACCTGCATTGCACGACCTCCTAAGTTGTTCTCTGGCGACGTGGGACTCCTTTGTGCGACTTCGGGTGAGCACTGTTTCACGCATCCTCTTAGTGCCTGTTTGGGCACTTCTGCGGATGCTGCCTGCTGCTGAGAGGGCTCCTTGTCTTGCTCAACGCCCCCTCTGTCCCCTGACGGAATTGGCGACATCCTGGTCCCTCCTGGGTCACAGCAGCACCCAAAAACACTCACCGCATGATTTGCAGCTAGCAAGGCTTGTTGGCGGTCTTTCGGCCGTAAAACACTTCTGCACGACTCTCCACGGCGTGTGGGATCCGTCCTCCAAAGGGGAAGTCTCTAGCCCTTGTCGTTCTTGCAGAAACCTACACTTCTACTGTCCAGTAGCAGCTCCTTTGCACCCACAGCTGGCATTTCCTGGGCATCTGCCCATCTCCGACTTGCTTGTGACTTTTGGACTTGGTCCCCTTGTTCCACAGGTACCCTCGACTGGAAATCCATCGTTGTTGCATTGTTGGTTTGTGTCTTTCCTGCAGAATTCCCCTATCACGACTTCTATGTCCTTTGGGGAACTTTAGTGCACTTTGCACTCACTTTTCAGGGTTTTGGGGTGGGCTATTTTTCTAACCCTTACTATTTTCTAATAGTCCCAGCAACCCTCTACAAGGTCACATAGGTTTGGGGTCCATTCGTGGTTCGCATTCCACTTTTGGAGTATATGGTTTGTGTTGCCCCTATCCCTATGTGTCTCCATTGCATCCTATTGTAACTATACATTGTTTGCACTGTTTTCTAATACTATTACTGCATATTTTGGTATTGTGTACATATATCTTGTGTATATTTGCTATCCTCATACTGAGGGTACTCACTGAGATACTTTTGGCATATTGTCATAAAAATAAAGTACCTTTATTTTTAGTATATCTGTGTATTGTGTTTTCTTATGATATTGTGCATATGACACTAGTGGTACTGTAGGAGCTTCACTCGTCTCCTAGTTCAGCCTAAGCTGCTCTGCTAAGCTACCATTATCTATCAGCCTATGCTGCTAGACACCCTATACACTAATAAGGGATAACTGGGCCTGGTGCAAGGTGCCAGTACCCCTAGGTACTCACTACAAGCCAGTCCAGCCTCCTACATTTGGTTGTGCAGCGGTGGGATAAGTGCTTTGAGACTACTTACCACTCTTGTCATTGTACTTTTCATAAGAGAAAAATATACAAAACAAGTTCAGTGTATGTACACCTAACCAAAACGTTTTGCATTTCTTTTCTCACCTCTTTTCTAAAGTGCTGAAAAGTACCTCTAAACTTTCTTAAAAGTTCTTAAAAGTTTAAAAAGTTTTTTTTCTGTCTTTCTAAAAAGTTCTGAAAACTTTTTTCTCTTTTTCTATCACTTTAACTCTTTCTAAAAATGTCTGGCACAGGCCAAAATGTTGATCTGTCCAAACTTGCATATGACCACCTTAGCTGGAAAGGAGCAAGGAGTCTCTGTGTAGAAAGAGGTTTGAGTGTAGGGATGAATCCTTCCTTGGAATTATTGCTTAACATGCTTAGAGAACAAGATAAGGCCACAAGGGCCCCATCTGTTGAAAAAGTAGCCAATGGTTCCCAATCTGATCCAGGGACTCCCCTAGGAAAAGATTCAGGAAAGAAACTTCCTAGCCTGCCCATTACTAGACAGTCTAGCATAGTTGGTACTGATGTAGAGTCACACCATACAGATAGTGTTGTCTCACATCATAGCAAGAGCATTCATTCTCACCACAGTAGAACTGATGTTTCTGTTAACCAAGCTGTTAGGATGCCTTCTGTAAGGGACAGGTCTCCTTCTGTCCATTCTCACCACACTTCTGTGTCAAGGAAGGTCCCTCACACCCACCCTGATGACAGATTGTTAGAAAGGGAGCTCAATAGATTGAGAGTGGAACAAACCAGACTGAAGCTCAAGAAGCAACAGCTGGATTTGGATAGACAGTCCTTAGAAGTAGAGAAGGAGAAACAGAAACTGGGTTTAGAAACCCATGGTGGCAGCAGCAGTATTCCCAATAGTCATCCTGCAAAAGAGCATGATTCTAGGAATCTGCACAAGATAGTTCCCCCTTATAAGGAGGGGGATGACATTAGCAAGTGGTTTGCTGCACTTGAGAGGGCCTGTGTTGTACAGGATGTCCCTCAAAGGCAGTGGGCTGCTATCCTATGGCTATCATTTAGTGGAAAGGGTAGGGATAGGCTCCTTACTGTGAAAGAAAGTGATGCCAATAATTTTACAGTTCTTAAGAATGCACTCCTGGATGGTTATGGCTTAACCACTGAACAATACAGGATAAAGTTCAGAGAGACCAAAAAGGAGTCTTCACAAGACTGGGTTGATTTAATTGACCATTCAGTGAAGGCCTTGGAGGGGTGGTTACATGGCAGTAAAGTTACTGATTATGACAGCCTGTATAACTTGATCCTGAGAGAGCATATTCTTAATAATTGTGTGTCTGATTTGTTGCACCAGTACTTGGTGAACTCTGATCTGACCTCTCCCCAAGAATTGGGAAAGAAGGCAGACAAATGGGTCAGAACAAGGGTGAACAGAAAAGTTCATACAGGGGGTGACAAAGATGGCAATAAGAAGAAAGATGGTGAAAAATCTCAAGATAAGCATGGGGATAAGGGTAAAACCAAAGATCCCACTTCAAATCTTAAACACTCTTCAGAGGGTGGGGATAAAACTAATTCTTCCTCTTCTTCTCAACCTGCACACATTAAAAAGCCTTGGTGCTTTGTGTGTAAAAACAGAGGCCATAGGCCAGGGGATAAGTCCTGTCCAGGTAAACCCCCTGAGCCTACCACCACTAATACATCAAGCTCTAGTGCCCCTAGCAGTAGTGGTACTAGTGGTGGGACTGCTGGCAACAGTCAAGTTAAGGGTGTAGTTGGGTTCACTTATGGGTCCATAATAGAAACTGGGGTAGTTAGTCCCAAGACAGTTTCTGTCACACCTAGTGGCATTGGCCTTGCCACACTGGCTGCTTGTCCCCTTACAATAGATAAGTACAGGCAGACAGTATCAATAAATGGTGTTGAGGCCTTGGCCTACAGAGACACAGGTGCCAGTATCACTTTGGTGACTGAAAACCTAGTGGCTCCTGAACAACACATCATTGGACAACAGTATACAATTATTGATGTCCATAACTCCACTAAGTTCCTTCCCTTAGCTATAATTCAGTTTAGTTGGGGTGGAGTTACTGGCCCTAAGCAGGTGGTGGTATCACCTAGCTTACCTGTAGACTGTCTCTTAGGTAATGACCTAGAGGCCTCAGGTTGGGCTGATGTAGAGTTTTATGCCCATGCAGCCATGCTGGGCATCCCAGAGGAATTGTTCCCTCTCATTTCTACTGAAATGAAAAAGCAAAGGAGAGAAGGCCTGAAAACTCAGGATCCCTCTCCATCAACAGGTAAAAAGGGTATCACAGTATCCCCTAACCACCCTGCCATTCAGGATACCATTCCTGTGGTGGGAGAAACCTCTCCTGGGGTGGCACCTGTTCCAAGGGAAGCATCAGCTGGCAAAGCTATACTCCCTGAGGTAGAAGTACCTCTCTGTGGGATAACTAACATTGGTGAGAAAAAGAGCACCATTTTATTTAACATGGAGCATCCCTCCAACCCTCCCAGAGAAACGTTAGTGCAGAAACCCTGCACTGACTCACAACACTTAGGACAGCATCCCTGCCCTAGTGTGGAGCTCATAGGACAGCATCCCTGCCCTGCTCCAACTCAGAAGAAACAGCATCCCTGTTCTCTCTTCCAGCCATATGGACAAAGTTTTTGCCCAGCTATGGCTTTTCTGAGACAGCATCCCTGTCTGGCATTTCCATCACTACAAATAGGTTCAGTGGACAATTCCCACTGCTCTAAACTAAAACTTACTGATAGAAACTCTGAAAATACATCTTCACATTGTTGCTTAGCTAAAAAACTTCAAACAGGGTGGTTTACATCCCCACAGGGAAGTAACCATATAGTGGATGATAAAGGAAGTAATAATAAAGTGATAAAGGAGCTACTCTCTACTTATCACCACTTAGACAATAAAGTCTCATCTGGCCAAGGTTAGCCTTATTGTCCTTCGTTTGGGGGGGGTTGTGTGAGAAAGTAGCCTCTTTCTAGCCTTGTTACCCCCACTTTTGGCCTGTTTGTGAGTGTATGTCAGGGTGTTTTCACTGTCTCACTGGGATCCTGCTAGCCAGGGCCAAGTGCTCATAGTGAAAACCCTATGTTTTCAGTATGTTTGTTATGTGTCACTGGGACCCTGCTAGTCAGGACCCCAGTACTCATAAGTTTGTGGCCTATAAGTATGTGTTCCCTGTGTGGTGCCTAACTGTCTCACTGAGGCTCTGCTAACCAGAACCTCAGTGGTTATGCTCTCTCTGTACAAATTGTCACTAACAGGCTAGTGACCAATTTTACCAATTTACATTGGCTTACTGGAACACCCTTATAATTCCCTAGTATATGGTACTGAGGTACCCAGGGTATTGGGGTTCCAGGAGATCCCTATGGGCTGCAGCATTTCTTTTGCCACCCATAGGGAGCTCTGACAATTCTTACACAGGCCTGCCACTGCAGCCTGAGTGAAATAACGTCCACGTTATTTCACAGCCATTTTACACTGCACTTAAGTAACTTATAAGTCACCTATATGTCTAACCTTTACCTGGTAAAGGTTGGGTGCTAAGTTACTTAGTGTGAGGGCACCCTGGCACTAGCCAAGGTGCCCCCACATTGTTCAGGGCCAATTCCCCGGACTTTGTGAGTGCGGGGACACCATTACACGCGTGCACTACATATAGGTCACTACCTATATGTAGCTTCACAATGGTAGCTCCGAATATGGCCATGTAACATGTCTATGATCATGGAATTGCCCCCTCTATGCCATCCTGGCATAGTTGGCACAATCCCATGATCCCAGTGGTCTGTAGCACAGACCCTGGTACTGCCCAACTGCCTTTCCCCGGGGTTTCACTGCAGCTGCTGCCAACCCCTCAGACAGGCTTCTGCCCTCCTGGGGTCCAGCCAGGCCTGGCCCAGGATGGCAGAACAAAGGACTTCCTCTGAGAGAGGGTGTTACACCCTCTCCCTTTGGAAAATGGTGTGAAGGCAGGGGAGGAGTAGCCTCCCCCAGCCTCTGGAAATGCTTTCATGGGCACACATGGTGCCCATTTCTGCATAAGCCAGTCTACACCGGTTCAAGGACCCCTTAGCCCTGCTCTGGCGCGAAACTGGACAAAGGAAAGGGGAGTGACCACTCCCCTGACCTGTACCTCCCCTGGGAGGTGCCCAGAGCTCCTCCAGTGTGCTCCAGACCTCTGCCATCTTGGAAACAGAGGTGCTGCTGGCACACTGGACTGCTCTGAGTGGCCAGTGCCATCAGGTGACGTCAGAGACTCCTTCTGATAGGCTCCTTCAGGTGTTGCTAGCCTATCTTCTCTCCTAAGTAGCCAAACCCTCTTTTCTGGCTATTTAGGGTCTCTGTCTTTGGGGATTCTTTAGATAACGAATGCAAGAGCTCATCCGAGTTCCTCTGCATCTCTCTCTTCACCTTCTACCAAGGAATCGACTGCTGACCGTGCTGGAAGCCTGCAAAACTGCAACATAGTAGCAAAGACGACTACTGCAACTCTGTAACGCTGATCCTGCTGCCTTCTCGACTGTTTTCCTGGTGGTGCATGCTGTGGGGGTAGTCTGCCTCCTCTCTGCACTAGAAGCTCCGAAGAAATCTCCCGTGGGTCGACGGAATCGTCCCCCTGCAACCGCAGGCACCAAAGAACTGCATCACCGGTACCTTGGGTCTCCTCTCAGCACGACGAGCGAGGTCCCTTGACTCCAGCAACTCTGTCCAAGTGACTCCCACAGTCCAGTGACTCTTCAGTCCAAGTTTGGTGGAGATAAGTCCTTGCCTCCCCACGCCAGACTGCATTGCTGGGAACCGCAACTTTTGCAGCTACTCCGGCCTCCGTGCACTTCCGGCAGAAATCCTTTGTGCACAGTCCAGCCTGGGTCCACGGCACTCTAACCTGCATTGCACGACCTCCTAAGTTGTTCTCCGGCGACGTGGGACTCCTTTGTGCGACTTTGGGTGAGCACCATTTCACGCATTCTCGTAGTGCCTGTTTCGGGCACTTCTGCGGGTGCTGCCTGCTGCTGAGAGGGCTCCTTGTCTTGCTCGATGCCCCCTCTGTCCCCTGACGCAATTGGCGACATCCTGGTCCCTCCTGGGCCACAGCAGCACCCAAAAACACTAACCGCACGATTTGCAGCTAGCAAGGCTTGTTGGCAGTCTTTTGGCGGGAAAATACTTTTGCACGACTCTCCACGGCGTGTGGGATCCGTCCTCCAAAGGGGAAGTCTCTAGCCCTTGTCGTTCTTGCAGAAACCTATGCTTCTACTGTCCAGTAGCAGCTCCTTTGCACCCACAGCTGGCATTTCCTGGGCATCTGCCCATCTCCGACTTGCTTGTGACTTTTGGACTTGGTCCCCTTGTTCCACAGGTACCCTCGACTGGAAATCCATCGTTGTTGCATTGTTGGTTTGTTTCTTTCCTGCAGAATTCCCCTATCACGACTTCTATGTCCTTTGGGGAACTTTAGTGCACTTTGCACTCACTTTTCAGGGTCTTGGGGTGGGCTATTTTTCTAACCCTTACTATTTTCTAATAGTCCCAGCGACCCTCTACAAGGTCACATAGGTTTGGGGTCCATTCGTGGTTCGCATTCCACTTTTGGAGTATATGGTTTGTGTTGCCCCTATCCCTATGTGTCTCCATTGCATCCTATTGTAACTATACGTTGTTTGCACTGTTTTCTAATACTATTACTGCATATTTTGGTATTGTGTACATATATCTTGTGTATATTTGCTATCCTCATACTGAGGGTACTCACTGAGATACTTTTGGCATATTGTCATAAAATAAAGTACCTTTATTTTTAGTATATCTGTGTATTGTGTTTTCTTATGATATTGTGCATATGACACTAGTGGTAATGTAGGAGCTTCACTCGTCTCCTAGTTCAGCCTAAGCTGCTCTGCTAAGCTACCATTATCTATCAGCCTATGCTGCTAGACACCCTATACACTAATAAGGGATAACTGGGCCAAGTGCAAGGTGCCAGTACCCCTAGGTACTCACTACAAGCCAGTCCAGCCTCCTACATTTGGTTGTGCAGCGGTGGGATAAGTGCTTTGAGACTACTTACCACTCTTGTCATTGTACTTTTCATAAGAGAAAAATATACAAAAAAAGTTCAGTGTATGTACACCTAACCAAAAAGTTTTGCATTTCTTTTCTCACCTCTTTTCTAAAGTGCTGAAAAGTACCTCTAAACTTTCTTAAAAGTTCTTAAAAGTTTAAAAAGTTTTTTTTCTGTCTTTCTAAAAAGTTCTGAAAACTTTTTTCTCTTTTTCTATCACTTTAACTCTTTCTAAAAATGTCTGGCACAGGCCAAAATGTTGATCTGTCCAAACTTGCATATGACCACCTTAGCTGGAAAGGAGCAAGGAGTCTCTGTGTAGAAAGAGGTTTGAGTGTAGGGATGAATCCTTCCTTGGAATTATTGCTTAACATGCTTAGAGAACAAGATAAGGCCACAAGGGCCCCATCTGTTGAAAAAGTAGCCAATGGTTCCCAATCTGATCCAGGGACTCCCCTAGGAAAAGATTCAGGAAAGAAACTTCCTAGCCTGCCCATTACTAGACAGTCTAGCATAGTTGGTACTGATGTAGAGTCACACCATACAGATAGTGTTGTCTCACATCATAGCAAGAGCATTCATTCTCACCACAGTAGAACTGATGTTTCTGTTAACCAAGCTGTTAGGATGCCTTCTGTAAGGGACAGGTCTCCTTCTGTCCATTCTCACCACACTTCTGTGTCAAGGAAGGTCCCTCCCACCCACCCTGATGACAGATTGTTAGAAAGGGAGCTCAATAGATTGAGAGTGGAACAAACCAGACTGAAGCTCAAGAAGCAACAGCTGGATTTGGATAGACAGTCCTTAGAAGTAGAGAAGGAGAGACAGAAACTGGGTTTAGAAACCCATGGTGGCAGCAGCAGTATTCCCAATAGTCATCCTGCAAAAGAGCATGATTCTAGGAATCTGCACAAGATAGTTCCCCCTTATAAGGAGGGGGATGACATTAACAAGTGGTTTGCTGCACTTGAGAGGGCCTGTGTTGTACAGGATGTCCCTCAAAGGCAGTGGGCTGCTATCCTATGGCTATCATTTAGTGGAAAGGGTAGGGATAGGCTCCTTACTGTGAAAGAAAGTGATGCCAATAATTTTACAGTTCTTAAGAATGCACTCCTGGATGGTTATGGCTTAACCACTGAACAATACAGGATAAAGTTCAGAGAGACCAAAAAGGAGTCTTCACAAGACTGGGTTGATTTAATTGACCATTCAGTGAAGGCCTTGGAGGGGTGGTTACATGGCAGTAAAGTTACTGATTATGACAGCCTGTATAACTTGATCCTGAGAGAGCATATTCTTAATAATTGTGTGTCTGATTTGTTGCACCAGTACTTGGTGGACTCTGATCTGACCTCTCCCCAAGAATTGGGAAAGAAGGCAGACAAATGGGTCAGAACAAGGGTGAACAGAAAAGTTCATACAGGGGGTGACAAAGATGGCAATAAGAAGAAAGATGGTGAAAAATCTCAAGATAAGCATGGGGATAAGGGTAAAACCAAAGATCCCACTTCAAATCTTAAACACTCTTCAGAGGGTGGGGATAAAACTAATTCTTCCTCTTCTTCTCAACCTGCACACATTAAAAAGCCTTGGTGCTTTGTGTGTAAAAACAGAGGCCATAGGCCAGGGGATAAGTCCTGTCCAGGTAAACCCCCTGAGCCTACCACCACTAATACATCAAGCTCTAGTGCCCCTAGCAGTAGTGGTACTAGTGGTGGGACTGCTGGCAACAGTCAAGTTAAGGGTGTAGTTGGGTTCACTTATGGGTCCATAATAGAAACTGGGGTAGTTAGTCCCAAGACAGTTTCTGTCACACCTAGTGGCATTGGCCTTGCCACACTGGCTGCTTGTCCCCTTACAATGGATAAGTACAGGCAGACAGTATCAATAAATGGTGTTGAGGCCTTGGCCTACAGGGACACAGGTGCCAGTATCACTTTGGTGACTGAAAACCTAGTGGCTCCTGAACAACACATCATTGGACAACAGTATACAATTATTGATGTCCATAACTCCACTAAGTTCCTTCCCTTAGCTATAATTCAGTTTAGTTGGGGTGGAGTTACTGGCCCTAAGCAGGTGGTGGTATCACCTAGCTTACCTGTAGACTGTCTCTTAGGTAATGACCTAGAGGCCTCAGGTTGGGCTGATGTAGAGTTTTATGCCCATGCAGCCATGCTGGGCATCCCAGAGGAATTGTTCCCTCTCATTTCTACTGAAATGAAAAAGCAAAGGAGAGAAGGCCTGAAAACTCAGGATCCCTCTCCATCAACAGGTAAAAAGGGTATCACAGTATCCCCTAACCACCCTGCCATTCAGGATACCATTCCTGTGGTGGGAGAAACCTCTCCTGGGGTGGCACCTGTTCCAAGGGAAGCATCAGCTGGCAAAGCTATACTCCCTCAGGTAGAAGTACCTCTCTGTGGGATAACTAACATTGGTGAGAAAAAGAGCACCATTTTATTTAACATGGAGCATCCCTCCAACCCTCCCAGAGAAACGTTAGTGCAGAAACCCTGCACTGCCTCACAACACTTAGGACAGCATCCCTGCCCTAGTGTGGAGCTCATAGGACAGCATCCCTGCCCTGCTCCAACTCAAAAGAAACAGCATCCCTGTTCTCTCTTCCAGCCATATGGACAAAGTTTTTGCCCAGCTATGGCTTTTCTGAGACAGCATCCCTGTCTGGCATTTCCATCACTACAAATAGGTTCAGTGGACAATTCCCACTGCTCTAAACTAAAACTTACTGATAGAAACTCTGAAAATACATCTTCACATTGTTGCTTAGCTAAAAAACTTCAAACAGGGTGGTTTACGTCCCACACTGGGAAGTAACCATATAGTGGATGATAAAGGAAGTAATAATAAAGTGATAAAGGAGCTACTCTCTACTTATCACCACTTAGACAATAAAGTCTCATCTGGCCAAGGTTAGCCTTATTGTCCTTCGTTTGGGGGGGGTTGTGTGAGAAAGTAGCCTCTTTCTAGCCTTGTTACCCCCACTTTTGGCCTGTTTGTGAGTGTATGTCAGGGTGTTTTCACTGTCTCACTGGGATCCTGCTAGCCAGGGCCAAGTGCTCATAGTGAAAACCCTATGTTTTCAGTATGTTTGTTATGTGTCACTGGGACCCTGCTAGTCAGGACCCCAGTACTCATAAGTTTGTGGCCTATAAGTATGTGTTCCCTGTGTGGTGCCTAACTGTCTCACTGAGGCTCTGCTAACCAGAACCTCAGTGGTTATGCTCTCTCTGTACAAATTGTCACTAACAGGCTAGTGACCAATTTTACCAATTTACATTGGCTTACTGGAACACCCTTATAATTCCCTAGTATATGGTACTGAGGTACCCAGGGTATTGGGGTTCCAGGAGATCCCTATGGGCTGCAGCATTTCTTTTGCCACCAATAGGGAGCTCTGACAATTCTTACACAGGCCTGCCACTGCAGCCTGAGTGAAATAACGTCCACGTTATTTCACAGCCATTGTACACTGCACTTAAGTAACTTATAAGTCACCTATATGTCTAACCTTTACCTGGTAAAGGTTGGGTGCTAAGTTACTTAGTGTGAGGGCACCCTGGCACTAGCCAAGGTGCCCCCACATTGTTCAGGGCCAATTCCCCGGACTTTGTGAGTGCGGGGACACCATTACACGCGTGCACTACATATAGGTCACTACCTATATGTAGCTTCACAATGGTAGCTCCGAATATGGCCATGTAACATGTCTATGATCATGGAATTGCCCCCTCTATGCCATCCTGGCATAGTTGGCACAATCCCATGATCCCAGTGGTCTGTAGCACAGACCCTGGTACTGCCCAACTGCCTTTCCCCGGGGTTTCACTGCAGCTGCTGCCAACCCCTCAGACAGGCTTCTGCCCTCCTGGGGTCCAGCCAGGCCTGGCCCAGGATGGCAGAACAAAGGACTTCCTCTGAGAGAGGGTGTTACACCCTCTCCCTTTGGAAAATGGTGTGAAGGCAGGGGAGGAGTAGCCTCCCCCAGCCTCTGGAAATGCTTTCATGGGCACACATGGTGCCCATTTCTGCATAAGCCAGTCTACACCGGTTCAAGGACCCCTTAGCCCTGCTCTGGCGCGAAACTGGACAAAGGAAAGGGGAGTGACCACTCCCCTGACCTGTACCTCCCCTGGGAGGTGCCCAGAGCTCCTCCAGTGTGCTCCAGACCTCTGCCATCTTGGAAACAGAGGTGCTGCTGGCACACTGGACTGCTCTGAGTGGCCAGTGCCATCAGGTGACGTCAGAGACTCCTTCTGATAGGCTCCTTCAGGTGTTGCTAGCCTATCTTCTCTCCTAAGTAGCCAAACCCTCTTTTCTGGCTATTTAGGGTCTCTGTCTTTGGGGATTCTTTAGATAACGAATGCAAGAGCTCATCCGAGTTCCTCTGCATCTCTCTCTTCACCTTCTACCAAGGAATCGACTGCTGACCGTGCTGGAAGCCTGCAAAACTGCAACATAGTAGCAAAGACGACTACTGCAACTCTGTAACGCTGATCCTGCTGCCTTCTCGACTGTTTTCCTGGTAGTGCATGCTGTGGGGGTAGTCTGCCTCCTCTCTGCACTAGAAGCTCCGAAGAAATCTCCCGTGGGTCGACGGAATCGTCCCCCTGCAACCGCAGGCACCAAAGAACTGCATCACCGGTACCTTGGGTCTCCTCTCAGCACGACGAGCGAGGTCCCTTGACTCCAGCAACTCTGTCCAAGTGACTCCCACAGTCCAGTGACTCTTCAGTCCAAGTTTGGTGGAGATAAGTCCTTGCCTCCCCACGCCAGACTGCATTGCTGGGAACCGCAACTTTTGCAGCTACTCCGGCCTCCGTGCACTTCCGGCAGAAATCCTTTGTGCACAGTCCAGCCTGGGTCCACGGCACTCTAACCTGCATTGCACGACCTCCTAAGTTGTTCTCCGGCGACGTGGGACTCCTTTGTGCGACTTTGGGTGAGCACCATTTCACGCATTCTCGTAGTGCCTGTTTCGGGCACTTCTGCGGGTGCTGCCTGCTGCTGAGAGGGCTCCTTGTCTTGCTCGATGCCCCCTCTGTCCCCTGACGCAATTGGCGACATCCTGGTCCCTCCTGGGCCACAGCAGCACCCAAAAACACTAACCGCACGATTTGCAGCTAGCAAGGCTTGTTGGCAGTCTTTTGGCGGGAAAATACTTTTGCACGACTCTCCACGGCGTGTGGGATCCGTCCTCCAAAGGGGAAGTCTCTAGCCCTTGTCGTTCTTGCAGAAACCTATGCTTCTACTGTCCAGTAGCAGCTCCTTTGCACCCACAGCTGGCATTTCCTGGGCATCTGCCCATCTCCGACTTGCTTGTGACTTTTGGACTTGGTCCCCTTGTTCCACAGGTACCCTCGACTGGAAATCCATCGTTGTTGCATTGTTGGTTTGTTTCTTTCCTGCAGAATTCCCCTATCACGACTTCTATGTCCTTTGGGGAACTTTAGTGCACTTTGCACTCACTTTTCAGGGTCTTGGGGTGGGCTATTTTTCTAACCCTTACTATTTTCTAATAGTCCCAGCGACCCTCTACAAGGTCACATAGGTTTGGGGTCCATTCGTGGTTCGCATTCCACTTTTGGAGTATATGGTTTGTGTTGCCCCTATCCCTATGTGTCTCCATTGCATCCTATTGTAACTATACGTTGTTTGCACTGTTTTCTAATACTATTACTGCATATTTTGGTATTGTGTACATATATCTTGTGTATATTTGCTATCCTCATACTGAGGGTACTCACTGAGATACTTTTGGCATATTGTCATAAAATAAAGTACCTTTATTTTTAGTATATCTGTGTATTGTGTTTTCTTATGATATTGTGCATATGACACTAGTGGTAATGTAGGAGCTTCACTCGTCTCCTAGTTCAGCCTAAGCTGCTCTGCTAAGCTACCATTATCTATCAGCCTATGCTGCTAGACACCCTATACACTAATAAGGGATAACTGGGCCTGGTGCAAGGTGCCAGTACCCCTAGGTACTCACTACAAGCCAGTCCAGCCTCCTACATTTGGTTGTGCAGCGGTGGGATAAGTGCTTTGAGACTACTTACCACTCTTGTCATTGCACTTTTCATAAGAGAAAAATATACAACAAAAGTTCAGTGTATGTACACCTAACCAAAAAGTTTTGCATTTCTTTTCTCACCTCTTTTCTAAAGTGCTGAAAAGTACCTCTAAACTTTCTTAAAAGTTCTTAAAAGTTTAAAAAGTTTTTTTTCTGTCTTTCTAAAAAGTTCTGAAAACTTTTTTCTCTTTTTCTATCACTTTAACTCTTTCTAAAAATGTCTGGCACAGGCCAAAATGTTGATCTGTCCAAACTTGCATATGACCACCTTAGCTGGAAAGGAGCAAGGAGTCTCTGTGTAGAAAGAGGTTTGAGTGTAGGGATGAATCCTTCCTTGGAATTATTGCTTAACATGCTTAGAGAACAAGATAAGGCCACAAGGGCCCCATCTGTTGAAAAAGTAGCCAATGGTTCCCAATCTGATCCAGGGACTCCCCTAGGAAAAGATTCAGGAAAGAAACTTCCTAGCCTGCCCATTACTAGACAGTCTAGCATAGTTGGTACTGATGTAGAGTCACACCATACAGATAGTGTTGTCTCACATCATAGCAAGAGCATTCATTCTCACCACAGTAGAACTGATGTTTCTGTTAACCAAGCTGTTAGGATGCCTTCTGTAAGGGACAGGTCTCCTTCTGTCCATTCTCACCACACTTCTGTGTCAAGGAAGGTCCCTCCCACCCACCCTGATGACAGATTGTTAGAAAGGGAGCTCAATAGATTGAGAGTGGAACAAACCAGACTGAAGCTCAAGAAGCAACAGCTGGATTTGGATAGACAGTCCTTAGAAGTAGAGAAGGAGAGACAGAAACTGGGTTTAGAAACCCATGGTGGCAGCAGCAGTATTCCCAATAGTCATCCTGCAAAAGAGCATGATTCTAGGAATCTGCACAAGATAGTTCCCCCTTATAAGGAGGGGGATGACATTAACAAGTGGTTTGCTGCACTTGAGAGGGCCTGTGTTGTACAGGATGTCCCTCAAAGGCAGTGGGCTGCTATCCTATGGCTATCATTTAGTGGAAAGGGTAGGGATAGGCTCCTTACTGTGAAAGAAAGTGATGCCAATAATTTTACAGTTCTTAAGAATGCACTCCTGGATGGTTATGGCTTAACCACTGAACAATACAGGATAAAGTTCAGAGAGACCAAAAAGGAGTCTTCACAAGACTGGGTTGATTTAATTGACCATTCAGTGAAGGCCTTGGAGGGGTGGTTACATGGCAGTAAAGTTACTGATTATGACAGCCTGTATAACTTGATCCTGAGAGAGCATATTCTTAATAAATGTGTGTCTGATTTGTTGCACCAGTACTTGGTGGACTCTGATCTGACCTCTCCCCAAGAATTGGGAAAGAAGGCAGACAAATGGGTCAGAACAAGGGTGAACAGAAAAGTTCATACAGGGGGTGACAAAGATGGCAATAAGAAGAAAGATGGTGAAAAATCTCAAGATAAGCATGGGGATAAGGGTAAAACCAAAGATCCCACTTCAAATCTTAAACACTCTTCAGAGGGTGGGGATAAAACGAATTCTTCCTCTTCTTCTCAACCTGCACACATTAAAAAGCCTTGGTGCTTTGTGTGTAAAAACAGAGGCCATAGGCCAGGGGATAAGTCCTGTCCAGGTAAACCCCCTGAGCCTACCACCACTAATACATCAAGCTCTAGTGCCCCTAGCAGTAGTGGTACTAGTGGTGGGACTGCTGGCAACAGTCAAGTTAAGGGTGTAGTTGGGTTCACTTATGGGTCCATAATAGAAACTGGGGTAGTTAGTCCCAAGACAGTTTCTGTCACACCTAGTGGCATTGGCCTTGCCACACTGGCTGCTTGTCCCCTTACAATGGATAAGTACAGGCAGACAGTATCAATAAATGGTGTTGAGGCCTTGGCCTACAGGGACACAGGTGCCAGTATCACTTTGGTGACTGAAAACCTAGTGGCTCCTGAACAACACATCATTGGACAACAGTATAAAATTATTGATGTCCATAACTCCACTAAGTTCCTTCCCTTAGCTATAATTCAGTTTAGTTGGGGTGGAGTTACTGGCCCTAAGCAGGTGGTGGTATCACCTAGCTTACCTGTAGACTGTCTCTTAGGTAATGACCTAGAGGCCTCAGGTTGGGCTGATGTAGAGTTTTATGCCCATGCAGCCATGCTGGGCATCCCAGAGGAATTGTTCCCTCTCATTTCTACTGAAATGAAAAAGCAAAGGAGAGAAGGCCTGAAAACTCAGGATCCCTCTCCATCAACAGGTAAAAAGGGTATCACAGTATCCCCTAACCACCCTGCCATTCAGGATACCATTCCTGTGGTGGGAGAAACCTCTCCTGGGGTGGCACCTGTTCCAAGGGAAGCATCAGCTGGCAAAGCTATACTCCCTCAGGTAGAAGTACCTCTCTGTCGGATAACTAACATTGGTGAGAAAAAGAGCACCATTTTATTTAACATGGAGCATCCCTCCAACCCTCCCAGAGAAACGTTAGTGCAGAAACCCTGCACTGCCTCACAACACTTAGGACAGCATCCCTGCCCTAGTGTGGAGCTCATAGGACAGCATCCCTGCCCTGCTCCAACTCAAAAGAAACAGCATCCCTGTTCTCTCTTCCAGCCATATGGACAAAGTTTTTGCCCAGCTATGGCTTTTCTGAGACAGCATCCCTGTCTGGCATTTCCATCACTACAAATAGGTTCAGTGGACAATTCCCACTGCTCTAAACTAAAACTTACTGATAGAAACTCTGAAAATACATCTTCACATTGTTGCTTAGCTAAAAAACTTCAAACAGGGTGGTTTACATCCCCACAGGGAAGTAACCATATAGTGGATGATAAAGGAAGTAATAATAAAGTGATAAAGGAGCTACTCTCTACTTATCACCACTTAGACAATAAAGTCTCATCTGGCCAAGGTAAGCCTTATTGTCCTTCGTTTGGGGGGGGTTGTGTGAGAACGTAGCCTCTTTCTAGCCTTGTTACCCCCACTTTTGGCCTGTTTGTGAGTGTATGTCAGGGTGTTTTCACTGTCTCACTGGGATCCTGCTAGCCAGGGCCAAGTGCTCATAGTGAAAACCCTATGTTTTCAGTATGTTTGTTATGTGTCACTGGGACCCTGCTAGTCAGGACCCCAGTACTCATAAGTTTGTGGCCTATAAGTATGTGTTCCCTGTGTGGTGCCTAACTGTCTCACTGAGGCTCTGCTAACCAGAACCTCAGTGGTTATGCTCTCTCTGTACAAATTGTCACTAACAGGCTAGTGACCAATTTTACCAATTTACATTGGCTTACTGGAACACCCTTATAATTCCCTAGTATATGGTACTGAGGTACCCAGGGTATTGGGGTTCCAGGAGATCCCTATGGGCTGCAGCATTTCTTTTGCCACCCATAGGGAGCTCTGACAATTCTTACACAGGCCTGCCACTGCAGCCTGAGTGAAATAACATCCACGTTATTTCACAGCCATTTTACACTGCACTTAAGTAACTTATAAGTCACCTATATGTCTAACCTTTACCTGGTAAAGGTTGGGTGCTAAGTTACTTAGTGTGAGGGCACCCTGGCACTAGCCAAGGTGCCCCCACATTGTTCAGGGCCAATTCCCCGGACTTTGTGAGTGCGGGGACACCATTACACGTGTGCACTACATATAGGTCACTACCTATATGTAGCTTCACAATGGTAGCTCCGAATATGGCCATGTAACATGTCTATGATCATGGAATTGCCCCCTCTATGCCATCCTGGCATAGTTGGCACAATCCCATGATCCCAGTGGTCTGTAGCACAGACCCTGGTACTGCCAAACTGCCTTTCCCCGGGGTTTCACTGCAGCTGCTGCCAACCCCTCAGACAGGCTTCTGCCCTCCTGGGGTCCAGCCAGGCCTGGCCCAGGATGGCAGAACAAAGGACTTCCTCTGAGAGAGGGTGTTACACCCTCTCCCTTTGGAAAATGGTGTGAAGGCAGGGGAGGAGTAGCCTCCCCCAGCCTCTGGAAATGCTTTCATGGGCACACATGGTGCCCATTTCTGCATAAGCCAGTCTACACCGGTTCAAGGACCCCTTAGCCCTGCTCTGGCGCGAAACTGGACAAAGGAAAGGGGAGTGACCACTCCCCTGACCTGTACCTCCCCTGGGAGGTGCCCAGAGCTCCTCCAGTGTGCTCCAGACCTCTGCCATCTTGGAAACAGAGGTGCTGCTGGCACACTGGACTGCTCTGAGTGGCCAGTGCCATCAGGTGACGTCAGAGACTCCTTCTGATAGGCTCCTTCAGGTGTTGCTAGCCTATCTTCTCTCCTAAGTAGCCAAACCCTCTTTTCTGGCTATTTAGGGTCTCTGTCTTTGGGGATTCTTTAGATAACGAATGCAAGAGCTCATCCGAGTTCCTCTGCATCTCTCTCTTCACCTTCTACCAAGGAATAGACTGCTGACCGTGCTGGAAGCCTGCAAAACTGCAACATAGTAGCAAAGACGACTACTGCAACTCTGTAACGCTGATCCTGCCGCCTTCTCGACTGTTTTCCTGGTGGTGCATGCTGTGGGGGTAGTCTGCCTCCTCTCTGCACTAGAAGCTCCGAAGAAATCTCCCGTGGGTCGACGGAATCGTCCCCCTGCAACCGCAGGCACCAAAGAACTGCATCACCGGTACCTTGGGTCTCCTCTCAGCACGACGAGCGAGGTCCCTTGACTCCAGCAACTCTGTCCAAGTGACTCCCACAGTCCAGTGACTCTTCAGTCCAAGTTTGGTGGAGGTAAGTCCTTGCCTCCCCACGCCAGACTGCATTGCTGGGAACCGCAACTTTTGCAGTTACTCCGGGCTCCGTGCACTTCTGGCAGAAATCCTTTGTGCACAGTCCAGCCTGGGTCCACGGCACTCTAACCTGCATTGCACGACCTCCTAAGTTGTTCTCCGGCGACGTGGGACTCCTTTGTGCGACTTTGGGTGAGCACCGTTTCACGCATTCTTGTAGTGCCTGTTTCAGGCACTTCTGCGGGTGCTGCCTGCTGCTGAGAGGGCTCCTTGTCTTGCTCGATGCCCCCTCTGTCCCCTGACGCAATTGGCGACATCCTGGTCCCTCCTGGGCCACAGCAGCACCCAAAAACACTAACCGCACGATTTGCCGCTAGCAAGGCTTGTTGGCAGTCTTTTGGCGGGAAAATACTTTTGCACGACTCTCCACGGCGTGTGGGATCCGTCCTCCAAAGGGGAAGTCTCTAGCCCTTGTCGTTCTTGCAGAAACCTACGCTTCTACTGTCCAGTAGCAGCTCCTTTGCACCCACAGCTGGCATTTCCTGGGCATCTGCCCATCTCCGACTTGCTTGTGACTTTTGGACTTGGTCCCCTTGTTCCACAGGTACCCTCGACTGGAAATCCATCGTTGTTGCATTGTTGGTTTGTTTCTTTCCTGCAGAATTCCCCTATCACGACTTCTATGTCCTTTGGGGAACTTTAGTGCACTTTGCACTCACTTTTCAGGGTCTTGGGGTGGGCTATTTTTCTAACCCTTACTATTTTCTAATAGTCCCAGCGACCCTCTACAAGGTCACATAGGTTTGGGGTCCATTCGTGGTTCGCATTCCACTTTTGGAGTATATGGTTTGTGTTGCCCCTATCCCTATGTGTCTCCATTGCATCCTATTGTAACTATACATTGTTTGCACTGTTTTCTAATACTATTACTGCATATTTTGGTATTGTGTACATATATCTTGTGTATATTTGCTATCCTCATACTGAGGGTACTCACTGAGATACTTTTGGCATATTGTCATAAAATAAAGTACCTTTATTTTTAGTATATCTGTGTATTGTGTTTTCTTATGATATTGTGCATATGACACTAGTGGTAATGTAGGAGCTTCACTCGTCTCCTAGTTCAGCCTAAGCTGCTCTGCTAAGCTACCATTATCTATCAGCCTATGCTGCTAGACACCCTATACACTAATAAGGGATAACTGGGCCAAGTGCAAGGTGCCAGTACCCCTAGGTACTCACTACAAGCCAGTCCAGCCTCCTACATTTGGTTGTGCAGCGGTGGGATAAGTGCTTTGAGACTACTTACCACTCTTGTCATTGTACTTTTCATAAGAGAAAAATATACAAAAAAAGTTCAGTGTATGTACACCTAACCAAAAAGTTTTGCATTTCTTTTCTCACCTCTTTTCTAAAGTGCTGAAAAGTACCTCTAAACTTTCTTAAAAGTTCTTAAAAGTTTAAAAAGTTTTTTTTCTGTCTTTCTAAAAAGTTCTGAAAACTTTTTTCTCTTTTTCTATCACTTTAACTCTTTCTAAAAATGTCTGGCACAGGCCAAAATGTTGATCTGTCCAAACTTGCATATGACCACCTTAGCTGGAAAGGAGCAAGGAGTCTCTGTGTAGAAAGAGGTTTGAGTGTAGGGATGAATCCTTCCTTGGAATTATTGCTTAACATGCTTAGAGAACAAGATAAGGCCACAAGGGCCCCATCTGTTGAAAAAGTAGCCAATGGTTCCCAATCTGATCCAGGGACTCCCCTAGGAAAAGATTCAGGAAAGAAACTTCCTAGCCTGCCCATTACTAGACAGTCTAGCATAGTTGGTACTGATGTAGAGTCACACCATACAGATAGTGTTGTCTCACATCATAGCAAGAGCATTCATTCTCACCACAGTAGAACTGATGTTTCTGTTAACCAAGCTGTTAGGATGCCTTCTGTAAGGGACAGGTCTCCTTCTGTCCATTCTCACCACACTTCTGTGTCAAGGAAGGTCCCTCCCACCCACCCTGATGACAGATTGTTAGAAAGGGAGCTCAATAGATTGAGAGTGGAACAAACCAGACTGAAGCTCAAGAAGCAACAGCTGGATTTGGATAGACAGTCCTTAGAAGTAGAGAAGGAGAGACAGAAACTGGGTTTAGAAACCCATGGTGGCAGCAGCAGTATTCCCAATAGTCATCCTGCAAAAGAGCATGATTCTAGGAATCTGCACAAGATAGTTCCCCCTTATAAGGAGGGGGATGACATTAACAAGTGGTTTGCTGCACTTGAGAGGGCCTGTGTTGTACAGGATGTCCCTCAAAGGCAGTGGGCTGCTATCCTATGGCTATCATTTAGTGGAAAGGGTAGGGATAGGCTCCTTACTGTGAAAGAAAGTGATGCCAATAATTTTACAGTTCTTAAGAATGCACTCCTGGATGGTTATGGCTTAACCACTGAACAATACAGGATAAAGTTCAGAGAGACCAAAAAGGAGTCTTCACAAGACTGGGTTGATTTAATTGACCATTCAGTGAAGGCCTTGGAGGGGTGGTTACATGGCAGTAAAGTTACTGATTATGACAGCCTGTATAACTTGATCCTGAGAGAGCATATTCTTAATAATTGTGTGTCTGATTTGTTGCACCAGTACTTGGTGGACTCTGATCTGACCTCTCCCCAAGAATTGGGAAAGAAGGCAGACAAATGGGTCAGAACAAGGGTGAACAGAAAAGTTCATACAGGGGGTGACAAAGATGGCAATAAGAAGAAAGATGGTGAAAAATCTCAAGATAAGCATGGGGATAAGGGTAAAACCAAAGATCCCACTTCAAATCTTAAACACTCTTCAGAGGGTGGGGATAAAACTAATTCTTCCTCTTCTTCTCAACCTGCACACATTAAAAAGCCTTGGTGCTTTGTGTGTAAAAACAGAGGCCATAGGCCAGGGGATAAGTCCTGTCCAGGTAAACCCCCTGAGCCTACCACCACTAATACATCAAGCTCTAGTGCCCCTAGCAGTAGTGGTACTAGTGGTGGGACTGCTGGCAACAGTCAAGTTAAGGGTGTAGTTGGGTTCACTTATGGGTCCATAATAGAAACTGGGGTAGTTAGTCCCAAGACAGTTTCTGTCACACCTAGTGGCATTGGCCTTGCCACACTGGCTGCTTGTCCCCTTACAATGGATAAGTACAGGCAGACAGTATCAATAAATGGTGTTGAGGCCTTGGCCTACAGGGACACAGGTGCCAGTATCACTTTGGTGACTGAAAACCTAGTGGCTCCTGAACAACACATCATTGGACAACAGTATACAATTATTGATGTCCATAACTCCACTAAGTTCCTTCCCTTAGCTATAATTCAGTTTAGTTGGGGTGGAGTTACTGGCCCTAAGCAGGTGGTGGTATCACCTAGCTTACCTGTAGACTGTCTCTTAGGTAATGACCTAGAGGCCTCAGGTTGGGCTGATGTAGAGTTTTATGCCCATGCAGCCATGCTGGGCATCCCAGAGGAATTGTTCCCTCTCATTTCTACTGAAATGAAAAAGCAAAGGAGAGAAGGCCTGAAAACTCAGGATCCCTCTCCATCAACAGGTAAAAAGGGTATCACAGTATCCCCTAACCACCCTGCCATTCAGGATACCATTCCTGTGGTGGGAGAAACCTCTCCTGGGGTGGCACCTGTTCCAAGGGAAGCATCAGCTGGCAAAGCTATACTCCCTCAGGTAGAAGTACCTCTCTGTGGGATAACTAACATTGGTGAGAAAAAGAGCACCATTTTATTTAACATGGAGCATCCCTCCAACCCTCCCAGAGAAACGTTAGTGCAGAAACCCTGCACTGCCTCACAACACTTAGGACAGCATCCCTGCCCTAGTGTGGAGCTCATAGGACAGCATCCCTGCCCTGCTCCAACTCAAAAGAAACAGCATCCCTGTTCTCTCTTCCAGCCATATGGACAAAGTTTTTGCCCAGCTATGGCTTTTCTGAGACAGCATCCCTGTCTGGCATTTCCATCACTACAAATAGGTTCAGTGGACAATTCCCACTGCTCTAAACTAAAACTTACTGATAGAAACTCTGAAAATACATCTTCACATTGTTGCTTAGCTAAAAAACTTCAAACAGGGTGGTTTACGTCCCACACTGGGAAGTAACCATATAGTGGATGATAAAGGAAGTAATAATAAAGTGATAAAGGAGCTACTCTCTACTTATCACCACTTAGACAATAAAGTCTCATCTGGCCAAGGTTAGCCTTATTGTCCTTCGTTTGGGGGGGGTTGTGTGAGAAAGTAGCCTCTTTCTAGCCTTGTTACCCCCACTTTTGGCCTGTTTGTGAGTGTATGTCAGGGTGTTTTCACTGTCTCACTGGGATCCTGCTAGCCAGGGCCAAGTGCTCATAGTGAAAACCCTATGTTTTCAGTATGTTTGTTATGTGTCACTGGGACCCTGCTAGTCAGGACCCCAGTACTCATAAGTTTGTGGCCTATAAGTATGTGTTCCCTGTGTGGTGCCTAACTGTCTCACTGAGGCTCTGCTAACCAGAACCTCAGTGGTTATGCTCTCTCTGTACAAATTGTCACTAACAGGCTAGTGACCAATTTTACCAATTTACATTGGCTTACTGGAACACCCTTATAATTCCCTAGTATATGGTACTGAGGTACCCAGGGTATTGGGGTTCCAGGAGATCCCTATGGGCTGCAGCATTTCTTTTGCCACCCATAGGGAGCTCTGACAATTCTTACACAGGCCTGCCACTGCAGCCTGAGTGAAATAACGTCCACGTTATTTCACAGCCATTGTACACTGCACTTAAGTAACTTATAAGTCACCTATATGTCTAACCTTTACCTGGTAAAGGTTGGGTGCTAAGTTACTTAGTGTGAGGGCACCCTGGCACTAGCCAAGGTGCCCCCACATTGTTCAGGGCCAATTCCCCGGACTTTGTGAGTGCGGGGACACCATTACACGCGTGCACTACATATAGGTCACTACCTATATGTAGCTTCACAATGGTAGCTCCGAATATGGCCATGTAACATGTCTATGATCATGGAATTGCCCCCTCTATGCCATCCTGGCATAGTTGGCACAATCCCATGATCCCAGTGGTCTGTAGCACAGACCCTGGTACTGCCCAACTGCCTTTCCCCGGGGTTTCACTGCAGCTGCTGCCAACCCCTCAGACAGGCTTCTGCCCTCCTGGGGTCCAGCCAGGCCTGGCCCAGGATGGCAGAACAAAGGACTTCCTCTGAGAGAGGGTGTTACACCCTCTCCCTTTGGAAAATGGTGTGAAGGCAGGGGAGGAGTAGCCTCCCCCAGCCTCTGGAAATGCTTTCATGGGCACACATGGTGCCCATTTCTGCATAAGCCAGTCTACACCGGTTCAAGGACCCCTTAGCCCTGCTCTGGCGCGAAACTGGACAAAGGAAAGGGGAGTGACCACTCCCCTGACCTGTACCTCCCCTGGGAGGTGCCCAGAGCTCCTCCAGTGTGCTCCAGACCTCTGCCATCTTGGAAACAGAGGTGCTGCTGGCACACTGGACTGCTCTGAGTGGCCAGTGCCATCAGGTGACGTCAGAGACTCCTTCTGATAGGCTCCTTCAGGTGTTGCTAGCCTATCTTCTCTCCTAAGTAGCCAAACCCTCTTTTCTGGCTATTTAGGGTCTCTGTCTTTGGGGATTCTTTAGATAACGAATGCAAGAGCTCATCCGAGTTCCTCTGCATCTCTCTCTTCACCTTCTACCAAGGAATCGACTGCTGACCGTGCTGGAAGCCTGCAAAACTGCAACATAGTAGCAAAGACGACTACTGCAACTCTGTAACGCTGATCCTGCTGCCTTCTCGACTGTTTTCCTGGTGGTGCATGCTGTGGGGGTAGTCTGCCTCCTCTCTGCACTAGAAGCTCCGAAGAAATCTCCCGTGGGTCGACGGAATCGTCCCCCTGCAACCGCAGGCACCAAAGAACTGCATCACCGGTACCTTGGGTCTCCTCTCAGCACGACGAGCGAGGTCCCTTGACTCCAGCAACTCTGTCCAAGTGACTCCCACAGTCCAGTGACTCTTCAGTCCAAGTTTGGTGGAGATAAGTCCTTGCCTCCCCACGCCAGACTGCATTGCTGGGAACCGCAACTTTTGCAGCTACTCCGGCCTCCGTGCACTTCCGGCAGAAATCCTTTGTGCACAGTCCAGCCTGGGTCCACGGCACTCTAACCTGCATTGCACGACCTCCTAAGTTGTTCTCCGGCGACGTGGGACTCCTTTGTGCGACTTTGGGTGAGCACCATTTCACGCATTCTCGTAGTGCCTGTTTCGGGCACTTCTGCGGGTGCTGCCTGCTGCTGAGAGGGCTCCTTGTCTTGCTCGATGCCCCCTCTGTCCCCTGACGCAATTGGCGACATCCTGGTCCCTCCTGGGCCACAGCAGCACCCAAAAACACTAACCGCACGATTTGCAGCTAGCAAGGCTTGTTGGCAGTCTTTTGGCGGGAAAATACTTTTGCACGACTCTCCACGGCGTGTGGGATCCGTCCTCCAAAGGGGAAGTCTCTAGCCCTTGTCGTTCTTGCAGAAACCTATGCTTCTACTGTCCAGTAGCAGCTCCTTTGCACCCACAGCTGGCATTTCCTGGGCATCTGCCCATCTCCGACTTGCTTGTGACTTTTGGACTTGGTCCCCTTGTTCCACAGGTACCCTCGACTGGAAATCCATCGTTGTTGCATTGTTGGTTTGTTTCTTTCCTGCAGAATTCCCCTATCACGACTTCTATGTCCTTTGGGGAACTTTAGTGCACTTTGCACTCACTTTTCAGGGTCTTGGGGTGGGCTATTTTTCTAACCCTTACTATTTTCTAATAGTCCCAGCGACCCTCTACAAGGTCACATAGGTTTGGGGTCCATTCGTGGTTCGCATTCCACTTTTGGAGTATATGGTTTGTGTTGCCCCTATCCCTATGTGTCTCCATTGCATCCTATTGTAACTATACGTTGTTTGCACTGTTTTCTAATACTATTACTGCATATTTTGGTATTGTGTACATATATCTTGTGTATATTTGCTATCCTCATACTGAGGGTACTCACTGAGATACTTTTGGCATATTGTCATAAAATAAAGTACCTTTATTTTTAGTATATCTGTGTATTGTGTTTTCTTATGATATTGTGCATATGACACTAGTGGTAATGTAGGAGCTTCACTCGTCTCCTAGTTCAGCCTAAGCTGCTCTGCTAAGCTACCATTATCTATCAGCCTATGCTGCTAGACACCCTATACACTAATAAGGGATAACTGGGCCTGGTGCAAGGTGCCAGTACCCCTAGGTACTCACTACAAGCCAGTCCAGCCTCCTACATTTGGTTGTGCAGCGGTGGGATAAGTGCTTTGAGACTACTTACCACTCTTGTCATTGCACTTTTCATAAGAGAAAAATATACAACAAAAGTTCAGTGTATGTACACCTAACCAAAAAGTTTTGCATTTCTTTTCTCACCTCTTTTCTAAAGTGCTGAAAAGTACCTCTAAACTTTCTTAAAAGTTCTTAAAAGTTTAAAAAGTTTTTTTTCTGTCTTTCTAAAAAGTTCTGAAAACTTTTTTCTCTTTTTCTATCACTTTAACTCTTTCTAAAAATGTCTGGCACAGGCCAAAATGTTGATCTGTCCAAACTTGCATATGACCACCTTAGCTGGAAAGGAGCAAGGAGTCTCTGTGTAGAAAGAGGTTTGAGTGTAGGGATGAATCCTTCCTTGGAATTATTGCTTAACATGCTTAGAGAACAAGATAAGGCCACAAGGGCCCCATCTGTTGAAAAAGTAGCCAATGGTTCCCAATCTGATCCAGGGACTCCCCTAGGAAAAGATTCAGGAAAGAAACTTCCTAGCCTGCCCATTACTAGACAGTCTAGCATAGTTGGTACTGATGTAGAGTCACACCATACAGATAGTGTTGTCTCACATCATAGCAAGAGCATTCATTCTCACCACAGTAGAACTGATGTTTCTGTTAACCAAGCTGTTAGGATGCCTTCTGTAAGGGACAGGTCTCCTTCTGTCCATTCTCACCACACTTCTGTGTCAAGGAAGGTCCCTCCCACCCACCCTGATGACAGATTGTTAGAAAGGGAGCTCAATAGATTGAGAGTGGAACAAACCAGACTGAAGCTCAAGAAGCAACAGCTGGATTTGGATAGACAGTCCTTAGAAGTAGAGAAGGAGAGACAGAAACTGGGTTTAGAAACCCATGGTGGCAGCAGCAGTATTCCCAATAGTCATCCTGCAAAAGAGCATGATTCTAGGAATCTGCACAAGATAGTTCCCCCTTATAAGGAGGGGGATGACATTAACAAGTGGTTTGCTGCACTTGAGAGGGCCTGTGTTGTACAGGATGTCCCTCAAAGGCAGTGGGCTGCTATCCTATGGCTATCATTTAGTGGAAAGGGTAGGGATAGGCTCCTTACTGTGAAAGAAAGTGATGCCAATAATTTTACAGTTCTTAAGAATGCACTCCTGGATGGTTATGGCTTAACCACTGAACAATACAGGATAAAGTTCAGAGAGACCAAAAAGGAGTCTTCACAAGACTGGGTTGATTTAATTGACCATTCAGTGAAGGCCTTGGAGGGGTGGTTACATGGCAGTAAAGTTACTGATTATGACAGCCTGTATAACTTGATCCTGAGAGAGCATATTCTTAATAAATGTGTGTCTGATTTGTTGCACCAGTACTTGGTGGACTCTGATCTGACCTCTCCCCAAGAATTGGGAAAGAAGGCAGACAAATGGGTCAGAACAAGGGTGAACAGAAAAGTTCATACAGGGGGTGACAAAGATGGCAATAAGAAGAAAGATGGTGAAAAATCTCAAGATAAGCATGGGGATAAGGGTAAAACCAAAGATCCCACTTCAAATCTTAAACACTCTTCAGAGGGTGGGGATAAAACGAATTCTTCCTCTTCTTCTCAACCTGCACACATTAAAAAGCCTTGGTGCTTTGTGTGTAAAAACAGAGGCCATAGGCCAGGGGATAAGTCCTGTCCAGGTAAACCCCCTGAGCCTACCACCACTAATACATCAAGCTCTAGTGCCCCTAGCAGTAGTGGTACTAGTGGTGGGACTGCTGGCAACAGTCAAGTTAAGGGTGTAGTTGGGTTCACTTATGGGTCCATAATAGAAACTGGGGTAGTTAGTCCCAAGACAGTTTCTGTCACACCTAGTGGCATTGGCCTTGCCACACTGGCTGCTTGTCCCCTTACAATGGATAAGTACAGGCAGACAGTATCAATAAATGGTGTTGAGGCCTTGGCCTACAGGGACACAGGTGCCAGTATCACTTTGGTGACTGAAAACCTAGTGGCTCCTGAACAACACATCATTGGACAACAGTATAAAATTATTGATGTCCATAACTCCACTAAGTTCCTTCCCTTAGCTATAATTCAGTTTAGTTGGGGTGGAGTTACTGGCCCTAAGCAGGTGGTGGTATCACCTAGCTTACCTGTAGACTGTCTCTTAGGTAATGACCTAGAGGCCTCAGGTTGGGCTGATGTAGAGTTTTATGCCCATGCAGCCATGCTGGGCATCCCAGAGGAATTGTTCCCTCTCATTTCTACTGAAATGAAAAAGCAAAGGAGAGAAGGCCTGAAAACTCAGGATCCCTCTCCATCAACAGGTAAAAAGGGTATCACAGTATCCCCTAACCACCCTGCCATTCAGGATACCATTCCTGTGGTGGGAGAAACCTCTCCTGGGGTGGCACCTGTTCCAAGGGAAGCATCAGCTGGCAAAGCTATACTCCCTCAGGTAGAAGTACCTCTCTGTCGGATAACTAACATTGGTGAGAAAAAGAGCACCATTTTATTTAACATGGAGCATCCCTCCAACCCTCCCAGAGAAACGTTAGTGCAGAAACCCTGCACTGCCTCACAACACTTAGGACAGCATCCCTGCCCTAGTGTGGAGCTCATAGGACAGCATCCCTGCCCTGCTCCAACTCAAAAGAAACAGCATCCCTGTTCTCTCTTCCAGCCATATGGACAAAGTTTTTGCCCAGCTATGGCTTTTCTGAGACAGCATCCCTGTCTGGCATTTCCATCACTACAAATAGGTTCAGTGGACAATTCCCACTGCTCTAAACTAAAACTTACTGATAGAAACTCTGAAAATACATCTTCACATTGTTGCTTAGCTAAAAAACTTCAAACAGGGTGGTTTACATCCCCACAGGGAAGTAACCATATAGTGGATGATAAAGGAAGTAATAATAAAGTGATAAAGGAGCTACTCTCTACTTATCACCACTTAGACAATAAAGTCTCATCTGGCCAAGGTAAGCCTTATTGTCCTTCGTTTGGGGGGGGTTGTGTGAGAACGTAGCCTCTTTCTAGCCTTGTTACCCCCACTTTTGGCCTGTTTGTGAGTGTATGTCAGGGTGTTTTCACTGTCTCACTGGGATCCTGCTAGCCAGGGCCAAGTGCTCATAGTGAAAACCCTATGTTTTCAGTATGTTTGTTATGTGTCACTGGGACCCTGCTAGTCAGGACCCCAGTACTCATAAGTTTGTGGCCTATAAGTATGTGTTCCCTGTGTGGTGCCTAACTGTCTCACTGAGGCTCTGCTAACCAGAACCTCAGTGGTTATGCTCTCTCTGTACAAATTGTCACTAACAGGCTAGTGACCAATTTTACCAATTTACATTGGCTTACTGGAACACCCTTATAATTCCCTAGTATATGGTACTGAGGTACCCAGGGTATTGGGGTTCCAGGAGATCCCTATGGGCTGCAGCATTTCTTTTGCCACCCATAGGGAGCTCTGACAATTCTTACACAGGCCTGCCACTGCAGCCTGAGTGAAATAACATCCACGTTATTTCACAGCCATTTTACACTGCACTTAAGTAACTTATAAGTCACCTATATGTCTAACCTTTACCTGGTAAAGGTTGGGTGCTAAGTTACTTAGTGTGAGGGCACCCTGGCACTAGCCAAGGTGCCCCCACATTGTTCAGGGCCAATTCCCCGGACTTTGTGAGTGCGGGGACACCATTACACGTGTGCACTACATATAGGTCACTACCTATATGTAGCTTCACAATGGTAGCTCCGAATATGGCCATGTAACATGTCTATGATCATGGAATTGCCCCCTCTATGCCATCCTGGCATAGTTGGCACAATCCCATGATCCCAGTGGTCTGTAGCACAGACCCTGGTACTGCCAAACTGCCTTTCCCCGGGGTTTCACTGCAGCTGCTGCCAACCCCTCAGACAGGCTTCTGCCCTCCTGGGGTCCAGCCAGGCCTGGCCCAGGATGGCAGAACAAAGGACTTCCTCTGAGAGAGGGTGTTACACCCTCTCCCTTTGGAAAATGGTGTGAAGGCAGGGGAGGAGTAGCCTCCCCCAGCCTCTGGAAATGCTTTCATGGGCACACATGGTGCCCATTTCTGCATAAGCCAGTCTACACCGGTTCAAGGACCCCTTAGCCCTGCTCTGGCGCGAAACTGGACAAAGGAAAGGGGAGTGACCACTCCCCTGACCTGTACCTCCCCTGGGAGGTGCCCAGAGCTCCTCCAGTGTGCTCCAGACCTCTGCCATCTTGGAAACAGAGGTGCTGCTGGCACACTGGACTGCTCTGAGTGGCCAGTGCCATCAGGTGACGTCAGAGACTCCTTCTGATAGGCTTCTTCAGGTGTTGCTAGCCTATCTTCTCTCCTAAGTAGACAAACCCTCTTTTCTGGCTATTTAGGGTCTCTGTCTTTGGGGATTCTTTAGATAACGAATGCAAGAGCTCATCCGAGTTCCTCTGCATCTCTCTCTTCACCTTCTACCAAGGAATCGACTGCTGACCGCGCTGGAAGCCTGCAAAACTGCAACATAGTAGCAAAGACGACTACTGCAACTCTGTAACGCTGATCCTGCCGCCTTCTCGACTGTTTTCCTGGTGGTGCATGATGTGGGGGTAGTCTGCCTCCTCTCTGCACTAGAAGCTCCGAAGAAATCTCCCGTGGGTCGACGGAATCGTCCCCCTGCAACCGCAGGCACCAAAGAACTGCATCACCGGTACCTTGGGTCTCCTCTCAGCACGACGAGCGAGGTCCCTTGACTCCAGCAACTCTGTCCAAGTGACTCCCACAGTCCAGTGACTCTTCAGTCCAAGTTTGGTGGAGGTAAGTCCTTGCCTCCCCACGCCAGACTGCATTGCTGGGAACCGCTTCTTTTGCAGCTACTCCAGCCTCTGTGCACTTCCGGCAGAAATCCTTTGTGCACAGTCCAGCCTGTGTCCATGGCACTCTAACCTGCATTGCACGACCTCCTAAGTTGTTCTCCGGCGACGTGGGACTCCTTTGTGCGACTTTGGGTGAGCACCGTTTCACGCATCCTCGTAGTACCTGTTTCGGGCACTTCTGCGGGTGCTGCCTGCTGCTGAGAGGGCTCTTTGTCTTGCTCGATGCCCCCTCTGTCCCCTGACGCAATTGGCGACATCCTGGTCCCTCCTGGGCCACAGCAGCACCCAAAAACACTAACCACACGATTTGCAGCTAGCAAGGCTTGTTGGCAGTCTTTTGGCAGGAAAGTACTTTTGCACAACTCTCCACGGCGTGTGGGATCCGTCCTCCAAAGGAGAAGTCTCTAGCCCTTGTCGTTCTTGCAGAAACCTACGCTTCTACTGTCCAGTAGCAGCTCCTTTGCACCCACAGTTGGCATTTCCTGGGCATCTGCCCATCTCCGACTTGCTTGTGACTTTTGGACTTGGTCCCCTTGTTCCACAGGTACCCTCGACTGGAAATCCATCGTTGTTGCATTGTTGGTTTGTGTCTTTCCTGCAGAATTCCCCTATCACGACTTCTATGTCCTTTGGGGAACTTTAGTGCACTTTGCACTCACTTTTCAGGGTCTTGGGGTGGGCTATTTTTCTAACCCTTACTATTTTCTAATAGTCCCAGCGACCCTCTACACGGTCACATAGGTTTGGGGTCCATTCGTGGTTCGCATTCCACTTTTGGAGTATATGGTTTGTGTTGCCCCTATCCCTATGTGTCTCTATTGCATCCTATTGTAACTATACATTGTTTGCACTGTTTTCTAATACTATTACTGCATATTTTTGTATTGTGTACATATATCTTGTGTATATTTGCTATCCTCATACTGAAGGTACTCACTGAGATAATTTTGGCATATTGTCATAAAAATAAAGTACCTTTATTTTTAGTATATCTGTGTATTGTGTTTTCTTATGATATTGTGCATATGACACTAGTGGTACTGTAGGAGCTTCACTCGTCTCCTAGTTCAGCCTAAGCTGCTCTGCTAAGCTACCATTATCTATCAGCCTATGCTGCTAGACACCCTATACACTAATAAGGGATAACTGGGCCTGGTGCAAGGTGCCAGTACCCCTAGGTACTCACTGCAAGCCAGTCCAGCCTCCTACAAGTACCTCAGGTGCTGGGTGATATGGGTCCATTTGGGCAGGTTGAGGATCAGACTGGCCAGAATTTTGTATCGTCTGGATCCTTCTCTCGAGTTTGATGGTGGTTCCTGCATACAGTGTGTTGTCATAGTCCAGATGTCTGGTGATTAGGACTTGCATGATTGTTTTTCTGGTGTTTGTGGGAAGACATTTGAAGATTATTTAGAGTGGAGTGTGTGGAAGCAGGCCGATGAGACTGTGTTGAAGGCTACGGAGAGGTTGAGGAGGATCAGGGCAGATGATTCTCCTCTGTCGAGTAGGATGCAGATGTCATCTGTTGCCGCGATCAGGACAGTGTCGGTGCTGGTGTTGGCTCAGAATACTGATTGGGAGGGGTCTAGCAGATTGTTTTTTTCCCATGTGTTTCCAGGTGTTCCGTGAGTTGATGGTTGATGGCCTGCTCCAATACTTTGGTGGGGAACGGGAGCAACAAGATGAAGCGGTAGTTCTGGAGATTGCTGGGGTCTGCTGAGGGTTTCCTGAGGAGAGGTCTGACCTCTGCGTGTTTCCATGCATCAGGAAATGTGGTGTGGCAATGGATGCATTGAGGATGGTGGTGAGCTGATGGCTGATCTTGTTGCTTCCTAGGTTGAATAGGTGATGGGGGCATATATCGCTGGGTGCTCCAGAGTGGGTGGAGTTCATATGGCTCTTGTGTCCAGTGTGGTGAGCTGTTCCCATGCGTTGAGATGTTGGTCGAGGGAGGCTTCCGTAGGGGTTGGAAGGCTCAGGAGGTCAGTGGGTTGGGGTTCTGAGTTCTTGTAGATGGTGGATATCGTGTTGTGGATGTTACTTGCTAGAGTGTCACAGAGTTCCAGGGAGGGAGGGATCACGTTCTTGGTGGCAGTGGGGCAGGAGAACTCTCTGACGATGGTGAAGAGTTCCTTGGTGTGGATGGCGCTAGCCTCGATGCAGTGTGCGAAGATGTCCTTATTCACATCTTTAAGTATCTACCCCACTCCACTCTACAACACTCTCTTCCACTCTAGCCACTTTATATCACTCTATGCTACTCCACTCTATGCCAATCAACTCTACGCTACTACACTCTACGCCACTCACACCACCTTTCTCCACTCTATACTATGTCACTCCACTCTATGCCACTCTACATTACTCCTCTCTATGCCACTCTACTTTATAACAACCTACTCCACTCTGCGTCACTCCACTCTAGGCCACTCCATGACACTCCTCTTTAGGCCACTCTATTCCACTCTACACCACTCCACTCTGTACCAGTCCAGGCCACTCCACTTTGCGACACTCTACTCCACTCCACTCTACACCACAACACTCTATGACACTCTGGTCCATGACACTGTACTCCACTCTATGAGACTCCTTCCTAGGATACTCCACTGTATGAAACTCCACTCCACTCTACGACAGTACTCCACTTTAATTTCATGCCACTTTACTCCACTTCATGCCACTCCACTCTGTGACACTCTACTCTACACCACTCCTTGCCACTTTACTCCACTCTACTCACTTCACTCTATGGCACTCCACTTTAGACCACTAACCTCAACAACACTTCAACTCCATGCTACTCCACTCTATGGCACTACACTCTATGGTACTCCACTCTACAACATTTCACTCCTCTCTTCACTACTCCACTCTATGTCATTCTTCTTCTCTTTGCACCACTCCACTCTATGATACTTCACTCTGCTCCACTCTGTGCTACTCAATTCCAAGACTCTCAGCTCTGTGTCACTCCACTCCACTCTACACCACTCCATTCTGTGCCACTCTGCTTCACTCTTCACCACTCTACTCCACTCTACATGGCTTCACTCTATGACACTCTACAGCACTCTATGCCACTCCACTCTACATCACTCCACTCCACTCCATTACACTATACTCCACTTTACTCTGCCTCACTCTACTCCACTCTATGACATTCCACTTCACTCTACGCTGATACTTTACACTACTATACTCCACCATACTCCACTTTATGCCACAACACTCTATGCAACTTGACCTTACACTACTCCGCTTCACTGCACTGCACTCTATGGCATTTTACTAAACTCTGTGCCATGCCACTTTCTGCCGATCCACTCTGGAACATGCAACCCTCCTCCACTTTATGCCACTTCACACTACTCCACTCTACAAAACTCTACTGTAATCTATGACACTCTACTCCATTCTATGCCACTCTAATATTCTTCACTCTA
This sequence comes from Pleurodeles waltl, assembly GCF_031143425.1. Lineage (NCBI taxonomy): Eukaryota > Metazoa > Chordata > Amphibia > Caudata > Salamandridae > Pleurodeles > Pleurodeles waltl. The sequence continues at coordinate 5,923,818 of NC_090439.1, forward strand.
TGACACCTTACTCCTCTTTAGACCATTGTATGGCATTTTATGCTACTCCACTTGATGCCACCCTACACAGATCCACCCTATGCCATTACACTTTATGATGCTATACTCACTGTATGCTACTCTTTGGAACTTTACTCCACCCACTCCACTCTACACAACTCCACGACACTCAAATCCACGCCACTCCACACTATGCCACTCCATTGTACACTATGCTAACTACTCCACTCTACTCCACCATACTGCACTCTACACTACTCCAGTCTATGCCACTCCACTCTATGACACTCCATTCTCCACCACACACTCTGTCCCACTTTCGGCCACTCCACTCCATGGCACTCTTGTTTCCATCGCTCTACTTCATGTCACTCCACTCTACAACATTCTACAACACTCTACAAAACTCTCTGACACTCTCTTGCACTCCTGCGTATGATATTCCACTGTATGACTCTCCAATCTATAACACCCTGCTCCACTCTACACTTCTCCACTCTGTGCCACTCTACTCCACTCTATGACACTTTATTTCAATATACATCACTCCACTCTATGACAGTCCACTCTACGACAATCTACTTCACTCTACGGTACTCCACTTTAAACCACTCCATGCTACTCTATGTCATTCCACTCTATTCTACTGCATTCAATGCCACTCCACTCCATTACACTCCACCACACTCCACTCCACTCCTCTCTACAGCACTCAACTCTATGACACTTTATGCCACACCACTCTGCAACACTCTACGCCACTCCACTCTAAGCCACTGCACTCTACGAACTCGACTCTATGCAAGTCCTCGCCACTTTACTCCACTATACACCAATTACCTCTATGCTGCTCCACTCTATGACACGCTACAGCACTCTGCAACACCCCATTCTACTCTACAACACGCTACGGAACTACACTCTATGATACTCCACCCTACAATATACCAGTCCTCTCCATGCCACTTGATGCTACTGTTCTCCACTCTATGCCACTCTACTCTATGACACTCTACTCCACTCTACACCACTCCACTCTGCAACACTCAGCTCCACTGTACTCCACTCTATGCCACTTCAGTCTACGGCACTCTACACCACTCCATGCCACCCCCCTATGACACTATATGACACTCCATTCTACAACAATCTGTGCCACTCCACTATATCACACTCTATTCTATTCCACTCTATGCCACTCCACTGTATGACACTCTACTCCACTCTGCACCACTCTATTCCACTCTATGCCACTCCACTCAACTCTACAATACTCTGCAACACTTTATTCTAAATCACTCTACACCGCTCTATGACATTCTACTCCACTCTGTGCTACTCAGCTCTATACCTCTCAGCTCTCCGTCACTCCACTCCACTCTATGACTTTCCACTCCACTCCACAACACTCTGCTCCACTCTACGCCACTCCGCTCTACTTCATTACAATACACTCTACACCACTGAACAAGCAAATCTCTGAGTAGGTGGCTGGGAACATGGCAGCCGTCTCAGGAGCCGGTCGCGGAGGACGCCGCTCCTGAAAAAATAACCTGAAATTAATGTAATCCTTACCGGGGGCTCCCAGGGTTTGGCAAGCGTGACTGAAGGGGTTTGTTTTTTCCCCGTTTTTTGATCCGCCGGGGCTGCGACGGACAAAGGAGGTGGCGGGGAGCCAGCATGCCTGGGAGCATGGAGCTGCTCCGTTGCTAAGTGCCTCTCTAAAACTCAACCGGGTCAGAGAGGCAGCAGCTCGTGTTTCCCTCTGGGGGAATCAAGGCAGAGCCAGCACAAGTGTGGATATCGGTGGAAGCAAGAAGAACAGGTGCTTCAGGATTGTTCAGCAGGCTGAGGACTTGGGGACTTTTGAGTCTGGTAGGAAAGCACCAAGACTGGAAGGCTTTTTTCAGGCTTATGTTATAAATGCTGTAGAAACTTTGTTAGAACTTATGGTGGACAGGGTAAAGGGGCAGGTGGGGTTCGGGAAAGAAGGGGGGAAGGTGGCATTTAAAAATTGTGCTGCTCAAGTAGCGTATTCCCTCCGTAGCGCTAAGAAAAGTAAGAAAAAAGTTGAAATTGAAAGTCTGGTCCCCCCTCCTCAGAAATCGTCTTTTGTGAGAAGTAAACCATACCAAGATAATAGTTCTGTTAGGATGCAACTGGATGCGAAGAGCGTTGGTGGGCTGAGTTACAGGAGAGCTCGAGTCACCCCTTCAGTTAGGTTTTATTTTCTAATACTGCCAGGCGCTCCCAGGGTGTTAGCCGGAGGGATGAATACGCAAGAGTTGGACAAAATGGACAGTTTAGAGTTTGCCGCTAGTCCAGAGGGTAGAGGCTCAGACCTCCGAGTGGATGGGGGAAGTGTGTTACAGCACCCTCTACTGTGAATTCCATAGAGAGGCAAGCAGAAGCAAATGTAGGGCAGGTTTCCCAACCTGTCAGAGAGGATCATGGGCAATCAATTGATAGTATTTTAAAAGCATTATCTATGGAACTGAAGAGTGGCTTTGAGACATCTAATGCCAATCAGGTAGAGATAAGGGGTCTCTGTGAAGATTTGGGGAAGAACATTGATGATCTGGCAGGTCGTACTGCCGCTTTGGAGGAGGAAGTGGGGGAGTTAAGAGTGCCGGTGGAGGAAAATAAGGAGCAGATAAGATATTTAAAAGAAGGAGAAACAGGGGTGATGGCTAAAATGGAATCCCTGGAAAATAATCTGAGGAGGAATAATTTGAGGTTTCTCAGGGTCCCGGAAGGGCTGGAAAAAGGGGACTTAAAAGGGTTTATGGTGTGTCTGATAAAGCAAGAGATGAATGTGGAAATATCAGAGGAAGACATTGTTAAAGATATTCAAAGGGTGCACCGGGTTCCGGATAAAATGCCTCCCAACAGGGTCAGACCAAGGAAAATTTTAGTTTATTTTCAGACTCCTTGAAGGAACATATTCTCACCCAGGCGCTAAAATAGAAATTGTTGATGGTAAACGGATCCCTTTTTGAAATCAGGTCAGACCTTGCGGCTGTGACTTTGATTAAACAGTGGGAGCTGGGAAAAAGAATAGATATTCCGAAAAAACTGGGGGCTACAGCTCAGTGGAGATTTCCTGCGTCTGTAAAAGTTATGGTAAATAATAAGATGTATAATTTTATGGACTGGAAGGAGGTGGACGAGTTGATTATGAAAATTGAGAAAGAGGGCAGGAATGAGGCAGGTCTAACCTAAGATTGGAGTGTTCCCCTGGTAAGGAGGTATTGTGGGCAAGGTCGTAACTTAGGAGCGGTGATCCTCCTCTGGCCTAGGTCAGGTCAGTGTTTGGGTGGGTTCCCAGGGCTGGAGGGGGATTGGGTGGGGTGCAGGAGGAGGGTGGAGGGGGGCACTGGGTGGGGTGTATAATAGTGGTAAAAAAGATTATTTTTGGTGTAAGTAGTTTGTGGGGAAGGGAGGGAGGGGCGGTGATGGTGAGCACTGGGTGGGGAGTATATTACGGGGAAAAAAGATCCTCAATGTGGTAGGTGGACCTGGGGGGTGGGGGAGGGATGAGGGGGTGGGGTGGGGTGGAAAAAGGTAGGCGGTTTGGATGTCCGAAAACGGCAATCAAGAACTTGAGACTCCTGTCCTGTAATATAAATGGTCTCAGGGTAAAGAGTAGGCATAAAAGGTTGGTGCAATATTTGAGAGATGTCCTGTTTGACGTCTTGATTTTACAAGAGACTCATCTTTCCAGGGAGGAATGTTTTGAAGTTTTTAAGACATGCGGATGGGTCCAGCAGATAGCCAGCTCAAATTGTTTGAGTGATAGTAAAGGAGTGGCTGTTCTAATTAAGAAACATGCCAGTATTACTTTTCTGGAAGGCCCCATAGATAACTCGGGGAGGTGGGTGGTGGGGAAGCTGTCTGCTTTTGAATATCTCTTTACCTTGGTCGGATATTACGGTCCTAACAGGGATGATGTAGGCCCTTTAAGGGAACTCTCAGATTCTCTTTTACAACGTTTAGATCCAGTTATATGGGCAGGTGATTTCAATGTTGTTTTGAATTATGAACTAGATAGATCAGCGGGTAGTAGGTCCAAAGTAAATGAGAAAATGCAGGGTCAGATTCGGGTAAGGATGTCCTAATGGGGGTTATATGATGTTTGGAGGTATGAAAGGGGATCAGAGAGAGGTTACTCTTATTATAATAAGAAGTATCGGCATCAGTCCAGAATTGACTATTTCCTGTTGGATATGGGTTTGAGGGACTTTGTTGAATTAGTTGTACATATTGGGGCCCATTTATCATATCACTCAGCGGTTAGTTTAGTTCTTAGGTTGCCAACAAAAAGGAGGGAAAATAGGTGGACTCTAGATAGAACCTTGCTTCTGGAGGATGAGGTGGTTACGGAATTGCGGGCGGATTCAGAGGAATTTTTTTGGGATAAACTTGGGCTCAGCTCCCTTAGCGATAGTTTGGGATACATTTAAGGCCTTTTTGGGGGGATGTCTGATTAGGATTGCTGCATATAGGAGGAAATTATATAAGGAAGAAATAAGTAGGTTAGAGACTCAAATATGACAATGTGAGCAGGGAATGTTAAGTAAGGAGCAGGGTGAAGAGTTGGACAACTTTGTTAAGCAACGTCAGACAGCTAGTCTGGAGTTGGCAGCCCTTTTGGATCGCAGGGTTAGATTGAGATGTGAAGCTAATAGGGTGATGCATTTCCAGTGTAGTGAGAATAGCAGTAAATTGTTGGCTTGGAAGTTAAAATCAGATTGGGTCAGGAATCGGGTGACAGAAATCCGAGATGAGGACTCGGTGAGATTAGTAAAGGTGCTGAGCAGGTGGAAGAGTTTTTTAAAAATTTCTTTAAGGACTTATATACGGAAGATTTGAAGCCGTCGGAGGAGAAATTGAAGGAGTGGCTTGGTGAATTAGAGTTACCGACTCTGGATGATGAGGAGAGAAGGATGGTTAATGAACCGGTACAGCTCAGTGAGGTAGAAAGGGTCATTTCAGCAGGTAAATTGGGGAAGGCAGCAGGACCAGATGGGTTACCGATGGAGGTTTATCGACCTCTGGGTAGCAATCCTGAAGCAATGATGGGACAAGATTATGGGGGAAGATGAGAATCTTCCTCCTTCTTGGGAAGAGGCGATTATTACGCTAATTCTAAAGCCCGGTAAGGACCCTAGGAAGTGTGATTCATACTGCCCAATATCACTGTTAAACTGTGACTATAAAATCTTTGCTAAACTCCTGGCTGATAGATTAGCGATGGTGATGGGGAAACTCATACATACAGACCAGAGAGGATTTCTGAAAGGTAGGCATGTGCATGAATTGACACAGGGATTGGTAGGGTCGATTGATTTAGCTACGTCATTGCAGATGCCTTTGGCGGTGGTAATGGTGGATGCAACAAAAGCATTCGACAGGGTTAATTGGAGTTACTTGATGACGGTTTGTGAATCATATAAAATCGGAGGCCAATTTATTAGAATATTGAAGAAAATCTATCAGGACCCAAGCGCAAGAATTTTGGTTAACGGCACGCTCACTCCTTCAGTAAAGATGGAAAGAGGGACGAGACAGGGGTGCCCATTATCCCCTCTATTATTTGATCTTTATATTGAACCATTAGCCTGTAGAATAAGGAGAGATAAGAGAATACCGCCTTTCTGGTGTGGAGACCTGGTTAAGAAGGTCTCTTTATATGCAGATGATCTAATGATTTATACAGCAAACCTAAGCCAGGCTAATCCAGTTCCTCAAGTGTTAATGGAGGATTTGGGGGGGATCTCTGGCTATGTGGTTAACAATCAAAAGACTGAAATTATGGCATGGAACATGGAACTAAATGATGAGGTAGCAAATGTAAAAAAGAAGTCAAATATTTGGGGATTACGGTGACACAGGATATATGTAAAATGGCGGAAATAAACCTTGCTCGGGTTATGAGGGAGGTGGACCTTTTACTGAGGAAATGGCTAAATCTTCCACTAACTATAATAGGTCGGATTAATGTGGTAAAAATGGTGATAGTCCCTAAATTAACTTTTATTTTCAATGCATTGCCATTAATGTTTAACAAGGTTGCTTTAAAGAAATTGTAGGGGAAAATTAGTAGTTTTATTTGGGCATCAAAAGGTGTTCGTATATCACGGAAAAAGCTCAGGAGAAAGAAAGAAAAAGGTGGGCTGGCAGCTCCTGATATACAGTACTATGCATGGGCATATCTGTTAAAAAATGTAAGACAGAGTTTTTATACATTTCATCATTCTGAGCTGGGGCAGGTGATAACTGCTATGATGGAAGGCCAGGAGGTTCAGAGAAGTTTTTTGTATAAGTTTGGGGATCCGAAGTTCTTCAAAAAAATTCAATTGAAGATATTATATGATTGGGCAGTGTTGTGGTATGATGTGAGGAAGATTATGAAGTTGTCATATTATAATGAACATGCGCCGATTTGGGACTCTCCTGGATCCCCGGAGTGGACTAAAGACGCCCTGGCTATTCCCCTGAAAGAGGCAGGTTTTTTGCAATGGAAACATCTTTGTTCTAATGGTCAACTTAGAGACTTTGATTACCTTAATATTGAGGTAGGAGGAGGGCTGTCTAATTTTAAATACCTTCAGATGAAGTCCTGGGTTGGGAATGTAACAGATGAAGTGGGAAGTACTAATGGACTGGTGGACCAGATGAAGCTGGACATCTCGATGAAGAAGGAAGTGGCGAAACGATTTTGGTTGATGTTGGATATTGTGGATGGGGAATTTAACCCCCCGGAAGAAATCTGGAGGGAGGGCTTGTCGGAGCTGCAGCTTAAAGACCTTTGGCAAGTATCTACTACGCTTTTGTAGAACACTGTTAAACCTGCTGCATTAAGGAGAAATCATCTATTTTCTATCCACAGAGCCTTCTCGACTCCCAAAAAATTGTCCAGGCTGAGACAAGATGACGTGGTGAGGTGTAAGAAGTGTGGTTTTGCATCAGCTGATGATCTACATATGTTTATTGACTGTCCTTTATTTCGTACGTTTTGGCAAGAGGTGGGGGATGCAATTAATGACATTCTTCCCTCAAGCCCAAAGGTAAGACCTTCGATTGTGATGTTTGGCTGCTCATATGAGACACAGAAGATGGGTAGAGATGGAGCTAAACTGTTGTTTTATATGATGCTTGTGGCGAGAAGGGAGATTTGTAGGAAATGGATCAGCCCTGTTCCCCCTACTTTTAATGAATGGAAAAATTCTCTAATTCACTATTATAAGCTTGACTGTCATAAAGTTTGTAAGAGGATCAGATTTTGGAATCCGCTGAAGCAATGGTTGGGAAGTGGGGAGGTATAAATAGATAAGATTTGAATCTATGATTATATCCTTCCCTCTGCTTTCTGCATTCGAGTTTTGGATGGAAGGTCTGTCCCGGACAGGGGTGACGAGGTTAGGGTTCGGAGGAGTGCAGTTGGGTGGGAGCCTTTGCAGCCCCTCTCCTCTCCCCATATTGGTAATGTGAGGGAAATTTGGAAGATATATGAGGATCCAAAAAAACAAACACTCTACACCACTAACTTTTAGCCATGCTAAACAGCAGCCACGCCGGTGTACAAATGGCTAAAAGACAATGACAAAGCCAGTAGCTCTTGCATAGGCAATACCTATTGTCTTTGCCTGTACTTATTTTCTTGATGGTTTTACTACCTTGAAGGGCATTGTTTTGCAGTGAAACAGTGCTTAGGTTGTAGGTGCAAAATGTAAATTCTTTAAATACTAGATTAAGAGTACACACCTCAGGAATTCGGTATAGAAGTTGTATGATTTTTAGCAAACATTTTTTCTATGGATTATGTTGCGTAGTGATGTGACATAACCAATGGTGAGCTTTGTTGATGGACCACTTTAGGTGCAATAGGCTACTGTGCAAATAAAAATGGTAGAGGCTGGGCACAGAGCATGGGATGCCCTTAACTAACTAGGAACACTGGGGTCCAGGCAGGGGAGCACAGGGATGGATGAACTCCCTTGCTTTCACATGCCAAGGGAATTATCATCCCTGTTGTGATCTGAAGATGGTTTCTCTCCTCCACTGAGCATGGTTTTGGAGCAATGCGTTACAGAGAAAAGGAATGCAGAACTGTAAACATTGGGTTAACTAAGGAAGCAGATGTGGTAGTAACACTTTACAGGATATCAATATTGGGTGTGATATTTATAAAATTATGCTAAATTCATGAAATTGGTAGGAGACATAAAGGGTGCTAGGTGTACACAGGCTGGTGGAAAGACCAATATAATCTAGGTGGATGTAGTACACACAGATTGGCTATAGAGAAGGGGGCTTTTGGGCCTTGTAAAGAACTGGTAAGAACAGAAACATTGAAAGTTAAGGATTATGAAAGGTTGAAGAAGGTCCCCTTTCCAGATGTCCCTGCTGAATCTGCTGTGCTGGGTGGGTTGTTGATGTTAGGCTCGGGGCGCCACCTAGTATCACTGTTCTAGAAGGTGCTGCAGACGGAATGCGGGAGCAGCTGCAAGTTAGGCAGACCTGGGATGGAGATTTGGACCCTCCCCTGTCAGACGTGGAGTGGGTCAGGGATTGTGCATTGCTAAAAACTGTTTCTAGTAAAGCTCACTTTTGCTTGGTACCCTTGGTACGTTTGCACCTAAGTGACCCCTGCAAGGCTGCATAGGTATGATCCAGAGTGATCCCTAGTCTGCCCTCGGTGTAAGACTCTGGAGGCAGATTTCTTGCACTTGTCATGGCCCTTAGCAGGGGTTGAGTCCTTCTGGATGGCTGTGGTGGACGGGCTGCATAAGACCACGGCCCTGAGGTGTGAATTGACTCTGACCCACTGCTTGCTGGAAACATTCCTAGAGCCAAAAAGTGCTAGATGGCTTTTCGATTCCTGCAACTGGCTTTGGTGCTGGTCTGTTGCTGGGTTACTATCACATGGGTGGGATAGCGGGTACATGGAGAGACGCAGTGAGTGCAGGACGTCTCGGAGCGGTCATTGGCAGAGGAGGAACACTTCAGGCAGGTGAGGACTGACAAAAACCTTCACGCAGATTTGGAGGCTTGTGAAGCTTTGAGGGAGTGTTTCCTAGGGGGCACTCAGGGTATGACTGATGCTAGTGACAAAGAGACTACAAGCGAGGACACAGTATCTGAGGGGGAAAGCCATGGCCTTGATGGATAAAGTAGGCACTCCCACCTGGAAGAATCTGTTGACGGGTGAGAATGGCCTCAATGATATGTACTGCACTGTATGCTTTCTTGTTTGCTCTTTGGTATATATCTACATAGTGCTTAACATACAAATGGCTCATTGGGGGCCATGTATACATTTGTTTGTTCTTTGTTGGACGAAAATGATAAATAAAGGTTTTAAAAAGAAAGAAAAGTTGAGGAAATCAGAGGGGGGTACTAAAGATAAAAGTGCATAAAGGGTGGTGAAGGAGTTGCTGTTATTGTTATGTAATAGTTGAGAGTAGGGTTGTATGGCAAATGGCAACAATGACACATTTTGCACAATATAATCAGCCTCCACAATAAAGCAAATGTTTAACAAATTCAAAAGGTTGTCAGTGTGGTTTTCTGTTAGGCCCCTAATTTTATATTTGTAGAAACATAATGATGTAACATCTACACTTTCTCACATGTAAATGTACATATCAACTCTTAAATAGGGGAAGCATGCAGCCACACTGCCAACAGACATTTCAAAGTGCCAAGTATATGGTGTGAACACCTCAACCATTCTGTTTTTTCATTGCATTCTGGGATTTCTAGTCATGCATTTACAATGGCAGATTCACAACTACAAGCATGTGACCACAAAGATAACAACCACAATTAAAGGTGAGTTGTGGTTCAAAGAACAAAAATCAGAAAATACCCTGAAATTCCCCAGTTCTGGTGTACCATACCCACCCACCATGTTTTGTCCTCTGAAGACAGCCTTTGCCCTTTCGACGTGTCATCCACTAAGAGGTGTACAGAGTGCCAATGGGCCCATGAGCTACATTGTGTGATGAACATATACCTGGAGCATTTCACAGCTTTTTGGTTTAGTGCTCGCTGGACCAAAACTCACTTTTAACTTTGGTCTTTTTTTCAGTGAATGTCATGTTTTTATGACTTTCCATATTCACCTATCATATTTCCATTCTGAGCAGCATACAGCTGGCTCTGGGCCTAACCCTCTTCAGCAAGGTGTTTGTTGTATTGCGTGCCTGGGTTTGCTAACTAGCTGCCAAATATAATGTAGATTTATCCAACAGTGCCCAGGTATTATTGAATTAAATGTTTACCACTTCTGATTTATCCTTAAGCTCCCTTGACAGATCTGCTCAAAACTTGACTTAATCAACAGAAAGCTAAACTTGCTCAACATCTGCCAAATTTCAAGGAGATTCATGAAACAGTGCCAAATGTATTAGCAAATAACCAATCACTAGCACACCTGTAAATCTGCTGCCACTTGGAACTATCGGATATTGAGAAAACCAAGTATAGGCTTAACATTCTAAGGGGCAGATTTTAGGAAAGTGGCGCTGCACCGATACAAGTAAATCAAGTTTTATTACGCCTTCTTTAATTATGTGCCCTTGATGGATTGGCAAAAAATTGGCATACCAGTAGATTACATATACTTTCCACCTTCTGCAACCTGCAACATTGTGTACAGATTCATCACCCAAGGCCAATGTCATTAGCAAACTGACACTTTTTGCCCTCGCCTTTTAACTGAACACCCCCTTTAATGAACCCGCACAAAATGGAAAATACCAATAGTAGTGTAAATGTGCTAAATCTCTGCCACATTTCATGTGGATCCATCCGAAGGTATTAACAAATAAAAATGTTTGCCTCTATTTAAATTTAGGCCCCTCCCCACTTTCCTCCCTCGGTTGAATGAGTGCAAACCCTCAAATGTCGCCACAGAATGTAACTTTCTAACTGCCTGCAGCAACTGAAGCAGATTCCTTAAAAAGGGCCACAGTTACAAGTAAATGGAAATCTTATTGTCGGCCTCCCAACTTTGCTTTTCCCTTTATGGATTGGCACGAACTGGTTATACAAATGGAATATAAATCCTTCAAATTACTGCAGAATGTTGTGCAGATTCATCATGCAGTGCACAAATTATTTGCAAATCCCCCTCTCTCCTGATTTAACTGGGCATCCCCTAATTTGAAATGCACGAACGTATAATTGCCAAGAGTAATCTGAACATACTAACAGCCAAACTTTAGGCATCTTTGTCAAATGGTGCAATGTGGCATCTTTGTGATTGGGTGCTGTAGTGGCTTGCCAAACCATAGATTTTATCCTTTTATTCCATTAGGAAACACAACAGCACTCATGAGGGTCAAGGATTAGTTCATTTCTTTAACTTTGTTCAAGAAATACATTAAAAAACTGATGTGTGTCAACCAGATTAGGGGCCTGATTTCGATCTCGGCGGAGACACTAATCCGTCACAAACGTGATTTGTTAAGATCCCCATAGAATATAATGGGATTGTAATACGGCCAACAAGATATTTGTCACGTTTGAGACAGAGTATTCCTCTCCTCCAAGATCTAGGTTTTGATCATGACCATACATTAGTCCTTTGTTACTTTCACCTATTGACTCAGTAACATTGACCTTATAGATCCCCATTTTGCATTTTCCTTTCTCATGCATTCTGGGAAATCGAGCGTTGCATTCTGGTCATTTACATTTAGTTGGTTCCTGTGTTTAATATAAGTGATTTGTGAAAAATGAAGTTGAGATTTTTAGAGCAACTATTACATATGCAGTACATATGATGATCGTGGTCACCTCCAATTTTCGGCTTGCTCTCATGTACTTTCATTTTTAATGCTACAAAATGTATAGCATAAGGATGCACATGCTATACTAAGTGTGTCTATACACACCGGTTACTCTAAAAATCTCAACTTCGTTCCCCTAACAAAAATGTTTTATGAAATCAATATTTAATCTCCAAAATTGGAGAAAACAGGAAATGGAAGTTATACATCTAATTTTAATGGACAGTACATCCAGCTGGGATCATGGGCGCTCATTGCTGTGCTATTCGTTTCCATCAGAAAATATTTGAATATATCTAAGCAAATTCAGCTGTTTTACTCATAATAAAACAAGTATAATTGTCATGCTGTTTATTATTCCACCGGCTATTAATTGTAAGGCCTTCTGCCCCATTCAGTTGTCATCACTGAAACAGAATTACTTAATGTCTCTTCCATTTTATTACATTTGCATATTTGGTTTGAGGCAAACACCAGAGATCACAGAAGTCGTTTTGGGGCAGTGGAGTTAAAAATAATTTACACTCCCTAAATTTCCATGGAGTTGCAGACCCAGAGGGGTCCTCTCATTTACTATGTGAAAAGGAATGAGTACCCTAAGTGAGTTTGAGAAGGGATCCTGTTCCTAACTTTGGATGTTTTTAAGGTGAATTTGCATCCAGTTGGGACTCAGACCTACTGTGATAGCAAATATATGTATATGAGCCATGCAAAGCACATTAAATAAACAGAGCTGAGAATTAGTGAGACAATAACAATACCATAAACAGTACGTGTGCTGTGAAAATATCATATACAAAAATCCCACTTTATCCAACAAACCATGGGAGAAGGGGAATGGTTAAAGCAAGGAAAGACTCAATATCTCTAAGCTCTGTCTTCGGTGGGCCCAGCATACCCGTCGCTACCCTGCAGTGGATTAATATCTAAACAGAAAGTCTTGTTGGCCTGCAGTTGGGATTTATTTACTGTAATGTTGAATTTTAAATATTCACCTGCTCTTTCATCAACTCCACGATATTGACTACGAACATACTGCCAATGGCAGTAGAAGTAGAGCTACGAATGGTAAATCTACACTCCCCTATGTTTGCTTACCTTGACAAAATGTTGGTAGTCAATATTTTGCAAGTAGAAATTCTTCAATGCAAGATTGTGACATGTAAATATCTAGAGTGCTCAGCTAAGGATGTTGGTCTTTGAGATTTTACAGTGGCAAAATTCAGATAATAGTTTTCAACCTGCACCTGTGGATGGTAAGGCAGCATGAGGGACCAAAGATGGAATGGCTTGTAAAACTGCTAACACAATAGACGAAGAAAGGTGAAATTAACTCCTTCACAACAGTCTAGCATAAGCACTTAGGCCCAACTTTATACTTTTTCATGCAAAACTGCACTAACACAGTTTTGCGTGAAAAAGTTTACCGCTGGCTAGCCGCATTCGAAGACGCTGGCTGGGCATCTTATTTATGGAATGGCGTAATCCGGCGCATAGGGTGGGCTAACGTCATGGAGAATGACATTAGCCAGGTGGAGGTGGCGGTATGGGAGAAGGAGGTTGTGCACCAAAAAATGACATTAGGCTGGTTAGAGTAAAAAAAGATGACTCTCACCAGCCTAGCGTCATTTCTTAATGCAATACCATCCATACCAGATGACTCCTGTCTTATAAAAGAGAGGAGTCATGCCCACCACTCCAATGGCCTGTGAAAAAGAAGAGGTTTACCCAACAATACCCAACCTGACCTGGGTAAGGAAACATATAGAGGTGCAAAATTGGTCACAAGGCACATAAAAATTACTAAATTTTCTAACGAGAGAAGTGATAAATACTTTCTCTGTTAAATAATTTCTTTAATATATTTATTCAGATATATTTATGCAGGACGAAAGGAAACAACCATAGAAACCAATGAATGCAATTACACCAAAAAATAATATCACAAGTAACATTTACACAATGTAACTAATTATACACAAAACATTCACTACATGGGGTCCAAAATAACAAAGAATAAACAAAGTGTGTCAATTGTCCAAACTAATTCTCCATTATTTGAGGTGGTGGTACGTAAAATACCTAAAAGACGTTATCCACTTAAAAGCGATGGTTGTGGTAAATTCTACCAACAAATGTTGTGCCCAGACCAGATTAATTCCTGGGATTCTTTGCACCTGTATGATGTACTTCTGGAGAATCAAAATATGTTTTCTACCCAACCTCGCCACAATCCAAAGCATGGAAGGGGGTCATATTTACAAAGCCATGAAAAGCCATGCAAAGTGGCTTTGAGTGGCCTTGTAAATATGGGCTGGCACACTGCGCTGGTGGCGCAGCGTGCCGCTATGATGGGCTTATGAGGCCCTACGTTTCTTCAAGTTGCTGTGAAAATATTTCTTTTTTCTTTCTGTGAAGTACGACTAGGCTCTTGTGGTGGCATGACGCAAAATCATAGGTCTCCCTGCCAAATATTATGGGGGGGTCCCTGAGTCTTACATCGTAGATATGCTATTAATTGGCCAGTGCTTAAGTTGTAAATATAAACGTGCCGGTGCCCAATGCCCTCCTCTTAAACACGCGGCTGCTGCATTTAAATGGGTGAGCACGGAATACTGAGGCAGCGTAATCCTGAAGCCATCTCAGGCCCCTTTAATTCATTTAAAGCCACTCCCTGCCCCTTCAGCTCACTCTTGCAACTTTCTGCTTTCACCCCATTGTGACGCTTTTCTCTTCCTCCGTCTTTCTCATATGTGTCTTTTGTTCGCCGTACATGCTTGAGGCAGAAGAATAAGCGCCGGCCCTGAAAAATAAGTGCTGGTACTCAGCACCGGAAACAACAAGCACAAATTAAGCACTGGATTAGCTTTAGCTATACCCCTCTCCCAACCCACGGGCCCTCCTTCGCAGCAGGGGCTTGTGTTACGCCTCTCGAGCGCTTATGGTTGCCTGTTGAGTACAGGGGATGTGCGTTTACAGTGGCTAAGTCTCTCACTGATGTACTGTTGACTGTGATTGGTAATTACTTAGTCAGAGCTGGGCCCTGAATATTTGCCTCTCCCATTCCTGACTTACTCACTGGGTGAGGCCCGTTTTGCCCAAGGGTGCACGCGAGTGTGTACACATATGCACGTCCTTTCCCTCAGGGGATGTAGAGATGAGCTGCAGTTCACAAAATGACCCAGATTCCACAGCAACCGGGCTTGGCTGCCCCGAGGTGCTTCTTTTGTTCAGCAAATAATAAACAGCGAGGTAATGAGACGACTAGAAAGAATGGTGCAAGTTGATGAGCGACAGAGAAGACGTATCTAAAGTGGCAAAACACAGAATGCATGTCCCGAGGAAAGCATTGTCACTTGAATAGCGTTCCCCTGAGCGGAGAAAACCGGGCAACGAGGTTTCTGCACGTCTCACTGAACACGTTCTGACTTAAATCTGGGATACGGCATGACGAGATCTGAAAAGGGTGGTTTGTGAGTGGCCGCCTCTCACTATCGGTGATTCGACCAGGGCAATTTTTTAACCTGGGCGGAATGTACTGATCGGGCACAAAGGGATATTGACAAGTATTTGCTGATATTCTCCCATCTGGGCGCTCTTTATTTATACACAATGCAAGGAAACTATCTAACTCCATCTACACACAACATTTAGAAAAAATACATGCTGGATCCGGAGCAATCTCCTCCCCCACAGAGAGTCCATCTTGCAGTTGTCATAGTAACCTAAAGCTTGGCATTATCTTGGGGAAGTCATGAGGGGTTTTAAACTCATTTACAGTCGTGGCTCGCAGGAGAGAAAAGAGGCAGGCGTCGCGCGGCGGAGGGGGACAAAAAAAGTACTAATAATTTTTTTTAAACGTACCTTTTTGCAGCACCACTCCGCTCTGCTCTGGTCTTGCAGTAAAGGAACAAGCTCCCAGCCTGCGTCCAGTCCTACCACTGCTTTCATGCTGCCAGCAGCATGAAAGCAGCATTAGGATTGGCAGGAGCGTCCTGCCAGGGCGCTCTGAGGCAGAGTGGGAGCCTCTGCCTGCTCTCTCAAACCAGGTAATGCAGTGCTGGGTTTGAGAGAGCACAGTGCGCATGTGCATTTGGCCGGCCCAAGACGGCCAGCCAAACACACATGCACTGTGCACTCCCCCTCTGTCCCCGTCATAGCCCATGGCCCTGCCCCTTTTATAGTAAAAACATAATAAACTCTGTTCTAAAAAAAGTTTTGCAGCTGCTGCTGCTGGCGGGGGGCACTGCTCCTCCATCATGGCGAAGGAACTTTTCCTGCTCATTTATCGAATTGTATCAAAATAATATTGAAAACCTGGGTTAAACCTCTTTTTTACCTAGAGCTGGCTAAATTCAAACTTGATTCTTGTCATGCTGAAAAACTGTGCAGAAAAGCCTGCTGTCCTGATCTCAGAACTTTACAGTTTCTGAAAGTCACTGATTATAAATTAAAGTTAAACAACTGTCAAATCATCATACTACAACACTATGATCACCCAAACCTCTGACCTATCTAATTAACTTTTTCACATTACTAATGAGCTCCAATTTCCCTGTGCTAATTCTAGAAGAGATCGCTCCCTCTGAAACTCTTTGCAATGAACTGCCCTAATGTTTTTCTCAAACAGGATTTCCAATGTCAGGCATGCCATCCTGTTGGATCCTGTTCAAGATCTTGCCCATTGTGAAATCTTAATTACACCTGTCTATTCACTCTCCTAGTTAAAATGATTTTGAGACCACCTCTAAAGAATTTTTTATGGCGGTAATCAGAAGTAATTATCCCTCAGGCTCTCCACTCGACTTGAGCCTAGCTACTTGGGTCTGCAATCTCAGCAGCCTGCTAATTGATAAACCCACAACCATTTTCAATGAATTCACAATCTCTGCGATGGTCCTCAACAGGTGGAAAGAGCCATAGTCAAACCTCTCTTTAAAAATTATCTTTTGGTTCTTCCAACTTGAATAACTTCAGCCATGTATCTCTTCTTCCGTACTGATTCAAATTTCTTAAGACACTGGTATTCAACCAGCTCCAAAATGTTGTTGAAGCCAATAGTTTATTAGAATCTTTTCAGGGTGGTTCTAGCTCAGGCAGGTATGCTGAATTATCCTTTGGTCAACTGTGTTTGACACCATTGACCACTCAATTCTAATTTCCAGGCTCAGTACCTACAGCATCTCTGACAGGGCTTTGAAATGTCCATCCTTCAAACTAGCAGACAGGCATACAACCATTGCTCTCCATCCATACAAATCTAAACTAGGGGTGGGCACAACTTGCATAATTCTCTGTAACAGAATTATTACTAATTACTGCAAGTTTATTTGCAATCATTTTGTGAGAAGCATAATCCAGCATTTAGCGGTATTATTTTAGTGCAAGGTATCAAAAATGGGCGTAAGAATGCATTTTGAGCTGAGAAAATAGCACAAAATGCTACAGGACACAAACATCAATAGCCAGAAGCCGCTCTCTCTCTCTCTCTTAGTTTGTTATTCTTGTGCTCCTGCTGTAGGATTGTTGTCCCAAATTACACTTTAATACTCAAGCTAGCGTAATCACGTAATTTCGGTAACTTTGCATTACAAGAATAATGCCTAATTGTTGAAATGACTCCTATTATTCTGGTGTAATTTAAATTTCACTCAGGCGGCCTAGACTAAGCCCATTACTCTCAGTTGTGGTGTTCTTGAGGGTTCTATAATATCCTCCTCCTGTTGAACATCTACATGCAATCTCCTGTCCACCTTCTAACACATGATGAGACAACATTTTATAAGTACACAGATGACCCCAACTGATATTTGGGCTCATAGAGGTCTTGCCTGATATCCCACCTGTGGTTCAGACCTTATATTGAGTATGCTGGCTGATGTCACCAAATCACTTGAAGCTAAATCCTCCCATGATTGAATTGTTGATCATCCCTGATGGCACAACCACTCAGAAATCGTTGTTTTGTCATTTAGTCCTGGGCTTTTGTTCTTCTCCTTCAACTACAGTACAAAGTCTGACTACAATACAGAATCTGGGAATTCATCTTGACGCTAATCTTTCTCTTGGCCTCCAAGGATTTAAATACTTGCTTCCTTCATTTAAATACAATGTTTAACATTTTTCCATTTCTTGATGACATCTTCCATATTCATGTCATCAATGGATTTATCCAGTATGAGCTGGGCTATGAACTATGGATTTATTCAATTTCCCGTGAGCTAGCAAAACTTCACTACTTTTAAAAACTTCTTCAATAACTCAATTTATTTTTTAAAACAATTGTTCCAAAATGAGTCTGCCTGCTTGGTTTGTAAATTACCTAGATGTCAACAATTCTCAAGCACCTCCATTGGCTTCCAGTTTGAGAAAGAACTGTCTTTAAGGCAATGGTTATTGTCTATTGAGTTGTCTCTCAACACATCACAGATTTTATTGCATCCAAATTCATTTGGCACACGTCTCCCACAATCTAGGGTCTAATGATCAATTTATTTTTACATTTCCCAGAACCAGAAGTGTTAAGTGTGGTGACCACTTATTTTCTATGGCTACCACCCAGATGTGGAGCACCTTACCTTTATCCATTTGCCCTCAGTCATCTCTTACTTGTTTCAGGAAGCAGTTCAAAGAAGCTAGGTATTGAGTCTGCTGCTTGTAGGGTTACAATTATTTCAGCAGCAAGAAAATTTAGTGTATGCACACTTTAAATGTAACCTTAACATATCTTCTCACTGCACCAAACTCTGACACTTGTGGGGTATACATGTTATGGTCATAACCACAGCTGTGGACCTCGAATTGATTCATTCATGATCTCTTTGGATCTTTGCGGAACAGTGCAAGAGATTAAGAAAATCCTTCTCAGACCATAAAATGCTACAGTAGGAACTTGCCTTCTAATTCACAGTGACAGAAACAAGTGAATACAATGTAGACTAGGCCCCCTTATTTATCAAGGTTTTCCATCACCATTGTGCCATGTAAGGGGATGCAAATGTAATGCAAAACCTAAATGAGATTTGCCAAGTCATGTAAGGCCACCTTGACACATAGAGAGTAAGGACAATTTTAAGGCCACTTAGGGTTTCCTAAAGATGGGGTAGTTTTTGTTTTAGATTTGTTCTCCTCTTTCACTTTCCTTTTATGTGTGTTAGGATATTTGTCTGGGAGGACAAGGGAAGAGTGGTACCTCTTGCTCCTTTCTTTTTGTGAGTGAAGTATCCATACACCCGCTGGCTGCGGGGGCTAATTAATAATTATTGTACGGGGGACGCACTATTACTTTAAAACACGGTGATAGGCACCCCACATTTTTACTTGAACCATGATGGATGAAGAGGGTCTAGCATATAGCAATGAGGCAGCAGCATTGATTTTAGCAGGACCTTCCCTTTTAGGGGAGACCACAACCTCCCAAGCATCAACATCGGTGGAGGTTTACAACACACTAGTGGAACTAAAGAAGACCCATATTAAAACTATCTTACACGGAGCAATATTAATGGTGTATCTCAGTGTAAATGCAGCACCAAGGATATTATATTTAATCTCCACACGGAGCTCTTGGCAGGGTCTGACATTGAGTTCCTTTACACAAATATTCCCCAAGAAGAGACCCTTAGGTCAATGAAAACATCCTGTATCAACAGGATTGGGAATATCGGACTCCAAGATCTTTCATCCTGAGTCTGTCAGAATTGGCGTTAACCAAAAATTATTTTCAGTTCAACAGCACAATGTACCGTCCTGTCGCATAGGACTTCCATGAGGAATACATTCATGCCAAATCTGGCATGTTTGTATGTCTCAGAATGTGAAAGAGGACATATTTATTCCCCAGAGAACTCCTTTTTTGATTCCAGAAGCCTGTGGCTTCCTTTTATTGATGACGCCTTTTTAATTTGGCAAGAGGACACAGGAATCCATTTTTATATTTTACCTCAACCATCTCAAACTCGGTCCTCGCTTTTTGGAAATCAAACCCAGAGATGTGAGACTGGTGACAGAGTTGTACCACAAACCGACAGAGAAGAAACAATCTGTTGCTCTTACATAGTTTTCACCCCAAATCTCTAAGAGAGAATCTGCCATACGTTTGATTTCTGCGTTTGCGCAGACATTGCTCATAGATTACTGATTTTGATTTTGAGAAGGAAGAAGAAAAACCGAGTAACAAGTTTCAGGAGTAGCCCTACCCCAAACAGGTAGTCAGTAGGGCATGAAAGAGAGCAAGAAATAATACTTGGGAGTCCCTATTGGAAACTAAAGAGAGACCATTAACATACAGAAGCATATGTGTTACCACATTTAGCACAGTTTCTAATTCTGTAAAGATTGTCGCCAAGAATTGGAGTATTTTGTACTCCAATAGCCTGGGTTTAAAAATAAAAACTATGATTTTTTCATTCAGGAAAAGTGTGAAAAAGGCACAAAGACCACTGGCGAACCTAAGTTGTGGGATCGTCCCCCTGTCATAGACAGAACGCCTGTGGTTAATACAAGGCCTGACCTTTGACTAGAAATGTCAAGTCTATGGAACTAGGTATAAAGTACTGACCAGACACGCCACATGCAATTCTGAAAATGTTATGCATCTTATTAAATGCCCTTGCAATCTATTGTATGTTGGGTATGACCACAAGAAGGGTGAAAATCAGGATAATGGAACATATGAGCAATGTCAGATGCAACAAAACAATGACAAAACTAATCACACATTACTTAGAGAGGAACCAGTCGGTGGGGGATTTGAAATGGTTAGTGCTCAGTAAACTCCATATTCCGAACACAGGGAAGGATGTAAAATTCGTTTAGATGTGAACCGAGAAAGATATATAGGCTAAACGGTCATGAAAGGGATTAAATGATGCGATCCGGTGGCACATTGCTTGTAGGAGAAAGGAATGAGGATATGAAGGGAAGGGTGCATGTACATGACCCTAATCAAATCTTTGCTACGGAGGTACATCTAACACCATATGCACCCCTGATGAGACAGGGATATGGTAGCTACTACGATATATATATGTATGTGGAGGAAATATTTGTTGTTGTATTAAATTTGCCTGAGGAGAAAGGAAGGCGCTAAGTCACATCCATGAAGCATACACCTCTGAGTTTTGATAGTGGGTCATGAACCATGTAATAGATATACATACCTAATAGACCATAGGGGTTACATACTATTAGTTTATGTGTATATTTATATGCTGGGTTCAAATAATCTACATATGTTGATATAGGAAGCAATTTTTAAGTGGGAAAAATAGGACATGCATATTATAGTATCTGAAAGAGATCATACAGTTTGTGAAGATCTCACTTTTATCATGAGCAGGATTCTATGCAGGATTATAATCTTGAGGATCATATCACCAAAATATTATTTGAAAATTCAGCTGATCGTTTGTTTCCCCTGCTAAAGTATCCATTAAATTACAAGATAGAGTGTTGCATCGAATATGGAGGTGAGAATAAGCCAAAGTGTGGTCATGTTGTCCACACACCACCACAGAGTCAGGCAGACTATCTTAGTGCCTCAGGTGGTCAGACACTTGACAGAGACAGGAAGGGAGAATGATTGTATTGAGTACAGTCCAGTAGGAATCAGGTGAGGAGCATGGGGTTAGCTATAAACGGATGACAGGATAACATCATCGCTACCCGTGGTGTGGGGAAGACAACACACTTCCCTATGAAAGGAGGGAACAAAACCCTCCTTTTTGTGTAGTGAATACACTTTCCGATTGAACCATGTTGGTATAAGATGGCGAATGATGGGGGTGAGTGGCATCTCAATGATACGCTCTTGTGTTATGAAGTAATTAAGTCAATCGAATGACCAATAACTCCAGATTTGCTCAGGATTTAAAGGGTGGTCTGACACACCCCAAACAACCATCGGAGAGCAGTGAGTGCCATTGATGGGCAGTGTTGGACCCTTGACGAAGTAAGTGCTGGGGAGCAGAGGTGTGACACAGAGCAATAATGATACCCCCCTGGGGGACCCAAAAGGAGTTGGGGGGGCTGCACCAGTGGGTGTGATCAATTATACAAGTAGCTTTCATAGGAAGTGGTGGGCAGGAGAATCACCCAGAGCAACCCTCTTAAGGGTCCACACAGGCAGCAATCGACTGCAGAAGAAATAAGTGCTTGTGGGCTGATTGAGAGAATGCTGGGGGCTGAGAGATTAGCATACAGCGGTGGTTTGCATATATTACATCAAATTCATGGAGAGAATGTTGGGGGGGCAAAGATATAGACTAAGGGCCAAATGTACAAAAATGCAATTTTGCATTTCTTAAAGAGTGATTTCATAGAAATCGCTATTTAAGAAAGCAAAATTCAATGTACTAAGATACTGATCTACAAAATAGGAACCGCTTTTAAGAAATTGCTATTAAGAATTCTCATTGCATTTGAGTAAATGTGCTAGTTTTGCATTACCTAAATAGAAATTTCTTACTAGGAAATCGCTATTTGGGAAATGCAAAACCAAGGATGGCAATGGGAAAAAGGACCCACTTGGTGCACCCCAAAATAGGGGTGCACCTATAGAGCACACATATGCCGAAGGGGAATGTATGTGCTCTATTGCAATTAAAAAATGCACTTTGGGATGTTTTGTTCGAAATTGCACCCTGTTACCATCAGCTTCTAGTCGATGGTAATTGCATCTCCTAAATGCCCAAGTCTCATTTAGGAAGTGCATGGTATATCAGAATATGAATCCCAATTAGGAAATCCCTCGTTGCGATTTCCTATTCTGGAAATCTCAAATTGCGATTTCTACAGGGTAGAAATCATATTTTGCGATTCCTTAAAGGGCTTGGTACATAAGAAAAGCCATGTTTGCATTTCTGAATGGCCCGAAATAGTGATTCAGCCCATTAAGAAATGCAAACAGGCTTCGTACATCTGGGCCTAACAGCGGTGATTCATGTGCATTGCACCAATGATTAAACTTCATGCTAGATCAAGTAATGCACTTTTTGCAACATATGAGCAGGGTGGATTATATGTGCCAAATGGATAATAGCAGTCCCTATACTGAGATAGAGCATGAGAAGGGGAGACACTTACATGGGGGGCAGAAGCACAGGAAAGCTTGGCCAAGTTTCTCTGTACCCATGCAGTGTTTGACTACAGGGCAACGCTCCCAATCATACCCCAGTTTTAGAAAGAAGAAAGTGAATCTCGGATAATTTACCCATGAGGTTTTGTTTACTTTGAGCTGTGTGTCTCACTTTTGTCTATTTCTGAGTTTATGCTCACAGTGGGTAATGGAGGTTAGTCACAAGATTGATTTTTAAGCAAAGATGTTTGACACATGGGTTGCAGAAGCTGTCTACTCCAAAGTGGTGGTTGACTGATGCTGAGATGTTTATTTTACAGGTGGATTCTGTGTGTTTTACCAGAACTGGCAAGTAAGGCCATGTATTGCATCCCTACCTCCACATAGTCACTGACAGATAGGGGGTTCTGATTGAAGCAAGATAATGGATCTAAATCCTGACGAAGGGGAGGGTACCCTCTTAGGTAGTTCTAACTTAATTTTCCACAGTGAATCCCTTGTAAGGCTGGGGTATTTACTCCCTGAAATATGCTTTGCTCCACCTGAGTTTTGATCTTCGCCAGAATGTTGTAACATGCCCTATGATGAAGCATGCCACAATCTAGTGGGAGGGGGCAATTTTAAAACCACTTAGGCTTTCCTAGAGAGGAGGTCGTTTTTGTTTTAGATTTGTTCTACTCTTTCCATTTCTTGCGTGTGTGTTAGGACATCTAGAGTAACGCAAGGAAGTGCAAATCGATGACTTGCATTACTGTGCGACTGGGAGGCGTACCATGGTTGGAGCGTGGGTGTTCCCACGCATCCACCTATGAGTTGACACACATTCCCAGATTTACCAACACTGATACACCTGGGAATGCATCAGAATTGTACGCCTCCCCAGCACAGACGCAACAAGGATAAATATCTTTATTTCGCCTTATAGTTTCCTTTTTCTAAGTGTACAGCACACAAAGAAAGAGGAAAATGCCTCAGAGGATTGTTTTTGTGCTGGAAGGTGTCACTTCCCACACAAGAAACAATCCTGTCTAGAACGCAGGCACCCTTGCTCCAAGGGGCAAAGGTGCCTGCTTTGCCACTAGGCAGCAGTTTGTGTGCAAGCAGAGAGCAGGAATGCACAATGTAATGTTAAATAGCTATATACCTGCCCTCTCCCTTTCACTCAGTGCCGATATGTTCTGTGCTGGCAGTAGTGGGCTTTAGAGAGTAGCTCCTTGTGGAAATACAATCATATTGAATATTTTGAAATTAGTAAAGGTATGGCCCCCTTGAGTTTCAGATGCATTTACATATGCTTTCCGGTGGACCGGTAATGGAGTGGAAAGTCATAAAATGGAGAAAAATAATATGGCACATGATCTCGTTGACTATATGGTCAATCTTCAAAATACATTAAACAGTATATTCTGTGAAATGTTTCCAATGTATTTAGCTGTCATTGATATTGTATTGGAGTTAACCCTCAAAACTACAGAGATGATCTGTCCTATAAACTGCAAGCTTTTCAGGAAGATAATAAGATTGGAAAATAACTAGCCCGGCATTGTAGAGCAGTGGTTCCCAACCTGTGGTCCGGAGACCCTTGGGGGTCTGCAAAGCCTCTCAGTGGGTCCATACCTGGTTAGAAAATTAAACATTTACAGAATAATAAAGTGTATATTAATATAGTGGCTAAACCTACAATTTTCAAATGTACAATTAAAAATGTTAAACCATATGCTAAATGTCAATGAATTTGAAAATGGAGGGTAAAATTTAAATTCGTTTTTATTTATATTTGTTTGCAAGTTAAATAAAATGTGTTAGCATTTTGTGTATCTGTTTGACAAATGCTTGTTTCTGTATTTTTTGTGTATTGATTTGTGTTTCAAATCAACATTTAGGCCGAGGTCTCAGTGACTCAGTGGGGGGTCCTCGGATACCAATAATGATTCAGTGGGGGTCACTGGGCTCCTATAATGATAAAGTGGGGGTCCACAGTAGTCAAAAGGTTGGGAACCACTGTAGAGGACAAGCTTTTTGTTAGGTTTATAGGTCAAAATAAAGATCCTCCTAACCACCACACATTACGTGACGAATCTGAAATATAGAATAGCTTTTAAACGTTCTATCTGCATCTAAGCCCTGAAGACAGGAGTTGATGTAATGCCTCTACCAAGGCTAAGTAATGAAAGGCAGATCCTAATGATTAAATAAATTATTCTCATTAAAGTGATTACTGCAATTGAATTGTTTCCCTCGGGGAAAGACGATGAGGTTTTTACTGAATGGTAATAATCTTACAGATACTACATTTTTCCCCTTTCCCCTGGTGACCATTTTCTTTAATAGCATTTTATAGATCAGTGCTTAAACTGTCAAAAAAATGGTAGGTTATGGCAGGTTTGTAGTAACAACCCACCATTCTGTGAGATCACTTTTGCGAAGGGAAAGATGTCTTTGCATTTGTACATGCCTAGAATATGTATGCCCATGCACTTAAATGATTTGCCCAATAAAATGATGCTGTAACAATTTATGTATATAGTGAAGGCCTGATGTACTAAGCCCAGGTTGGGAACCAGTCTGTTTTTTGCACACTAACTGCGTTACATGCAGGGCCTAATTTTGCAGCACGAATGGTGTTCTCACTGGAAAATATACATTTGCAGGAGTTTGCAAAACCTCCTGCCTCATAAATATGTATGAAGCAGGCAGCTGCTGAACCAAAGTCTGTCCCTCACCCCCAAGACCGCCCACCAGTATTCACAAAGTTAAAGCAATGCCCCGGAGACAGCTTCAAATCTGCAAATTGCTTAGCATACCATGTTGGGTGTTGGTAACTATTCAATGGTTGTGACAATAAGTGAAGTTGCAAACCATTGATACATAGCACTGTAACTTACATATAGGATGGGAGTGCCCCTTCCATGCTGCCTCCTACTTGCAAGTTGGAATGGGTTGAAAAAGACACAGAAAACGGTCTTTATGTATTGCAACCACCGATTTTGCAGTTGCAAAGCCTTTTTGGCTTTGTGAGTGTACATTTTCTTAGTACATCAAGGGCCAGATGTAGCAAACTGCACTTGGCAGTGCACAAAACCCCTTTTGCGATTCGGTAACCTGGTTACCGAATCGCAAAACGGGTTTGCGAGTTGCAGTGTAATGCCAGATTGCTTTGTGACCGCGAACGTGGTCGCAAACCAATCGCAGTTAGCACCCATTTCAAATGGGTGCTAACCCATTCGCAAAAGGGAAGGGGTCCCTTTGGGACCCCTTCCCCTTTGTGAATGGCATTAAAAACATTTTTCCAGAGCAGGCAGTGGTCCCAGGGACCACTGCCTGCTCTGAAAAAATGAAACAAAAACTTTTCATTTTTTAGTTTTGTAATGCATCTCGTTTTCCTTTAAGGAAAATGGGCTGCATTACAAAAAAAAAACTGCTTTATTTAAAAGCAGTCACAGACATGGTGGTCTGCTGTCTCCAGCAGGCCACCACCCCTGTGAGTGCCGCGAGTCTCAAGGTGGTCGCAAATTGCGACCCACATCAATAAAGTTAATGAGCTAGGCCTTTGCAACTCCCTTGCGAGTCGCAGATGGTGTCAGGGACACCATCCTACATTCCAATATGCGACTCGCAAATTGCGAGTTGCTCTGCCTCGCAATTTGCAAGTCGTAAATTGGAATATACCTAGGTCTGGCCCCAAGTCCTTTGTTGTTTTTAGATCGAACATAGAAGCGGGCAAGCGCAACTTTTTCCGATTTGTTGTTATCTCTTTGGGCTTTTAACTATGCCCATCACTATCGCTTGTTCATGGGCTTGTCCTTCAAAAATCCTTTGTTATCACTGGTAAATGCTTTACTTTTGTCTCTCCTTGGAACGGTTTCGTTACTGCCTTGGACATCGACCCTGTTGCATGGCTAATTGCACTTTTGCCCATACGTTTGAATGCGAGTGAACTTCTTTTTCCTCTTGTGTGTCTCCTTCACGCTCATGGCCTGATGCTTTGAATCAGCTCGCTTATGTGAAACTGTATTACTTTTCATTTTCAATTTATGTGGCAAGAAACGTCTGGGTAGGAGTTTACAACGCTAATAGTGCTAACTCGAGCAAATGCGAGACCCACTGCATTGCAAAAGCTTGTTTTTTCCCATTTGCATGTTTTAATTGGCTTACTTTGTTAAAAGAATATTGAAAAAAGAAAGTTAATATCCATAGCGAGTTCTTTTCGAGTGCTTTCAGTTTTACAAAAAACAGACCTAGCTTAGAATTTTTTTATTTTCCTTGAAAGTCTTTTTTACAATACATAAATTATGCCAAAATATTCGGAAGCGCGGTGAAAGCTAAATTTTAGTTTGATTCAGTCTTGCTAACTTTACGGGTAAGTGTCGAGGAGCTTGGAAGAAAATTATTTTTATTTGCTCGAACCCATGAACAGCTGCAGCTTGTTTGACAGCTCTGGTCCTTACTAAACGATGTCTAGGAACCAGTCAGTGGCAAAATGTTCTAAGCAAACACATCATATGGATTTACTGATCCTTCCCAATGTTGCAGTACATCATGTGCCGTGCATAGCAGACAGCACAAATGACAGCCCTGAGCGCCCAATTCAGACCAGCTGTATTTGCTTTTTTTAAGCATGAATGCTTGAAAGAGCCATTCTTAGTTATGGCTCTCTCCTTTGTGAATCTTTTTACCCTTGTGTTTGCTCTCTATGGGTTAAGAGGACGTATTTGTTTATCGTGTTTTTGTGAGTTTTCATCAAGGCTTAAAACAACATGTACAATAAGGCCCAACAACGCCACTGAGTAGTTTCATTTCTGACTTTACAATGTGTTTCTACATTGGGCTCATTTGTTTTCAGTGTTTGTTTACGGAGCTTTTAGCACGCACACTGTGAAGTATATAATTTCTAAGTGCCGATCAGCAAAGGGAGTGGATGTTAGTTTAAATAAGACTGCTGGCGGTCTCAGATAGAAGCAAATACACAGACCACTGCTTGGTGCCTCTTTTTTAATTGCTGCAGACCAGCAATAGACTTATGGAGGTGGAAGTCTCACTCGAACCTTCTTTTGGTTCAGTCTGCCTCCTGCCCACCCACAGTTGGTGCCATTGATTGCTATGGGTGGAGGGTGTATAACATGGTCTTCAGGGCTGTCGGGAAGTAAAGAAGGGTGGAGAGTGTCCTCCTGTATATTGGTGACTGGATTTGGAATCTCGGAACCTAGGAAGCAGAATGTCTGTGGGCCACAGTGCTTAATTTGTAAATAAAAATGTGCCGGTGCCCAAAGCCCTCCTCTTAAACATGCGGTTTCTGCAATTAATTGTGAGAACACGGAATACTGAGGCGGTGTAATCCTGAAGCCATCTCGGGCCCCTTCAGTCCACATAAAGCACCTGCTTGCCCCCTCAGCTCGCTCCAGCAGCTTTCTACTTTCTCCCTTTGTGACGCTTTTTCGTTTTTCTCTTCCTCCGTCTTTCCCATATGTGTCTTTTGCTCGCAGCAAATGCTTTAGGCAGAAGAATAAGCCCCGGCCCTCAAATGTAAGTGCCGGTGCTCAGCACATGAAACAACAAGCACAAATTAAGCACTGCTGGGCCAGCGTGTCTTCCTTTCACAGTGGGAGCATCAAGCATGTTTGCAACTCGGAAATTGCAGAACTGTGCACATGGGTGATATTTTATTGCACAGGTAGGGAGGTATGGCCCTGGTGAGGTATTTTTAGGTCTCACTTGAGACAGTGCATGCATTTTCGCTTACAAGACATTTTGTTCGATTGCAGTGGGCTTAGAGCCTGCCCATTGCTTACCATTGTATGGCTTCAATGTCACTCTCACGTCCTTGCTTCTCTTTGGTCAGCATGTGCTGGCTTCACTTGCTCTTCATATAGTTGCCCCCCCCCCCAGAGCATGGCCCAAGTACTTTTGTCCTCCCACACTGCTCACACTTTCGGAGCTGCTATTGAGGTCGAAGCCTACCAAACAGCACAGCTGTCTGATTTACTAACGGCTTCTTGTGGGCATTCTGAATGCTTACCTGGGAATGTATTCCTCCCCATTGCTGACCATTGGCCTTGTGGTTTATTACTCACATTTGCTTGATTTCTGTTTGCTGGCTTTATATGTTTTAGGCTGACCAGCTTGAGTTCACCTTTCCGCTGGAGCATTGCTTGTTTATGTATCCTTCAGAGTATTCATTTTCTGTAAACAGAATTTTAAATCTTGTTCTGATCTTGTCACATTAGCTGTGCATTCAAAGACAGAGGCCAAATGTTAGGCTTTCTCTTCTGAGGAGGCTTGTTGTTTACTTTTCTTTCTCTGACTTCAAAGTGAGCCAATGTATGTGATATTCATGCTGTGAAATAAAGGCTTTTTCCAGCACGCAACAAAAATGAACTGTGCTGATAATTCAGAATATGTCAGAATTAGGAAAGTACAAATTACGTTTACTTTTTTGTAATTCTGAAATGTGGTAGAAACAAATATTTGAATACAATCAAAGCACATCAATACACTTGGTCATGACATTTGCACACATTTTCATTTGTGCGCAGTAAACCTGTACGTCTGCCAATGTAATGATCAATTTAATTGAAAACGTGTTGTTTGTAATGGCAGCATGCAACCACACCCTGAATACCCCACACCACTCCACTCTACAACACTCTACTCCACTCTATGCCACACCACTCAATTCTGTGACACTCCACTTCATGACATGCCACTCCATTCAACGAAACGCCACCTCACTCAACTCCATGGCACGCCACTCCACTCCACTCCAGTTTACAACATGCCACTCAACTCTACGCCCCTCCACTCTAAGACACCCTACGACATGCCATTCCATACCACTTCACTCTACGGTACTCTACTCTATGCCCCTTCACTCTAAGGTCCTCCACTGTCTGCCCCTCCACTCCACTTCAGTCGACACCACTCAACTCCAATCTACCCCAATCTACCTCAATCCATTTCACTATAATCTACCCCACTTCATTCCTGCCCATCCCAGTCTACAACACTCCACTCCAGTCTACCTCACTTCATTCCAATACACCCAAATTTACCCCACTCCACTCTATTCTATTCAATCTACCTCAATTTAACATACTCCAATGTACCCCACTCCACTCCAATCTACCCCACTCCAATCTACCCCTATTCACCCCACTTCCTTCTATTTCAATCCACCCCACTCCACCCACTACACTACTCTACTCCAAACTAGCCCACTCCACTGCAACCTACCTCATTCTACCCCACTTCAACCCAATCTACCCAAATTTACACAACTCCAACCTAATCTACCCCGCTTCACTTCAATTTCCACTCCACTGCAATCTACCTCACTCCACTTTAATGTACCCCACTCTACACCACTCCAATCTACCATAATCTACTTCACTCCAGTCTCCAACAATCCACCTCGCTGCGGTCCATCCCCCTCCACTCTAATCTATGCCAATCTACCCCAATGCAACACCGATTTAATCCTCTCTACTCCAATGTACCCAACTCCACTCTACCCCAGTCTACCCCACTTTACTCCACTCTCCCACAATCAGACCTAATTCACTACAATCTAACACAATCTAATCTATCCAACTGCAGTCTACCTCAACCTTCCCCACTCCCCTCCAATCTACCCCACCCCAATTTACCCACCACACTCAATCTACACCACTCCCCTCCAATATGCCCCACTCCACTCCCATTTAACCAACTCCCCTCAAATATACCCGATCTACTCCAACGCACCTCAATCCTCTCCAATCTACCCCACTCCACTCCATTGTACTCCAATACACCCCACTCTAACCTACCCCAATCCGTCTCACTCCTCCACAATCTACCCCACTACACTGAACTGTACTCCAATGTATCCCACTCCACTCTATCCAAATCTACTCAGCTCCACTTCATTGTACACCACACCACTCCAATCTACCCCCTCTACCCCAACCATCCCCACTCCTGTCTACCCCACTCCACTCAACCTGCCACACTCTACTCTACCCAATCAACACCACTCTAATCTATTCCACTCTGCCCTTCTCCACTCTATTCCGCTCCACCCGTCTTCACCATTCCACTCCAATCTGCCCCACTCCACTTTAATCAGCCTTGATCTACCCAACTCCACTCCCATTTACCCCACTCTGCTCCCATATTCCTAATCTACTACAATCCACCTCAATCCTCTCCAACCTACCTCCATCTACCCCACTCCAATCTACCCCACTCCAATCCACCACAATCGACCCACTCCACCCTAATGTACCCCACTCCAGCCCACTCCAATCTAGCCCAGTCCACTTCAGTCTTCACTCCACGTCTTCTCACTCCACTCCACTCCAATCTACCCCTCCACTCCACTCCAATCTAGCCCACTCCAATATCCTACAATGTACCACATTCTACTGCACCACAATCTACCCCACTTGACTCCACCACAATCTACCCCACTCTACTTCAATCTACCCTATTCCACTCTACCCCAATCTACCCCACTTCACTCCAATCTACCCCATTCTACCCGACTCCACTTCAATCTACCCCACTCCACCCCACTCCAATCTACCACCCTCCACTCCAGACTATCCTACTCCAACCCAATCCACCCGAGTCCAATCTCCCCCACTCCACTTCAAACTACCCCTCTCTCCTCCAATCTAACCCACTCCACCCTCTCTGCATTCTTGCTTTGCCCTCCTCTTTCCACCCTCTTGTCCTTCTCTGTAATGTTGCTTTACACTCCTACCCACCAGTCCCTTTCCAGGTTGTTGTTCTCCCTCTCAGGTAGCACTCTGTGTTGTTGCTTGCCCCCTCCCACTGTCCTGTCCCTCTCCATGTTGTTGGTTGCTCCTTCGCATCATACACAGTCCCTTTGGTTGCTCCCTCCTATTTTGCTCCCTCCCATTGCTTGCCCCCTCTAACCTGTCCCGTGTTGTTGCTTGCCACTCTTAGCCTCCTGTCCCTTACCGTGCTGTTGCTTGGCTGCTCCCACTGTCCTGTTCCTATCCATGTTGTTCTTTGCCCCACCTCATCATGCTCTGTTCCTGTGCTTGTCCCTTCCCCTCCCGTCACCCTCCATCCCTTTGTTTGTCCCCTCCTTCACTGTCTCGTGTAGTTGCTTAGCTTCTAACCTTCTCCCATCTCATCCTGCGTTGTTGCTTCCCCCTCCTGCTACACCTATGTTGTCGATTGCCCCCTCTCATCCTTCTGTCCCATCCTGCATTGTTACTTTACATTCCGTGTTGATGCTTGCCCCTTCCTGCCCTGCCCCAGGTTGTTGCTTGCCTTTTCCCACCCTTCCACATTGTTGCTTGCCCCCTCCCAGCCTTCCATCCTGCCAGAAAAAAAAGCACTGGCATAGCCAATAGGTCTCTCCTGTGTGACCTACTGGCTTTGCAAAGGTTTTAGTCAGTTGCATGGCAGTGTGGCTGCTGTGCAGCATGGCAGAAAGCTTTATAAAAAAAAAGCAGAATGGCGTGTAATGATGGTTTGTTTTATTGTTGGTGGCAGCGTGGGGGCGAGAAGCATCTGTTCTCTCACGTGCCTCCTGCCCCGCCCTGCCACGAGTAATAAAGAGTAAGTGCTATGATACAGCAAGCACTGGCCATGTTATAGCATTTTTTGTTAATTTTCAGACATGCTGGCAGCAGCTGCGACACACCAGTAGGTCCATTTGTGTGCTATTAGCATCAAATGGAAGGATAGACAGAGATATGTGAGGAGATTCCTAACAGGAAACCTCCTCACACGACTCGAGGCAGCTTTGACAGCCTGAGACAGCTTAAGACGGCCATCGAGTTTTAGAAAAATCTGGGTGTCGTCTGTGTGTGGAACAAAGGAAGGCCAAAGTTCCTGATAAGAAAGCAAGTGGGGTGATAAGTATATTAAACAGTGTTTGGTTCATTGAAGACCCCCGAGGGATACTGCAGAACAAAAGTTTAACAGCAAATTTAATAGAGGGAAACAAATTTGTTTGATGCAAATTCTTATCAACTAAGATTGGTAGGCGGGGACTGGCACCAGAAACGTCTGCCTCCTTGTTGCAGGTGTAAGGTTTGAAAAAAGTTTTCGTTTCTCAAAACGTTTTAAATTTTGCATGTGTGCTGCACTGTAAGGCACAGATAAAAAGAGAGAAACGTATTAAAGAACAGTTTTTGTTCTTCAAAGGTCCCCTCCCGGTGCAAAAACTATGCTTAGCAGTACGCATGCACTCTTCTACAACTGTGGAAGGATGTACGCATTGGTCCATGGCAGCCAAAAGTGCATCAGGCCTGGAGGACAATAAAACAGCACCATATCTTTATGGACATGGCGCTGTTTTTGTCTTTACCATTGATTCAGCGTGGGGCAGCAACAGTGATTGCTGCACACCACTGTGTCAAAAATGAGTAAATCTGAATGCAAAATGCACACCTAATGTCAGATATTCAGTGACCTTACAGATGTGAGAGTATTTGTTGTCAAGAAAAGGAAAGAATGGTAACCATGGGGCTCCCACTGGGATTTATTTATCATATACACCCTGGACGTCACAGAATGTAGAGTTGTGATGGGAGCATTGAAAGACAAAGGCTTCTGGAGTGAGATGGGGCTTTAGCCATGGATTTCTCTGTAGCGAATGTACAAGCTCCTAAATATCTTGCATTTTGGCATTAAAGCCACTGGAGCTCAGCGAGGTGGCCGGATATCTAGGCAGGACAATGAAGGCTGGGAAGACTGGGTCAGGTAGATAGGACAAATGCACAGTGAGATGCAGTAGTCCAGCTGGGAAAAAGGTAATGTTTGAATCACTGTGAACCAATAATCAGGAGTGAGATGTGGCAAGACTTCCCTAAATATTGACATAAAAAGCAGGTGGAGGAAAGCTTCTTTACTTCGATGGATAAGCGTCAGATTCTAGTCAAACATCCAGAGCCTCTTATACCCTCGCAACAAAGATCAATTGTTTGTTTCATGCGCACAAAGCAGGTGCAACTGCATTGTCTTTTCTATCCACTGGTTCCTGTTGCTGAACATCGCATCTAGTGACATTTTAGTGGGGGGCATCTCAGATCACGCCCCTGTCGCACTCAGAATAGATCTTGGGGTATCGGTCACCTTCAGTATGATGGTTGCACATGAACAGTTACAGGTATCAATGATAAATTACCTGATATGAAGAGGCTGGTGCAATCACATCTTGCAGATTTTCTTTCTGGTAACGAGGACTTGGTGGCATAAGGTGAGATAATGGGGTTGGCTCGAATAGTATGCCTTAGAGCAGTGGTTCCCAACCTGTGGTCCAGGGACCCATGGGGGTCTGCAAAGCCTCCTCAGGGGGTCCGCGACTGCTTAGAAAATTAAATGATATTAACAGATTATGTCCCCAGCTTTGAGTAATGAATCAGTGAGGGGGTCCCCAGATTCCAATAAGGATTCGGTGGGGATCCCTGGGTTCCAGTAATGATAAAGTGGGGGTCCACAGAAGTCAAAAGGTTGGGAACCACTGCCTTAGACGTCTAATGATGTGGGACTTGGCATTGGGGAGGACGAAAGCATAATACGTTCAAAATACAGGATTAAAAGCACACACATCCTACAAGAACTGACTGGAGCTAGGTATGAGTCAATCCACTGTTTATGTCTCAGGCAGAGTACTCCTTGCTTCATCTGCAGTGGAAACAATACAAACATGGGAAAAAGTAGGAAGACTTTTGGCTTTCCAAGGCTGTCAGAGAGAATCTATGTCAGCCATTCACACAAGCCGTCTGTAACACAATCATTTACTCACCCAACTAGTCAGGGCCAGGCTTGGTGCCCAGAGTGCCCTGGGCGAAATCAAATGTGGTGCCCGATCCCCTATTTTGTTGCAGAAAAATACATACCATCTAGCTACCTGCATAAATGCCTTTACAATAAGAAAATAGCTGCAAGATCTGCAAAGGTGTTCAATAATTTTATTTAGTTTTCTTCCTTTTGGGATCACGTGAACATCTTCAATAAAATGATATACTTTGCAAAAATAGTACAATGATCTTTCTGTTCACTTAGCCAGGATGACAATTTTGTACAGACATTTTTTTACAGAAGTGCACATGTATCATTGTAAGTTAAATTTTCTGGCCTTTCTGTTTGCGTATTTATTCATCAGATGAGAAAATTCTATATCTTGCATGATGGTTATTTCAATGGAAAGTTCCGCCATTGACACCAACCTTTATTTCCTCATATTTGAGCTCAAATTGTTTTTAAGTAGCTTCAACTTGGAAAAGCTTCTTTCCCCACTTACAATGGAGAATGGGATTGTCAGAAGTATTTGTAAAGTGACCCAGGCTTTGGGGAAAGCACAACCCAGGATTATTTAAGTTATTTAAGTACAACAAATGGTTTGTCTATGCCTTCTGAAAGCATGTGCTGAACACCAAAAGTTCAACTTTGAGGCCCACTGCATCAATTTCCCATCGCTGTCATAGGTTAGTGCCACCTCTAAATTGCTGTACTGTTCAAAAACGTACACCATTTATGGTGTACAAAAGACCCCATATTACCTCATGTTCTTCATTAGTTTGAACCATTCTTGAATGGAAGTTATTGCCGTAACATTGAAAAATCCCACACTAAACTTATCTTTAGGTTTATATGGTGCGTCATTCTGGCACTCATAACCAAATTGACCTTTCTTACATTATAAACCACTCCTTACACAGTCTTAGAAGACCACTTCGACTTCTAACTCATTACCCAAGATTTTTGCAGCTACGAGAGCAACGATCGTAACCCTTAACTCTGTAGTTTAGTAGAAATTTGTTGGAGCACTCAAAAAGACACACTGCAGCAGAAAGGTCAAATGACATGGCTGCATGGACTTACTTACTCAGTTTAATCTAAACAGTATCTCTTACCACACATCCAAGGCAATGAGAAATTCACAATTTTCTAGTTGATCAAATACCGTGCCTGCTTCATGACTGAGTGATGCATCAGTGTTTCTATCTTTGCCAAGTTCAAGAAGAACATCTCTGAAACCTACTATCTGATATCAAACAGCTTTGACATTCTTTATGTTGCCCTACGTGTATCACAAAGTGGTTTTCGCATTAACCTTTTGACGTTTGTGTCAGAATGCTCCAACGTAACACAGAATACCAGACCAGGATTTCTGTAACATTTTGAAAAGCATGACTGAATTAATTGTCGATTTGACTGCATCGCCTAGCACCAGATTAAGAGAATGACAACCACATGGCACAAAGAAAGCCTTAGAATTAATATCTAGGACATGCTTTGGACTAATTATACGTCTCCTTTCATATTTGCCCCACTATTATATCATTGTCCCCTACAATCATTTATTAACCTTGTCCCTTGAGGCATTAATATCCAGATTTCAGTTTCTTAATTCTTGAAGTGAAATATTTGTAAATCCTTCTCTAGAGGTATCAACAACTGGCTTGAACCCTAGAAAGTGTTATTTAATGTGAATGGTAGATATACTGGTGTCCACAAAGTTTAAGGTGAAGGAAAACTTGTTCTTGGTGACTGACAACAGGAGTGCAATCACAAAATGAGAGAAAAATGCAATGTCACTTTTGCACATTTCAGAATAGCCCCTTTAACATTATGTCATCAGGTTCATCAGCTGAGTTTGAAATGTTTTCCCACAATAATGATTAGCCACTTGCTTTGATAGTACTTGTTGCAGATGTTCTTGCATCACAGAATCAAACTTTGCAAATAATTGCACGAGTCCTAAAAAGTTCCCATTTCCTTTTTTTACAGCCAGTCACTTGGCCCTCTGTGGTCCAAATTAATCTCTGCGAGGAACTGCACCAAACCAAGAAGGCACTCCAGGATATTATGCCCAAGTTTGGCAAATATGATACGCTGATTCTCATCATCAACTCTTCTTTCTGTAGTGGCATTTCTGTTTCTGACCATTTCCTATATGAAGCAAAATGTACAGCAGAATACTCATGTTGACAGAGAATCTGTGATAGATACTTCCATTCTCTACATCCTCCTTCCTTAAGATTACCCTTAACGTTAGTCTGATCAAATAATTTGCAACAATTTACTGCTGACCGAGTAAACCAACCATTGGCGATTAAGAACTTCCCCACTCCTTATTTTCCTTTTATAGTGAAAGTTTGAGAAATGGCGATATAAATCATGTTTTGGAAAGTGCATATCATGCTTGGCCGGGCCAGCAACAACAATGTGATCCTGTATGTGACCACTAATAATTGTAGGCCAATGTGCTGGATCTGAAAAGTCACATTCTTCAGGATTTAGTATAATCTTTTCTAGCTTTGAAAAGTGTTTAACATTAATTTGTTGACCACTGCTGGTGTCAAGATGGAGTGTTGGTCTTTCAGGAACCTCCTGCATCATGTTGTGTCTCCATTCAGGAAGGACATGGACCAGCAGAAAAAGTGGATTTGTATTTTTTTCCACAAATTGAATCATTCCATCTTTTAATGTTTCAAGTGTTGATCCTGTAGGGCTTCACGATTACGATTTTGAGAACCAGATAGGTTGGATTTCAAAGGTATTGTTTTAGTTCTTTCCAGGTAAATAATGACCTACCTCTTTCCTTGATAGGCACAGCAGGGTTCGCTTTCTTCCTCTCGTGTATCTTGGGGCAGACACCGTTTGGTCCTTGACTAAGCCTGGCCTTAATGTCTAATTAACATGACATCAATATTGCTTAAATAGTGGAAACACAAGTTAGATTATGACATTTCAAGTCTAACATGTTCTGCTTGGCACTCCATTTGCATTACATAGGTCACTTTTCAATTATTGTAATTTGGGCAGTGTCATGTTCAACTGTCTTGATACTTCACATCACTATATCATTTGATAAGACAGTATTCCATGCGAAAGCACAATGAAATACAAATGCTCTATGAAGGGCAACGCTAAGTACAATAGAGTAGCATTTGATAACCATACAAATATATTCATACACTACATAGTCCTTTTTTAGGCTCAAAATTGCTGCAGATCAACACGTTTTTATTAGGCCTCAACAAATACACTGTTAGTATTGGTAGGGACTGTTCTGTTTCACCAGCTTAAATTTCTCTCCCAGCAGTGCCATGCAAGCAAATAGGGTGCACATTGCAATTGTACAGCCAGATACTATCATTCATAATCAGGTGCTTCGTCCCACCCTCCTCCTTAGGGAGTTTCAATGAAGCCAATGTCAATCTTGGTCTCCTAGCAACAAGTCCACTTTTCTTGCAAGAGCAGTTAATAAACCCTGAATAAAGAAAAAATAAGCATCAAAATGGAAAAGGCTAATATAATTGTAAAAAAGCTTTACAAATGATTAATAACTTTGATAGTCTTTACATCGAAGTCCAGAAACATGGAAATATCCTTGTGTCCATCCATGAATGACAACTTGTGAGCAGACGCAGCCAATCCAGGAAGAGGACTGAGGCAAGGACGGAGTTCCTTCTTAAGACATCTGGTTAGGAGTAACGGTTGTACCTGATAAGACAAAGGGAGGGTTAATGAAAAGTGGAGGAATAATACTCGCCTCCGTGTCTTCAATAAAATCAAGACTTTCTCTCACTGAAAGCTAAGAAAATCTCCATTTTATTACAAGGAACGGAGGCTCCTATTATGCTAGTTCAAAGCATAGAAACTAAAGAACTAGCTACATGAGACACTGGTTTGCAATAAAACCTTCTAAAAGTTGCAACATTTGACCAATCAGCTGATTTGAGAATGTCAGCTAAACTCAATCCTGCCTAAAAAGCCTTGGATGCCATAGCATCTCTGGTAGAATGTGCCCCAAAAACGGAAATGTCAGTACCCGCTAGATTCATGATCCATTTCACCCAACGGGCAAGAGTGGTAGAAGAAACAGTGTTATGCAGGGTTTTAAAAGGGACTAGGGGTTGAGGTTCAGTTGACTTTCTCAAATCTTTCGTTCTAGAAATATATTATCTTAAACAGCTTCCCACACACAGATTTTGATAATCCAGAAAATATAGATAACATACAGACATCAAATCTGTTTTTGTTCTTCTTCGAACCTGAAAGAAAACACCTGCAGCAGTATACTGTACTGAGGAGACATCTAGAGCTCTAACATCTGAAATGCGTTTTAGCGATACTAGGCATAGGAGCGTAGTCAGTTTTGCAGAAAGAAATTTCAGAGACAAGAGGGAATTAGGCTGTTCTTTTAGAAAAAACTGTGAAATAGCATTAACATCCCACATAGAACTATACTTAAGTAAAGGAGGTTTAGAAAATCTTACTTCCTTCAAAAGACGGCATATTAAAGGATGCTCTCCAACCGGTTTATCATTGATCCGAGCATGTACGGCAGAAATTGCTGACCTATACATATTAACAGTACTATATGCTCTGCCCTGAGAGGCTAAGGAAGCCAAAAAATTGACTATCAAAATTACATCTGCTGAAAAGGGATCAGCACCCCTGTCCACACACTAATTATGCCACACTCCCCAGACTGACTTGTAAGCCTTGGTTTTTCCAGGAGCCCAGGCTTGACGTATGCACCTTGCAGCTTCCTGCAAAATTCCGTCGGTTCTCCAGGAAGACCCCAAACCATCCATGGTACCAACCATAACGATTGGTCGATGATTAGATTGTGGGGCACACCTAGAGGGTTCAGAAGAAGGGAAGGATTGTGGGGCACACCTAGAGGGTTCAGAAGAAGGGAAGGAAATTGTGGGAGCAGGGCTGGAAAGTCTATTGACAATTCCAGAGCTGATGGGAACCACGGTTGACTCTCCCAGAATGGGGTGATTATTAAAATCTTTGTAGCTTGGCTATTGATCTGCGCCAAAACTCTGAAAATCATAAAAAAAGGAGGAAAAGCATAATTCGTTTGGTTGGACCAATCTTGTAGAAATGCATTGGTAGCTAAGGCTTGTAGGTCCGGTCTCCAAATGTAAAACCGAGGGAGCTGGGTGTTCAAGTGGGAGGCAAAAAGGTCGACAGAGAAGGGACCGAATCTGGAAGAAAGGTTTTTGAAGACAGAAGGATGAAGATGCCAGTCGCTGGAGTCCAGCAGAAACCTGGAGCACCAGTCTGCTATTGTGTTCAAGTTTCCCAGAAGGTATTCTGCTTGAAGGGAAATCTGATTCTGGGGGCAAAATTCCCAGACGCTCTTTGCTAATTCGGCTACTGGTTTGGATCTTGTGCCTCCTAAATGATTTATATACCGAACCACTGACAGGTTGTTCCATTCGGAGGAGTATAGAACAACTTACCTTGTCTTTGGCAAACATTTGGATCATAAAGGAACCTGCAAGAATCTCTAAACAATTTATATTCAACGATAACTCCTCTTTTGACCATACCCTTCCAGTGCAGAACTGACCACATCTTGCACCCCAGCCAGTCCAACTTCCATCGGATTCTAATACAAGATCTGGTGCTGTAGAGAAAATTGCTCTCCCATTCCTGACGTCCAGATGATCCAGTCACCACTGGAGTTCGATGCGTGATTCTTGATCTAGGAAGACAAGGTCTTCGTAGCCACACCCCTAGTGAAGATGGTGGAATTTTAGTCGCTGAAGAGCTCGATAACTGAGAAGGCCCGGAAAGATAGCCTGACTGGAAGAGGCTAGAAGACCTATTATGCGCTCTAAACACTTGAGCGTAAGCACTGACTTGTTCAAAACGTAGATAATCTCTTTCCTTATATGATAAATTTTCTGTGCCAGAGCTGAAGAATGGATTTGTCTGAATCCACAAGGAATCCTAGAAATTCCATTTGACGAGAGGGGTTGAGATCCGACTTTTCTTTGTTGATGAGAAATCCCAGACTCTGCAAGAGGAATATATAAGTCATTAACTGTTGTGTCAGGACGGCCTTGTCCTGATGCAAAATAAGGAAATTGTCTAGGTAAGCCAGAAGTCTGATTCCCTGAGCTCTCATATGTGTTACAACTGGCTTCAGAACCTTGGTAAAGCACCATGGAGCTGAAGAGAGTCCGAAAGGAAGGCTTTTGAAATGAAAGAAAAGGTCTTCCATTGGAATTGAAGGAACTTTCTGAAAGACTGGTGAATTGGAATAGAAAGATACACATTCTGGAGGTCCAAATGACCCATCCAATCTTTCTGCAACAATGAATCCCTAAAATGTAGGATAGTTTCCATCTTCAAATGGTGATATACCTCAAAATTGTTGAACAATTTCAAATTCATCACCAGACGATATTTTTTGTTTTTGAATTAGGAATAAAGTACTGACAAAACCTAAAGGATGAGGGGAACATGTTTCTATTGCCTGTTTGTGAATTAGGGCCTGAATCTCTTGAGAGAGAAGCTTTTCCTGTTCCTTGGAAAACACCAGCAGTTTTGGAAAGCACTCTTGCACAGGAGTTGAATAAAGCTCTATGCAATAACCTGAAACCGTTTGCAGCACCAAAGGATCTGCAGTTATCTTTTGCCAATTCAATAGAAACAAGCTTGCCTGCCCTGACAAACAATGGGCCAGAACACTGATCTCTTACCTGAAATTTGGAATCCTCTGGCTCTGTATCCACCTTGTCTGAACGACCGATTCCTCTGTGGGTAGAAGTTTGGCTTGAAATCCTGCCGAGATCCAAATGGGCCTCTGGTCTGATTGACCGCACCTCTGTGGCCAACTCAGCCGGCAAAGCAGCTCCTACCTTTGCCGGCCCTGCCAAAAAAACGAGAATGGAATATTTTTTGTAGTGAAGACTGAGCCTTGTCAATGGACGCAAAAGTGGCCGCATATTTGCTGAGCTCCTTGTTAAAGGAGTCTCCAAAAAGCAATCCGTTAGCATCCTGACCCATCTTCTTAGAAGCTAGATTGCTTAATTTGGGATTAATTTACAAAAGGAGGCTCTTCCGTTTCTCCTGCGTCACAGCCGCATTAGTATTACCTAAAAGACAAATAGCCCTCTGAGCCCAATTTGATAGTATGACAGGGTCACCTTTGGCGCCCTCGATTCTGGCTTCTTCTGCCAAGTCTAAAATCCTCGTGAGAGGCCCAGAAAGATCTAACAATCTGTCCTTGCAATTGGTGAAGGCTCTACCCACCCCTTTTTTGGTGTCTTTGCCAAACTTGGTAAAGAACATGAACATATTCAGATCAATCATAGGAATAGACGAGATGTTATTAGCTAAGGATGGTCTAGGACATTCTGATTTCAGTCTGTTATGTGATAATTTATCCAAAGGTTGACATAATTTATTGGAGACGTAAGAGGCAACATGATCACAAGGTGTCCACTCAGTGGAGTTTGGGTGACGGATAAGTGCAGGATCAAACATTGGTTGACCTGAAAAATCTAAAATAGATTAATTAGTATTAGGAACTTTCGAAGACTCTCCCAGTTCAGAAAGAGAAGTTTTACGCCTCTTCTCCACAGGCCCTGACCAGATCATTATGTCTGGATCATCCTTATCCTTGTCTGAATCACCCAGATCATCATCAGTGTCTCCCAATTGAGTAATGAGAAGGGGAAAACTAAGATAAGAGGACATACCAGGGTCAGAGACTGAAAATTTGAAGGAGGGTCAATATTTGTAGCCAAATTATCTGCCAATCTTTTCTTGGTCTTTTTAGAACCAGTTCCAGAGGTATCCAATGTTAGTAGTTTTTTTACAGAAGCCTCAAAAGATTTAGAAAAATCTGTCATAGAGCTTGATACAGCTTTTTGGACAGAGTCCTTGATAAAGGAATCCAAATTATCTTTAAAAATATGTGCCTCTTCTTCTTCAGAAAAATTCTCCATATTGATTAATGTATTCAAATTAAATTATCAAAATTCAACAATTTTGAAATAAATGCGGACACAAAAGTGGTAACAGGCTGAACTGAGTAGAAAGAATAACACACCCATAATAGGAAGGGTTAACGTCTCCTAAAATGCCCAAAAGCAGGAAGTAATCGTCATGAAGAGAAAAGGGGGCGTGAATTTGAGCAGACGGAGGCAAGAAACAACCTGAGCCAGTGAAGAAAATAACTAAAACATCGCCAATATTGAAATACCAGAATGATGGAGAGCCAGCAGTTTCCTTCAGAGAACGTGACATACAGAGTCCGGTAAGAGCACTACTGTTAAAAGCAACAGTTGAAGAAGCGCGTGCTACCCGACAACGATGCTTGTATAGATCATTGCGTTCTATAACGAGCAGAAGCAATTAAAATGCCCAAATAGAAACTACCCTAATAATAAAGCATAACTGTAATAATAAATATAACTATAAAACATTAAATACTGCAGATAGACATACTATTATATACAGAGAAAATTGTACTCATCTTGACTGCAAGCAGCAAGAAAAGAGGACTTGTTTTTCTCAGTCAAGACATTTATACTCATTTTGTGTGCTGATTGGTTGCTTTCATTATGAAATGTTTTAATACTTTTCCAGCTAGGAATGCTGGGAGTTGTAGTTATATCTTGGCAGCTATTGCGTTAAAGGCAAGAGAAGATAGCATAATAGGAGCCTCCGTGCCTTGTAATAAAATCGGCAGACTGTAACAAAAAAACATTGTTTCTAGCTCAGTTAACTAAAAGCCTATTAAAAACATGGTGACATGTTCCGTGCAGCGGGACTCCCTTTGCAAAGGTTGACTGGTCTTCTTTCAGTTCAGGTAGTCAGTTGTTGCAATCAATGTATTTGGTTGTTACGCTGGCACCAATGAGGTGAAACCTTTGCCCAGATAGTGTTATTATGTGTGAAAATGAGAAAATAATGAAGCAAAACTATCACAAAATATGCTGCAGTATATTACTTATTTGTCTTTTGTTGCTGAGTAATTTAGTCAACCTGGCTGCATA
Source organism: Pleurodeles waltl (assembly GCF_031143425.1). Taxonomy (NCBI): domain Eukaryota; kingdom Metazoa; phylum Chordata; class Amphibia; order Caudata; family Salamandridae; genus Pleurodeles; species Pleurodeles waltl. The sequence goes on from NC_090439.1 coordinate 5,967,479, forward strand.
TTTCGTCCTTTCATGTTGCTTAAATCCAGCAACCCTGCACATAGGTGATTATTGTTCTCTGCTGAGGCGCCAAGGATTGGATATGCATTAAGGATCAACACCATTATGATCCACTGACATGCTCTGAGAGAAACTCACTCTAACTTCAGCCTGCACTCCAGTCATAAACACCCACTCACAACCTTACCTCGCCCACTCACCTAGAGCTAGCTCAGTTTACAGTATGCACTACACATGATTCAAATACTGTATACACAATAAAATTACAGAAATACAACATCATGAAAAGCAACTGCACTTTTTCGAATGTATGATGGAATAAAATATGTGAGATGTAAACATGCATTGCGTTACAGATATGGATTATATAAAAGGGGTTCTACAGTCATTCTTGAGAAACCAAGCAGCATTTTTGCCTGGAGGAAGGCATGAGAAAAAGGCCCAGTAGACGTGTTTCAAAGTCAGCCTATAATTAATGGTGGGTCTAAGGCTAGAGCTGCCGCCTAAGCAAATCATGTGAAGTGGGTATTTTTGCCATTATCAGTAACATTTTCATCCATACAAGAAAGCAAAAACCATCTTAAAATGTGTTTCTGGGGCAGACGTAAGGATCCCTGACCAGTGCTTTAGGTTGTAAAAAATAAGTGCAGGTAATCACCAAATTTAATCATTAACTAGGGGTGGATTTTTGGGTGGGGGTTAGTTATGAGCTAGATGCACTAATTTAATGTGATTGGGTTTTTCTTAGTGGGTAACTGTGCGTTATTATATGTATACATTTCTGCCATCTGTACATTATTCCTTTTTTCCTTGTATGTAAAATATGTATTTATTTAGTAGCACTTTGCTTGTAGAGCCAATCCATCAAGAGAACTGGTTGTTTCGGCATGGTGATCTAATTCAGATTGCAGTATCCTAATAGTATCCTCATTGTGCCACTGACTGTTTTTTTCTGATAATCAGTTAACATACTTCCCACAATATCCAGGAAGTGTAAACCACAGCAAATGTGTAATACACATTACTTGCTCTAAGAATTCGGTATGCACGCTATGCAAGTAGGTGACCTCAATCATACTAAATCCATTTTCCTACTAGATGGTGGTATTAAGATAATAACAATGCAACTCCCTTATAAAAGGACATATACTGACTGACAGAATCATTGGTAGTTTACACCTTTGTGCATAAACCTCACATCACTATCTCTCTATATCATTTGTTGCAATAAAGTGAAATACTATGCTAATGTATTAATCAACATTTGTAGTGTGTTCTAGGTATTACAAAGCATGCTCAATGAAATACATAAAGGCTATTTAGAGGCAGCTGTTCCAGTTTTCTTCCAATACGCTATTGATTTTGCCTTTTTTTAATGGAACCGTACGGCAGGTTTCATCAAAAAATAGTTTTGTTTTTATATTTAGCTTTTCAAATTGCACTTTAATCCCTTTAAATAACATACACTGTTACTCAGATTTCCCTCGACTAAAGTGGGAAGGATGAAATTATATTTACAGTTAGAATAGTTGTAACTAAATGACTGTGTGTTCAAATATGAGCACAGCCAATTAATAAATTACAATCAAGTGCCGCCCAAACGCCCTAGGCAGCAACATTGAGGTTCCCTGCTTGAAAATGTGTGTTTTATTGTACAAAACCTCAAGCTTATATGGCTCGCAGGATGTCTTGTCTTCCTAGGGTATATACATTTTTAGCTACATGGAGCACTCACTGTGCCCTCCGTGAAGCACACATGTTCAGTCCCATTCGGTGTTTAGACAGAATATGGGAAACAAAATTATTATGGGACTAAATATCGTGTCAAGAATGTTAAGGACGAAAATATTGTGAAAGTAAGTTTCTATCATAAGCAAAGTTTTTCTATATATAACTCCACATATATGCACCTTGAAGATATGTATATATATATCAATCTCGAAAAACAAAGAAGTCGCACTCCAGGGAGCAGTTTCTCACCGATTATCAGGACACGTGATCAAGAATCCTTTGAGTCGAAACACGTTGGTGTGGGGACGTACTGTGTGGAGAATAAATAATCAGTAAAAAACTCCTGCCTGGAGTGCAACTTCTTCATTTTTGGAGATTGCAATATTTTACAGAGCATGGTCGGGCTACAGGCAAGGTACTTAGATGTGGAGTTTAGAATAGTAAATTCATACTTCTCTATTTGCATTTACCTTCATGATATTTTAGACCTCAATATTTTTGACACAATATTCTGTCCATACAATATTTTTGCTTTCAATATTCTCTCAGTGATCCATCCGATTCACTAACTGTACGTACCGGCCCCATTAAAGCACTGTCGATGACTGATAAATTAAACAGAAAAGCCAGATTAAAAATAATATCTGATGATTTTGTATAATATTCTATTTCCTTATAATTTGCTGGCCCTTACAGAATCTTTAAATAAATCCCCTTTCAAAGCCTGCCACTTACTGGAAATCTTGAAACAGGAGGGTCACGGTCCAAGAATGGCAGTAAGGTAAAGTTGGAGAAGCAAATGTTTATTTTCTGAAGATGGGAGCTGGAGCATAGGGAAGCACTGTTCCCCTTGCTGAATGACTTGTCTGCTGGACTCATGATGAGGACAGCTCCTGATGGATTGTTGGCACTTTGCTCGATCTGTGTGGTAATCCTGTTGCAGTTGTGGTGGTAAGAGAAGGGAATTTCAAGTAAACAGTAGTTTATAAAGTGATTGCCCTTTGTGCCACACCACAACTCCATTGTTTTAGTTGGTGATGTAGCACGTCACATGCTATGTCCATCCGATGATGGCAAAATGAACATGGGCACATGATGTTAACTTTGTGGGTTTGCTCATATGCACATCCATTTATACAGTGTAGGCTACACCAGGACTGCGGGTTGGGTGTCTGTGCGCCCCTGTAAAAATTGTAACCCTGGCCCTGGGCCTAGCTCACCCATACCAAAGGCTGGCCCTACATCCAGTAGACATCGTTGGAGAATTCATGAACTTCTACATATCAATGTATAGTTCTGAACACTCCCTCACATCTGATTTACAGACCAACTTTCTGACAAATGTTCCCATGTCCTTCGAAAGAGAGGAAAAGACTGCCTCCCTGAATGACATCATTTCTGATGAAGAGATAGTGAAGGCACCAGGGAGAATGGTTTACCTTTCAAATTTCATAAAATCATTGAAGTCAAAGTTAAAATTCCATTGTTGAATGCATTTAAGGAAGCAGAAAATACAAGATATGCCATATCATAATTTCTCTCATGCCAGAGGATAGGAAAGATTCTCTGTTTGTGCTAACTATAGGATCATCATCATCTTGAACTCTGACATGATAACACTAGTCAAAGTCCTGAGCAACAGACTGAACCCTCTTCTGACCTCCCTCATTCATCAGAAACAGTTTGAATATGTTCATCGTAGAATGCCTGAGGACAATATGAGGACTTTGCTTCACCTTTTATGGCAGGTTAAGCATGACATAAATGCAAAGATGGTTCCATTCCTCAATACTGGAAACATATGTCACTGTGGGGAATGTGGCTATCGTTTTAGTGCTCCAGAGAGTGCAGGCCAGGGCACATCCTTTAATGACAAAATCTGATAGCTGTATCAAAAGCTTCTGGTACACATTACTTGCCATGGCCTCCTTAGAGAGACTTTAGCTGTTAGAAGATGCACACAACAATAGTGCCTGATGTCCCCTTTGTTGTTTACTCTAGTACTGGAGATCCGGGTGCAAATATACACTAATCATCGGTTATGAATGGCATCTTGACTCCCATAGAGACATAGAAAATCATGCACAATATCAATGATATACTTATGACAATCTCATACCTGGTTTTCTGAATGCACAGTTAATTTTATGTCAAGACCGGAGGCTCCTATTATGCATTCTTAACTTGCTTTATTAAAATAGCAGCAGTCAAGAAACTACAAATCCCAGTGGGCTTAGCAACAAGCTAGCCAATGGGAAGAAACAACATACAAACAGTAACCACCAATAGAATACCTGCTAGTGGTATAGAGTACACCCTTGACTGCAAGCAGTCCTCTTTTCTTGCAGCTCGCAGTCAAGTTAAGTACCCTTTTATATCTTTGTTTCAATACTTGTTTATAGTTTTATACAGTTATTGTTTAGTATTTCAGAAGAGCTCTGCTTTCTTTATATGTATGCCGTACTTCGTGTGTTATATTTAACTTTATCAATACGCTGCTCGTATCTCCCCCTTACGCCCCCTTCCTCTCCTCACCGGCCGGCCTTGTACGCGTTCTAACGGTATAAACCGTCACACTCGCGGTTTTCCTTCAGGCCTGTTTGCTCTCTTATTCCCTTTCTGCTGCGGTTCGCTTCAGACGCGTCTGCAGCCACTTCCTCGTTGCTGCCGTCCATTCCGTTTCTGCAGCTCGATGACACACGTTGGAACAAGCCCTTTTTCCTCCTCAAAGGTGCGCGCCCAGTCTTTCAACATTTCTCAAGCTACATGACTCACGCATCAGGGGAGTGTTTAACTTTCTCTAGTTCCCGCCCACTTTCCATTCGGCTGGGTTAACTGTTTAATTGCTGTTTTTTATTTTTATTCACAACCTTTTTTCCCAAAGTTTTATTGTTTCAATGGAGATTGATAGTTCTCCTCCAACACCTGTTAATTCCGAAGAGGGGGAAACCCTCATCCAAGATTTGACTGATTTTATTCAGTCTTCAGTGCAACAGGCTGTACAAGCTTCCATGAAAAAAATGCTAAAACATTGAGAATTTGTCAGACTTATAATGTCCAATTCTTTATTGGCCCATTCTGCGGGGGAAAGCAGAAAAAATAAATTGTCTCCTATAACGAAAAAGAAATCTTTTATTGGCGCACAATTGATAGGTGAGTCTTCCTCACCACAGATTGAGGGTTTAATTCCTCCAAGGCCTGCTACAAAGGAAGGGAACACTTCTACTAACACAAAGATTGCAGTTTCACATGCTAAATGTAAACTCAAAACAAAAAATACTGATAATGCGCCCAAAAAGATAATTATATCTAAGATATTGGACTCTAACAATGACATGGATGAATTAATTCATTCCGACGCTTCGGACACCACTTCCCCCCCCCCACTCAAAGAAAATAAATTTATCCAGTTCTGACACTCATTTCATTCTGAATTCCGATGGCGTACCCATGTTTGATCCTACGCTTATCCACCACCCCAATTCTTCGGAATGGTTTCCTGCTCCCCATGTCGGTGACTATATTTCCTCACGTCTCCGTCTTCCCCTGGACGAGCAAACTCGGGCAAAACTAAAATCTTAATGCCCCAGACCTTCTTTACCTTCTCACATCACCACAACTCCATTAATTGATCAATCTTTGATTACTTTCTTTTCCAAATTTGGCAGAGATCCTCGAAAAGGGGTAGATAAAGCTTGGCAACTTGCCAAGACAAGTTACTAGATGTGGTTGGACCTCTCGCCCGAATATTCGACTTGGCGGAATCAGCCAGACTAGACAATTCTGAAATAAACCCTTCAGACATTTCTCTTTGGGTTCCAAGGGCTTTCTGTCTCCTCGGCAATGCAAACTCTGCCATCATTCATGAAAGAAAGAAAGGCTTACTTTTTAAATTAAACCCCAAGCTTGCAAATCTGGCTACCCTGGATCCTGCAACACCAACAGAAGGACAACTTTTCGGCGATTCTTTCATCAAGGATCTTAGCTGCTACGTTTCCACCTTTTCGTCCATTTGACAAAGCGCAACAAAATTTAAAGAAAGTGTTTAACCAACGGGTTTTTGCATGGACCGGTAGAGGCAGGAGTCGCTTTACCAGCCGTCCCTACCGTAACCAAGGCTCACGAGGCTCCTATAATTCTTCCTTCAACTCATCCTATGACACCCAGGATTTCAAACCCCAGTTCTACCCTCAGAGATCCTGAGGTTTCTGCGGCCGTGGACAACGTTACGTCAGGACCAACAATCCCCAAGGTAAGCCCATTTTTTGGCCTTCCCATAGGAGGGCGCCTACGTTTCTTCCTTCCAAAATGGCGTTTTATCACAACAGACCCTTGGGTGCTGAACACTATTCAGGGTTATGCCATAGAATTTTACTCCCCTCCATTCCAAGATACTCTTCCTCCCCTCCCAAAATTCTCAAAAGAAATGTCCAATCTTATTTGTTCAGAAATTCAAGTTCTCTTGTAGAAAAAGGCTATCCAACTCACTTTACCTGATCCCTCAGGGTTTATAAGTTCTCTATTCCTTGTCCAAAAGAAAAACAAAAGGTTAAGACCTGTAATCAATCTAAAATCTTTCAATAAATTTGTCATATATCGTCATTTCAAAATGGAAACTACAATCCATCTCAGAGATATCTTGCTCCAACACGATTGGCTAGTGAGATTAGACTTACAAGATGCCTACCTGGCCATCCCTATCCATCCTTCTCACAGGAAATCATTTTTCTTCCTTATCCTTCGGTCCTTCATCAGCCCCTTGGTGCTTTACAAAAACCATGAAACCAATTGTCACTTATCTCAGGTCTCTAGGTATCAGACTGATCATCTAATTGGCCGACATCTTACTCATGAATCACAACACTCAAACTCTTCTTTCTCATCTTCAACACACCTGTTCTCTCCTGTCCGACCTAGGTTTCTTCATAAATTTGGAAAAATCTCTAATTATTCCCTCACAACAAATAGAATTCTTGGGTTTCCTAATAGATTCCTCCTCTGCTACCCTCTGCTACTCTCCATCTCCCTCCTTCAAAAGTAACTTCCAGCAAAAAAGAACTTCACCACGTCCTTTTCAAGGATCAAATCTCTCTCAAACTACTAGCAAGGACAGTAGGTCTCCTTTCCTCCTCTATCCAAGCCATATTTCTCGGTCCTCTTCACTACCGAACTCTTTAACTTCTAAAAATCCTCCATCTCAGCAAAGGCTTAGCATTCTCCGATCTAATAAAACTAGACAAAGACTCTTGCTTGGAAATCCAGTGGTGGATACACCATTTAGACACCTGGAATGGCAGGAGCATCTTCCAATCAGTGCCTGATCTTGTATTAGAATCATATGCCAGCCTGAAAGGTTGGGGCGCACGTTGTGGTCAAATATCGACTGGAGGTACATGGTCACCAGAGGAGTCCAAATTGCACATAAATTGTTTAGAGATGTTTGCAGGCTCCTTTGCAATCAAAAGCCTCGCAAAACACAAAGCCCAATGCTCCATTCTTCTCCGTATGGACAACGTTTCTGCAGTTCGTTACGTAAATCATCTCGGAGGCACCAGGTCAAAACCTCAGCTGGCAAAAAGCCTATGGGAATTCTGTCTATCCCACAATTTCTCGCTTCAAGCGGAGTACCCTCCAGGTTCCCAAAATTCTGTAGCAGACTGGCACTCCTGTCATCTCAAAGACTCCAGCGATTGGAAACTCCATCCTTCCATTTTCCACCTTCTCTCCAACAAATGGGGTCCGTTTCATACAGACCTCTTTGCCTCTTTGCCTCTCTCCTCAATTCACAGTTACCATGTTTCTTCAGCTGGTGTCTGGATCTTTTGGCCACTGCAACAGATGCATTTCTACAAGATTGGTCCCAGGCAATCCACTACGCCTTCCCCTCCTTCATCTTAATCAACAGGACGTTAGCCCAGGTCAGATGCCAAAATGCAACCATAATCTTTGGAACACCGTTTTGGCAGTATCAGGTTTGGTTTCCTCCTCTGCTAGAGCTTTCAACAGATTTTCCGGTTCTCCTCCCTTCTTTCCCTTCTCTTCTCCCTGATCCGACAGGCTGCCCTCACAACCTAATTCTATCCAATTCCCTAACTATTTCAGCGTGGAAGGTATCAGGTTTCCCCAACAAACCCCCCTTATTTCGACAGAAGCTTCAGAATTAATTAACAACTCCTGGGCTCGGGGAACGAGAAATGCCTACAGATCAGCTTGGTCTCTATGGACAAGCTGGTGTGTGGGAAAATGAATCAATCCCTTTTCAACAAATATCAATCTAATCATTAACTTTTTTGCCTCGGAAGCCAGTTCTGGCAAATCCTTAAGAATGGTCATTCTGTATAGATCAGCTATTTCCATGCACCATCACTACATAAACGGCAAACCCATTGGCGATCACCCTTTAGTCTGTTGTCTCCTGAAGAGAGTTAAACTCTCCAAACCCCCTGCTTCAAAATATACTACTTTATGGGATGTGTCCGTAGTGCTCAACTTCTTTATTTCATGGCCTGACAACGCAGACCTTTCTTTAAAAATGCTTTCAGCAAAGTTAACTATGCTCTTATGTCTTATTTCTATTAAACGTGTGTCTGATGTCAAATCTTCAGATGTTTACTCTCGCCAGTTTACTGCTACAGGAGTGATATTTCATATCCACAAACGTACTAAAACTAATCTTCACACTGCGTTTTACCCTTTCTTTCCTACTCAACCTAAACTTTGTGTGGGCCTCTGTTGAAAACAAAATGAAAAGCGTACGCTTAACCTCAGAATGTCCTCCAATCACCAACTACTCATTTCTTTCCGCAAATCCCACAAGCCAGTTTCCTATCCAACCCTTGCTTGTTGGGTGAAATGGGTAATGTCACTAGCGGGAATTGACACTTCCATTTTTGGAGCCCATTCTTCCAGAGGTGCCATAGCATCTAAAGCCTTCTCTATAGGCTCTTCTCCAGAGGACTTTCTGAGGTCAGCTGACAGGTCTAATGACAATGTTTTCAGAACGTTTTATTGGAAACGTATTCAAACAGCAGCTTCTCTAGTAGTTGATACGCTTTAAACTAGCATAATAGGAGCCTCCGGTCTTGACATAAAATGTAGATTTTCCTAGTAATGTATGAAGGAAAGTCTTAATTTTATTAAAGACACGGAGGCAAGTATTATCCCTCCACAGTTTCCATTAACATGTCTGCCTTTCACTCCCTACCAGCGGTTCCAGCATTACCACCTGCCTCTTCATGATGACTTCGGACAATTACCTACCTAACATCTTTGGAATTCCAAGTTTTCTCATCATCAATCCTGCCAAGTTTCTCCACGCCTTCAATGGTTTATATCCTGCTGCCAAGAACTGTTATCTTCCATCCTGGTGATAGCTATTATAGGATCTTTGTTACCTCTATTTTATGATACTAACTGACTTTCTCGCAAAAGAAAAGAGGGCTGCTTGCAGTCAAGGGTGTACTCTATACCACTAGCTGGTATTCTATTGGTGGTTACTGTTTGTATGTTGTTTCTTCCCATTGACAAGCTTGTTGCGAAGCCCACTTGGATTTGTAGTTTCTTGACTGCTGCTGTTTTAATAAACCAAGTTAAGAATGCATAATACTTACCTCTGTGTCTTTAATAAAATTAAGACTTTTCTTCATAAATTACTAAGAAAATCTACATTACTAGACAAAGATTGACGCCCTTCCATTGTCCAAACTAGCTGACAGGTCTCTGTTGCTCAAAAGCCAGTTCAGTTGGACTCCACAGAAGATGTGGTACTTAGGTAACCTTGATATTGTCAACCTCAATTCTATGGTTCTAGATAATATAAGAATCCAATGGCACCAAGCACCTGCAGACTTTTCAAAGTTGCTTGGCTTACAAATATCAATGTGAGGCAGTATACAAACAGTAAAAATTTCATTTTTTCCATCGAATCGGCTCCATTTTTTCGATGGTACCCTTGAAAGTCCCTTATACCATCCTGTTGGAAATTGATCTGGTGATAAGACATTTCATGTGGGGCAATACACAACACACACTATGTTTTTAGGAACTCAGAACAGACTATGGTTTATACAATTTGCAAATCTGGGAATACCAGGAATCCCACTGCTTAGAACCCAGCCAGAGGACCCGACCATGCACCTTACCCATTTCACCTATAAGGTCCTAACTTAAGACATGTGGACAGAATGATATCTGGCATTTACGGTGTCATACCTGATTTGCTGTTTTCAACACTGATGGTCACAGTATTTGCAAACAAATGACAAAGGAAGATGGCAGTTCAGTTCTCTGATCAAAATTGGTCTGAACTGCTGTCCATGCATGATAAGGGTCTTGGGAAGACCAGACTCAAATTTATTTATTTTAAAACACTACGTCAATGCCCCTCGATATTGAGTAAACTACACACAACCAACACGAGCTGGGACTCAAACTACTTACCTTGCAGTCAAGCACACTGTGCAATCCTGCTTGTCCTGAGGTCTTGCCCTTCCTTTGTTAGGCTCTGGACACAGGTCTAGTCATCAAGAGAACTTTGATTGGCCTCAGTTTTCAGACCACAGCATCATCAGCCGTTTTGTATAACTTATTCAGCATTGTGGGAATTACTTCTCTTTGGAGAAGGATGTTTGCGACCACTCAGGCAGTTGCAAAACTATGCATACTGAGGCTCTGGGCATCGTGATCTGCACTGTCACCTGGCAACTGGTTAATAGAATTGATGATCATGGCAGGATACAAATGCTTGATATAAAAGCTCCAAGACCAGTCATCAACATTCAACATGGTTTGGGGGCTCTTTTTAAGACCATAAGGCAGACATAGGCTCAGCATCCTTTAACCTCTTGGGTGCCCAGGACGTATCGGTTACGTCCTTGGCCTCAGCGCTCGGGTGCCGAGGACGTAACCGTTACGTCCTGCACCTGACCCACGGCGGGAGCACTAGTGCTCCCCCTGTGGGCCTTCCATCCCCTCCCCTGGGAAGGGATGGAAGGGGAATCACTTCCTCTTCCGCCCCAAACCCCCCCTCCCCCACTGATAGCTGATGACATCAGCGCATGATCGCACGCTGACCTCATCAGAGGTCACCTCCATTGCGCTGGAAGCATGGCTTTCAGCGCGATCCGAGGTGAAACATTTCTCCTCGGTACAGGGGCAAGGGAGGTCAGGGAGGCATGAAAATGAAAGGAAAGGCTTTTCCTTTCCTTTTCATGACTCTCTGAGCATTCCTATAGCACAGGAATAACCACTAGACGCCAGTGGTTTTGTTTACTGTTAGTAAACAAAGAAAGGGATCGGCCCCTTGGGCAAGGGTCGCTCCCCAAGGGGGGCAATTTTTTATAAGGCCATTTCTGCCCTCCTTGGGGGCAGATCGCCCTATTTTTTAGGCCAATTTAAATAAAGAGGGTGCGGGTATGGCTATACCCCATCCCAAATGAATGGGGACAAAGGTGTTCTGCCCACCGGTGGGAAGATGGGGCAATTACCCCCAATCCACTCCCGGGGGGGGCAGAAAGCCTACTAGATGCCAGGGATTTTTTTTTTTAAATAATGGGGTGGTAGCTACCAACCAGTATGAGCATGGTTATGCCCCCACCCCAACTGAAGGGGGCACAGTTTTTCAGCTGTGCCCCCGCACTCTAAAAGATCTTATCCCAATGGCAAGCAAGAGGACATTTGAATATTTTGGATTTTGATTTTACATTCGGACCATGAGAGCTTGGCTAACTCTCAAAATTGCCCCTCAATTGGACTTTAGGGCCTGCCATCTAGAAACATCCATGAGACCTAGACAAATCTGAAAACTAAACATCTGGGTGGGTCCAGGGTGATGTGAGTCACATGCACCCTGCACCATTTTCTTACCCACAATACCCTGCAAACATTCAACTTTCCTCAAAATCACACATTTTCCCCACATTTTTGTGATGGAACCTTCCAGAATCTGCAGAAATCCACAAAATTCCTACCACCCAGCAGTGTTGCATCTACACCGATAAAACTTCTGCCCCACTTGTCAGCCTAAAATGTGTTTTTTTTTAACTGCCCTTTTGGACCCGCTTTGGTTCCCCCTCAATTTTAACATGATTTTGGCTCTTCCCTGTCACAGGCACTTGGCCGACCTACACAAGTGAGGTATCATTTTTATCAGGAGAACTTTGGGTGGTAGGAAATTTGTGGTGGTGCGGTTATCCCACACAGAAATGTGGGGAAAATTTGATTTTTTTAGCTAAATTTGAAGTTTGCTGAAGATTCTGGATGCGAAAACACTGGGGGAGCCATGCAAGTCACACCTCCTTGAAGTCCCTCTGGTGTCTAGTTTCATAAATGTCAGGGTTTGGTAGGTTTCCATAGATGGCTGTTGAGCCCAGGACCAAAAACGCAGGTGCCTCCCTCCTGCAAAAACAGTTAGTTTTGTAATTTATCATTTTGATGTGTCCACGTAGCGTTTTGGAGCTTTTCCTGTCGCAGGCACTAGGCCTACCCACACAAGTGAGGTACCATTTTTATCAGGAGATGTGGGGAAATGCTGGGTGGAGAAAGTCCGTGACTCCCCTCAAATTCCATAACTTTGCAGCATCGAAATGTGAGAATTGTTTTTGTATTTTTGGGCCACATTTTGTGGCTTGCTAAGGATTCTGGGTAACAGAACCTGGTGAGAGAACCACAAGTTACCCCATCCTAGGTTCCCCTAGGTCTCAGGTTTTCAGAAATGTCCAAGTTTGCTACGTTTTCCTAGGTGCCGCATGAGCTAGCGGCCAAAATCCACAGCTAGGCACTTTGCAAAAAAGAGGTCAGTTTTCATAAGAAAAAATTGAGGAGTCCATGTTGCGTTTTGGGCGTTTTCTGTTCCGGGCACTAGGCCTGCCCACACAAGTGAGGTACCATTTTTTATCGGGAGGCTTGGGGGAATGCTGGGTGGAAGGAAATGTGTGGCTCCTCCCAGATTCCAGAACTTTCTATTACCGAAATCTGAGGAAAAAGGGATTTTTTTGCCAAGTTTTGAGGTTTGCAAAGGATTCTGGGTAACAGAACCTGGTGAGAGCGCCACAAGTTACCACATCTTGGGTTTCCCTAGGTGTCTAGTTTTAAAAAATGCACAGGTTTGGTATGTTTTCCTTGGTGCCTGCTGAGCTACAGACCAAAATCCACAGCTAGGTACTTTTAAAAAAACAGGTCAGTTTTCTATGTACAAATTTGAGGAGACCATGTTGAGTTTTGGGGCATTTCCTTTTGCGGGCGCTAGGCCTACCAACCCAAGTGAAGCACCATTTTTATTGGGAGACTTGCGGGAATGCTGGGTGGAAGGAAGTTTGTGGCTCCTTTCAGATTCCAGAACTTTCCATCACAAAAATGTGAGGAAAAGGTGTTTCTTTTTGCCAAATGTGGAGGTTTGCAAAGGATTCTGTGTAACAGACCCTTGTTAGAGCCCCACAAGTCACCCCATCCTGGATTCCCGTAGGTGTCTAGTTTTAAAAAATGCACAGGTCTGCTAGGTTTCCCTTGGTGCCGGCTAAGCTAGAGGCCAAAGTCCACAGCTAGGCACTTTGCAAAAAACACATCAGGTTTCATTGTAAAAATGTGATGTGTCCATGGTGCGCTTCCTGTCGTGGGCACTAGGCCTACACACAAGTGAGGTACCATTTTTATCAGGAGACTTGGGGGAACACAGAATAGAAGAACAAGTGTTATTGCCCCTTGTCTTTCTCTACATTTTTTTCCTTCCAAATGTAAGACAATGTGCAAAAAAGAAGCCTATTTGAGAAATACCCTGTAATCCACATGCTAGTATGGGCACCCCGGAATTCAGAGATGTGCAAATAACCACTGCTTCTCAACACCTTATCTTTTGCTCATGTTGGAAATACAGAGGTTTCCTTGATACCTACTTTTCACTCTTTATATTTCACTAAATTAATTGCTGTATACCTGGTATACAATGAAAACCCATTGCAAGATGCAGCTCATTTATTGGCTCTGAGTACCTAGGGTTCTTGGTGAACCTACAAGCCCTATATATCCCCGCAACCAGAAGAGTCCAGCGGACATAACAGTATATGGGTTTTTTAAATCTGCTATAGCTGGAAAAAAGTTATAGAAGAAAATGTGGACAGAAATGGCTGTTTTTCTCACCTCAATTTTAATATATTTTTTGATTTAGCTGTTACTTTCTGTAGGAAAACCTTGAAGGATCTACACAAGTGACCCGTTGCTGAGTTCAGAGTGCTGTTTACTTTTCAGAAATGTTTAGGTGCCCAGGATACAGCATTGATTTTACACACATTTCTGTCACTAACTGGAAGGAGGCTGAAATCGCTAAAAATAGTAAAAATTGGGTATGTCCCAGTAAGATGCAAAAATTGTGTTGAGAAATGTGTTTTTTCTGATTCAAGTCTTGCTGATCCTGAAAGCTGGGAAACTGGTGATTTTAGCACTGCAAACCCTTTGTTGATGCCATTTTCAGGGGAAAAAACACATGCTTTCTTCTGCAGCACTTCTTTCCCATTTATTTTTTTAAAAATGAAATGTGTGTTAAGCTGTATTTTGGCTAATTTCTTGGTCTCCTCCAGGGAACACCCAAACTCTGGGTGCCTCTAGAATCCCTAGGATGTTGGAAACAAAGGGTGCAAATTTGGCATGGGTAGCTTATGTGGACAAAACGTTATGAGGGCCTAAGCGTGAACTACCCCAAATAGCCAAAAAAAAGTCTCTGAGGGGGAAAAGGCCTGGCCGCTCTCGTTATTGAGTGTGAATGATGCTGGGTTTTGTTTGCCACCCATTACACACAAGCCTCAACATTATACCCAACACTTCTTTTTGAGTAAGTCGGAGTCTGTGTCATTATTTACTGTTCCTTTTAGTGTTTTCCCTTCTTGTAAAGGATTTTTTGGGAAATAGACATGCGGTATAGTTTTAGTTATTTGCTATTTTTGAAATACTTCAGTTATTTATTAATTTGGCTAGCTTTCATTTATAGTCAAACTAACTTTGTTTTAATTTCAGTGGTTCATTGAAGTGTTGCAGTCTTCTTTTGGAGGTTTGCAATTCAGCAGCGTGAAGCTGTCCTGCTATAATTCTGTATTAGGAAATATTTTGTTTTGCATTTTTGAAGCCTTTTTACACTGTTTGTTAATTGAAAAAAAAAATTCCATTTGTTAACCGTTTTCAAGTTTGACAGGCTGGTTAGAAACTAGTTTGATTATTATTTTTTTGCACCATTTATGGTAAACTCTAATTAGTGTTGTCATCTTTTATGTAATATTTATTCATGCTATTTTGTATATATACATATTGAATGTGATATTGTGTGTTTTGTTTAGCATTATGTCTATTTTCTGATGTTTAATACTTTGGGTTTCATGACTGTTGTAATATTTCCTTAATTTTAATCTGTTGGTGATATATTATTTTTTTCTATTTCTGTTTATGACATTGTTTTTTAAATATTTTTCCACTATATTTTTGCCATGGATATTTGTGTGTTTACTGTGTAAGTATAGGGTAGCAAAAACATTTTTTGCCGACATTTGTGTATGTCGATATTGTTTATGTCAATGTAGTGTCCGAAAATTATTTTCACCAAACAAAAAAAGACATTTGTGTCGTATTTCTGCATACACATTTTCTTAACTGCTTTACAATTTGCATTTGTACACTTTTTGTGTGTGAGTACTCCTGCATCACTCCCATGAGATATTACACTGGTTTTAGGGGCACTGGAAGAGTACCCTTCTGGATCCTTGATAGAATTCCCTCTCAATATTTGAGTCGAAACCTTTTGTTGGTAGCACACACATTGGTGCAAAGATTGGGAGAATAAGGGCTCAAGAGCAGGCATTAAAAGGGGGCTTTCATTGTTTGGAATGGGCCCCTGTGTACTCTGTAGGAGAAGCACCAATATTTTGGCGCTACTCCTGCAGAGTACATCAATAGCGTCATGAGAAATTACGCTATTACCCAATACCCTGCGCAATCATGTACCGAATTTTAAATACAGAACACACATGGTGGTTTCCATAAATCTGCCCCTTTGTCCCTTTATCTTTCCACCCTGACACTCCCTAACCTGGGTAAGTAAGGCTTGGGTCTCCAAACGTGAAGAGCCTGGTGGAAATATATCAATTTCCATTTTTAGTCTTATGGGTCAGGAAAAGGGGATCACAAACACCTTATACCAGTTGGAGCAAGTGGTTAAATATTATCACTTTAATAGTTTACTCACAGACTGAAGTTTTTACAACTCATGTTATGTGGTACAGTCGGTGAGTATTTAATTATTGGCTGGAATGCAGGGGGGAGGTCTTGCTATCAGATTATCTGTCTGACCATAATGTTAAATTAAGCCTTTGAATTTTGGACTGCATTCTACACTATATTGGAGACTTACACCTGAGTCCGCTTTTGGTGTTAGATTCGAACTTGGCCTATTAACATTTCCATCGCAATAGAACTTTCTTGGATGGTTTGTTCCTTTCTCAGAGAGTAGAGATTTGTGAGTGGGACGAGGGACAAGAGCTTAATACACTGATTACTTACAGACAATTTTCATCATACGGAGTCCTGTTCTTCTTCGCTGCTGTTTCTTTGTCTATCCTTCTCTCCATTTGGCTCAGCCCTTCAGAGGGGAGCACTATGCTGGTTGCCAACACAAGAGGAACAATGGAGCAGGGTGGTTTTCATGGAGGCATGTACTTTTTCCTAAATAAGTGAGGCTGCACCACCGTATAATTCGTAGACACAGGTATTGCCTGTGTTGTGACTCTGATAGATCTGTTGGTAAGCCAGCTGCAAACTTTTTCCCATGAACAAAAAAGCCAATATAAGATAACTTAGAAATATTGGCAGGTATCACAAAATTCCATGTAAAAAAATCGAATGTGAAATAACTATTAAATCTGTTTTGTTTCCCACGAAACCAAGATTATACAAAGGGTTGCCTAGTATGGATGAAATAAGTGTCTCCCTCTACGCCAGCACATACTACAACTGAACAAAGGCAAGTTATGTCTGTGTTTGTGGGAAACATTTGTTCTTAATCAGGCTCAATAGATTGTTTTTTATATATTCCTTACTAGAATTCCTCCATGAATTTAAACATGCCATTCAGAACATTGGCTGCTTTACAATTACAAGTTTATTTATGGAAAGTTATTAGAACCCAAAAGAACATTTTGTCTGTTGTTCCCAATAGGAATATAAAAGAACAAACATACAGAGAGTAATTGAACAAGTTCTCTAAAGCAGACAGAATAGCCAGGGCAGGAGAATAATCAATGCGGGAGCCTGGCAGACAGACCCAAGTGCCCCCATTATGAGTAGCTAGTTAATTGTGATATGTGTGGTAACCTCTGTACTGTACATATCACAATTATGAGTTGTTTATGATAAATATTGGTAGTCCAAACCTGCCATTATTTATTGGAGAAAAAATGTCTCGTATTTATTGGACAACATGGATGTTTGTT
Source organism: Pleurodeles waltl (assembly GCF_031143425.1). Classification (NCBI taxonomy): domain Eukaryota; kingdom Metazoa; phylum Chordata; class Amphibia; order Caudata; family Salamandridae; genus Pleurodeles; species Pleurodeles waltl. Next base: position 5,984,674 of record NC_090439.1, read on the forward strand.
TACTAAGCACCAAGATCCTCATGTTATTCCCCAATAACTCTTAATTGGATGGTATTTATCATACTCGGGGCTACTGGAATTATGCTGCAGAGGAGGGCTAAATTATGCGACAGGGTTGAGTAAATTGCGCTGAAAGAAAAGACACAGGCCCATATTTATACTTTTTGACGCTAAACTGCGCTAACGCAGTTTAGCGTCAAAAAGTTTTGCGCCGGCTAACGCCATTCTGAAGCGCCATGCGGGCGCCGTATTTATTGAATGGCGTTAGCCGGCGCAAGCAGACCGGCGCTGCCTGGTGTGCGCGAGAAAAACCACGTACACCAGGCAGCGCCGGCGTAGGGGGAAAATGGCGCATGGGCGTCTTAAAATGGGGCAAGTCAGGTTACGTCGAAAAAATCGTCTTAACCCGACTTGCGCCATTTTTTAACGACGCCCATCCCCCATCAACATGACTCCTATCATTGTAAAGATAGGAGTCATGCCCCCTTGCCCAATGGCCATGCCCAGGGGACTTCTGTCCCCTGGGCATGGTCATTGGGCATAGTGGCATGTAGGGGGGCACAAATCAGGCCCCCCTATGCCAAAAAAAATTATTAAAAAAAAATAAAAAAATACTTACCTGAATGTCCCTGGGGTGGGTCCCTCCAGCCTTGGGTGTCCTCCTGGGGTGGGCAAGGGTGGCAGGGGGGGTCCCTGGGGGCAGGGGAGGGCACTCTGGGCTCATTTTGAGCCCACTTGTCCCTTAACGCCATGCCTGACCCAGGCGTTAAAAAGCGGCGCAAATGCGCCGTTTTTAGCCACGCCCACTCCCGGGCGTCTCTTTTGCCCGGGAGTATAAATACCACGTAAAGGCCTGGGAGTCATTTTTTAGACGGGAACGCCTCCCTTGCATATCATTAACGCAAGGAAGGGGTTCACGCTAAAAAATGACGCACATTCCGGGAACTTTGGCGCTATTCGCCTCTAACGCCATAGTATAAATATGGCGTTAGTTGGCGTTAGTTTAGCGTCGAATTTGCGTCGAAAAAAACGACGCAAATTCGGCGCAAACGGAGTATAAATACGGCCCACATTATGCAGCACAGTGTGGCACATTTTGTGATAACATGACTTCCTTATTTTGTCGTTTTCAAACTTGCAACACTGGGCATTGGCTGCACCTCTTGGTACCAGTTTAACATTCAAATATAGCAATAAGGAACAGAAAGGTGACCAGTTAAGCTTTGAAAAGGGCATTCCACTGCGTGGCAACACGCACTACAGTGTTTTTAGGAACCTTTGAACCATTTGAGCTATAAACACAATTTTCGGTTAAAATCAGCAGATAATGCGAAGATCATAAATTATAATGCAGATGCAGTAGATCTATAATTATGCAAAAATCGCCGCACAATTGCATAATACCAGTGGATTAAAAAATATATATAATTCCAAATTAAAAGCACTGCTTGAAATACTAAGAAACAGTGTGGTGAAAAGTGACTGAAACGTGCAGGACGCAACATATTGCCTGAAGAAAAGGGAGGTGCGGGAAAAAAAAAAAAAAAAACTAATTACATGCCGAGCTGAGAACTATACTCGCTGTTAGCAGAGCAGCTCTTCTGAAACCTGGCAATGGCCTCCAGTGCCTCTGAGCCAGTAACAGACAGGAATGATCGGATTACGGATTTACAGGCTTTGGCTGAGCTCTTTCCAGGCTTCCGTAATTAACTATATTGCCGAGGCCTTTATGTAACGAAGAGATATAATTTCTCGAGGAAATATGATTCAGGTCCACCACTACCCTACAACTTCTTTTAAATATATTTTTATCTATTCCTTGGTGTTCGTCTAATGTGAAGCAAATAGAAGAAATCGTGTAGTTTCCTTAAAGCCACAATTATAATTCGCAAAAGGAATATAACATGAAATGTGACAGCCCTGTAAATGAGGAATCAAAATGAGAGCTACTCTAAGGTAAAAGGCAGACAAAAAAAGTCAAAGGAAGGAATGAGAACGTAAATCGTGACAGGAGGTCTGCAACCTACCTACAAGGTGAAGGAGCAGAAGATTACTCAAACGCAACTCAAAAAAACTCTATTTCGGTCAAAAGACCACAAAAGCAGCAAATGAAAACATTACAATATTCATTAAATTCATAAAACAATAACATTATCACAGAAATGTATACAAAAATGTAAATATAATTAATACAGTCGAATCATGTATAATAAGCAATAAAATGAGATCAGTAATAAAAACTATAAAACCAATATAGAAACCAAAATGGGTTTAACAATCAATTACAAGCAATGTATATGTCCCAAGGCAATCTAACATGTAAAACTAGATCTTAGTTGGATATTATATTACATATGTCAAAAAGGTATATAAAAAAAATATACATATAAAATTAATCGTGCTACTCATTCCAAATTCAGACACAACAAATGTGGACTTTTACCATGACATAAAAAATGCTAGAGATCACAAATGACCAGTTGTGAACATGCCACTTGCCTAGTCCTCCACATAGTTACTAAAAAACGGGATACAGTAAAAACTAGACTTTGGCTAGCATCAAACCTTAGTATCAAAAAATAATCAGGGCTGTAAAAAACACATGGTCTATTGTTTCCCTTTCTGATCCACAGGAAGGACAAGTACACTCATCTGTGCCCATATTACGGGCCCAGTTATGTTTTGTATCTAAACTGCAGATACAGTCTCCAAGCCAATTGGGGTTCTATTTCATCAAGGAATTGCTCAAAATTATGCTACCTTAGTTTGAAAAAAACACTCAGTCAAAATACCTTGAGAAGAACCTGTCAGCATTTGACCTCTTTTAAACCGGAAATATATTTTTATGATCAGGGTTTTACTAATTGTCAAGGCAACCTCCAGCTTCTCCCACAGCTCTCTGCTCCCTGTCTTAGTTAGAGTTTCTTCTCGATCCCACAAAACCTAACACTTCTCGGAGAATAGCTCAGGAGGAAGCTAACTCAGGACTGGGCCAGATCCATTTCCAGTAAAGTATAGGCCTGACCCCCACACCCTTAGTGAAAGGCTTCAAACCTAGGTCCAATCTAAGGGGAATTATCAGCGTACTGCTGGGAAAACCTAATAGATGGCACATGAGTCTGTTTTCTGCAACTTGTAATTTGGGCATATTTTTGGGTCCCCAGAGTTCAAACCCATACGTGGCAGCCCCCAAATCTTGCATTTTATGTGTTTGGATTGCAGGTGAAATTTGGTGAAAAGACAAACTTTGCTGTGCTCCTAATAACGTCCCACTATGTTGCATAAGTTTGAGTCTCTGTTTCTCTATATGAAAGTTCCAATCCATATCCTCAGTGAGGGTAATCCCTAGGTAATCAAATTCTTGACCCATTCTAGGGGCACACCGATGAGCTTAGGGTTAGGTCGTGTAAAGCTGCCAGGATTTGAGATCATGCATTTTGTTTTCTCAACATTTATTTTGAGACCCCTCTGAGCACAGAACCTCTCAAGGTGACATAGGATTTTCTGTAAGCCCATAGGGAATTTGGATAATACGAGTGTGACATCTGCAAACATCAAAGCTGTAGCCTTTATGTTTGGCAGCCTAGGTACATCTCCATCACAATTTTCCAAACATGAGATCACATCATTAACATACTATGTGAAAAGAGTAAGAGTGAGGACACACCCTTGCCTGACCACATGATCCACAGGAAGGGGTTCCGTCAGTTCCCCAGACAGTCCACATCGAACTTGCACAAAGGTACTAGAATGTAATCTGATAAGAATAGCCAGAAGATCCTCAGGGACACTCATGTCAGCCAAAACCTGCCACAATGTCAGTCGGGGAACCATATGAAATGCAGAACGTATATCTACGGATGCAATGTAAAAGCTGCCATCACCCAGGACCACTGTTTTCCAGAAAATTAGTTGGAAACGAAAGACATTGTCCACTGTATTAGTGCCCTCCCTAAATCCAGCTTGAAGTGATGTTAATATTTTGTACTCATCTGTCCAGGCATGATGGCGATCAAGGAGTATGGTACAAAATAATTTTTGGGAGCAATCAATAAGACTGATAGGTCTGTAATTACAGGGGTCAGCCAAAGATCCCTTTTTATGTATAGGGATAAGGTCAGCTCCTGCCATAGTGGGCGGTATTGGTGCTCCTTCCAGAATATTGTTGAAGATTAGCAAAACGTACGGTCTCATACATCCAATTCACTCCTAAAGATGTACCCGGGAATTTTATCCAATCTGGGGGCTTTATTAACCACTATTTTAGCAATAGCTGAATTTGCCTCCTCTAAGGTGATTGGATTAGGTTTCACGCAATTAGAGTGGCCTCCCTCTTCTAACATAAAATTATCAGCCATCAGCATCAGCTGGGATTTAGTGATTTCTTCTTTCAGAGATTATAGGGAGTAGAAGTGTGCAACCAGTCTGCTGCAGAAATATCTGACATTGCTGGATAAACACCTTACCTACAACCCAGTGAGACCAGATTCCAGAAGCCAAGTTGGTCCCTATTCTTTACTGCAGTCAACATATTATCCCATCGCTGAAATTCCCAATCTTTTTTAGCCTTCCTAATAGTACAAATCCCTCTGGACTTTAATTTCTCCTTTATCCTGGGCTTTAATTGCAGAGAAAAGGACAGATCTAACATTCTTGCACGCTATGCTATACCAAGAATAAGACCATGGTCTGCTGTGGGGTCTTTTAGATTCCACATAAAAATAGCCCTTACAAACATTAAACAATTTATTGTGGATTAAACAGATAGAATTCAAAGCCGCCTCACTGCCATAATCACTCCCCAAATTGAGAAGGTCTCCTAGACAACCAGCGACTAGAAAGTACATTTTACCCATCTGTTCCTCAAAGTGCTTCAGACTAGCCCACTTTACTCGGAGCTTGTTACTGGACACACGTTCCCTGGGATTCAAAGGGTCCCCAAAATGAGTCTTCAAGCCCAAGGCAGAGAGGTCGACCTCCAGGATTAGGGCACTGTGGTCGCTATCTAAATGAGAAACAATATAAAATCATTTAAAGATGGACATACCCTGCGATCCACTAAGATATAATTAATATGGCTGGTGTTACGCAGGTGATTATACGTATGTTTACCCCTACAATAAGACTTTGATCTACCATTCACTGCACAAAGACCCAATTTCATAGTGAGGGCCTTGATTTGCATAACCAAAGGAGACCATTTCTTAATCGGAACTATTGACAGTCTAGGAATGCCCTACGCACTATCTTCTTCATGGGTATATGTCACACCGTCATCATCCAAAGGAAAGTTAAAATCGGCACCCACCACCTTCAGTATATCCCTGGGAGCAACTATCATATGAGAAATTAACAGTTCAATAGTGGGCGGCTCATCTGATAAACCACCTGGCCTTAAATATACATTATATAAATACTCAGTTCTTGCCATGATAATTATAGAAACATGTAAAATATCGGGCGAAGGTATCAAAACGTCTTTAACCTTACTGGCTAATCCAGTGTTAACCCAGGTTGTCAACCCTCCAGATGGTCTACCTCTGCCATTGGAAATAGCCTCTTTACTAAAATTAACATAAACAGCCTGATACAAAGGTCTGAGGGCCCAAGTTTCCTGGGAAAGGCAGATGATATGTTGTTCAATAAATTCAGCCGATTCAGGGACATTAAGCTTAACCATGCAACATTCCAAGACAGAATTTTTGACAAATTATCTGGGGTTTTTAAACAAGAACCCATAGGGTTAGGCAGTTCCAAATGATCGCTGTTGCTACAACCTGCCATGGGAGCTAACTGAACCCGGGGATTCAGCTGTGCACAAATATCCTTGCCCCACCCCCACACCTTTATAGTGACAGTATTTATCCATCCACTGGGAATCCTGATGGTCTATGGGGATAATCTCCCACTTTCTAGAGCTTCTGGGGCTTTGCTTTTGTCACATGTTATAGACCTAATTGGAATTGTGACATTATCAATCTTGCATCAGCTTCCCCGAACCAAAGTAGGCCCCTTACCTCTCCCCTTTTCATTTTTACACGCCTGATCACTTTCAATAACTCCTATGGCCTTCTTTAGTGACAACACACATTCTGGGTGGGCCATTCACCATTCAGTCTAGACACTCAGGCTCTCATTCTGACCCTGGCGGTTTGAAACCGCCAGGGCAGAGGGCAGAGGAAGCACCGCCATCAGGCTGGCGGGGCCGCGGTCAGAAAAGGGGAACCAGTGGTTTCCCGCCGGTTTACCCCTGGCCCAGGGAATCCTCAGCGCCGCCATGGGGATTCCGACCCCCTTCCCGCCATCCTGTTCCTGGCCGTTTTAACCGGCAGGAACAGGATGGCGGGAACGGGTGTCGTGGGGCCCCTGGGGGCTGCACTGCCCATGCCACTGGCATGGGCAGTGCAGGGGCCCCCTAACAGGGCCCCATAATGATTTTCAGTGTCTGCTTTGCAGACACTGAAAATCGCGACAGGTGCCACTGCACCCGTCGCACCCCTACAACTCCGCCGGCTCCATTCGGAGCCGGCTTCATTGTTGAGGGGGGTTTCCCGCTGGGCCGGCGGGCGACCTTCTGGCGGTCGCCCGCCGGCCCAGCGGGAAAGCCAGAATGGCCGCCGCAGTCTTTTGACCGCGGTGCGGTCATTCGGCGGTTCCCTCCAGGCGGGCGGCTCCCGCCGCCCTCCGGGGTCAGAATGACCCCCTCAGTCTTGTCTAGGGCATCAAAACGATTCGAGACTGGTATCTTAAAATCAGCATAGCCCATTGCATAATCAGTGGGATTCCCTTAATGCACAGGTAAGGGCAGATGATTTGTGGGCAAAGATAGCTGTTTCCCTAGGGCAAAGGTGTTTGTAGAAATACCCCAAAGAGAATAGGCTGATCTTGGATTCGCTCTTAGGTCGTGGGAAGGGGCCAAAGATCAACCTCTGCACAACCTAGTGGGATCTAAATTAATGATAATACAATCACCACGATGGACCTTTGTCCCCGGCCCCAGCCAACTCACTCTTCGTGTAAGTAAAATCTCCCTTACCATATGATAAGGAGATTGCGTCTGATTGGCCAGCCAGTTCAAGCATTTGTTAGTTAACTCAGCCTGGCCCTCCCTCTCATTTTCAAGCAACTCCAGACACTAACCAAAACTCTGTAGCATTTAATCGAAGCTGGTGGTCTTTGGTGGAGAAGGTGCCTTGGGTCAACCCCCTTGTGTTTTCCGTTCATCCATTGTAGTTTAAATCAGAGCCGCAAGAGGTCAAAACTGCAAAATAATGGCCACAAAGTTATGGTAATTCCAAAACAAAGCAAAAACTCTCATCCCAAAATCACAATGTCAGAGAGTAGGCCCATTCTGGTCTCTGATGGGCACATGCGGGCCCGCCCTTGGGCCGGCATCGCAGGCGCGGCCTGCACACATCCCGCAATGTGGTAGAAAGGCACGCACTATATAGCACCAACAAGCTGCAGCTAGACAATGTTTCAGGACAGCCTCCTGGGGCCCTAAGGAATGCTGGATATGAAGTTCTCCCAGCAAGGCAACTGCAGGAGAACTGGAACCCCACTGCGGGAGAAGGGCACATGCCATATAGCACCAACAAACTGCAGCAGGACAATATCGTAGGACTGCCTTTTGAGGACCTGAGTAATGCTGGGCATTAAAGTCCTTTCCAGCACAACAACTGCAGGGCAACTGGAACTGGCCTTCACCTGCATTCTGCATTTAACTTTTCTCGATCAGTGCTGCACGTGAAAACATTCCTTGGTGTGGTATGAGCTTCTCCATTCCTGCTCTCAAACTACCTCTGAAAAGGCTCCCCGGGCTAAGAAACAGCACTTCGGGACAATCCTGCACCCCCGCTCTCCTTCCCTCACAAGGCTCACCTGCTCTTCATGCAGAAGATTACTACAGTTAAGGTTATATCACACTTAAGAAAATAGATGATCATGTTTAGGCTACATTTTTGCCATTTCTGTCCAAAATGGTTACATTTTGACTGCTAAGAATTTCTTAGTTTTTGCTGCCCTGAACTTTCTTGACAGCGTACATTTAGGGAAGAGACCTCACCAAGAACGAAAAACGCTGGAAATGGGAGAAGATATTCATAAAGGATAAGGGGGGTGGGCAACGGTATCTGGATGAATGTCTAAGCGTGTTGGATGCCTTCTCACTAGTGGAGTGTTTATAAAGTTTGATGACAAAGGTTTGCTGGCTTTTACTAATTTAGGTGACAATTGTTATATAATTCGTAGGGCTGACCAAGTCAGTCTGCACAAATATGGGCGGGCTTAGGTCATATGTTGCGCCACTGGCTAAGGTTGTCTGTGTGGGGGGGGGTGTTTTGCCATGTTGGAGTTTCTTGTGAATTATACTGATGTTGCATTGTTATATGAACTGAGATACATGTGGTGTATATTGGAAGGTTTACTATAATTCTCATATACCTATCACTGGGCGTGGAGCTTGAGGACTGGGCAGGACAATGCAGTGCCGGGGCAGGGATCCCAGGGATCAGGGGACCCAGGCGTGAATACAGTGATGGGAAGATACAGTTGAGCCTATGGGCATGGTGGGTGGTGGTGCCCATCACTGAACGGGGTCCGATAAAGGCCCCGGATAATAGGGTGCTTAGTACTGTAACTAGCTAGCAATGCATGCTGCGTGAACAACAAGAGGCGGTATGGCAAAGAAGTCCTCTGACGTGCAACGGTGTATGAGTCACAGTGTGCCACACAGAGGGGAGTCATGGAAACTCGCAAAGCAGTATCTGCACATTCATGTGTGATTGATATCACTGCGGAAATGGAATGCAAAATTCTGACAATGTCAGTGAGCTATATGATTCTCTGCTACAGCAACGTTTGGAGCAGAGCCCATGGAGAAGGGGTGGAGACAGGCAGGCCTCATGATCAGCAGCTGCAGCCACTGCCCGAGGTACTGAGGACACAAGTTGTTATTCCTTCTTTTCACCATTGCCTGCTGCCTTGCTGTGCTACAATCCCCATGCAATAGCCTGCTTACTGTTTGCATAATCTCCAGTCCGATCCCTATGTGTATAGTTTTTTTTCTATTCGTATGGTTATAGCAGGGTGTTATCAGCAATATCTTTAGACGATATGTGCTGTTACATGTAGAGTTTAGAAGGACGTCATCAGTGGTTGGATTATTTTATCAGAGGTGTTACATACTGTTTGAGTATCAGGGGTACTCACTAGTGGGACACAGTTATGGTACCTTTGTCTTTCAATTCTTGTCATCGTCCAGGATATTTTCATTAAGTTATAATCCCTGGAAGCATTTTGTTTATCCACTGAAGCATAGGCTATGGTCACAAGCAAACTGGATATTGATGATGGTATACCAATAGGAAGATAGTACATAAAGGACCCCCGTGTAAAGAGTGTACTGAGAGCCATGCGGGCTCTCCTTGTTTGCGTAGCGTGCTCTGCGTGTCCGGGAGGGGCACGGAGCACGAGGTTATAAAATAAAGAAGGAACTGCGATGACGCAGTTCCATGCGTGTTGGCAACCAAGCAAGGTCTCTGTGTGTTTATTCAAAGGTTGCCGGCTCGCAAATTACATTGGCGACGAGCGGGATGTCGAGGCGTCACGCGATAAACACAGCAAATTAAATGTCGACATAAAGCTGACAGGCCCCTGCTGGGAGAAATAACATACCGGTGGAAACGCGGTGCAGTGTCGGCTGCTGCGCGAGCGGAGAGAAAGTGCTGGTCGGCTTCCCGATCGGGGAAGCCAGAAACGGTGAGCCGCGTCCCGCCCCCAGACGAAAACAACACAACGCGGAGCAAAACTCCGTCCAGCGCTCCCCCTCCGGGCGTCTCCTCGCTGCCGGAGAGCAGCTGAGATTGGCACGTGCTCTCCCAGCCGAGCGCTCCGCTTCTGAGCGTCTCTGTGCTGCGGGAGAGCAGCAGCAACTGACGCACGTCCTCCCCGAGGCCGGGGATTTCCCAAATATGATGCCGGGAAGACATGTCTCCACCTTAAAACACGGAGACCAACGTTAAAGCAAAGGCAGGCGAAGGCCTGAGAAAAACAAGAAAAAAAAGAGCAGCAGAGAGTGAACTTTCAATAAAAGAAAAAGAATTTGAAGGTCAAAAAAAAAAAAATTATATACATTAACTCTTGTATATCACTGGAGTGAGAGGGTGCAAATATGAGTGCCCCACCACCAGATAATGCCAATCCTCCACCGCCACCAGGGAATCCCCAACTCCCAGCACAGCTAAACAATAGTATCCACTCCTCAATCACTTCCTTGCCACCGTTTAGCCAACTGATTGACCCGGCTACTGCTGCACCCAGGTGGCGACTATGGATAAATCGCCTAGAAAATTATTTCTGCACCACCCGGGAAGCAGATGGGGCAGTGCGTAGGTCTGTAATGCTGCTGATGGGTGGAGATGAACTACAAGAGCTCTTTGATTCTCTCCCGGATACAGGGGACAAGTCTGACTTTGACGCAGCAGTAACTGCTCTGAATAGGCATTTTGATCCTCAACTTAACTCGGATTACGAACGTTTCAAACTGAGACAGGCGCACCAGACGCTAGGTTGAGAAAACTGGTGAGCTCGTGCACAGGACTCAACCAACAAGAGGAGATCCGAGCACAGATCATCCAGGGCTGCCGGTCCAATGCCTTGAGAAAGCTTATTCTTCGACAACAGGGTATGTCCCTTGATGACATTCTGATTCTTGCACGGTCACATGAACTGTCTGCGGTACGAGCAGATGCGATGGCGGCCGTGAGAGGTCAGTCGTTAGCTGCAGCGTCATCGTCCCGTGTAGTCCAGGTAAAAGAGGAACAAGTGGATGCTATCCAGACACGTCAGGCAGCACAGCGTAAGATAAACCCTGCCAAACCCAGTGATAGGGCCTGCGGAAGCTGTGGCTATGAACACCGACCGAACATGGGGGGCCCGGCAAAAGGACAGTCCTACAACCGCTGTGGCAAGCCAAATCACTTTGCTAAAGTGTGCAGGTCTAGGAGGAATAGGCCAGGAGAGCAGAAAGGACGAGATATGAGTGTTAGAGCTGTATCTAAAAGTACGGAGGAGTTAAGGGACCAGGCAGCGGCGAGTGGCCCGGTATTTGAGGAAGACGAAGAAGAGGACATTTTCGTAATATCCTTCACGGGAGGGAAGCCACGGAAAACGAGACCGCCGCCCATGAGTGATGTTCACGTCAACGGCACGCTTGTCTCCGTACTCATTGACACAGGGGCATCTGTCAATGTCATGGATGAAACTCTTTTCCAAAAACTAGTACCTACCCCGCCACTTACCCCGACGGCTACCAAAATATATAACTATGGAGGGCGAGATCCCCTTCCCCTCAAAGGAATAGTGGAGGTGGCTGTAAGCAGTGGGGACAGATCTACAGAGGCAAAGTTCTATGTGGTGGCCGGGGATCGCGGCACTCTGCTAGGGTGTCACACGGCAGAAGAGCTAGAACTGGTGTTCTTTGCATGACAAGTATACGATACTCAAGTGGAACGCCTTCTCAACGAGTTCCCACAGCTCTTTGAGGGGTTGGGACGGCTGAAAGGAAAACGCATCAAACTGCACATAGACCACAGTGTGGTTCCGGTGGCACTAAGACATCGTCGGGTGCCATTTTATCTGCGACCTGTTGTTGAAAAAGAGCTGCAGCTGTTGGAAGACCAAGGTGTCATTGAGAAGGTGGATGGGCCTACGCCATGGGTGTCACCGTTGGTGATCGCGCCAAAACCCAAGCAGCCGGGAGCGATTCGCCTCTGTGTTGATATGCGCCTGCCAAATAAGGCCATTCGAAGAGAGAGGCACATAACGCCCACAATGGACGACATTATTGCTGATCTGAACGGGGCGCAGTGGTTCTCAAAGTTGGATCTTAATGCGGGGTATCATCAGCTGGAACTAGACCCCGAAAGCAGGAACATCACTACCTTCTCGACACACGTGGGGCTGAGAAGATACAAGAGGCTAAGCTTTGGAGTGTCCTCAGCCGCTGAAGTATTTCAGAATGTGATTAGAGAGACGTTGTCGGGACTACCGGGAGTAATCAACTTAAGCGATGATATCTTGATACACTCCAAGACGAGGGAGGAGCATCATCGTCATCTAAGAGCAACGTTGAAACGGCTGACTGAAGCAGGGCTAACACTTCATAAGAAGAAGTGTGCCTTTTATCAAACCTCCGTAGAATTCTTCGGCTATGTATTTTCGAAAGATGGTCTGCAAGTAGACCCCCGGAAGGTTGAAGCTATCCATCAGGCTCCTGTTCCGCAAAATCCCACAGAAGTTCGCAGTTTCCTAGGGATGGCCACGTATTGTGGAAGGTTCATACCCCAACTTGCCACCATGTCTGAACCTCTCCGACGACTCACGAAAGGGCAACACCGTTGGGACTGGACTCCAGATGCACAACAGGCATTTATGGATATTAAGGATGCCTTGCTGGATAAGGCGACTATGGCCTACTTCAATCCCAGCAGGAGGACCGAAGTGGTGGTAGATGCAAGCCCCATTGGGCTTGGAGCCGTTCTCTTGCAGGAACAGAGGTATCAATAGTGGATCCCAGTTGCATATGCCAGTCGGGCGTTGTCGGCGGTTGAAACCAGGTATGCGCAGATTGAGCGTGAGGCCCTAGCCATTCGATGGGCATGCCGCCATTTCCATTTGTACTTGTACGGGCACGAGTTTCAGGTAGTGACTGACCACAAACCTCTGGTTTCATTGTTTGCAGGGAGCCCCCGTCTTGCACCTCCGAGGATTGAACGATGGACTGTTCTCCTTCAGCCTTATAGGTTCACAGTTGTTTATCGGCCTGGTGCGAACAATCCGGCAGACTATCTGTCTCGCCACCCTTCTCCGCAGGTGTTTGATGCTCGGCAAGAACAAGGTGAGGAAAGTACTGATGTTTTTGTCAGCATGGTCGTGCAGTCGGCGTATCCTAATGCTCTTCTCGTAACTGACATTGTAAGTGCTACCCAGGAAGATGTGATGTTGAGTCATGTCAAGGAAGCTTTGAGCCATAAACGATGGAAATATTTTCTAGAGAAGACACGTGTCCTGCCCTGATCAGAGGATGGCTATGCAAAGCATATGTAAGGTGCGTGATGAGCTGTCTACTGATAAAGATGGATTGATTCTGAGGGGAAGAAGAATCGTGCTTCCACAATGTCTCTGGTCCAGAGTGATTGATTTGGCTCATCAAGGACATCAAGGAGCTGCTAAAACCAAAGCGAGATTACGTGCCAAAGTGTGGTTCCCAGGCATGGATAGTCAGGTTGACGAGATGATAGGGAGGTGTCACTCCTGTATCATCACATCGATGGAACCTCTGAGTTGCCCAGTGGTGACCGAACCGCCCACTCTGAAACCTTGGGCTAAAGTAAGCATGGACTTTGGGGGCTTTCCAGATGGTAGGTTGACTGCTGTTTTGATTGATTCCTATACTAAGTTCCCGGTGGTTGAGGTGGTATCGTCAACGGCGCTAGAAAATGTGCGGCCAGTTCTGCAAAAGACGTTTGCTTTGTTTGGTCTGCCTGACGAAATTCGAACTGACAATGGTCCCCCGTTCCAGGGGCAAGAGTTTAGGTCGTATCTTGATGGCTTGGCAATTCGCCATCGTAAAATAATGCCTTACTGGCCTCAGGCGAATGGGGACGTGGAAAGGTTCATGCGAACTCTGAACAGGGCTCTCAGGATTGGAGTGGAGCAGAAGGAAGACAGTGAACAGTGCTTGCACCAGTTCCTGAGTGCTTATCGTCAAACGCCCCATAGCACTACTGGTTGTGCTCCCTCTTCCTTGAGGTTCAAAGTGTCTCCACGTGACTGTATTCCATCAGGTCCTAAATGGAAACCTCCTGTGTTGGATGTTAAAGCCACTCAAAAACGACGAAGAGCTACTAATCAGTGGGCTAGTGTCCAACGACGAGCGAAGTATCGAGGGTTTCAAGAGGGAGATCAAGTGGTAGTAAGATGTCGGCGAGGAGGAGGAAAGTTTAGAACACCGTTTGAGCCCGAGGTATGGGAGGTCATTGGTGTAAAGGGATCAATGATAACTGCGGCCAGAGGAAGACAAAGAGTGACACGAAATGTGTCACATTTTAAGAGAGCTGGCCTGAGGGAGTCGGCTGGTGAAGAAGGAGAAGTAGATGATATCATAGGTGGTCCATTAACAGTGGCCAAAGAGATTGAGAGTGTTACTGGGCCAATGCTGACTGAACAAACCCGGCCTGGTCGCTCTTCTGAGCATGAAGGTTTGCGCACCAGAAGTGCGAGATATGACTTACGCCCCAATCCTGTACCGAGCAGTCAGTTGAAAGACTTTGTCTGTCAGATGGACTGTTTGTAACTTGGATTCCGTTGTTGTCTGGTAATGGTAGAGCAGCTGTTGGAGAAGGATGTCGACAGCGTAAAGAGATTTACAGCCGTTTAAAGTAGACAGCGTTTGCGATCATGGGGATAAGGGTGTTAAGGAGTTGCAGTGTTTCTTCGTTATTAGTTATTTATATTGTTTCTTTCAGTGGTTATTTCTGAAGGATTCAGCCGGGTAATGTTTCTATTTTTGTTTAAGTTTGTTTTCTGTTAATCCTTCTCCATGTGGAGTAAAACATGGGGGGGATGTAAAGAGTGTACTGAGAGCCATGCGGGCTCTCCTTGTTTGCGTAGCGTGCTCTGCGTGTCCGGGAGGGGCACGGAGCACGAGGTTATAAAATAAAGAAGGAACTGCGATGACGCAGTTCCATGCGTGTTGGCAACCAAGCAAGGTCTCTGTGTGTTTATTCAAAGGTTGCCGGCTTGCAAATTAGACCCCGCAGTACTGCGGGATGGATAAGTGTTTACGATCTGTGTCCTCTGTACTGAATGATAAGTCGCTGAACTCACCGAATCACCTATATATGTCTGCATGGTGTGCATGGATGGGGTGCCACATGTAGATTAGTGCTGCAGTGGCTTTTCATGCGGCGCTACAGTCATGCGGTTGAAAGATGCCAGCTGTGTCATCTGTATCTCTCTGTGTACATGGAACACTGGCACGTCATCGTGATGTGCATACAAGCTTTGCCACCTCAGAAATGAAGTAGGATGTCCTTTTTAGGGGGGACTTTCTGTGTGATGAGAAGTAGTAATTGTTTTTTTCTGTAAATCCTGAATCACTCCAAGTTAGATCAATCTCAGAGTGTTGACGTAACCTGAACTTCCGTTTCTTGTGTGCTCCCTTCATTCACAGGGGGGTGTCTGAAAGGCAGAGATGCACCTTCGTGAAGTGGGCATGTTCCCACAGGTTGTCTGTGTCACCGTACTTCGAATCTTGCTGCATTATCTGTGCATTGAAGGAGGTGAGAGTAATGTGTTGATGGCATTGCCTTTGCTTTCAAGGTTTTTGCAGGCGTGTCTCTAATTCCTGTGCAACAAGTGGCCCATTGTCTTTTGAGTGCCGTGATGCCCACATTTAGCTCCTTGAAGATGATTTTGCCCCTTTCATTTTCGCTCCTCATTCTTGCATTGTGTCGTTGCTTTCTGTGTCTGGTTTGCTCTGAACAAAACCGTGTGCTTGCCCCATGCATCTGTGTACATTTTCCCTGTTTCTTTTGGTAAATCCTACTCTGGGTGATTTGGCGGCAGTGTGAGTTAAACTTGCCTTTAGATTTAGATTTTGCAGGGATTGTGTCAACGTGTCGCATTTGGTGTCCACACTACCTATTACATTGAGGGCGACATTCTTTTTAATTCAGATGTTAAAATTATCTTTTGAAATTCAGGAGGATTTTGTGGAAACCAGCTTTTTAAAAAGCAAGAGTTCAGTGTTAGCTGTCACTACAGTGCTCTGCACATTGATTCTTTTAGTTGTTGTTTATCACATTTATGTGAAGTGTGAGATCAGTTTAGTTAGCTGATAATATCTGGATGATTTATTTCTAACAATAAGCATACGCTGCATTGTCCTAAGTATATGCTGGGGAGGGATAACAAGTTCTATTGCTAATATACATTTGGATCAGTTCATCCTCTTGGGCTGGTTTTATTAATTAATATGCCTCTGCATCGAACGAGTTTATGCAGTCACACATCTGTTGTGAATTTATGATCCACTGGAATGCATCACATTTGAAACGTGAAATGGCAGACATCTCTCA
The DNA here is from genome assembly GCF_031143425.1 of Pleurodeles waltl. Classification (NCBI taxonomy): domain Eukaryota; kingdom Metazoa; phylum Chordata; class Amphibia; order Caudata; family Salamandridae; genus Pleurodeles; species Pleurodeles waltl. The sequence goes on from NC_090439.1 coordinate 6,000,816, forward strand.
CTCTGTGAAAGGTGTTTCTCGTCATTCAATGTCCCACTGACGCAGCTGCAGATTAATCAGAGATGAACCTGCAAAGTCTGAACGAGCAGATGAAATGAAAATTGATTGTTACTGATGAAAAGGAAGCAAAAATGAAAAGTTTCGAGATCTCACAGAAAGACATTATAAAAGTGGAGTGTCGTGTATCTAGTACAACTAAAACGTTTTTTTCTGTTCAAACAACACAGACACCCGACATTTAGCATTTGCCACAAATATGAAAAGCAAGACAAAGCATCGAAGCACTGTCTGTACCACCTACCGGCTCGTTCTTGGTTCACCCTTGAACTAAAATTCAAAAGAAAATAAATACATGCACTCGAAAAGCAGTAGAGGTCCGTCAGGGCTTAAATAATTCACACGAATTTGAAATCACTTAGAAAACTATACAGAGATCACATTCCAAATTTCTTCCCTTGCATCTCCAGACTTCTCGGACGTCCTCCAGAACACTCTTTAAATTCATCTGCTCCAACACTTCACCGTCTGCCAGACAAGCTTAAACTCATCTGTCAACTCATTCGACACCTTCTTGAAGTTTTTTGGCAACGAAATCTCTCGGTTGCTCTCAGCGACCTCCTTCCTCGTATCCAGACTCCAGTCACATCCAAAACAAAGAACAGAGGGAACACTTTTAAACTAATTTCTTAAGACAACCTAATCAACATTATCAATAACCTCGAAGCCACTCCATACTACAATCATCCAATCCCGGCAGCTATCATTAAGGCCAATTTCACCTTGTTCTACCCACCTACCTTTAATGGGCATGAGGCAGGACATTTTATAATGTACCTAAAGCATCATGTGGTAGCACACTGTCATTTGCAGGAACACATTTCCAATTTAAATGGGCAATAGATTTCCACAGACATATAGTTTTACCCATAGACCTATATTGCACAGAAAGGATAATGTGTGGAAATCGGGTTTCAGGGACTATTTATTATTTGTGCATCACCATGTAAAAGGGTCTTGATTTGTTTTTTATCCTATTAAAATCTTTGTTTCCATCACACTTCAGAATTACAAAATAATGTGCTTCATTTGTGTTGTTCGTACTGCTAAATGTGTACAGCTTATTTACAGGTGTTTACATTTTGTTGTGTGTTACAAAAAATTACACTCTATAGCTTTTCCTTTCAGACTCTCTGTCCCACATCAAGATTGTCACACAATTCACTTTACTTTTCTTTCTTTGACTGCAAAAAGAGGAGTTTGTGAACACCAATCCCCATGTTAAAAAAATAAGCAGCAATTTGTCAGAAGACAGAGCGTGACATTTGACCTCTGTCACTGAAGTGCAGAAAATATGACAAGATAAATACCAAACTTAAAGCTTGCTTTATTTATTTTAATAGTTAGCACTGTCAATATATTATGAAAGGTGAAAGGATGAGCTGCTGCAAAGTACAAGCGATTTGCCATGATTTACACAATTTTGAATAAAGTGCAGAAACCGGGATTAGAACCCATGTGACTTAGGGCCTGATTCTAACTTTGGAGGACGGTGTTAAACCGTCCCAAAAGTGGCGGATATACCACCTACCGTATTACGAGTTCCATAGGATATAATGGACTCGTAATACGGTAGGTGGTATATCCGCCACTTTTGGGACGGTTTAACACCGTCCTCCAAAGTTAGAATCAGGCCCTTAGTTCCAAGGCCAGTAATTTAGCCATTAGGCTACATCTCAATTAAATAATATTTAATATTCACTCACACAGTTTGTACTGCTGATGACTCATCAGTCTGAAGAAGTTCTATTTGATTGAGCATAATAACGTTTGTAGAACTGAATTATTAAACTTTAAATTAGCGGAAAAACAGATGACTTTAGTATACTACAGTTGAAGAATATTTACTGTAGCCACTTACATTCCACCCACCCATTCTGCAAGCTTTTATTTACAGGGTTTACCCCAATATCACAGAACAAAAGCAGATCCAGGCAAATAAATTACCACTGAGGGATATGCATTGGATATTCTGCAGTAGCCCAGATCAAATGTCTTGGCAAATTGTCTACTTTCAACACTACTTGACTTTGGCATCACTACCAAATCTGGTAGGCACATAGGTCCCCTCGTTATCTCCAACAGGCAGCCATGTTGATTTTTTGCTACAACTAGACCTCAGCTAAGGGACTAACTATGTGCAAGCTATTCTGATGGCTTCCATGTTGGAAGTGAAAATGGCCACCTGCCTCACTTACTAGCACAATTGTATGACAATTATTTTCTGGCAGCCACTCTAGAATCTAGTTTCCACCATTTTGAATTCTACTAACAGGAAATGACTTTGGAATGCCTGTGATGTGGAATGCGACTCCTCCTGACATCCTTGGTGACTGCCTCCACTCCTGCAACAATGGGAGTGAAATGAGGCGGGGTTGATGGGTTGCGGCTCCAAGGCAATGGTCATACATATACCTGCCTCGCTAAAGGGCAGACTAAAAGTCTGGAGACCTACATCCTACAATATAAGACTCCCTTTCCACCCCCTGGTGAAGTGGTGACTCACTTTTTCTACCACAAAGAAACCCAAGAATGCAAGTGATGGCATCAAAACTTATGAATGACCTGTCTTTTCCTCATTATTTCCTGAACATTTCAGCATTTTACAATGTAAAAGAACTAAAGAACTTATAACGGTACAGGAGTATGGTAAAAGTCCTTATGTAAAGCACTTTGATATCTTATATGTTTAGTTTGCACAATATAAAACTCTAAAAAAAATAATACAAATAAATAAAATCTCAGGAACCCAGAAAAAGCCTCCCAACAATAGATAATTGATACAAATATTATTTACATTTCCTCCTTGTGACCTGAATGTCAACTCCTGCAAACTTTAACAAACTGGGATTCGTGTTCAATGAGGACCAACCCATAGAATATTCAAGGTCTGGGTCCACCTAACGATTACAAGCACTGCTTTACACAATTGTGCCATTGGAACTTTCTTCGCATTAAGCCAAAAAAATAATAAAGGACTAGGTAGAAGAGAAATAATATCCATGTATAATAAAAAATAAAACCAAGTTAGCCAAGATCTTCAAGTAACATTTAAATCCTAAAGAAATCAAACATGAAACATTGATGTGAACAATTTAAATTGCTTTGCATGTCCTCTTAGGTCTTGCTCGTCAACTCATGTGGGAGAAACTCTTTAATATCAACCTGACTCTTCACGTATTATTCAATTAAATTCCACAAAAAGACATCCATGCCTATATTTTTATAGTGAATGCAAAAAAAACAAAAAACTTCAGTTGAAACGGGGATTGGTGTTCTATATACTTTCCAGCTGAATTAGTTTTCTAGATATCTTATAATTTGGATAACAAAGTAAAGAACAACTCTAACATATGAAGAAACAAACAATCAAAACAAGCATTGGCAAACCAAGGGTGTTTTACCTTTCCAATGAATGTGCTGTGTTGTTTCCTTTGCTAATATTTGTAAAGTATTGTTTAAGTAAAGTGAAAGAAAAAAAACAATTACAAAATATTGGTTGGAAGCAAGCACATCTGATGGATCTCAAAACTGTACATTGAATACATTTCCAATCTTTGTAAATGGCATGGTTTACATTTCAGATACTTTAACTTTGGAAATTTCAAACAGAAGGCCTAATTTAGAGTTTGGCGGAGGGGTTACTCCATCACAAACGTGACAGTTCGGCAATTATGGGATCGTAATACGGCATACGGGATGTCCGTCACGTTTGGGATGGAGTAACTATCCCCGCCAAACTCTAAATCAAGCCCAGAGTCTGAAAGTAAAAGGAAACCTTTGCTAAGACCTGGTTCACTTTCCACAGGATTCAGCCATTTGTTCCTCTGCGGTAGCTAAGGGAGCAGATTTCTTATGGCGCTAATCCTGCAAAGTACATAGAGGCTCATTCAAAATAATGTTGTGCCTCCTTTAATGCCTGCTCTGTACATGTGTTAAAAATACTACTAAAAATGGCGCAGTGGAATCTTATAGATTCCACTGCGCCATTTTTGCAGGCCCCCTAACGGGGGAACGCCCCACTGAATGCATTATGCCTGACACGCGCATAGTTGTCCAAATTTAACAAGGACCTAGCGCCAACTATCGCCACATTAGCGTCATTTCTTTTACACTAATGTGACGATAGTGTGACAAAAACGCTGCACCATATTTACAAAGTGGTGTGATGGCTGCATTGCGCCACTTTGTAAACCCTTGCACCACATTATGCCTGCGCCAGGCATAATATATGCAAGGGAGGTGTTCCCCTGTTAGAGGGCCCACAAAAATGGTGCTGTGGAATCTATGAGATTCCACTGTGCCATTTTTAGCTGCATTTTTAACACCTGCACAGAGCAGGCATTAAAGGAGGCACACCATTATTTTTAATGGGCCTCTATGTACTTTGCAGAATTAGCACCAATATTTTTGGCGCTAATCCTGCAAAGTACAACAATAGCGTAAAAAATGATGCCGCTATTGTCCCCAACCTGCGCCACGGTGTGCTGTATGTTAAATATGGCACACACATGGTGGCATTGGAGGGGCGCAATGGGCCCCAAGAAAAGTGGTGCTTCACTACACGAACCTCCACTTTTCATAAATCAGGGCCAATGTGGCGCAAGGATTTACAAAGTGGAGCAATGCGTGCATTGCACCACTTTGTAAATATGGCACTGCGTTTTTGCCACAATATCGCCACATTACGACGCTAATGTAGCAATATTTGGCGCTAGGCCCTTATTAAATTTGGCCCTATGTGAGGGACATGGAGGAAGCAGAGAGCCGTTGCCAATGAACAGTGTGCATTGCTGCTTGGTTTACTCACCATGAGGTAAATCATGCACACGTGGTAATTTGTGGGGAAGTAAGATGCTCTCTTCCAATAATAGCTAATGTATACACCCACCAGATGCCTTGGAGTATGTTGTGTGCTACATAGAAAGTTCAGCGTGCCGTAGTTAATTCTCTGGCTTAGGCTAAAGGACTGGGCGAAGTATGCTTTATTCCAGGATATGCAGAAGTGCTTTTTGATGAAATTGCGCGACATTCTCTTTCACCGAACAAGCAAGAAGGTGAGAGAGCGTAATTTTTATTACATATTATAGACGTGAAATGCTTATGATCAACAATGCTACATTAAATAAAATATTCATTGAAATATGTACATTAACATAAATGATTTTATGTGTGTAAACTAATGTCAACTATAAGAGATAATCGTTCAAACTATGCCTATTAAAAAGTATAAAACTGCATTCATTAGAACTCGTATATCTTAAGTTAGCATGAGCCAAGCAAACCTGTGTAGCTCTCATATTAAAAGCGTATTTTTCTGTCTCTTCAGTGTGCGGACTTGCAAACGACCATGACCCAGCTATTGTTCTTTCTGTATTTTGTTAGTAACATGAAGGAATTTTCTCATCCGCATGCTAGCATCTTTTAGTATAAAATGATATGCTTCGAAACATTAATGGGCACTTCCAAGGACAATGAGACGAGGGAAAGAGAACTTTTAACCTGAGACGTGTGCCAAGATGGTGAAGTAACCCCGGATATGCCACCTACGAAATGTCGATTATGAAGACCAATCAAAAGACGAGTTAATATCAAGAAATGACAAATGCATTACTTAATGTATAATTTGATAGGTTAACAATGGTGGGGTGTATTGACTGACCAATAGAATTTTGGGGGAACGAATCAAGAGGAAGGGATAAAAACCCATGACACAGGGAACAGACGGCTTATTAGGTAGGGAATGATATTGATTGCATCTCGAAACTCTGTCACTCTATTTGGTGACTTGAGACTTAGAGAAAACTATTTTTTGCCCATAGACTGCCCCTTACACTTTTCTCCGTGTCTTTGCCTTTAACTTAGATAGACTATTGGCCATCTAACTGATGTCCTGAAGACGAAGACTGATCCTGAATGCTGACTTAATCAGAGGAGGGTAATTATAAAATTGCTAATGAAGATTCATTTATTTGCCTTTTCTTTCTAGGTACCAACTGCTGTAGGTTTTATTGAAACCTTAGTTAGATGTTTTCCAAATTGATGGTCAAATTGTTTTGCATGAAGCCCAACATGCTAATGCTAATTAGAGGTTAGATGAGGTATTCATTTTGACTGACAAACCAATGTGACTGACGTGATGTTTTGCTGAACTAGTATCTTAGAACATTCGATGTATTCAACGTATTACGATTCACTTATATCCATCTGATTATCTATGCAACTGATCTATGCATTATTGAAGGCTTATTTTGATTATCATCTTGTGACTGCGCTTATATGTTTCCTGGCTTTGAGATTGATGCTTTTACTCTTAGATTGTAAACAATAGGGAATAAAATTCATAAAACTCCATTAAGGTGTGGTTATTCGTGACTGAAAGGTCATGATTGCGCCGAAGGTTCATTAATGACTAAAGTAAGATATACTTTGGTGTTAACTATTGACAATGTTATTGACGTATTGATTGATATTTTGATCAGTTATCTCGTCCTACGTTGTCTCACCACTGGGCCCAAAGATTCATCGTCCTAAAACGAGTCCTGATGTGTATAAATTGACATAGACGGACGCGTCAACAGTTCTGGTAGCAGAGTACGGTTTGGCCCTTGGGGGCCCTAGGACGGAGTTTTCATTGTTTAATTGTTTTCTTGTAATAATGCATTCTGGAAAGATGATGAGTTGCTAGATTTGCCATGGGCTTTCACGGGATCTCGGAGCCTGCCTAAATGAGTTGGGAATGTTCTCGGCGCCATAGTATGTGTGGTTAGGGTCTCTTGCGCTTATTAAATCTTATGCACTTTGCAGGCGATTGTGAATATTTGAGTGCGATTAGGCCAAATTAAGTGTTGTTTAGAAGGAGTGGGTGTACTCCACAGCATGAGAGTAGGGAAGTCGGCGTACTTCATGTGAATGCAGCGCTTGTTGCTCAAAATTATCCACGTGGTTGGTTGTTGTATACGGGCCTATTGAGGTCTAAGACTCCGGAGTATAATGTTAAAATGGTTCATGTTGTAATCTGTGTGGTTTAGTAGGTCAATCGGGCGTGGTTGACAAGTCAAGTTTTGAGTTATGATACATGTGTGAAACCTTCGATGGAGATTTGACAAGTTCTAAATTGCACTAGAAGGAGTCATTGACAAGTCGAGAGTAGGATTTGCAGTTCGAATTCTGCTTGCGTATGAGGGAACTGAGAAGGAGAGAGTAGCGGCCGAGGCTTCAAGTGAAATCTCTGTAAAGTTCTGAAGCGAATGTGTTACCCTTCCTGTAGTAAACCAGCATATTTGTGTTGTCATTGAAGTGCTAGCAATAATTTGCGTTAGTTTGTATGAGTTGTGAGGAGTTAGCAAGGTGTGGACAAGCCGCAAGACTTTGTCAGCTGCAGTGTGTGTGAGTGTGACGTCAGTGGTGCCGCGCTGCGATAGGTCAGATGTCGAGAGGGGTCGCGCACGGATTGGTTACTGTCCGTGAGAGACAATAAGTTGAGCAAAGGGTAGGTGAAGAGTGTCCTGGGAACTAAGCCATTTTCTGAGTAAATATAAATTAAAATGAATTTTGTTAAGGCATTCAAAAGGGCTTTGAAAGGAGATGTGTATATCGTTGCAACTGATGGGGAACCTACACCACCTGAAGGTACACCAGCTTACACGGTTATGGAGGAAAAGGGTGTTGCACCGTGTTTATGGATAAAACAATGGCGCAAACTAACAGAGAAAGAAGGGTGTCTAGCGTTTCCAGAACATGGAACATTTAATCAAAAGGTGTTAGAAAATTTGAGGTGGATGTTAAGTACGCAGAAACCACCTCCTCGACCGGCACAATATGAGGCTTTGGCAATTTGGGACCTGATGGCTCTTAAACATAGACAAGAAAGATTTCACAGAAGATTGACAAGGGCAGAAAAATCCTATGCAGAGGCTAGGTGGGATAATGAGAACAAAATGTGGAGACGAGGAATAGTGGATGGGTTAAAGCTGTTTCCGGCAATAACCCAGGGAGAGGAGATACAGGGAAAGAAAGCTTCTTGCAAAACTGACAAAGAACCAGGCAAAAACAAAGAAAATAAAAGATCTTGGGAAGAAGAGGACGATTCAGATGATGAGGCGTTTATGGATAGATTGTTACATGATCGTCCGCCACCATATGCGGTGAACGACAGTGCACCAAGTACTAGCTTGGTTCCTGGGAACCAGACGAAGGAGAAGGGTGTTACTGATACAGTGCAGACTAGTGATACAGCTTTGATACAGAATGGTGTCAGTGTACCCATTGCACCAGACTCGCTGATACAGTTACAGCCTCCACCACAGATAAAAAGAATTTATCCCGATGTCCCAGTACTCGAGACTACTGCGAACTTGGTGGTATAACCAGACCCGATATATACAAAGCCAAGGTTAATGCAGATTGAGTCAACTCCACAGTTAGTGTCACAACCGCCACAACTGATACCTGGGTATAACCCAGTAGCGGGTCCTTTAAAAGAACCTGCACCAGGATTATTAGAGCAGACTTATGGTGTTGAAGCTCCAAGAAGCTTGGGAGCAGGCCAGACACCTGCCGCTATATCACTACCCATTACGGTTGGTCCCCCGGTGCCGTTATATGCACAGGAGAAAACAAGGACGTGTGAACAGGGAGTCATAACTCATGAAACGAGAAGAGGAGCGCCTATTATAACTCCACAAATAATGGCCCAGAGAGGACAGGTTTGTGAACAATCAAGACCCTTAATGGACCTTAGTCCAATAGGGGCACCTCTTGAGGCAATGCGACAAGCAGGATTGGGAGTCCTGACTCCCCAAACTATGAGTACAAATACCTCATACACTCCAATGATACATGCAGGGAACATTTCACTGCAGGGTTTTACAGTACAACAGTTAAATGAGTGGTTAGAGAAAACATGCACATCACAAAAGACTACAGCGACTACAATCGAACCTGAGAAAGAAAAACACAATGAATACCTAAATATAGTACGACTAGGAGCAGAAGCTGCTGAATTGGTGGATGGAACAATGGGAGTAAATAGGTTAGAGTCTTACACTGAGGCAGAATTAATGTACTTATGCCCTAAAATCACCAAAGAGGTAGGCAAAGTACATCAGAAATTAACGAATTTGGCAGACAAATACAATATCGACATTGGAAACACGAAACATTTGAAACGGAGTTACAGATTAGATTTTGACACAAAGGATTTTGAACACATGAGATCTGCAGGCATGAAGACACATTTGAAAGAGTTGCTGCAAAGCGCACAAATTTGGGGTGCACTAGAGAAATGGGAAGGCCGATGGGTAAAGAAAAGAGATAAGGGAAAAAGAGATAGTCCAGAATCTAATGAAACAACAGTCACACCAAATTTAGAGACGGTGAAAATCCTACCTATGAGAGAAACAGCTGGTGGTGTTTTGGTACATGTGCCTTGGTCCAGGGGAGACATTTTGTCCTTTACGAATAATTATCCTAGGTTAAGAGAAAAACCGATTGAGTGGTATCAACAGACAGATAGATTTGTGAAGCTTGCGAAATGTCTCTGGGAAGACTTAAATACCTTGTTTGAGATTATTGTTCCGCCAGACTTGTGGCTCGAGTGTAAGAGAGGGGTAGATTGGCCCACAAAGGAACCAGCAAGGGATAAAGTGACTGGAGCACCTTCTGAAGAGGTGATGAAATATTATCATAAAGTAATTGAGTTTTTGAAACAAAAGGTGTCGCCGAAGGTGACCGATTGGCAGAAAATCGACCGGACCTCTCAAGAGGTTAAAGAGTCAATACATGCATATTATGAAAGGTTGTTAAAGGCATTCAAACATTACAGTGGTACTGAAACAATTGAGCCGAAGGACATGAATCATCTTGTGTTCAGATTTGTCGAAGGGCTGAGACCGGAGGTCAGCCAAATGATTAAAAATCATTTGATTTGTTGGCAAGCTAAACCGATTGATGAAGTATTACAGTACGCAAAATACTGTAGTGACGAAATTGAGTTAAAGCAGAAAAAGTTGAAGGAAAAGGTGATGGTGATGCAGATAAGGGCTGCACAGGCTGGAATACAGGGAAATGGTGTTCAGCAAATACAGCAACAACCGCATTTGAATGGTGTGTTTCAGGCACAGCCGAGAGGTAGAGGTCGAGGGTTTGTGAACCGTGGTTCGGACATGAATAATGTTGTTGTTCAAGGCGATGGTCAAGCAGTGAAAAAGATGTCACCATGCCATGCGTGCGGGGGCGTGAGACATTGGAAACGGGATTGTCCAAATATAATGCAGGATGGTACAGTTCAGCAGAATATTAATGCCGGTACACTGCAAAATTCACGAGGTCCAAGAATGAGACACCAGAATCAAAACTCTCAAAATAATTTGGTGCAAATGTCAGGGGTGCAACCTATGCAGCAAATGCAAATGCCGCGTTTCCAAACAGTGTCAGTACAACCAATACAACAGCAGATCCCTATGGTGCCTAGACAGCAAATGCAGTTACCCCTGGCTCCGATGGGACAGCAACAGGTGACGTTTCCTCAACAGGTCACAGGTCAGGTAACAAATCAAAACAACACTGTACAACAATTCCCATTACGAGGTGAAAATGAGATGAATGAGGATTGGTCAGATGATAGCTCAGACAGTGAAGAGTGCAGACTCGCCGCATCCTTAGAGGTAGACCAGAGAGGCCCATATGTGGAGGGAAAAGTAATGGGCTACAAAGTCTCATTTTTAGTAGATACAGGAGCTACACGCTCTACGGTTCGCAGTGCAGAGGTACCAAGATTACCTCTCTCAGGGCGCACCATATGAGTGGTTGGTGTGGCTAATCAGTACCTGACTAATCCAATCACTGACCCAGTGCAGGTTGAAATCGGAAATTTCCAGGGCCTGCATAGATTTGTTGTATGCGACTCAAGCCCAGTATCCTTATTAGGAAGAGACTTATTATGTAAAACCAAATGCTCGATTACCTGTTCCAATGGTGGAATAGAAGTACAGACAAACAGTGATGATGAGGGAGATGAGGGTCAACTCATAGAAGAAGGGGGAGAGATGAATGAAGATTACCCTCTAATTACCCTTTTCCCAGTGTTTACCTTGATCGATCTACCTGCTGATCTGCAAGGATCGGTAACAGAGAAGGTGTGGGATTTGACTGGAAAGGAGGTTGGATTAATAAAGGGAGTAGGTCCAGTCAAGGTGCAGATAAAGCCGAATGCAGTGTTCCCACAAGTGTCACAATATCACATGACTCAGGATGTCCTTATTGAAGTGACACAGATAATTGCAGATTTTCTCAGACAGGGAGTTTTGAAAGAGGTCCTGAGCAGTCCGTGTAACTCTCCAATTATGGGTTTGAGAAAGCCCTGTGGGAAAGTTCGAATTGTGCAGGATTTGAGATAAATAAACGAAATTGTGATAAAATGCTGCCCTGTGGTTCCCAACCCAGCGGTAATAATGTACCAGGTTCCTTGTGATGCCTGAATGGTTTACCGTAGTAGACCTATCACAAGCGTTTTTCTCGATACCACTTCACGAAGGCAGCCAGTTTTTGTTCAGTTTCAAATTCCTTGATAAGGTGTACAGTTGGTGCAGAATTCCTCAGGGGTTTTCTGAGTCACCATCCATCTTCAATCAGATATTGAAGAAGGATTTGGAACCTCTTGTACTGCCTTACAATTCGACTCTTGTACAGTACATTGATGATTTGTTGATTGTGTCCAAAACCAAAGACAGCTGCAAAAATGATACCATTGCCTTATTGAATCATTTAGGGAAAAACTGACATAAGGTGTCACCTAAAAAGCCGCAGTACTGTCAAAAAGAAGTGAAGTATTTGGGGCATCTGATTGAAAAAGGGTCCCGAAGAATATCAAAAGAGAGAATAACAGTTGTTTTACAAATGAATCCCCCAACAACAAAGAGAGATGTCAGAATGTTCTTGGGAATGGTGGGCTACTGTCGCCAGTGGATACCCAACTTCTCGATCATTTCAAAACCATTAACAAAACTGACAGGAAAGGAAGTTAAGGATGAACCATACACAATCGCATTGACAAAAGAAGAGCTTGAGTCATTTCTACAGCTGAAAGAATGCATGTGCAGGGCTCCAGCATTAGGAATGCCTGATTATGAGAAACCATTTTTGTGGTTCTGTCATGAACGTGATGCTTGTTCTTTGTCTGTTTTAACACAGGTCCATGGAGATGCAAATCGCCCTGTAGCATATTTTTCAGCTACTTTGGACCCTGTCGCAGCAGCCTTACCGGGTTGTTTGCGAGCAGTCGCAGCAGTTGGTCAAAGCCTTTCACAATGTGAGGGCATAGTCATGGGATACCCTTTGACAGTATTGGTTCCACATTCTGTTGAAATTCTGCTGACACGAACTAAGACACAACACATGACAAATGCACGACTTACCAAATATGAGACAATTATTCTGGGGTCACCCAATGTCACGTTGAAAAGTTGCACTGTGCTGAACCCGGCAACTCTACTTCCCATTGAGAATACAGAAATAAAGGATGGGGAAGAGTTTGAGCATGATTGTCTGGAGGTGACTGAGCTCAGTACCAAACCTCGCTCAGATATAAAAGATACCCAGTTAGAGGAAAATGATTACATTATGTTCGTTGATGGGTCCTGTCTAAGAGATTCAACAGGAACCTTGAGAGCTGGTTATGCAGTATGTACCATATCTGGTATAGTCGAGGCCTCCTGGCTCGAGAAAGTGTTTTCTGCACAAGTGGCAGAATTGATAGCTCTCACAAAAGCCTGCCATGCTGCTGTAAATCTGAAAGTCACGATCTATACAGACAGCAGATACGGATTTGGAATTGTACATGATTTTGGTCAACTCTGGTCACAGAGAGGGTTCATGACATCCTCTGGTTCACCAGTGAAAAATGGAGAACAAATAAGAGATTTGTTACATGCAATTCAGTTGCCTCTCGAAATTGCCGTGGTGAAGTGCAGTGCTCACACCAGATCACAAGACTTTGTGTCAATGGGGAATGGTTATGCAGACCAAGTTGCCAGATTTTGTGCATTGAACTGTATATCTTTTAAAGAGCAGTGGGAGCTGTTACCACAACCTGAGAATGACACAACCTTAAGTTTAGCATTACGAGTGGTTGATACTTTAGACGAATTAAAGACATTACAAAGCCACGTTGGTAGGGAAGAAAAACGTTCCTGGCAGAAAATGCAGTGTGTACAAAGAGCAGACGATATTTGGGTATCAGGAGAGGGAAAACTGGTTTTGCCAAACAGTCTTCTGTCACAATTTGCCCGATTGTATCATGGGCAGGCACATTTAGGAAGAGATGCCATGATCAGATCATTTAAGATTGATTGGTTCAATCCAAAATTCAGACATGCCGCAGAAATTACTTGTCACAGGTGCGTCATTTGTCAACAGATGAACGCTGGAAAAGGAACTGTGGTAACTTTGAGCCACATTGGGAGAGCCGTTGGTCCATTTAATAAGATACAAATGGATTTAATTGAAATGCCTGTTTGCGGAGGTTTGAGGTACGTGTTGGTGATTGTGTGTGTTTTTAGCCATTGGATTGAGGCATATCCCACACGTAGGAATGACAGTCTTACAGTTGCAAAACTATTGCTCAGAGAATTAATACCCAGGTTCGGGTTTCCGGTTTCTATAGAATCAGATAGGGGAAGACACTTCGACAATGAGGTGATTAAACTTCTGTGTGCCGCACTCAACATTGAACAAAAGCTGCATTGTAGCTATCGCCCTGAAGCCTCAGGACTAGTCGAGCAGATGAATGGTACTTTGAAATCAAGAATAGCAAAAATGTGTGCAGCAACAAACATGAAGTGGCCAGATGCATTACCTCTAGTGCTGATGTCTATGAGAAACACGCCAGATAAGAAAACGGGATTGTCCCCACATGAAATCCTCATGGGCAGAGCAATGAGGATACCGGCGGTACCTGCAAATGCACTAGTAAATATTACAGATGATATGGTGTTGGATTACTGCAAAAGTTTGGCTGACGTGATTCGCTCTTTCTCTCACCAGGTGGAAGCTAACACGTTACCACCAATCGGCGAACCAGGACACTCTCTGCAAGTTGGAGATTGGGTGGTTGTCAAGAAGCACGTAAGAAAATCGTGTCTTGAGCCGCGTTGGAAAGGGCCATATCAAGTGATATTGACGACCACTACTGCTGTAAAGTGTGCCGGGGTTCCCAACTGGATACATGCCAGCCATACAAAAAGGGTAGCGTGTCCTGTTGAAGAGGAACTTGAAAATTCCGGTTCAGCAACTTCAAGAGGAGAAGTCTCAGAGTCAGAGATCAGTCAAGAAAGATCTGAGACTACAGGAGAGCCCGCTGAGAACAGCCGTGTCCCTCAAACTATCAGTGAGTTCGAGAGAGGTGACGAAGTGCCAATCTCAGTGGAGGCAGCTGGAGAACAAAGGCAAGGAGAGGTTCTCCCAGAAGCAGACGAATACAATTCAGAATCTGAATACAGTGTCGAACAAGGAGAGAGAGACGAAGAAGTGGCAAATTTAAATCAGAACGAATCAGAATCTCCTGAACAAGTTTCAAGCCTATCAGGAGAAAACACCATATTACAAGAGGAGGGTGCTGTCCAAGGTACTGAAGGGAAACGCCGAAGTAAGACGAACAGAGGTGACCATTGGCCAGACAAATCACACTTTAGAATAAGAGAAATAGCAAACGAAACAATAATAGAGGAAAGCGATACCTCACGAACAGACGATCTGAGTGAAGGAGAACAGCAAGGAGAACGAAAATTAAAAAGAAAAAGAATAGCAAACAGAATACCGGTCCTGAATGGGCATATGCTACAACCTCTGAATGGCAACAAGAATTCTTAGCATTCTGTTTTGATCGAGAAATACCAGGCCAGTACTACGGTACCTGAAGAATATACAACAAGAAAAAACTGGAAAAAAAAAATAGAAATTGTGAAAGCTGAAGAATAATAATCAAGAATCTTAGAAAATAAAACTACCGGAAGGTGACATTAAACCTGGATTTGACTTATAGAAACCTGATTACGACAAGCTGCTAACCTGAATTGACGAAAAGGGTCCTGGAGTGAGTGAAGACGCTGTAAATTATGCAGAAAGAGTTTGCTGCCCAGAGTTGATTGTGGTTCTGCTATTCTGATTCTATACAAACATGGCTTATAGTAACAAAGGAAGTAAAGTGTGTGGCTGGTTAGGACTTATGATAGGTGTTGTATGCGCAATAATGATTGTGGGAGTGATTGTGGGAATGCCATGGAGAGAGAGTGAAACTATTAATGCAACTTCAAAACCTGAGACTACTACTACAACTAATAAACTATCACCATGGGAGAAATTTGAGCAAGACACAAGACATCTGCATGAGGGAACTAATGCAAAAGGGGAGCTTTCTACTAATGTTTTCTATCGCTTGCTAAATAAGTATGTGGAAACTATGAATGCGAAAGACTGTTATGTATGCACTAAAATTCCTTCATCGGTGCAGGAGGGAGTTACTTATCATAGCCTCCCTCTTACGTATGGGATCAGCTGTAGCTTGCTACTAACAAGATTTTATGATCAAGAGCATGTGCAATATTTTTATTCAAATTTAGACGTTGTGTTTTCTTTTGTGCCTGTTATTGAATTCTTAAATAAGCTAGCTAAAGAGCATGATATAAAATTAGTTAGAGGATTCTTTGAACCAACACTAACATTTGGAACTGCTTATGCACATCGCAATAACTTAACATGCTTACTGTCTCCTGTAGAGAAAAGCTTTTTAGATCACACAGATGATAGACGCAAAGCATTAAAAGAAAGATTAGAAAAAGGTTTAGAAAAACGCACTTATATAAATGATTATGCTTATACTGAAATTAAAACACAAGGCAAGTTAGCTATAGATGCATTACACATAGGTAGACTCTGTATATATAGACCAAAATCTGATCAAGATAATTTGTTTGTGGGAACGAGTGAATGTAGGCATGTGTTTTTGTTTCAGAGCAAATGGACCTTTATGTTAAATGGACAAGACCCAGCAATTCCCGGAATCTATTACATCTGTGGGTTAAATGCATATTACCGTCTCCCTAAGGGATGGTATGGGACATGTTATTTGGGAATAATATTCCCAAAGATTTACCAGATTGATGACTTAAAACAACTACCTAAAACGTCTGAATTACAACATGCCAGACAAAAACGAGAATCAGTGGCGGCTGTCATTGGTGACATATTTGGAGCTATAATCCCTTCAGTAGGGGTTATCCTAAATTCTATGAAAATTCAAAAGTTGTCTACTATTGTGGATAACATGCTGACAAACTTTACAGGAGCTATACTTCTGATGGATACTGAACTTGCTGCAGAAAGAGCTATGACTCTTCAAAACCGGCTTGCTTTAGACATTCTTTTAGCAAAGAGTGGAGGTGTGTGCAAAATGCTTAATGAACATCATTGCTGCTCATATATACCTGATAACAGTAAGAAAATTAGAAGCATGCTTACTAACCTGACTAGAGATAGTACAGATTTAAAGGGTCTAAAAGAACTTGGTGTTTGGGAGAAATTTGGAAAAGAAATCGCCCGAGTGGGAAGCTGGTTTACCAACATTTGGAATGGGGTACTTGCAAAAATCATGATGGGACTACTAATTGTTCTGATTTGTTTATTGGGATTTTGGGGAATATGCAAGATTAATGATAAAGTGAAAATAAATTTGACTAAAAGAACCCAAAGAAACGAAGAAAGTGAAAGAGAGAAAATGTTCAATGAAATATGGGAAAGCTCACATAAAGGGCAGGATGTTGAAATGCGTATTATGCGCAAGGGGAAAAATTAAGACCAAAAAGATTTGTGATGACGAGCGTCATCAGAGGAGGGACTGAGAGAGCGTAATTTTTATTACATTTTATAGACGTGAAATGCTTATGATCAACAATGCTACATTAAGTAAAATATTCATTGAAATATGTACATTAACATAAATGATTTTATGTGTGTAAACTAATGTCAACTATAAGAGATAATCGTTCAAACTATGCCTATTAAAAAGTATAAAACTGCATTCATTAGAACTCGTATATCTTAAGTTAGCATGAGCCAAGCAAAGCTGTGTAGCTCTCATATTAAAAGCGTATTTTTCTGTCTCTTCAGTGTGCGGACTTGCAAACGACCATGACCCAGCTATTGTTCTTTCTGTATTTTGTTAGTAACATGAAGGAATTTTCTCATCCGCATGCTAGCATCTTTTAGTATAAAATGATGTGCTTCGAAACATTAATGGACACTTCCAAGGACAATGAGACGACGGAAAGAGAACTTTTAACCTGAGAAGTGTGCCAAGATGGTGAAGTAACCCCGGATATGCCACCTACGAAATGTCGATTATGAAGACCAATCAAAAGACGAGTTAATATCAAGAAATGACAAATGCATTACTTAATGTATAATTTGATAGGTTAACAATGGTGGGGTGTATTGACTGACCAATAGAATTTTGGGGGAACGAATCAAGAGGAAGGGATAAAAACCCATGAAACAGGGAACAGACGGCTCATTAGGTAGGGAATGATATTGATTGCATCTCGAAACTCTGTCACTCTATTTGGTGACTTGAGACTTAGAGAAAACTATTTTTTGCCCATAGACTGCCCCTTACACTTTTCTCCGTAAGAGGAGAGTGTCTTTGCCTTTAACTTAGATAGACTATTGGCGATCTAACTGATGTCCTGAAGACGAAGACTGATCCTGAATGCTGACTTAATCAGAGGAGGGTAATTATAAAATTGCTAATGAAGATTCATTTATTTGCCTTTTCTTTCTAGGTACCAACTGCTGTAGGTTTTTTTGAGACCTTAGTTAGATGTTTTCCAAATTGATGTTCAAATTGTTTTGCATGAAGCCCAACATGCTAATGCTAATTAGAGGTTAGATGAGGTATTCATTTTGACTGACAAACCAATGTGACTGACGTGATGTTTTGCTGAACTAGTATCTTAGAACATTCGATGTATTCGACGTATTACGATTCACTTATATCCATCTGATTATCTATGCAACTGATCTATGCATTATTGAAGGCTTATTATGATTATCATCTTGTGACTGCGCTTATATGTTTCCTGGCTTTGAGATTGATGCTTTTACTCTTAGATTGTAAACAATAGGAAATAAAATTCATAAAACTCCATTAAGGTGTGGTTATTCGTGACTGAAAGGTCATGATTGCACCGAAGGTTCATTAATGACTAAAGTAAGATATACTTTGGTGTTAACTATTGACAATGTTATTGACGTATTGATTGATATTTTGATCAGTTATCTCGTCCTACGGTGTCTCACCACTGGGCCCAAAGATTCATCGTCCTAAAACGAGTCCTGATGTGTATAAATTGACATAGACGGACGCGTTAACAAAGGCAAGCACCACGAAACGAGAAGTGACCGGTTCAGGCAGTTTGAGTGGCTCTTCCCAGCACAACGAGGCCCATTTAATGCCTCTTGGCCCACATAAACTGCCTGGTTCGTGGACAGTTTCCATGGGTCTGCCTGAACATCCTTATGCCAGCGAGAACCACAAATAATTCACGACCTGCGAACCGTCGCATTCCACAGATGTGCTTAGAGAGCAAACATGGGTGGTTTCTGTAGCTAAGTTTTTGTCAAAAGCCACATTAAAAAGGGGGGAGGGGACTAATTTCAAACACCTCTAGTCCCCAGAAGCAAAAGACAATTGCGTTAAAACTGAATCTTGGTGTCATTTACCTACGGAGTTTTCAGTCAAGCAAGTTTGTTCTGTACTTTTAAGTGTTCTGGACCTTGAGTAACCAATGGAAACAGTTAAGGTTTGGTGGTGGCGATGTCTCTAAAATTGCTTGCGGCAGAGACATCCTGGCCCACGTTTGAAACGCATGCTTCTAAATCGCTGGGCAATAACTGGGCTATCAAATAAATCATCAACATACCAGATGCTGCATTCCTCCGTCCCCATCTATTATTAAGCTGAGAATCTGGCAGGCCGGCCGTGCTTGAATCATAAACTGCACTGTCAGTATTAATGCCAGATGCAGTTATTTCTTAAGAAGCAGATGATCGGAGAACATTAACGTGTGCACTAAAGATGCAAACGCTACTCTCAGGGGTCACATGAGCCACAGATCGACTATTTTCACACAGAGGATGGCATTAAAACAGGTTTAAATAGATTCAAGCATACCTAACATAATGCAAATTATAGCTAAACACTAATGTTTGGGTGTACAAAATCGCCAAGTGCAACAATTCCACTTTTGTAGGTTTTAATTGCACGTTTAACCCCCACGTGCAAATCACAGGGAAAGGCCTGAATTCTATGCAGGCAACTTTCAGGTGACCTTGGCTGGCAGTGACACACCGCGCGGGCGGAGGTAGGCACCCCTCTGAGAATACTAACATCCCCCCAGAGCAGTGCTTAATTTGTAAATAAAAAGGTGCCGGTGCCCAAAGCCCTCCTCTTAAACACGTGGCGGCTGCAATTAAATGTGTGAACACGGAATACTGAGGCGGCGCCAATCGTGAAGCCATCTCGGGCATCTTCAACCCATATAACGCCACTCCCTGCCGCTTCAGCTCACTCTATCAGCTTTCTACTTTCTCCCTTTATGACGCTTTTTACCTTCCTCCGTCTGTCCCATATGTGCCTTTTGCTCGCAGCAAATGCTTTAGGGTTAAGAATAAGCCCCGGCCCTCAAAAATTAGTGCCAGTGCTCAGCACCAGAAACAACAAGCATGGACAGAATAACCTACAAGCCTTGGCAATGACAAACTGATGTGGTGAACGGGGGTTCCAGCCAGGCAGCTTCAGTGAGGGACCACAGAAGTTTTAGTTACAAAGAAGACAGGTCAGACCTCTGGAGGGCCACAGAACCACAACCTGTGTTGCAGAGCTTTGGAGACTCCTTGGGACAGCAGAATCCACAAATCGGTCATCGATGGTGAGGTGCCTACGGATGCAGGGGAGTGACTCCTTCACTCCAAGGTATTTTCCTTCTTGCTTTCCTAAGTGCAGACAGAGTCCTTGTGACTCTGGAGGTTGCACTGCACGGAGGTTGCAAAGTCCTCGCAATACACTAGTACAAAGTTGCAGTAGGAGCCCTCCTACTAGGTGCAGTCTTGCCTTGGGTCCCGGCAAAGTCCAGCAGCGGTTCCAGTGTCCAGGTTGCAGAAGTGTCTTGCAGAGAGTCTTCAGATAGTTCCAGTGACTAATCCACAGATTAATCCAGGGTCCCACCCTCAGGGAAGCCTTTAAGTAACACAGGAAAGGAGTTGGACACTTTATGCAGTGACCCACCTTTTGGGGGGAGGCAGGGACATCACTGAGCTGGACTAACCAGTCAGATGCTCCCAGGGGCCCCTGCTCATCTTAATTTCAAGATGGCAGAATCAAGTGGCCACCTGGCGGAGCTCTAGGCACCTCCCTAGGGGAAGAGCTAGACATGGGGGGGAGGGTCACTCCCTTGTCCTTTGTGTGTTTTTGCACCAGAGTGGGAGCAGGGGGCTCCTGCACTGGAATAAACTGGTTTATGCAAGGAGGGCACCAAATGTGTCCTTCAAACCAGTCTGGTGGTGCTCAGAGGCACCCCACCCTACCCCAGAGACACCTATTTCTAAAGGGGAGGTGGTAACACCTTTCCTCTACAGGACATCCTTTGTTCTGTCTTCCCCTGCTCAAGTTAGGCTCAGCAGAAGGAGGGCAGAACAGTTTCTGGGGTTGGCAGCAGCACGGGCTGGCATGCAGACCCTGCGAGGCTGTACCAGCAGACACTGGGGATCCTCTAGAGAACCACCAGAGTACATGGTGCCATGCAACTAACACTGGAATTGGTGTAGTTGCATTATTTCAATCATGTTTGATACCAAACATGGCTATGTTCGGTGATGCCATTATGTAGTCTTGTGTTGACCAGTGTTCGCTACATACCTTAAGATGGCTTTCCAGTACTTACAGAGCCCAGAAAATGGAGTCTGTGGGTTGTAGGGGCACCTCTGCTCATGAAGGGGTGTCCTCATACTTAGAACCATGAACCCTGTCCTTGGGCTGAAGGGCCTACCCTTGGGGTGACTTACAGAGTCATAGTGCAGTGACTGTGATGTAAGATAAACCTTATATCTGGAGTGAAAGGTGCATGCACCATTTCACACAGGTTGCAATGGCAGGCCGGTTGTCACAGGCTGCATCGGCCCCAATGGGTAGCACAATCCATGCTGCAGCCCATGGGGGACCCCTGGTGTACCAATGCCCTGGGTACCTAAGAACCATATATTAGGGACTTACATGGGTGCACCAGTATGCCAATTATGGGGTGTGAAAGTTACTTTCCAACCATATTTAGGGGTATGAACACTCACTCTGGGGTCCTGGTTAACAGGATCCCAGTGTTCCACCATCTAAATACACTGACACCAGGCAAAAAGTGGGGGTAACTATGTCAGAAAGGTGCTACTTTCCTACACCGCTTGCATATATCAATATCATACAATTTGGATCTAATTCCTTCTCTCCTGTATGCACTTCCACATATTGCATGGACATTTGCATCCGCCTTACCTACACCAGTTTATGCAATTGTGATATTCTGAATTGCACTGAACTAGTGAATGTCTTGGGATGTGCCCTACTAGTTTATTCATTGAGCTTCTGTAATCTAGTCTAAGGATTTTTCCACATGGACGTGTCCTCTAATGACCTAATTTGGAAGGAGCTTATCCTGACTTCGGGCATAACAGAGCTGCACAAAATACTAAAGGCAAGACAACCTGGCAGCCAAAGATTCTCCTCCAGACGTCCCACAGTCTTTTCATTCTCCTCTCCATTCTACCTCTTGTTTCTTCCATTGTTGTTTCATTGTATGATCTTTGTGTCTGTGTAGCTGTTACTCTCTAAAACACACCTATCCTTCTTGGTGGGTATGTGCTAAACTGTTAAATAAATAAAAGGAGGTCTATATCATGTTTAGCTTTAATATTGAAGAATTTTGAATCATGCGGTCCTGATTAGTGGGGTCAGGTTTTGTGCTGTCTCCTATATTGATGATATCTGGGAGCCAGAGAGGGAGTCCCTGAGAGAAGGCACGCCCAACGCCCTTCTGGGTCTTTGGAGGATGTTCTCCCCTTAAAAAGACAATTGTCCAAACAGACTCTTCCAACTGTACACAAAAAGTACCTCCATTCTGTTGTAGAAATTAAATAGGCCAGCATGGACATATACTGTTTTTCAATGAATAAAATAAAATTGGTGTTGCCATAGACCAGCATTTTAATGAAGAAATAGGAATTTCCCCCAGCTTGGGAAATAATTATACAGTTGTCCTTTGCTGTGGTGCACTTCTGGTTCCTTAAACACAACTTGAGACAACTGTTATGTTGACTACACAATTTGGCTCATTTGGGCTTGCAAGGAGACAATCTGCAGATGTTCCACTCAGTTGTTCCATGCCACCATTGTTCCTTTGTCCCCTTATGCTTCCTGAATTTAAGATTCTTGGCTTTGTTCAAGAAGCCTCTAATTTAAGGGACGCCTTCCCCCCTAAACATGAACTCCTCAAGGGTACCTTGGTGACTCTTGACAAGGAAGACCCTAAACCAGCCACTCTTCTACCTCTACTTCGAAGTCTGATGAGTCTTAATTGCTGGTAGTTCTATATTGTTGCTCTCATGCCTACAACCTACCATTTGTAAAATTCAGAGAGGCCCTACTATGTGGAGTCCCTTGTTTACCTGTAAACATTGGAATGATGATGGACAGATCAGTGACAGTGAACTGATAGTGAAGTCTAGACTGAGTGCGGCAACATATCATATTGATCACCACGGAATTTCTTTTTGTGAGTTTAAATAGAGAATTGATGGTGCCCACGGGGAAAGGATAATTTCATGCCTACAACTTCTTCCTTTCTATTATTCAAGGAATGCCTGGAGGGATGCCCTTGGTTTCCCAAATGATCAGCCTACCTGGAGTACAAACCTGAGTTGTTGCACAATATCACGCAAATTCAGTTCAGTATGTGAATTGGGCAAGAGTACGCTGCCCATCGAAACATATAAGCCCATATTTACACTAACGCAGTTTTGCAGCAAAAAGTTTAGCGCTACCTTGCATCATTTCACAACGCCAGCTGGGCACTTTATTTATTGAATGGCGCATGCCGGTGCTAAACTTGGGCTAGCGTCTTGAAAGAAGACACTAGCAGGGTGTGGATGATGGTAGGGAAGGAGGGGGTTGTGCATCAGAAAATGACGCTAGCCTGTTTAGAGGCAAAAAAAAATTCTCTAATGAGACTAGCACCATTTTCTGGCACACAACCACCAAAAACAAGACTCCTGCCTTAGGAAATACAAGAGTCATACCCACCACCCCAATGTCCAACACAGGGGACAAGTATCCCCTGGGCATGACCATTGCACCCTGTGCCATGCAGGGGGCCCCAAGCTAGGGCCCCAGATTGCAACAAATATTTTTAAAAATACTTACCTGGACTTACATGGGATGAGGTTTCCGCATGGGGGGATAAATATTGGGCTATGGGGATAGCACCATTTATTAGATGGGTATGCATACCTTGCATCTCATTGACCTAAGGGAGGTTCAAGCATCCAAAAAATTGTGCAAACTCCTATATTTTGACGTTAGACAGGTCTAACGTCAAAATATAAATATGGAGTTGGGTTTGTGCCGAATTGGCGTAAAACAATGATGCAAATTCAGCGCCACAGAAGTATAAATATGGACAATAGAGCAGAAAGAAGCGAGCAAACCCAACCTTGATTGATCAGGTGAATTCCTGCTCAACATGCTTAAATGGAAAACAAATGATGACTTGGTGGAGAGAATAGAGTCAAAGGTCAAAGGAAAAAACAAGATTTCTAACTGATTCGATGGTGTTTGAGTTGGGGTTAGCTTACCAGGCCACTAGAAATAAGACAAGACACAAGGCGGACACCAACAATCAGCACCTTCGTTTTGTCAGAGTTTAATTTGAGCCAGGGTTCAGATATCCAAGTGACCACCATGGAAAGACAGGCACATAACATAGCTTGAGGTGAATCAGAGTCACTGTCAAGCCTAGCATAAACTGCAAGTCATCGGCACAGAACATCAGGTTGAGGCTGAATAAGATGGACTGTTCTACGCCAACTACACTCTCGTATGACTATCAGTGGCCATTTTGGAAGAGATTTTTCATATATAAACCATGACTTAAATGAAAAACATTCTTGAATTTATAGACGAATGTTCTCTGGTTGCAAAGAAATGTCCATAGCACGGCCTAATTTTATGCATTGGCCTCACACTTGTTGCCTCAATTGCTTACTGTAGAAAGGAGTTTTAACTTTTTTTGTATTACTGTTATTTGTGTTAAATTCACCCTGTGAAGTACTCTAATGCACTCTAGGCATGTTTGCGCTATATAAAACTGCATACATTATTAATGCATAGATAGATAGATAGATAGATAGATAGATAGATAGATAGATAGATAGATAGATAGATAGATAGATAGATAGATAGATAGATAGATATTCCTCTGCTCCTCAACTCTTGCATCGTGCTTCATGGGACCCTCAAGAGAGCACTTCTTCCGTTTAGCCTCAACTACAGATGAGTGACTTCCCCTCCCTCACTATCAGTCCGTATATCAGAAGTATACATGGTACCATTTTTAGCTTAACCTCGATGTTGCGGTCTCAAAAGTGCTTGGAGAATGGATCAGAAATACTGTAAAAGAGCTAATTAAAGACTACATTGTGTCTGGGCGCAACTTTAAGTGCTCCCAAGGGTCGCCGTGAATATGAGCCACCAGGCCCATGGAATAATGGAGAGGAGTGGTTTGACTATCCTTCCTTTGGGTAATTAGAGTTACCCTCCATGCAGATGAGTTGATGTTGCCACTGACAGTGGTTTAATACCATGGGAACAAGGCAGGTCACAAAAGCACAATCAGCCTTGACTAAAAGGTCAAACCGGCCCACACTGCAACAGGTCTCGAATAAAATGGGGCTACGATGGCACGCCTGTGTGTTGGCAGACCCTCATTTTCTGAAAGCAGCCCCCTATCCTGCAGCTTGCCATGGAAGTGCAAGAGTAACAGAATAGTCAGTGCAGCCCTGCTTGGGATTGCTCCCACTATGTCCATGCTGAAAACCAGCTGATGAACATTTGCTTACTTATATGGTAAACTATGTTTATGTGTAAATGTGAGTCGATGTGGAATTGTGTGTTGAAGACTATGGATGGTCTCATCAACTGCATCTCCGGGTACATTAGATTGCCCATGTTATTGGTGACAGGAATTTTTTTCCGTGCCCACTAGAGCTCAGTTTTGCAAGATAACACATGTTAACTCAGCATAGCCTTTGCAGCAAACATTCAACAGCCTATCTTCTAGAAATGACCTGTAAATAACAATTTACTCCACTAAAGAAATAGAGATGCTTACCCTGAATACATACAACCATTACATCACCCAACAGTAACTACTGTCTAGGTGAAAGGGTCTTTCACCTACAGATGCAAATATCTTGCCTACTTGTTCCAGGGCATGGAATGGCCGGTGAGAGTTATTTGGGTGAGATTAAAGATTATTTACAAAGAAGGATGACACTGGACAGTTCACAGTACATCTCCGCAGAGCACACCACCAGCTGGGATTCATTTCTGCATTCGAAGGCGAAGTCCAACAGATATATCCACCTTAATCGTCTGAGACAATTTCTAAAACGAATTAGGACCCAACCTGACTGATATTTTCAGCTTTCCCTATTTTGGATTATGGCCTTGTGACACATCGTGCAATTAACTCATAATAATACTAAAACTGTACTCATATTTCCCGATACTAATCCATCACTGATTCTTGTTGGGTTCCGAGTAGCGTGCTACTTCGACGCCTCGTCAGGGGTAGTAAGCTCTATATAAATACTATTACACTACAATACAATACACTAGGGACTGATTTCCATAGCCTTCTTTTTTTAATCATTAATAGGGACTATGGTGATCTACTCCTATACGACATTAGGGCAATGAATTGCCGCTCAACCCAATGAAACATACAAGCTGGACCTTTTCTTTCAAATAATCTTCTCACGCTTTCAGAAAGAAATCCTCACACAACCTATATGTTTTACAACTATAGCCTATAGCAAGAAATGCATCATTGTGTCCAATTTTGTTTCCAAGGTGCATTTTGTGCTAAAAAAGCACAGTATTGTGAACAAGAGCCGCTCACATTGGGTTAATTCCCACTGTTCCCATGCTCCCAAAATAGGATTTTTTTCTAACCATAAACTTGAATATGCAACATGGTGCAACGGTGTACTATTGAGAATTTTGCATAATAAATGTAATGTGAAATGCTGGAAATTGTGCAAGCATAAACAAAATGTAATCTTCTTCTACTCTCCTCCTGGCAATGCACCTTCATGCAAATGTAAGCATTTTCATCTAAGAAACGGTCCTCTGGGGTCTCAAAAACATATTTTGCTGGGTAAAACGGTATAATCACCTCTGCACCAAATATTATTTTTCAAGGACTAATAGAGCATTCAAAGATTCTTTTGTGAATTTTCAGCACTCTAACGTTTCTGCTGTTAGAAGAAAAGTTAGATGAATGGGCTTTACCAGGTTCTGTTTAACACAATATTAAGATGCATATTTTTTTAATTACAAACGCAAACTTAAATATAACCCATTGAACTGTTATTGATTAAAAAATATTGTTCTATATTGTAGGTCCTTTTATATCTCGCAAGGAGGCGACGAAATGAGGTAACGTTCTGTGAATTTATAGATTATGCTGCTTCCAAATTGATGTAACTATATTTTATTATATAGGCAATAACAGTGAAAATAATATTCACAATTTTGAAACAGGCATTCTTAACTTCAAATTTAGCTAACTCATATGTAACTTGGGGTTGCTTGTGTTCCGATCCATAGTCTAACAATGCATACTGGTCTGTGTTTGTTTTACTGATTTGCATATGACTGGTCCCTTCCAGAGTTGCATAGAGGGCAAAAGACAATGATCTGGAATGTAGGTCAACTGATTACCAATGGCTGAGATTAGTTCAAGCATTCCATCCATCATTTTTTTGTCTCACATCCAATATCACATGAGCATATTATAGTGACAAATAGCTATTGGAATGATTAAATGAAACACTTTAGGCTAAAACAGTTAATGAGTAGCAAGGTTTTTTTTTATTATAGTTGGCCAAGCTAGCTTTCAATAATCCCTAACTAAACTTCATACTGATATAACAATCAAACGAGTGATTTACACACACAGATTATGCACACACGAATGCAATGTTGTATCACCCTACAATAGCGTTCCACATTACACCTCCTTCTCCTTAAATAAAAAGATGTGTCCCCTGACAAAGAATATTAAAATCCATAAGCCAATGATTCAATGCTGCACACAGTTTGGCAACCACATATTGCTTGACATGTTTATTTTGTCCCTAAATGTCCAACCAACATCTTTCAAGGGATTTCCAGCACTTCGTGCTCCAGTTTACACTAGTGGATGCAGCACATGGTTGATACTAGAATTTTTCTCTTCTTTATTAAAAATATGTGTTTTACAAACTTGCTTAGGCTTCTATACACATTGATTTTCTTTCATAATCCCTAGCCATCAGAACACAATTTCTACATTTTCCATTGCCTAACATACCAGCCTTCTCAGACAACTTTTCTACTTATAGACCCATATTCCTACTATGTTTGCGCCAGATTTGCATAATTTGTTTTTACACAAATCTGGTGCAAACTTAACTCCATATTTATATTTTGACGCTAGACCCATCTAGCGTCAAAATATTGGAGTTAACATCATTTTTTGCCTGCGGAAAACTACCTTACTCCAATGAGATGCAATGTAGGCGCTCCTGGGCAAAAAATGACTCTAAGGCCCTGGCGCCTTATTTATCCTCCTGTGCGAAAATCACGCAAGGGAGGAGGAGGGCCTTAAATAATGGTGCTAAGCCTGATTAGCGCCATTAATTAACACCTGGGTATGGGCTGACGTTAGGGGACCTGTGGGACATTTCCGTGGTCAGAGACCATGGAAACAGCCCACAGGTGCCCTTCCCTGCACGCAGGGACACCCCCACGCACACCTGGAGGATACCTAAGGATGGGGGGACCCATCCGAGGTAAATCCAGGTAAGTTTTTTAATATATTTTTTTTAAATGCAACAGGGGGGCCTATCTTGGGCCCCCCTACATGGTACTGTGCCCAATAGCCATGGCAAGGGGACATAAGTCTCCTAGGCATGGCCATTGAGTTTGGGGGCATGACTCCTGTCTTCACTAAGACAGGAGTCATGTCCATGGGGGTTGTGCGTCAAAAAAATGACTCTAGTCAGGTTAGAGTCATTTTTTTACTCTAACCTGACTAGCACCATTCTTTCCCACACAAACTCCAGTTTGCCATACGTCTACCCTACCCAGTTAGCGTCATTTATTTTGACCGGGCCTTAGCGCCGGCTTGCGCCATTCCTTAAATATGGTGCCTAGCTGACGTCCTGGAATGGGGCACATTTTCGTCAAAAAGTATAAATCTGGGCCATGGCATCTCTGTAAAGAGAGATACGCTATGAACCTTATAAACAAGCTCCAAAAGTACAAAATCAGTAGGCTGAATACTACTTCTTGTCTTTGCTCTATACTTATAATACACCTTTTTCTATCCCCGCTGGCAACTCATGCCTGCTCACAAAATTTCTTCCATGACTGCTCTCTTCTGAAACTACCATTTAACAAACTGTTTCATACATGTTGGACACAAAACTGGTCCCATTTCCTAAAAACGCAAACTAAATTTTCCATATAGCACTGTACAATGATCCAAAAGTTTATCTTCCTAGACCAATACCTCTCCAGTCTTTCTCATTTGATAATCTTCTTGACTATAACTTTTCACTTTCCCAGTTTTGGGGGTGACACAAAGCCACCTGAGATGATTTATAACAGTTCAATTTAAAATATTTGCTATCTACAGTGTTTCCTGCAATTAACGAAGGTAGCAGGGGAAAGTGATAAGAGTACCAGGAGCAGCCCTGGACTGCGACCACCGGGGAAATGCCCAGTGGAATAATAGGCTTGAGAAGAAACATCATTTCAAATGTACTACATGCGTTTTACAATGTGCTACATGCTTTTTACAATGTACTACATGCGTTTTACAATGTACTACATGCGTTTTACTTGAGTGTTCAATGTTTTCCAAGAAAATTGTCAATGGAGACTGAATAAAATTCACAGGGCAAAAAAGGAGTGAGTTGCTCCTTGTTCTGGTGATGGGGAAGCACAACGAGGGCTGGTACCAGGTCAGGCTTGGGTATTGTAGCTCCATTCAGAGATAAGATGTTCTAGGTACTCCACCCCCTGCTTTAGGAATATGCATCTCGTTGTTTTTAGACTGCGACCGCTCTGAAATCTTACAGAAACATGCTTGATAAAAAATATCATTTTGTTCCCCAGTGAAGGAAGGATAACGCTGCGAGCAGTTAAAGCGTAGGAGGTTCAGTGCTCTGATGGTTGGGAGGCAGATGCGACTGAACAGAGGCTTCCCTGAGGGTTGAAGGCCCTCTGGAATGATGGAAGTCATCAAAGGCTTCATGGTACTTTGAGCTAGCAGGAGAGCACAGTGAGTTAAATGCTCGCTGCTGAAACCTTCAGTGATGCGCAGGTCACAAGCAGACTTTGGCGAAGTTTCTGTTACTCTGCCATCATCTTGCGTCATTCTG
This sequence comes from Pleurodeles waltl, assembly GCF_031143425.1. NCBI lineage: Eukaryota > Metazoa > Chordata > Amphibia > Caudata > Salamandridae > Pleurodeles > Pleurodeles waltl. The sequence continues at coordinate 6,030,681 of NC_090439.1, forward strand.
TGAATTTTACATTACACTTTTTACTCGAAATTCCTGAAATTACACCATTAGAGCTGGAGCGCAGGCACAAATGCGAGCAGCTATTATTCGCTGCACTTGTGGGTGTTTTTTAGCACAAAATTCTCACATCCAAAAAGGACGCAAGGACACATTTCATGCTAAAATATAGCACTAAATATCAGTATTGCTTTTTACGTAATTTTGCTAATTTTTGTGTAATTAAGTAAAAGCAAATTACCCGAATTTCACACACCCCTAGTCACAAGATTAAGTTGCAGTAACACCGACACAGCCTTCCACCCACTTATAGTGACAGTAACATCCTGTGCTTTATTTGTAAAATTATAAGTGCCGGTGCTCAAAATGCTGCTCAGCCACCCACAGCTGGCACTATAAAATGTCAGAGTGCAAGTAGGAAGGATGCTCATTCCCTAATCCACTTCAGGCCTCTTCAATTGACTGGAGCCACTCCCTACTCAGTTATCTCACTCTTACAGGTGTCTGATTTCTCTCTCAGCAACGCATTTTCTGTATTTCTCTTCCTGTTTTTTCATTTTTTTGTTTTTTTCCTTCGTTGGTCTTGGGAAATGTCTGATAGCCAGAAATAGTCCCCAGCACCGGCAACCACCGGGTCAAATTAAGCACTGAGAACATATTTTATTTACAGAGCATGGAAATGGCAGAAGTGTGGTATAAAGCACTGTGTAAAAGCACGTTACTATATTACTACTGTTATGCTACTTAATCTGATTAAGACAATCTCCTTTTATGCAGTAAATAGAATTCTTCTCATTCTACATGCTATTTTTTACAATCAACCTTCAATTTTCCTACATCTCTCACAAATTCACATTACGCCCTGGTCCCTCCAGGCCTCTTTCCATTAATCTCAGTATGGAGATAACTATCTCCACAACAGAAAAAAGTACATGTGGAAAGCTCAGTCCCCCGATAGCCCCCACAACTCCTCCCCCCCAAGTAGTACATAAACCGTACTTACCAAGCATTCCGCCTGGAATACCAAGTCCCAGAGCAGAAGGCTGGCTGTACGGGAGGGAGGGTGGGGTATGTGATGAATGGACAACAGGACCAGGAGTAATGAAGATTACCAGTAAGTAATAGGACATTACCCCCTGGTCCCTCTAGTCCTTGTCCCCTTAATTACGGTATGGAAAGTACCCAAGCAGACAAAACCGGCCTTCTGAGAACCAGACACCACAGAGAAGAGACCACAAGAAGTGAGACCATACATCAAATGCCCTAACTCAAAAGAGTGCTTTATTAATAAGAAAAAAACACAAATAAAGCCAACCGATAGTGTCTGACAAAAGTATTAGAAGAGGCCGAGGTAGTAGCCTGACAAATCTCATGGACGGACACCCCCTATAGTTCAGCCGAGGAGGCTGCCACCCCTGCGTAGACCAGCCCTGAACGCCAGCAGGAGGAGGTACCGCTGACACATAATATGCCAGCTCAATAGTCTGTTTGATCCACCGGCCAACAGAAACAGAAGAGGCTGTCTCACCCCAAGTGGCAGCTCCAAAAGAAACAAAAAGAAATTCTGATTTTCAGGAAACCTGGGTATGATCCAAATACAATTGTACAGCAAATACCAGTCCATATCAGAGGCCTCCCCAACCTCAGTTTTACAAGTTTTCGTAAACCTGAGGCAGCACCAAAATCTAACACCACCCCCAGGGGTGTCGTTAGTAAGGCACAACGAGGAGGAATACTTTTATTCCTCCTCGTTTTTTGCTTTTTCTATGTGTGCTGCATTCTGTAGCACTCATAGAAAGAGCAAAATGCCAGACATGATTGTTTTTGTGCGGGAAGGTGTCCCTTCCTGCACATGAACAATCATTTCAAAATGATGCTTCAGCACTTCTGAGTGTGTTGCATTCTGCAGCACACATAGAAGTGCCAAATCGCAAGGGACACCTTACAATCAAACCTCTCAACGCAGACATCCTTGCACGATGGTGGAAGGATGCCTGTGCTGGCGCTAGGCAGCTCAGGGAATAACACAGGGGTGCGCCGTATTTAATTAAATACAGCGCATCCCTGCGTTGTGAAAAAGAACGGGGCGCGGCGCTGTCAATTTTGGTGCAGCCTCGCCCTCTGTCATTTTCCATTAAATATGGGTTGTGATGTGCTATGGCAGCATGTCAAGTCCTCAGCACTGAAGGTTTATTTTCCAAAGGCAAACCTCGAAAGCAGGAGAAAATAAACAAAAACAAAAATCAAAGCCATTGAGGCGATGTCACATTTCTCTTTCCACGTGGGGGACATTTATTGTTTTTCCTGTCTGGGACCGTCATGCAACACTGAAAAACCATGGTGGACATATCACTGGAATGTCTTCCATAAATACCCTGGGCCATCTTATTATGCCATATCTGCCACTGAATGCCAGCAGTTGTGCGGCATTAGACTGCTTCCCTCAGAAGAGCTGGCCACGCCTTGGCCTTCTGAAATAGATTCCCCAACCTCTAAATCAGACAGGGAGCTTTGCAGTGCACATCTCAGTGCTGTAATGTATCCATCAGCAACAGCAAGGCTAGATCTTCAGCCTTTTCCCCGAATCTCTGGCAGTGCTTCCTGCCTGCCCCCTCTGCCTGAAGTACTTTGCACCTGCAGTGTGCTGGTGGCCTGCTCACACAGCTGTTGTTCGCCCATGTTTGTCTCCTAGGCCATGCCTTCTGCTAGCCCGGCGATCAGCAACAGCTCTCTTCGTCCTCACTTTATCTTTTGTTTGTGACCTTGCTGACAGACCTCCCGCTTCAAGCACTCCTGTCCCCGACCAGGGTGAGCCCCGCCTCATGCTGCTGCTGGATTGCAGCTCTGGGGGACATCTCTCCTGACAGTTACTCTAACTCTAATTGCCAAATATGTTGTGATCAGTGACAGATGCTCTGATTAGCACTTTTATTGAGGTGCTACGTTACAACATTACAACATGACACCTCGCCATGGTATTCTTCATACATTTCCCCCCACACAACCTGTAAAAGTTCCACACTTACATTCTAAATCTCCCTCCACCTGGGTAGGGACTAGTCTTCGTTTTTATTTTGTTTTTTTTAAATAAAGATCCTGGTTTTGTGGAAAACACAGCTTCTGCATTATGTTTTTCCCATGAAACATCTTTGGGGCTGGAGTGTGAGGCACTTTTGAGGGGAATGGTGGACTGTGGTGGTTCCTTATAGTGCTGTAGAACTCGTGGGTTGGCCAGGTCTCGGAATGCAGAGGTGAAACCTTCACTGCTCAAGCCCAAAGATTTCTTAACTGCTAAAAGCCTCCCAAAACCTGTCCAACTCAGAATTTCATTACTGCCAATTTTGCTAGAATCTCTCGTTAAAAAAATATGTTTCGATTCCCATAAGTACCTACGTGTAAATTGAAAGGCATAGCAAGTTATGCTTGGTTGAGAAGGCAATCTGACACCTTTCCAAATCATTGACAATCCTAATATGAAGGCTATGAGCTTAGAGCACACCGCATTTTTTAACACAGCATATATAGTCTAGTCACTCATTTCCTTCCCGGAGTTACTATTTGGGAGTATGTTTAAAAATTTGAAAACAATGAAATGTCAAGACAATGTGATTCATTTCCCTTCAATTATTAGTTTTGGATCGCAATTGCTGTTGATCAACAGCAAACATTGCAATCAACGTTCCTCCTGGGCGACTTTATCAGCAAGGGGTAAACTACATGAAAAGTGCAAAATTGATAAAGTGGGGAGGAGAAGAGAAGAGCAGAATGATGTTCGATTACAAAACTCAAATATAAAGGGCAGTGAGGCCCGATGAGGGAGGAAAAGGGGGTTTCTGTACTTGGTAAACAAGGAACACTCCTAATATAATTCTATTTTCCAGCTTGATGAAAACCATTGTACGAAGCTCAATTGTATCTTTCTTTTAATAACCTAAAATTGATCAACTGGTCAGAGGACTATGAAAGGGTTTCACTTACTGGCCTCCAGAGACGTCATATATGCAGAATTTAGCACTATACACGGCCTTAAAGATAATTGAAAATATTGATCACGTCCCTTTGGACGGAATGCGTTGCTGCGTGGTGTTTTACATTTTGCATTTCCACCCCAAGCCAAGTGACAGGAGGCAGAAATATGCTACTGAATGGAGTAAGTGAGTACTGCATTATGGGGTTTCTCCTGCTTGCCTTGATGTCCCCCTTATTTTCATAGAGCAGCTCATTATTAAGCATGGTTTTACCCATCAAACATTCATGTTATGCATTTTGTAATATTATTTCCAATTAACCCTGCTTGACGTCTGCGTACATAAATTATATTTCTCATCAACCTGCGAAATGTGTTGCCAATCCGCGGTTGATTGAATCACACTTCTGATAATTACGATGCGTGACTACATTGACAATGCATACATTTGCGTAATTTAAAAAGATTCATAGAGCCGAAAATGTGTTTGCTTTGGTAATTTTTAGGTGCTGCAGTCACCTGCATCCTTCGAAACGATCAGATCCATCTTAAGACTTCACTAACATCGAAATGTACTGTGAGGTAATTGGTTACCTGCAGCATGTAAACTGGCGGCTATCATTGGTTTAGGCTTCGTGGAAGCCTTACATTTAATTATTTATGGTATTAAGTAGGGACGTGTGAAATTCGTGTAATTTGCTCTGATTTCTGACAATTCCAAGAAGTGCAAGTTAAGGACAGATTTACAAGGTCCTAGCGCCCCTTAGCGCCACACTCGCGTCATTTTTTTATGCTAATGTGGCGTTAAGGAGGCCATTTTCCTTCGCAATATTTACAAAATGGTTCAATGCTTACATTGCGCAATTTTGTAACCCCGTGCGCCACTTGATGCCCCCAACAGGGAGGCCCGTAAAAATAGCACAGTGAAATCTACAACATTTTACTGTCCTATTTTTAGCATCATTTTTAATGTCTGCCCAGGTCAGGCATTAACATGACACACCCATTACGTTCAAAGTATCACAATGCTTCATAAATTCTGACGCTGCTGTCCTAAAATGCGCCATGGTGCACCGTATTGTAAATAAGGTGCACACATGGTGTCACTAGGGGTCGCAAGAAAAGTGGTGCATCACAGTTGATGTGCCATTTTCTTGTAAATCTGGCCCTTAGTACTAAATTTTAATGCAAAATGTATCCTTTCATAAATTTTTTATGCAAGGATGTATTTTGCACCAACAAAACACAAATGTCACGGACAACAGGAGTTTATTTGTTCGCTTTTGCAGTGCTATAAGTTTGCTGCAAATGGCAGAGTGATTCTGCACGCCAGTAGAATTATGGGTAACAAGTGTAACATGAAATTCCTGAAATCATGGGGAATTTAAATTTTGCATGGGCGTAGTATTAAGCATCTCTTAGTTTTAAGGGATACTGATGTTGCAAGACACAGCTCATTTGACCAAAAATACTTTTTCTGTAGGTTAGAGGGTATTTTATTCCTTATAATATAAGGTCACACCATCACCTTCACCACTACCATCCGCTATTTTCAGTCTCTTGCTCTTCCTGATCAAATATATTTTGCCTTTTTCTGAAATGTAGAATGCATATGGACCTGGAGCCAAAATTTAAATCATCCATAGTCATTTAAAGTTCAGATGAGAGGTAAAAATATGGTCATTCCTAACATAATTACATCAACTTTTGACCTTGGGATACAAGGCTGAATAAAAACCCTTCCTATCTGTATTAGTATGGTCCAAAGTCATGGAACACTCCCAATCAGCACACCACACAAAGAAGACCTAAACGTCCTCTCCAAACTGGGGACCTCCACCGATCATTGACTTGGAATAACTTCAAAACACATGGACTTTGATAAATACACCATCACATCCATGAGAGAGGCCTCTCAACTCAGTTTCAGAAACAGCTGCGGCTGATTGGCACCTGTACACCTCCAACCTGCCAAATGAGATGGAGTACTCTAACAATAGCCTCACCCCAGCACATCAAAACCTAGTAAACAATTTCTGCCTTACCTCCTACCTCTAACCAGAAGACAGAGGACAGTAACTCTAGTTTTTCTGGCAGTCAACCCAGTCTCAAACTGACGTAATCTGTGTGACTATGGGCCAGATGTAGCAAGCAGTTTTGCCCATTCTGTGTCTATGCGAAAATGTGTTCGTACATATGGCCCTATATCTCATATCATATACCAATTCAGTACCAGATCAGTAACTTATCAATGGGACAGGCATATAATATACCAAAGGACCTGCAGAATCTTGCTGGCAACTGGATGGCATAGTTACAGGCTACACCAGCAGGCTTAAGTGGCCACCAAATACTAACTAGGCAGACCTGTGAATGTCAAAGAGATTAGCCACAAATTGATGGCCAGCGGAAGACTCTAACATGGTCCACCCTGCAGGTCCTAAATATCACATACTTTGAGCACCAACAATCTATAATGATAAAATGGATGAGTATAACACAGAGGGCCTCATTACTATCTTGCCTGTCTTTAGGCAAGACCGCTGCGGTGGCTGCCACCAAAAGACTGCCATGTTGGCAGTCATCTGACCACCATATTATAACCCACACTGTTAAGAACACCAAAACAACAGCCAAATTTCTGAAACTGCCAGGACACTGGTGGGCGGGAAAGAGGCGGTCCCACCACCAACACCGCCAGCCCAACACAAATCCACCCACCAGATTGCAACCCACAAATCAGCACAGTGGTTCTTCCATGGCAGCAAAACATTGGCGGTGCGAGCCGCCGCGGTCAGAAACCACCACTGACAGAAGACAACACCACATAGGACAGTTTGAATATCCCACACCTGACACACATCCACACACCCGACACACCTACATACTGCACTATATAACAAACTCCCACACAACCCACAATTCTTTGCAACTAAAATGCCACACAGAGACACTGAGAAAAGGCACATACACAGAGAAAGCACCCTAACACTGTAGGCACACACACATCACACGCATCACATATCTAATAAACAAACACAACACACACATAACAAGCACACACATTCTGCTACAACCATCCATCCCTCACAATGCACCACCCACACACAATCATTCACACAACACTATACCCTTTCATAACCAACAACCCCCACACTGTAAACACAATCTTAAACAGGTCCCCACAAAAGCACCCAAGACTCACCAAGGATGAGTTGAGGGTCATGGTGGATGAAATTGTAAGGGTAGAGCTACAACTGTTTGGAGCACAGGTCAAGCTAACACAATTGCCAGGAAAATAGAGTTATGGCAAAGAATAGGCGACAGGGTCAACTCAGTCGAGGTGGTACGACCTACGGGGGAGGGTGTGTTCCATGGCATCGAGACACAAAAATATCCATGCAGAAGATATGCGGTGGGCCCCCCCTCGTCCCCCAGTTCACTTCTTGGGAGGAGAAGGTCTTGAAAGTACTGCATCCTAAGGGTCTGACTGGAACACCTGGGGGACTGGAGTCCGGTAAGTACCCATAACATCAATGTAACACAATTGTCGTGTCCTGCATCCCTCCCCACAACCCAAATACCCCATAATTCCCTGAATGTCCCACTACACCTACCTGCCAATCACCCAATGCCCCTCTCCTGCATTCCACCACCCAACACAGCCCTACTGCCCACATAGCCCTTGGCAAGGAGACAGATACCACAGCCTAATCCAATGACCAGGACAACACCCACAATGCACCACCCATTAATGCAAAAACCTGCAATGTGCACATGAGGTCACATTTCATGAATGTATGACTATTGTACTACCTACACCATCCAGAATGTACGACTGAGGGCCACTACATGGCAATGACAGCATTGCAATGGCACACCACAATGGCAAGAAAGGCAAAACACAGTTAAAGCCCTGTAACTATTCAAAATGGGCACTGACCTATATCCCGAAGACTTTAATGGACTAACTCTGGGTTGGAAAGTAGGATGCCAGACTCCATGCACATAAACAATATCCAGAGACAGGAGTATTACCCTTGCATACCTACATACTCCTTTCCCTATGGGACATCATGGTGCAATGTTCCCAGATATTGTAAGACTACTACCAGGCCTGACTACTCACCAGGTACCAGAGTCTATTTATCATGTCAAGTTTCAGATAGTTACAGAAACCCATCTGTAGTGCCTTTTGTACAAAACATTGATGACAGCAGACAACATGGAGTGTGGCACTCCTGTCACAGACTTATATGTATCACCAAGCTATGCTGTGCAGCAACTGTCATTGTAGTTGCTGGGAATCATGCTAAGCCATTGTCTGTTTCACGCAAAGAAGGTACCAAACACAGTTTTATAACTGTACTCTGTGTCTCACTCCATCCACAGGTAACCCTGCCATTGCCACCATGGAAAGAATACCAGAAACTGCTAGCCCTCCTCAAGATGAATGACCCATTGAGGACAACACGCTTTGATGTCTGGACAATGATGACCTACCTGGCCCATCCGGGACATCTGGTCAGTCGACAACTCCCAGCCTCACCCTGCCCACATCATTTCCCCCACCCACTTGCACAGACAAGCAGGCGCCCCCAAACATGCGTCCCAAAGACTGTTCAAACTATTGTGTTCCCCACAATACAGGGTCCTTGGTGTGACCTTGACACCCCAGACAAAGATGGCCCTGGTAACACTGGGAGTGGGCACAACGTATCAGGGGAAAAGGCACCTGAGGGCAGGTTGCGTGGGAGGGATGCTGCGGGACGGAGGATGGAGCAGCCAAGGGACTCCACTGACCAGGATACCATCTCCCAAGTCCTGGGAGCATACTAATCTCCCCAGTACAATATGGGTCAGATCATCACCATGTTGGGGGAAAATCAAACTATGCAAAGGAAATACCACCAGGAGGCCATGCTGCAGTGACAGGCACACAATGCCACTATGGCCTCCATAGCAGGGTTGCGCAGGGACAGCAACACCACCCTGCCTGATATAGCTACCCACCATGAGGCCCCTTCCACTCGCAATATTGCATCTTCCCCTTCTACATCAGCGGCAGCTAGTGGAATGGAGGCCCTGCTAGGATAATCCCAAGCCTCAGACACCCCTCCCTCTGTAGCAGAAAAGCCCCCCGCAAATGTGGGCATCCATCCAGACATCCAGCTGCAGCAGATGCCAAGACCAAACCCACTGCCAGGAAGTGAACCTCTCTTGATTTATCACGTTTGTGTGCCACTGAGACACCGTGTTGACTGTTCTGAATCCTATCTCCATTTTCTCATGGTACAAGGACACAGGACCTGTGTGACCAAAAGTTGTAGCAGCTACTCTGATCAATCCATCTCCCATGATTCCACTTATCACCTGTTTGTTATGTTGTTCACTTGTATTTGACTCCTCACAAAACTGATTTGCACAATAAATCACTTATGGACAAAGCTACTGTACATGTGTGTTTAATCGTACTACAACATATGTCCATCAGCACAAATGTGGTCTGGTAATGGTCCACTGATTCTAACTGGCAATGTAATAACAACAGACGGAGGCCCCCTCAGCCGAACACCCATGACAACAGTAATGTCACAGGACAGATGTCATGGTATGATTTTGAAATCCACAGAAACACCAGGGTATAGAAAGTTGAGCCATCTGCAATTAGAGGAAGACAGACAGTACCATCAGGATGGAAGGCATGAGTACAGAGTAAGCACGTATACAGGTAATCAACTACGTGCCTATTGTACTATGACTCCAAATCATGGGCATCTAGATAGGACATATACAGCACAAGGTTCAGGGCTTTCCTAATATCTTTTTAACAAGCTATCTCTCCTGAACACCTCTCAGAACTGTACTCTTTAACTATTGACTATGTGTACCCCAAGCCCTAGGTAGCAGACCCACAGATGATATCCACATCCTGTGGGTAGGAGGAGCTGGCAATAGAAGAGTTCATGGAATCTAGCTCTGGACTGGTCAGTCCATGAGAGAAGTGAATGTTTGAATCAGTTGCTACAACACGTTAGGGCAGAACCACTAATACTGTACAACTAACATTCCTTCTGTCTGCTACAACAACTCACTCAGAGGCACTGGACATCATAACACAATCACATTTGCCAAAGGTGAGGAGGAGTAATGTCAGCTATCCACTTCTGATTGTGGGCTGACAAGACATGAAATGGTCCACCTCACATACCTGCATGTCACGAAAAGTACTGATTGATGAGTGCAGTCCCACAGTCACCAGCTCCTTCATCCTCAGGCTCTTCATCACTTTCCATATCACGAATTGCAGGCACAGGTACCGGTGCCTCACCCTCATCAACTAGCAATGGTATCCAATGCCTCAGGGGTAGATTGTGGAGCATGCAGCAGGCAACGATGATTTGGCAAACCTTGTGGGACAAGTAGAGGCGGGCACCTCCAGATAGGTCCAGGCACCTGAATCTTGCCTTCAGGAGGCCGAAAGTACGCTCTGTTACATGCCTTGTCCTCACGTGGGCCTCATTGAAATGGAGTTCTGCAACGTGGCTGGGTACCTCAGAGGTGCCAGAAGCAAAAGAAGGTTTGGATAGCCAGAGTCACCTGTAAACACAATGTAGAACAAAATCAATTGAGGTACTGCAGTTGTGCAGATTGTGATGACAGATCACATTACATTTAAAAACATAACAATGCATACTTACTAACCAGCAAGGCCCTCTCTGTATGTAGTCATGCCATCATGGTTGGGACATTGCTGTTCTGCATAAAGTAGGAGTCATGCACTGATCCAGGAAACTTGGCAGTCACTTGGGAAATATACTGGTCTGTCAGCCGCACCACCTGCACGTTGATTGAGTGGTAGTTCTTCCTGTTCCTATACACCAGTTAATTGACAGCTGGAGGGACCAGGGATACATAGGTGTCATCAATGGCCCCTACCACATGAGGAATCAGTCCCATCTGATAAAAGTCACCCTTCACATTGGCCATATACACTCTTTGGAGAAAATGGATGTAGCTGCCCAGGTGTTGCAAGAAAGCACACAGTACATCCCTCAAAACCTGACTGAACATGGCTGAGACATCCTCGCAGTTAAAGCGACAGTATGCTGAAATGAGCCAGTGGCCAGGAAGTGTAGCACTGACACTACTTGAGCAATGGGAGACATGCAATAAGAATTGCTATTGCCTGGCATCACATATGACTCCAACTGTCTACATAGATCTATGATGGTCTGGCGTTTCAGATGGGTAGTCTGGAGGACATGCCTGTCCTCCATGGTTGCCAGGTCTATCAGTGGACGGTACACTGGTAGTTGTCTCATTTCCCTCATGCAGGATATCTAATTTGAGAGAAAAAAATGTACAATAAGTCATGCAGTCGGCACATGACAGCAGCACATTGTATACTTGCAGACACCTACACATCTGTAGGGGATGCGGAGCAGTGCTGACATAAAGATTACAGACCATAGAAATGCACATCATACTCTGTCATTGAAGCACATTGGCTGAAATGTCAGTCGGATAGGACACTGGACACATATGTATGTGAAAATGTGTGGGTTACCGTGCAGTCCTGTACTGATGACACATATGTTACTAAAATCATCTATCACTATCAGACCTCTCTGTACTTCAGAGTAGCTACACAGAACTATCCACATATCTACAGGCTCAACGTGTCATTTCTTCACGATTGTCCTATTATATACTATGAAGTAACAATATTGGGTGACATCGATTGATGGTTGATCAGCTGTCTGATTCACTTATTTATGCACATGCATTGAGCACATGTGCCCAAAATGGCAGGCGCCTGAGCTACTGTTCTGGACAGTTGGAAGTGACCTAATTCTGCCAGCGGAAGTCCTCATGGTGGTAGGTGGTCGCAACCGTCATGTAATTTGTCATAAGTTAACATTGCTTTCTATGGCGGACTTGGGCCAGCGGCGATGACCAATGTTGGTGACAGTCCTGTAAGTGGTAACCATGACCTCCATTTTCTGCAGTCTTGCTCACTTGACTCCTGGCACTGTTGCTAGCAAGACCTCCACTACATGTGGTGCTGTGTACTGCCTCTGGGAGCCATCGTGGCATGTCCTGCAGGTGATAGGGCCCCTGCTTTCACACAGGAAGAGCTGGAGAAGCTGGTGAAGGAGGTGGAGGTGGCCCTATCCCTGTATGAACAGCTGTATTGGGCACCAGAGGAATAGGTGAGTCCACTGCCCGAGCCATGTGTGATTGGTGTTGTGTTGATAGTGAGTTGGCCATGTGAACTGTTGTTGGTGTAGATGCATGCATGTGGCATACCATACAAGTGTGTGGGCAGGGAGGATGGGTATGTGTGCTCACCTGCTGTTACACTTGTGCTGGGTCAACTACTGTTGGTATGGTGCATGTGTAAATTACTTTCTCCTTTTATCTGTGCAGGCAAATGCCATCAGAAGAAAGGGATCTGGCATGCCTGTATGGACCCTGGGGGTCCACAGCAGGCAGAGCATCCATTGTACCAAGCGGTGGGAGGACCTGAGACACTGGGCCCGGAAGACTGCGGAGACTCAGATACAGATGTCTTCCCAATGACGGAGGGGTGCCTGTCGGACCATGACCCCCCCCTAGTGGCCCTCATTTTGGCGGTGGCCTACCCTGGGGTGGGTGGGCGTTTGAGGGCATCACAGCAACCACAAGGGGGTAAGTACTGACTGTTACCTGGTACTTGGCCCTGGTTGAATGCTGTTTGCTGTCTCACTGTATCTTTAGTGACGATGTAGTAGCTGGCAAATGTTTCTAGACTAGTGGTAATCAGTTGGTACCACCTTGCCAGTGTATGAGATGTGGAGCAGCCATCAGGTTGGCTATGTGTGAGTTTTGGAATCATGTATAAAGACATCATTCTGACTGCATGTTGAAATGCCCTAATGTGAATGATACGTGTTGCACATCCTGCTATTCCTATGCATTTGAGCTGGTGTTTCACCATACCATTTTAGACTATCGCTGACCATCCCCCTGCATATGTGTGTCAGGGTCTCTAAGGTGTCTGACCACTCTCATCTGCGCTGATCACCTGCTGTAGCAACAGGTGGAGTCTCTTATTCGGTACAGGCTCCACACATTACTTTTTACTGGTACAGGTCTGGGCTCCATGTGAGACTGCCATCTCATGTACAATTGAGTTCTGGCCTGTCCAGCTCAATACATATCTGTGTTTGCCGTTGTAACTCCATTGTCCATTCATCTCCATTTAATGGGGTATATGAAGGTAGCAACGAAGGGACATTCTACTTTGGGGTCTGCTTTGTGTATTCGTAATACAATTGCTTTTCCATGTGATTGACATGTGGGCATGTCATCTCTGTCCCAATGGGTGGGTTATAGAGAAGGTAAGTGGTTTGGCAGAGCCAGCCTTATACAATATGTGATGTCAATGGTATGTGTGCAAATGCCCTACAAATTGCTTTGTAACCTTGGTAATATGCTGCCTACATCACGTCTAAATGTTTAATTGGTGGCATACCATGTGGAGTTGGACAATCTATGTTACCCCTGGCCTAGCTGGTGTGTCCAGTCAGGTGAGGATTATGTATTGCATCACTTATGTGGACTTGAAGTGATGGTCTGGTTGTACCTCTATGTCGAAAGCAGGAATGTGCTGTAATGGACGATGTTTTTAATGCACTGGCAGTCATGTAGGGACATGTGTAAATCATGTGTACATGTAAGTTCAGTGTGACATTTGTATAGTATTGAGTTAGGTACATGTAATCACATGTCAGGTATGGTGTGAGTGATGTCGGTGTACTCCTGTTGCCAAGACCTGGAACTTTAACTGCATGTCAAGTGGAATGGTAGGTGGCCTATGATGTCTATAGTGACTGCCTATAGTGTACTTGTTGTGACACTGCACTCAGTGATTGCCTATGGAAGTGTAATGGGTGCTATGTAGGCCATTGTAACTACACAAGCAATAATGAAGTAACGTGGTGTATCTGTGTTTTGTATATGAAGATATTCCTCTGTGATTGTGTTAATGTCATGCCATGGCTGTTCTCCAGACATTTTTCTACACATTAGTTGTCACCTGTATGGGAGTGCCACTTCTTGTGGCTTGATCAGTTCAGGTACCCCTGTTGCCATTTATGTATGGGGGGGTCAGCCAGCAATGTGATATGTATGGCATGTGCTGTGTGGGATGTGAATTGGGTAGTTACACTTCCAAGGGACATTAGTAATTGAGATGGACTGGTTGGATGTAGTTTTAGGACATGTATGATGTGTTGGGATCACTCACCTCCACTTCCAGTAGGTGATAGGAGAATGGAGAGGTAGGATCTGGAATATGCATGATATATCTACTTCTACAAGAGCATGAGCATCATGTTGACATGGCTTTACAGGTGTACAGATGGATTAATACAGTCTTGCTAACATACTCAAAATGTGATTGGGTGGGAGGGATGACCTGAAGGGGTAGATAGCATTAACATGATGCGACATGATGTAGGATATGTGTAATGCCAACGGAGATTGCCTAGCCTAGACATGTTTACCTGTAGTACTGCATGTATCCATGTGTGTATGTAAGGAATGTGATAACCCTTTCTCTCCCTCTCTTCCTTCCTCTCTCTCTAGTTGTGTGCATCAGCACCAGCAGGTGAAGGAGATGGGGTGCAGGCGAGTGGGGATGCTGCTGGCCATGGGACCCAGAGTGCTACGACCAGCAACATCTTTGTCTGCAACCCCCCTACTACTACCACCCTCCCTGTAGCTCCCTATCCAGTTGTGCATGCCTGCTCACCCAGGAGGGTGGGCATCTCCTTCGCCACAGGCACCTCTGCCCCTGACCCAGTCAGCCCTGCTGCCCTCAGTGAGGAGGCTATTGACCTCCTCAGGTCCATCTCGGTAGGTCAGTCGGCCATTGTGAATGCCATCCAGGGACTTGCAACTCAGGTCCAACAGAGCAATGAATTCCTGGAGGGCATTCAAAGTGCAGTGGCTCGCCTTTCAGGCTGTGACTTCCGGACTGATGGCAGTCAGTCTTACATCGCCCCTCCATCTTCCGCTACCCAATCCCACACCTCTCTTCCAAGTCCCACCCAGAGCACACAGACAGACAAGCATTCATCCACCTCAACAGACAAGGATACAGCAGTCAAACACAAGCAACACAAGACACACCACCAGCATGCACACAGACAACACATACCTGCACACACACCAACAGTCACTACCTGCACAGACTCACCCACCACCCCCACCTTCACATACACTACACCTGACACACTAGCAGACACCACACCAACATTCAAAGAGCCAGCTACAACTCCAATCATACTAACAGTCAGCACAATAGAAGACCCGCAGACATCCACCCTAGTCACCACATCCACAGCCACCACAACAACCGACACACCCACATGTGGTACATCTACCATACCTGCAGCCACCACCCCAACAGACATTCACCCATCCAGCACAGCATCTCCAAGTTCCTACGCCCCCTCCTGAGACACATAAATGCCCACACTCATCCACCCAACAGACACCCCGAGCACGCAAGCATTCCTCGCATGCACCTGCACCCAAAACATCCATCAAGACACCTCTCACAAGCACTCTCTCTCCCTCCACTCCCAAACCCTTTTGCCATAACCATCCACATGTGTCTAAAACTTTTTTCCTCTCGGAGTTAAACCTTTTCCCTACTCCTCTCCCACCCCATGTGGCCCCCCCAAAAATCTGTTTTCCTCCCCAAGTCCAGACCTACCACCTCCAAGTCCTCCCCTGCCCCTCCTGCAAGTTCCCATGCCCCTCCCCTGCCAAGAGATCGACCCCTCCTAAGTGTTCACAGCCCTCCCCTATGCCACGTCTGAAGCCCCCACCTCCCAAGCCAAAGCCCAAAGACCCCCCCTCCCAACCCTAGGCCCAAACCCCCACGTCCCCCCTTAATCCTGGAGATGCCTGCCTGCCACCTTCACGCCCCTACCCATGGAGGTAATTTAGCAGTCAGGAGTCAAGTTGGGGCAGTCTGACATGCCAGCTGTGCATGTTGCACTTTTGATTTTGGGACTGGCCTAAGGCTTTTCAAATTTGTAAATACTGATATCTAAAACAAAATTAACACTATTTATATACATACATCTAGGCCAACCAGTTGTTGGTTTCAACGCTATCATCTTTGCTCTGCCTTTCATTCCTCATGGCCGTTATGGTCTTGCCTGCTTCATATTGTGTGTGAGTGTGTTAAGTGTGTGCTACTTGTGTGTCTGAGCTGTTTGTATGGGTGTGTGCTTTGCATTTCTCCCGCAGTGATGGCTGGGTATGGTGTGTTGGGCATGTATGTGTGTGGGACATACGTTTAGGTCGATATTGTGTGGATTGGTTGTGTTGGCTGTTGTGATTTGAAGTGTGGTGTACCCTTGTGTGGTTGCACTGTGTGTGTGTGTGTGGTGATTAGTATGTCCAAACCACTGTATGTTTTGTTTGCATGGTGTGACGTTTGCCTCGTTGTATGGCTGTGTGACTGTATGTCTTAGTTCAATGGTGTTGTTCCGCTATGTTGTATATATGTATTGTCAGGTGGCGGTGTGAGATGTGGCGTATTGACTGTGTGTTTGAGGTGTTGCAGTTCTTGTGTTAGTTATGTCGTTTGCTGGTATCATGTGTTGTTATGTTTAACAGTGTCAGTGCTGTGTGTCTGCAGCTCGGTATGTGTTTTGGTAGCGTGTGTTGGCCGGGGTGTGCGTCCTGAGTCTGTGCGTGTGAGTATATGCATGTGTAAATAGGCATGTCAGTATAGGAGTACATGTATGTGTCGCTCTCGACACCCCTTCCGGATATGTAAGTTGTGTGTGCGTCGCGACCTTGCTGTTATGCAACAGTGACAGGTAAGTGTGTGTACTCACCGTTGCTGGCATTGTCGTGGTTGGTTTTCCGGAGTCATTGGGCGAGCAGGAGCAGAGGGAAGACATGCAGTTCAGGTTCCATGGCAGCTCCAGACGGGTGTGGCTTCCCGAAAGTGGGTGTCTCCATTTATACTGTTGGTTTCCGCCAGGGTTTCTGTGGTGGTGTGACTGCGGTGAAAACCTTGGCAGTGTGCATGATAACTCCACTTCAGAGGCCGTCAGACACAGCATGGAAATACCTTACTCCTAGGCTCAAAGCAAAGACAAAAACACAACCACCCACTAACATGGTGTAGCACGCTACCCACATGGAGAAGCGCTTCAGCATCTCATCCCCCCACATACCGGTAGTAAGTGCCACAAAAGCCATAATACAATACAAAATATACGACGTGGTGGGTGGAATGAATGTGTTGACCTACTTACAAAGGCTGTTTTTCGCATCTTATTGTGAGGTGTGTAATTTTTGCCAATATATTTGGTACTTGAAGTGAAGGTCATTTTGAGCACTGTATAAAATGACCTGTATTGACCTACGAATACATTTCTACCTACATCACCTTTTTTATAAAGCGTCATGAAAAGATTACCTTTTCTTGGAAACGTTATCTATTTTTAAGCTTCCAGGGAGCAGTTTTACTTTGTGGCTGTATGTAATTATACTTTACTTGGCGTCATAAATGAATTGCCTGCGGCAGTTTCTCATTGACTTGCAGCGGACGAAAATCTCTGTGTTGTGAATTCGTGTTCCATTTTAGTGGAGTTGGCATGCATTTGTTAATGTTTTACAGTGCTAAATCCACAGACTAGACCCCCCTCACAAACATGTAGCACCTGCGTGCCTTACCTGGCCCTGTGCACTGGTCCGTGCCTCTTGTACTTGGTGAACGTCTGCACTTGAGTCAAGGTTACTCACCCAGGCTCTGCCGGGTTTGACCCATGTACTAGCCTTTTTAGTTTCACAAATGTCTAATCTGTCATTTTCCTGTATCCCTCTTCAAATACGAAGGTCTCAAAACGGTAAGAATCCATTAATAACCATATAAGTAAATAAATGTCACTGGGCCCAATTCACAAAGATTTTGCTAGGAGTGCTCCTGATTTACTCCTTTCTCTCTTTCAGGATCAATTCACTAAGGTAAATCTAGGGTAAAGATCTCCACACTCATAGATATATGCCTATGCGTAACTCTCCACATAGATTGGCTAACTCTGGGCAGAGATTTACGCCTTGAGTATGTCACCTATCCCCCTTTATTTTATTTTTTTGTTTATATATAGCGAAAACGTGAACCAAAGGTATTGGAGTGCTTTATGTGCGAAAGTAGCCTATTTTTAGCATGGTTACCCCCCATTTGCCTGATGTCAGTGTGATTTGACTGTGTTCACTGGGATCCTGCTAACCAGGACCTCAGTGACTGTGCTCTCTCCCTTTAAACTTGGTTGCTTGGACCACAAACACCCCACACCGGGGGTCCCCCATCGGCTGCAGCATGTATTATGCCACCCATGGGGAGCCCATGCAAAGTGTATCTGCAAGCCTGCCATTGCAGCCTGTGTGAAAGGGTGCATGCATCCTTTCACTACAGGTCACTGCACCAGGTCACTGTAAGCCACCCCTATGGTAGGCCCAACTAGCCCAGAGGGCAGTGTGCAGGTACTTGTGTGTGAGGGCACCCCTGCATAAGCAGAGGTGCCCCCATTAACTCCAGCCCCATTTTCATGAACTTCGTGAGTGCAGGGACGCCATTTTATGCATGTACTGGACATAGGTCACTACCTATGTTCAGCTACATCAGGGTAACTCCGGACATTGACATGTTTGGTATCAAACATGTCAGAATCATACCCCAATACTGTTGCCAGTATTGGAAGTATGATTCCATGCACTCTGGGGGCTCGTTAGAGGACCCCAAGCATTGCTCCTACCAGCTTTCTGGAGTTTTCCAGGCAGCCCATGCTACTGCCACCCCTCAGACTGGTTTCGGCCCTCGTGCTGCTTGCTCAGCTCAAGCCGAGGAAGGCAGAACAGAGGATTTCCTTTGGGGGAGGGGGTTAACACCCTCTCCTTTTGGAAATAGGGGTTACATGGCTTGGGAGGGGGAGCCTCCCCAAGCCGCTGGTATGCTCTAAAGGGCACATTTGGTGCCCTCCTTGCATAAAATAGTCTGCACTGGTTCAGGGACCTCCAGTCCCTGCTCTGGCACGAAACTGTATAATGAAAAGGGGAGTGACCACTCCCCTTTCCATCACCACACCAGGGGTGGTGCCCAGAGCTCCTCTAGAGAGTCTCTTGATTCTGCCATCTTCAATCCAAGGTGGGCAGAGGCCATTGGGAGTATCTGAGTGGCCAGATCAGGCTGGTGATGTCAGAGCTCCCACCTGAGAGGTGGTCACCTGGCATGGTGACCAATCCCCCTTCCAGGGTTATTGTCGGGTCTCCCTCGTAGGTGGGTCATCAGATTCGGCTTGCAAGATTCCAGCAGGACTCCTCTGCAACCTCTACTTCAACTTCAGGCCACTGGAACTGTGACTAGACCCTCCAGGAACCGACAATGTGTATCCACAATGAAGGCTCTGCTTGCAACATTGTTTCCACAGCTCCTTCTTCTGCAACACAGCTGTGCATCCTCTGAGGGTGGCAAGTCTTCAGTCTGCACAAGAAGGAAGAAGGAATCTCCCTTGGAGTGAAGGAGTCACTCCCCTGCATCCGCAGGCACCAACGGCAACAAAAACTGGCTGCCTGGATCTCCTCTCATCTTGAGTTGCATGGATCCTGCATCGCGGGTGGTAGTCTGGAGTGGTCCTCTGGGTCCTCTCTGCCAGCAGTCCAACTTTGGTGGGCTTAAGCCCTTGACTTTCCATGCAGGACAGTACCCCCATGCACTGCGTCTCTTGCAGCTACCAAGGCTTGTTGACATCTTCTATAAGGGATCTTCAGGCTGCATGTAGCCCCAGCCCCAGCACTCTTTCCTGTGATGCACAGCCCTCTGCATGCTTCTCTTGAGGCGTGGGACCCTTCTTCAGTTGTGCTGCATGGGCTCCTCTGCGACTCTCGGGTCCTTCCAGTGGGTCTCCTGTGGGGGCTGCCTTTTTTTCTGTGGACTCTCTGCATTGCTGAGGGTCCCCTGAGACTCCCACCTGTGGGTTGAGTCCTTCTGGACCTTGCTGGTCCCCGGCAGCTCCACTTTTCCTATGCTGCGACTCTTGTGTTTGCCAAGGCTTCTTGGTGGCTTTTCCATGCCACCGACAGACTGCAATCTTCCATCTAGCGTGGGACTTTGACTGCATCCTCCAGGAACTCTTCACCGGCTCCAGGGTTGCATTGCTGACCGTCTCCGTCCTCCTGTCGACCAACTCCTGCAACCACAGACAAGTGGGTAGTGGCTCCTGCCACCACCGGACACTTCTGCAACTTCTGGATTTGGTCCCTTCTTTTTCAGGTCTTCCTCTTCAGGAATCCACTGTTAGTTTCTTGCAGTCTGGTCTGGCAGTTGCATTATCTTCATTTTCAGTCCTTCTGGTAGTTTGGAGAAAATCCAGTAACTTACTCCTTCCTTCCTGGTCGCTGGGGAGCACTGTGATACTTACCTTTGGGGTTTCCCAGTTCCTCCAGCTCCCCTCTACAGATACCACTTATCTAAGTGGGGGTCCGACATTCACTTTCCATTTTTTTTAGTGGATGGTTTGAGCTCCACAGAGGGTCACTTTTATTTATTGCTATTGAACTGTTTTCTACTGCTATTTGTGCCTATTTCTAATCACTAGTGTACATACTTAGGGGGTCATTCTGACCCCGGCGGGCGGCGGGAGCCGCCCGCCTGGAGGGAACCGCCAGAATACCGCTGCGCGGTCAAAAGACCGCCTCAGGTATTCTGGGTTCCCCACTGGGCTGGCGGGCGACCGCCAAAAGGCCGCCCGCCAGCCCAGTGGGAAACACCCCTCCATGAGGATGCCGGCTTCGAATGGAGCCGGCGGAGTGGAGGATGTGCGACGGGTGCAGTAGCACCCGTCGCGAATTTCAGTGTCTGCTGAGCAGACACTGAAATTCAAAGTGGGGCCCTCAGGGGCCCCACGACACCCCTCACCGCCATCCTGTTCCTGGCGGGCGGAACCGCCAGGAACAGGATGGCGGTGAGGGGGTCGGAATCCCCATGGCGGCGCAGCAAGCTGCGCCGCCATGGCGAATTCCCATGGGCAGCGGAAAGTCGGCGGTACACCGCCGACTTTCCGTTTCTGGCCGCGGCTGTACCACCGCGGTCAGAATGCCCGGCGGAGCACCGCCAGCCTGTTGGCGGTGCTACCGCCGACCCCGGCCCCGGCGGAATGACCCCCTTAGTGTGTTTACTTACCTCCTGTTGGGGTATTGCCTATCTAGTATTTTTGGTACTGTGTTATTGTAATAAAGACCCTTTATTTTCGTAACACTGAGTGTTTTCTTTAATGTATGTAAGTGCTGTGTGACTGCAGTGGTATTTTATGAGCTTTGTGTGTCTCCAGGTGAGCCTTGGTTGCTCATCCACAGCTACCTCTAGAGAGCCTGGTTCCTAGACACTGCCTACACTACACTAATTGAGGATACATGGACCTGGTATAAGGTGTAAGTACCTTAGGTACCCACCACACAGCAGGCAGCTTTCTACACTTTACATGAGCCCCAGTTACATTAAACAAGGTCACATTTATGTTTTTTAGGCATGGTAATGAAGTGATTTGCCCAGAACCACAGGATGTTGAGCCAATGCTAAGACTCAAAACTGGTTTCCCAATTCCAAAGTCAGCAACTGTGGCCATAAAGCCAAATTCTCTCCCCTTGCTTGTGTGAGTGGGGACACATACAAATCAATCTACGACCATAAAAGTACTACTATTAACTTTCATGTTTCAAATAGGATAGTCAGAGGGCACAGACAAAGCTATATAGATATATCAATGGAAAAGAATAGGGAAATAGGCATCACCTGATGAAAAGAAAACACACTTAACAAACATTACTACTAGAAAATTATAAATAAAATCAACTCCCCAGGCTCTGACCTCTTTTCCTTGTGCTGCAAGATGTTGCTGGGTTAGATATCACCTACATTTGCTGTGGTGAATCCATAGTCATTTTTATTGTGAAGCAGGAGATTAGCTTAGCCCTTTGGCTTGCAGGCCTGTGCCCCTGTCATCTAGTGATTTTTCACCTACTTAGCATGCTTTGTTTTACACCATTTATTCTATTATTTATTTTAAGATGGCTGCCATTATTTATAGTTATAAAGATGTTTTGATTTGCGTTATTAGTGCCACTCTGTGAAGGTGTCACAATCAGCGTCAAAATCAAGTGGTGTAAGTAGATATTCACATCATGTCTCTTTCTCACTTACGTGTGACAGGAACATAATGTAAACTTGTTAGGGATTGTTTACATAATTGCCGCTACAAGTCTCCCTCCTTATCAATTGTTTGGGAACATACCTGCGTCAGGGGTCCTACAAGATCTGTATAAATACATTTCACACAGACAAGGTTACCAGAGGGATTCCCACCAGATGCCATCTACTCCATCTGTGCTGCACAGCACCGTGCTGCAGAAATCAGACTTCGTGTCCCCACAGAGTCTGACCTTGAGACCTCATTCCAAGGTAACAAGGGTTGGGGGATGGTTCTCATGGACATGGTACTGGCAGATTAAGTTTACTACACCTAGCTCTCATTAGGTTATGGATTAGGTTCTCTATGCTAGGGATTTTGCATTTCATGTTTATTACAAGATGGTGGGGGTCTTTGTATTCACGACTCTCATCTTCACAATTATGCTACTTGTATTGTTCATTATCCTAATCATTGCAGCTAATGCAGGTCACCATAGATTGCAGTATTTTCAATAAATATATATTGAAAACTTTCCTGCATCTCCTTCATTGCCTGTGTGTGACTGAGATTTATTGCTAACATGAGAAAAGGGTAACTTCTGTTCCATCACAACTCCCCTAAGATGTCACACTCTAGAGTCCATGCATAAGGATGCCAGAAATCACCTTTTACTGTTTGGGTTTTTGGTGAGGTACTGCTTGTGATCTGGGAGGGTTGGCCGACAGTTGAGACTTGTTGTAGAAGTGACTCAGTCTCCTACAAACAAAAGTGCTGTCATCCCTAAACAGCAGTCTCGCCTAGGAACGAGAGTCCAACTAAGACATGGCACCACCAACGATGGTGTTTTGGCACTAATTTACGGATATCCTGAGTATCTCTGCCTCACACACAGCAGGTATGCTAAGTACCATTATACAGAGACGTCCGTGGTCTTGGGGATAATCCTCCTCAGCTGAATAGGGAGCACCTAATTAGGCTGTAGGTTGTTCAAGCTTGAACTCTTAAAAGGTCTTCTCCCCAATTGGTGCTCCATCTCTGTTCCCATTACTCAATATGGCTAACGCCATAGACATTTCAGAAAATGTCAGACATGCATTATCACAACATCTAGTAGCCCACGGCTTAACAGATGAGGGCGGGGATGTCAAATTTATCATGGATGTTCATGAAGCTTACCAAACAGAAACATTCTGTTCCTGGGTTACCTTTCCTGAGGAAGAGAATACAACATATACATTTCACACATATAAACTAGCGAACGTACCACAGCGGTACCAAGCTTATCGGTATTTAGAGATACCGCTTTCATATCAAGAAGATCAAAATTGCTTCAATGATGCCCTAGCACATGTAATGCAACCCGTGAGATTAGGTCCTTAAAGTAATGACGGACCAACGTGGCCCATGCTTGCCACATACACACCACATCCTGGCATACAGGCGCTGCAAATGGCAGACGTATAGGCACATTACAATGTGCTAGTACAACGTTACACAGCATTCACATAGCACAGCACTAATAAACAACATAGTACACACAAAATACAAAACAACCTTGGATATTTCCAACGTTTTTTTCTGACAAAACTTAGCACATGAAAGCATGGGGCATGAATGCATTCTCATTTGGATCACAAAAACGGTTTTGCCGTTTGTCTTAGGGCTATAAGAACAGCCCAGGGTTGTTCTCAGTCTATGTAACATCAATGTTACATGATATTGATTCCAAGGCGTTGTCCTATGTGGATGACATTTATCTCACAAATGACGACCTCAACATTCACCTTGACAGGGTCGATCGGATTGTTTTAAGATTCGCAGCCCTTGGCTACAAATTTAATATTAGAAAAATTAAAGTAGCCTTTCTTAGTGTATTGCTCCTGGGATGTGAGCAATCAAATAAAGGCAAGAGCCTGGCCCTGCACTTTTTAGAAAAACTTGTTTAATTGCAACAACCAAACACTATCAAGAAACTGCAGTCTTTACTTGGTTTCTTTGACAGAACATGCATTCCTGACTATGCACAAGGCATCAAACCACTCTATGATTTAATTTGCCTAGATTTCTCAAGCAGACACTGGACAGTTGAACACACGCCCATCCTTAGAGGATTGCAGCAAGTCATGCTAGAAGCAAAACACTTACACACATGTGACAATAAAACAAATGTGGTCATCAGAATAATTGCTGCTGCCATTGGGTTCGCCTCTGTCACCTTTACTGAGAGCAGTACAGTGCCTATAGAAATTAAATCACATTTATATTCCAATATAGAACAACGCTTTGCACCCACAAAAATGATTCTGACTGCTGTACAGATGGCTGTCATCAAGGAGAGGCCACTTGCCCAAGGGAAATTCATTATTGTCGTTACCTCAGTGCCTGCCTTAGAGGCTGTCACCAAAGCAATTGATCCTAATGGTAAAGCATTACATCCATGTTGGACTGTCATTGATGTTGATTACATCTTTGACCTAAAACTTCAAACTCAAGAATTTCTCCAATACAAACAGGAGTACCCACACCTCTTAGCATCTTGCCACTTGACAGATATCAAACTGTCATTTACACTGATAGTTTGGCATAACTAGCTGGTGGTACAAAACATTAGTACTTAGCTGCTTGCGCAGCCGTGAGCGGAGTGATGAAGGATGGTGTATTCCACCCTCAGAATACCTACATGCATACCCTGGGGGACTGCCCAGCACAGTTGGCTGGGCTTAAAGTTCTTATCCTGGCACTGGAACATAAGGATCCAGGACACCTCGCATTGATTGTGTGTGATTCATACTATTGTGTCCAGTCGTACAATGATTATCACAATCATTAGCGGCTGAACGGGTTCAGAGTCTCAAAAGGGAACACCATGAAACACAGAACTCTGTGGGGGAGGGTAGCTGATCTTAAGGAAATGTTACCAGATGTTCATGTAGTATATAACTGGGCCACCAATATGTAGGAGTACACGTTATCGAAAAATCTGCAGTAGCTACGAGTTTTGTTGCTGCAGTGACTTGCTCTCACACAAGATTGGATAATGAAATTCAGTCTTTGTTAAAGCTTTGGCCGAAGGCAATTCTCTTCCAAAATCATACCCTACTAAATATTCCTACCATATTAGTGCACAGAATGTTGCCTTTGCGACAATTCATTGGGGTTGGAGATTGAGTGATCCCCAACTAGGGCCAGAGATTAGATCTTATCAAAGCAGCACATGAGGGTGTTGCATCTGCTCATGCTGGTCCTAGTCTAATCAATCTTACAGAAATGCTTCTGGTGGCAAGGTCTAAACAAACAGACCAAGCAATATGTTATTTACTGTGACATTTGCCAGCAAATAAAGGGCTCAAACATCAAACACCCACTGCAGACATCCCTCTTAGTGTCCAACAGGCCACTACAATGTGTGTACCTGGACCACTGTGGTCCATTACAATCTGATGGTGCATACAAATATATCCTAGTCACTGTTGTTTCTTGTTCTAGGTTCCTGTGGGTATGGCCACAGCGGTCGGCTGATGCTCGAACTGTTATGAAAGACTTGCTGGTCTTTAAAGGCACATATGAAGTTGCTGCATTCAACTCAGAACAAAGCCCTGTTTTTGCCCCTAGGACATTCAGGGACATCATGAGGACAATGGATGTTGAACTCCATTACTCTCCCCCTTATCATGCAGAGGGAAATTTTGTGATGGAGAGGAGGAATCATGACCTCAAGCAGTCCTTAACCTCTAGAGTATTAGGTTCAGGTGGCATTTGGCTTCATCACCTATATGGGGTCCAGAGAGTACTGAATAATCTGCCAAGATGGTCCTTAAGCCTTAAGACAACACACTCCTTATGAGGTCCTCTTTGGGATACCTATGTATGTCCCAGATCTAGATGGCCCTTGAAAGGTGGCAGCAAACCCACCCTTTGACATAAATGAACATCTCACTGTCTTACAGGAGCTTCAGCAATTTTGTGATGATAATTCATCCACCAGTGCTGCCACTTTAGGAATAAGGGATTTCACAACAACTTCTACAGGCTGGATTCCTAAAGTTGGGGTATCAGGTGTGTGAGAAGATTGCTGTGAAGAAGGAATTCGGCCCACCCTACAAAGCACTGGTTCCAGTCCTGGGAATACAATGCATCAGAACTGTCATCCTACCGCCACTGCCAAGTTTCAGGGGGAGCAGATTTGCCTCCATCGACAACATAAAGTTGCATCATGTGGCCAGACCTGCACAGTAGACCCAGAGGTCCCTTCAGTAGTCCCTGGTCTCCTCTCACTACCCAACAGGATATACCTCTTCAAAGAAGAAACAACGACTCTTCTGAATATACCAGCATGTACAACAATGCAACAAATGCCTCCTCAAGCATGGGGAGGGCGGAAAATTAGCTTTTGCTGATTGCTGTTCCCACTTCACCGATAAGAACTTTCCAAGATGTGGCTGTTTTCTACTCCAATTCAATACAAATTGAGGACACTGTCTACTATGAAACTCCACGCAAAGTGGATCCATCCACCAGTAATGCACTGGCTCCTGTACAGTATTCACAGAGACTGCTTCTGGTTAATTCATCGACCAAGATGTCTTCTCTACAACTTCATCTACATCTGCAGCTGAAACTCTTTCAAAGACACGTAAGCTGTACATATGGCTTAAAAATAACTATTTGGTTTATCCATGGTATTATCTGTGGATATTTCTGACATTGCTTGCCTTTCTGGTATGGATTGGTTTTGTGACTGTTTTCTTTCTCCTGAGAAATGGTCATTATCTTCCTGTACTCTCCTCTGTCGAGCCAGTGGATGAAATTGTAACGCCCTATCTTTCCTCACATAGGGTCCCAAGAGACTTGTCCCTTGTGAACATTTCAGCAGTACCAATTCCAGATGGGATTGTTTGGGATAAAGTTCCCTTTGATATGCACAGGCTTACTGAGGTTATAAAAATTCCATATGTATTCAAAATGTCAATGACTGATGTAATTTCACCTGATGTTTGATGTTCAAACAGTTGATACTATGCTTGCTGAGCTGCAGGATAACACTGTATTTGAAAGTGATGATGTATATATGAACACAGCGAATTATGGGGAAATGTTCTCTTATAACAATTGGGGACATTACTATCTGCACCGAGCAACTAGACACAGATCAGTATTTAATTACACACAGCGAGAACATTGTTCTACTTCATCTGTGGGGAGCCCCACAACTTATATAGACAAATTTGCACACATTTCTGGGCATGACACTACAAATGCAGAATCATATTATTTCAAATTGCCACCATCAAAATGTGGAAAATGTTAATAACTGACACCAAATTAATCTATTCAGATTCCTTTGTTTCCCGACTTGCTGTAGAAGGTTATGAATACTGGAAGAGCACTATTGGTGTGAAAAGTGTATGGGGAACTCAAGATTGGCAAATTCAGGGT
Organism: Pleurodeles waltl; assembly: GCF_031143425.1. NCBI lineage: Eukaryota > Metazoa > Chordata > Amphibia > Caudata > Salamandridae > Pleurodeles > Pleurodeles waltl. Next base: position 6,058,347 of record NC_090439.1, read on the forward strand.
AGAGAAGTTATGTTTAGAGCATGCCTTATTCCGGTCCAAATGATATTTTTAAATTACACGATTCAACAAACATCCTGCCCAGGGTCAGCAAAAATAAAGGAAATGAATGCACCCAGTATCCCACACCAGCCATATTCGCCAATTGGCAATCATTCCCAAATGTCACAGAGGAAAACTAAATGCTTGGGTTCAGAATGGTACCTATAATTCCACACTTTAAAGTGCCGGTGGGTGGCTATTGTGGCCAATAGACACAAATGGTTGTCAGGTGTGTTTTGTTAATTATTCAGGGGGTTTCAAGATTAGTGGGCCGGACCCTTGCTATGTCTCAGGTCAACACTCGGGTAAAGTTATTACCTACAGTATGGATAAACTGTACCAACAATGGCTATAGACTAACACCTTAGCAGCAGTTAAGGACCATGTTAGTCTCCTATCAGAGATAGTAGACTTGCAAGATTTACTACTAGGTCAAAGAAAGCCACGCTCTAAACGATTCCTGTATGCCATTTACAATGAAATACGGAACCTTTCTCAAATGGAAGCAGCTGCATGTTTAAGGCAGATAGATAAGGAAAATATGGAAAAAGGCTTTAGCTGTTGTCTATAATGGCATGTCTACTCTGTCCAACAGAATATACACCCTTAACAACATAGAGTCATCTGCGATTGATATCATACAGAATGACATATCCCTAATACAACATAGGCAAAGTCAGCTGCGTTCCATCATGTAGCTGGGTTGGACGTTACAGATTCTAAAAAATGGACACGTCCCATGGAAACACATTAACAGTAGTGACTTATTTTCTGCTTTAAATTGTCCAGGGAGAAACAGATAATAGCTAAAAAGGAAGCAAGTTACACCATGCTTAACATGTAAAAGTTAGAAAAGCTGCCTTTCAAGGTGGCAGAAAGTACTTCAACAGTATGGCTCATACATGGCCTTATAAATATGCCTTAGCAGGGGAGCGAGAGCTGACTGAGCACCAATATATCCAAGTCTCCGATCCTCATGCATAATATACGCAGGGACAGACTGAGGAACTAACAAGAATTTCCTTAGGAATATATTCTCCTCTTTCCAACACTTGCTGGAAGTGGAGTTGGATTACCAACCCGCTATCATTAGGCTATATTCCAATCTAGCCCCAAGCAGAGCAGCTTTGGAAAGTTTGACCTGAAAGCAGCAGACCTGAAAGAATTAGAAGTGGAGTGTGGGGCGTTGCCTGGGATTTATGAAGTTGTGGTGTCATTGCTGAACGCCTGCACCCGTGGTCCGCAAACAAAGCTATCCTGACAGCCCAGCGGGCCCTGCTGCCACAGAAGTGTGCCAAGACCTGCAGAGATTCCAGAAGGTGCACAGACACAGTAGCAGCACCCAAAGAGGGCCTGCTAAAGCCTCAAAGACCCCACTGGAGAGACTGCATAAATTAAAGATGGAGGCTGCCGTTTAGCGATCGCAGCAGTTTGATGACCCGGGCCGGGCAGAGAGGAGTGCGGGCAACAAGAGGAGGACTCCCCATAAGGTGTGCATCCCCCAGAGGTGCCAATCACACAGCCCCAGTCATGAGGGGCACTTGAAATGCCTGGCGGGTGCCCATTGGCCAGGGCAGACTGGGGAACAGGCCTCTAAGACAGAGGATGTGGCCTGGACATAGTGGGCCAGAGAACAGCAACTGTCGGCCTACGCCCCTGTATTTGGTGGTGTGGGTGGTGTTGCTGTACATCCCCCAGCTGTGTGACATGCAAGACTCCCTCAGATGTAAGAGGGCACTGGATTGGACTGGCAGCACAGAGGCACAATGGGCTTCACCCACAGGTGAACCGGGAGGTCTGGATGAGATTGGGGCCTGGCCCACAAAAACACCATGACCAATCAAGTAGAGGGGCCATCAGGGGATAATAAAAGGGAGGAAAGCCCTGTCAGAGTGCCGAAGGAAGAGATAGAGACACAGGGTGTGCTCATGCCCAGGGTGCAGAAGCAGAGCAACTCTGAAAGGGAAGCAGCATGGTTGTACATGGCTCGACCTGTGGGAAGAGAACCACAGAGCACATCACTACCTAACTCAGGTCCAGGCTAGAGGCATCTGCCGGGGGTGGCCCTACTGCTCCATGCAGCCCCAAACATTGCCATTTGCCTGGGGCAGACAGATTACGCCTGATCAACCATTAATCGGCTGCTGTTTCCACGATTGTGCAACCGAAAGTTCACAAACTGGCCCTGGAGACAGAAATGCCTCAGTCACAATGCAATGGAGGACAACCAATGGTGACACCTGCAGAACGGGACCTCGGCGCATACACAGCAGCCATATTAGCAGCCATACAGGACTCCAAGTTGACTTTGGAAAGCAAAATTGAGAAGGGGGTACTAGACATGGCGCTATTAAAAACCAATCACAAAAAAGCTGGTGGAGAGGGCGATAGAGGTAGAAGATGATTTGACAGAAATAAAGCCAAATGTTCAAAACCATACTGCCTGCATACAAGCCCTGGAAAAGCAGATATGCACACTGAGGGGATGATTGGACAACACCAAGGGGAGGTTGCATCGCAATAATGCCCACCTGATCGGCCTTCCAGAGGTGGTAGAAGAGACAAGCCTGGAATCATTCGAGGAAGACTGGCTGACTACATTGGTGCTAGACAAGAAAGTTCACAATGGTTCACGGTGGAAAGGGCACATAGAGTACTGGGCAGGCCATCTTGTCAGGGGCATCACACGAGTTACAGTGGCATGGATGTTTAATTTCTGGGACAGGGGTGCTATTTTACAGAAAGCAAGGACAGATGGTCCCTGGAGGGGGACTAGTCCACATTTACCCTTATTACACCACTGTGGTACGAATGCAAAGAGAGACACTTATTGGGGTGAAACAACACCTATGCCAACAGGGCATTTCATATCCCCTGTTATTCCCAGTAAAGTTGAGAATAAATAACAATGATACTGCACACTGCTTCTTAACTGATATGGAAGTAAGGGACTGACAGGAACATCAGGGCCACCATCCACCAGAAGATGAGGACCTACACCCTACGGAGCACTGGCAGGAACATAGGAGATGGTAGAGACCCTGAAAGCACAGCTTGAGGGCCCCTACTAAAGACCAAGTCAAAATGGAGAGAGCAAAATTGGTGGTAGAGTAGCAGGGAGACTGATCAGTGGACACCACAAACCACTGGGAGAATCTTGCCTGGGAGCAGGACACTATTGACGAGAAGGAGGCACAGCTGGAGCATCAGGGAGCCGGAGAGACACTACCCTGGATCACATCAATGACAGTGGATGACATCAATTGACAACGGAGAGGGCTTGAGGAGGACAACAATACACTCACTCATTGGAAGCAGCAGGGAGGACTAAGGTGCTCTAAACCATGCCGTTGCAGGCCGCGGGCCTGCATTGAGAAAGAGTCAACTTCCATAATGAGGGACAGACTAAGGCGGTCATTATGAACATGGCGGTAAACACCGCCAACCGCCGTGAGGGCGGTGAACAGAAGGCCACCGTTGGCGGTGAATGGAAACCCGCCATATAATGAACGAAAATCCAGAACCCGCCAAAAATCACCAGACCACCACTCCCCGCAAGGACCTTGTTGGCGGGAATGCTGGACCTCCCCACCCAACCACCGCCGAGCACACCCACATCCCATCCTCCAAATAATGATGCACAAATCACCTTGGCGGCAGTGGAGGCCGAATGACCATTGGCGGTGCCGACCGCCAAGGGCAGCAAGTGGACTTAACAGCAAGAAGTGCACACATTGGATAAGCGTGAAACCCTCACACCTGACACAAATCCATAATCCCATAAAACACCCCTAGACACACCCCACAATCCTTTGCAACAAAACCAGGCCAAAGAACACGGAGAGCACCAGAAGCAGACACCGAATGCCACCATACACGAGACGCACACCGACTCACAGAAAAGCACCCTCACCGCGTTCCCAGCCCCGACACCATTCACCACACTCACCATGTCACCCCCCAAACATCCACGCTTCACAGAAAGGGAGTTAAGGACCATGGTGGACAAGATCCTGAAGGTGGAGCCACAAATATTTGGGGCCAAGGTGGAGCACACACCCATCGCAAGTAAGATGGAGCTTTGGCAGACCATTGTGAACAGGGTCAATGCAGTGGGACACCATGCACGCACCAGGGATGACATCTGGAAGAGATGGAATGACCTGCGGGAGAAGGTCAAGGGCATGGCATCAAGGTACTACATTGCAGTCCAGAAGACTGGGGCAGGACCACCACCAACACCAACCAACTACACAGACTGGGAGGAAAAGGTACTGGCCATCCTGCACCCTGAGGGATTCACTGGACTCACTGGAGGAATAGATTCGGGTAAGTCGTCCACATTTACCCCATATACACCATCCCTTTAATGCATGCATCACCCCACCCCACCCACACCCACTAGGACCAATACCCCACCCAGGCAACAACCACTGAATCTCCCCCCCCTGCATGACCACAACCCCACTAACAGGCCCACATCCCTCCCCCTGTGCACAGCCACCTACCCTTGCAAGGATCCACAATGGAACTACCCCCCCCCCCCCAATGCAACCCCACACTCGAGGCAAAATGCAGTGTAAACCTCACAAAGGCACCCTGGATGGCCACTGAAAGTAACACCAGCACAAATTAGCCCAGTCCTGTGCACTTCAAACGTTCATGCATTTGTAACAGACATGTCTATGTCCCCCAACAGGCACGACCACTCATGCCACCCTCACAGACGGGACAAGGAGTGCCACTGCCCCCATGGAGGCAGAGGGACCTCGCAGGACACTGGTGAAGGATCCCTGGACACTGATGAGCAGGCAGGCCCCTCACACAGTCCTGGACTGTCACCATGAAGCAGCCTCACCCAGGAAACCACTGTCACCCCTACCGCCCAGTCAAGATCAGCAGCCCAGGGCAAGTGTCCCCACACCAGTGTATCCAGGCCTCAGACTGGTGGAACACAGGTACAGAGGCCACAGTCTCCCACTCCCAACATGCAGGAAGGCGAGGGCCCCAGTACAAGTGGTACTGCCAGACTTGTGCAGGGGACACAGGCACAGGGGGCTAGGGCAAGTGCTAGGGTCTCAGTGGGCCAGGGGGGAGGCCACGGGATGGATGGAGCAGCCCAGGACGTGATATCTGAGGTATTGGGGGCCTACCAGCATACCCATGACAGGTTGGCACAGATAGAATCCACCCTGGAGCACAGTCAGAGGATGCCGCAGGAACACCACCAACAGGCCATGGAGCAGTGGAAAGAGCACAACACCACAATGGCCATCATAGCAGGAGCACTGCTGCAGCTAGTACAAACCCAATCTGAGACCCACACAGGACAGGAGGCCCCCACTACAGCCCCAGACACCCACCTGGCAATTACACCATCAGCAGAAACATCCCAGGAACTACCCTCACAGGAAACCCAAGGGCCTACCATGTCATCCCCTCAAGGTCAACAGCAGATGCTCAAACGCACCCTCAGGCCAAGATATGGCACTGGAACCCCAGCAAAGAACAAGGCCCCCTTCAAGAAGTAACTCAGCAACAATCCGCACAGCAACCATCCCACTCAATCAGCCACCACCCACTGCTAAGAGGCAATATGAAGTAATGTAAGAAATGATGGACCCATCAATACTACCAACAAGGCTGCCACCATGTAGGCATTGAGGACACCCACCCCTTACATCTTGCCATCACTGTAAATAGCACTATTCACTCCCTGCCAGCAATAAAACACATATCACACTTCTAACACTGTCCCCTTTGTTAAAATGTGAACAAAGTGACGTATGGATGCAACTGGCTGATAACCACTTTATTGTAAAATCGTTGCATGAAAGCACTCCTGTGTGCCTAAATGTGGGCCCAAAGTAAATGCAGAAAATGTCAATCTGTACCATGCAGAACTGGACCCTGTTTCACATATCATAATCAAACCCCCCCCCCTATATGACTAAGCACACTGACAGTATGTGTCACAAACCCCAATGTCAGCCCTAAGTGCCACACAGTTACTGGAAGTAGAGTTGTATCAGTTGGGCCCCGGAATTGACATCTTCCCCTTCCTCATCATCACCATCACTCTCCTCCCCTCTCTGAGGTAGCTGGTCAGGACATACAGCACCCTCCACCTCCAAGAGGAGGATAGAATGTCTCACTGCCAAGTTGTGCAGCATGCAGCAGGCCACCACTATTCTACACACCTTTTCAGGCCCATAGGCCAGGGAACCTCCAGAGATATGTAGACAACCAAATCTAGCCTTAAGGAGACCTATTGTGCGCTCCATCACCCTCCTAGTACATCCATGGACCTCATTGTAATTCCTCTCTGCATCCGTCCTAGGATTCCTCACTGGTGTCAGGAGCCAATGCAAGTTTGGATAGCCAGAATCACCTAGAAGAAGGTGTAATACAGAGTAGTCATTGTTAAGCCCCTTAGTCAGAAAGCCTGGCTGTCTGCTATGTGTCAGTTAGTGACAGAAACACTTACCCATGATCCACCCTCTGTCCTCTTGGAGTTGTTCCATCTTTTGTGGCACACTACTGTTCTGCAGCACAAAGGAATCATGGACTAAACCTGGGAACATGGCATTCACATGTGAGATGTACTGGTCTACAGTACATACCAATTGGATGTTCATGGAATGAAAGTTATTTCTGCTACTGTACACCTGTTCACTGACTCTTGGGGAGATGATAGCTATGTGGGTGCCATCAATGACACCTATCAAATGGGGTATATTGGCAAAGGCATAGAAATCAGACTTGATGGCAGGGAGGTCAGTAGTTTGGGGAAATTTCACATAGGACTGCAGGTGTGGTACAAACACATTTAGAAATCTTGTCAGTACCATGCTGAACATTGGCTGTGATAATCTAGCACCCATGCCCACTGTCACTTGAAATTATCCCATGGCCAGGAAATGGAGTGCGGAGAGTACCTGCACTACAGTAGGGATGGCATGCTGATTACGATTTCCCGGAGTTAGTGCAAGATACAGTAAAGCACAAAGGGGGTGATTCTGACCGCGGCGGACGGCGGTCGCCGCCCGCCACGCGGTTCCCGCCGAAAGACCGCGGCGGTCATTCTGGCTTTCCCACTGGGCTGGCGGGCGACCGCCGAAAGTCCGCCCGCCAGCCCAGCGGGAAACACCCTTCCCACGAGGACGCCGGCTCAGAATTGTGCCGGCGGAGTGGGAAGGTGCGACGGGTGCAGTTGCACCCGTCGCGAATTTCAGTGTCTGCTAGGCAGACACTGAAATTCTTTTTGGGTCCCTCTTACGGGGGCCCCTGCAGTGTCCATGCCATTGGCACGGGCACTGCAGGGGCCCCCAGGGGCCCCGCGGCACACCCTACCGCCATCCTGTTCCCGGCGGGAGAACCGCCAGGAACTGGATGGCGGTAGGGGGTGTCAGAATCCCCATGGCGGCGGAGCGCGCTCCGCCGCCATGGAGGATTCTCAAGGGCAGCGGTAAGTCGGCGGGACACCGCCGACTTTCCGTTTCTGGCCGCGGCTGAACCGCCGCGGTCAGAATGCCCAGCGGTGCACCGCCAGCCTGTTGGCGGTGCTACCGCCGACCTCCGCCATGGCGGTAATTACCGCCAGGGTCAGAATGACCCCCAAAGTTCCTGAATTGTTGCACGTGTGAGTCTGTAATTGATTATGATCTGACGATCCACCATGGTCATCATATCCACACGTGGTCTGTACACCAATGGTGCCCTTCCTCGCCACAAGGGTCGGTACCCACCAGGGATATCAAAAAGGTGTGATGAACACACATACATAGGCACACATTTTCATCAATTGTGCACTGCATTGTGGTGAGTGCAGTGAGAGGAGCATCAACAGTGAGTGAAGGTGCAGTGCATGAGGGTGTGGATGTAGCGGGGACAGACAGGGAGGCAGAAGAGGTGGGCACACTGGGGATGTTGTTGTGTGTGCATGTGTATATTGGCTGTGTAAATGCTTGTGGTGGGAGGTGTGGTGCTTGTGTTTAGAAGTGTGCTTCTTGTGTGTTGATGTGCTTGACTGCGTGTCAGATTGTGTGCTTTGGACGGGTGAAGGGAGTGGGGTGCTGGAAGGGGTAGAGGAGGTTGGAGGGGGGACGGAATGTCCAGGGAAACTGGCTGCTGTCCAAGAGGAGGCCAGAGCCTGAAAAGAGCTCTGCACCGTGAATGCCATTCAGATAGGCATTTGTCTGCTGCACATCTGATGCTAGCCCCTGGATGGCATTGCCAATGGTTGTCTGCCCTACAGAGATGGTTCTCAGGAGGTCAATAGCCTCCTCTGTGAGGGCAGCAGGGCTGACTGGGGCAGGGGAGGAGGTGGCTGGGGCGAAGGAGAAGCCCACCTTTCTGTGTGAGCGGGCACAGGCAACTCAGTGGGGAGCAGAAGGGAGGGCGGTGATGGAATGGGGGGTGTCAGAAGATGTCACTGTAGTGGTGTGGCCACTAGGGTCCACTACCACCCGGGAGCTGCCATTGGAGGAGGTATTAGAGTCACTACCTAAAGTGGTAGTTGCCTCCCCTGTGAAACTCCCCTCGCCCTCCAACCCACTGGCCCCCTTGGCCTCGGTCGGCTCTGCCTCCTGGGAACTGTGGGCTGCAGCATCCCCACTCACCCGTGCCACACCTTCCTCCCCAGAGGATGCTAATGTACACAGGGACACAAGAGCAGAGGGGTGGAGAAACAAAACAAGAAAGAAGTATGTCAATTCAAGGAAATATGTACATGTTGGGACACATACACTCCCACCCAGCTCAGGCACAAATCCTCAGCAGACACAACACATGTTATGACTGTGCCCCTCCCTGGTAGGCATCACCCAACAATACACTACACTCTTATCCTGACCCACTACTCTGATACACTTTGTGAAGTGAACCAATGAGAGATGATGCCAAGCAAACACATCTACAAGTTCATGAGGCCAAACAGGGGACCCCTCACAGGCCTACAGACCGTGCCAAAACTAGCTATGACACTTTCCCAAGGACATGGAGGGGACAGGACTGCAGGGAAACACCTACCTATGTGCCTGGCACTACTATGCATGCACCCCTTAGCATGTAACTACACTCATCACAGTAGCATCACAACAGCGTTGGCACTCAGCCCCTTGTGGCTGCTGTGCTGCCTTCACGCGCCCATCCAAATCTTGATAGGCCACTGGCAGAATTCAGGCCATTAGTGGGGTCAGTGTCCGATGGGCACCCCTCCCTTGTTGGGAGGCCTTTCCCAGCTTGGCCTCTTCAGTCTTCCCGGCCAGCGCCTCAGGTCCTGCCACTGCTTCCTGCACTGGGTGCTCCACTGGTTGTAGACCCCCAGGGTCCACACTTCTTTGGCGATGGCTTGTGATAGTCCCCTCTTGTGATGGGCATAGACCTGCATGGGACATACAGAGTAAAGAAACAGATGTCAGTGTGGGTGCCTTATACACAAATGCCATGCCCGTTCAAACTGGCATGGCCCATAAAGACATGCATATGGACAAATTTCAAGCCAAAAACTGCCAGACAAACTACCGGTGAGCATTCACACAGCGAACAAAAATGCATACAGGCATCCTATACATTCATACACATCTAAGGAGGACAAATAGCATCTCACCTGCTCCTCTGGTCGCCCATACAACTTGAAATACAAGTGTAACACCCCGTCCACCAGCTTCTCCAGCTCCTCTACGGTGAAGGCCGAAGCCCGTTCCCCTGTAACACGCACCACCTCAGGGACCAGAGTCAGGACACAGCAGCACACGCAGTGGAGTTCTTCCCTTCTCGTGCTGCAGGAGTCAAGTGTCAAAGGCCTGTAAAAAGGGCGGTTTATACTGCAGTGGTGTGCACCGTAACTGCCGGCGGCGATCATGATTGGCCCAGGTTCCCCATTGACAACCATGTAATCCAATGATCAGGTGCACAGCGGTGAACACCACCTACCGCCAGGGCGAGTTACGCCAGCGTAATGAAGTCACTTCCACACTACTATACCTGGATGGCAGGAGGCTGCCATTTTGTATCCAACACATCTCCATAGCCTGGCCGGAGTCCTCATCCATAGCCCCATTCCTTCTCCCATTCGTTGAGTACTGGTCCCCCACATGCAATCATGGTTGGAAGTGTGTCTACACTGTGATTCCATTATGACTGAGACACCTCACCACACATTAGCCTGACAGGACTACCTCATTCTTTGTGTTTGTGTGAGTTACATATGTGTCGCATTGAAGAAATTAATTGTGTCACCATGTGATGCAAGTGTATGTCCAAACTCAAGATGTGTTCCTTCATTACCCATAGGTACAGACCCATGTGGCGAGAGAGAGCCCCATCTGTTTACAGACCACTAGTAGATCTGGCCACCATGGAGGAACGTCACATCATCATAACTTACCCAACTTAATCGAGCTACAATCCTTGACCTCTGTGCAGAAATGGATCCTGTTCTGAAGCCGGCCAATAGGAATCACCATGCCATACCTACAACTGTGCAGGTACTATCTGTGCTCTTCAGGCTTATTTCAAATGACAGTGGGCATGGTTGCAAGGGTATCTCAGCCAATGTTCAGCCACATCCTGTCCAATTTCCTGAATGCATTCGTTCAACACTTGCAAAGTTATGTCCAGTTTCCCCAAAGGGCTGATCTCACCACCATCAAATCAGGATTCTATGCCTTTGCAAATATCCCCCATGTGATAGGTGCCATTGATGGTACCCACATAACCCTCATATCCCCAGGAGTGAATGAACAGGTGTATCGGAATCGTAAAAGCTATTACTCCATGAATGTCCAATTGGTGTGTACTGCTGATCAGTACATTTCACATGTCAATGCAAGGTTCCCAGGATCAGTCCATGATTCATTTGTCCTGAGAAACTGCAGTGTGTCACACATGATGGGACAACTACAGGGGGACAGAGCTTGGCTCATAGGTGAGTGTGTATGACACTGAATCAGTTACATAGCTGACAGCCAGGCTGAATACAAGTAAATTGTGTGTGTTTCAACACTCTTTTGCCCACTTTTACAGGGGATTCTGGCTACCCCACCATGCACTGGCTCTCGACACCTGTGAGAAATCCCAGGACAGGTGCAGAGAGGAATTATAATGAGGCACATTGTCATACTTGGAGGGTGATTGAGCGCACCATAGGACTCCTGAAAGCAAAATTTTGTTGCCTCCATCTCTCTGGAGGATCCCTGTGCTATGTCCCTGACAGGGTGTGTAAGATAGTGGTGGCCTGCTGCATGTTGCACAACTTAGCTGTGAGGAAAGCTATCCCACTTCTGGAAGAGGAGGATGCTGTCCAACCAGCCCTGCCACCTCAGAGGAGAGATGAGAGTGATGGCGAAGAAGAGGGGAAAGATATAAACTCCAGGACCCATCTAATCCGGCTGTACTTCCAGTGACTCTCAGGTGCTGTTCTATGATGCTGGTGGCTTCACTGCATTGTTTCAGGCTGACTCATGTAATAGGTACTGTGGTGTCCTTTACCAGTGATAATGCAAAATCATGACTGCAGTGGCAGATGCCAGTCAACCAATGGAATGTACAGTGTGAAATACTTCAGACACTACAGTCTGTTAGTCCCCCTCCTGCAATAAAAGTGGCATTATGATGGTAACAGGCTAATGCATTCACATTCACAATTGATAGCTCATATTGATTAAAGACAGATATTTTGAGTGCACGGGTGTATGGATGTATTCCAAGTCAAAACATCATTGAATGGAAGGGAGTGGTCACATGGTGAACAACATACTCAGGTACAAATGCTCAGTTGTTAGTTGCACAGGGGTATTGTCCTTGGGGCCATTGGAAGACGGTGAGATGGCAGTGGCATGTCAACAAGGTAGCTCAGTGGCACATAAGGGAGACCGTTCAGGGCAGAGTCACTTCCTGGCGCTGTGCTTGGTCTCGGCTGGTATTTCAGTGGGATATCTGGGTCTGAGGGGACATTTGTGAAGTTGAAGCTGGGCTGCAGGGGTAGGGGTGCTGGTGTCCTGTGAGTCTTCTGGCAGTGCCACCAGTCCAGTGGATACTGCAGTTGTAGATGGCAGGGCAGTGTCCTGGCTAGTGGTAGGGGCTTGCAGGTGGGTAGAGGACTAAAACTGGATGTTTGTCTGGCGCTGAAACACCCCTGCAATTGAGGCCATGGTGGCATTGAGCTGTTTTCATTGCTTCATGGCCCCCTGGTGGTGTGCTACCTGCAACCTCGGATCCTGATCCAAGGTGGCCAGGATCGGCCCATCCTGTCCTGGGAATAGTAGTATGATCCCAGGACCTCAGAAATCACCTCCTGGGCAGCAGCATCCCTCCTTGGGCCACCCCCTGGGCCAACCCCTGGGTAACCCCCCTGGGCCACTGATGCCCTCCCACTGGCCCTAGCCCCCTGTGCCAGTTTACCCTGCACAGGTCTGGCAGTCCCACTTGCAGTTGGCCCTTCATCATCCTGCTTGGTGGTGGGTGGAGACTCTGGCCTCTGTACATGTTGGCATCCAGTCCGTGGCTTGGTGACACTGGTGTGGAGTTGTTTGGCCAGAGCTGATGGTGGTGGCTGAGTGGTAGGGGTGTCAGTGGTGTCCTGAGTGGGGCTTCTGGAGGGTGACTGTCCAGGGGAGTGGGATGGGCCAGGGATTTCCTCTGTGTCCAGAAATCTTCTGCACTCTGAGTGGGGCCTCTGTCTTCAGATGGAGGACTGGCACTCCTTGACGTCTCCGTCCGGGTGGCATGGGTGGTGTTGCCTGTGTGTCAGAGAATAGAGATGTTGGTGTCCTGCACTTGTCAATTGCAGGACTGGTCAGCAGTAATTGGTGGTTGGTTTCCCATACAGTGGCATGCAAGGTCCCTTTGTGTACATTTTGGTGCATTTATTGAGGGTGGTGTTGGTGCATTGTGGTTGTTGTAGTGCTACTGGGATTCCATCCATGGGTTGGTGACTGTGCACAGGGGGGGATGGTGATTTGTATGGGGGAATGTGGGCATGCAGGTGACTTGGATGTGAGTGTGTGGGTGTTGTGGACTGGGTAGGCGATGGGGTCATGGTGGTAGTGAGAGGGATGGGGTGAAACATGCATTATAGGTGTGGTGACTGTTAAGGTGCTGCAGATGACTTACCCGAGTCAGGATAGCCAGGACCTTCTCCTCCCAGTTGGTGTATTCTTGGGAGGAGGTGGGGGACCACCACCAGTCTTCTGAAAGGTGATGTTGTGCCTAGATGCCATGGATCGAACCTTCCCATGCAGGTCGTTCCAGCTCTTTCTAATGTCCTCTCTTTTGCGTGGATGGTTTCCCACTGCATTGACCTCACTGACTACCATTTGCCATAGCTCCATCTTCCTGGCCATGGGTGTCTGCTGCACCTGTGTCCCGAATATGTGTGGCCTGACCCTGAGTATTTCGCCCACCATGGTCCTTAGCTCCCCGTCAGTGAAGCAGGGATGCTTAGGGGGTGCCATGGTGTGTGGTGTGGGTGGTGTGTTGTAGGTGTTTTGGTGAGGGTGCTGTTGTGTGATTGGGTGTGTGGCTTGTAATGGTGGTTGAGCAATGTATGTGGTTTGGTGGTATATTTGTGTGTGTGACTTGTGTGATGGTTAATTCAGTGTATGCATGTTGTGGTGTCGATATCTGTCGTGCTATTGGTGTTGCAAAGGATTGTGGGGTATGTATGTGTGTGCTTTAAAATGTTGTGGATGTGTGTGTCAGGTGGGTGCTTTTCGAACTTGCCAATGCGTGCATTTGTTGTTGGTGGGCCCCATTGCTGGCCGTGGCAGTCCGTACCGCCAATGGTCGTTCGACATTCACTGACTACCGAGCTGATTTGCACATTATTATTTGGTGGGCGGGGATTTGTCTGCATGGCGGTGACGGGGTGGGGTGTACTGCCTTTCCGCCGTAGTTGGCCCTGGCGGTGGGTGGAGGTTGCAAGATTTTTGGAGGTTTATACTTTTGGCATCATTATACGGCGGTATGTAGTTCACCGCCACAGGCGGTCTTTTGTTCACCGTCAGCACGGTGGTCGGTGGTGATTGCCACTAAGTTTATAATGAGGGCTTACATGCCGCAAACATGTCATCCCACACATTGAAATTACTGAAATGGAATGTTAATGGCCTAGGCAGCCAAATAAAGAAAGGCCTAGTAATGAAGGCGCTCAACAGATATGTGGCAGATATCATTCTCCTCCGAGAGACACACATGCAAGGCAACAACTGCGCTGCCCCAACCAGATGGAAATACACTGTACACAAGAGGATTCAGGGGTGAATTTATTTTATTTTAGAAATCGACTCCTTTTCACATCACCAAACATGGGTGGACAAAATGGGCTGCTACAGTGTTGGCATTACTGAATGTCTATGCCCCACCAGGGCTACACTGTACTCGATTGGCAGACTACTCACCAAATTACAACAGGGGTTCATTGTAATGGGAGACTTCCACATGACCTTAGAGGCAGGACTTGACTGAGCCGCCAGCAGTTGGAGTACTCTAGGTCGTGCAGGGAAACAGCATCATTTTACACAACAGACTCCCAGAGGAAGTTGTGAAAAGGATGGCAACTGGGATAGTGCCGTCACTAGTCAGGAGGTTCCAGGAGGCCCACAATAGGGATACACTCCCCAACGATCTTGAAAGGGCAATGATAGTACACCTATCCAAGGCAGGGACACCTAGAAGTTGCTGGGACTCCTACCAGACAAGCTTGCTACTTAATACAGACACTAAAATTCTAACGAAGGCCTTTGCTAACCATTTGGGCAGTGTGGTTCTGGATCTGGTTCAGACGGATCAGAATGGCTTCATGTCACACAAATCCACCAAGCTCAATCTTCGGTGGCTCTATAACAACATGACAATGGCAGTCGGCCTGACTAAACCCCTGGTGGTGGCGTCAGTAGGTGCAAACACAGCATTCAAATCGTTGGAGTGGCCCTTTCTCTCTGAGATTCTCAAAAAAATGTCATGAAGTGGGTACGGCTGCTATATACAAGCTCCAGGGCGAGAATCAAAGTCAACACAGTCATATCTCAAAAGTTCTTGATAAGGAGGGAAGCCAGGCAGGGATGCTCCTTGTTACCAATGCTATTTGCGCTGGCCATGGAGGGAATAGTGGAATGTATGGGATTGGATTCCCTGATCTCAGGGTGGAGATGGGGGCCCACATGGAAGGAGCGGATCTCACTATATGCGGACAATATCTTGCTCTACCTGGCAAAACTGGAGCTCTTGCTGGCAAGGGTGGGCGAGATATGCAAAATATATGGGGAATACTATGGACTGAGCATAAACTTGAATAAATCCCTACTGTTCCCAATGGGTGGATAATAACCTCCATCATACCTACCTCTGCCCCTGAAATATGGAGTCACCCACTTCAAATTCCTGGGTTTGTGGATATCCTGCGATGAAAAGGCATCCAACATAGATAACCGCTCCACAAAATAGAGGCAGACACCAAACATTGGAGTGCCCTGCCATTCACACTGATGGGCTAGGTGGTACTTTTCAAAATTATTGCATTGCCAAGCTTCGTACATACAACACAGAGTTGTCCATACCTCATACCATCCACCTTTTTTCAGACACTACGGTCCCTTCTCTGGGCGACAGGGCAGCCACAGATAGTTTGCTCCACCCTCCAGTGATCAGTATACAAGGTGAACATTGCAATGTAAGGAAATACTATGAAGCAGCTTAGGTGGGAATCATTGACGACTGATCATGCGACCATTTGGATGACCCAACATCCTGACTGAACCAACTGATGCTGGGCAAGGGGAGATGCCTCCATGCTCTATACGGAGGTTGACAACCGACTAGTCGCCCTCCAGCAGTTACCACAGTTGTCTCGATCTTACATAGAATGCTACAAGAAATAGGATAGGGAAGGAGACTAACCCTAAGGACTTCTCTGTGGCTCGGGACTGAGGATCATATTTATGAGTTTTGTGGCACAGGGCAGCATAGCAAGTCAGCTTGCTGCACTCCCCTTTGTCACAGGAAAAGGGCAGTAATGCACCATATTTATCCAATACACTGGATTCCTGTCCTTTCCGCCTGTGCTGGCGCCCTTCTGGCAGCCTAGCACCAACACAGACACCCTTGCACCAAGGTTCAAGGGTGCCTGCGTTGCATGCAGGCTTGTTTTTGTGCATAAAAGGGACACCTTCTTGGACAAAAACAATCCTGAAAGGCTTTTTTCTCTTTCTATGTGTGCTTCAGAAATAAAAATATTTCTCATTGTTACGCCTCTCATTGGAGGCATTTATTTTTGGCGCATCCCCAGGTTTCTCAGGTTTGTTAAATCTGGAAATGCGTCAAAAACCATGGGAGTTATGTGGGAATACTCCTGCAACTTCCGTGAAATGCCTCCCTTGTTCAGAGTAAGGAAACACAGAGATTTGCGCTTTCTTATCTTACTCCATATTTTTGAAGCCATTCAAACTAACGCAAAGTGGCTATCCTGGCATCAAAAATATGACTTAAAGGTTTGCACCATGCATGTACCACATTGAGTGCTACAAGCATGGCGCATACCACTCATAAATATTCCCCTAAATTGGGTCTAGTCAATACTTGCAGAGATTCAGTGGATGGGACTTTATTAGCCTGTCTACACTGAGGGAGGTTTGGGGCAAGAACGGAATAGCACCCTTCGCACACTTGAGGAAAGAATATGACCTTTCACCCAAACAGATATTCAACTACCTGCAGCTGCATGACGCAGTGAGGGCCTGGATTCCCCCGAGAGAGGAAACAATGGAAGAGTCTTCCTTGGAAAGTTGACTGCTAGACAGACACATGGCCACTAAAGTTATTTCCTTCAAGTACAGTACACTCATAATGAAGCCTCCTGCAAAATGTCTGACAACTGCCATCCTAACCTGAAGTGAACCAGGTCAAGAGAACCAAAAGGTTGTCCAGAATCATTTTGTGAAGCTCCCCTTTTGAGCTTGAAGTATGCTCCAGTGCTTAGGCCGCAACTTGATCACAACTTAAACCCCTGAAATATTGTCCATCTTCAGGAGAATGCAACATCAAACATTGTCCTTCACTAGGCTGCGTATGGTAAAAGATCCGGCCAAGTTTTCCAGGCAATTGATGTGGAGGTTCAAGTTTTCCTGGGGCCATAGTACCACTCTAGAGATTTCCCCACATCAAGCTCCCCAGCCTCACTGGCTAACTTCAGATTCTATTATGATGTCCAAGGCAGACACAAACATAGCAAGGCCGTTTCTCTGTGTTTGAACCACCAAATCATCTCTGTACTATCGTCCGCCATCAGTGTAAGCTCCTCTTTGTAAGAAAAGCCCTTCAGCAAATGTTTGATCTTTAGTCCCTGGAGGGCCTTGTAATATAAAGAGTCCAGGAAGATTGTCCTGTTCTCTGAAATTGTGATTGGTTCACTGCAAACCTAAAGGCACTGCTCCATATCTTGACATCTGCTGTGATTGTGAAGCGTCTGCAAACTGCTTAAGACAGTCTCATTGATCTGTTCAAATCATGAATACATAGATTAATACTGGATACCAAGCAAGTATCTCCTAACAGATGAACAATTATCCAGAACTACAAAAAAGTCAAGCGCCAATTCAGAATCCTCAATTAAAACTAGTAAATCAATCAGCTAATATACTAATGGATAAACCTAAACAGGAGAACCTCATAGAGGAAGCAAAAGTTTAAAATAAATTTGAGATTACATTTGAGCTAATCAGGGCAAGTATTTGAAAATACACTTAGCTCAATAGCAATGGTCCCGAGCTCGCTGTGCAGTGACTAATGGAAACAATTTAAGCATAACGAAGACATACAAAATGAACTTCAATTAAACATTGATACACTACAGGACCAAGTGAAAGCTCTCATGGAAATTGATTGCTTTCTTGAAAAAAAGTCAGAGATCTCAGTAGGTTTCTCTTGACACATCAGTATATACATGGTAGGATTGCCTGAAAACATAAAGGCACCATATATGGTTGCTGTTGGACCTGACCCTTTTTTGCAGGGTTTTCCCAAAACATTTAGGGGGTCATTCCGACCCCGGCGGTCCTTGACCGCCGGGTCCGGGGTCGGCGGGAGCACCGCCAACAGGCTGGCGGAGCTCCTGAGGGCATTCTGACCGCGGCGCTATGGCCGCGGTCAGAACCGGAAAACCGGCGGTGTCCCGCCGGTTTTCCGCTGCCCTGAGGAATCCCCCATGGTGGCGCAGCTTGCTGCGCCGCCATGGGGGATTCCGACCCCCTCACCGCCATCCTATTCCTGGCAGTTTCGACCGCCAGGAACAGGATGGCGGTGAGGGGTGTAGAGGGGCCCCTGGGGGCCCCTGCAGTGCCCATGCCAATGGCATGGGCACTGCAGGGGCCCCCGTAAGAGGGCCCCACTTTGAATTTCAGTGTCTGCTTAGCAGACACTGAAATTCGCGACGGGTGCTAATGCACCCGTCGCACACCTTCCACTCCGCCGGCTTCCTCGTGGAAGGGTGTTTCCCACTGGGCTGGCGGGCGGCCTTTTGGCGGTCGCGCGCCAGCCCAGTGGGAAACCCAGAATGACCGCCGCGGTCTTTTGACCGCGGGATGGTCTTCTGGCGGTCCCAGCCAGGCCGGCGGCTACCGCCACCGGCCGGGGTCAGAATGACCCCCTTAGTCTTCTTCTTCCTATTTGTTTCTGACCTGTTTTTGTTGGCTGTAGGACTCTGGTCACTCTACCACTGCTAACCAGTGCTAAAGTGCATATGATCTCTGTCTAAAATGTATTGGTGATTGGTTTCTCCGTGATTGGCATATCTGATTTACTAGTAAATCCCTAGTACAGTGCACAGGGTGTGCGCAGGGCCTATACATCAAATGTTATTAGTGGGCCTGCATGACTGATTGTGCCTCCCACATGGATAGCCTATAAACGTGTCTCAGACCTGCCACTGAAGTGTCTAAGAGACAGTTTGAAACTGCCAGCCCGAACATTCCCTTTTATTACCTGTATATCACCCCTAAGATAGGACTAAGGCAGCCCCATGGGCAGGGTGCATTGTATTTAAAAGGTAGGATATGTACTGGTGTGCTTTACATGTCCTGATAGTGAAATACTGCTAAATTGGTTTTTCACTATTGCAAGGCCTATTTCTCCCATAGAGTAACACTGGAATTGATATATAATTTCCCATTGGGAGCAGATAGAGATATGGAGTTTGGGGTCTCTGAATTCACAATTTAAAACTATATCTTGGATTTTGAGTTGCAGGTTTCAAAATGCCACTTTTAGAAAGTGGGCATTTTCTTGCTTAATGATTCTGTGCCTCTGCCTGTCTGTGGAATACACGTCTGGGTCAGGATGACAGTTGGGCGGTTTTTGCATTCACTCTAGACCAGGGGCCTTCAAACTGTGGTGGACCCTATTAGAGGGGCCTCAAGTGATCCCGGGGGGCACTAGGCTGTGGCCAAAAGAACCATTCTGCTACTAATAGGGCTTTGGTTTAAGCTTAAAAAATGAGCATCAGTAAACCGCTCTGTTATTGGCCATCACTAACATGTTGTGTCATTTATATCCATGGTGGGAGTATGTGTCAAAGGGGAAGGGACTCCAAATGTTCTTCAAAACCCCCAACCCCACTTCTAATAGTTGCACTGTGAATACTTTTACACATTAGTAAGGCTTTGCTGACAGAATGGTATGTTTGTCATTATGTGTTTGATTTAATTTTTAAAACTGTAACAGTTATTTTTTTTCCACTGGGGGGTGCAGCATCAAATGTTTGAAAACCACTGCTCTAGACAGTCACACATAGGGAGCGGAGGTGTGCCCTGCATGTCCTGATGTCCCATCACCAGGCTGATGGGTCTTTCTGAGCTAGAGTGGTAGGAGGAGCTGACATTTGCACCTGAATACGGTTGTGCCTATCCTCACACAAAGCAGTCTCCAACCCACTGGAGTGTGTCTGGGGAAAGGGCAGGGAAAGGCAGGGACTTGTGCACTACAAAGACTTGTCTTTGAAGTTTGCCTACTTCAAAGACAGAAATGGGTAAAAGTACTGGACAGCTGAGTTCACATAGTTAGAACACTTCGGGACTGAGGACATTCTGCCATGAAAAAGAGCTGGATGCTGTAGGAGGGACTGCCACTCAGCCTGTTGCTTTGTTGTGCTGGCCTGGTTCTTGTTGCTTCTGTCCTAGGAGGAAAGGGACTGGGCTTTGCTTTCTACATCCTGCTTTCCAAGGTTCTCCAAGGGCTTGAACTTAGCTTGCCTCCTGTTACGAAGTCTCTGGGCCATCAAAGACTTCACCTGCATGTGCCTGGTCTCTCTTGCTGAGAGTCCTCACTTGCCAAGTGCTGCCAAATCCAGTTCCTGGGCCCTTGAAAGTGAGCTCTGGTGCAACTAAGAAGAAACTAATCACATTGACTACAGAGCAACCTTGGAACTGGTGCACCTGTCTGACTACACGCTGTTGCCTACACCACAGCCATGGTCCCTGTAAAGTGCAACGACTTTGACCTGCAACACAGGCCCAATGCTGCCGCAGCACCTCAGAACTCACACCACAGGGGGAGTCCCGAGTGCTGTGTCATGATGTCTGTGACACCCGACTCCGCCGCAACACCTCTGGCCCGGTGGTGTGATTGTGACACCGCAAAGTCGACACCTCGCATCTTGACCTGCTGGATTCATCAACCCTGCCTTGTCTTAAGGAACTGATGCCTTGCCACTGACACTGCATCACCTCCTGTGCAACTGTAAGGAACCAACGCCTCACCTCCTCTGCATAGCAGTAAGGAATTGATGCCTCGCTTCCCTGTGAACAGTAAGGAACCAACGCCACCTCGGCTCCTGCGATGCCTCACCTCCCCAACTCCATGCAGCGTCTTTGTTTCCTCCTTGTTTTCCAAAGTGCTGTAACCGGGGTCTGTGCAACTTTGTGACTGGCCTGCACTCCCTCACTAGTGGCTTCAGATTGTTGGGAAGGAGTCCATCAAAATGCTGTGATAGCCTCAGTTGGCGCTATTGTGTTTCTAAGCACTATACTAAGATTTAATCTTTGAAAATTCATATCTTTACTTGCGTATGTTGGATTTGTGTTGGTTTGGCCTTGTTTTACTCAGATAAATATTGGCTATTTTCCTAAAGTGTTGTTTGTGGTGTTTTCACTGTGTTACTGCATGTGTGTGTGTTTGTATACAAATGCTTTACACCATGCCTCTAAGACAAGCCTGACTGCTTGAGCCAAGCTACCAAGGGGGTGAGCAGGGGTTATCTTAGCTGTATAACTTCCTTACCCTGACTAGAATGAGGGCCCCTACTTGGACAGAGTGCAAGCCACTGCCAACTAGCGATACCATTTCTAACAGGTGCATAGCTGAGAAAATGGTTGAATCAGTGAGTCACAGGGCCTCTCTAACTTATGCTGTGGAGAGAATGCAAAGAGTGCCAGTTGTTTTTCCTCTGCAGAGTACATCTCCACGACAGGTACTGGTGCATCTCTTGAACTACTGCGATAGAGATATGAGCCCAGGTTTACAAATGCTTTGCATAGGGTTTGTGTTACTTTTCTAATGTGCACTCAACTCAAAGTGGCCAAGATTAATTTACTATCCAATGCTTATCAGGGTTTGCTTTAGACGGTAAAACAAGCTTACGCAAAGTTGTGCAATGCACTGCCTTGCATTACTTTGTGTCATGGATGATGGAAAGTCCCATGCAACCACCCATGTATTTTGACGCAAATCCCTATCTACAAAGAATTGTTCACATGTATCTTTGCCAAAAATTCGATGCCTCATCGAGTTAGGCACAACAAGGAGAAATGTTTTCATTTCTCTGCATTTGTTCCACTTTGCATGTGTGCTGCATTGTAAGTGGAAAAGCCTTAAAGTGTAGGTTTTGCACTGTAAGGGACCCATTCCAGTATAAAACCTGAGCTTCAGATAGAACAGACACCCTTGCATTATGGCACAAGCATGTCTGCATTGGAGCACCTCTATCTAAAGTGTGCCAGCGCAGAGGAGGAGCAGAGCAGTGCCAAATATTAATACATATGGCATTGTCCAGCTCTCTCCCCTTGACACAATGCAGCAAAGCAACTTTACTTGTGTTACTTCTTAATCTGACCTATGGTTTTGAAAAGGTTGATATCTTAGCACTGCAGCCACAATGTTCTACCTTCCAGGGGGTCAAATGGAAAAGTAGAAAATATAAAACTTAGGAGTGCACTTGTTCCAGCCAGCCTTAAAGTATTATTGCCCAAAAACAAAGCATAATCATTTGACAACCCTAAAAAGGCCTGGGACTGGGCTGAAGAACTGTCCACATCCATAGGAACTAGACCCAACCATGGGAACAATGTCCCAAAAAAATGCGAAGAAAGTAAAATTAAGACCTTCCAGACACAGAAGGCCATCTCTGATACAGCACTAATGGAGAGAAAGGTGACAATGAACAAAATGGGTGAACATTTCAGTAGATGCTCACCTTATAAATCCACTGGTGCTAAGCTGAATTCTACCAAGTGAGAATTGTTGGAGGATAGGTTTGTAAGAAACAATGTTGACCTACCCAAGTTCACCTCTGCCATACAGATTAATTGATTTGAATGTAGGGTAGATCACATACACCGATAGAGGTTTCTATGGTGAACTACAAAAGAGAATCCAATCCTAAACTGGTGCTCACACCATATAATCATAGTAGGAGCATCTGGCGAGGGAGCACACATACAGTGCTTCATACCAAGCTCCTTTCTCTTCAATTTGGAGATTGTGTCATCTGTTATGATTGGCAAAGAGCCATTGCCCTACTGCCAAGGTGGGGATTAACACATCTTTTTCTTGTGTAAGTTAATCACTAACTGGCATGCTCAGAAAAAGCAATCCAAGATGGCTGTACGAAGAGCAGGTCTTCAGGTGACTCTTGTTATATTATGTTATGTCATGCAGATTCATAAAGTGCACTATTACCCGGGAGGGTATCCTGGCACTGAGCAGGAGAGAGTCTAGACAAGCCTAGGGCCTAGTTCGACTACTCAAAAAGCCAGGTCTTCAGCTTCATGTGGAATTCAAAGAAGTGAGGAGACGGCTCTCATGTGTAGTGGCAGGTAGTTTTGGAGTGATGTATGAGAAGGCTCTACCACTGAATCTGGTTTTCCATATGTGTGGTATGTATGCACTTACTGTGGGACTCCACAGGTAGGCAAGAGTTACCACCTCATGCTTCCATACGCTGATGTATCTCAGGAAGATTTTCAATTAATATCTGGGGAGCCATCATGTACACCAAGTCACAAGCAAGCTGGACCACGGGAACACAGTCAATGCTGCAAACAGTAAAAGCTACCCAGAAGGCTGCAGAACATTCAGAACTCTGCAGCCAGAATCACTCTCACCTCCCACAACTCACTCACATCACACCACACCTGAAGGAGCTCCACTGGCTCCCTATACACAAATAAGCACAATTCAAACTCTTCACCCGTACTTTCAAGGCACTAGATGACATCACTGAGTTTCCCAGCATTCATCGGCACAGGAGGTGACATCACTGGTTTCTCATCAAAACTGTATTTCAAAGAATCAGCCAAGCAAGAGGACTCATTTCCATCATCCATCTGCACAGGAAGAGACATTGCTGAATTTCCCATCATCCATCTGCACATGAAGGGAATTCACTGGATTTTTCATCATCCATCTGCACAGCTAGTGAACACTCCCCCTCCCCTCCCAAGACCGACTTAATGGCAACCACAGCGCTGATGCACAGAGGATGTGTGCACCGAGTGCACTACTGGTGTGCCAAAGTCAAGCCCATCTGCACCTGTCCAGACTGGACTGTGCCTAGTGCCAGGAATCCCGGTCCTTCCCCCTCCCTCTGCTAACCGGCTGTGACTCTTCGTCCCCTCAACTATGGATGCCGCTCCATATGCTGCTGCCTCGCCACATCACACCAAGGGAGCGCTCTCCTGTGCTATCTGCAAGTTTTCATGCAGTTACCCACGCCAAACACTCACGGCAGCCGCACTGACAGCACACAACACCCCATTCTATCACACACACACAGTGCTGCAACCACCCACACAACACTCTACAAACGCATCCATGCTCCTCAACACCTGCTCGCTCAGTGAACACACCACAGACATCTCGGACCTGTTGCACAAAACCTGCCTACTTCTTTTTTCATTGAAACCTACATCCACACCTGACATTGCCACAGTGGTGCCCAGGGACTACAAGAACGCCAAACAAGACAGACTTCACATGCCTGGAGGCTGCATCAACAAGAACACCGTCAACCACACCACCTGCATGGACACATCATCCTCCAACATGGAACATTTGTCGTTCAAGCTCCATGTCACAGCCAACTTCTTCCTAAACAGCACTCTAATCTACAGACCACCAGGACTAAGAACCAACTACTCCGACACCTTCATGGACTTTGTCATACCACTTGCCCTCAATGCTAGCAATTACATCCTACTCAGAGAACTGAACTTCCGCGTTGACCCTAGTTCAAAACCACTCATCGAAGACCTTGGGAGCCTAAGCCTCACTGAGTAAAGGACTTACCTACTGGGGATGGGCAAAATGTCCAGGGTTTGATTCCACAGAGTTCAGAGGAATTATATTAAAATGCTGTTAGATTCAGAAGAATTGCATGACAGGGCAGAGTGAGCATTTGCCACTATTTTCTTAGTGCAAAATGTGCTCTTCCATCCAAAAATAGATACAAAAATGCTTTTTGCACTAAGAAAGTAGTGCATGCAAATACCACTTGGCACTCTGCATACTCTGCAATGATTAAACATTTTAAGCACTACAGAGCATGCAGAGGCACCGCCGCAAAGTGGTATGCATTGGTTTCTAAAATTTAGAAACCACTGCATATCGCTCTGCACCTTTACATACTCTAGAAAACACTACATATCACCCTTACATACTTTGTGATGATTACAACTTTTAATCACTGCAGAATATTAGAGTATGGGTGCCGAGTGGTATGCAGTGGTTCCTAAATGTTAGAAACCACTGTGTATCACTCAGCGCCCTTCTGACATATTCTGCAGTGATTAAAACTTTTAGTACATAGTATAGGTGCCAACTTTAGAAACCACTGCATAATTTTCAATTCCATCAGACCATCAAGATATTAAAGTACCAGTAAATCTTTGTTATAAGAGCAACACAGAAGTATCATAATTCCGCTAATTCCGTTGGCGGAATTGAAAATTCTGCCCAGACCTACAACTCACATCCCCAGACACTTCTTGGACCCTTTTTTCACCACAACAAGCTTACCTCAGTCTCCTTGACAGACCACGCTCTTGTTAAGCTCACTATCCCTGTCTCTGTCCAATGCACATATACCATTGCCAGAGCAGCCTGCCAAAACTAGAACAGCATCACTGACTGACTGGAACAAAGCTCTCAACATTCACTCTCCCGAACAGAGCAACAGCCTCCCCAAAGCCATCACTAATTTCAACAACTGAATCACCTTCTGTGCAGACTCTCTCAGCTCCCTCAAACACAGAAATACAAGAAGATCTAGATCCCAGCCAATTGGTACACAGAGGAACTCAGACTGATGAAACACCACTGCAAAAAACTGGAGTGCAAACGGAGAATGAGCCAGGACAATTGTCATGACTGCCATGCGCTTAACAGCTGAGACTCATATGTTACTCAGGATGTTTCTAGTTGTGCTTGTGTGGACCCGTGTGGTATGCAGCAGCTGGCCACACCCACTCTGGAAGACACCAAATCTCACTCTTTCAGTGTCCTGCTCAAGATGATAAAGAGTAGGCACAGAGCTAATACATTTGCCTGTTACTTACAGAATGTTCACTGCACTCACCCACATTCTTACCTTAAATGCTTACCAAGGATTCCTGGTTTTGTTTATTCAGCATTATTATCATCTTGAAGATTGTGCCGATAGCATTCTGGGTTCAGCCCTTTTCCTTGCTATTAGCCACTTACCTTGTAGGAGCCCTGGAGCTGGCAGGTTCTCACTGTCACTCACTGCTCCTTGTCTGGTAGTAGGTACCTGAAACAAGAGAGAACCAAGCAGTTAGCAGCAATGGAACAATTCTTAAACTTTGGTAAGATGTATGCATAATTACAAGTTATAATGAAGTACGTACTCTTCATGGAACCTTGCTGGCTGGACATTTTCCTTTTCTGACAAACTCTGAATCCCCTGAGATTGAAACAGCCAAGAGACTGTAATAAAACCAGGATATTTAGTTTTGTTTTCTTGTAATTATGATACTTGATCCCAAAGCATCAAGTGTGGCAATTTTCATGGACTTTCATGTTAGAGTTTGTGAGCTTTTTATTAAGAAATCAGAAGCAATGCATTTTCTCACTATTGGTCCTCCTTACAGTGTCTATAGGTAATTGGGAATCTCAAGAGGCTTTTACATCAGCTCACTTTCTTAGGCCTTAAGTTATAATATGTTTTCTTTCATTGTATTGTTGTAGGGTGTATGGTATACAGTCACATGCAGTTCATAATTAAACAGTAGGAAAAAGGGAATTTAATTAGTAGGCACCAGATACAAAATAATTAAAATAACTAATACTCTTGATGCCATCAGGAATTGCCAACTACAGGTCTCCCTTATATTTCCAGGATCTGTCGCATGAGGGGGTAAGTGCCCGACGGGCACCCCTTCCACATTGGGAGGACTTCCCCAGCTGGGCTTCACTGATCTTACGCGCCCAGCGCAGCAGGTCCTCCCACCTCTTTCTACAGCGGGTGCTCCGTCGGTTGTAGAACCCCAATGTCCGCACCTCCTTGGCGATGGCATGCCAATTTGCCCTCTTCTGGTGGGCGCTGACCTAAAAGGGCGTCACAGAAATGGAACACAGAGGTCAGGCTCTTGCACGACAGGAACAGCTGGCTAATCGTACACTATGGGACGGACAGTACTGTCAGACATACAGGACATACGCACTCAGCATGCCATGCACCATGGCCCATGCAGGCTCAGAGGTGCACACATATGTCCAATCAACACCATCCATTACACACACACAGTGCCCCCCAAAGCCAGACTCACCTGTACCTCTGGCGGTCCGTACAGTTTTGCATACAGGGACCGGACCCCATCCACTAGCTTCGCCGTTTCCTCCTGGGTGAAGGCCGGGGCCCTTTCCACTGCAACACAAGGCACATCCATAGCCAGAGGCAGGCCACAGCAGTACACACAGTGGAGTACCTGTCCGCACAAGATCAGGGAGTCAAGTGATGAAACGACGAACGCGCTTACGTTCCCTGGCGGTGTGCACCGTCACCGGCGGCGCCGATCATGATACGTCAGGATTCCCCATTGGCATCCTTGTTAACCAATGAGGGTGCGAACAGCGGTAAACACCTCCTTACGCTGTGACATCAACCGCTAGCGGTATGAGGTCACTTCCACAACGAAAGGGCAGAATTACAGTGGGCAGACATTTTGCCATGACCTACACATCTAAACAAGTTACTTCTCACAATGCAGGCCCTACTAGCCACATGAAGCGCCTAGGCCTCCATCCATTCAGTATTGTAGCACACATGAAATACTCTGTTCCCTCCTTGTGATGCACATGTATATCTGTCAGGTATCAGTTATTGTAGAGACATTACAATGGACAATGCAGTGCACAAATGATGACAAGTGTGCCTATGTATGTGTCTTCATCACACCTTTTTGAAAACCCCTCGTGGGTACCGACCCTTGTGGCGAGGCAGTGCACCGTCGGTGTACAGACCACTTGTGGATATGATGACCATGGTGGATCGTCAGATCATAATCAAGTACAGACTCACATGTGCAACAATTCAGGAACTTTGTGCATTACTGGATCCTGCACTAACTCCGGGAAATCTTATCAGCATGCCATCCCAACTAAAGTGCAGGTGCTCTCCGCACTCCATTTCCTGGCCACGGGCTCATTTCAAGTGACAGTGGGCATGGGTGCTGGATTTTCACAGCCAATGTTCAGCATGGTACTGACAAGATTTCTGAATGCATTTGTACAACATCTGCAGTCCTATGTAAGGTTTCCCCAAAGTACTGACCTCCCTGCCATCAAGTCTGAATTCTATGCCTTTGCCAACATACCCCATGTAAGAGGTGCCATCAATGGTACCCACATACCAATCATACCCCCAAGAGTGAGTGAACAGGTGTACAGAAATAGAAAGAACTTTCACTCCATGAATATCCAATTGGCATGTACTGCAGACCAGTACATCTCACATGTGAATGCCATGTTCCCAGGTTCAGTCCATGATTCCTTTGTGTTGAGGAACAGTAGTGTGCCACAGAAGATGGAACAACTCCAAGAATACAGAGGGTGGATCATAGGTAAGTGTGCCTGTCACTAACTGACACATTGCAGAGAACCAGCCTGTCTGACTAAGGGGCATAACAATAACGACTCTGTATTGGACCATTTTCTAGGTGATTCTGGCTATCCAAACTTGCGTTGGCTTCTGACACCACGGAGGAATAACAGGATGGATGCAGAGAGGAATTACAATGAGGCCCATGGACGTACTAGAAGGGTGATAGAGAGAACAATAGGTCTCCTGAAGGCTAGATTTCATTGTCTACATATCTCTGGGGGTTCCCTGGCCTATGGGCCTGATAAGGTGTGTAGAATAGTGGTGGCCTGCTGCATGCCTCACAACGTGGCAGTGAAACATTCTATCCCTTTCTTGCAGGTGGAGGGTGCTGTAAGTCCTGATCAACTACCTCAGAGAGGTGAGGAGAGTGATGGTGATGATGAGGAAGGGGAAGATGTCAATTCCAGGAACCAACTGATACAACTCTATAAATGTGTGGGACTTGGGCTTGACATTGGGGATTGTGACAAATATTGTCAGTGTGCTCAGTCATATGGGGGGTTGGTAATGATAGGCGAAACATGGCCCACTTTTGCATGGTACAGACTTGAATTATATGCATTTCTTCATTGCCACCATTTAGGCACACAGGGCTCCCTTCATGCATAGATTTGACAATAAGTAGTTCTCTGCCAGTTGCATCCATACTTCAGTTTGCTCACAATTTAACACATCAGACAATGTTACAGGTGTGATAGGTGTTTTATTGGTTGAAGTGAGTGAATAGTGCTATTTACAGTGATGGCAAGTCGTAAGGGGGGTGTCCTCAACACCAACATGTTGGCAGCCTTGTTGGTAGTATTGATGGGTCCATCTTGTCTTGCAGTAGTTCATATTGCCTCTTAGCAATGTGTGGTTGGTGATTGGGTGGGATGGTTGCTGTGCATATTGTTGCTAAGTTACTTTTTGAAGGGGGCCTTGTTCTTAGCTGGGGTTCCAGTGGCATATCTTGGCCTGATGGTCCGTTTGGGCGCCTGCTGTTGATCTTCAGGGGATGATATGGTAGGCCATTGGGTTTCCTGCGAGGGTAGTTCCTGGGATGTTTCTGCTGATGGGGTAATCTGATGCTGGTTGTCCGGTACTTTTGTGGGGGCCTCTTGTCCTGTGTGGGTGTCAGACTGGTTTTGGACCAGCTGCAGCAGTGCTCCTGCTATGGTGGCCATTGTGGCGTTGTGCTCTTTCCACTGCTCCATGGACTGTTGGTGGTGTCCCTGCTGCATCCTCTGACTGTGCTCCAGGGTGGACACAATCTGTGCCAACCTGTCATTGGTATGCTGGTAGGCCCCCAATACCTCTGATATCACGTCATGGGCTGCTGCATCCATCCTGGGGCCTCCCCCCTGGCCCACTGCCACCCTTGCACTTGCCCTAGCCCCTTGTGCCTGTGTCCCCTGCACAGGTCTGGCAGTACCACTTGTACTGGGGCCCTCGCCTTGCCGCATGTTGGGAGTGGGAGACTGTGGCCTCTGTACCTGTGTTCCACCAGTCTGTGGCCTGGATACACTGTTGTGGGGATGCTTGCCCTGGGCTGCTGGTCTTGACTGGGTGGTAAGGGTGACAGTGGTTTCCTTGGTGGGGCTTCTGCATGGTGAGAGTCCAAGACTGTGTGATGGGCCTGCCTGCTCATCAGTGTCCAGGGATCCTTCACCCATGTCCTGTGAGGTACCTCTGTCTCCCTGGGGGGCAGTGGCACTCCTTGTCCCGTCCGTTAGGGTTGCATGGGTGCTGGTGCCTGTTGGGGGACATAGACATGTCTGTTACAGCTGCATGAACATTTGAGGTGAACAGGACTGGGCTATTTTGTGCTAGTGTTAGTTTCAGTGGCCTTCCAGGGTGCCTTTGTGAGGTTGACATTGCATTTAGTGCCAGTGTGGGGTTGCATTGTGGTGGGGGGTGTCGTTCCATTGTGGGTACGTGCAGGGGTAGGTGACTGTGCACAGCGGGAGGGATGTGGGCCTGTTAGTGGGTTTGTGGTCATGGAGGGGGGGTAGATGTAGTGGTTGATGCCTGGGTGGAGTGTTGGTCCTGGTGGGTGTGTGTGGGGTGGGGTGGGGTGATGCATGCATTACTAGTATGGTGTATATGGGGTATATGTTGATAACTTACCCGAGTCCATTCCTCCAGTGAGTCCAGTGAGTCCCTCAGGGTACAGGATGGCCAGTACCTTTTCCTCCCAGTCTCAGTATTCTGGTGGTGTTGCTGGTGGTCCTCCCCAGTCTTCTGCACTACGATGTGGTGCCTTGATGCCATGCCCCTGACCTCACCCCGCAGGTCATTCCATCTCTTCCAGATGTCGTCCCTAGTGCGTGGATGGTGTCCCACTGCATTGACCCTGTTCACAATGGTCTGCCACAGCTCAATCTTCCTTGCGATGGGTGTGTGCTGCACCTCGGCCCGAATATTTGTGGCTCCCCCTTTAAGATCTCGTCCACCACGGTCCTTAACTCCCTTTCGGTGAAGCGTGGATGTTTGGGGGTGACATGGTGAGTGTGGTGAATGGTGTTGGGGCTGGGGATGAGGTGAAGGTGCTCTGCTGTGGGTCGGTGTGCGTCTCCTGTATGCTGGTGTTCGCTGTCTGCCTCTGGTGCTCTCCGTCTTCTTGGCCTGGTTTCATTGCAAAGGATTGTGGGTGTGTCTGGGGGTGTTTTATGGGGTTATGGATGTGTCAGAAAAAGTTCAAAACCGAGGTTTAGTCCAAATAAAACTGGGGAATGTCAGTATGTCGAAAACAAAAATATTTTTTGTGTAAGATAGTCTGATTGGAAAGAAGAGGAAAGAGGAATAGGATTTAAAGAGTGAAAGCCAATCCGAACTATGAGTTGTAAATGATTGTAAGTAATGACAATCAGTAGAAAAAAATAATTGTCCAACCCAAAGAGATAAGACAACAGTGTACACTTTCCAAACAAAGGGCCGCCTTATGAGTGTGGCGGTCTTATGACCGCCACACTCACGGTGGCGGTCTGGACCGCTGCCTATGCCACGGTCCAACTGCCACATAACAACCCTGGCGGTCTGACCACCAGCTCTGCTAGGATCATGGATCCCGGCTGTCTGGAAGTGGTGGAGATCCTAATCCACCAGGACATCGCTGCATGCAGTGTTGCCCTGCGGATTCTGACCTCGTTCTCCGACAGCCTTTTCATGGCAGTAACACTGGTGGAGAATAGGTGCAGGTGGCCACATGGAGCCCCTGCACTTCCCATGCATTTGGCATGGGCAGTGCAGGGCCTCCCCTGCCCATCAATGTTGCAGTGTTTACTGTCTGCTTTGCAAACAGTGAACCTTGCGAGGGTGCTGGTGCACCCTGCTGGCTACAGCATTGCCCCGGCTCGATTTCGAGCCGGAGACAATGCTGTAGCCTGTTTCTCAATAGGCTGGTTAACGAAAACCTAGGTTTCTGCCTGCCAGCCTAGCTGGAAACTCTTAATGGGTCTGGCGGGAGGTAGCCAGTGTGGGAGCAACCTTCCCGCTGGAGTTTCGGCGGACAGTAAAAACCATCCACCGAAATCCTAATCAGGCCTAAAGTCTTTAAACTGAGGGAGTGACTAATAGATGTCACAGTGTGAAGGGAGGAAGCAAGGTTAGCATCACCAACATAAAAAAGAAATTAATAGTCAAAATACCCCATATCTCACTATTAAGAAAAATAAAAAGAAGAGAAAAAGAGATGTTTATAATAAACATATATATATATATCTTTAAGAATTTTAAGAATTTCCTATATCCTGAAAGGAGGAGGAACAGGAAAAAAAGAGAAGACCAAAAATGTGATTATAATCAATATTCAACATGTCACATATATTCAAACCGATTCTTAATATCAAAACCAATTTAAAAAGGAAAAGGTGAGATGAAATCAAAAGGGGAATCAGAAAAAATTCATAGAATCTATTATATTCAAGATTTCAAAGGTGATCTAGATTTATCCCTTAGCTCTGAGTTCTTCCAGGCTTTTGATTTACCACCTTGAGACCATCTTCCTTGGTCATCTGAATTTGAATCGAAGCAGCTGATGGATCCCATCAAGGTGGTGGACAGAAAGATTTATAGTCCATTTCTGGTTCCTTCTCATCTAAATTGCTCAAAAAAGATTCTAGGTCGTGAGGGTCCAAATGTTCTTTGGTTTTCCCTTGGAAAGTCACAATCATGATCACTGGTTCTAGAAGACCATATTTTGGGGGTCATTCCGACCTCGGCGGTCTTTTCAATAGACCGCCGAGGGACCGCCGTACGGAAGACCGCCAATGCTGGCGGTCTTCCGCATGGGCCATTCTGACTGTTGGCAGCGCTTCGCCCGTTTCCGGACGAAGAGACGCCAACAGCCATACTGGCGGCAGGCGGGGAAGTGGAGGTAGCTCCACCTCCACCGCCACGCCAACAGAACACCGCCCAGCGAATCACGACCTGTGATTCGCTGTGGCGGTGTTCTGTTGGCGTCGCAGTGTCGGCGGAGCTGCCCGTTCCCTCCCGGAGGATCACCAGGAACAGGTAAGGTGATCGTCCGCTAGGGAAGGGGGGTGGGTGGGTGTTGTGAGTTGTGTGCGTGCATGGGGGTGTGCGTGTGTGTATATTGAGGGGGCGTGTGAATGCGTGCATGAATGCGGGGGGTGTGTGTATGTGCATGATGAATGCGTGCATGAATGCGGGGGGGTGTGTGTATGTGCATGATGAATGCGTGCATGAATGCGGGGGTGTGTGTGTATGTGCATGAATGCGTGCCTGTATGTGTGTACGTGTGTGTATATGTTGGGGATCGGGGTGGGGACGGGGGTCCTGCAACCTTTTGGGGGTGGCAGGGGTGGTGGGGGGGTAGGGGAGGGAGTCGGGGTGGGGGTTGGGGGTGGGGGAGACCCCTATCAGTGCCAGGGAAGGGATTCCCTGGCACTGATAGTGCTTACCGCCATGGATTGCATGGCGGTCCCCAACCGCATGAAATCCATGGCGGTAAGCCGGGGTCAGGCGGGTTGGAATACCGCCGGCGGTATGTGACGACCGCCGTGACGGTCGGAACGGTGAAGCGGCGGCTGACCATGGCGGTAACCGCCATGGTCAGAATACATGAAAAAAGACCGCCAGCCTGTTGGCGGTCTTACCGCCGCTTCACCGCCGACCGCCAGGGTCAGAATGACCCTCTTAATGTCTCTCATTTTCAATGTAGGATGTAATGCTAAGAATTGTTTCCTTTTGAGATTTGTGGGTACCAAAAAGTCTGCTGTGATAATAATTTGTGATTTGTCATAGACTTAAGGACCATGTTTTCTGGCTTCAGTAATAATTTAATGTGCATGTTGATGTCATAAACAACAGGCTAAGATTTGACGAGGTTGTGTAGAATAGTTTGAAGTTCTAAAGCGGATACGATAAGTGGGGATTAAGTTAGTCAAAAAGTTGAACATATCCTCTTTTTCAAATTGTTCAGGAAGGTTTATCATTCTTATATTAACTCTCCTGCTACTGCCTTCTAGGGCAACCATTTTTATTTGTAGATTCCAAATGTTGTAACTTGTATCAGGAATGTTATCAAGGTGCGTTTCAATTTATCTGATGCGACCATCCATTATTTACATACAAGATTGGAATTGGTTTACTTCCCCTTTTAAACCTTGCACTACCAGAGTATTTGCAGAGACTACAGTATTTACAGATTACATTGAGTTTTTGTTATCCAGTAGTTCCTTAAGTAGTGTGTCCATTGCTGGAGTAGGAATATCTGGGGAACTTGCCATTGTGCTCGATGAATTGTTATTAGCAGAATTGGACATTAAAGCCTCACTCTACGATAATTGTCTGATATGTTTGAATTTTGACATGAGAATTTATAATAAACAAGAGAGGCAAGCAAATCTTTTAGTGTCACATCTGATTATATCTGTAACTAAATGTTCTAGGATAGACAGTTGATGGAACTAGATTTTATTCCATCATTGATGATGAGCAGATAATTTGAGAGTCTCATTTATATCTTACTATAGTGAATTGAGTTATCAAGCAAAACCAGTTAAATTCTTAGAGGAAAGGTGTATTTTGCTCTATATTTTATGTCTAAAATAAGGTGGTAACCAAAGGACATCATATATGTAATCTCACTCTTTTTTCTTCTTTTTCATGACTTTATTTATCCACTTTTGACATAATTCTATATATTTGTTGTAGGAAGTTGGCTCTGTATGTACTATTTCAAAGTAAGGAATAGTATGCACAGAGTCCAAGGGTTCCCCTTAGAGGTAAGATAGTGGCAAAAAGAGATAATACTAATGCTCTATTTTGTGGTAGTGTGGTCGAGCAGTAGGCTTATCAAAGGAGTAGTGTTAAGCATTTGTTGTACACACACAGGCAATAAATGAGGAACACACACTCAGAGACAATTCCAGGCCAATAGGTTTTTGTATAGAAAAATATATTTTCTTATTTTATTTTAAGAACCACAGGTTCAAATTTTACATGTAATATCTCAATTGAAAGGTATTGCAGGTAAGTACTTTAGGAACTTTTTTGGCTCACAAGCCCTGGTTCCCCCTATGCCTCCCCGGCCCTGTTAGCGTCCTTTCCAAGGACGCTAGCAGGGCCTTGGCACCGGCTAGCGCCATCCCATAAATACGGCGCATGGCCGGCGTCTAGGAATGGCGCCAGCCAGCGCCATACTCTTTAGCACAAACCTTTTTTAGCGTTTTTTTTTGCACCAAAAAGTATAAATACGGGCCTTAGTACATTGACATATGTCAATAAAACTGGACTAGGATTATAATGAATCTTGCAATGTTGATGTACATGGAACACTTCTGTTAGATATCTCCTACATTTTATTTGCTTCTGTAGTCTCACTGTGATTCTTTTTTAACTCTTTGTTCAAATTTGGACTTCGTCCTAAATACTAATTTATCAACGGTAACACCTGTTGTCATGTTTTGTTCTTTGGATCATTAATTTACTATGCTTATTTTGGTTGCAATCAATTGAATTCGGAATGTTGGTGATATACATCAGCCAATAAAAACAATTCACATAATAACTCCTTAATAATATCCCTCTTTGGCACTCTTACCTGTTAGAATGTCAGTACCCAAGCCCACAAGTGTATACTGGATAGCCCATTTATGTTATCTATGATAAAGCATGTCACCATGTTGATGAGTGAGGGCTACCGCCCTCTAAAAAAAATGTTTTATTTTGTTAATGATGACCCCTTTGCTAGAGAACTTACATTGGGTACTTTAGTCTTGTGCTGGCTCACGTCTGTACCCTATAGTTTCTTCCATATTTCTCAATGTAGGAAGAATCGTCCGATAGTCCTCTGCACTGTCGGGAAGCCAACATGTGCTTGAGGAATCAAGGTGACACTGCCCGAGGACTTTGCCACATCATCGAAATGAATGAGGAGCTCCGTGGCCAGAGGCTGCAGGAGGGACCTGCTGCAGCACAGCCCACATGCGGCAGTAAATCTTTATGGTACTCACTTTTGGGGCACTAATGCTCTTGGAGGTAATCAAGTTATAATGTTTGGATTAAAGCATTGCTTTTTGGATAAATGCATGTTACTGATGTGGAATGCAAGGGCCATGAATGATGCTACCAAACGATGCAAGGTTTACTCATAAATAAAAAGCTGAAGTGCTTATGTGATTTTGTTACAGGGAACATATCTGACTCAGGAGGAGGGTGTTGTTAAACTGAAAACAGGAGGAGAGCCTAAGTCCACTACTCAGAAATATCGGCTTATGCGAGGGAAGTCATGATATGGGTGAGACCCTGGGTACCCTTTATGCCACTTAAAACACAGATAGATCACAAGGAGTGCTATGTACTGATTGGAATAGACTTGCAACTACCAAGTTTATCTGCACCTAATGTGGATCAGGGTTGGTTTCTTGACACTTTAACTGCACATATGGCAACCACGTGCCTCCTCTGTGTTCCTCGCCACCTCAGTGCTTCTCTGTTTCTTCTCTCTCCACCCAATCCAGCACCTGGATCGGTCTGAGCTAGCTGAAATGCTGCTCAGTTGGGGACTGGGAGTCTGCACTGGTTCTTCACCCTGGCTGTGCAACACAGCCGGGTGGAGAGTTCTAAGTGAGCATGGCGGTTTGGTCGGCCTACGACAGCCGGCCACACTGACGTGCACTTACAGTGCACACTCCTCCTCCTCCCTGTGGTGACAATGATGGCCCCACCCCACCCTCGGCAGACTGGCCGAGGAGGAAGTGAAAAATAAAATAATACAATAGTTTTATTATCATTTTCTTTTTATGCTGCTTTCAGCAGTGGGACGATGCTCCTCTGCCATGACTGAGGGGCCGCCACTGCTCTTGCGATGCCGCTGTGGGGGGAGATTATAATTGTATGGCCAACATGGAACATGATAAATCCCACTCCCTTCCTTCATCAGCAATACGAGCTACCAATGCTGTCTTATAATGCCTACTAAATTGGGATTTTAGTTAGTCTTTTTTCTCCATTGTTCATGACTTGCATTTCAAATTAGTGAAACTGGATTGCTCTATTATCCTAGGCCCATCAGTCACCCATGCCCAATATCTATGTCGAACAAAATCATACCACAACTCACTTCTATTTCAATGATCGTGACATGGATATAGAACGGCAAGCTCATTTTAACAACTCCAGGTAACTGTGCTTGAAGACCAAGTATTCCCAAACGAATTTAAAGTTGAAATCAAACACTACTTAAGAGAAAATAATAGGTCTGTCTCTGACATCCTGACCCATGCAGGAAGCCTTTAAGGTGGTAATGAAGATATGACATGAGATCATATATAATCATGAAAAACATGAGAATGATGTTCTCATATATAATCATGAAAAACAGAATAGACTTAGAAAAAAATACCTGTCAACCCCCAAGACAAGTGAATAACTGAATCAGGGCAGAGACAGGTATGCATGATTGTTAGACAGGGTGCTGTGCTTGAACTATGAGTAACACATAGCCAGAGTGCACAATGAAGGAGGCAAAACTGGGGGGATGCTGGTCTGGTTGATCAAACCAGATACTAGAGGAGTGTTTACTGCCCTGGTTGATCAAGACA
This sequence comes from Pleurodeles waltl, assembly GCF_031143425.1. Classification (NCBI taxonomy): domain Eukaryota; kingdom Metazoa; phylum Chordata; class Amphibia; order Caudata; family Salamandridae; genus Pleurodeles; species Pleurodeles waltl. Next base: position 6,095,820 of record NC_090439.1, read on the forward strand.
GATACTAAAGAAGTCCCAGTGATACCGGACAAGACATTCCTATGCAAATAGGAATTAATATTGTATTTAAAAAATACTAAAATGTGTTTACACTACGACGGAAACAACAGACTTGAGCCCAATATTCAGATGTATGAACAGGACTCCTTTAATGGCAATTGTCAAAACAAATAAAAACAGTGATCATTGACTAAGCTAAAGGGGAAATACCTAGGGACGATTGTCTACCTGTAGAGTTATAGTTGTCCTTTGTTGATATCCTGGCACCAAGACTTCAGACTTTTAACAGGGAGGAATATCTGTAGGGGGTGCTCTCACCTACAAGAGAAAAGCTCTGATAGTCTCCCTTATTAAACTAGCCTGTGGTTTGCATGACAAAAGGGCATTCCAACCACTCTTATTCTTAAACACCTATTATAAAGGAATTTGGGAAGCCATAGCAAATCATATACTGGGTCTCAAACTTGGAGAAAGATTCCAAGATGGATAGATGGTTAGTTGGATATACTTTTTGGGGCGTTTGGGAAACAATATGATGAAATGAAGTGTATTGCTGTATGCGGCACGAGTGTGATGGACCAAACCAGCCAAATCAGCTCATTCTCACGAGCTTTGAAAGTCTGTCCCCTGTCTCTTCTGATATTCTCATTAGCGAGGAGCCCCTTGCAAATGTGGTGTGAAGAAGGACATAGGTATAGTGAGCACAGCTCACATCATTTCACTTTATGCTGCGGACATCTTAAAGTATTTAGGATCAGAGCTAGCTTAATAAGTCAAACTCTTAGAACAATCGTCGAACAACAGAGTTAAATATTTAACTTTCAGAAATGAGGCAAACTAACTGTGTCTGGCAACCTCTAGCTAAATAGTACCACTAGTATGGTTGAAAGAGTTTTGATAAAGCTATTTATTTTTGTGCTGCTTTGATCTAGATTTTGTGTCGGGCAACAACAACATTTACTTGGACTTCAGCCAACCAGCATGTTCCTATCATTATAGGAAAGCCAAGGTAAGGTTGGCCTGGTGGATGTCTATTGGACTAGTGGATTATTAAGATAAGACAGGTACACCCAACGCTTGAAATGTTAGCATTAACTGCCTGATATTTATGAAGACAAATAACATACCCGTCAAAACTGGCCTCCTTGCCGCAACAGAGAAATCAGGCCCTGCTCTGGAGGTTTTCTCTGTCCCATCTGGTGAAATCTGAGAGTTTTCTTTAAATTATGACCCCTGCTCTGTCCTTTCTCTCTCTCTCTGCACACTTCTTCAACTATACTGAGACCTCCGAACCTGCTGAGTATGAGAAATGGTAAGGGTCAAAGGTCAGGGGAAGGGCAGAACAGCAAAGGGAAGGGTATGGTAAGAGAGATGAGTAATAAGCAGAAGGGGGTTACAGACAGAGATAAAGGAGAGATGGGTGAGATAGGGAGAGAGGTAAGGCAAGTAGAGAGAGGTGAGGTAGCAAACAAATAACAGAGAGGTACAGGGGGGAATGGGGGGAATGGGTGGGAAGAAATATAGAGGCAGCGAAATATGTAAGGTTTTCGACTGTGGTAAAGTGAGGTAGAGGCAGAGACAAGGAAATGGAACGAGAGGGAGACCACATGATAAATGCAGCATAGAAAGGCAAGCCAGGTAAAGCCCGTAGTGAAGGGATGAGAATGGCAGACAAAGCGGAATGGAAAGTAAAAACAGAGGTGAGGTGTAGTGAGAAAAGAAGTGACAAAGAGAGCCACGAGTGAGGCAGAGAATGAGAGCTGAGGTTGATAAAATAGGAGAGAAAAGGAGAGGTATAAACCAAAGGTTGAGGTAGAGAGAGGTAGAGACAAGTGGCGTAGAGAGATGTATAAATAGAGGTAGAGAGGTGGTGAGTTGAAACAGGAGGAGGTACAGACAGATGAGAGGGAGAGAGGGGAAGAGGTAGCATGGAAGAGGTGAGGTACTGGGAGAAGTGAGGTGGGCGGGACAGAGCTACAGAGAGGTGGAGAGGTGGAGAGGTGGGCAATCAACAAATGGGGAGGTAATCTGACAGGTTAGGAAGAGAAAGACATCGAAGGGAACGACACCTCAGACTACAGTAGTCAGTCAAAAAGGTAATTAAACCTATCACTGGACAGCATCCTTTTTATTATTATTTTCTGCGACTGAACCTCAAGGTTTGGCAGTAACTATTCATTTGATAGCTCCTCTACATGCTCCGGTACCTACTGGGGTGTGGCATAATTCACTGGGAGCAAATTCGTGTCAACATGGTTAGTCTCTGAACATTTGAACAGAGGTACTGGTCGTTCTATCATGAAGGATTGCCGGGAACTCCGGCTTCAGTACATGGCAGATGTCCTATTTCCAGTTTGCCGGGCCCGGCCACTGCTGCATTTTGGCGTACCAATAATCTAGACGAGCTTGATTCAGTGGAAATCAGATTTTTCATCTATATATCGTTGCACCATCTTTCCTGTTAACATTTTTGACGATAGCTGTTGATGGTTTTGCTGAAACTGTGAAGCCGTTGTCAGTCTAACTAATTAAACCATTTCGAGCTCGGGGTGAAGTTGTACAGATGATGTAAATGAACTGGGGAAGGAGGGGGGAGTTAAACGGTGAAAAGTGAACTACTGCCGTGATTCTGAATACTTCTTTTACTAGACAGATGGATCAGTAGGGATGGCTACCAGAGGCTGGGGCTACCGCGACCCTCGGAGGAGGTTAATGAAGCGGGCGATGCCACATGTCCTCATCCTCGAAATTGCAGCTTTTCAGTTTCATGTGCTAATACTCTCTTCACAGCCCGATCTTATGTGTGCCCTCTCTTTAAATGTGCAGAAAGAGGACACTGGTGATACGAGGAGCCTGAATAACTAGCACAGTGCATATGAAGGTTAGAGGCCACTGTCTTCATATAATTCCAAGGATTTATCTACAGACAAGGCCAACAAAACCAGCAGAGGAAAACAAAAAAACTGACCGATGGACAACACATCTCATCTGGCACTACCATGGACAGCATTGCTGTTTTACCCGCTGTGCCACAACAGGCAGAAATCAACCACATCTGTAGATCAGTCTTGAGCCCAACCCATTAAGGACAATTAAAACAAAATTGCGAGCTCATATCCCCTGTGCAAGGGCAAACAAGACGCGTCATCCTTGTCATTGAGATGCCGCTTGAGTTATGTGTTAGAGGGAGCCCACATCTGGGCTTAGCCTTTGTACCTGGCTCACGAAGAAAAACGAGAAAGTTATGGATAAAATGGCTGGTTTAAACTCAGTCCCTAATAATAACTGTGTCGCACCCCAATCCATTGTTTTTATCACTATGCCTCTACAGACAGGGACTAATCATTTACGAATCAGTCTGATAGGGTCTGAAAGGTAAAATTCATCCCATCTGCAATACAAGAAACTCCAGACACGTTTTGTACTTGGTGGTTCTTATCAATCCTGTGGTGTGATCAGTATGCGACCTAGATGTGGGTGTACTTTACACAATTAAAACATGAGTAACATTTAAAACATGAGTAATGCATGGTATATGTGAATTCAACTCAGAGACTGGTAACTATTCTAGGTCATATTCCAGTTCCTGTTTTTTCTCCCTGTGCTAACAGCAAGGGACCAATCATATGCAAAGGCAACAACTGGCTAAACTTTTTCATCGATGTTATTTTTGAATTTTGTTTTCCAGCACAGGTATCTTGATCTTCAGCATACGGAGCAGAGAGACTGTCTCTTGGTTTTAAAAGAATGACAAAAATGAATTAAGTCTTGCTAAAAGTGACTAGTATCTTATGAATCATTACTTCGTTTTTAACCCCTTCGCTGCCAGGTCTTTTCTCCTCCTGTGCCGTGCATTTTTTTGGCTATTTGGGGCAGTTTGCGCTCAGACCCTCATAACTTTTTGTCCACATAAGCTACCCACTCAAAATATGCGTCCATTTTTCCTAACATCCTAGGGATTCTAGAGGTACCCAGAGTTTGTGGGTTCCCCTGGAGTAGACCAAGAAATTAGCCAAAATACAGCTAAAATTTAGTTTTAAAAAAATGAGAAAAAGGGCTGCAGAAGAAAGCTTGTGGTTTCTTCCCTGAAAATGGCATCAACAAAGGGTTTGCGGCGCTAATATCACCATTTCCCCAGCTTTCAGGAACAGGCAGAAGTGAATCAGAAAACCACATTTTTCAACACAATTTTGGCATTTTACTGGGACATACCCCATTTTTGTGCTTTTATCCTCCTTCCAGTTAGTGACAGAAATGAGTGTAAAACTAATGCTGGATCCCAGACAGCTAAACATTTCTGAAAAGTAGACACAATTCTGAATTCAGCAAGGGTTCATTTGTGTAGTTCCTTCAAGGTTTTCCTACAGAAAGCAACAGCTAAAATAAAAATTTTTGAAATTGAGGTGAAAAAAGAGCTATTTCTGTCCACGTTTTCTTCTATAACTTTTTCCAGCCATGGCAGATTTTTTAAAGCAATATACCATTACGCCTGCTGGACTTTTCTGGTTGTGAGGATATATAGTGCTTGTAGATCCATCAAGAACCCTAGGTATCCAGAGACAATAAAGAGCTGCACCTTGCAGTGGGTTTTCATTGTATACCAGGTGTACAGCAATTTGTTTGGTGAAGTATAAAGAGTGAAAAATAGGTATCAAGGAAACCTTTGTATTTCCAAAATTGGCACAAAATAAGGTGTTGAGAAGCAGTGGTTATCTGCACATCTCTGAATTCCGGGGTCCCCATACTAGCATGTGCATTACAGGGCATTTCTCAAATAGATGTCTTTTTTACACACTGGCTTACATTTGGAAGAAAAATGTACAGAAAGACAAGAGGCAATAACACTTGTTCTTCTATTCTGTGTGCCCCCAAGTCTCCCGATAAAAATGGTACCTCACTTGTGTGGGTAGACCTAATGCCTGCGACAGGAAGCACAACACAGACACATCACATTTTTACTTGGAAATCTGACGTGTTTTTTTAAAAGTGACCAGCTATAGATTTTGGTCTCTACCTCAGTCGGCACCTAGGGAAACCTACTAAACTTGTGCATTTTTTAAAACTAGACACCCAGGGGAATTCATGATGGGGTGACTTGTGGGGCTCTCACCAGGTTCTGTTACCCAGAATCCTTTGCAAACCTCAAAATGTGATAAAAAAAACACCTTTTCTTCAAATTTTGGTGATAGAAAGTTATGGAATCTGAGAGGAGCCACAAATGTCCTTCAACTCAGCATTTCTCCAAGTCTCCTGATAAAAATGGTACCTCACTTGTGTGGGTAGGCCTATTGCCCGCGACAGGAAATGCCCTAAAACACAACATGGACACATCACATTTTCCCAAACAAAACTGACCTGTTTTTTTTGTAAAGTGCCCAGTGGATTTTGACCTCTAGCTCATCCGGCACCTAGGGAAACCTAGCAAACCTGGACATTTCTGAAAACTAGACACCTATGGGAACCCAGGATGGGGTAACTTGTGGCACTCTCACCAGGTTCTGTTACCCAGAATCCTTAGCAAACCTCACAATTTGGCAAAAAAACTTTTTTTCCTCACATTTTGGTGCTGTAAAGCTCTGGAATATGAGGAGAGCCACAAACTACCTTCCACCCAGCATTACCCCACGGTCCCCATACTAGCATGCGCTTACAGGGCATTTTTCAAATAGACATCTTTTTTACACATTGTCTTACATTTGGAAGAAATTGTTTTACAGAAAGACAAGAGGCAATCATACCTGTTCTTCTATTCTGTGTTCCCCCAAGTCTCCCATTACAAATGGTACTTCACTTGTGTGGGTAGGCCTAGTTCCCACTGGGAGAGCGTAGCTTATATGCTCAGAAATTAACATAAAATGTTTATGAATTAATGTGTAATAATGCTGCATAGAAAATGTATTAATATATTTTTTGCTAAACGTGCGCTTGAAATGTGCCCACGGGGAGTGGCCGCCAATATATACAATGACTAATGAAACTGACTAATAATGATAAAATGTTATGTTGAAACATGATTTTGCACTAATATTAAAAGGTTATATGTTATAGTTCTGCTAATAAATCATTAGGCCTTAGTTAGCAAGAGTCGAGGCCTAACTGCCTGGTTTAATATTAAATATGTTTTTCTAACATGCAGTGTGCTGACTTGCTAAAGGACATGAACCCTTGTTTTTCCAAAGCTTTAAGATGAATGTAACTGTAGTAGATCCGTTCTCATGAAATTCAACTTGTTTAGTGAAACATTCTTGCTGAATGCAACAGTGTAGACTACTTGCAGGTACAAGGTCGCCTAAACCGGTACAGACAATGGAGCCACTGACTGAAGATGTACAAAGGACCACAAGAGTATGAAATCATACCAGACATTCTACCCGCTGAAGACGTCAATCATAAGGACCAATAAACTACGTGAGAACTGTTATGGGGTGACAATTTTAATGATATAATTGAAAACCTACTGGATGGAGATAGTGGGGTGCAACCCCTCAACCAATGAAGAATTAAGGGGACTGTAGAACAGAAAGGGGATAAAAACCCTTGACACAAGGAACTAAGGGGGTGATTCTGACCGCGGCGGTCGGCAGTCGCCGCCCGCCAAGCGGTTCCCGCCGAAAGACCGCTCCGCGGTCAAAAGACCGCGGCGGTCATTCTGGCATTCCCGCGGGGCCGGCGGGCGACCGCCAGAAGACCGCCGGCCGGCCCAGCGGGAAAGCCCCGTCAACAAGGAAGCCGGCTCAGAATTGAGCCGGCGGAGTTGAAGGGGTGCGACGGGTGCAGTGGCACCCGTTGCGATTTTTGCATGGGCACTGCAGGGGCCCCAGGGGCCCCTCAACACCCCATACCGCCATCCTGTTCCTGGCGGGCGACCCGCCAGGAACAGGATGGCGGTATGGGGTGTCAGAATCCCCATGGCAGCGCAGCAAGCTGCGCCGCCATGGCGGATTCCCATGGGCAGCGGAAAGTCGGCGGTACACCGCCGGCTTTCCGCTTCTGGCCGTGGCTGTACCGCCGCGGTCAGAATGCCTGGCGGAGCACCGCCAGCCTGTTGGCGGTGCTACCGCCAACCTCCGCCCTGGCGGTAATTACCGCCAGGGTCAGAATGACCCCCTAAATGAGAACGGAGAGCCATTTGATTAGAGGAGGGGGAGATGCTGTTGCAAATTATTGCTATGACCCAGACACTTTGTCACTCTGCATAGAGACTTTGCTGTTTGGTTCTTAAAACCATTCTTGCCTTATATTGCCCGTTAACACTTTACCTCCTTATGAGGGAAGTGCACCTTTACCTGTTGAATTCCTGGCTGATGGCGAATCAACTGATGCCCTGAGGACGAAGACTGAATCTGAGTGCTGGCCCAATACGGAGGGTAACTATATGACAATGATATTGTGATTGTCTGTTTGCTTTTCCTTTCTAGGTACCAACTGCTTCTTTTGACAGAGACCATAGTTAGATGTTTTCCAAATTGGTGTTGCTAAATTGTTTTGCATGAAGCCCAACATGCCAATGCTAATTTGAGGTTAGATGAGGGGTTCACTAAACTGACGCAAATAGACAAATGACTGAATCTATGCTTTGTTGAATAACATGATAATGATTCTCTGCTAAGGATAACCTATGTTGACGTTGTGCTATATTCTATTATTCGTGATTCTTGCTTTGATGAAATCTTATTAGGGTTGCCATATTGTGACTATGCTAATGTGTTTCTTGGTTTTGAGACTAATAAACTTACTAGTAGAATTGTAATCAATAGATAATAAAACTTCATAAAATTGTATTAAACTGGTGTGGTTATTCATGACTGCAAGGTCATGGTGGTTTCTGAGTTTTATTAATGTCTTTGACTAATCTAAATGGCCTTATTTTGGTAAACCTTGATGACGTTATTGACATATTGATTGACATGCTGATTAGTTATCTCGTCCTAAGGTGTCTTCAATCAGGGTCAAAAGATTCATTGGCCTAAAACGAGTCGCGAAGTGAGCAAATTAGTCATAAAAGGACAAGTTAGCACCGCGACAGGAAATGTCCCAAAACACTACATTGGACACATCAAAATTATCAAATACAAAACTACCTGTTTTTGCGGGGGGTACCTGTGTTTTTGGTCCTGGGCTCAGCAGCCATCTAGGGAAACCTACCAAACCCAGACATTTCTGAAAACTAGACACCTGAGGGAGTTCAGGGAGGTCTGATTTGTGTGGATTCCCCAGTGTTTTCTTACCCAGAATCCTCAGCAAACCTCAAACTTAGCTAAAAAATCTAATTTTCCCCACATTTCTGTGTGGGATCACTGCATCAACACAAATTTCCTTACCACCCAGCATTCCCTTCAGTCTCCCGATAAAAATGATACCTCACTTGTGTAGGTGGGCCAAGTGCCTGCAACAGGGAAGAGCAAAAAATATGTTGAAATTGAGGGGAACCAAACGGGTCCAAAAGGGCAGTTTGAAAAAAAATGTTTTTAGGCTGACAAGTGGGGCAGAAAATGTGGGAAAAATTTGTGATTTCAAGCAAAGTTGGAGGTTTGCAGGGCATTGAGGGTAAGAAAGTGGGTCGGGTGCATTATGAAGCACACCACCCTGGACTCACCCAGATGTTTAGTTCTGAGATATGTCTAGGTCTCAGGCAGCATCCCAAAGACCAAAAAGTGCAGCCCTTTCCATTCCAAGTGGGGCAGTTTTGAGAGTTAGACAACCTCTCATGGCCCAAATGTAAAACCAAAACCCAAAATAATTGAATGTCCTCTTGCTTGCCGTTGGGATAAGGTCTTTTAGTGCGTGGGGGGAGAGCAGAAAGACTGTTAACCCCTTCAATTATGGTGGGGGCATAACCATGCCCATACTGGTTGGTAGCCACCACCCCACTATTTTTAGTTTTAATTCCCTGGCATCTAGTAGGCTTTCTGCCCCCCCCCCCCCCCCGGGAGCAGATCTGAGGTAATTGCTCCATCTGCCTACCTGTGGGCAGAACAACTTTGTCCCCATTTATTTGGGGTGGGGATATGGCCAAAACATCACCCTTTAAAAAAAAAACAATTCTTCCCTTAATAGAAATAGGCCGATCTGCCCCAAAGGGGGACAGAAATGGCCTAAAATAAATTTGCCCCAAGGGGAGCAACCCTTGCCTAAGGGGTTGCTCCTCATCTGTAGAAAAATAGAGAAAATAAAAATCCCTGGTGCCTAGTGGTTTCTGCCCCCTTTGGGGGAAGATCGGCCTAATTAAAATAGGCCGATCTGCCCCCAAGGGGGGAAGAAATGCCCTAAAATAAATTTGTCCCCCTGGGGAACGACTGTTGCCTGAGGGGTCGCTCCCCTGGTGTGAAATTGGCGCAAAACACAATCCCTGGTGTCTAGTGGTTTCTGCCCCCAAGCCTAATTAAAATAGACTGATCTGCCCCCAGGGGGACAGAAATGGGCTTATAAAAAATGCCCCCCTTGTGGAGCGACCTGTCCCTTCATGCCAATTTCATTAAAAAAATAAAATCCTTGGTGTCTAGTGTCATTCCTGCAGCCCGATCAGTATGTAATCGGGCTTCAGGAATGCTCAGAGAGACATGAAAAGGAAAGGAAAAGCCTTTCCATTCCTTTTCATGCTTCTCTGATGGCAACCGTGGCCCAGAGCTCATCTGTGGCACCCAACAGACTTCCATAATGGTGTTTACACAGTAAGTAAAACAGGTGGTAAAGAAGTGCAAAAAAAGGGAGCACACTGCCTCACACTCCAGCAAAAAGTTGGCCCCAATGCATCTTGGTAAATGCAGTCAGATTCTTTCACATTAACAAAAATAATCAAAGTCTTTCACCTTAGTAGGTGCAGCAAGTGCTGTGTATCTCTGGACACATGTTTCTGGGTTTCGCCCGTCATCAGCAGAGAGCAGCATATTTTGTGGGGTTGCTTGAAATGCCACCAAACGTCTTCTCAGGTTTATGTACCACTCTGGTGTGCAGGTGCCTCACCAAGGCTCGTTAGCCCGTTAGCTCAAGGGAGCCGTCATTCGACACAGTGCAAAAAAAAGGGAGCACACTGCCTCACACTCCAGCAAAAAGTTGGTCCCAATGCATCTTGGTAAATGCAGTCAGATTCTTTCACATTAACAAAAGTAATCAAAGTCTTTCACCTTAGTAGGTGCAGCAAGTGCTGTGTATCTCTGGACACGTGTTTCTGGGTTTCGCCCGTCATCAGCAGAGAGGAGTATATTTTGTGGAGTTGTTAGAAATGCCACCAAACGTCTTCACAGGTTTATGTACCACTCTGGTGCGCAGGTGCCTCACCAAGGCTTGTCAGCCCGTTAGCTCAAGGGAGCCGTCATTCGACACAGTGCAAAAAAAAGGGAGCACACTGCCTCACACTCCAGCAAAAAGTTGGCCCCAGTGCATCTTGGTAAATGCAGTCAGATTCTTTCACATTAACAAAAATAATCAAAGTCTTTCGCCTTAGTAGGTGCAGCAAGTGCTGTGTATCTCTGGACACGTGTTTCTGGGTTTCGCCCGTCATCAGCAGAGAACAGCATATTTTGTGGGGTTGCTTGAAATGCCACCAAACGTCTTCTCAGGTTTATGTACCACTCTGGTGCGCAGGTGCCTCACCAAGGCTCGTCAGCCCGTTAGCTCAAGGGAGCCGTCATTCGACACAGTGCAAAAAAAAGGGAGCACACTGCCTCACACTCCAGCAAAAAGTTGGCCCCAATGCATCTTGGTAAATGCAGTCAGATTCTTTCACATTAACAAAAATAATCAAAGTCTTTCACCTTAGTAGGTGCAGCAAGTGCTGTGTATCTCTGGACACATGTTTCTGGGTTTCGCCCGTCATCAGCAGAGAGCAGCATATTTTGTGGGGTTGCTTGAAATGCCACCAAACGTCTTCTCAGGTTTATGTACCACTCTGGTGTGCAGGTGCCTCACCAAGGCTCGTTAGCCCGTTAGCTCAAGGGAGCCGTCATTCGACACAGTGCAAAAAAAAGGGAGCACACTGCCTCACACTCCAGCAAAAAGTTGGCCCCAATGCATCTTGGTAAATGCAGTCAGATTCTTTCACATTGACAAAAATAATCAAAGTCTTTCACCTTAGTAGGTGCAGCAAGTGCTGTGTATCTCTGGACACGTGTTTCTGGGTTTCGCCCGTCATCAGCAGAGAGCAGCATATTTTGTGGGGTTGCTTGAAATGCCACCAATTGTCTTCTCAGGTTTATGTACCACTCTGGTGTGCAGGTGCCTCATGAAAGGCTCGTCAGCCCGTTAGCTCAAGGGAGCCGTCATTCGACACAGTGCAAAAAAAAGGAAGCACACTGCCTCACACTCCAGCAAAAAGTTGGCCCCAATGCATCTTGGTAAATGCAGTCAGATTCTTTCACATTAACAAAAGTAATCAAAGTCTTTCACCTTAGTAGGTGCAGTAATCAAAGTCTTTCACCTTAGTAGGTGCAGACTTTGATTACTTTTGTTAATGTGAAAGAATCTGACTGCATTTACCAAGATGCATTGGGGCCAACTTTTTGCTGGAGTGTGAGGCAGTGTGCTCCCTTTTTTTTGCACTGTGTCGAATGACGGCTCCCTTGAGCTAACGGGCTGATGAGCCTTGGTGAGGCACCTGTGCACCAGAGTGGTACATCAACCTGAGAAGACGTTTGGTGGCATTTCAAGCAACCCCACAAAATATGCTGCTCTCTGCTGATGACGGGCGGAACCCAGAAACACGTGTCCAGAGATACACAGCACTTGCTGCACCTACTAAGGTGAAAGACTTTGATTACTTTTGTTAATGTGAACAAATCTGACTGCATTTACCAAGATGCATTGGGGCCAACTTTTTGCTGGAGTGCGAGGCAGTTTGCTCCCTTTTTTTTGCAATGTGATAAAGAAGTATTTGTCATCTTCTGTAGCATGGTCAAGTGTCATTGTCAGTGACAGGAAGCAAACCCCTAGGTATAAGCATTCCAAAACTTTGCCACTGAATTCTTCCAGGATGCTGTCCATTGTAATGGCTGGATCCTATCAACTGCCTTGTATCGCAGTACCAGTGGTGGCTGCCGTTGAGTCACGTGTGATTAACATATTTACATCGGGGTTCTAGGTTTATATGTATATTTAGATATATATACACACATGCCTCCAAAGTCAGATGTAAATATTTTAATCAAACAACACTGCTTTGCGATGAAAGGTAATTGGACAAATTAATGTGACTGGCAGTGAGAAGTGTCTTTTTTTCCGTACCCTCCTAGCAGCAGCTGATCTGGTGGGGCAGGACAAAAAAGGGCTGGGACATTGGGCCCCACATGGCCCTTCTCTAGAGAGGCCACTGCATGTCAGCCTTGGTTAGCCTTTTCACTAAGAACGGAGTTCACAATAAAGCAAGCATTCCTGGTTCCAACAGAGGTAAAGTAACCCGGAAGCCAGCATAGCTGAGAATGAACGTTTTAAAGTTCATTTCCTTCTGAAATTTCGAATTTTGAAGCACAGCAGGTTCATCCTTTCCAAAGAACAGGTCTTGCGAAAGATGAAACTTTGTAAGATATCAGGATGTGCTGTGATACCTTGTGGATCTAAATCATAGGCCCTCATTACAACACTGGCGGTTGGTGTTAAAGCGGCGGTAAAACCGCCAACATGCCGGCGGTAAAAAAAATGGAATCGCGACCACGGCGGAAACCGCCAACATAGACAGCCACTTTAACACTCCGACCGCCACAGCGGTACAAACAAACAGCATGGCGGTCACCGCCAACAGACAGGTGGAAGACAATGTACCGCCCACTGTATCATGAGAGGCCAATCCGCCACCTTTTCCGGGGCGGATTCACAGCGAACAAAAACACGGCGGAAACAGGACTTGGAAGGGAAAACGCTCACCTCTACACACCCCACGAGGAACCAGGACGCCACGGAGCCGGAACTCCATATTCTACCAGCCATTGTCTTCCTGCTCCTCTACCAGGAGCACGAACACCGGCGGCGAAGACCACAGTGAGTACTGCACCTACGACACAGGGGAGGGGGAGGTAAAAGAGAGTGACACACACAGGCAACACGCAACACCCCCACCCCCACATTCACCCACTACAACACACCCACAAATACATGTTGATACATTACATATACTCCCCCCAACCCCCCCTTGTAGAATGCAAGGACAAAAGGAAATGATTGTAACCATTGTGATCATGAAAAATCCAGTACTCAAAAATATATATACACTATTAACAAATATATACACCAAGAATTTAAGTCCATGTACTGCACATACATAGTCCGTGGACCACTGGGCCCAAAATGCATGGGCAAGGCCCACACATGATACCCAATCAAAATGGAGAGGACACTGCAGGGGCATCAGATTGAAATAAAACAGGCACCTCAGGGGCAAGGGAAGGGGGGGCACCTCAGCCGGATGAGTGCACGACGCCAAATCCACAAGGGGGCTCCATGCCCATTGATGTATCCTGGGGAGTGCAAAGCCACAGTCTCACAAGTCTTTACAGTGGGTGGTTTGCCCACTGTTTCATCCAGGGGAGTGCAAAGCCACAGTCTCACTAGTCTTTACAGTGGGTGGTTTGCCCACTGCTGCATCATGGGGAGTGCAAAGCCACAGTCTCACAAGTGAATAACAGTCGCCACTGGTTCTGGAGGGGGCTTTGTGGCCAGAGTGCTTCATCCTGCAAAGGACTGAGGTAGTGGATGTGATACTCCACTGGTTCTGGAGGGGGCTTTGTGCCCAGATTGCTTCATCCTGCCAAGGACTGAGGTAGTGGATGCCTTTCTTCACTGGTTCTGGAGGGGGCTTTGTGCCCAGATAGCTTCATCCTGCCAAGGACTGAGGAAGTGGATGTGATACTCCACTGGTTCTGGTGGGGGCTTTATGCCCAGATTGCTTCATCCTGCCAAGGACTGAGGTAGAGGATGTGATACTCCAGTGGTTCTGGAGGGGGCTTTGTGCCAAGATTGCTTCATGCTGCCAAGGACTGAGGTAGTGGATGGGAATCTCCACTCACGGTGGGCCTACATGGAAGCTGTCCAGGCCCCTGAAAATGACGACCAGCTTCGTACGACTGACCACTGGGGATGGCAGCCATGTCTGCGGTGGTGCCACTGGCACTGGATGTGGCGTGGCCGCTGGCGGTGCTTGTGGCAGCCTCAGTAGCGGCGGTGCTTGCAGCGCTCATTGGCCTGCGGTGCTGGTGGGTGGCTCAGTGAGCGTGCTGGTGGCGGCAGTGTCCTTGGCAGCGGTGCTGGTGGTGGCGGTGTCCTTGGCAGCAGTGCTGGTGGCGGCGGTGACCTTGGCAGTGGTGCTGGTGGCGGCGGTGTCCTGGGAAGCGGTGTTGGTGGCGGTGGTGTCCTGGGAAGCGGTGCTAGTGGCGGCGGTGTCCTTGAGAGGGGTGCTGGTGGCGGCGGTGTCCTTGGCAGCGGTGCTGGTGGCGGCGGTGTCCTTGGCAGCGGTGCTGGTGTCGGTCTTGTCTGCTGTGCAGGTTGGCAGCGAATTCCCTTTCTTTCTGTGCCCCTTCCCCACCTTGGATGGTGGCGCAGCTGTCTTGCCACTCCCAACTGTAGTCCTGGGTGTGCCCTTGGTGGCAGGTGTTTTGCCCTTCTCTCTCCGGCCTGTGGCCAACTTCTTGTGTTTCTGAGGTGGGGGACTGTCCGTGGTCTGGCTCCTTGGCACACTGGCTGCCCTGCTGCTTGGTGCACCCCAGAAGCCGGTTACTGCTGACACCACTGTTCCCAGAGATGTGGTGGCTGAGGTGCTGGGTTGGGACCTGGAAAGGCATGCTCTAGTGGACGAAAGGGGCGGGGGAGGTGAGGGGAACAGGTCAAGGATTGACAGGAAATGTTTTTTTTGACACACTGGGACGGGTAGATGGAGTGGGTTTGGGAGTGGAGGAAGCGGTAGTGATTGTAGGAGGTGTTCGTTTGCTGACTTTGGGTGAAGGTGCATGGGATAGAGGCTGTCGTGAGGTGGATGGCTGTTGGGTGGGTGTGTGACTGCGTTTGTGTAGTTTGGGAGGTGGGCTCACAGACACACTGGGAGAGGACACAGGGGATGTGTGAATGGTAGTGGGGTGGTGAGTGCACGTGAGCGGGGTGTGTTGATGGGCGTGCTGGTGATGGACGTAGTGGCTGAAGATGTAGTGCATGCAGGTGTGAGTGGAGATGTGACAGGGAGGGAGGAGGGAGACGAGGAGGAGGGGGACACAGTGGAGGCAGTGGATGTTGGTATGTGTGCATGGGTATGATGCTTGTGTGAGTGCCTGTGGGATGTGTGGTGCTTATGTTTGCCAGAGCTATCCTTGTGTGTTGAGGTGTGTGCATGCTGGTCTGATGGTGTGCTTGGGATAGGCAGAGGTACAGGGGTTTGGGTCTGGGTGGAGGAGGTCGGAGGGGGGAGGCTGGACACAGGGACAATGGCTGCCATCAGTGCTGAGTCTGAAAAGCTCTCTGTTGGGCTGCCTGACCAGAATGAATGCCCTCCAGGTATGCATTTGTCTGTTGCAACTGCCTCTCTACACCCTGGATGGCATTCAGAATGGTAGACTGCCCAACAGTGAGGGATCTGAGGGCAGCAGGGCTGACAGGGGCAGGGGCTGAGGTGCCTGGGGCAAAGGAGATGCCCACCCTACTGGGTGAGCGCCCACAGGGCACACGCTGAGGGGCTGCTGGGAGGGTAGTGCTGGTAGGGGGGGTGGCGGCTGTACCTGTAGATGCGGGGGGCACAGAGGGGCCCGCCACCACAAGGGAGCTCCCATCTGAGGAGGAGTCTGTGTCGCTGGTCTCTGCTCCTGTCCCCGCCGTGGAGCTCCCCTCACCCTCTGTCCCACTGGTGCCTTCAGACTCCGTTGTCTCACCCTCCAGGGCCATGTGGGATGCAGCTCCCTCCTGCTCCAGTGCCACTGCTCCTCCCCCTGATGATGCTATTACACACAAGAACAGGGAGACCACAAAAAAGGGGGGGGGGAGACAGAAGAAAGACATGTTCAATGCATGCAATACCACTGCCGTTGGCGGGCACTACAGACACAGCAGCCCTCTGCACTACGCCATGCACTTAGAGTTCCCTCATTAATCACAGGGCCATGGGGTACAAGGCCTATGCCCGAGTGCTGCACACATGGAAGTCAGAAGAGCCTGACTAGGTGTAGTTGGCACTTAACACTGGTGGGGTGGGGTGCCACATGGCCTGCCTTACGAAGGGACCTTGCCTACAAAACTGGCCCTGGCCTAGGGGTACCCACAGCCCACCTCCCCCACTCTGACACCTCCAATTCACGCAGATTCAGCTGAATGAAAGTGTACTCACCCCCTTGTGGCTGCTGTGATGCCCTCAAGTGCCCATCCAACTCCGGGTACGCCACCGCCAGGATCCGGAACATCAGGAGGGTCATGGTGCGACAGGCACCCCTCCCACGTTGGGAGGCCATCCGCAGCTGGGCCTCCACCGTTTTCTTGCTCCAGCGGCGAATGTCCTCCCATCTTTTCCGGCAGTGGGTGCTCCGTCTGTGGTGGACCCACAAGGTCCGGACTTCCTTGGCGATGGCACGCCAAATGTCCTTCTTCTGGTGGGCACTGACCTAGAGGAATAGTACAGGGGACAAGGAGAAGATATAACGTCCGGACCGTCACATTCATTGGCCCGCGTTCCTACCCTTGCCATGACGCACATACACTCACCGTCGTTTCATGCACGCCTCATTCTCCCCCCGTATCTTCCATCCACACCACTCGACACAGGCATTGCCCATACAGCATGCTCACAGTGTACTCACCTGTTTGTCTGGAGGACCGTAGAGTAGCATGTACTGGGGGAGGACCCCATCCAAAAGTTTCTCCAACTCCTCCGTGGTGAAGGCGGGGGCACTTTCCCCAGACACATGATCCATTGTCGCTTCCAGACTGAGGTCACAGCAGCACTTGCAGTGTAGGTCCTCTCCTGTCGAAGATCAGGTATCGAGTGATTGAACAGAGAGAAAATGGCGGTCACGTCCGCGGCGGTGAGTACCGTCACCGCCGGCGTACATCGTCATTGGCTCCTGGGACCCATACGGCTCAATGTTAACCAATGCAGGATTGCGCCGCGGTCTTCGGCTGCCTACCGCGACGTTGTATAACGTCAGCGCAGTTACCTCATATCCCCTTGTCCCACCTTACAGGTCAGGCAGCCGCCATTTCAGGGGGCCACATGACATTAATTTAAAATGCGTCACACATATCTAGGCCTTGCATACACACTAAGACAGGCACATAGCGGATTGAAAAATATGTGCAATAAAGTTATGTTTTCGTACCTCAGTGTTGGCTGACCCTCTGCTTGCTGTTCTCCTCCATAGAGCATGTCCGCTGGGGCAGGTGAGGAGATGGCTGCATCCTCCGGTGTACAGACCGCTGGTGGACCTGTCAACAATGGAAGAGCGACATGTAACTGTGACCTACAGACTGGACCGTGCCACAATCCATGAACTGTGTGCCCAGTTGGAGCCGGACCTGATGTCAGCTATCCGCCATCCCACAGGGATCCCCCCTCTAGTGCAGGTCCTGTCAGTACTCCATTTCCTGGCAAGTGGGTCTTTTCAGACGACAGTGGCCATAGCATCAGGGATGTCTCAGCCTATGTTCTCCAACGTGTTGTCCAGAGTGTTTTCTGCCCTGCTGAAACACATGCGCAGCTACATCGTGTTCCCTCGGGTGGAGGATTTGCCCACAGTGAAAGGTGACTTCTATGCTTTGGGACATATCCCCAACATCATAGGTGCCACTGATGGAGTGAACAGGTGTACAGAAACCGGAAGAGTTACCATTCAATGAATGTGCAGATAGTGTGTTTGGCTGACCAGTTCATCTCCGATGTGAATGCCAAGTTTCCTGGTTCAGTGCATAACGCTTACATTTTGAGGAATAGCAGCATCCCTTATGTGATGGGGCAACTCCAGAGGCACCGTGTGTGGCTATTAGGTGAGGACATGGACGCTATACATTGTGAATAGTTGTCTGGGTCTGGGGTTGTCCCTAAGGGTTAGTGTGTGTCTAACAGTTGTCCCTCAACATTTTCAGGTGACTCTGGTTACCCTAACCTGTCATGACTACTGACCCCATTGAGGAATCCCAGGACAAGTGCAGAGGAACGCTACAATGAGGCACATGGGCGGACTAGGAGGGTTATAGAGAGGACATTCGGCCTCCTGAAGGCCAGGTTCAGGTGCCTCCATATGACGGGTGGTTCCCTATTCTACTCACCAAAGAAGGTGTGCCAGATCATTGTGGCCTGCTGTATTCTGCACAACTTGGCTTTGCGACGACAGGTGCCTTTTGTGAAGGAGGATGGTCCAGAAGGAGGTCTTGTGGCAGCTGTGGAGCCTGTGGACAGTGAAGAAGAGGAAGCAGAAGAAAAGGACATCGACAACAGAAACACCATTATCCAGCAATACTTCTAGTAAGACACAAATAAGAACACATCACTGCCTGCTACATCTGATACACTTGTTCTACCTCTCATCTGTCTGTCACTTACACCCAGTGTATGGACCCTGATTTGTCACTTTCCCTTTCGAATTCACAGATGTGGGTCCCACTGTGTGACCTCTACGATGTTTCCTCATGGACTAGAGCTGTGTGACATAGGTATGTTGACTATACAATGGATATTGTATTTTTCATCAGTTATTGAAAATACACTTTTGTGAAAACACAGACTGACTCCAGATTCTCTGTTCTTCTCTGTTCTTCCGATCTTCTGTGCTTCTGTCTTCTGTTCTTCTGTCTTCTGTTCTTCTGTTCTTCTGTCTTCTGCTCTTCCGGTCTTCTGTTCTTCTGTCTTCTGTTCTTCTGTCTTCTGTTCTCCTGTCTTCGGCTCTTCTACCTCCTCCGTCTTCTTCCCCCGAGCCTGCCCTCCTGCTCCTTCCTCATCCCCCTCCCTCACTCGCCTCCCCCTCTCTCACCCCTAGCTAACCCGTTCGCTATCTACCTCCCTCACTCCTCCTATCTTCCTATCTCTCTAGCTCCCTATCTCACTATCTAACGCCCCCACTCTCCACCTCCTCCTACCTACCTATCTGTCTATCTATCTATTTCCCTATCTATCGACTTCTCTATCTATTTTCTCTATCTATTTCTCTATCTCTCCCCCCCTCCCGCCACCCCCTCTACTACCTATCTCCCTATCCTCTCACTCTACCTCTCTCCCTCACCCATCTCTACAACCCCCCCTCCCCTATCTTCACAACCCTACTCCTATCTCTCTCCCTAATCTCCAAACCTCCTAACACTCACCCTCCTCCACCCTAAACCCCCTCCCCCAGCTCCTCTCACTCTACCTGTCCCCCCCCTCCCTCGCGCTTTCCCGCTGCGACCTCCTGCACGCCCCCGCCCCCCAGCTCCCATTCGCCCCCAGCTGACCCCTCCCCCCCCCTCCTACCTCTTATGGCGGCCGCTGCGCGACTGCGCAGCGGGCGCGCGCAGCGGGCACGCCGCTGGCGCGCCAGAGGCAAGCCCGTCTGCGCCCGTCCGCGCCTGGCCCGCGCCCAGCGCCACGACCCCTGGTCCCCAGCTCCCCCAAGCCCCGCTGATCCGCTACGACCCCACCACCCTCCACGCCCTCAACCCAGGGCGCTCCAAAACCTGCTTCCTAGCTCACCCCAAACGCACCCATGGACCCTTCGCCTGCAACTCCTGCAAACGCATCTTCCACCACGCAACTACCACGACCACAAGCCCACGCGCCATCAACCACCTCAAGTGCATCCTGATCAACGCTCGTTCCGTCCACAAGCACGCCGTTGAACTTTGGGACCTCCTGGACTCCACAGCCCCGGACGTCGCCTTCATCACGGAGACATGGATGAACGCCTCCTCTGCTCCAGACATCGCTACCGCCATCCCCGAAGGCTACAAGATCTCCAGAAAAGACCGCACCAACCAAGTAGGAGGAGGTGTCGCCATCATCTTCAAAGACTCCATCAGCGTCACCACCTCCACCGAAGACCCCCCCCTCGCCGCTGAACACCTGCATTTTCAGATTCGCACCGACCCAAGGACCACCCTCAGAGGATCCCTCGTCTACCGTCCTCCCGGACCTCGCGCCTCTTTCAGCGACGCCATCGCCGACTTCATCTCCCCGCACGCCCTCGCCTCACCGGACTACATCCTCCTAGGCGACCTCAACTTCCATCTGGAACAAAACAACGACCCCAACACCACCACCCTGCTCGACAACCTCGCCAACCTCGGCCTCAAACAACTGGTGAACACCGCCACCCACATCGCCGGACACACGCTCGACCCTATCTTCTGTCTTCTTCAGCCACACCTCTGCCCTACACTGGACCGACCACAGCTGCGTCCACTTCACATTCCGACGCGAGACCTCCCACCTCCGCACTCAACCCATCCCTCATCGACAGTGGAACAAGATCCCTGAAGAGCAACTCTTCTCCGCTCTCGCCGCCAACCAACCCACCCTCACCACCGACCCCAACGACGCAGCTCTCAACCTCACAAACTGGATCTCCAACTGCGCTGACAACCTTGCTCCCCTCAAACGCACGCATCGACAGACCAACACCAAAAAACCTCTCTGGTTCTCTGACACCCTCAAAGAATCAAAGAAAACTTGTCGTGCCCTTGAGAAGGCCTGGCGCAAGGACCACACCGCTGACAACATGACCGCCCTCAAGAACGCTACACGCGAACACCACCACCTGATCCGCACTGCCAAAAGGAACTTTTTCACCGACAGACTAGACAAAAACAGCCACAACAGCAGAGAACTCTTCAGCATCGTCAAAGAGTTCTCCAACCCCAGCGCCAGCGCCAACGCCGTCACGCCCTCACAGGATTTGTGCGAATCCCTCGCCACTTTCTTCCATCGCAAGATCAGCGACCTCCACGACAGCTTCGGACACCAGACCCAACCATACACCACTGAACCCGCTTCCCCGGACATCACCCTCAACAACTGGACCCACATCAACACGGAAGAAACCAAATCCATCATGAACTCTATCCACTCCGGCGCCCCTTCGGACCCCTGCCCGCACTTCATCTTTAACAAAGCCGACGACATCATCGCCCCGCACCTCCAGACCGTCATCAACTCTTCTTTTTCTTCTGCTACCTTCCCCGAATGCTGGAAGCACGCTGAAGTCAACGCCCTACTAAAGAAACCTATGGCTGACCCAAGCGACCTGAAAAACTTCCGCCCCATCTCTCTTCTACCTTTCCCAGCCAAGGTAATAGAAAAGACCGTCAACAAACAGCTGACCACCTTCCTGGAAGACAACAACCTGCTCGACCCTTCACAAACCGGATTCCGAACCAACCACAGCACGGAAACCACCCTCATCTCAGTCACAGACGACATCAGAACCCTGATGGACAACGGTGAAACAGTCGCCCTCATTCTCCTCGACCTCTCGGCTGCCTTTGACACCGTCTGTCACCGCACCCTAATCACCCGCCTACGCTCCACCGGGATCCAAGGCCAGGCCCTGGACTGGATCGCCTCCTTCCTCGCTAACCGCTCCCAAAGAGTTTACCTCCCTCCGTTTCGCTCAGAACCCACCAAGATCATCTGCGGCGTACCTCAAGGCTCATCGCTCAGCCCGACACTCTTCAATGTCTACATGAGCCCCCTCGCCGACATCGTACGCAAGCACGACATCATCATCACCTCCTACGCCGACGACACCCAACTTGTACTCTCCCTCACCAAGGACCCCGCCAGCGCCAAGACCAACCTACAAGAGGGTATGAAGGACGTCGCAGATTGGATGAGGCTCAGCCGCCTAAAGCTGAACTCTGAAAAAACGGAAGTCCTCATCCTCGGCAACACCCCGTCCGCCTGGGACGACTCCTGGTGGCCCACGGCCCTCGGCACCGCACCGACCCCCGCAGACCACGCCCGCAACCTCGGCTTCATCTTGGACCCTCTTCTCACCATGACCAAGCAAGTCAACGCCGTGTCCTCCGCCTGCTTCCTCACTCTCCGCATGCTCCGCAAGATCTTCCGCTGGATCCCCGCCGACACCAGAAAAACCGTGACCCACGCCCTTGTCACGAGTCGCCTGGACTACGGCAACACCCTCTACGCCGGGACCACCGCCAAACTCCAAAACCGCCTGCAACGCATCCAAAACGCCTCGGCCCGCCTCATCCTCGACGTACCCCGCTACAGCCACATCTCCGCACACCTGAGACACCTGCATTGGCTCCCAGTCAGCAAAAGGATCACCTTCCGTCTTCTCACCCACGCACACAAAGCCCTCCACAACAAGGGACCGGAATACCTCAACAGACGCCTCAGCTTCTACGTCCCCACCCGCCCCCTCCGCTCCGCTGGCCTCGCACTTGCTGCCGTCCCTCGCACCCGCCGCTCCACGGCGGGTGGGAGATCCTTCTCCTTCCTGGCGGCCAAGACCTGGAACTCCCTCCCCACCAGCCTCAGGACCACCCAGGACCACTCCGCTTTCCGGAGACTCCTAAAGACTTGGCTGTTCGAGCAGCGATAACCCCCCCTTTCCCCCCTAGCTCCTTGAGACCCGCACGGGTGAGTAGCGCGCTTTATAAATGTTAATGATTTGATTTGATTTGATAGTTTTGTGATTTAAGGGTGTTTATTTAAGTGCAAAATAATGGAGGGGGTTGTAAAATGGTCAGGGGTGATGGTGGCGGAATGTCCATGGGGGAGTCCAGTCTATTTGTTTCACAGGTGCAGTATCCAAAGGGGCATAGGAAGTGGAGCAATGGCAGTTTAAGGATGGACAGGGTACAAAGTGGGACAGAAGTCTCATTTCTTGCCGGGGATCTTGGCATTGTTCTCTGTCATTTTCCTGGATCTCAGGGACCGCTAGCGGGGTGGTTCTCCATCTGCAGGGGGTTGGGTGCTTGTATCGTGGTCCTGTGGCGGTGCCTCCTGTCCACTAGCGCCGGTGGAGGTGGTGGGCAGTTCATCATCCAGGCTAGTGTCAGGGGCCCCTTGTTTTGACACAGTGTCCCTCCTGGTGTTCACGAGTTCCTTCAGCACCCCTACAATGGTGCCCGGGGTGGTATTGATGGATTTGAGTTCCTCCCTGGACCCCAAATACTGTTCCTCCTGCAGCTGCTGGGTCTCCTGAAACTTGGCCAGTACAGTTGCCATCGTCTCCTGGGAATGGTGGTAGGCTCCCATGATGTTGGAGAGGGCCTCGTGGAGAGTGGGTTCCCTAGGCCTGTCCTCCCCCTGTCGCACAGCAGCCCTCCCAGTTCCCCTGTGTTCCTGGGCCTCTGTCCCCTGAACCCTGTGCCCACTACCACTGCCCCCAGGTCCCTTCTGTTCTTGGGGTGGTAGGTTAGCCTGGGTTCCCTGTATTGGTGGACACACTGCTGCTTGACGTGTCCTAGGGACAGAGGTATGGGCCCGCTGGGTGGGTGCTGTGCTGGTGTTTCCAGAGGGGGGAGGCTCTGTTGATGCTTGTGCCAGTGTGAGGAGAACTGACTGTCCAGAGGTCCCAGATGGGCCGGGCTGGTCATCTAGATCCAGTTGGACAGAGCTGCTGTCATCACTGTGGGCCTCTTCTGTGGGTGGAGTAGACATGTCTGGAACCTCCTGTCTGGTGATGTTGGGTAGGGGTCCTGCAGGGGTGTAAAGGCATAGTTTTAGTATCTGTGTGTGCCATGGTGTGCAATGGGTGGGTGACCCTGTACCCCATTGCTTGCATTCCTGTGTAGGACCTTGTGTGCTAATTGTTTAGGGGTCTGTGTGGGTATGTGCAGTGGACATGCATTGGTGCTGGGTGTCCATGCTTTGTTGTTGCATGCAAGGCCTGGTGTTGGGATGTGGGGTTTGTGATAGTGGGACATGTGTGAGGAGTTGGAGTGATGGGGGTGAGGGTGAGGGTGGGGGTATGTGATAGCATGCAGGTAGGGTGGGGGATGAAGTAATGAAAGATTTGACTTACCAGAGTCCATTCCTCCAGCTACTCCTGCGAGGCCCTCAGGATGCAGTATAGCCAAGACCTGCTCCTCCCATGTTGTTAGTTGTGGGGGAGAAGGTGGGGGTCCGCCGCCAGTCCTCTGAACCGTGATGTGGTGTCTTGAGACCACGGAACGCACCTTCCCCCGTAGGTCGTTCTACCTCTTCCTGATGTCATCCCTAGTTCTTGGGTGCTGTCCCACTGCGTTGACCCTGTCGATGATTCTGTGCCATAGCTCCATCTTCCTAGCTATGGTGGTGTGCTGCACCGATGATCCGAATAGCTGTGGCTCTACCCGGATGATTTCCTCCACCATGACCCTGAGCTCTTCCTCAGAAAACCTAGGGTGTCTTTGCGGTGCCATGGGGTGGTGTGGGTGATGTGTAAGGTGGTGTGTGTTGTGATGCGTGGGGTGATGTTTAGGGGTGTGTGGTGTTTTGTGCGTGGATGTGTATGTGTGATGGTGTTGTGTGCCTCTGTATGGTGGTGTTGTCTTTGCTGTGCTATCTCTCTGGCCTTCATCAATATTTTAGGTCGTAAGGGTTGGTGGGTGATGTGGGCGGGTGTTTTATATTGTATTGGGTGTGTGGAAGTGGTGTGTGTATGTGTATCAGGTGTGTGTATTTGGAATTGTCCAATGTTGTTGTGTTTTGTAAGAGTGTGTTTATTTTGAGCGCGGCAGTGTGTACCGCCAATGGAATACCGCGGTTGAAAGACCGCCGCGTGGATTTGTGAGTTGTGATAGTGTGGGATTATTCCTGTTGGCGTGATGGTGGAGGTTTTGTTATCGCCAGTTTATCACTGACCTTTGGTGTGGCGGACTTGTGTGGGTGTCTGGATTTTGGCGGATTCCGAGCTGTGGGTCGTAATAGCTATAGAGGAATTCCGCGGCGGTGTGTTGGCGGTCTTCTGCACGGCGGTAAGCGGCATTTACCGCCAATGTTGTAATGAGGGCCATAGTGTTTATTATACTTGTGTTCCTTCATTGTAGTTTGATCTACTTTCTGATACTGATTTCTGGTAATGTAGAAGGTTACAGCACTGTGTGATACATCTTTGTGGGAGGCTTGGTAGTTTGTGATACTCTTATGTATGTTATTTTTATAGTACTTTTGGTAGTTTGGAGCACTTTGTGGTACATTGGGATGCCACACTGTCAGGCATTTTAGTTGTTCCTCAGCTAAATATTTATGGGTATATTTATCATTCTTTCACACAGTTCAATGCAGCAAGATAACTCGTTTTGGGCTGCGTGAAAGGGAGAGGGCAGGAATGTGCCATATCTATTAAGATAATGGTGCATTCCTGTCCTCTGCCTGCGCTTGCACACAATCAGCAGCATAGCGCCAACGCAGGCACCCTTGCGCCAAGGAACAAGGGTGCCTGCATTACACGAAGGATTGTTTCTGGGGCGGAAGGGACACCTTCCTACAAAAAAACAATCCTTAGAAGCAAATTTATCTAAGTGTGCTGCAAGCATTCTGCAGCACACTTAGAAAAAGGAAACAACACTGAGAAATAAATATATTTCTCTTCGTTGCGCCTCTGGTGGGAAAATCTACAATTCTGACACATTCCGAGGTCCACTAGGGTTGGTAAATCTGGGCATGCCTCCGCATACTTGAGTGGATGTGCGGGAACACCAACACCCCACCCATGTAACGCCTTGACCACGTAGAATAAGTAAGGCTGCAGCTTGCACTGCCTTACCTTTCTACAGCTTTATCAAGACACACAGGGCCACGCAAGGTCGCCTTACCTAGGTTGGTAAATCTCAACTAGATTTTGCGTCGCCCATGTTTTGCCTTGAGTGGCACAATGGCGGTCCAAAACTTTGATAAAACTGGCCCTTTTTTTTTTTTTTTATTGCACCCTTTAACTAACCACTCAAAGTTGGAAATGCTATAAAAGTAAGGGAAACAGGAATTTAGAAAACAAGCGCCGAGGAACAGTCGGATGTTATCAATTACATTTTTCAAAAGGGCAAGGAGACTTCACATCGTGCTCGAGTGGCAGGGAACGTGAAAAGCATCTTGCAGAGGGGAGGGAACGGGTTAACTGACAAGGGTAAACAACTCCCTGGAGCTCACTCCATTCTGCTTTGAATGCTCACACCTGTCTTATGTGACGCACATCAGTGGTCTGCTAAACGGACGACGTGCCTTTCATGTGCGCACGCAGGGATTTCCAAAGCAAAAACAAGGGCGAGTCTATTCCCACCGAAACCATGCAAACAAGCCAGCGCGGTGCATTTCATTACAATTACTTTGTAACTCCGTATGTAAAGCTACATAAAGTAGGTGCAAACAATTGGTCATAATATGCCAATGTTTTTGACCACATGAAACATGATACTATACTCCCCGAACAATATCAGGTCATGGGAATTGTTTGACAATGTGACTCAGAGAGCAACAAACTTCGATAGTAACAATTGCAGACAATACTTTTTTTCCCAATATGAAAAGAGAAATAATTCGTTGTGCTTACTCTTTTTGCAGGGACACCAAAAGAAATCTAACGTTTCGTTTCACCAAAACCCCTTCAAGTAAAAGTAACAATGGTAAACAAGACTTTTTTTCCGACATATTACTGGAGAAGAAGTTGTGAAGGTGCTCGCAACGCTTTACTGCAACAACAAATGGAATCCAATGTTTAGTGTCACCAAAGGCCATTCTATTATATCATAATTCAACCATATACAGCACAGAGGGAGCCTGCAGATTTTTTTTCATTTGCCAGTTGTGACAGTCATCATCATGAAACTTTATTCAGTTTTAATTTAGACAATCATAAAAGAACATGAAAAAACAAAGACATTTAAAAAGTCACATTGTTACATATGCATTCACAGAGCTGAAACATCGCACAATACATTTTAAAAAGGAGCCTAACACCGAAACAATCCTCGTCATCCCCTAATAGCTGTAAAAAAATACATCAGGCTTACAACTTCTACGATTTCTCAATTTTAAAATTAAAAACCTTTTCATGTAAAATACATAAAATCAACAAAAAAATGTAAAGTGCAGCAACGTCTCTTTTGGAGTGCCATCACACGGACAGCTAATAGTGCTGTCTAATTCATATTGGCCTAAAGGAAACCTCAACAGGGTTAGGATTCTACCTGACTGTAACTTAAATAATAGAGTGGTGCCCAATAGTCCACGAGAGATAGCACTTTGTACATAGTGTGGTCTTAAGGGCAAAGTATTTCTTAATCCTGTACTTACTGAATTCATTGTGATCATGGTCAGAGCGTCTTAAAGCTCCAAAAGTGCACTTGGCCCACACTTTGTCCTTCTTGCATATGGAGGTGGGATGGTTGAAGAAATCCTTTCGACCAATAAGGATGGAGATCTGCTTTACATAAAATAACCATGCAGTGGCAGACTAATGGTTACATTTTAAACAATCTCTAAAAACCTCGTGGTTACTGACCAGATGGATAGACTAGATTGCTAGCCACAGCACCAGCGGAGTTAACTTAACAAGGTCCTCAATGTACCAAAGATGGGGCATGGAAACGAAGCGTAGGCATAACCTGTTCTCCTCAATTTGTAGTAACATGATATACAAGTACTATTTTATGCCAGCACTGAAGGTGGCGATACGCAGCCACTGTGTTTTGTAGATGTTGAGAAACGGAATTAATGCTTTCCCACTCAGTGGAGCAGTAAGTTTGAATAATGCTCCTACAGACGAGATAATGTTTGGCTCCAGATGAAATTTTATTAGACGACTGGAGGTTGATATTATGCAGTCTTTTGTTGCTTTACTTAACAGCAGCCAAGCAAGAACTGTTTCCCAGAAAAAACGAACATTAGAACTACTAGATGACATCACAATGGGAACAGCCAATGGGATGTCGAGTAACCCAATAATTATGTTGACTGCGACAACAAGTCCTCTTTTCTTGCTGCTCGCGGTCAAGATAAGTAGTTTCAAATTCTTTCCAGTGTTTAGTCATTTTATATTATCATTGTATATACTTACTATGGTCAATGTTTTACATGTGTTTACGCATTTAAATTTTATCGTCCTCACATGCTCTTGGCGCTCGAATTAACTCCCCCTTTTTCCTTGCGTTCCACCCCTTCTGCCTCCCATCCTCTTCCCTCAAAGGAGATTTACAATTTAAAGAGGGGAATTAAAGTTTTGCAGGATTTTAACCCTTTCCTTCCATTTGTCCTTATTTTAATACAATAAGTATTCTCTTATTTATCTTTCCTCTCACAATCTATATTGTATTTGAGCTCGTTCTCTCACTATGTCTGCAGAAGAGGATACACAACTTTTCAAGGATAATTTGAAATTCTTAATCAAGGATTCTGTTCAGCAGGCTGTCTCAGTCTCCATGATGGGCGCCTCAAAAAATCTAGAGGCTTCCATTTCTAAAATATTTTCTTCCTCCAGTGAATGCTCTATAAAGGGCAAAAAATGTGTAGCATCCCTTACATGGCCTGCTAAAGGCGTTTAAGTGAAATTTAGTCCTCCCACCTGAGAGGGTTCTATGTCGGGGCATCCTTCTTCAATTTACTCATATCCTAATTATGAGACACTGATGATGATGTGTTGAGTAACACAGGTGATATGGATTGATCTTTTGATCCTATGAATTATGGGCATCTAGAGAACAGGTGTAACATTTCTCCTGATAACAGTGGTGTGTCTCACCGAGTGTCTCAAGAACTTGGTGATCACCTTGGAGAACCCATGTTTAACCCCTCTTTCATCCACTACCCCAATTCTACCGAATGGTTTCCTGCAGATCATGTAACAGATTATGGCCCTCATTACAACTCTGGCGGTAAACGCCATCTACCGCCGTGCTGACGGCCGCCAACATACAGTGCTCGCGGCGGTATTCCGCTGCGGGTATTATGACCCACACTGAGAAATCCACCACTAAACAAACACCCACACAAGTCCACCACACCAAAGGTCAGTGTTAAACTAGCAATAGCAAAACCCACACCGTTACGCCAACAGAAATACACCCACAGTATTATGACCCACGAATCACCGCAGCGGTCTTTCAACCGCAGTAAACCATTGGCGGTACACACCGCTGCACTCAAAATACACACACACTTACAAAACTACACCACATTGGACAATTCAAACCACACACACCTGACACACATACACACACCACACCCACACACCCAAACGACTATAAAACACACACCCACAATACCCACAACCCCTTCCACGAAAAAAAAATATTGCTAACTGAGAGAGACACAAGGCAGGAGCACCCACTCAATCAGAGGCACAGAATACCATCACCCATACACCATCCACACAACTCACACCACACACCCCAACATATCACCCCACACACCCTCATACATATACACACACCACAACCATGGCACCCCAAAGACACCCCAGGTTTTAATTCAGAAGAGGTAAGGGTCATGGTGGAGGAAATCATCTGGGTAGAGCCACAGCTATTCGGATCACAGGTGCAGCAGGCGTCCATTGCAAGGAAGATGGAGCTATGGCGAAGAATAGTGGACAGGGTCAACGCCGTGGGACATCACCCCAGAACAAGGGATGACATCAGGAGGAGGTGGAATGACCTATGGGGGAAGGTGCGTTCTGTGGTGGCAAGACACCAGATAGCAGTACAGAGGACTGGTGGTGGACCCCCACCTCCTCTCCTACAACCAACAACATGGGAGGAGCAAGTCTTGGTGATCATGCATCCTGAGGGCCTCGCAGGAGTAGCAAGAGGACTGGACTCTGGTAAGTCAAATCCTTGCTACTTTATTTCCCCCCCTACCTGCATGCCATCACAAACCCCTACCCCTACCCTCACCCCATCACTCCACCACCTCACACATACCCCACCATCACAACCCACCCATCCCAATACCAAGCCCTGCATGCAACACCAATGCATGGACCCCCATCACAGACCTGCATGGACACCCATCACCACAGCATGCCCATTACAGAGACTCACTCAGCCCACAAAATCATCACTCACACAAGGCCAAGCTGACAGGGAAATCACAACCATGCAGGGAAACACACCCATGCACAAGATGGCACACGCAGTTACGGTAACACTGCATTTGCATCCCTACAGGACCCCTGCTCAACATCACCGGAAAGGAGGTGCCAGATACATCCAGTCCCCCCCTGAAGAGGCCCACAGTGACAACAGCAGCGCTGGACGTCTGGATCAGGATGACCAACCTGGCCCATCAGGGACCTCTGGACAGTCGGTTCCCCTGCCACAGTCCCAAACCACCACAGAGCCTCCCCCTCAAGAAACACCAGCACAGCACCCACCCAGCGGGCCAATGCCATTGTCCCAAAGGACACGTCGATCAGCAGTGTGTCCACCACTACAGGGACCCCAGGCAACCCCACTAACCCAGGACGATCAGGGACCTGGAGTCAGTGGCAGTGGGCACACGGTTCAAGGGACAGAGGCACAGGACAACAGGGAAACTGGGAGGACTGCTGTGTGACAGGGGGAGGACAGACCCAGTGAACCCACTCTCCACGAGGCACTCTCCAACATCCTGGGAGCATACCACCATTCCCAGGAGACCATGAGCCAGATACTGGCCAAGCTGCAGGAGACCCAGCGGCTGCAGGAGTGACAGCACCTGGGGATCAGGGATGACCTAACAAACATCTATACCATCCTGGTCCCCATTGCAGGGGTGCTGGCTGACATGGCCAAGGCCATGAGGGAGGCAGTGGCACAACAACGGGCCCCTGACACTAGCCAAACAAATGAACAGCCTTCCACCTCCGCCGGTGCTAGTGGACAGGAGGCACCACCACATGAACAACAGGCCACTAGCACCCCACCACCTGCAGAAGAAGAACCGCCCTGCAAACGGTCCCTGCGATCCAGGCAGAAGCCAGAGAACTTTGCCAGGACCCCGCCTGGAAATAAGACTCTCCTGATTGTCACCCTTCTGTCCCACTCTGTCACCCTGTCCACCTTGAACTGCCATTTCTCCACTTCCCATGCCCCCTTGGACAATGCACCTGTGATACCAAGAGACTGGACTGTACCCTGGACTTTCCTCCACCATCAGCCCAGCCCATTGCACATCTCCCTATACTTATGAGCACTTAAATAAACACCCTTGGAACAAATACAAATCTGGAGTCTGTCAAATGATTCACAAATGTATCAGGAAAACTTTATCAAAGCATTGCAACTCAAATGTACAGTGAAATATACTTTGGAATGACCTTTGGATGGGCAGCAGTACACATAGCAGGAGCCACAGTGGGGCACAGGGATCCGAAAATAGAGATGCCAAAGGGTACAGTCAGTGGCCATAGACATAGGGTAAGAGGCTGCCTTGTACAATGTCCAACAGATAACTGAAATGTAAAGTGAACGCACAATGTCTTACCTGTGTGTCACTGGAAGTATTACTGAATTATGTTGCTCCTGTTGTCAACATCTTCTTCCTCTGCCTCCTCTTCGTCACTGTCCACAGGCTCCACCGCTGCCACAAGACCATCTCCAGGCACATCCTCCTGCAGAAAAGGCACCTGACATCTCAAGGCCAGGTTGTGCAACATGCAACAATGATCTGGCACACCTTCTTGGGTGAGTGGTACAGGGATCCACCTGTCAGATGGAGACACCGGAACCTGGCCTTCAGGAGGCCGAATGTCCTTTCTATAATCCTCCTTGTACCCCCATGTGCCTCATTGTAACGTTCCTCTGCCCTTGTCCTGAGATTCCTCACTGGAGTCAGTAGCCATGAGAGGTTGGGGTAACCAAAGTAACCTGAAAATATCGATGGATACCTTTTAGCCACACACTCACCCTTAGGGACAACCCCATATCCATACACCAATATATACTGGGTGGTGACCTTAGGCTCACCTATTAGCCACACCCAGTGCCTCTGGAGTTGGCCCATCACATATGAGATGCTGCTATTCCTCAAGATAAAGGTGTCATGCACAGAGCCAGGGTATTTGGCATTCACATGGGAGATGTACTGGTCCACCAAACACACCATCTGCATTTCTCCAGGGGGGAGGGGACAAATGCCACATGTGTACCATCAATGGCACCAATGATGTTTGGGATATGACCCAGGGCATAAAAGTCAGCTTTCACTGTGGCCAAATCCTCCACCTGGGGGAACACAATGTATCTGCGCATGTGTTTCAGCAGGGCTAACAACACTCTTGTCGACACGTTAGAGAACATTGGCTGAGACATCCTTGATGCCATGGCCACTGTTGTTTGGAAGGAACCACTTGCCAGGAAATGGAGCACTGACAGGACTTGCACTAGAGGGGGGATACCATTGGGCTGCATGATAGCTGACATCAGGTCTGGCTCCAATTGTGCACACAGTTCCTGGATTTGGCACGATCAAGTCTGTAGGTAATGATAATGTGTCTGTCCTCCATTGTTGCAAGGTCCACCAGGGGTCTGTACACCAGAGGATGCCGCCATCTCATATTCACCCTCAAAGGTGGAAGCCTATGGAAGTAAACGGTGAGCAGAGGGTTTTATTCACACATCTATTGCAATAATGCTGATTTATTTACTGTACAGAAACAGAATGTGAATCCGAAAATCAGTTGCTGCGCCAATGTCTGCTGTGACGCAGTTAGGTGCCATGCCCTGTGCCCCCCTGAAATGGCAGATGCCTGACCTGTGAGGAGGGAAAAGTGGAAATGAAGTAATTGCGCTGGCGTTGTGCGCCGTCGCGGTAGGCGGTCAATGACCGTCGCACTACTTCACATTGGTTATCATTGGGCCCTATGGGTTCCAGGAGCCAATGACGATGTACACCGGCAGTGACGGTATGCACCGCCGCGGATGTCACCACCATTTTCTATCTATCCACTCACTTGCTACCTGGCCTTCAATAGGGGAGGACCTACGCTGCAAGTGCTGCTGTGACCTGTGTCTGGAAGCGACAATGGCTCATGTGTCAGGGGAAAGGGCCCCTGCCTTCACTGCGGAGGAGTTGGAGAAACTGGTGGAGGGGGTCCTACCCCAGTACACGTTACTCTTCAGTCCTCCAGACAAACAGGTGAGTACACTGTGAGCATGATGCGTGGGCCATGAATGTAGGGAATGCTGTGTATGTAAGCCACATGTAGGGAGGGGGCAGAGTCATCCGGACCTGAGTGCAGCATGTAAGGTGGTCAATGTATGTGCGTCAGGGGATCAGAGGGATCTGGTGGGCCATGAGTGTGACGGTCCGGACTGTTGACTAATTCGCTTTTCTGCTGTCTTTTCCCTGCAGGTCAGCAACCACCAGAAAAAGGGTATTTGGTGTGCCATCGCCGAGGAGGTGCGAACCCTGGGGGTCTTTGACAGGTGGAGCACCCACTGCCGCAAGAGGCGGGAGGACCTGCGCCACTGGGCAAAGAAGATGGCGGAGGCCCAGCTGGGGCTGGCCTCCCAACGAGGAAGGGATGCCCGTCGCACCATGACCCCCCTAATGTTCTGCATCCTGGCGGTGGCCTATCCGGAGTTGGATGGGCGCTTGAAGGCATCACAGCAGCCACAAGGGGGTGAGTATAGAATCTGACTCCTGCTTTGCATGCGTTAAGAGTTACTTGGGTGGGGGATGGGGGCTATGGGTGCCCCTAGGCCAGGGCAAAGATGGCAGGGAAGGTCCCTTGTTCGGTGGGCTCTGAAGCACACCTACCCAAATAGTGTTAGTGGGCATCTACTACTGGGCAGGGTCCTGTGGGTTTCTGGGGTGCAGCTGATGGCGTTAGGCATTGTACCCCATGGGCTGGTGACCATCTTAGTAACTGGTTGGGCATGGCCTAGTGCATATGGCTGCTCCCTGCGTGTTGTTTACGCCAACGGTAGTGGTGTTGCTGGCATTGATCAAGTGTATCCTCTGGCTCACCCCCCCTTTTTGTTTTGTCACCCTGTCCTTATGTGCATTAGCATCATCTGGCGGAGGAGCAGAGGCACTGCTGACGGAGGGAGCTGCATCCCACATGGGCCTGGAGGACGAATCCACCAAGGGTGAGGGCACCAGTGGGACGGAGGGCGAGGGGAGCTCCACAACAGGGACAGGAGGGGAGACCACAGACAGTGACTCCTCCTCCGATGGAAGCTCCCTGGCGGTGGCGGACACCTCTGTGCCCACCCCATCAACAGGTACAGCCGCCACCACACTACCAGCACCGCCCTCCCAGCAGCCTCTCAGCGTGTTTCCCGTGCCCACTCACGCAGGAGGGTGGGCATCTCCTTTGCCCCAGGCACCTCAGGCCCTGCCTCAGTCAGCCCTGCTCCACTCAGTGAGGAGGCTATTGACCTCCTGAGATCCCTCACTGTTGGGCAGTCAACAAATCTGAATGCCATCCAGGGTGTCGAGAGGCATTTGCAACAAACGCAAATGCATACCTGGAGGGCATTCACTCTGGCGTGGCAGCCCAACAGAGAGCATTTCAGGCTCTGGCCTCAGCACTGATGGCAGCACTTGTCCATGTGTCTAGCCTCCCCCTCCAACTTCCTCTACCCAGTCCCAATCTCCTCAACCCCAGCCTATCCCAAGCACACCTTCAGACCAGCATTCACCCAAATCAACACACAGAAGTGGCTCAGGCAAACACAAGCACCACACATCATCCCACAGGCACTCACACAAGCACCATACCCATGCAGACACACCAACATCTACTGCCTCCACTGTGTCCCCCTCCTCTTCCTCGTCCACCTCCCTCCCAGTATCGTCTCTTCTCACACCTGCATGCACTACATCCTCATCCACTACCTCCATCATCAGCACGCCCATCACTACTCACCCCTCACTGGCAGTCACCCCCCCCACAACCATGCACAAGTCCCCTGTGTCCTCTCCCAGTGTGTCTGTGACCCCTCCTCCCAAAGTACACAAACACAAGCACCCACCCACCCAACAGCCATCCACCTCACAACAGCATCCAGCCCATGCACCTTCACCCACACTCTGCAGACGGATACCTCCTACAACCACTCCCTCTTCCTCCACTCCCAAACCCTCTCCCTCTTCCCACCCCGGAGTGTCTAAAAAACTTTTCCTGGCAAACATTGACCTGTTCCCTGCCTCTCCCCACTCCCCCCCCCCCCCCCCCCGGCATTCCCCTCGGGCCAGGGTGTCCATTACCCAGGCCAGCAACTCAGCCACTAGGTAGCCGTCCACTGTGGAACCTGCAACTCAATGAGGCTCAAAGGGGGCACCCATCAGGACAGCCAGTGTGGCACCAACCCCTGCAAAGGACCAAACCATTCTGCCACCTGCCAAGGTGAAGAAGGGGGCAGCATGCAGCAAGGCAAGGAGCACGACCCACTCTGCAAGGCCTGCCAAGGTGAGGAAGGGGCAGAAAACCGAAGGCAAGCCACTTCAGTCGACGGAGGATGCAGATGTAGCCCTGGTGACCACCTGCAGAACCGCAAGCATTGCCACCTGCACCGCCACCTGCACCGCCACTGACACCACTACTGTCAGCAGCAGCATCCCCAGTGGGCAGCCGTCCGAGGCTGCAGGAGTAGGGCTGGAGCCTCCCTCCACCACTGGCAGCACCGGCACCTGCACCACGGCCAGCACCACCAGCAGCCCCGCCGCAAGCACCGTTGCAAGCACCGCCACCTGCACCCCTGACAGTAGGACTACTACCAGCACCAGCAGCCCCAGTGGGCTGCCGTCCGAGGCTCCAGGAAATGGGCTGGATCCTACCACCACCACTGGCAACACCCCCACCAGCACCGGCACTACCACCACTTAGCAGCCTTAGGCGCCGCAGGATTGAGTCTAGCGCTGCCTTCATGAACTATCATCCTACAGGTTCCCTGCAAATCTCGTGTCTCAGACACCCAGGTGAGGGAATGTGAACTGGCACACCCCAAGTACTGCATCACTGAGCACCAAGCCCCCTCCAGAATCAGTGGAGATATGCATCCACTCACC
Source organism: Pleurodeles waltl (assembly GCF_031143425.1). Lineage (NCBI taxonomy): Eukaryota > Metazoa > Chordata > Amphibia > Caudata > Salamandridae > Pleurodeles > Pleurodeles waltl. The sequence goes on from NC_090439.1 coordinate 6,131,683, forward strand.
CAATCCTTGGCAGGATGAAGCACTCTGGGGACAAAGCCCCCTCCAGAACCGGTGGAAGTTGGCATCTCCACTTGAGAGGCTGTGTCTTTGCACTCCCCAGGAACAAGCAATGGGCAAAGCACCTACTAGAGAGACTGTGGCTTTGCACTCCCCAGGACCAAGCAGTGGGCAAAGCACCCACTTGAGAGACTGTGGTTTTACACTCCCCAGGACCAAGCAGAGAGCAACCCACCCACTAGAGAGACTGTGGCTTTGCACTCCCCAGGACCAAGCAGTGGGCAAAGCACCCACTTGAGAGACTATGGCTTTGCACTCCCCAGGACCAAGAAGGGGGCAGCCCACCCACTAGAGAGACTTGAGAGACTGTGGCTTTGCACTCCCCAGGACCAAGCAGTGGGCAAAGCACCCACTAGAGAGACTGTGGCTTTGCACTCCCCAGGACCAAGCAGTGGGCAAAGCACCCACTTGAGAGACTGTGGCTTTGCACTCCCCAGGACCAAGCAGTGGGCAACCCACCCACTAGAGAGACTTGAGAGACTGTAGCTTTGCACTCCCCAGGACCAAGCAGTGGGCAAAGCACCCACTAGAGAGACCATGGCTTTGCACTCCCCAGGACCAAGCAGTGGGCAAAGCACCCACTTGAGAGACTGTGGCCTTGCACTCCCCAGGACCAAGCAGTGGGCAACCCACCCACTAGAGAGACTTAAGAGACTGTGGCTTGGCACTTCCCAAGACCAAGCAGTGGGCAAAGAACCCACTAGAGAGACTGTGGTTTTGCACTCCCCAGGACCAAGCAGTGGGCAAAACACCCAATCAATCAATCAATCAATCAAGAATTTGTAAAGCGTGCTACTCACCCGGAGGGTCTCAAGGCGCTGGGGGGAGGGGGGACCGCTACTGCTCGAACAGCCAGGTCTTGAGTTGCTTCCTGAAGGAGAGGTGGTCTTGGGTCAGACGGAGGTGGATGGGGAGGGAGTTCCAAGTCTTGGCTGCCAGGTAGGAGAAGGATCTTCCTCCCATGGTGGCTTTTCTAATGCGTGGAACGGCGGCGAGGCCGTGGCTGGTCGATCGTAGCTGGCGGGTGGGAGTGTAGAAGGTCAGGCGGTTGTTGAGGTACCTGGGGCCCAGGTCGTGGAGGGCCTTGTGTGCGTGGGTGAGGGGGCGGAACGTTATTCTCTTGCTGACGGGGAGCCAGTGCAGGTCTCTCAGGTGTCCGGAGATGTGGCTGTGTCGGGGGATGTCGAGGATGAGGCGTGCGGAGGCCTTCAGGATGCGTTGGAGTCTTTTCTGTAGTTTGGTCGTGGTTCCGGTGTAGAGGGTGTTTCCGTAGTCCAGTCGGCTGGTGACGAGTGCCTGGGTGACCGTTTTCCTGGTTTCGGTGGGGATCCATCAGAAGATCTTTCGGAGCATGCGTAGGATGTTGAAGCATGATGATGAGACGGCGTTGACTTGTCTGGTCATCGAGAGGGAGGAGTCCAGGATGAAGCCCAGGTTGCGTGCGTGGTCCGTTGGTTTGGGTGCGCTGCCCAGTGCAGGGGGCCACCAGGAGTCGTCCCAGGCGGAGGGTGATGATCCAAGGATGAGGACTTCCGTCTTGTCTGAGTTCAGTTTCATGCGGCTGTTCAACATCCACTCGGCTACGTCTTTCATCCCTTCGTGCAGGTTGGTTCTGGCGGTGGCTGGGTCATTGGTGAGGGAGAGGATCAGCTGGGTGTCATCGGCGTAGGAGATGATGTTGAGGTTGTGTTGGCGTGCGATGGCTGCGAGGGGGCTCATGTAGACGTTGAAGAGGATGGGGCTGAGTGACGATCCTTGTGGTACGCCGCAGATGACTTCGGTGGCCTCGGATCTGAACGGGGGGAGGCGGACTCTCTGGGTTCTTCCGGCGAGGAACGAGGTGATCCACTCTAGTGCCTTCTCTTGGATTCCGATGTTGCTGAGGCGCTGCACTAGGGTGTGGTGGCAGACAGTATCGAACGCTGCGGAGAGGGCCAGGAGGATGAGTGCCGCTGTTTCCCCGTTGTCGAGCAGGGCTCGGATGTCGTCAGTGGCTGCGATGAGGGCAGTCTCAGTGCTGTGGTTGGCTCGGAAGCTGGACTGCGAGTGGTCGAGGGATCCGTTGGTCTCGAGGAAGGTGGCAAGCTGTCTGTTGACGGTCTTCTCGATGACTTTGGCAGGAAACGGGAGGAGCGAGATGGGGCGGTAGTTCTTGAGGTCGGTGGGGTCTGCTGAGGGTTTCTTCAGGAGGGCGCTGAGTTCGGCATGCTTCCAGCTCTCCGGGAAGGTGGCGGTGTTGAAGGAGCAGTTGATGATGTCCCGGAGGTGGGGTGCGATGACGGAGTCAGCCTTGTTGAAGACATGGTGGGGGCATGGGTCGGTTGGTGATCCGGAGTGGATGGTGTTCATCGTGTGGATAGTGTCTTCGGTGCTGACCGGGGTCCAGGCGCGGAGGGTGGTGTTGGGGGGCGTCGGTTTGGGGATTGGGTGCGTGGTCTGTGCGCCGAAGCTGTTGTGTATGTCGGCTATCTTGCGGTGAAAGAACGAGGCGAGTGAGTCGCAGAGGTCTTGTGAGGGAGTGATGTCGTTGTTTCCGGCGCTGGGGTTGGAGAGCTCTTTAATGATGTTGAAGAGTTCCTTGCTGTTGTGTGCGTTGTTGTCTAGTCGTTCTTTAAATGCTGTCTTCTTGGTGGTGTGGATCAGCTGGTGGTGTTTGCGGGAGGCGAGCTTGAGGGCGGTCATGTTGTCTGTAGTCGGGTTTTTTTGCCAGGCTTTCTCGAGGGCGCGGCAGTTCTTCTTGGAGTTCTTGAGGTCGATGTTGAACCAGGCTTCTTTCTTGCTGTTGGGCTTGATGGGATGGGTTTTCAGCGGTGCGAGGTTGTCGGCGCAGTTGGTGATCCATTGTGTGAGGTTGTTGGCTGCTTGGTTGGGGTCCGCTGAGCTGGCGGGAGGGTTCTGGTTCAGTGATGTGGAGAGCTGGTCGGTGGTGATCTTGTTCCAGCTCCTGCGGGGAGCCTGGTGTGGGTGGTGGTGAGTCGTGGTTCTTCTGAAGCTGAAGTGGACGCAGCTGTGGTCTGTCCAGTGGAGTCCGGTGGAGTGGCTGAAGGAGATGTACTTGCTGGAGGAGAAGACTGGGTCAAGCGTGTGTCCGGCGTAGTGGGTGGGGGTGTTCACCAGTTGCTTGAGTCCGAGGTTGGCGAGGTTGTCCAGCAGGGTGGTGGTGTTGTTGTCGTTGTTGTTGTTCGCCAGGTGGAAGTTGAGGTCCCCTAGGAGGATGTAGTCAGCAGAGGGGAGGGCGAGTGGGCTGATGAAGTCTGCGATGTCTTCGCTGAATTGTGTGCGGGGTCCTGGGGGTCTGTAGATGAGGGTGCCTCTGAGTGTAGTCTTGGGGTCGGTGTGTATCTGGAAGTGAAGGTGTTTGGCGGCTGTGAGGGTGTTGTCGGTGTTGGTCGTGATGCGGATGGTGTTCTTGTGGACGATGGCGATGCCTCCTCCTGTCTGGTTGACGCGGTCCCTCCGGGTGATCTTGTATCCGTCCGGGATGGCGATGGCGATGTCGGGCGCTGAGGAGGCGTTCATCCAGGTTTCTGTGAGGAAGGCGACGTCTGGAGATGTGGTGTCGAGCAGGTTCCAGAGTTCCACGGCATGTCTGTGGATGGAGCGGGTGTTGAGCAGGATGCACTTCAGGTGGTTGCTGCTGGTGCTGGGTTTGGCGGGTGCGGTGCGGGTCTGGATGCAGGATAACTTGCAGGATTGGCAGGTGAAGGGTCCGTGGGTGCGTCTTGGGGCGGCACGGCAGCACCCGGGGATCCGGCCGGTGTTGAGTGCGAGGAGGGTGGCGGCGCTGTAGGTCTTGCGGGTGGGCTGGCCTCTGCGGGGGCCAGGGGGTCTGGCGCTGGGCGCGGGCTGGGCGCGGGCCAGGCGCGGACGGGCGCAGACGGGCTTGTCTTAGGCGCGCCAGCGGCGCGGCCGCTGCACGGCCGCTGCGCGGCCTCCATAAGAGTGGGAGAGGGAGGGAGGAGCAGCTGGGAGGTGGGAGCGGGGCGGCCAATGGGGAGCTACGGGACACGGAGCTACGGGACACGGCGGCGGGAAACGGTGGTGGGAAACAGGGGGAGACGCTGGGCGCAGGGACCCAGAAACAGGACCAGACTGGGCAAAAGAAGGTGAGGATAGCAAAAAAGGCGGCAACAGGACACAGGTATGGAGCAGCGGTCAGCGGTCACACAGGGGCTGCGTGGCGGTGAGGGGAGCGACCTGCCTGGTAAACAACCCAGTTGAGAGACTGTGGCTTTGCACTCCCCAGGACCAAGCAGTGGGCGACCCACCCACTAGAGAGACTTGAGAGACTGTGGCTTTGCACTTCCCAAGACCAAGCAGTGGGCAAATAACCCACTAGAGAGACTGTGGTTTTGCACTCCCCAGGACCAAGCAGTGGGCAAAGCACCCACTAGAGAGACTGTGGCTTTGCACTCCCCAGGACCAAGCAGTGGGCAACCCACCCACTAGAGAGACTGTGGCTTTGCACTCCCCAGGACCAAGCAGTGGGCAAAGCACCCACTAGAGAGACTGTGGCTTTGCACTTCCCAGGCCCAGACAGTGGGCAAATCACCCACTGGAGAGACTTGAGAGAATGTGGTCTTGCATGGAGCCCCCTCGAGGAGCAATGGCGTTGTCCCATCTTCAGGCTGAGGTGCCCCCCCTTCCCCATCCCTCTGAGTTGCCTGTGTGTTTTCGACCTGATACCCCTGCAGTGTTCTCTCCGTATTGAGGCAGGAGTCAAGTGTGGGCTTGGCCCATGATTTATGGCCCAGTGGCCCACGAACATTTGTGAAGGACAATGTACGGCCTTCTGTACATATTGTATATTTTTGTAGATACTGATATTCAAATTCTATAGTATATCTGCCTATTTCTAAAATATCACTAGTTTGACTCAATTCCTTTTGTCCTTGCGTTCTTCCAGGGGCTAACGGGTGTAAATGTAATGCTGATGCATGTGTTTGTGTGTATAGTGTTGTGGGTGAGGGTGGAGGTGGGGGTGTTGCATGTGTGTGTGTCACTCCCTTTTTCCTCCCCCTGTGTAGTAGGTGCAGTACTCACCGTCGTCGTCGCCGCCGTCTTTAGTGCTCCTGGTAGATGAGGAGGTAGACCATCAACACTTACAGGTCAGCTATTTCAGCTGAACATCACCAAGTTAATGGAAGACCCATTGGCGAACATCCTTTGATTTGTCGACTTTTAAAGGGGGTAACATATGTTAAACTGCTGGTTCCTAAATATAATACAATGTGGAATGTCAATTTGGTGTGTAAATTGTTTATTGCATTGCATGACAATGTATCTCTTTCCCTGAAGCAACTGTCTGCTAAGTTAACAATGCTTTTATGTCTAATTTAATTCAAATGTGTTTCGGATGTCAGAGCATTCGGTGTGTCTTATTACCATTGTTTTTCTCTTGGTGTTTCCTTTCAGGTTTACAGATGTACCAAAACCAACTTACCTACAGTTCATTACCCTTTTCTCAACCCAAATTATGTGTTGGAAATCATCTAAAAACCTATATTGCTCGCAAAGCAGATTTGAGATCTCCCTTTTCTAATCAATTACTCATTTCTTTTCATAAACCTCATAAACCTGTTTCCTCTTCCACATTAGTCCATTGGGTCAGATGGATCATGTCCTTAGCTAGAGTCAACATTGATTCTTTTGGTGCCCATTCAGCCAGAGGAGCCATGGCCTCTCTGGTTTTCTGGGCAGAATCTAGCTTCCATGACATTCTCAAATCTGCAGATTGGTCCAATGCAGATACTTTTTGAACGTTTTATTGCAATCCTATTTCACATGTCCCTGATTCTGTTTTTGCAATGCTTTGAACATGCATGATATGAGCCTCCGGTCTTGTAATAAATTTGAGATTTTCCTAGCTTTGGTGTCAGAAAGGCTAGAGTTTATTAAAGACACGGAGGCGAGTATTATCCCACCACTGTTTATTAACCCTCCCTGGTTTTCTTTTTCTGCAGTACCAGCACCTTCAAACAACTTTTCTCCCTCCTAATCCAGTTGGATTCGTTTTTCTGATTCAGAATTCTGATAATCTACATAGATTTCTCTTCCTGAGTGCATGCTCCTCATCTTCTTGCAGACTTTTTCACAGACTTGTTTATCATACTTACCATTTATTCAGCTCTCTTGTTTATTTCTACACCTCTTTGATTTACTCGCTTCAAGAAAAGAAGACTTGTTTTTTACAGTCAACATAGTTATTGGTTTACTAAAAGTCCTATTGGCTGTTCCCATTTTGATGTCATCTAGTAGTTCTAAGGTTTGTTGTTTTCTGGAAAACATAGTTCTTGCTTGGCTGCTGTTTAAATAAAGCAAGAAAAGACTGCATAATACTCGCCTCCGTGTCTTTAATAACATCTAGCCTTTCTTACACCAAGACTGGGAAAATATCAATTATAGATGTGCCAATTATGGGTACAGTCAAAAATATTATGTAAGTAGGAGAAGCTTAATACCATAGTTAACTTATTCTCATTGATCAAAATGTGACGCATGTAAGCATCTTTATCATAGACCATGAACTGTGGCTGTAGTGATTAATGTCCAGGTCAAGAATGGACATGACAGAATCAAAAGCAGATTCCAGTTTACCTAGACAAAGTTCATGGCAGCAGGACAGCATTGTCCTAGTACAGCAACACGGGGCTAGAAAGATAATTTGTTGTTGGTACATCCAGACCCTGACCCACTAGTACTGTGTTCAGGTTGTTAATATATGAAATGAATAGTAAAGAAGCTAAGATACACCCCTAGCAAACACTACATTCCAAAGTGGACTTGGTGTTTTCATCTATGTTTCTGAACTGTAGCACTCAAGTCGCTATGGAGTCCAGAGAGAAATTTGACCAGAGATGAATCCATCCCCATACCCAAGAGTAGCAGCCAAAGTTTCAACCAGTTGACATGGTTGAAAGCGCTTTAGAGGTCCATGAAGGCCATGTACAATAGGCATCACCTAGCATTAATATATTTGCTGATGGTAAGTGGAAGATTTAGACAAGTCTCATTGTACCAAGGCCCTCCCTGACCTCATGCTGAGAAGCGCACAAGTTGCCTTGCTCATTGGTGTTGTGCTTAATTCTGGTAAAGATTTGACTCTGCCTAAAATCTAGACCATGCTCAGGAAGGACCTGGCTTGGCAATTTGGGCTCCCATTGGAGCGGGGTTAAGACTCATTTCCATATATGTGGGTCCAAACTGAGAAGGCATGATGTGCAAAATAAGGATGCAATAGATGTACCCCACTCAAACCCTTCCCCCATTTTCCCTCCTCCTCACACTTACTTAATCAAAACGGCTGTGCACTAGTCCTCTAGAGCCCCAATTACAAGTAATGTGCAAGTAATGTGCAATTATGTGCCGGAATGCCATTTAGCTGAAAATAACATTTCTGGATAGCAGCCCCTCCTATAAATCAGACCATTACAAGCAAATCCTCAAGGAACAGAGAATAAATGTGTGGACTTGTTTTCATGGGCATAATTCCACACAAAATTCAAATTCTGTGTAACCTACCGGACCATTTTACCATCAGCCTTGAGCAAGAGGTAAGTGGAAGTAGGGGCCTGTGTGAGGCACAATTTTGCTGGGCAGAATTTCAATTTGTTTAAATCTGCCCCTGAGTTACTGCAGCTGGGAAATCTGGGTGTGGAAACACCGAGGCAATTAAACTTGGGCACAACAGTATGACATCAGGATATACCAATTTGTCCAACCTATAATCAGCCCCCAGATCAGTATTTCTATCTTACTAAACGCAATTCTTTAGGAATAACCTTATTTTGCAATTCAAGATTTCCAATTTGCAACTTAGAAGTGTAAATGTCAATTTATTTGAGGATAGGCGTGACCTAGGAGAGCAAAACATTTTTGTGATTCAGAAAAAATCACAAATATACACAAAAGTAGCAAGGGCAATCTACTCCTCGCCAACAGCACATGTTTCACTCTGCTTTTAGCAATTCTTATTTAGCAGATTGATTGCCTTTTCCACAGCTGTACCATCAGAGACATACCTCTGGGATGTTCTTCTGCTACGCTGTAATGGAACCAACAATGTTGATACCTCTCCTAGGCAAACATTCAACATTACAGCAATTTGTCTCACTGTAGACTGGACTCCTGACAAGATCTAGCATGATGAGAAAAATGAAATCAAGCACTGACAAAGCAAATAGATCAGTTTCTTTTATAAGTGGTTCTTCATTGCTTGGGGGTTTGTGTATGTGATTTGCAAATGGGTGAATGCAGGAATGAGGCAATGTTTGGAAGAATGGATGGATGTGAACTGATGGATGAGTGAATAGATGGGTGAATAGATGAGTGACTGCATGAGGTGTTCACTGAATGCATCAAATGACTAATTAATTGGTAAGTTGATGAGTGGGTGCATGGATGGAAGGAAGAATGGGGCTTCATAGAGTTGTACGCATGTCTTGTGCGTGTTGCTTCCCATCAACAGATTAAGATAAAAACGGTCTTGTTTCTCTACCCATCCGATATTTGCTTATATGCAGTTGCTAGTGTACGTGAATGGATGCCCAAAATAAGGCAGAGGTCCATACCATCATACCAAGAACACCTAATGGCAGAAGTAATTGAAAGAAGTGGGGGCCATCATGCTGGTATGTCCACAAAATGCCACAAATTATCCCCTATGTGCCAGAGCCTGTATTAGTGACAACTAGGTACCATAACACAATTGACACGCACAATGTATAAGAGATAAAGTAGCTCCTGACATACATTGTAGGGATAGTACAAGCCACATAGGAGTTACCTGATCATACAGAGGAACAAGGCCAAATTTTAAGTTCCTTTATAAGTTTATGAAATTCCGGGTGACTTGCAAGATTCTTGTAATGTACGCCAGAGGGTATTTTATTCTTTATGATACACGGTCACACCATAACCCTTCCCGTTAACTACTTAAAGAAATGGGGTCTTGCCCTTTTATATGAAAGTGTGGTAAAACAATTTTAGTTTCCCAGTGGGCACAGGAGATAGTTTAGGCTTCGGCTTGCAGGCCTGTTGCCCCCATCACCTAGTGACCTTTTACCCACCTAGCATGCTCTATTTTATTTAATTTATTTCATTATTTCTTTTAGCACTTTGGAGCTGCCTACATTTTATAAGAAATGTTTTACTTTTGCTTATCAGTGCCATTCTGAGAAGTCGTCATTATCAATGATATACGTAGGTATAGTCATCATGTCCGTTTCTCACGCTTGACAGGAGCCTGATGCACACTTGTTAGGGATTGTTTATGTAATTGCTGACACAAGTCTGCCACATTATCAGTTGTTCAGGAACATACTTGTGTCAGGGATCCTAAATGATCAGTATCACACACCTCACATGGACAAGGTCATTAGAGGGCTCTTTCCAGATGCAATCTAAGCTGCACGTCACCTTGCTGCAGAATTCAGCCTTTGGATCTTCATGGAGTCTGATCTAGAGACCTAATTCAAGGGTAATGAGGGATGGATGAGGGATAGGGAGCAACTCTCATGGACATGGTACTGGCAGATTATGGTTTATCCCACCTACCTCTCATTAGGGTAGAGATTAGCCATTTCGCAATGCACAAAACCCCTTTTGCGATTCGGTAACCTGGTTACCGAATCGCAAAACAGGTTTGCGAGTCGAAATTAGGAAGGGGAGTCCCCTTCCTAATTGCGAGTCGCAGTGCAATGCCAAATTGCTTTGTGACCGCGAATGCGGTCGCAAAGCAATCACAGTTTGAACCCATTTGAAATGGGTGGTAACCCATTCGCAAAAGGGAAGGGGTCCCCATTGGACCCCTTCCCCTTTGTGAATGGAACTGCAAACATCTTTTCAGAGCACTGCCTGCTCTGAAAAAATGTAACAAAAACGTTTAATTTTTCGTTTTTGTAATGCATTTCGTTTTCCTTTAAGGAAAACGGGCTGCATTACAAAAAAAAACAAAAAAAAAACTGCTTTATTAAAAAGCAGTCATAGACATGGTGGTCTGCTGTCCGCAGTAGGCCACCATCCCTGTGAATGCAGCCACTCGCAAGGGGGTCGCAAATTGCGACCCACCTCATTAATATTAATGAGGTGGGCATTTGCGGCCCCCTTGCGAGTCGCAGATGGTGTCAGGGACACCATCCTACATTCAATTTGCGACTCGCAAATTGTGAGTCACTCTGACTCGCAATTTGCAAGTCGCAAATTGGAACCTACCCACATCTGGCCCCAAATGAGATGCTTCTAACTTGTCCCCGTTCGTCCAAGGCCAAAAGTTAGCAGGAAGTTCACTTGAAAGTTTAGCAGCTGAGCAACAGAGAATTTCAGTTTTATCTCCATTAAACTTTAGGGAGTTGTTGCTCAACTACTTCGCAATATCCCACAGACCGTTATGAAGTGACTCTAGTGATACAGGTCTGGCATTGTCCAAGGAGATACTCAACAGAGTATCATCTGCCTAGTTAACAAAACTACTACCATGGGGTCGAATGAGGGTCATTAAAGGGCGCAGGTAGATACTAAAAAGAATAGGGCTTAAAGCCTAGTCCTGGGAACATTACAACCAAAAGATGCCATTTACTGCACTAACTCTGTCATATGTTACCCAAAGCAGACATAAGAACCTAGAAAATGGGCAGAGATGGCCAGTGGTACCCTCTATTTATTAAAATTCAGATGACTACCTATATTTGATGTGCTTCACCTGAATACACAACCACATATAGAACTATTTAAACAATCATTTTAATCTACTACCCTAATTTCTGGCCATTTCCACAAGATAGCTAGATTTTATGGTCTGGCTTGATAGCACAACTGTCCCCAGACAATTATGTGAGCACCACTACAGGCACTTTGGCTCCACCCACATGCTGGGAGCCAGGAGCACAAGCTTTGAGTGGGCAGAAGTTTTGTGCTTCCACAAAAAAGTGCCTTCTCTCCCCACTGTGATGTATTTATCCAGCTGCTTGATCTTTTAGGGGCACACACATGACACTGGAAGGCTATTAAAGTGTCTTATAGAACTAGATAGTTTATGTTGTTTTTCACTGGCAGCAGCACATATGGGAGGATGGTAGTCATTTTTCTCAGTCCTTAAGTCTATATTGGCCAACTCTATTAAATAAATGACACACTTCGACTTACCTAGCTCCACCAATTGCAAGGGACGTGACTGTAATCCATTTCTTCCCCAATTACATTTGAATCTTGAAAAAGTCCCATTTATAAAGGCTAAATGTATGCGAGCTGTTTTGGCTCTTTTGGTGAAAATCGTAAATGAAAGACGATGTGTCACCAATTTCCTTCACACAAATAGAGCAACAAACTCCTTTATTATAGATGTCAGCTGTTAAATATTTATTTATAAATGTTATTGCAAAAACTATTGTGACTCATCGCAGACGTGCTTCCTTGATTTATCTATTTCCTACCAACACTGTTAACACTGGAATCACTGAACACAATGCAAAGCCCGTGTTTATCTAAACCAACTGAGTTCCTCTCGCACTGAAACGAAGCTGCTGTGCATTTAGATTCACATCGTCTTTTACTGCTGGGTCTAAAATTAGCATCGAAACAATCATTATCTGCCCACTCTCCATCACACACGAACTTGTCTATCAAAGCCTCGTAAAATGGCCGATTTAAAAAATCCTATTTTGTTGATATACTCATCGTCTGTCTCTATCACTGTTGTATCCATAGGCTAGGAACCCAAGATATGTAAGAATCAGACCTATATTTATCTAATTCGAAACCTAAACAGCGTAATGTTTTTCGGTGGCGAAGAACTGGGCACTTGTCAGCAATGTTCTATCCCAGTGACCTAGCCCTTGCTTACTTTCCGAACCACTAAACTCAAATAACCCTCATTAGCCAGTCCTAGATTCTCCCTGTTGTCACATAGGGCTCCCTGGTGAGCACAAGTGAATGTTTCCTTTTGGGTTATTATGTTGACCTGACGCACCTAACATGTAGATCTTGTTAGCCCTACCGCACCTGCTGCCGTGCCTTCGTTTGAGTGAGAACCTCTGTTTGTGATGCCACTGTGAAGAAGAAAGCACACCTGCTACCTCCCCTTCTCAACTGGATATGTGACTAGCTATAAACTGTATACTGCACTTCACACATATCAACATTACCTCCTGGAAAAACCGACCAGCTGCTTTACACCAGTGTCCCAGGGGCGAACAGACATTTGCGCCCCCTTTGTGTGCCCACAGGGCACTTTGGTATTACAGATGGGGCTACAAATGCTTGTGCGACCCCATCTGCAATACAGATAGTTCTTACGCACATATAGCGCCAGCACTATCATTATGGGCATTCCCTCATTTGCACAGGTGCGTGGCCTCATGGAAATGAAATCTGTTTGCCCCTGCACCGATGTGGGCACAGAGGCAAACATGCCTTTAGAAAGCTCAGCGAAAGTGTGCCACAAAAATGTGACACACTTTTCGTGCACCTTCTAAATGCGGCCCTGTCAAGGGATGAAAGGGGATTCCATGGACACCCCAGCCATCCCCTTGCAAGCTGGTGCAGTCAGTCACTGCACCAGCCTGCAAGGAGATCTCTAATAACTTTTAAAAGTGCAGATGGGTTTTCGCCTGCACAGAGAAACACTGAGCAGTAATTCTCTTGAATGCGCTGACCTGGGGGCAGCGCCATTTAATCGATGCCCGAGGGCAGTGCATTCTTCCTGATAGGGCGCTCTTTCCATGTCTGCACCCGGCACACCTGCTTTAAGGTGTGCCATGGTGCAAACATGGAAAATGCGCCCTCTCTGTAATACGGGCCCAGGTGCGATAAAGTCCACGCCTCTGGATTAACCTCGGCAGCTCAGACCTGCTGACATTTAAAGGGGTAGAAAGGCCTAAATCATGCGTGGTGATTTTGATGCAGAACACACCCATATCTGCATTGTCTTCTCAATTTGAAAGGAGAAATTAACAGTTGAATTAATTATCCCACCTGGAAATTCCAAATCCTGGGGCACTCTTAATTAGGGTCTAATTGCTACAACAAAAGTCCTCTACAAGGCTTTTGTAAACCAGCACTAACCTGCACCAAAATGTAGCTGAACAGCCGTGTGCATTTAACCCTCGAGAAACTCAGTAACTGCGAAACCGACTGACAATTCTCTTGCTTACTGACTGCAATCTTACGATGCTGAGGGAAGCAGCTAAAGTGCACTCCTTTTTGTGGGGGTGGGGAAACTGTCCCCTCCACCACAGTTATGTATGAAATGATAATGTTGGCAGCATAATTAGTAATATGGAACTGGCCTGTTCTCCCGAATATCTAGCAAAGAAAGGCCTATGGCCAATAGGTCTTGCCTATATGATTGTTTTTTAGCCATATTGTACACCAGTGTGGCTGCTGTTCAGCGCAGCTAAAAGTTATAGACGTGGAGTTGGGTGGGTACGGTAGACTGCAGTAGGGTTGACTGGGTAGAGTGGAATAGGGTAGATTGGGGTAGAGTGGAGTGGGTTACATTGGAGTGGTGTAGATTGGGGTGGGGTAGATTGGAGTGGAGTGGGGTAGATTGGAGTGGAGGGGGTTGGATTGGAGCAGTATATATTGGGGTAGATTGGAGTGGAGTGGAGTGGTTTAGATTGGGGAGAGTACAGGACAGTGGATTGGGGTAGCCTGGATTTGGGTATAATGGATTGGGGTAGATTGGAGTGGGGTAGATTGGAGTGAAGTGGGGTAGATTGCAGTGGCATGAATTGGGGTGTTAGATAGGAGTGTGGTTGGGTAGAGTGGAGTAGCATGGGGTAGATTGGAGTGGGATATATTGGAGTAGATTTGAGTGGAGTGGGGTAGACTTGGGGAAAGTACAGGGCAGTAGACTGAGATAGATTGGATTTGGGTCATTTGGAGTGGGATAGATTGCAGTGGAGTGGCATAGTTTGGAGTGGAGTAGATTGAAGTGAGATAGAAAGGAGTGGGTTAGATTGTGGTGTACTGAACAGAGTGTTGTAGATTTGAGTGGAGTAGGTTGAAGTGGAGTTGGATAGAGTGGTGTGGCGTACATTAGGATGAGGTGGGATAGATTGGGTTAGGGTGGGGTAGATTGGAGTGGATTGAAGTCGATTGGAGTGGAGTAGATTGGGATAGATTGGAGTGGGGTAGATTGGATGGATAGATTGGAGTCGGGTAGTTTGGGGAAGGGTAGATTGGAGTGTGGTGGATTTGGGTGAGGGGGTTCGTCTAGACTGGTGTGGGGTAGATTTGAGTGGCATGTGGTAGTATGGAGTGAAGTGGAGTAAATTAGATTGGGTAGAGTAGAATGGAGTGTGGTGGGTTGGGGTAGAGTGGAGTGGAGTAGATTTGGTGGATCGAAATGGGTAGAGTGGGGTAGGTTAGACTGGGGTAGAGTGGAGTGGGGTAGATTGGAGTGGGTTGGAATGGAGTTGGATAAATTGGAGTGGAGTTGAGACTGGAATGGAGTGATAAAGATTGAGGAAGAGTAGAGTGTAGTGGGGTAAATTTGGGTGGAGGGGTAGATTGGGTGGATTACAGCAGGGTCTATTTAAATAGAGTGGGGTAGATTGGAGGTGGGTAGACTGAAGAGGATGATTAGAGTGGGTAGTTTGGGGTCGGGTAGATTAGAGTGGAGTGGCATAGATTGGAGTGGAGTAAGGTAGATTGCAGTGGAGTGAGGTAGATTGGAGCAGGGTAGAGTGTGGTGGGGTGAAATGGGGTAGAATGGGGCCACGTAGTTCAGAGTGGAGTAGACTAGAGTATATTGGAGCAGGGTTGATTGGGTGGAGTGGGGTGGGGTCGATTGCAGTGGGGTGTAGTGGGATGGAGTGTGTTAGATTGGAGTGGAGTATGTTAGATTAGAGTGAAGATGAGCTGTGTGGGATAGATTTGGGTAGAGTGGAGTGATATAGATTTGGGAGTGGGGGAGATTGGAGTGGTGTTGGGTAGAGCAGGACGACGTGGGGGTAGATTGGGATGGAGTGGAGTAGGGTAGACTGGTGTGGGATAGATTGGAGTAGAATGGAGTGAAATATATTTAGGTAGATTGGAGCAGGGTAGATTGGAGTGGAGAGGAGCGTACTGGAGTGGAGAGGAGTAGACTGGAGTGGAGTGGGGTAGACTGGAGTGGAAAAAGATAGATAGGAGTGGGATAGATTGGGTAAATTATGGTGGGGTAGATCGGAGTGAAGTGGGGTAGATTGGAGTGAGATAGATAGGAGTACAATAGTTTGAAATGGGGTAAATTGGAGTTGAGTGTGGTAGATTGGAGTGGAGTAAGGTTGGAGTTGGGTAAATTGGGATGGTGTGGGGTAGGTTGGAGCAGGGTAGATTGAAGTGGAGCAAATTGGATGGTGTAGATTAAGTTGGGCATTTTTGGGTGGAGATGGGTAGGGTAGATTAAAGTGGAGTGAATTGAGGTGAAGTGGGTTAGGCTGGACAGGCGTGGGGTACATTTGAGTGGCATGGGTATATTAGAGTGAAGTGGAGTGGGGCAGATTGGGTAGGGTGGAATGGAGTGTAGTCAACTTGGGTAGAGTGGAGTGGGGTAAAGTGGGTAGAGTGGAAAGGGTAGACTGGAGTGGAGTCGATTGGGGTAGAGTGGAGTGGGTTAGATTGGAGTGGAGTTGGATAGATTGGAGTGGAATGAGATAGATTGGGGAAGAGTAGGAAAAAGTGGAGTGAAGTCAGGTAGACTGGAGTGGAGTGTAGTAAGGTAAATTGGTGTGGGGCGGATTGCAGAAGGATGATTCAAGTGGGGCAGTTTGGGGAGGGTTACATTGGAGTGGAGTGGAATGGAATGAAATGGAGTGGGGTAATGTGGGGTGGGGTAGTCTGCAGTGGACTGGGGTGGAGTGGGATGAAGTAGGGTACATTGAGTGAAGTGGAGTATATTGGAGTGGAGTAGATGGGGTAGATTAGGGTAAAGTGGAGTGGCATACATTGGAGTGGGTGTAGGAGGCTGGCCTGGCCTATAGTGGGTACCTTGTGGTACTTACACCTTGTGCCAGGTCCAGGTATCCCTTATTAGTAGATTAGAAATGTTCTAGCAGCTTAGGCTGATAGAGGTAGCTATAGCAGAGCAGCTTAGGCTGAACTAGGAGACATGCAAAGCTCCTACTATACCACTTATATAACTTAGCACTATATCACAAGAAAACACAATACTCAGAGTTACCAAAAATAAAGGTACTTTATTTTAGTGACAATATGCCAAAAGTATCTCAGAGGATATACTCCCTTAGGAAGTAAGTAATATACACAAAATATACACACAAACTAAAATAAATCAGGTAAGTAAACAGTTAGAAAAGTAGTGCAAACACTGTAGAACACAATAGAATGCAATAGGAGAAAATAGGCCTAGGGGCAACACAAACCATTTACTCCAATAGTGGAATGCGAACCACAAATGGACCCCAGGCCGAGTGTAGTGTGTAGAGGGTCGCTGGGGGTGTAAGAAAACACTAAGGGTGTCCAAGATACCCCACCCAAACCCTGAAAAGTAGGAGTAAAGTTACCCTACGACCCCAGAAAGACAGTAAAGTGGAGATAGGGGATTCTGCAAAGACAACAACTGACTGCAAAGCACTGAAGACGGATTCCTGGACCTGAGGACCTGCAAAGGAAGGGGACCAAGTCCAAGAGTCACGCAAGTGTCCAGGGGGGCAGGAGCCCACTAAACCTCGGATGAAGGTGCAACAGGGCTGCCTCCGGGTGGAAAAAGCCAAAGATTCTGCAACAACGGAAGATGCCAGGAACTTTTCCTTTAGTCAGAAGATGTCCCACAGCGTGCTGGAGGATGCAGAGTTGTTTCTACGCAGAAAGACTGCAAACAAGTCTTGCTAGCTGCAAGAGTCGAGGTTAAAGGTTTTGGGTGCTGCCAGGGCCCAGAAAGGACCAGGAGGTCGCCCCTTGGAGGAGGAGACAGAGGGGGTGCTCAGCAACACAGAGAGCCCATTCAGAAGCAGGCAGCACCCGCAGAAGCACCTGAACAGGCATTCAGAAGATCTGAGCATGACGGTCAACTCAGCACAACAAAAGAGGGTCCCACGGAGTCGAAGTCCAACTCAGCGAGTTGGGCAATGCAGGACGGAGTGCTGGGGACCTGGGCTAAGCTGTGCATGAAGGAAGTCTTGCACAAGTACACAAGTGCACAAGTCTAGCAGCTGCAGTTCACGTAGTATACAGGATTACTGTCTGGCGTGGGGCGGCAAGGACTTACCTCCACCAAATTTGGACAGAAGGGCCACTGGACTGTCGGGGACACTTGGATCCAGCTCCTGTGTTCCAGAGACCATGCTCGTCAAGATGAGAGGGGACCCAGAGGACCGGTGATGCAGAAGTTTGGTGCCTGCGTTGGCAGGGGGAAGATTCCGTCGACCCACGGGAGATTTCTTCTTGGCTTCCAGTGCAGGGTGAAGGCAGACAGCCCTCAGAGCATGCACCACCAAGAAACATTCGAGAAAGCCGTCAGGATTAGGTGCTACAATGTTCCTGGTAGTCTTCTTGCTACTTTGTTGCAGTTTTGCATGCGTCCTGGAACAGTCAGCGGTCGATCCTTGGCAGACATCGAAGAGGGAAGTGCAGAGGAACTCTGATGAGCTCTTGAATTCGTTATCTGGTGAGATACCCACAGGCGAGACCCTGAATAGCCCTCAGAGGAGTATTGGCTACAGAGAAAGGTAAGCACCTATCAGGAGGGGTCTCTGATGTCACCTGCTGGCACTGGCCATTCAGAGGTGTCCATTGTGCCCTCGCCCTATTTCCAAAGGGAGAGGGTGTAACACTCTCTCCCAGAGGAAATCCTTTGTTCTGCCTTCCTGGGAATGGCGTGCCCAGGCCCCAGGGGGGTATAAACCTGTCTGAGGGTTGGCAGCAGCCGTAGCTGCAGAGAAAACCCCGAAAAGTTATTTTGGCAGTACCCGGGCTCTATACTGGAGACCAGGGGATGCATGGAATTGTCACCCCAATACCAGAATGGTATTGGGGTGACAATTCCATGTTCCTAGACATGTTACATGGCCATGTTCGGAGTTACCATGGTGATGCCACATATAGGGATTGACCTATATGTAGTGCACGCGTGTAATGGTGTCCCCGCAATCACAAAGTCTGGGCAAATTGCCCTGAACGATATGGGGGCACCTTGGCTAGTGCCAGGGTGCCCTCACACTAAGTAACTTTGCACCTAACCCTCACTAAGTGAGGGTTAGACATATAGGTGACTTATAAGTTACTTAAGTGCAGTGTGAAATGGCTGTGAAATAACGTGGACGTTATTTCACTCAGGCTGCAGTCGTGTGTAAGAATTGTCTGAGCTCCCTATGGGTGGCAAAAGAAATGCTGCAGCCCATAGGGATCTACTAGAACCCCAATATCCTGGGTACCTAGGTACCATATACTAGGGAATTATAAGGGTGTTCCAGTGTGCCAATCAGAATTGGTCAAATTAGTCACTAGCCTGCAGTGACAATTTTAAAAGCAGAGAGAGCATAAACACTGAGGTTCTGGTTGGCAGAGCCTCAGTGATACAGTTAGGCACCACACAGGGAACACATACAGGGCACAATTTATGAGCACTGTGGTCCTGGCCAGCAGGATCCCAGTGACACAGGCAAAAACAAACATATATACAGTAAAAAAGGGGGTAACATGCCAGGCAAGATGGTACTTTCCTAGAGTGGGGTGGAGTGAGTTAGATTGGAGTGGAGTGTGGTACATTTAAGTGTAATGGTAGATTTGAGTAGAGTGTGGTGGAGCTGAGTGTAATGTGGTATATCTGAGTGGAGTGTGGTAGATTTGGGTGGAGTGAAGTGTGGTAGAGTGGACTGGAGTATGGTAGAGTGGAGTATGGTAGATTTGAATGGAGGGAGTAAACTGAAGTGGGTAGATTGTGGTGGAGTGGAGTAGATTGGAGTTGGTAGAATAGAGTGGAGAAGAGTTGGATAGATTGCAGTCGAGGTTAGGGTGGAAGAGATAAATTGGAATGGAGTGGCGTAAATTGAACTGGAGAACAGTGGAGTGGAGTAGATTTGAGTGGGTTTGGGTAGATCGGAGTGGAGTGGGTTGGATTGGGGTACACTGGATTGGGATGTACTGGGGTAGATTGGAATGGATTGGAGTTGAATGGGGTAGACTCGGGTGGATAGGGGCAAAGTGGGGTAGGTTTGAATGGAGTGCAGCAGATTGGGGTGGATTGGGATAGACTGGAGAGGTGTGGAGGAGATTGGGTTCTAATGAGTGGAGTAGACTGGACTGGGGTAGTTTGGCATGGAGGGGAGTGAGGTAGTTTGGAGATGATTGGGGTGGAGTGGCGTGGGGTGGATTTGAGTGAGGTAGGTTGTAGTGGATTGTGGTAGATTGGACCATAGTGGAATGGATTGGGATATAATCTGGTGTAGTGGGGTAGATTGAGCTGTAGTGGGGTAGATTGAGTTGGAGTGGCATGGACTAGGTTAGAGTGGGGCAGATTGGGTTAGAGTGGGGTAGATTGAAGTAGGATAGATTGGGCAGTGTGGGGTAGATTGAGGTGGGTAAATTGTAGTGGGTAGATTGAAGTGGGGTGGGGTAGATGAGTGGAGTGCGTTTGATTGAGTGGAGTAGGGTAGATTAGAGTGGAGTACATTGGAGTAGGTTGAAATAAAGTGGAGTGGAATAGATTTGGGTAGAGTGGAGAGGGATAGATTGGGAGAGTGTGATAGATTGGAGGAGTGGGGTAGATTGGAATGGTGTGGGGTAGATTGAGATGGTGTGGAGCAGGGTACAGTGGGTCTAGAATGGGATAGACTGGAGTAGGGTAGATTGGGGTGGGGTAGTTTGTAGAGTGGAGTGAGATACATTGGAGTAGATTGGAGTGGGATAGATTGAAGGGGGTGGATTGGAGAGGAGTAGGGTAGACTGGTGTGGAGAGGTATAGATTGGAGTGGAGAGGAGTAGATTGGAGCAAAGTGAGGTAGATTAGGGTTGAGTGGCGTGGATTGGAGTGAAGTAGATTCGAGTGGGATAGATTGGGTGGAATATGGTGAGGTAGATTGGAGTGAAGTGGGAGAGATTGGAGTTGACTGGAGTAGATTGGAGTGGTGTAGGTTGGAGCGGAGTTGGATAGAGTATTGTGGGGTGAATTGGGATGTGCGGGGTAAACTAGAGTGAGACAGAAAGGAGTGGAATGGATTGGAAGGGATAGATTGCAGTTGGGTAATTTTGGGTGGAGTGCGGTAGGGTAGATTACAGTTGGGTGAATTGGGGTGGAGTGGGTTAGACTGGAGAGGAGTAGATTTGAGTGGCATGTGGTAGATAAGAGTGAAGTGCAATGGAGTATATTGGGTAGAGTGGAATAGAGTGTGGTAGATTGGGGTAGTGTGGTGTTGGTAGATTGGGTGAATTGGAGTGGGTAGACTGGAGTAGGGTAGATTGGGTAGAGTGGAGTGGGGTAGATTGAGGTGGAGTGGGCTGTAGTGGAGCTGGATAGATTGGAGTGGAGTGAAATAGACTGGGGAAGATTGGAGTGGAGTGGGTGATATTAGGTTGGATTTGAGTAGGGTAAATTGGAATGGAGTGGGTTAGATTGAAGTGGGGTAGGTTGAAGAGGGATGATTAGATTGGGGTAGTTTGAAGTGGGTTAGATTGGGTGAAGTGGAGTGGGATGGATTGGAGTGAGGTAAAGTGTGATGGGGTAAAGTGCAGTGAGGTGGGTTGGAGTGGGGGGAAGTGGGTATTTTGGGTAGGTTAGAGTTGAGTAGATGGGGTAGATTGGGGTAGGGTAGGTTAGAGTATAGATTAGGGTGAAGTGGGGTGGGGTAGATAGAGTGGTTTAGATTAGAGTGGAGTGTGGCAGATTGAGTAGAGTGTGGTAGATCTTAGTGGAGTGTGGTAAACCTGAGTGAAGTGAAGTGGTGTAGATTTGGGTAGAAGGGAGTTGAGTGTGGCAGAGTGGTGTGTGGTGGAGTATGTTCGAGTGGAGTGGGGTATGTTAGAGTGGAGTGGATATGTTAGATTGGAGAGGAGTGGGGTAGATTGTGGTGGAGGGGAGTAGATTGGAGAGGGGTTGAATAGAGTGGGGAGGAGTTGGATAAATTGCAGTGGAGTTTAAAGTTGAGTGGGGTAAATTGGAATGGAGTGGGGTATATTGGGCTGGGGCAAAGTGGAGTGGAGTAGAGTGGAATGGGTTCGGGTAGATTGGAGTGAGTTGAATTGTGGTAGATTGGATTGGGGTGGATTGGTGTAGGTTGGCGTGGGGTAGATTGGAGTGGATTGGAGTGGAGTGGGGTAGGCTGGGAAAATAGGAGCAGAGTGGGGTAGATTCCAGTGGAATGCAGTAGATCAAGGTGAAGTGGGTAAAATTGGAGTGTGCGTGGTTGATTGGATTAAATTGAGTGGGGTGGAGTAGATTGGACTGGAGTAGTTTGGTGTGGAGTGGAGTAGATTAGAGTGGATTGGGATGGAGTGGAGTAAGGTAGATTGGGCTGTAGTGGGATGGATTGAGATGGAGGGCAGTGATTGAGCTGGAGTGGGGTAAATTGGATTAGAGTGGGGTAGATTGGGTTAGAGTGAAGTAGACTGAAGTGGGGTAGATTAAAGTAGGATAGGTTGGAGTGGTGTAGATTGGGTTAGGGTGGGTAAATTGAGGTCAGGTAGATTGGAGTGGAGTGGGGTAGACTGGAGTGGATTGGGATAGATTGGGTAGAATGGAGTAGATTGGGTGTAGATTGTAGCAAAGTGGAGAGGGGTTGGGTAGATTGGGTACACTGGAGTGGAATGGGGTAGAGTGAAGTTGGGTGTAGTGGGGTCAGTAGTGTGACGTGTAGGAGAGTACAGTGGAGTGACGGGTTGTGTCATGGAGTGTGTGGCATAGATTAGAGTGGCGTGTAGTTGAGTGACGTGGTGTGTCGCAGGGTGTCTTAGAGTGGAGGGGCAGGTGAGTTGAATGTCATGTCGTAGAGTGGAGTCTCATAGAATAGATTCGTATGGCATAGAGTGGGGTGAAGTGGAGGGGAGTGGCGTAGTGTGGAGTATGTATGGTGTGGTAGAACACTGTCATTACAGAAACACATTTTATTGAAATGACCACTACATTTGCACTGAAATACAGTTTTACTGCACACAAACGATAATGTGTGCAAATGTCATCACCTATTGTATTGATGTGCTTTGGTTATATTCCAATATTTGTTTCTACTACACTTAAGAATTACAAAACAAAAAGTGCTACATTTGTACTAATTCTGATATATTCTGAAACATCAGCACAATTCATTTTTAGGGTTGAGCCTGCGAGTGCTTGAGCATGCGTCTCGTATGCAAGACGTTCTGATCAGTAAAGGGCTTGAAGGCCTCCTGTTGCCCATAATGTGTTGGTTTGCATGGCATTCTTTTCACTGCCTCGTGATTCGTCAAGGCATGTCTGACACCATTTCTGTTCCTCGGTATGGAGCAGAGATCAAGCACTAATTGATTTCAACTTAGTTAGTGCCCGTCTGCTTCTCCCGACGTAATCGAGGTACTATTTTCTTCTAACTTACAGAGCCCAGCAAACACAGCTTGTGACTGGCAAAAACTTGCCCATCAGGACAAACTATTGTTTAATGTTTTAAAGCTAACTTTATTTTATTTAGCTAAGTCATCTTTTCTCAGTTTCCATTCATGTTTTTTTTTGTTTTTGCTCGTGGGCTCTATTGTCAAAAGATGACAATTAACTTATTTGAAATATGTGAGTGTAGGAGGCTGGACTGGCTTGTAGTGAGTACCTAGGGGTACTTGCACCTTGCACCAGGCCCAGTTATCCCTTATTAGTGTATAGGGTGTCTAGCAGCATAGGCTGATAGATAATGGTAGCTTAGCAGAGCAGCTTAGGCTGAACTAGTAGACGAGTGAAGCTCCTACAGTACCACTAGTGTCATATGCACAATATCATAAGAAAACACGATACACAGATATACTAAAATAAAGGTACTTTATTTTTATGACAATATGCCAAAAGTATCTCAGTGAGGACCCTCAGTATGAGGATAGCAAATATACACAAGATATATGTACACAATACCAAAATATGCAGTAATAGTATTAGAAAACAGTGCAAACAATGTATAGTTACAATAGGATGCAATGGGGACACATAGGGATAGGGGCAACACAAACCATATACTCCAAAAGTGGAATGCAAACCACGAATGGACCCCAAACCTATGTGACCTTGTAGAGGGTCGCTGGGACTATTAGAAAATAGTAAGGGTTAGAAAAATAGCCCACCCCAAGACCCTGAAAAGTGAGTGCAAAGTGCACTAAAGTTCCCCAAAAGACATAGAAGTCGTGATAGGGGAAATCTGCAGGAAAGACACAAACCAACAATGCAACAACAATGGATTTCCAGTCGAGGGTACCTGTGGAACAAGGGGACCAAGTCCAAAAGTCACAAGCAAGTCGGAGATGGGCAGATGCCCAGGAAATGCCAGCTGTGGGTGCAAAGAAGCTGCTACTGGACAGTAGAAGCTGTGGTTTCTGCAGGAACGACAAGGGCTAGAGACTTTCCCTTTGGAGGATAGATCCCCCACGCGTGGAGAGTCGTGCAGAAGTGTTTTCCCGCCGAAAAGCCGCCAACAAGCCTTGCTAGCTGCAAATCATGCGGTTAGTGTTTTTGGATGATGCTGTGGCCCAGGAGGGACCAGGATGTCGCCAATTGCGTCTGGGGACAGAGGGGGCGTTGAGCAAGACAAGGAGCCCTCTCAGCAGCAGGCAGCACCCGCTGAAGTGCCAGAAACAGGCACTACGAGGATGCCTGAAACAGTGCTCACCCGAAGTCGCACAAAAGAGTCCCACGTCGCCAGAGAACACCTTAGGAGGTCGTGCAATGCAGGTTAGAGTGCCGTGGACACAGGCTGGACTGTGCACAAAGGATTTCCGCCGGAAGTGCACGGAAGCCGGAGTAGCTGCAAAAGTCGCGGTTCCCAGCAATGCAGTCTGCCGTGGGGAGGCAAGGACTTACCTCCACCAAACTTGGACTGAAGAGTCACTGGACTGTGGGAGTCACTTGGACAGAGTTGCTGGATTCAAGGGACCTCGCTCGTTGTGCTGAGAGGAGACCCAGGGTACCGGTGATGCAGTTCTTTGGTGCCTGCGGTTGCAGGGGGACGATTCCGTCGACCCATGGGAGATTTCTTCGGAGCTTCTAGTGCAGAGAGGAGGCAGACTACCCCCATAGCATGCACCACCAGGAAAGCAGTCGAGAAGGCGGCAGGATCAGCGTTACAGAGTTGCAGTAGTCGTCTTCGCTACTTTGTTGCAGTTTTGCAGGCTTCCAGCGCGGTCAGCAGTCGATTCCTTGGCAGAAGGTGAAGAGAGAGATGCAGAGGAACTCGGATGAGCTCTTGCATTCGTTATCTAAGGAATCCCAAGAGACAGAGACCCTAAATAGCCAGAAAAGAGGGTTTGGCTACCTAGGAGAGAGGATAGGCTAGCAACGCCTGAAGGAGCCTATCAGAAGGAATCTCTGACGTCACCTGATGGCACTGGCCACTCAGAGCAGTCCAGTGTGCCAGCAGCACCTCTGTTTATAAGATGGCAGAGGTCTGGAGCACACTGGAGGAGCTCTGGGCACCTCCCAGGGGAGGTACAGGTCAGGGGAGTGGTCACTCCCCTTTCCTTTGTCCAGTTTCGCGCCAGAGCAGGGCTAAGGGGTCCCTGAACCGGTGTAGACTGGCTTATGCAGAAATGGGCACCATGTGCGCCCATGAAAGCATTTCCAGAGGCTGGGGGAGGCTACTCCTCCCCTGCCTTCACACCATTTTCCAAAGGGAGAGGGTGTAACACCCTCTCTCAGAGGAAGTCCTTTGTTCTGCCATCCTGGGCCAGGCCTGGCTGGACCCCAGGAGGGCAGAAGCCTGTCTGAGGGGTTGGCAGCAGCAGCAGCAGTGAAACCCCGGGAAAGGCAGTTTGGCAGTACCAGGGTCTGTGCTACAGACCACTGGGATCATGGGATTGTGCCAACTATGCCAGGATGGCATAGAGGGGGCAATTCCATGATCATAGACATGTTACATGGCCATATTCGGAGTTACCATTGTGAAGCTACATATAGGTAGCGACCTATATGTAGTGCACGCGTGTAATGGTGTCCCTGCACTCACAAAGTCCGGGGAATTGGCCCTGAACAATGTGGGGGCACCTTGGCTAGTGCCAGGGTGCCCTCACACAAAGTAACTTAGCACCCAACCTTTACCAGGTAAAGATTAGACATATAGGTGACTTATAAGTTACTTAAGTGCAGTGTAAAATGGCTGTGAAATAACGTGGACGTTATTTCACTCATGCTGCAGTGGCAGGCCTGTGTAAGAATTGTCAGAGCTCCCTATGGGTGGCAAAAGAAATGCTGCAGCCCATAGGGATCTCCTGGAACCCCAATACCCTGGGTACCTCAGTACCATATACTAGGGGATTATAAGGGTGTTCCAGTAAGCCAATGTAAATTGGTAAAATTGGTCACTAGCCTGTTAGTGACAATTTGAAAGAAATGAGATAGCATAACCACTGAGGTTCTGATTAGCAGAGCCTCAGTGAGACAGTTAGTTATAACACAGGTAACACATTCAGGCACACTTATGAGCACTGGGGCCCTGACTAGCAGGGTCCCAGTGACACATACAACTAAAACAACATATATACAGTGAAAAATGGGGGTAACATGCCAGGCAAGATGGTACTTTCCTACACAACCCTCCCCCCCAAACGAAGGACAATAAGACTAGCCATGACCTGATGAGTCTTCATTGTCTAAGTGGAAATATCTGGAGAGTCCATCTGCATTGGAGTGGCTACTCCCAGGTCTATGTTCCACTGTATAGTCCATTCCCTGTAGGGATATGGACCACCTCAATAATTTAGGATTTTCACCTTTCATTTGTTTT
The DNA here is from genome assembly GCF_031143425.1 of Pleurodeles waltl. Lineage (NCBI taxonomy): Eukaryota > Metazoa > Chordata > Amphibia > Caudata > Salamandridae > Pleurodeles > Pleurodeles waltl. Next base: position 6,157,623 of record NC_090439.1, read on the forward strand.
AGCCAAAGTAGAGGTTTGTGGTCTGTCTGAACAATGAAGTGAGTGCCAAACAAGTATGGCCTCAACGTCTTCAGTGCCCAGACCACAGCAAAGGCCTCCCTCTCAATGGCAGACCAACGCTTTTCTCTAGGGGTCAACCTCCTACTAATAAAAGCAACAGGTTGATCCTGGCCCTCAGAATTAAGTTGTGATAGGACTGCCCCTACTCCTAATTCAGATGCATCAGCTTGGACATAGAATTTTTTAGAGTAACAAGGTCTTTTCAGGACAGGTGCAGAGCACATGGCCTGCTTCAGCTCCTCAAAAGCTTTCTGACAGTTTGCTGTCCATAATACCTTTTTAGGCATTTTCTTGGATGTGAGGTCATTAATAGGGGCTGCAATGGAGCCATAGTTCTTAATGAACCTCCTGTAATACCCAGTGAGGCCTAGGAAGGCTCTCACCTGAGTCTGAGTAGTAGGGGGAACCCAATCTATAATAGTTTGGATTTTCCCCTGAAGTGGTGCAATCTGTTCCCCACCAACAAGGTGTCCCAGATAAACCACCTTCCCCTGCCCTATCTGGCACTTTGAAGCCTTGATAGTGAGGCCTGCTTTTTGCAGGGCCTCCAAAACTTTCCATAGGTGGACCAGGTGATCATCCCAACTGGAGCTAAAGACAGCTATATCGTACAGATATGCTGCACTAAAAGCTTCCAGCCCTTGCAGGACTGTGTTCACCAACCTCTGAAAAGTGGCAGGTGCATTTTTCAATCCAAAAGGCATTACTGTGAATTGGTAATGGCCTCCAATGGTTGAAAATGCAGTTTTAGGTTTAGCATCTTCTGATAATTTGATCTGCCAATACCCTGCAGTCAAGTCAAAAGTGCTTAGATACTTGGCAGATGCCAGTGTATCTATGAGCTCATCTGCCCTGGGTATAGGGTGAGCATCAGTTTTGGTTACCTGGTTGAGACCTCTGTAGTCTACACAAAACCGCATTTCCTTCTTTCCATCCTTGGAATGAGGTTTTGGTACAAGTACCACAGGAGAAGCCCATGGACTTTCAGAGTGCTCAACCACTCCTAGTTCTAACATTTTCTGCACCTCTTGCTTTATGCAGTCTCTGACATGGTCATGCCGCCTATAGATCTTACTTTTGACAGGCAAGCTGTCTCCAGTATCTATAGTGTGCTCACACCAAGAAGTGGTACCAGGCACAGTAGAGAAGAGTTCAGAAAACTGACCCAGGAGATTTATGCAATGGTCTTTCTGCTCAGCAGTAAGACAATCAGCCAAAACTACACCTTCCACTAGAGCATCTTGTTCTGTGGAAGAGAAGAGATCAGGTAGAGGATCACTGTCTTCTTCCAGTCCCTCATCAGTTGCCATGAGCAGGGTGAGATCAGCCCTGTCATAGTAGGGTTTCAGGCGATTGACATGGAGCACCCTACGGGGACTCCTGGCAGTGCCTAAGTCAACCAAGTAGGTGACTTCACCCTTTTTCTCAACAATTGTGTGGGGTCCACTCCATTTATCTTGGAGTGCTCTTGGGGCCACAGGCTCCAAGACCCACACTTTCTGCCCTGGTTGGTACTGAACCAAAACAGCCTTCTGGTTATGCCATTGCTTCTGGAGCTCTTGGCTGGCCTGAAGGTTTTTACTGGCCTTTTTCATGTACTCAGCCATCCTTGATCTGAGGCCAAGTACACAATCCACAATATCTTGCTTTGGAGCTTTTAAAGGTTGTTCCCAACCCTCCTTGACAAGTGTTAGTGGACCCCTAACAGGGTGTCCAAAGAGGAGTTCAAAGGGGCTCAAGCCCACTCCTTTCTGGGGTACCTCCCAGTAGGCAAAAAGGAGGCATGGTGAAAGGATATCCCATCTCCTGCGGAGTTTTTCAGGGAGTCCCATAATCATGCCTTTGAGAGTTTTGTTAAATCTCTCCACCAGTCCATTTGTTTGTGGATGATAGGGTGTAGTGAACTTGTAAGTCACACCACACTCCTTCCACATGGCCTTTAAGTAAGCAGACATGAAATTGATTCCTCTGTCTGATACTACTTCCTTTGGGAAGCCCACCCTAGAAAATATTCCCAGGAGGGCCTTTGCCACTGCAGGTGCTGTAGTGGTCCTTAAAGGAATTGCTTCAGGATATCTTGTGGCATGGTCCACTACCACCAAGATAAACCTATTGCCTGAAGCAGTAGGAGGGTCAAGGGGGCCAACTATGTCAACCCCTACCCTTTCAAAGGGAACCCCAACCACAGGCAGTGGAATAAGGGGTGCCTTTGGAGTGCCACCTGTCTTGCCACTGGCTTAACAGGTTTCACAGGACTTACAAAACTCTTTTGTGTCCTCAGACATTCTAGGCCAATGAAACAAGGGAACAAGCCTGTCCCAAGTTTTCATTTGTCCCAGATGTCCAGCTAGGGGAATGTCGTGGGCTAGAGTTAGGAGGAACTTTCTGTACTCCTGAGGAATCACTAACCTCCTGGCAGTTCCAGGCTTAGGATCCCTTGCTTCAGTGTACAAGAGGTTGTCCTCCCAGTAAACTCTGTGCGAGTCACTGACATCCCCATTAGCTTGTTTGACAGCTTGCTGTCTTAGACCCTCTAGTGTGGGACAAGTATGCTGTGCCACACTCAGTTCCTCCCTGGCAGGCCCCCCTTCACCCAAAAGCTCAGCAGTGTCTCATTCCAGCTCCTCTGGTGTAGGTTCTGCACAGGGTGGAAATTCTTCTTCCTCAGAAGTAGAATCCACTGTAGAGGGAGGGATAGTAGGAAGTGCTTTACTTCTACTAGCCCTAGCTTTAGGGAGCACTTGGTCCATTGTTCCAGGATCCAAGTCACCCTGTCCTTTTTGCTTTTTGGCCTGAGCCCTGGTTAAAGCAAAAATATGCCCTGGGATGCCCAGCATTGCTGCATAGGCCTCCAACTCCCCATCTGACCAAGCTGATGTCTCCAAATCATTTCCTAGTAGACAGTCTACAGGTAAATCTGAGGCTACCACAACTTTCTTTGGACCAGTAACCCCCCCCCCCAGTTGAGATTTACAACAGCCATGGGGTGGCTAAGTGTGTTGTTGTGAGCATCGGTTACTTGGTACTGGTGACCAAGTAGGTGTTGTTCAGGGTGGACCAGTTTCTCTATGACCATAGTCACACTGGCACCAGTGTCCCTGTAGGCCTGAACCTCAACACCATTTATTAGGGGTAGTTGCTTGTACTTATCCATGTTAAGGGGACAAGCAACCAAGGTGGCTAAATCAATAGCCCCCTCAGAGACTAACACAGCCTCTGTGGTCTCCCTAATCAGACCAACCCCAACTAAGTTACCAAAAGTGAGCCCAGCTACTCCCTTGGATTGGCTATTAGTAGGTTTGCTCCCACCACCACTGCTATTAGTAGGGACACTAGGTGTAGCAGTTGGGGTTGTAGTGGTAGGAGGCTTGGTGCTTTTCTTTGGACAACTGGGATCTTTTGTCCAATGGCCTTTTATTTTACATAAATAGCACCATGGTTTCTTTTCTTTGTTTTGATTAGAAGAGGATTTGGGCCCACCACCCCCACCAGATGTTTTTGTGGGCCTGATGAAGACTCATTTTTAGATTTGTCCCCACCCTTGTCAGAAGACTTACCATCCTTCTTGTTGTTGCCATCTTTGTCACCCCCTGTATGAACTTTTCTGTTCACCCTTGTTCTGACCCATTTGTCTGCCTTCTTTCCCAATTCCTGGGGAGAGGTCAGATCAGAGTCCACCAGGTACTGGTGCAACAAATCAGACACACAATTATTAAGAATATGCTCTCTCAGGATCAAGTTATACAGGCTGTCATAATCATTAACTTTACTGCCATGTAACCACCCCTCCAAGGCCTTCACTGAATGGTCAATGAAATCAACCCAGTCTTGTGAAGACTCCTTTTTGGTCTCTCTGAACTTTATCCTGTATTGTTCAGTGGTTAAGCCATAACCATCCAGGAGTGCATTCTTAAGAACTGTAAAATTATTGGCATCACTTTCTTTCACAGTAAGGAGCCTATCCCTACCCTTTCCACTAAATGATAGCCATAGGATAGCAGCCCACTGCCTTTGAGGGACATCCTGTACAACACAGGCCCTCTCAAGTGCAGCAAACCACTTGTTAATGTCATCCCCCTCCTTATAAGGGAGAACTATCTTGTGCAGATTCCTAGAATCATGCTCTTTTGCAGGATGACTATTGGGAATACTGCTGCTGCCACCATGGGTTTCAAAACCCAACTTCTGTCTTTCCTTCTCTACTTCTAAGGACTGTCTATCCAAATCCAGCTGTTGCTTCTTGAGCTTCAGTCTGGTTTGTTCCACTCTCAATCTATTGAGCTCCCTTTCTAACAATCTGTCATCAGGGTGGGTGGGAGGGACATTCCTTGAAACAGAAGTATGGTGAGAATGGACAGAGGGAGACCTATCCCTTACAGAAGGCACCCTAACAGCTTGGTTAACAAAAACATCACTTCTACTGTGGTGAGAAACAATACTCTTGCTATGATGTGAGATAACACTATCTGTATGTGTGAGAAGGTAGCCTCTTTCTAGCCTTGTTACCCCCACTTTTGGCCTGTTTGTGAGTGTATGTCAGGGTGTTTTTCACTGTTTTCACTGTCTCACTGGGATCCTGATAGCCAGGCCTCAGTGCTCATAGTGAAAACACCATGTTTTCAGTATGGTTGTTATGTGTCACTGGGATCCTGCTAGTCAGGACCCCAGTGCTCATAGGTTTGTGGCCTATATGTATGTGTCACTGGGACCCTGTCACACAGGGCCCCAGTGCTCATAGGTGTGCATGTATATGTTCCCTGTGTGGTGCCTAACTGTCTCACTGAGGCTCTGCTAATCAGAACCTCAGTGGTTATGCTCTCTCATTACTTTCAAATTGTCACTAACAGGCTAGTGACCATTTTTACCAATTTACATTGGCTTACTGGAACACCCTTATAATTCCCTAGTATATGGTACTGAGGTACCCAGGGTATTGGGGTTCCAGGAGATCCCTATGGGCTTCAGCATTTCTTTTGCCACCCATAGGGAGCTCTGACAATTCTTACACAGGCCTGCCACTGCAGCCTGAGTGAAATAACGTCCACGTTATTTCACAGCCATTTTACACTGCACTTAAGTAACTTATAAGTCACCTATATGTCTAAACCTTTACCTGGTAAAGGTTAGGTGCAAAGTTACTTAGTGTGAGGGCACCCTGGCACTAGCCAAGGTGCCCCCACATTGTTCAGAGCCAATTCCCTGAACTTTGTGAGTGCGGGGACACCATTACACGCGTGCACTACATATAGGTCACTACCTATATGTAGCTTCACCATGGTAACTCCGAATATGGCCATGTAACATGTCTATGATCATGGAATTGCCCCCTCTATGCCATCCTGGCATTGTTGGTACAATTCCATGATCCCAGTGGTCTGTAGCACAGACCCTGGTACTGCCAGACTGCCCTTCCTGGGGTTTCACTGCAGCTGCTGCTGCTGCCAACCCCTCAGACAGGCAGCTGCCCTCCTGGGGTCCAGCCAGGCCTGGCCCAGGATGGCAGAACAAAGAACTTCCTCTGAGAGAGGGTGTGACACCCTCTCCCTTTGGAAAATGGTGTGAAGGCAGGGGAGGAGTAGCCTCCCCCAGCCTCTGGAAATGCTTTGTTGGGCACAGATGTGCCCAATTCTGCATAAGCCAGTCTACACCGGTTCAGGGACCCCTTAGCCCCTGCTCTGGCGCGAAACTGGACAAAGGAAAGGGGAGTGACCACTCCCCTGACCTGCACCTCCCCTGGGAGGTGTCCAGAGCTCCTCCAGTGTGCTCTAGACCTCTGCCATCTTGGAAACAGAGGTGCTGCTGGCACACTGGACTGCTCTGAGTGGCCAGTGCCACCAGGTGACGTCAGAGACTCCTGCTGATAGGCTCCTTCAGGTGTTAGTAGCCTTTCCTCTCTCCTAGGTAGCCAAACCCTCTTTTCTGGCTATTTAGGGTCTCTGTCTCTGGGGAAACTTTAGATAACGAATGAATGAGCTCAGCCGAGTTCCTCTGCATCTCCCTCTTCACCTTCTGATAAGGAATCGACCGCTGACCGCGCTGGAAGCCTGCAAACCTGCAACATAGTAGCAAAGACGACTACTGCAACTCTGTAACGCTGATCCTGCGCCTTCTCGACTGTTTTCCTGCTTGTGCATGCTGTGGGGGTAGTCTGCCTCCTCTCTGCACCAGAAGCTCCGAAGAAATCTCCCGTGGGTCGACGGAATCTTCCCCCTGCAACCGCAGGCACCAAAAAGCTGCATTACCGGTCCCTTGGGTCTCCTTTCAGCACGACGAGCGAGGTCCCTCGAATCCAGCGACACTGTCCAAGTGACCCCCACAGTCCAGTGACTCTTCAGCCCAAGTTTGGTGGAGGTAAGTCCTTGCCTCACCTCGCTGGGCTGCATTGCTGGGAACCGCGACTTTGCAAGCTACTCCGGCCCCTGTGCACTTCCAGCGGAAATCCTTCATGCACAGCCAAGCCTGGGTCCACGGCACTCTAACCTGCATTGCACGACTTTCTAAGTTGGTCTCCGGCGACGTGGGACTCCTTTGTGCAACTTCGGCGAGCACCGTTTCACGCATCCTTGTAGTGCCTGTTTCTGGCACTTCTCCGGGTGCTACCTGCTTCATTGAGGGCTCTTTGTCTTGCTCGACGTTCCCTCTCACTGCAGGTCCAATTTGCGACCTCCTGGTCCCTCCTGGGCCCCAGCAGCGTCCAAAAACGCCAAACGCACGATTTGCGTGTAGCAAGGCTTGTTGGCGTCCATCTGGCGGAAAAACACTTCTGCACGACTCTCCAAGGCGTGGGGGATCCATCCTCCAAAGGGGAAGTCTCTAGCCCTTGTCGTTCCTGCAGTATTCACAGTTCTTCAGCCTAGTAAGAGCTTCTTTGCACCAACCGCTGGCATTTCTTGGGCATCTGCCCATCTCCGAGTTGCTTGTGACTTTTGGACTTGGTCCCCTTGTTCCACAGGTACCCTCAGTCAGGAATCCATCGTTGTTGCATTGCTGATTTGTGTTTTCCTTGCATTTTCCCTCTAACACGACTATTTTGTCCTTAGGGGAACTTTAGTGCACTTTGCACTCACTTTTCAGGGTCTTGGGGAGGGTTATTTTTCTAACTCTCACTATTTTCTAATAGTCCCAGCGACCCTCTACAAGGTCACATAGGTTTGGGGTCCATTCGTGGTTCGCATTCCACTTCTGGAGTATATGGTTTGTGTTGCCCCTATCCCTATGTTTCCCCATTGCATCCTATTGTAACTATACATTGTTTGCACTGTTTTCTAAGACTATACTGCATATTTTTGCTATTGTGTATATATATCTTGTGTATATTTCCTATCCTCTCACTGAGGGTACACTCTAAGATACTTTGGCATATTGTCATAAAAATAAAGTACCTTTATTTTTAGTATAACTGTGTATTGTGTTTTCTTATGATATTGTGCATATGACACTAAGTGGTACTGTAGTAGCTTCACACGTCTCCTAGTTCAGCCTAAGCTGCTCTGCTAAGCTACCATTATCTATCAGCCTAAGCTGCTAGACACCCTATACACTAATAAGGGATAACTGGGCCTGGTGCAAGGTGCAAGTACCCCTTGGTACTCACTACAAGCCAGTCCAGCCTCCTACAGTATGGTGAACCTCTACATCAGTACCAACTATGCTAGACTGTCTAGTAATGGGCAGGCTAGGAAGTTTCTTTCCTGAATCATTTCCTAGGGGAGTCCCTGGATCAGATTGGGAACCATTGGCTACTTTTTCAACAGATGGGGCCCTTCTGGCCTTATCTTGTTATCTAAGCATGTTAAGCAATAATTCCAAGGAAGGATTCTTCCCTACACTCAAACCTCTTTCTACACAGAGACTCCTTGCTCCTTTCCAGCTAAGGTGATCATATGCAAGTTTGGACAGATCAACATTTTGGCCTGTGCCAGACATTTTTAGAAAGAGTTAAAGAGATAGAAAAAGGATAAAAAGTTTGTCAGAACTTTTAGAAAGACAGAAAAAAAACTTTTTAAACTTTTAAGAACTTTTTAGAAAGTTTAGAGGTACTTTTCAGCACTTTAGAAAAGAGGTGAGAAAAGAAATGCAAAACTTTTTGGTTAGGTGTACATACACTGAACTTGTTTTGTATATTTTTCTCTTATGAAAAGTACAATGACAAGAGTGGTAAGTAGTCTCAAAGCACTTGTCCCACCGCTGCACAACCAATGTAGGAGGCTGGACTGGCTTGTAGTGAGTACCTAGGGGCACTTGCACCTTGCACCAGGCCCAGTTATCCCTTATTAGTGTATAGGGTGTCTAGCAGCATAGGCTGATAGATAATGGTAGCTTAGCAGATCAGCTTAGGCTGAACTAGGAGACGAGTGAAGCTCCTACAGTACCACTAGTGTCATATGCACAATATCATAAGAAAACACAATACACAGATATACTAAAAATAAAGGTACTTTATTTTTATGACAATATGCCAAAAGTATCTCAGTGAGTACCCTCAGTATGAGGATAGCAAATATACACAAGATATATGTACACAATACCAAAATATGCAGTAATAGTATTAGAAAACAGTGCAAAAAATGTATAGTTACAATAGGATGCAATGGGGACACATAGGGATAGGGGCAACACAAACCATATACTCCAAAAGTGGAATGCGAACCACGAATGGACCCCAAACCTATGTGACCTTGTAGAGGGTCGCTGGGACTATTAGAAAATAGTAAGGGTTAGAAAAATAGCCCACCCCAAGACCCTGAAAAGGGAGTGCAAAGTGCACTAAAGTTCCCCAAAGGACATAGAAGTCGTGATAGGGGAATTCTGCAGGAAAGACACAAACCAACAATGCAACAACGATGGATTTCCAGTCGAGGGTACCTGTGGAACAAGGGGACCAAGTCCAAAAGTCACAAGCAAGTCGGAGATGGGCAGATGCCCAGGAAATGCCAGCTGTGGGTACAAAGAAGCTGCTACTGGACAGTAGAAGCTGTAGTTTCTGCAGGAACGACAAGGGCTAGAGACTTCTCCTTTAGAGGATGGATCCCACACGCCGTGGAGAGTCGTGCAGAAGTATTTTCCCGCCAAAAGACCGCCAACAAGCCTTGCTAGCTGCAAATCATGTGGTTAGTGTTTTTGGATGCTGCTGTGGCCCAGAAGAGACCAGGATGTCGCCAATTGCGTCTGGGGACAGAGGGGGCATCGAGCAAGACAAGGAGCCCTCTCAGCAGCAGGCAGCACCCGCTGAAGTGCCAGAAACAGGCACTACAAGGATGCGTGAAACGGTGCTCACCCGAAGTCGCACAAAGGAGTCCCACGTCGCCGGAGAACAACTTAGGAGGTCATGCAATGCAGGTTAGAGTGCCGTGGACCCAGGCTGAACTGTGCACAAAGGATTTCTGCCGGAAGTGCACGGAGGCCGGAGTAGCTGCAAAAGTCGCGGTTCCCAGCAATGCAGTCTGGCGTGGGGAGGCAAGGACTTACCTCCACCAAACTTGGACTGAAGAGTCACTGGACTGTGAGAGTCACTTGGACAGAGTTGCTGGATTCAAGGGACCTCGCTCGTTGTGCTGAGAGGAGACCCAGGGTACCGGTGATGCAGTTCTTTGGTGCCTGTGGTTGCAGGGGGACGATTCCGTCGACCCACGGGAGATTTCTTCAGAGCTTCTAGTGCAGAGAGGAGGCAGACTACCCCCACAGCATGCACCACCAGGAAAGCAGTCAAGAAGGCGGCAGGATCAGCGTTACAGAGTTGCAGTAGTCGTCTTCGCTACTTTGTTGCAGTTTTGCAGGCTTCCATCGCGGTCAGCAGTCGATTCCTTGGCAGAAGGTGAAGAGAGAGATGCAGAGGAACTCGGATGAGCTCTTGCATTCGTTATCTAAGGAATCCCAAGAGACAGAGACCCTAAATAGCCAGTAAAGAGGGTTTGGCTACCTAGGAGAGAGGATAGGCTAGCAACACCTGAAGGAGCCTATCAGAAGGAGTCTCTGACGTCACCTGATGGCACTGGCCACTCAGAGCAGTCCAATGTGCCAGCAGCACCTCTGTTTCCAAGATGGCAGAGGTCTGGAGCACACTGGAGGAGCTCTGGGCACCTCCCAGGGGAGGTACAGGTCAGGGGAGTGGTCACTCCCCTTTCCTTTGTCCAGTTTCGCGCCAGAGCAGGGCTAAGGGGTCCCTGAACCGGTGTAGACTGGCTTATGCAGAAATGGGCACCATGTGTGCCCATGAAAGCATTTCCAGAGGCTGGGGGAGGCTACTCCTCCCCTGCCTTCACACCATTTTCCAAAGGGAGAGGGTGTAACACCCTCTCTCAGAGGAAGTCCTTTGTTCTGCCATCCTGGGCCAGGCCTGGCTGGACCCCAGGAGGGCAGAAGCCTGTCTGAGGGGTTGGCAGCAGCAGCAGCTGCAGTGAAACCCCGGGAAAGGCAGTTTGCCAGTACCAGGGTCTGTGCTACAGACCACTGGGATCATGGGATTGTGCCAACTATGCCAGGATGGCATAGAGGGGGCAATTCCATGATCATAGACATGTTACATGGCCATTTTCGGAGTTACCATTGTGAAGCTACATATAGGTAGTGACCTATACGTAGTGCACGCGTGTAATGGTGTCCCCGCACTCACAAAGTCTGGAGAATTGGCCCTGAACAATGTGGGGGCACCTTGGCTAGTGCCAGGGTGCCCTCACACAAAGTAACTTAGCACCCAACCTTTACCAGGTAAAGGTTAGACATATAGGTGACTTATAAGTTACTTAAGTGCAGTGTAAAATGGCTGTGAAATAACGTGGACGTTATTTCACTCAGGCTGCAGTGGCAGGCCTGTGAAAGAATTGTCAGAGCTCCCTATGGGTGGCAAAAGAAATGCTGCAGCCCATAGGGATCTCCTGGAACCCCTATACCCTGGGTACCTCAGTACCATATACTAGGGGATTATAAGGGTGTTCGAGTAAGCCAATGTAAATTGGTAAAATTGGTCACTAGCCTGTTAGTGACAATTTGAAAGAAATGAGAGAGCATAACCACTGAGGTTCTGATTAGCAGAGCCTCAGTGAGACAGTTAGTCATAACACAGGTAACACATTCAGGCACACTTATGAGCACTGGGGCCCTGACTAGCAGGGTCCCAGTGACACATACAACTAAAACAACATATATACAGTGAAAAATGGGGGTAACATGCCAGGCAAGATGGTACTTTCCTACAGTGAGACCCATTGCATTGTAAATGCTTGTTTTATTTGTTGTGTGCTAGAAAAAAGAACACCCCTCCTAGTCTTACATGGGTACTCAGCATGATTGTCACGCAAATTCTCTCACTTTGAAGTCAGAAAAATAAAATAAACAGTAAGCTCTTTGGAAGAGAGAGCCTGTTGTTTGACCTCTATATTTGAATGCACAGCAAATGTGAAAAGATAAGAACAAGATTGAAAGGCCTGCTTACAGAAAGTGGGTTTGTGGACAACACAGTTTAGGCCACGGGAGGCACAAACTGAACCTGGAGAGCCTAAAGCAAATATAGCCAGCAAAAAGGACCCCAGAAATCTATGGGTAATATTATTGAGGCTTAATTTGCAACTGGAATTAGGTGGCAAGGAAGACTAAGGTGGTCATTATGAACATGGCCACAAATGCCGCCCTGCTGGCAGTGGCGGTAACTACCGCCAACAAGCGGGTGGTCCGGAACGCCAAATAATTAAGCACATGATAAACAAGTAGCGGTCTATCCACACACCGCCATCATTGTAGTGGCGACAAGGACGGAGGAGGCCACCCACAGGCCTTCGGAAAAAATCCACCCGTCCACCAAATAATAAAGCACAAGACCGCCATTAGTTCAGGGGCGGGAACCACCGCCACACCAAGTGTGGCGGAAACAAACTAAATAAAAGGAAACACTCACCGGAGGTACACACAACACGCCGACGCCGACATGGAGAGAGAGTTGGAAATAATGCCAGTGCTGCTCCTTGCCATATACCTCCACGACCGTGACCGCCAACTAAGACAACGACGGTAAGTACCGCAACTTAGTACACATCGGAAGAAAGGGTACAGTTACACACCCACCCCCACCCACCCTGCAATGCACTCCCAATCCCTCACACCATCCCACACCATACACACCAGAATAAGATGTACTTACCCCTTACAAGGTACAAAGTACACACATATGCATACCACACCCCCACAATGAAATGATGAACCATGTCACCATATTGTGCCAATAGCACCACTGGGAACTCAAAGTTTAATAAAAATAGAAAAATGTAATGTCCGAATAAAGCCATTGGCCAGTCCATTATGAATACCCTGAAGGGCCTAAATAGCAGGATTTGACTCACACATGTGCACAGGGTATTCTATTGTAAAAGGACATTAATGGGGCAGCCAGGCACTTCAGGGAACAGGGGCAGGGTGTGGTGGGGTGGGGACTTATGTCTGGAAGGGGGGCTTGGGCTTTGGTTTGGGAGGTGGAGGGTGTTTGGGCTTGCCCTTGGAAGGTGGGGGAGTGGTCTTGGACGGGGGTGGCAGAGGGACCTGGGGCAACACAGGGCTTCTTTCTCCCTGGGGTAGGGGCATGGGAATGGGAAGGGCGGACTGGGGCAGACTTGGACGTGGAAGGAGTGGACTGGGCAAGGAGATGGGCATGTTTAGGGACGAGACAGGGTGGGCTAGTGGGTTCACACAGGTCAACACAGGAGAGGAAAGGCTTCTTAAGGGCAGTTGGGTGGAATTTGGAGGAAGGTCTGGGAGTGGAGTTTGAGGGAGTGCTTGTACCAGGTGTAGGTGTGCCTGACGTGGATGCAGGTGCCTGTAAATTATGCTGATGTGTGGTGTGTTGTGTGGGTGTCTGCCAACCCTGCCTCCTTGGAACTGTGGGCCGCTGCATCCCCACTTGCTGGTGCCACTGCTCCCTTGCCAGATGATGCTGATGTACACAAAGGACACAAGAGCACAGGGGTGGAGAGAAAAAACATGGGAGAAATCTGTAAATACCAGAATGAATGTACATCCCTGGCTCACACACACTCCCATCCAGGTCACACACCTACACACAGCACCCACAACAATAGTCATGACTGTGCCCCTCTCTAGTGGCCACTACCCCAGAATACACCCCATTACCCATAGGAAACACAGACCTGATAAACTGTGCGGAGTACCATGCCCAGCCAATACACCCACTAGTCAAGGAGCCCACAAAGCATCCAAGATTACAGAAAGATGGACCCCCATGAGCCTACTGGCACCGCCCACACATGCCCCACACCATCCCTGGGTCTATGAGGGGGCAGGACTGCAGGAACACACCTGTCCGAGTGCCTGGCACTAGACAGCATATATACCACAGCACCCAAACACATCCATCAAAGTAGTATTACAACAGTGTTGGTACTCACTCCCTTGTGGCTGCTGTGTTGCCTTCAAGCGCCCATCCAGATCCGGATAGGCCACTGCCAGAATGTGGGCCATTAGGGGGGGTCGGTCTGACAGGCACCCCTTCCTCGTTGGGGGGCCTTCCCCAGCTGGCCTCGCTGGCCTTCCCCAGCTGGCCTCGCTGGTCTTCCTGGCCCAGCGTCTCAGGTCCTCCCACCGCTTCCTGCAGCAGGTGCTCCGCCGGTTGTAGACCCCCAGGGTCCGCACTTCCTTGGCAATGGCTTGCCACAGGCCTCTCTTCTGATGGGCGCTGACCTGCATGGGACACACAGAACAGAAAAACAGAAGTCAATATGTGTGCTCCTAATACAGATGACATATCGTCCCCTATGGAAAGGACAATTTAAAAAGTCATGTAACCAACTCACAAACTGTACATGCCACACAATCTACGGCTGTGCAGTTACAAATTGAAAACACATGCATACAGGAATCCGCCACCATCACACATCCAAGGAAGACAGCCACCAACTCACCTGCTTCTCTGGTTGCCCATACAACTTGGCATACAGGGGAAGGACCCCGTCCACCAATGACTGGGTGCCCGGCGGTGAACACTGCCTTCCGCCATGATGGCTACCGCCAGCGGAATGATGTCACTTCCACTCCCTCAGACCTGTCTGATCTTCACATGCACACATCTTAGGAAATGTGTCCACACTGGGATGCCATTACACCAGTGTTGACTCTGCACACATGTGCCTGACGTTGTACATAATACATAGCGTCTGTGTGTGTGTGTAACCTACATTTTGCACATCCATTGATACAGTAACATCATGTGTTGCAGGTGTATGTATGCTCCTCATATGTGTTTTTTCCTCCCCCATATGGTACAGACCCATGTGGCAAGGGAGGGCCCCATCTGTGTACAGACCTCTTGTTGGTTTGGAAACCATGGATGAACGTCACATCATTGTTACCTACAGACTCAGTCGTGCAACAATCCATGACCTATGTACTTTACAGGATCCTGTACTGAGACCGGCTAATCGGAATCAGCATGCCATCCCTACTGAAGCGCAAGTGCTATCTGTACTCCATTTTATAGCTACGGGCTCATTTCAGGTGACAGTGGGCATGGATGCAGGGTTCTCACAGCCAATGTTTAGCCTCATCCAGTCCAAATTCCTGGATACATTCATCCAACACCTGCAGACATATGTCCAGTTCCCCCAAAGGGCTAAACTTCCTGCCATCAAGTCTGGATTTTATGCCTTTGCTAACATCCCCCATGTGATAGGTGCCATTGATGGAACCCACATTGCTCTCATTCCCCCACGAGTGAATGAACAGGTGTACAGGAATCAAAGGAACTTCCACTCCATGAATATACAGTTGGTGTGTACTGCTGACCAGTACATATCACATATCAATGCCAGGTTCCCAGGATCAGTCCATGAGCACTTTGTCCTGAGAAACAGCAGTGTACCACACTTGATGCAACAACTACAAGGGGACAGAGGATAGCTCATAGGTGAGTGTGTATGACACTGGATCAGTACATAGCTGACAACCAGGCTGTCTGCAAGTAATGGCAGTTTGTTAAAGTCCTCTTTCGCCCACTTTTGATTCTGGCTACCCCAACTTGCAATGGCTCCTGACACCTGTGAGGAATCCCAGGACAGATGCAGAGGGGAATTATAATGAGGCTGATGGACGTACTAGGAGCGTAATTGAGCGCACTATAGGTCTCCTGAAGGCTAGAGTTTGTTATCTCCATCTCTCTGGGGGATCCCTGTGCCATGGCCCAGAGAAGGTGTGTAGGATGGTGATGGCCTGCTGCATGCTGCAGAACTTGACTGTGAGGAAAGCTATCCCCCTTCTAGAGGAGGTGGGTGCTGTCCAACCAGACCAGCAATCTCAGAGAGGGGATGAGAATAATGGTGAGGAAGAAGAGGGGGAAGATATCAACTCCAGGAACCAGCTAATCCACCTATACTTCCAGTGACTATGAGGTACTGTTCACTGATGCTGTTGTCTTCACTGCATAGTGTCAGTCTGACTCATGTGATTGGTGATGTGGTGTCTGTAGTAATTGACAATGTTAACTGAGTATTGAAGTGGCATGTGCCAGGGAACCCAATACTGTGTACATTGTGACTTACTTCAGACACTACAGTGTGTGGGATCCCCTCCTGCAATAAAGGTATGAATATGAAATTGACTGGCTAATGCATACACACTCACAATTTAACACTCATAATGATGGGGGACATACAATTTGGTGCATATGTGTTTTTATTAAGTGTCACAAATTTGTTATATCGCTGTACAGTGATATCGAGTGGGCTGATGATGCATATCCATACTCTGGTGCATGGGCTCAGCTGTTGGTGGCAGTGGGTATTGGTCCATTTGCCCCTTGGTTGATGGTATGTTGGTAGTGGCAGGTCAACAAGATAGCACAGTGGCACACATGGGAGACAGTTCAGGGCAGAGTCACTTCTTAGAGAGGGCCTTGGCCTTGGTAGGTGTTCCAGTGCCATGTCTGGGTCTGAGGCCACGTTTGCGTGACTGGAACTGGGCTGTAGGGCTAGGGATGCTGGACTCCTATGTAACTCTGGCAGTGCCACCAGTCCAGTAGCTGCTGCAGATGTAGATGGCAGGGCAGTTTACTGGCTAGTGGTAGGTGCTTGCAGGTAGGTGGAGGTTTCAGGCTTGCAAGGGTAGTGGTGCTACAGCACCCCTGCAATGGTGGCCAGGGTGGCGTTGAGTTGTTTCAATTGCTCCATTCCTCTTGGTGGTGTGCTATCTGCAGCCTTTGATTCTGCTCCAGGGGGGCCAGGATCTGTCCCATCCTGTCCTGGGTATGGTGGTATGCTCCCAGGACCTCAGAGATCACCTCCTGGGCTACAGCATCCATCCTTTGGCTTCCCCCCTGGGCCACTGATGCCCTCCCACTGGCCCTTGCCCCTGTGCCTGTGTCCCCTGCACAGGTCTGGCAGTCCCACTTGCACTGGGGCCATCATTATTCTGCCTGTTGGTGGGTGGAGACTCTGGCCTCTGTACATATGGTCTGCCAGTCTGTGACCGGGAGACACTGGTGCGGGGTTGTTTGGCCAGAGCTGATGGTGGTGGCTGGGTGGCTGTCAGTGGTATCCTGGGTGGGGCTGCTGGAGAGAGACAGTCCAGGACTGTGTGACGGGCCAGGGTATTCCTCACTTTCCATACATCCCTCTCCAGTCTCCTGTGTGGAGCCTCTGTCTCTGTGTGGGGCACTGGCACTCCTTGGCCTTTCCGTCCGGGTGGCATGGGTGGTGGTGCCTGTGGGGGGGAATGACATGTATGTTACATGTACTAATTCGGAAATGGATGCACAGCTCTGCCCTATTTTGTGCTTTTATTCCATTGTTGTGCCATGCGTGGTCATTTCGTGGAATTATACTTTCATTTTGCGTGGGGGGTGGAGATGCTTTCTGGGTGCTCTAGTGCCATTGTGAATCCTTGCAGGGGTAGGTATCTGTGCACAGGGGGAAGGATGGGGGCCTGTTAGTGTGATTGTGAGCATGCATGGTAACTGGATGTGGGTGTTGTAGCCTGGGTGGGGATGTGGTCCTGGTGGTAGTGGGGGGGTGGTACATGCATTACAGGTGTGGTGGATGTGAAGTAATTGTAGTTGACTTACCCAAGTCCAGTCCTCCAGTGAATCCAGTGAGACCCTCCGGGTGCAGGATAGCCAGTACCTTTTCCTCCCAGTCGGTGTGGTCAGGGGGTGTCCGTGGGGGTCCTCCACCAGTCTCCTGTACCGCGATGTTCTGCCTGGATGCCACTGACCTCACCTTGCCGTGCAAGTCGATCCATCTCTTGCGAATGTCATCCCTTGTGCGTGGATGGTTTCCCACTGCGTTGACCTTGTTGACAATCGTCTGCCATAACTCCATCTTCCTGGCGATGGTTGTCTGCTGCACCTGTGTCCCGAATAACTGTGGCTCGACCTTGAGTATTTCGTCCACCATGGTCCTTAGCTCCCTATCTGTGAAGTGGGGGTGTTTAGAGGGTGCCATGGTGTGTGTTGTGGGTGTGGTGTTATGGGTGTATTGGTGAGGGTGCCGTTGTGTGTTTGGGTGTGTGGCTCATGAGGGTGTTTAGGGTTTGTGTGTGTTTTGGGGGTGTATTTGTGCGTGTGAATTTTGTTCTGTTGTGTTCAGTGTATGTGTGTTGTGTTGTCAGTCTCATTCATGCTATTGGCAATGCAAAGGGTTGTTGGGGTGTGTATGTGAGTGTTTTATAGTGTTGTGGATGTGTGTCAGGTGTGTGGGTTACAAACTTGCCAATGTGTGCATTTGTTGTTCCCATTGCTGGCGTGGCGGTCCGTACCGCCAATGGCCGTTCGACATCCACTGTCCGCCACGGTGATTTGTGCATCATTATTTGGTGGGCGGAGAATTTGTCTGCATGGCGGAGGCGGGGTGAGGTGTACAGCCTTTCTGCCATCATAGGCCCTGGCGGTGGGTGGTGGTTGCAGGATTTTGGAGGTTTGACTTTTTGGCATCATTATACGGCGGTGTGCTAATGGTGGTCTTCAGTTCACCATCGCCACGGCTGTTGTGGTGATTGCCGCCATGTTCATTATGAGGGCCAAAATGTTGCGGAAGGGTTGACTAAGTTATGCAGCATGAAAAGGCAAATTATGCTATGTAATGCACACATTTTGTGATAGTATTTCGGCATAAACTTTTAATTTTTACATGTTAATTCTGTCTGGGCAAATGTGTCAATTTAATATCGAAGTACAGTAATAAACAAACGAAAGGTAGCCAATCAACCTTTGCATAAGGCCTTTCACTTCACAGCAATGTGTCACCAGGAGTTTAGTAACTTTTGAGCAAGAATTTTTTTTTTTTTTTAAATCTGCAGATAGACGATAGATTATGTGGCAAATCCATAACTAGTCGGAAAGGGCAGCAGCCACAGAATTGCGTAACTCCAGTGGTGCTGGATATATTCTGTGTGTAATGATATTTTCCCTATAATTATTGTGAACACGGTTACAGAACACAGGTGTGCACAGTTTGCTGAGACATTTTTAATGAAATATTTAATTGAAGTAATAATAAAATCGAGCTCAGTCTCTTCCACAGATAATATTACATATTTGCTAATAAACGTTTTTTTAGGTTCGACTATATTATTCACAACATCTCTGAAATGTGATTACTGACCATCTGAAACCTTTAACAAAATATGCATTAGCAGAAATGTAATTTAAACTTGTATAGCACTGGCTTAAAATCAAGTTCATATTAATTTGCTGAAAGCTTTGATGCAAAGTGCATTACAGAATGCATCACAAGACGAAGCCCTGTAGGACAAATGTCCTTGCACTCCCCTTCAGTTGCTGCCCTTTCACGTACATATCTGATCTCTAATTGTTTTGAGTGTTGTGTTGCACAGAGGGAAAAACAAAGTCTGTGTATGTAAAGCATTCACTAAACCACAAACCATTAGTATGACTACCGTAATACACGTAGAATATCGAGACAGCGCTGGGCAAATATGATCCCAACATCAAGGGCAAAATAAAGCTGAGCAGATATAATGACTCCACTGTATCCATGACAAGCCATAACAGGATCGGGTGACTCCCAGACTGCGATGAATGGTAAGCGGATATGCCCCATAGACTCAATTTCTTCATTCACACGCAAGCACCGACAAGTTCACACGACAGTGGGATGCATACAAAGGCGACCCCGGAGTTTCCAACCGATGCTTAGGGTTAAGGTAGTGACTAAGGTCTGCAAAGTTTCAGTTCTGCCAACAAAGTGGTGTGAAGTACCCAACTTTGTAATTTCCTGAAGTAAGATTTGCTATTTTTATCTCCCCCAGCCACAGGTCGGAGTGCATGTAAAAAATTAAGGAATGAGCAACGAGGAGGGGCCATTGAACATAATGGTGGGTTCAAAGGCATAGATAAACAGGTACTTGCAATGCAATAGGTCTCGCATTTGTGAGAGTTAGAGCTATTGGCACTGCAAATGACAATGTCTTTTACCTAGGTGTTTTGGATTGGAGTGCAGTGAATGTATGCCTCATTCCTACAGACTGGCTGTGATATTATACACAGGAGTCAAGAGGATGATGGGGAAGCGCTCTGCGCCAGTGACAGCAATTGTAGGGAGTATTCAAGTTGGGGCCTCTTCAAATAGGAAGCAATGCTATTTGAGCACTGTTTTAGACAGCGCTTCTGCAAGTGGCATCTGCAAGGTCGCAGTAGCTCTGAGGGGGTCTGTCAAAGCCATGACACCAGTGAATTCTGAGAGGAGGAAGTGAAGGAGTTTGCTCCACTTTTGTGCCCTATGATACGCTATTCCTCTCCCTGTAGCACCCTTGTCTTAACTTCTTTGTGCTATAGGGTTAGGAAAATGGCTGCCTCTACTAAGTGAACTCCATGTAAAAAGTCCCAATTTACATCCAAAGGCTTGATGTTTTTTGCTACCAAGCCTGAGGCTGTGAAGTGCTTGGGTCTGGAGTCACGACTCCTTTTGCACTATTTGGGAGACAACAACTTTTGCCATCTTCTTGCCTAGAACTAAGCTATGTGCTTGCTTGGTGACCCTCCGACCTAGTGTTAAGCTCTATTCAAATCAGTTGGTCAATGCACCAACTGCAGAGGTCTTGACAGAACGAGAATGTCACAAATTACAATCCTGACATAGCTTTTTCTCTGCAAGGTCGATGAAAATAAATTATAGTGATTTTGTTAAGAATGGCATCTGCTTTGCAGTGCTATGGTATGGCAGAACCTGTATTACTAAGCGCTATATAAAAAAAAACAAGTTATTCCCAGACTGCACCAACATGCACCAGACAAAGAACCCTAGGGGAGAGGATGTGGTGTAAAGGCCAGAGCTGCAACTTTGGAGCTAGGGAATACGGTCTGAGTCTCGGCGCTGGCTCAACATCCTATGTTTTGGGCAAATCACTCAATCTCCACTTGCTGTGTTCTTGGTGTAATGTAACCGTTGCTCATGTAAAGAACTGTAATACCTCTATATTGAGAAAATGCTCCAATACCTTTGTGTCAAGCTAGCGCTATATAAAACTGCAAAATAAATAAAATGCTCTCAATACCTTTGTGTCGTTTGCACTGCATAAAACTGCAAAAAATAAAAAAGGCCCGCAGACAATGCAAAGAAACAACAAGATGCCCGAAAACAAGGAAGAAACAACATACAGCCACACAGTACGATGTGGTGAGGAAAAAGAGAAAAATAGTGTGCCACACTAAGTTACATGGCTGATCGTGCGATAATCCATGGAACAGGGTCAGTCTCCGAGGTGGTAACAAACCAGCCTCAAGGTGGGACAAACATAAAGCATTTACCAACAACATCAAGGGATTTTTGAAAGGCAGGCCCAGGAACCAATGTAAGTGATGGGCGTGAGATGGGTGTGGTTAAAGACTACAAAATAGATTACATGTCGAGAAGGGCAGCACTTGCGCCTGCCTACAAAATGACGCACACCTCAAATAAAAAATAGATTAAAGTTAAGATAATTACTAGGGAATGGTATGCTGTACATCGTGAAACCTCTGTTGGTTAGTTGATCACTGTCGATGTCCGTGAGTGTAACCAGAGAACCACAAAACTGAATCCTGGATAAAGCATTGAGGAATAGTTACTTGTATATTTTTAGTGCTATAGGGTTGCAGTCAGTCACAGAAAGAACTGTGAATATATGTTATTATGTTGAACTTGCATTTACAGTCTGCCACAAAATTTCCAAAATATTTAGGTTTAAGATAAAAAAGTGCTTTCAAAATATAGATTTTAGTAATACTCAACTTCCTAGTGTAAACGTTTTTTCATAACTGTCCATTAAAAGCATGCACTCTGAAGGTCAGTTTGTAACACGCTTCCATTAGCTCTCAAAAAGAATACATGCTTGTCAGGAAGTTCAAGTGAACTCCATCAGTTAAAGCCAACACTGCTTCCAAGCAGCCTTTACATTTGCAGATTAACCAACTGAGCACATTAACATTTGTTTGAAGCAGCAGGCACCCTGGCAAGAAGCATGGACGTCATTTAGGGGTTGCCAGAGGTCACAGCTGTGACCCCTGGCTTGCCGTTTGCTACCCCTGGCACTGCCTTTGCGATCCCTGGCCTCAGAGGTAGCAAATCCGGTGCCAGAAAACAGAGGCAGCTCGTCCTTATGAACATCATTCGGGACGCCGCTCTCTTTGTTTTCTGCCAACTTATTACACTAATAGCGAATAGTAATATATGATTCACTATTAGAGTAATAAAAATGGAGAACAGTTAGCTGGAACAAGCCCTTCCATGGGAGCTGAGGTAAGTAAAAGATGTTTTTGAATGTATGTTGGGTGCATGCTTGTGCATGAGAGTGTGTTGATGTGAGAGGGAATGTATGCAAGTGTGAATGTGTGTGTACATGCAAGTATGTGGGAGAGTGAAAGTGGAGGTCAAAGGGCATGTAATGTCACTTCTGCTACCCCTGGCATTTTGGTGAATTGATGTCCATGACAGGAAGGCTTGTTTCTTGTATAGCTGTCTGTCTTTCCCTCAGCGTCACAGCACAGGAGACTCTATCCCTCCTCTTCATCCAAGGCTTCTAAATTACTATCCCAGAATGGTTGTCTTCTAAGTAAAAGTAGAGGAATGTTTTTTCTTTAAAAAAAGATAGCATGGGCACATGGTGCCCCCCAGATCCCGCCTACTTCGACCTCTACCTACAACTCATGTATTTAACAGGAAAAAACAGCAGTTCTTTCGATCTCAGCAACCTCGGAAAAAACAACATTGCGAACTTTGTGGAAGCAAAGTCTCCCAAAGTCTCACTGTTAAAATAGTTTAGTTTAAAGGGTTTATAAAGCGTGTAGTTACCCTAAGGCATCCCAGCGCTAACCAGACATGACCAGTGCTGGCAACAGGAGGGATTCAGAGAGTTATCTACAAAAAAGAATGGTTTTGAGTTTCTTTCTAAAAAGCTACTCTGAGGGTTCAAAACGAAGTTCAGAGGGGAGATCGTTCCAGAGACGAGCGGCCTTGGTGGAAAAGGAATTGGCCCCCCAGGCTCTCTTAGACCGCAAGATGGTCACATGTCGGGAGGAAGA
Source organism: Pleurodeles waltl (assembly GCF_031143425.1). Lineage (NCBI taxonomy): Eukaryota > Metazoa > Chordata > Amphibia > Caudata > Salamandridae > Pleurodeles > Pleurodeles waltl. Next base: position 6,180,193 of record NC_090439.1, read on the forward strand.
GGATCTCAGACTTCGCGAGGGGGCATAAAGATATAGCCGCTTTCTAAAAAACATCGGACCCTTATCTTGAAGGGCTCTGTGAACAATGCATAAGGCTTTGAAATGGGTGCGCTGCTTAATGGGGAGCCAGTGGAGTGTTGCAAGAGCAGGCTTAGCGGATAAATGTCTGGGAAGATTGATGAGAAGCCTGGCAGCTGCATTCTGGACTATCTGCAGCTTTTTTATGACATAGGCCGGGGCGCTAAGAAACAGTGAGTTCCCATAGTCCCGACGGGAAAGGATCAGAGTTTGAGCGAGGATTCTTCTAGCCGTAGGGTGGAGAAGATTAAAGATCTTCCTAAGGACTCTTAAAACACCAAAGCAAGTAGAAGAGACTTTTCTTGCTTGATAGTCCATGGTCAGGCGAGAATCCAGCCAAAAACCAAGGCTTTTTACCTGGTCCTTGGGCGGAGGAAGATTATTGAAAGCCTCTGAGTACAATGAGAGGGGAGCAGCTGGAGGGGCATTGCCCAGTACAATGACTTCAGACTTTCCATCATTGAACTTAAGCTTAGACTGGACCATCCAGCTTCCAATGTCTTTCATACAGCACGAAAGGTTGGCCGCCGACGAGTCCCCAGAACTAGATAGTGATACCACCAGTTGAGTATCGTCGGCATAAGTGACCAAAGATAGATTGTAGGGAGCGATCACATTAGCCAGCGGGGATAGATAGACATTAAAAAGGGTTGGACTCAGGGAGGAGCCCTGAGGAACTCCACAGGTCAATGGAAAGATATCGGAAAAATAGGCTCGATCCAGCACTTGAAAAGATCTACCTTTGACAAAAGCGGATAGCCAGGACAAAGCTAAGCCTCCTATCCCTAATTGAGAGAGCCTACAGCAAAGAAGGTTATGATCCACCGTATCAAAAGCTGCGCTAAGATCAAGTAGAATCACGGCTACATGAGCCCCTTGGTCTAGAAGCTGCCTAGCTGACTCCGTCACTGTGAGAAGGGCTGACTCTGTGCTATGATGGGCTCTGAAGCCCATTTGAGTGGGGTGGAGAAGTTCGTGGCTCTCCAGGTAGCTGGTTAATTGGTAGTTAACATGTTTCTCCAAAATTTTTGTTGAAAGGGGGAGGAGAGCAATAGGTCTGTAATTTTCCAGCAGAGATGGGTCCAATTTCGGCTTTTTTAAAAGAGGCTTAATAATGGCATGCTTAAAAAGTGGAGGAAGAGAACCTGAAGATAGGGAATGATTCAGTATTTTTGTAAGGGGGGGGCCAATAATATCTGAAACCCGCGAGAGAATAGAAGGAGGGGCAGGGTCTAGGGGGGAGCCTGATTTAATTTGAAGAAGAAGATTGGTAGTAGCAGTATCTGTGAGGGGTGCAAAGGCAATTAATATACTTCCGGAGGGGGAAGGATCCATTGTTTAATGCTCTGGTGTCTCTGGGGAAGGAGAAGAGGAGAACCCAGAGTATATCTTAATGACCTTGTCATTGAAATGGGATGCCAAGAGGTTACTGTGTTCAATGGAAGGCTCTGTGGGGGGGGGGGGGGGGGGCATAGGGGTTATGGTTAATTCTTTAAAAATCTGAAAAATTTCCTTTTGTGAGCAGGAGGAGTTTTCTATTTTTGTCCCATAGTATGAGGACTGGGCGGCTTTAATAGCAGCAGGCGTAGGGCTTCATTATCTCACATTAGCTCTTCTCTGTAGAGTTGATGATACCAGTGATACTAGTATGGGTAACTTAGAGGGCCAGAGAAGGCAGACTTAACAAGGAAAAATCTAAGGCATTCATAATGCGACCCTTGGTTTGTTATAAGCCCACAGTTATGGAGTATAATGATATTACTTTAAATTGATTATCCAACGGCGATATAAAACTTTGATATATTTTAATTGGCCTTGGAATCACATAAGTACAATTGTGAGAGACAAGGCCAGTGAAAGCATTTATGTGACAATAGGCTTCCATCTCACCAGACAATGGGGCCAAATGTAAATCTTCTAGGGGAAATCTATGGTACCCTATTTGACTTTCAAGTATTACCTTAATGTAATGCTAGAAATGACAGGAGCCATGTGTAATTAAGTGCTTCTCATTCCTGATTGAAAGTTGGGTAAAGTTATTATACAGAGCAAACCGAGTGCTGACTAGCTATAAGTAGGAGAGGCTAAAATACTTTATAACACCTTAAGGGGTTTATTTAAGAAAAGTGGCGTTGCACCCAGTGCAGTGCCGCTTTCCTTGTGCCCCTTAGCACTCCCTACCGCCACCATTTGTGCACGTATTTAAAATACAGTGCACCATGGCAATAGCGTACATTTTATTGATGTTATTGACGACAGTCCAGGGTTAGCGCCGTAACCCTGAACAGCACATAAGGGCCCATTATAAATAATGGCTTGCCTCCTTTTAATGCCTGCTCTGAGCAGGCGTTAAAAATGCTGGAAAAAATGATGGAAAGAAATCTCTTAGATTTCCTTGCACCATTTTTTGGCCCCCCAAGGGGAGAATGCCCCCTTGCATACATTATGACTGGCGCAGGCATAACGTGGCGCAAGGGGTTACAAAGCCGTGCAATGCATGTATTGCCCCACTTTGCAAGTATGGCGTGGTGTTTTTGGCCATCTAACGCCACATTAGCGTAAAAAAAATTGCGCTAGGCCGTCTTAAATCTAGGCCTAAGTGTGCCTGATGGACCATTCACCTCGAGGGCACTACTTCCGCAGTACGGTTACAGTGACTGGTTCATCAAGCACACTTAAGAAGAAAATCTCTCTGATGCTCACACCAGAAGGATTTTCTTTAAAAAAAATAATGTTGTGACACAATGGAAAAGCTAACGTTGAAATGACAAAGTGGAACCAGTTGGCGCCATCAAGCGCCAACTGTTTTCCCTTTAATCAGTGCAGTGGGGCATAACTCTTCCCCCACACACCAATCTAAGCAGGACAGATAATCGATAACACTGGAAAAGTACGCTGCTTAGGAATCATCCTAAGACTGCAATCTCCATCCAGGGCATTATTTTCGGGGTGGTCATCCCCCTGGGGTATGGGCCAGGTTCACCTTGAAATAAAAAAAAAAAGAAGGGGTGGACCACCAAACTGCGCCCCAGACGGGCAGAAATCCAACTAGACAGCAGGACAAAAACAATGAAAATAGAAGGCATGGGGCAGCACGCACTGGGATTTGGCCATGCCCTGACCGGAAAATGGCCCCAAAAGGCTTTCTGGCCCTCAGGAGGGGTTATCGTGACTTACTCCCAGTTTCCACCCCAAGGGGAAGAAAGCACATGAGAAGTGAGGGAAAAATAAACATTTGAAAGCTAAGTTGGGGGTGTTGCTCATCCAGGCAATGAACTGTGCCTCAACTACATAACAGATCCAGATATTTCTGCTCATCTTAGGAGTCAGAAAGCCCACTAGACACCAGGGAAAATGATTAAAAAAAGGAGTGAGGGTGGTCCACCCAGGCATCATTCAAAGTCAAACCAAATAACACTCTTTCTAAAGTCAATATCTTGAGCATTTTAAAAATGCATTGATTTCTTGCATTCACATTGTTTATTCATTAGATGTTACCATATGAATTGCTGCATGGTTGGCACACAAAGAAATATAATTGCAAGCTGCAGCTCAGTGGTTGGCTCTGAGCATCGCTTGTTTTTGGACAATAAACAAACACACTATAACCCTCTGACCTTATGGGTTTGCTAGACATGTTGGTATAATACGTTTGTAAATTGGCCATCAGGGCGAAAAGTTACAGACAGAAGCCTATTCTATATTTCATACTTATTGGCATTATTTCTTTAATTAAATGATTAGTTTCCTTTGAAAAGCAATGAGTGATCTACGCAAATGACCCCTTGCTGAATCTAAAATGTTGTCTACTTTTCAGAAATGTATAGTTTCCCAGTTCACAAAGGGTTTCACACCAGTTTCCACCACAAACTGCACAGAGGGAAAATCATCAGCTGGCAGAAACAGTCATAACAATGTTTCTTTATAACTCTATTTGCCCCTGTAAGCTAGCTGGGTGGCTAGTGAAATTAGCACTCCAAACCTTTTGTTGATGCTGGTTTACAGAAAAACACGTTATTATTTTTTTACACAGTAATTTTTCCAATTTTTGAAAATGTTGCTATAGTTTGGACATTTTCCCGGTTCCCTCCAGGGTATTGCCCAAACCTTGGTTTAGAATCCCCAGCGTAATGGAAAAACAATGGCGCAAAGTTTGATTTTATACATTCTGTGTATGAAAATTTAGAAAGTCTTTAGTACAAACTGCTCAAAACATTTAAAAAAAGGGCTTAGCACTGGTGATAGAAAAGCCTCAGCAGCTAATAAATTAAATGTTAACAGCCAGACGGAGAAGGTGGGTATCTAATGGCCTGAGAGATAATATTCTGTGAAGAGGTGCATTTTCAGTTTCTTCCTGAATGGGGGAGGCTAGGAGCAGTTCTGATGTTGATGGAGTTATTGTAGTTGAAAAGACTTGTTGTCTCATATTTTACTTCCTTCTGTTCTTAATTTTCAGAACGGCAATGTCTTGACCCCTAATGCATTGTTGTCCACTCAAGATTGCTAGTTTCTCTGCCTCGTACACTGGGATTTTCTTGCTCAGTGACTTGTAGGTGATGCAAATGATCTGGAAGATGATGGGTAAATATGTCATTATCTCTCATTTCATAGTGATCTATTCACTGAAACTCTGTGGTTAACCCATTAGCTTGCAACTCAAAGCTGACTTTCACTGAACCGAGATCACCTGCAGGATTACTCAGGTTACAACCTCCCTGAAGCAAGGATATGACCACTTCAGAATTGTACAAATGTACTTTACTCAAACAAATGTCAAAAGTAAAAGCTCAAACGACAGCCTTCTCATCCTGCAGTCTTGACTAAGACAAAAGAGTTTGCCTTAGCTTCGGGGGAGAGGGGTCTTTGGGGTGTGATATCCCCCTCAAATAAATGCATTTTTATCTTGGTAGTTGGGCCTGGGGGCCCTCAGTCATGTCTGCTATCTCTGTGTTGGTTTTTCTCATTGTGGGCCAAGAATGAAAGACGAAACAGTGACCTTTGATGTCAACGAGAGAGAGAAAGAGACATAGATACCTATCTTACTTTCAAAATGTGATACCAGATAACCTGGAATCAATATCGTTTCCTTGCTTGTCCGAGCTGTATGTTTCCAGACAAAAATGTTCTTACCTAAAGCCTCTTTTTCTTTATTATCACATATGAGCACACTTTTAAATACCTGAGGTCAAGAATTGTGTTGTACAAGCACCTCTTATAAATGATTTAATAGACTCCAATGTTACTTCAGCAATCCTTGGGGGTGAGCCATGGATGTTTCTAAAACCTATCACTCTTAAAAAATCTCTGTCTATGCAGTGATATAAACCAATGTATTAAGGTGAAACGCTTACACATGGTTAAGAAAAATACTTTTTTGAATTTCGAAGAGATTGTATTCAATTTTTACAATATGTTTGTTGCACAATATACATGCAAAACATTTTTATGACATGGCCCATGCACTGTCTCTAGGGTTGGGTCTGCCTCAGCTCACCAAATTATTTTTGCCTGCATGCCCGCCTATATTTGTGGCTTGCGCTTAGTACATCGGACCGCTAGTCACTTGATAAAATGATTTCTAAAAGGTGAGGATCAAAACAGAGCCCAGCCCACATGCACCGATTTGACAACTCTACCCTCAAAGCTTCTTCTAGCACATATGAAGAAGTGCGAGTACAGTGAAAATCTATTTCAAATAAGGGATCCCCACCCTAGAGACCATACCCCTGAGTTCCTTAGCAGAACTACCCAGCTGGGATGGGAAGGGAGTAGCTTCAGTGGAGGTGTTTCCGGTGTGACACCCCTCAAATTGATTCTTGGTTTCGTAGTTTGGTCTGGGTGCCCTGAGTCAGGTATGCTATGTCTGTTCCGTTTTTAGTTGTTTTACTAAGATGTGTAAACTTGTTCATTTTTTTTATCAGGATCTTAAGTATATAAAGCAGCCAGTTTACAGGTTTACCAAAAAAGTAGCAAATCTGCACCCATAGAAGAACTCCTGAAATGGGTATAAATGTATCACTTTTTGGAATTGACAAACATTGGCAGTAATAAGCTTGGAAAGTAGCAATAGTCGCAGATTTCCAGGCATACTATTGACAATCAAACACCCAAAACGTGATCAGATGAATGATTGCAAATAATCTAAGCTGTGGCAATCGGTCAGTGTATCCACTCTAGACAGATGTCAACTGTAGGAGGATGGCCATATATGTAGTGTGCAAAGCTAGGCACACTGTGCAGGGGATCCAGGCAACCACACGTTGGTTTACAGAGGTAAAAACTAGACCATCTAATGCTCAAATGTTTATGATAGCTTGTCGAGCAGTTAGGCTAATCTTGGAGAAGTGCAAAGCATTTGTTGTACTCACAGTATCAATAAAGCAAAATAAACACTCAAAAGGATAACTCAAGACCAGTTTACAAAAATGCTTCAGATTTTTATACAATTTTTAAGATCAAGATCATCAAAATCGTGTAAGTACTTTTTAAGTTATGAATTTTTGAAGTTTTAATAAAAATAGTCTTGTCGAGCAGTTAGGCTAATCTTGGAGAAGTGCAAAGCATTTGTTGTACTCACAGTATCAATAAAGCAAAATAAACACTCAAAAGGATAACTCAAGACCAGTTTACAAAATGCTTCAGATTTTTATACAATTTTTAAGATCAAGATCATCAAAATCGTGTAAGTACTTTTTAAGTTATGAATTTTTGAAGTTTTAATAAAAATAGTCTTTTTGTGCATAATTACGCACCATTGGAATCAATAGAAGATAACATTTAAAAATGCATATAAAATCAGACAGTAGGTTCACCAAGTTCTTCTTTTACAGGTTGGTCGAGGCTTTCAGTGGGCACACTATGCCAACTGGAGAAGTTTGGGCGACTCTCAGATCTGGCAGGAGCAGTGGCAAAAGGTCTCTGAAGCTGGTGCAGGGCTACTGCAGAGCACCACTTGAAAAAGGACTGCACAGGTAAGTTTAAAGGTGAATCCTGGGGCTCCCCTTGGAGTGTTGCGGTCGCAAGGGGTGGGAGCCCTGAGAGCACAGCTGGAACTTCGGTGCAGGGCACAGTGCAGCCGGGGGCAGAGTGAATTGGCGAGCCACGAGCTGTGGCAAAGAGACCCTTTGAAGCAGGAGGAAGGTCGGTTTGAGGGTCACTTACAGGTCAGCAGGGGCACTCTGGTGGGAGGTCCTGGTGGTTTCTGAAGTCCCTTGATGGGGGATTCCTCCTGGTCCGGTGTTGACTGTCTTTCCGGGTGTCTGACATGAAGTGACCACTACCCAGGGTATTGGTCCGGCTCAGCTTCTGGAGGGCGCAGTACCCCAAACTGGGCACACTGGCAGAGTTTACCCTCTTAGTCAGTAGTGTGATGTGTGGTCTGGCTGCAGCAGCCAGTTCAATGGTCAGCAGCTGGTCTGTGGATCTCACTGGCTTGTTGGTTTCTTGGGGTTTCAGAGTGATGCCTTCACTCTGGAGGGAGATCTTTAGTGGAGTGGAGGTCCTCTGGGGGTTTTTAAAGTCTGCCCAGTGTCCAATCAACCCCCCAGCAGCGACTGTCGAGTCCTGGGTGTAGTATGCAGAGTTTGGCACCTTTTCTTTGTGCAGCAGGGCTTCAATTCTCGTGCCTAGAGGCTTCTTTGTTGCTGGTCTTCTTGAGTCCTTAGTGTCTGATTTCTTGGTCTAGGGATGCCTACTAAATACTGTATTTAGTGGGAATTTTCGGGGAACCTGGTAGTGACCAATGGGTCACCTACCTTAGGGTGGCTACACCCACTAAGTGACCAATCCATGTGGGCAGAGGTCACTCTCCTACACCTGGTTGGCTAGTTCCTTTCATCCAAGATGGAGGAAAATAAAATGGAGAGCCCAACTCTCATTTAACACCTTCGAGATGGTGCTTGTAGGTAGGGCCACTCCGCCTGTCCTTTGTGATTTTCCCACTGTTGCTCCTGCCAAAAGTAGAAGTTTGCAATGGGGGAGGCCATCTGCTGCTAGAAGCAGGCCTGGAAGTTGAGTTTGAAAGGTGGTAATCCCTTTGAAGCTCTTCAACAGGGCAGTGCACATTCCTAATGGAGGGGGTGTTAGCACCTCCACCTAGGATGGACTTTGTTCTGAATCCCAGAGAGAAGGATCTCTCACCCCAGGAATACAGATTTGTGTCTGGTGGTGGCATGCTGGGTTGACAGGCCAGCAACCATTCCAGGGTAGCTTTTGCAGGGGGCACCTCTAAGGTGACCCCGGGGTACATTGGTAATAAATTCAATACTGGTACCAGTTTGGATGTATTATTCTGAGTTGTTTGATACCAAATAACCCAGGGTGCAGAGTGGCCATCACGTAGCTCTGAAACTCGTATTGACCAGTACATGTATTGAAGTGGCTGCTCTGTTCACTAACTATGCCCCAGGCTTGGCAAGGAAACAGTGGGGACATATTGCTCATGCAGATATGCCTTCACATACAGAATAGTGTACCCTGCCTTAGGGCTGGAAGGCCTTCCAGAGGAGTGTCTTACCCTAAGAGCATGCAGTGAATAGTAGACAGGCACACAGGCAGTGTGCCAGGTCGAGTTTGTGTTTTAGGTTTGCATCACAGCATTCAGCATACAATGGTAGGGCTGGGTGCATCTGGATGAATGGCCCTAGAGAGTGGCACAATTAGTGCTGCTGCCCTCACGGCCTAACCTTAGTACTTACTGCCTGAGTGCCTAAGTACCGTTTACTAGGAACTTATAGTAGCAGCTAAAGGTGTTGCCAATTGTGCCAACGCATCACAACAGTTTAGAGAAAGAGATCTGACCCAGGGAGCCTGGTTAGCAGGGGCCCAGGCCACTAACAACTTTTAGGCTACATCACATACCAGGCAAAAGTGGGGGGTAACCATTTCCAAAGAGGCCTTTTCTCACACCAACCAAATGCAAATCAGTACTGACCCTATTCCTCATGGAAAAGGCCCATGCCAAACCTTTGTCATCTCACCCCTCCACTCTGCAGCTCATTGCTTTTTGAGTTTGGAAGTTTGTGATTCACCCGTCTGAATCTCACTGACCAAGGCACACCACTGTGAAGGCCCTGTAGCTAGCATGATGTATTAAACGTTTTAGAGTCACTGGAACAGCTACATAGGTTTAGTGTTACTTTAAATGGAAATTGTAGAGGCACCGGCCGCTAGTTATGTTCCACTAAATCACCACTAGAAGTGGGTACCTAGCTTGCACAATTTCTATGATTTGACCCTGATACCAATATACAAAAATACAGAAACAACTATACATCAAACACATACACAAATGATGAAATATTTTATGTAATTCACAAACAAAATAAAATGTAAAAATCGAAATGCTAACTGCAATGGGAAAGATATAGCTTTTCAAATTTTGGATTTATTCGTAAAGGAGCATCCATATGCTAATCCCAGCATATCACACTGTCTTATTTGCTCTTAATGCATGCTTCTTGTTGTCAGTGCATAGCAGTGCTTCAGTTGAGGCTACCATTCATCCAAACAAATTATGTTTGCTGTGCTTGTACTGACCCCAATGTTCAAGCTAAGGAGACTAGCTTAAATTTTAAATAAAGTGTTTAATTCAGTAAAAAAAAAAACATGATACCTAAAATCCTTGATAAATTGAAATTCAGTTTCTTGTTTTTTTCACTAATTTTATTTATACACCAGTGAGCCAAGAAACACTTTTTGACCAAAACGGAGTTGTAGCAAATTCCTTCTTGCGTATAAAGAAAATATGTAGGTGAATTCCTATTCAAAGTCAGCATGGACACATTCATTTAAAAACACCAAGACAAACATCACAACATATAAAAGGATCACTGCTGTTTCACACAGTGAACCAATTCGCCCTCATTCTCAACTGTGAATGTCTATCAGATTCATATTACAGAAAACACAAGTTTTGTAGTCTAGTTGTCTTCTCAAACATTGCCGTAGATGACCTCATCCTCGCATGGATGTGTGCAATATTAGTACACAACACCATGTCTCCACAATCCAGAACAGGTGGGAAAACCAAACTCTTGCACAGAGCTGCACCACACAAGTGCTTTTGCTTCTTCATACAAACTGTGTCTGCTTCTTCTTACAAACTGGCATCCTGTTAAAAGAACTGAAATGTATATGAAACTTCATATCACACTGGACACTTAACATGCATATAATCAGGATTTTTACCAGTTTCATGAACACTAGAATGCTGATGACTAGAAGTACAAGGATTTGCAGCGCAAGGATTGAAAATAAGCAGCGGCCCAGGAGGGATGGCAACAATGAGGGGGGGGAGGGTGTGCGAGCAAGGAGGCAACAGAAGGCCAGAGATGGCCAACCAAAAGGATCAATCAGTGAAGTCCCCTGGGAGGAGGGACCATCACACACTGTAACAGGAGGAAGCGTAAACAAAATCTGATGGCCAACAAAAATGTTCTCTAAGTGATGTTGCCTGGGAAGGAACTAAGCACACATATGAGGGACGTTTACCAATAAAAAGGAAGCATTCGATACAAGCACAACAAAAAACAAATGGCAATAGTGGGCGTAGTTAAAAGCCCATAGATTGAATACAACATGTCTTGCAGAGAGTGTTGTTAGCTGCCTAGACTCGCCCTAAAAAGCACTGTACTAGAATGTGCCCTTTTGCGTTACATGCTGTGAAAGCCAAACTAACTGCCTTGTTTCAATAGTAGTCAACTGGGCACATATGGTGTTTCACATTTTGAGATAGACCTGTTTTTTTCTAAGAACACTTTTATGATGGAATTTGTAAACCCAGATTAAGAATAATGAAATGTGTACTTCAAGTTGCAAAATGTGCAGTTGTCACATTCAGCATGGTGTCTCTTAGTAGTTCTAAGAGAGAAGTATCTAGGTTAAAAAAAGGTCTAAAAGGTCTTCTTTCGTCAAAGTTTAGATTTGATTCATGCTACTTTAAAAAAATGATGTCCAGTGAAAGAAATCTTGCTGCTCGTAGAACCAGCTCAGGATGGTGTGCTGCTGCTTCTGTCTGTCTATGCAAGACAAACTGAAATCCCTTTCTGTGAGGAATTAGATCTTGCCTGTGCTCGAGAAGCAGAGTTATACAGCGTTGTGGGTTGAATTCAGATACATGTATTATACATGTATTATTAATAATAGCAGGACAATTATGTACAGCTTCTTGTAACCAATGTCTTGTTCCTCCAACTGTCACTCGCACGGTTCCAATTAGAATCCCTCACTTACATTCTAATTCTGACATTCTATACCCAGAGTTATGCAACATAAGACCTAACAAGTTACTGCCATGGGGGTCAAAGTAGCATGCCCTCCCTTCAGAATTAGTGGGGATGAAAGTGTGCAGATAGCTGTCAAAATCAGTTTCCTTGCATGCGGTACACAGAGAGTGTGTTCAGTTGGCTGCGTACAGAGCTGAAAGAGAGAAGAAGGGTGCGCGGTCTGCGCTTCTGCAAGGGCGAGGCAATTTGGCTTCACAACTTGCAAATTGTATAGTTCTACAAGCAAACAATTTTACTCTCAAAATAGCCGATTGGGAAGCCACCTTAGCCCACTTTAGAATTGCCCAGAGCGGTGTGCCTGGAGGACGCAGAGCTAGAGATAGCCTTCCTGCCCCTGCACTCACCCCTAACCCACAAAGACCTTATCAATGCCATTTAACACCTGTACAGACCATGTGATAAAGGGCAGCTATAAACTAACTGAAATCGGAGAAACATTCCTAAACATAGCCAGGAATTCAGTGGCAGACAGGTTATTCCCCATTCAGGGGAGTTTAATTCGTGTTCCACATTAACTCATTGGGAGATACGGTCAGAAACATTAACAACGGACTGGCATCTCTTCATGCACTGAAGCGGGAACTTGTAATGAATCCCCTTGTCTGTTCCACCTCTGTTCCACCGGGCCCTAAAGCATACAGCAATGGTTTGTGATCTGATTACAAAAAAATATATTTCCCCATAAAAAATTCTAAAGTTTTCTGTTTATGCCATGGTATTTCTATTAGTTTCAGATTATCTTCATTGAGTTTGACTTAAAGATGCTGACTATACACTCTTAGTCCCGAGTCATCTCAACTGACACAATGTTCTGATATTTCTTGGCTCCCAGAATTACCACCTACACTTTGCAAAACTGACATCTCCGCCCCACTCATATTGGTCACTATTTGCAAGAAACTGGATTATTATTTTGTGGTTGGGAAGATGACTACTCATCTAAAGGAATGATCACAACCCTTGTCAGAGTGACACCTCAAAATCACTAAATTAACATGTGTTCAATCCTGAGATATCTATTGCACAGAGCAGTCAGGGTTAACTTAGGCAAGTGTAAAGTATTTATGCAGTACAAAAACATTAATAATTCGAAATGCAAAACAATGAAAATACCAAACTGAATTAGAAAAATAAAGTGCCATTAATAGTGCTAATAATAGTCAAAGGTTATGGTAGACCCGAACCTAGGCCTGAATTTGATGCCGACCACGACAGAGCGCTGGTCAAAGACACCAGCAAGGTTCACCCCGGTCAGCGATTTTACCTTTTGACTTTCAAGTACCAATCCATCACAGAAGTAAATTTCTAAAAAAAAACTGAACCACATAGGAGTGGCCTAGAGAGTCAAAGGGTGTCAGGCAGAGGCCAAACAGAAGGGTGCAGTGCAGGTCCAGTTGCCATTGATCAGCTAGGCAGTTGCAGAAAAGGCATCTTGAGTTTGTTGTATCCCTGTAGCTTTAACAGAATGGCAGCCTTGGAGTCCATTTTTTTGTCATGCGTACAAGAGAAGTCTAGTCCAGTACTTCAGAGCTCTTCTCAAGTCTCAGACAGCAGCTCTAGTCCTCTTCTTATCTTCCCCAGGTCCAGGAGTGATCTGAAGTGGGAGCATGGAGATGCCACATTTATGCATGGTACAAGTTAGTAAGTGGAAATTACTCTTGAGCACGTCCTAGCCTATAGGGTAAAAGTTCTCGGGTCCAACCATATCCAATTGGAGCATTTTCAAGATGGCAAACGTCTTCGAACACAATCACCTTGGCAGTGTGAGGAGTGTTATTCCTAGTGTCCTCTCACATCTAACATTAAAATACTGTAGGAGGCAGCTACTGAACAAATAGAGGCAGAAGTCTCGTAGGACAAAGCAGGGTTCACTAGCAGACAGTGAATATCCAATAATTTTTTGCCATCCTATTCGCTGCCTTTCGACTGCACCCCAAAGTGTTATAGGTAAACCCAGTAGACCAGTCAAGCAGAATATGACACTCAGCAGGATTTGACACTAAAATATCAAAAAGGCAGCTCACAGCCCTCTCCCTGAGTTTTTGGTGATGTTTCCAAGAAGTTATCGCTCCCCATTCAGGTCAGCCTTTTATTTACTGCTAGGAAGTATTTCACACCTTTTTCACACCTACTGAAATGCTGATCCTTATCTGGGATAAGTTTGACAGCAAATGCAAAATTGACTTCCCGGAACTTCGGACAGGGAAAAAAAGTTGCATTTCCTTGCCATTTAATAAGTATCCAACTTCACGATTGAATTTGGTTTTTAATAACTATTTAAAAACGTTATTTATTTATTTTCTAGCTAGTCCCTTTCCTGAGATACAGTACAAGGGTTTTGATCTGTACTCTTCTAAATAGGACAGCCTAGTCCACCACAGTGAAAAATAGTTTTTGGGTGATATTCACTGTAAGGACATGTTAGCATTACATTTCTACAGGGCCTACTTTTAATTGCAATGTACCCTGCCTTGTGAACCACAAGATGTATATAGAGGTGACTTATTAATATTTAAAAGGGAGGTTTTAGGCTGTCAAAAGGGTTTATATTGTCAGGTTGAATTGCAGTGTTCAAACTGTCATAGTCAGGCTACAATAGTAGACCTGAAGGCACATATTTACTTTATAGCAGACGGGCCATGATCAAGGCCTGCTAAAGAGTAGAACATCATACATTTGAGATGAGCAGATTGTCAATGATCACCTCTTTTTGGAGCTTCATAGGTGCTTATTGGACTTTGGTGTGATGCTGATGTTCTAGTTTTGGTCATGTCACAAGATGCTCAACAGGTGGTAGCAGCGGTGCACTTTTACTGGAACTGGCAGGATGATGTCACCAATTGGCTGAAGTAGCTTTATAACTGTTGTTGACAGCTTGCCCACTGGTTCACAGAAGTCGTTTAATGGTGCATCGAGGATCAGTGTTGATAGTAATCAGATGTACTTCGTATCTCAGTGAATCTGTGTGTTGCTGGTCCTGAACACCTCCAACCTGTGAAAGGCATCAGTGATTCTTTAGTATAGATGCTTTGGTTCACTAGACAGCAGATGATCATATCTAGATGTTTCCGTTTGGATGCTAGAACTGTATTGTGGTGCTCTAATAAAAGGATTTACTTATCATTCCTGTGGTTCTAATTTTGCGCAAATGGCAACAAGGAGCAGAAAGACATATTAACTACATCTAGTAGCACAGGAGCGGTTTTGACTTCAGCAAATGCATCATTTAGATTTCATAAGGTCTATGTTGTAAATTGTTTTGTACAGAGTCAAACAGTTCTGAGTCATTATTTCACCCACGTGGACTGGCAGTAAGACTGATTATAATTACTTGAATGTATGTGCCCACTTTCCTCATGGCATTATTTGAAGGATCTTCAATGCTCGGTGATCCTGTGCTTTGCTTGAATCTTCAAATGGTCTTTCTTCATTAAACCAGCATACTTTTGATTTTGACTGAGTGCTCTGAGTTACACGTGCTAAAGGAAGTGTACATTTTGGTGACTCATGCTACTTGTGTCGAATACACTACATGTTGCATTGCTATGGAATTGTTCTTTCAGCATTCCGTAGACTAGCGTCTTGCATATCACTTTGTGTTTATGCAGTTACTAAGCCTTTCTCTCATTGTGCAAGTCATTAGACATTTGCCTGAATTAAACTGTATGTTGCAACATCAAGGGCCTGATTCAAAGTTTGACAAAGGGGTTACTCCATCATAAAGGTGATGGATATCCTGTCTACCCTATTACAATTTCATTATAGCCTATGGAACTTGTAATACGGCGGACAGGATATCTGTCACATTTGTGACAAAGTAACCCCTATGTCAAAGTCTAAATCAGGCCCTAAGTTTTAATTCTACCTGTGTGGAATTACCTGGCAGTGACTAGATCTTATTTTGTGGGATATTGTTTTCTGCTCCGCATATGTTCTGCCATGCAGTTTGTCCACCTGGTAAGTTTTTGCAGAATAAAGGTAACCCGCCTATCCAATGTATGCAATGGCGGGAGGAATTCACAACTTATTTGAATGTTATAGGTATAGAAAGGATGACAACAGAAAGAAAAAAAAAATTGTGTTGCATATTTTAGGACTGGAGGGACAAGTAGTCTTCAAGGCATTACCAAATGTGACACCCCAAGATTGACAAGGAGATATTAATGTGTATGATAAAGCCACGTTGAGAATGGAATACCGATTTTAGCCCACATCCAGTGCAGTACAGGTTTACATTTTATACTCACCCCCTGGAAAAAGTGAGCCTTTTGATGAATTTCTCATGGGATTGAGAACTCTATCTGTGACTTGTAACTTTGGACCTATTACGGATGAAAAGATAAGAGTTCAGAACAATGCACATGTAAGACGCAAGAAGATTTGGGAACAGTTTTGGGTCATGGGTGATCCCAATTTGCAGGATGTTATTTCTAGTGCTAAAGCTTTGGAGCAATCAGAAAAGTGGATGTTATCTCATAATGAAGACGGTAAAACTGGCAGCAATGTGGAGGATGTGTGTAGTGTGTATGATGAATGCTCTCATGCTGGCAGGCAGATATTTCACAAAAAAGACAGATTCTTTATATGCTATTGATATGGTAGCTTGAAACAAATTGCCTCATTTCCACAATGTCCAACAATTGGTAAGGAATGCCAGAAGTGTGGTCCTATCTGACATTTTGCTTGTGTGTGTAAAGGTTTTAGGAAAAACATCTTTACATCTAAAGGGAAAGTGTCCTGTATAAGTGAAGAGTAACACAGAGGTGCATGTGTGTACCTAGAATGGGATGAAGGTAATAAAGCTATTGCTTTGTCCATAATAGATTTTTGTGGGTCTAAAAAGGTCAAGAGGTTATGACACCACTTAAGAATATTGTTAGCATTCTGGGCAGGAATTGGAATTTATAGTGGACTCTGGTTCCCCATGGACTATAATTATTAGGGAATACTTTTGGGATTAGTTTGAGTGAGTGTTGGAGCTGGACGCGCTGAATAAATCTGAAACATTTTCTGAAAGTTTTGATGGTTCAAAAATAGACATTATTGGTTATGAGGATGAGGAGCCTGATTTCAGGGGTTACTGTAGCTCAGATGAAGTTGTAAGTGGCATTGAAAGGCATGAATGTTCTAGGGTGGAGAAACCAATGGAATAATGAACCTAGGAGTAAGGAACCTGTATTACCTGTTTCTTAAAGTGTTGACTGATGGCCTGGGCAAATTAAAATGTTTTTCTCAAAAAATCAAAGAAAAAAAGATGCACTACTTATGAAACAAAAACTCAGAGGAGCACCAAATAATGTAAATAATTAACTGGAAGAAATTTTGGATGGTGTGATTGAGGAAGGAACAATTGAGTACTTTGAGTAGTCTGAATGGGTTTCTTCCATAGTTTTGGCACACATGGAACATAAACAGTTACCTCACCATTATTATTATTGGAAGAAAGATTTCTGCAGCAAGTGCCTTGACCCATAAGATATGTTAAAATGTAGCCTCTTTCTGACTAACTAAGCCAGAACAGATCTGCAGGTCACATTTGTCTTTGTTGCTAATATCTTTACAGCAGAGTTTTTAAGCATTTCTGTGCTGAGGACATAACGGTTACGTCCTCAGCCACAGTGGTCGTGTGCTCAGGATGTAACCTGTAACCGTTACGTCCTCTGCACACAGTGGCCATGACACTACACCAAATAAATGATTATACAGTCTTTCTGCTCCCCTGGAGCTTTGGAGGTAATTACCTTCTGAATCACCCCTCGGAGGGGACGGACAGCCCACTAGACGCCAGGGAGTTAAAAAAAATATATAGGTGGTGGCTGCCCACCACTTTGGGCATGATTATGTCTCCTCCTTAACTGAAGGGGGCAACAGTCTTTCTGCCCTACATGCCCTGTGGACTAAAGCATATCATCCCAATGGCAAGCAAGAGGACATTTGGCTCTTTTGTGTTTTGATCTTCCATATGGGCCAACAGAGCTTGGCAAACTCCCAATATCGTCCCACTAGTAATGGTGAGCGGCTGGACTTTTTGGACTTGGGTGTGCTGCCTCCTGGAAAAACCTATCAGACCCAGACACTTCTGAAAAATAAACATCTGGGTAAGTCCAGTGTGATATGCTTCACATGCACCCCACACCATTTTCTTACCCTAAGTGCCACGCAAACCTCCAGCTTTGCCTGAAATCACATATTTTTCCTACATTTCTGTGATGGAAACTTCCGGAATCCGCAGGAATCCTACCACCCATCATTGCCCCATCTGTACTGATGAAAACTCTGCCTCACTTGTGTGGTTGCCAAAAGGAGAGTCAGCCTAAAAATGTATGAAAGAAACTGCTCTTTTGGCTCCCTTTGTTTCCCCTCAATTTATACAGGTTGTTGACCCTTCTCTGTCACAAGCCCTTGGCTAACCTACACAAGTGAGGTATCATTTTTATCAGGAGACCGAGGGAAATGCTGGGTTATAGGAAATTTGGGCCAGCGTGGTGTTCCCACACAGAAATGTGAGGTCAATTTGATTTTTTTATCTAAATTTGGGGTTTTGAGGGGATTATGGCTAGGAAAACATTGGGGGATTCAGCCAAGCCACACCTCCCTTGACTTTCCCGGGTGTCTAGTTTTCAGAAATGTCTGGGTTTGGTAGGTTTCCCTAGATGGCCGCCGAGCCCGGGATCAAAAAGGCAGATGCCCCCCTTGCAAAAACAAGTCGTTTTGTGACAGATAATTTTGATGTGTGCAAGAAACATTTTGGGCCCTTCCCTGTCGCGGGCACTTGGCCCACCCACACAAATGAAGTAGCATTTTTATCAGAAGACCTGGGGAAACACTTGGTGGTAGGAATTTGTGGCTCCTCTCAAATTTCAGAAGTTTCCTCCACAGAAATATGAGGAAAATGTGGGTTTTTTTAGACATATTTCGAGGTTTCCAAAAGATTCTGGGTTACAGAACCTGGTGAGCCACAGAAGTCACCCCATCCTGGATTCCCCAGGGTATCTAGTTTTCAAAAATGCACAGGTTTGCTAGGTTTTCCTGGGTGCCCGCTGAGCTAAGGCCCAAAGTCCACAGCTAGGCAATTAGCCAAAAAAAGGGCCAGTTTTGGATGGCAAAATCTGATGTGTCCATGTTGTGTTTTGGGCCCTTTTCTGTCGTGGGCACTAAGCCTACCCTCAAAAGTGAGGTACCATTTTGATCAGGAAACCTGGAGAAATGCTGGGTGGAAGGGCTGTTGTGGCTCCCTTCAGATTCCAGAACTTTCCGTCACAGAAATATGAGGTAAATGTACTTTTAGCCACATTTTGAAGTTTGCAATAGATTCTGGGTAACAGAACCTGGTGAGAGCCACAAAAGTCACCCCATCCTGGATTGCCCTGGGTGTCTAGTTTTTACAAATCTACAGATTTGCTAGGTTTCCCTAGTTGCCAGCTGAGCTAGAGCCTAAAATTCGCAGCAAGGCACATTGCTAAAAAAGGGTCAGTTTTCAGTGGAAAAATGTGATGCATTTTGGGCTGTTTCCTGTCACGGCACTAGCCTACCCACACAAGCGAGGTACCATTTTTATTGGAAGACTTAGAGGAACTCAGAATAGTTGAACAAGTGTTATTACCAAGTGTCTTTCTCTGAATTTGTGCCTTCCAAATAAAAGATAGTGTGTAAGAAAGAAGTCACTTTGAGAAATGACCTCTAATTCACATGCTAATATGGGTACCCACAAGTTCAGAGATGTGAAAAAAAACACTGCTTTTAAACTGCATATCTTGTGCCCATTTGGAAACACATAGGTCTCCTTGACAACTATTTTTCACTCTTTATATTTTATCAAATTAATTTCTGTATTCCTGTTACACAATGAAAAACCAGTGCAAGGTGCAGCTCAGTTATTGGCTCTGGATACCCAGGGTTCTTGGTGTACCTATAAGCCCTATAAATCCTCACAACCAAAAGGGTCCTAACAGTATATTGCTTTTGAAAATCGGCTGTAGTTAGAAGTTACAGATGAAAACGTAGACAAAATGACTGTTTTTTTCAACTCAATTTCAACATATTTTTTTTCAACTGTTACTTTCTATAGAAAATCCTTTAAAGATGTACACAAATGACCCCTTGATGAATTCAGAATGTTGTCTACTTTTCTGAAATGTTTACCTTTCCAGGATCCACCATTGGTTTCACACCTGTTTCAGCCACTAACTGGACGGAGGTTTAAAGCACAAAAAATAGGAAAAATGGCTATCTCCCAATAAAATTACAAAACTGTATTGAGAAATTATTTTGTTTTGCCAATTCAGGTCTGTCTGCTCCTGAAAGGTGAGAAGATGGTGATTTCAGCACCACAAACCCTTTGTTGATGCCATTTGCAGGAAAAAAACATACACTTTCTTACGCAGCACTTTTTCCCATTTTTCCCAAACCCCCCAAACTTAGCTGCATTTTGGCAAATTTCTAGGTACCCTCCAGGGGAATCCACAAAACCTGGGTGCCTTTAGAAACCCCGGTATGTTGGAAAAGAAGGACGCAAGTCTGGAATGGATATCTTATGTGGACAAAAAGATTTGGGGGCCTAAGCGCAAACTACCCCAAATAGTCAAAAACGGACTCCGCACGGGTGAAAGGTCTTTTAAAGGGTTAAAAGATAAATAAGTATGTTGACTGGCAGAATCTGCTTTTCAAGACCTGCCCCTCACTACTCCACCCCTTTCAGCTGCCACTCCTTGACACCAAATCTGTGGGTACCTGAGTAAATTGCAGCTGTAAGACTATCCATTGTATTGACACAAACATTAAGAATTGGTACATCCCAGCCTTGGCGCGAGGCCAGTGTCGAGCATGTCGATCCACGCTAGGAACAGTAAGGTTGATCGGAGGTGCGTGACCCACGCAGATTCTTACCAGCCCCGAGCGTCACGGGGCTACTTAGAAAAACATTTCCTTCATTTAATAGGTGAAGTAATGCTATCTTTCTGTTTATGGGCACATGCTGTTAAGCCATACCCTTTCACGTCCTTCTGCAATTTCCAGTAAAAGTAGCCCCGTTCTCAGAAAGAGTCGTTTGTTCGAGTGGCCTTTCTGTCTCCCGAAAGTAAACACTGTTACAATCGCAGTGTTTGCTAGTATGGAGGAGTGCTCGCAAAATATGCATTCAGGATGCATTTTTCCACATAGCTACACACCAGAAATATGTTACTTATTTTGTTTGCGTGTTTTCTGATATCAGTTATCACAAAGTACCGCGTTGTTTGTGTTAGATACAAATCGCATATCTGTGCGCTTCGTGCCTTTTTGCGCTTGCTTTTTAAATCACGATGAAGCGCATGGCGTGACTGTGGGAACTAAATAACTGCACAAAATTGGCATGTTTGTGAATTCTCAGTCTCTGCTTCTTCACTCTGCCCTTCGTTGAAACTGTACAATTTTTTAGGTTTCTTTCTGAACCTATAGAATTAGGTCACTTACAAACCTCCGGAGCAGTTTTAAAACTCCATGAGGTAATTTCACAGCAGATAATTTAATTTGCAAGTCAACGTAGCATGCGGTAAAGACCTCTTATAAACATGTTTCTGAATATTTAGAAAAGATTGTCTAAAGAATATAAAGTCTTTACCAGTAAAACATAATTTCATGAGCCAAAATGTTTTGTCACCGTCCATTAGCTTTGTCAAAGTGAGCAAATATCAACCACAGCCTTGAGGGAGTCCTTGAATAATTTACTAAATAAAAAATGAATAATTATGCAAGTGTAACAAAATAACCAGAATCTGGCCTGAGGTATGATACTATCAATAACAGCTAGTAAAATATTTTCAAGTTGAGGGCCTCATTACAAGTCTGGACTCACAGTGGCGCTCGGACCACCGCGGCCAGGGGCGGGCCGACCAAATTATTATGACCGTGGCGGAGCCGCCACAGTCTGACTGCTGGCACCACCAGATTACCACCAGCTGATGGCCTGGCGGTGCCGGAGGTCTCAATCTGGATTACGATGTGTGTTTCTGCCATGCAAAGGTTGGCAGAAGGGGGGTGCAAGGGGCCCCATGAGGGCCCCTGCACTTCCCATACACTGTTGCACTTTTTACTACCTGAATTACGGGCAGTAAAAAGTGAGATGGGTGCTGTTGCACCCAACGCACCGCAACATTTCTGCTGGCTCTATTACGAGCCGGCGTCAATGTTGTGGTCTGTTTCTGCTGTTTCCGCCCAGCAGGAAACTCGTCGTAGGTACCGCAGAGGGGCGGGCGCATATGCGGTCATCCTGACGCAGGACTTTGGCAGGCGGCCTCTACCGCCTGCCAAAGTCATAATGAAGGCCTGAGGCTCAAGAGACAGTTTTTGGTGTGTTGTGAAGGCCCAAGCAATAAATAAAGTTGCTTTTAAATTTTATATTTATCATGTCACATTTGCTGCAGAGACAGTGGTCAAATGTCAGGCTGTGTCTCTTGGCAAATTACTGCTTATGTGTTTTTTTAACATGAAGATTGGTGTTTACAAACTCTTCTCACTTTGTAGTATGAGAAGGAAAAGTAAAATTGAATTATGTGACAATCTTGCTGGGGTACAGGGAGTGTGAAAGGAAAGGCTGTAGGATGCCATTTTTGTGACACACAACAAAATGTAAATATCTGTAAATGCACTGTACTCATTCAGTAGTTAGGAAAGAAAAATTGAGGCACATTGTTTTTTGTAACTCTGGAGTGTGATGGAAACAAAGATTTAAATATGATTAAACAAAGTAAGACACTTTACTTGGTGATGCACACATGATACATTTTCATTGAAACCCGACTTCCACTGATTACTAATTGTGTGTAATATAGTTTTATCAGCAAAACTGTATGTCTGTACAAATTGAGTGACCATGTCAATTGAAAATGTGCTGCATGTAAATGTCAGTGTGCTACTACACAATGGTTTAGTTCCATTAAAAATTGACCACCTCATTTCTATTAAAGATAGGTGTGTCACAGAACTTTGCCTTTGTGAAAACTGGCTCATGTTTCTAAAAGGTTTGGGAAGCAATGATCTGGTAGATACTGCTTAGTAGCTTTTTTTATATTATTAGTGTAGTCCGATAAATAAAAAAAACAATTAAAATTCATCACATAAAATTAAAGCCATCATCTCATAAATCATGTTAGGCAATTTGAGCTAGTATGATCCAAACCACCTGCATATCATAAAGTATCCTTAACGCTGATTACAGCCAGGTGACAGATGAATAACACGTTCTCCTTGTAACATGATATGACCAGATCAAAAGTTGAAGGTGAAGCAATAGGTCTTCTTTCACATCAAAGAATGGTTATTTTGTTATTGAAGTAAACAGTCGTTATTCGCTCATAAAAATTCAGACTGGCCTACAAGAAGATGTTTAAACCTTTGCAATGGCATAATAAGAGGCACACAATTTTAAACCAATCACCTCTTCAGATTGAAGTCCTCACTCTAAAGGTGTCATTTCAAGTGCCCCTAACCTGCACTCCATAAGTCCTCACCCCACATTGATGTAACCACGACCCCTGTTTACTATGCAGATAGTGCCTGAGCAGTTATTCTGAGTGGAATCCTGAGGTTCAGCTGATAAACAGGAAATTACCAGATTAATCAGATTATCCATTGAATATGAACAATATGTGTGGTGTATTTAGTTATTTCTTTTTTAATTGCTGTGATATTTATAATAAAGATGGTCATTCTTGTGCACATGACCATATTTTATGTGTGCTATTTCCGGGGTTTGGGTGGGGCTCTGAGATACCACTTGCAGATGAAAGATATCTTCTCATAGGTTTCTTTGACTGCTAGCACCTCTAATTACTACTTCCAGGAGTTAGAGACACTTGCCAGTTTTCTTCTCCCTTGAAAAGTTCATAATTTCCTGTTAAGGTTTTAGAACTCCATCGTGAGTGATTTACAAAATATCAGGGTAGGCAGTAAAACCTCGGAACACAGGGGTGCAACCAGCTGGGAAGAAATGCCTCTGAGCAGCCATATAACAGCTATTGCTCACTTTAGGTGCCAGGACAATTATCAGCAAAATGCAGATAGAGCGATGTACTTCCCCCAGATATTTCCAACTAGATTTCTATGGCTACTAAAGACTATCTTCCTGCAACCACCAAAGAGCGAGGTGAGGCACAGCAGTACTAATTTTTGGGGTCCAGTATTTATTTTTCCTTGTCAGACTTTGACCCAGAGAGAAAACAACACAAAAGGAGGAAGATGGAGTAAGAGAAAAATGGGGAACCAGTTAGAAAGAAAGAATGGATGAAAAATAACTTGATAGAGTGGGATAAAGGGGTGGGGAGAGGTTGGTGGTGGATGAAAGAGGCATGAGGTAGAATGAAGACTATGTAGCCTTGGTAATCAGCATTCCTGACATTCAGTTGCACCAGTGGAGAGCTTCTGAACAACTTTGGGACACAACACTTAGGGGGTCCTTACGACCCCGGTAGTCAGTGTTATAGTGGCGGTAGTACCGCCAACAGGCTGGCGGTACATACTGCCCCTATTATGACAATGGCGGTTTGGCCAAAGCCAAACTGCCAAGTTAACACACCGACCGCCACGGCAGTAACGACTGCAGAGCTGGAGACTACAGTCCCCAGCCCGGCGGCCATCACTAGGCCGCCCATGGCATTTTGACCCAGCCCAACACCATGGTTTCCGTGGTTTCTGTACCGCCACGAAAACCATGGCGGTAGGCACTATCAGTGCCAGGGAATTCCTTCCCTGGCACTAATAGGGGTCTCCTCCGCCCCCCTCCCCAGAGTCCTACCCCACTATCCCCCTCCCAACCCCCGACATATACACACATACACGCACATACGTACACACCCATACACACATGCATTCCCACATTCACACACGCATGGATACATTCATACACACTCACAGCAACACTCACTAACATACATCCAGGCACACACACAATCACACGACACATAATGGACATACACACACACCTATTCATGCACACATGCATTACACACGCATGCACGTATTCAAACAAAGTCTCACACACACACCCACACATGCACACAACACCCCCACCCCCCTCTTCTGTTGGAGAACCTGACTTACCTGCTTGCAGGGGGTCCTCCGGCAGGTGACAGGACGCGGCATGGCTCATGATACGGTCAGCGGTGTTCGGCTGGCGTGGCGCTGCTGCTAGCAGCAGCACCACCTTACCGCAATCCATCACCATGACCGTAGCTGGAATTCTGCCAGCCTTCTGGCGGAATTCCGGCTATGGTCATAATTTGGTGGACAGTCAGTAGCCACAGCGACGGTATGTTGGCGGTTGTCGCCTTGGCGGTAGGTCGCATTTCCCACCAATCTTATATTGAGGGCCTTACTCTTTTCCAAATGAAGCACTGACCACCAACAAGGCTGGCATCCAGAAACAAAATGGATCCTCCTAAGCTCCTGCTGCCTAGAAACATGCCATGGGCTTGTACACAGATGCTACATATGCAGTTTTTGACTGGCAAGTAGCCAATGAGAATGTAGCATTTTGCTGTTGCCTGCTGTGGCAGATTACAATGTAATAATAATAATAATTGTATTTTTGTTCTTATACAGTGCTTGCTAGCCTTCACGAGGCATTGAAGCACTTTTTGGTGAATAGGATTAGTGGTAGATTAGTATTTGAAATATAAATTGTTAATTTGAGCGGTGGACATGGGATTTTGTTGGTTTGATTGAATAAGATAAAAAAGGGATAGAGGAGGGAAGCGTCTTGACCGTGTTATTTTGGAGTTCACATTAGTTACATAAGGGTTGGGATGAGTCAAAGGAGGAAAACAGGAAAGAAGTGTCTACGAATTGTTATTTTGGAGATGATAATAGTTAAAACGAGGTTTGGGATGAGCCAATGAGGGATAGAGAAGGGAAGATCTAGAAAGAGTTATAAAAGAGTACATAGTAGAGGAATGAGTTTTGGGCTGAGTAAGAGAGTGGAGCTAGAGGATATACTGAGAGACATGGAGTAGTACAATGAAGGGAGTTCAAAGTTTTTTTTTCTTTCTGCAATAGAAGTAAAGTAATAAATATACAGATACATAACTACATAGAAAGGGTATACGTTTAGAAGGAAAATAATAAATAAATATTTTGCACTGCACAAAGTTCCATTTGCGCAAGTATGGATAGATAGAAATCCAGACTTTCAGGTGTTGCTGTATGTAAAAGTTAATTTATGTGTATTTTTATTATCTTTTGTATATTTATTTAATTTAATGTTTTTCTCAATATTTCAACAGTAAAGTACTTATACATACACTTGTTATGATCATATTTATACATTGTGACAGGTAAATAAAATAAACAGAGACAGGGCACCATAGCAAGCACCTTTTAACAATCCACAACCTCCCAAACTTCCATTAAAAAGAGAAATAGCACTTGAAGGCAGGAGGAGTTCAATCTTGGTTAATCGATCTCGTCTCTCCGGGCTCAGCGACAAACAAAAAAGAGGGACGTGTTTTGGCTATGAGAGCCTTTCTCAAAGTGATTATGTAGAAAAGAGACAACTTTTGAGTAGCCTTCTGAAGATAAGATAGTTTTCAATGGCTCTTATGTTTGAGGGTAGTGAATTCCATCATTTGGCTGCTTGAACAGAGAAAGATGCACCACTCATGTTTTTTGTTCGAATGCTAAGGTTTGAGTCGAGGTGGCAATCTTGAGCAGAGGTTCCCTTGTTGTATGGATTTTGTGATTTTATTCCTGATAAAAAACTGTCCTGTTCCATGTAGTGCATTGTGGGTGATACAAAACAGCTTGAAGGTGGCTCTTCTGGCAATCGCTAACTAATTAAGTTTGCGCAGCTTTTACGTCAAAAAATTACACAAATGCGGCACAAAAAAAGTATAAATACCGGCCTTGGTTTGAGGTGGCTCCATGTCACCCACTGATAAATTACTCTGAGGGCAACTGAAGATTTTTGAGTTTCCAGTGTCTTTGGGGCTTTCCAGTTTAAGAAGTATTTGTGTGTGTCATTTGCATAGTTGTAGCAAGTGAGCTAAAATTCATTCATTATTGCCATTACTGACTTCATGTAGATGTTAAAAAGCAGGGGTGAGATGATAGAGCCTTGATGGCCCCCCTGCTTTGTGAAGTACAGTTTGGATGAGAAAGGTGTAGTGTGGATGACATTGGCAGTTTTGAAGATAGGATGTAATCCAGTCATGAGCAGTACCCTCTATGCCAATTTCATAGAATCTTTGGATTAGCGTGTCATAGTCAATTGTGTTGAACGCTGCTGAAATGTCTAAGCAAAATAGTGCAGCAACCATGTTACATTCTGCTGAGTTTTTAAGGTCATTCCAGACTGAATTTATTGTGTCTAGTTATATATTGGAAGGTAGTTGTGTTTCTAAATGTTCAAGATTGAGTTGTTCAACCATTGATAGGTAAATGCATGCTTTGTGGCCTTAGGTATGTTGAGTTGTGGTGTTTTGAGTTAGAAAGCGCTACCATATGGTGGCTTGGCCATGTGACTGGAGTGATCCTCTGAAAGGTAACTAGCTCTGAATTTTCAAAGACGACATCTAGGATGTGTCCAGCAATGTGTGTGGGTTTGTGGATGATCTGTTACAGTTTCAGTGTCTCTAGAACAGTGATGAGAGTTCTTGGATGCAGCATATTGGGTTTGCCAAACTGCGAGGCCCGATCCACAAGGGTAAACTTAAATGTTTGGTCTAAATTTAGACCAAAAGTCTAAGTTACGACTTTGGGAACTCACAAAGGGCATTTACAAGTAGTATGCACACTTGGGGTGGGCAAAACTAAAGATAATACTCATAAATGCCCTTTGTGAATTCCCAAAGTCATAAACTTAAACGTTTGGTCTAAGTTTAGACCATACTTCTAAGTTTAACTTTGTGATTCAGCCCCATATGTTTAGATCACTAAGGATGTATAGGTTGATGTGTAGTGTCGTAAGATTTGAAACTGTGTCTATAAACATGTCTGGGAATGTTGGATTGCTAGGTGGTGGTCTGTTAAGAAGGAGGATAAGAAGAAGAAAAACAACAATACAAACAAAATAACAGCAACAGTAACTATAATAATAATAGGAAGAACTCGTCTTTAATAGCACTTCATATAGCCCTTCTGTCATTTCTAATACACTTACAGTTTGAGGCAAAATTTGAATATTGTTCTCTTAGATGATTTTACAGTTATCAGCCTTTCATATAGCATCTCCAAATGATAAGATGCTTTTCCCCTATGTAATTCTGTATTTCTCAGGCAGTCATGCACTCCCAAATGGAAAAATGGTAGAGCAAAGCACAAACCTATTGCTTTGATGCAGGGTTGAAGATAAAATCAGAACACTACATTAAAAAAAACTTGAATGCCCATTAATCAGAGGCAACTGATTCTGCTACAGTTGGAGCAAAATGATCTAATAGTGACATCACACTACTAGCTTCCAGCTCAGAAAGCCTGAAGAGGTCTGCCTTCAAAGCAAAGACTAGGAGAGCCCCAAGCAAAACGATATTTTGCCATTTATGCAATCACCACCCCTTAGCAGCAACGCCATTTTAAAGCATTTGCTTTGAAACTGGCACCCTCTTGTGGACTCTTATAGTGGAGCCATAGGACATGTTCCTCAGGGGGCTTTGACCCAAGCCCATGATCTGGTGTCCACATTATTATGGTCCTAATGCAGTAGAGTAAGCTGACTTTTAAACTATCTTGTTTTAAGGTCATGTAAACGACATGGGACATATGTATCAAAGGGTTTTACCCATTCTGTGTCTACGGCAAAATGTGTTCGCACATATGACCCATAATTTCAAACGTGCAAGTAGGGCCCGGGGGAAGTATGCAGCATTATGATCTGTACGGAAATTAATCATGACACCAAGTCTTCTGAGAATGTCAAGTTTAATGTTAAAAAAATATTGTAATATATATTACTTAAAAGAAACGTTTATATAAAATCAAAACATAAAAATAGTGGAAGCCATGTGCAATGTCATGTTTATAACTCAGATGTTAAAAGCTTCTGGAAGCTCTGGATGCAGCTTGAGGCAACTCTCATATTGTATAGTGGAAAAGATGCACAAAAGTGCCATTGAAATGGATGTCAATTAGGGGCCACCAGGGGTCGCAACTGCGACCCCTTAGTCACCTGTTGCAACCCCGGCCACCTTGCTTCCGATCCCTAGCTGTTAGTCAGCCTTGGCAAGTGCTCTGTTGGCATAAAATCAGCGGCAGTGTGAGCAGCGCTTGATTGCCCTGCTGTGCTGACGCGCTGCCTGCAGAGACATCATGAAGGCGTATAAGCTTGGCCTGGGTGGGGTAAGAACTTGTCTCACTAATTGCAATGGTGACCCTGGGTCGGGCCAGTCGGGGCAGTCCTTGTTTCGATAAATTGTATGTATCTACTGTGGGCATGGGCGAGGAGGCTGAGTGAATGAGCATGAAGCGCGTGCAGCATGGCTGGGCATGATTAGACAGTGACTAACTACATGCCCTGCAGCTAGCAGCACATGTGTGCAAGTGCAAGCATGCACCTGCTGCACCCTCCCCTAGCTGAGGATGTGTGCCTGGTGTGGTGTGTGTACCACCGTGTTTGGCCCAGCTGACCGGTTACTAGGGGCATCAATCTGGTAATGCACAAAAGCGCTACGAATGATGATGGCCCTGGCCAAAAACTATTGTCCAGGTCCTGTGCTGCATTAAAAGCGGCTTTGACGCGGCACAGCCTTGTAGTTGGAGTCGAGTCGGACTCGCTCCTGCTGTGTGGGGGCTGGGTTTCAAGACTCCAGAATGACTGACTAGCATCAATGCAAGTTCGGGACTGGGTCGTGAGTGACTTGCTTTCCCTAATTGTCATTCTCTGACTGAGTCAGATGGTTGGACCAGTGATGTGCATGTTTTCTGTAGAAGAAATTAATGACAGTAAACCTGGAAAGGTTCAATGGCTCAACAAGTTTAGAAGTATGTATACTATGTCATGGAAAAGAAGGTTGCTGGGAGAACTTCACCTGCATTAAATAGCATTATTATCTACCTTCCAAGACGAGACTGAATTACATGGTACTCTTAGTTTCAAAAGTAAATGATAAAGTGAGCTTGTTTTGAACATTATAGGCCTATCAACGTTCCCATTTTATAAGTTATTTGATATTGATAATGGCTGATTTCATTTGTCTATCATAGCTTCAATTGATGTACACTATCTGATAGGTTCTTAATCAATGGTACATTATTTTAATTATATATCTCAACATACTACCTGAAACAATCCGTGTAGCTCCGTTTTCAATAGTTTTTGTATTATCACTTTTTAAAGGGTACTCTTTTGTATCGGTAGAGATTTTCCAGCCTCTGTCTGTGATTTAAGTAACCAAAAGTTAGATGCATCACTTCCTGTGATAACATCACGCAAAAGGTTATGCAATGTTGCTTCCAGTAATTTCATGGGGTTCAAAGGTCACATAATGCCACATCTTCTG
This sequence comes from Pleurodeles waltl, assembly GCF_031143425.1. NCBI lineage: Eukaryota > Metazoa > Chordata > Amphibia > Caudata > Salamandridae > Pleurodeles > Pleurodeles waltl. The sequence goes on from NC_090439.1 coordinate 6,210,020, forward strand.
ATGTCATCAGGGCAAATACCTTGCAATGTCACTTCCTGTGACATCATCTGGGTGGGTCAAAGAGCAAGTGATGTCACTTTGTGTGATGTCACCAGGTCAAAGTTTGTGTGGCGTTAGTTCCTGTCACAACAGGCGAGAGTCATATAGCATTTGATGTCACTTCCACTACCCCCACCATTTTGATGAATTGACCTCCATACACCCGGATAATAATATTGCAAAAGGCACCTTGACAGTGACATTACCCAGAATTAAATCAATACAGCCAAATCCAGGCAAATATTTTAAAATACGACAAGAAAAGCATTTATGTTTAAGAAACGATGATGCGTCTGCAAGTAAAGCAAAAACGAATTTGGGTGGACGAATACTGACACCTAGTGGTGATCAAGTATTCATTACGTCTGTTCGCAGCTGTGACAAACCAATTTTCTTGACTTTGTGGAATGAACTCTTTTTACATGCGAAATTTGAAAACTACAGAGCATGAAACAATTCATGCATTGCCTTACATGGAGAGTAATGCCCACCTTTCTGAACCTCCACATTTTAAAAAACACCCATAATTCTATGGCGTGCCTTGTTTTTCTTGCTTCACTCCCGCCTCATACTGTACGCACAGGGAAGCACTTCAAAACTCCCCCACAGGGTGCTAAAAAATCTTTATAATATTAAAATCTCTGCACTTTCACTGCCTGAATTCACAAAATCAAAAACACGCATACGGTAGCGTTCTGCTTTTGTACTGTGAACATTTTTGCATCGGGCCTACAAAAACCAAGGCCCGTATTTATACTTTTTGACGCAAAACTGCACCAATGCAGTTTTGCGTCAAAAAAATTAGCGCCGGCTAACGCCATTCTGAAGCGCCATGCGGGCGCCGTATTTATTGAATGACGTTAGCCGGCGTTAGCCGCCGGCGCCCTCTGGTGTGCGTTAAAAAAAAAGACGTACACCAGGCAGCGCCGGCGTAGGGGGATATGGAGCTTGGGCATCAAGAAATGGGGCAAGTCAGGTTGAGGCAATTTTTTCACCTCAACCCGATTTGCGCCATTTTTTTTCACTCCCAACCCCCATAGAAATGACTCCTGTCTTAGCAAAGACAGGAGTCATGCCCCCTTGCCCAATGGCCATGCCCAGGGGACTTCTGTCCCCTGGGCATGGTCATTGGGCATAGTGGCATGTAGGGGGGCACAAATCAGGCCCCCCTATGCCACAAAAAAAAAAAAAAAAAACACTTACCTGAACTTACCTTAATGTCCCTGGGATGGGTCCCTCCAGCCTTGGGTGTCCTCCTGGGGTGGGCATGGGTGACAGGGGGTGTCCCTGGGGGCATGGGAGGGCACCTCTGGGCTCCTTCAGAGCCCACAGGTCCCTTAACGCCTGCCTTTTGCAGGCGCTAAAAAAAGGCGCAAAAGCGGCCGTGCGTCATTTTTTTTGACCCGCCCACTCCCGGGCGTGATTTTTGCCCGTGAGTATAAATCCCACGCACATGCCTCGGAGTCGATTTTTTAGACGGGAACGCCTACCTTGCATATAATTAACGCAAAGTGGGTGTCCATGCTAAAAAAGGACGCTAACTCCATGGACTTTGGCGCTAGACGCGTCTAACGCCAAAGTATAAATATGGAGTTCGTTTTGCGTCGAAATTGCGTAAAAAAAAACGACGCAATTTCGGCGCAAACGGAGTATAAATATGCACCCAAATGTTTTTGTGCAAGAAAAAAGATCGTTTAATAAATATTCTCATCTCGTGTTTTTGGAAGAAACAAAGCAGGGAGGGTGCAAATATCATGGGGTTGAAAGGTCGTGCCCCGAAGTCCCCCTGAGAAAGTAGGAATTATTGCTGAATACAGTTTGCACGTGTAAAAAATGGGTCCTTTCTTTTTTGTCAGCCAGTTTCTTTATTTGTTTTTGCAACAACAAAAAAACACACACAAAAAATAAGGCGTGTCCAGAAAAAGTGAAAATAGTTAAAAATAATTAGATATTAGATCGATTGTTATTTTTGGGGGGGTGGAGAGGAACTTGATGGTGGGCACACCTGAGGTTCTACTTAAAACATGTGTCTCCTCCCTCCTGGCATTTTAACGTTGTTTACTGTTTACGAATTCACAAAGAAAAGTGACTGTCATCGAGACCGCGTCAATACAGCTATTGCAGCATTGCACCAATTCTTAAAATGAAGAAGCCGCTCCCTGGGAAACGCCCCCCTGCAACTGGGTTGATAACAAAACACAGGTATAAATGAGGTGCAATGGGCCCCGCTTTGCCTCTGAAGCCAGGTGTCGCTGCATCTGCCACAGGTCTTCAGGTTACTCATTCTACTTCTCTTTCCCCGTCCTCGCTACCTCCATCCCTCCCTCCATCTACCCTCCTCTGATCCTAGCTCCTCTCTATCCCTTGCTCTGTCTCCCCCACCCGTCCTCCCCGTTCTTCTTCCTTTTTCTGTCCTCACTCCCTTTTGAAACGTATTTTCTTTCTCTTCCTCATACTCTTCCCCTATTCTCCCATGTCATCTCTCTTCTATCAGTGTCCTGCTCTTCACCCTCCAAAGTCTTCTTCATCTACCTCTCCCCTCTATCTCCCTCCTCCTGTTCTTTCCCTGACATTCGTAAAAATCTGATCTGTTTCTCTTCCCTATCCCCTTTTTGCTCACCCTTTAACCACTTCTCCCTTTCTTGCACTTTGTCCTCTTTTTTCTTTGTCTCTCAATTCTCCTTTTCTCCATTATTTTAAATCCTTTCCTCCATACTCTCCCCACCCCTCCCCCTTCCACAAGGGTAAACACAGTGCCAGTGACTGTGTGTAACTCAGTCACAACAGGTGACCTGTCATCTAACTGCATCTCATACAGGACGGGCTGCCACCCCACTGCTTTGGGCCCCTGTGCCACTGCACCAGATGCACCACTGATGGTTACACCTGCGCCCCGACTGGCAACACAACCTCTTAGTGACGAACCAACATTCTAGGACCTCATAGTCAGGCTGAGAAGAGCAGGAAAGCCATGACAAAGTTTACACATTAAAACAATTGACAAAAGATTATTGCACTAGAAAACCTGTAATACAATTACATCAGCATGAATAACTTAATCCCAACTTGCACTCCTTGAACGAAATACACGGTGATACTAAAAACTGTATTTATTTGCAAAAATATTTTAGGAATCTATGAATAATGAATACATTAATATAATTAAATCTATTGTATTGTGTGAAGAAAGCTTTTAAAATGCTTCCTTACTTAATTTGCAAAAATAACCACGAAGTAAGAACGAATGTGTTCAAGAATAAACTACATAAAAAAAATTACAACTTTAAGGTAAAGGTTGGGATCACTCAAGAGTATTGTGTGGCTAACACACTGCTTCTAACAATAAATAAAGGGGGGGGGGGCTGATGTATCCTGTGGTTTATCAAAGTTTTTCTTTTTGACATAGCTATATCCTAGCACAGCAACAAACCTGAATGTGTTATTCTGTTACATTGAATCCACGTTCGTATGTAAAGAAGTCTCCATCAAAAATGGAAAATACTATTATGTAAACCTATGAAGGTTTTGACAAAGTTTTATGGCATACATGCATTTCAAGTAAGTATTTTATAATTGTAGTGGTAAAAGAAAGTTGCACCTATGTCCTTTGACCACACTTTAACCATCTCCCGTACTCTAATCCTAGACCTCTAACCATAACTCCTACCTTTAATCTTATCTTTAACCCTTCCTTACTCCAAGCCTATGGCCTGATTTATATGTTGGCGATGTATATACTCTGTTGCAATGGTGACGTAGTGTACACAGCACCAACAGAATGATCTGCCCATCCGATTTAATTATGGGTGGACCTTAGGATTATCTACGGCAGTGACTACCCCATCACAGTCATAGCCAAACCTCTCCAATGGCCTGACGGCCTGACGGAGTAAGGGCCTTCGAAGAAATGGCTACATGTCTGCCCGCCCAATCGGGATGGGCCGAAAACGCAGCGATGTTTTTTATTGTCATCACCACCAAGCAAACCCGGATGGTGACAGTAAATAATGCTCCCCATTCCATAGTAGATAACTCCCATGGCGAGGGCAGCATTGCTTTTATGTATTTCATAAATAAAATCCTGTTTCCAAATTTTCTTTCAAAAAAAGGAAAACTATTTGATGCAGGGATGCACCAGACAGAGAAATGCATTGACAGGAACCGCTGTGATAACAGTTCCTACCAATGCATTAAACATGACTGCCTGCCCATGGAGCAATAGTGGGCCACCTGTCCAAATGTTAAAATAGATTTACCTGATGGGCTGATCATTTTCCGTTCGGTTCGTTTTTTGGAAATACATTTTGTGTTTTCTCTTTTCCTGGGGGCAGCAATGGTATTGTTTCAATTGTTTTCACCTGGGTTTTGGTTTTGGACAATGGTGTTAGTGTAGCGGGCCCGCCCATGCATTACTTCGACTGGTGGAGGTGTTACGCAAAATCAGTTCAATATCTCATTTGTAGTGTGAGTTTGGAGTTTGATTTACGTTTGGGCATTTTTATGTTATGGTTTTCTGCAAGGTGCACGTTTGTTTGTACACAACGGCTAAACGAGGGGTACACTCTGAGTCATGAAATGAATTAGGCATCACCACCTGGTAAGTGGTTCAGGCGAAATGTTTTTGTTCATTTCAATTAAAAAGTATAAGTGAGCACTAACTAAATTAGAGACTATCGTGTTTATTATGTTTTAGCATTTATTTAAGTTGCACGTCATAAAAGTGGTGTTGAATTTCGTACAATGTCATCTTTTTCTGACACGTCAACAATAGCCGTTCTGATATGACCTTTCTATGCACTATAGTTACCCCTGGAAAAGGACTTATGCCCAAATGCATTGGGTTTACAACAAGGTGGTCATGTACACATGAATGAAGATCCACCATATGCTGCAAGATAAGGTCTGGATTGGCACTTCATCCGAAAAAGGCCTGGATTGGCATTTCTCATGAACTTGTATTGTGAAAATCACCCAGTCTTTGACTAAGTGTTGACAAGGGAGGATTACACTGAGAAAATCGGTTAAAAAAGGACTATGTATCATTGACTTTACTGGCTGATGCCTGATGGTCGTGAATCCAGGGTCTGGTGCATCTCTGTGCACCAGCTAGTTATATAATACTGTTGCGTAGGCTCTCATTATTCTAATGAGACTACTGGATTTCGAGCGCCAGAATCGCCCGCGGTGTGGGAGACTGAGTCTAACCCACTGTGAGTGACACCTGTCACTCCAATCCGGGTTTTGCTCTGGCTAACTAGCAGCGCCTATTCTCCATCCAAGGGTAGGGATGACTGGGCAGCCGAGCGCATGGCATACTTGGCTTCTCAGGGAAGTCGTTGTCACTCAGGTCTCGTCTGTTTCTCTCATTTACAATTCAGTCTCATATATAAATGACAAACAGAGGCATTATATGTTTCAATAATGGGTTTAATAAAACAATTGCATCTTAGATAGCAAAGCGTGAGCTGCAATAACCAAGACGACACAACATGACAGTATTAAAATTGTGACTAGAAGAGTGAAGCATATGAATAACGCTATTATATTGTCACTATAGTTAATGGACTAGTTCCTACCTAGGCTAGGATAGAGCACAACATGTTAAGCTCTAATTCTGCCCTTCAGGTTCCCCTGGGAAGACATCAACCCCCATACCTGAGCAAAGGCCTGCGGTCTGCGTTAGCAGCTGTAGCAAAGCATTCAGAAATCAGCATGCAGTCGTGGTTCCCTGGCTGGAATCTCCCTCTAACGTGTAAGGGACAATGAAGTGTTTTTATAACAACACAGCTGATATTCTGAGAAAATGTCCCTACGTAAGGATGTGTATTTTCTACGAATGCTGGAGACTAAACTTCTACCACATTCACCGGCAATGTACCATGCTGTAGCCTTGGAGGAAGCACAGAGTGATCAAGAATGTCTTGTTTGATAACAAAGTGCTGGCCTAGGCAAAAACAGTTAGATAAACGGAAAATAAAACAAGACCGTAAAAATGGTTATTGTAACAATAATAAAATGACATGGAATAAAATATATCTAGGTTAAAGTGCACAGCGGCCTAGTGTGTTAAAATAACGTACATGGAGCTATAACTAAAATGGCTACACAACAATACCACCAAAGCTCCAAGGTGGAGACTCAGAACAACTCCAAAGGCCTCCAAAAGTGAAAGGGCACTGCTGGAGGTCACAGTCCCAAAGGATGTCCAGGATGCCCCAGAGGCTGATTCATCGCAGGGCCCTGGCGATGACGCAGGTGACACATGAGTAAGAAAGGTTTGCCGTGGTGTAGGCTTTTGAACATTTCTATGTATTAATGTACGTAAAAGCTTTTACGATGGTAACTGATCATCAAGTTTTACTGACTATTTTGGCGATCCAAAAGCCAAGATGCCTCCTTGCATTGAAGGATGGGGACTACTATTGCAAGAGTACAATTACACCCCTCTGCATCATCCAGGGAAGGATCAAAACCTTGCTGGCTACTTTTCCACAGTGCCTTTACAAGGTCAAGGTACTCCCTCCAAGACAAGTGAAGCCTACATTAATTTAATTGTAAAATCAAATTCACCAGCTGCTATCTCGGTAGCCCAGATTATCACTGCCATAAGCCATGATAGTGACATGCTGAAGTTAAAAGATATGAATACATGTCAGTCATGGAACCGACACACTCAACCTCTCACCAATGATGGTGAATTTAAAAAATACAGAAATGACAACCAACTTACCTCAAAGGACCAACAAGAGAGAAAGAAGTGAGAACATGATTCACACAAAGGACATGGTTAACAGCATGAAAGAATGCAAAGAATATCAATTTTAAGAGAGGAACTTTTAGTGATCGCCTGACAGATGGGAGTCTGATGCTCCATATTATGCTGAACCTTTTCAAGTGGTGTCTTCCATGGGGCACATGGTGACTGCCCGGCACCCTGGGAAGTCTGTTACCAGAGACTCTTCATACTTTAGGCCTTTGATTCATCGGTGATGAAATCGGGATGGTGAAGGAAAGACTGAATCTGAGAACACAGTGACTGCTGTTACCTCTTCACTGTCTTTAAAAATAAAAAATCTCTGACACTGAAGATGACACCTCCCAGCAACCAGATCAGTTAGACTGAGAAGTGAGATTGAAGCGATGTAGTTGTGCATGCTTAAGCCTGGCGGTCATAATCCCCAGGGCACCGGTGCATGCACCGCTGCCCTGGGGATTATGAGTCCCCGACCGCCAGCCTGTCCGTGGCGGTACACACTGCCATTGAAAGGCTGGCGGTAAGGGGACTTGGGGTGCCTCTGGGGGCCCCTGCACTGCCCATGCACTTGGCATGGGCAGTGCAGAGGCCCCCAGGCATAGCCCCGTCGCGCATTTCGGGCAGTGAAATGCGCGACGGGTGCTACTGCACCCGCTGCACATCAGCATTGCCGCCGGCTCTATTATGAGCCGGCAGCAATGTTGATGTGACATTTCCGCTGGGCCAGCGGATGGTAACACTGTTACCGTCCGCTGGCCCAGCGGAAATGTCATAATAGGGAGGCAGGAATACCGCCGGCAATGGCGGTATTCTGTCTCCCGCGGCCTCGGCGGTCTTTTTCAAAGACCACCGAGGTCGTAATGACCCCCATAGTGTCTTGCAAGTTTTATGGCAGAAGTGTGATATAGATGTTAGAACAGAATGCAATGAAAGCTTGGTTTAGAATGTTGAGTTTGCAGTTACATGCAGAATAATAAAGATGTGTAATATTCAACTCTGTGTATGGCGTAGTCATTGGTGGGTACATAGGCTGGGGAGGACACTACAACAACCACACACCTTTATGAAACTGACACAAGTCTCACAGGCTTTTTAGCATGGAAAAATACTCAGACATCAGGTAGAGAAGGGGTGCTTGTTGGTCATTTGGGGGAAGGAGTGTAGTGTTGTCCGTAAGACAGAGCTCTAATGTTACTCTGATCCATACAGAAGTGGCTAATTCAGTCCTAGTTTTTTCTTTGATTTCTGGACGTGTAGTCTCGATTAGCTACAAGATGAAAATAACTACAAATCCCAGAATGCTAATAATTCTAAACTGGATGAACATATCGTGCAAGAGACTGAGAAACTTGAGAGCTCCGGTGAAGGAGTACTTTAGGATTCATAAGTGACTGTTAACCCATAAGCCAAAGGTGGATGCGGTGTGGCTGTCCATTCATTTCAGGGTACCCAATACTACCTGCGGGAATTACAGATACTTGTTATGTGAGGATAGGAGAAAATCCTGTTAATATGGCAGGCCATACATCTGAGATTAGAGTAGTAATATGGACTTTTATTGCTCTTATCTTGTTGACCAAGCCAAAGAGGATAGAAGGATGATTGTGCCTCTACAGTGGTCCACAGACTCTTTTGAAGGTGAAAGCAGTGTCATTTATTGTTTCTGATCCCCTGTTTGAAGGCACATAGGGGGTCATTACAACATTGGAGGTAAAAGCCGCTTACCGCCGTGCAGAAGACCGCCAATGCACCGCCGCAGCCGCGGAATTCCGCCACAGCTATTATGACCCACATCTCGGAATCCACCGAAATTCAGACACCCACACAAGTCCGCCACACCAAAGGTCAGTGATAAACTGGTGAAAACAAATCGTCACGCCAACAGAAACACGCCCATGCTATCACGACACACGAATCAACGCGGCGGTCTCTCAACCGCGGTATTCCATTGGCGGTACACACCGCTGCGCTCAAAATACACACACATCTACAAAACACCGCCACATTGGACAATTCCAAATACACACACCTGAGACACATACAAACACCACTCCCACACACCAAACACAGTATAAAACACACAGCCACATCACCCACAAACCCCTACGACCAAAACTTAGAGACGAAGGTGACAGAGAGATAGCACAGCAATAGGCAACCCCACCACACAGAGGCACACAACACCATCACCCACACAACATCCACGCACAAAATACCACACACCACTACACATCACCACACTCATCACCACATACACCCCACACACATCACCTACACCACCCCCTGGCATGCCAAAGACACCCCAGGTTTTCGGAGGAGGAGCTCAGGGTTATGGTGGAGGAAATCGTACGGGTAGAGCCACAGCTATTTGGATCACAGGTGCAGCACACCTCTATAGCTAGGAAGATGGAGCCATGGCGGAGAATCGTCGACAGGGTCAACGCAGTAGGACAGCACCCAAGAAATCGGGAGGACATCAGGAAGAGGTGGAACGACATACGGGGGAAGGTGCGTTCAGTGGTCTCCAGGCACAACATCGCGATTCAGCGGACTGGCGGCGGACCCCCACCTCCTCCCCCACAACTAACAACATGGGAGGAACAGGTCTTGACCATTATGCATCCAGAGGGCCTCGGAAGAGTCGGTGGAGGAATGGACACTGGTAAGTCTAATCTTAACTATCACATCCCCCACCCTACCTGCATGCTATCACACGCCCCCACCCTCACCCCCCCCCATTACTCCAACTCCTCACTAATGTACTAATAACACAAACCACCCATCCCAACACCAAGCCCTGCATGACACAACAAAGCATGGACATCCCTCAATAAAGCATGCCCACTGCACATACTCATATAACCCCCCCAACCATCATCACACAAACCCCCACACAGGAATGCTAGCACTGGGGTACACGCTCACCCACCTATTGCACACCATGACACACACAGATGCAATAATCATGCTTTTACTCCCCTGCAGGACCACTACCTAACGTCACCAGACAGGAGGGTCCAGACATCTCCACCCCACCAACAGAAGAGGCCCACAGTGATGACAGCAGCTCTGGCCAACTGGATCCAGATGACCAGCCCGCACCATCCTGGGCCTCGGGACAGTCGGTTCCCCTCGCACAGGCACAGCCCACCACAGGCCTTCCACCCTCTGGTAACACCAGCACAGCACCCACCCAGCGGGCCCATACCGCCGTGCCCAGGACACGTCAATCAGCTGTGTGTCCACCACTACAGGGAACCCAGGATAACCCACCACCCCAACAACAACAGGGAACTGGGGGCAGTGGCAGTGGGCACACGGTCCAGGGGACGGATGCACAGGAACACAGGAGAACTGGGAAGGCTGCTGTGCGACAGGGGGCGGACAGGCCCAGGGAACCCACTCTCCACGAGGTACTCTCCTCCATCATGGGAGCCTACCACCACTCCCAGGAGACGATGGCTACGGTCCTGGCCAAGTTTCAGGAGACCCAGCGCCTGCAGGACGAACAGTATTTGGGGTTCAAGGAGGAGCTCTGAACCATCAGCTCCGCCCTGGGCACCATCGTAGGGGTGCTGAAGGACATACAGAAGACCATGAGGGACACCGTGGCACTCCAAGGGGCCCCTGACACTGGCCTGGATGATGAACTGCCCACCACCTCTGCCGGCGCTAGTGGACAGGACGCCCCACCACAGGACCACCACACCAGCACCCCACCCCTGCAGACGGAGAACCACCCCGCAAGCAGTCCCTGAGATCCAGGAACAGGACAGAGCAAGATGGCAAGACCCCCGCCAGGAAATTAGACCACCCTGATTGTCATCCCATTGTCCCACTTTGTTACCCTGTCCAGATTGGAACTGCCCCAGCTCCACTTCCTATGCCCATATGGGCAGTGCACCTATGAGACTAATAGACTGGACTCTGCCATGGACATTCCTCCACCATCACCCATCACCATTTTGCCAGCCCTCCAATAATTAGCACTTCAATAAACACCCTTGAACCACAAAACAATCTGGAGTCAGTCTGTGATTTTGTAAATGTGTACTATCTATGACAATGACAAAATGACAAAATCCGTTTGAAAATGTAATGTCAACATACCTATGTAACACATCACAAGCCCATGAAGGATGCAAGCAGATGACACACGTTGGTAACCATACCTGTGAAACTGTAATGGAAATGTACCACTCAGTTAGCAAATACTGCTTCAAATTGGCAGACAGGATAGAGGTAGAAGTTTGAAAGTAAATATAATAGTAAAAAAATTGTTCTCACCTGTGTGTCACTGGAAATATTGCTGTATGACAGAGTGCCTGTTATCAATGTCTTCTTCCTCTGCTTCCTCCTCATCACTGTCCACAGGCTCCACAGCTGCCACAACACCGTCATCTGGACCATCCTCCTGCAGAAAAGGCACCTGGCGTCGCAAAGCAAGAATGTGCAGCATACAGCAGGCGATGATGATCTGGCACACCTTCCTTGGTGAGTAGAATAGGGAACCACCTGTCATATGGAGGCACCTGAACCTGGCCTTCAGGAGGCCGAAGGTGCGTTCGATCACCCTCCTAGTCCGCCCATGGGCCTCATTGTAGCGTTCCTCTGCCCTGGTCCTGGGATTCCTCACTGGGGTCAATAGCCATGACAGGTAGGGGTAACCAGAGTCCCCTAATAGCCACACCAGGTGCCTCTGGAGTTGACCCATCACATAAGGAATTCTGCTATTCAGCATGATGTAGGCGTCATGCACTGAGCCAGGGAACATAGCATTTACCTGGGAGATGTACTGGTCTGCCAAACATACCATCTGTACATTCATGGCATGATAACTCTTCCGGTTCCTGTACACCTGTTCACTCCTGTGGGGGGGGGGAGCAGAGCTACATGGGTCCCATCAATGGCACCTATGATGTTAGGGATATGTCCCAGGGCATAGAAGTCACCTTTCACAGTAGCCAAATCCTCCACCTGAGGGAAAACGATGTAGCTCCTCACTTGTTTCAGCGGGGCAGACAACACTCTGGACAATACGTTAGAAAACATAGGCTAGGACATCCCTGATGCCATGGCCACTGTTGTCTGAAATGACCCACTTGCTAGGAAATGGAGTACTGACAGCACCTGCACTTGAGGGGGGATTCCTGTGGGATGGCGGATTGCTGACATCAGATCTGGCTCCAACTGAGTACACAGTTCCTGGATTGTGGCACGGTCAAACCTGTAGGTGATGATTAAATGTCGTTCCTCCATTGTCAACAAGTCCACCAGCGGTCGGTACACCAGAGGATTCCGCCATCTCCTCACTTGTCCCAGCTGACGGTGCCTGGGAAGGACAACAGCGACAACAGAGTCAACCAATTCTGAGGTATGTACCCATAGCTACACAGAACACGACACAAAATACAAAAATCTTCCTGTATGTGTGTTGAGTCCAGGCCTAGGTATGTGTGACGCATTTGTAAATGAAGCCATGTGGGCCCCTGAAATGGCGTATGCCTGACCTCTAAAGTGGAACAATGGGATGTGAGGTAACTGCGCTGGCGTTGTACACCGTCGCGGTAGGCGGTCGAAGACCGGGGTGCAATGCTGCATTGGTTAACATTGGACCCTATGGGTCCCAGGAGCCAATGACGAAGTGCGCCGGCAGTGATGATACGCACCGCCACGGACGTGGCCACCATTTTCTTTCTGTTTAATCACTCGATACCTGATCTTCGACAGGAGAGGACCTACACTGCAAGTGCTGCTGTGACTTCGGTCTGGAAGAGACAATGGCACGAGCGTCTGGGGAAAGGGCCCCTGCCTTTACTGCACCGGAGTTGGAGAAGCTCGTGGACGGGGTCCTCCCCCAGTACACGCTACTCTATGGTCCTCCAGACCAGCAGGTGAGTACATAGGGTGCAAGTTGTATGGGCTATGCCTGGGTGGAGAGGGCTGGATGTAAGTAGGAAGGGGGCAGAGTTATGCGAGCATGAAGGACTGTGAATGCATGTGCCACATGGCAAGGGTAGGGATGTGGGCCACTCACTTTGATGGTGCAGTTGGTAATGACTTCTCTTCTTCCCCTGTACATGTCATGTAGGTCAGCGCCCACCAGAAGAAGGATATTTGGCGTGCCATCGCCAAGGACGTTCGGACCTTGGGGGTCCACCAGAGACGGAGCACCCACTGCTGTAAAAGATGAGAGGACATTCGCCGCTGGAGCAAGAAGACAGCGGAGGCTCAGCTGGGGATGGCCTCCCAACGTGGGAGGGGTGCCCGTCGCACCATGACCCCCCGATGTTCCGGATCCTGGCGGTGGCCTACCCTGAGTTGGATGGGCACATGAGGGCATCACAGCAGCACAAGGGGATGAGTACACTCACATTCTCATGACTTTGCGCACAGTGGAGGGGTCTGGGTGGGGGAGGAGGGCTTTGGGTTCCCCTAGGCCATGGAGAGTTCCGTAGGCTAGGCCCCTCCGTAATGCAGGCAATGTGCCACTCCACCCCACCTCTGTAGAGTGCCAAACACAGGTATACATGCCCCTGTGTCATCTATGTGGGCAGATGACACTCATAGGCAAGTAGGCCATATCCCAGGAACTGCATCTGTAGAGGCCAAGAGCACGGCGTAGTGCAGGGGGCAGCTGTGTCTCTATTGTCCGCCAACGGTAGCGGTAAGCCATGCACTCAACCTGTCTTTCTTCTGTTTCCCCACCCCTTTTTGTGCTCTCCCTGTTCTTTTGTGCATCAGCATCATCAGGCGGAGGTACAGGGACACCGGAGCACGAGGGGGCTGCGTCCCACATGGCCATTGAGGGCCACACCACGGACTCCGAATACACCAGTGGGACGGAGGAAGAGGGGAGCTTCACAGCGGTCAGCAAACAGAGACACAGACTCGTCCTCCGATGGGAGCTCCCTTGTGGTGGTGGCACTATCTGTGCCCCCCACTTCGACAGGTACAGCCGCCACCCCCCCCACCAGCACCGCCCTCCCAGCAGCCCCTCAGCCTTCGCCCCGTGCCTGCTCATCCAGGAGGGTGGGCATCACCTTCGCCCCAGGCACCTCAGCCCCTGCCCCTGCCACCCCTGCTCCCCTCAGTGAGGAGGCCATTGACCTCCTCAGGTCACTCACTGTTGGGCAGTCTACCATTGTGAATGCCATCCAGGGTGTAGAGAGGGAGTTGCAACACACCAATGCATTCCTGGAGGGCATTCATTCTGGTCAGGCTGCCCATCATCGAACCCTGCAATCTCTGGCCTCAGCACTGATGGCAGCCATTGTCCCTGTGTCTACCCTCCTCCCTCCAACTTCCTCCACCCAGACCCAATCCCCTGTACCTCAACCTATTCCAAGAACACCATCAGACCAGCCTGCACACACGTCAACACACAAGGGCAGCTCAGGCAAACATAGGCACCACACATCCCACAGGCACTCACACAAGCATCACCCACATACAGACACAGCAACATCCACTGCCTCCACTGTGTCCCCCTCCTCGTCGTCTCCCTCCTCCCTCCCAGTGTCGTCTACACTCTCACCAGCATGCACTACCACAACAGCCACTAGGACTCGCACCAGAACACCCAGCACCACACCCCGCTCACCTGCACTCATCACCCCCTCTACCATTTACACGTCCCCTGTGTCCTCTCCCAGTGTGTCTGTGACACCCCCTCCCAAAGTACACAAACGCAGGCACACACACACCCAACATCCATCCACCTCACAACAGCCTCCAGAACATGCACCTGCACCCAAATCACCAAAAGTTACACCGCCTACAACCACCTCCTCTTCCTCCACTCCCAGACTCCCTCCAGCTACCCGTCCCAGTGTTCGTCAGAAATTTTTCCTGAGCAACCTTGACCTCTGTCCCATCACCCGCCCCTCCAATTCATAGGTCCCGTAGTAGCACCTCAGCCAAAAAGATTCCGGTACCAGTGGTGCCTGTTTGAGGTATGTGGAGTGCACCGAGCACCAGGGCAGCCAGTCTGACACGGAGCCAAGGTACTGCCAGTCCACCCCCTGTGAAGCACCAGAAGTTGGACAGTGCCCGACGGGAGAGGGGGAAGACACTTGCTGGCAAAGCCGCCCACAAGGGTCCCGGGGGGAGTGTCGAGTCAGCTGTGACTCCTCCCAAGGTGGTGAAGGGGCAGAAGAAGTCTCCAAAGTCTGGGAAGAGCAGCACGGCGGAGAAGGCCGCCATCCTCCCCGCTGCCCAAGACGCCACCGCCAGCCCCATCGTCACTGGTCAGGAGACCACCACCGGAGTCAGTGCCCAGGAGGGCAGCAATATCGTCACTGGTCAGGAGACCACCGCCGGAGTCAGTGCCCACGAGGGCACCACTATCGTCACTGGTCAGGAGACCACCGCCAGAGTCAGTGCCCAGGAGGGCAGAAATATCGTCACTGGTCAGGAGACCACCGCCTGAGTCAGTGCCCAGGAGGGCAGCACTATCGTCACTGGTCAGGAGACCACCGCCAGAGTCAGTGCCCAGGAGGGCAGCAATATCGTCAGTGGTCAGGAGTCCACCGCCAGAGTCAGTCCCCAAGACGGCCCCGGCAGCCACAGCCCCGCTGGGCAATGAGGGACCGCCAAGCCACACACCGCTGCACAGGTCAGAGACAGCAAAGTCAAGCACCGCTGAACAGGGCAAGCACCGCTGAACAGGGCAAAGACCGCCATGGCAAGCACCGCTGAACAAGGCAAAGACCGCCATGGCAAGCACCGCTGAACAGGTCAGAGACAGCAAAGTCAAGCACTGCTGAACAGGGCAAGCACCGCTGAACAGGGCAAAGACCGCCATGGCAAGCACCGCTGAACAGGGCAAGCACCGCTGAACAGGGCCAAGACCGCTGAACAGGGCAAAGACCGCCATGGCAAGCACCGCTGAACAGGACAAAGCCGCCATGGCAAGCACCGCTGAACAGGGCAAGCACCGCTGAACAGGGCAAAGACCGCTGAACAGGGCAAAGACCGCCATGGCAAGCACCGTTGACCAGGGCAAGCACCGCCAACTCAAGCACCGCTAGCCCATGAACGGCAGGGGCAGTGACGCAACAGGGACCGTCACGGGCTGAGTGATGCACTCTGGGCACCAGTCCCCCTCCAGAACTAGTGGAGACATGCATCCACTCCATCTATCCTGCACAGGATGAAGCACTCTGGGCACCAGTCCCCCTCCAGAACCAGTGGAGAACAGCATCCACTCCATCTATCCTTCGCAGGATGAAGCACTCTGGGCACCAGTCCCCCTCCAGAACCAGTGGAGAACAGCATCCACTACCTCAGTCCTTAACAGGATGAAGAACTCTGGGCGCCAGTCCCCCTCCAGAACCAGTGGAGACTGTTATCCACTTGAGAGACTGTGGCTTTGCACTCCCCAGGATGGTACAGTGGGCAACCCACCCACTGCAGGGACTTGAGAGACTGTGGCTTTGCACTCCCCAGGATACATCAATAGGCATGGAGCCCCGTCGTGGATCTGGTGTGGTGCTGTCATCCGGCTGAGGTGCCCCCCCTTCCCTTCCCCCTGGGGTGCCTGTTGTATTTCTATCTGATGCCCCTGCAGTATTCTCTCCATTCCAGGACAGGTATCGTGTGTGGGCCTCGCCCATGCATTTTGGGCCCTGTGGTCCACAGACATTGAAATGTGCATACCTGTACTACTAATCGTTATGTATATATTTGGAATGTGTATATATTAATGTATATATGTGCTTACTGATTTTTTATACATTAAAATGGTTGAACTCATTTCCTTTTGTCTTAGCATTCTTCCGGGGGGGTTGGGGGTTGTTACTGTGATGTTCGGAAATGCATTGGTGTGTGTGTTGTAGTGGGTGAGGGTCGGGTTGGGGGTGGGGGTGTTACATGTGTGTGTCCGTGACTTTTGCCTCCCTCCTCCCCTATGTCGTAGGTGCAGTACTCACCGTTGTCTTCGGCGCCACCATTGCTGATGTTCGTAGATGAGCAGGAAGACAAGCGCAGGGAGTATTTGGAGTTCCGGCTCCATGGTGCCCTCCTTCCTCGTGGAGTTTGTTCAGGTGTCCATACAGGAGTATCTTTTTTTTATTTTTTATTCTGGGACTTGTAGTCCTGATTACCTACTTGACCAAACTGACTACAAATCTCAGAATGCAAATAATTCTACACTGGATGCATGAGACTGAGAAACGTGAGAGTTCTGGTGAAGGAGTGCTATAGGATTCCTAAATAATTGTTAACCCATAAGCCAGAGGTGGAGGTGGTGCGGCTGTCTTTTCAGTTGAGGTCACCAGTGCAACATGTGGGGATTACAAGCACTAAGCAAGGAGTTTTGGGAGCCTCAGGCAAAATGAGATTTTGCTGCTCAGGCGCTACCATTCCCCTAACAACAAAGGGGTTTTTTTTCAAGACATTTTGTTAAAAGCTGGTTCATTCTAGTGCACCATTGTGCTGGTACTGTGAAACAATTGTCTGTATTGGTCTTAGATGAACATCATCATGAACAGTATAAGGCAAATGCTGTAGAAAGTTCTATTGCTAGTCCCTTAGGTAGCTTGATCAAGCACAAGCTTTCAAACCTGCAAACAGTCACAGAGGTTTCAGGAAACATTATCAAGACTGTCAGCGTGACAAGCATCAACATGGCACTGAGAGAAGTGAACTCCGGCATATTCAGTAGGGTCTTTGTTTCTGTAGAACATAAACTAATTTTACAAACGTCTCTTAGAAGACATCACAAATGCTAATGACCAGCACCACAGTGGAGGTCAGGCATAGGTGCCACCAGAGAAGAAATATTTTACGTAAAGTAATCTGGTTCATTGGTATGCACAGAATTTGTCATGATGTAGGGCGAATTGAAAATGATGCTGGCTGGAAGGGCAACAGGAGGAGATCCTTGAGAGTGAACAGGTCTGTGACTGCAAAGAAATACTCAAACCTCACAAAGAAGGAGCGAGAGGGATAGTTTTTGGTCTATTGTTCTATCCTTCCTAACTTAATGAGAAAATCAAAAACAGGAAGAACAGATCAACCCCTTTAGAATTTGAACGAGCGACTGCTGGAGGAGCATGGTAAATATCTAGAGGAGAAATTCCCTTCAAGAAGGAGCATCCCCATATGAGGTTTCATGCTCTATCTTTTGTCTGAAATACTGACTGAGATTTTTTTTCAAATAAGTCTTTAAAATTCTGTATGTTATTTCACTTTACCTTACAGCAGTGATCTCCAAATGTTTTAATGTAGCGTCCCCCAGTTGAAAAATAAAAATCATTGGACCACCCTTCAGAACTTTTTACAATTGTTTTATAAAGATGGTAGACCTGTTACATTTTAAAAATGCAATAAGATGCTTCTGCTTAAAACAAAGGCATGTTATCCGTATAATGATTCTTTTGGCCGGTGTCTGGCGCCCCCCCACCGGGATCACTTAAGGCCCTCCCAACTAGGCCCGCCACCCAGTTTGAAGACCTCTGCCTTACAGACTAGTTAGCAGACAGGACACAGGCAGACAGTCTCCCCCTATATGAATCGTCTACATTGTAGACTAGTTAAGGCAACTCTAACACAGACAATAAACACTATTGTTTATTACATGAAGTACATCTATGGTTACAAGTCCAATGACTTTGCTTCCAAAGCAACAGAGTTATGGATAACATTTATGCGCACACAGGAACATGGTGCTTCTCCGTTTACATAAGGCATAATTAATGTGGTGTGAAATATAATATAACTGTTACAAATGATAGAATTTTATGAATATCTGTGTCAGCAACGTAAGACCCAAAGCTGGTCCAGTCTGGATTCATTGATTTTAATTACTAATTCAACCCAATGTTCCAGACAAGGATACCCCATGCAGGAGGTTCAGATACGCACAGAAGCACTATAATCTAGCATCTGTACTACCATCTTCTTAAACAACCAGACACCTCCTCACTTAGAAAGGTGTGGTGGGTAGGCCATGATGAAATGCCACAGAGCTCTTAGGTATAAATAGGAATGAAACACGTAGACACAAGAACGCCGACTGGTAGGTGAAGTTTCATTGCCAGTAATCTTTCTAGGACTTTCCCATTGGAAATTAAATGGATGAAGGGTGTAGCTGGTGATGTGATCCAGGTCTGGGCATGATGTTTTGACCAATGGGAGGATTTCAATAATTTTCTTATATAATTAGAAGATGCTAGAGCATTGACAAGGATGATTTGATATCCTCAAGAAAGGCAGCGAGATTTGTCAATTTAATGAGGCAAGTCAGAAGTATGTCATCATAAACATCAATTAGGATTAGCCAGGGGGTCATCAACTACCCTAGCCTTGCCCTTTGATGTGCATGGCACTGTCCTTCTTTCTTCTAATCAAATAGGAAAAGAACGCCGCATCAGGAAAACTCAGTAAATAAAGCCCTGCTTAACTGTGTTTTTTTCCACTCCTTCCCCCTCGGCTGGCTATTCTGTAGGAAATAGAAGACTGAAGAGGAGCTAAGCATGGGACAAGGTGTCACCCAGTGGTGTCTTTGAGGATCAAAGGTGGTGTGATGTCTCATCTACTACCCTCACCATTTTGGTGAATTTACATATAAGTTGCTTTGCAGAATTTAACAATGTTGTCTAGGCCATAAACGGAGAGGGTGAAGGAAAATGTACAAGGAGTTTTAGGGGTGCTTTCATGTGGCTTTTTAGAGAACAATCCTGTGCTGCAAGGTGTTTGTTTACTTATTCAATAGGTAAGTAATAGAATGTGAGATAACAGATGGTGGGAGTGGGTTCATGCAGCGTTTAACCAATAAATAGTCCTTTGCTCTGGTTTTCATTTTCAAAATGATCATGATTTAAAAGTCAGGTTCGGTTGTGCAGGTGGCAAATTTGCAAACCACGTGTGAATTTGCAAAGGTTCAGATAGCTTCCAAGACAGGGAGTTGTGTGCAGTGTGAGGTATTTTCAAGCTGTCCAATTAGGAGCTTGTTGGTGGTAGATCTTGTGTTTTCCAGGAAGTGTTAGCTTTGTTTTCACCTTCTTGCTTTGGATTGGTGATATGGTGTCAGTGAGTTTACAGTGTGGGTTCAGATTGTTAATGGGCGGGGGTCTCAATGTTGGTTGCTGAATTAAAGCGAGAGAGGCCTCCAACTGTTGCAGTGCATGCATCTGGAGGCGATTATCAAGAGTTTAAACTGTCTTTTGTGAATGATTTTGGGTTTCAATCAATCAATCAATCAATCAATCATAGTATTTATAAAGCGCGCTATGTACCCGTCAGGGTTTCGAGGCGCTGAGGGGGGGGGGGGGTGGGAGCGCTGCTGGATTAGCGGTCGAAGAGCCAGGTCTTGAGGAGCCTTCTGAATGCGAGGAGGTCCTGGGTCTGGCGAAGGGATGTGGGGAGAGAGTTCCAGGTCTTGGCGGCGAGGAAGGAGAAGGATCTGCCGCCGGATGTCTTGTGCTGGATTCGGGGTACGATGGTGAGGGCGAGGTTGGCGGATCGGAGTTGACGTGTTGGGGTATAGAAGTGGAGTCTGGTGTTGAGGTAGGAGGGTCCGGTGTTGTGAAGTGCCTTGTGAGCGTGGGTCAGGAGTTTGAAGGTGATCCTCTTGTCTACCGGGAGCCAGTGGAGTTCCTTTAGGTGAGGGGAGATGTGACTTCGGCGGGGTATGTTGAGGATCAGTCGGGCGGAGGCATTTTGGATACGTTGGAGGCGTTTGATGTCTTTGGTTGGGATGCCAGTGTAGAGTGCGTTGCCGTAGTCAAGTCTGCTGCTGACGAGGGCCTGGGTCACCGTCTTTCTGGTTTCTGTTGGAATCCACTTGAAGATTCTGCGGAGCATTCGGAGGGTGTTGAAACAGGAGGAGGAGACGGCGCTGACCTGTTTGGACATGGTGAGGGCGGAGTCCAGGATGAAGCCGAGGTTTCTTGCGTGGCTGGCAGGGGTGGGTGGGGGTCCGAGGACGGAGGGCCACCATGAGTCGTTCCAGGCCGAGGGAGTGCGTCCGAGGATGAGGACTTCCGTCTTGTCGGAGTTGAGTTTCAGGCGACTGTTGTTCATCCAATCGGCAATGGATTTTAGTCCCTCGTGGAGGTTTGTTTTGGCGGTGAGCGGGTCTTTGGTCAGGGAGAGGAAGCGCTGGGTATCGTCGGCGTAGGAGATGATGCTGAGATGATGTTGGCGGGCCAGTTGAGCGAGGGGGGCCATGTAGACGTTGAACAACGTGGGGCTGAGGGAGGATCCTTGGGGGACGCCGCAGATGAGGTTGGTGGCTTTGGAGCGGAAAGGGGAGAGACGGACTCTCTGCGTTCTGTCGGAGAGGAAGGATGAGATCCAGTGGAGGGCTTTATCTTGGATGCCGGCTTCCTGGAGGCGGGTCAGTAGGGTGCGGTGGCAGACGGTGTCAAAAGCGGCTGATAGGTCGAGGAGGATGAGGGCTGAGGTTTCGCCGTTGTCCATTTGATGTCTGATGTCATCTGTGGCGGCGAGGAGGGCGGTCTCAGTGCTGTGGTTTCGTCTGAATCCGGATTGTGAGGGGTCCAGGATGGAATTGTCTTCGAGGAAGTGGGTGAGCTGAGTGTTGACGATCTTCTCGATGACTTTCGCTGGAAAAGGGAGGAGAGAGATCGGACGGAAGTTTTTGAGGTCGTTGGGGTCAGCCTTGGGTTTTTTGAGGAGGGGTTGGATTTCTGCGTGTTTCCAGCTGTCCGGGAAGGTGGCAGAAGTGAAGGAGAGGTTGATGATCTTGCGGAGTTCGGGGGCGATGGTGGCGTTGGCTGAGTTGAAAACATGATGGGGGCAGGGGTCCGTGGGGGAGCCTGAGTGGATGGTGTTCATGGTTGCTATGGTTTCTGCCTCGTCCACGTGGGTCCAGGCGGTGAGGCGGCAGTCGCGGGAGGGGACGTCGGGGGTGGGGTCTGGCGGTGGACCGGTGATGAAGCTGTCGTGGATGGTGGTGATTTTCTGGTGGAAGAAGGTGGAGAGGTCGTCGCAGAGTTTCTGGGAGGGCGGGATGTCGTTGGAGTTGGCTTTCGGATTGGAGAGTTCCTTCACGATGCCGAAGAGTTCTTTGCAGTCGTGGGCGTTGTTGTTGATGCGTTCGGTGAAGTGGGCGCGCTTGGCGGTGCGGATCCGTTGGTGGTGTTCACGGTTGGCGTTTTTGAGGGCGGCGAGGTTGTCGGGTGTGCGTTCTTGGATCCATTTCTTTTTGAGTTTCTGGCAGTTGCTTTTGGAGGTGGTGAGATCGTCTGTGAACCAGGCTGGTTTTCTCTTTCCTTGGGTGGTGGTGGGTTTCTTGAGAGGGGCAAGGGTGTTGGCGCAGTCGAGGATCCATTGATGGAGGTTGATGGCGGCTGTGCTCGGGTCGATTGCGTCGGGTGGAAGGTTGTTGACGAGGGTGCTGGTCAGTTGTTCTTGGGTGATTTTGCCCCAGCGGCGGTGGGGAGGTAGCTGGATGCGGTGTTGCTCTGTGGTTTTCTTATAGGTGAAATGGACACAGTGATGGTCAGTCCAGTGGAGTTCGGAGGTGTGGCTGAAGGAAATGTGGTTGCTAGAGGTGAAGAGGGGGTCAAGGGTGTGTCCGGCGATGTGGGTAGGTGTGTTGACTAGCTGGCGGAGACCGAGGTTGAGGAGGTTGGAGGTCAGTGACGCGGTGTTGACGTCGTTGGCATTTTCCAGATGGTAGTTCAGATCTCCCAGGAGGATGTAATCCGGGGAAGCGAGGGCGTGGGTGCTTGCAAGGTCGGCGATGGTGTCGTTGAAGGGGGGTCTTGGTCCTGGAGGGCGGTAAATGAGGGTTCCTCTGAGGGTCGTGTTGGGGTCCGTGTGGATCTGGAAGTGGAGGTGTTCGGCTGTCCTGAGGGTGTCGTCCGAGTGGGTGTGGATTTTGAGGGTAGCTTTGTGAGCGATGGCTATTCCGCCGCCGATTCCGTTGGTTCGATCTTTTCTGGTGATTTTGTAGCCGTCCGGTATGGCGATGGCGATGTCCGGAGACGAGGAGTCGTTCCACCAGGTTTCGGTCAGGAAAGCCACGTCAGGAGCAGTGGTGTCGAGCAAATCCCAGAGCTCGATGGCGTGTTTTCGTGCGGAGCGGGTGTTGATGAGGATGCAGTTCAGGTGGTTGGGGTTGGATGTTTTCGTAGTAGGATTGGTCGTTCTGATGCAGGAGAAGTTGCAGGTACAGCAGGAAAAAGGTCCTTTAGTGTGCTTCGGGGATGCCCGGTAGCATTCAGTGGAGGGGCCGGGGTTGAAGGCGCGGAGTTCGTTGATCGAGTAGCGGATGCGGGGGGCGCAAGGGCCAGGGGGTGTGGCCCTGGGCGCGGTCCAGGCGCGGACGGGCGCAGACGGGCTTGCCTCTGGCGCGCCTCCGTTAAGAAGGGAGGGGGGAGGGAGGAGCAGCTGGGAGGCGGGAGGCGGGAGGGAGCGGCAAATGGGGGCGCGAGGGGGGCGGGGCCGCAGGGAGGCAATGGCAGGGAACGGGGAGCGCACAAGGGGCAAAACACTGAAAACGAGCAAAATACAAGCAGTTACAATAAGAAAAAGCACACAATCAGAAAAACAAAATGGCACAATATACGATCGGGGAGACAGCAATCAGGGGGGCACAAAGGGGGCAGAAGCGCCGGCGGCGAGGCGCTGAAAAAAGCGAAAAAAATGAAAAACACTTACGGGACGGCGGAAAGCGGCACACGGGTCAAGTGAAGCTAGTCAGAGCCCACTAGACCCCAGGGATGAGGCGCAGGAGGATGCCTGCGGGTGGAGGAGGGCCTCGAACACGCAAACAGCAGCGTGGTCAGGGGACAGAGGCAGGAGGCAGCAGGTTGGTGCTGCGGGCGTGGGGGGCGAGCTCAGGACCTTGAAGTAAATGAGTATATTGTGGCATTTTGTCCGGCCAAATAACAATGTCTATAGCCAAGGGAAAGAGCAACGATTTAGATAGGATGAGGTTTAACAAATGTGTGAGTAATACACTTACGTGGAAGGTATGGTTGTGAAAGGAGTAGAAGCCTAGAGGTTAAGCTCCTACTAGATTTGGTGTGGTGGGAGCCAGGAAGGCTGAAGGTACCGGGATAGCTTTAGTCAGTTTTATTGATGGTTGATACATAGATGAGGCTGAAAACATGACAGGTGATATCTTTGTCATAGCCAGGTCAACGGTAAATGAGATAAAGTATAAAGTTTGATGCAGAAGAGTGCAGTGTGTGGAGCAGAGTTGTAACTCAGGGGCAGCTTTAACATATAATGTTGAGACCTCCCCATCATATGATCATGGTTTGCAGCTGAAGTTGTAGTAATCTGGAATACACCCATCGATAATGGGGTAGAAACTAGGAAGCTGTTAGTTCCCAGTAATAAAGAGGGTGTACAAATTGCGGCAAGAGATGAGGCTGTAGTAGTCAGTGTTTTTTTTTTTTGCAGGACAATCATTTATGGACAGCAGAAAGGGCGCAGGAGGCACACATCATCATTGTTTATGCGATTAGGAGTGTTGGAGTGTTTACAAGTTGGATGACTACGGGGTGTTTGATTTGTTGGGAAGGTGCAGTGTGGAGGTAGTATAGACAGAGAGAGGGAAGGCACATCATTGCTTACCACAAGACTGCAGGGACCTGACCCACTTTCCTTTCCTGGACATAGGAATCCAACAGGCCCAGACAGGAGGCATCATCTTTTAGAGCAGTGGTTCCCGACCTTTTGACTTCTGTGGACCCCCACTTTATCATTACTGGAACCTGGAGACCCCACTGACTCTTTATTGGAATCCGGGGACCCCCCCCCGAGTCATTACTGAAAGCTGGGGACCTACTCTGTTAATATTATTTAATTATTTAAGCAGCCGCGTACCGCATGGGGTCCCCGGACCACAGGTTGGGAACCACCGTTTTAGAGCGTTAGTTCTTTGTTATGATAGCAAATCATGACATCCAGTGAGAAAACCTGGAGACAGAGAAGGAGGAAATGAGATCATTGTCATGCAGGTGCAGGCAGCAGTTAGTAAGGCCTAATAGAGGCTGTTGAAGGCAAGCTTCTGCAGCTTTCAGTATTTCATTCACAACCTACCCACAGCACAGTGTGCCGCCTTCATAACGACACATAACTACACCTACCCTACAGCCAAGTCCCAAACAGGCATCATGTATATTTTCACAGGGAAAATAGCCCACTTTCTGTTTAAGAAAGCACAGAATTATATCATTTCATAAAGACCATTTTCGATATGGCTATGTCAACAAAAGACGAACACAACTACAAGATTTTAACAATGTTTTGACCAATATTTTACCTACTTTTCTCTCATTACGTGTCAACTATACCACACTGATGAGTGTCAAATATGTGAAACGTCTGTAATTGTTGAACATTGTTGAAAGATATTTATGAAGTACAGAGTTGTTGACTGCAGTGAAATATGAGAATCATGTAAAATAAGAGGCAGAAAATGTTGAAGCTGTCAAATTTTTTTTTTTTTAAAGTCCTTTAGGTATAATACGACTTGTTTACAAAAATGACATTTACCAAAATAGGGAAGCTACATAAAAAGGAAAGACGTTTAACAAGGCCATGTGTTAAGTCTCATTGTGGGTTATTGTGGGGTTTTGTCTGAAATCAGTCAAGCTACAAAGTTGCCCTTTTACATTTAAATTTGTGGGTGGCAGTAGGTCGCAGCTGACAGTTTTTAGGTTCAGCCTTCCAGACCTATGGCAGGCATAACAAAAACTTACGTTGGGCTTAAAGCCCAGCCATTGCTTTCTGTTGTTGTGTTTTTTGGTAATTCTCATTTCCTTGCTTCTTAATCAAAGGCTTTCCTAATTGATGTTCTTTCATATTGTGCTTGTCCCTCCAGTGAATCCTAGCCTCCATACCATCCTCCCGAATCGGCTGATTTGTGTCCTTCGACTGCTGACTCCATGAGAGTGCATGTGTTTTCCAGGTTTCTCCCTTTTGTGTTATTCTCCCTCTCACCATGTTGCTCTATTTCTCTCTCCCAAGTGCTTCTGTTCCCCACCAGAATCTGTATTGCTCTCTCTCGCCTGTGTCTTTGGTCCCCCTGTCCTCTGCTGTGCTCTCTTTCATCCATGCGTTTCTCCCTCTGCCCTGTGTTCTCTCGCTCATTATACTTCTCCTTTGTGGGCCCTGTTGCTTACTTCCATATTGCTTCAGCCCATCAATCCCCCAATCACCTCATTCATCTTAATTTAGCACTTTCGTGTTAAGTTTTAAAAAGGCGCTTTTACACAACATTTTTTTATTTGCCTATCCATCTCGGATCAGTAAATAAAAAGAAAAGAAAAGCCTGTACTATTTTGAAGGTGCTTATATGCATGTTCAACTTATGCTCTTCTACAAAATGATGCAACTGGCATGTCTTCTAACTTTTATTTTTAATAGCCATGATGCACAGCAGTCGCAATGCTGTACAACATGGCTAAAAACATTGACAATGCCAGTATGTCTCATAGGTGAGACCTATTGGATTTGCCAAAGCTTGGTAGGTTGAGCATGTCAGACAGCGCACATTGCCTATTTTCGAAATACATATTGTGTGTTTACCAAGAGCATACAAGGGTTAGAACCCTGCCCATTGCTTACGACTAGTTGGCTTAACTGTGACTCTTATTTGCTTGCTTGCTATTGGATGGCTTTCTTTGGTTGAGCCTATCCAACTTGTGTTTGCCCCTCCAATTGACAATAGCTTTTTTTCCATTTCTACAAATGGCTGACTTTGGTGCTTCCTATTCTTGCTCTCAGGGAAATATTTGTTTTCTTTTTCTTGAAGGACTGAAAGAGAGGGCATGTATTTCCTAGCTGCCTCCCTCTTTAAATTTTCACCTTTCCCACACTGCTCTCTCTCGTAGATGTCTTTCTTTTCCCCACCCACATTTGTTTTGCTCTTTGTTGCCCCTGTGCCTCTCCCCTTCACTCCATGTTGCTCTCTTTCACCTGTATTCTATCTTCCCTGTTGCTTCACCCTTGCCCTGGAAATCTTGTTCGTATATTGTCACATTTGCTGGGAATTCAAAGACTGAGGTCAAATATCAAGCTGTGTGTTTGAGGGAGCCTGGTTTTATTTTGCTTTCCGCTGACTTTAAAGTGAGAGCGTTTACGCATCCTTTCTCCATGGAGCCTGTTTGTGCCTTTTTTTAAAATTTTATTTCAGACATAGCCATCTCAAAAGGTATCTCGTTTTACAACTCCACAAAACATATGCCTTTCATTCATGGGGCATGAAGTTCATTATTGGCATTGTCAAGGAGGGTGGAAGCATCAAATTTCTAAAATCATGTTTGAAAACTATTATTTACTAAATAAAAACTTGCATTGATTGAGTTTGATTCAGAATACTACTAAGATAAAAAAAGTTCTCCATGTGAATGAAATACATTTTTTGAGTTTTTGCAGAGACGTTTTCATATTTAACACAGTTTTTGCAAAGATGTCTTTACAAATGAAGGTGGCCCGAAAGTTAAGTATCCAGCATACCATTGTTACGTGCTTTCTTTCACGTCAATTAACTTGTAAATTTATGCTTGCCTTTTTTCAATGGGTGGGCTGTATGCAAAGTTCAGGAGGGTGCTTACGGACTGCACTGACTTAGGTGGTCATTCCGACCCTAGCGGTCTTTGACTGCCAGGGCTGCGGTGGTGGAAGACCGCCAGACTACGAGTGTGGTGGTTTGGCCTGTGCCAAACTGCAACTTACCTGTTCCTACAAACAGGGCGATTGGACCCGCCGGCCCAGGGATGAGCATCTCCGACCCGGCGGTTCACACAATAGTACACACTAATCACATAAATTTGGTAACTCAAAGGCCCTTTTCATTTTCAGTTTAAGTGGCAATAAAAGTTTTGTTAGCAGTTTACAATGCTAATAGGTCTCACTCGAGCAAATGCGAGACCCATTGCATTGCAAATGCTTGTTTTATTTCTGCAACTCAGTCTGCTTTGTGTCTTCCCACCAGGCCACTCCTTCATTGCTAGCCCAGATTGTCATTATTTTTTAAAAAGTGTTTTTTATTTCTGAAACAAGAAACAGGATTTCATTTTAAGGCTAGCTCTTTTTAAGTTCCTGACTTTCGAGGCTACATTGGTCCTCCAGCCCCCTTAGACGAAAATCACATAAAACAGAGGCACTGAGTGTCAACATTTTCATACACTCAGTAGAGGTAAAAAAAAAAGCCATCTTCTTTGCAATACATATTAAGTTCAAAGTTAACAGTCATTCACATTAAAACCCTGGTTTTGTTTCCATTCTCTGAGCACTGTTTATATTTTGAAACATAATCTGCAGTGACCTCGGATGGCTGGCACTCCAGCTGCTCTAACGTGATATATTTCTGGATGCTTTCGCCTGAGCCAGGTTTCACTTTAACAAGTGTAGCTATTTTAGGAGAGAATTCTTTATTCAAGACCGGTCTCAGTGGACTTGAAATTGAATCACCACTGTTTGCAGCTACTTGTACATAACAAAACTGTGCCGATCTGAGGTTACCGATTACATCTTGGACTGGATGGTGTGGTTCTGGTGCATGTTCGTTTGTGAAAAAAACTAGTGCATAGGTCAATATAGTACTACTGTGGACCACTTCCACACAGTGGGCCTCATTTATATGACTCTGACACATCGGCTCAGATTTCTTGCACTGCCCTACGACTCCATGGATGCACTGTATTTAAACTGCAGAGCACCATGGTGCACATTTTCAAGATGCGTCAGGAATTCTGATGCATCTGTGGCACTAAACTCATGCATTGCTGGACTAGCAAAATATGATGCTTCTCCAGCAATGCCAGTAGACCCCAATTGAAAAAATCCCTATGTCAGTTTTATGCCTGCTCTGAGCAGGCAGTAAAATTCTGATGCAGTGAAGTTGCAAAAGGACACAGTGAAATATTGTAAATTTCCCTGCATCAGTTCTGCGTGGTTTTTCCCATGGGACCGCCTACCTTACATACATTATACCTTGTACAGGTGTAATGTGACACAAGGCTTTACAAACTGATACTTTGGGCCCAATGTGTCAGTTTGTAAATGTGGAGCAATGTAGAGCACTGCTTGTGCCACCGTTGCGTAAAAAATAAATGAAGCAACTGTGGCACAAAGGCCTTGTAAATGAAGCCCAGAGTTCTTATCTTCACATTCTTTGTCTGCATAATTACCCGTACTGTGGTAATTATGCGATGTTTTTCTTCAGTGCAGTTTCCTAGTACAGAACTATTTGCACTTGATTGAAATTGGTGTGGCAAATTTTGGGAAAACTGTACAAATTAAGCATAATTGTGCAAAATGGAAACCTATCATTTAACGAATAATGCGTCCTTGAGTTAATTTTTGCCACAAGGGTGCAGTTTGTGCTAAAAATAAAGCACGCAATACACAAGTGGCATGAACAACAGCTGTTCAAGTTCTGGTTGTTTGTAATGTTTCCAAGCTTTGCTGCGAAAGGTGGCATAATTGCATAACGTGGCATAATGGCATAGTTTCAGGAATTTTGTGTGACCAGTGCAGCTTGAAATCCCATAAATTATTCAAATTACATCAGCATAATTAAATTTCTTATGGGCCTAGTTTTTTTTATTACTTGTAGGTTTACTGCAGTTTTTCCAGTTGCTCAAGAGTTCTCAATCAGCATGGGAGAGTGCACAAAGTCTACAAAACGGTACAGAACAATGGCACGATTTGTACTAAGGCCTGTCCTTTTTAGTCTGAATAACTCTACACTCCGAGCTCCTTCTCTTCGTGAAGCACAAACCTTGGTGTGTGTGTACCAAATGGTGTTTGCAGTTCACTGTTAAGCACACAGCATTACTAAGCAAGATCTGCAGCTTGCTCTATTGAGGTCATAGTAAGGCCAGACACAAACACATATTACTGGAAATCTGCACCGCAAAGCTATCTTTGTCGAAACGAGGAAACTGTGTACACAATTACAATGACAACAGAGCCTGTAAAATGTGAGTGCTGATTTTGGGAAACCCGACCCATCTTCCCTTTTTGTTTCTATTCTTAATTGAATAAGGGCTGCACCAGTTTAGTACACACTAGTCACATAAATTTGGTAACTCAAAGGCCCTAGTGCAACATTTTATTTGTAGTATTTTTTGGAAAAGATAAATGATATTCAAAACAGCTTGATGGTTTTTCCTTCAAGCCTACCAGAGGGCAAGTTGTCTGGTTTCACAAGACCTATTATTGGCTTATGAAGAACTTACAGGGCCTTACATCCCACCCATTGCTTACCAATATTTGACTTTATTCTCACTCTCATTTGCATGCTTCTGATTCTCTGGCATTCCGTTTCCCATCTTGTATGTCTTGTGTTTGTCCCTCCCATGGCCTATTTACAATCTCTCTAATTGGCTGACTTCTATCCTTACATTGTTCACTTTTAGGGAACTACCTTTTTCTCCTTACTTAACCACTCCTTGAGATGCTTGTGTTTTCAAGCTGCTTTACTCGTGTGCTTTCTCCCCGCCAAGTACCAGCCCCACGCTCTGTGAGCTGACTCTCTCGTGTGCAATCTTTCATTACTGTGCTTCTCCCTCTACACAACTTCCTGCCTTCCACCTCTCTGTGTTGCTTTCCTGCCTGTGTGCTTTTTTCCCACCGCATGTTGCTCTTCCTTGGTGCTGTTTTTCCCTGCCCACTCCCCATTCCCACAGCTCATCCTTTGCTGCCTCCCACATCTTCTTTTTAATATTTGAATTTTTTATTTATTTTGGGAGGTGGACAACGCAGCAAATACATTTTGGCCCTTTCTCCTTAAAAATGAAGGTTTGCACTACATGTTTTTCATTTTTTTAAAGATTTCTCAACCTACCTCAGATCAGTAAATAAAACGAAATGGAGCTTGCATCATTTTGTAGGTGTGCAAACGTAAGGATTCATGCATTTGCCTAAAAAATGTCACAACCGCAATTGCAGCTTTTTTTCTTTTGATCGTGCTGCATGGCATTGCCAAAAGGCATTCGCAAAGCTGATATGCCCCAAAGATGAGGCTCATTAGCTTTTCCAATGCTTATTTTCATTGCTTAATCATTGTTGCAGGTAGCATTTTAACCCCTTACATGCATCTGATGACTAGGAGTCCTCTGATGCTGTGGTGGTCTTGTACGCTGGACGGCTCCCACCCTTCTTAGCACCCACCCATGGGGGAAGCACTGGCCGTCCTCCTGTGGGCCACCCCTTTGTACTCCCCCATCAGGGATGGCAGCGGAAGCATCACATGCCAACATCATGATAAGTTGTCAGGGACGCGCTGGAAGCCATTTACTTCCAGCATGTCGGAGGGGAAACAGGTGAGTTTCTCCTCCAGGGGGGGTCAGGGGAAAACAAAGAGGCATCAGGGGAAAGGAAAGGCTTTTCCTTGCTTCTTATGTCTCTTTGGAGCATTCCTGCTACAACCTTGTGCATAGGGCCGCGATTTTGCAGCAGGAACGCACACTAGACACCAGGGATTTTGGTTTATTTGTTTTCGTGTGTGTTTACAATGTTGGGGAGCGGCCTCTTGGGGAAAGGTCACTCCTCTTTGGAGCACAAGTATTTTGTCAGTTTCTGCCCTCCCCCCTTTGGGGCAGATCAGCTTTTTGTTTGCCCCTAGTGGGGCAGAAACCAGTAGGCCACTGAGGTTTTTTTTGGTGATGTTGGAGAGCAGCCCCTTGGCCAAGGGTCACTCCCTTTTAGGAAGCAATTATTTTGGCTGTTTCTGCTCCCCTTGGGGGCAGATCAGCCTTTTTAGGCCCATCTACCCCAAACCACTAGAGCATCAGGGATATTTTGTTGACGATGTTGGGGAGCAGCCCCTAGGGCAAGGGTCACCCCCCTCTGGAGAGAAAGTATTTAGGCCATTTATGCTCCCTGTAGGGGGCAGATTGGCCTTTTTTTAGGCCCTTCAGCACCCAAGGGTTGCAGAAAATCACTAAACTCCAGGGAAAGTTTCTGAATATTTGGTGGCAGTGTATTTGTGAACTGACACATCATTTGCATTTGTGATCATAATGTTTTATTTGTCCTTTTATTCTAGTTCGAAGCTTTTGATTCCTTTACTGTAACTCGTGCTTGCGGTCTTAGCAGTGGTAGACCTGCAGTTTGCGTAGTTGCATGTATTTGGTAAGAAAAACTTTTTTGTACTGTTTACTCTAAATGAGTATTGTTGCCATGCATGAATGAGCTTTTTGCAAAAAATTGCAGCATATTTAACTTATGTTTTATGGTGTGTGATATTCTCCTTGAATTTGCGCACAATGTGTATTGTGTTGTCTCATGTGTAATTTTCTTTTGTTTTTCTTTTTTAGTGGGATATCATTGGTGCTTGCTGTCTCTGTGTAGAGTAGGTGCTGGTAAGTCTAGCTGCCTCTAGCAAGTGAGTGGTATCGTCTTTGAGTATATAGGTCTTTGTGATAAAGCCACACTTTGTTGATTACTTATTTTACACAGTGTTGGTTGTTGTTGACTTATTTGTCAAATTACTGTTACCAGTAAGGTTTATGGCTATCCACAGGATTACCACTCAGTAGGTTGTTGGTATGCTTTTCGAATCTTCCTCTGATCATGATTATGAGACTGACTCTGCATCTGAAGCAGAGGAGGAAGTGCAAGATTCTGGCAGTGAATTTTCTGTCCGAGCGGAATCATCTGATGATGAAGCCACTCTAAGTGTGGAAGAAGTGCTTGTTTTAGTGTGCCGATAGTACAGCAAGAGGCATCTGGTTTGCAGTCTGGGGCTGAAAGACTTCCCATTGGAAGAGCTGATCTCTGTGTGCCCCATATGTAGTGCAGCAGACATTGGCTGCCATTACTCGTGTCGCAGGAGGAAGAGTAAACACTGAAAACGTTTTGCCTATAAATTTCTTTCAGTTGTTTATGGACAATGTATTTTTGGATGAGATTGTTGAGCAGACTAATTTGAATGCTGAACAGTATTTGAGGGACAGGCGTGCCAATCTTAGGCCCCGCTCTAGAGCTACCCAGTGCACTCACTTGTGTGGGTGCCCACAGCAGAGTCAGCCCAAAAAACGTGTGAAAAAACTGCCCTTTTATACCCACTTTGGTCCCCCCCTCAAAATCCACACATCTCGGCCCTTCCCCCTCGCAGGCACTTGGTTCACCCACACAATTGAGGTATCATTTTTATTGGAAGAACGAAGGGAATTCTGAATGGTTGGACATTTGTGGCTCCACTCAGATTCCAGAACTTTCCATCACAGAAATGTGGGGGAAATTTGTTTTTTAGACAAATTTTGAGGTTTGCAAGGGGTTCTCAGTGACAGAACCTGGTGAGAGCCACACAAGTCACTGCATCCTGGGTTCCCCTAGATGTCTAGTTTTCAATACTTTACAGGTTTGAAGGATTTCCCTAGGTGCCGGCTAATCTAGGGCCCAAAATCCACAGCCAGGCAATTAGCAAAAAACAAGTCAGTTTTCAGTGGAGAAATGTGATGTGTCCATGTTGCGTTTTGGGCTGTACCCGGTTGCGGGCACTAGGCCTCCCCACACAAGTAAGGTACCATTTTTATAGGGAGACTTGGGGGAATGCTGGGTGGAATGAAGGTTCTTACTCTCCTGCGATTCCAGAATTTTCTAACAAAGAAATGTGAGGAAAATGTGTGTTTTTTAGACACGTTTTGAAGTTTGCAAGGGATTCTGGGTACACATTTGTGGTGAGAGCCACACATGTCACCCCATCCTGGATTCCGCTACGTGTCTAGTTTTAAAAAATGTACAGGTTTGCTAGGTTTCCTTAGGTGCCGGCTAAGCTAGGGCCCAAAATCCACATCTAATCACATTGAGAAAAACAAGTAAATTTTCAGTGGAAAACTGTGATGTGTTCACATTGTATTTTGGGCCGTTTCCTGTCACAGGCACTAAGCTGCCCACAGAAGTAAGGTACCATTTTAATCAAGAGACTTAGGGGACTGCTGAGTGGGAGGATGTTTGTTTCTCTCCTCAGATTCTAGCACTTTCCATCACAGAAATGTAAGAAACATTTGTTTTTTCGACAGATTTTGAGGTTCGCAAAGGATTCTGGGTAACAGAACCTGGTGAGAGCCACACAAGTCACCCCATCCTGGATTCCCCTAGGTGTCTAAATTTTAAAAAATGTACAGGTTTGCTAGGTTTCCCTAGGTATCGGCTGAGCTAGATCCCAAAATCCACACCTGGTACATTGAAAAAAGGGATCAGTTTTCAGTGGAAAAATGTTACGTGTCTATGTTGCAATTTGTGCTGTTTCCTGCAGCAGGCACTTGGCCTACCCACACAAGTGAGGCACCAGTTTTATTGGGAGACTTGGGGGAACACAGAATA
This sequence comes from Pleurodeles waltl, assembly GCF_031143425.1. Classification (NCBI taxonomy): domain Eukaryota; kingdom Metazoa; phylum Chordata; class Amphibia; order Caudata; family Salamandridae; genus Pleurodeles; species Pleurodeles waltl. The sequence goes on from NC_090439.1 coordinate 6,244,083, forward strand.
GCAGAACAATATAATATAATATAATAATATTCGGCATTCCAAGCAAAAGAAAGATGGATTAAACCCAGATCTGTGACTGGGGGTGAGTGTTTGCATTGTTCAGCACTCCATCCATCATCCTTTTGTGTTGCTAAAGTTGCCCTAAGTGGGAAGGGTATGCCCAGACGTGGGTCCAGTGCTCATTGTGCCACTGGATTCAAGCTAGCCTGGCTTATGAAGGGTAATACCCCGCAACTGGCCCCAGTATGTTTGTTTCCAGTCTACAGTTGACCTGGCCTTGTAGTTCAGGCTGGACTATTCCCATGAAGAACAGGGTCAAGACTGATTTGCATATGCCTGAGTTTAAACTGGGGTGGCATGGTGAGCAAAAGAATGATGGACTGGGGGTGAGTGTTTGCATTGTTCAGCACTCCATCCATCATCCTTTTGTGTTGCTAAAGTTGCCCTAAGTGGGAAGGGTATGCCCAGATGTGGGTCCAGTGCTCACTGTGGACTGTATTCAAGCTAGTCTGATGAAGGGTGATACCCTGAAACTGGCCCCAGGATGCTCGTTTCTGGTCCAGGGTGGGCCTGGCCTGGCAGTTCGGGCTGGACTGTTCCCATGAAGAACAGGGTCAAGACTGATTTGCATATGCCTGGGTCCAAACTGGGGTGGCATGGCGAGCAAAAGAACAATGGATTAGACCCTGATATGTGACTGGGGGGGAGTGTTTGCATTGTTCAGCACTCCGTCCATCATCCTTTTGTGTTGCTAAAGTTGACCTAAGTGGGAAGGGTATGCCCAGATGTGGGTCCACTGCTCACTGTGCACTGGATTCAAGCTAGTCTGGCTGATGAAGGGTGATACCCTGAAACCAGCCCCAGGATGCTTGTTTCTGGTCCAGGTGAGGAAAATTTGTTTTTTTAGACACATTTTGAAGTTTGCAAGGGATTCTGGGTACAAATTTGTGGTGAGAGCTACACATGTCACCCCATCTTGGATTCCCCTACATGTCTAGTTTTAAAAAATGTACAGGTTTGCTAGGTTTCCTTAGGTGCTGGCTAAGCTAGGGCCCAAAATCCACCTCTAATCACATTGAGAAAAACAAGTAAATTTTCTGTGGAAAACTGTGATGTATCCACATTGTATTTTGGGCCGTTTCCTGTCACAGGCACTAAGCTGCCCACACATGTAAGGTACCATTTTAGTCAGGAGACTTAGGGGACTGCTGAGTGGGAGGACGTTTGTTTCTCACCTCAGATTCTAGCACTTTCCATCAGAGAAATGTGAGGAAAATGTGTTTTTTAGACAGATTTTGAGGTTTTCAAAGGATTCTGGGTGACAGAACCTGGTGAGAGCCACTCAAGTCACCCCATCCAGGATTCCCCTAGTTGTCTAGTTTTTAAAAAATGTACAAGTTTGCTAGGTTTCCCTAGGTACCGGCTGAGCTAGATCCCAAAATCCACACCTGGGCACATTGCAAAAAGGGGTCAGTTTTCACTGGAAAAATGTTCTGTGTCCATGTTGCAATTTGTGCGGTTTTCTGCCGCAGGCACTTGGCCTACCCACACAAGTGAGGCACCATTTTTATTGGGAGAATTGGGGGAACACAGAATAGCAGAACAAGTGTTATTGCCAATTGTCTTTCTCCGCATTTACGCCTGCCAAATGTAAGACGTGTGTAAGAAAGAAGTCATGTTGAGAAATTCCCTCTAATTCACATGCTAATAAGGGTACCCACAAATTCAGAGATGTGCAATTAACCACTGCTTCTAAACTCCATATATTGTGCCCATTTCGGAACTACATAGGTTTCCTTGATACCTATTTTTTACTCTTTATGTTTTACCCAATGTATTACTATATACCCGGAACACAATGAAAAACCGTTGCAAGGTGCAGCTCAGATATTGGCTCTGGGTACCTCAGGTTCTTGGTGAACCTACAAGCCTTATATATCCCCACAATCAGAAGGGTCCAGGATGTAACGGTATATTGCTTTAAAAAATCTGCCATAGGTAGGTAAAGCTACAGATGAAAATGGAGACACAAAAGGTTGTATTTTCCCAACTCAATTAGATTTTTTTTTATTTCAACTGTAACGTTCTATAGGAAAACCTTGAAGGATCTACACAATGACTTCTTGCTAAATTCAGAGTTTTAAGTACTTTTCAGAAATGTATACCTTTCCAGAATACATAATTGGGTTCACACCCATTTCTACCAGTAACTGGAAAGAGGTTGAAAGCACAAAAAAACAGGAAAAATTAGACATATCCCAGTAAATTGCCAAAGCTGTGTTGAACAATTTTGTTTTCTGGTTCAAGTCTGCCTGTTACTGAAAGCTGGGGAGGTGGTGATTTTAGCACTGCAAACCATTAATGTATGCCATTTGCAGAAAGAAAAACAGATGCTTTCTTCTGCAGCACTTGTTCCCAATTTTCCCCCAAACCCCCAAGTTTAGCTGTATTTTGGCTAATTTATATGCCCCCTCCGGGGAAATTCACAACCCTTTGGGTACCTTTAGAATCCCCAGGATGTTGGGGGGAAAAGGATGGGAATTTTGAGTGGATAGCGTATGCTGACAAAAAGTTATGGGGGCCTAAGAGTGAACTACCCCAAGTAGCCAAAAAAGGCTTGGCACTGGGAAAGGGTATAGCAGCGAAGGGGTTAAGGAAAATTCAGTTGACAGAAAGTCACGCCATTTTTCATATGCATCTCTACTTGCCATAATTTAATTTTTACCTAAAACAACAAATTCTGTAACTTCAAAAATTGGCCTATTGTTGGGGAAGACACTGTCTAGAAAAGGAATTAGGGAAGATGTCAGTGTTCTGTCTGCTGCATTTCAAAAACATTTTTTTAGGTGTAATTTAGATCGCCATATTTGGACTGTAGAAGGGTGAATTCTCTGCCAGAGCACAACTCTCTCTCTGGGGCTATCATTATTTAGAGGCCACGAAATGACATGAAAGGAAAGGTTTGCTTTTAGTGGTCGTTGAAGCATAAACCGATTTTCGCTCTACTCGTGATTTAAAAACCTTCATGTTCTATAATTGCTATCTAATCTCACTTCAAATAAATAATTACTCTCCATCGCATAAACCTGCATGAATTTTCACACATTGGTCACATGAACCAAATGCAGCTGCGAGACACCCTCCGTTTCTAAGTAAGACAGCAGCAAAACAAACCGAATTATTAAAACATTGACGTTTGTAAACTCTTGTCAGTGTAGATGGTATTTTTACGGATTGCTTAACAGAGAAGTGCTGCATGAAATCTGCAGCATTGCGTTGCCTGAGTTTTAAGATCTGCGCATCGGATATTTATAAACAGCCAGGCATTGATGACGTCGTTGGCCGCGCTCGTGCAAAAAATGCTGCTTTACCCAGAGATAATCATTGCAGCAAACAAACTGCAAAGGCGAGGAGGCACTGTCTTATGTGAGATGTGTGCTCAGAGTACACTCCCAGTACCAATTTCTATCCGATGGCATTTGTGCAAAGGCAAGACTAGTTAAATGTGACATTTTGCAGAATTTAAACGTTATGTGTGGGAATTTCACAAGATACTCCTTAGTCTATTCTTTGAGCCGGGATTTATTTGGCACAAGTGTTTCATGTAAAGCCGAGCTTTGCACGGACTCCCGGAGGTCTTTGCACTGTTCTCGCCATGGTGCACCCACTCTGAATATATTCTTTGGGTGGTGCCACTCTGCAGCACAAGGCATTTTTGGGGCAGCCCTCGAGTCAACTTTCAGCAAAAAAAAAAAAAAAAAAAAAAATTCTAGTGAAAAGTGATGAATGGGGCTCTTAGCACTGTGAAAGCGCCCATGCTATTTAGCAGTAAGTCTGGGCCACAATTTGCTTTTAAAGAGCTGCACTGTCACCAGTTTATGTAAATTGGCAAATTCCACACATTCACCACTTAAGTGATTAAAGGAGTATCCATCACTCAACTCCAGTTTGTAAGAAAGAGAAAGAACATCAGTGAACGATCTGGCAAAATACAACATAGAATTGTAGGAAATATTATTGGGGTCGCAATAGTTCGTCTGAAGCTAAGTGAAGAAATTGTGATCAAATAGTGCATTTTAAAGCTAAATGTTCACATACATTTGCTAAAAAAAAATAGGCATATGCTCTGAAAGGGCATTTGTTAAATATGTCAATATTTTCGAGGTGAACTAAGCCAATGAAACTTTTCCATAAATAAACTCCTTTATTTTCAAAATGTTATATGGGTACTCTTAAATGTCAGCATTTACCTTCATTGTTCTAGGTTTAACAGTCTGTCATGGGTGCCTCCTCCCACATGCTATGGGTGCCCCCTTATGCCATAAAGTACATACAATATGCCAGTGTCAGAAGTGTCCCATAGTGTCATACTTATAGCATAAATAAACCGTATGTAAAAAAACAATACCTATACAGTATGGGCCAGCATTTTGTCATGGCTGGCCCCCTTCACAAATGGCACAAATTTCCTCCAGCTGCCAACAGGAGCATTTTACCTTGGGTACTATTATGCCAAACATTACTTCCAGTGTGTCAGTGACAGTATGGGTGCCCTTTATGCCAAGTGTTGCCTCTAGTATGTCAGTGCCAGTATTTTGTCACAGGTGCCTGTCATTCCAGGAATTGCCTCCAGTACGCCAGTGCCAGCATTTCTTGCATGGGTGCTTCTGTAAACCAAGCATTATCTTCAGTATTCCAGAGCCAACTGCAGGCTCACAAGCTGAACTCCACATTCACTCACTCACGCTCATTCTTATGCACTCATTCTTACCTTGACTCACTCGTACTTGTGCTCACTTGCACTCACTCATTCTCACTGATTCTCACACATTCCTTCAGTCACTCACCTCGCACTTATACTCACCTGCTCTCAATGTTAATCTTTCTCACTTATTCTCATTGACTCAGACCACCCATTCCCACTCAGGTACGCACACTCATTGTCACTCACTCACGCTCATTCTAACTCATCATTCTCACTTTCTTACAGTCACCCTTTCTCTCACTGTCATTCACATTTATTGACACTCTCTCACTTTTACTCACACATACAAACCTATGCACTCATACATATACATCCTCTGTCTCTAAATATAACACTCTCACCCACACGCCCGTTACATATATTTGAAAGCATTTTATTTAACACATTTACCACTGAAGGCCCAGTCCCATCTCCTGGTGCTTCATTTCTTTACTCTAACAGTACGTGGGAGTGCCTGTGTTCTAGGCACTGATTTTGCCATCTCTGAGGACAGGAGTCGGAAAGGCAATGTCTAGTGCTGCAAAGGGCAAACGAGGGGTCCTAGTTGTGACCTCTGGCTACCCCTTTGGTCGCAAAAGTAAATACTGTTAAAAAAATGTTAGTAATTTAGTCCGTGCAAAACCAGCTTTGGCAAAACGTACCCATAGACAAAAGGTGCCTTCAGTGTTTTGTCTCCAAAAGAGGAGGTTAACTCAGGCTGACGGAGGCCACAGTGCTGCAATTATCAAAAGCTCTATTGCTGAGGAGCAATTAACATTGTTTGTAAGAAAGACAAAAAAATGACTTGCATGTCATACGTAATTACAATAAAAGGGTGCTAAAGAAAAATACAGATTTCAGACTATTGGTTTGCATTAGCAAAATAGAGCGCCCTAAAATGTTTGTAATGCGAAACTCCTGGCACTGTATCGAACAGCTGTCAAAATTACAACTAAAATAAATGCCAACGAGTTTTGAGCTTGTTTTTTTAGGTTAAGTACTGGTGTTCTCAGACAGCGCAAGCGAATGTGTGCATGTTTCCAGGGGCTCGGAATTTGACTGAAAATAACCTGTTTCTGGACAGTGGCGGCTGGTGAACTATATGCCTGTATGACTGAACACAGCTTTGAACACAGCTGTCTCAGAATAAGAATCCAGAGGATGACTATGCCTGAGAAATCCAGAGCTGTGTTCGACCCACACTGGTACTCGTATCTAAGACACTTGAAGAATTTATACACAAACTCACCAAAAACAGGGGCAAATGAGACACGCAGGACACTGTGCCTGAGGCTGAGTGTATGACTTTTAGAGGACTGTGACTTGGGCGAGAGATCCAGGAGACAAGTGTGCCTGAGCCACCAATGGCAACTTCCAAGATTCCTTGTTGACTGTGTCTCAGACACCTAGAGGACTCAGAATGGGCCACCCAGCGGGGCTGTGCCTGAGACACACAAGGACTGCTTCTGTGAAAACCCTGGTAATTGTATCTTAGGCACCTTAGGGCTCAAACAAAGAAACCTCGGAACTGTGCCTGAAAATGAGGTTACTGGAGGACTGCATGGGAGCAAGATGTCTCCAGGATGACTTTGCATGAGGCATCCATATCTGTATCTAAGAAACACTTGTGCATGAGGCATTCTGATAACTCAGAAGAGGACACCCACAGACACTGTCTTACGGTCTGGGATACCCTCAGGGCTGTCTGAGAGAGACATCAAAAGAACTGTGCGTGGAAGCAGGAACACCAGCAGATGACTCTGTCTAAGACACCAAATACCATGGTTAGTATGTGTGGGCCATCCAGAGCGTCCAGAATAGGACGTCCTAGGAAAAGGTGACCCAGACATCTGGAAGGCAGTGCCTGAGAGTGAGACACACTGGGCGAGTAGCCAGCTGGGAGCGAGCCACCCCCCTGGATGTCTCACATTCAGGCACAGACCTCCAGATGACTGTGCTTCAAGCACCGAGGAGTGTTACTGAGATACCCTGGTGACAGTGTACTCCCTGAGAACTTAGACTGAGGCTCATGGAGTGTCTCTGTGCCAGTCTGACACATTCAAAGTCTGTGCTGAGCACGTCTAGGAGGTAAACACATTGGTAAAATGCAAAAACGTATCTTCTTCCTCACAAATGTTAATCTGGTATAGGCGGGATCAGAAGAAAACAAAAAAGATTAACTTGAAACAAATCCAGATTTATGTGACACATCGTCTTTGAAAGAACAGATGCATGGACTTTACAGTGGCTGAAGTTGACTGATTTCAGAAAGGCAAATCTTTCATGTTTCCGAATCCCAAGTGTGAGCAGTTCACCGAGTCCAGGCTTTCCCTTTTGCTTTCTGGGATTTGTAGTCCTGCTGATAATTGTATCAAAATTGGAAGTACAGCTCAGAGAACACAAATGAGGAAAACTGAGACTCAGTGAGTTAGGAGACTTGAAAGCTCTGAGAAGGGCTTGCCTCTAGACCAGGGCTTTACGTGGGAGGAAAAAGGTGATGGGACTCTAAAAGAGGCCTGGAAAAGCAGGAAGAACCAAAATTATTTTACAGTGGGTGTAGCATATATAACAAAAGTCTTGGATAAACACGTTAACTAGAATATTGTGCTTTGCAAATTCGTCACATGTCCTACTTGACAAAGAATAAACTAAATTAAAAGCAACGAAATATGTACATATCATAATCAATATAACACAATAAAATCTCTGTTGCCACGTTGTACAGAAGAGTGTCTCTATTTTAGCACAAGTTTGTCAAGAGTATTCTGTCTACATGCCTTCTATTTCATGGGGGAGAATTCTCCTAAACCATACTACAAACCCAAATGGGAATCTTTAGCAATAGGCAATGCACCTGCAAAGCCTTACCACTGGCGAATTATTCACTATGTAAATGTATAGCTAAAATGTTTGTAAATTCTTGTTTTACACTCTGTAAGTATCTTGTCTTTTAGCAGTTTAGGACAGTCCTCTGGATGTAGGCTGGGTTAACATACAATTTCTGCTAGCTGTGCTTTCGTGATTCTCAAATGAAACTGAAACCTGGAGAAAAACTCACCATAATGTTAAATTATTTAAGAAATATCACAAACACATGACTAGTGATCAAACTGGTCAAACGTCAACCTGACGTCTGTTAAAGCCACAGCACATTTGTTATATGAGAGCAGGGGCATAACACAGCCCCGGTGGCGCTATTGGATCCCAACCTTTCAGGGCCCCCAAGTCCTTCAGGCGGAGGCCCCTTCTGCCAGAAGCCAAATGAATATCAGTGAGATATGGGAGGTTTCGGGACCTCTATCCACATTCTGCAGGGGGTCCCATCATTTTACATTACCCCACTGCATGAGAGCACTGAAAATGTTCTTGCCAATGGCAACCCTCTGATACGTTATGTCAGGAATGTGCAGATGTAGTCGAAGAGAGAGTGGGCCCTCAAACTTACAATAGGCAATGATGCACCAGATGTCACCCATGATACTCAAGTTGCATCTACTACCAATATCGAACGTACTTCAGCGTAAAATAAATGGTGGCCCAGCCAGGGTGGCTGAATTAACACAGAAATGAAAGGAACGCCTGGGATGAAAAAGTTCACCAAATAAAACACGCAAAACTTCTGATCTGTTGCCAGAAGAAACAGCATGCACCATAAGTTATTCAGCAGTGTCCATGAGAGACAACACATCTTTTTCCATTTTTAAATCAATTTAGAAAAACTAAACACAAATGTGCCCCTTCTAAAAGAAAAGGCCGAAAATAACAAAAAAGGTGGCACATCAGAAGCCCTTTGTTGCTTACTGACAACAGAAAAACCCCACAGGAAGGAGGGTAAGTTGATAATATGGGTTCTGGAAGTATGCGCGCTTCAGAGGGTGAATGATCAACACCGTTGCAGTGGAAAACTTGTGGGGTTGAAATGTTAGGGTCACCCGCACTTCTTAAAGGGCTGAAGCATGTTCACTTGTAGCTAGACACCCCAAAAATGGAAGAATGTTGGGCATGTACTGAGCTTTAAAAAACCTTGAGTTTTCCATTTCTGTCTCTTCTTTATGTGTGTGTTGACGACAGTACTGCAGAAGTGAGCCATGCATTCCTTGTCATGTACTGTCTTTTAACTGAGTGGCATACTTTGTTCCTTCTAAATGGTGTGTGACAGTCAAGAAATGGAAGCCTCCTAGGAGCACATTTCAAGGCCCATTTTATTTTTAGGTCGAGCGTGCAAGCGCGTTGACCTGTTGTAAGTCTTGTGGACTTTTAACCACGCCAAACGCACGCCCATCGCTTTCACTCATTCGTGGGTCTGCCTTTCAAAAATCCTTTGTAATCATTGGTAAATGTTTTACGTTTGTCCCGCCTTGGGGAGATTTTGTTACCACCTTGCAGACTGACCCGGTTACATGGATAATTGCACGATTGCTGATATATTTGACTGAGCAAACTTCTTTTTCCTTCTGTGTTTCTTCTTCACGCTCATGGCGGCCGTGGCACTTTGAATCGGCTTGCTTGCCAACTGTTTTACTTTTCATTTTCAAGTTATGTGGCAAGAAAAGTCCAGGTAGGAATTTACAACGCCAATAGCTCTAACTCGAGCAAATGCGAGACCCATTGCGTTGCAAATGCTTATATTTTTAGCTCAGTACCTGAAAGACCCGGCTTTACAAAACTGTTTAGACCTCTTCCCTCTGTATCCCCGGCCAAGTGACCACACTTGCCTGACAAACTAACTGCCAGCTGTCTTAAATCACGTCTGTTCCTTACTTCAAGAATTAAGCACGCATGATGCAGATCAAGTAGAGTCAGCCTCCTGTGCACCTCAACAAGCCTTTCCAAACTCCTCCCAGAATGGGGTGGAGCCATGGAGACTTGTTTCCACCCCACCCTGTAATGAGTTAAGAAACAGGTGGTCTGCAGTGGTATACAGCCTTGCTGAGTGACAAACAGCCTAATGCTTAAAGTGCCCAGGCTGTTTTCAGTCAGCAAGGCTGCAGAGTGCCATAAGGGGCTGTGGCTTACAGTGTTGTAGGCTTCCGGAGGTCAGGCTGAGATCAGATAAGCCCTACAAAACCTGCAACAGCTGGCACATGGGCTCTGGCACATGTGCCGGGTAAAAGTGCCTGGATTTTCCTGACCTTAGCGCATAGCGAGGGTCACACTCTCTGAAGAATTAGTGAATTATACATTAAAAAAAATATAAAGAGTAGCATTTCAGGCAGGAATTAAAGCGGGGGTGTGGGCCTGCCGCCCTAATTGAGTAACCACACCTATATTTACCACTGGTGTCCCAGGTCAACAAGACTGTCTCCGTGCACTGACACAATGTAACCAGACTGCCTCCATACTCTCAAACAGGGCCTTTTGCACACACTGCACCATGACTTCCTTTATACTCTGACACAATGTAACTATGGGCCAGATGTATCAAAGAATTTTGCATTCGCAAACGGTGCGAATTGCAAAGTTCGGCCGTTTGCGTATACTAAATCACCTTTCTGAATGTAAGAAAGGCATTCGCAGTGCAATTTTAAGGAATCAATAAAATAGCGATTCCTTAAAATTGAGACCCCATTTAGAGAATCGCAAATTGCGATTCTCTAAATAAGAAATCGCAAATAAGGATTCCTTATTTGCGATTTCTTAAGCACATGTATGAAGCAGTTCCTTAATGCGAATTGGGCATTAAGGAATCGCTAATTACCACCAAGTTGAACTTGGTGGTAACCATGTGCAAAATTTAAAAATGCATTGAAAATGCATTTTTAAATTGTACATGTAAAGCACACATGCCCTTTGGCATGTGTGCACCTTACATGTCCCCTCAAAATAAATTGGGGTGCAACAGAGGGGGCTTTAGGCCCCCAGCACCCTGGGGTTTTGCATTTCCAAAATTGCGATTTCTGGTTCGCATGGACCTTACATGTCCCCTCAAAAAAAATTGGGGTGCAGCAGAGGGGGCCTTAGGCCCCCAGCACCCTGGGGTTTTGCATTTCCAAAATTGCGATTTCTGGTTCAGAAATCGCAATTTTGGAAATGCAAAAAATGCAAAAGGGGCCAGTATCGCAATTTGCGATTCGGTAATAGCAGTTGCGATTTTTAAGAAATCGCTATTACCAAATCGCAAATGTGATACATGGCACTTTGCGAGTCGGAAATAGCGTTTTCTTAAAAATCGCTATTTCCGAATCGCAAAGGGCCGTGATGATACATCTGGCCCTATGTGACTAAACTACCTTCATACTCTGAAACAAGGCAGCTTCCAACCACTTCAGCAAGTGCAATAAGATTCACTTCATGCAATGCAACAAGACTGTATCCATACAGTGCAGCAAGACTGCCTCCATACACTGATACACTGCGGCACATTATGCTGCTTACTATGCCTTTACTTGTCACATAGTCAACAACGCTGCACAATTTGTTCCTCCCCGTTGCATGATTCTAGTGACTATATCCACTTCGCTCCTATCTGTTACCAAGTGCTCTGCAGTAGCTCTCTTCGTCATAATTGTGAAATTATGTCCTGCCTCATTAAAATCTCATCCTTGGTCCACAGCTCCCCTGCCACAATCTCATCTCCCATAACAGAAAAAGGACCACCCTCTGAAACAGAAGTGAACCTGGGTGAGATAGGTTTAACCTAATAAAGTGGTTCATCTGGTCATTTTAATCAAAATAACTTCATTGTGAAAACTGCCTGGGGGTACTGAATGCACAAACACCCTACCTCCGGGAAGCCCACCATTCAGTAGAAACACATGAATATGTGCGCGCTGCAACACAGTGCAAAAGAAGCTGTGTCTAGAAATAGACTTCTCAGATCCCATTAGCAAGGGCTTAACATGGATGAATGAAACTCAGTCATCACTGTTCAGTGCTTTGCATCAACAAACTCCCATGGAACAGATGTGTTTTTTTCACATTACAAAAAACATCATTGTTATTAATTTTGTATTTTCTAATATTGTTGTAGGTATTTATTTTTTTTGTAAGTTTTCTTCTCTTTTCTTTACTTTTATGTGTCATATTTATTTATCCTTAATTTAAGTCTTTATCACATTGTTCAGTAATAATGTTTTTGATGTTTTCGTAATTATTTATTATATTTTACAATTTTGTAATTCAATAGAACTATGTCAAAATATTTTGAAGCATTTTACTATTTTTTATTCTAACAGTTTATGAGTTTGTCAGGGAATAGAGCGAGAGATGGTTAAAATATTAAGTAATTATTTGACTAGTATAATTCAATATAATTAATAATTAAATAATCTGTTTACTAATTATGTAGATTAGGTATTTTATTATTTATTTTGTTTTGACATAAGGGTTGTAGGGTTTGTTCTTTGGCAGGTTTTGATTTTTTGAAATACACATATAATGGTATTTATTTTTTATATTTATATATATGAATTGTTGGGTTTGTAGGGAAATAGGGTGGAACATGTTTTATTTGACTGTATTTGTTGAACGTTGTGCAAAGATATAAATGTATTTTCAGATGTTTTTCTTAATGTTTTCATAAAATATTAATATTTTTTTCTTTCAAATGTTAATATGACTTTTTTGTGTGTATATCATTAAATGTTATTTAATTTAACTGTATTCTATATAGTATTATTAAATGTGGCTATACATTTTATAAATATTTCAGACATTAAATAAAATCTGTTTTAATTTTTAAGGGTGAAGTGTCATAGATGAACATTAAATATTTAATAATATGTTTGTTTTCATTTATTTAAACCCTTAGCTTTTGAATTTAACCATTCGTTATGTAATTAAGTCTTTGTATTTCTGATATGTAATCTCAAGAAGGCTGTGTTTTTAGTGAAATTGGGTGTGAATATTTTTAGTTAATGTTAAGTACTAACAATTAACATGTTACATATTCATTTTTATAACCATTATAATGATTTAACTGCAAATAATATATTAATAAATTATTACGGCAATTATTAATATGAGCTATTTTAAGGCATAATCAAATGTTTTATTTTAATTAAAAATAATTTAAAATGGATGTGGGCTTAGGTTAAATAGTTAATGTAAATTCTTAAAATTCAATACTTCAATAGTTGGTTGGTTGGAGTTTGGATAGCAAATCTGTACCTGATAAAATAAATAATTTCCCCAATGTTAGTTTGGTTGGAAACAGAAAAGTTACAGTAAACAAAGATTCCCCAACCCCACTCCATGGCCGTCTCTGGAAAGGGAGAACTGAAGACCAGAAGCAGACCTTTGCTGGTTGGAGGACTGCCTGAGAGAAATATACAGTTCCTGGTGGTGTTCTAAGACGTTACCTCCGTGGGATCAGAGACATTTACAACATTATGGAATGTTCATCACCTAGAGACCAAACTGAACATGAAGAAAAAGGAGCTTGAATTCAATTGGTTCTCTCCAAAATTACAATTTTTCCACCTTTTGAGGGGCTGGTTGGTTGGACCTTTAATGCCACAGTGTGGGAATGTAAGATGGACCTGGAACAAAACAATTTTTAAGTCTTTCTTAAAGCTAAGAAAAGCAGAGTTGCTTTAACTTCCAGTGGCAGAGTTCTAGGGTCAGTGTCATAGTACTACGAGCATTTCCACTTAAGACGTGAGCGAGGAACCATAAGCAGAGCACTTCAGAAAAGGTGTGTCATAAGTATTTTTGTCCCAAAGATATCCTGGTAAAGTGCCTGCAAGGCATTTGTAGACTGTAATGAACATTTTGAAAGCTATTTGTTTGCCCACTGTCCGCAAACAAGTTTCTGAATATCATTTGAAATATTGACAACATTTCTGAGATTTAAGATGGACAAGCTGCTGCAATCTTTACAGACTGCGGTCATTCAACATGAAATTTGGACAGTCTATCTAAGGTTGCATTTGCGTAGTCTAGATAGCCATTGAACAGGGCTCCAACAATTATTTCTGATGGAACTGATTAATTAATGGCAGCAATTGCACCAGGTATCTCATGACACTACCACTCAACCACCTACACTATACACATTAACCAATAATGCAAATAACATAAGAGTTTTCGGGGTCACTATTTTCTTTCTTGAGGGACATTTTTTCCCAAATTTGTTTTTTTTTTAGTCGTGTATACATCTTTTATATTGCCAGTGATTTTTGGAAAAGTTCCCCAAATTTCACCCTTTGTGAAGATAGAATTGTTTCCAGGCTTAGATTTGTGCAAACAAATGACTTTTCTGTGTACCAAAATAATTTCCCCAACATTGCAAGATGATTTGCACTCTCAGAGAACCTTGTTATGCCTTAAAATGCATACAGAATGTTTTAAAATAAATTTTCCTTTTGCATGTTGTTCTGTGCACAGTTGTATTCTGCAGGAAAAGAACAGTAATTGCCACATCTGGGGATGGATGGACTGAGTTGCGCCGAAAGAATTAGGCCCCGAGGAGCATTTCCAGTGGACCCTACACCCGTGTAGTTAGCTTGTGGCGTGGCAGAGGTGAGAAAACAGGCAGTGATCTCACTGGACTCTAGCATAAGAATGAGACTGCCCCAGACGTGTCAGAGACGCTAGCAGGCTAATTTATGCTGTTGGATACTCATTTGGAACAGAAAAGTAAGTCAATGTAATAATTGTGTAGATACAAATCTTTATTATACAGTAAACTTCAGTAAAAAATAGGTAAATGAAGGTAGTAGGATTAAAATTAGAACATTATTACAGGTGATTATAAGAATACCAAAGCAAAAAAGATATCTAACATTTTATAAAACAGGTAAAGAATAGCCTACTTTTTATTTGGTGCCTATCTGTAGATTTCAGTGGTGGCTGGCATCAAATGAGAGTGGAGGGGCAAATGGGTGGTGGGTAGTGGCATGCACTATTGCGCTGCATGCTGCAAGCAAAATAATAAAAATACACTTACCTTACACACACAACATATCCTCCTCCTCGCTTCAAATCCTCCTTCTCTGCAGTCCGCTGTTCAGCGCGGGCCCCAGCCAACTCCCTTAACCAATCCTTGCCCTGCTCTCATGCTGTTAACCAGTGTGAGAGAAGTGCTGGGATTAAGGGAGCGGCTACTCTCTGAGCTTCTGAGGGCACGGGAGGCCTGTGCTTGCTCTAACCCAGCTGTCTTAAGGCAGCTGGGTTAGAGAGGTTTCAAAGTGTGCATGTCTGGCTGGCCATCGCCAGACACCCAGCCAGGGGATATGCACACTTTGAACTGAAGTGCCCAGGCAGCCCACCCTCATCCCTGCTGCTGCCACTAAGCAGGTCTCGTCCCATCAGTTCAGGACAGATAGATGAAAAATTGAATAGTAATAAATTAACTTTAATACCATTTTATTTTTCATCTCTATGGCTTTTGGGGGCATTTTAGTTGGTGGGGCAACGTTCCTCCGCTCTATTGGAAGAGCTGCCCCTGGTAGGTTTGATTCCAAATCCCCCAACCTTTAGTGAGTCTAAATTGAGAGCAGCCACCTTGTTATCAGGTAATCAAGTTTACAAGCAGGTTTCTCTGGTATCCTTTAGAATGTCTCCTGGTGTAGAGTAGCCTGCAGTCAAAATACAGTCTTTTTTAAAAACATGCTTTAACAAACTAAAAACTTGTGAACTGTCTTTGTGCCCTTCCCAAGTTGGGCATGGAATGTGGCTCACGAACTGTGCACATATAAAGCAACAAAAACATAGGGGCAGATTTAAGAAAAGTGGTGCTGCACCCAGTGCAGCACCATTTTCCTTTCACCTCTTAGCCCCATGTGTGCTCCGTATTTAAAATACGGTGCAGGGTAGGGGGCAATAGTGTCAGACGTTTTTACGCTATTGATGTACTGTTCAGGGTTAGCGCTAACCCTGAACAGTACACAGGGGCCCATTGTAACCAATGATGTGACCCCTTTTACCACCTGCTCTGAGCAGGTGTTAACAATGTCACAAAGACATTTTTCAGATTTCTTTGCACAATTTTTTCGGCTCCTCTAATGAGGATAACCCCCCTTACATGCATTATGCCTAACGCGGACATAATGTGGCACAAGGGGTTGCAAAGTGGTGCAATGCATGCATTGCGCCACTTTGTAAATCTGGTGCTGAGATTTTCTCCTCTTTGGGCCACATTAGCGTAAAAAACAAGCATTTGCAATGCAATGGGTCTCACATTTGCTCAAGTTAGAGCTATTAGTGTTGTAAATTCCAAACTGGACTTTTCTTGCCACTTAAGTTGAAAATGTAAAGTAAAACAGTTGACATAAGCAAGTCAATTCAAAGCACCACAGCCGCCATGAGCGTAAGCGCAAAGGAGAGACACAAAAGGAAAAAGAAGTTCGCTCACAGTCAAACATATCAGCAAACGTGCAATTATCCATGTAACAGGGTCGGTTCCCAAGGCAGTAAAATACCGCCCCAAGAAGGGACAAACCTAAAGCATTTACCAATGTCATCAAAGGATTTTTGAAAGGCAAGCCCAGGAGCAAGTGAAAATGATGGGAGTGAGATGGCAAAAGCCTACATAGATACCAAGACGTCGGAAAAGAAGCGCTTGCGCACTGCTATGCTCCAATGAAAAATTATGCTAATGAGGCACAAGGAGACACGTCGGTAACTCGATGCTGGTCAGATATGTCATTTGTTGTGTTGTGGGGATATACGCTCGATCGAAGTAAAGTTGTAGTCCTTCTTTTATTTTGTGAAATGTCTCGGTTTTAGGCTTTAAAAATCTGGTCACCCTATAAATAGTCTCTCCGATGTCTGTCTATGACTTGCTCTGTTGGAGAGGTGAATATTAGCAAATAAATAAACCCTCGTTCCGGGAAATATGCGGTGCAATTACTAACGGTAAACATGCAGAGAAATTCCTCCGTATGCAGCAATGCGCCAAGGGTTTGCAGACTCCACGATGTCTTACTGGACGACCGAGAAAAGAGCAGAAAGAAACAATTAGATAATTCCAGCCAGTAAAAGTAACGACTGGGCACTGAAAGCAATGCGAGACACTGACGTGGCAGCAAAAAAATGCGCGGAATGTGCCGCGAGGCCTTTCCAAACAAGACAGGCCCCATGTAAGGTATACAGAATTCCGGCTCCGTGCAGCTTCCGAGAAGTTGACGTAAAAAGTGAGTTTAGCAGAACGTCCGCGCCAGGAGGACATTGCGTGGATGTGGCGTAATTCGTCTCATTATGCAGCTGCACTGCAAGGCTTTCGAAATTAAAAAAAATGGCAAAGAGGTATACAATGCCAGGAGATTAATTTTATTCAGTATTTTAGGTTGTTCACGTTGCCACTGTTAAATGAAACACTCAGCCCCACAAACCATGAGAGTTTAAACAGAAAATGCAGTTACAGCAATGGAATTATTAAATTGTGTGTTTTTAAACACAGTGACATAAAAGCTTCGGTGCACGAGATATTTGTAGAGAAGGAAGTTACGTTATGTATTGTTATATGGCTGAACAACGTCAGTTATTCCTGCTCCTTTAAGGGTGCTATTTACTAAGGCTTTTGAGATGAAAGTGACACAGACAAAGTGATCTGTTGGGATTTACTTTGTAAAGTGAATCACAATTTGCGTTAGAAAGTTGCCTAATGTAAATACAGTAGCAAAATGCGCTACTTTCCGTAACGGAGGCGTTCCATCAGTGGTACATGGGCGTTCCCATGCAACCACCCCTGTGTTTCGACACAAAGCCCTATATGCTAACATTTGCAGACAGGGATTTGTGCTAAAGAATATCGCACCCTTGAGGCAGTTGTAACGACTGAGCACGTTAAAAAGTCTCCAACTTTACACATGTGCTGCACTGTAAGCACTTATACAAGGTGGAAAAAGCCTGCTACACAGTAACGGTTTCTACTGCAAGGTTACGCTTCCAATGCAAAATCTACCCTGCACAGGCACACACACCCTTAACTATACTGCAAGGGTGTGTGCATTGGCACATGGCAGCCTAAAGTGAGCTAACTCTGGGGGACAGACAAACTGCCACATCTTAGTAGCAATGGGGCTGTTTTTCCGCTCCTCTTCCTTATGGGGTAAAACTTTGGTTGCTGTGCTGCATTGCAGAAAAACTTAGTAAATGTGCCCCTAAGAGTTTCTACCTGCTGACCTAACTGTTAATTTGGTTATGCCCACATGAGGGGAGAGAAGGGGGGTGAGGGATTTAGATCTGTGTAGCTCAAATATTTTTGAATTGTCTTTGCAGGTGTGTCACTATGTCACAGTGAAGCACTGGTTTTATGACCCTCTGCCAGATCAGTGTCAGCTACCTGGCCTAATACATTATTTTGGGGAGTGTCAAATCACAAATTGTACACATTAGCTGCTAAAGTCTCATTGTCGTCCGTTGGATGTTTGTACTCATTTTCCGGTGGCATCGTGAGTGATTGACTGCATGGTTAGTGCACTTAAATTAAACCAGGTTGTAGAGCTGGTAGTCAATGGAGTTCTGCAACCAATGCACATTATTTGGCGTTCCATTACTTTGAGTTCAAAATACTCCTCTGTTCTACTTATATGACCCTATAACTCTGTAGTGCCCCTGATCCCATCCTCATAAGAGACTTGCCTTTACAATGCTGTTCACAAGCCTATTCTTTCTTACCTTCACTTCCAGTTATCACCAATTATTACATTTCTTACATCCACACTAAGGGCCTCATGATTACCCTGGTGGTCTACAGACCGCCAGGGTCATGGTCGTGGCCGGACCGCCACCAGAGCGGCAGTCAGACTGCGAAATTATGTCCGTGGGGAAAGTTCCACGGTCGGACTACCAGCACCACCACACTTCGGCCGTACAACGGCCTGGTGGTGCCGGTGTTCCCAATACGCCTGGGCAGTGGTGCAAGCGGCTTGGAGATTACGACCCTCTGTCCTCCGGCGTTAACATGGCAGTTTCATTGCAATATAAATACTGTTGGAGACGGGGTGCCGGGAGCCCTAGGGGGGGCCCCTACACTACCCATGCACTTGGCTTGGCATGGGAAGTGCAGGGGGGCCCTTGGGCAGCCCCGTTGCGCAAATCACTCTCTGCTTTGCAGAGAGTGATTTGCGTGACAGGTGCTGGTGCACCAAACACTCTATTAGGATCCAGTGTCAATGTTGTGCGTTTCCCACTGGGCCAGAAGGTGGAAACTGTGTTTCCACCCGCTGGCCCAGCGGAAAACACATAATAGGGCCAGTGGGAAGGCAGCCGCACTGGCAGCATCCTGTCCTGCAGGAGTTTGGCAGGCAGCCTTTTCCGCCCTCTAAACTCCTAATGAGTGCCTAACTGTTTCAAAGGTGTTCATTATGTAACTGTGATACCCTAACATATGTTAGATATACGCTCAGGTACTGGATTCAACGAAAAACCACCTTTCCTTTAGAAATGACACAAATGAATGAGTACATGGATTATTCAGATAGGGGTCCACATTAGCCCTGATGAAGGCCTTTGACCCACTTGGGCCACAGCATGGGCCACGGAATCATGCTAGCACTTCTTTGTATATATGAATCATAAGCACTCATTACACATCCATTCTTAAACATTTGTAATCTTACCCAAGTTACTGTTCATAAAAGGAATCCTTTGGATTACCTTAAGGGAACTTTAGCAACCTGGATCCCTTCATTATGTCCAGTGACCTCTTCTAAGGAACCCCCTCAAAAAGAGTTCTTGAGTCCTTTGTGGTAGTATTATCTTACCAGGACGCGGTAAGGTTACCAATGATGAAGCATGACACGAACGTGTGGGTGAGGTTTCCTTATGCGGAAACACCAGTCTCTTTTGGCAATCAGACACATGGTTACAGCTGATAACTGTCACATTCATTGTGGTTTATCCTACACCTAAGATGTTTCTGGCAGTGCACATTGAACCTTAGATAGTATCAAAGGCAGTTTGCATGTCGATTCCTACAGCTTCTTTGGAGCTTTGACATAATGTTTTTGAAACCTTTGATATGAGCTGTCTCTGGCAGCAGTAAGGCTTCCTGCATTATTTTTCTGACGAGGATGCATACAATGACATAATACTGCAAGTTTTTCTCAGACTGCAATACATTATGAAAATATATTTAGGAAGGAGTTAGGCATCACTCTTTGACTCCTGCCACAATGTGTCCTGCACGTGATTCTCATGGTAGGCCAGGTCCATACCAGTGGTAAACCTGGAAGTTGTCTAGTAGTGTATCTGGGATGGTTAAAATGTTGAGTATGTGTGTCTGTGGAAGTAAAAATGCATATTTATATTAAAAATCACTATTACTAGAGTGTCACTAGGAAGTTTAGAACAATGTGCATCCCTGTGGTCATGACACATGACTCAGATCATGTGTGAAGCCGATCTAGCAAAGTAAGATACATATCTGGCTATAAGGACGTTTGACAACTCTGTATGTCCGTGTTAGAAATGGGGTTTCTGGCTGGCTAGGGTATGCACCTCAGCCAGGCAGAACTTACCCACTCTAGTCAGGGCAAGGGAGTTACACATCCAAGATAACCCCTGCTCACCCCCTTGGTAGCTTGGCACGAGCAGTCAGGCTTAACCCAGAGGCAATGTGTAAAGCGTTTGCACAACACACACAACACACGTGACGCAATATCCCCACCACAAAGGAAACACAACACCAGATTATATGAAAATATACTGTAGTGTACACAAGGCAATTATCAGACCAAACATCACATATCAGTACTATCCTGCTACCTTAGCAGTTGTCAGAACGTTACACATTAGTTACTCTGCAACCTAGCAGTAGTCACACATAACACACAGGTTACTCAGTATTCTGCAACATAAGCAGTAGTCAGGAAAACACGTTATTACATCACAGCACTTGTCATAAGAATATCATAAAATGCCCATAGTAGGAACATTAGAAAACATATGGCAAGTTAGAAAAACATATTAGCAAGCATTTCCATAAAAGGAACATTTGCATACACATATGTAAAAACATCAAACGCAGGTAGGTAATATATGAATCAAACAAAAGTCTGTAGAAAGAACTTTGGATTGCAACTATATTGGTCCTTTAAACAGTACCTGGTTGGATGAAGGCACCTCCAGTGCCTAGAAGGCGAACAATGGGGCCCCCGTCGCTCCTATGCGCAAAACGGGGGCCTCCCTTATACTCTGGGGTCAGAGGAGGACGACATGCACCTCCTCTCTTTTATAGACAGGCCCCTCCGGGGACTGTGATTACTGGGGCCCCCCCAGGGCCTCAACCGGCCCTCACGAGGGGGGCCAAAGCCAGCAAAAACAACTTAGGGCAGGAGGGGGGCACCACGCACCCCCTCCGGTTTAATGACAGGCCCCTCCCGGGACCCGCGATCTCTGGGGGCCCCCCCGGGCCTCCACTGTCCCTTCCACGAAGGGGGGGGCACAATAATGCCTGTTTTACCTAACAGCAGAAAAGGAGCGTCCTGCTCCTAACGCAGAGGCCAGGGGGAAGGGGGCACTCCCGCGCCTTCCCCTGGTCCTGCCGTGAAGCCACAAGAAGATCAGACCCCTCCTGGGGCCCGAGCAGACACTCGCCTGCACCCGATGCGGTGCGCGAGTGTTCTTCCAGCTTCCCGGGCTGCTGCAGTGATCTTAGTTAAAGGGGCACAATGCAGCAAGGAGCCTACGAGCTCCCAAGGCTCCATAAGTGCGCTGCAATCAGCGCTATGGCAGCCGCAACCACGGTGAAGCACCCCTCGTGAAGAAATGGATGCAGGGGTCAGGGGCCACAGCACCCTGCCCCTGGGGAGCAGAATCTTAAGACAAGGTCCTCAGGTCGAGGGCCCAGCTACAGGCCAGCACAAGGGAAAGGCAGCAAGTGGCAAGTCCTTCACAGTGACCAGGCAGGTCACAGGTCAGCACAGCAGCAGCAGTCCATGGCGGTTCCTGGTGAGTCCTTTCAGCCTTTGGTGTCCAGTTCCAAGATGATTCCAAGAGTCTCCAAATTGTGGGGAAAATTCCCCTGTACTTATAGTCAGTTCTTACAGTGTTTTACAATGGTAGGGAGAGGAGGTTCCAGCCAGTTACAACTGGTTCTGGGAGTGCCCCCTCTCTCCTTTCAGCACAGGCTCCAAACATCAGTGGGGGGTTAACAACCCTATTGTGTGAGGCCAGGGCACAGTCTTTACAAATGCAGGTGTGCCCCGCCTCGCCCTTCTCTCAGCCCAGGAAGACTATTCAGTATGCGGATGCAACTCTGTGACACCTCCACCCTCCCTGTGTACAGGCTGTCTGAAAAGTATGCACAAAGCCCCAACTGTCACTCTGCCCAGATGTGGATTGGAGTCAAGCTGCAAAACACCAGAGTCATAAGCACAGATAAATGCACACTTTCTAGAAGTGGCATTTCTGTGATAGTAATAAAAAATACACCCACACCAGTAAGCAGCATTTATTATCACCATCACAACCATACCAAATCAGACAATACCCCTTACACGTCAGGCAGGGCATTTCTAATGCAATCCTATGAGAAGGCAGCACTCACAGCAGTGAGACACCAGTTAGGCTGTTTGTCACTACCAGGACAGGCCACGCAACTTGGCACATGTCCTGCCTTTCTACATACATGGCACCCTGCCCATAGGGCTAGCTAGGGCGTACCTTAGGGGTGACTTACATGTAGTAAAAGGGGAGTTCTGGGCCTGGCAAGTAAGTTTAGATGCCAGGTTCCTGTGGCAGAAAACTGCGCACACAGGCCCTGCGCTAGCAGGCCTGAGACAGGTTTGAAAGTCTACTTCAGTGGGTGGCGCAAGCAGCGCTGCAGGCCCATTAGTAGTATTTAATTTACAGGCCCTGGGTATAGAGATACCACTGTATAAGGGACTTACAGGTAAATTAAATATGCCAATTAGGTATAAGCCAATCATACCAACTTTAGATGGGAGAGCACCTGCACTTTAGCACTGGTCAGCAGTGATAAAGTGCTCAGAGTCCTAGAGCCAACAGCGAGAGGTCAGAAAAACCAGGAGGAAGGAGGCAAAAAGACTGGGGATGACCCTGCGTAAGGCAAAAAGTCCAACAGTCCGTATGTTAAAGAAAACCTCTTCAGTACCATATGACATGTAGATAACCATGTGTAATACATGCATATATAAATATATCAGGGTATAACATGTTCCTTGTATGGGAGAAAACATCTACAATGTCTTCCTAGCTATGGAGGAGTTTATGTATGATGTGCTGAACTAAGTACGAGGTTTCTGACATGTTAGTTCTATCTACCAAGTTCCAATATAACTGTACTTTAATGTCACTGACAGGTCATGGCTGATGCATATGGCTTGAAATTACTGCCCTGTATCTGTATGTCAAATTAGGTAAATGTCTCTCTGATGTTATGTGTTTTTTCTAGCTCAGTCACATCAATTGGAGAAGTGCTATGGTGTGTCGTCTCTCTCTCTCTCACTCTCTCTCTCGCAAAGCAAACACACGCACACCCACATATATATTTACAATGAATGAAAAACAAAGGCTAAAGTAGCGTTCAGTTAGGTGAAAATTTCAGTGACAATGTACCATTTTGAACTCAAAGATCACTGAAATTCACCAGTTATAGTTATGTTATCTCAAGTAACTATAACGCGTGCCCTAAGGTAATTATAACTCACACCCCCACTATGCACAGGTTGTCGTAATTGATGTAATTTCAAATGTTGCAGTGATGTTATCAATGATATCATAGAATATGTCATGAGTGAAGTACCGTGAGGTAATTAGCAGTGCATGGTGAGGGTGCAAGATATAGTTTATTTAGTGCACAAGTTATAGATAATTGAGATAACTATATCTGGTGAACTTCAGTGTTTTTTTAAAGTTTAAAACTTTATGTTGTCACTTAGCTTTTCACGTAACTACAACGGTACGCAGGAAAAAGCATGGAAAGTAGAACTTGCAATCCAGACTTTTTTAGATAGAGCAGTCCACTGCATACCTTGGTTCATGCATTTGTATTTTTTGCTTGAGACTTTAGATTTTAGTTGAGTTATGGATTGTTTTATCCTTGATGACTTTTGCTTTCTAAAATTTTGTAAAATTGTCATAGTGTCCATTGGCTTCATCCTAATATTCCTTGGAAGGAACTGTGCACCCTTTGTCTACACTGTAGAGTTTTTCTTGGTTTGCTATGGTACTGTTATTACATCCTTCCATTGTATGTGATACTTGGTTTGGCATTCGTGATCAGAATGATGCATTCTGGCAGACAAGTATCTTCAAAGTAGTCTTTTAGGCAAGGTTAACTTGTGTTCATGTGTTTGGTATTAGGATGATTCTCTTTATAAATTGTTCACATTCAGGTACAATTGCTTGAGCCACCGCTCCAATCCTGGACCTGAATGCGGCCTACACCACAGTCAAAATTTTCTTATTATCTATCCAGCTCTGTCATCTATTGACTAGTACCTTGCCCAGAATATGTCCTGCACCGTCCAAAAAAGAGCTGAGGTGGTAGTTTGAGGTTTTTTTTTGGTTTGGTACCAGAATCACGGATCACCATGAAATCAAAATCCTATCATTTTTAAGGGCAGGACTAAACACATTATTAAGAATATGGGCTTAGACTTTAGGCTCCTCACAATAGTAAGTCACAGGGAGTTAAATCCGTGCCTAGAGTTTTGTACTTTTTCATACTACGGATAGCTCTTTCCACTTTTGAGCGAAGATGTCTAATGCCTGGTTTATACCCAATCGTTGTTTACCACAATGTTATCACTTGCAGGGTTAGGTCTTTGGATGTAACTGTTTAAAGTACCTCACCCATTCCTCAATACCTAAATGGCAATCCTGCTTACTCTTTCTACCTCTTCCCATATCAGAAACAATTTTCCAGAACGTCTTTGTATCCTTCCTATTTGAATATTCCTTTACTTCTATCCACCAACTGTTTTGGACTTCTATGTTTTAGATTTTTAATAGGTTTTGTACAGTGGCAAAACGAAATTTACGGGGACCCCCCGCAAAGTATCTCTAGGGCCCCCCTCCCTCCTAGACACAGCCAGGGGCCTGCTGCCTGTGCACAGTGCACTGTGCTAAAGGGCCCCCTGGAGCTCGAGGCCCTGCACCGTGGGGTCTGCAGGGGCCTTTTTTCACCACTGGTTTTGCACTCTTTTCTAAGCCAATAAAACCATGATTAATTTGTTAGGAAGAGGTGTCGGGTAATTAACACGTTTGAAACATTGTATTTTACATCAAGGCAGTCTTGATCAAACCAGCTGCTATAATTTGGATTATTTAATATCAGCAGGTCCTCCTGACTGAATGGGATTATAATAATTTTATACAATCTAGCATCTTTTTGAAAGAATCAATAATTCTATCATTAATATTGTCACATGCTTCATCTAGAATTATGCCATCTACTATGGCCTTGAGTATATGGATTTCTCCCTGATATTTGTCATAGTTATAGCAAACTGATTTCCTTTCATTTCAATTATGGGTGGCTAGTTTAAAACCCCTTCGCCTTTATGCTCAGACTGTCCCTTGCCACTCAGGAACAGACGAGCTAAGATGGGGGTCATGGCGACTTTTTACACTCGGTATAACTTCCAAATCAATCACCTTATCCCAACCCTTGAAATTAATTGTATAATAATCGATCAGGGAGGCCAAGGTACCCCAGTTGTAAGTATGCAAACTGGAGAATCTGAAGTGGTGTGGCCAGTTAGTAAGCTCTGGCCTCATTTTATTTAAAAAAAAATGCAAAAGCTTTCCTCTTTTTGCTCAGCCACTTCTAGCACATAAACGGTACTGGGATTCCTCAAATCTGATCTTCCTCGATGACCACATTAATAACTATATCACTTGTGGTGAAGGTGTTAAAATCACCACAGCTGAACATCAAGCATTCCTTGCTATTGGCTCTAAGGAACCTCACATAGTCTTCCAACTTAAACCATATAAACCATATAGCCTGAACCTCGCGTGTCTAAATCAGAGGGATATTAGCATTGAGGATATCTATGCTAGCTTGATCCTTGCCAACATCTGTTAGTCTCACATGCAAGGTGTTTGAATGATGGTAGCCCACACAAACTTGCAATATAACTTGCAAGAAGCCCATATCAAAAACCCACCCGTAGCCCTGCTTTAGCTAGATCTAAACTATGGTTCCAAAAATTCCATATAATCATCTATAGCGTCTCTGTTAAAGCCTATATTTCTTGCAAACAGAAGATCTCATATGGCTCATAAAGCTCACATAATCCCCATCATACACATTGTCATCTGCAGGGGGGACAAGAAGGGGCACTTGCCCCCTTGGATTTAGGTACAGACTGGTGTGCAGGCTCAAACTGCAGGATAACACTACGGCTGCCGTATTATTACACTGCCTGAACTAGTACAGCCTCAGCCCCCGCTAATGTTAAAATTATGCCCCCCCCAAAAATTTCTGCAGATGACTATGATCATACATTTTTAGAATTTAGACCAGCAATTTTCAAGATAGGATACAAAACAAGTCACCAAAGAAGAAGCATGCTTCCCCTTCAAATGGTAAACCACAGACTGAGTGTACTCATTTCTGATATGTGGTATGTTACGAGATATTCAGTCGGAACATCATAAACAAGTTCACCAATCTTACTTACCAGTGCTGTAGCTAGCCACCCTCACTCTTGTTTGGCCTTCACGTCAATATTACTGCCTCCCTGTTTTGGAATCACACAAACCTTGATGGAACTTCTGTTGCAATAAGCAGGTTTTCAAAGTTGACATTTGAAGGATAGTTTTCATCCAATGATATACAGTACGTTTTGGTTCTAATGTACTGCAGTCCGTACATGCCCTCGTCCTACCTTTGGTGCACAATAATGTAGAACAGCATCAATATTTATTATAAGAATATCCTCCAGATACCCTAAAATCGGCCTGCTTGTTTTATGGGAAGCAAACCCGACTTTCATATATATTAGTTAAGTTCAGTCTGATGTGCAGTGCCGTGGACTCACTAATTTAACTTCTTGTGAGGTTACCAATAGTAGAGCGGAGACAGCGTTGAAAACTGATA
The DNA here is from genome assembly GCF_031143425.1 of Pleurodeles waltl. Lineage (NCBI taxonomy): Eukaryota > Metazoa > Chordata > Amphibia > Caudata > Salamandridae > Pleurodeles > Pleurodeles waltl. The sequence continues at coordinate 6,270,788 of NC_090439.1, forward strand.
GGGACAGTGAGCTATTCAGTGGTTTGGTTATGGTCACATTAGAAAATAGATCAATAAATTCATAGTGACGTGACTGGCTCGGTTGCAATTCCCCGTAACCGACCTGTATTCCATAAGCCCAGTTGCTGACCAGAGGCCACCATTAGCTTCTCAATGTCAAAGGAGATAACTAATTGGTTTAACAACTAAATCATAGTTTGCACATTATCTTCCCTTTGCCAGACTCTGCTCAGTCCAGATTTTCCTCTTACTGTAGAGCAACCAGCTCTTGATTCCCTTGTAGCTTCCACTGTGCTTCTCAGTGCTTTGTCCATGTTCCCAAAAGACAACTTCCTATGTCTTCTTTTTAAGGAGGGAGCTTGATTACTGTCCCCTACTATCTTAAAATTAATGTGCTCTCAAGGTATTTGAAAACGGGAAAAACCTACTGGGAACCATTGTCACCTGCGTTTTTTCCAATAATCTCCCCTGGGACTCTTCCATCGTAGCCCCACCTTCCCATGTTTGCGCTGTCTCTTGACAGCCGGGGAACAAATTCCCAAGAGAACAATTTCCTTAGGAATACATCATTGCACTCCTCCTCTTTCTGTTAGAGGTCTTCTTCATTTTTAACGTCTTTTCCATCCTACCCAACATATCACCAATGGATAGCAATGCATGGTCGCTTTTCCTTTTTCGTGAGAAACAACTGGTTTGCAAAATCAATACGTCTGATGTATTTTATGATTTGCTTTCCCTATTTCTGTCTGTGCTGTTCACATGTACCGAAGTAAATTTTTGCATAATATTGTATATGTTTATCTACTCTGAGAAAGCTGTTGCACTGTGCCACTTACTGGCACAATATTAATTTTTGATGCAAATGTACTTGTTTCTGTTTTCCTTGATCAGAGCTGAAGAATTGTTGCAAGCAAATACGTGCTGTGATCATCCCCACCCAGTGATTTAACTTAGAGCAGAATTATGGAACTCAGCACACATTTAAAGCGGATAGAACTTGTGAAATAATTAGTTCTTGTTTACTCTGGTATTTGTGGAAAGCCAGAACAAACAGTTTGGGATGGCATTTTCAAAACAATTGACTCTCTGGACTTACCAGCCTGGAAAGCCAAGCTGTTAAGTTCTAGCAGTACAAGAGCCATATCATAAAATTCAACATGCACCATGGCTTGTATATCTTAGCGGAGTATGTGTTCTTTATAAATTCAATGGGTACATCAGGAGAAGTCCAGCTCCACCGTGGAATTCATGCCCTGTTTGGCACTGTCATATTTCCTGTTGGACTGCTTTTTCCTCCTTTTGATTTCATTGTGCTCTATATTTGAAAACTGTGGAGGCCTTCCCAAATCCATTATCACACAGGCACTCTCCTGGTTGACTTCATTACACATACTCTCTATGAAACTAGGCACATTATTTCTAACAGGCTTACTTTTCTCACAGGAGGCTACACAACCCCCCTCCATAGTCAATATTTCCATGTGATCCTAAACACCGGAGATGGAGTCATTAGAGGTACAATGGTTTGGCTTCTTTGGAAAGAAATGCTTAGTTAAATTAAGCTCTGACGTAGGTCCTTCATAAGGTTCAACCACACCTCCAGGCTGATTTAGAGTTGCCTGCACTGGCCTTAAGAGCAACCTTTTGCTCTTTGAAAGGGAAGCAATGGGCCTATTGTCGATCCTGATGTTCAGTCCAATTGGGGAAACAAACCCCTTTGGTGAATTGCCTTGGTCATTCTGAGGGGCAGATTTAAGAACCCAAGCGCCTCCTTGCACCACATTAGCCTCATTTTGTTTATGCTAATGTGGCCCAATGAGGCCAAAATCACAGCCCCAAATTTACAAAGTGGAGCAATGCATGCACTGCGCCAGGTTGTAACCCGCTGCACTACATTATGCGTGCGCTGGTGGGGCAAAACAAGACGCAAAGAAATCGAACCGATTTCTTTGCATAATTTTTTATGGCACTTTTTTACACCTGCTCAGAGGAGGCATTAAAAGAAGGCACACCGTTGTTTACAATGGGCCTCAATGGGCTTTGCAGGATTGATGTCAATTTTTTTTACCCTAATCCTGCAAAACTCCGAACTTGATGCTAGTTCCTTAACTACCGCCATGGTGCACCATATCTTAGATATGGCGCACACATGGTGACAGTACGGGGGTGCTAAGGAGCGCTAAAGGGCGCAAGAAAAGTGCAGCTGCAGTGGGTGCAGAGCCATTTTTCTTAAATCAGGACCTAAATTCTATGTGACCTTTCAATCCCTTATGTGCAGTCTCCATGTCTCTGAGGAGTAATGAGTCTAATAATTGAACTTTAAGAACTTAAATGTAGCAGTTGAGGACAGTGCTGTGTATAATCTTATAGCTCAAGAACTCCAAAAGAGGCGGTGAGCATGGTTATGGTATCAATATACTTGAGATTGTGTATGCCAGATTAAATTGACAGAAGAATCAAGAAACCAGCAATGCTGCCCACATCAACTCTGTTTTATATTTGTTTGGATTTTGACCAAACGTTTAAAAAAAAAATCTTGTGCCTATTTATTTTTATTCATTCCTTCCTTCCCTCGAGTGAACCAATTATTTGTTGCATTAAAATTACCCTGGTTTCTTAGAGTTATACTGTTTACCCTGTATATTGTTGCACCTCAAAATTGGAACACAGCAATAAGTAAGCATGAGTGAGAAAAAAAGAGAAAAAAATGCAGCTTAAAATTAATTTTTGCTGCTCCGCCAAACTGCAAAACCACATCTGCCTCCATCAATGCAGGCTCAGCCGTCTGCTGCCACCTGCGATCTCTCCACTCCTCTCTGCTCCCCACCACCACCATAAAACATGTCTCTTGACTACTGCTGCATGTCCCCTTCCATGTCCACACTGTCAAATCAACCTTCCAAACCCAGTGGCGGCCGGTAATTTTAGGAGGGACGAGGGCGGGCGGGAAGCACACTCACATTCATTCATTCACACATGCATGCACATCCATTCACAACACTCATCAACATTCAAACATACATACACGCATGCACCAAACATTAATTTAAAAAACATGCACACACTTACCTTCAGCTCGGAGGTCCCAGTAGGGCTGGGACTGCTGCCTTCCCTCTCTGGCTGACCTAATGAGGGAAGGCAGCAGTCCCAACTTCGTCACAAAGTGGGATGGGTTCAGTGAGACTTCTGACCCCATACCACTCTGTGACGAGGTGTCACTGATTGACACTCGCCCTGGGCGCTTCGGAGCTAAACCTGAAGTGCTCAGGTCGAAGATAATGGGTGACGCTTCCCCTCATCACCGAAGGGGAGGACTTCAAGGCACCTGTGCTCAGCCGAGGAGGTCACGCTCATAGGAGCTGTGACCTCTTCAGCCCAGCAAAGTTCAGCTCAGGCAGCCAGGAGTCTGCGCAAATCACACATGTCTCGCTCTTGGCTGCCTGAGCTGAACATGAAGAGTGTCAGTCAGGCTTGTCTTTGCTCAGTCTGACAGGCACTCCTCATGAGGGGCAAAAGGTGGGGGGGCATGGCCCTTTCGCCCTAAAGGACGTGCCGCGGCAGTCCAAACCCGAAAGACAGCAAGCCACACCAATGCTGCCCGGTCCCACTCAGCTCAACTCTACGGGCACACACTTTCTTCCCTCACAACTATGGCCTGCTCCCTCTTACCACTTGAATCCTTAGGCAGTCAAAGAGAGACACGAGGCACGGACAAGGGTGTGGTTTGGTGTGGTGTGGGTCAGGTGGGAAGAGCATGCAAAAGCAGCATGACTAAATTGCTGCAGGACGAGGTCATGAGCATTCCACTTAAAGAAAACATTTATAGCTTTGCTTTATTTAAGGTAGTTGTGGTTTAATTTATTTTGCTTACTTTAAAAGAACCTGCTAGATTTCCTTGGAGATGTCCTTCTATTTTGCTGTGAATCAGCATTTCAGCAGCGTTTCCATTTCTTGACCTGGTGAGTTTTACTGAAATTGCTTATTCTATGTTTTCTTGCCTTTTTATACTCTTTTTTAATTAGTAAAGAGTTTTCATTGATTAACTACTTTAAAATATAATGTAATTTGTTGTTTTCTTTGCTGTTTGAATTTGTTATAACCAATGGCGGCTGGCTACTATTCAGAGTGGTGGGTGGGGGAGGGCAAATGCGTGTTCGGTGGGTGAATGCATGCACGGTGAGTGGGGAGTGTAAGTAAAAAGAAATAACCACTGAACTTGCTTGTTGCACGATGTCCAACATCCTCCTCGCTCTGGTCCGTGCTCTACTCTGTCTCCCCGGGCTCCGGTAAATTCCTCTAACCAATCCTGGCACTGTTGTCATGCTGGTAACCATCATGAGAAACGTGCCAGGATTCAAGGACGTGGTCTCTCTCAGCACTCTCAAGAGCACTGGAGGGCTGTGATTGTTCTGACTCAGCTGTCTAAGACAGCTGGGTTAGAAAGGTTTAAAATGCACGTCTGACTGACTGTCGCAAGACAGACATCAAAAGAGACATGCACACTTGAAATCTAAGTGCACATGCAGCCCACAACTCCTCCCTGCAGCAACAATGGCCCCTCCGCATCCTGACACTTGGTTCAGGAGGGGTGGATGAAAAATAAAGTGGTGATAAATTAACTTTATCACCATCATACTTTTCATCTCTGGGGCTTCCCAGGGTGGCATTTTTAGCATTTGGGCGATGCTCCTCCCTCCTAATGGAGGAGCTGCTCCTGGTCTTTACCTTATTTGGTAAACGCTAATTAATGTTTGTTTAGTCGTGTTATATATGTGTTTAATATTTAATGTCCAAATCTAATAATCTTAAGTATTTTTGATGTTTAAATATTTTTAGCATAGTGTTGTCTTTAATGTTTATTAATATATTATTGCTGGTTTACGGTTTTGTATCATTTAATTTATGTAAATGTGTCAACTAAATAATAATATAAATGTTTTAATTCTGTTTTTGTTGTTCAATAATCATATCCATATTTTATTTAGTGTTCTTTAATTTTTTGATGATATTTTTATGTATTTTAGTATATGTACTCGAGATATAGGTATTTTTGTAATGGTATAATATTTTAATAGTCAATAATTTATCGTTCAATATTGTTGGCATATCCCGTTATTGCGTTTTCAGTATAAAGTGTAGCTTCAGTTTTGCTTTTGATTTTAGATACTTTCGTATTCAATATCATAGCTTATTCTGGTTAATTTTTGGATTACAGTGTTAAGGTTGACAATATTTTTTAGTGGCATTAGTATATTGCAATATTGTTTACCTCTATATCTTGTCATAGAAGCAGGACCAACAAGTGCATCTTGCTGAAGAGAACACATGCAGATCTATGAATTGAAGCGAGAGGCAGCGGGGGAGAGCAGGCTCGTGACCAAGCAACCATGCAGTAGATTCTTACTAGTTCCTGACGCACAAATGCTGCAGAGTCTCTGATGCCCATAGACTGCAGTGTCTGAGTTTAGTTGAGATGGTCTCTTGCTTCCCCAGGAGTTGAAGATCTGACTTCCACCAGGAAACCACTACCAGTTGATAACGCGTCCAGCCCTTATATATATTACCTGTACCTGGACACGTTGGAGGTCGGTGAACCTTTTAGCCGAGTTGGGCTCTCCTCATCCTTGAATAGTCGGGTCACTTAAATCAATAATCAATAACTGTTGTGCGCGATAGCCAATACTCAATTTGTAGATCAAAATAACACGTTAGGAATCAATAACAGTTGATATTTCGACGCACCATGACCTTTCAGTCATGAATAACCACACTGGTTTATTAAAAGTTAGTGAATTTATTTCCCTATATTAAAAAAGCTAACACAATGTATATAAGTCTCATAACCAAATGGTATATGTATACGAACATTACTAGCTGTCCATAGCGGCGGAAGAAACGCAATCTACGCAAAATCTGAATAATGATGCATTCAGTTATGGCAATGCAAATCACTAATATAAGCAACTGAATTTGACTAATTTCATACATCGGTCAGCATGACAAGATTTCAATTCAACATGGTGCATCAAGTTCATACCTCGACTAACCTCTAATTAGCATTGACATGTGGGGCTAAATGCAAAACGAATTTAGTCAACACAAGTTTGGAAAACCTCTAACTTGGGCCCTATCAAAATAGCAGTTGGTACCTAAAAGGAAAACACAATGCATAATACAATTATCCTTTCATATTTACCAATTACAATCAACATTCAAGAAAGTCTTCGTCCTTCAGGTACCGGATCGATCAATGTGGGGCAGAATTTCAAAGGGGCAAAGTTAAGGGCAAGTTTCCTTGCAGCAGCAAGGAGAATGGGGCAAAGTTACTGCATGGGCAAGACGGGGCAAATTAAAGTTAAAGTCTCTAGGGTGAGAATTCTCAAAGTCTCTTTCTCAGTAATAGAGAAAAGGGCATCAGGATGTCGTCTAAGATGGCGTCTGGCATCTGACTTCAAAATGGCATCAAGGAAAATGGCTGACTTCTCTCTGTCCAGTGGGTTTAAGTAAGAAACATTCCAAATTCTGCAGGGTCTTCCATTGGAGGGTTCATAGGGTGGCTTCAATTTGACCAATGAAAATGTCTTTCTACTAGTACTCTTTTATGCATACATTGTCCTTGGAGCCTTGGAACACAAGTTGCAACATGGCTTGCCAATTATTTTGATATCGGTACCCTCATTGTCCGCACCTGCAGACTGACCTTGGATCAGAGGGGATGAAACCGGCCTAGTACGAAACCTTGGAGATAAGTGTATTAGTCATCTCTACTGGAAAAATACAACTTTAAGCAAGAATATATGGTACATTAGTTCAAGGAAAAGCCACGCAGTTAGAATTTGAGACCAGGCAACTAGGCCAAAGCCTCTACTAAATTTAAGCTAAACACAAACAGTTTCAACAAGAAATCATGGCACACACTTGCAATTATGACGGATTACTACAATTTTCAATTCTTCATGATATATAAAGCACGTTTATAATATTGGCGAACTACCCGAGGGCACAATTTCCCCGTACATTATTTTCTTTACTAAAATCACACTACATTACACGATTTTGGTTACATGATATATGAATATATGTCGGACCCTCTTTTTCTGTGTCATCAATCCCTCCTCTGATGACTAATTATGTCATCACATCAAATCTTCCCACAAATTTTATTCCATTAAAATTCTGTTTAGTAATTTTGTATTTCAGTCAACTCCCTCTTTCTTTTAATTCCTTTTGATTTTTCTCTGTATATTTCTACCATTTTGGTTTGTTCTTTCTCTTCTCTTCTCCTTTTGTTTCTTGTTTTCAATATTTTAATAGCTTTCCATATTCCCCAAATGCCTAATAAACAAATCAATATTATTAATATCCCTTTTACTATTTTCAGTAACAATCCGTTCCAAACATTGCTGAGCCAATTTCCCACTGAAGCAAACCTTTTTCCAACCTTCTCCCATACTCCTGGTTCTTTCAATTCCTTCAAATCTGTACTTTTGTTAGTTAAGTTTGTAAGCATTTTTCTAATTCGCCCACTGCTGTCCGGTATATATGTACAACAGTGACGTGTACCAAGCATTTTGCAAACGCCGCCATCCTTTGCTAAAAGAATGTCTAAGGCAAGCCGATTTTGAAGAGTCATAGCTCTTTCTGTAGCGAGTTCAGCATCCATCAGGATTATAGCTCCTGAGAATTTTGTCAGCATGTTATCCACAATAGTAGACAACTTTTGTATTTTGATTGAATTCAATATGACTCCCACTGAAGGGATCAGAGCTCCAAATATATCTCCTACCACACCAGTGGCTGTCTCCCTCTTCTGAACATGATGTGATTCAGACAGCTTTGGAAATTTCTTTAAGTTGTCTAGTTGATAAATCTTTGGGAACACTATTCCCAAATAACATCTCCCATACCATCCTTTAGGAAGACGATAATAGGCGTTAAGTCCACAAATATAGTATATCCCTGGAATAACTGGGTCTTGTCCATTCAGCATGAACGTCCATTTAGGTTGAAACAAAAACGTGTGTTTACATTCACTCGTTCCCACAAAAACTGTGTCATAATATGATTTATGTCTATGTATATAGAATCTCCCTACATGTAATGTATCTAAAGCTATTTTCCCTTGTGTCTTTATTGCGGCAAAAGCATAGTTTTCTACAGATGTCCTTTTATGTAATTCCCTTTCTAATTCCTCCTTCATTTCTTTCCTCCTATCGTCAGTGCGGTCTAAAAAGTTTATCTCCAGCAGTGAAAGCAAGCATGTAAGGTTCTCTCTATGTGCATGAGCTGTGTGAAAAGGTGACAACGGCTCAAAGAAGCCTCTCATCAATTTTATATAATAATCTCTGGCTACTTTACTCAGGTACTCGATTATGGGGACATATGCAAATGTAACATCATAATTAGAGTATATATATTGAATGTACTGCTGACCATAAAATCTGGACATTATTATACTACATGTAATTCCATACGTAAGAGGCATGCTATGATACGTCACCCCTTCCACTACTGAGGTAGGTATTTGTGTGCACACATAACAATCTTTCGCATCCATGGTCTCAACATACTCACTCAACAAGCGATAGAAAACATTAGACGAAAGTTCCTTTTTATCATGCAGATGCCTTTCATATTGTTCGAGTCTCTTTAAAGCTGTTAGTTCAGTAGTAGTTTCAGGTCTAGAAGTAAAAGCATAATTCGTCCCTCTCTCATCCTTTCCATGCATTCCAAGAACTATTGCTACAATGATTAGTATGCATGCAGTTATTAGACCTATACACATGTATTTACAACACTTCATTTTATGCCCCTGTGTAGTGCAGCCTGTCATGATCTATATAGAATCAGAAAGTTGAAGACACTTTATCAAATCGGATTTGCAGATATATAAAAAGCTGAACGAGTTCAATGTTCACACAGTTTTCTTTAGCAGCTTCGTCTTTTATCGGTTTAGCAGCTTTGTCTCAAAATCGGTTAGCAGCTTTGTCTCAAAATCATTTAGCAGCTTTGTCTCAAAATCGGTTTCAAAGTCAATCAAGTTTAGCAATGTCTTAGCCGGTTGAAAAGTCAATCAGGTTTTTAATGTCTTATTCGGTAAAGTTCATGGAGTTTCACTTCTCAAGTGCCAAAGTGAAGTTCTGCCTCTTCGTTCTTGAGACTGAGAGATAAGAACTTGTCTGACCAATCGTTAGCGGCTATGTATGCCCACTCGGACCAGAATACCTTCTGCTCGGTATTCTTTTTCTTTTCAATTTTGCATCTCCCTTTGATTCTCTCTCACGGGTGCTTTCTTCCTTGGTCAGGTCTTTCTCTTCACTGGGTGTTGCTATTGCGACAGACACTTCTTTTCTTTTCTCTTTCAACTTTGGCTCTTCATTCTCATTTGGTATTTCTTTAAACCTTAGTTTCGCTGGTGATATACTTTGCCTCCGTTTCGCGCTTTTTTCACCTGAGGTACCTGCAACCGGTTCCGGAAGGGGTTGAGCAATTTCACTTTGTCCCTCTTCTTTTCATTCCTCCAGGAGGTCGATCAGATTTTCTTTTTCCTTTCCTGTATCGTCTGCCTCTGGGAAAGCCCTCCTCTGATCAGGCTCTCCTGCTTCTTCACTTGTTGCAGGCTCTTTGTCACCCTCAGGGTCTCCGTCACTCTCTGATGTCTCTCCTCTGTTCTCCTCAAATGGATCGGCTGTTTCTTCCTCAGAGAGTATCTCTCCCTCCTCTAATTCTGCTTGTTCACCTCCAGATTCTCGTTGCTTTGTCTCGGTGCCTAGTACTTTCTTGTCAGTCACTGGTGATTTCAGTGCTTCAACTTCCTCTTCTGTGGGGCACGTCACCCTTTTCGTGTGACTGGCGTGAATCCAGTTGGGAACTCCCGCACACTTTACAGCGTTAGTAGTTGTCAGAATCACTTGGAAAGGCCCTTTCCAACGAGTTTCCAGACACGACTTCCTCACGTGCTTCTTTATCACGACCCAGTCGCCTGCTTTCAGGGCGTGTCCTGGACATTGGATCGGTGGCAAGGTGGTTGCCTCCACCTGGTGAGAAAAAGAGCGCACCACATCAGCTAGACCTTTGCAGTAGTCCAACACCATATCATCTGTAATATTCAAAAAAGCATTTGCAGGAACTGCTGGAAGTCTCATGGCCCTGCCCATGAGAATCTCGTGCAGGGACCGTCCAGTTTCCTATCAGGGGTGTTTTTCATAGACATTAATACCAAGGGCAATGCGTCAGGCCATTTCAAGTTTGTTGATGCACATATTTTCGCCATCCTTGACTTCAATGTGCCGTTCATTTGCTCCACTAGACCTGAGGCTTCAGGGCGGTAGCAACAATGCAACTTTTGCTCAATGTTCAGCGCTGCACACAGTAATTGTATTACTTCATTATTGAAGTGACTTCCCCTATCTGATTCTAAAGAGATCGGAAATCCGAAACGTGGTATTAGTTCCCTCAAAAGTAATTTGGCAACTATGAGACTGTCATTTCTACGTGTGGGGTATGCTTCAATCCAGTGACTAAAAATACACACAATCACCAACACATACTTCAAGCCTCCATGCACAGGCATTTCGATAAAATCCATTTGCATCCTGCTGAATGGACCTCCAGCCCTCCCAATGTGGCTCAAATTTACTACTGTTCCTTTCCCCGCGTTCATTTGTTGACAAATGACACAACAGTGGCAAACTGCTTCAGCAACTTGACGAAATTTTGGGTTAAACCAATCAGTTTTGAATAGCCTGACCATGGCGTCCCTTCCAAGATGAGCCTGTCCATGGTAGAACCTGGCCAATTGTGTCAACAGGCTGTTAGGCAGAACCAACTTCCCTTCACTTGAGACCCACAAATCATCTGGTTTCTTTACACATTGCAATTTACTCCATGAGAGTTTCTCATCTTCACTAACATCGTTCTGTAAAGACTTCACTTCATGTATTGTATCTACAACCTTTAGAACAAAGGCTTCACTTGTTTCAAGTTCTGGCTCATTTATCAAGTTCCATTCGTCCCTGAGCAATATACAGTTCATTGCGCAAAACCTTGCGACTTGATCTGCATACCCGTTTCCCAAAGAAACTTAGTCTTGTGATTTTGAGTGTGCACTGCACTTTACCACCGCAACTTCTCCTGGCAACTGAATGGCATGTAACAACTCTCTTATTCTTTCACCATTTTTCACTGGTGATCCTGAAGAAGTCATGAAGCCTCTCTGTGACCACAACTGTCCAAAGTCATGCAGTATTCCAAATCCGTACTGACTGTCAGTATAAATGGTGACTTTCATCAATGCGGAAAGTTGGCAAGCTCTAGTAAGTGCTACCAATTCCGCTACTTGTGCGGAGTAGACTCCTTGAAGCCAAGATGCTTCCAGAACACCTGTTATCGTACATACAGCATATCCTGCTTTCAATATTCCCAGTGCATCTCTTAAACTTGAACCATCGACAAAAAGGACTTGATCATTTTCTTCCAACCGGATGTCTTTGATATCAGGTCTTGGTTTTGTACAAAATTCAGTCACCTGAAGACAGTCGTGCTCGACGTCTTCAGCGTTCTCAATTTCGACATTCTCACTGAGAAACAAGGTTGCTGGATTCAACGTAGTGCACCTTTTCAGCTGCATATTTGGTGAACCCAAAATTATCGTCTCGTACCTTGTAAGCCTAGCACCAGTCATGTGCTGTGTTTGGGAACGTGTCAAAAGTATCTCGACTGAGTGAGGGACCATGACTGTTAAAGGATGTCCCATCACTATTCCTTCACTCTGGGATAGGCTAATACCAACTGCTGCTACGGCACGCAAGCACCCTGGCAGTGCTGCTGCGACCGGATCCAAAGTAGCTGAAAAATATGCTGCTGGTCTGTTACGCCACCATGGGCTTGAGTCAAGACAGACAAGGAACATGCATCACGTTCATGACAAAACAATGTGAAAGGCTTTGTGTAATCAGGCATACCTAACGCTGGAGCCCTGCACATGCATTCCTTTAATTCAATAAAAGCATCCATCTCATCTCCTTTCAACTCTATTTCATCCAGCGCATCTTTCTGGGTCAGTTTCAGTAAAGGTTTTGGTAGAGTCGAGAAATTGGGAATCCATTGGCGACAATAGCTCACCATTCCCAAAAACTTCCTCACCTCTCTTCTCGTCTTCGGTGGACTCATCTGAAGTACACTTGTTATTCTTTCTTTCATAATTCTTCGCGACCCTTTCTCTATTTGGTGACCCAAATATTTCACTTTCTTCTGGCAGAATTGTAATTTCGAAGGGGACACTTTGTGTCCGTTCCTTCCCAAATGTTTCAATAGGGCAATGGTATCTGCTGTACAGTCACTTTCTGTCTTAGATGCGATTAGCAAATCGTCAATGTACTGCACCAATGTTGATTCAAATGGTAACTCCAACGATTCCAAATCTTTCTTTAAAATCTGATTGAAAATTGATGGTGATTCCGAAAACCCTTGAGGAATTCGACACCAACTGTAGAGCCTGTCCAGGAATTTGAAACAATAGAGAAATTGGCTGTCCTCATGAAGAGGTACAGAAAAGAATGCTTGTGACAAGTCGATGACTGAGAACCACTCAGCATCACAGGGAACTTGAAACATTATCACAGCTGGGTTTGGTACTACGGGACATCATTTGACTATTATGTCATTTATCTTCCTCAAATCCTGAACAATCCGGACCTTTCCACTCGGTTTTATCACTCCCATGATTGGTGAATTACACGGACTGCTTAACACTTCTTTTAGTACTCCCTGTTTTACGAACTCATCAATGAGTTGGGCAACTTTCATGAGGGTGTCTTGCGCCATATGGTATTGTGGGGTCTGGGGAAAAGTTACATTGGGCTTCACAGTCACTTTCACTGGTTCTACTCCTTTAACCAATCCTACTTCTTTCCCTGTCATATCCCACACTTCCTTTCCGACTGTTTCCTGTAACTCAGCAGGAATGTCTGCTTCAGTGAGCATTGGGTAAAGGGTAATCAGGGGTTACTCCTCATCAACAGTTTCTGCTTCGTCCCCTTCTACACTGTCCTCTTCTTCCCCATCACTGTTTGTCTGAATTTTAATTCCATCATTTGAACACATAATCGAACATCCCAATTTGCACAATAGGTCTCTCCCTAACAGTGATATCGGGCTTGAGTCACACACCACAAATTTATGTGACCCTTGATAGGTACCAATTCTGACTTGCACTGGATCAGTGATTGGGTTTGTCAGGTACCTATTTGCTACTCCCACTACTTGAACTGTTCTCCCTGAAAGTGGCAGATTTGGTACTTCAATGCTTCTAACAGTGGAGCGTGAAGCTCCCGTATCAACTAAGAATGAAACGCGATGACCCATAACTCTTCCTTCCACATACGGAACCTTTTGATCAACTTCCAAAGATGCTGCAAGCATACAATTTCCCTCCTCATCTGAACTTTCCTTCTCCCATACATTGTTTATTCCATTCTCACTGTGTAATGGGAATTGGTGTACTGTGCCATTTTGGTTCATTCTTTGACCCGTGACCTGTGGAGGAAGCATTACTTGTTGCTGATTCATTGGTGCTAAGGGTATTTGCATTTGCTGATCAAGTACCATAGGAAACTGCTGTTGCATTGGCTGTAACTGTACCATTTGTGCACGTGGCATTTGCACCTGCTGCGGTTGTACGGGTTGTAAACCCTGCATCTGACTCATATTATTCTGAAAATTTGGATTTGGACCCCTCAATTTCGGTCTTCTCATATTCTGAAATGCATTGACATCATTGTTTTGCTGACCTACCCCTTCCTGCACCATCATTGGGCACTCCCGTTTCCAATGCCCGACGATTCCGCACGTGTGACATAGCATCACCTTCTTCATTGCCTGTATACCATTTGGAATCATAACAGTATTTATGTCAGGACCATTATTCACAAAACCTCCTCAACCTCTGCCTCTCATCTGCGGCTGAAACATAGCATTTCCCTGCTGTTGCTGCTGCGGCATCTGCTGTTGAAACCCTTGCAAACCTGTCTGAGCTGCTCTAAGCTGCATCACCATCACCTTTTCCTTCAACCTTTTCTGCTTTGTCTCAATCTCATCACTGCAGTAATTGGCATAGTTCAACACTTCATCGATCGATTTTGACTGCCAACAAATCAAATGCATTTTAATCATCTGACTGACCTCGGGTCTCAACCCTTCCACAAATCTAAACACGAAATGGAGCATGTCCTTTGCCTCAATCGTCTCCGTGCCACTGTAATTTTTAAACGCTTTCAACAATCTCTCAAAGTACGCATGTATCGATTCTTTAGCCTCTTGTGCTGTTCTGTCGATCTTCTGCCAATCCACATTTTTCGACGCAACCTTGGTTTTCAAGTGCTCCATCACCTTATGGTATGAACTCATTACCGTAGGCCATGGTACCCCTGTGTCCCTATCTCTCTCTGGTTCACTCGTCGGCCAACCTACAGCTCTTTTACAGTCTTCCCTTAAATCTGCCGGAACCACTATTTCAAACAAGGTATTCAGGTCTTCCCAGAGACATTTTGAGAGTTTCACAAATCTATCTGTCTGTTGATACCATTCAATCGGTTTCTCTCTTAATTTAGGGAAATCATCCATGAAGGATTGAATATCGCACCTGTGCCATGGTACATGTACAAGTTTTCCCCCTGCTGTCTCTCTCATTGGCAACATGGTTATCAGATCGTCATTCTGTTGTGCCTTTTCATTCCGATCTGGGGTACTTTCCTTCTTTTTATCCTTTTTCTTAACCCACCTGCTTTCCCACTTATCTAGGCATCTCCAGACCTGCGCGCTCTGCAGTATCTCCTTGAGGTGCGTTTTCATCCCTGCCGATCTCATGTGTTCAAAATCTTTTGTCTCAAAGTCTAGCCTGTAACTTCTGCTCAAGTGTTTAGTTTTACCTATATCGATCTTGTTTCTGTCTGCAATTTCCTGCAACTTCTTATGTATGCTGCTCACTTCCCTTGTAATCCTAGCGCACATGTACCTCAGCTCTTCTTCTGAGTATGATTCTAACCTGTTCAGACCCATTGTTCCCTCCACTAGTTCATCTGCCTCCATGCCCAATCTTATTTTATTCAGGTATTCTTCTCCCTTCCCACTGGATGTACTCTGTGGGGAGTTCAGACTGTTGAACCATTGTGTTAGCTGTTGTGCGTTCAGTCCCATCAAAGTAGCATTTACATCAACTGCTACTGATGGTTGCGGTAACGTTTCAGTCTTTGAAGTTAACGGTATTAATAGTGGTGGACTTGACCTTACCACAGTGGACGGAGCACAAATTGGAATTGGACTAAATTCCGACAACGACCCAGATCCATTTGGCAGTGTTGCTATTGGAGTTGTTTCTGGAGTAATTTCTATGCATCTTCTCCCTGTCTCACTTTGTGCCATTACCCCTTGGTCACATGCATTGAGTTTGCCTGTATATACAGTGGTACTGGCGGACCCACAGTGATAGGCAGAGATATTGCGTCTGGATTCTGTCTGTTCCCTGAATTCTGTGACATGTTAATTCCCACATTATGGTTCATCATTGCTGGCATACCTATCTGGCCCTCTGTTACTCGAGTGCACCTCAGCACTTCTTGTACCTGCTTTTGAGGCATCAAAAATTGTGTTGATTCGGCTTGAATCAATGTCGGGTTTTTAGAACTCTGTCCTCCCTGAGCCATTAAATCAGAAGTCATTCTCAAATTATGCTCATCACAGCAGTGCCTTTGAACCTGCGGCTGATTCGTATCGACAGGTCTCAATTTAGGCACATCAGGACATATCCTCTGGACTTGTGGTATCTGTGGTGAAAAAGGCATATCGGGGCCGTTCTGTCTTTGTGATATTCTCAAGTTCGGTGTTACATTACCCTGTGCTGGTGCTGGAGGGGCAGTACTAATGCTTGATCCTTTTTCGCTTTCCACATATGGTGGCGGGCGATCATTCATCAATTGTATAATGAACTCCTCATCGTCTGACTCGTCTGACCTTTTTGAGCTTCTGTTATTTTCTCTATCTCTGGACTGACTCCTGTTTGTTTTATAAGTAGCTTTCCTTCCTTTCACCTCTGCTTCATCAGTAATTGCCGGGAACAATTTAATTCCCTGCAATACGTCTGATCTCCAAACTTTTTGTGTGCTATCCCATCTAGCATCCGCTAGTGTCTTTTCTACTTTTCTTATTCTTGTCTCAAATTTCTTTTGTTGTTGGTTTCTAGCTATCAGCTCCCAAATTGCTAGAGCCTCAAACTGTGCTGGTCTTGGAGGTATTTTCATGTTGTATAGCGCGAATCTTAAATTCTCCAAAACCCTTAGCTTAAACGACCCATGGATAAGGAACGCTACGCTTCCATGCTTCTCTGTTAATTTGCACCATTGCTTTAGCCAAAGGCATGGTGCTACTCCCTTTTCTTCAATCACGATGTAAGCTGGTGTACCCTCAGGTGGTGTTTCTTCTCCTACATTTGCTTTAATATAAACATCTCCCCTCATGGCACTCTTAAATGCTTTGAAAAATTTCATCTTTCCGTCTTTTATTTTTCTCAAATAAGTAATCAATAAGTGACTTTAATTCCCGTAATACTCTTCGCTTGCCTTTCCCCACCAACTGCGCATTCACGGACTGCATCCAATCCGTGCGCGACCCTTCTCACCAACCAACCTATCCCAGCGCGGCTCCTAGTGACGTCACACCCACACACTGCGGCTGACAAAGTCCTGCGGCTTGTCCTCTTTCATTCAGCTTCACTCAAAACTAATTTCTGCAATATATTGCGAGCACTAACCAAAAAGAAGAAAACAAATCTGTCGGTTTACTACAGGAAGGATAACACACTCGCTTCAGAAACCTTAGGGATTTTTCACTAGCCTCGGCAGTTATTCCATCTTTCTCGGTCTCCCACTTTCGCAAGTAAAATTTGACCCGCAAACTTTACTCTCAACTGATCAATGAACTATTCTAGCGCGCCTTAGAATTCGTCAAATCTCAAAGTCGAAAAATTTCTTTCATGCCTCAATATTCATACCGACTTGTTGACCACGCCCGATAAACCTACTAAACCGAACAGATTACAACATCAATCAAGTGTCTCATACACTTTCCAACATACTCCGGAGTCTCTTGACCTCGCAGGGCCCATCTCAACATCAACAACCACGTGGACAATATTTCTGCACAAGCGCCACACACATGTGAAGTTCGACGACTTCCCTACTCTCACACTTTGGAGTCACACTCCCCTAAAACTTCAACTGGAGTTCTTAACCCCCCTAAAATCCTCACAAACTTCTCAATTCATCTGCGGCAATAAGCTATGGAAGCGCAAAACCCTAGCTTCACTCATACCGTCACTAGAAACGCCGAAAACATTCTCACACTTCCACGTCCTCCATTCGCAAGCTCCGAGATCCAGGGAAAGTCATTGGGGACTTAGGGCATCATCATCTCTTCTACTTGTTTTATCAAAGAAAATTCTAACTCGACTCCGTCTATTGTTCGGATGGTGTCCCAAAGGGCCAAACCATCAATCTCTGCTACCATCTACTGATAAAGCATCCAGCCCTTATATATATTACCTGTACCTGGACACGTTGGAGGTCGGTGAACCTTTTAGCCGAGTTGGGCTCTCCTCATCCTTGAATAGTCGGGTCACTTAAATCAATAATCAATACCTGTTGTGCGCTATAGCCAATACTCAATTTGTAGATCAAAATAACACGTTAGGAATCAATAACAGTTGTTATTTCGACGCACCATGACCTTTCAGTCATGAATAACCACACCGGTTTATTAAAAGTTAGTGAATTTATTTCCCTATATTAACAAAGCTAACACAATGTATATAAGTCTCATAACCAAATGGTATATGTATACCACATTACTAGCTGTCCATAGCGGCAGAAGAAACGCAATCTACGCAAAATCTGAATAAAGATGCATTCAGTTATGGCAATGCAAATCACTAATATAAGCAACTGAATTTGACTAATTTCATACATCAGTCAGCATGACAAGATTTCAATTCAACATGGTGCATCAAGTTCATACCTCGACTAACCTCTAATTAGCAGTGGCATGTGGGGCTTCATGCAAAACAAATTTAGTCAACACAAGTTTGGAAAACCTCTAACTTGGGCCCTATCAAAATAGCAGTTGGTACCTAAAAGGAAAACACAATGCATAATACAATTATCCTTTCATATTTACCAATTACAATCAGCATTCAAGAAAGTCTTCGTCCTTCAGGTACCGGTTCGATCAACATGGGGCAGAATTTCAAAGGGGCAAAGTTAAGGGCAAGTTTCCTTGCAGCAGCAAGGAGAATGGGGCAAAGTTACTGCATGGGCAAGACGGGGCAAATTAAAGTTAAAGTCTCTAGGGTGAGAATTCTCAAAGACTCTTTCTCAGTAATAGAGAAAAGGGCATCAGGATGCCGTCTAAGATGGCGTCTGGCATCTGACTTCAAAATGGCATCAAGGAAAAGGGCTGACTTCTCTTTGTCCAGTGGGTTTAAGTAAGAAACATTCCAAATTCTGCAGGGTCTTCCATTGGAGGGTTCATAGGGTGGCTTCAATTTGGCCAATGAAAATGTCTTTCTACTAGTACTCTTTTATGTATACATTGTCCTTGGAGCCTTGGAACAGAAGTTGCAACATGGCTTGCCAATTATTTTGATATCGGTATCCTCATTGTCCGCACCTGCAAACTGACCTTGGATCAGAGGGGATGAAACCGGCCTAGTACGAAAACTTGGAGATAAGTGTATTAGTCATCTCTACTGGAAAAATACAACTTTAAGCAAGAATATATGTTACATTAGTTCAAGGAAAAGCCACGCAGTTAGAATTTGAGACCAGGCAACTAGGCCAAAGCCTCTACTAAATTTAAGCTAAGCACAAACAGTTTCAACAAGAAATCATGGCACACACTTGCAATTATGACGGATTACTACAATTTTCAATTCTTCATGATATATAAAGCACGTTTATAATATTGGCGAACTACCCCGAGGGCACAATTTCCCCCGTACATTATTTTCTTTACTAAAATCACACTACATTATACGATTTTGGTTACATGATATAAGAATATATGTCGGACCCTCTTTTTCTGCATCTTCACAGTGGAGTGCAGGCATGAAGCTGATTCATGGTCTGCAGCGAGTGAAGCTATGAGGTTTATTGGGCAGAGCCATCATCGCTGCATAGTTTCTACAGGAAGTAGTGGCAGAGTTCACCCTCTGTTATCATGGAAAAGACAAAGGAAAAAAAGAAAGGGAAAGGGAAACAATGAGGCAGCCCATGCTGTTAATGCGGGCAGAGCAAAAGGGTGAAGAGGGAATACCTTTGAAGATACCAACATAGCCTTTGCGTTTGTTGTGGAATGATGATTCAGTACTTGGTTAGGAATATGTACTTTTATTAACAACATGTACTCAAGTGTTAAATATTTCTTAGAGAAATGTTCATAGTAATGCTCCACTGTGGGTGCATGGAAAATCTTCAACATTTCTTCAAGATTATTTTTTGGTATCAGGCCGGATGCACTATTGTGCCTTTGTGTGCACAACTTGCATTTTGTTGGCCTGTATTATTTGTATTCTTAGGTCCTGATTACACGTTCAGGGTTGATTTCTATGCAAACACTCTTGCACCTTCCCCTGCTAGTCTCCAGAAAACATAACCTGCCCCAAATTTATAGCGAAGGACTGAAAGAAGGGAAAATATTCTAGTAGTTAAATATCGATTATGCATGTTATGCCTCATTTTCACAATAAAAACTCAGAATAGTTAGTGTTTACCACACCATGTTAATTCTTTACCCCATTTATCTTTTTGTCAGGTGTGCATTTATTTCAAATCCGGGACTTAGGCCCTGATTTATACTTTTTGGGGCAAAACTGCACTTACGTAGTTTTGCACCAAAAAGTTTAGCACCGGCTTGCACCATTTCTGTGCACCAGCCGGGCACCATATTTATGGAATGGTGCAAGCTGGTGCAAAGGGTAAGCTAGTGTAAAAAAAAAAGACTTTAGTTGGGTTGGTCTGGCAGTATGGAAGAAGGGGTTTTGCACCAAAAAATGATGTTAGGCAGGTTAGAGTAAAAAAAAGCCTCTAACCTGCCTAGAGTCATTTTCTGACGCAAAACCATCCATACCACATGACTCCTGTTTTAGAAAAGACAGGAGTCATGCCCACCACCCCAAAGGCCAGCACAGGAGACCAGGGTTCCCTGGGCATTGCCATTGCACCCTGTTCCATGTATGGGGGCCCATTTCAGGGCCCCCTATCGCCCTTTAAAAAATAAAATAAAATACTTACCTGGGATGGGGTCCCCCATCCTCGCTGTCCCTCTGGTGTGGGTGGGGGTGTCCCTGGGGCCTGGGGAGGGCACCTGTGGGCTTATTCCATGGCGTTCCACCATGGAAATAGGCCCACAGGTCCCCTAAAGTCTGCCCTGACCCAGGCGTTAAAAAATGGGGCAAAGCAAGCTTTTCTCTATTTTTTGACCCCCTCCTCCCTCCAGTGCATGATTTTTGCACAGGAGTATAAACATGGCGTTAAGGCCATAGAGTCATTTTTTGCAAGGGAACGCCTACCTTGCATCTGATTAAGGCAAGGTAGGTTTCCACGTCCAAAAAATGACTTTAACTCCATAAATTTGGAGCTAGACGGGTCTAGCGCCAAAGTATAAATATGGAGTTAGTTTTGCACCAAATTAGAATAAAAAGTATGATGCTAATTTGGTGCAGACAGAGTATAAATATGCCCCTTAGTGCCCAAAAATGTAAAGTGCAGCAGTTCTGTCAAATGTTATTTTACTTCTCCTGGTGAACCTAATAATAAATGTGCTGAATGGAAAATTGGATTTAATCGTTTCTCCTATGTATTTGATGCCAATGTAAGTGCTGCTTAGATGCAGAGGACGAAAACATTATTTGCAGATTTACCTGTTTAATGGAACACACTTGCAGAGGTAGTCATAACTATATGATGTTGTATCGGCATGGTCACCCTTGCAATGATCAATGGCCGTTCAACATTATGCAGTGTTATTGGTAAAATTACTTGGTGTACATGGAGAATACTGCTCTGGTTATGCTATCTCATGTTGTACTGCAACATATTTCATGACCCATGGCCTATCCTCAGATCTATATATGACTTTACCATGTTTTTTTTTGTTGCAAACTGTAAAAACATGTAATTTCAGCAGCAGAGATACCAAACCAGTTGTGATTGGGCAGAGCGATATTCCTGAGTGGAGTGGTATCACACAGAGCGAGACATTTCATATTGAATGTTTGCATAGCTACTAACTATGTATTTCAGGTGTTTGGCATCTCACTTATCCTCCCTTTTTAGGTCAAGTGCGCAAGAGCTCTGGTCTGTTGTAATCTATCAGTGGGCTTTTAAATACACCCACTGCACACCCAACACTATCGCTCGTTCATGGGCTTGCCTTTCAAAATCCTTTGTTATCATTGGGAAATGCTTTACATTTGTCCCTCCTTGGGGCAGTTTTGTTACTGCCTTGGCCATCGACCCTGTTATATGGATAATTGCACATTTGCCAATATGTTTGACTGCAGCAAACGTCTTTTTCCTTTTGTGTCTCTCCTTAACGCTCATGCTCATGGCAGCCGTGGTGCTTTGAATCGGCTTGCTTATGTCAACTGCTTTACTTTTCATTTTCAATTTATGTGGCAAGAAACGTTCAGTTAGGAATTTACAATGCTAAAAGCTCAAACTTGAGCAAGCACGAGACCAATTGCATTGCAAATGCTTTTTATTCATTGTACATGTGTTCAGTTGAGATGTTGCATTCTAGATTAGGAGGGACTGAGTCCTGCACTAGGAAGAGTATGTATTTGAACATGGATTAGTGATTAAACATATGCTTGACACAAAAAAGGGTTGCAGTTAAACATGGTGCCAATTGATTTGTTAGGTCTTCCTGTCTTTCTGCTGTGTCAGTGCCTACTTGTTTACTGACCATTTCCAATGCATGTATGGTTGCCACCTCTTCCTTGCTCACAGTAAGTTTTTCCTGGGTGTGTACCTCACCTGTTACCTTTGATGCATTCCTAATGTTTGCCTTCTCTTTTACAGAGGGTTTGATGTCATGCCATTTTTTACTTTTCCCAACAGTCCTTTTGGTGGCTGGAACTGCATTTATTTTTGAAATTATGTCATTGTAGTGTGCAGCATCCTTCGAAGTGGCGATTATGGAGGTGACAAACAGTTGGTTCTTGAGTTTCTTCACCTCAAGTCGTCCGTGAAGCCATCAACTCTTCAACCTCTTCGTCACTCAGTCAATCAGTGAATCCAATCTTTCTGAATAGAATAGAATAGAATAGAACAGAATAGAATAGAAGACAATAGAAGAGAATAGAATGTACACTTGAAACTTCCACTCCCAAGGGAGCTTCCTGGTGTTAGGCAGAAAGCCAGAAAACACATATGAGAGAGAGTGTACCTAAAGGGGGAAGAATTAGTACCAGAGCTATATTCTGAAAGCATGTTTCCATTTAAGAAGGACAGGAATAATGTATATGTGAGTGGCAAAGATCTTCAAGGGCATTGAAAATCCAAATCTTAAGCACTTTTCTGTAACATGTTTCAGAAACAATAAGTCTCAGCGGCAAAGGGAGTTGGTGCCAGGCTTTGGAATCTAAAACTGCAGAGGACTTGCTGCCTTTGGTTTTAGGTTTAAATTTAGGAACTTTAAGGAGATTGGAAGAAGAAGATGTTAAGGTCCGAGTGGTGATATAGTGCGTGCATCTTCCAGTAAGGTACTTGGTACCTGAGGCTATAAATGTTCTAAACGTAAACAATACATTTTTAAAAAGAACCCTCTTGTGGACAGGCAATCAGTGAAGGGTTTTCAGGGCAGCTGATGCAGAAGAGCAACGAGGTAGTTTCAGCACAAACCTAGCAGCAGCATTTTGTACTACCTGTAATTTCTGAATTGACAGTTTGGTGGCCCCAACGTATAGACTGTTGCAGTATTCAAGCTTGGACGTTATCACTGCTACCAAGGTCTTTCAAGCTGATACCAGCAAAAATTAAAAGATTTTTTTCAAAGATTTCATTAACTTAAAACATGTTGCTGCTAGGGCAAGTGGTTGAGGGCGAAAGGATAAAGAGGTATTAAACTTTATTCCTAAATTTTTCACTGCTTCAACCGTAGCAGGTGGAGGGGGTGCAGATGAAGGCCGCCAGAGCTGAGGGTCAACAAGATTATCCTTCCAGAGTAGCATGATCTCGGTCTTATCTGTACATTTCAAGTGATTATGCTTCATCCAACAAATTACTTCGGTTAGGCATGATTTATAATTAGATTCTGAGCTTACCAGAAGTTTTATCCAAAGCCAAGATGAGCTGCATATCATCAGCATAAGATATAGGGCCTTATTACAACTTTGGAGGAGGTGTTAATCCGTCCCAAATGTGACAGATTTACCACCAGCCGTATTACGAGTTCCATAGGATATAATGGACTCGTAATACGGCTGGTGGTATATCTGTCACATTTGGGACGGATTAACACCTTCCTCCAAAGTTGTAATCAGGCCCATAGTTTCTATCCCAAAGGAGGAGATCAATGAGATTAGTGGGGCCATATAGATGTTGAAGATGACAGGGCTCAATGAAGAGCCCTGAGGGATTCCTGAGGTAACTATTCTATTAGCTGATGAAAAAGGGCCTAGTACAACTGGTTGATTATAGTCAGAGAGAACTGATTTGAGCCATGCCAGGGCAAGATGAGAAATGCCACGGTTCTGGATACGTTGCAAAAGAATGTCCTGAGAGACTGTGTCGAATGCAGCCGACAGATCTAATAATATCATTACTGCATTCTTCCCAGCATCTAATGTAAAGTTCAGTGTGTCTGCAACTTCCAATAGAGCTGGTTCCGTAGAGTGACTGGGACTGAAACCAGTTGCCTTCTTCCAGATAGGCTATCAATTGACTATAACCCAATCTTTCAATGATATTAACAAGAGCAGGAAGAAGTAAAATAGAACGCAGGTTTGAAAGAGTGGGGAGATCCGCATCCCGTTTTTTTTGTAGGGGTTTGACAACAGCAGATTTCCAATCTATCGGAACTTTGGTTGTAGATAAAGAATGATTCCGAATTTCATCAATCACCGGGTTCATAATATTAATCATTTCATGTAAAATGAATACCGGACAAGGATCTAGAGGATTACCTGATTTACATGACAGAATAGCTTAGTGTGTCTTGCCTAAGCTGATTTTTTTGAATAACTGCAATGAAGCCATAATCAGGGAGGACGACTTTTCTAGTTTTGACCCTTCTGAATTGCTCAAGCTGTACTCCTTTTTGATATTTAGTAATTTGACATCGAAAAATGAGGAGATACGATTACATACATTTTGAGATGGGGGAATTTCTCTGGTTAGCACCATAGGGAGCAGAAAAGACTTAGAAATAGTAAAAATGATTTTAGAATCAGTCTTTGCATCCTCAATCTGTTTGGAAAATAGATATTTTTTGCTGTCTTAATCTGGCTGTGATCATTTCTGACAAGCTTTAGCTTCCACTGTTCAGGTGTGCTCATAAGGATTTTGGGGGTCCTCCTCTGTACCCTTTGTCATCTGGCACCTTATAGCATCACATTTTTGTTTTTGGTATAAAGCATCATCATTCTATGCTATTTATTATTTGCTTTTGCACAGTCGGGAAGTAGATTTGGCACAGCACAAACATTGTGAGTTTGCACAACACAACACAACTGGTTTCTGTACTTGCCTGCCTTGTGCAACTACAATACATTTCCACCTGTGTGTTTATATTTGAAATTATGCAGCTGTGTGCATGGTTGGGCATCAGGATTTTCTGGCAGGGGCAGACTCATCATTTGGGGTGCACAAGACGAA
Organism: Pleurodeles waltl; assembly: GCF_031143425.1. Taxonomy (NCBI): domain Eukaryota; kingdom Metazoa; phylum Chordata; class Amphibia; order Caudata; family Salamandridae; genus Pleurodeles; species Pleurodeles waltl. Next base: position 6,295,714 of record NC_090439.1, read on the forward strand.
ACTCATTGATGCAACAGGAGAGGAGGGCCAATGCATACATCTCAAACTACACATCATCTTGGTCATGGCCGGACTGGGGAACAAAAAGCAGCCCTTGCAACAATGCTCAAACCAGCTTTGCTACCTCCATCCCGTTATGCAATTTCTCTTTCCATCCATCCATTATCTCTCACTCTTTATCTCCTCCCTCCCTGATCTCTACCCTCTCTCTCTCTCTCTCTCTTTCTCTCTCTCTCTCTCTCTGCCTCCCTCCCTCCCAGGAGACACCAACACTTGTGCGTCCCCTTCTGTTATAGCGCTGGTGCACATGTAGCGCCAGCACTATCATGAGAGGGCATTCTCTCATTTGCATGTGGGTGTGGCTCCATGCAAATGAGGGAAGTATTTTGTCTCAGTGCCTGTGCTATATTAGGGACACGGGCACAGCAGCAAACATGTCCCTAGGAGGTGCACTGAAGCACTGAAAGTGTACCACAAAAAGGTGCCCCACTTTTAGTGCACCTAACAGCAGCCCTCTGGAGGGGAGAACATGGGTCCCATGGACCCCCAAGATACTCCTTTGCAGGTGGGTGCAGTCACACACTGCACCCGCCTGCAAGAGGACCTCTCTCCCTCCTTCAAAATGCAGGCAGCATGCCACCTGCACTGTGGAACATGGATCAGCTGTGAAGCAGTCACTCTGTATTTCACTTGAATGCGCTGCCCTGAGGGTAGTGTGAGTTCCCGGGTGCCTTAGGGACAGTGCATTCTTTATAATATGGCACACTTTTCCTGTTTGCACCACAGGCCACCTTTTACAATGTGCGGTGTGGCGTAAACAGGGAAAATGCACCCTTACGCATAACACAGCCCCAGGAGCAGTTCCAGGATTTCAAAATTAGCCTCGCAGAGTACCAGCTCACCCTGGAAATGCCCGGTAAGAAAAAAGGCATGACCAGCCCTGGTCATGATGTGAAATAACACCTTATTGCCTGATTCCAAAAAAGATATGAGGCATCGAAATGGAAGAAAGACTCCTCTTTGTGAGACTTCTGTGTGACACTTTTCTCTTGAGAACTATCATGGAAAATGTTGCAGGACTGGACAAATCAGTTATCCTCTTTTAAGGAGCCCTGAGGGTGTATTTGCGCTTCCAAATTTGATAAGTTATGCACAGAGAATTTGCTTGTAGCAAGTGTTTATTTCCTATTACTCTGATTTAATGAAGTATGCACAGAGAAGCTGCCTGTAGTGATTTTTATTAACTTTTCTAGCTCTGTAATCTTAATTGACAACTGATGAGTTCTGCAGTGAAGACTGAGTTGCCATCCACATAGCTCTGGAGAGCAGAGCGCTGATTTTTCTGTAACAAAGTAGGCAACATTTGTTCTTCTTGATGGGAAGTGCTCTGCTTGCTACATTTGTTTTGTAGCTATTTCCTTACTTATGTCCAGTTTAGTAACTCTCTGTGCCTTTTTATTTTAGTTGCCAGCAGTTTGTGAAATGTAGCAGTATGATACAAGGGATTCTGTAATTCATGTATAAACTCAAGTCCTTGATTGTTTTATAATCAGTGACATTTGATACACCAAGTCGTCGGTTATAAAGAAAAGTAGTCAGAACTTGACTATTAAAAGTTATCATAATTGAGTCTTGATGTCACAATGCCCGCTGCTAGAGCAAGCAGTGGAGATGAAAGGCAGCTCAGGTCATGGAGCAATGGAATGTTGAATTTCTTTCTTCTGCTCTATTTAATAGCTTACAATGAGCTTTCAAAGCTTGCACTCCTTGAATAGAGAAAAGCTAGAATCGTTCTGCAGGTTTCTACGCATTATTTTTATAACTGGCTTGCATTGAACTGTTTCTAATGTACCATATGCTCGCCCTCGTTCCTCTATTGTTATGGAACTCCTCAGTGACATGCAATGGCCCTATAATGTACGGCAGGGGGTACTTTATCCTTTATATTACTTTGGAGTTGTAACACAATTGTGTTATGTTGATAATGGTGTTGCCATTAGAATATGGGCATTCTTTTGTTTAAAGGCGTATGCAGTTATCAGAAGTAATTTCCTGGTTTTATTTTAAGTCAGCAATATATTTAAAACAAGCATCGGCAAAGCCAATGGGTCTTGCCTATGCAAGAGCTATTGGCTTTGCCAATATGTTTTAGCCATGTTGTACACAAAGTGGCTGCTGTTCAGCACGGCTAAAAGTTAGTGAGGTAAAGGAGAGTAGCGTGGAGTGGAGTGTTATGGAGTGAAGTAGAGTACAGTTGAGTCGCATGGAGAGGAGTGAAGGGGAGTATTATGGAATAGCAAAAGTGTTGTGGAATGTGAAGGGAGTACAGTGTTGTAGAGTGGAAAGACATAGAGTTGAGTGGTGAGAGAGGAGTACAGTGTCAGAGCTGAGCATAATTTTGTAGAATGAACTGGCATAAAGTGTCATGCAGTGGTGTAGAGCAGAGAGGAGTGGCATAGACAGTGTTGCATAGAGTGGAGTAGAGCATTGTAGAGTAGAGTGGCATAGAGTGAAGCAATATAGAGAGGAGTAGAGGGCAGTAGTGTGTCATTGGAATGAGTGGAGTAGAGCGGCATGGAGTGCCATAGAGGGGGGTCATAGAGTGGAGTAGTGTTGTAGGAAAACACAATATGGAGTGCAGCACTGTAGAGTGGAGTGGCATAGAGTGGAGTGGAGTGTCAGTGGAGCAGAGTTTAATGGAGTACAGCACCACAGATTGCATTATCGTGTAGTGGAGTGTCGTGGAGTGAAGTGGAGTGGAGTAGAGTGGCCTAGAATGAAGTTACATAAAGTACAGTGGAGCAAAGTAGATTGGTGTAGAGTGCAGTGGCGTAGAGTGCATTGATTTTGAGTAAAGTGGTGTAGAGTGCATTGGCATAGAGTGAAGTTAAGTCGAGTAGCATAGAGTGCAGTGGCATAGAGTATACTGATACAGAGTAGATTGTAGTGGCATAGAGTGCAATGGCTTAGAGTGGAATGGCCCGGAGTAGAGTCGCATACAGTTAAGTGGCATAGAGTTGAGTGGTGCACAGTAGAGTGGAGTAGTGCAGGGTAGAGTGCAGTGAATAGAATAGAGTGGCATAGAGTACAGTGACATACAGTGCAATGGTGTAGAGTGACATAGCGTGCAGTGGTGAGGAGTACAGTAGTGGCATTGAGTAGAATGTTGTAGAGCAGGTGTCTCCAACCATTCGATCGCAAGCTACCAGTAGCTCCCAGACACCTTCAGAGTAGCTCACAGTTTGGAGTTCATTTTAAAATAAGCCTAGGGTCACATATTTCCTTTTAAGGTTATGGGAAGGATGTGTATATTTAACATTTCTGTCATTAATCTGCAGATAGCAGGGCTTGACAAGAAGCAGTGCTAGAGTCAGATTTATGACCCAGGTCACAAAGGTGAAGAACTGAAGCACTAAGCTAATTAACTCCTAAATAAAAGTCCTTGTCAGCTCAATATTGGAGGTGGGAACAAAATGATGATTCCCAATGGTTTTAAATTGGAGAAAATTAAAATGAAAAGTTACCTTATGATTAAGATAGCTTTTCATTTTAATTTTTTCTTTTTTTTTAAAAAAGTGTTGCATTTACAAACAGTGGGTCTCGTTTTCCCAGTGGAGTACTGTGCCATACTTATAACTGAAAAATACAGTCATTTTTATAAATGGGAGAAACTTAAATTGCAGACAAATGTTCCACATTATGAACATTTCTGTACTTTAAATTTCTCCAATCTAAATTTTTTTTTGTATGTTTGTGTTATACATGTAACGGTGCCACATATGGCGATAGGATGTCCTGTGTCACAAGTGCATACGTCACAGTCTCCGTTGCCCATACACATATATCCCATTCATACACACACATGTTCATACATCCCCAAAGACCACACTCTCACTGACACACATGGCAGCCCCTATTCAAAGTATTTTGTTCAAATCATAGTATCTGGCTCTATGGACATGAGGCTTGTAGTCAAGGAAGCTGGGCAAGAGAGTGTCTGGTAATAATGCATGACTTGTTTATCCTTCAGTAGCTCACAATAATTTTCACTGATCAGAAGTAGCTCTTGCTACAGAAAAGGTTGGAGACCCCCTGTTGTAGATATTAGTGGTGTAAAGTGCAGTGGTGCAAAGTAGTTGGTATTGGTATAGTTGCATATGGTGCATTGGTTTTGAGTAAAGTGGTGTAGAGTGCACTGGTGTAGAGTGTAGTAGTTTAGAGTACAGTGACAGCGTAGACTACAGAGGCATAGAGTAGTGCGACACAGAGAGCAGTGACATAGACTAGTTTCTTTCAGAGTAGAGTGGAGTGGTGCAGAGTAGAGTAAAGTGGTGCAGGGTAGAGCGCAGTGGCATAGAGTGGTTTAAAGTAGAGTGGCACAGCGTTGATTACAGTGGCATACAGTGGAGTGGCACAGAGTGGAGTAGAGTTGTGTAGAGTGCAGTGGCATACAGTAGATTGTTTCAGAATAGAGGAAAGTGGTGTAGAGTGGAATGGTGCAGGGTAGAGTGGAGTGGAATAGAGTAGTGGTGTAGAGTGCAGTGTTGTGAAGTGGCATAGAGTGGAGTCATGCAAAGTGGCTTGGCCTAGACTGGAGTGGTGTAGAGAGCAGTGGCAAAGAATGCAGTGGTGCACATTGGAGTAGGGTAGAGCACACTGGCATAGAGTAGAGTGGTGTAGAGTAGAGTAGAGGAGTCTAGAGTGCAGTGACATAGAGTGCAGTGGTGCACAGTGGATTGAAGTGGCATATGCATCGGTGTAGAGTGCAGTAGATGCCATACAGTAGTGCAGAGTAGAGTGCTGTGCTGCAAAGTAAGTGTCAAGTGCAGGGGTGTAGAGTAGAGTGGCATCAAGTGCATTGGTGTAGAGTGCAGTGGTGCACAGTAGATTAGGGTGGCATAGGATGCAGTAGAGTGGTGGGGAGTAGAGTGCAGTGGTATAGAGTAAAGTGGCTCAGAGTAGAGTGGCACAGGGATGAGTGGCATAGAGTATAGTGCTGCAGAGTGGCATAGAGTACAGTGCTGCAGGGTAGTGTCTTAGAGTGCAGTGGTGTAGACCAGAGTGGCATAGAGTGCAATGGTGTAGAGTACAGTAGCGTATAGTGCAGGGGCATGGAGTAGAGTAGAGTATAGTGGCATGCAGTGGTACAGAGTAGGTTGGCATAGAGTGCAGTGGTGTAGAGTGATTTGGTTTTGAGTAAAGTAGTGTAGAGTGCATTGATACAGAGTGCAGTGGCATAGAGTATAGTGCCGTACACTGCAGTGGTGCAGAGTAGAGTGGCATAGAGTGCAGTAGCTTAGAGTGCATTGGTTTTGAGTAAAGCGGTGTAAAGTGCATTGGTAGAGAGTGCATTGGCACAGAGTAGAGTGGTGTAGAGTGTGGTGGCATAGAGTAGAGTATATTGGCATACAGTGCAGTGGTGCAAAGTGGATTACCGTAGAGTGCAGTGGTATAGAGTGCACTGGTTTTGAGTAATGTAGTAACGTGGTGTTGAGTGCACATTGGCACAGAGTGCAGTGGTGTAGAGGGCAGTGCTGCCGACAGACAATGGTTGGGAGGAGCTAAGGTCAAGCAGACAAACAGAGGGTGACTGGGAGAGGCTGAAGACAAGTAGCCATGGCCAGGCAACAGAGGTTGGTCGGGAGGCACTGGGGTCAAGCACATGGACAATGGAGGACTGGGCAGGGGGCTGAGGCAAAGCACTTGAGAACTGGAGAATTGGGAAACGTACACGAGAGAGACAGATAATAAGCACACACTCCCTTGTAGATTGTGTAAACAAAAAGGAAAATGTACCGCCTCAAAAAACAAACAGTGGAAGGACACACATAATTTATCCATGCTCCAGGGGAGGCACAAATGCACGGAGAGGAAGGAAGCCTACAGAAACCTACAAGTAAGAAGTGAGCAAATGAGAGTGATAATGAAACCAGAGGTCTTGCAAAAGACAGCTCATGTGCTGTCCTAGGCGAGATCTGAAAAGGAGCTGTTTAACATTTTACTCATTATTTGTTTAAAAAAACTATCAGTCTGGTCATTTGTGAGGTTATCCTACATGTATTTACTCAAGAAGGCGTCAGCACAAAATGTTTCAAGGGTTATTAAGATGCCACTCCAATCGATGGTGGAGATATGCACACAGCCCTCAGAAATTCCTAGTGGTGGCAACTATTTCAGGAAGTTGGCCAGGACCAATAATGTAATTAGCGATGGGGGAATATAAATAATGTTAATTAATTTCACTTTTTAACATCTCGAAACTCTTCATCAAGTGTAAACATGCTGCAAAATAAAACAGAACACTTAGGGCCATATGTACAAACACATTTTCCCATTCGCACAGAATGGGTAAAACCCTTTGATACATCTGGCCCTTTGGCCTATATTTATAATTTTTACCACCGCATTTGTGTAGTTTTCTGGCGCAAAATCGGCACAAACTTACAAACTACAATTGGCCTATATTTATACTTTTTTAGCGCCGCATTTGCACCGCTTTTTGATGGAAAAGAGGCACAAACTTACAAAATACAATTGTATTTTGTAAGTTTGTGCCAATTTTGCATTAAAAAAACGCAAAAAAAGTATAAATATGGGCTAAATGTATTTTGGAAGTTTGCGCGGATTTTGCATCAAAAAATTACGCAAATGCAGAGCTAAAAAAGTATAAATATGGACCTTAATTAATAACTGTGTAAAAGTATATTGAACAGTAACTGAACTCTCTAAACTACTGCCCAAGGAAATAATGTGAAAATATTTTTTTTCCTTTCACGGTTTCATAGTAAACATTGCAAATCAGTGTCTTAAATAACTTACCAGATAGCGCCAGAGGACTTTGCCATTGTTTGCCGGATGTGTGCCTTGGGATTCAACCCCTCCATCCATAATTCATTCCCAAATTGCAAACCCACTTCTGACCAGTAGCACCGCGCCCCAGGACACCTGGAGTTCCTATGTATTCGCTTAAAACACCTTCCTAAACTTTCTCTGTACACCTGTGTGTGCCCTTTCGTTCAGGTGTATGAAAGGCGGGGGTGGGGTCAACTTGCTGATAGATGAGGAACATACAAGCAAGACGGAAGTGGGAGCATTCTTACAACAGTAAGAAGAACAATTCACAACAAAATGAATTACCTCCGTGCGATTGTCGGGAGGGTATAGCTTGCAAGCGGTGGGGCGGAGTGGTTATCGGAAAGAATGTAAGGAGAAAGAATGCAACTGACACCAGAGGCCGTGTTGAGAGAGAGGGAGACAAAGGAGAATGATTGAAAGAGGGATGAAGGAAAAAGCTGCAAGGCTACTCCATGTCATATGGATACCATTTTTAAATCTGTTCATTAATTATTAACGACTTAACTTCCACTACTTATTATTAACTACTTAACTTAGCATTGTGCAGCTTACCCTCCTTCTATTTGCACAGCACTCTGTCTTGTTTGCGCTTTATACCTCCACTTAATAAATAAATAACCCTATTAAATGATGTGACTTTTATCGGTGGTTCACATCAAAGTAACAAGTTACACTGTCACTAACATACCTGAAAATAAGGAGCCCGTTCTTGAACATATCATTCAGATGACAAGATACCACTGTGCCACTTAAGGATGCGCAGTATCGAAGGGGTGGGAGATGAGGCAAAAAGTGAAAAACATAAACATAATGAAGTGAGATGCGAGAAGCAGAGATGGGTAGCGTAAGAGGGAGATGCAAACTAGAATAAACTGCCATGGGGGCATGGGTGAGAGCAAGCGACAGCGGGAGGAAGGTGATTGGGGACGGGATGAGAAAAAATGTGGGGGAGAGCAATTTTAAAGACATGCAAACCCTATGGATGGAGAAATAGGCAGGGGGAGAGTGATGGGGAAGAACAAATAGTACCACTATCACATCAGGAGCAGCGGACGGGCTCCAATTAAGTTGAATTAATCTGTGCTTGGTCCCTGCTCCTCAGAGATAAATGGAAGTGACGTTTGGGCTGTGCTAGCCAGTTTTGAGGTATCAAAGAAGACTGAAACTAGAACCAACAAATGATAAGCAGTGGGCGGGCTGCAAGTACTTTCTTGAACACAATAGTGTCACAAATGAGCGCTGCCACTCGCAACTCGGGCCTAAACATTTTATGTTCACAGAATGTTGCAGAGTTACTGTCATAAGCAAGTTAAATTAGTTACATTCAAGGACTTAAAATTGCTGTTGCTACATGTCAAGATATGTGTTGTGTCTTAAGGGCAAATCTGTTATTTTTTTACACAGCGCAGCAACCAAAGTTGTTACGCTGCATTCCGTGAAAGGGAGAGACCAGGACAGCCCCTTATCTGTAAGGATATGACGCTGTTGCTCCCGCGTTCTATGTTAGTGCTCTTTAGGCTGCCTTGCACCATGCTCACACATTTGCATTTTAATGCAAATGTGTGTGCTTGAGTCTAGCACAGGCTTTTTACTGGAAGTATGTGCTTCCAGTACAAAACATTATGCTTAGACTAACTTTAAAGCATTTTCTGCTATGTATTAGTGCTCTAGAGAGTAACAGACATGCAAATTGGGAACTGTTTGGAGAAAATAAAACTTTACTTTGTGCCTCCTTATTCTGTGGTGCAAGGCTCTCTCTATAAATGTTAGTACATGTCACTTTGCATCAAAAACTATGAAAGGGAATACAAGGCACCACCAATGGTATTCTCTCTTGACACAAGGTAGTGCACAGAACTACTTTGTGTTACTTTTAGGCACCTTTCCAACACAAAACAGGATTTTGCCCTGGGGAGAAGATCCTAAATCAACACTTTGAGTCGGTTTGCATCTCTTTTGGTGACTTTGCACCAACACTGTTCATAAATCTAGCGCTAACTGTTTACTTTATGATTTTGATTAAATATGATATGTGGGTTTGTTTTAAAAGCATTTAAACTGTTACCTGGAGACCTCTTCTTCCTAGTAATTCTGGCGATGACAAATTTACCAATCCACTTCAAGCCGAGGAACAGTTTTGTGAAGGACAGCTTTTTATGTAGTGGGAGATTTCCTTGATTTTCACCCAGCATGTCTATCCCCATGACCTTGCTGCAAAGTGCTGCCATGTGCTTGCCATTGTGAATGTTTTAATTCCTGTAGCGTTTTGGGGCAATTTGGATCTGTGAAGTAAACGTCACATGAGCTATTATGTTGAGTTCTGGAGCGCGAAGTGACACACAATGGACGTACATGACAAATACTTTTAAGAGAACATTCTAGAGACAGTTGAAGTGCATACATAAGGTTAGGTGTATGGTGGCCCTTGTATTAGGGTGCACATTCAAGGCATGCAGGGTCACAGCAGATGAAGGTTGTGACGCCATTTTAGCTCAAGAACCTTACCAGAGCATGTGACGTTCTGCCACATGGTGGCTGCAAGGAGTTAAGTTCTGACATTTTCTGGTCACCACTATTTACGGGCAAGGGGGAACACGGTTGACATTAATCTCAGGTAATCCTGTTATACTGCTCAGCTAACTCTCTTTACACTGAATCATTGTACTGTGTCAATCCAGTGATAACTAGAGTAGAACTTAATTTGCAGATCACTCTTTGAGACAAGTATGGAATCAATGTCTCAATCTGCACTACATTTGCACAACCGGGGGGAGCCAGAGGTTCCTTGGGTGGAATAGTATCATGTATGTAATGCTTATTTGGGTGCCATTGATGGATTCTAATTCTATGAAGGCAGTGCTTGTAAAAAATGTAAGTGCTGGGGCTGAAGTAGTTTTCAGGAGACCACTGCAGCTTGCAAAACCCATTGCTCCTGCCAACACTGCCAAATGCCAGTACCAACACAACCTCTAATCATCACAATCATACAAGTGTAAGAATTCAGACTATTCCATCCCAACAAGAGCTGTAAGAATAAACAGGATGTGCTGATATCTTTAACTTTTAAAATATTTTGAAATGGTAGGCAGTCTGATGTGCTTACCTCAAAAGCAGAAAACAGTGCCATCATGTGAAGGGCTTTCATAAGTGCTGGATTTGATAATTAAGTGCTGGTACTGAGCACCGGCAAACACCGGCTCAAACTAAGCACTGCATCCGGGAAAGATATGGTGCATTCTAGAATATTATTTAACTTTGGAGAAATATACATTTTTAAATCCATTCCTGTCATAGAAACTCCATGTAAGGCAGATAAATGGAATGAAGTCATAAAGAGATTGGAAACATTTTTCTGAACAAAAATGCTTAGTGTATGTTAGACACAGGTGTTTTTTTCAGGGAGCAACAGGCTGAAGAGTACATTCATTCATATGTTGCTACTCTAAAACGTTTAGCCACAAAGTGTGCATTCAATCATTTTACTGAAGAGACCCACTTATGATGAAATGCATGGACAGGAAAATTGAACAAAAACTGTTAATGCACATGGATCTTTTTCTGTTAGAAACGGTGGAATATCCAATAGTAACTATATCTCTCCAGATAAAGGAAAAAAATAACAACATCAGTGATGGAATTGTTCCTTAATTTGCATGCAGGAAAGTATAATGGTTGAGCAAATGGTAAAGTGGATTCATCAGTTCACTGATGGAGTGTTACAAATGTCGATGATTAAAACATGGTGAATGGTGTAAGAATTATGGTGCCTTCTACTGGCATTGACAAGCCTAAAACAGTGAATCTCCTTAGATCTTGGGTTTTTGTTGCAATGTTTATTGTTGGTGGTTGAACTAGAGCTGATGAAGACTTGTGGCAAGTATAGCGATATTATCAAGGAGAGTATATGAGAGAATGTGAAGCACAAGAGAATTGTTTGCACTGGATATTACGCCGTCTGCTTATGTGGGTTAGAATTGATCTTATGGGTTATTTTAAAGCTTGGATAGAGCTCATGAGCAGAGCTACCTTTTGCAAAATATGTGTCACTGTGAAAGGGCAAGACATCTTGTGATGATGGCAATAAGGTCTGTTAGCTATAGTTTTCAGAGTTGGTCGAGATAGGTATCAGGGATATAGTTTTCAGAGTTGGTTGAGATGGATATCAGTTGAGCATGAGAATGGCAAGAACACCTGTGGGAAGGAGATGTTGAGTAGGGTGCATCTGAGGGGCACTATGTCATTAATGATGTCTACTCCTGATGAAATAGCAAAGAAGCTTTAAAAAGTTACAACTATTAAAATGTTTTGAGTAGGCCTGGGTGAAATTTGAATTACGTTGGTGTAATTGCGTAAGTTCAGGAATTTCACATCATGCTTTTCTGAAAAATCCCCTGAATTACTCCATTTTGCTACTTTACGTAATTAAGCACCAATCATAGTAAACATTTACAGCTACTGCACTATTCATGATGCTTTTATTTTTGCACTACTTTTTAGCGTGAAAATGCATCCTTGCCTCAAAAAGTGTCGCAAGGACACATTTGGACTAATGTATAGTGTGAAGAGACAGATTTACATTTCATGTAATTTCACAAAATTTCACAGAATGTTGCTGAAATTACACTCAATCATGTAAAAGATGCTTGTAAAAGTAACAAAGGAATCAAGAAGCTTCCTGCGATGTTAAAAGAGAATTTGCTCTGATTGTGGCAAGAGTGATGTGAGTTGGGTGCTCCACATGTGAAATAGTTAGTCCAAGTAGTTCAAAATAGGTGTTTTGCTGAAAGAGATGGCTGAAGCACCTGAGTCCACCAACAAGGACATTACAGGTTTGTGAGCAACTTTGTAGCCAATGCAGAATCACTCAGTAGATTGCTCATGATAAATAGCAAATTTGCATGGGAAATTGAGCAAGGGAAGACATTGAAGGTTATTGATGAACACTTGAGTTAGACACCTATTCTAACAGTGTTTTGGTAGGAAGGCCTTTCACTATTTCTTTTGATTGGGGGGTGGACTGATTAAGGTACGTTTAGTTGAAGATAAAAGTATAGGGGGCTGAAGGATTAGTTAAGAGAAGAGAGAGAACAGGCGGGATGGGTTGTTTAATCAACCGGGTCAACATCTTTACACAGAAAGCCCCTTCTGCAGTAGAATAAGTCCAGATGTTTTTCCTTATAGGATAGTACACTTGTTTTGATTTGTTATGGTATTATAGCAGTGTGTTGTTTGCTTCCGGAATCTTGGGATTCACCACAGAATGACAAGAGGTTGGCAATAGGTGGGCTAGGTTGTTGGGTCTGGTGGATGACTTTGTCAGTTATGCAGCTGATTTTTTTATTTTATTCTGGGCTCGAGTAGAAGTCAATGGAGATCACACAGGATTTGCAGAATGTGGTCAAATTTCATTTTTGTCTGTGATAAATCTTGCAGTTGCCTGGAATACAGCTTTGATGGGAACAAGGTGGCAGGCTGGAATTCCCACTGAGATTGCATTGTCATTATTTATTATCATAATTATTCGATCATTTGCTGCTGATTTTAAATACTTTGACAACAATAGTTTTTTTAGTTTCTTGAGCACCTGTGGATAGTAGTTTTCTGATTGAACTGTTGTGCTGATGTGTTGCTTAAGATATAAGTTGGAGGCTATCATAAATCCGACTGATTTCAGTGACAGTGCTAGGGTAGTTGTGAAACCATCCAGAAATAGTTCTTGGAGTATTTCTTTGTTCACTTTGTATTCAGCTTTTAAAGATATTAGCATGATTTATGTTCGCTGCAGATTTAATATTACAAAATGTTCATTCATCAATTTTTGCACTTTCTTTAGACAATGTTGGAGGGATACAATATTTTGGGACAGAGGTAAGGCTCAGACGTAATTAGATGCCATTTGCGTCTTTATGTATTTTGACATCTATGGTCACAAGATGCAGAATTAATGGTTTATATAAATATACTTAATTTTCCAAAAATGTTACAACTAAATCTGGGATGCTTCCTTTTTTGTGGGGTTTAGGCTGGATTGTAATTGTTTCGAGCTGTGTAGGTTGTGCAGCACATATGAAGGAGCATATTTATAAAATTAAGAAAATATTACTTTAACATTAGTAATGTGCAGCATTAACATGCAGGCCTCAAAAGAAAAATAAACACATTTAAATTGCAAGGAAATAAACATGTCCGAAGCAATCACATTTACACGGTTTAGATTTGAATAGTTGAAGCAGAATCTTACTGACAAACTGACCTAGTTCAAGAATGTGAAATGCATTGTTCCTTGACCTTCCCATAGGCATATGTTTCATAAAATGTATTAAGTGAATAAATCCATGATATTTAACCCTGCAATACTTCTACTTACACAAAGAACACTGTTGAATAAATGAATAGGTAGCTCATATTTTAGGGAGCTAATGTAGAAGCTCACAAACAAGAATGCAGTTTCATAAGGCAAACGAATGGTGAGAAGCTTCGCAAGTTTAGACAATGTAGCTGATAAAACTGTTTCACTTAACACTGCTGTTTTAGGACTATTGTATTTCTGGGGAAGATGACGGATGAAGACATTGAAAGCTGATTGGCTGACTCAAGAATGAAGAAGGAACATGTTGCAAAAGCTTGGATTATGCTGCCTGTAATAAAGCGTGTTCCCACAATAGATTACTCTTATGCCACTTTCGCAGCCCGAGAACTATGCTGCTCATGCTGAGACTCTGCTGACTTCAAGGGATGTTCTGCTTTGATTGATTCTGATATTTGACTCTGAAGCTTTATGCTTTGATCTCTTGATTTAGTTAGGGGTAAAATTAGTTACTCAATTAAGTTGGTCTTGAGTTTTGGTGGTCGATAAATCAGGCTCAAGTAGGCTGCACTGGATGGTAATATTGTAATTGATGCTTTTAGGCATCCAAAAGTCGACTAGTTTGTTAGCATTTGATTGCAGATTATTGAGTTTCTATAAATGATGAATAGAAGGCCACCAGTAATAGTATGTTTGCTTGCACTCATGATGTTGTATCCTGCTGCTACCAGCGAGTCAATAGTCAACTGTGATAAAGTGGTCAGCCATGATTCACTGCTATACGTCACATCAATGTTGTTGTCATTTAGGAGTAATGTGATTTGAGAAGAGTGGGCATTTGCTGATCTTACACTGATATTACCTTGGTGTAATTTTGGTAGTTTTGCCTAAAACAATTCAGACAAAACTACCAAGATTATGGCATGCGCATAATAAGACTCCCATTCAGGGAGAAACTGTAACTCAAGATGTACCACACTGATAATTTTTTTGTGTGACCTGCGGCATTTTGAAAGCAAGCAGTATTTCCTTTAATGTGGGTAGTCAACTAACATTTCTTGTGTATTTATTTTACTCAAGCAGACTGTTTGGGTAATTTTTTAGCTTAATTTTACAAAAACAAATGTGAGTGGCAGTGTTTTTAACACGAGCTGCAATTCCTTTAACAAGGGTGGCCAAAAACATTACACATGGAATTTTTACCTGTGTGGACTATTTGGGTAATTTTCTAGCACAAACCTACCAATCCAAATGTGAGCAGTAGTGGTTCAATTGCGAGGAACTAGAAATCAACTAGAAATTACTTTTTGGAGTTGAATTTTTACCCAACCAGACCGTTCAAATCATTTTTCGAGTGAGAGATGCATTTTGTGTAATTTTGCAATACTTTTGTGTAATTATGCTACAGCGAATTACATGAATTTCCACCAACCTTAGTATTGAATGTAGTGTGTCTTTATTTTGAGAGAGTGTTTTTGTTGAAGTAAGTGTAACTTCCTTTGTTTGTTCTGCAAAGAGGGCTTTGCAGTATCTAGTTATTTGTTGTCAGAGGGGAGCATACATTAGTGGGTTGGTAGTCTGACTGGCAGACTGGCAGACTTTGGGGCATATTTAAGGAAAGGGTCACTGCACTTCCTTGCACCCCTCAGTGCCCCCCTACCTCCACCATGGGTGCACTGTACCTAAAATACGGCGCACCATGGCGCTGGGTAGGGGCAATAGCGTCATTTTTATTGACGCTATTGATGTACTCTGCAGGAGTACCTCCAAAATATTAGTGCTACTCCTGCAGAGTACGTAGGGGCCCATTATAAATAATGGAAGCCCCCTTTTAACGCCGGCTCTGAGCAGGCGTTACAAGTGCTGTAAAAAAGACGCAAGGAAATCTGTTAGATTTCCTTGCACCAATTTTTCAGCCCCCCTAATGGGGAACACCCCCTTTCCATACATTATGCCTGACAAAGGGCTACAAAGTGGCGCAATGCATACATTGCACCACTTTGTAAATGTGGCACGAGGATTTTGTCCTCGTTGGGCCATATTACCGTTAAGAAAAAAATGATGCTAATGTTGCACAAGGTGGAGCTAGGGGCTTATAAATCTGCCCCTTAATGTGTGCTGCTGAGTGTTCTGATAATTTGAGTCATTTAGGGAGCTGATTAGATGATCGGTAGAGCTCACAATAACACATAGCCAGTCATTTGCTGGAGTTTTGTGTTCGTGAAATTTACAGAAGCTTGAACATGGACTTATGCATAGTCTTCTAGCATGGACAGCAAAATACTACACCATCTCAATAATAAAAAAAACTGTTGCAAAATATTGTTATATAATGCTAACACAAATGAAGACAAAAGTGATAAATAATGTAAAACGAAAAAAGTGGTTACCCACAACACAATGTCTCGTTCGGGGTAGTAAGCGCTATATAAATACAATTACAATCAGGCAAAGCTAAACGAGGTGGCAGGCGTCAAAGTCATGGTTTTGTAAGTCACTTTTTGAATATCTAACTTTGAACGACATAGGTGCACACCTTTATGCACTGGAATATTCCTTTCTAAATAAATTTACTTCAAGCAAGTTCATTTCTTAATGAATTTCACCAGGCTCATAGCTTAGTCATACAACTTCCCCCTCCCCCAATTTGAATGGTTTATAAGAACTCCCAAATTCTTTACATTATTTCTTGCCCTTAGTAGCTCAAAAACCAATTCATTTGCATATCACTTTATTTTTAGGGGCGAGCGCAAAGCGCTCCGTCCCCTGTTGTAATCTCTGTTTGGGCTTCTAACCACGCCCATGTCATGTGAGTCACTTTCATTGGTTCGTGGGCTTCTCTTTAAAAATCCGCTTGCATTCATCAGTGAAAGGAATGCATATGTCATGCCTTTTCCAGTGTTTAGCGCTCTTTGAGCGCACCGACCAACTACTGAAAACATACGAGGCTCGATGTTTTCCATCTGGTTTCTGGACTACTTTTTCCCTTTATTTAGCAGCGCAAGCTCGCTGGGCAGTAGTCCATTGCTTTGCATGACATCGATCCTGTTACATAGGTAATTGCACTTTTGCCGGTTACATAGATAATTGCACTTTTGCAGGTTGCATGGATAATTGCACTTTTGCCGATAGGTTTCACTGCAAGCAAACTTTTATTTCCCTTTGTGTGTCTGCTTTGCGTTGATGGCAGCTGTCGGCTCGCTTATGTGAAACTTTTACTTTTCAGTTTATATGGCAAGAAAAGTCCAGTTGGTTAAGAGAAACTGTTTTACTTTTCATTTTCAATTTATGTGGCAAGAAACGTCAGGTTAGGAGTTTACAATTCTAATAGCTCTAACTCGAACAAACTCAATACCCATTGCATTATAGCATTGTGATAGTTTCCACTCAGTAAAAATGTTTGATGCATGACCCTCCTAAACTAAGTTTTTCGTTAGATTCCACTAGGTGGCACTAGTCCCTTATAATTAATAGAAAATGTCATTAATAACGTCACCTTTATTGAAATTTGCCTCTTGGTTTCAGATTTCAAATCAGAGTAAAGACAATTTGCAATTTTGGGAGAACTCTGCCATCTAGCGACAATTCAGGATAAAAGCAACGAAGAAATAGTGGTCATGAATGATGAATGTATATGGTTAGTGGTATGCACACTGCAATATTTTTTATCTTAGCAATAGTGTGAGTACATCACATTATTGTTCTGATTATACCCCCTGAGATTACTTTTAAGCGTTTTACTAAAAGAATAACGCATTATTCTAAAAACGAAAACGCAGCTAAATACATATTTGCGCTGATTTTTTAATAATAAATTCAGCAGAAAGGGTAATCCAATTGGTAGGAGCATACCGAATAACTTAATTCTTCTTAAGAGCAGAGACCTGGGTACTGAAGGCAGGAAGAGGATAGTGCGTTGAGCGTTTTATAGGCTCCTCTTTTGGGTGAAGGAAAGTCAAAAGGACAAACTGAATTTAGCTGTTTGGTAAGCCAAGTTCAGTTGTGTCTCATGATGGTGGTGTGAAGAAGATTAGCAGTAAAATAATGATCCATTATTGTTGTTAAAATGTTATTGCAAGGGGGAAAAGTGAAAAGTGGCGCCATGACAGTAACGACAGATTTACGATTCAGGGTAAGTTTTACAGCCCACCGCTTTCAATGATCATATCGGCACGGCAACATGGGTGGTGTCTAAAATACACATGCGTCTGTGGTGCTGTGATGTGTTGTTACAGTAAACTTGTAGTTATTATGGAACTCCAGCAATGCCAATTATTGTGATGCCATTGTGGTTAAGATCAAGTGACATTACTTTCTGGGAATTCAGGGTTAAAGGCCATATCATGTTGATTAATGGATGTATTATTATTAATGTCAAAGGGTGTGTGGTTTCAGTTCCACTAATCTTGGCATTTTTGTGAGTCGACATCCAACAATTTTTTTGTTTGTTCCAAAAGGTTTATTGAATCTTTTAGTAAGAACAAGAAGGAAAGCTTTCTCCATACATATTATAACATAACAAAATGTCGACTTATAGACACAAGCATCGATACATAGTCATCAAAAACCACTACTGGAATAAAGTTTTGATACATACATCTAACATCAAGTTATAATAATCGTCCTATAATATTAGGTTGGGTGGAGAGGTGTGTGTATATGCTACTGGTAATAACTGTGTAGTTTGCAGGACTTTTTGGTAAGGGTGTCTATACATACAGTTGTAGATGAAGAGAATGAAAAGATAGACATACATACTAAGCTTAGTGTATTGGATGAAAGAAGAAACCATGATAGCATAAAAAAGCAGGGAGGGGAATACAGGAGTCTTACAAAGAAGAGGAAAGAGAGACAAATAGTTAATAGTTAGGGCCAAAAACAAGGTAACGTCTGATCCTTGCAACTAAAGATCTGTGCCTAGGAAGGTTTATGGTCCATCACCCATAGGTGATTTATAAAAGCATCTAAAGTTCCCCAGATGCGTATAGATGGAGCTGGGTTACTGATGTGATGTGACTGGGTGGTGTGTGTGCTTCTAAAATATGTGTCCCACACCCACCAAGTATGATAAGAAATGTGTTTTAAGCTTTTCCAATCAAGTAAAATTACTTTAATAGCTAAGGTGGTCAACAAAGATAGTGAGGTCACTGTCCGTAAACGTGGGGAATTATTATATCTAGTTGGTCCGCTACATCATTCCAATAGGGAACAAGAAGAGGACATGCAAAAAACATATGTTTCATGCCACCACATGCCGTACCATAGGACCAGCAATAAACAGTATCTTTCAGTTTCAGTTTGAAGAGTTTTCTGGGGGTCCAATACAGCAAATGTGCAAGGAGGAGTTTTGTTTGCATTGGTGAAGGAACAAGTTTACCTTGAAACAAGGTAGGAACCGATCTTGTTCCAAGTGTCTTTCCCTGATGGACTGATTCCTTTGTCACTAAAGTATTTAGACCATTTACTGCAGAGACTATGTGTAGGTAAGGAAGGGACCTCACATATTAATTTTTATATCTTAGAAGCTACATGTGCACCTGATTGGACTCATCTGAAGGCAGAGAAAAAGGGAGTGGAGTGCAATGGGCCCAGTTTAGAAATTCTAGCCTTAACTTTTAAGAAGTCATAAAAGTCTAAGGGGTATATTTATACTCTGTTTACACCAAATCAGAGTCATTTTTTTTACTCTATTTCGGTGCAAAACTAACTCCATATTTATACCTTGGCGCTAGACCTGTCTAGCGCCAAATTTATGGAGTTAAAGTCATTTTTTGGAAGTGGAAACCTACCTTGCCTTAATGAGATGCAAGGTAGGCGTTCCCGTGCAAAAAATGACTTTATGGCCTTAACGTCCTATTTATACTCCCATGCAAAAATGGTGCACAGGAGGGAGGAGGGGTGGAAAACATTTTTCAATGCCTGGGTCAGAGCAGGCATTAGGGGATCTGTGGGCCTATTTCCATGGTGGAACACCATGGAATAAGCCCACAGGTGCCCTCCCCAGGCCCTAGGGACACCCCACCACACACACCAGAGGGACTGCAGAGGATAGGGGACCCCATCCCAGGTAAGTACAGGTAAGTATTGCATTTTATTTTTTAAAATGCAATAGGGGGCCATGAAATGGGCTCCCCTACATGGCACTGTGTGCAATGGCCATGCCCAGGGGACCCTGGTCCCCTGTACTGGCCATTGGGGTGGTTGGCATGACTCCTATCTTTTCTAAGACAGGAGTCATGAGGTATGGATGGTTTTGCATCAGAAAATGACTCTAGGCAGGTTAGAGTCATTTTTTTGTTTACTCTAACCTGCCTAACGTCATTTTTTGGTGCAAAACCCCCATCTTCCATAGCGCCAGCCCCAACCGACTAACGTAATTTTTTTTTTTACGCTAGCCCACATTTGCACCGGTTTGCACCACTCCATAAATTTGGTGCCCGGCTGGTGCCCAGAAATGGTGCAAGCCGGTGCTAAACTTTTTGTTTGTGGCAAAACTGCGTTAGTGCAGTTTTGAACCAAAAACTATAAATCAGGGCCTAAATTGGGTAGATCGCACTGTCCTTGTAAAGCCACAAATGGTAAGGGCACCTTATCTTCATATAAGCCTGAGATTAAGGCAATGCCTTTCTTTGCCAATTCTGTGCTCAAAGCTGAAGGACTGGGGGGCATATTTATACTCCATTTGCGCCGAATTAGCGTCGTTTTTTTCGACGCAAATTCGGCGCAAAACTAACGCCATATTTATACTTTGGCGTTAGACGCGTCTAGCGCCAAAGTATGAGGAAAGAGCGTAATTTTGTTGCGTGAACGCCTTCCTTGCGTTAATGAGATGCAAGGTAGGCGTTCCCGTCTAAAAAAATGACTGCGCGGCAAATGCGTCGTATTTATACTGCTGGGCAAAAATGACGCCCGGGAGTGGGCGGGGCAAAAAACCCTGCATTTGCGCCGGATTTTAGCGCCTGGGTCAGGGCAGGCGTTAAGGGACCTGTGGGCTCAAAATGAGCCCACAGCTGCCCTCCCATGCCCCCAGGGATCCCCCCTGCCACCCTTGCCCACCCCAGGAGGACACCCAAGGATGGAGGGACCCACCCCAGGGACATTCAGGTAAGTTCAGGTAAGTATAATTTTTTTTTTTTATAATTTTTTTTGGCATAGGGGGGCCTGATTTGTGCCCCCCTACATGCCTCAATGCCCAATGACCATGCCCAGGGGACATAAGTCCCATGGGCATGGCCATTGGGCAAGGGGGCATGACTCCTGTCTTTACTAAGACAGGAGTCATGTAAATGGCGTCTGGGCGTCGTTAAAAATGGCGCAAATCGGGTGGAGGCGATTTTTTGCGTCAACCTGACTTGCACCATTTTTAAGACGCCCTAGCGCCATTTTTCCCAACGCCGGCGCTGCCTGGTGTACGTGGTTTTTTTCCACGCACACCAGGCAGCGCCGGTCTGCTTGCGCCGGCTAACGCTATTCAATAAATACGGCACCCGCATGGCGCTTCAGAATGGCGTTAGCCGGCGCAAAACTTTTTGACGCTAAACTGCGTTAGCGCAGTTTAGCGTCAAAAAGTATAAATACGGGCCTGAATGTCAGAAGCTTCTTATTGTGCCAGATTGAAATAGAGAAGGATTTATTAATGCTATGGGCTAAGAGTTTGTCTAATACCAGTAAAACTTTAATTGAGTCTTTCAAAATGTTGTAAGAATGGGCAAATGTGTAATGGGACATACTCAAAGTCACCGATAGAGGAAATTTAGTAGTTAATATATTGTTCAATCTTAAGCCAATGGGAAATAGGTTTCTGATCCAGCCAGCAGATGCCCAGAGCTGCTAGAAATGCAGTCTGGTAGCTGAACTAATCTGGAAGATTTCAGCCACCCATACATATGAGGGCCCTGAGTTTTTTGAAGCTCATTCTGGCCTTTTTATCACTCCAAACGAACTTAGAACAAAGATTATCAATTGTGGAGAAGAAAGAAGCAGAGAGACAAATTCAGGACATACTAAGAAGGAAGGCACCGCAAATAAGTTGCACAGATGAATGTTTTAATCTTCAAGTTGCAGAAAGACTTCTGTTAAATTCAAAAGCAATGCCAGCACGACATGACAAGAACACCATCACCAGTAACTGCCGGTCACAACGTTTCTGTCCCCACTCGATTCCTTATTCTACATTCCTTACTTATTATGCATTAAATTCTTAACATTCTAATATCCCGCACACCTTCCCCCCAAATACAAAAAAAAACATTTACAATATTAAGAGACATTAAAAAAAAAGTAATTCTTCTGAGCATAGAATATTTTTTTATTTCATCACAAACTCTTTGAGATGACTCAGTAATCTCTCTCTCGCACTACATCGAACCTCTACTCCAATATCATTCTGATGGCGAACCTGTACTCCAGTATCATTCTGAACTCTATCACTTTCAACCACACCATTCCTGGAATTGTTTCCATTTACTACTCTTGGATGCATATTAGGACACACTCTCTCCCCCATCAAACATCCACTAGGATTACCCTGCAATTCACATTCCTGACTACCATATACATTGACCTCCTTACACAAACTCACATGTCGCAAATTACTTACCCTATCATCATCTAGTTTTACTTCACCATTCAACACCTTCACTACCTTCACAGGATCAGACCAACGGGGCGCTCCTTTTTCCACTAGACCAGGTTTCCTCACTCTCACATATTCTCCAACCACAACATTAGGCATATTTTTCCCTTCATTAACTTTATTCATCACTTGGCTGTGGTACTTTTCTACACTTCTCTTCATTCGACCTTCAATTTCTAACTTCATTTCCTCTTTTTTTTTTTTACTATTCAACCACAATGGCATTAGCTTTGAAGATCCAAAAGCAGCCAGATGTTAATGAATGGTCAAGGTTACAATCAGATGACCACAAACAGCAGAGAGTCCATACAGCAAAACAGCCAACACGTGTTTCGTCTGCAAGACTTTGTCAAGGCTTTGGATTTGCGTAATATAAATCAGGATATGGAAAACCATAAACCGGACTGGTAGTAGAGATTTAAGTTCGATATCGATACCTTAATGGAGAATACTCGCTGAAACATTTTGCTAAGGCGTATCATGGCCACCATTGATACATTTTACGCTCATTGACTACACTTAGAGAAACTTAAATCTCTACTACCAGTCCGGTTTGGCTGTTGGCTGTTTTGCTGTACGGACTCTCTGCTGTTTGTGGTCATTTGATTGTAACCTTCACCATTCATTAAAATCTGGCTGCTTTTGGATACATGGACTTACTGAACAACTTTCTCTCTGTGATCGTGACTTTTATTACTCATTTGCATCTATAATAAATTCCTCTGCACTAAATTTCCTAATCGGACATCTACTTAATTCCTGAAATTTATCTGGACTTATGATACGGGTGTGCCCTGGCAACTTTGTTCCCTCTATTTAGGCAACCACCCACTCCTCAGTGTGTGGCCCTCCGACACCTGTTGGTGGCAGGTGTTTGGCTAGCCTGGCACCCACCATTGTTTCATCTTCAACTTTGTTCTGAACAATTATTGAAAATACTTGCTGCTGATGTGCGAGCACCTGTTGGCATTCTCCACCTCCTGCTTTTGACTCAAATTCTTAATTATGTTCCTATGCCCAACAAAACTTTGCACTTTTCTTTAGTAATGCTCGTAGATTCTCCATTTTGGGTACATAATTTTCCACAAACTGAGAATAGAACTCCGTTGAGCCAAAAAGGTCATCAATTGTTCCTTATTCTTGGGTTCGGGAGTATCCACAATGGCTTGTACATCACTAATTTTGGGACTTATATTGTCCTTTGAAATGACATGCCCCAAATATTCCACTTGTTGTTTACCAAAATCACATTTCTGTTCTTTCACCATTAAGCCATTCTCCATTAATGCTTATAAACGTGTGGTTTCGAATCCCATCCTCTTTGCCATTGTTAAGAAGGAAGGCACTGCAAATAAGTAGCACAGATTACTTTTTTAGTTTTCAGGTTGCAGAAAAACATCTGTTAAATTCAAGAGCAATTCCAGGACGACATGTCACGAACACCGTCACCAGTAGCTGCTGGTCACAATGTTATTCTACATTTTATCCCTATAATGCATTCTATTCTTAACATTCTAATATCCCACACATATGTGTCCTGCAAGGTAGCCTGACCAATACATATGCACTGCTGTGTCTGACAGAGTCGCACTTGTGTTGCAGCTGGGAAGGGATGACAGCGAAGAGCCCAATGGGGTACAGCATTCTACATGTGATGTGGACCTGGCTGAAGATGTAGCATGTGGACTGAAGGAAAATTGTCTCACTGTGCCACATATGTCCAAGTTTGAGGATGTGAAACAGGGATCTGTCAAGGTACAGGAAGAACTAGTTTGCCACCACAAAGGGCAGGAGTAGGGGTGGTTGGAGGCTGAGGTGAATGGGCCCAGTTATGTGGCAGACCAGGGTAGGTACATGGCACCAATTCCAGCACTACTACCATTTGATGTAAAGCTTGGCCTGTAGCCCTCAGGAACAGCCAGCCACGTCAGCCCATTGGATATGGCCACACATATTGTTGGTGTTGTAGGCACATGAGAGTCATTGTCTGATCTGGGTTCCGTCAATGTGTGGCAATAAGTTGAGTCCCTGGTTCAAAATAAGGAGTGGCAGAGGAGGCACGTACACTTACAAGTGAGCGGGCCTGAGTCAAATGATGTGTGATACTCTGCAGATAACCATCACTGGCAATTATCAAATGGGGTGAGCATCAGTGCTAGCAATCATGCCCTCAAAGTTGGCACACAGTGCCCACTGTCAACAAATATGGAGCTAACTGTGTGTGCAAAGAAATTACATGAGTAGACACAAATAGGAAACCCATGGTAAGTGCATGCCCTCAACACATTCCTGCAGTGTAGCAAGGTTGGTAGCTGTGTGGAGGTGTGCTGGATATGTGTGAAAAACTCAACCCTTGACCGCATGAATGTACATTTTGCTTGCAAGACAGCACAACAAGACAGAGTGCCGTGGTGTACTGTGTGAAAGGCAGATTTTAGAATCATAACAAAATCTTGACCACCCCCACAACACCTGCACAGGAGCTGTGGGCTGAATACTGGTCACAGGGAATGCAGGCAATCTGGGGACTATGTGCAATGTGCACAGTAGTGGCGTCAATAAGTTTCAAGACAATCAGTATAGGCATCGTGAAGAAGAATGCAAATAACCAAGGCAGATGTGGACATTTCCTCTTATCATATGTGGAGGAATAGTAGGCCCATCAAGCTGTGCAGCTGTGTTACAATATGTGTCTTGACATGAAAAGGTAGCCTTGTCACACAGTGATTGTGTGAACAATGTAGAGATACTGCTATCTGAAAGGCAACTACATTGCAACTTGGACTCAGTACCTATGGGTAACAGATGTCCTACACATCAATGTTGAACTGAAAGTTATATAGTAACAAGTGTGATTGTCAACCAGATTACTCATGTGAACATACAACATAGATCACCATTAACATATCTCTAGCTCAATGCAGAGAACGTACCTACACCTCCTGACCATCTGCCTGTCCTGGATGAGGATCTTGCTGAGGATGACAGCCTGCCAACCCTTGACCAAGACACCCTCTGGCAAATCCTGGCCTCCATTGATACACCATCTCCAAAAAACACCACTTGGCAGCCCAACCCCAGCCTTGGACTCAGAGGACCCCCAAGTCCAATTTCAATGTTGTGCAGTAGGAGTCCACTGGGAGCTAGTAGATGAGGTGCGGGCTTGGATGGGACCGTGGCTGGCACCCTAGAGTTAGTCCATGGGTGTCTCAGTCCCAATGAGGTCACCTTGGTGGCTAAAAGAGGCACCTACACTCGACTCAGTGGCCAGGAACAGTCCTAGGCTGACATAGCTGGTGTCATGAGGCAGAGGCATGAACAACTGCCCTGCCAAAGTGGTACCAGCAAGGTTGCCAACCAGCTGGGAGCTATCCCCAACATCCTGGAGTCCATGGAGTGGAAGCAGGGCACCTACATACCAAGACTGAGTGCCTACCACTGCAATGTTGGTGCTATGCTTGCAAACCAGCAGGCCCTTCTTAGTGCAGTGCTGCCTTCCTTGCTGGCGCAGATAAATGTTGCTGCGGGCAGGGTATCTGCATCTTCAGCCCCTGATGTGTGTGTGCCTCTGTCACCTCCGGCACCGACAACACCCCCCTCACAGGATGAACCACATTAGAGGAGGAAGATGTAGACTGCACCTCTTTCCATCAAAAAATGCCTGGTATAATTTCTCTGTGTCAAATGACCAGTTTCTCTTTTGACCTGTGATGATGACCATGCCAGTGTACATCTCAGCTGGTGCTGTCCTCTATTTGCTGTCCCACCTGTTGAATTCACATATTTGTGGACTGTTGATGTGGCCTATCTTCCCTATTGGCAATTTGGTCCTCCTCCTCACTGAAACATTCCTCTCCGCCACATGTCCCATGCAATGTATCCCCCATGGACTCTGTCTGGACATCCTATATCTCACAAACAATGTTGTGGTTGTTGCCATAAGGACTGCCACTTGCTCCTGGCTCCTTGGTTCACGTGTCAATAAAACAACTTACCAGAACCAGCGTGTTGTATGTCTGATCAGGATCAGACTATGTAGACCATGGTGGATGTGCTATCCCTAAAGACATAACCACTGTCGCAAGGGAATTGCATTTAATAGTCCTATGGGAAACTCTTCACAGGCCAAGGGAAATAGTAGATGTGAACTCTATGTGCATCTGAGCTTGCAAGTAGTTACTCAAAGTCAAATGCATGAAGTGCTACAATTAACAATGAGTCAATGGTTGGACTTAATTAAGTTTCTGCCCAGGTGGGGGACACTTCCATAGATAGTAGCCAGCAAACAATACTATGTGACAATAACTTGGTGCAGAGGAGAGTGTATAAGTGGCTGCCATCAGCGCGTGACCATCAGTGTGTGACCCAGTACAGCCTTGATTAGTCACACTTGTTTAACTTATTAATCAATACAAAACATGAAGCATCACTTACACACACAGTGAAGCAGTCTGTTTCAAGCCTGTTTCGGGCTGTGTGTCCATTCACAGAAAGATTGCCACTTACAGTACACAATCACGCTGGAAGATCCCTTAAGTGACTCCTTTGCTAACTTGACAGTATCTATTCCTTAGGTGCCAGGAAAACCTACAGGATATGCTTATCCCAACCATAACAGCTATAACTGCTGCCATCCAGTTAATAAGTAAGCAGTTGTGAAAGTGAAAATGTTTTATTTCAAACACTATAAAATGCTTAAAATCTAAACTTAAATAACATACACTAAGGGGGTCATTCCGACCCTGGCGGTCATAGACCGCCAGAGCCGGGGACCGCGGATGCACCGCCAACAGGCTGGCGGTGCATCCAGGCCAATTCTGCTGCGGTCAGAAAAGGGAAACCGGCGGTTTCCCGCCGGTTTTCCCCTGGCCTGAGGAATCCTCCATGGGGGCGCTGCAGGCAGCGCCGCCATGGGGATTCCGACCCCCTTCCCGCCAGCCTGGTTCTGGCGGTTTTGACGCCAGAACCTTGCTGGTGGGAACGGGTGTCGTGGGGCCCCTGGAGGCCCCTGCAGTGCCCATGCCAATGGCATGGGCACTGCAGGGGCCCCCTAACAGGGCCCCACAAAGATTTTCAGTGTCTGCACAGCAGACACTGAAAATCGCGACGGGTGCAACTGCACCCGTCGCACCCTTTCCACTCCGCCGGCTCCATTCGGAGCCGGCATCCTCGTGGAAGGGGGTTTCCCTCTGGGCGGGCGGGCGGCCTTCTGGCGGTCGCCCGCCAGCCCAGCGGGAAACTCAGAATGACCGCCGCGGGTCTTCTGCCGGTTCCCGCCAGGCCGGCGGCGGTCAGAATGACCCCCTAAGTAATCTTATGTAAACTACGCCTAAACTAACCTATGCTAAATGACCTATGCTACCTTAACTTACTACTAACCTACTTAACCTCAACTTATCCTAATCTACACATATACCACAACAGACACGTTAAACATCACCCCTCAAACACCTTTATACACAGTTGCACACGAGACAAACAAAAACTACACCTATACACAAACTATCTAAGCATCAAAACCAACACAAATATATATTTTTTTGTATTTTATAGATTTAGATTTTTTAAACATATACTAAACATAGACCCCTCTATCCACTTAATAACCTACCCACCCATATCCCCACCTAATACATATTACATATTAAAATCTATACAATCACTAAAATTAACCTAACCTATCCCTAATTTAAATCCTATACTAAACTATGCTAAATGCTAATAACTAATAAAAACAAATATGAACTGTGGAGGGGCAGCAAGTGGGAGAGAGCCCTACATTTGCTCTGCAGTGTGGGCCACAGACTGTTGCAATGTCCAGACCATTCCCATTAGTGGGTCCATCTGCTGTTCTAGGCCAGCTAGCCTTAACTTGAGTTGAGCATTGTTCTTCAGGGCCTGCTTCTCAAACTCAGACGGTTGCCCTGGTGTAGTGGTGACAGTCTGTGGTGCAACTCCTGGCTATGCTGTAGGCGGTCCTGAAAGTGCCCCAGATCACCAGCATGGAACATCTCCAAATCCAGCCTGGTGATTGCCCTGTCCAGCACTTCCTGTCCCCGAGGTGGTGACTTCCAGGTCCCTGCAGCCTTCCATTCCTCATGCTTCCTCTCCATGTGCCTGAAGCCTTTGCCAATGTGCCTGATGTGGCAGCATCTTTGTAAGGGGATCCAGTAGACCGTCTCCTGTTCTGTGGTCTTGTTGTCTGTTGGAGAGAAAGGGCATATGTGTCACACCAAGCTGAAGTTGTTCAAGTTGTCATCATTTACGTGCATTAAATTATATTAGCAGCACAAGTTGCATGTCCAGCCTAAAACAAGCTATCTATGGAACAAATCATGACCTACAGTAATGAAAAGCATGTACTTCTCCTAAAGTTACAATGCACAAGTGCTCATGTCTTGGCCTTGTAGGTACATGAAATGGCTGTGTCTGGCCTAATAAACGTATACATGTGAATATTAAGACGGATTCGGAACAATGATGTTGCATACACATGGAATGGTACACATGGTCCATCTAGGCGCTCCCTGGTTATTGTCATGCAGCATGCAAGAGGGTATCATCTAAGGCCAATCACCTATGTGAAATGAGTAATGTATTGAGCCTCAGCAGTGCTACACCGCCAAGGCAAATACACAAGCTCACACGCAGCATAGAATGACTCTGTGCCATGTAGTTGTAACAGACAAAATGTGGCTAGCTACCTCCAAAGTAATAGACCTGTTGAGCACTTCTCCAATATTGACTCATGGACATACCTGGAACACTTTTACATAGACCGTGTAATGAAATTCAAGCAATAGCATGTGGTCTTTTACATATCCAAGTGTCTGTCCCTACATTTCATTGCTGATTGTTGCCTAGATGCACATCAACTCACACTTAATCCAAGTGATGAGCGTGTGCATGCATGCTCTAAATATCATATGTATGAGTATATTGTGCTGTACCTTGCAGGTAATTTCTGGAAAAGCTTCAAGGGGGACAGTTCCGGGTGGAGACAGTATGGGTAACAACAGCAGTAGGTGGAATGTGGAATGTGAAATAGTCTGCAGGCAGACAACACAGTGCATATACACCTGTGGAATTTAACACAATAGCCTTATTCCTTGCAAAACAATACAAACGTATGAACATGTGTCTGTTATAGTGCATTGGGTTTATGTGGGCATGAGTCAGGCATGTAACTGGATTGGCATGGGTGGACTGGTGTCATGTCCCACATCGACTCATACCTATTCTGTCTGCAGTGAGGTAGAAATCATCACATCCTGTTTGGACCTGTCACACAAAACTGACCATACATTGCCATTTGGATGTCTACACTAGCAATGTGCATCAGACAGGCAGTATGACGTTCATCTCTCTAATTCGATGTTCACATCCAGTTTCGTGACAACATCCTTCATGCCACCATGCCATTTTGGCAATTGCTCCTCTGTCACCCCATCTCACATGTCGCTGATATGCAGTAATCTGAGGGATGCGCAGGTACCCATGATGTGGGTTGACAGTTGCCACATATCATGATAAATGTGGGCTAAGGGGTGAACCCAAGTAATTCATTGGTATTGACAATGGACTTACACACTCACCGCAACAAACGGGGATATGTAACTTTCCCACTGGTTTTGTTATCATGAATGATACACTTTAACTAAGCCACCTCAAAAATGCATATACAGCATCTAGACTAGGAAAGAATCTTATTTCGATATGGGCATATGTGACATATGCTCACATCGTCACCAAAGTCCATGGTAGTACAGGCGTTGGATAGACGCTGAGCTACTGATACATGTATGGATCCAAGAACATTTTGATGTTTGAGTGGCATGAATGTCTGACGTGCCTTAACCCCTTCCGTGCCGGGGACGTAATGGTTACGTCCACCGGCACAGTGCTCCTGTGCCAAGGACGTAACCATTACGTCCTCGGCCTGGAGCTCGCTCCTCCGTGGGCTTCCCTCCCACCCCCCAAGGCAGGGATGGAAGGGGAAGCCCTTCCCCTTCCACCCCTGACCCCCCAGTGACATCTGATGACGTCAGCGCGCGCTCGCGCGCTGACCTCATCAGAGGCCACTTCCCCATCATGCTGGAAGCTCAGCTTCCAGCATGATCGGAAGAGAAATGCTCAGCATTTCTCTTCCGATCATGTGATGGGGGCCTGAGAGGCTTCAAAGGGAAGGAAAGGAATTTCCTTCCCTTTGAAGTCTCAGAGCATTTCAGAAGCAGGATCGTGAAGCAATAAAAATAGGCAGATCGCCTATTTTTATGAGGCCAATCTGGCCCCAAGGGGGTCAGAAACCACTAGACACCAGGGAGTTCTTTTTTTTTAAGGTGAATTCACGCAAGAGGAGCGACCCCTTAGGCAAGGGTCGCTCCCTGGGGGGGCAAAATTATTTTAGGCTAGGTCTATTGTTATTAGGCTGATCTGCCCCTGGCGGCGCAGAAACCTCTAGGCGCCAGGGATAATTTTTTTTTTTTTTAGAGGTGGGGAGAGACCCCTTAGGCAAGGGTCGCTCCCCTGGGGGACAAATTGTATTTAGACCACTTCTGCCTTGGGGGCAGATCGGCCGATTTTTGTTAGGCCAATCTGCCCCCAAGGTGGGCAGAAACCACTAGGCACCGGGGATTTTTTTTTTGCACCAATTTTACACAAGGGGAGCAACCCCTTAGGGTAGGCCTACCCACAAAAGTGAGGTACCATTTTTATCGGGAGACTTGGGGGAACGCTGGGTGGAAGGAAATTTGTGGCTCCTCTCTGATTCCAGAACTTTCTGTCACCGAAATGAGAGGAAAAAGGGTTTTTTTGGCCAAATTCTGAGGTTTGCAAAGGAGTCTGGGTAACAGAACCTGATCGGAGCCCCACAAGTCACCCCATCCTGGATTCCCTAAGTGTCTAGTTTTCAAAACTGCGCAGGTTTGCTAGGTTTCCCTAGGTGCCGGCTGAGCTAGAGGCAAAAATCCACAGCTAGGCACTTTGCAAAAAACAGCTCTGTCTTCTTTGGGAAAATGAGATGTGTCCACATTGTGTTTTGGGGCATTTCCTGTTGCGGGCGCTAGGCCTACCCACACAAGTGAGGTACCATTTTTATCGAGAGACTTGGGGGAACACTGGGTGGAAGGAAATGTGTGGCTCCTCTCTGATTCCAGAACTTTCTGTCACCGAAATGTGAGGAAAAAGTGTTTCTTTGGCCACATTTTGAGGTTTGCAACGGATTCTGGGTAACAGAACCTGGTCAGAGCCCCACAAGTCACCCCATCTTGGATTCCCTAGGTGTCTAGATTTCACAACTGCACAGGTTTCCCAACGTGCCGGCTGAGCTAGAGGCCAAAATCCACAGCTAGGCACTTTGCAAAAAACAGCTCTGTTTCCTTTGTGAAAATGTGATGTGTCCACATTGTGTTTTTGGGCATCTTTTGTCGCGGCCGCTAGGCCTACCCCCAAAAGTGAGGTACCATTTTTATCGGGAGACTTGGGGGAACGCTGGGTGGAAGGAAATTTGTGTCTAGTCTCAGATTCCAGAACTTTCTGTCACCGAAATGAGAGGAAAAAGGTTTTTTTTGGCCACATTTTGAAGTTTGCAAAGGATTCTGGGTAACAGTACCTGGTCAGAGCCCCACAAGTCATCCCATCTTGGATTACCCTAGGTGTCTGGTTTTAAAAAATATGCAGGTTTGCTAGATTTCCCTAGGTGCCGGCTGAGTTAGAGGCCAAAATCTACAGCTAGGCACTTTGCAAAGAACATGTCAGATTTCAATGTAAAAATGTGATGTGCCCATTTTGTGTTTCCTGTCGCGAGCATTAGGCCTACCCACACAAGTGAGGTACCATTTATAACGGGAGACTTGGGGGAACACAGAATAGCAAGACAAGTGTTATTGCCCCTTGTCTTTCTCGACATTTTTTCCTTCCAAATGTAAGACAGTGTGTAAAAAAGAAGTCTATTTGAGAAATGCCCTGTAATTCACATGCTAGTATGTGCACCCCGGAATTCAGAGATGTGCAAATAACAACTGCTTCTCAACACCTTATCTTTTGGCCATTTTGGAAATACAAAGGTTTCTTAATACCTATTTTTCACTTTTTATATTTCAGCAAATTAATTGCTTTATACCCGGTATAGAATGAAAACCCATTGCAAGGTGCAGCTCATTTATTGGCTCTGGGTACCTAGGGTTCTTGATGAACCTACAAGCCCTATATATCCCTATATAAATGTTACAGAGTAAAACGTGGAGAAAAATGCCTGTTTTTTATCACCTGAATTTCAATATTCTTTTATTTCTGCTGTTATTTTCTGTAGGAAACACTTGTAGGAAATGCACAAATGACCCCTTGCTGAATTCAGAATTGTGTCTACTTTCCATAAATGTTTAGCTGTCTGGGATCCAGCATTGGTTTCTCACCCATTTCTGTCACTAAGTGGAAGGAGGTTAAAAGTACAAAAAATAGTAAAAATGGGGTATGTGCCAGTAAAATATCATAATTGGGTTGAAAAATAGGGTTTTCTAATTCCAGTCTGCCTATTCCTGAAATCTGGGAAGATGGTGATTTTACCACCGCAAACCCTTTGTTGATGCCATTTTCAAGGAAAAAAACACAAGCCAAAAAACTAAATTTAGCTGTATTTTGGCTAATTTCTTGGTCTCCTTCAGGGGAACCCACAAAGTCTGGGGACCTCTAGAATCCTAGGATGTTGGAAAAAAAGGACGCAAGTTTGGCATGGGTAGCTTATGTGGAGAAAAAGTTATGAGGGCCTAAGCGCGAACTGCCCCAAATAGCCAAAAAAAAGGCTTGGCACAAGAGGGGAAAAGGCCTGGCAGCGAAGGGGTTAAATCATTTAGACTGTACCAATTTTAGCAGGATGGAGGAACGTATTCTGCCGGCATGGGCATGGTATGATGTGTACACACAATATAAGGACAAATAATTTGGAAAATATGTTCACTGTGCACGTCAGCATTAAATGTGTTGTTGACAATTGGTAGTATTGTCTGGGATATATGTTACACCCAAACCACACCTGTTTCCTGTTCAATTTTGGACTTGGGGAAACATACTGTGTCCGGAAAATCACAGCCTATTCCATGCAACATTTCTTGCACATATTTCGGTTAACATGTTGTCACTTTCTGGCCATAATCTGGGGGAGAGACATTTGAACTAATGATCATCTTTTGGTTTTTGGGCAGGTAATGGTACATGTGCCATAAACATCCACACCATAGCTGTCACAACATTAGCACAGCAGATTCAGAGCCATCCATCATGTGGGCGTGCATACATTGGAAATGAATTGACATTGCAGTTTGGCCCTGTCAATTGCACATGCAACTTTGTCCTATTTCTGTTGTGTATCTACATGTCAGGTAAAGCATGTTTTTGCTGACTGTTGATCCCCCTTACACATATCACTGCAACCAATATATGACAGCACACACAATCTTTACAGAGCACAGAACCAATCAAGTGACACTCACTGGTAGCATTTGAATCTCTGACGCTGTCCACCTCGTCACAGGTGTATGGGTCCGGTCCACCTACAAGACAAAATCATGGTATATTGCTCTGTGAATGCTGAACATGTACACTGTGTACATACGAAGCACAGTACATTGACTTCACAAATGCCTGGGTTTTGTCTGTACGTTGGATATGTAGCATAAAGCAAAGTTGGAATGGTCTAATGATGGACATATGTATGCCATGTTGCAGTGTATTCAGAGAATACCAGACACATGACTATGAGGTGCACAGAGTACAGACAAGGTACAAGACCACCCTAGCTTGCTACATGGTACAAGTGTGCTTTGCTTTGATGGCTATGTGAAAAGGCCAATTTGACTGACCACACTTTGCATAGAATGATAATGCTGGGGCCTTCTAAAGTCAATAACTGTTCTTAACATTTATACACACATCAAGCAGTACCCATGCTTGTTTATCTTCTTCACTCAGCTCCTTAGATGCCTGCCTATACCCAAACTAGCCACCTTAAACCCAAAAACCTCAAAAACGAACCCTTCCCCAGCCCCTAAGACTACAAACCCCAAATGAACAAACACCTGACAACATAGTGGACACAGCTATACAAAGCACAGTTACAATACATAAGTGACAGTTTACTTACAAAACAGGGACAGATGAGATACCAACAAGACCAATAAACATACCAAATATCAAGACCATACACAAAAAGACCTCCAACAGCCAGCACACATAAAAAGACTGTAAATGAAAGTGAAAGGAACTTCACACTTTCTTGTTTGCAGCATGGCTGAGCCACTGCATCATTCCTGTGTGGATGCGTCATGTTTCCTATGTATGAGTCACATTTCCTACTTAAGCGAAATTTAGGCAATACGTGAGTTACATACAACACATGGCAATGCACAGTGCATTGTTTTTGACGCTTTGACACTAATGCATGGCTTTCAACAGATGGTCTTCCTATTTACGCATCACATTTTCTACTAAAGGGTCACATTTCCTACTAAAGCGTCATTTTGTTCAGATGCATGGCTGGTCAACTAGGCAATGCGTCAGTTGCACACAACACATGACAATGTACATTGCATTGCTTTTGATCATGCTTGTAGACTTGGGATGTGTTGCATGTGTATGCTTTCCATGCCCATATGTGTGACTCCTTGTGTTTATGGTATTGACACTAGGACAGGCAATATATTGCTGTGACATACTCAGACATTTTGTCAATTGCGCATATCTTGACATTATGAATATGAATTACGATTTGTATTATGCTTGCTTTAATGTAGGTATCTGCATAGTAGGCATTTTCTGTTCACAGATGTTGCACTCCTATGCAAATAATATCCACATCTTCATACATGATTGCGGCGATACTTGAGAATGTACTATCTGTCGGCATTACTGACAAAGGATGTGTTATAGGTGCAAAACACACTCAGGAAATGACATACACTAGCTACTTCAGCCTGTCTACAATATATGTGTAATACACCTCACAGATTGATTGTCTAGATATGTATGTTTTTTTGCTAGGCCAATATGTCACCTACTCATATGTGCATGACATGATAAGGCAGACTGTAATGGCCAATGACCACCGTATGTTGTGCTGGTACACACACATCTGCTGTCTGAGCTTGGTATCCAGCACTATATGTCTGGCACATGCATCTTACACCTGCAGAAAAGGGTCAGCCCAAACTTTTAGCCATTATCTTGTGTTCATGAGGCCTGCTTCAAAAGCCCTAATAAGTGTTATGTCTTTCAAGTGGGAATACGTTTAGCATTTCCATGCATCCATGTATCACAGTATTCAGCACTATAGAGGGCTTACGTGAAATTAGAATGTGGGTAGGCCTTCACACCAGATGGTCACATGTGCAGTTATTGACATGTCACGGCACTCTGACCTTGGATGTGTCAGTGCATGCTACCCTGCCAGGAGTTACATCACTTGTAGTTCTATCTTGTCATCTATTTGACTATTAGATTTGCTTTGTGTCCGGAACAAATTAGCACACATGTATGAAGCTGTATTTGTTTCAGAGTAAGACAAAGCAACATGGTCACATCAATTCCTGCAAGTACCAGTTGCATCCTTGCCTATTAGGTCAAGTGTGGCTGCATTGTTGCTAGGTAGTCAATCCAGCACAGGTTAGGACTCCACATTTATATGTGTTATGTGAGATGCGACTGTGATGTAGTTATGTGCTTGCAAACTTTTGTGTAGCATATGTAGACTAACTG
This sequence comes from Pleurodeles waltl, assembly GCF_031143425.1. Lineage (NCBI taxonomy): Eukaryota > Metazoa > Chordata > Amphibia > Caudata > Salamandridae > Pleurodeles > Pleurodeles waltl. The sequence continues at coordinate 6,331,257 of NC_090439.1, forward strand.
GATTGTTCTGTGTGCCCATGAACATCATATGGGCCTCTGTTCACAGTCATAGGACAATCAGTTCACTATACTTGCCTCAACGAGTGTAAGGCAGCAAAAATATGTAAAGGTGTACAACACACACACTCAGGGCCTCATTACAACTTTGGCGAATGGGATACTCCATCACAAACGGGGCGGATATCCCATCCGCCGTATTACAAGTTCCATTATATTCTATGGAACTTGTAAAACAGCGTGCGGGATATCTTTCTCTTTTGTGATGGAGTATCCCATCCACCAAGTTCGTAATGAGGCCCTCAGTCATTGCACACTGTTTACCTTTACACTCCCTCTGGATTGTGGTAGGATGTCTGGCACTCAGCACATGGTTGCACCATACATATATTCAAGACATGTGCACAATGTTCCACATTGCTACCTTTGTTTGGTGTGAGTATTCCACACATTAATGCATTTGGCACATGTTGTTAATATGCACATGTCCTGGACAACAAGATTGTGTCCTGGGGAGAAAGACACCTAGCTACAGAAATTTTTGATGGGCCAAATTCAAATAGGTGAGATATCAGTGTTTAGAAGCTTATAGTAAAGGTACAATGCAAGTCCTTACATGAAGGAAGTGTGCATTAATTTATTTAGATTTGTAAACACTCTTTGAAAAGAAAAAGAATTTGGATTTATGGCCATCTGCCAGATTCAGGCTTCAACAATAAAGTTCTGCACAATGGTGTTCCTTCGCCAAGTACCAGCAATCGTGCCATCATCATGCTCATCCACTGCTTCAGCTCCGCATGGCACTGGTCCCATAGGAAGTTTGTCCGCACAGAGATATTGCGCAATATACAACAAACCAGGATGATTTTACAAACCGTATGGGGGGGTATAGCGATCGGCCACCAGACATATCCAGGCAGCAGAAACGAGACTTTAGTAGGCAGAAAACGCCGTTCAACTATACCTCTGGTCTTGCACAGTGCTTTGTTGTAACTGCACTGTGTCTCTAGGGATGTGTAAACGAGGTCATGACCCAGGCCTGCAGACCATATCCTTGGTCAGCTGAAAAGACAAAGGGAGAAAAGTCACTCAATGCTCATGGTGATTCATCAACCCACATTCAAATACATGTCCGTTATGTGTACTGAATGACCCTTACACATTCCTACCACTATTGTATGCTATTGCTAACATTAAGATTGACATGTCTAATCCTGTTCTCTGTGTCAAGTTGAATAGTGCATGGTCTGCTACGTTTGACAGTGCCACAATGGGACAAAAACATTTGGGCTGTAGCTTAGTGTAATAGGTGTTTTTTAGGTCCATTGCCACTGTGACAGTATGTTGTTTGCAAATTGGGGTTTGTTGTCATCCATAGGTAGTCTCTAGCAGTATAAACCTGTGTCACATGCACACGTAGATGTGTTCCTGTGAAACTGCTGATGTTTTAGCTGCATTACCTACCAATGGCAGAGCCTTTGAATTGTTTACTTCCTTTAGGAAGTGTAATCTGGTGAGTGCATGTGGTTCATTCTACACAGGTTCCCTGGTCTGGAACACATAATGTACCCCACATACCTTGGGAGTTACATTTAGGCATAGAGACAATAGCCATGACAGCCCTTCCTTGCCCACAGTGCTCCAGTGCAGAATTTTGCAAAGTGTTGCATTGCTCTGATTCTTCCCACTATTAATAGATAGTCACTGTGTCTTAGCATGTCTGAAAACACGTGTGACTTGCAGTTTTTTTTTTTTTAAAGTTTTTATTGAACATTTTATTCAAACATTACAAAACGCCTCTCGGGCCAAACATAAAAATGACACAGAATGGATAGTGCATATTCAGCTGAAGCTTGAAGATACAACAGTATTAAAGTTTGGTACCTATGAGTTCGCCCAGCCCTGATAAGGGCATATCCCATTCACTGTCTGCATATACGTCTCTCCAGCCTGACAGACCTGTTCTTCTCTCTCTATCCTCCCCATCTAAAATGTCATAATAATCCCTCAACAGTCCCCAGATCTTGAAAAAAAAAATGTTGGCATCCTCTGTCTTTATATGTTACTTTTTCAGCTGCCATGGTGGGTACCTCTATTGCACTCCAGTGTTTTGCCACGTCCATCTTGGCCACTGCAAGTCCCAAGTTGCTAAAGAGGAGCTTAGGCTGTGGGAGGTCAATATCAGGTGGGATACCCAGGAGCACATATTTGGGATCTGGAGGAATCATGACCCCTAATATCTTCCCCGGTGCCCTTAGGATTTTAAACCAGTAGGGTTGGATTCTAGGACATTCCCATAGTGTGTGTGTGTGAATGTCCCTCTCTGTGTTAAGCACCTCAGACAATCGGGCAACACGGACCTCCCACATCTGTTCAGTGGTACTCTGTCATAGTAGGCTCTGTTGAGAATTTTATACTGTATCAGTTTTAGATGGGATTTAATCGCCACCTCCCACGGGTGCATCAGGGCCGCCTCCCAGTCAGTATTGTCCAGTGTTCCTGGGTCCTGTTCCCAGCTTTCTCTCAAGCCACCCAGCTTGTCTGGTATATTATTGTTAATGGTCCTGTACGTCCAGGAAATCACTTTCAGCTCCAGTCGCCCCAGCAGTAACCTCCCTTCCAGTGGGGTAGACTCAGGGAGCTTTGAAACATCCAACCTCTCTGCATTCCAGGCATGCACAAATTGTATGTATTTGTAGTGTTGTGTACTGGACATTCGATACTCTGTTTGCAGGGCGTCAAATGGTTTAAGTTCTCCATTATCTATCATGTCACCCAACTGGGAAATCCCAATCATGTCCTAGGACCCAAAATAATAAATTTTACAAATCTCTTTCAGCTGTGAACCTTCCCACGGGGGGGTTCTCTTGTGTATTTCCCATGCCACCCTATTCTTTGGCAAGCTTTCTTCCAGGCCTCTATTACCAGTTGTGTTGGCAGCAGTAGCCCTGAGTGCCCTTCCCCCCATTGAGGTAGTGAAGGAACGATCAGCTCTCTGGCTGACTTTTTTCAAATAAGTATGTGGGGCATATATCTAGTCATTTATCACTATAAGGTGTGCCACCCAGTGATAGGTCCTCACATCTGGGAGAGCGATCCCCCTGTTGTAGGAGTTTCTCTGAAGCGTTTGCAGGGAGACGCACGGATGTTTCCTGTTCCAAAGAAATTTATGAGTCTCTCCCTCAAGTCGGATGAAGACATCTTCTGGAACCCTAACATATTTATTTTGTAGGGCACACAGTAACATTGGCAGGACTATCATCTTGTATAGTGCCGCCCTGCCCAGTAGTGCTAACGATAGATTTGCCCACCTTTCCATCTCCTTGTGGGTGTATGCCATGACTGCCTGAACGTTTCAGTCTAAAGATTGTTCCTGGTGTACTGTCAAGTGGATCCGCAGGTACTTAAATCCCTCCTCTACCATCCTCAGGTTCCTAGGGAGTTCTAACTGGCCTATTTTGCCACCCCACTAAGTATAGGCTTGATTTTGACCAATTAATTTTGTACCCTGAGTACTTGCCAAACTGTTCAAAGGTGTGCAATATCTGAGGGAGTGATTCCTAAGGTTGGTAATATATTGTAGGACATCGTTTGCATATAGCGATATCTTTTCATCCTCACCTCTTCCTTCTTCGATTTGGAAGCCCAAGATTTCAAGGCAAGACCGATCAATGCATTCCAGCGGTTCTAGCACTAGGGTGAACAACAGGGGTGAGAGGGGACAACCCTGTCACATCCCTCTCTCTGCAAAATTCAGTGGATGTGGCCCCATTCACACTGACTGCCACCACCAGGTCCATGTATAGCAGAGTTATCCAACCCAAGAAGTGAGATCAGAACCCAAATCTCTCCAAAAGCTGCCTCATGTATAGCCAGTTGACCATATCAAATGCCTTTTCGTCGTCTAGTGACATGAACATTTAAGGAGTCTGCCTCTGATTCACTTCGGCCAGCCAATTGTGCAGCCTCCAGAGGTTGAGCTTGTGGACCTCTTCGGCATAAAGCCTGACTGATCCTGATGAATCAATGGGGTTATAATAGTTATTAATTACGTTGCCAGTATTCTTGCTAAATTTTTTGTCTCTATGTTCAGGAGGGATATTAGGTGATAAGAGCTGCACTCCGTGGGTTTTCCTTCTTCGGGATCACCATTATTGTTGCTCATCTCAGGGGAGGCAGCCCTTTTCCTTAGCCTCGTTGTAATGCAGAGAAGGTGCAGACTCGTGATGTCAGTGTTCTGTATGAAGAGTTCGACGGGAAGCCCATTGGGCTTGGGCGTTTTCCTAAACTTCAGTTTCCCTATTGCTTCTCTAATTTCTGACAATTCCAACTCTCTCTCCAGCAGATCTTGCCCCTTTTGGGACAAGTGAGAGAGTTGTACTTCATTTAGGTAGTCCCTAATTTGGACTGTGTCGGCCAGCTTGCGTTGTTGATAGCAAGTTTTGTGGCTATTCCTTGGTTAGTGGTGTGAATGTCGGTGCCTGACTCCCTTATTTTGGCTACCCAACGTGCCTCTCTCTCCCTACTGCTTAGCCACGCCAGAAGTTTGCCTGCTCTATCCCTCGCCTCGTATAGGTGGTGCTCTGTAGCCTGTGCCAAGCCTCTAGCTTCCCCCGTGCTAATGCCTGATATTCCTTATGTAAGATTCTGATTCTATGGAGGATTGTGGGGTCTTCTTCTGTAAGCAGCCTGTCCTCCAGCTCAAGTAACCTGAGTTCTAGAGACTCTATTTGCTGTCTCTCCCTTTTCTTTTTGTGCACAATTATGTTCTGGGCTCTGTCTGTAAACACTGTTTTGTAAGCTTTCCGAACTGACTGTGGATGTCACTGAGTCTTTATTTTCCTTAATGTATATCTCAGTCTCAGCCCTGAGCTCCCGGGACACCCTGTCATCTTTCAGTTCCCATGCGCTCAATCTCCAGCAGTCCCTTTTCTGCCTGGGCCTGAGTCCTATTGCTAACCAAAGGGGAAAAATGGTCTGACAGCCCTCTTGCTAGGTATTTCGCCTCTATGATCTCCCCCACTTCACCCACGGGTGCTAGTATATAATCAAGGCAAGAAAAAACGTGGTGTGCCTCTGAGAAGTATGAGTATTGTCTGGTGTCTGGGTGGCAATGTCTCCAGAGGTCCGTCAGCCTCAGGGTCCCCGCCTATTCCACCAAGGAGGTATCTCTCAAGTGAGATGGTGGGGGACCCAAGCAGTCCATAGCTGGGTTGATCATGTCATTAAAATCGCCAGCTATGAGGTGTAGGGTCGCCTTGAATTCTAGGAGAATCTCTGCAATGTTTGCGTATGTTTGCTGTTGGAGACGAGGCGGTGCATAGACTTGCTAGGATTTCCTCCCGTCTCCCCCACCTTCCACTGACTGTTACGTATGTACTGTTGAGGTCTCTCCAGAGTTTGTTGTAAATAGGGGTGATTTCCTTATCAGTATCGCCACCCCTTGGGAGCCCTAGGTGAATCCTGCATGTGCTAGCAGTGCATATGCCCCCTACTGAGAAAACTGCACTGTGTGCCTTTCAGATGTGTTTCCGGGAGCAATGCAATGTCGAATTTATTGAGCTTTATGTAGGCTGCCAACAGGCCTCGTTTCACCTTACTCCCTAGACCATTTACATTCCAGGACAACGCAGTATATCTATAGTCATTTCTAGTGTGACTGTACCCATTGTTGTAGCTGTCTAACCTATGGATTTTGGTGCTAGTATGAGCGCCCCTTCTCGCCTTATGTCTGTGCCATGATCCATTCCGTGCAATACTTAGTTCAACCTGTAACTTGGAATGTTCCCCTCCCTCCAACTCCCCCCTCCCAACCCCCAGTTACACCTGTGAGACTCAGCGAGGACCTTAGTCCCCCCTCTCTACCTCAGTGTCCCTGCAACTTACAACGTTGACCAACCAGAGGGGTGAAGTACCCCACAACTTGGAACTCAGGAGTGTGAGTGATTCAGTGTCACTGCATAACTGCCCACTCGGCAGTACCAGAAAATATGAGAGGTTTTTACTTCCATCTGTGCCATTTAGTTGTTTGTGGTATTTGTCAGGGAGACCAGATCCTCTGGGTCTGCGCACGTTCCCAACATGTCCGCCACAAGACAGCTCCAATACTCTGATTAGAATGTCACAGAGGCTTAGAGAGTCCAAGTGGGGAAAAGGGGATTAGGTAGGGAACGGCTGGGAAGGAGACCTGCAGGAAGCAAAAGGTTAAACAACACAACATCAGAATAAAATCACACTTAGGTTCATAAAAACTCTCAGTTGAATCTAGGGTTCAAAGATACTCAGGACATGAAATAACACTCTGTTGAGTCTAGAGTTCAATGATACTCGGAACATGAAATAACATTCTGTTGAGTCTAGAGTTCCGTGATACTCGGAACATGAAATAACACTCTGTTGAGTCTAGAGTTCAGTGATACTCGGAACATGAAATAACACTCTGTTGAATCTAGAGTTCAATGATACTCGGAACATGAAATAACACTTAGTTGAGTCTAGAGTTCAATGATACTCGGAACATGAAATAACACTCTGTTGAGTCTAGAGTTCAGTGATACTCGGAACATGAAATAACACTCTGTTGAATCTAGAGTTCAATGATACTCGGAACATGATGTAACACTTAGACTGAGGACACATGAATGGCCTAGAACTAGACTCTAATTAGGCCTCAAGAAATCTAGGTACCTGGAAAAGAATCAAGAATGGTTAGTACAAGGTTTCATATGGACTTTTCATGAGTTGTAACATACTGTCTAGGAATACAAGAACCTTCTAGAACAATGTCCCAGAACAAACACTGCCTCATTACATGAGGACAAAAGGCAATCCAAAACATTCCCTGGAAAACAATAGGAATTGTACTAAAAACTTAACATGCACATAGAATGTAACATCTTGAATTTAACACCTCTGCAGAAAATTCAAGGGCCCTGGATAATTGTGTGCACTTCAGGAAACACTACACATCAAAGTTTTGATTGCCATAAAATGATCGCGCATATCATAAGCGATCTGACATCAAGTTTTAAATGCGGGAAAAGAATCGCACACACTGCTGATTTCAGCAAGAATATGCAAATGCCATGAAATGATCGCGCACACTGCAAGCGATCTGAAACATTGAGTTCTAATTGCAGAAATGAATTGCGCGTCTTGCCGATTCGAATGCCACCATGTAACTGCCAAGGAATGCTTGCGCACAATGCGTATCAAGAGTTAAATGCAAGGAAATTAATCGCGCGTCTTGCCGATTCGAATGTCACCATGCAAATGCCAAGAAATGGTTGTGCACAATGAATATCAAGAGTTAAATGCACGGAATGAATCCCGCGTCTTGCTGATTCGAATGCCACCATGCAAATGCCAAGAAATGGTTGTGCACAATGAATATTAAGAGTTAAATGCACGGAATGAATCCTGCGTCTTGCTGATTCGAATGCCACCATGTAACTGCCAAGAAATGGTAGCGCACAATGAATATCAAGAGTTAAACACGAGGAATGAATCATGCGTCTTGACGATTCGAATGCCACCATGTAACTGCCAAGAAATGGTAGCGCACAATGAATATCAAGAGTTAAACACGAGGAATGAATCGTTCGTCTTGCCGATTCGAATATCAACATGTAAATGCCAGAAAACCAAAAGCACATTCAAACGCACAAGGAAAAATCTCCCAATATGAAAATTAGGCCTAAGAACTCGAATGCCTTCAAAAACGGGATCGGGGGCCCAGCCCGACCTCCTTCTTACCGCCCTGATCAAGGATCACCAATGCAATGAAGGGCAAGGCCTTGAAGATCAAAGTAGGCCTCCGGAACAGGAGCTCAGGAAGTTGCTGCTGCTCTTCACCGGGACCTCTGAATAGTGAGCACGTGGAGCTGGGCTGGCTCCCTTATATAGAGTCTGGCCCAGCCCACAAACCACACCCAGTCATGCTGCAGAGAAAGCTTCTAGAAGGCCCTGGAAAGGGACCACACCCTGACACACTCTGAAAGCCTGCAGCAATACATTGCAAATGAACAGTATTTACAAGCACCTTGAATATAAGTCTTCAGGATTAAACTCTGCAATGCAAAAGGTTAAACAACAGCATATCAACATAATGCATGAATTATGTTATCTCATAAATGCTGGGTTTTTGCATTTCAGTCACCCGTAGAGCACGCACTGCCCTGATGTTGACAGTATTTCAGTGATTAACTATGCCTCACGTTCATGACTCTTATTCGTGGATAAATGCTGTTCTGCCTCTGGGCAAATTTTCTCAAGGGCTTTGCTCTTTCATGTCTTCATTCCTCCATGGGCTGTTTTCGGGGGCGCTCTTCTAACCACCCCCAGGCCTCCTCAGGCATTTGAAAGAAGTAGGCTTTGACTTGATGTAGGCCTTTTAGTTTGGCCGGGAATAACAACATATAGTGCAGTTGAAGGGCCCTTAGTTTTACTTTGACAGCATCAAATGTTTGTCTTTGGTACTGGACTTCTTGCTTGCAATCAGGGAATATTTGGATTAAGGCATTGCCTTGGCAAATTTGTTTCATGTTCCTTGCATCTGAGAGGATCAAGTCTATCTTGATAGTTTAAGAATCTCGCTATGACTGGTTAAGGAGGGGCCCCCGGTAGAGGCTTGTTATTCAGTGCCCGATGTGCCTGCTCTACCACAAAGCAAGGTGAGAATTTGTCTTTAGGGAATGTTCATACAAGCCATCTCTCCAAAAAGTGTTTAATTTTCTGGCCCTCCACCCCTCCGGGGAACCTTATGAAGTGCAGATTGTTCCTTCGTTCCTGGTTTTCTGCATCTTCCATTCTCCACACCATGTCCTTGAAAACTAAGCATATGTCTAACATCTCCTTCCTAAGTGTCTGTACTGTGTCCTCGAACTCTGAAACTCAGGCCTTAGCAGCAGTAACCCTTTTCAGCTGCATTCCGTTAGTCCTGGCAAGTAGGGTAACCTCAGACTTTACCTCTGTCAGTCTACCCTCTAGGGCTGTTTGTGAGGCCTGTATTGCTTGTAGTAACATTGTGTTATAGGGCCCAGACTGTACTAGTTGCTGTGCTGCTTCCTCTGCAGGCGGGGTGACAACTCTGGTGTATTTATCCAGTTTCACCTGACAGGCTGGCTGCTGGTCGCTCTCCCTCCTGTTGTAGTAATTAGCGGTACACCCAGGGAGCTCCGAGCCTCCCGCATGTATGGGGCCCTGTAGCTTCATGTCCTCCCGCCACTTCCTTTACGCGCAGTAGTTCTCTCTATAGGCGGTAGTATGGCTACTTCTCTTCACTTCCTGGCAGTCGCTACCCAGCCCCAGGGTGTCAGTCCGGATATTGTCTCTTAGGTGCTCTCCTGGTGCATCTCGCACTCTCCACTCGGGCACAGGCACGCCAGGGTCTCTTTCTGGAGGGGTGTCTCCCGTGCCCCTTTGTGTGCTTCTGGCCCTCCAATTTGTCTGAGTAGCTATCTGCAATGTCTTCCCAGTATGCGTCATTTGCTTCACTTATTTGTCTATGGGCCTTCTGGGAGTTGCTTGCTTTGGCTTCCCCTGATTCGATGTCACTGCCGCTCACCCGCCCACAGCAGTCCAATTCTGTTTCAGGCCCGCCCTCCAGCCTCTCCCGGCTTCCAGACATGTTCTCCTCACCTCCTGTGCCTGGGTATTCAGGGGGCACTCCCTGTGTGCAGATGTGTGCGGCTCACCTCAAAGGGCCCAGAGCATCCCCACCACAAGGCCGCCATATCTGGTCCTACCGGGGGGGAGCACCCTGAGAACCCCCACTGTCTCACGTCGGACTTCGCAAGGCTGCATACCCCCTGCCCACCTCGGAGACCCAGGAAGAGCGCAGGACGCCCCACAGTGATCTGAGCAGTGGGGAACTCCAGGTTACAGGATAGTGGCTGCCCCCTCTGTGTCCTCACCCTCCGTCGGTCACCAGTCTCACTCACAGCACCTCACGAGCCATCTGTCCTCCTCTGATCGAGAAGGGTATCTCCAGCAACTGCTCCCATGCTGCCGGCGCAGCTTCCTCCACTGTTTTTTAGGACCACCAGCGATCCTCTCTCAGCCGGAGTAGGGAACGGTCTGGGGTGCCTTCACAGGCTCACCCCGCTCAGCCACAGGGGCCTGCCTCCAGCCTGCTGTTTGTCCCCTCCGCTTCACCTGCTGCAGTCTCAGAGCAGCCTTCACCGTGCGGCCATCTATCAGGGCTAAGGGGTCTCCTAAGGTCAGATGTCAGATTTAGGTGGCTCCACCTCGTTATTGTAATGCAGGTGGTACTCCCAGTCCACCAGGCTCACTGCCACTTTATGATCACACGATTACACGCCAGATTAAACAGGTTTAATTGAGGCTTCGTACGGAGCTCTTCACCGAGCTTCCGAGCCAGTTTCAATCTTGGCCACACCCCTGTGACTTGCAGGTTTGCATTGCAGATGTGCCCAGATGAATGGTGTAAGTATGAGGTACACCCCTCCTACATATGCACTGTCTCAGGTAGCACATACGGATATGTCCATTGGCTCATTCATCAATAGCTGTTATGAGGCCTGTCATGTACTTCAGATGTACTTACCAACCAGTAGGCCATTCTCATATTGGCCATTCTGGAACTGCTTATTAATGATGGAGTGCCAGAAGATGTATGTGTCATGCACAATCCCAGGGTATTTGGCCAGCACATTGGTGAATAAGCTTCTATGGTTCACGATGATCTGGATATTCATGGAGTACGTGTGGTTCTGGTTCCTGCAAAGATGGGCTGTGGCTGCAGGGGAAACCAGTTGCTGCAGTCCATGGCTCCTAGCAAATGTGGAAATCCAGTGATGGCATAGAAGCCTTGCTTGATCTCCAGCTGAAGTCGTTGTGTGTTGGGGAAGAGCAGGTACTGTGGTGTTAGGCGGATGATGGCATCCAGGACAGAGAGTAGGAAAGCTGAGAAAGAAGGCTGGGAGATACCTGCCACTATGGCTGTTGTAATCTGGAATGACGCAGAGGACAACAAGTGGAGGACAGCCAGGAGCATGACATGCAGAGGAATGTTGGTGGACCTCTCAGTTGGTGGCTGGAGACTTGGCGCCATCTGGTGTAGCAGTTGGACAATAAATTATTATAACGGTTATTCAGCTCCTTATGGATTGTTTATATGTGGTTATGTGTTTGACTGTGACAATGTACTAATTAAAACCTTGGCCAATAATTTGGTGGAATCTGTTAAGATTGGAAGTTTGATCTTTGAGATAGCTGTTTTAGCAGTGCTTTTAGTGGTCTGTTACAGGGAAAAGCAAGTTTTTAGCAACTGTCTAAATTAGGGGTCTCCAACCTTTTGTGTAATTAGAGCTACTTATATTCAATTAAAATCATCTTGAGCTCCTAATTTTATTAGTCTTGTCGTAGTGCCCATATCAGATGAGATTACATTGGTGACCACCATATGCATTATCAGCAGTGATCAAGTCAGTGAATAAGGAAATGTTGCAAGCAATATTCTAAAAAAGGCTTTGTCAATTTGGAATGCCTCTACATAGTTAATACATGGCAGCCACAGCTGCCATGCCCCTGGCACAAAAGTAATAATATTAGTAATAAGTCTCCCCCCATGATTTATCACTCAAAAAACGGCTTTAAACATAATTTAGAAAATTCAGCAATGTTTGGTCCAAACGTCAGCTTATGAATTCTCAAAAAATCACAAATTATTTATCGCGGATACACACTTTGCAAAGGGTCAGATTCACAGAATCTGGCAGTTTGTGACACAAAAACACTTTTCTATTTTTACGAACCACAAATTGCAGTTGAGTAACATGGTGCTAAAGAATTGCAATTTGAGATCGCAACCAAAGTCAGAATCAGTATTTGAAAGGAGCATGGTCACATAGAGAATGTACATCAAACACACAAATATTTATGGGAAGAATGCTTACAATTTGTCTAACCACTGGAAATCACTCACAGTCATTTTTTTCCTTACCATGTCACCTCAGTTTGGACTTAAGCATACCAGCCCTGACTGTGCGCCTCATGGGATCAGTCCAGACCAAACTGCCAGGTCAAGTCCTCACCAAAACAGAATACAAGCAACCTAGGCCTGGTTTTGCCATGATAAAGGCTCATCAGCCATATATAGCTTGGTTCCACAGGCACAGTGAACATGGGACCCATTTCTGGGCATACCCTTGCCACATGAGGCAGTACATCAAACACAAAAAAGGTGATGGGAGGAATGCTTGCAATTCATCTTACCACTGGCGTTTGCTCAGAGTACCATCCCAACTCATTGTTCTTATGCTCACCATGCCCCCTCAGTTTGGATCCAGCCATATGCAAAACAGCATTGACCATGCTCCTCATAGAACTGTCCAGACTGAACTGCCAGGCCAAGTCCTCACCAAATCCGAATACAACCAACCTAGGCCTGTTTTTGCCTTGATAAAGGCTCATCAACCACCTATTGCTTGTTTCCAGTGGCACAGAAAACACAGGGCCCATGTCTGGCCATACCCTTGCCACTAACAGCAGTACATCAAACACAAAAAGTGATGAGAGGGATGCTTGCAATTCGTCTAACCACTGGTAATCGCTCAGAGTAGCATCCCAACTCATTGTTCTTCTGCTCACCATGCCACTTCAGTTTGGGCCCAGCCATATGCAAATAAGCATTGACCCTGCTCTTCAAGGGAATAGCCCAGCCCAAACTGCCATGCAAGGTCCTCATGAAACCAGAACACAAGCAACCTAGGACTGGATTTACCCTGATAAGGACTCATCTGCTACTTATAGCTCGGTTCCAGTGGCACGGTGAGTGCAGGACCCATGTCTGGGCACACCCTTGCCACTTATGGCGGGACATCAAACATACAAAAGTTGATAGGAGGAATACTTGCAATTTGTCTAACCACTTGCAAACGCTCGGGGTAGCATCGCAACCCATTGTTCTTTAGTTCACCACGCCATCTGAGCTTGGATCCAGCCATATAAAAAGCAGCCTTGACCTTGCGTTCATGGGAACAGTCCAGCCTGAACCGCAGGCCAGGTCCTCCTTGAACCAGAATACAAGCAACCTAGGGCCATTTTTGCCCTGATAAGGGCCCAATCAAACAGATATAGCTTGGTTCCAGTGGCACAATGAGCATGAGACCCACGTCTAGGAAGTTTGAGTGAAGCTATTATATCAAGAGCAGCCAACTTTGGAAATGGAGAACCAGGTTTGAGTCTTGGCACCATCAGCTCAACAGCCTGAAATTATTTCCAAATCACCTAATCTCCTGTGAATGAAAAAATGATTGTGACCTTGTGTAATGTAACCAATTCAACACCTTTGGATCGAGTTTCTTAAAGCTGTATAAAAACTCAAAAAAATAACTTTGTCCATCTCCATTTTGTTTACACGAGCCCGCTATTTCCCGCCTATGCCGCAACCCACGCAGTTATATGCATATCTATTATTATGAAATACTAGTGTTTAGAGAAAAGTATGAAATGGTGTTTATTATGATTGCGCTTTCTGTCTGCTGTCACATGGCGCTAGGGGAAAGTCTCCAGAGATCGAATCACCAGTCCATCCGGCGAGCACTGTGCAGCCCCAACTCCTACAACTTTAAGTAGCAAGGAAATTGGCGATTGACGGCCTATAAAAACGCGTGTCCTCGCATTTCGAACTCATTCTTCACATTCACTAGAAAATAAAAACACGCCCTGTGTATTTTTTAGCAGTAGAGCTTGCACTTGAAGTGTACACTCCTGTAAAATGTGTTTGATTACAGGCACGTTGCGTTCGATAAAAAGCATGTGTATAGTCATGAATGTGCATGTGCATAGTAGTGTACAGTCATGGGAGAATCTTGCGGACAGTCACTTGGTGCCAGCAGATGATGTCCTGATAAACAACGAGTAGAAATCTTGGCGTGACTTTGGTGTATGCGAGAAGCATTTGCTGTTCTCTGCCTTTCGCGAAGGCATGCACTGGCAAGCCAACGAGGGTCTGAGAGGCGGGGCCTGGAACGCTGGAAGCTGAACTGAAGTAGACCCTGACAAGGAGCGTCACTCATTTTAGTCCAAAGTGAGGAAGCGAACAACACAGGAGATGAGCCGCCAGAAAAAACTCCCCAACTTCAGGATGGTAAGAAAGCTTTACAGTTGTTAATCTTAAAGTGCGACCTCTCCCAATTTACGAGGTCAGGGCGATTGCTTTATTTCTCTCTACCAAACTGGAAAGTCGAATGTTATATTATAAAAAAACAAACCGTGATTTTGATATTAATGTGCTGAATTGTTTTGCATGTATGTATTCATTTCTGATTATATGATGGGTTTGTCTCATGGAAATTCATTCTAACCGAAATGTACAAATGTCAGCAAAATAAAGTTTAGAAAGACCATATTATGTTAATTTAAAGCTTAGATCGCGAATGGTTGCTAAGAATATTTTGCTTTTGTAATTGAATCATTGCATATGACTTATAGGGTAAGAAGGAACATCTTAAACCTGCAAGTAATGATACAGATGTGTGCCAGGTTTACACATACTGTGCCGGTTCTTCGATTATCAGTAATATTATTGGCCATTTTTATAATTCATGCCAAACATAATTCCCTCTCTTTGCAAATCAGCGATATGAGTTATTGTACCAAACTAAGGGGCAGATCTAAGAAAAGCGGTGCTGTATCCAGTGCAGCAGCACTTTTCTTGCGCACCCCCAGACGCCACCATGTGTGCGCCGTATTTAAGATACAGCGCACCGTGGCGGTAGTTAGGGAACTGGCATCAACATGTTTGACGCTAGTTTGGTGCTTTGCAGGATTAGCGACAAAAATGTTGATGCTAATCCTGCAAAGCACATTGAGGCCCATTATAAATAATGGTGTGCCTCCTTTTAATGCCTGCTCTGTGCAGGCGTTAAAAATGCTGCAAAAAATGGTGCAAAGAAATCTTTTAGATTTCTTTGCACCATTTTTTCTGCCTCCCTTGCAAACATTATGCCTGGTGCTGGCATAATGTGGCGCAAGGGGTTTCAAAGTCGCGCAATGCATGCATTGCGCCATTTTGTAAATATGGCGCAGGAAATTTTGTAGAATAACGCAACATTAGCTTTAAAAAAATAACGTTAATGTGGAGCTTGAGCTTCTTAAATCTGGGCCTACATATTAATCAATTTATCATCCATGAGTCTGTATCAACCGGCAGGGCTCAGATGATGAAATAAATCACCATTGCTATCGAAAGGGAGAGCCATCATCATCATCCACTTGAAGCTCCACTTCTGATGACGTATGCCCCACCCACACCCAACAATAATGATAAATAACATATGACACCGAGTATCTGCGTACATGCCATAACAGTGAAAATAAATGTGGCTCAATAGCACAATATTTTGGGCAACTATAGTAATAAATGCTCATTCACACATTCATACTACAATGCAAAGGGTAAATTCCAGTTTATTACCACAACACTCTAAAACTACCACAAAAAAAATACTGCTTACTGCCTCACAGATTGCAGTTATCAATTTCTTTTCAGAGGGAACTGTCCATGAAGTCAGGAAGCCATTTGGTGGTTTTATCTTACTACACACATTTAACCCCTGGTATTCTGGCTTTGCTTAAATACCTTTTGTTAATTAAAACACACATTAATAAAATGCCAAGGCATACACCTTGTATTCTTCTTGTGTGCGGAGCGCAATCTGCTGTTTATTACCATTGATGAGGGAGAGGAGGGGTATCATGTCCCACTCGTGAGTCATGGCACCTCTACACACTGAACAATGTCATTAAACAGCATATTACATTCTGCACATCTGCATGTATTCTATATATTACTAGAAAGAGCGCATCTGCTAGAATTCTATGATGTTTTGTATAAAAGGCGCAAAGAGAGATTTTCACAAGGCCAAAAATAAAAGTGTATTCTCTGCAAACACTGCAATAGTTTCGACAACATAACCTGAGCCGTACCTAGCTCTACATGATAACACAGAAAGTGTCTCATAAACAGGTATACAGGGAGTGCAGAATTATTAGGCAAATGAGTATTTTGACCACATCATCCTCTTTATGCATGTTGTCTTACTCCAAGCTGTATAGGCTCGAAAGCCTACTACCAATTAAGCATATTATGTGATGTGCATCTCTGTAATGAGAAGGGGTGTGGTCTAATGACATCAACACCCTATATCAGGTGTGCATAATTATTAGGCAACTTCCTTTCCTTTGGCAAAATGGGTCAAAAGAAGGACTTGACAGGCTCAGAAAAGTCAAAAATAGTGAGATATCTTGCAGAGGGATGTAGCACTCTTAAAATTGCAAAGCTTCTGAAGCGTGATCATCGAACAATCAAGCGTTTCATTCAAAATAGTCAACAGGGTCGCAAGAAGCGTGTGGAAAAACCAAGGCGCAAAATAACTGCCCATGAACTGAGAAAAGTCAAGCGTGCAGCTGCCACGATGCCACTTGCCACCAGTTTGGCCATATTTCAGAGCTGCAACATCACTGGAGTGCCCAAAAGCACAAGGTGTGCAATACTCAGAGACATGGCCAAGGTAAGAAAGGCTGAAAGACGACCACCACTGAACAAGACACACAAGCTGAAACGTCAAGACTGGGCCAAGAAATATCTCAAGACTGATTTTTCTAAGGTTTTATGGACTGATGAAATGAGAGTGAGTCTTGATGGGCCAGATGGATGGGCCCGTGGCTGGATTGGTAAAGGGCAGAGAGCTCCAGTCCGACTCAGACGCCAGCAAGGTGGAGGTGGAGTACTGGTTTGGGCTGGTATCATCAAAGATGAGCTTGTGGGGCCTTTTCGGGTTGAGGATGGAGTCAAGCTCAACTCCCAGTCCTACTGCCAGTTCCTGGAAAACACCTTCTTCAAGCAGTGGTACAGGAAGAAGTCTGCATCCTTCAAGAAAAACATGATTTTAATGCAGGACAATGCTCCATCACACGCGTCCAAGTACTCCACAGCGTGGCTGGCAAGAAAGGGTATAAAAGAAGGAAATCTAATGACATGGCCTCCTTGTTCACCTGATCTGAACCCCATTGAGAACCTGTGGTCCATCATCAAATGTGAGATTTACAAGGAGGGAAAACAGTACACCTCTCTGAACAGTGTCTGGGAGGCTGTGGTTGCTGCTGCACGCAATGTTGATGGTGAACAGATCAAAACACTGACAGAATCCATGGATGGCAGGCTTTTGAGTGTCCTTGCAAAGAAAGGTGGCTATATTGGTCACTGATTTGTTTTTGTTTTGTTTTTGAATGTCAGAAATGTATATTTGTGAATGTTGAGATGTTATATTGGTTTCACTGGTAATAATAAATAATTGAAATGGGTATATATTTTTTTTTGTTAAGTTGCCTAATAATTATGCACAGTAATAGTCACCTGCACACACAGATATCCCCCTAACATAGCTAAAACTAAAAACAAACTACAAACTACTTCCAAAAATATTCAGCTTTGATATTAATGAGTTTTTTGGGTTCATTGAGAACATGGTTGTTGTTCAATAATAAAATTAATCCTCAAAAATACTACTTGCCTAATAATTCTGCACTCCCTGTAGTGCTGACACAGCGTTGACAGGCCATAATGTGTTGCATGTCATTGGGGCTCAGGGTGGCTCATTGACTCCATTGCCTCGCCTGCCCCTTGTAATGTCTGATCAGACAAGATGCCTGGAAGAGGAGGCAGACTTTAAATTGAAACTTTTTTTGTTGCTGCAGTCCTGCTAAAGTTTATTCATGCCTAATATTTGGAAGCCATTCCACTCCGTTGGAAGTCCATATACGTGCATGACTAAGCTTGTATTGGACCACTGTGATATCCCATAATTCCTGTTTTTCAATGCTCAGAATACCAAGCATAAACAAAGCCACTAGGTCTAACATTCACATACTGACATACTGTTGCACACAAATACGCAAGCACAACAGGCAGACAAAACATCAGTAAATATATATCTTGCCATGCATGCAATCAGAGGCAATCAATAAATGCATGAATATGCAGGCAGCATCCATACAGGTGAAATCTTGCCCACAAAAGACATACACACACATCCCATGTGTCACGTCTTCCCCAGCCCGGGAGCGTGCACAAGACCACACCACACACGGAGCTCATAGTTAACGTCTTTACTCATCAGGGTACAACATTCAACTGACTTCTCACTATCTCATAACCATTAATGACCACATCTTAACACCTCCAAGAATGGTTGCTTAATTCCTTCATTGAGCTTGCCCCAGGCTTCAGGGTCTATGTGCTCACAGTCCCAGGACGCTACATCTCCCCACTTGTTAAACAAAAGGACATACACAAAAGACATGAACAAATAGCAGCATTACATTTCTTCGATCAGCCGTCTAGCTGGGTGCAGAGTTTGCCCAGACCACGTGATATGAGGTAGTTGAGCTGCACCCAGGGTGGACCCTGAGGGTATAGGGTCTAATGTTTGATCATGACTTTCAAGTGGAACAGCCTCATCTCAGATCGCAGGGACCGATGAGCAGCAAACAGATGTTTTAAATGTGAGGAGTCCCTTGTGATGGATTTGCCAGGATGGTGCGCCGTTATCATGTCTCCCTTGTGCTTCACAACTGTCAAAGATTCAGCATCAAATGGAGGATATGCCCTTCACTTTGTTTTTGCTTTATGAGAGCCCAGTCACCTCGCTGAACATGATCTTCTGAGTTCAACGACGTCGATCAGCATGTCTGCATCTGACATTTCCAAGCAGTGTCAGCAGCATGAACCACGTCATCATTCGGGGGAGACTCGGGCCCACTTTGGTAATTTGGTTCTTATAGCTCTCCTGAACATCAGGGTGGCAGGACCAGTGGTAGAGTAAGAGGTCAACCAATAGGCACTGAGGGTGTGACATAATGCCTGACTCAGCTCAATTTCCTTCATCGATGCACATTGAATCACTCGTTTCAAGGTCCCCATAAACCATTCTACTACACCGTTGGCCTGGGGCCACAAAGGTGTACTTTTCTGATGCTTGACACTGAGCCTACTTAAAAACTCCTTACTGTTGAATGGTGTACCATTTTCAGACTTGAGAGTGTCTGGTATGCCCCAGACTGCAAATAAGTCATCAAGCTACTCAATGGCTTTGTCATGAGTTGTTTATGACATGTCCTCCACCAGAGGAAAACAGGAAGGCTTGCCAATGGCCACCATAAGACGGTGTCTGTTTGCCAGGGCCCAAAGAAATCCACGGCTAGTTTTTCCCATGCCTGTGCAGGAAAATCAGACATGGTTAGTGGATGCTGGGTCACCTTAGGAGACAGGCAATTGCATAAAGGACTCTCCTTTAATTCCCTCTCAGCTCTCTTGTCCAAGCGAGGGAACCACACTTGATCTCTCAGTGTCCTCTTGGTGGCTACAATGCCGCAATGTCCTTTATAAGCGGGTTCAGTGGCTTGCTGTCTCAGACTATCAGGTATGACAATTCGGGATCATCTTAGTACAATGCCTTCTTTAGTGACAGACAGTTCATCTGGAAATGTAAGTAATTCTGAAGGTCACCATTGTCACTTAGAGGGTGAATACTTTGTGTCCGTGCTTGTGTTGAAATAAGGGCAAGCATGTCCTAAATGGCATTTGTAGCTGCAACAGTTTGTTTGATGGACAAAGCCGCTCGCGGGCTAGACTTTACAATGAAGTTGATGTATTCCTCAGAAGTGTTTGATGTTGAGCTATGCCCCTGTATGGGTATTCGTGATAAATAATCTGCAGGGTTTTGATTCACACCTGGCTTGTGCACAAATGTATAGTTGTACTCTTGTTAACGCAACCCCCACCTTTCAATGTGAGGAGGCATCTTGGCCTTTGGATTGCTGAATATGGTGAGGAGCGCTTGGTGGTTTGTGACAGTCCTGAAATGCTTTTCATATAGAAACACATGAAAAAGTTAACAGGTCTATACTACAGCTAGACATTCTTTTGCCAGCTGGGAATAGGCACGTTCTGTGTCAGACAAGCTTCGACTGGAGTACGCCACAATTTGTCTCTGAGCATCTGGATATCCATTATGCTGAGCAAGGATTGTTCCCAGCCTCACCGGGCTCGAATCCACAGTGAACTTGAAGTGCAGTTTAGGATCAAAGTAAGCCATCTCAGTCACATTTTGCAATCACATGTTTTATACTTTTAAAGCTGCGGACACATTAAGAGGACCATTGAAACTGGACATTTAGTTTTGTCAGGTCTCACAATGGGGCATTCACTGTGGCAAAGTCACAAATGTACCTTGAATGATAGCTGGCCATGCCCAAGAAGGACCATACCATGGTGACATCTTGAGGATGACTGGGGGTTGATAGTGCGTGCACTTTATCAGGATCAGGAGTCATCCCTCCATCCGGAAATACATGCCCAAAGAACTTGAGATTTGTTTTGTGAAATTCACACTTTTTCGGCATTTAGGGGGTCATTCTGACCGGCCGCCAGGGCCACCGACCACGGGAGCACCGCCAACAGGCTGGCGGTGCTCCCACGAGCATTCTGACCGCGGCGGTTCAGCCGCGGTCAGAAGCGGAAAGTCGGCGGTCTCCCGCCTACTTCCCGCTGCTCGGGGGAATCCTCCATGGCTGCGGAGCGCGCTCTGCAGCCATGGGGATTCTGACACCCCCTACCGCCATCCTGTTCCTGGCAGGTCTCCCGCCAGGAACAGGATGGCGGTAGGGGGTGCCGCGGGGCCATGGCATGGGCACTGCAGGGGCCCCCGTAAGAGGGCCCCACTGTGTATTTCAGTGTCTGCAATGCAGACACTGAAATACGCGACGGGTGCAAACTGCACCCGTCGCACCCCTGCAACTACGCCGGCTCATTTCTGAGCCGGCGTCCTCGTTGCAGGGGCATTTCCTCTGGGCCGGCGGGCGCTCTTTTGGAGAGCGCCCGCCGGCCCAGAGGAAATGTCTGAATGGCCGCCGCGGTCTTTTGCCCGCGGTGCGGTCATTTGGCGGCTCCCGCCGCCCGCCGGGCTCAGAATGAGCCCCTTAATGTGAGACCTGCATTTATAAGTAACTGACACACTTGTTTGAGAGCCTTATCATGCTTCTTCTGTGTTGTTCCAAATACCAGTATATCATCACTTTAATTGAAAGCATATGGTTAAATAATTCTGTGTAAAACATCTTGGAATAGTTTTGCAGCAGAAGACACTCCAAAGTTCAATCTTTTGTATCTGAACAAACCAACACGAGTTGAAAAAGTGGTAATGTACCTGCAGCTGTCTTCCAGCTAGAGTTGATGATATCCATATTTCAGGTCAAGACGGGAGAAGACTTTGGCTTCATTCAGCTGCATGATCAAATCTGCAATGTGCAGACCGGGATGTCTTTCTCTTTCGATTGCTTTGTTGGCTGGGTGCATATATATCCACGAAGATGTGCACTGCACCTCCACTGTCCTTTTTCAGCACTACTACTATGGGCCACACCCATGGTGTGGGACCAATAGAGCGCTCAATGTTGCAGTGTTTCAGCAAGCTTCTACTTACTTCTCAACCATTTCTTGTAGATGAAATGCTATTGTGCGGTGTCGCTGTGCAAAAGGCTGAATGTCTTAGTTAATGTGATGTTGCACCTTCATTGTTTTGAGCCTTCCTAGGCCATTGAACTGTGACAGGAACTGACTCACAATTTCAGATTGCATATTAAAGCTGTAATTGATAGATTTCAGTACCATGTTGGCAGCAGTTGCAAAACTAAGTAGCCATGCACTGGTTTGAGTACCTTGAAGAATGTGGATTGGGACCTGCACAGATGTCATCTCATGCCGCAAGGTTTCTGTGAATGATCTTTGATTCTGCAAGGGTTTGGAAGCAACCCATGTGTACACCTTTGTGTTAGACGCTGTGAATCGTGGTACAGGCAACAAACTGTTAAATTGGTCAACTGATATAATGTTGATTGATGCGACGCTGTCAATTACAAAAGTTATGGGACAGTTGTTGACTTGTAGTTTGATCTTGAAGCAATGTCCATAAGAGTTGTTTTGTTTTGTTAACTTACTTGTTTTTGCCATTCATTTGTCCTCTTTACGCATGGCATAGCCCACGTATGCCTGTCACACTTTTTTAGACCTGATCATTGCACACTCATCCTCTTCGCTGTTGCCTAATGATGACGTTGGGTCATTCTTACAGGATGAACTTGATGACGATTGACTTCTTTAGTTTCCTCCTCTCGCAGTTGAGGCTGCTTTTTGTCTTTGGAGGTGTGGTAAGAGTGCTTTTGGAACCTTCTGGCATCCATTTTATCATCTCACCATGACACACTGGGATTCTTTTTTGGTTTGCAAACCGTTAGAAAGTGGATCTATTTTCTGCGCCCTTTGCATGTGTGTCCAATGGCTGGACATTTGTTTTAATGTGAAAATGAAAATCTGAAGCACAGTCTTTCTTTCTTTGAAGATGTCGATCTGCTCATTCCTCTGCTCTGACAGCCATCAATACTTTTCCTAGACTGAATATCTCTCGCAATATGTGCCTTCTGAATGAGTCTGACAAACAACCATCAAAGACTCTGAGGTGCATTTTCCTTCATCGTTAAATTCACTAAACTTGCAATGTTTGATGAGCACATCAAGTCTCAACAAACTCATCAATTGTCTCACCAACTTGTTGTCTGGCTTGATTGAAAATTTACCTTTCATAGTCGACATTCGGCACTGGATTGAACTTGGCTCCTAATGCTTCTTTGATCTGACGGTGCAATATTGTCTCAGTCTGTGAGATTTTCTTTAGCACTTCTTTTACTCCATCACCAGCAAGATTCTTTAAATATTTCATGATTTTCTCATCATTTACTTCTTCCAGGGTGTCAATGAAGTCACCAAAAGTTTTGATTCACGTGGTCCATCTGGCACCAATATTCTGTTTTGTGGCAGTGTTGCGGAGGTTTTAGAAAAGCGACTACTGTGTACTTCACAACTCTTTCTCCTGCCGTTGAGAGTATGTGCTGTTCAGGCAGCACTTGTTGTAAACCTGAATCCGCCACTTCTGGAAGTACAGACTTCGTGTCTGAGCTCAGGTTGCTAGACTGGCTCAGACGTCATGTGACGCCTTCTTCATTTTTGACGGTGAGTACATTTTCTCTTTTTCGCATGCCCTGGTCTTTGCTTTTGTCCTTCTATTTCGTTCCGGTCATTTCTTTGTGCTATTTTAACAGCTTTCACTATTCCTGGCCCAGCTTGTGACTTTGATAACAGTGAGCTATGTGTTTGAGTCGCCTTGCTTGAGGGAAGATTCAGAGTGTAGTGGATGTCACTTGCTACTTTGCACAGATCTGCTTCTGCAGCAGGCAGGTCTTGACCATTATGTCCCTTGATGCAATTGTAAATGTTTGCTTTTCTGATGAGTATATTCGTATTTTTTTCATACCTGGTTGTTGTGGCTGTCTTCTAGCGTTATATCTGGTTGTCGCTGCCTTTTATGTTATACCTGGCTGTCACTGCCTTTAGCATTCTCTTTGTATGAAGGATGGCTCGGCATTGTGGCACAACACTGTATTCTCTCAGCCTGGCCAGCAGGTCTTGGTGGTATTTGCCAATGGAGCTCTCTTGTTAGGCCTTTGACTTCTCAACTGGGCCTTGAATGGGCTGGAGTGGAGCTTGTCATCCACATATGCCAACTGCAGGCTACTTTGCACTGGTTTGGGGTGCACGTGGCATACACAGGCAGTTTGCTATCACCTTGCAAACTCTCAGGGAGAGCAGTCTTGTTTCTTCAGGGCACGTATCCCCTACTAGTCGCCAGTTGTTGCACCCTCCCCAGCCTGAGAGAAGGAACACGCAGTACACGGAGCTCGTGGTTAACATCTTTAGTCATCAGCGTACAACATTCAGCTGTCTTCTCATGATCTCATAACAGGTAATGACCACATCTTAACACCTCCCAGAATGATGGCATAATCCCTTCATTGAGTCCCCCTGAGCCGCAGGGTCCTAATTCTCACAGTCCTAAGACACTGCACCATGTACTTAAACACACGCAGAGAGGCATACGTACAGGTATACATGCTGTCACAAAGTAAAGGCATATAGCCAACAAATCACTACTCAAACTGTGTTGGTTGGAAAAAAGGAAACACAGCTGGAATGCCCAAACACCTCAAGTGCAAAACCTAGTGGAGGTGAGGGCACTGCCATATGTGTACATTTGCAGAGCCTCCGACCTGAACACTGCCACCCAGTAAATACTGTATCTGTGTGGAAACTGTAAATCCTAGAAATAACCAATACTGGCTTTTTTATGTTTCATCTTTGACTACTGTCAGACAGACCTATTGCATACAACATAGGCAGAGCTGGCTTTGTATTGACCCATTTGAACTATTGACTTTCTTTGACCAGCCTCTTTCAGTAACTGGACTAAGATTTTGTCATTTACATCTTAGCTCACCTCATGAAACATTTATTTCAATCCTAATGTTACTTGTGGCTTGAGTGTAGTCCTCCAGTTGCACTCAAGTGCTTGCATGCAACTGCAAGAGGGACTACTTTACAACCATAGTCCTTTATTTCTGTTTCACATTGAAACTAAAATAGGACTGTATTGAAGGCTGAGAGCCTTCAGTACAGTCTGCCTTTAATATCGTGCATGTCTTTAGTGTGCATACACTACATGCATTAGCCCATTAAACCTAAGCCTATTTGCGTTGCCAATGCTTGCTTACGTAAATGCATTGGCATCTTTTTTTACCAGGGCTGGTGTCATCGCAATAGTGCCAAGGGCTGTAATGCAAGAAAGAAAAGTGGTCTCCCACCCCTCATTGAGTACTAAAACTCAATCATATTGGGTTGCATGGCCTGCTTAACACTCATGGGGCATGACACCATTGAGCCAGCAGTGTTATTGAGAGCTAGACCCCTACACACGGCTACTCTACCTTTAAGAGGACAGCAGATGCTCTTTAGCTTTTGTAGATAAGAAGAGCAGCACATAGGAGCAGCGGCAGTCGTAACAGGTTTAATCATGAATGGTATTCTTTGAACTGCCCTGATGAGCATAGTTGCTATACTTAAGTGGAGATTGCAGTGCTTCTTTTAGCATTTCTGTAACATACGTTCCATAGATCAGTAAAATGTAAACCATGCAGGCTGAATAATTAATTTGCTTTATCCCAAAATGAACAGCCTCTAGATGAAATCACAACTGTTAGCTGATGGCTTACTGTCTGACTCTCCATCCAATTGAGAGTCAGGCGGTTGGGCACATTGAAAAAGCCCATTGCGCCTGTGCCTCATGCTGCACTCAGAGGTTGTCAGGTCTTACTTATACACAGCCCTTGCATTTCCATAGAGAGCAGGTGACATTCTTGTCATGTCTCCTCCTCCAGATAGGGTGCCAATGAAAAACAGTCTCAGACATTTTACTTTCCAGCCCAGGCTGTACAAGACTGCATGTCACTCAGCTGCAGTTAACCCACCCTCTCCCACCTCATCAACAGGTTGGGGTGCGATCAGCAGGCTCCAGTGAACACACTCCACACTAAGACGAGACCTTTTATTACGTACATGTGATTTGGCACAGCTTCATGTCCATGTCCTAGGAAGCAGAAGAAAAGCCAAGTCAGAGTTCTGCTGTTAACTCACGACTTGATGATCTAGTCCCAGCCACAACATATGCATATAATGTATTCTTAATATTTGCCATTGTTCATGGTCAGCAATATTATGTGAACTTCTTTAACTACATCTTGTCACTGGTGCACCCCGCATATCATTTCGCTCAATACTTCACGCAAGTATAACTTCTCACATTGTGACTTGATGACCAGTGCGAAAGGAGACAAGAAGTGTATAAAATAATAAGTCACTTACATTGGTAACATCTTATCTAGTAGACACTCTACCTAGCCGCAGATCCCCTACCATAGATAATTACCCAGGCATCAGACTAGACCTGGACATTTTTAAGCAGTACCTCTGCGTGCCAGTAGGTGTCATCTGTGTTGGCGTCGTCGGCGTAGTTCGTGCCAGAAGTGACGTATGCAGTACATATATTGGTGCCACTGAGTGCTCTGACATCAGTTTCTTTCTGTGGCAGTTCCATGACAGAAGCACAAAGCCAAGACACAATGCTGATGAAACTGTACATAGCCACTAAGGACCCACAAGGGTCACCCTATGAAGAGAAATCCAAAGAGCAGGGAGGATGGGAAGGTTTCTAAGGAATTTGGGGCTAGGTATTGGTGCTCATTACGACTTTGGTGGTCTTCAATGAAGAACGCCAAAGCCGCCGGTGCCAAGAGACACTGGCGGTCTCCCGCCCACCATATCACGGGTACTGCTGGATTTCCGCCACACTCTGGGTAGTCATGCTGGCAGGCGGAGGCACTCTGCCGGTTCCACCACCAGCCCCGCCAGTAGGACACCACCCGCCATATTATGGGCCATAAAACGGCCTGGTGGTGTCCTGCTGCGGGTGCACTGCCAGCGGTGCAAGCGCCCGTTCCTGTTCCCTGCCAGACGACCTTCTCCCTGGAACAGGTAAGGTGGTCGTCCAACAGGGGAGTGGGTTGGGAGGGTGGTGGGTGTTGTGTGTGCATGTATGAGTGTGTGTGCATGAATTTGTGAATGCATGCTTGAATGCATGTATGAATGTTGTTGTTAATGTGTGTATGGATGCGTGTGAGTGGATGCTGGTATGTGGGGGGGCTGTGGCTGAAGGGGGGTGAGGGTTAGGTTAGGGGGGGTCTAGTGCTTGCTGTCACCAGTAGCCTTTCTGACATGGTTTTCGTGGCATTGCTGCTGCTGCGGAAACCATGTCAGAAGGCCAGCTCCTGATATCGCCGGCTCCTGACCATCTCCGGCCCGGCGGTTCCGACCGCCATGGTGGTATGAGTGGAGATGTGGAAGGCTGGCAGAGGCCAACCTGCCACACTCATAATCTGGTGCTCTGCACCACCAGCCTGTTGGTGGTGGGACCGCCACATTCACCCTGGCGGTCAAAAGACTGCCAGGGTCAAAATGATCCCCATAGTCTCTACCAGATAAGACATTACCAAAGGTAAGTAACTTGATCATCTTGAAGAGGCTTATGGCTGCAGGTTTCTTAGAAGAGATACCCAAGCAATATGTCTCTGGAGGTGGGTCTAGATTTAGACCAGGAAGTCCTGGAGAACTGAACAGACAAAGTGTCCGTCACAACAGACCTGACTCTCCAGGCAGCAGTGCTTAGTAAATGTATGCAGAGACACCCATGTCGCAGCCTGACAGATGTCCAGGAACACAGCGAGTTAACACAGTGGTAGCAGCCTTGGTTCTGGTGGAATGAGCACTCAAGCCCTCAGGAGGTTGCTTCTTGGCCAATATGTAGGAGATTTTAATGCAAATCACAAACTATCTTGAGATGGTTCTTTTTTTGCACGGTCTTTGCATTCTTTGCCATGACGAACCTAGTGAAGAGTTGATCGTCCACCGTAACTCTTTGGTACCATCAATATAGAGTTATAATGCTCAGTTTGGGTCTAAGCGGTGGATTCTCTCCTCCCCTTTGGAAGGTGAGGTGGAGAAAAGAAGGTCTGCAGTGAGATGGTATCTCCTGCATGAATGGGTATCACCACTTTCGGTTGGAAAGAAGCACTTCTTCTCAGAACCAGTATATCTGGGAAGAAATAGGGTAAAGTGGGTGCAAAGAGAATGCCTGCAGTTCCCCAAACTTCCTGGCCTATGTAATGGCCACTAGAAAGGCTGTTTTGATGATCAGGAAATGTAGAGGGAAGCTATACATAGGCTTGAATGGTGAACACATCAAAAAAGTCAAAATCAAGTTGAGGTTCTATTGGGGCATGAAGAAGGGTTTAGGGAGAACATGTGCTGGTCACAGCAGGTGACTTGCAAAGGGAGGGCTGATCCAGTAACCAATATGGCTGAAAGCTACCATTTGACTGTGCGCAAAGTAAAGCCTTGCCGGGCTAACGGAAGAACAAATAACAATACTTCTGACAAAGGTGCTGAAAGGTGATCAACAATTTTGGTAGCACATCAAGCCACATATTTGATCCAATGGTAGGCCTGTACTGTCTTGGTTGTGGAATGCCTGACTGCCAGAATGACATTGCAGACCTCTGCAGGAAAGTAAAAAAACTGTCACTTGCCACCGCCCAATCTCCATGCATGTAGGTGGAGTGTGCACAGGTTTGTGTGCTGAACCCTACCTTGTTGCTGCAACAGTAGATCCTCCTGAAGAAGCAGCATAATCGAAGGACCAGTGCTCCTGCTCAGGAGTTTGGGGTGCCATACTATTTGTGCCTAATCTCGAGCCACAAGAATGACTGGTCATTTCCTGATCTCCTGAGAACTTTGGGCAGGAGTGGTATCGGTGAAAAGGCGTACAGGAGGCCTGAGCTCCACTTGAGATGGAATGCGCCTCAAAACGAGTCATCTTGGAAACTCCAGCACTCAGAAGTGCTGACATTGTGTGTTCCCAGTGCTTGCAAATAGATCTAACCAATGTTCTCTCCAGTCTCTGAAAAGACCTTGCACCATCTCCGGATGGAGACGCAAATTGTGATCCTCTAGGCATCAACGGTTGAGTTTGTCTACTCTGGTGTTCAGAGATGTTGAACCACCAGGAATATTTCATGGCAGTTTAGCCATGCCCAGAGTAGCAAGGCCTCTTGATAGATGGTCCACTACCCCACCCTGTCAGTTGCAAATCCACATGACAGTGGTATTGTCCTTGAATATCTGAATCAGCCTTCCCTTGATGGAAGGAAGAAAGCTTTTAATTGCCAGGTTAAAATGCTCTCAACTCCTAAAGGTGGACGTTAAGCCAAAACTCCACTGAAACTAGAGTCCTCTGATCTCTACATCTCCCTGATGGCTGCACCAATCCAGGAGTGATGCATCTGTGACCACAGTCAGTTCTGAGTGGGAAAGAGAGAGGGGTATGACGCTGACCCAATCTCGGTTCGTCAGCCACCACGGCAGATCTTTTGCATTTCCTTACGAAATCTGGACCAGGTCACAGAGATTCACCCTGATGCTGCACCCACTGGGGCCTCAGGTTCCAATGCAGACCCACATATATACCAGTGGGCATGTGATATCAGCAGGATGCAAGAGGCCATGAGGCCTAGCAGCTTAAGTCAGTCTCACCAAAATTCAGGCCAGAGGCTGAAACATCAGAATTATAGCCTGAACATCCTGGTCTCAATGCTCCAGAGGATATACCAAAACTGCTCTGTCTGCAGAATGGCTCTGATGAAAGGTAACAACTGAGAGGGAGTCAGGTGTGACTTCGGGAAGTTGACAATGAACCCTAGCAAATGCAGGAGGTGCCCCATAGTCTGGAGGTGGGAGGTGGCTGCCGGGGTGAGCTCACCTTCAACAGGCAGTTGTCGAGCTAGGGGAAAACTGGAAATGCTGACCTCTGCAGATGTGCTTCAACCAACAACATCACTTTTTTGAACACCCAAATGGTGCTGCTTAGGCCAAAAGGAGCACAGCAAACTACAAGTGCTTGTGGCCCACCATGAACTGCAGGAAACACCAGTGGGCAGGTAGGACGGGTATATGAAAGTAAGCCTCCTGCAAGTCCAGCACTAGCATCTATGTTCCAGGACAAACAGGACTTGAGCCACCATGAGGATATTGAATTTCCCCTTCTTCAGTAATAAGTTGAGAGGGAGCAGGTCTAAAATAGGGCAGAGCACCCCTCCGTCTTGGGCACCAAAACGTAGCAAGAGTAGCAACCAGGACCTACTTCGGATGTAAGCACCCTCTCAATGGCTCCATTGTCCTACAAGACCCTGCACTTAGAGACAGAGCAGGGAGAGGAGCCCCCCCCTCTATCAGCCAGCATCTGAGGATGGTTACATAGGAGGCGAAGTTTCCATAAAATGGAAGGAGTAATCCTGCTGAACAATTTGAACTACCCACTTGTACGATGTTATGGACGGACAGTGGGGCAGGTGGTGTTGGATCCGTCCACCAACTGGTTGCTTGTGGTGGTGAGAGGGTTTAGAGGCTGCTGGAGGGGTGGCACACTGGGTGGACCTCTGGCTGTGTGTCCAGCAGGGCTTGTGGGATCCACGGCCATGAAAGAACTGGGGGGACTATTGCCTGGGTGGCTGGGTGGGATTGGACGCAGCTGGTAGTCCCTACTGTAGCCACAGAAGGGGTGAATGGCAGAATGCAGTTGGAGTGGTGCCATGGAGAGACCCAGCGACTGGGCAGTGGCCCTGCTGTCCATAAATCCCTTCAGCATGGAAAGTGCCTTATTGTCAAAGAGGTTGGTGTCAAAGGTATCCAGCATCTTGGATTCCATCTCCAGTGGTGGGCTAGGTGACACGCCAGGGTTGACTTTGGAGGTGGAGGCCAGGACAACCAGGCTCTCTGGGTGGGTTGCTGGGTGCGAAAAACTGGGTCCCTAGGAGCGGGGCATTAGCTGTGGGCAATTTTCCTGAGCACAGGATCACCTCTGCAGGGCTTGACCCATGCTCCAAGGAGGACATCCGTGAGGGCTTAACTAAAAGGAGGATACATTCTGGCTGGTGACTCCCTCTCTCTGCTGAAGTACCTCTGTCAAGACACTTGTCTTCACTGCCACTGAGGGTAGTGTAAGGTCCAGGACTTCAGCTGCCTTCCTCACCACCATGACAAAAGAAGCCCCTTGCTCCATAGCCTCACTAGGAGGCGAGACTAAGCCAGAGTCTGGGGAGGTGTCCAGACCACTGGCATCCACCAGTTCCTCATACCAACTGAATTCAGGCTCTTCCATGAGTTTATAGTAGCCACAAGCATCTTTAGATCCTCCCCAATCATACTCTTCACAGGGTCTGTCAAAAAAGAAGGCCCTGGCTCCAAATCAGAAGTTTGAGTTCTGGCCGGTACCGGAGTCAACATCGGGTGACGTCGACCCGGTTCCATATTGGAATTAGGTATGATGATGGGGTTGGTGCCACCGTGGAGCTTTGGTAGTGCCAGGAGTGACATCACTGGAACAGGCTCTGGGGAAAATCGCGGTCTTGCGACCAAAGTTGGTTTGGATCCAAAACAACTTGTGCCAGGCCCAACTGGTGCTGAGGATGGACTCACCAGTGGAAATTCATTGGTGGCACCCGCTGACCACAGGAGACCCGAAGTCGCTCCAGAGAGGTCAGCCCACTAAGACATGAGGTGCAAGGCCTCATAAAACTCCCTTAGTTGGGCAAGGGTTGCTCCGGCTCCAGGACATTTGGGGATATGCGGAGCAGACAAAGGCCCTGCAGCTGACATATGGGAGTGGGGTCTAGAGTGGTCACATCATTCTGTGCCTTGTCAGATGACTTGGACTGGTGCAGTGAGGTGCATGAGCGCTTAAACTTATTTTTTTCAATTGTTTGAGAGACTTACCCGACAGCTATGAGCGCGATGATGAGTGCTGAGAATGGCTTTGCAAATAGGTCTGAGAACTTCCACATGGCTGGGACCTTTCACGTGACTGGGAGCGTTGTGGAGTCAACTGGTGTTGAGTGATCAGGAGCTTAATTGATCACTCCTGGAGCGCCTTGGGATTCATGGTGAGACAGTCTTCACAGCCCATGGAGTCATGGCTCGGTTCCTGGCAACAAAGGCAGACCAGATGGTCATCTGTCACAGACATTTGTCTGTGACCGGAACCACACGGTTTAAACCCCATATGTGCTTTGGGGGAAATCCCTAGTACACTGGAAGACAACACTCAAAACAATTTGACAAAATGTCAAAAAAGTTCTTCAAAAAGTGGACATAGTAGCTCTCTCTGGATCTAAGCAGATGGAGCAGGAAGTTAAAAAAAATATGTCACTGTTATCGGGTGGTGCCTATATAGGCACTACAGACATCACTTCCGGCGCAGGTTACACCGACGTGGAGCTAAATGACTCCACCTGCTGGCGTACAGAGGTGTCGCTAGAAAATTTCCAGATCCAGTCTGACACCTGGGGAATAGTCCAAGGTAAAGAATCTGTGGCTAGAAGTCTCTATCAGATACCACTGGTTTCCGTTGTTCAGTAGAATGATTTTTCAATTCTAGGGACATTGCGTAAGTCAGCTATTCACCATATCCATGAAATCTGATCCACAAAGGGTGGCATGGACACATGACATGTATGAACAGGTATCATATATGCATCATTATTTCTAATGTGTGGGGCCTATACGACTTCTGACTTATAAACCTACATGTAACATATGTCGCCTGTTCCTGTATGTGGAGCCTTGTATAAAGCTTGTATGTTTTTACATTTCTAGGTTTGTTTTTTAATATGGGTCGATACTGTTGTTTACAATAGGGTGCCTCTAATTCATCAATACAAAATATATGTACTGTTATTAGTGATGTGCATGTCTGCCTTTATACCTACCAATTATAAACAAAGAATTTATGAGGATAATAATCACATCACATGAGTAAACTCTCACTGCAAAACTCCCGGACTACCATCTAAACCATCAGTAAAAAATGACACATAAGATTCAATTGTCCATCCATTTGAGGAGAACAAGATAAGAAAGCATTCAGAGAACAGTGCCTCCAAAGTCATCTGGCATATTACCAAGACATAGCCATCTTCTTCTGTGGGCTGTGGTGGCAAAAGATTGAATTCAGCCTGGCTCAGGTTTGTGATTATTTTTCTTGCGTCTCATGTGGCAGAACTTAGCCACTAGCTCAGCTAATTAGGGCTAGTAAAAGGGAACATGCATATGAAGCATGCATTTTTATTTGATATGCTTTTGTCTTGTTCCATACTGCTAATATAACTGTGATTCTTGCTATAGTTTTGCTAAATATGTTTTCACTAAGTTAGGCTGTAATTGAAACCAATAGTGTAAGAACTATGGCCCTCTTTATGACTTTGGCAGTCTTTTACCAAGACCGCCAAAGCCACGGGCACCAGAAGACCACCAGTGCTAGCGGTCTTCCGCTCGCCAAATTACAGGTACTGCCGGATTTCCACCACAATTTGGGCGGAAATCCGGTGGCAGTCGTGCTGGCGGACGGTGGCGCTCTGGCGGTTCCACCACCTGCCCCGCCAGAAGGACTTCACCAGCCGTATTATGTCCAATAATACGGCCTGGCGGTTTCCTGCTAGAGGGGTTTTGCCGGCGGTTGAAGCACCCCTTCCCGTTCCCTGCCGGATGACCTTCTCCCTGGAACAGGTAGAGAGGGGGGAGGTCAGAGGGTGGGGGGTGTTGTGCGTGCGTATATGAGTGTGTGGTGTCTGCGTGTGTGAATGAATGTGTGTAGGCTGGCAGAGGCCAACCTGCCACAGTCATAAAGTGGCGGTCTTCACCGCCAGTCTGTTGGCAGTGGGACCGCCACATTTACCCTGACGGTCAAAAGACCACCAGGGTCAAAATGGCCACCTATGTCTTGTATGTGTGTGCCAGTTAAGAAGATGGGTCAAGGAAATTCACAAACTATCCTGCTGCGTCTCTAGCATGGCTAATTGTATGCTCCAGAATAGGATAAGGAGCAATCTAACTCCAAAAGGGGGATGCATATTTTAGCTCATGTCAGCAGAAATTGATCTGATTTCTGGTGATTCAAGAAGCTGAGTGGGTTGGGTTCAGCCCTCAAAATGGTGTTTAGGCGTTGCAGAGTCCAAGGCCATGTGTGCCATTGATCAGCCTCAATGTTTCTGACATCTGAAGGTTTGCTGGTGAATCAGAGTAGAGTATGTGGGACGACTATATGTTCTGGTTGGAATGTAGTGAGGAGACAAATTTAGCAAGTAGCCAGGGACGTTTTTCTACTTGGCCTTATGGGTGGAGCTCAGAGTTTTGAATCCGATTCTTGTCTCCAATTCAAAGCTTTGGAGAAATTTGAGGGCTAGCTTCAAGTTGTCTTTTTTACAAGTAGTTGGACATAACGTACACTAAAAGTAGATTTCCAGGAGAGAACATCTTGACATCACTAACCAACACTTTTAATGCATGTTTCTCACAGTAAAACTGGCCGATGCAACGTAGCAGTAGCCACCAAGGCCCAGATTTATCAAAGAATTATGTTGCCCTTGCCTCAATCAGGGTGACGCAAGGCCAGTGCAGTCCTTAAGCCAGATTCACCAAGCCACGCAAGGCCACCTTGCGTGGCCCTTTGTGGCTTGGTAAATCTCGAGTAATGCAGGCCAGCGCAAGTCGCTGCCTTGCATTACTTTCTACCAGGAAGGCGTTACATGGGTGGAGAGTCAGTGTTCCCACACATCTATCCATGTATTTTGGTGCATTCTCAGATTTACCAAGACAAGTAAACCTGGAGAGGCATACAAATGCTATGCCTTCCCAATAGAGGTGCAACAATGAGAAATATCTTTTTAGCTTCATTCTTCTCCTGGACATCGTCTCCTCGGTTTTTTCCCTCTTTTTTTCCCTCTTTCTACGTGTCCTGCATTTTGAAGCACACTTAAAAAGTGAACAACACCTCAGGGGATTGATTTTGTTCAGGATTGTGTCCCTTCCTGCACATAAACAATCCTGCCTGCTGCGCAGACACCATTGCTCCATGGCTCAAATGTGCCTGCGTTGGCACTAGGCAGCACTTAGTGATCCAGTGCAGTGAAATAGAAGGAATGCACCATATATTGGTAAATAAGGCCAATTTCTGCCTTCTCCATTTGACGCAGTGCAGCACAGCAAGTTGTCTTGCTGTGTTGCACTACATCAAATAATATTAAATTAGGGCCCAAAAATACACATTATGAAACATGGGTTTTCAGTTATGGGAATGGGGTAGGCCCAGAATTATTATTATATATTTCATGGATAAAAGAATATAAGGGCTTTGCCTCAGGGTACTAAAATGCCAAACTTGATTTAAATTTGTATGATTTTTTTAGTGCTCTTAAATATATACATTTGATAAAACATTAGCAATACACCTCGGTCTTTGTAATTCTGGTTGACATTTTGAGTTTTTACACTGGTACAATGCTAATAGACTGCATTATACAATAAGTAATTCAAACTTTAAAGTGGCATACTCTGATAATGAGCTTTCCACCCTATTTGTGTTATTCACTGTTTTTGCCTCTGTCATCAAGTAATGTTTAGCAACAGTAGGGTAACACGAAATGGTGGAGACCACCTGTTGAATATGATGAGGGGTTCCCTATTCTCCATTAGCTCACAGATATCAATTGGCCAGGGCGTGGGTGGAGGGCCGTTTGAATAGGTAGGGGCATCTGAAGGTTTGGGGTGGGCCCTGCATCACAGTGACTGCAGTTGGCTATGCGATGCCCCTGTTTAACAGAGTTTCAACCCTAGAGTGAGTGCCGCAGCCATGGTGGGGAGGCATTTGAGGGCCGGGCCAGTCTATATTAATCTGTGCCTTCCACAAATGACGCAGGCAGCTGGCATAGCATGTATCGATAAATAGGTTCATCTAAGCAAATGCCGCAACACCCCCAAATAAACATGCAGGAATTTAGAAGATGAATAAACAATAAAAATTCATGTAAATGTTGTTTTAACCTTGTCTTATTCGAAGTGCGCTCAAAGACAGAAGTCAGATGTCAGGCTATGCCTTCTGACAAATTGCTGCGTGTTCTTTTAACATGGAGACATTGCTTATTTCTTTCTCTGACTGTAAAGTGAAACAAGCATTTTCAAAGCAACGGGTCTCGCATTTGCTCGAGTTCGAGCTATTAGCGCTGTAAACTCCTAACCGGGCTTTTCTTGCCACACAAATTAAAAGAAAAAAAAGCTCAGCGCAATCACACTTTGTAAAATGCAGCGCGATCGCGCTGCGTGGAAAATAAACAGATAAAGTAGTCCGGACATCATGCTGAAAACATCAAGCTTCATATGTTTTTAATAGTTTATGGGTGCTGTGTAGGTGGGCTAAACACCAGAAAAGGCATGACGTATGCATGCCTTTCACAAATGAAAGCAAGCGCATTTTAAAAGGCAACTCCACGAAATGTGGGCCTGGTTGGAAGCCCACAGAGAGATTACAAAATGGGACGGAGGGCTTTGCGCTCGCCCATAAAAATGTTGTAAAGTGAGCTATGTGACAATCGGGCTGGGATACAGGGAGAGTGAACAGAAAGACTGCAGAATGTCCATTTTTTTTCAAATACTCAAAAAATGTAAAAACCCATAAATGAACTTTATAAATATTTCAAAATATAGCAGAAGTTATAAAAGTACAAATTAAGCACATTTTGTTTTGTAAATCCAAAGTGTGTACGAAAAAAATATTTTCATGTGATTAAAACAAATCTTGATGATGCACAAATAATATTGTAGTGTTTGTACTGCAGCATTTGTTTAGCACCTGCTATCACTATGATGGGCACTGATGTGCTTACTTACATGGGCAGCAGGCCACGCAATATAGGGTGTCTGGTTGGAAGAGTGTTGTCTTTCTTTCTGGATCCTGTGTGCAAAGTGTTTCCATGTTGTGTGTGATGAGCAATGAGGAGCGATTATCATGTTATGGGACGCAGCACACAGCAGTGTGGTGGATGATGAGGAGTGAGAGACAGATGCTCAGCATATGTGTTTTTTAGAACGCTGGCGGCTTTGAACAGCTTTGCAGGTCCCTTTATGGTATTACTTATAATTATATTCTACCTACCTGGTTACTGCACTTGGCTATCCAATCAGATATTTTGTGCATATTTGGAGGACTGAGCTGGCATGGTTGGAGGAAGTGAGAACAGAAGACATCGGCTGGGGTGTGCATTATTACTGTTATCCCATATCTGAGTGTCACTGTGAGATGTAAAGAAGCAGCCCTAGTGTATAGATATTTGGGACTGCAATGGCCCTTTGATTGGCCAGCTGTGTGTGACAGATCTCTTCAGTTATTCCATGCCTGTTTATTTGGTAATGGCTGGTTTCTTGACTGCACAGCACTGGTGATGGACATCCCATATAGCAGATATGTCTTTTGTGAACGTAAGAGGTGTAAGTTACTGTTGGCTACTGACCACTGAGTGTCATGGTATTATTATCATTAGTGGGGGTCAAAAATGTTACATAAATATTTAACACCCTGGTGAACCAGAGGCCAGCCCTGCTTAAGTGACCTGTCTTTCGAAAGTAGTTGCTTGTTGGTTTGTTTCCAATTTGTTTGTGACAGCATTCTGGATGAGTTTTGTTTTGTATATGATGCATGTGGGTGTGCCAAGGTATAGGTTATTGACATAGTCAACCTTGGAGATTATGAGTGTAAGGATGACTTGCAGTTTCTGTCTGTATCCAGGGTATTGGAAAAAGCAACATAGGGCCTGATTTAGAGTTTGGCGGACAGGTTACTTCATCACAAACATGAAGGATATCCTGTCTGCCATATTACGATGTCCACAGGATATAGTGGCATTGCAATATGACGGACAGGTTATCCGTCACATTTGTGATGGAGTAACCCCATCTGCCAATCTCTAAATCAGGCCTGTAGTGTTTTCACTGAGTAGAATGCTCTCTATGTCACTTTTGTAAGCTGTGGTATGAAGTATAGGTATGAATCCAGGGTTACTGCTACATTTCTGATGTCTCTTGATATAAACGGAGAGGACTTATGGTCCTTAGGCCAATTGGTGGTAGGCCGTTTTTTTGCCATTGTCCGCAGGCCATATTCTCTGTCTTTGCAGTACTGAGCTTTATGTGGTTAAAAAATAATTTGTTTGCAGGAATCAGATACCTTGGTTAATGTGCCTGCTACAGAGGGCTGAAAATACTCTATCTAGCAGTAGTCTGAATCTGAAATGCCCCAGTATAGTGTGCCATGTCACGAGGGCTGATATAATGGACTACCTATCTTTTAGAAATCTTGATGTTTCCTTGTTGCATTTGGGGCTTTTCCTATCACAGACAATAACCCAGACACCCAAGTTTGATACCGTTGTTACGGCGTGTAGGAACGCTGTTTGGTAAGATGGTAAGGCATATGTACTTTTCCTCAGATTCCCTTAACAGGATCTGCTTTCACTTTTGTTTTACTGTGACATTAGCGTGCAACGCAATACAGCACAGCAACAAAAAAAAGAAAATCAGACTTGAGAAAACCATTTCCCTTGTGCCCCAACTTTGATGTTGGAAAAGGAAATGTTTCTGGATTTTTACCAGAAACATTTTCTTTTCCAGCATTGTGGATTACTCATTGAAATACACCCTCACTGTGAAGTCAGTGAAGTGGTCAATGGGTTGCCTTCACTCTAAAGCATTTAAAACCCAGCAAATCAATGCAGCCTGATATAATGTGCAAGAAAATGCACAACAAGCTGCAAGGATATGATGGCCACATTGCACTACCTTCTTTGTCTCATGGTCTCAGGGGGCTTCTCCAGTTCCATAAGGCCCCCAGGATTGTAGGCTTCTGGGAATGGAGAACAACAGTTGCCAAAGAAAGGTGGCTGCTGTTGCTCCTGGCCACGTGCAGCCAAGAGAAAGTTTCAGTTGCTTACATGGTCTATGGAAAAGAGGGGTATGAGGAAAATAACAAAATATTGAGAAGACAGAGAGAAGAGGTTCTAGAAACAGGGAGGGGAAGGGAGAAAGAAAGAAGAGTAAGTAGAAAAAGCAAGAGAAAGAGCAGGCCAGACAGGAAGGGGAAAATAGATGCAGCGGCAAACATAAATGGGTAGTGAGAAAAGGGTGATAGAGGTAGTGCTATATACGAGAGCTAGATACATATGGAGAAAAATTGATTGGAGATTTTAAGTGGAATTTATAGATTATCATGTTTTTGGCAGTACAGCTGGCCCAATGTGATTTCAATGCACAATAATGCTATTATTTTCTAAAAGGGATAGCAGTTTAAGATCCAAAAAAATCACCTTGTATAGTAGTCTTTGATGACCTTTTAAGGACTAACCATTTTTACTTGATCCACATTGCTTTGTTGACATTGCTTAACAATGATACTCCCTTGTTATTTGTTACTACATGCTGTTGGTGAGAAGTGCTGATGCCTTCCCTTATAATGCATATCAGCCATGTCTACATTTGCTTGTACAGTCACTGGACAGTACAAAGTACTTGTTGAGAAGTCCATGTTCTCTTATGAAGGTGATTTGGCTTTCTAGCATATATTTAAATATGGCAGTCTTTTAACTGTTTCACAACACAAATCTTTAATTTCATCTGCACCTATAGTAATTCTAAACAACCCCTCTGCAGGTAAATTTTTTGCATTTCTAGTACACATGGCAGACTTCCATGGTTTCTACATCACCGCTCATAAAGGTGCATGCTTGTCCAAGCAATGTTAGGCACACAGGGGGTGCCATGTTGAGGATTCCATGCAAGGAGTTTACTACATGTGAAACAGAGGAGAATGTCCATAATTCTGGAAGTGGAGGACTCTGTAGCATCCAAATGGGAGGTGCCATGCAAGCAGCATCAAAGTCCAAGGTTATCACAGAGCAGGATCCTAGATCCCTTCTATGAAAGCACCTCTCAGAGCTTCAGAGGGGGTGCTGCTGCCTGCCCATCTACGGCAAGTCGAACTGGAGATGGAACTGCAGGCCTCAAATGGACCCATCCAGGACTCACACAACCACCTATCCTTTAACATGTCTACCTGACTTACTGGTCAGTGGTTTACAAAGGTCTCCTTTTGTACAGCACCTTTTGCACAACTTGCATGTAACTTCAAGTCCATGCAGTTTGTAATCAAATGTAATTAAAATAGCCATCTTTTGTCACAACCTTACAGTAAAATTCAACTTCCCTGTAGAATGCCATTTAAATTCTATTTCATTTTCACCACTATTACAGCCCCAAAATGTTTAAAACACACTGTTTTCCACTAATGTCCCCAAATGTCCTTGATGCATAAGCTCCAAGTTCTCAGTAAAGCTCTCAGTAAAGGTTTTTTAACTTAGTGGCAAATAAAATTCAAATGTTGTCTACAAAGTTAGTCTGATTTAGGAAACTCCACAGTTTACGAAGAAGATTAAGGGCCTGATTTAGAGTTTGGCGAATAGGGTTACTCTGTCACGAACGTGACGGATATCCCGTCTGCAGTTTTACGATTCCATTATATCCTATGGTCATCATAATATGGCGGACGGGATATCCGACACATTTGTGACTGAGTAACCTGTTCGCCAAACTGTAAGTTAGGCCCTAAGTTTCCTAACTTTACTTTAGGTAAGGTTTATCCCTTAGTGCCTTCCAGGTGTGATGATTTCCTGATGCAGAATGTCCCAGGTAGGACATCCAACAGCACCAAAAATGTTGAGTGTGAATGTCAGACATCCACCACCTCAGGTAAGAGGTGCAGAAGGTAGGGCTTTGATCTGAGTCCAGCTTATTTTTTTTTTTATAACTTCATAAGCTTTGCATTTCACAAAGCTTGAACAGTTCAGAAAATACACAAAGTTGCAAGTCAGCAGCCTTTACAACTTTACACTTTAAAACTGAGTGTGCTTTAATATGTACCTTAAACAAATCCACATATTCCTTCACATAGACTCACACAGTGTGCACCCTGAATATTGAAATCTGAATAGCAATGGCACAGAATTGTGAGGACAGAATCTAAAATCCAAAATATCGACAGGTAAGTAAGTATTGATTTTCTAAGCACTATATATTTCCTAGGTACATAGATGTAGAGTTCAGAATAGTAAATCTATACCTCCCTATATATTCCCTATATGTGCTTATCTTTTGCTATTCTATGCTTGATATTCTTATACTGTGATATTCTGGGGGGCGATATTTAATAGCACAACTCATCACGCCACTAATAATAATGCACCAAAAAGCATTGTTTGCTTTAAAACCTTGAACACTACCTTTTTTTGGGAAAGAATGCACGTATTGTGCACAGGTTTAATTTCTGATCACAGCTGAGGACCATACCCCTATAAAAATATACTTCTTTCCTGGGCCTGCTTAGCATCTTATTTGGAGTTGGACAGAGTATGGCGTCACAAATGTGGCAGATTTTCCTACTGCCGTATTTTATATGTCTTATCGTCATTATCACGTGTAACATCTCCCACATTTATGACCCTTAAGTATCCAGCGAAAACATCCAAACAGTCCAAACTAATATTTTGCTCAACTGACTAATACTAAAAGTGTTAATGCAAAAAAAATGGTATTCTTATTTTTCCGGATACAATGTACCGTTATATTAAGCTCTCAAAACATGTGATATAATGAACAAGGGGGGACTGACACTTGTGTGATCTAACAATAACATTGAAAATGGGTTTTCCCTTTACAGGATCTATCGTGAAATGTATGCAACCACTACCTATAACTAATGTAACATTCTTAAACCAATACACAATGTTACTGTTAATTGTCTAAACACCTACTATGTACACAACCCCATACACTTCATAGGGACCTTCTCAAAATAAAGAGCTGATCTTCTGCCAAAACAAAGCTAGCCCACCACAATATAACTCAAAACAACCTGATTCAGCTGACAGATGCCAAAGGACAGTGTTCTCATTGTTGATCAAAGGACGGATACTACTACTCCTACCACCTTACACAGAGCATACAGAAGTGAAACAATAAATCAGAAATTAAGTCAACATCTAGTCTGAAATATCAAAACTCAAGTTTGCTGAGATGCTCTGGTGACAAACAATTTTGCACCTACGGTACTTTTTAATCTTCTCTTTTTGCCTTTCTAAGCTCACCCTTGCTCCCCAATTGCATCTATACCCCTCACCACTACCTAATCACCTCTTACTTCCCAATCTACCCAAACTCACTCCCCTTTCTTCCACCTACTTAACATTTCTCTCTGTTTCCACACGTCCTCCTTTATCCATCTCATACTATCCTCTACTACCTCATCCTCTCCTCCCATGGCTCCATTACCCTCTGTGCCGCAGACTGTGGTTCCTTTATTGCTTTCTTTTCCTCTGCTGATACTTAACTTAGTCTTCTCCTCACCTACTCTCCCACTCATATTCCTCCTAATATTAACCCTAAAGCTTCCTGTCTCCCTTCCAGCTTTCTCTCAACTTCAACATTTCCTCCCAGCCTCTAAATCTCTCATCCTGCTCCCTTTGCTGTCTCTCTGCCTTTAACTTATTTTCTCCTGTAATCACCTTTTTCTAATATCCCTAGATCTAAAACCCCTACTGATTTATGTGACTATAGTAATTATGCTGGAGTCTAACAATAAACAAACCCCCCTTTCCTCTCTTCCACCTCATGTCCCTCTTACCCCTTGTACATTCCCCTCTACCTCTCATATCTGGTCATTTTCTTTCTTGTATACTTTATAAAAAAAGTTTTATTGTTTTTAACTTTTTTTTGCAATATACACAAATAAGAATATATTTTCCTAATTACCGTGGTTCGACCATTTTCAAATACAAATTAACATTAACTACAATAATAAAAATTGTCATAATAATCATGTGTCAGTAAGAACTGAGTTTATGTCATACCTTTCAAGCTCCATACACCGATCAAAGTTATGTCATTTCTCTAATGTTCGATTCAGCTCACTTTCTCACTTCTGAGCAATGTACTGTCTAGCTACTACAAGTCAAAATAATATACACACAGTTCCAAAACACAAGAGGGTTTCTTTCAGACTAATGGTTCTGCATTAGATGGAAATCAATATATTCGAAGCAAGAGCCCTCACTCACCTTCCGGTGACATGCTTCATCATAGGGCTATGCTCCTCATCAGGCCGGTGCTGCAATGCCTGACGGGCCCCACGAGGGGACTCTTTGCCGGAGATCTTTTGAGAATACTGCACAACCGGTCAAAAAGTAGTTTAAGGATTGGTATAAGGGTAGTTAAAAATGGCTAGAGGTAAAAAATGCTATTTATTCTTAATACCACTGACATGATTAAAAACTACAAATTGGGATATGGTAAAATAATGTCAACGTTCCCCAAATCACACAAATTTAATACAGTCACTAAATCTCACAATAGAGAATAGTAAAGGTAAAGGTAAACACAGGATCCCCTGTGTTACTCTATATAGTAGGTCAACATGTTTCTCGCTGTTTTTAGTCAATAAA
Organism: Pleurodeles waltl; assembly: GCF_031143425.1. Lineage (NCBI taxonomy): Eukaryota > Metazoa > Chordata > Amphibia > Caudata > Salamandridae > Pleurodeles > Pleurodeles waltl. The sequence goes on from NC_090439.1 coordinate 6,374,205, forward strand.
TGATCCTATGCGATTCGTCAGGACCTTAACACGTACCTAATCCTTTAAGCAATTAGGAGCCCATAATAGGGCAATCAGAAACCCTCCAAATATTAAAGGTAGGGCCTCATCGGGGAAAACATCAGGCTTGAAAATCCACTATGGTTTCTAAGTAGAACCACCAACTCCGGTGCACCTACGAGCACTGCGAGACCCCGGAATTTTTGACCGGTTGTGCAGTATTCTCAAAAGATCTCCGGCAAAGAGTCCCATCGTGGGGCCCGTCAGCCATTGCAGCGCCGGCCTGACAAAGAGCATAGCCCTATGATGAAGCATGTCACTGGAAGGTGAGTGAGGGCTCTTGCTTCGAATATATTGATTTCCATCTAATGCAGAACCATTAGTCGGAAAGAAACCCTCTTGTGTTTTGGAACTGTGTGTATATTATTTTGATTTGTTGATTATTGGGAGCCATACACACGGGACCAGGAGTCTTTCCTCCGAATCTCCCACCTATGCCCCTCCCTGTTTTTGTTTGATAGCTACTACAAGTACCATGTACACAGATAATTGTTTGCACTTTAAAATCTCAGTGACTCCCCAAATTCTCAACACAGTCAATTTAGGGGACAGTTCTAACATCAGGCCCACAATTCCTTGTCATTATGTCATTAGTTTCCCCAGAAACATTTTATCTTAGACTTAGCCACTATACGTCATTGAAAGTAAACTTTTGTTCGTTGGTTCTGAAACAAGTTTCAGGGAGGGGTGCTGGTGAGTAGTATAACTTCACTAAAGTGTTAAAAATTTGGAATGATAGTTTTATCATTCAAGCATATAAAGTGTAATATCCTTTTCAGATTTGAATATAGACCCTTTGTCAGCTCACCGTTTACATTTTTTGAACAAATGGGATACAGGTACAACTTGTACAACACATTTTCCCAAAAACAGGTTTTCAACATGACATGTTATGCCTCTGTATAGAGTACATTTTCTCTGTGTAAGTGGCTCTTTATGCTGTAAAAGCAGCAAAAAATCACTGTGAAAGTTGCCTAAAAGTCTAACTTAGCTATGAATCAGATATTAATTACGTATTACCATTTATGGTATTTTTCCTTTCAAGATATTTCTGAAACTGGCACATCTGAAATCCATGTGCCAAATAGGATCTCTGGAGGCACAAAACAGACTTACTGTTATGCATGCTGGTGGACTTGGTCCTTTTTGCAGGGACATCCCCAATCTTTTTGCCTCCTCGCTCCTATTGTTCTGACCATTTTTTGTTGGTTTTAGGCCTCTGGGCAGCTTACCACTGCTAACCAGTGTCAAAGTGCATTTGCTCTCTGTGTAAATTGTATTGTTGATTGGTTTATCCATGATTGGCATATTTGATGTACTAGTAAGTCCCTAGTAAAGTGCACTAGAAGTGCCCAGGGCCTTCAAATCAAATGCTACTAGTGGGCCTGCAGCACGGATTGTGCCACCCACATGAGTAGCCCTGTAAACATGTCTCAGACCTGCCATTGCAGTGTCTATGGGGGTGATTCTGACCCTGGCGGTTCTCTACCGCCAGGGCCAACGGGGGCGGGAGCACCGCCGACAGGCCGGCGGTGCTCCCTTGGTCATTCTGACCGCGGCGCTTTGGCCGCGGTCAGAACGGGAAAACCGGCGGTCTCCCGCCGGTTTTCCACTGCCCCTTCGAATCCTCCAAGGCGGCGCAGCTCGCTGCGCCGCCGAGGGGATTCTGACCCCCCCTACCGCCATCCTGTTCATGGCGGGAAAGCCGCCATGAACAGGATGGCGGTAGGGGGGGTCGCGGGGCCCCTGGGGGCCCCTGCCGTGCCCATGCCAATGGCATGGGCACGGCAGGGGCCCCCGTAAGAGGGCCCCGCAAAGTATTTCAGTGTCTGCCTTGCAGACACTGAAATACGCGACGGGTGCCACTGCACCCGTCGCACCTTCCCACTCCGCCGGCTCGATTACGAGCCGGCATCCTCGTGGGAAGGGAGTTTTTCCCTGGGCTGACGGGCGGTCTTTTGGAGACCGCCCGCCAGCCCAGGGAAAAACTCATAATACCCTCCGCGGTCTTCTGACCGCGGAGCGGTATAATGGGTGGCGGAATTCTGAATCACCCCCTATGTGTGCAGTCTTGCACTGCCAATTCCACCTGGCAAGTGTACCCACTTGCCAGGCCCAAACCTTTCTTTTTTATACATGTAAGGCACCCCTAAGGTAGGCCCTAGGTAGCCCCATGGGCAGGGTGCAGTGTATGTTAAAGGTGGGACATGTACTGGTGTGTTTTACATGCCCTAACAGTGAAATACTGCTAAATTCAGTTTTCACTTTTGCAAGGCCTATCTCTCTCATAGGTTAACATGGAGGCTGCCTTTAAATAACTTTAAAGTGCAGATTCCCTTTGGGAGCAGATAGAAATATGGAGTTTGGTATCTCTGAGCTAAAAAGTACATCTTTTAGTGAAGTTGGCTTTTAGATTGTTAGTTTGAAAATGCCACTTTTAGAAAGTGGCCATTTTCTTGCTTTAACCATTCTGTGACTCTGCCTGTTTGTGGATTCCCTGTCTGGGTCAGTTTGACAGTTGGGCTGTTTGTGAATCCCCTCTACACAGTGAGACAAAGGGTGCTAGTGTGTAGCCTGCATATCCTGATGGGCCATCTGTGCTAGAGTGGAGGGAGGAGTGGTCACTTACACGAGTGGGCTGTGCCTGCCCTCTCACAATGCAGTCTCCATCCCCTTGGTGTGTGTCTGGGGCCTGGCCTGGGCAAGGCAGGATCATGGGAACAACAGAGATTTTCATTTGAAGTTTGCCTAATTCAGAGGCAGAAAGGGGTATAAGTAGTGGACCCAACACCACAGACTTTGGGTTTCTTCAAGATTGCTTCTGGAATCAAGAGGAACCTCTGCCAAGGAGAAGAGCTGAGGAGGTGGAGGAGGAGTACTGCCCCTTTGCCTGTGACTGGGCTTTGCTTGGTTGGCCTGCAGTTGCTGCTTCTGCCTGAAAGAGGACAAAGACTGGACTTTGTGGTATATTCCTGCTTGTGAAGAATCTCCAAGGGCTTGGCCTGAGCTTGCCACCTGTTTTGAAGTCTCAGGGCCATCAAAGGCTTCCTCTGCCAACACCTGGGCTCTCTGCTGAGACTCCTGCCCTGCCAAGTGGTGTCCTCTCCAGTCCCTGGGCCCTTGAAAGGTGAAGTTGGCAGAACAAGAGCTGAAATCCTTAGCACAGAATGCTGTGCGGGAACATTTTCGATGCACCGTCTGCACCACAGCTAATAAATGATGCCCCGCCGGCTTCACGGTTGTAATCGATGCTGCACCTGCATCGTGGCTGGGAGATCGATGCTTTGTGGCTGGAGAAACGACATGCAACACACGCTTGCGGCTGCTGATAATGATGCAAACCTGATGCAGTGCGGATTTCTAACACCGTGCAACTAGATTTCTCATGCATCGTCCCTGGGCATCAAAGTCATCCTGACCCTACGTGGATCCGCAGTGCACCATCTGGAAATCGACGCATCACTTACTTGCCAGGGAGAAAAACAACGCATCGCCGACCAGAGGAAAAATAACGCACTGCCTCACTTGCGAATAAGGAATCGACACATTGCTGACTTTTCTGACGCACGCTCGCCCGTGTGGCTTTATTTTTGACACCAACCAGGTGCTTTGTATCAAATCAATGTTTCCATTGTTTCCTGAGGAGTAAGACTCTTATTCTTTTGAAAATTCATATCTTAACTTGTGTAAGTTGGATTTTTGTCGTTTTGGTCTTGTTTGATTTAGATAAATATTACCTATTTTTCTAAACTGGTGTGGTGTCCGTTTTGTAGTGTTTCACTGTATTAATGTGTGTGTTGGTACAAATACTTTACACAAGGCTTCTGAGTTAAACCCGCCTGCTCATGCCAAGCTACCAAGGGGGTGAGTGTGGGTTAACCAGGTGTGTTTCTCCTTTGCCCTGATTAGAGTGAGGGTCCTTGCTTGGACAGGGGGTAACCTGACTGCCAACCAAAGACCCCATTTCTAACACATGCCAAGAGTCTTTAACAACTGTGCCACTTTAAGTAGACAAAAGTAGACAGTTTGGCTACGCACCCCTTTCTTGGAAATACCAAGACCTCTTTATTGTTAAGATCTTGATAATCAACCCACTCACTAGACCAATCTTTCTTAAACAACAATCTTACAACATTTTGAGCCACTCTACTGAATCAATGGTTGCATGAGAGGTGGGGTGGAAAGGTTTATGGAGAGAGAGGTAAATTAGACATAGGTGAGCCAGTGCAAGAGATAAGGTTGAGAAAGTTGGGAACGTTTGAGAGAGGAGGGGTAGCTACATTAAGATTAGCAGACAGTATAAATAGAGGGCTCAGGTAGAAGCAATAAGGGGACATAAGGAGACACAGAAAGATAATTTCATTTGTAACCCTTTTGAGACTGTGAAGGTTAAGGTTGGGAAGGCTGAGCATTCTAGGCTGTCAAGATAAAAGATAACCTTTTTTTATTCATTCAGTTATCAATTGACCAGGTGTGGCCCCAGAAGGTGTGGACCCTAGGTATTTGCTCAGTTTGCCCATGCCTTATACAGCTCAAAAATAATGTGCACAAACAAATCTGAACCTTTATGTGGAAACCACTGATTTCCACATTTCACAGTACACCCTGGTGTAAAGTAGTAGTGTACATCATGACAGACCTCCTCCTAGGCAGGATGGAATGTGCAAGAAGGAAGCATGGGAACATCAGCATAGAGCACAGTGAGGTGATCCCTTTCAGCAAAATAGAAGCGGAGTCAAATGCCTTTTACAGAATATGCAGAATGTATTCCTCTCTTAAACTGACATCTTTACTACATAGATTGGTTAGTGCGGGTAAGTGCATCCCTGCTCTGTTGTCTATCATCTAGGCTAGATACAAGAGGGGGGAGGTACCACAAGGGCATTCCGAGCTATTAGTGCACAGGGTGCTGGCATTTCTCAGTCAGTGTCTTGCAAGATCCTAGAGTGGATCACTTCCACCTTCTATGCAGTTGCTTATGTAAACTACTTTTTCGCTTCAGTACAAGAAATAATAAATGGTGTGTTTGCAGGATGTTCAGTTTTTCTGCAGACTACCTGATGGCAACTATGACAGAGGCTGGAAAGAGGAAAGAATATTGTAAAACTACATGCACAAGGAACAGATGAGGTAATTGGGTACATCTGTACCAAGTCTGAAATGAACGACAGTGCTTGCAGGTATGTTGATGAGTGGGAATTTAGGGGGGGTGCCTGAGTATGTAAGAGGTGCATTTGTTCTTGACAATTGTTTCTAGTGGGTTTGGAGAGTGAGAGGTGGGAAAAAGAAGATCTCACCTCTGTCTTGCAGAGGACCCAGATCTCGAGATGGGCATAACCCAAGGCAGGAAAAGACACTCCGGGATCCCAGGACCAGACTGTTTAGCCAAAGGTTTTTTTGAAGCCATCAGTGTGCAGATTCCCTGGGGCCAGCCTGGCCCAAGTCTGTCCTAGGCAAGGATGAAGGTGAGAAGATGAAAGTCATTGGATGGCAGATTTAGAGGTGCCCCTGTTCCTAGCTGCGTATAATGCATAAGAAGAAACACTTCATTACCCTGATCGACAGAGAGCCACTAAGGCTAGAATGAGACTGATGATATCTTTGAGAGAGTATAAATGCTCCCTAAATGATTGATTCTCAATAAATGCAACTTTTCTAGGGGCTGCAGTGTCTGTGTACCTTGCATAGTCATATTGATTTCTCCCTGGTCAACCTAGTGGAAACATCGTAATACGATGGGGAGTGAGGCCATCGGCTTGATGGCAGCCTTATCCCCTTGGTTTGGCAGTCTGACGGTCATACAGTCAAACTCATAATCGGCCCCTTAGTCTTTTCAGCATTTAGTTTATGTTAATATTTGCTCATCCACCTGGCTATTGCAATCATACAAGTTTGACATTGCAATTTGGTAAAATGATGATTTGATGGACACGATGATCTGTGTGTCATCCGCGTAGAATAAGATATTGAAGCCAAATCACTCAAAAATGTAGCCAGAGGGGCAGATATGTATCCATTTGAGTGCCGGCATACAGACTCCGAAGTCAGATAAAGGATAACACCAAATGGTGTGCCTACCCTACAGAGGTATAACGAGGAGAAATATCTTTATTTCTTCTTGTTAATTCCTCTTTCCATGTGTGCTGCATTCTGCAGAATTATGCCTCCAAAGATTGTTTTTGTGCAGAAAGGTGTTGTTAGAAATGGGGTCTTTGGTTGACAGTCAGGTTACCCCCTGTTCAAGCAAGGACCCTCACTCTAGTTAGGATAAAAGAGAATCACCCTCAGCTAACCCCTGCTTACCCCCTTGGTAGCTTGGCAGAGCAGTAGGCTTAACCTCAGAGCGCTGGGCGTAAAGTATTTGTACCAACACACACAGTAACTTAATGAAAACACTACAAAATGACACAACACCAGTTTAGAAAAATAGGAAATATTTATCTAGACAAAACAAGACCAAAACGACAAAAATCCAACATACACAAGTCAAGTTATGATTTTTTAAAGGTTTAAAATAAAAAGAGTCTTTAGGTAGTTGTAACACCACACTAGCGCTGCTAGCGTGAAAATGTACCTGGTTTGCGTCAAAAATAACCCCGCACGGGCGGTGTGCGTCGAAAGTAACCCTGCACGGCTGTGTGCGTCGAAAACAACTCGGCACGGCGGTGCGTGTTGAAAAAGCCAGCCACACGACGATCCGAAAGTCCCGCGGCGCAGGGTGCGATCTCTCAGCCTCCGTCAGCGATGCTGCGCGTCGTTTCTCCTGCTCCGGGCGTCGGTTTTTCGGTCGCGTTTCCTGCGGCGTCGTTTCTCAGCTGCGGAACCGGCGTCGCGTCGTTTTCTCAGCCGCGATCGGATTCGCGTCGATCTTTTCTCCGCACGGCGCTCGGTGCGTGTATTTTTGTCCTTAAGCTGCCAGCCTCTCCTTTCAGGGTCCCAGGAACTGGAAGGGCACCACAGAGCAGAGTAGGGGTCTCTCCAGAGACTCCAGGTGCTGGCAGGAAGAAGTCTTTGCTATCCCTGAGACTTCAACAACAGGAGGCAAGCTCTACATCAAGCCCTTGGAGATTTCTTCTTCAAGATGGAAGGCACACAAAGTCCAGTCTTTGCCCTCTTACTCTGGCAGAAGCAGCACTGCAGGCAAGCTCCACAAAGCACAGTCACAGGCAGGGCAGCACGTTTTCCTCAGCTATCAGCTCTTCTCCAGGCAGAGGTTCCTCTTGGTTCCAGAAGTGTTTCTAAAGTTTGTAAGTTTGGGTGCCCTTCTTATACCCATTTTAGTCTTTGAAGTCACCTTTCTTCAAAGGGGACTCACATCTTCTTGTGAAATCCTGCCTTGCCCAGGCAAGGCCTCAGACACACACCAGGGGGCTGGAGACAGCATTGTCAGAGGCAGGCACAGTCCTTTCAGATGAGAGTGACCACTCCACCCCTCCCTCCTAGCAGAGATAGCTAATCAGGAAATGCAGATCACACCCCAGCTCCCTTTGTGTCACTGTCTGGTGTGAGGTGAAAAACAACCCAGCTGTCAAACTGACCCAGACAGGGAATCCACAAACAAGGCAGAGTCACAGAATGGTTTAAGCAAGAAAATGCTCACTTTCTAAAAGTGGCATTTCCAAACTCACAATCTTAAAATCAACTTTACTAAAAGATGTATTTTTAAATTGTGAGTTCAGGGATCCCAAACTCCACATGTCCATCTACTCTCTAGGGGAATCTACACTTTAATCATATTTAAAGGTAGCCCCCATATTATCCTATGAGAGAGACAGACCTTGCAACAGTGAAAACGAAATTGGCAGTATTTCACTGTTAGGACATATAAACCACATTACTATATGTCCTACCTTATCCATACACTGCACCCTGCCCTTGGGGCTACCTAGGGCCTACCTTAGGGGTGCCTTACATGTAAGGAAAGGGAAGGTTTAGACCTGGCAAGTGGGTACACTTGCCAAGTTGAATTTACAGTGTAAAATTACACATACAGACACTGCAGTGGCAGGTCTGAGACATGATTACAGAGCTACTTATGTGGGTGGCACAACCAGTGCTGCAGGCCCACTAGTAGCATTTGATTTACAGGCCCTGGCACCTCTAGTGCACCTTACTAGGGACTTACTAGTAATTCAAATATGCCAATCATGGATAAACCACTTACATACAATTTAAACAGGAGCACTTGCACTTTAGCACTGGTTAGCAGTGGTAAAGTGCCCAGAGTAACAAAAACAGTAAAATCAGAGTCCAGCACACATCAACAACCTGGGGAACAGAGGCAAAAAGTTAAGGGAGACCACGCCAAGGATGAAAAGTCTAACACGTGTCCCCCCCAGCTAAAAGTGGGGAGCAACTACCCAACCTCATGGGAGTTCTCATCACTAAGGCGGAAGAACCTGGACAGACCATCAGCATTGGCGTGCTCTGTACCGGGTCGATGTTCCACCGTAAAGTCCATCCCCTGTAGGGAAATGGACCACCTCAACAGTTTTGGATTCTCACCCCTCATCTGCATTAACCATCTGAGGGGTCTGTGGTCGGTCTGAACTCGGAAGTGAGTCCCAAACAAGTAGGGTCTTAGCTTCTTCAGTGCCCAGACCACAGCAAACGCTTCACGTTCTATGGCACTCCACCTACGTTCCCTGGGTAGTAACCTCCTGCTAATGAAGGCTACGGGTTGATCTAGGCCCTCTTCATTCAGCTGTGAGAGTACTGCTCCAATACCATGCTCTGAGGCGTCTGTTTGCACAACAAACTCCGTGGAGTAGTCAGGTGCCTTCAGCACAGGTGCTGTGCACATGGCAGCCTTCAGGGCATCAAAAGCGTTCTGGCAAGCCTCTGTCCAGATCACTTTCTTGGGTTGCTTCTTAGAAGTCAACTCAGTTAAGGGGGTAACAATGGTACCATATCCCTTAACAAACCTCCGGTAGTATCCTGTGAGACCTAAAAAGGCTCTAACTTCAGTCTGGGTCTTGGGAGGCTCCCAAGCCAGAATCGTGTCAATCTTAGGCTGTAGGGGGGCCACCTGGCCACTCCCCACCTGGTGTCCTAAGTACACAACAGAACCCTGCCCTATTTGGCATTTGCTCGCCTTAATAGTGAGGCCTGCCTTCTGCAGGGCCTCTAACACTCTCCAGAGGTGTTGCAGGTGTTCCTCCCATGTGGAACTAAACACAGCAATGTCATCCAGGTAGGCGGCACTGAACTCATCCAGTCCTGCCAACACCTGGTTGACCAACCTCTGAAAGGTGGCAGGGGCATTCTTCATCCCAAAGGGCATCACATTGAAGTGGAAGTGCCCATCTGGGGTAGAGAATGCTGACCTCTCCTTTGCCCCTTCAGTTAAGGCAATCTGCCAGTACCCAGATGTTAAATCAAACGTACTGAGGTACTTGGCAGCTCCTAACCGATCAATGAGCTCATCAGCTCGGGGGATGGGGTGTGCGTCAGTCTTGCTGACCGCATTGAGACCCCGGTAGTCCACACAGAACCTAAGTTCTGGAGTGGTACCAGGAGCAGCAGCCTTTGGGACCAAGACCACTGGGCTGGCCCAAGGACTGCTGGAGTGCTCAATAACCCTTAGGTTTAACATTTTGGAGACTTCCTCCTTAATGCAAGCCCTCACCCTGTCAGTCACCCTGTAAACCTTATGTTTAACAGGTGTACTGTCCCCAGTGTCCACATCATGTGTGCACAGGTGTGTGACTCCTGGGATCAGAGAAAACAGCGAGGCGAACTGTCCCAGCACGTGGCGACAGTCCCTCTGCTGTTCCTCAGTCAGGGAGGGGGAGAGGATCACTCCCTCCACAGACCCATCTTTCTCTCCTGCAGACAGGAGGTCAGGAAGAGGCTCACTCTCTTCCTCCACCCCGTCATCTGTCGCTAGGAGCATGGATAGCTCAGTTCGCTAAAAGTGTGGTTTGAGGCGGTTGACATGTAGGACCCTTAAGGGGTTCCTGGGGGATTGCAAGTCTACCAGATAGGTGACTTCACTCTTTCTTTCCACCACCTCAAAAGGCCCAGTCCACTTATCTTGGAGAGCCCTAGGCTCCACTGGTGCCATGACCCACACTTTTTGCCCAGGCTGAAACTCAACCAGAGTGGCATTCTGGTCGTACCACCGTTTCATATCCTCCTGGCTTGCTTCCAGGTTCTCCTGAGCGAGACTCCTGAAGCGGGCAGTCTGGTTTCTTAGTGCCAGCATGTAGCTAAATACATCCTGGGGTGGTTTACTAGGAGCTTCCTCCAAAGCCTCCTTCACCAGACTGAGCGGTCCCCTCACAGGGTGGCCATAGATGAGCTCAAAGGGGCTAAAGCCAAGTCCCTTTTGAGGCACCTCCCTGTAAGCGAACAGAAGGCATGGCAAGAGGACGTCCCACTTACGCCTCAAGGGCTCTGACAGGCCCTGAATCATGCCTTTCAAGGTGCGGTTGAATCTCTCAACCAGACCATTACTTTGGGGGTGGTAAGGGGTGGTGAACTTGTAGGTTACCCCACACACCTTCCACAGAGACTTCATATAAGTGGATATGAAGTTTGTACCTCTATCAGATACGACCTCCTTGGGGAACCCCATGCGGGTAAAAACCCCCATCAAGGCACGTCCCACCACGGGGGCAGTGACTGTCCTTAGAGGAATAGCTTCTGGGTACCGTGTGGCGTGGTCCACCAAGACCAGGATGAACCTGTTGCCCATGGCTGTCTTGGGATCCAGAGGCCCCACAATGTCAATTCCTACCCTTTCAAAGGGAGTACTGACTACCGGTAAAGGTTGGAGGGGAGCTTTGCATTTCCCCCCACTCTTGCCACTTGCCTGACAAGTCTGACAAGATCTACAATAAGCAGCCGACTGCTTGTTCATCAAGGGCCAGTAAAAGTGGGAGACAAGCCTCTTATAGGTCTTGTCCTGCCCTAGATGTCCTGCCAAAGGCACATCATGAGCCAAACCCAGTAGGAAGGTCCTGAAGTCCTGGGGTACCACCAGCATACGAGCTGACCCCGGCTCAGGAACCTTAGGCTCACTATACAGGAGGCCATCCTCCCAATAAATCAGGTGAGTACCTGGCGCCTTGCCAGCCGCCTGGGCTGCAGCCTGCTGCCGCAGTCCCTCAAGAGTAGGGCACTCCTTCTGCGCTGTGCAGAATACTTCCCTGGTGGGTCCCCCTTCCTGCTGCCACTGCGACAGCTCAGGGACCTCCCCCAGTTCAGCCACCTGTTCCCCTGTAGGTTCCGGGGCATCACCCTCAGGCTCTGCCTCCTCCCGGACCGTGGGAACTTCTGGGGCGGGTTTCCCGCGCCTCCTGCCTTTCCTCTTCTTGGCGGTCCCCTGGGCCACTGTTTCAGGCTCCAGGGGCTCTTGACTACCCTGATTGGCTGCCATAGACCGGGTGGATACGCATACCCACCCAGGCAGACCCAACATCTCCAAGTGAGACCTGTGTTCCACCTCCTTCCAAGGGGAATCTTCCAGGTCGTTGCCTAGCAAACAATCAACAGGCATGGTTGGACTCACAGCTACTTTCCAGGAACCTGAGACCCCCCCCCATTCAAAGGGAACCTGCGCCACTCTGCAGAGGCGCTCAGAATTGTCTACTGCAACTACTTGGTGAAGTACCCGGGGATCAATCTGCTCTTCAGACACCAGGTGACTCCTCACTGTAGTCACACTGGCTCCTGTGTCTCTTAGAGCCTCCACCCTCTGTCCATTGATGGTCACCCATTGCCTGTACTTCTTAGTGTTATCAGGCACTAGGTTTCTCTGGACCATCTCACTGTCCCCTAGTGAGACAAGGGTCATTTCTGCTGGTTCCCACCCACCTGAAACCAACTCCTCCCCAAGCGCTACACTGGCCAAACCCTGGGACGGTGCACCAGTGGGTGCCGGTGTACTTTTGGGGCATTTGGGGTCCCCCCTCACATGACCCACCTGGTCACATGAATAGCACTTACGTAGGGGACCACCTGTCACTGGCTTCCCTTTGGAAAACCATGACTTCTTTTCACTGGGGGGTTGGGAATCCTTACCCTGGGAATCAGTTTGGGGCCCTTTAGAGAACTCATCCTGTTTGCCCTTACCCCCCCCCTTTCTTCTGAGAGGGACCCTGCCCACCCTTGGCGTGGTCTCCCCCATACCTCTTCTGGACCCTGGTGCTCTCCCAGCGGTCCGCTTCCTGTGCAAGCTTCCTGGGGTCAGTCAGCTTGCTGTCAATGAGGTGCTGGCGCAGCTCTGGAAAACATAAACTGTACAAGTGCTCCCAAGCAATTAAATTGTAAAGCCCCTCATATGTGTTTACCTTACTGCCCTTCACCCAACCATCCAGTGACCTGCAACAAGAATCAACACATTCCAACCATGTTTGGGATTCCTTTCTCTTGTAGGACCTAAACTTCTCCTTGTACTGCTCAGGGGTGAGACCATACCTGGTAAGTAAGGCCTCCTTCATGGCAGGGTAGGTGAGACTCTGAGCATCCCCTAAGGCCGTCAGTGTGTCCCTCCCCTCTGCCTCAAAATGCTTCCACAGGGCTGCCCCCCAATGAGCTTCAGGGACCAGGTTCATGTGGAGAGCTGACTCATAACCCTTGAACCACAAGTAGATATCATCCTCCCTCTTATAATCCCTTACAAGGTCTTTTGGGATGTGTACCCTTCTCTCAGGCTGCACTGTAGAATTGCTGCCACCATCCTTACTGGACTGACTCCTCTGATCAATCTCTTTTAAACTGAGTTCATGAGCCATGTTTATCTTCCTTTCCTCAAGGGCCAGCTTCCTCTGTTCCACCTCTAGACTGAGCTTTTTCAGCTCCAATTGGTACTCCCTCTCTGCCTGTCTGTCCTGTAATTCTCCAGGTGTCAGACTCTTGGAGGACACACTGCTACCTGCCCTGGAGATTCTCCCCTGAGACATAGCAGGCCCACCCACTACATCAGTGTGAGTGACTTGCAACTCCTCTTCCCCCTCTGGCTCCTCATCTGTGTGCCCCTCAGCTGCTTTGGCTGTCACCCAGGCCCTCAGCGCCTTTTGCAGCTCATCCTTCTTGGATGAGCTCTTAATGGGACAGCCAACATTACTACAAAACTGCTTCAACTGAGCCACTTTGTAGCTCTCCAATTTCTCCAAGTCAAAAGCAGCTTCAGCTAGGGCATCTCCAGACTGAGACATGATGAGAGGTTAAAAAAATATGCACAGTTCCAAAAACAGAAAAGCAAGTTCTCAAATGAAGTTCCAGAAAAGTCAATCACGGGATCAGCGAGAAAAAAAAAGAAACTGAATGCAGAGAAAAAACAGTCCAAGTAAAAAAACAAAAAAAATCACAAGACTAGTAGTATGTGGTCACGTAGTGGTCTGAGATCAAAACCGTAGTGTACACTTAATTACTGTATGTCAAGTACAAATACAAGTCCAATCCCGACCGCTGGTCACCAATGTTAGAAATGGGGTCTTTGGTTGACAGTCAGGTTACCCCCTGTTCAAGCAAGGACCCTCACTCTAGTTAGGATAAAAGAGAATCACCCTCAGCTAACCCCTGCTTACCCCCTTGGTAGCTTGGCAGAGCAGTAGGCTTAACCTCAGAGCGCTGGGCGTAAAGTATTTGTACCAACACACACAGTAACTTAATGAAAACACTACAAAATGACACAACACCAGTTTAGAAAAATAGGAAATATTTATCTAGACAAAACAAGACCAAAACGACAAAAATCCAACATACACAAGTCAAGTTATGATTTTTTAAAGGTTTAAAATAAAAAGAGTCTTTAGGTAGTTGTAACACCACACTAGCGCTGCTAGCGTGAAAATGTACCTGGTTTGCGTCAAAAATAACCCCGCACGGGCGGTGTGCGTCGAAAGTAACCCTGCACGGCTGTGTGCGTCGAAAACAACTCGGCACGGCGGTGCGTGTTGAAAAAGCCAGCCACACGACGATCCGAAAGTCCCGCGGCGCAGGGTGCGATCTCTCAGCCTCCGTCAGCGATGCTGCGCGTCGTTTCTCCTGCTCCGGGCGTCGGTTTTTCGGTCGCGTTTCCTGCGGCGTCGTTTCTCAGCTGCGGAACCGGCGTCGCGTCGTTTTCTCAGCCGCGATCGGATTCGCGTCGATCTTTTCTCCGCACGGCGCTCGGTGCGTGTATTTTTGTCCTTAAGCTGCCAGCCTCTCCTTTCAGGGTCCCAGGAACTGGAAGGGCACCACAGAGCAGAGTAGGGGTCTCTCCAGAGACTCCAGGTGCTGGCAGGAAGAAGTCTTTGCTATCCCTGAGACTTCAACAACAGGAGGCAAGCTCTACATCAAGCCCTTGGAGATTTCTTCTTCAAGATGGAAGGCACACAAAGTCCAGTCTTTGCCCTCTTACTCTGGCAGAAGCAGCACTGCAGGCAAGCTCCACAAAGCACAGTCACAGGCAGGGCAGCACGTTTTCCTCAGCTATCAGCTCTTCTCCAGGCAGAGGTTCCTCTTGGTTCCAGAAGTGTTTCTAAAGTTTGTAAGTTTGGGTGCCCTTCTTATACCCATTTTAGTCTTTGAAGTCACCTTTCTTCAAAGGGGACTCACATCTTCTTGTGAAATCCTGCCTTGCCCAGGCAAGGCCTCAGACACACACCAGGGGGCTGGAGACAGCATTGTCAGAGGCAGGCACAGTCCTTTCAGATGAGAGTGACCACTCCACCCCTCCCTCCTAGCAGAGATAGCTAATCGGGAAATGCAGATCACACCCCAGCTCCCTTTGTGTCACTGTCTGGTGTGAGGTGAAAAACAACCCAGCTGTCAAACTGACCCAGACAGGGAATCCACAAACAAGGCAGAGTCACAGAATGGTTTAAGCAAGAAAATGCTCACTTTCTAAAAGTGGCATTTCCAAACTCACAATCTTAAAATCAACTTTACTAAAAGATGTATTTTTAAATTGTGAGTTCAGGGATCCCAAACTCCACATGTCCATCTACTCTCTAGGGGAATCTACACTTTAATCATATTTAAAGGTAGCCCCCATATTATCCTATGAGAGAGACAGACCTTGCAACAGTGAAAACGAAATTGGCAGTATTTCACTGTTAGGACATATAAACCACATTACTATATGTCCTACCTTATCCATACACTGCACCCTGCCCTTGGGGCTACCTAGGGCCTACCTTAGGGGTGCCTTACATGTAAGGAAAGGGAAGGTTTAGACCTGGCAAGTGGGTACACTTGCCAAGTTGAATTTACAGTGTAAAATTACACATACAGACACTGCAGTGGCAGGTCTGAGACATGATTACAGAGCTACTTATGTGGGTGGCACAACCAGTGCTGCAGGCCCACTAGTAGCATTTGATTTACAGGCCCTGGCACCTCTAGTGCACCTTACTAGGGACTTACTAGTAATTCAAATATGCCAATCATGGATAAACCACTTACATACAATTTAAACAGGAGCACTTGCACTTTAGCACTGGTTAGCAGTGGTAAAGTGCCCAGAGTAACAAAAACAGTAAAATCAGAGTCCAGCACACATCAACAACCTGGGGAACAGAGGCAAAAAGTTAAGGGAGACCACGCCAAGGATGAAAAGTCTAACAGGTGTCCTTTCCTGCACAAAAAAACTGCCTGCATTGTGAATGTGAATGTTTGATTTGTTCTACATTCCGTCCATTGACTGTTCTCTTTGCATTTGTCGCCCCAAGTGGGAAGGGTATGCCCAGACGTGGGTCCCGTGCTCACTATTCCACCAGATTCAAGCTAGCCTGGCTGAAGAGGGGTGATACCCCAAAACCGGTCCCAGGATGCTTGTTTCTGGTCCAGCGAGGACCTGGTCTGGCAGTTCGGGCTGGACTGTTCCCATGGGGAACAGGGTCAAGACTGATTTGCATATGGCTGGGTCCAAACTGGAATGGCATGGTGACCAAAAAAACTGATGGATTAAACCCAGATCTGTGACTGGGGCTGAATGTTTGATTTGTTCTACATTCCGTCCATCAACTGCTCTTTTTGCATTGGCAGTAGGAAGCAGACAGTACCTAGCACAAGGAAAGAGCAGAAATGCTCCATATGTTTGTAAATATGGAGCATTACTGCTCTCTCCCTTTCAAGCAACGCAGCACAGTAGGTTTCATTGCTCTGCCGCGGTGTGTAAAATTATAGTAAATGTGCCTCTAGGGGGTACAACAGTTGTGCAGATATGTTTCTGTAGATTGAAAAGATGCCATCAAAATGACTTGGGTAATGCAATATATCATAAAAACACACAGCACATATGTACAGTATGTATACTAAGGCACTTAATATTCAGCATAACTCCAAAATGTCAGCATGCAAAACAACTACAACATAAGTAATAGTCCTGTGAGGAATCACTAGCCATACAGAAGTGGAAAACATGGTTAAGGCTTAATTTGCTCAGCACAAACATCACAAGACATGGATTCAGCTTTCAACAATTAAAAGTAATCCAGAAACTCTCTAACATCCCAAATACAAGCAAAAATTTCCAAAATGCAATGTTCTGTTGGCCAGAACACCAAGACTGGTTGAGGGGTTGAGCTGAACATGGGGCCACTTAGCAACTATGAACATGTTTAATATTTCAAGCATTACAGCTATGTTTAATACCCCACTCTCAGATGTAAGATTACCAACATGCTACAGTCGGACTTGTCATCCTAAAAATGATCCTCCATCCGAATTAAGGGAGTCTGGCATTGTCATTATTTGAAATCCCCATTTGACACTTATTCCCAGCCTGGGCATGACTGGCTAGCCATAAGTGTCACGTTTTCATGTTGCTTATGTGTGACATGTCAATGTTTCAGTGTCTTTATGTGTGACATTCTAATGCTTGTGTGTGACACTTCAGTTCTGTCTGTGTAATTGGGCATGTTACAAAAATGATCCTCTTCTGTGCAAAGTTATGCTCAAGGAGTGTGGAAGTAGTTGCAAAGCACTTCAAGTGCTTATTCAATGTAAGAACTCCTCCTTCATTTACTCAGATAAGTGCCCTGAAATATTAGTGTGTGCGCTGAAGACATGCTGTGCTGGCCAGAGCAAAGGGAGAAATATAGCACACAATAACCGAACAGAACCAGAAGTCCACTGCAGAGTGAGTATTGCTCAGCATACTGGAGAGACAAAGTACTAAAGTTTAAATCAGAGGAAAGGTGCAACAGTAAAGAGTGTAAAAATCTGCTGGATTCTCAACGTCTAGGAAGAAACGATATCTATTTTGATGAGGTTGTCAGTGTTTCGGCTCTGACTTATTATATTGTATTTGCTGCATGCTCTGACAGTTTGAGCAGTTTGTTGTTGAGTGACTCGAAGACTATAAAACTTGCGTGATTAAAGTCCTCATCCTGCAGCCACGTCACTGCTGACATGGTGCGACGCTGCAGAACCGCAAACTTGATAGCGCGGTTCTCTCTCAGGAAGGCTGGCTGCCTGATGCCTCTTTGGGTGCGTGTTCTGTGACGTTCCTCAGCTGTGTCCGGAAGGAGGTGGGGATGAAAGGAAGGGTGCAGCACTTGCAAGTGATCCTGATGGCCGTGGCAACCACGACCTCTGCTCGACCCAGCACGGGCTCCCTGGCCGTGGAATTCAACAGTTTCTACACCGTTCGAGTTGCTCTCGGCCACATTAACTGAGAGAGCATCTGGAGCCATATCAGAGTTAATAATGTATGCATCACTTGGAGAAAACATTATTATGCTTTAACCTAACCCATGATGCGTGGTACTTGGCAAGGCTTGCTAGCACCATTACTGGTGGCCCATGCCAGTGTGGCGCACAGTCTCTGTGATGTGTTTCACTGAAGCACAATAGTGTCTGTCAGAATGAGATTGTTCCGTATTCCTAAAAGGCACACAAACTACTCTTCCCTAGAGCCTCGCCCCCCCTTGATATCCCGTCATATTAAAAGGGTCTGCCCAATTGTTTGAAGACCAGTGCATTTGGGTGACATTTGTTCTAGTTATGATGGAACTGAATGGAGCAGCATTGTAGGCCTTTTTCAAACCAACATTTTGCAGTATTATGGGTCAGCAAGGTGTTTAGCCGAAAAGCAGGGGTGTTTTGCGTCCCTGCTGTCCAATAAACTCTGCACTACCAACACTGTGCATGCGTTGTACTATTTTTGATGCTGTTGTAGATATATATACAATTTAATTTTAAAAATGTAAACATAGTTAAAAAATACATTTTTATTTTATTATTTTATGATAAAATATTTAAAAAAAAACCTTTTCCAGTTAAAAATAAATATAACTTTATTTTTTTATAAAATAATTAAACTATTTCAAATTAATTATATACATAACATTTTATTTAAGTGGGATTATTTTAACAAATTGTAAAACAAAATGTTGATTTCATTTGATATATTTCAATTAACAAAATATTAAATCTAAAATTAGGCTACTAATGGTCTAGCATTTCTAGTTTTGTTCCACATTTAAAATTAAATATGTAAAATTAATTTACATCAGTATTTAAAATAAACATATTTTAACTTTTTTTTTTTAAGTGTAATAAACTTTTCTATTGATATATATATAAGGCATACATCAAATAAAAGTCCATTTGAAGTCAGTTTTCTTGTCTTTTGTTCCTTGGATCTTGATTTCCAGCCGTGAGTCCCAATCATCACTTGCCACTTGCCGCCAATACGTGTTTCGTCAGGGTTGTACCCCATGACTTCATCAGGGCTGTAAATTCCTTTCAAGTATTTTCCCGTATATTTTCTTATGTTCTATAATGTCTGATTGTATTCATTCCTCTGTGTCCAAACCAATGTGGGACTCCGCTATTAAGTGTAACTTTATCGTCTGATTACGGCGTCTTATTGTTACGGCGAGTGCACTCCCTGGACTATTCCGGAATAGTCCAGGGAGCGCACTCGCCGTAACAATAAGACACCGTAATCAGACGATAAAGTTACACTTAATTCACAAACTGCATTTTGTAGTATGTAAAGTTGTACTACAGTAGTACTACTCATTTACTACAAAATGCAATGCACAAACCTTCAAGCATAAATCTGCACCACTCCTATCTTGTCTATGGGGAGATCCTCACACATATAAATTTAGTACTTCGTTGCACATACAGGTAGGACTGAGGAAGTGGCTGGAAAAAGGGGTATCATTACTAATGTAAAAATATTGGAAGTGATGCATGGAATTAAATAAAAATAATGTCATTATCTATTAACACAAAATAATGTTACATTACATTTTAAGTGCTAAAAGAGTATTAAAATATTGTAAAATAACATAATAAATTGTTTTATTTTTACATCCTTTTAACAATGAATTAAATGTA
This sequence comes from Pleurodeles waltl, assembly GCF_031143425.1. Classification (NCBI taxonomy): domain Eukaryota; kingdom Metazoa; phylum Chordata; class Amphibia; order Caudata; family Salamandridae; genus Pleurodeles; species Pleurodeles waltl. The sequence goes on from NC_090439.1 coordinate 6,393,552, forward strand.
CTTCTGTTTTTAACAAGTTTAAATAATTTCATTTCATTTACCATTATTTTCTACAGGGATTTATTGTAAGTCCCTACTACCAAAATTTTGTGTGGGATGTTGTTGTAGTACCAGTGGTTGACGTTTACTACTGTTAAGGGTCATTTTTGGTTACAGTAACCTTAGAATTGTTGTTTGTGAATAACATTGAGCTTACCCTTTCGTGGGTGGGTGCACGCACCTGCCTAAACCCTCCCCAATCCTCCCTAAATACCTCCTTACTCCACCCTAAGATCCTCCTATTTAGTAGGAATGATGCCCCTTTTTCCAGCCACTTCCTCAGTCTCACCTGTATGTACAACTAAGTACTAAACTTACATGTGTGAGGATCTCCCCATAGACAAGATAGGAGTGGTGGAGATTTATGCTTGGAGGTTTGTGCATTGCATTTTGTAGTAAGTGAGTAGTACTACTGTAGTACAACTTTACATACTACAAAATGCAGTTTGTGAATAGGGCCCAATGTCATTGTACTGTTCAGCCAAATCCTTGTGTAATTCACTAGGGGGACCATGTGATCCTGTGGCTTTACTATTAGGAAGAGAAAGGATGGCTTCTTGAGCCTTCTACAAGGTAATGTCCACTTCAGAGATTGCTACTTGATTGCAAATAATGTTGCTCTGTATAGCTCTAAATCAACTTATCTGTTTTGACAGTTGTGATGAGCTCTTGGACCTGAGTTAGTTCCCCTGTTTCTTAGCTTCATTTTAATAATTTACATTTTACACGTTTTAGCTGCATTGTTTTAATTGTGCTATTTGACACATTGCGCTTGCATGATAGTTTTCTAGGAATAGATATGACTAGTTGCATTCTGTTTAAAGCTATGCACACAGTACATGATATCCTAGTGCTTACGTTGCCCGTTCAAGAGACAGCTTCTAACCTCTAGACATAAAACTGCATCAGAGCTGTGCTTCTAACACAGTGTGGTTTTATTATGTAACAATTCACTGACCCGGAAGGGGCAAAGGGGCATTCTAGCCGCAAACATCCTGGGACTAACAATGTGTTTGACATGCAGCCCTGCTGGCGCTAATCTACCAGCTTCCAGAGAGGATTGCCATCATTACTACATGCTGACTCCTGACGCTGTCCCACAGGTGTGGGGCTGAGACTAATCCCTTAGATTGGGAAAGGCAGAAGGGTACACCCACTATGCTTTCAGTGTAATCTTGGGGTTAATTAGGAACCTCTAGATGATGTAGAGCTCATTTACTGTGGTTGGATTGTTCATCATCTCTACCATGTTCATTATGCCGATAACTTTGCTCTGTTTTATCTGCCTAATTATCGCAGCTTGTTGTCTTTCTGCAAAATTATGATTGTTTCAATAAATGTATTAGACATTTGTCTTGTATCTCTCGTTTTTCGCCTGGGCATGCATGAGTAATACAACAATAGATCAGTTTCCACAACTTCCTTTGGAATCCTAGTGTCATGTTCAAGTTGCCACAATCACCTTTTCCCCAAAAGGTATAGTGGTTCAGGTAAGGCACAGTGAGCTTGACTGGAATTGGATCAGCATTTTGTGATGGAGTAGAAAGACTTAGTCCCCTGCATTCTGGAGTTCTGCCATCCTACACAGTCCTATTATCTTAGTAGGAACTGTATAACATGAATATATTGGCATACGAAATCATTCAACATCAAAACATACATTTAAGATGAATGAGTGATGGTGCAAATCTGAGTATGCACTAAGGATTATGGAGCTATTGGGCACATTTCAACATGTAATAATTATTATTGAGTAGCAATGCACATATAAACACACAGCTGAACTTAGTGGGTGATTGTGTAAATCTATACATGCTCTAAGGATCACTGAGAAATGGAACAAATCTGAACAAACTTATCGGCCGCAATGGCAGTTCTTCACTTATTGTGAATATTCTTGTTATGATCATGCCCACTCCTGTGTAATGCTTGCAGTAGCAGAATGGTGAAAAATCTTGACATATTGCACATCCTCATGGAACAATGGTTCCCACTCCGAGTCTAATAAGTGCACTGGCAAAATGTTGGTAATTATTTAACAATGGCCATTCTTGGCACAGTTGTGTCCAGCCTTGTAATTTTTGCACATGTATAAACTTGGTAACTCTCGACATTTTTATAACCCTGTTACTACTTTTGTTTGAGATCTCTACCTATAAAATTGGTGTAACTTCTCTGCATCCATCCAAGTGCTCATTCATCAATTCATTCATGCACTCACAAATTCATCCTGGAATTATTCAGTGCATTAACTTATTTAAAATTCATGAACCATTAAATCACTCACTTTATACTTTTACAGCACTTTACTCATTCATCAATCGGTGCACTCACTCGTCCATACAAAGGTTTACTCATTATCACATTTGGCCACTTAACCGCACACCTAAACGTTGTTTCAATCAGTGGAGAACCACTTTCACTTATGAAATAGTCAGGACTGTTGTTTTTTCCAGTGCTTATTGCTTATGCTGGCCTTTCCATCTAACCCATTGTGGTTTTAAAATCGACTTACTATCTTGCAGGATGTCAGTGTCACCGTTGTGGTAATGTCAACAATTGGTTTCATCCAAAAGGAGTGTCTGAGCGCTGACCCTTATACATATGTTGACACCTACCTGAATCTAGTTTCATGTTGAAATACAAAATGCCTGATTGAAAGGAAAACAACATTTTCAATTGCAGGGTTTTCCAGACACCCTTCAGTCAAGGAGATGAGGGTGCAAAGGTGGAGGCATTTTCTTCACCTCGACAATCTGCTTGGTTAGACACTTTATGGTAGTTTATTACAGCATATTCAGCTATGAATGAGGCTTGGCTCATCGAACAAAGGTCAGCAATGTGTACTAATTAATAGCTTCTTCCACGCAGGTATTCGGGTCGCCCTGCTCCTATTGTGCCCCGAGGGCAGCTGTACAGTACAGAGTTACACTGAAACTTAAGACGCAAACAAGGGTCAGCTCACAAGGGGCCATATGTACGAACACATTTTCCCATAAACACAGAATGGGTAAAACCCTTTGCTACATCTGGCCCCAAGTCCAGTAGTAAAATGTCGAACCTTTGCTCTGTTAACTTTTGGAGAAACATTCTGATGTCTGTATAATGTACAAAGGACTACAGAAAATGTAGGTCTGCCATGAATTTGTTGGAGTACTCCAACGCGTAACCTTTAAGCATGTTCATTTCCCATAACGTAAAAACGTGTGTAAATCTCTGGTAATTGTTTATTAGCCTATTTAACTTTCTATGTCCATGAGAAAAGAATCATTCCCATGGAGCAAACCTTTTCCGTACACCCTCGTACACACGTAAATATGTAGGGTGTACCTTCCTTGACACCCTGCAGCACAATTACGTCTGCTCAAGGCAGGAGCAAAGTTGTATGCGTTTACCAAGCGCAAGGAATATGTGAATAGCGAAACATGTACACGTTTGTGGGTGTTCATCTACTTGTGCGGGGTGGGCCACCATGAAATGACCACATTCCTGCCATAAATAACCATGCACGTCTAATAGTACCAAAACATATGTGGAATTGTAATAGGCGGAATTACACTCGCGGAATATAACATTCTACCTATCGCAAATTTTGTGAATCAGGATTCGGATTTTATTTTCAGACGCTGCTTTTATTCGTGCACGGATCCACATAATGCTCAATGAATTAAGTTCTATGCAGGTGTGTGCAAAATCGTGTAATGATCCACTCCACTCCACCCACCTAAAGTATGAGAAATGTCGGGGAAATAACGCAAAATTGCTTTTAAATTACACAAAGTCATTTCTATGTATACCAAGTGAAAATTGTGCAAAATGTCACGTAGCAATTGCATGTGATGGGTCGCTTGAGTTGCACAACGCAAAAGTGCCTGCATTATGGAAGTTTAATTTTACACATTCCAAGTTGAAAGAAGTGGGCTGCCCCATTGTTATTTTGATATTTCAGCACACCCCTACCCTAACAAATATCTCTTATTATAGTGAAAACATGTAAACAACTGAAACAATTGAACTCCTCAGAAGGCACGGGTCTACTCCTGGCAATCACTGATCTCAAGCATGTATATGCACTTGTGCTAAAACTGCTGGCAGCAGGACTTCTGCTGAACTCAATCTTGGTTTAAAAGTTAATTTTTAGCTTCGCGGACTACCATTATACAATTACAGCAAGTCGTTAGGAAAGATAAACTCGGCTTGTTGAGTAACGTTATATTTAAAAGGGTTCAAGTTTCATTGTAGCCATGAACTGGACTTAGGAGAGCAAGTCTTGAGAACCTTCCGAGCCAGGTAAGATCAATTTTCACAAAAAATAAGCATTCAATGCATTTACCATACCTTCAACTACATTTAATAGATAATCAGACATTTGCTTTAAGTACTATGGCCCATATTTATACTTTTTTGCGCCGAATTTGTGTCATTTTTTGCGCTGCTTTTGCGTCAAAAAATGACGAAAATGCGGCGCTAAAAAAGTATAAATATGGGCCTATGTTTCATTTATTGTCCAGACTTTCTTCAGAAACAACACCTTTGACCTACAAGAACAAAATTCTGGGCCTGATTTACAATGACTTTGCTTTGAGTAGCAGCGACTTCTTGGTTTGTACTCCCGACTTACTGTTGAATTCCAGTACTTCTTTTGTTGTTTTACCGATTTACTACTGAATCACATGAGTCCCCGACAATGGAAAAACTGAGGGTTCACTGATAGAAAATAAGACTGATTTTGAGACAGAGTAGTTACCCAGAAACAGATACATTTGTCGGATGCATTTGCAGAATCAGGGCAAAAACATTCCGGGAACACTATTATGAAACATTAGTTAAACTATGGAAAGGATATGTTCAAATCATAACTTTGCACATCCCTGCATACATTAATTTAACATACATTACTAAATCTCTGATGCATACCCAGCCTTTCCTATGCCTTTTAATGAAGTTTTTCGGTCCCTCTCATGGCGCCTGTTAAGCCTAAGGTCTATGCATTTCTTTGAGGTATGGGAGTCTCCAAAGCTCCTCACCACATTCTGTAGGGGGCCCAATGCCACTGGAATAGCGTAGAATTCATTGAGAGCCTGGAAGCAAATGGACCAATAATGCCCGAAAGAGTAAATTTGGTTTATCTTTTTACACACCACTGGTAAGTTAATTATCTGGGGCCAGATGCAGAAAGCATTTTGCATGGCGCAAACTACGAAATTCGCAGTTTGCGCCATGTAAAATGCCGTTTGCGATGCACATTCACAATTTGCGAGTCGGTACCGACTCCAAATTGTGAATGCGACTCCCAAATACGAATGGGTGTTCCCTTCCTATTTGTGACTCGCATCGCTAATCTAAATTGCTTTGTGACCGCGAATGCGGTCGCAAAACAATTCGCAGTTACCACCAGTGTCACACTGGTGGTAACCCATTTGCAAAAGGGAAGGGGTCCGCATGGGACCCCTTCCCCTTTGTAAATGTTGCCAATAAGGGTTTTTCAGAGTAGGCAGTGGTACAATGGACCACTGCCTACTCTGAAAAACCGAAACCAAAAGGTTTCGTTATGCCTTTTATTTTGCAACTCGTTTTCCTTTAAGGAAAACGGGCTGCAAAATTTAAAAAAACTGCTTTATTTAAAAGGCAGTCACAGACATGGAGGTCTGCTGACTTCAGCAGACCACCATCCCTGTAAGTGCAGGGACTCGCTATGGGGTCGCAAAAGGCGACCCACCTCATTAATATTAATGAGGTGGGTCTTTGCGACCCCATAGCGACTCGCAGAAGGTGTCTGAGACACCATTCTGCATATGGTTTTGCGACTCGGAAATTGCAAGTCGCTCCGAGTCGCAATTTACGAGTCGCAAAACCTAGTTTTGCTACATCTGGCCCCTGGTTCTTGGGTAAATCTTAGAAACCTATCCTGAGGTTCCCTTTTCACTACCCCGTGTATTTGAAGTGCCGCCTTCTTTCTCTGACGGAGCATGGGAGGTGTCTACAAAATCTGACTTTCTACATCTCTTCTGCTTCTTACTTGAGAGTCCTAAGGAATCAACGTCATCAAGTAAAGCTTACAGTGATGTCTGAGGTTATGATGCACTTATTCAAATATTCCAAGAGATAAGATTAATCCATCAGTGTATTATTTGACTTGATCTTTATCTTCCTCATTTACCTCATCCTCGGAAATATTGAATGGAAGAAAGTGCTGCAGCTTCTATGACAAAATAATATTATTACTCACAGTCAATGTTACTTAGTCCCCACCTATTTTTAGGGCTTGCACCACTATTTCTATAATTAAGTTTGGGTATCTAAGGCTCTTGTTGCTGGCTGATTGGTGCTTTATGAAATGAATAAATTAGCTGTTCATGTAGGTTGAGGGAGTGTTGTCACTGTTGGATTTTTAAATTAAAAATAACCCTGAGTGAGGATACCCTGTGGGTCACATCGGGCACCTGGCCTCAATTTAGTTATTATGGCATTACATGGAAACCCATGAAAGTTCTGGTGAAACTGGCTACCCCGTCTGTCGCTTAATTTTGCAGTGTTGCTTCTACCTTTTACCTCAGTGACTAGGAAAAGCGAAAGTCTCAACTAGTTTCACAAACCCCTTAATTGAGTAGTAACATGGCAGTGATAATAGGTGTAAAGGGGCCCCTCACACCTTCTGAGCCCCCGTACCACTACTGAAACTTTAATATTAATCCCTTTAATGGAAATGGTGGCGCCAACATGCAAGGTATAATGCTTGTTGACATTGTTATGGTATTTGAAGCACATCAAGTGTTTGTAAATGTTTTTATTGACTTTTGTAATAACACATATAGGAAAGGTAACCCATTATGAATTGGATAAAATGTATTTAACAGTTATAACAATTGTTATACAGCCGTTTTGTTGTTAAACATTTAACATAGTTTGTAGGTTATTTGTGGTAAAATACGTACAAGGTTTTGCGTAAAGGCCATTTGGTAATTTCAAATGGAGAGAAGGTATTTGTACGATTAAGTAATACATTCAAGACCTAGCATCCTGGAAGCAGTAGCCAATGTTATTTTACCCTACATGGGAATCTTGAACTGCTGCTGCACATGTTGCACCTGTTCTGTGTGCATGTCAGCATATACTGCTACCAGTTATACTGTAACTCAATCTTTCTTTATTCCGTTATATAAAATACAACCATAAAACACATAAATACATCCCATTTTTGTTAAAAATGTAAAAATCCCAAATCATCTACTTGTCATTAAATAAATATCAAACACGTTTAAAAATTGGCACTATTCCGCCAACATTTAGCCCATTTATACCCCCCCACCCACACACACACCAAAGCATCAGGAACTATACGTAGACACAGATAAGCTGGGCTATGTTGCACAAAACCCTTACTGTTCAGTAACAGTAATAAGAATCTTCGTCTAAAAGGTGCATAAAAGTCACAAAACAGGGCAAAATGAATTAATGTCTGTGAAGAAGTCCCATCTCACGGGCAAATTTGTATAGATTTAGGATCATACTGGCCGAGCAGGAAATACAAGTTACTTCTGATTATGCCAAGCCGGAAGCGAGTAATACGCGCCCTTTTCCAAGAATTTTGAGCCATCAAAAGGTACGCCTCAGGACCCGCCTCCATCTTCAGCATTAAAAAGTCCTTCACAGTCGGTTTCATTAATTCCTCTGCTTCCCTATTACTTCACAATTTTTTTTTTGTAAGTTCTCCTTCACCCAACGCTTATCAGCGCATTTTAAACATTGTGGGGCATTAAAGATCTCTGGTCGGCCAAGAAGTGTGGCAGCCTATTTGATATAAGCTAACCAAGAAATATTCAGGCCTCAGTTGCAAGCCAGGCAGTCAAATCAAATCAAATCATTAACATTTATAAAGCGCGCTACTCACCCGTGCGGGTCTCAAGGCGCTAGGGAAAAAAGGGGGGGGTTATCGCTGTTCGAACAGCCAGGTCTTTAGGAGTCTCCGGAAAGCGGAGTGGTCCTGAGGCTGGTGGGGAGGGAGTTCCAGGTCTTGGCCGCCAGGAAGGAGAAAGATCTCCCACCCGCCGTGGAGCGGCGGATGCGAGGGACAGCAGCGAGTGCGAGGCCAGAGGAGCGGAGGAGGCGGGTGGGGACGTAGAAGCTGAGGCGTCTGTTGAGGTATTCCGGTCCCTTGTCGTAGAGGGCTTTGTGTGCGTGGGTGAGAAGTCGGAAGGTGATCCTTTTGCTGACAGGGAGCCAATGCAGGTGTCTCAGGTGTGCGGAGATGTGGCTGCTGCGGGGTATGTCGAGGATGAGGCGGGCCGAGGCGTTTTGAATGCGTTGCAGGCGATTTTGGAGTTTGGCTGTGGTCCCGGCGTAGAGAGTGTTGCCGTAGTCCAGGCGGCTCGTGACGAGGGCGTGGGTCACGGTTTTTCTGGTGTCGGCGGGGATCCAGCGGAAGATCTTGCGGAGCATGCGGAGGGTTAGGAAGCAGGCGGAGGACACGGCGTTGACTTGCTTGGTCATGGTGAGAAGAGGGTCCAAGATGAAGCCGAGGTTGCGGGCGTGGTCTGTGGGGGTCGGTGCGGTGCCGAGGGCCGTGGGCCACCAGGAGTCGTCCCAGGCGGACGGGGTGTTGCCGAGGATGAGGACTTCCGTTTTTTCAGAGTTCAGCTTTAGGCGGCTGAGCCTCATCCAATCTGCGACATCCTTCATACCCTCTTGTAGGTTGGTCTTGGCGCTGGCGGGGTCCTTGGTGAGGGAGAGTATAAGTTGGGTGTCGTCGGCGTAGGAGGTGATGATGATGTCATGCTTGCGTACGATGTTGGCGAGGGGGCTCATGTAGACATTGAAGAGTGTCGGGCTGAGTGATGAGCCTTGGGGTACGCCGCAGATGATCTCGGTGGGTTCTGAGCGAAACGGAGGGAGGTAAACTCTTTGGGAACGGTTTGAGAGGAAGGAGGCGATCCAGTCCAGGGCCTGGCCTTGGATCCAGGTGGAGCGGAGGCGGGTGATTAGGGTGCGGTGACAGACGGTGTCAAAGGCAGCCGAGAGGTCAAGCAGAATGAGGGCGACTGTTTCACCGTTGTCCATCAGGGTTCTGATGTCGTCAGTGACTGAGATGAGGGCGGTTTCAGTGCTGTGGTTGGTTCGGAATCCGGTTTGTGAGGGGTCGAGCAGGTTGTTGTCTTCCAGGAAGGTGGTCAGCTGTTTGTTGACGGTCTTCTCTATTACTTTGGCTGGGAAAGGCAGAAGAGAGATGGGGCGGAAGTTTTTTAGGTCGCTCGGGTCAGCCGTAGGTTTCTTTAGTAGGGCGTTGACTTCGGCGTGTTTCCAGCATTCGGGGAAGGTAGCAGAAGAAAAAGAAGAGTTGATGATGGTCTGGAGGTGCGGGGCGATGATGTCGTCGGCTTTGTTAAAGATGAAGTGCGGGCAGGGGTCCGAAGGGGCGCCGGAGTGGATAGAGTTCATGATGGATTTGGTTTCTTCCGTGTTGATGTGGGACCAGTTGTTGAGGGTGATGGCCGTGGATGCCGGTTCGGTGGTGTATGGTTGGGTCTGGTGTCCGAAGCTGTCGTGGAGGTCGCTAATCTTGCGATGGAAGAAAGTGGCGAGGGATTCGCACAGATCCTGTGAGGGCGTGACGGCGTTGACGTTGGCGCTGGGGTTGGAGAACTCCTTGACGATGCTGAAGAGTTCTCTGCTGTTGTGTCTGTTTTTGTCCAGTCTGTCGGTGAAAAAGTTCCTTTTGGCAGCGCGGATCAGGTGGTGGTGTTCGCGGGTAGCGTTCTTGAGGGCGGTCATGTTGTCAGCGGTGCGGTCCTTGCGCCAGGCTTTCTCAAGGGCGCAACAAGTTTTCTTTGATTCTTTGAGGGTGTCAGAGAACCAGAGAGGTTTTTTGGTGTTGGTCTGTCGATGCGTGCGTTTGAGGGGAGCAAGGATGTCTGCGCAGTTGGAGATCCAGTTTGTGAGATCACAGATCACCTCCCTATTTAGGGAGGCACAATCATTAGTCCACACAGAGATCCATAATAGGATGGTGGCAGTCTTTGATGCTGTCACCCACAGACTCTAAATCCAATTCCTCGTGTAGACAACACCCAGAAGTGTTTGGCCCAACCCCCAGTAACCTTCCACGGAAGTGATTTTCCTCTATTTGTGGAGCCATACGACCCGGGTAGCCCCAGATTGGTGCCACATACAAAAGGACCATAAGGCATTTGTGCCTATATGCCTCAAGCAGAGGTAATATAGGCTTATTTCCCACTCTCGCTGCAAAATCAAAAGTAGCCACTATGGCGGCATTAAATCATGCACATCGCCTCGAAATACAGGGCCCACGACCCTTTATCGTCAAAATCACACCAAGATAAGGAAACTTATGCACACAACTGATTTTTTGGCTGTTAATTGCAACTGCCCCTACTTTACTCAGTGGTTTGCGACAGACTATAAAATGGGTTCTGCTAATATTGACCTCCAACTCTAAGTCAGACATGAAGTCAACATAAGCATTGACTGCCACACAGAGACCATTCATAGTACGAGCCAATAGCACTGCGTCATCCGTATAGATAAAGGAAGGCACGCTCACTCCATTTATTTTTGAGACATCCTTGCGTCTATCAACCAAGACATTTTGCAGGCCATTTGTATACAAAAGAAACAGGATGGGAGCAAGAATACAACCTTGTCTCACACCCCTATTTAAATTAAAAGGTTCTGTGCATTTCCCATGGGTCCCATATCTCACAGAAGCATATGTTCCAGACTGTAGCTCTCGCAGTAGCTCCATAATTTGTCTCTCCATACCCATCGTGAATAGGAGCCCCCATAGCCTACTAAGATTTACTTTCTCAAACACGCTGCTAAGATCCATAAAAGCAAGGTAAAGAGTATCCCCCTTCGCCTAAGTGTATTTACCAATCAGCAAAAGTAAGTTCAAACACTGCTCCTGAGTCCCCAGCCCATCCCAAAAACCATACTGCCCACTACTCATCAAATCATGCTCTCTCACCCATTCATCAATGCACCGCAAAACTATGCCACCCAAAAGTTTCACCAGTGAGTCTAGGAGTGAAATAGGGTGATAGGACTTGGGGTCACTGTGGTTTCCCTTTTTAAACACAATATGCAAGATAGTAGCTCATGATGCAAGGAGGGAGCATAGAGTGCAGGGGGTGTTAGATTCAAGTGACTCATATACATTTTCACCAGTGAGTCTAGGAGTGAAATAGGGCGATAGGACTTGGGATCACTGTGGTTTCCTTTTTTAAACACATTCCGCAAGATAGAAGCTCATGATGCAAGGAGGGAGCATAGAGTGCAGGGGGTGTTAGATTCAAGTGATTCATATACATTTTCACCAGAGAGTCTAGGAGTGAAATAAGGCAATAGGACTTGGGGTCACTGCGGTTTCCCTTTTTAAACAAAGGAAAAATGCAGGTGGGTTTCCAAGAGGGGGGATTCTTAAAATTGTTGCCGCATTTAAGACATTCGCAATAATATGTGCCCACAACTGCGAGTTGCACTTGTACAGATCCATGGGGTCGCATCAGTTCCAGGCGCTTTTTGACTCGGGCTTTCCTGCAGGGCAACGATTACCTCCTCCAATGAGAATCCAATGGACAGGTTTGGGGTGAAATCAACCAATTCATCCAATTCCTCATTAAGGGTCACTCCAGAAAAGAGACTACAAAAGTGACTCACACACGCATCGCGAGGAATATTACAGTCCAAACCCTCAGATGTACCTGTCTCAAGGGTACCCCTTTTCACTATATTCCAGAATAATCTTGAATTCTTTGTGTGAGACGCAAACTCCAAATCTTCTCATTCCTGCTCTTTCAGCTGCCGTTTTCTCACCTTTAAAGCAAGCTTATACTGTTCCCTCACACTGTTCATATAAATCTTATCTCTAGGCTGCATCTTGAGTGCCCTCTTCAGGGTTTTCCTTGCTGCATGACAGGTTTTATCAAACCATCCACCCTGATTCTTAGGAGAGGCCTCTACATTTTTGCTCAAGATAGCTCTGATGGAACCATTTATTTTATCAGCGGCCGCAATCACCACCCCCGGTAAAGGGGACTCTGCCAAGAGAATCCCTACTATCAGGTTGAGGTTTTTGCTCACCATACTCTCAACCACCTGTGGGATATTTGCCTGCCGCCAGCATATCCTTTGACCCTGAACTTTTGCTCTCAGGCCAACCAGCCCAACAATCGCCTGTATAGACCTGTTGCAGGGGAAGGTCAGGGACACTGTAAGGGGGTCATGACCGCTACAATTCTGCTTTTGGACCCCCCTTGCCGGACCAAAGTTCTCAGTGGGGTGGACATAAAGACATGATCAATTATGGACCCCACCCCCCTACCCACAGAGGTTGGGGCCTGTTGGTCAGAAACAGTTTCCAAGTCAAAGATGTTTAACAACCACAAACTCTGCAGCCCCTTAATAAGGGTTCTACCCCTCACGTCCTGTAATCCCTCACATACAAACTGTGACTGTAGCTTGTGTTAGGGAAGCTTGCACTGCAACAGACCATGCTGTGCCTGTGTTGTATGTTAATGAAACTTGCTGAATCTCTTTTCGTTATACAGAAGCCAAAATGATAGGCACTTTACATTAGTGATGTGGCACAAGGAGTAAAACTGTTGGGGAGCAGAGGCGGCAACATAAAGCACAGGATGCTAGGGGAAACACATTATGCAAGGCAGAAGCTCATGATGCAAGGAGGGAGCATAGAGGGCAGGAGGTGTTAGACTCAAGTGATTCATATAAATATACCAAACAGGTTGAGTACAATGCAGCAGCAATGCATGCTTTCCCTCACGGAAAGTACAGCAGTCACATTCACTGAACAGGTACTGCATTGGCAATTTCCGTTTCCCCAGTGTTCACAGAGCTGTTGCATACTCTTCTGTGCACGTTTTAGCTGCATACATAGCTGCCTGTTTTTGTGCTGTCTGAGTAAAATGTGTGCCGGTGGGTATGTTGGGTTGGGTGTGCACATCATAACCTATAACTATCTTACTCTGTTTACAAATATGTGTGTGTTTCTCAGACTTTACTAACATCAAATCTATTGCCTTTGTCAGTACTTGTTAAGACCTGGCAGCAGTGGTGGATAGACCTAACGGGACACCGATGAGCAGGTTTATCAATATATCACACAGCGCAGCAAGCCACCTTGATGCGCTGCATGAAAGGGAAAGGGCAGGGATGCGCTGTATTTAACATTATACTGTGCAATCCTGTCCTTTCCTTGCACTGTTGCCCTTTTGGCTGCCTTTGCCAATAAAGGCACCCTTGTGCAATGGTACAAGGATGACTGCGTTGCAGACAGGATTGTTTATTTGTAGGAAGGGGCACATCCCTGCACAAAAACAATCCTCTGAGCCATTTTCCTCTTTCTGTGTGTGTTGCAAAGTGCCTGGTGCAGGCACAATGTAGCACAAGATATGGGATGGCATTTTTGCCCTTCCAACGCAACATTAGCGTAAAATAAAATGGTGCTAATGTTGTGTTGTAAAGGCACTCGGCCACCATAAATCTGGACCCATATTCGGCTACCCAGGTGAATATTGGATGTTACATCTCTCCAGCTTCTCTCCCCAAAGACTCCTGTTCCACACTCAGAGTCAAATAAGTGGTAACAACTCCTCATATATTAATAAATCGAGATTTAATGGCCATTACATTCCAGTATCCCTAAAGATGCACCAGGCAGTACACAAAATCTTGGAATTCAGTGGTGCTGGAGTACCCACGGAAGTCTTCTTCACGCCTTGGTTTCAGAAACCGCAAGCACTCTGGTGAGACACCATACCTTACCCCACCACTGGAGGTCGACTGGATCTTGGGACTCAGTAAGAAGTGTGGTAAATGGATTCATTCAATTTAAAACAACAACATCAAATACATAAACATTCTAAGCACCATGACCAATTTAACCATGAAACACAACTCCAAACTGAATACATTTTCAAAGCTTTATTACACTCACAAAGCTAATGTAATGTAAATGATGCATAAAACTTAAGTTATTAACATACATGAAAACCATAGGTTGACCAAAACATCTAAAAAGATTAAGCCTACCTAACACCAATACTCTAAAAGTATGACACAGATTAACAAGGCTATAATGTGCACATTAAAGTCAGATTTCAAAGCAGATAATGGTGACATCAGTAAATCATCAAAATTCAGTTAATAACATTTAGTTACAGACCTCTCCTAATGGGACAACAGACAGAAAAGTTTCACCAAGCAGAGCGTTCAACGTTTAGCAGCATCAGAAGACAGCAACATCAGGACAGTGTGCAACACTGGCTGCACATATGGTGGGTCAGCAGTTCAGAATTGATGGGGCATATTAGTACTGAACAGCATAAATAAGTGGGGTAATTAGAAAAGATAACTTTAATTCTTCATAGGACATCTGAGAGTCTTAGGAATTGAGGAGAAGAGAAAGCAGCATCACATGAAGGGTCTTCAGCAAGCCATCACGACGACAACTGCACTCAGCTAACTAAAAATTTCAAAAGTCTCTACCTAACTAGAAATGTCTATCAGTTTCTGATTGGTTCTCCAGGTGGGCTCATCTTGCGCGCAAGAATCAGCATCTAATTAGAATTCCACATGCCCATCTGGTTTGCAACTATTCGAGATTTTCTCAGAAAAAATACATGATCATCTCAATAAATTCATCCAGTTCTGCCAAAACATGATACTTTCTTGTTTGTTGTAACTTTGAGATCCTTTCTCACTGTACACCGAAGAGTTGACCAATTCTCATGTGAAATTAATAAGGCTTCCTGTCTTGTTCAACAGCTGGAACAAATACTGTTACTTTGTTAACATTGAAACAGGTTCTCCGTCTTCGATACAGTAGGACTTTCAGCACAGCAAACTAGGAAATAATTCAGGTCAGAGGGAAACAGAATAAACAAGTAGTTTTCCTCTACTGCTGCAAAAATAAATCTTCAGGCCTAGTCTAGCTAATGAAGCCTAAATATACATTAATACAATTAGCACATAAAATCTATTGCGCACCTTACAATTTGAATCAAATATGAAAAGCAATTAATTTAATTTCAAACATTATTCATGGCATATTAGGACACAATTTAAACATGCATTTATTTCTCTGCACACATGTAACCCATGTTAATAAATTAATTTAAATCAACATAAGTACTATAAAAATAATACTTTAAATATTCATTCATGTCAGTAGTTTACTCAAATATAAATGCACAATATCTTTCACGTTAAATCGCAATTTAAAATACGAATGAGGGCCACATTGCCCACCATAATTCAAACATGCACAGTTTACATTTCATGTTAATATTTCTCTGTTAGGAATTTTAAATGAAGGTTTATAAGTCACAATATGCTAACTTCTATGCCACTAATGTATTAGTTAAATTGGATCTCTATCAATGGTTTTGTATTTTGAATGTCATAGCTAACAAAGAATACACAACCAGACAGGAGTTAAACGTCAAAAGAAAGCTCAGGTCTAGAAATATGTTGTACCACTTACTGCGAAGCGATAAACCAACTCTAGAGACCTTTACTCACCCGTGGGTACACCATTATGCCACCATTATCCCAAATCATACTGGAGTGCCACACTCATATGCTAAGATGTTGAATCTGTAATGAGGGTCATTTTTCAATGAAACCGTGCTATTCTGTTTTAATTTTTGTACCTACCTGCACAAGCCTGGAAAGCACTTTCTGGAAGGATGAGTAAGTAGCTACTCAAATTTTGATGTCTGATTGGAAGAGTTTTGGTTTGAGCTGGAGCCAAAGAATGGTAGGTTCTGTGTTCTGAATGAAGTTCAAATGTGTCCTCCAGTCATGGCTCGTAGCACAGCCTATGTGTACGAATGAAATGCCAAAGAGTGCGATAAAGCATTGCAGTTTACACCTGCATATTACCACACCGAGTAACCTGAAACTGATGCTTTATATTTTTGCAAACAGCAGATCTTTGTTGCTTTTCACAATTATAGGTCATTGCTGATCATCACTATGCACTCATTCCAGATGTCAGGTGTCTTTACAGAAAAGGTGTAGGTCCAGAATGTTTCTAGAGGGAATATTAGGAATATTAACATGATATTGTTACCAGAATACTGAGGACCAAAATATAGACCGGTAAGTATGTATAGATTTTCATAACCTAACTCCATGTCAACTGTATTTTGACAGTGTGTGTGTGTGTGTGTGTGTTGGAGGTGGGGGAGCTGCACGGCCCCCCTTTAATATGAATGAGTTACCGTGGAGAGATTATGGTCCCTGGTGCTGAGGGGGACCACATGGCCCCCCATGTTAATTTCTTCTTTTCCCTAGAGAGGTGTCAGTCCCTGAGGCTGCAGGGGTGCACACAGACCTCCTGCATTAATTTCATGATTTGCCACAGGGACGTGGCGGTCCCCGCGGCACTGGCACCTGCATACCTATAAATATGAGCCCAGGGAGGTGGTGGTCACCAGGGCATAAACATGCCCTAGGGGGGATACCCTGTGCACACCCCTCCTTTATTTTTAAAATATATTAACAAGCCCCCGGGACCTGGCCCACCTGGGGGCTTTAATGAAATAAGCACGGGAGACCACGCTTGTTTTTTAAAAAACATTTGCAGAGAATTTGCAACCTTCTTGCGAATTTGCTGCAAAAATGTTTTTAAAAAGTGGTTTTCTGCCCTGGCGGGGTCCCTCCGGGACTCCAGCACCAGAGCTATGGGATCAGGGCGTCCCCACCCTGGCCCCTTGTCTTATTTTTCAGGGACTCGGCTGAAGCTGAGTCCCAAGATGGCTGCCAACACTGCCTGTTGAAGCGTTGGCAGCCAGTCAGATCTCTGCAGATCTCTGCACAAGCTCTTAATATTCGCAAATCTGTAAAGGAAGCACTGCTACCCTAGATATACAAATTTGGTTTTCCTTTAATTTCTCTTTAACTACTGAATGGTTTTACACCAAATAACAAAAGCGTAATCTGCGGACCAAAAGCTAACTTTTTGCCAAAATTGATGTAATTCCGTCGAGCGGTTTGAACTGTAGTCATCTTCAAAAATCCTATGGGAATTAACATGGGCAAAACACCTTTTTTGACCCCCCCTTTTTGTTGGTCCTCACTTGATGGATCACCATTTTGTGAAGATTTGTCAAACACCGCCAAAGATATAGACAAGTAAAAAAATAATTTTTCTATTAAAACATGGCCCTAACTATAACTACCTACTGGCGTCTGCTATATATATATATATATGGCCACCTAAACCTGAGAACTACCCAGAGTTCTCTCTTCTGTTTTGCATATATATATATATATACACTCACACACACACACATATATATCTTTATTTTTATACATATATATAAAGATATATATATATATATATATATATATATATATATATATATATATATGTGTGTATAAAAATAAAGGCTACGGTGACGTTATTGTTAGGCTCACATTTTAAAAGAACAAAACCATAGAAATTCAACTGTTATAGCCTAAGGTAACTATAACTTGTGCCCCTGCCATGCACAGTTTTTTCGTCAAATATTTACTGCAAATATGTTATCAAAGAGTGCCGTAATTTGTGGGGTAATTAGCAGTGCATGGCAAAGCCGCAAGTTATACGTACCCAATAGAGCAAAGTATAGCACAATATTGAATGGTCGACTAGAATGAATGTGCTGTTAAGATTTGCAAGACACAAATAAAGTGGGCCTGGCTTGGCTCTAGTATATTTGCTAATCAGAAGCTCAAAATTGAGGCATTATTCCACTGCTCCAAGTCCCATTCTGAATCCGTACTAGCCACTAACAGTATGGAATTGTCGGATGCCCAGTCCTCTGATCTCTGCAATACAACCCTACCCAGGAATTTCGCACATGAAACCAGAATGGAACTGGGACAGTAGCACTTTGGGTCATACCTATTGCCCTTCTTATAAACAGGCAATATTGTATTGTATTGTATTGTAATCGTATTTATATAGCGCTTACTACCCCTGACGAGGCCTCGAAGCGCTTTTCGATGAGTAGCACGCTACTCCGGAACCCAACAAGAATTAGTGATGGATTAGTATCGTTTAATAATGAGTACAGTTTTAGTATTATTATGAGTTAATTTGAGCCGCGGGTATGAGAGTTTGTTAGTTAGATTGACTGGAGTAATTAAGATAGATTTAACCAATGAGGAGGGAACAAAACCCGATGACCCCACATTAAAAACTCGAGTAAGGATTAGGGCACACAGCTCGTCTATTCCTTTAAAGGCATCAGTCGGGACCCCATCGGGTCCAGGAGCTTTCCCTTTTGCACATTTGTGCATAGCATCAAGGACCTCATCCAACGTAAATTCCAAGGGCAGACTGCTTGGTGGGATGGGACTCCTTTCTGATCTGTCTGTGGACAAAAGAGAAGTCCTTTGCTCACTATTAGTAAAAGGGTAAAAAATATTTTAAAAACGATCAACCCTCACCTGTAGGGGAACATGTGGTGTTAACTTCGGACAAGAGTCAGTATTCAGAAAAGGGGCTTTTACGGGGTTCCAATGCAGGGTATTGTCGATGGTCTCAGCGATCTGTACGAGACTCAGCCAGGCCTTTTCCCTCAGCTCCTTCATCTTAGCTACTAACACCTCATTATACTGTTTCCTTTAGAATTTTAATAGTAGTGTGATCCCTCGGGGTATTGTGAAGAGCAGGCCTCAGCTTTTTGGAACCCTGTGTACCTGTATGATTAAACCAACACTGTCTTACGGACAGCACAGTTTTAACAGGGCGTACCAAAACAGAATTAAGGGCCCCTATGATAAGCTCAAAGCAGAAACCAGATTGTCATTGTTCATCACAGGGTCTAGGCAAGTGTCAAATTAATTTGCCATTTGAATTAAAAGCCTTGCAATATGCACATTGGGTCAGTTCACAACCATCTAATATGCACTCTGTTTGGTCTAACAGGAAGAATGTGTAAGACCTTAGTGGTGGCTACAGAGTAGTTGGCATGAAAAATTATAGCTAGCGCTATCGGATTATGGTCACTGACTACAGTTCATTTAATTCTAATTTTAAGGACCAAATGATTGAATGTAGAGCTAATCAAAAAAATGATCAATCCTAGAATGTGCACCCCTTTCCACAACGTATGGGTCTGGGAATTGCCTATACAACTATGTTCCTCCGTCATCAATAAATCATATTTGTAAATTAAAGTATTTAAACCCTCACCATACTCACTGTGTTGAAAATGTAAGGTGCCCTCCCCAGCCCAATTAGTATGGCCACACATGCGTCTAGCGGAATGACTTCACATTTGAATATTAAAATCCCTAGCCCATACAATTGGACATGAATTTGCAATAGGAACGCATCTAAGTCAGTTTCCAGAGCACTAACAACCTCGCAGCGAGTAGAATCAAACACAACGTTTTAATAATTATAATCTCGTCATACCCCCTTAAAAGTCAATCAAACAAATTGATGGAAAGGAGAGGCTGTAACAGATCTTCTGATAGTAACAGGTTGGAAATCAGCATCTGTAAATCACCCTTAGCATGACCAGCAGGTGACGGAATTGCTGCTGTAAACAGGGAGGAGAAGACTTCAACATGCAAAAGCGTCACCTGCCAGGATTCCTGGATGCAGATTATATGAGTGGAGAGGGTGATACTAAGAAAGTCTTGAAAAGTTATTCATAAGCCCTTAGATGTTCCATGAAACAGTATCACAAACTCCGTTATAACTTGATTGGACTATAGAGGTGGCTAAATCAGCCTGACTAAGGCTCCTATCGATGCCCACTACTAATCCAGGAGTTGTTAGATTGAGCAGTTGCATCAACAGCTACTAAAAGCATAGTTCCATGACTGTGAGTTGGGTTAGAGGATTCTATGGGGTCGTTTAAACCACCCAAAGAGGGAGTGACCACAGCTGCCAAACGTCAGTCTATGGCCTGCAGATCATTTAGGGTGTCATAGTTATTTGAGCGTGTGAACGGTGGAAGCTGAATGTCCCTTGTGGGGGGTTTAGTAAAATTAAAGAATGGACTGACAGGGTCTGGGCTAAATGCCTGCAAAAGAAACCGAGGGGATGGAGTGAAACATTACCCCCCCAACAGAGGACAGATGAAGCATTATGTAAAATGATCTCTGCAAACCTAGAGTGCCTAAAATTTATAATGACACAGTCTCCACTGAAGGATTTTTCTGACGGACCTATCCAACCCACCTTTCGTGTCAGCAGAACCTGCAGCTGTGATTGGGAATATTGACAGACAGTAACCAGTGCAGAACTTAATTTCTCAATTAAACGGGTGACTCAACTGTGTCCTGAGACAAAGGTGGTACATTTGCCATTATTACCGCGTAAGGACAACAAGCAGGAGGTAGGTTGATCTCTTCCAAGTTAGGGCATCCAAACTCTCTACTTTGCCACTCTCCAGCCCCCCTGGTCATGACAAGTTTTCGGTGGGAGCAGCCTCAGTCGGAGGTCTGACGTATGAGGCAGCTAAGTTAGCAATCCTGGCTGGACGTGGATATTGCATACCCCATGTGGGATTGTGGGGGGGGGGGTCTACCCACACTTTGGCCTCCCCTCAAGATGTTAGAATCACTCATACTCGATGTCCCAGATATCCCATCATGTATACAGGGTTGTGATTAAGTATGCAGGAGATTAAAGAGGTTTGAAGGGGTATCAGCAAACTGACTTTTCTGAGATTTGGGTATACTGGGGCCGAGGTCAGGGAAAGACATTGTAGAAGGTGAAGATGACCCTCCAACCTCTTGTGAGCACATAGTGGATTGGTTAGCAGTAGAAATACCCCATTTGCCTTAGGACTAGTTAAAAGTTCTTCAATAGACCCCAACCTAGAATAAAAAAGGTACAAGCAAATTTCACATCCAGCACAGTGTCTAATAAGACCTTTTGAAAAGAGTCTAAGGCCAGTGAGTTAAATAAAGTAGGGTCCATGTTATGATTAGATTGGGGGCCAGCAGGTGGATCTGGCTTCTGAGACACCTGACACCTTTTCAGCTTTGCTGGAGGGCCATTGATGGAGTGATGACCAATCCTTAGTTCAGACCAGGCTTGGCAGAGAGAGTGTCATTATTCGTAGTTGGACCTAAAGCTGTCTTGTGTCCTTGATTTTGCGCAATGTTACACAAGCCCTCAGAGGCCAAGCCCTCTGGTGGTGTGAGTCCAGGCCCAACTCCAGCTGTCAGAAAGCCAGAGAGATGACATTCTATATGTTTGATTTCCTTGTTTGCTCCCCCATAGCAAGTTTAATTAATCCATCCAGGGATGAGGAAGAGGAACTGAACTTGTTTGAAGCAGGGGTCTTACATTTTCCCATCCTGGCCGCTGTTTAAATGTAAATAAAATACTTGATTAGGAGTAGTAAGTGCGCTGAGGAGAGTATAATTTATTAGCTACTGGGACCTGCAATGAATTCAGAGGCTAAGGGATCCCCGATTCATCACTCAGAAACAACCGGCTACAGTTATCAAGTTGGGTGTTGGGGGGGTCCTGTCTTCCTCACAGGAGGTTACCAAGGTTGGAATTCAGGCAATTAAAAATGAGTTCTAAGGGTTAAAATTAGCTCAGTGGTGCTGGCGGGGAGCTGGAGTGGTAATAAAAAAGCATTACGGTGATGATGCCTGAGCACAAGTTCCAGCTACTGGTACACAGAAGCGCAACACTGAAGCCAACTAACAAAATAGCCAATATACTTTTACGAGTTAGTGCCACAGTACCTGAAAAATATGGATTCTGGAGTGGTCCTCTCTTCTTGACATGATACCAAGCCATATCCAGGCCAAAGGCCAAGTGCCAGTGGCCATGCCCTACCTCTTCCTGGCATTGACAGCAATTTTAGTTCCAAAAGAGGGTAGTGGTATGTTCTGCAGAGGGGCTGTGGTCAGACATCGAGGGACATCTACCTGAAATGTGAAATGTGCAGAGCAGAACGGAGGAAGGGCAACCATGTGGGCTCAATTGGTGGAATAGGACATAAAGTTCATAAGCATAGCATGATTTCCTGTGTTGCCCAGTCTTTGGAGTAGTTGTTGGTAACAGGGTCAAAAGCTAATGAGAGCTCAGGTCGGATCAACAGTATTTTGAGGTTGCACAAGCTAGCAATCAGTGCAGATTCAATCCCTCTTCCCTGTCAGAACCCTACAGCGAGCAACTACATTTTCAATAGGGTAAACCAGAAACAGTGCATTTGCTATAGATCTGTAATTCACCAGGCCCTACTGGTTAAGCAGCATTAAAGGGTGCCTATGATGGCAGCAACTGATGCACGAAATATGTTTTTGATTAATTTTTAGGGGCCACTGGCATGCTGGTGAGCCTTGAATGACACTGCCATTGATTAGTTAAGTGGCATCCTTTGTAAACAACATGCTGAAGTAGCAGAGTTCCAGCTGTGTGACAGTATGTGACAGTGTGAATAGGTTTTATAATTGTTCAGGGAAGGAGTCGATGACAACATTTTTGAAAGAGTGTAATTCAAAAATGTTATTGTTCCTTATAAAATGGTACGCCAAGGAATCATAGGGGTCCTGACTGGAAGTGGCGGTGCAATCCGAATAATGGAACTCCGAGATTACTTTAAAATGTTCTATAGTTAGCCACATTGCCTCTGAGAGTTATTTTCCTTCACTGTATTTCAAGGATTCTAATTTCTATTTTGACTCTCTTTACATTGAAGTTGAATCTGCTGACCAAACGGTGGTTGGTGTTGCTGGTGATGTGAGGTTTTAAAGACAACCACTATATCAAGCAATCAGGGAACGATAAGTGTAAATGGAATTGATTGGCAATTGTTCTGCCAATGGCAGAGTAACACAGAGTTCAGACAGAAGGGAGTATAGATCAAGTTTTTTTCCACGGTCTCATATACATTCTTCTCTTTGAGGCAGTAGGTGTGAAAGGTGCTAAGGGAAGGTTCAGGTTGAAATTGATGATGTGGTGATCCCTCAAGCTAATGGGAGCATTTCCTGTATCTTAGATAAGTCCTTTTGATGAGAAGATTGTATCTTGAGTGTGACCCCTGGCACTGTTAAGAGGTGATGGAAGTCGAGTGATTCAAGGTTAGCAAAGTTAGTGGCGTACTGAAACGTGATGGCCCCTCTTCAAAGAACATGGAGGGTCCCCCGTTCGGCCTACTTAGGAGCTCTCAGGCCACGTTCCTGTGGAACTCACCCCTCCCCCCACACCGCAGAGGATGTGGGGGCCTCTTTACACCACTGAGCGAAGGGGGATGAGATTTGGTCAAATTCAAGTTGTCATTCTAGTTGCTGATGGGAGAGAAGATGGGAAAGGGTGAGCAGTAGATGAGTAGGGGGGCACATATAAAGGCTAATAATTCTCTGATTCTCGAATTAAGAAGATTTTGAATGCAAGTTGGGCTATTCTGCAAGCTTCTTTGTTGGGCACTCTTTAGGCCGGGTTAAGTAAAAGAAATTCAACAGTGCCACTTTTATATGATTCGTTGTAACTTACAAGATTTGCACTCAGTTCAAAATCAATGTTCACGTATGGTGCACCTTGGGTTTAGTAAAATATTTGTTACTGGTTTGGCATAGCAGGCTATGACCATTATACTTTACTCTTCGTGTTCGTGAGGCAAGGGAGAAAAGTTTCAGTCTGATTTGAACAAATTCCAGACTAATCTCAAAGCAAATTCAAGGCATGCTTATGAAGATCACGTCAGTAGTACATTGGCTGCCCAGACTTCCCGAACGTGGCTTCTCCTATTTACAAGTGATGTGGGATTGTTAACTCAATAATACAATGCTGTAAGAAAATAAAATGATGGACACACCCAAGTGCATGGGATCTAATCTACTTTCAATTCAAAAGCCAGAAACCCCAACAAGTCTATTTTCCCTACATGCCGATGTATGCTTCTTAGATACATTTCTGCGAAGTACAGGGTTGTGGGATTTTGCTGACCTATATGCTATACCCATGTTAAAGTATTACAGGAATCATGTTTTTCTCCCAGCAGGTTATTAAGTTTCTGTACATAACTATTCTGTGCTGTGTGGCTGTAATTGAGCATGTTTTTGAAGCTCATCGGATTAGCACATTGACGCGCACTGTTGTTTCCCGTACTCTTCGCACTGTGGAAGCTCTGCCAAAAGAAAGGAAACAAGAAAATCCTGTTTCAGGGGTTGGGGAAGGGAGGGCTCGGGTCGGAGCGAGAGCTTTGAGAAGCAAAATCCGGCCCTGTAATACACTCATCAAGAAAGGACAGAAACTCAGACCACGCCTCCCGTCTGTACACTGTTAGGCGCAAATGATTAGCAAAACTGTCCGCTGCATGGAGGAAACTAATAGATAATATGTGAACGTTTGAAGAACTGTTCAACATCTGCCTCGAGACAGCACATCTGTTTGTTCCAGGAAGGTTTTATGAATACAAGCTAACCAGATTACCGATGCTTTCAAGCAGAGGGCGCGAGCTGCTACAGTTTGGTTAAACCCGACATCTTCAAAGTGAGTAGATAGAGCTCGTTGTTTTCACCGACAGGTAATTCAGTTAGTATTCACCATTCTGTTCAAGTGAACTTTACTGGCTACTTAAAGTAGAGACTTGTGTGGGAGATGATGAAAGGGCAGAGTTCAAACTCCCTGAATGACAGACAAATTGCATTTAATAGGAATGATAATATTAGTCTGATAAAAACAGCTGCAAGCACGTTTCCGTGTCGTTCATTTTGTGCTCTGTTTTTTTAAACATTGTTTTCGTTTTATATTATTTGAAAAAGCTGCTTTGAGTAGAGACCTCTTGTGTTCCCAGCCTACTGCAAGCGCAAGGACCCATTGTGTTGCAAAATCTGGCTACTTCAGTTTCCTCATAGGGGTGGGCGAAATATTTCGTTTCGCCAGTGGAATTAGTGGAATTTTGACGACTCTTGCAATGCGGAGTTCTAGCTAAATTCCACTTATCTCCGCATGGCCGATTTTTGCACTTGTGTGCGCCAAGACAGCGTGGGACATATTTATACTCTGTTTGCGCAGAAAATTTTTTGACGCACATTCGGCGCAAACCTTACCCCATATTTAAACTAAGACGCCCGACCCCGCGGATGTCAAAAAACCTCTGTGTGCATCATTTTTTGGATGCAGGAAACCGCCTTGCGTTAATGACATGCAAGGTAGGCGATCCCGTCCAAAAAATTACTTTAAGGCCTGCGCACCTTTTTTATACTCCTGCGTCATTTTGACGCACAGGAGGGGGCGGGCCTTAAAAAACGTCGCACAGCCTTATGTGCACCGTTTTTTAACGCCTGGGTGAGGGCAGGCGTTAAGGGACCTGTGAACTCACTTCCATGGTCTGAGACCATGGAAGCAGTCCACAGGTGTCCTTCCCTGCCCCCCTGCCACCCTCGCCCACCCCAGGAGGACAACCATGGATGGGGGGACCCATCCCAGGTAAGTACAGGTAAGTTGAGGTAAGTATTTTTTTTTTTTTTTTAAAGTGACATGGGTGGCCTAATTTGGGCCCCCCTACATGCCACTGTGCCAAATTGCCATGCCCAAGGGACAGAAGTGCCCTGGTCATGGCCATTGGGGAAGGGGTATGACTCCTGTCTTTGCTAAGACAGGAGTCATTTCAATGGGGGTGTGCTGTTTGAGTAGAAAATCTACTTGAGGAGCAGCAAAATCGGTTGAGTAGTTGTGCCATCTGGCAGTCAAAGTGGTGCTGTTTGCAATGATTTTTCAGTATGGAACGTGTTTCCGGCGCTAAATCATGACATGAGCTGCGCGACATGCCTTTTCCTGCCCGTTGGCAGAACTCTGCGGAATGTCACAGCGTATTTTTGTAACTCTGCGGAATTCCACTGACTCAAATTCTGCGAGTTCTACCCACCCCTAGTTCCTCATAGCAATGATACCAAGAGTTAGTCAAAGGGTCTACGGACAGATTTTACCTCATGACAAAGTGCTTGTTGTGGAGTTGAATCTTTTAAATAAAAATTATTTGATGAATGTTACCTCTCCTGTCTGAATATCATCACCGTTTGGCTATGAAGCTGGGTTCTCAACAGGTGAACTATTGGAATGGACTTCATCGGGGCCTGCCGTAAGTTTTACCAAAGCAGTGGCGTTAGCTCCAAATATGCCATCATCAGAGGCAAATTTCAGTACCTTTGATCTTCTACCATTGCATTCCTTCAAATTTATCCATGTATGCCATCACCTTCTGGAGGCAGAGCATCCTAGTACTCTTGCTCTTGAACCTTTGTGGCAAGCCAGATCACCGAGCCTTCTGTAGATAGCTGACAGTGCAGCAGATCTTAGGATAAGCAACACTTCCAAGCTACATGTTTATTACATTATTGGTTTTAGGTAGTTTAGCACCAAGACATTTACAGCGAGCTGTGCACTTTATAAATGAAATAAATACCTACATAAAATCTCCCTCTGTTCAAGGAACACCGGAAGGCCTTCTCCTCTGCAAGTTCCTAAACTTATAGATACTGCACATGACCATTTACAAGTGTTTTTTGTGCTTGATTCAGCTGATAGCACAGGGGCGTTTGGAGTTGAAATAATATTGTTAAAATAGTAAAGATACACCTGCAGAATGTATTTGGGCAAAAAGTAGAAACCAAAATAATTGGGAGAAATCTCAGAAAATGAAATAGCAGGTGCAATTGGTGGATAAGTGTCACTCATCAAGGGATTGTGCTGGTGTAAGGAGGTCCATGAACAAAACAAAAGCAAGCTGTTTCAGTTACATGCCTTTCACATCAACTGCATCAAAGACAATTAGTGAGGAATCAAATAATTAGAAAAGGAATTGTATTTGTAAAATAATAGCATAAGAGTCTTATCCTGTCTTGATACTCATGCCCCTCGCACACAGTTCTGCCCCTATTGTTTCATCTTGCCCCTGAGCCCACTATACCGCATGGAGTCACACCATCCCACATAGCCCCGAATCCTCATTGTTCCCCTTCTGATCAAGTGTTGTCTCTATGTGATGATGTGTGAGAGATGACCTTCGGTTCTTTGCTCACTGTCACCACAGTGCTCCCCCTGCTTTGTGAAGGCCAAACGTTATGAGCTACCACTTGTCCCATGGGACTTGGTCTTCTTGTAGGAAGAGTTGCCTTATTGGGAACGGCTCAAGTACTTGAGCCACAGCTAGAGGTCCAAAAGCTCCTCTCTTCCTGGTCCCAGCAATAATGAGGATCATTGCTGTCACAACTCCAACCCCTGAACTTGGAAAAGCACATCTAAACTCAGTGGCGTTCCCAGCATCTCATCCTGCAACCAGTACTGCATCTGAGCTCCTGGCCAATACCTGTAATGGAAAAGAGTACAGATAAGTGCATAATACAATTACATAACAGAACTTGGGTGCAGTACTATGGACAATTAGGCAAGCAACCCACCTGTATTGAAATCCACCCATGAAAACAATCCTCCTGTCTGTGAGTCCCCTGCAAAAAATGACAGACAACAGTCAGGATGCTGATTCAAGACCTTTAACAGAAAAACATGCTTCGCACACTTTTGTGACAAAATCACAAAGCAAGAATGCATGAAAACTAAATACATGAAGAGCATGTAAGCCAGTACCTGAACTTTGAAAAGAGGACATTTAGAGCCTGATTTCGATTTCAGCCAAGGGCTTTACTCCGTCACCATTGTGACATCCGCCAACATCTAAATCAGGCCCTTAGTCATGGAGCAATTGCGTTGAACAGTGCAGTATCAGTTAGATACACTTGAATCTACAAATAGCATGGGATGGGAAGGGGAGAAAGGGATTTTCAGAGTATGCTTCAGTGTCCTTAGTCTCCTTGCGTGTTTGATAGCAGCTTCGCCAAGAGCATTGTGGTTTTGAGCATTTCCATGAGATGTTTAACTCGCAAGACAACGAATCCTGATGAAGAATATTACAAAAAGGGTCCTGGCCGTTTTTTTTCTCTTCCATTCCCCTTTCTCCAGCTCAGTTTTCAGTTATCAGCAGGCCTGATGTTCTAAAACTGCATGTGATAAGAGCAGGAATTTCCCCAGATATCATCTTTCATATAAAGCATCTAAAAGAGGGAGTAATGAAGCTAATCAATTAATATTCATCCAGGTAACAGTTTAAAGGTGGAATCTCCACAAGAAATACTTGAGAACATACACTAAAGCAATACAAGCATAACATTATTTTAAAAATTATATATATTTTTATAAGTACAATCAATGATTACCAATGTGACAATAACTACAATAATAAACACTTGAATTCCATTAGGTGATACCACATAGACTTAGGTCAGCACAAAGAACTATGCAGGCCATGCCGCAGGTAGAAGAGAATACAAATATCTAGACAAATGATAATGTCCAGTATTTCCCAGGATAGGACTCAATCCTTTCAACAGTTAGAGTCTCAGATAGCGACATGTTATCGGCTTGACACTAGTACCATAGAGTACATCCTGTCTGCCACTGGAGATGCATTTTTGACAAACTTGTGATAGCTACAGTCATGCCCATTATAAAATTATTTGCAATATCGCAGTTATTTACAACTTGCCTTTTGAGGCAGACAATGGGGATGGCACATGGGATACCACAGCTTACCTTCTCCCAAATACCCTCTGTGGATATGAGCACACTGCTGAATGTAGTTGACCTCCATGTCCTAGTTCCTAAAGACACTCATACAGTCAATGCAGTAAAGGTACATTTTGTGCCTGTAGCTGTATTGCCAGTGCGCTAAAGGGCATTGGTTGCTCCCACATACCATTAGTTACTAGGGCCTAGGAGCATGTGTACCAGAACCGGAAAATGCAGCACTCCATCACTGTGCAGGTGGTCTGCGGCCCTGACCTGGACCTGTGCTTTCCCATTCCTCTTAAAATTCTACACCTCCACTCAAGGATTCACTGTCCTGAAAAACAGCCGCACTCTATACCATGCAGACGCCTCACCCACTCTATCCAAGCTGCTTGGTGATCATGAAACTTCTTCCTTTGGCATTCAAAAACCTCCATTATCCATACAAATAACTTTGTTCACATCATTCAACCCCTTTTCTTAGCACATTCATTGTTGTATGTGTCATAATTTTGCGATGAACATCTAGCTATTTCAGTTCTTTGAAATTCCAATGCTTTTTTTTTGATGAGTGACAACTGTCTTCTGAAATAGTACCAGAAGGACATGAGCAGGTACGTGTGCAATGTCAATCTCAATGCTGATGCGTCCGACTGTACACCCTCTGTAGGTGACACTGATTATCCTCAGTTGCTATGGCTCGTCTATAACCATAAGCTACTTCTAAGGAGCATGCAAACAACAGGCCTTAAATAAGGGCATGCAAAATCACAGAGCATGCTCTTGGACTATTAAAGATCTGTTTCATGTGCCTGCATCTGCCTGTGCTTTCATATACTGCGTATCTCTTTCATTTACAAATCTGAAGCACTGAAATCCAGAAGTGAAACTTATCATGCCTAGGACTACAGTCACCTCTAGATCCTACAGAGCAGGCGTGGACAACTGTCGGAGGCCAAAACTTGACCCCGAGCCTTGTATATCTGTGAGGAGGCGAGTCCAAATGAAAATTTAGGGGTACCACCCTTGCCTGTTGCCATCACTTATGTCGCGACCTGGCTGCTAATTCTTGGTTGTAAGCCTATCCCCAACCAGTTGAGAAAAAACAAAGGTGCAAGTTTGGTGTTTGTATCTTGAAATATATTCTTTATTACACTGCACAGTTAAATGACATCAGATCGCATTCTGAGCAGTAAAACTAAGTTACAGTTAACCAAAAAAATCCATGGCCTAGCCCTGAATGCACGTTTTTGGAATTTAATTTCAGATTGCACCCTCAGCAGTTCCCTTTTTGTTATTCCGAAGCATGACTTTCAAACCCTTAAAATTTATATTTTATCATGCAAGAAAGCCACTGCTCTACGATTAATATGTATCGGTTTGCCTGGTTGAGATATGGAAGCAAGCAAGATAGTGCAAGCAAAAGTAACGAACGACTTGCAAAACTGAGTAACATTTCTTTCAAGATGTATCACCTCCAAGACTCTCCTCCATTGATTGATTTCCGCCCTGTCATTTACCATATCCTGCCTCTTGATTGGCTGTCTTAACCTGGTATGGATCCTGGAATAAATATCTGGCACGCCCAAAGAGCATCAGCTTGAGCTTTTACTGAACCCATCTCCTTTATCTATAAAAGCTAGAACAGAATATTACCCCTTCTAGTACTCTTGATGTCTATATTGAAGGCAGTGTAAGTCGGAGACACGGCGTTCAATCTAAATAGTGGTCAAAGGACTGTGATGGTCCTAGATTTTTTCACTGCTTAGGCAAACTAGAATATTGGCAGCTGGTGTCTTTCTTCAGGAGCTTGGCACCACCACCAAGGCTGCTTCCTAACTTAGGGCCTGATTTAGAGTTTGGCAGAGTGGTTACTCCCTTTTGTTGAGATATAAATCCCAATACATCCTATGGGATTTATATTTCAGCGGGCATGATAGCCGTCACCATTGTGACAGAGTAACCCCTCCACCAAACTCTAAATCAGGCCCTTCGTCTTATGAAAGTGCTGACCTTGCCAGAACAGTGCCATTCTTTCATTTGTAAGGAACTATATTTCTCCATTGACCTTTCTGGCATCAAATCTGTATGTCCTCTTGCAGAGAAGAAACTCCGGTCACATATGGAATGTTGTTGGATAGCCACTCCTCACCAGACTATGGTGGTCATTCTAACCCTGGCGGTAAAAACCGCCAGGGCGAATGACCGCGGTAGCACCGCCAACAGGCTGGCGGTGCACCGCTGGGCGGTCAGCTGCCCTGCAGAATCCCCCGCCATGGGGATTCTGACACCCCCTACCGCCATCCTGTTCCTGGCGGGTCTCCCGCCAGGAACAGGATGGCGGTAGGGGGTGCCGTGGGGCCCCTGGGGGCCCCTGCAGTGCCCATGCCAATGGCATGGGCACTGCAGGGGCCCCCGTAAGCGGGCCCCAAAAGGAATTTCAGTGTCTGCTTTGCAGACACTGAAATTCGCGACGGGTGCTACTGCACCCGTCGCACTCCAGCAACTCCGCCGGCTCCATTCGGAGCCGGCTTCATTGTTGCTGGGTCTTTCCCGCTGTGCTGGCGGGCGGCCTTTTGGCGGTTGCCTGCCAGCACAGCGGGAAAGCCAGAATGGCCGCCGCGGTCTTCTGACCGCGGTGCGGTCATTTGGCGGTAACCGCATGGCGGGCGGCGACCGCCGCCCGCCGCGGTTAGAATCACCGCCTATGTGATCACAATGGCTGGATCTGTAGAAATGACTGTGAGAATTGTAGAGCTTTGATATTGCAGGCTGGATGTGAACAGGCTTTTTATTTACCGCACACCTGCGGAATCAGTTCGAGACCCACAGGGCAGCAAGGGGCTTCTGGGCCCTAACTATGAGATTTGGGTCTGTGTCTGTGTCTGTTAACCCCTCATATGCCACTGAGAAGCAACCTTAACTTGGTTTCATATGTAACCTGAAAGTTGTGTATTTCTTTCCATTGGACATGGGCTACTCTCCAGTTAGTCATTTCTATCCCTATGCAAGTGGTACTAATGATGTGGAAGAGAAAAGATATATTGAGACAGCTGAAAAATATATCCTGAATCTCACAACAACAATTATGATTATCTATTATTCACATCTTACAAGCACTGATTTAGCTGAATTTCCAGGAGTCACTCAAAATTGTTGGCCTGAATGGAAATCTTCAACATTTGCTTTTCTGTTATGTTTGTCTACAGGAGAGAATATTAATGCTTTTTATACACTTTGTATCGAGAAGATTACAAGGATTACCTAGTGATTAGCGTTATTGTTTGTTACACAGACGGCAAGCCGAGACATGGGTCCCGTGCTCTCTGTGCCACTGGATTCAAGCTAACCTGGCTTATGAAGGGTGATACCCGGAGACTGGTCCCAGGATGCTTGTTTCTGGTCCAGGGAGGACCTGGCCTGGTAGTTTGGGCTCGACTGTTCCCAGGAGGAACAGGGTCAAGAATGATTTGCATATGGCTGGGTCCAAACTGGGGTGGCATGGTGAGCAGAAGAACAATGGATTAAACTCAGATCTGTGGCTGAGGTGAGTGTTTGCATTGTTAAGCACTCAGTCCATCATCCTTTTGTGTTGCAATTTTTTCCAAGGAGCCAGGATTAAAGTAAATTTACATACTTACCAACATTATACTTCAAGTAAACATGTTTTACCTTATGCGGTGTCTGTTACTTTTGGGTTGAAAAGCCACCTTCCCAAGATGACTCCGGGGACCCGCTGCATGTTTTTGTGTGCCTTGGTAAAAGTCCCTCATTTTAAAGTTCTCCTCAGTGGCCTGGAATTATCCAAACGCCAGTCCCCGAAAGTCCCAAGCACACAGAATGCACAGAAGTGTATATTTTTTGTCACTATCCAATAATAGTAGAAGCAGGCCCTAATGAAAGGGGGCAGTTCTTAAGAAGCTGTCTCATTCATCAATTACACATTGATAGCTTTGCCGCCCACAACATGCCCACTTCCTGAGCCCCATGAGAGAATGCCCATGCAGCTTAGTGTTTTCTTAAGGTGTTGTCAATGGTCAGCTGCACTCAAAGACTAGAAGGAGGAGGCTCACATAAGGCCCGACTGTGATGCTTGACAAGTGTCAATAATGGAGGTGATATATTTCCTCTCGTTGCCTTATGTAAATAAAGGCTAGTGATGTCACACACAGATGAGCAAGACGAGAAGCAGACTGACTGACCCGTGCAGTGTACTCAGTACTTGGGGAAGAGGAAGGCGTTCCAGCTGGAGCTTAACTCTCAACAGTAAAGTAGGTGGTTTAGATCTACTATTTCCTCAGCCTACCAGCTGTAAGGGATTTCTCATCCATATGGTGTTGATGGCGGATCTACATGGGGTATGGCAGTGTCATGTGCAGCGTTTCAAGGGGCTTCCCTGTTAGATATTTGTAGGGCAGCCACATGGGCTTCACCCTCCACTTTTGTGAGGCACTACAGGATTGATATTGTTTCTAGTCAACAGGATGTTTTTGGTATTAAAGTGTTCTCTGCAATTAAGTAATAAAGGGGAATCTGACAATAAACTGTTGATGGTGCTTTCTGATATTTATGTGATTATCTGTTCAGGTAGCTTTGGTATACCTCATTTCATAATGAGAGGAACAGGAAAGGGGTCGAAGAAGTAATGCATATATTGCTTACTGGTCATTTCATTACTGTCTAGATTTCCCTGTTCAAATCATTACATCCTTCCTCCCTTTCATCCTCATCAATTTATTCAAATGATTATGTTGATGTTCCTTGACTAAGCTTGTTATATTACAGGGTGTTTGGAGTTAAGCCAAAGCTATATATATATGTTGTTAGGTAGAGGAGGAGCATGTGGTATGGTGCTGTTTCTGAAGGAGTTTCGGCCTTGAAAGAGGTGTTTGTGGAGGTATAAATGCCTCATTTCATAATGAGAGGAACAGGGAAGGGGCTGAAGATGTAATGGACATGACATCAAGTCTTTTTTTACTGCTAGTGGGCATATATGTAGAGGGGGTTTGCTGTTACTGGATGTTCAACTTGCAACTTTGGTGTTGCTTCTGTTGTCTTTCTATCAGTATGGCTTAAGCTTTAATTAACTATTTACTACAGTGTGTTTGTAATTGCCTCATTTATCAAGTTATAGATTAATGGCTGTTGGTAAAATACTTTGCTAAAATTCAGGAGAGAACACGCCTGGATGTAATCGTTTTATGAATGTAAAGAAGCATTTTCTTTATAATATATTCAATTGCATTATCATTCTACCTCACAATTATACATGTTCATTCTCCAGCACATAAGTGCACATTTCATGGTATTTGAAAAACCAGTCTATGGCGGTCATTCTGACCGCGGCGGTCACCGCGCGCCAAGCGGTTCCCGCCGAAAGACCGCAGAGGCCAAAAGACCGCGGCGGCCATTTCGGCTTTCCCACTGAGCCGGCGGGCGACCGCCAGAAGACCGCCGGCCGGCCCAGCGGGACAGCCCCTTCAACAACGAAGCCGGCTCGGAATGGAGCCGGCGGAGTTGAAGGGGTGCGACGGGTGCAGTGGCACCCGTCGCGATTTTCACTGTCTGCTAAGCAGACAGTGAAAATCTTTGTGGGGCCCTGTTAGGGGGCCCCTGCACTGCCCATACCAGTGGCATGGGCAGTGCAGGGGCCCCCAGGGGCCCCACGGCACCTGTTCCCGCCATCCTGGTTCTGGCGGTGGACACCGCCAGAAACAGGCTGGTGGGAAGGGGGTCGGAATCCCCATGGCGGTGCTGCAAGCAGCGCCGCCATGGCGGGTTCCCTGGGCCAGCGGGAAACCGGCGGGAAATCGCCGGCTCCCCTTTTCCGACCGCGGCTTTACCGCCGCGTTCAGAATCGCCCAGGAAGCACCGCCAGCCTGTTGGCGGTGCTTCCGCCGCACTCCGCCATGGCGGTCATGGACCGCCAAGGTCAGAATGACCCCCTATTTCATTTTGAACACACTTCTTAAAACATAGGGGCCCAATTCACAAGGTTATTTTGGAATTTTGTGTAACTTTACTCTTTTTTAGTATTCACAATCAAAAGATTAAATAGTACGTTTATGGCTGCAGAGACTCTACATTCGAGTGGAATTTCGCACATAAAAAATAGGACAGTTCTATCTTTTTATGTGCAGAGTTCTCTTTCTTCTGTTGCTGCTTGGGAAGGTAAGTTTGTTTGATAGGCAGGTTTAGCCTGCCCTCACCCATTACCTCATTTCGGTGTTACATGTCTTTCTACTTACGTCAAGCATGCCCTTGCTATTTTAAGTTGAGAGGGTTTCTTCTAGTATTAGTTTTTACATTTGCTGTTGGATACTGATATTGCCTGCTGCATCAGTTTGTTGAGTCTCAGGTTCGAACTCAGACAGGGAAATATGCCCAGGCACCAACCTAAAATGGACCCTCAAAAGAATATCAGAGGGGTAAAAAAAAGGGCCACATTTGGACATCTGGGTAGTTTTAAACTTGTAAAGACAAGTTGTATATATGTTTTGCAAGGTATAGCAGACTGTATGCATTTGTGTTTCTGCAGGCAATGTTTGTGGTAATATCAGGGAAATCAACAGCCTCAACTTGCCATTCAGACTATCAAATCGACCCAAAGTTAAAACTTGCCCATACACTGATCTGTCATACCAGCACTTCAACCGTCGTCATTCTATCGACTCTGTTGAGCCTACAGACCTGCTGCTCATTTGTTTTTGACAGGCCTCGCTAGCTTGCTGATGTAGGAAATCCTTGTTATATTTCGAGACTATGGCCCTCATTCTGACCTTGGCGGGCGGCGGAGGCCGCCCGCCAAAGTCCCGCCGGCAGAATACCGCTGCGCGGTCAAAAGACCGCCGCGGTTATTCTGAGTTTCCCGCTGGGCTGGCGGGCGACCGCCAGAATGCCGCCCCCCAGCCCAGCGGGAAACACCCTTCCATGAGGATGCCGGCTCCGTTGCACCCGTCGCGATTTTCAGTGTCTGCATGGCAGACACTGAAAATCTTTGTGGGGCCCTGTTACGGGGGCCCCTGCAGTGCCCATGCCATTGGCATGGGCACTGCAGGGGCCCCCAGGGGCAAGCTGCGCCGCCATGGAGGATTCCCCAGGGCAGCGGAGAACCGGCGGTACACCGCCGGTTCTCCGTTTCTGACCGCGGCTGTACCGCCGTGCTCAGAATGCCCAAGGGAGCACCGCCAGCCTGTTGGCGGTGCTCCCGCGGTCGTTGCCCTGGCGGTTTTTACCGCCAGGGTCAGAATGACCCCCTATTTGTTTATTCTTCCAGATTCTTTCACTGAGTGCATAGCACTCCTTTAAGCTACTTGGCCTTGACTTACGTTACAAATGTTAATTTCCCATATAGACAAAATACAGAGAAAAAAAATATTTATTTTTAATTATGTCATTAATTATTGTGGTAAATTATCCCACGAGGGAATGCTTTGATAAGACAAAGGGTGCTGAATATAGAGGTGAACGAGACTTTCAAGAGAAATCTTCAAAACATTTCGATATTTCTGCAGCTACCCCCCTACATAAGGTGTTTTATTTTATTTTAAGCATGTAGCTACTTACATTGGCTATTTGGCTATTAGACACACTCACCCAGATTGCTGGTGGCAGCAGTGGTACCCCAAATGTTAAGGCCTAGCACCTCTGGATTTAAATATCAGTGTAAGGGTGCAAAGCCAGTTTGGCAAAAGGACTGGGAAAACTAAACATTCGACTTCCACCCATGACTCTCTCAATACTAAGAGTGCCCTTGACTGTGGCAGCTTAAATCCTCATTCTGATGATGACATTTTCACAATCTAGAGACTCTTTACTTGAGGTAAGTGCTTGTTCAACTAAAACATGTGTAGAATGAAAATGAAATTTGGATGACATGTATACACATAACACATTATATGATGATATCGGTGGTGGCGATCTTCCTAAGCGAATAAACGTGCAAGATAATCCTCATACAGTTATCCTAGATGCTGGGACATCCCAATGTATGACTCAGACGTCCTTCAGCACCCCAGCTTTTCCGAATTGTCCTCTACTACGTACGTAGAAGAGACTGTTATTTAGCAAGGCAGCTGTGTCCCCTATTTTAGACCCCAAAATTTTCACTGTCCTAAGTAGGGGAGTGAAATACCCCAGAAGGGGATTAGACTGGACCTGGTGATTATTCCAGGACAAACTCTTGGACACATTGGATCTAGTGGCAGCCAGCTTGTATTTGCAATGGGGGCACACAAGGGGGGATGCAATAAAAATTAAATTAAAAAAAGGCACCCACCTTTCAAACATCTCTCCTTACATCGTCACGGGACCCAGGCAACTGCACAATTCTGACACTGCTTTCATGCTGGTCAAAGGGACATGCACACTTTAAGCAAGCACACAGCTCCCTGCTGCCACTCGGTAGCAATTGGCATGCCCGACCTGACCCTTGGTTCAGGACAGGGCGCTGAAAAATAAAATGGTAATTAACAATGTTTTTTACCATTTTGTTCCGTTATGGACGGGGGCATTTTTTTGGCGGGAGGTGCTGCCCCTGATTGGATCTGATTACAAAACGTTTACATTCAGTCGAGCAGGCAAAAAGCCCAGGGTAACCTTTAGACAACAAGATAATTTCTAGCTGGGCCTAGAGAGCCACCTCCTTTTTTGAAAACACCAACTCAGTGTTATCATTTGAGAGATTGTTGGAAATGGCCCTTTCTGCAGGGTTATCCCCAATCTTTTTGCCTTTCTCCTCCTATTTTTCCGACCCTCTCTTTGTTGGCTTTAGGACTCTGGACACTTTACCACTGTTAATCTGTGTTAAAATGCATTTGCTCTCTCCCTTAACACTTGGCATAATTGGCTTACACCAGTTTGGCATATTTAATCTACCTGTGAGTCCCTTGTAAACTGGTATACCATATACCCAGGGCCTCTAAATTAAATGCTACTAGTGGGCCTGCAGCGCTGATTGTGCCACCTATAGAAGTAGCCTTTCAAACCTGTCTCAGCTTGCCACTGCAGGGCCTGCATGCACAGTTTACTGCCACATTGACTTGTTATTTCAAACTACTTGCCAAGGCCTAACCTGACTCTTTCAACACCTATGTCATCCTAAGGTAGATGTAGGCCCTAGGTAGCCCTATAGGTATGGTGTTGTGTATGTAAAAGGTAGGACATGTACTTTTATCTTTTACATATCCTAGTAGTGACAAACAGCCTATTTCATTTTTCACTACTGTGAGGGCTGCTCCTCTGATAGCGTAGCATTGGGAATTAGCTTATGTATGATCATTTCTGATCTGAAAGGAGTAGCGCTGGCATGTTGGTAAGTTTGGAATGGTAGTGAGAAAACCTGCCTACTGATGTAGTTGGATTTTACATTACTATTTTAGAAAAGCCACTTTTAGAAAGTGGGCATTTCTCCGTGCTTATAGTGTTTTGCAGCCTTAGTCCAATCCACATCTAGGGCGGAGTGACAGCTACACTTTGTGCATATACGTTTTAGACAGCCACAACACAGGAGGCGCTGGCTGTGACAGGAGAGGCATCTGCATCCATCCATGATAGTCTTCTTGGGCTGGGAGAGAGGGAGGCGGGACACACTTACATTTGTATAGACTGTGTGCTGCCCTCACACAAAGCGATGATTTGCCCCCTTCCGATGTCTGGAGCCAGGGCTGGGCTGAAAGGGGTTGTGTTACACTTGAAAAGGTTCCTTAGAAGTCACCCCTCAAACAAAGACAATTTGGAGTATAAGTACAGGGGCTCTGACCCCATGATTTGAGAGCACTTTGAAACTGGGACTGAATCTCTGTCAGAAGGACTGCTGCACTGCGCCAAGGACTCATGTGACTCCTCTTCTGCTGTTGCCCTCCTGCCTATTACTAACTCGGTGGCCTAAATAACTCACTAGATTGCTTTTCTGCTTGTTGCCCTGCTGCCAGCTACTGCCTGACTTTGGTTTTAGCAGGCACTACTGGACAGCCAGGAGGAACTGCCATTATTTGCCGGTATATGCTGGCCTGCCTGCCCCTTGGTGCCTCCAAGTGTTCTCCTGGGACTAGCTGCCCCAGAATTGGCCGTAGGACTCTGAGTCCGGCCCGCAGTCACTTTACCTTCAGTGCAGGGTGAGCTCTTTATGTTTTACTTTCCAGTGCGGGGTGATCGCTCCAGTGCGGGGTGAATGCACCCAGGGGCCTTTCACCTGCCGGAACTGCAGATTCACCAGCATCCAACCCTCCACACCACCAGCCAGAAAACCCAACCACCTCCGCTGCATCCTCCTCAACATCCGCTCCGCTCGCAAGCACGCCATCGAACTTTGAGACCTCCTAGACTCCACCGCCCCGACGTCGCCTTCCTGACGGAGACCAGGCTGAACGCCACTTCAGCACCAGACATCGCCATAACCATCCCACAGGGCTACAAGATCTCCTGCAGAGACCGCGCCAACGGAGTGGGAGGAGGAATCGCCATCATCCACAAAGACTCCATCAAAATCTCAACGAACACCGATGACACCCTCACCATCGCCGAGCACATGCACTTCCAGATCCACACCGACCCCAACACCACCCTCAGAGGAACTCTCATCTACAGACCTCCCGGACCCCGCCCACAGTTCAGTGACACCATCGCCGACCTCATCAGCACCCACGCCCTCGCTTCCACGGACTACATCCTCCTCGGGGACCTGAACTTCCACCTCGATAACAACAACGACGCCAACTCCACCGCCCTGATCGCCAACCTCGCCAACCTCGGACTCAAACAGCTTGTAACGACACCCACTCACGCCGCTGGACACACGCTCGACCCCATCTTCTCTGCAAGCCCCCACGTCTCCTTCAACCACACCACTGAACCACACTGGACCGACCACAGATGTGTCCACTTCACCTTCAGAAAACCCACCACACACCACCGCACCCAACAGCTACCACGCCGCTGCTGGGGCAAGGTCACGAGGACCAACTGACTACCACCCTCGCCCTGAGACCACCCACCGACCCCACCGACCCAGACACCGCCGCGACCAACCTCACACAGTGGATCAACGACTGCGCCAACACCCTCGCCCCTCTCAAGACCTCTACAACCAACCACACCAACAAGAAAGCCGCCTGGTTCACCGAGGATCTCCGGATCTCCAAGCACACCTGTCGGAAGCTGGAGCAGAAATGGCTCCACGACCGAACACCAGACAACAACACAGCCCTCAAGAGTGCCACCTGCAGACATCACCAACTCATCAGGACCGCCAAGAAGACCGCCTTCAAGGACCGCCTAGACAACAACGCACACAACACCAAAGAGCTCTTCAGCATTGTGAAAGAACTCTCCAACCCCAGCTCCATCACCAATGACATCCCTCCATCTCAAGACCTGTGCGACTCCCTGGCCACCTTCTTCCACCGCAAGATCACCGACATCCACGACAGCTTCAACCCCGACCCACCCGCACCCACCACCGAGTCCACCACCCCTGCGACTACCACTCGCACCAGTCGCCTGACCATCTGGTCCAGCGTCAGCGACGAAGACACCATCAAAACCATGAACTCCATCTACTCCGGATCCCCATCGGACCCCTGCCCTCACCACGTCTTCAACAAAGCCTGCGCAGCCATCTCGCCCCACCTCCGGAAAACAATCAACTGTTCCTTCGAGACAGCAACCTTCCCAGAAAGCTGGAAGCACGCAGAGATCAACGCCCTTCTGAAGAAGCCCAAGGCGGACCCCAAGGACCTCAAGAACTTCCGGCCCATCTCCCTGCTCCCTTTCCCGGCAAAAGTGACCGAGAAGATTGTGAACAAACAGCTGACCCACTACCTCGAAGTCAACAACATCCTGGACCCTTCCCAATCCGGTTTTCGCAGTAACCACAGCACCGAGACCGCCCTCATCGCTGCCACTGACGACATCCGGACCCTGATGGACAAAGGAGAAACAGCCGCCCTCATCCTCCTGGACCTATCAGCAGCCTTTGACACGGTCTGCCACCGCACCCTATCAGCACGCCTCCATGACGCCGGTATCCAAGAGAAGGCCCTGGCCTGGACCACATCCTTCCTCTCCGGCAGAACCCAGAGCGTCCGCCTCCCACCCTTCTGCTCCAAAACCACCGAGATCATCTGCGGCGTCCCACAGGGATCCTCCCTCAGCCCAACACTGTTCAATATCTACATGGCCCACGTCGCACGACAACACAACCTCAACATCATCTCCTACGCTGACGACACCCAGCTGATCATATTCCTCACCGAAGATCCCCACACCGCCAAAGCTAACCTCCACCGAGGAATGAAGGCCGTAGCCGACTGGATGAAGGACAGCAGACTGAAGCTGAACTCAGACAAGATGGAGGTCCTCATTCTCGGACCCACCCCATCAGCCTGGGACGACTCTTGGTGGCCCACGTCACTAGGCACAGCCCCGGAACCCACGGACCACGCACGCAACCTGGGGGTCATCCTCGACTCCTCTCTCTCCATGACCAGGCAAGTCAACGCCATCTCCGCGTCCTGCTTCAACACCCTCCGTATGCTCCACAGGATCTTCAAATGGATCCCCCTCAACACGAGAAAAAACGTTATCCAGGCCCTCATCACCAACAGACTCGACTACGGGAACGCCCTCTACTCAGGAACTACAAACAAGCTCCTGAGACGACTCCAACGCATCCAGAACGCCTCGGCCCGACTCATCCTCGATGTCCCCCGCTGCAGCCACATCACACTCCACCTGAGAGGCCTGCACTGGCTCCCCGTCAACAAAAGGATCACCTTCAAGCTCCTGATCCACACACACAAAGCACAGCACAACACCGGACCCACCTACCTCAACAACCGACTCAGCTTCCACATCCCCACCCGAAGCCTCCGCTCAGCCAACCTCGCCCTTGCCTCAGTCCCCCGCATCCGAAAAACCACAGCTGGTGGCAGATCCTTCTCCTACCTCGCCGCCAAGACCTGGAACACTCTCCCCACCATCCTACGACAGACCCAGGACCTGCTGGCCTTCAGAAGACTCCTCAAGACCTGGCTCTTCGACCAGTAGCATCCCCCCTCCCCAGCGCCTTGAGACCCTCGCGGGTATGTAGCGCGCTTTACAAATGCTGTGATTGATTGATTGATTGATTGATGTTTTACTTATCCAGCACGTAGTGAGCGCTTTATGTTTCACTTCTCCAGCACATGTGGAGCAGCAGATCCTTTGTTGTCTGCTGTACGGTCTCAACAATTTTGTTGAATTAGGTTCAGTATGCTAAAGATCTGATGCAAAGTTTGAGGTTTGTGGTAAACTGGAAAAGTCAGACTTGGTTCTGTCACAGATGATGCAGTTTTCTAGGGTTTCTGAAAAATTCAGCAAGAGATCGCCTCCAATTCTTGGAGTTGAAACCTACCATAGTCAAGAAGCAACTGAGGTCAGTCTTGAGTCTGCAGGAGGTCTTTCACCATCAGTTAGCGAAGCTGGTAGGCCTTCTGTCCTCCTCGATCTAGCAGTCTTCCAGGGTGTCATAGGTTACCAAGCCCTCAGGCGGTTGAAGATACAGTAGTTACAAAGATGTATCTAAAATGAATTTATTTTTGTTTGACCAAGAGGCCTGAGACAAAATAGCTTGTTGCTTAAGCCGCATAGATGCATAGATGTGTGGAACGAGGGGGCTGTTTTTCCTACATCCCCCTATCTACTACCCTATGTAAATCTTTGGTACTGGGGGCCTTGGTGCGACAACTTCTTAACTGGAGAAGACAGTCAACAAAGGAGTCTTCAAAACCTTTAAACTGTTTAGAGCTTCTTGGTGGTTCCTGTGTAATTTGACGTTTTATAAAAGGCAAGGTGATGTGCATTATTTTTCTATACATGGACAATATGACAGTAGTGAGATGTGTCATTTGATCGGGGGAATGAGGTTGAAGCTCTTAACAGATCTGACAAAGCACGTGTGGGAATTTTGTCTTTCCCCAGGAATATTCTTGATTTCAGAATACCTCAGGGGACGAGGCAAAGTAGTGACAGACTAGTACCTCAAGAAGGAGACTGGATTACAGAGGTTGATGTCTGCTTCCTTGAGTTTTCAGAGCTCTCAACGATTTATGGAGTCCTTTTCTGATATATTTCATTGCTTTCTGATTAACAGCACAACTTCAGTAGTTGTCCAGTGGGAAAGCAGATCCAGAGTCATTAGCAGCTAATGCTTTTCTGCAAGATTGGCCTTTCAGAATCCCCTATTCTTTTCCTCTATTTGTAATTTTTTCCTTGTGGCTGGTGCACATCGACAGGCAGAAAGCTAAATTAGTTCTGAAAGCACCCAATTGGAATGCTCAACCTTGGCACACTTCTCTAGTAAAGTTATCAACAAACTAAAGCAGTCCTGTTGCCAGTCTTCCCTTAGTTGGTAATAAGCCAAGGGGGGCAATGTGATGATCTATCTCAAGATGGCAGTCTCATTCTAGTGGCCTGGAACCTTTAAGGTTTCTCAACTCATCAGAACATCTTGAGAGTTGGGCATCAAGAGCATGTAAATCAGCCTCGGGCAGTTGGTCTGGCTTGTGTATGAAGAGGGTTATTAATCCTGTTCATCATATGGCATTACAGTTCTTAGTTTCGTAGCACCCATTAACTGAAGTAGTACTGTACTACAAATGGGTACAGATCAGCTATATCAGTAGGTCATGAGAAAGTTGATAATAAACCAGGAGATGTAAATTGAATAAGATCAGGCATGCAAATCCACCAACACCACAATATACTTCACCCCGGGATGTTGAGGTGGTGCTTCAGTCATTTTAGTCATGCTAGATAATGATGAACTATTGCTGAAAATATTGTCTGCTAAACTTGTGATGCTTTTGTGTTGGGAGACTTGTCTGATAATGTCTGATGTTAGATCTTTGGATATTTCCATATTGTAGTTTTGATCAGCTGGTGTCCACTTCATAATCACTAGGCGTACTAAGAATTAATCTACTACTATTGATATCTAGCTTTTCCTTTACACCATAAGCTATGTGGGATTTGGCATGTTAAATAATATATATGTGCCACAAAGTCCACAAAATGCCTTCTCCTCAAATCCTAATCTGTATTTGTAAATGTTAAGTCCCATTCCAGTTTCTTCTGCTACTGTCAGTTGCTGGGTCAAGAAGGGTATGTCTTTGGTGAGCGTAAATACAGGCTTGGAGCCTATTCTACTATGGAGGCGGTGGCCTAAAATCCCTTTGGGCTGGTGCTAAGTTGGAAGACATCCTCAGGTCTACTGATTGGTCCAGAGCTACTATAGACATGTTATGGACAATCAAGAGAGCATGCAGCATTGTCAGTAGTCAATAATACATCAGGCCTTGTAATAAAATTGCAGATTCACCCACCTGTTAGTAAAATAGAGTCCTGATTTTATTAAAGACACAGAGAAAAATATTAGTCCGCCTTTTTAAATGCAACCCTCCTTGATTGTCGATTCATAACAGGTTCTTACTTTTCCTAGTTCTGGTGTAGACCAACTTGCAACATTCTAGGACATTGAGGGTGATCCACAACGGAGAAGTGTGACTACTAATCCAGGAGGGACATTCTGTCCTATCCTGGCTTTTACTGTGATTCTGTGTATTATTTACTTTTTTTAGAATGCTGCATAAACTTTGATAGCAGATATCAAGAAAAGAGACAGCTAGTTTGTGCAGCCCCTATTTGTCTATTATGTTGGCCTTCTATTGTGTTTCTGCTTCCTCCCCAGTGGAGCAGGATTGTGGTTATTGTAGTTTTACTTTGAATCTATGCGCAATTGAAACAGACAGCAAGAAAAGAGACTGCATAATAGAGCCTCCAAGCATTGTTCTGTGCTGGGTATGCATGTCTGACTCAACCTGCTTATTCTCCCTCAACCAAACAAAAGTGCCTGTTTCCTCTTAAGCCTTGCGTAGTGCGCAACATTGCCTTTGAAGGTGAATGCTTTGCCCTGTAGCTGTAATACTTATTGAACTTTGACAAAGTCAATATT
This sequence comes from Pleurodeles waltl, assembly GCF_031143425.1. Taxonomy (NCBI): domain Eukaryota; kingdom Metazoa; phylum Chordata; class Amphibia; order Caudata; family Salamandridae; genus Pleurodeles; species Pleurodeles waltl. The sequence goes on from NC_090439.1 coordinate 6,438,155, forward strand.
CTTGTTTTTCTTTTAAAATGAAAGTGCTTCTTCAGAGATTTACCGTTTTTGTGTGTATGATTGTGAAGATTAAATGGGTGATGCAAAAATAAATCAAAAGGTAGATGAATGATTAGCTAGGCTAGTGAGTATGTGGATGTATGATTCATTGGTTGTATGAATGAATGAATGACTACTTACAGGAAAGGGGAAGTGAGTGCATGGATACAATAAGAGGCATGTAAATAAATGAGCAAAATGCTGGATGAATACATGATGGGTACATGGATAGTCCAAGTCATGTTGTCGATCTTTTCATTGTATACCTGATAGGTTCTGCCTATTCAGTACACATGGATTTTTTTTGCTTTTTGGATCACCTGGTTTGTATACTTTTTACTGTAGGTGTGTCTCATCTATGATAACCACATGGCAGCTGGACTATGCATGTTTACTGTTAGTGTCTACCTTTTAAGATAAGAGGCACGTGGCAGTTAACACATGAACATGTACACATGTGTGCAGACGTGTGCAGGCTGCACATGTGAGCCTACTGTCATGCACAGCCTGGTAACTGAGGGCAGGTAGCCTGGTGTAGAGGGGACACTGCAAGATTAGGTATTGATCTGGGGTAGGCCTTATAATGCTAGTGTACACTAACAGAGAAAGTCAATGTGAATTACTGTTTTGTCTGTAGTGACACTTTATTATGCACATGGGGTAAAACTGCCTTAGAGTGCAGTTTTGCTTCCCTCTGGCCTACAGAGATCAGTGGCGTATCAAAATGGGGCGTAACCTATGTGTGAAAATGATATCTGCAAGTTCCACAAAGGTGTCTGTACAAACTATGGGTCATCCAGAATTGTCATATTTCTCTGGCCCAGGTCAGTAAAAGAGTCCAAGCCTTTTATCATTCTGCTGCACCAGGTTAATTACATTTCTCTCCAGCAGCAAGAACAAAGGCCTACTCTTACTAAGGTAGCAATTAACAGTGCCTCGCCCAGCTCATGAGAAGGAAAGGGGTGGGGCTAAAAAATCAGCATCAGTCAGTAGGCTGTCACACTGTACCAAGGATGGGCCTGCCCAAGCCCACTGAACAAAGAAGGGAGTACAGACCTCTGGAGCCAGCACAGGAGCGGGTTCTCTTTTAAACTTTAGTAGGTGGTAGTGATCTCGGCAAGGGTGGAGTAGAGGCCCCAAAAGAGATGTGACTAATGACTCCTGGTTGATGTCATCTTGAACTTCCCCAGCATGATGTGCAGGAGGATTGGGACAGGGGTGGAGAGGGGATGTGGCACTCTAGGATTGGCCAGGGATGCCTGTCTTCCTGAACCTTCAACTCTTCTTTAAAAACTCTAGCACAAGGAGGAGACTCGCTCTTTCTTGGTGTTTTTCTGCGCTTTGCTGTTGGACCACGGGGCCACCAAGGACAACTGTAAGGAGAAACCCCCTGATGCCCAGAAAGGACTAAGGACTCTGCCCGGTTGACCCCAGGACCAGTGGGCCTCACCAAGGACAGTGATTCTGGTCCCCTTACATCCCCTGAGGACCAGTTGGGGGAAAGCCCTGGACTTCTGCACCCAGAGACAGAGACTAGGAGGAAGGCTGGCACAGGGAGCCTGGAGAATCAGCTGTCTGTTGATTATACCACTTTGGAGGTGAGCAGGTCTTCTGCAACTGCCCCTAGTGGAGCTAGAGCTCACCACCAGGAGCAAAATTAGCTCAAGATCATCAAACTGATACAACCGGGGCCCAAGTTAATACATTTTAAATATTAGTGACTTTTGACCTTTTCCAGACAGAATGTGTGGGGCTTGGCTGCTGTTTTTTAACTTACAACAGTGGTAGGCCAGGGCCTGGGGGTCAGAGCAAGGATCACAGATTTATTTGCACCTAGGTATGGGGCTTGCATGGGCCTCCCAGGTCATTCTTCCTCCTGGGGGGACCCTCAGCTCCCTTTGGGCTGACACTATTTTTTTCTGGGGAGGGGGTCTGCATGGGGACCCCTCCCAAGACTTTCTTTTGGCCCTGGGACCCGATCCCCATAGCCATACTTATCAAGAAGGGGGCCTGAATCGCATCCTTGACTCCCCCCACAGGGGCAGAAAGATAGGGGGATTGCTGTTATACATGCGCCCCTGGTGATGTGGCTGCCCTGCTCCCTGTTCCAATTTCTGTGGGGGGCGGACTGCCAAGACGAAGAGAAGAGATCTCCGGTCTCAGGGGCAGGCAGGGAGAGAGAAGCTGCCGGCTTTTGAGACCACACACAGAGGTGCCACAAGGGAGCTGGCAGGGAAGTGAGGGGTGGGCTCCCTCAACTGCCCCAAATTTTTAGGAGGCAGGAGTACCCGGGTAAGACCAGACACCCTGTAAAAATGTAAAAACAACTGATGCACGGGCTGCCAGTTCCACAGGAGACCTGCTGTTAAAGTATTCACTACTCCAGCTGGAGTGCCTCATAATGCCCTTTGGGCTTTTCCATTTGCATATCCTTCTTCACTCATGGTGCCCCAGGATGGCAGGGGCACCACCAACGTGCTAAAGAGAGTGTGGGAGGCTGTAGGAGGGCAGCAGCAGGTTACCTTCTTGCACAATAAACAATCTTGACTACAACACAGGCACCCTTGCACCATCACTCAAGGGTGCCTGCATTGGCGCTAGGCAACCAAAAGTGCACTGGCACTAGGAAAAGACAGGAATGTGCCATATAACAGGAAACCCAGAGCATTCCTGCTGATTTCGGCCAAGGTGGCTTGCTCTGTTGCGCTGTGCGAAAGAATGATAAATCTGTCCCATAACGTTAACATGCCCATACAGTGACTAGCACCCAAAAGATTTTTTTACAGTAGCAAACATAGTTCTCCTATGTAGAAAACCAGAGTGCAGATTCAAATCCTAATACAGTATCTCAGGGTTAGGACTAGTTAAAACAATAAGCAACTGTTTTTAATAGTTATTAGAAATCTAATTCAGTGGTGATCAGAGGCTGTTCTCCACTCCTGCTGCTGCTGCTCATTCATATATGCACTAATAATTTAATCTATCCTTAAGCCCAGTCACTTACCCATTCATCCAACCAAAGTAACCTGGATTCACCCAATCACATAACCCTCTCATTCAATGATTCACACGTCCATAAAGCCCCACCCAGACACAAACAAACGTGTTCATCAGTTATCAAGCACTTTTATTGCTACAAAAGTAAATCAATTAGCTTTGCCAGTGCTTGCTGTTTTGTGCATTATCATCTGTTTGTTTTCCTAGCTTTCTGTGGTATTCTTGGTTATAACCTCCAACAGGACAGTTCAAAGGCATCTATGCTGCCCTGACCTTTGCTCTTGTAGATACATCAGTGTATTTGAAAATCTTTTCCAAGTTGTGTGCCACAGCTCTACTGAGTGCTAATCCACAGAGTATATTTTGGCAGCTGAATCTGTTGCCATTCTTTTTTTTTACATGTAGTAGTCGCCCTTTTTCCATTCTGTTCATTGACTTTTTTTTATGACTGTTCATTCATTCATTATTCATTACTTAGCTTTATTTGGTGAACCAACCATAAAAGTACAATAAAAACTGAAATTAAAAACCTCATATTACAATAAAACTGAGATTTTGCCATACTATACATGAAATAATTACAACGTCCCCTGTAAAAAATGGATAAATAGAATTTAAGTGTCACGACTCACGTGCTGCTTACGCCTGGAATCCGCAGATCGAGTGGCGTGGGTCTTGAATGTTCGGCCTTGGCCCAGAAAGGGGAGACTCTTTCTGGTAGCCACGGTGCTGTAGGCAATGGAAACGCCAAGAACAGACCGTGCCCTTCAGAAATAGCGCCAGAGGGAAAAAAACCCTAAAAGGGGAAAAAACCTCCAAACAGAAAGATTCCTGAAACAGGAACAAAAGAACAGGAATCAATAGAGGCAAAATTTAGGTATACACAGAATTGACAAGATCCAGAACCGAAAGGTAAAGAATCAGGAGCGAAGACACTATCAAAACAGACAGTGTTGCAGCGCAAGGAAAGGAAGAAAACACATCCCTTAAATACCATCAAACAGGAAACGACCAACAGGAAGTAAAAGGACACCATCTTAGATAGGGAAAAGTACATAGAACAGAATAGAATAGGAACCATAGAGAATAGGGAACAAGGAATGCTGAGAAAAAAAAGGTAACATGGGAAGGGGGAAAAAACATAAAGGAAGGTACAACCAGATGACCCAGGAAAAGAAGAAAAGAAAAGAACAGGTAAGAGGGGTCAGGAGGCACAAGAAACGCGGTGCACAGAAGCAGAGCGAGGCCCCATGCCAAATCTGGGGCCTCGCAAGGTACACAGTAGACTTGGGGCGCGCCGTGTCCTGCAGACGCGTTGTGCGGCCCGAGCCGAATGTTCGGCTCGCGCCGCACCACGCTGCGCGACAGTAGGTCCCCCCCCCGAAGTTCCAGGTTTGTGTGGAAATAGACAGTGAAAACGATGAATCAGAAGAGGTGCGTGAACAGAAGAAGCATCTTCCCAAGAGCATTCACTGAGAGGATAACCCTTCCAATGAATCAGATACTGAAGACGTTTGTGAAAAAAACGAGAGCCACAAATTTCTTGTACCTCATATTCAGGTACATCATCCACTAACACAGGAGGAGGACAAGGAAACTGACGAGAGTAAGGGTCAGGTACGTAAGGTTTGAGCTGGGAAACATGAAAGACTGGATGAATTTTCCATGTACGAGGCAAGTGAAGACGGACAGTGACAGGATTAATCAACTGAAGGATACGGAAAGGCCCGTAGTAGCGAGGTGTGAACTTATTCTGAGAAAGGCGTGAGGTCAAGAATTTGGATGAAAGCCAGACTTTATCTTGAGGGTGATAGTCTGGAGTGTTCTTACGTTTCTTGTCTGCTATTTTCTTCATATATCTCTTGGTGTTTAATAAATTGGATCGAATTAGTCTATGGATTTGTAGAAGTCGTTTGGAAAGGGAAGTAACCGCAGGCAGAGGAGAGGTAGACTGAGGAGAAGTAGGAAAAGGGGTAGGATGATAGCCATAAGAACAGAAAAAAGGAGTGACCTTGGAGGCACTATGGACAGTATTATTGTAGGAAAATTCAGCAATAGGGAGATAAGTGTTCCAGTTGCCTTGGGTAGAATTACAAAAACAGCGAAGGTATTGCTCTAATCCTTGGTTCAGACGCTCGGTCTGTCCATTGGTCTGAGGATGGAAACCCGATGACAGTGCTATATTGATATTTAGTGTCCTACACAAATATTTCCAAAACCGGGAAATGTACTGAGGTCCTCTGTCAGATACAATGGTATGTGGAAGTCCATGGAGACTGAAAATATGGTCGATAAATATCTGGCTTAGTTCTTGGGATGTAGGTAGCTTTTTCAGGGCAGTGAAGTGAGCCATTTTAGTAAAGGAATCAACAGTGACCATGATAACCCGGTTTCCTGCTGATGGTGGGAGCGAACACATGAAATCAGTAGAAATGGTGTGCCAGGGAGCTGGTGGAACAGGCAAATGCTGTAGTAATCCTCCAGGTCTGGTACGGGGAATCTTGACTTGAGCACATATGGGACAAGCCTGAACGTATCTTTCAACATCCGGCTTCCAGGTAGGCCACCAGAAAAATCGCGAGAGAAGTTCTTGTGTGGCCTTGATGCCTCTATGACCAGCAACCGGCGAATCATGGCACATTTGTAATGCTCTTTCTCTAACTCTGTTGGTAGGGAGGAACAACAGATTCTGATAATAATAATATCCTTGTCTTTTACATATAAAGGGTTTTAGTTTCTCTGCTTCGCGGTCAGACAGGCTGGAGTATTCCAGTTGTACCTCTTCCAGGAAAGACTGAGCTACTCCAATGATCTTACTAGGTTCAAGTAGATACTGAGATGGGGTAGGAGTACAATCTGGATAACGGCGAGACAGAGCATCAGCCAGAATGTTTTGGGATCCAGGAATATAGGTGATGTAAAAATCATACTGACTGAAGAAAAAGGCCCAACGAGCCTGGCGACTATTCTGGCATACAAAATTACGTAAACATTGTAGATTACGATGGTCTGTTCTAACCTCAAAAGGCTCCTTGGAACCCATAAGAAACTGTCTCCATTCTAGGCAGGCTGTTTTCAGAGCTATTAACTCCCTTTCTAGTACTGAGTAATGTTGTTCTGATGTAGAGAGTACATGGGACAAATAGAAAACAGGATGTTCAAGACCATCATCTTCTTGTTGTTGGAGTAAGACAGCTCCGATGGCTCTTTCGGAAGCATCAGTAACTACAATAAATTGTTTGTTGGTATCTGGGTGTCTCAAGATGGGGGCTTGAGTGAAAGCCTTCTTTAAACCTTGAAAAGCTGTTTCAGCTGCCTTGGTCCAGACAAAACCTTTCGTTAAATTTTCCTTCTTTAAAGTGTGAGTTATATGGCTGGTTTGTTTTGCAAAGTTTAAGATGAACTGCCGATAAAAGTTTGCTAATCCTAGAAAACATTGTGTTTCCTTAATAGAAGAAGGAGAAGGCCAGTCTAGAATGGCTTGTACCTTTTCTTGGTCCATAGCTATGCCGGTGGGACTTAAATGATAACCCAGATATTTGACTTCCATCTTGTCGAACTCACACTTTTCTGGTTTACAAGATAGTTGATGTTCCCGGAGTCTTTGAAGGACTTGTTTCACGTGGGAGGAATGGAGCTCCGGACGTCTAGAATAAATAAGAATATTGTCTAAGTAGATTACAACTGTCTGGTTCAAAAGGTCAGAAAACACTGAGTCCATAAATCTTTGGAAGATTGCGGGGGCATTAGTGAGACCAAAAGGCATAACCTTGTTCTCAAAATGACCAAATGGGGTCCTGAAAGCTGTTTTCCACTCGTCTCCTTCTTTAATACGTAAAAGGTGGTAGGCTCCCCGTAGATCCAGTTTGGTAAAACGTTGAGCCCCTCTGACTGCCTCTAGTATATCCTTGATGAGAGGCAAAGGATAACGATCTTTTATAGTTATCTTATTCAGGCCTCGAAAATCCAGGCAAGGACGAAGATCCTTTGTCTTCTTGGGTACAAAAAAGAGAGGAGCCCCTGCCTGAGAAGACGATGGAACAATAAGACCACTCTGTAAATTTTCTTCCAGATACTCCTTTAGAACTTCCTTTTCGGGTTCCGTGAGGGAATATATCCTCCCAAAGGGAACGACAGTTCCAGGTTCCAAAGGAATAGCACAATCGTAATCTCGATGTGGAGGTAACACAGGTCTGGATGGTTTTTGGAACACATCTTGAAATTCTAAATAGTGTTCAGGGACTCCTTGGACAGTATTGATGGAATATCCGGTAGTACTTTCAGTAGGTGTTAATCTTTTCGGTGAACAATATTTGTCGTAAGCAAAACAGTTCTCATGACAAAACTTTGAAGACAAGGAAATAGTCCGGGTTTCCCAATTCACATACGGATTATGTCTTATGAACCACGGAATTCCTAGAATGATGGTATGGTTGGGGGATGATATAAGATCAAAAGAGATGTGTTCTTGATGGTTACCAAACTGTAAACTTAACATCAGGGTAGTAGTATCGACTGCACCAGAGGATATCAAGGATCCATCCACTGTGTGCACTTGTTCGGGAATTTCTTTGGGTTGTGTTGGAATTTGTTGAGTAGTGGCCCAAGTTTTATCCATGTAAATACCACTAGCACCACAATCTAGTAAAGCCATAGTTCTTTCTTGACGGCCGTCAGGTAGCTGTAACATGACAGGTAACATGAACAAGGATGTGGTATTGTCCTTAAATGAACTGATGGAAGGTATAGCTGATGATCCCGTCCCCTCCCTTCTTACAGAGGACGGGAAGTGGTGTTTCCCGATGGCCTTTGAGGACGTACAGGGCAGGTACGAAGCATGTGACCAGCAGCACCACAGTACAGGGACAATCCTTTCTTATGTCTGTCTTCCCGCTCGCTAGCAGAGAGCGGGCCTCGAGTAGTATCCACTTGCATGGGTTCCCCCTCTATGTCTCTAGCAGGAGGGCGAGGTTCCTCAGAACGATGCAGATAAACCCGTGAAGTGCTTGGCTGGGAAGACCCTCTACTCTTTCTCTTCTCCAATCGTCGTTCTTGAAGACGGTACTCGATGGAAAGTGCTTGATCCATCAGACCACGAAGATCTTCAACTCTGGTGGAGTGTACTAACTCATCTTTTATTTCTTCTTTAAGTCCTCTGCGAAACAAAGTCACCAGAGTCCGTTCCACCCAGGGGGTCTCTGCCGCTAGCTGATGAAAACGCGTAATATATTGAAGGACATCTTGTGAGCCTTGTTGGATGTCACATAAGGCTTCTTCCGCCGAGGCCTCCAATGCTGGATGACTAAACATTTGTTTGAAGCGATTCACGAAGGCGAAATAGTCCGACAATACCGGGTCATTGGATGATACCATCGGGGTTGCCCAGGCCAAGGCAGGACCGGATAAAGCACTGATAAGATAACCCACCTTTGACCTATCATGGGAGAATTGAGTAGGTCGGAAGGCGAAATACACCGTGTATCAAGGAATTCACGTAGTTTGGTTGGTTCACCAGAAAAACGAGGAGTAGAGGCGGAGATAGTCAGAACATCGCCACTGCAGAAAGCCAAAGCCTGTCGTAATGCAGCATTCTCATTGCGTAGTTGTTGCAATTCCTGAGCTTGTTGCTGAATTGTTGTCAGAAGAGATTGATCAGAATCTGCAGCAGCCGCCACTGTATCATCCATGGTGTTAGAGGACGTCGGGAGGATTTGGCGCTGCAATCTGTCACGACTCACGTGCTGCTTACGCCTGGAATCCGCAGATCGAGTGGCGTGGGTCTTGAATGTTCGGCCTTTGCCCAGAAAGGGGCGACTCTTTCTGGTAGCCACGGTGCTGTAGGCAATGGAAACGCCTAGAACAGACCGTGCCCTTCAGAAATAGCGCCAGAGGGAAAAAAACCCTAAAAGGGGAAAAAACCTCCAAACAGAAAGATTCCTGAAACAGGAACAAAAGAACAGGAATCAATAGAGGCAAAATGTAGGGAATTACACAGAATTGACGAGATCCAGAACCGAAAGGCAAAGAATCAGGAGCAAAGACACTATCAAAACAGAAAGTGTTGCAGCGCAAGGAAAGGAAGAAAACACATCCCTTAAATACCATCAAACAGGAAACGACCAACAGGAAGTAAAAGGACACCATCTTAGATAGGGAAAAGTACATAGAACAGAATAGAACAGGAACCATAGAGAATAGGGAACAAGGAATGCTGGGAAAAAAAAGGTAACATGGGAAGGGGAAAAAACATAAAGGAAGGTACAACCAGATGACCCAGGAAAAGAAGAAAAGAAAAGAACAGGTAAGAGGGGTCAGGAGGCACAAGAAACACGGTGCACAGAAGCAGAGCGAGGCCCCATGCCAAATCTGGTGCCTCGCAAGGTACACAGTAGACTTGGGGCGCGCCGCGTCCTGCAGACGCGTTGTGCGGCCCGAGCCGAATGTTCGGGTCGCGCCGCACCACGCGGCGCGACATTAAGCCCTAACGTGCAAATTTTAATTTGGAATAGTCTAATCTTAAAAGTACATTTCTTCCAGTTTACAGTCATATTTCCTTCCCAGTTGCAATGCTTGTGTGATGAAATTCAAGACTGAACAGCAAATCAGAGGGAACTCAAGGCGTTGAAGAAAAACTAGGTCCTCCTGATGGTTATAAAAATGTCTGCCTCTGAGGGTCAGGCATAAAAACCGAGACCTATAGGAAGAGTATAAGGTGCAAAAGAGCATAAAGTGCTTTGTTGACTGTTGTGACCCTCCATTACAAGGACAGCAAGGTAAGGTTGGGAACCAAGTGCATGATGAGGGGAAGGCCACTAAAAAATGGATCTTATTCCCCCAGAGCCACTTGGGATAAAATCTAAGCTCGGGGTCCTTAACCTATGTCAAATAGGGCTCTTAATCTCCCCTTTGAATATAGTGGACCTTCATTTGAGTGTTTTGATGTATGTTTTTAACAATGTGCAGGAGTACTGGATCAACCCCTGCCCGACCCATGATCTCCAACAGAATATTCCTGTCCACTGAGTCAAAGGCACAGGCAACATCCATAAAGGCCATATGTATGACCCCTCTCCTAGCAGCCCATAAAGGCTAAATGTATGGCCCCTCTCCTGGCCTTGGCATATTTACCAAGGATCAGGGATAGATTTAACGCTTGCTCAATCGTACCTAGCCCGAATGGAACCCATATTGGGCTTCAGAAAAAAAGGAATTTTCTTCTACCCAGTCTTCTAATTTGGGCAAGATTACTCTGCCAAAAATTTTGCTCAAGGCATCAAGAAATGAGATTATAATTTGAGGGGGGACTTCTTTCTCCTTTTTTAACAATGGGAATTATTATAGATTCCATCCACGTCTCGATGGGTTTCTCACAAACCACCGCTCTAAAAATTCTAGAAAGCTCAGGTAGGACCCGATCTGGATCCGGCACTTTCCCTGTTGCGAGCTTAAGATCACCTTTTGCACTTCAGCGACTCACTAAACCTAAAGGGCTCTGAGGGTGAGACAAGAGAAGGTATCTTAGATAAGGGATTATTGCCTCCACTGGAAACAATATTTGGAAAATGCCAAATCCAATCTTGCTTCAAGATATGACATTCTATGGATGTGGGGGATTTCCTGAAAAAAAAGGCTGATTAACAGTTTCCCAGAATGCCCGGTTATTGTTCAAAAGTGTGGCTCTTTCCAAGTCATGTCAGGCTCTTGCCCTGAGCTCTGCTTTCCTAATCTCTATAGCTTGCTTACAAGCCTATCTTGCCCTCCTAACTGCAACCTGATCCTGGGGGACTGCATTAGTTATCTCTTTCAATGCATGATAGGCTTTTGTTCAGTCTTGGTTAAACCAGGATTGCATGTAATGCTCTGTATTGGGCGTATTTGAATTTAGGGCTTCTTAAACTCATTTACATATCTTGCTGAAGCTACCACAAATATCTGCTGGGTCGGCAGCATGCAATCTCTGCCCGGATCTTTACATTCAGATCCCTCAAAACTACATCTGGATTAATGTGTAACAATTTTCTTCATACCTTCTTTTTCAATACATATGTTAGAGGGGAGATTTGGCTTATTAAAATGAGAAACTGCCAATGGGAATGCAGAACTGATGGTTAAGGGGTGATGGTCACTAAAGGGTGCTAAACCATTAAGGGGACTAAATCCTCCAACAGGAGGATATGGTCAATCATGCTGCCTTTCCCTCTCTCCACAAATTTTGTAATTTCCCTACTTTAATCGCTAGTGGTCTCGGAGGCAAAAAGCAAGTTATTAGTTAAAATTAGACGTGTTAGGGCTTCCCCATATGCTGAATGCTGAAAGTGACGAACAGATTCCCCCTGTTCGTCTCCAATTCACGGACCTGAGAACCACTATAAGTACACTTAGCAATGTTAAAATCCCCTACCCAAATAATAGAAGCACTTGCAGGTTCTCTACCCATTAGAACTGTAATGCTAAATTCCAAATCCTTGCTAATCCCCACCGGTTGGATATGAAAACAATTTTAATAAAAGTTAATTAAAATGATATTGCCTACCCTAGAGGAGGATAATTTTAGAGTTTGATAGTGAGAACTGGAGGACAAGATCTTAACACATAGAGAGGTTAATGAGGTGGAGACAAAAAGTATTAGACCCCCTATTCCCCTGATGGAATAGCGGGGGTACTAAAACAGTGGAAACCATCCAGAACCAAGGATTCACTGTCACATACCCAAGTCTCCTAGCAACAAACAATATCAAAATTGCTAATAAAATATAGCCACTCTCTTTCTAAAAGTTTTGAGTTCAGCCCTGATATGTTCCAGGAGAGGTGCTGTAACACCTGATAATAGTTTCCAGGTAAGTCTTTTATCCTGGGCACTGAAGCCTCAGGCTCCAGGGCCGGATTAATGCCTCCCAATGTGCTCTTACTGAGTGACAGCCCTGTTAGCTTAGCATAATCTTGTGGGCCTTTGTGTGAGGGCCAACTAATATCAGCAATAGTTAGACAAGATGAATTAGCTTGATGTGAATCAAAAGCTGTCAGTGACTGGTGTAACTGATCTAGGGGCACTGTATCCCTCTCTGGCATGACCTGAACTTCCACGGCTGGGTGAAGAACACAGCTTCTCCTATAGCTAGAGTCTACACCTTCTTCCAAATGCTGGATTTTATCTAAATAAGCATGCAAAAAAGGTCCAACCCTGAAAGTGGGAGGACGTATTAGAGGTAAGGAGCTTCCAGTAAAGTTAATCTTGGCTTAAAGCCGCTACGCTTTGCCCTCTGTCCCTGCATATTGGTTGAGAACGGCTGGTAGAAATACCTCAGTGGTACTACGTGCAAAACTGCACGTCCCCCCATTGGTGTAACGTGTGCCAGATTTTATCAGACAATAGGTCAGCTCCGGGTGTCTGCAGTTTATCACTATGCAATCGCCCCTTTTGAGGACGGGCCAATCTATCTGATTCTCCTCAGAAGAAGAATATTTTTCTATTCCCAAGATGCGAAGCTGGTGTTTTGAGCAAGCCAATAGCTAACTTTGTTTTTAAGTTCTATATATGCTTCTTCTCTGTGTGCCTGGACTGGTGGGACACTGAGCAGAACTGCCATGTATGGGGTGCACCTTGGTGGTAAATTCAGGTTCTGATACGGATTAGTGGGATTTAACTGAGCAGATGTATTACACATGTTGATAGATCTGAGGGGACTCATTCTCTGGGTGCTGCCTGATGGATCATGGGCTGTTGATGCTTGCCTTCCCCCAGAGCCCAGATTGGTACTAATAGCCATTTTGGTAACTGTTCAGTGCTCGAGCCTCCCACATGGGTATACTCTGTACAGGCCTCTAGGCATCGCAGAGTTGGTTAATGTAAAACAATGACATGGCTGCATGGGATCAGCGGTTGGGGATTACAATGATAACCAAGATGTTAACTTTTTAATAATCCCTTCCAAGATAATTGATATTCATAACAGTGAAGCAACAGATGTGGTCACAATGTTATTCAGTGAAACCTGAATCTCTTCCCGAGGGGCTGATTTAGATATTCCTTGCCCAATTCTGTGTGGATGGATGACTCAACCTCATGTGAATATATTGTGTCAGGCATTGTGGGGATACTTTTAAAGGACTGGTTATTTGATTTTCTAGGCTCAGGCACGGGCCTGTTCTTATCTTCCTCATTTACCTTCCTGTGGGTTTGCATCCTCCATTAGTTCCTGAAAAATCAGGTATTTGACTTCTGACTCTGGGACAAATTCCTCTGTCCTTTACACATGTTGATCGTCCAAGGCAGCCCCCTCGATGGCTTTATCCACACACCACGCCATGCCAGGACCACCGTCATCGGTATCCATAGGAAAGTAAGATGGCCTGATGCGTGTTTGAATGGTACTCTGGTCTTTCCCCCTATCAAGAGACAAGCTCATTCTCTTTGGACACTACGTTCACAGCGCAAACTAAAAAAGAGTCCAATGTGGTGCCAGGATGAGAATTAATAGAGTTAGTAATGGGAGTGTCTGGCCCAGAAGCAAATTTCCTTCTACCTATATTCGGAGAGCATAGTCTATGGAAAATAAGTTGTAAGTCAACTCACGACAGTACTAATGCTTCCCTTGATGGAGGAGCCAGGAGTGGTGGCCCCGCCTCTTCTGGGCGATGATGGGCACAGGACGGGCCCGCTCTTGGCCAAGGTTTTGCCCGTGCGTGTCCTGCACGCTTCCCGCTCTGCAGAAGTTTGTGGAGCGCTAAAAGCACTAAGTAGGCCCCTCCCTCTGGCTGCGGGTACAAGGCGTCCCTCTAGGTGCAACAAATGATGGGATGTGGAGTCCCCACACCACAATCAGGCAACCCACACTACAGGAGTCTGTGGAACACTAATAGTGCTAGTTAGGCTCCTCCCCCTAACCCCAGGTACAGGTATGCACCTCCAGGCGTGATGAAGGATGGGATGTGGAGTCCCCACACCACAATCAGGCAGCCCGTGCTGAGGGAGTTCCTGCTTCCGATACTCGGCCCGCGAACTCCTTGCCCTCAACCCTGGCCCCTCCACAGAGTGCTTCCTGGCCACCCCGAAGCACACCAAAGGACCTTTTTCCTGCCGCACCTGCAACTTCTCCTGCAACAGAACTACGAAGCCAGCAACAACCAATACAAACCACCTGCACTGCATCCTCCTCAACACACGCTCCGCACGAAAACACGCCATCGAGCTCTGGGACCTGCTCGACACCACCGCCCCAGACGTGGCCTTCCTGACCGAGACCTGGTGGAACGACTCTTCGGCCCCTGACATCGCCATCGCCATACCTGACGGATACAAGATCACCAGAAGAGATCGCACCAACGGAATCGGCGGAGGGATAGCCATTGCCCACAAATCCACCCTCAAGATCCACACCCACACGGACGACACCCTCAAGACAGCCGAACACCTCCACTTCCAGATTCACACGGACCCCAACACTACCCTCAGAGGAACCCTCATATACCGCCCCCCAGGACCAAGAGCCCCCTTCAGCGACACCGTCTCCGACCTCGCAAGCACCCACGCCCTCACCTCTCCAGACTACATCCTCCTGGGAGATCTTAACTTCCACCTGGAAAACAACAACAACGCCAACACCGCATCACTGACCACCAACCTCCTCAACCTCGGACTCCGTCAGCTGGTCAACACTCCCACCCACATCGCCGGACACACGCTTGACCCACTCTTCACCTCAAGCAACCACATCTCTTTCAGCCACACCTCCGAACTCCACTGGACCGACCATCACTGCGTCCACTTCTCCTTCAAGAAAAACACCGAACACCACCGCATCCCTCTACCGCCTCACCGCCGCTGGGGAAAAGTCACCAACGACCAACTAACCAGCACACTCGCCAAAAACCCACCACCCGAACCCACCGACCCGAGCACCGCCGCCATCAACCTCCATCAATGGATCCTCAACTGCGCCAACACCTTAGCCCCACTCAAGAAACCCACCGCCAACCAAGAAAAGAAAAAAACAGCATGGTTCACAGCCGAACTGACCACCTCCAAACGCACCTGCCAGAAACTCAAGAAGAAATGGATCCTCGAGCGCACACCCGACAACCTTGCCACCCTCAAGGACGCCAACCGTGAACACCACCAACGGATCCGACTCGCCAAGCGCGCCCACTTCACAGAACGCCTCAACAACAACGCCCACGACTGCAAAGAACTCTTCTGCATCGTGAAGGAGCTCTCCAACCCTAACGCCAACGTCAACGACGTCCCTCCATCCCAGAAACTCTGCGACGATCTCTCCACCTTCTTCCACCAGAAAATCGCAGCCATCCACAACAGCTTCAACACCGCACCTCCGCCAGACCCCACCCCCGACGACTCCTCCCACGCCTGCCGCCTCACCACCTGGACCCAAGTAGACGACGCCGAAACCCTAACAACCATGAATTCTATCCACTCAGGCTCTCCCACGGACCCGTGCCCACATCACGTATTCAACAAAGCCGACGCCACCATCGCCCCCAAACTCCGCAAGATCATCAACCTCTCCTTCAACTCCGCCACCTTCCCAGACAGCTGGAAGCACGCAGAAATCCAACCCCTCCTCAAGAAACCCAAGGCTGACCCCAGCGATCTCAAAAACTTCCGACCGATCTCTCTCCTCCCTTTTCCAACGAAAGTCATCGAGAAGATTGTCAACGCACAGCTCGCCCACTTCCTAGAAGTCAACTCCATCCTAGACCCCTCACAATCTGGATTCAGACGAAACCACAGCACTGAGACCGCACTCCTCGCCGCCACAGATGACATCAGACAACAAATGGACAACGGCGAAACCTCAGCCCTCATCCTCCTCGACCTATCTGCCGCTTTCGACACAGTCTGCCACCGCACCCTGCTAACCTGTCTCCACGAAGCCGGCATCCAAGACAAAGCCCTCAACTGGATCTCATCCTTCCTCTCCGACAGAACCCAGAGAGTCCGACTCTCACCCTTCCGCTCCAAAGCCACCAACCTCATCTGCGGCGTCCTCCAAGGATCCTCTCTTAGCCCAACATTGTTCAACGTATACATGGCCCCCCTCGCACGACTGGCCCGTCAACACAACCTCAGCATCATCTCCTACGCCGACGACACCCAGCTCGTCCTCTCCCTGACCAAAGATCCGCTCACCGCCAAAACCAACCTCCACGAGGGACTAAAATCCATCGCCGAGTGGATGAGCAACAGCCGCCTGAAGCTCAACTCCGACAAGACGGAAGTCCTCATCCTCGGACGCACCCCCTCGGCCTGGAATGACTCCTGGTGGCCCACCGCCCTCGGACCCCCACCCACCCCAGCCAGCCACGCACGAAACCTCGGCGTCATCCTCGACTCTGCTCTCACCATGTCCAAACAGATCAACGCCGTCTCCTCCTCTTGTTTCAACACCCTCCGCATGCTCCGCAGGATCTTCAAGTGGATTCCAACAGGAACCAGGAAGACGGTGACTCAAGCCCTCGTCAGTAGCAGACTTGACTACGGCAACGCACTCTACACAGGCATCCCAACGAAAGACATCAAACGACTCCAACGCATCCAGAACGCATCCGCCCGCCTGATCCTCGACATACCCCGCCGATGTCACATCTCCCCCACCTGAAGGACCTCCACTGGCTCCCTGTGGAAAAAAGGATCACCTTCAAACTCCTCATCCACGCACACAAGGCACTCCACAACACCGGACCCACCTACCTGAACACCAGACTCAACTTCTACGTCCCCACACGTCAACTCCGCTCGGCCAACCTCGCCCTCGCAATCGTCCCCAGAATCCAGCGCAAGACCTCTGGCGGCAGATCCTTCTCCTTCCTCGCCGCCAAGACCTGGAACTCTCTCCCCACCACGCCAGACCCAGGACCTCCTCACCTGTAGGAGACTCCTCAAGACATGGCTCTTCGAACGCTAGCAGCACCCCCCCCCCCCAGCACCTCGAAACCCTGTCGGGTACATAGCGCGCTTTATAAATTCTTGATTGATTGATTGATTGTGGAGTGCTAAAAGCTCGTCCCCCTGGTCACAGGTACAGGTGCGTAACTTCAGGCATGATGAAGGGTGGGATGTGGAGTCCACACACCACAATCAGGCAGTCTGCCCTGCAGAAGTTCGTGGAGCACTAAAAGCTCCACGTAGGCTCCTCCCCCTGGCTGCAGGTATAGGTGCGCACCTCTAGGCGCAATGAAGGTTGGGACGTGGAATCCCCATACCACAGACAGGCAGCCTGCAGTGCAGGAGTTCATGGTGTGTTAAAAGCGCTAGGTAGGCTCCTCCCCCTGGCCGCAGGTACAGGCGTGCATCTCCAGGCACAATGAAAGATGGGATGTGGAGTTCCCACACCACAATCAAGAAGCCCACACAGCAGGAGTTCATGGAGTGCTTAAAGCGCTAGGTAGGCTCCTCCACCTGGCTGCAGGTAGAGGTGCGCGCCTCCAGGCACGATGAGGGATGGGACATGGAGTCCCCACACCACAGTCAGGAAGCCCGTGCTGCGGGAGTTCATGGAGCGCTGAAAGTGCTAGGTAGGCTCCTCCCACTGGCCACAGGTACAGGTAATGATGGGACGTGGAGTCCTAACACCACAGTGAAGCAGCCTATGCTGCAGGAGTTTGTGGAGCCCTAAAAAGTGCTAGGTAGGCTCCTCCCCCAGGCCACAGGTACATGTAAGGATGGGACGTGGAGTCCCCACACCACAGTCAGGCAGCCCACGTTGTGGGAGTTCCTGGAGCCCTATCAGCGCTAGGTAGGCTCCTCGCCCTGGCCGCAGGTACAGCTGTGTGCCTCCGGGCCTGATAAAGGATGAGACGTGGAGTCCCCACACCACAATCAGGAATCCCCAGAAGTTACAAATACAGCTGCTGCGTGTGGAAGGGAGTAGGAGCCACTCTACCAATGTGCCATCAGATGTCAGTCCAGTCTCACTAAGGTGCCTACCAACATCACCTTGCCATACAGAAGTCTGTTTTTTTTGTTTAGAGAGAAACTGGGCACTCGGCTCTCACGGCTTCTCCTCCCAAGCGTTGATGTCTTCTTCTCCAAACAAGGCACCAATCGGGTAGTGCTACCCCCCCACTGTATTAAAGGCCTGCAGGGTAGGGTTGCATGGGGGGTCCCATTTCCACTCATGACTGTTATTATGAGGGTTCTGAAACAGTCTTGAATTATTTGCTATGAGAGTTGTTTCATCAGCATACAAAAGGTTGTTGATGATTTTTCCACTAATTTTGATTCCACAATTATCTTAGAGACCATCTTCACTCATTATGTACCCTGCATATAAGTTGAATAGGAAGGGTGAAAGAATGGAGCCTTGTCCTTTGCTAGCCTGTGTTTCACCTTGTTATCTGCCTTGATTGTGATTTCCTGCCAGAGGTATGCATGTGAGCAGTAAGATGCTCTGGGATACCCAAAGGACGTGCCACAATTTGACATGGTTGACACAATCAAATACCTTGCCTTGGTTGAAGCATATGTTGATTTTCTTTTGTTATTGTTTTTTATTCAGTTATCTGGCAGGCATCAGCAATGATTTCACTTTGCCCTGGATCTTTCCGAAATCTAGCTTGTGCATCCAGTAATTCTCTTTCCTTACAGGAAACCTGTCCTGGTGCATGCCATTCTAAAGCGCTCCTGCACCAGGCTCCCAATACCCTGCTGCATCTTGAGTCTGTCAATGAGGTCTGTACTGGTGAAGATCCTAGGATCCTTGGGCAATCCCAGGGGTGTTTTGAGGTGAAATTCAGCCGAGTAACGGCTGTGCAGGCTCGCACAGACACTCACTGTGAGCCCTGAAGAAGATGATGGCAAAGAGATATCAGCAGGTGCAGCCGGAGGCCCACAGGTAAAGAACAAACAGTGTGCGAGTGGGAGGTGGGGGGTATAGTCTACCTCTCTTTTCGGCTCCTGTTTGTTCACTGTGCCTCCCTCCAGTCCAGGTCAGACACAGGCTTACAGGCTGAACCATTGCAGGGCTGCTGGGCCTCTAAAGGCAGCGATCGGCATCACCTGATAAGAAACTACAAGTGTGCATCCGAGAATCTCGTATCTTCTGCTCCCCTCTGCTTCCTCCACACAGATTTGGCATCATCAGTGAAGGCCCAGAAGAGGCGAGGTCCCCCATTGGTGAGCCCGATGAACAGGGTATGGTGAGGAGGATTAATACAGATTGGAAGAGGCTCTGAAGTTTGGCCCTGTCTGGAGGACACAATCTAGGGGTTGTGAGATGGGCACTTTCGGGGGAGCACAGTTAAAAAGTAGCCATTAAAACTCAACAGGTCAGCCTCCCACACGAGCATTAAGGGCTGAGGGGGTTGAAGGTGTTACTGGACTGGTCTGCTGACCTGGGTACCTCCCCAATCCCCTGTTGGAGATATTGGCTTGGGAAAATGATTGGGGACACAAGGAGGATTGAGGGCCTTGTCCCGAGGCATAAAGATGAAATGTTCACACAACACTGGCCCCTATTCTGCAGACAACTAGCTACTGAGATGTGGAAAAGTTAATGTCAGTGATCTAGTCGCTCTGCAGTTGCCCTGCACATGCCACCCACAAGGTGGGTTTTATTTGTTTGGGTTACATATAAGACTACATAAGTGCAACACTACATCTCCCTTGAAAGCTTGGAACTGAACTTCACCATTAACAATGGCCAAGGACAAAATGCCACTGAAGCAGGGCAATATGGACAAATTTGCAAAACCACTTCATCAACCTTAAGAAGGAGATCACTTTGGCGGACCCAGAGGGGCACAACCACCCGGGGTTGGCAAGGGGGCTTATCCAGGAAGAGGTCCTGTCTAGACGTAATAACCTCAGCTTCTTTGGGTTTCCATTTGGCATAGAAAGAACTCACCCAGAAGAATTCCTAGATACCTGCAGCGAGCCTTCCTTTCAGCAGACTCACTTTTCCGTGCTTCCTGATACATCCACTGAGCATTGATGGAAAAGCGCCCCAGGTGTGTTGTCCAGAACTATGATTGCCCGGTTGCTGAATTTTGGGGTTTGAGCCCTTGTCTTTAGAACAGTGAGAGAGATGGGAAAAGTGTCTCATGACTCCCAGAAAATCCTTATATTCCAGGCTACATAAGACTGGACCAGAAACAGCACAAATCATATGATTCCGTGGCCCAGCTAAGAATTCTTAACCAAGACAAAGCATTGATTTTTAACCACCCGGACTTTGTGTGGGAGTGGAAGGAGGAGCATGATTCTCCTTTGGTGAGAAAGACACAGAGTGACCCCACAAACTCCACTTGCTAATGGGGCAGAGAATGCTCCAAGAGCATGATGCTGCTAAATCCAGAGAGGTCAGAGAAAGAGATGATGACTGCGTACAAAGGAATGGACCCCTGGAAATGACGAGAGGAGTCCAGATGCAAACTCATTGGACACAGGCATGCCCAGATGCAAACTCTTTGGACATGGGCCTGGAGGCAGCTTGGGAGATCTGCCACAAACCGAGGAGTGCAAAAGTGTGGGAGAGTACACTTACCATACAAGCATCATTAATGTTTACCATGTGTGCTTTTAGACTCAGGAGTAGGAAGAGAGTGAATTCAGATAGACCCTAGTAGGAGATAGATCATAGTTAGGAATGTTTTTCTACTGGTGACAAATGCTTTGATTTAGAAGGGTGTAGGGTGAGGTAGTTCGGGGGTTTATGGGATAAGGGTACTTTGGATGTTGTTTAAGGCAGCAGAAGGAGGTCTGGCCGGGCCATCGACCCTAATATATACAATTAATGGGGCCCACAGAAGGTATAAAATATTGACTTAGAATGTTAGTGGTTTGCTTGATAAAATTAAGGCCCTGATATATACTTTTTTTGCGCTGCATTAGCGTCATTTTTTGATGCAAAAGCAGTGCAAACTTACAAAATACACTAATGCGGTCCAAAAAAGTATAAATCAGGGCCTAAGTTTTTTGCGGTCATGACATATGCCAAGCACCTTGCTTCAGAGATCCTGTTTGCAAGAGACCCATTTGATGGGGACAAAATGTGTTTTTCTGGCAGTTTCAGTCAGAGCAGAGAATTCTACATGGGTTTTCAAGAGGTTCCAGAAGGTCGGTGATTTTATTCCAGAAATCCTTTCCCCTGGTGGTTTCAAAAGTTCACTCATATGGACTGGGCAGGTTCACTTGAGGAAGTTTCTTGAACTGTGGGTAGTATATATATGTACCCCCCTACTCTAGTCGGTGATACTCCACCTACACTCTCATAAATCATAAATCCTGCTGTGATCCCATGTGGGCATACTAATTATAGGGGAAAAGTTTAATCCAATCATGAAAATGGCCATAGATGTAGACACCGTAGCTCCCAGTACTATATCTCCAGCTTTAGAAAAATGGGCAGGTTCCATTACCTTGAGGCATGTTTGGCACTGCATGCACCAATACACACTAATCGTCCCCCATAGGCGATTGCCTGTTCTTGCCAAAAGCTGAGCTCAACGTCATAGTTGGCTCCCAAATTCTACCCCAGGCATTGTCTGATCATGCTCCAATTGAGGTGTGGTTGATGAAATCACAAAGTGGGCTCTTTAATGCTTGACAAAAGATGAGGCCCTTTGAGCCAGGTTACAAGATACAATTGAAGATTATTTTGGATATAACAAACCATCAGTGTCATCCCCTTTTTTCTTATGGGAGGTGTTTAAAATAGTATTCAGTGTAAAGGTCTTTTCTAAAGGGTACTGGGAAGAGATGGAAAGAGATGTGGAGAGTGCAGCCGAGATTTTAAAGCTAAAAAAAGGGGCAGATATAGGGCTTACAGATGCAGAGAATAGGAACTTACAGTGGCTAAGGCAGACGCAAAAATAAAAGTTTATGGATTCAGTTAAAGTGGCCTGGAAATTGTCTAAATACAGAATATACAAACTGGGGAAAAAGGGAGGTAAACTGCTACCTTGGTTATCCAAATGGGATTGAGCTTCTAACATTCTTCTGGTGCTCTGCAATGTACATGGCCAAGGAATAATTGATTTGGTAGGGATTGCAGAGGTCTTCACTGACTATTATAGAGAGCTATATCAGAAACTCACATTCCTTCCATTAGAAGCAATGCACCCCATTGCAAATGAGCTAAGTGTTAAGGCCCATACAGGGAATAAACTTGAGGAGCTATGCTACCACTCACGCTAGAAGAGGCCCAAAAGATGATCTGGTCACTGCCTCAGGTAAAACCCCCATCCCAAATGGGTTGTCAATTGAGATTTAAAAAAAAATATATTCCACCCTGCTCTCCCTATACTTCAAACCAGTTTGAGGAGGCAGGGAGTACTTCCTCCTTACCAAGAGATCTCTGTGAAGTGACGATCATCACTATCCCATAACTAAGCAAAGGAGTGTGAATCTTAGCGAACTATCTCACTTCCTAATGTTGAAACTAAGCTGTGTGCCAAAATCTTAGGTATGAGGTTGGCCAGGGTGAAGCGGAAGCTAGAGCATGGGGACCAAAATGGTTTAATGTGTGGCAGAAGCACTAGGCATTGATAGCGTCAAGTCCAGGTGGCACTTACTAGGATGTCTGAGATGCAGGGCGTGGTGGACATCATACTAAGAACTATAAAAAGGCATTTGACAGGGTGTATTGGCTCTTTCTGCTCTAGCTGCTCTAGAGAATGACTCTTGGTCCTGGTTTCCTGAGCTATATATGTGCATTGTATAGCTCCCCAACTGAACAATTGAGAGCAAGTGAAGTTGTGCCTTCGTCCTTTCTAATAGAGCAGGAAACCAAATAGGCAAACCTCTCCATCTGCTCCTATTCGCATTGGCTGTTGTAGCTTTGGTTTGCTGTATTCGAAGGGATGGACAGGAGGATAGTTTTTGTTGTCCTAGCAGGAGAGAAGATTGGATATTCCTACATGTAGATGGAGTGCTTTTTTTCTGCAGAACCCACTAGCTTCCTTCCAGCACCTTGTCAACTCTTTCAGATTTATTGGGAGCCATCTTGTTTAATTGTGAATTGGGATAAATCCACCAATGTCCAGCTCCTTGGTCCACCACTGCAGCTGCCCAACTATGTCCCATTCCAGAAGATGACTTACTGCTTTAAATACTTGGGAACCATGATCACTCGTGGTAGACAGCTAGTCTGGCATCTGAATGTTGCCCCACTGTTGAGAAACAGCCGGGAAGGACTAGAGGGTTTTTCCCTGCTGACCATCAAACTGATGGGCTGGGTGACACTGTATACAATGGGCACCCTGCCCCGTTTTCTGTATGTGATACAGAATTATCCCTGCATGCTTCCACCAACCTTCTTTGCACAACTTCATTTTCACGTCACAAAATTCCTGTGGGCAGAAAGGCATCCTAGGATCTCATTCTGTTAGTGTGCCCAATTGGTGCAGGAGCTGGGATTAGGGGTGCCTGATATCAGACTATATTATTGGGCTGCCCAGTTGATCCCATTAAGAGAATGGTTCTTCAGAGATTGGCTGAACTCTTTTTCTGACCTGCAATTGGAAATTCTCGTCGGAGGTTGGAATTCAGGCCCGTATTTATACTTTTTTTGCGCCGCATTTGCGTCGTTTTTTGACGCAAAAACGGCGCAAACGTGCAAAATGCCATTGTATTTTGTAGGTTTGCGCCGTTTTGCGTCAAAAAGCGGCGCAAATGCGGCGCTAAAAAAAGTATAAATACGGGCCTCAGCATCTTCTGTATATTGGAACGCCCAACAACCTTGCCACATTTTGCTAGAATTTCAGTCTTATATTTGCGAGAGGCCCTAAGGCTTATAAAGTGGCTGAATAACTTGACTAACTATACTCCCTTTTGGTCTGGAACTAGACTCCAACATGTGGCACTGCTGTCTGGGTTTAGGTCTTGGGAACTCTTATGAATTTCCTGACTGGGGATATCTAGGAGCGCAGTCACACTGAATCCTTCGGGCAGCTTGGAGGAAAGTATGAGCTGCACAAATCACTATTTTTCAAATTATATATGCATTATCTATGTAAAAGGAGGAACTAGATGATGTCTCAGACTTCAACCCCTTGGAAGCCAAGTTGCTGCTGGATCCTTTGGGCAGAATGGGCATATCGAGACTGTATAGATCCCTGATACTGAACACTCCAGATGTGAAAGTGGTACATCTACTGCCTAGGAGCAAATTGTGGGAGAGCTTGATGATGACAAGTGACAAGAGACTAAAATGATGCCCAGTGTGCTAGCAGTCCCTTCTAACTTAAGAATTATCCAATTCAACTACTTCCACAGAACGTGTTTTAGTCCCAAAATGACCTGGACGCTGGCAGAATGTATTGTCACCCCATCCAAACCTGACCCTTAGGTGGCCATTCTGGGAATTTTGGATGATTGGGCAAATTCAAGCGCACAGAGAACTCTGGCTGGAGTGGGGGTTCTGGTTGCCAAAAGGGACATAGCATGCTCATGGCAATGTGACAGTGGCCCCATGAAGATGGACTGGTTCATGCAGCATTATGCCTAGTGCATAAATGGAGGAGGGTGCAGGGCCAAACACCAGAAAATATGGGGCCAGTGGGCATCCCACTAGCCAGCCTGTTATATTATTACTGTAACACCTTCTGGTGATTTACAACAATGCTGTAACAAGGCAGAACAGAAGAATGTTTGGTAAGCAGGATGTTGTACAGTTTTCTGCTCCTCTAGCATTCTAATAAACCCTAAATGATAAGATAAGACGCTTGGCCACATCTGCTCCCAGTCGTGAAGATGAACTCCTAGGTTACCCAGAATATCTATGGCCTGCCATCACATGCAGGGATCTGTGGCTGAACCCTTTTGTCATCTTTATTAGTAAAAAATGTATAGAATGAGCACTGAGGCCCATTCAGTCTGCCTTCTCTATTCAGAGCTCCACCCATGTGTGCTCCCTTTCCCTAAACCAGGTGTCCTATATCATCTTTGGAACCTTTGCCTACCCTTGTTCACCAACCGAACACATACATTTTACAAACCATTGCCCAATCCATTTCCCAGGGTCTCACCTAGGTAGAAGTTTTTTAAGTGCCACATCCAAGACAGAGCTAAACAGTGAGCATTCATCTTTATCATTTGGACATTTCTGTGACTGCCCTTTTAAGTCAATATTACCATCAATAGAAGCAATGGTCTATGGTCTTGGCTATCACTCTCTTCTGCACAAGCCATCCACCATCTCCATGCCATCATCCCCATGCACAGGTCTTAGCCCAGCACCAGTTTACTGTAAAGTGATTACCGGGATGCCTTTCCCTGCTTAGTACCTATGCATGTGTGTTCCCTATCTCACCGCCTGAATTGCTCTCTTTGTATCTTGTATTTTGAGTTGTTCGGAGCTTTCTAAAGACCATTAGCTTGTGGTCTGACCATGTAGAATCTCCACTGTAGGACCATTCATTATGCTCCTTTTCAAAAGTTAGGGTATCATACCCTCACTTGCAGCTCTTGGATCAACATGTACAAGTGCCCCAATTTTACCAGTTATTTCCACCATTTGTTGTATCAGCAGCTCCAATTATTCTTCTGAAGCGTTTGCAACATCGTCACTGATCTCAACTATCTTTATGGTGTCCTGGTCTGTTTAAAAGAGGTCAGTGGTCAAGCTGGACTTCTTCTGCCAGTTTGTCATGGAACCCAACGCCATTATATGAATTTCAGTTCATCACTCAATACATAGAGATCTCCTAGTAAAAGATAGATTTGCATTGGGTTTCAGGGTAAGGGTTTAAGTGGGTGTCGGGTGTCATGGTGCTGCCCTGCCTATTCAGGAAGCTTACTGCTGCTCAGCTCTCATAGGTCTGCTTGTGAAACCCTTCCCGCTTCAGAGATAATTTTGCTGTTTGGAACTCTTCAGTGTATGGATCAACGAGTGACATACTAGTCTGGAAATAGTTCTTTACTGAAGTAGTCAAGTACTCCATCTTTTTTCCAGGCTGGAAGTCCTTTATTTGCCCCCTTGTCTTTGGGCATCTATAGCCTCACGTCTCTTGCTACAGCCTCTTGGCTTCAGTCTACACCTGGACGTTCATCGGGCTCTTGGCCGGACTTAAAGCCCAAAATCTTCCAATTATCCGGCCAGTTGAGTCACAACCATTAAAGTGCCACCCCCATGGCCCAACAAACATCCCTCTCCACCTCTTCTGGGACATCAATGGTCCCCAGTATAATTTGGAGGACCTGAAGCGCTATTCCCAATGGCCCACGTTTCTTCAGCCTAGTATTACAGACACTTACCAGGTTCTCTTATCCTTCTCTGATTTCCTGACTGTTACTTTTCTAAGATCGTGACCTATCCCTCTTTTTCACTCAGAAGAATGAAGAGATGGTTTGGACACAACATGAGCTTAGACTTATCAACACTCATTTCCTCGCATTCTTGTTCAACAAGATCAATACCCCTTTTATAATTTTTATTCTAAAGCCAGAGCTTCAACTACATCGCCAAATAAGTTTTATATAATTGATGTAAAAATTTACTTGCTTCCAGATTTCTTATGAGACAGTCCCCTTGAAAGATTCTTGTTGTAACTGCATGCTGCGGCTGTAAACAGCTGGATGTTAGGAACCTGTAAGCCTTGAGTCATATCCTTGCATGGGACCCACTGCTGTCAGAGCTATAACAATAAACATATGGAATAACTAAAAAGGGACTTGTTGGAACACACTCCCTAATGATGTAGCAGTAGTGGGCACCTTGTGGTACAATGTTGGGACATTCTTGTGATGGCAACCTTCAGTGATGAAAGCAGCAAGGCAGCTGATGCACAAAAGCTGGTCCACACATTTACAGCTTCTTATATAGTGTGCATATCTTTTGCTGTTACCAAATCTCCGAGCCAAAATCTTCCAATGATGCAGTCCACAGATGTAAAGTAGCGTGATATTTTAATTTTTGTATATACTCACACCTGACATTTGTATGGTCTTGCAGAACTGTAGGTCATCTTGAATACTTTCAGAAGCCTTTCAGTTGTTGTGGCTGCATAAGTCAGACCTGTGCATTATAATGTTAAGGGCTGTGTGAATTGTGTGCTGTGAGATTTACTTTTTTGTATAAGGTAATGATTTTGGAAATTTGTTTGAGTTGTAGTACCTGTTTCCTCAAATGATATTTGCATGATCCAAAAATATGGGTGCCTAATGCCTGACAGTGAGAGTGAGATAGATTACCAGGATACACGTGGTGGCTCTGCATGTGTAGTGTTATGGAATACTTGATTTCCGGTAGTCAGAGTTGATCACGGTGGGATTAAATTAAGGAGTGAGGTAGACAGAAATGAGCTTTGCTATTGGGTGCATGGTGGGTAGTGGTGGGGGTGAAGGTGGGTAGTAGAGTCAAAAACTGGTCATCAGTATGACATAGTGCAGCACCTGCGGGGCGTGGCACATATCAGGCTGAAGATTCTGACTCCACTAAGGTAGATGTGATGGGGCTAGTCGAGTTAGAGCCTTTTCAAAATGAGAAATGTATAACGCATGAAGGAACGGCAGCCTAACTAAGACTGATAGTGCATATGGTAACAGGTCACATAGCTAGCATGATGAGCTCCAATTTATTTTAAAACCATTTCCTCTAGGGGTGGAGATAATGAGAGGAAAGAGCTAATTTAGTGAAAGATCAGTGGTAGTACATTTGAGAAAGCGTGGTGAGAGTCAGTTTCACACACAGGATACTTCTGTAATGGCCAACTGCAGTGGTGTTGATAAACACGAGTGCATGATGGAAGTTTGTTACAAGGAGATTCAATCAAATTGATCTACACACAGTAGTTCTGTAATTCGCATCAAGCACATTCTTTATCCTATTCTGCATGTCGAACATAACATCAACTTGTCTTTGATGATGCCTGGTGTCCACAGGTAGGTTAGGTACATCAGGAGCTAAATCATGTATTCCATTGCTGTTGTAACCACCTGTAATAAACATCATCTATCTTGACAGAGCATGTAGTTTAGCGTTTCACACCTCTACATTTCTCCTTTCAGTTACTCAACATTTTGCTCATCATGCTGCCCCTTGGGTCAGAAACGGCGAAGCTCAAGCCCTCAGGTTTGCTGGACCGAATTTTTAGCCATATTGATCTTCATCAGGATGAGTTTGTACAGGTAAGTGGAGCAGCAGATTTACTACTCTTCCCTCCTAATCTCTAAGGAGAGTTAAAGATGAGTCAGGGTTGACCTGTATAGTATTCCTTTTGGTCTTTGATGGCATTTTATGGTATTTTACTAATCCAAAAGATGTAATACTTCACCTGGATTGGTAGATTTTGTTTTCCTGTTTTGGATGAGAGTGATTGGCATTTGAACAGACAAAAGAGAGAGACGCTGGTAGACAGATTGGCTTCACTTATAATGTTCTTTGCCTAAAATGGAAATCTATTCAGAGATGTTTCTTGAAAACAGTCACTAAGTGAGGGCAACTGAAGTTGTTGGTCACATGGTAATAGTAACTGCTAGCTATGTGACCAATACCGAGTTACTTGTTTTTGTTTTACATGCGAAGGGTGGTTGAATGCCAAAATGTCAAGGTTGATAATTCCGACCTGTAATTAATAATATTGTATCCCCTACATCACAAGGTAAATTTATATTCAGTATTTTTGAACCCTCTTCTATAACTCACTTGCGATGTAGAAATTAATTTGATGTGATGGGCGCTACATGGTTGCCATACTATATAACGTGTAACTGTGATGTATGAAATAATTAACGGCTAATTGTTCTTTTGAAACTTTTAGTGGTGGAAACAAACAAAAATGCATGCCTGGTGTTCATGGCCCTGAATGCTGTTTACACTAATTGCTCCCACAACATAATATGCCTATATGAGTGATATTCAGTAAAGTATGTTAGATACATTTTCACTCTCTTGCATCTGACCTACATTATGAGTGTTTCACCTTTCATAAGGTGCTAAGTGCTGTCTAGTCGTTGTTGAATTCACCACTGACATTCTCTGTAAAGTGTTTTGACTTGGGGATTTCCACCAACTCCTGTATGATAGTTTATCTGCAAATAGTACTGTAAAATATAAAAATACCCTAAATCATGTGTCAGGAAAAATACATCCTATGTAACAAAATGATTCTTAAGCATCCCTTACAGAGAGCTATTTACCGATGTGTTCTGTGGTTCCAAAATAGCACTGCAGCTAAATAAGATTCAAATTATTCTATAATTTGTTTTTTTTAAAACATATATTTTATGAGTACCATTAGCTAATCTGAATCACTTTGCTTTCCTCAGCACCTCAAAAAATGGCTGGCCATTCCCAGTGACTCAAGTGACCCACAACTGAGAGGAGAAGTTACACGAATGATGAAGATGGCAGCGGACGAGATCACGTCACTAGGAGCTATGGTTCAACTTGTAGAGATGGGTTTACAAGAGGTACAACTTAGTCACTGCTTGTTGGAGTTTTTCAGGCATTTCCCATCTTTTCTTTCTGGATACTGCATGAATTGTATGTTAAATATCATGAGTGTAGTTATGGTTTTGCAGATTGACAGGTTTTCGAGCTCAATAGAAGAATGGATTCCTCATAAATTTTTCAAAGGAACAAAATCGTATTTAGGAAAGGGATTAGGATAGGGAAAGGCTTCTGACCATTCATCAAACACCCAAACGTTTGTGTATTTTTGTTGCGAAAGAGTTTGTGAACATATTGTATGCTTTTTGCTCTTGTGTTCCTCAGTGGATTTAAAATAATGTCTCCATTCTATGGAATCCCTCACCTTCCATTTTGGGAACAACCAGTAACACGGGCCCCATTACTCATTTTTTGGATCAGGACTTTTTCATCTTCAGATTTTGGTCCAAAGTAAGACAGACAGGCAGAAAAGGGAGAAAGAATGAGAAAAATTGGAAAACAGAGAGAAAGCAGGGGTGAAAGCGAACCTACAAAGGTGAGATAAAGAGACAAGAGGTTTAGGGTGCTGGAAGAAAGAGGCATGATGTGAAATATGGAAAAGGCAGTTTTAGACTTTGCCAACCCTGTCATTCAGTGATCACCACATTGATACACTTTGAGTTCGTCACTCATGTTTTTTTAACAAATTGAGCATTACGGTTGTTCGTAGGCTTACATGGAGAAGATGGACAACCAGCACCACACTATTTCTCCTTGATTGGCACGAGCATGGTGCCGCAAGTTTTTTGACACTTTAATATCTAAATTCGTGGGGGGGTGATATATACACAATTATATGGGAGAAGGTTTCTGTGTGGCACTGGACCCCAAGATATATATGTCATCAACCAATCCTAGAGCCCTACTACAGCAGTAAAAGTGATCACAATGATAATGGAACAACATCAATTGATAGACACTTGGTGCCATAGGAATTCTCAGGGTTGAAAGTGTATATACCACCCGAATATGTGGTGTCTTTGAGAATGTATTAGTGGACTGTTACCTGAGATGCAGGAGACTGAACTGCACCCAAGTAAAATGTCAAATCACTCCAGCATATTGCTAACATTTGCAGTTCTACAATGTGGAACCATAATCTATATTTCCCCTCAGAAGAGCTCTTGAATTCCATCTCCGACACTGAGGTCAGACATGACATTGCAAAATATTTCAGACGAAATGCAGGATCTGTGGACAGTGCAGGAATGCTGTGAAAAGCTTTCAAGACATCATCTATAAGACGAATCTACATCTCCCAGGCAGGAATATTAAAATCTATCAGATCGATCCTCCAAAGACTCAAACATGAGAGAGGAGAGCTGGAGAAAAAATACATTAAAACGCATAACACAGACATACTCAGTGGATTAAATATTCTCCTAATAGAATTCAAAGAGACTGTGGACAGAGAAGTTAAGTATTTGAATAAATACAGAATTGCTAGACATTATGGGGGAGGGGTGAATGGCTTTGGAAAACTCTAGACCGCCTGATATTTATACTCAAGCCTCCTAAGGAGATGATTGTGCTGGGTGGGAGCGCTGGTAGTATTGCTGATATATTAACAGTATTTATGTCATGTTATACCCAACAATATGCTGGGAAGAGACTTGTCTTATATGGTGGAGCTGGTGTTTTCAAATCAGTCTGTGTTTATACTTGGATCCAGCAGGGCATAAATCTCCCGACACTTTTAGCATAATACACTCAATTGTCCCTGATATCTTACCAACAGCAGAATTCGTAGATGCAGAAAAGGGGTTTGACGCTCGTCAATGGAACTTCATGTTTGCAGTGCTAAGTAGAGTTTGGCCCTGGAAAGCATTTTAGCAACTGGCTATCCCTCTTTAACTCTGGCACCAATGCCCAGGTGAGAGTAAATTATACAATAAAGTGATGGATGGAATTAATCTCAGCCACTGGTAATTACTCATTCCACATCCCAGTCCATTGTTATTTTGCACACTATGCCACCTCAGTTTGGAACCAGCCTGACCATTCTCCAATGGGACCAGTCCAGCCTAAACTGCCAGGCCAGGTCCCCACTGAAGTGAAGCACGAGGAACCTACAACCAGTTTCAACCTATTTAACGCTCTTCAGTCAGGTATAGCTTGGTTGATGCAAACATTTGCAAAATGTGGAATGTTGTCCAGTATAAGGATTAACTGGGTTAATTCTGAGATGTTTATGCTAACTCTGGGGATCATTCGAAGGTACAGTGAATTTCCCCCTGCAGTGGAGAGGGTTGGGAGTGTTACAGAGGAGAGAACTATGGCTGAGTGATTGATGCACTTCAGGACAGAGTGGAAGGATGGATTAAACAGTGGCCCTCCACAGCAGTGTGCATTGCTCTGATTAAGATGGTAGTTCTTCCTAACACCTTTAACTATTCAATAATATTACAGTCCCACTTACCAAGGCCTTCTTTAAAATGCCATGTGCCTTGCTAATCACTGATCTGGGCAGGGAGATAACCCGAAGTGAGCTAAGAGATACCTACACTCCTCTACAACTATGGCAGCATGGCAGTCCCTAATTTGCTGCTACGTTACTATGTAGTGTAGGCCATCTTCACTTCCTATAGCTTGCACCCAGCGAAACAACTGCTCCACCTTGCAAATGTGATTGAGATATCATCCCAATGCCCATGAAATGTGGCACTGAAACACCCCTCATCTAGATCAATGGCATGAATTGACACAATGGCCTGCACCAGCTCAGTGTGGTACTGTATACTGTGAAGCACTGTGTTGCTGACCTTATACACACAAGCACTATCACCAGCATATAACATGTGTATGCAACTGACCACAGAACCCAAGGCCAAATGCCAGTTTTAAATAAAACTGGAAAAAAATGAAAGATTGTTATCCCAAAGGGTGGTCTCTGGCCCTCTATCAGTTCCAACAACGGTGAGCAATCCTGCTTTCATACTACAGACTAAGCCACAGTATGGAGGACGCTCCTAGATGATAATGGAAACC
Source organism: Pleurodeles waltl (assembly GCF_031143425.1). Lineage (NCBI taxonomy): Eukaryota > Metazoa > Chordata > Amphibia > Caudata > Salamandridae > Pleurodeles > Pleurodeles waltl. Next base: position 6,470,566 of record NC_090439.1, read on the forward strand.
CTTTGGCCATCAGCTACATGATTCCCTGCTGAAAGGGACGGTTGTTGTGCAGTACTGAAATGTGCAAGACGTCCTAGCTCAGCTGTTGTAGCCATGTGAGACTACACAACTATTGGAAAGTCTGTGGCATGCAGAGTTGAACATATCAAGTTGATAGGTCGTTAAGATGCATGAACATAGTGTTAAATAAACTAAACATAGACATTACCAGAATTCAGTATGATAGCTTCCAAGCAGTGGCATTAAACGTGTTGCTTGGGGGATGGGAATGAACGTCTATTGGGACAAACGGCTCTGGCAAGAATAGCTTACACTCAGCCAGTCCAAAAGTCCATTTGGTACATGATAGAATATACTTCTAAAACAGCCAAACAAGCTGCATCAAAATGTCCTAAACGATGCACTTTGATAGATGAAAGAAAGCACTGCTATTTCTTGGAACCACCCCCTCCCCAACAAATTTGCATCATCCACTTGTAGTGCTTTACATTCCATATATTGGTTTAATCGTTACATAAAAGCACGTCTTCACACCAGTTCCCTTTTACATATTAATGGGTGATATTCCCCTAAACATCATATACAATATTAGGTCATTCACTGTGACTGCTTCTAATATTAGTCATTAGAAATATTGCTTAAGAGAAAATGTGAGCAGATCCATCATTTGGAGACTGCTGACCACAATTGGTTTACTCTAGAGAGGCTTAACATAAAAAGTTTGGAGAGTATTGGTTAGAGTCTCTCGATATTTTGGGAATGAACAATGTGGGATAGCAGTGGCAGCTGCCAGGTATGGAGAGTGGTGGGGCGGGCAAATGGGTGGAGAGTGCATGCACTACAAAATTATGTTAATTACATTCATGACGACATGCATTACATTATCGTTTTAAAGTAAAATTGTTTAACTTTAAAACGGTAATGAAATGCATGTTGGCTATTACGGGCATTTAAGAAAAAAAAGAAAAGAAAAGAAACTTACCCTGCTGCACGTTCCTCACTCCGATCCCGGTGTTCGCTCCTCCAGCCTGGGCACAGCCAACTCACCTAACCAATGGGCCCATGGACACCCCTGCTGTGCTCCTTGAGCTGGTTCCCTTATGTACCAACTCCCACTGGATCGCCCTGTAACTCCGCCTGCAACACAAACAAGCAATTAAAATGCTCAACAGGCAAAGTGAAGGCCTAACTGCTGACATGCTGGGTACGGGAATGGGGGTGACAGCGAGGTCAGCAGTGGAACAAAGAGAGCAGCACCTATATGGAGCAGGTATTTGCCCCCCGCCCCACCAAATGGCGGAAATAACATGTGGAGAGAGCCCAGGATATGGGGCTCCCCAGGGGGCCCCAATGAGTGGAAGGAAGGTGAGTGTGCCCAATGCGGCACTAAGGAGGCCGCCCTTTTAGCAGTGCACACTTTGTGTGCTGCGGGCCGATATTGGCGACCTTCCCGCCAGCAAACATTGCGAAAAAGACTACTTAGCCAACAAGGACGAAATACCTAGGCAACACCAGGTTTGGTGGAAAACAGATTGTTGCAATTCGGACGCTCTTTAGGCCGATGAATCTTTTGGCTAAGTGGGACTCTCTTCACCCGAGATCAGTCAATTTAATCAAATCAATAATCAATAACGAACATAAGCAATACCCTGATCAACATAACACTTAACAATTAATCCAGAATACATTTCGGCGAACCCTGACCTTTCAGTCAGGAATAACCACACCAGTTTATTCAAAGTTAGTGAATTTATTTCCCTATATTAACAAAGCTAGCACAATATAGATGTGTCTCAACACCAAATGATATACGTAAATGAACATTAATAGCTGTCCATAACGACGAAACAGGTGCAATCTATGTAGCATTTGAATAACAAGGCATTCGATAATAGCAATGCAAATCACTAAAACTAATTGCATACATTTAGTCAGCATAACAAGGTCTCAAATTGCATCGTGCAACAAAAGGAATCCTCATCTAACCTCAAATTAGCATCGGCATGTGGGACTTCATGCAAAAACAATTTAGCAACATTAATTTAGAAAAACTCCTAACTAGGGCTCTTATCAAAAATCAGCAGTTGGTTACCTAAAAGAAACACAATGCAATTGTACAATTTCCTTCATATTTACCAATTACAATCAGCATTCAAGGAAGTCTTCATCTCACAGGTACCGTTTCTCGATCAGCATGGGACGGGGCAAAGGGGCAAGGTGGACGGGGCAATTGCCTCACGGCGGCAAGATAAACTACTTCTTCATGCAAAGGGATCAAAGTTAAAAGTCTCTAGGGCAAGAATCATTTAAAGTCTCTTTCTCTCGATTAGAGAAAGCATCAAAGTCTCTTTCAAAATGGCGTCGCAGCAAGGTGGGCCATAATAGCTGCAATGTCCTGCAAAATGGCGGGTATCGGGCTGGTAATGGCTGCAATGGCTGGTAATGGCTGCTTTCTTCTCATACGCCTGGTTTAAATAGACAACAGTTCAAATCCAGTAGGGTCTTCCATTGGAGGGTTCATAGGTTGGCTTCAAATTGTCCAATCAAAAACAACAGTTCTCAAGCTTTTACTTAAGCATACATTATCCTTGGAGACGGGTACGCAAGTTGCAACATTTTATACCAATTAACTCATTTTCTGAGCTTCCATTGTCCGCACCTGCAGATTGACCTTGGAGCAAAGAGAAAAATGCCAGGCTAGCACGAAACCTTAAGATAAGCATGTGAACGATCTCAGTGGAAAAGTACAGCTTCAAGCAGAAATACACGTTTAATAGCACATTGGAAAAATACGAGCATCTAAACCGTGAGACCAGGCAACTAGGCCAAAGCCTCCACTAAAGTAATGCTAAGCTAAAACATTTCAAACAAGCAAATCATAGCACACGTTTATGATTATGTCGGATTCGTGCAATTCTAATACATCACGTTATATAAAGCACGCTTATAAATGTTGGCAAACTACTCTGAGGGCACATTTTGTTAGGTTCGGTTAAAGTCACACATGATTATTTCACACTACGTTTAAGCGCTAATAAATGTAAAACCTTTATTTCTGCGTCATCACAGGTTTATTTCAGAATTTAAATATGCCAACATTGTGGGTTAACGGACGGGCGATCTAAGGACAGGCAGCGATGATTAACCTAAGCTGGCCACCCGCCTGATGAGCCAAAAACAGCAAGGTGAGCCAAACCATTTGGTGCTACAATTTTTTTGATGGGGAGTTTTTTCCCTCAAAGACCGTAGACCACCAGTCCAGGAGTAAAACTCACACCTTTTGAGGGCAGAGCGTCACCAAGGCAAGCCCCCTTTTGCTTCGGCTTGCAACTGCCCAAGGAACTAACGGGAAGTCGTTGCTTGCATCCCAGTGTCCTGCCGTAAAAACCCCGGGGTTTGGCATAGAGCACCCCTGCTGTGCTCCTTGCGCTGATACTCTTATGTACCAACCGACTCTGGATCGCCCTGTAACTCCACCAACGCCTTGGATGTGGCCACCGTCGCATCTGGGGCTTTCCCCACCGTAGCAGGCATCCAAATCACCTGCACCCGGCCGTTTCCAATGCCTCCTGCAGGTCCAAGAGGAACAAGCTCATACCAACCTCTGACGAGTGTTCCCTATCGTTCCCGAAATACCCTGCGCAGCTTGTGTTAATTAGGCCATGCCTTAGGAAACCAAAGACCCTCTGCTCTGTGAACTTGCGCATGGCGATATTTATCCTTCTGAGAGAATGCTTGATGGCATCACCTGAGCTGGCCCCATACCACACCCTGCGTGGGATTATCTCTGACCACCATAACTCACAGTGCCCCATGAATTTTCTGATTTCACCCATCGTAGAATTCATTGATGTGATGAGCACACAGTGCCCCAGAGAAGTGAGGTCATTGCCACTGGAGTGAATTATTAAAATATTGGGAGGGGACCCTCCAGTCTCTGCTGCAGCTTGGGGACCAAACTGCACAAGTGAATGCCGTCGAATCTCATCCGTGCTATCCGTGTGTGGGAGAAACCATGCTTCCAGGTCCTTGCCTTTGCCCAATGCGCCACCCTAGCGAAGAACAAGTGGCCAATCACCCACACCCTGCACCCTGGCGAAATACAAAAATGCTTTAAAAAATTCACTGTTTTAATTGGTAGCGCCACAATTATAACACTGCACGTAAAATAAACCAATGAAGGATACACAAACTACTGCTCATTTTGCTGAGCAAACAGCCCTATACAATTTCACACTTCTGTACAATTAATTGCATGATGGGTGCTTGTGCCACTTGACGAGTCAAGGCCGGATATAGCATGTGTAGCAATCAGAATCCCTCCATCCCAACTTTTTATTGCTCTCAGGGGGGGCCCAACCTTGTAAGCTGCGGTGGCTGCTCCAATCCTGAAGGAGTGTGTTGAGTAATGTTCCCCTGTGTTCCCCGATAGTGTTAAGCAAGACTTCATAACCTTTCCATATTCTTATCTGGTGAGGGGGGAATGGTCAGCATGCAGTAACAGGTAACCACCCACTGGAGGGTGCACTGCCAGGTAAGTGGTGGCCAGTGTGACAGGGCAGTAGGTTTGGATGCCCAGTGGATGCAATACTATTGACTTCCTGAGCCCCTTCTGGTCAGTTTTGGATCTTCGCAGCGTTATTTTTAAAGCACCCCCTTGCACATTAAGATCCTGTACACATAGTGCATCCATTGTCTCATCCTTTTTTGAATTGGCTACCAGCTTACTCACCCAGAAGGCCCTAAAAATGCTGAATGCTGCTGCTGCAAAGAGGGTGGCCTTGTGGGTAGAGTATGTGGCCTTGTGTACCCAATCTATCAACGCTTGTAGTGTGTTGAACTCAATCGGTGATCTGTCATCTGGTGCCCTCTCCTCCCCTTTAGCCCAGCCTTTTAGCGCTGTCCTTATCGGGAATGTCCTGGTGGGGTCCTGGTGGTCTCCCAGTTTTGCATGGTGGCTAACTGCTGCCAGGTGCCCGGTAACCCATGAATGCTTATTTTTCTGGTCCTTGGCCCATAAAACAAACTGTTGCACTTTGCTCTCAAGAGCTGCCTCCCCTCTGTCCCAAGCCCGTGTCACCATGTAGAAAGTAGAAACACAGTTCTTATATCACCTCCTTGTCCCAGGGGCGAGCGACAGCTCACCTAGGGCCAGATGTAGCAAAGGTTTTTACCCATTCTGTGTCTATGGGAAAAAGTGTTCGTACATATGGCCCCTAGTTTCATTAGGCGTTGGTCCACTGCAATAGATGCCAAGCCTGTAGAGAAAATGGTGTCCTCTCTGAACGTGCTTGCGGCCAAGCCTCCTGGAAACGGAGCGACTGAAAACGAGAGAGAGCATCAGCTGCCACGTTCTTCAACCCCTCAATGTGTCATGCACAAAATTCCACATTGTTGCGCAGGCAGGCCCTCACGAGTTCCCTCGACAAGCTGAGTACCAATGGGCAGTTGGCTGATTGCAAATTGATGGCCTATACCACTGCCATGTTATAACAGCAGAACAAAACGCTCTTAGCAGACAGTATCTTGGGCCACAAATGAAGCACTGCAACTATAGGAAACAGTTCCAGGACAGTGATGTTAGCCATGATCTTCCACTTCAGCCATGAAGTGGGCCATTTTTGTGCACACCACTCACTCCACAGAATAGCTCCAAAACCCTCCCTGCTGGAAGCATCAGTGTAAAGGCACAGTTCTGGGCTGCTGGCCCATGGGGATCTACATATTAATGCCCCATTGAAATCCGTCAGGAATTAGAACCACATCCGGAGGTCCTCCTTCAATCCCCTGCTCAGTTTGACTAGGTGGTGTTTGGGTGATATCTTGGCAATTGCCGTTGCCAGCCTCTTACCAAAAACCCTTCCTGCTGGGATGATACGTGCTGAACATTTAATTTTTTTCCCAATATGCTCTAAATGGTGTTCAGGGTTGCCTTGTCTATGGCCAGTACTGCTCGGATGTCCTGAAACATGGCCTTTACCGTCTCGATCAGGAGCATGGACATGCTCTGCAATGTGTCCAACTCTATGCAAAGGAATGTCAGGACCTGCGAAGGGCCCTCAGTCTTACCTGCAGCTAAAGGGATCCCTAGCTGATCAATCAGGGCCTGAAACTTCTGAAGCGTGGCTGCACATTTGTGTGTCCCCTTCTCCCCAATGAAGAGAAAGTCATCCAGGATTTGGGTGACATTACTAGCCCCGGTATCCTGCAATAGAGCCCACTGAAGGAAAGAGCTGAAAGCCTCAAAGTAATTGCAAGAGACTAAACAACCCATTGGCATACGCATATCATAGCAAAATTGGCCAGACAACTTGAAACCCAAAAGATAGTGGCTGTCTGGGTGCACAGACAAGAGTGGGAAGCCAGACTCTATGTCGGCCTTCGCTAACCATGCCCCTCTACCTGCTCTACTGACCATGTCCATTGCGTCATCAAAATAATTATTTGGGATGGAACACAGCTCGCTGTCAAGCCAGTCGCTCACTGAATTTCCCTTAGAGTATGATAAGTGATGGATTAACCTCAATTTTCCTGCTTCTTTCTTAGGGACCACACCTAAGGGTGATACCACAAAATTCTGCAGAGGGGGGACATGAAAGGCCCCACTACCCTCCCCAGTGCCACCTCTTTCTCAATATTCTCCTGAGCTACTAAAGGTAGCTCCAGGGCTGACCTCAGGTTCTTGGAATCCCTGCTTACCACAGGGCCTGTGTAAGGTATCTTGAAACCTTCCACAAAACCGTTCGCCAACAGTTCCCTGTCCCTGTGGTTGGAGTAACTCCTGAGCGGGTGCAATAGTGTGTGGATGATAATTGAGGATGGGCCTTTTGCCTTGGTTCATGGTGGTGTTTGTGGAGATTTGTGGCCGGATTTGTGGGGGGGTTGCGAGCTTGTGGGGGCAGGTGTGTAATCGGTTGTACAAATGTCATGTTTCTGGTTAGGTGGGGGTGAAGACTTTTGGGGTCCACTGCAGGAGGCGGCTGGGTGGGGGGCACTGCACTTAGAGCAACTGTGTGCAAATTTACATGCTTTGTCCCACGAGCAGGAGCCAGTGTTGTGCAATCTGCATGTACCTTGCAGTTGCCTTCTGAAACCCCCTCCCTGCACTCCCAGCCAGTGCGCAACTTAAAAGGGCTATTTGGTAGAGCGTTTGCCTAGCAGGCTCTGTGACCTAAAGGATGTAAGTCCACTTGTGTGCCTATTGTGTGGGTCCTCCTGGGGAACGATTAATTTTCCCATATATTCCATCCAGAGCTGCACTTCCTTCTAATCCCACCCCAACTTGGGGCACATGACCATATTTTTCCTGAACTCTCGGTCATAAAGAAACCATCCAATGCCCCCTGTTCTGATGGCCTCATTGTGGATTGCAAGTGAGTATTGAATAAAGCCTCACCATGATCTAGATATTTCACCATCACAATTGCTGAGAGGATGGAAAACGCCTCCAGACAGTTTTCAGTGGTCTTCTCTGGCCAATTCTGGTATATGACCTTCTTGTCCTCATCCTAACCCCCATGCACCAAGTGTCCATACCATCCTTACCATGCATCAAAACTGTAGGAATGTCTAGTTATTCATGCCTCCAGATCCCTTCCTTAGCTGCTAATGGAACTTACCATACCAAGGAGCAGTGCCCTGATACTAAGGGGGGGGCGATTGTTATGAGGGGATGGTGTAGACCTAACGGGGGATATCTCATCGCTAGGTGTGTGTGTGGGGGGTTAACTAAGCCGATAGTGCCAGTCTTTCCTAAGTCAGCATGCCCCACACCTAATGCCTGTGTGCTGGATACCTCTGCCTGGGGATGTGGGATATGGTCCACCAGCACAGAAAGCTGGAGGACCAATTGGGATGGCGCTACCATCTGTGCCACTGTTAGAAGAGGCCTGGAGTGTAGGTTGTATTGTGGGCAGGGGCTGCAGCACAGTGGCCGTGGTTGCCGTGGGTGGCAGTGTCACCGGACTACGCTCTTGCCCGTGGTTGGTTACCTGCCGCATTTGCCCAAACCCTTTTTGTTGGAGGCCCACCGTGCCCCGTACTGGTTGGGGTGCCCTGTTGCTGCATGCAGGGGTGGCATACCAGGGCTTTGAAATCCACCATAACATTCATCGTCTCCATCAGCTTACCCATTTTCTCCAAGTTTTCAATGGTTGCTGAGGCCGTGTTGTTTGTGTCCAGTGTTGTTGCCACCATTGTCTGTGCTACCCTTTGCCGTGTGCCAGTGGCATGGCTTTAGTTTGGTTGACATTAGTGGTGGGCCTACGGGGCCCTCTTAGCCTTTGTTTGCCCTGGGTCTGTTTCGACGGGCTGATGCCTGCTGGGTCTATCTTGTTTTACACCAGAGTCCTCTGGCTCTTGAGGGGGGTGTGCCCTGGCTATCCATGACTGTGATCCTGTGGCGCAAACCTGAGACTGTTTCAGTACCTGGAGGGGGAAAGAAATGGGTTTGAAATTAACCTCGCCGCACCCGCAACCTTCCAGTGTCCACTCGTTATGAAGTGTTATCCCAGTAATCCCTTTACAATGGCCTGAGTTAAAGAGAACCTGATTCCCCTTCACATGTTGTTGCCAAAGGTCGGCCAGCTGAATCTTGCTTACTCGTATATTTCATACTTACTTTTCCACAAGAGGACCTCAGCAGTCGCTCCCGACGTGATACAGCGCAAGGGTTTTATCGCCTCACCGCAGAGCAAAGATTCACTGTAGCGCATGTCTGCAGAACCTTGGGAATGGGGAGAAACATGTCCAGTTAACAACCAAATTAGTATGAACGTTCGTCGCATATACACACATTAGGTCTAACCGGCAAGTTACAGACTCCATGTAGGCGCTCCCCAACCCCACGAGACCTGGCAGTGCCAGCTTTCATTCATTTGACTTCCAGAACAATGACTTACTCTTTGATTCCAATCCTCAAACCATGGGTGCTTAGAAGCCTGTTGGCCTTGCCATGTACCTTGGGATGCAGATAAACAATTAGGGTCTGTAATGGATGTAATGTGGGTGGTTGGTCGTTGATCAAACCCACCTCCCAAAAGTTCATACACTGTGTATTATTTAAGAAACCGGTTGCATTTAGTATGTAGAAATTAACCCCAGACCTCCCTTTTCCTACGACTTTCACCTAAAGTGATAGTAGGTGTGACCTCAGCCAATATTCACCCCATCCCTTCTGGCTGCAGAAAGATGTGCATTCCCAAATTTAAGAGAAGAACCGAAAATGTAAGAGAACACAGCATTTCTCAAATACCGAATGCCATGGGATAACTCCTGACTAGCCCAGTGTTTACACCAGGTGAACTACTAGAGCAGTGCCACCTAGTGGCTAAAACACCTTATGGCCTCTTACATACAAAAATCAAATAGACTGTCTTGTATCGCAACCAAGATACTACACAATTAAAATATGCAACATGGAAATGACCTGTGCAATACTGACCCGGAGTATCCACTGCGCGAGTTGGTGGATACTGCTTTAAAGTGGATAATCTTTTCCCACAATTTGAACAATTAATTTGTGCAGTAAGATTTTTTTTTTAAACACTCCTTTTACATTTTTGTGAGGCACGAACTCAGGACTTCCAGATGTAGTGTCGCACACCAGTTACGAAACTGGTGCCAGGACACTACCATTAGTGGGGGTCAAAGGTGTGGAGGTCTTCATTCACACCACGTGTTTTTCCCCCTACGTTAGGTCACGCTATTGTGTGGTTTTGCCCTGCTGTCGTCAGGGCTGGTATATAATAAACGGGAGTGGCTGCGAGGGCAGAGGCAGGCGACGCGGAGCGAGCCAGAAGGTCGTCTCTGTAAATTAAAGCCCCGCTGTACCCTAGAGCAGCCATGACCCAGAACACAAGAGAAGTGGTGGCTGTGAGTTATTTCAAATGTAATTTAATGTTGGGAGTTGCCGACATTACATTGGCGACGGAGGGTATGTGACTTCGATCACCGCTCCTGATCTTTTCCATGGCCGCCGCTTGTCAGCGCAGTGCTCGTGCCACGAAGGGGGACGGGGTGTTATTGAGGCCTGCCGCGCCCTCGGCTCGAGGGAGTTTCTTGAAGCCTGCCGGGCCCTCTGCTCGAGGGAGTCTCTTGAGGCCTGCCACGCCCTTTTACTACAGAGAGGTTTTTCCAACCCTCCGCGTTTACTCATCTTGATATCCCTGCTGCGTTGAGCTAGTGTATGCCTCACATGATGCTGCAGGTGAATGGGTTTTTGTAAGAGACAAGGCTCCACCCACCACACAGTTTTTCGTTTTGCAAGTGCTGTAAGCAAGATGTGCGCTCAGACTGTTGCTGCAGGAGCTGTTGAGTAACTGCTTACGTTGTTTTCCCTGCAAATGATTGCTGCTCTATGGTTTTGGTGGACTGTTCAGGCCTATTTTTCAGTTTACTGGTCGTTATTCAGCCCATCTAATCCTGAGGACTCCTAGTACTTTCTGCTGGAAAGGGTCTAAAAGTTTTACTACTGCACCCCCTCAGCTCCTCTCTTTTGGTACCTCCCGCTGTCCAGTCAGTACCAGTTTCATAGTTTGAGATCCAGTCTGTTTCTGTACATTGAGCGCACACCAGCCTGCTGCTGTCATGTCAACCATTCCACCTGTCGAGCATTTTATCGTGGAAGGTGCCCCTTCTACCCAGGCTCCTAAGTGGAATGAGTGGGTAGAGAGGGTTTTCTTGTATTTTGAAGCCACCAAAGTCAAAGACGCTCAGAAGCGTGCTTTAATTTTGCATTTTAGGAGGAAAAGCTATCTGCAAAATATCCAAGAACGTTGCTGAGGATGCCCCAAAAACACATGTCATGTTAATTGACGCTCTCAATAGGCATTTTGAGCCCATGGCCAATACAGATTACGAGCGATTCATTTTTAGGCAAGCTCGCCAGTTGGCAGAAGAATCTATAGACTCTTTCTACATAAGGTTGAGAGATCTGGCCAGTACATGCAGATTTGCTGATGAGGCTGAAGAAATAAGAGGGCAAATTATTCAAGGGTGTTCATTAGTAAAACTTAGAGAATGGATCCTGGAGGAATCGGGAAGGTCATTGCCTGACATTCTCCAGATGGGGCGCACCAAAGAATTATCCAAGGTCCGTGCGCCGCATATGGAAGCAGCTCTCCAGAGGCCTATAAAGGAAGAGTCCACGAACACAGTAGCTCCAGCTGCAAGCAAGACAAAATTCCATGGGAACAAGTCTTCAGCAAAACAATGTGGATACTGTGGCGGACCATCACACCGTCCGTCTGAATGTCCAGCAAGAGGGAAGAAATGTGCTGGTTGTGGAAAGCTGAACCATTTTGTGAATGTATGTAGGTCTGGCAAAATTCGAACTGGAAATGCTTCCATCAATGTGGCGACAAGCCCTTCTGAACATGGCAGTGATATGGACGATGATGACGAAGCAGAAGTACATGTGGATCATTCGATATTCTCTTTCGGTAATGCCTCACATACGTCGAAATGTTACCGAAATGCCAAGTTCAGTTAAGCACCCATGAAGTTCTGGCAGTGATTGACACAGGAGCCTCGATAAATGTTTTAGCTGCAGAAGAACACTGCAAAATGTCCCCAATTCCTATACTGTGAAAAGCGAAGGTAAAAGTCTATGCCTATGGACAAGCTACCCCACTAGCCCTGAGAGGTGTGTTCACTATGACTATTACCCATGAGTCCAAGTCAATTTAAGCCAAAGTCTATGTGGCAGAAGAGGGACGTGGCATGCTGCTGGGTTGCAAAACGGCTGAAGATTTAGGAGTCGTCACCTTTGCATTTAGTATACACCAAGAGTCTATAACAAAACTGTTGAGCCAGTATCAAGGAATATTTGAAGGATTTGGGTGCCTGAAAACGAAAGAGGTGAAACTCCACATTGACAAGACTGTGCAACCTATTGCCCTTCGCCATAGATGCATTGCGTTTCATCTGCGGCCACAAGTAGAAAAATAACTGGATCACTTGGAGAAGGCCGGCATTATCGAGAAAGTAACAGGGCCTACTCCTTGGGTCTCTCCCATTGTAGTCGCTCGTAAGCCTAAGCAGCCTGGTGAAGTCCGCATTTGTGTGGATATGTGTCTCCCCAACGTTGCCATTAAAAGTGAACGACATCTAACTCCCACCATTGATGGCAGCATCCGGGAACTGAGTGGATCGTGTTAGTTTTCTAAACTTGACTTATGGTCAGGGTACCATCAACTGGTTTTGTCAAAAGAATCACACTACATCACTACTTTTTCCACACATGTCGGGTTGAGGAGATACAAGCGTTTACATTTTGGTATCTCCAGTGCTGCTGAAGGTTTTAAAAATCTAATCCACGAACTAATAACAGATCTTCTGGGGACGCTCAACGTCAGTGACGACATTCTGATACACGCTCCCACTATCGCAGAACACTATTCTTGTCTCAGAAATGTTCTGCAGAGGATCCAGGAGTCGGGTTTGACATTGCATCGTCGAAAGTGTGAGTTTTTGAAAGACAAAATACAGTTTTTTGGATACATATTCTCAGCAGATGGCATTGCTCCTGACCCAACAAAAGTATGTGATGTTAAAGATGCACCTCCGCCCACGTGCATAATGGAGGATAGAAGCTTCCTAGGAATGGTAAACTACTGTGGGAGATTCATCAAAGATCTATCCACTATCACCCAGCCGCTCAGGAATCTGACCAAATTGTCTGTACCTTGGACTTGGGGCTCGGCTGAACAAACAGCATTTGAAGCAATTAAAAATGCTTTGTCAAGTGACACCACCCTAAGGTATTTTGACCCCACGAAAGAAACCAAGGTTGCTGTAGACGCGGGTCCAAAAGGACTAGGTGCTGTGCTGTTTCAAAAACAAGGATGCGAAATTTGGTCCCCAGTTGCGTATGCCAGCAGGTCTTTGACTGAAACTGAACAAAGGTATTCTCAAATAGAAAAAGAAGCAATTGCTGTACATTGGGGTTGTAGGCACTTCCACATTTATGTCTATGGGCGTCCTTTTGTGGAAACGACAGATCACAAGCCTCTCTTACCTCTGTTCAATGGTACTGCGTCAAAACCTCCTCAGGTTGTTTGTCCCATCGTCTCTCACCGCCAGAGTGGTGCAGTTAGCCCACCATGGACATCAAGGCATGGTCAAGACAAATAGCCGATTGAGGTCTAAAGTAAGGTTTCCTCTCATTGATGAGCAGGTCGAAGAAGTAGTGATGTCATGTGTGTGGTGTCAAGCCTCGGGTGAGCCGAGCCGCCCTGTCCCAGTTGAAACTGAGCCCAGCCCTGATGCACTGTGGGTGTCAGCCAGTCTCGATTTTGGGAGTCTCCCAGATGGTTGCCAAACTATGGTTGTGATTGATGATTTCTCCAAGTATCCTGAAGTAGAAATCATACCTTCTCTCACTGCTGAAATAGTGGTATCATGGATGGAGGAAATTATAGCCACCCATGGTCTTATCGCTGAAATCAAAACTGACAACGGCCCGCCTTTTCAGAGTCGAGAAATGGCTGAGTATTTTAAGAGCGCTGGCATTCGACATCGTCGGGTCACCCCCCGTTGGCCTCAAGCCAATGGAGAAGTCGAGCGTTTTATGAGAACTCTTAACAAAGCAATCCGTATTGCTCATTCGAGTGGTCAATCCAGCGACTATGCCATTTATTCTTTTTTACGTAATTATCGCCAGACCCCTCACTCAACTACTAACTGAGCTCCTGAACATGTAGTTTTTGGGCAAGCAATACTTGATTCCATCCCACATCACAGGTCCTGGGTCCCGCCGACTTTAAACAATGACCAGGTTTTTGAACGGTGTTTGGCCACCAACAAGTATGCCACCTACAAAAGACGTGCTAAACGCTCTAGCCTTCAGGCAGGTGACAAGGTGTTGCTGAAAGACACGTCATCTGGCAGTAAGTTTTGAATGCCCTTCGACACAGTTCGTGGACTGTCATTCGTCGTAATGGATCCTCAGTTGTGGCGCAACTAGGACCTGTTGTTGTTACCTGAAATGTGTCCCTGTTCAAGAAATTCCATCCTCCAGCCACCGAGATGCAAGATCCAGATTTCTGGATTTTTCATGACGACGGTGGGTCCATACAGAGTAGTGATGCCACGGGTGACCCCTGTGTGCCTCACTCGACTGATCCAGGGCTGGCCCCTGTTCCTAATGATGTCACCTGCAGAGATTCAAGTCAAAGCTCTGTCCCGGGGAGGTCAAATGCTACCAGATACAACTTGCGCAGCAATCCGACTCCCTCCACCAGACTGCGTGATCATCTTGTAGACATGTAATACATATATGTATACTGATGTGTTTTTCTTCGTTTGATTTTTGGAGGAATGTAGTGTCGCACACCAGTGATGAAACTGGTGCCAGGACACTACCATCAGTGGGGGTCAAAGGTGTGGAGGTCTTCATTCACACCACATGTTTTTCCCCATATGTTAGGTCACGATATTGTGTGGTTTTGCCCTGCTGTCGTCAGGGCTGGTATATAATAAACGGGCACGGCTGCGAGGGCAGAGGCAGGCGACGCGGAGCGAGCCAGAGGGTTGTCTCTGTAATTACAGCGCCGCTGTACCCTAGAGCGGCCATGACCCAGAACACAAGAGAAGTGGTGGCCGTGAGTTATTTAAAATGTAATTCAATGTCGGGAGTTGCCGTCATTACACCAGATAAGAGACTAAGGTCACAGCGAGGTCAGCAGAGGAACAAAGAGAGCAGCACCAATACAGTATCAGGTATATGTACCTGCCCCTGCTCCCACCAGGCGGCGGAACTGACGCAGGGGGAGAGCACCTGACATGGGGCTTCAACAAGTGGAAGGAAGGAGAGTGTGCCAAATGCAGCACTAAGGAACCGCCCTCTTAGGAGGACACACTGAGTGTGCCACGTGCAGCCGCAGGTGTTGAAAAATACCTCATCCTTTCCCACCTGACTGTTAATCAGAGAGTAAAGCCTCAGGATGAGGAGGGCGTTTGTTTTTTGCTTGTCAGAAACAAACCCCACTTAGGGAGTTTGTTTCTGAAAACAATAAAGTTTAGTATGCAGCCACCCAAAAGATGGCAGTCGTGAACCAAACTTTAATTGCTTTCACAGGAGCTGCAGTGATAGGGGCTACTGTGAAAGGCACAGACAGTGATGTAACAAAGGCCCCCACAGCTCCCGTGGTGCTGGGGGGAGGAGGGGGACTGAGCTCCAGGTTCTTCGCAGGAGTTCCCATCTAGTTTACTGTGGGGCCAGTGGTGATCTTGTAATTTGGCAGGCAACAGTCTGGCCGGAATACATTCTAAGGCCATAATACATACCAACAGACCCCAATTCAGACCCAGTTCAGGCGGGACACTTCTGATTTTTAAACCACGGGGTCATTTAGCTGTCTGCTGCCTGACACTGCGTTTTCTTTAATGTACTCAGTGGAGAAATGACGTCTCCCGATTTATTTTCAAAATCTGCCGCTCTTTTTTTCAAAATGTTGGCATTTATGGGCCCGGATGGCAGAGGAGATTAAGTCCTACATCATGACAGACAGCAGGCTGCCTGACTATGTCTAAATTAGGCCTATTATCTATTATTTGATTTTCAGATTTACCTGTTAGTATTCGAGTACCACAACATCCATTGTTCATATTGAATATGCTCTGCTGATTGTGTGGACTTAACCACATATATTTATACAGTCATTGAAAATCTACTGTTTGTCTAAGAGACGGCTCAAAAAGATTTATAAAAAAAAGCATTGTGCAATTACATTTGTTTTAAAAAATGCTTGATCTTTAGTTCTTTCATGTGGCTGTGAGTGGCATGAACTCATTACCAATTGAAAATTAAATAGTTATTGTAGAAATCACGCGGTAATCCTGGTTCGTTTTCTTTGTCTTTATTTCGATGTTGATGGTACAACAATTTATATAACCCCCAGCGACATATCAAGCCTCCATCTCCGCTCTGCTCCTCACTGCTTCTCCTTCTCTCTTCTTCTGGAATCCTAGGACCCTAAGATTCCACCCTCACAACCAACATTCCCTCACTCTGAGGCATGATCCTACACATCTTCCCCCTTATGAATTACAACAATTAAAATTATAATTAAATTACAATAATTAGAAAGAAAAATAAGATGAGTTGAAATGAGTTGAAATGGAAAGGAATGAAAGCAAGAATAAACATATAATATACTCCTATGCAATACATTCTTAAACATGTAACAGTGTATAATTTCCACTACATATAATTTCCACTACTGGCACACCGCAAGATGTACATCATTATAGTTGGTGCAGTTTGCATGGAAATGTATGTAAAACCACTACTTCTATTTGACAATGCACAAGTTCCCTGGACTCCATTCTCTACCATCCTCCAACTTGACTACAGAATTCTTTACAGAAATTACTTTTTGTGGTGTGTGAAATTTGCTGTCACCTTTTATTACCATTCCTACCTTCTTAACCGCCACGAGATCCCCACACTTCACTTCAGTAAATTTAACACCTTTTCTTCTGTCATAACTCATTTTATTTCTCTTCTGAGAACACATGACTCTTGTCTGCAACTTCTCCTGATCAACACACACTTGCCGTTTCTCACTGATCCACCAAAGAGATTCCTTAGTACCCGGCTCTCTCCCTTTAAGAGCAATGAAAGGTGACACACCTGTCACAGAATGAGGTGTTATTCTGTGCGCCCATAACATATTGTTCAACTCATGTCTCCAGTTCAATCCATTAGCTAAGGACAATTGAATATTTCCCATTATGATTCTGTTCACCCTTTCTACTAGACCATTAGCCTGCGGCCGACATAACGCAACTTTCTCATGTTTTATCCTCAACCCATCTAGAAACGTGGTCTTGGCGACAGAAACCAATTGTACACCGTTGTCCGTAACCAACATTTTCGGAACCCCTTCCTCTAAAAATGAGTCTCTAAGAAATTCAATTATTTTGTCTGTAGTAATTTGCTCAGTGCACTTAATACGGAACCATTTACTGTAATAATCCACAAGAACCATGAGGAAGCGATTATTTTTTCCTAATCTCTCAATTAGCCCCACTAAATCCAAAGCTAGCATTTGACCTAAGGGAGGTTCCCTCACAATCTTCGACTTGTCACTGTTCCTACATGCTTGGCACTCTTCAACCACCTTCTCCACATCCCTGTCCATCCTAGGCCACCAGTAAAATTGCTGCAACCTTCTTTTAGTTGAACTTTTACCCAAATGTCCCTCATGTACAATTGTTACCAATCTTTTCCTCAATTTCAACGGTGGTACGATTCTATTCCTTCTCAAAATCTTTTCCCCCTGTATACTTAGTTCATCTTTTACTGCTAAAAATTTCTTCAAGTCTTCCTCTTCCCCAAAATTTTGATCCATCACAAGCTCTTTTAACTTATTATATTCTGAGTCATCTTTTACAGCTTCATCCCATTCCTCCTTACTTAAAGCCAATTCTGCATCAATCAAGAAGGCCTCTTATCGCACGCTGCACATTTCAACATTTCCATCTCCACATTCCTCAAAAGGTAGTCTTGACAGGCAATCTGCAACCACATTCTTCTTTCCCTTCACATATTCTACCTTAAGGTTGAACTCCATAACAGACAACAACCATCTGGAAATCCGGGGAGTTAAACTACCTTCCAACCCTCGACCACACTTAAAAATTTGCAACAAGGGTTTATGATCAGTTCTTAGATTGAAAGGTAGCCCCCATAAATAATACTTGAAATGGTTAATTCCCCAACAGCAAGCCCATGCTTCTTTTTCTATGGTAGAATATGTCAGTTCCGCTCCTTGCAATCTCCGTGAGGCAAAGCCAATGATTTTTTCATCATCATCTTCAATCTGAATTAGAACTGCCCCCAATCCCACATTACTGGCATCGGTAAATATAATTGTCTTCCTCATCACATTAAAATGACCTAAAGTTGGAGATCCAGCAATGGACACCTTAATCTGCTCAAATGCCTTTGCACAATCCTCATTCCATTAAAACACTGCTCCTTTCTTCAATAAGATCCTCATGGGCTCTACAAGTTCTGCAAAATTGCATACAAATTTTGAGAAATATTCTGCTAGCCCTAAAAATGACTTCAACTGATCTTTACCGGTAGGACATGGGGCATTTCTAATTGCCTCCACTATGCTTTTCTTCGGTTTAATGCCACCAGCTGAAATCTCATGTCCCAAGTAGTTCACACTACTTTTCCTTAGTTGACATTTTTCTTTTTTTACCGTCAAACCATGATCTTCCATCCTCTTAAACACTACCAACAGTAACTTCATCATGATGCTCCAGTGACTTTCCTATTACAATTACATCATCTTGGAAGCATAAGACATTATCCAGGTTTCTAAAAATGTTCTACATTATCCGTTGGAAGACAGCAGAGGCTGACGCCAAACCGAAAGGCATCCTACAATACCTATATGCCCCAAGGGGTGTTACAAAAGAAGTCAGAGGTCTAGATTCTGGATGTGAATTGACCTGGTGATATGCAGCTGACATGTCCAATACACTAAATACCCTTCCACTACTCATTATGCTCAACATCTCGTTAATATTCGGAAGGGGCTGTCTATCCACCCAAATATTCTTATTGAGATCTCTCAAATCGATGCACAACCGGACCTTGTTCCCATCCTTGGGTGCTAAAACTATTGGTGCCAACTACTCAGACGACTCAATTGGCTCTATTATTTTTTGTTGAAGAAGTTTATCTAATTCATGTCGTAATGGTTCTCCCATCAAAAAGGGGACTGGTCTTACTTTATGTACTATGGGGATAGCATTGCTTTTCAAAATTATATGGTGTGTAAATCCCTTTAATTTCCCAAGTTTGTCAGTAAAAACCTTCGAAAACTTAGACATTAAATCTTCAGACCACTGTTCATTGGGAACCAAATCATCCACATTGGCCGCTTGCTCCATAATCATAACTGGATTAGGAGCATTCGGGTCGAGCACTATATTCAAATCTTTTTGATGTCTCCATCCCAGAAGGTCTGATTCTTTGTTCGTGACATAGACTTTACCATAAACTCCATTCCCTTCAAACACAATATCCATCCATTCCATTCCCATAATTTCTATTCTCCTGCCTCCATAACCAACCGCCCTCACATCAGTTTTCAACAAATCATCAACTTTTTTTTTTAATGTGCCTTCAAAGGTTTTTCTTGAAATCAATGTGAATAGACTACCCAAATCTACTAATACTTTCACTATTACAGAATCCATAAGCACATGGCAATGTGGTTTTTCTAATTTGTAGCAACTTTCACTCTTCCACCTTCCCACACATTTAGGTTCTGCCAGAGATTGTTTGGTTTCACCAATCTCATGGATGGGTAATATAATTTCTTGGTGATCATCATCTAAATTGTCAATAGATTTCACACTATTCGTTGCCTTCCCTTTGGATCTGCACACCTTAGCCAAATTTCCCTTCCTCCCACAGGACCTACATACTATGTTTCGTGCAGTACGCTTAGAACTAGATGCAATGTGACCTGAACACCCATATCTAAAACATATTATGTTAAAAGTCTTCCTTTCACCTGTTTTTCTTTCTGTATTGTCAACTGAATATCCCTGTTTTTTCAATTTTACTTCCTTCACTTCTATTGTTGATTTATCATCAACATCCCTCATCTGCGTGCTAGACTTTTCTATTTCCTTCATCCAAGTAGCCGTGTGTTCCATACTCCTGGCTACTTGTATACTTTCCTCCAGCGTATGGTCCATTGATAATAATTTTTCCTTCACCTTCTTATTATTTGTGCAATGTACTATTTGGTCACGAATCAAGGAGTCAGATAAATCATGAAAGTCACATGTGACTGCCAATCCTCTTAGAGTTGCCACAAATGACATAATATCTTCATCTTGGCCTTGGACACGGGAGAAGAATTTATGACGCTCAAATACTGTGCTCAGTTTGGGAGTGAAATGTTTTTCTAGCATCAGCAATGACATTTCATACACATTAGTAGGATGACCATCTCCAGTGCCCAAAGGTATTTCAGGTAGGTCATCATAAATTCTTCTCCCCTCCGCTTCAAGATGGTGAAGCAGTATTGCTTGTTTCCTTATAGGGGTATATCTATCCCCCTCAATGGCCAACAAATATGTGGAAAATATATTTCGCCATCGTTTCCACAATATTGAAGGTTCGCCAGTTACAGGTAGGAAACACGGTGGTGAAGACATATTTTGTTCTGCCATCCTGATGGAAGAAAAAAATAATAAACTACAATAATATACTAAAATAATAAATTAAAGTAAGAAGTTAAAATAATAATCTAAAATAATAATTTAACATAACAACGCTTTCGTTCAATGAAATATTCACATTAGTTCATAATATAATACTTCTCCTGCACCAATGTGCAAACAATAGTGCTTTTTTTGTTCCTACTATTTTCTTCCTGTTTCTTCTATCCAGTAGTCCTTTTACAATGTTCACTATTCTATTTTATCCAATCGGCGTAGTCTTGTCTTCCACGGTTATTTTAGTCGAAGTCCACAAAAGAGGAAGCTGGCTGCTAAAACTGTAGAGTTCCAAAAATAGTAAGGTAAGCGTATTTTAATTTTCCATTTCCATTCCTTTTTCGTTTTTTCCTTTGTAAATAAAGCACGTGAGGAGCGCGTGATTGTTTGTAACTCGATGTATGTCCGTGCAGCACGCGCGCTGAAATGCTATGCTTGGTGCGCGTGTGGTCAACACGCGCACTGTGTATAATTTGAATTGAATCCGTTTTACACGTGTGTTCTTACACGCGCGCGCCGCTCTTAAGTTACAAAACGATTTTTGAGAATAATCAAAATGTACTTGGTCACCCCGCACTAAATCAACGACCATGAGCTTTTAAACTTATATAATCCTACGAGTCACGTTTAGTTTAAAAGGTCCAAGTTCAAATTGAAGTTCGTTTCAAACACACAAACTGCATAAATAGTATTATCACCGTTAGAAAGTCTCCTTTTTTGATTATTGCCGTATGAAATGATAAAGAAGCAGATATCTGTTTTTCAGTCATTAATAAAAGTCTTGCCTGGTTGACAGAGATTGTAGATATCCAGGGGTTGGGGGTTATAAGTAATTTCTGCCCCCTGCGCAGAATAATCCTCATCGCCAATTTATGTAGAAATCACGCGGTAATCCTGGTTCGTTTTCTTTGTCTTTATTTCGATGTTGATGGTACAACAATTTATATAACCCCCAGCGACATATCAAGCCTCCATCTCCGCTCTGCTCC
Source organism: Pleurodeles waltl (assembly GCF_031143425.1). Classification (NCBI taxonomy): domain Eukaryota; kingdom Metazoa; phylum Chordata; class Amphibia; order Caudata; family Salamandridae; genus Pleurodeles; species Pleurodeles waltl. The sequence goes on from NC_090439.1 coordinate 6,491,811, forward strand.
TCACTGCTTCTCCTTCTCTCTTCTTCTGGAATCCTAGGACCCTAAGATTCCACCCTCACAACATTCCCTCACTCTGAGGCATGATCCTACAGTTATAAATTAGGTTTTCATTTGTGGAGCACTCTGCCTTCACTTGTACATAAACCACAAAGCTTTGCTGGTTTCTTTATCACGCAGGAGCATTGTCATGGGCAAATTATTGGGCCTGTGTATTGATATCACTTAAGCGCAGCAGCTCTGTGACATGATAATGCTTTACGTAGATGGTGGACTTTAGGTTAGGTAGTAATCCCTACAACAACGTAGGTGTTAAATGAACAATAACAGATATGGAAACAGCAAGCGATGAATTACAATTGTCCATATCTTCTTTCATTTTCTCTGTTTTCATGACAATGACTGTCCATATCAGAAACTGCACATAGGGAGTTGCAGAGCGACCCTGCCAGCCTTTAGGAACAGGTCAGAATCAAAAGATTCCCACTGACCATGCACGCAACCTGGGATTCATGCTGGACTCATCACTATCAGTGACCCAGCAAGTCAACACCGCATCTTCCTCCTGCTTCAACACCCTCTGCATGCTTCAGAATATCTACAAATGGATCCCCACTGGACCCAGAAGGACGGTCACCCAAGCCCTCGTAAGCAGCAAACTGGACTATGGCAACACCCTCTACGCAGGAACCACGGCCAATCTCCAGAAAAGACTGCAATGCATACAGAACGCCTCCGCATGCCTCATCCTGGACATCCCCCGCCACAGCCACATCACAGCCCACCGGAGAGATCTGCACTGGCTCCTCGTCAACAAGAGAATCATGTTCAAACTCCTCACCCATGCTCACAAGGCACTACACAACACCGGACCAGAATACCTCAACAGACGGCTCTCCTTCTACACCCCAACCCGACAGCTTGGCTCCGCTGACCTTGCCTTCACCACCATCCCACACATCCACAGAACAACTGTCGGTGGCAGATTGTTCTCCCACCTCTCCGCCAAGACGTGGAACACTCTTCCCACCCACCTACGACAGACACAGGACCTATGTACCTTCAGAAAACACCTCAAGACTCGGCTGTTCGATCAGTAACACCCCCCCCCCCCCCCATCAGCACCTTGAGACCCTCACAGGTGAGTAGTGTGCTTTACAAATGCTCTAATTGATTGATTGATTGATTGAAAAGATGTGTAATTGCCCCGATGAGGAAACCTTATCATTTTGTTTCTTACATGATGCAGAAGTTGCATCAAGTTAAATATTGTATATGTAGGTAAATCCACTAACCATTCCGTCTTCTGTTTAAGCAAGGACTAACAATCTGAAGTGATTCTCTAGTGCAAGTTCGTAATTTATAATTAATGCTATATATTGTGTTTACTTTATACATTTTTTCAAAACACCAACATATATGCAAGTGGTCTTTTCCCAATATGAGCCATTTCTAAAAGTTCAAAAGACCCTTAGCCATGGTTAGGCTTCTGGTGTTTGCTATTTACACCACAAACCAAGAAACAAGGGATGTGTTTCTTTAGGTAGCTAAAATGATGAACATTCCATGAATTAAAATTGGAAGCATCAATGAGTTTTGGCTCAAAGGCAATTTGAAAGGCCTTCACTTGGGCAAATATGTAAAACAGTTGTGCATAATGAAGTCTGACCAACAGTAACAGGTATGTCCAGGTTAATAAGTGCAATACATAAAGTAACTGAGGCCCTTGTTACAAGTGGCTTGTAATAATTCCCACTATCTCCCCTCCCCAGAATTACCATTACCGAAGTCGCTGATTATTCCTGGGTCATGCAGATAATGATAATAATGGATTTTTGAGGGAATACATATGGAAATAATACTTACTGTGCTGATGGTGCCTGTTTTTTTCCATCCATCCCACTACGATACTTCGCCTGCTTGCATGAGGTGAAAACTCCATGTGAAATACTTTACAGTTGTGCTGATTTCACAAAACCTACAATTCTATCAGGAGCAACAACTCTTATTACCAACCCTGTCAGAATTATACTCAAACTGCAACAGGAATGGTGAATCCTGTTGCCTGCCCCATCTAAGTTATTGGGCCACTAGTAATGAGGGCCTAAGTGGGGAACAGAGAAGAAAGACAATAAAAACAGTGTTTTTTAACTCAATTCTTAAATAAAGAGTAACAGAAATTAGCTAGCATGGAACCAAAGATACCAACATGCATAGTTTCTCATTGATATGTACCTTTTCACAGCTGAACAGTGGCGAGAGCATTCCAGAGCCACCTGTAATTCTTGCAGAAATTGGGAGAGATCCAGCAAAACCAACTGTTTGCTTTTATGGACACTTAGATGTCCAACCCGCCAGAATGGAGGATGGATGGAACACGGATCCTTACACAATGACAGAAATCAATGGTAGGTACTCCGACTTACTTTAGTAATTTGCTTTCCTGGGTGTAGGAGCAACTAGGAAATGTAAGGTTTTCTTTTTACATTTTACATTTTGCCTATGACTGTCCTCTAAAGTGAGTGTATGGTAACTGAAATAACAATACATTAATTTTTTCTTTGCTTTAACAATGTTCTTTGGGTGAAAGTGCACAGTTTAGAAGCAGTGCTGAAAAGGTGTGTGCTGACTGCCCCCTTATTTCACATAACATCTTCCTTGACTATAGCAAGAGTAATTATCAGGTGGGTAAATTATAACATTTAACTGCTCTGTAAATCATTTTCATTGCTCTTAGCAGGAGCTATGTGGGCGGAGGAGCATTGCCCCGCCAAAAAAATGTTCACCATTTTACTTTTCAGTGCCCCGTCCTGAACCAAGCAGCAGGGAGCTGTGCACTTGTTTGAAGTGCGCATGTCCCTTTGACCGGCCATCTTGCGACGGCCAGCCTGGCATGTGCACTTTAAACATCTCTAACTCAGCTGTCTTAAGACAGCTGGGTTAGAATAGGCACAGACTTCCAGTGCTCTCGTGAGTGCTGAGAGAGCCCGCTCCCACCAATCCTGATGCTGGTTTCATACTGGTAACCAGCATGAAACCAGCATCAGGATTGGCTTGTACAGTTTCCTGGTTCCCGCAACGTTGCGCGTCAGGTCTGGGAGAGACAATGCAACGCGAGGGGAGAAGATCTTCTACAGATAGGTGCCTTTTTAAAAAAAAAAACTTTTTATTGTATCCTCCCTTCCTGCCCCCATTGTAAATACGAACCGGCCGCCACTGTCTTTTACCTTGGAATGGTCGTAAATTACATTACTTAACATTCTTTGAGCAAAAGTTTAGGTTTTAATAGGGTGAAACTGCACAAAACAAGCGTCGTAGTATAAGTTAACTGGTGCTGTTTAGTATGCAGTGGCTGTCTTCTGTGTTTTTGTGTGTGTGTCGGAGTGGAGAGGGCTTCTTTAAATCATGCAGGGAGGACCTGAGAGGTCATCATAGTGGCAGTCAGACTGACATCATTGCACGAGAGCGAGTCAACGTAAGTTACAAATATCCTTAGGTTAAAAACACAAACATACAAGAACATCAAGAGGATGAAAATGGAAACTAAACAAGGAAATGTCAGTGTCATGGATGGATTAATGCTTTGGAAAACATAAAAGGTAAGTTAAAGAATACGTTTTATGCTTTGTGCGAGTGACAGGAGCAGCATTAATGCTAGGTTTAGAGGTAGGTAAAATTAAATAGTAAAGGATGGGATTAAAAACACATTAATATGAGGTATAACATGAGGCATATGGTTAGAATTATAGTTAGGGTTAGTGATGTGGTTATCTTACAGATTACATTGAAAAATAGAGCTAAGGTAAGGGATCGAGGTAAAAAATTTAAGTGCAAGAATGAGCTACTGCGTAAAGGATGAGGTTAGGATTAGGTCGAGGGTGAATCACCCACAAGTGAAAAAAAAAGGAAAGCCTACATTACCATCCCAGTCTGAAATTACAAGGTCAGCATTAAATCCATAGCTCCAATACATTTCACCTGTGGACTCTGGCTGCTGGAGCCAGGGAGCGCACATACACCTATAGCCATGCACATCACTTCCGTTGTATAATGTAGCCTGCATTGACCTCCGCTGTTGCCTTTGTGACCTGGTCCTCCCAAGCATCACATGGAGTTAGTGGCTCATTTAGGATCATATAAGGCCAGAGTGACCAGTCCCCCCAAGGCATGCCCCTAGGCTGATGCTGAGTTAGGGCTAGGTGTGAACCCTGTGGCCTCTCTTGCGGTTGGGTGCCTCCTGTTGCTTATTAAGGCCCGGGGTCGATACTAACTCTCCCACCCTTCATAACCTGTCCATAGCCTTTGTGTACTCTGGTGTGGCCCATGCTAAAGCAGGGCGCAAACACAAGCCTAGCCATATGAGAAGGCATAGATGTACAGCCCACAGTAAGTTAAAAGATCTAGCCATATATGGGGGTAAATTTACTCTGCAAATATTGTACTGGATTAGTACCTTGCCAAGTGCCTTATCTATATCATGCACAGTACAGTCCCCGAAGAGGTGACAAGCAATAACCAGCACAAAAGGTGCATGAACAATTGCATGAAATATAAACATGTAAAATATCCAAAGCCCATAATTCCAATACATAAGGAACAAGGAACTGCATTTACGAGTTCGTAGTTCGTTGGGGTGCAGTGCGTGCTCCATTCTTGTGTTTGTTGTGCTTCCTAGGAGCGAAATGCACACTGAATTGCATGAAACGTATTTCACCATGATGTACAAAACCGTTTGAACTACAAGCCCCATAATGCCCACTCCAAAGAGAAACATGAACTGCACTCTCAATGTATTTGTTGGTTTGTTGGAGACCGTGCCCCATTCGGGTCTGAAGGGTACTCCATGTGCAAAGTTTTCAGGGAGGGGGTACTATACTACTCGTCGTGAGACTAGAGCATAGATTAGAGCGGGCTGCAGAATAAAAGTCACCTTCAGGATTCCTTTAGTCCCAAAACATATGATGAGAACTTGCTGCTCGAATAAGAAGGACTTGCTGAACTGATTGAGTTGAGCTCATTATGCCCCATACGACTGGCAGATGATGTAACAGAAATTTATAATGAAGTGAGTGAGTGCAACAGTGATTTCGTTAGCGCAGTTTTACATCAAAAAGTATAAATATGGCCCTAAGTCTGCTTTGAGTCCCCCCTTAGCCTCTTTCATCCATTGGTTTAAAACTTTATCAGTTACATCTTGCTTTAGCCCAGCAGAGTATTAATCTCCCATCTAGTTCTATTGGCTGTTTGATGTTTCTTTCCACTTCAATCAATCAATCAATCAGTCAGTCGGCTTGTAGAGCACGAGTTGTCACCCGTGAAGGTATTCATGCACTGCCAGGGTCCAGGGTGTCAGTCGAAGAGTCAGGTCTTCAGCGTCCTATGAAACTCCTGTAGAGTAGGGGAGATCCTTAGGTGCAGGGGAAGGCCATTCCAGGGTTTGGCTGCAAGGTAGGAGAAGGAGCATCCTCCTGCTCTGCTGTGTTGTGTGCATTGGGTATGGGCCAGCACAAGGGAGACTGAGCAGAGGTGTCTGGAGGGTTTGTGGAATCTCAGATGGTGGTTGATGTAGGGAGATCCAGAGTTGTGCAAGTTTTTAAACTCATGGGTGAGGAGTTTGAACAGGCATCACTTCTGAACTGGAAGCCAGTGGAGTTTTTTGAGGTGGGGGTGTTGTGGGTGCAACTAGGGAGATCCAGGGTGAGTCTTGCTGCAGCGCTCTGGGCCGTCTGTAGCCTTTGAAGAAGGTGGGTCTAGAATCCCATGTAGACTGTGTTTCCGTAGTCCAGTCAACTGGTGACGAGGGCTTGGGTGATGGTGCATCTTACAATTTGGGGAAGCCACTGGAAACTCTTATGTAACATGCACAGGATGAAGAAGCAGGTGAATGGCACTGCATTGACTTCGGACCTCATGGTGAGTTTGCTGTCCAGGATGATTCCTGGCATGCTCAGCTGGGGTTGGTATGGGCCCCAGTTCTGTGGTTCACCAGGAGGCATCCCGGGGAGAGTTGCTTCTGAAGATCAAGACCTCTGTCTTGTCTGGGTTAAACTTGAGGCAGTTATTCTGACAACCAGACGCGAAACATGTAGACCTGTTGTAGAGAGGTACCATAGTTGGTTTGATCCTCTTATATTTTTATTGAGAGTAGCTGAATATTATTAATCACCCGTTACTCCTATCTTGTTTTTAACCTTGGTCCCCATCACACTAATACTGATTAACTTATGATTGATATTTGTCGATTGGTAACCAATTTTAACATTCGATTCTCTCCATCCTTTGCTTGGGTACTTACCCGACCGAAACAATCTGTTTCTCATCTGCTACTATCTGAGCAATACGGTTAAGAGCCCCCCATTGGGGAGCCCGTTAGGCATTGCAGTACCGGCCTGACGAGGAGCCTTCCCAATGATGAAGCCAGTCATCCAGTGTGATGCATGAGGGTTCTCGCTCCTGTAGAATTAGGTTCGCTCCTTTTTTCTTTTTCTTGGAACAGTGTACTTTTTTGTCTTAAAACCTACCTTAGGGGTGCCTTACATGTAAGAAAAGGGAAGGTTTAGGCCTGGCAAGTGGGTACACTTGCCAAGTCGAATTTACAGTGTAAAAATACACACACAGACACTGCAGTGGCAGGTCTGAGACATGATTACAGGGTTACTTGTGTGGGTGGCACAACCAGTGCTGCAGGCCCACTAGTAACATTTGATTTACAGGCCCTGAGCACCTCTAGTGCACTTTTCTAGGGACTTAACAGTAAAACAAATATGCCAATCATGGAGAACCAATTACGTACACATTTTAAACAGGAGCACTTGCACTTTAGCACTGGTTAGCAGTGGTAAAGTGCCCAGAGTAACAAAAACAGTAAAATCTGAGTCCAGCACACATCAACAACCTGGGGAACAGAGGCAAAAAGTTAAGGGAGACCACGCCAAGGATGAAAAGTCTAACAATGTTCAAGGCTGATCCTAGATGCTCCGAGCTTGAATATGTGGTGGCGGTATGGGTCAGATGGTGTCCTGAGTGGTGAGGTAGTTTGTAATGTGTGTGGAGGTATGGCCATTGAAAAAGTTTTCAGGCTTCAGTTGGGGTTTGAAATTTCTGTAGATTTTGGTGATTTTGTAGTGGAAGAAATCTATGAGGCTGACGCAAAGGTCCTGAGAGGAGGAGATGGTGCGTGTCGATGTAGCGGTGTTGGTGAATTTCTTGACTGTGCAGAAGAGCTCCTTACTATTGTTGGGGTTAACTTCAATGCATAATCCCTGGGCTTTTTTTTTTACCTCATGTAGTTAGGGGTGGTATACATTGAATGCTGATATGTAGGTGGTTCTCTCGGCTGAGTCTTTGTTGGTACGCCACCTGCTCTCGAGGTGCTTGCAGTGGCGCTTGGCTGTCCTGAGGTCCTTGGTCTACCAGATGGCTTGCTTCGTGGATCTCCTGTGTTTCTTGTTCTTGATTGGGATGACGATGTCAGCACCGTCAGTGTTCCAGGTTTTGAAGCTTCTGACATCCAGGTTTATATTGTTGTGGTGTTTGGGTGGGTTGAGGGCGAGAGTGTTGGTCTATTTGGTCTCTGAGGTCATGTTCCAGCTTCGGTGGGCGGCGCTGGGTTGCATTGGGGAGAGGGCATGGGGGGTCATGATGAAGAAGTGGGTGATTGAGTGGTAAGTTTATGTGGGTTCGGTGGCATGGCCATGTTTGATGTGGTCACTGGAGGTGAAAATTGAGGTCACCCAGGTACATGTCGACTTTCGAGAGAATGGCGAGGGGTGTGATGAAAACAGTGATGAGGTTACAGAAGGTGGTTTAAGATCCTGGTGGACAGTATATGAGGGATCCCCTAATGGTGACTTTCTCACCCATTTGGATAGTGAAGGTGAGGTGTTCCACTGATGGCATAGTGTCGTCCGTGGCGGTGGTGAATTTGATGCAGTCTCTGTGGATGATGGCAATTCCTCTGCCTGGCTTGTTGATGTGGTTGTAGTCGGTGATTCTGTATCATGTTGGTATGGTGATGTTAGAGGATGATGCAGGGTTGAGCCAGGTCTCAGTTAGGAAAATGATGTTGGGTGCAAAAGTGTTGATAAGCTCCCAGATCACTGTGGTGTGTTTGCTGAGTGATTAAGTATTTAGGAGGGTGCATGCAAACTGGTGGTGGGTAGCTGGTGTTGCTCGTTGAGTAGGCTGGGTGTTGCTGAGAGGGGTTGGGGAGTGCATGTTTGGGAAGATGAAGTGGTAGAAGGTACAGGTGAAAGATCCTAGCATGGAGTGTGGTACAATGGGGTTGGAGTGTTTGTGGCAGTATCCATGGTCGATGGCAGGGAGGGAATGGAATTGTAGCTGTGGACAATGATTGGACCAGGGATTCTGGTGCTGGATGTGGTCCAGTCGCGGACATGCACAGACTGGCTTGCCTTTTGCGCACCTTCAGGGCATCTGCAGAGCACGCACTTCACGTGCCTGCTGTGCGGCTGCACTGCAGCCACCATTAAGTTGGTCTTGGGAGGTGGGAGGGGCACTAGGCGGCAGTGGGCGGGTCTGATTTCAACTCCAGTGATTGCATTGAACTACATGAAAGACTAATTTAGAACTACAGCCCCGCAATTCTTTACACACCAAACTCAATCTGTCAAACTAGTCCCTATTGAAAGTTATCACTTATTAAATGTAATAAGATAACCCAATGTTATCCTGTGGGAGAGGTAGGCCTTGCAGTAGTGAAAAACGAATTTAAGAGTTTTTCACCACCAGGACATGTAGAACTTAAAGGTACATGCACAACTTTTTTAATTATACTGTATCCTGCCCTCCAGGCTGTTCAGGGCCTACCCTCGGGTTGACTTATATGTATTAAGAACGAAGGTTTGGGCCTTCCAAAAGGTTTTTTTGCCTGGTGGAAATGGCAGTTTAAAATTGCACACAGAAGCTGCAATGGCAAGCCTGAGACATGTTTAAAAGGGCTATGTATGTGGGTGGCACAGAACGTGCTGCAGGACCACTAGTAGCAATTCATTTACATGCCCTTGGTATATGCAGTACCACTTTAGTGGGGGGGTGCAAGTAAATTAAACATGCCAATTGGGTGTAAGCCAACTCTCCCATGTTTAATGGCGAGAGCAGTAGCCCTGTAGTACTGTTTAGCAGTGGTTAAGTGCACAGCGTCCTAAAAGCCAACGAAAATGGGTTCAGAAAAGAGGAGGGTGAAGGCAAAAAGGTTGAAGAAGATCCTGCAGAAAGGGCCAGGTCCAACAACCGGCCAAAATATTGTGAGATCTCTGATGGCTCTGCAGAGATCTCTGGACCTTCAGACAAGGCACTGCCACAGCGGGTCGTTTAAAGACACTGGAAGTTTGCAGAGCGTACACCCTATTTTAGGTGCCACTCAGAAGAACATACTTTTTTGGTCTTCAGAAACAAACTCCCAAAGCAGGAGTTTGTGTTTGGAAAACATAAACACTAATGATCCTGACACCCAAGAAGTTTTCTCCCGGGGTGTGAGAGGTCATGTTTAAATGTTTTCAGCTCTAAACCACCTGTGTTTCCCTGGCAGTCCTGAATTGAAAAGAAGAACATCGGGCAATCAGCTCTTAATAGGGCAGACATTCTCATGTAACTACACCAATGGCCCCAAATCCATTTGGCCATTGGGGTAGGATTTCCACCTGCTTAGCCAGCAGGAGCACCACCATCAGAACCATGATGGTGGGCCTGTCTCTGACTAGAGTGGACTGAGCGTCAGTTTGGCAGACAGGATACTCTGCCACTTTTGTGGCATAGTACACTGTCTGCCAAACCCAAAATGAGGCCAAAAGATCTTTATTATTGCTCTGATATGGCTAATTTACATTACACATATGTCTTAAGAATGTATTGCAAGACAAAAATAAGCAAATGTATAATATTTTAAATCAACAGATTAGCAGGCTATGCAGCACGTTACTAATTCTGCTAGGCAAATGATGTTTCACAGAATGGTCACACTGCACCTTCAACTTTAGCCTTGCAATACTAAGAAGAAAACCATAAAAATGGACATGAATAGTTAGGTGAGCTTTCGAGACTTCTTATAGATACTTTAGTATATACTTCTTTGTAGGCTTAAAGTCTGCCAAGTGCTTTTCATTTGTTTGTTTCAGAGTCTCTTAAAAATCCTTGCTTGCTAGTGGTCAGTCCTTCCTGTTTGTTCCTCCTTTTTGTCTTTCATCTCCTCCCACAGAGCAAGCACCAAGCACTGTATCTTTACACTAGGTAGCGGCTTGTGTGAGGGAAAAGGGGCGGGCAGTACGGCGTGTAGCGGGGGAAAGGAGAGAAATAAAATAAAATATATGTTTTTAAACTTACCTTAATTCTGCACTGCACTGCTCCGCTCCTCTGTCCTCGAGTCGACTGCAGGAACAGGCTCCCAGCCTGCCCTGCAGCCAATCCTGATGGTGCTCAGAGCAGCATTAGGATTGTCTGGGAGTGCCCAGCTAGGGCACTCTCAGATAGACTGGGAGCCTGTGCCTGCTCTCTTCAGTCCAGCAACACAGTGCCGGGCTGGAGAAAGCCTACTGCGCATGTGTGTTTGGCCGGCTGAGATGGTTGAATGATACTGTCCATTCAATTTCATCTTCTTTGATAAGCATGTGGTTACCAAACTGCAGGGATGTAGTTTGTCAAAATCTAAATATATATATTTATTTTTGTAACAGCATATCGGTTTTTGGTTTAATTTGTTAAACAAAATAGATGTGAGGGCAACATAACTAAAGGACAATTAAAATTAAAGGGCACAATGTGTTTTGAACATGACGAACTGCAAAGGGCGATATATTATTTTAACTTTGACGTGAAAGATATGTGCCTAAAGAAGACTACTGTTGAAATCTGCACAGATATTCACGAGTGGCGGAGGTTAAATTTGAAAATGCATATTATGAAACTCCTTTAAGAGCAATGTGCGTGCTGAAGGCAGGAGAGGTGTCGGAATTGTTTCCAGGTGTTTGAGGATTTATTTGAACTATCAATCCCAGAATGCTGTGCATAAGTTAACATGCGAGGAGAGAAACGGCAAGAGCAGACAAAAACCACTTGGAAGAATACAGTGTGTCAAAATGCTTTGTGGGGTCTGTTGGAAAGCTTTCATCCCAAGGAAATTAATAAAAGGTTTTCCTGCAGCCTCCGGATGTGCGGCGTTGTTTTTTCATGGAAATTTATCAGGGTTTGGAGATAACCCTAACACTGCACCGGCAGAGAGATGGGTCTCTATTTATGACCAAGTTCGTCTGTATGGAATATATATATATATATATATATATATATATATATATATATATATATATATATATATATATCTAGATATATATCTAGATATATATCTAGATATAAATCACCAAATGGCCTCATTGGAAATCGCGCGCTCTTACTGCCGGTGCCGATGAAGGAGTTAGCGACCCAAACTCCTATTAATTTCGTTCAACAAGGTGAATCATTGCACTCCAGGAAGATACTTATTCCAGCCTTTTATTATCATTTATGTAAACAGTGCTAACACCACCCAATGCATTTCAACCTAAATAGGTCTTGATCACAGGTAAAAAACATCTCCTTTCACCACACTTATATAGTTCCTTAACAAATAGCTATAAGGTTGCATTGTGAGACACATCGTTTTTTTAACATTTGTCTCTAACCAATGTTTTTTTATTAATATGTTATTTTACACAGTGCCACCTTTATATGATGTTAAGTTAAGCTTTTCTAAATGTTTTAGATTGAGCACCCTTTATGTACCTTATACTAGCAATACTCTTGGATTCATGTAAAATATGATTGAACGCAGTATGATTTATCTAATTGAAAACTAATTCTTTCTACATGGTGTATTGTAAAAACACAACAAAGGAAAGCAAAATAAAATAAATGACCCCTAGTTCATTATTTGAATAAAGATATGTGGGCAATATCCCTTATGATTGACATCTTATCCTATTACTAACTAGTTTTGCTTTTTTTCTTTGCTTCTTGTATTCACCATCAAGAATATAACAAAGTATCTGTCCTGCGTTATTTCTATATCCACTATTGTTGATTTAATGTTTTTCAATGCTCTTAATGTCAAACATTTCATTATACAATTGTGGGGAAGAATGACATACTTAATCCCATCTATACCCACTGTGAATTAAAACCAATAATTTTCATTCTTGTAGGCAAAAAAATATTCATGATTTGTATATGCTCTGTCTTGTTGTGTCATTTATGATGTCAATCGACACCTATTTATAAGACATTTTTTTTACAAAAAATCTTGTTCAATTGATATATTGATAATTCAATTATTTTCTCATAATGGTACAAAAAGTTATTCGTCAGAGTTTAGCCCAAACGGGGTATTAGTCTTTAATTTAATGATGTATCTGGATTCCAGATGACATAGTTTTAGTGTTCCATTGCCCCCTCTTTCATTTTCGGGGACATGTGCCACTTCAAAATATCACATCTGTTTCCAGTGATTTTCTTGGCAATGTCTATGATGTTTTGCCATCGCATAGCTCAAGTCATTGTTGTTAACTGCTCTAATGCGTTCCAATATACGTTTTTTCAGTTTGCAGATTGTACTCCCTACATACTTTAGGCCAAAACCACATTTCAGTACATATACCACATACGTTGTCTCACAGGTTATTTTTTGATTGATCTTAAATGTTTGTCCCATAGTGTCTTTCACTATTTTTATTTGAAGAACCCTGTATCTTCTTTCCTCAACCATATTTGTGGTACTTATTCAATAAAATGACTTTTTACCAGTTGATATCTGGCAGGTGCCTTCTTGTAAGTAATCTTTGGTCCTTTTCCCACCAAAGGTCCAATATCTGAATCATTATATAATAAATTCCAATGTCTTTTTAAGATTTTTGAAATTTCATTGTGTTCTTTATTTTAAGACAATATCATCCTAACTTCCTGATCATTTTTAGTCTGGAAGTTCATTGACATTTTCTTTACTAAGGTATGTTCTCTGCCTATGTTTTGTGCTTTTACCATACCCATTCTAATGTCCTTTGGATTGTATCCTCTTTTTATGATCCGATTTCTCATTTCCTCACATTGTTCTTTCATCATATATTCTTCTGAACAATTTCTTTTAATTCTCAGAAATTCACCATATGGTATGCTTTTTAATAAACTCTGAGGATGCAAGCTTGTACCATGTAAAAGACTATTCGTGGATGTAGGTGTCCAATACATAGTTGTCTGTAACGTTTGATTATGCACATAAACTTTAATGTCCAAAAATTATATTTCCTTACTATTAGTTTTATATGTACATTTCAAACCAACTTCATTAGTATTTAAAACATCAAAACACTCTTGAAACTCCTTTTCTGTTCCCTTCCAAATAATGAACAGGTCATCAACGAATCTCACCCAGAGTGGCACTTTTTCCATATATTTATTATTCTCCTCTTTCCAAGCCACTTCTCTCTCCCACCACCCCATGGTAAGGTTGGCGTAGTTTGGAGAGAAGGAAACTCCCATAGCTGTCCCTTGTTTTTGTAAAAAAATCTCATGATTAAACATGAAAATATTATTTATTAGACATGTTTCAATCATAGTTAACAACATCTTTGAATGTTGAAGTTCTTGAATGTTCTGTTGCCTCAAGAAGTATTCCACAGCCTTGAGACCAATTTCATGCCTAATAGATGTGTACACGGACACCACATCCACTGTCACCAACAAGTATCCCTCCTTCCAGTTGATATCTGTGAGTATTCTTAAAAAATCACCAGTATCCTTAATATAAGAGCTCAAAGTCGGAACCAAAGGTGCCAAATAATAGTCAATATAAGATGACATGTTCTCATATAAGGCACCACAACTTGAGATGATGGGCCTACCTGGTGGATTGTTTAAGGTTTTATGTATCTTTGGTAAAAAGTTGATAGTGGGTGTGAATGGAAATTAATTATATAAAAAATAATATTCGTTTTCATTGATAAAAGTATTAACTTCCCACTGTTTAAGGTATGTTTCAATTGTTTAATCAGTACCTCCATAGGACTCTCTTTGAGTCTGCAATAATTATTCTTGTCATTCAGTTGTCTATATGCTTCACGTGTATAGTCTTGTACATTCATGATTACTATATTTCCTCCTTTGTCAGCTGATTTTATTTCTATTGTTGTATTCCTTTTTAAATTCTCCAAAGCTTGTCTTTCACCCAATGTTAAATTTTCTCTTTTCCCTTCCTGATGTTTTGTTCTTTTCAATTTGTCCTAATCTTTAACCAAAAACTCATGGAAAATATAAATTTTGTTTCCAGGACTTAAAATTGGACAAAATTTAGATTGTGGTTTCAAAGAACTATATTGATGTTGATTAGTTTCTATATCCAACAAATCTAAAATTTGCGATTCTGAAAGTTCTTCTTCTTCCAAATTGTGTATAAGATCATAACAAGTTTTTTTATATCCTGTATTTGATCAATATTTAAATTGATGTCTTCAATTTCTCTATGACCTTGTTTTTTATCCGTTTTGTCTTTATTGGCAAATAATTGTTTTAATTTAAGTTTTCTCACGAATTTGTAAATGTCAGTCCGTAGTTCTGTATAATCAAAATGTTTTTCAGGACAAAAAGATAACTCTTTGTTTAGTAGTTTCCTTTCTTCTGTTGTCAATTCATAATTTGAGAGATTCACTATCAGATTCTCATTTTCTGTTGTTGAAACTATTTCTTTAGACGCTCCTGTAGTTGGTATCTTTTTCTTCCTGTTTCCTCTTCTACTCTTTCTGTATTTTGATTTTTGGTGAGGTTTTTTCTTCAATCTCTGTATCTCAGGGTTCGTTGATCGACATATAGTAGTTGCAACTCCTCCAAAAAAGAAGAAGGTTTTTCCATATTTGATGTACATGGTTCCTCTCTTTCAGATGTTTCCACATCTGATTCACCTACTGACTCATTTGATGTCGACATTGCTGACAATTTTCCTGATGCATTGTGTTTTTTAAATTGTCAAATCTCCTTGCAAATGTCAGTGTTGTGCCCTTAAGATAATCTTGTTCATCCCTCACAAACTTCCTGTTTTCTTTCTTCTACTTCTCTTTCATATTTTTCAAGTCTATTTTCCATTTGCTGTCTCAATTTTTTACTATCTTCCTCCTCTTCCGATTTTTTGATTTTCTCCTCTAGATCCGAAATTTGTTTGAGAATTTCTTCCAAACTTAATTTTATAATAATTAAAATCATATTTTTAGAGCATTGCATGCTATTTTCTCCCCATTCTTGTAACATCTCAGGTTTGGTATCGGCTTGATTTGGTAACGTAAAGATTCTCAGCCCTCTTGATATTCGTCCCACCTCGATGTATTTTTCCAAAGTTATGATCTCCCAATTCTTTGTAATCTCTTTTTTAAATAATTTTTCCAATTGCCAAAAGGTTTGTTTCAAAGTATATAGCTTCTCCTTTTTGAATCATTACTTCCATTTTCGTCGATGTATTTGCTTCTCCACAAAATATTAATTCTGCTTTTTGTCTTCTTTTAGCTGCTCTCACTTCCATTTCAACACAGTTTCACACAGAAATTCCTAGATATATTTATATATAATTATTTGTCCTTATTTATCGTTCTTTTCAGTCAATTATCAAGAAAACATCTTTTTTCACTGAATTACCATTCTTATATTGTACTTTCATTTGTTTTTCAGTGCAGATAATGTTCAAATGAATTTTGCTTTCTTTTCTTCAAAATATCAATAATAGCAATTAAATACCTAAATAGTATTCACTGTTTCATATTAATTCTAATTGTTCATGCCTATCAATACATCATTAAATCCACAATCGGGAAACATTTGGGATGTCCACACATTGCTTAGCCTTTCAATTATTTATTTAACAGGCTTTCTACTTCCCGGTCTTTTTTTTGACTGCATCGATATTTCCAAAGTTTTTAACCTTTCGGCACAAATTAATTTATTGACATACCTTAGGGAAAGGAGACTGCTGTTCGAATGCCGTCCTCCGACCCCGTGGTTTGTGTGCTTCTTACATTGCAGGGCTTGTTCCAATAGCAACAATTGTAAGAGTTTGCAGATAGGACCGGGCAACAGGCAGTTTTGCATTAGAGTTTTTTTTTAATTATAACTCTGATTTTTGTATAAAATGCTTGATCTATCCCTGTGGAAAGTTGTACATTGGCAGCACCATTCACCGGGCTAGGAAGAGGATTCTTGAACATAACAGATAACATATTCGTCACAATGACCACAATTATCCTGTTGCTAGACATTTCCATGAGTTGCATGGGGGAGATGAAAAGTTATTGAAGTTTGTGGTAATAGATCATATGAAAAGAGATATTTGAGGAGGAGACAGAGAACTAAGATTGAGAATACTGGAATCCAGATATATAGTCGATTTTGAGACCCTTATTCCAAGGGGTCTCAATTCATGTGAGTAGAATATTGAAAATTCAGATACCTTACCTTGTATGTTGCATTAGTCACTTTAGGGAGGTGAGGCATTGGCAGTTATGAGTATTTTAATGGTGGGGATTGCAGCATTATTGGTTGCGTTTTTCTTATTTTTTCCCATTTTTTATTCTTTTCTTTTTCTTTGGGTTTCCTTTATGGTGATTGTCACAAATCTATTGGTCACACTGGTGAGGAATTTGGCCATGCTTACAACTAGTGCTCCCGTGACTATAGCTGATAGAAGCAGCTCTTGCCATTTTGTGTATTTATCTGCTAGTTATCTATAGGATTCTTTGTGGAGAACCAGAGATACATGGGATTTGTAGCTCGCATGAACGTAAATTTGGGTGATATTTATCCAATTATTTATTCATTTATGTATTTAACTATATATGAATATAGATAATGAATAGAACATGGCACAATGAAGGGCATTGTGACTAGCAGGGGGAGATCTTATATACACAAGGGAAAGCACAGACTTGTGAATGGAGAATGTGCATAAATATAGGGAGCTTTGTGGTAATATGGAAGCCAGTATTAGCCCACTGGGGCGAGATATTGCTCTCTTACAGATCACAATAAGTGGTTATATTTTATAATACTTTTACGGAATTTATATAATTTTAGATATATAGTAATGTGATTTAGTAAAATATGAATGCCGTTTTAAATGATTTACATGTAATTTTGTTGGTCTATTACTGCTTAATGAATTTGTGAATCTGTGATAATTAATACATTTTAAAATGGCCACCACATTAGCTTATTGTCCAGCACTAGTTTTAGGAGTGGTCCGTCATTTGTGTTTATCATTCAAATATATATGTGCACAAGATGGTTACTTGTTTACTGTGAACAAGGCTACGGCTGAAACGCGTTGGTGTGGATGCCATAACTTTATTTCTGGATTTTTCGTTATGTCAAGAAGGTTGTATATATATATATGTATATATATATTCACTTAAAAAAACAAAGTTTACAGGGATGTTAGAGTTCGTGCCCTATGGTAACTATAATTCCCCACCATGCACAGTTTTTTGCCAAATTTGTGGGGTAACTAGCAGTGCATGGCGAGGGCGCTAGTTATAGTTACCTTAGGGCAGGAGTTATAGTTACTTGAGGTAACTCTAACTATAACTGGTGATTTTCTATGGTTTTGTATGTTTAAAATTGTGAGCCTAACTATAACTTCCCTGTAACCTTTAGTTTTGTAAGTGAATTTCTATGGGTTTTTTAAAAATGTATTTCCTAACTATAAAGTCCCTGTAACCTTTTTTTTCAGTGAATTTCTATTTTTTTTTAACGTATTGTAATTTCCATGACTATACCTTAATCCAAACACCGCCACAAACAGGCAAAGGCTGTGCGCCGCAGTGGTTGGCCACTGAGGACAACCCGCTATAAGCACCCAACCTTGCACCGTGCACGGCCATCACCCATGCGGAGAGGAGGTTGCTTGCAAGACCTGGCCTGCAGCCAGACCCCGTGGCTAACACCCCCTAACCTCCCAAACCTATGCTGTGCATGGGCCTTTGGCTGTGCGTGGTGGGAATTGGCCTCTACCTCTCTGGGTGTGAGAGGATGTATCTGGGGGTGAGAGTGGCTGTCAGATTGTCTGGGTGTGAGAGTGCGTACATCAGTGTTTTAGTGGGTGTGTCAGTGAATGCGTGAATCTGTGAGTGGGTGCATGAGGGTGCCAGTGGGTCTGTGAGTGGGTGTATGAGTGTCTGAGAGTGTCTGTGAGTGGGTGCATGAGTGTCTGAGTGGGTCTGTGAGTGGGTGCGAAAGTGTGTGAGTGGGAGAAATGGATTGAAAGAGAGATAGAAAGAGAGAAAGAAAGTGAGAGGGAAAGAGATTGAGTTTTTTAGGTTTTGATGTCTGATATACTTAGAATGAGCTATTTGTGTTCAATGTAAAATGAAAAATTTAATTGTTATTTTAAAAAAACTGTAACTGTTTGTTTTTTACAAAAAAAAAGAGGGAACTGAGTCCAGCTGGACTCGAATCCCCAAAGCTCAATGTGAAAGTCTGTGACGTTCACACTGAGGTATGAGTTTATTTTTTTTTGCAATTTGTTTTAGCCCTGTATGGGCTACATGGGACCGCAAGGGGGCCCTCAAAGGCTCCCCATGGTTCCTATATACTAATTTATTTATTTTTTAATTTAAAGCCCTTTATGGGCTATCTGGCACTGGTGGGGAAGCCTTAAGGCCTCCCCCGTGGTGCCATTGCTTCAGCAAACATGCAGCTGCTTTGACAGTAGCTCCATGCTTGCTGTACCATTTCATCTTTCTCCCCTGTATGCTTCAATTTTTGACAGTGGGACCTGCTTTACAGGTCCCATTGTCAAAACCTGAAGTGTTTGTGGTGGCTTGGCTGCAGCTGAACAGCTGCAGCCAAGTCACAGTAAACAGCTATGTCCTGGGGGTGGGCCCAAGAGACATAGCAGGAGCCGATTCTGGGAGAATGGCAGTCCCCAGGTCAATCTGTAGCTCTACAAGGGGGGCCACATGCCCCCCTCCAATGTTCAAATAGCCCTAGGGAGGTGTGGATCCACAGGGCTAATGGGGTCTAAAACTGACCCCCTTTACATTAAGAAGTATGTGCCCTGGGGGGTGGTGGTCCCCTGGTCGTGGGGGTCGTAAAGGGACTCCATTTTTTTTTTATATTTGCCCTGGGCGGTGGTGGTCCCCGGGGCATTGGGGCGGCCTTGAGGCTCCCGCAAATAAATTACATTTTGCCCCGGGTGGGTGGTGGTCCCCAGGGTGCGGGGGCCACAGGCCCTGCATATTATTTCTTAGACACCTCGGGGAGGTGGCGGTCTCAGGGGCAGCGGGAGGTGGGCAGATGGCCCCTCGCGTATTATAGCAAAGCCCTGGGGAGGTAGTAGTCCCCAGGGCACGCGGCCCCCCACATATACATTATAAGCCCCGTGAAGGTGGCAGTCCCTGGGGCTGTGGGAGAGGGGCCAGGGCCCCCCGCATTTCTAAATAAATGCCCCCAGGACTTGGCCCACCTGGGGCCTTATGATAATGAAGCACGGGAGAATGCGCTTTGTTTTTTGCTTTTTTTTTATTTTGGATCCGGCAGTAAAATAAAAAAAAATGCTTCTTATCCCTCGGGGGGCCTTTGGGACTCCATCACCAGAGATAAGAGGTCAAGGTGTTCATACCCTGGCCCCTTTTGTTTTTTTCTGGGTCTCGGCTTCAGCTGAGTCCCAAGGTGGCTGACAATTTTTCTGTTGATGAAGTGTTATCAGCCAATCAGATCTCAGCACGAGATCGGGAGGGGTCCTGAATCCTCTGGGTCCCTATTTACAGAAATTTGGATTTTCTTAAATTCCTCAAAAACTACTGAACGGATTTACACCAAATAACAAAAAGGGCTCTTTCTGGAGCAAGAGCTACCTTTCTGTCAAATTTGGTGTAATTCCGTCCAGTGGTTCTTGCGCTATCGCTGTTCAATTTTTCCTAGTGGAATTAACATTGGAAACACTCTAACTTTCACCCCCTCTTCATCTCTGCCCCAGCTTGACGGATCACTCCAAAACTTTTCAGACAGCAGCTCACATGACTGTCGAATTTCTTGGGAACATTTTGTGAAGATTCGTCAAGCTGCGCCAAAGATACAGGCAAGCAAAAAAGCAGCTTTTTCTATAGAAACTAGGTCCTAACTATAACTACCTAGTGGCAACCCCGCCACTAGGTAATATATATATATAAACACATATTCTTGTAACCACAAGAAAGGTCAGGACACTTCCAGATGAATGTAAAAAAGTTTTACTATCACACAGATTCTTCCTCCCAACGCGTTTCAGCCGTAGCCTTGTTCACAGATGGGGGAAGTGAACACATTATCATACAAATACCCAAATCTAACAAAACTGATGACAGACAAAAAAAGCAAATAAAGCAACTTGCTCTGCAACCATAGTGGCCATATTGGACTGGTATGTAGTATATAAGATAACTTGAATAGTATCTACATCATTGATAAACCCATCAAGTAATATTACATCATATATTTATATTTTTATATACTTGATAATTCTATTCAAACCTGAATCTATGTCATTGATAAACACAATCAAATATAATCCAAACTCCTACTATACCTATAAATCCACATATACACCATATTTGCTTAATATAATAGGTATGTGTTAATTTCATGTATATTGGTTCAAGTCACTTGTCACATGTCATTGCAACACTCTAACCTTTTATTCTTACCACATACCCTAAATCTACTCGAGCCTGTTTCCATTACAATACAGTCTATAATTCTATGTGCCCATTAAAAACCCACAATACATGATCAGAAACCCTGTGCAGAAATATAATAATATTAATATTGTTAAATAAAAAATCCTATAAACAAAAACACTCAAATGTTACTTCAGAAATTGTTACCCAGAAATGTCTATCCAAGATGACTACTCATCTCCTCACTGGAATTTAAACCCCCAGGGGAGAGAGTCATAAATCTAATAATGTATTTGGATTCCAGAGTACGTAAGGCTTTCTGTCTGTCACCACCCCGCTAATTGGGCTTAACATGATCACACACCAAGTAACTTAATAATTTCTCGTCTCCTTGATGTTCCTCTTGGACATGTCTTGCTACCGGATAGTTCCGGTCATTGTTCCGGATGGCTCTTATATGTTCAAGGATTCTTTTCATGGCCTTATGAATAGTACTTCCCACATATAATTTATTACAAGGGCATCTCAAACAATACACACAAAATTCGGTATTGCAGTTATAGTGGCCCAGAATTCTGTACTTATTCTGTCCATTACCCCAGATAACATCCGAGCAATTGACAGTATATCTACAAGCCTTACAATGTTGACAACAATAGAATCCTGTAATCGACAAGCCAGTCTGTATAACACTGTTAGAAATAATCACTGTATTATGACTCAAATCATCACGTATGGATCTCCCTCTGCGGAATGTAATAGATGGCTGATCCTGAACAAACTTCATCAGATGAAGATCTGTGTGTAAAATGTGCCAACTCTTTCTCAGAATATGTCTCAGCTTGAATGCTTGATTTGAGAAGGTAGTGATAAACCTTATTTTTTGTTCATTATGATTTTTTTTATATGAAGGATAGAGAAGATCCAATCTAGTTTTACACTCCACCTTCTCCACTGCTGTCCTTATCATTTTATCACTATAACCTCTTTCTGCAAGTCGTTGGCACATTACATTAAATTCCTGTTGGTAACTCTCATTGGTACTGCAAATTCTTTTGGCGCGTAACAACTCGCCATACGGGATGCTCCTGATGAGATTAGGAGGATGAGCGCTATTAGCATTTAGCAGGCTGTTACCCGTTGTTGCTTTTCTATATAATTTAGTTCGCACCCAATCCTTATCAATATTCACTTCAAAATCCAAAAACTGGATTACTGTCTTGCTATGTTGCTCACTTAGTTGTTAATTATACTAATTTGTATTCAATACAGCTACAAATTCCATAGCTGACTTCTCACCCCCTTTCCATATTACAAAGATGTCGTCAATATACCAACACTACAATACCACCTTGTCCTCAAAGTCCATAATATCAAGGTATACTTGCTCCTCCCACCAGCCCATCAACAAATTCGCATAGCTGGGAGCGAAGCAAGTACCCATTGCTGTCCCTTGTAGTTGTTTATATATTTCATTATCAAGAAGAAAGAAATTATTCGTAAGACAGTACCAGATCATGTCACAGATCATCTCCGTATGCCTCAAATGTGAAATAGATCTGGCTCTCATGTAATGCCTGACAGCCTTAAGACCCAACTCATGTTGAATACACGTATACAAGTTGGTAACATCCATGGTTAATAGCAAGAAATCATCTTCCCAATGTAAACCTTCCATCAATTTGAGAAACTGTGTGGTATCCTTAACATAAGAGGGCAAACTCTCTACAAATGGTTGTAAAAAATAATCAATATATCTAGATGTATTCTCTAATAACGAACCCATCGCTGACACAATAGGTCTACCCGGGGGATTGAGACTGTCCTTGTGAAGCTTTGGTAAAAGATACAAAATTGGTGTCTTAGGATGATCACACTTGAGGAAATAATATTCCACCCATTCAATTAAACCAGTCTCTCTCCATTCTGTCAACATATCATGGTATTTCGTAATGGACAACTTCTAATCTGATTGCTCAGCTTTAACATAGCAATCTGGCACACTCAATTGTCTAACTCCTTCCTGTAGGTAGCGATTCTTATCTAGCACCACTACATTATCACCTTTATCTGATTCACGTATTACGATATTAATGTCCTTTGCTAATGTAACCAATGCTGTTCTTTGTGAGGGTGACAGATTATCATACTTACTACCTACTGGACAAAACCTGATTTTCTTCAGCTGACTAATCACATCCCTCTCAAACACCTCAATGTCATCATTTTGAATAGCTGGTAGAAAGATAGACTTAGGTTTAAACGGACTAGGGAATGTGGCATCTATCTCTAAGCCCAAGACCTCAATATTCATAATGGGATCATCATGTGCCTGTGTGTTGTCATCCAAAATAGCTAATGTATGTAACATGTCAATATCAGAGATTAATAACCTGCTCGTTTAGGCTCTTTCAACTCTAACTGATTGTGTAGTCACTTTGGTTTGAAACCACTTTTTTAGTTTTAGCTTTCTCACAAACTGAAAGAGATCAATTCTGGTCTGTACATAATCAAGACACCTAGTCGGACAGAACGATAGGTCTAAAGCCAATAGGCTATTCTCATCAGCCGACAAGGGTCTGCTAGATAGATTAACTACAGTTCTTATGTAGTTGTCCGTGCCCTTGTGGTCATTCTTCCTAGCATGGAACCTTCTTTTTCATCTTCGTGTTTTCGCTGTGTGGTTCCTCTTCCTCTGCCTCTCGAGCCACGTCCCCTGCCTCTTGGTTGAAACGATTCTTTCTTTTGGTCTGTCCTCCCCTGGTTGAGTAGCCGAAATTGTTTTAAAAAATTGGCTCTGTTGGTACTTTTGTCAGACCCCATATTGTTTCTGAAATGAGAGGAATCCGTAGTATCCGATAGATTACTATCCGAGACATCACTCTCCTCTGACTCATGTACATTAACTCCAGAAGCACCCCTCGCAGCCTCAGGTACTGGTTCCTTATAATCTTCAGAATACATGTAGTCATACTTTCGATGGAAGGTCAAAATTCTACCAGATTGATAGTCCTTGAAATCCCTCAAGAATTTTCTCTGTTTTTTAGCCGTAATTTCCTCTTCATATTTGATAAGTTTTTTATCGAGGTTTACTTTCACCTCATCAAAATTAGCTTGTGTTACCATCGTCAGGATTTCCTTAGTTGTCTGGTCAATTTCCTCAAGAATCTTGACCCTCTCTTTAGACGCATATTTTATCAAAATCCTCATCATATTGAGAGAGCTCACTTTCGCTTTCTCGGCCCATTCTTCTAATAAATCTGGATCTGGATCCTCATAAGATGGAATCGTGTAGATACGTAGGCCCCTAGGAATCCGTTCAGCGTCAATATACTATTGAAGTGATTCAATCTCCCACCATTTGGAGAGCTCTCTTCTCAGCAACTTTTCTAATTTATCATAAAGGAGCTGTAATTTCAATGCAGATCCTCGTGTGGTAATCCCTTGCCGGTCTCCTGGATCATTCTGGGTAAAAAACAATTTACTCGGTTTTTCTTTCCTACGGGCTTCTGACGAGGAAGCCATATCTGTGTGATTTTAATTCGTCAATCAACAAAACACTGGAAATGGGCAAATCCAAGCTCCTATACTTTACAACTATTGTAGCCCACTCCACACTGCAAGTAGCTGGTGTTAACGTTAGTAGGATAACTGCTATAATGATTCAATTTATATCCAAGTGTAATTAAAATATCTTATTCACACTAGTAATGGGTGAAACAGCAATGTCAGATTGAATGTGGAAGTTTACACAGAAGATAAAATGTGTTGGTTGCTGTTGTTTTATCTGATGGATGAGATACTTTCCCAGTTTAAGGATAAGTGACTTTTGAATTACATTATAGAAGGGTGTGGCGAACATTGCTGTTTCCCCTATTACTAGTGTGAATAAGATATTTGAATTACACTTGGATATAAATTGAATAATTATAGCAGTTATCCTACTAACGTTAACACCAGCTACTTGCAGTGTGGAGTGGGCTACAATAGTTGTAAAGTATAGGAGCTTGGATTTGCCCATTTCCAGTGTTTTGTTGATTGATGAATTAAAATCACACAGATATGGCTTCCTTGTCAGAAGCCCGTAGGAAAGAAAAATCGAGTAAATAGTTTTTTTACCCAGAATGATCCAGGAGACCGGCAAGGGATTACCACACCAGAATCTGCATTGAAATTACAACTCCTTTATGATAAATTAGAAAAGTTGTTGAGAAGAGAGCTCTCCAAATGGTGGGAGATTGAATCACTTTAACAGTATATTGACGCTGACCGGGTTCCTAGGGGGCCTACGTATCTATACGATTCAATCTTATGAGGATCCGGATCCAGATTTATAAGAAGAATGGGCCGAGAATGCGAAAGTGAGCTCTCTCAATATGATGAGGATTTTGATAAAATATGCGTCTAAAGAGAGGGTCAAGATTCTTGAGGAAATTGACCAGACAACTAAGGAAATCCTGACGATGGTAACACAAGCTAATTTTGATGAGGTGAAAGTAAACCTCGATAAAAAGCGTATCAAATATGCAGAGGAAATTACGGCTAAAAAACAGAGAAAATTCTTGAGGGATTTCAAGGACTATCAATCTGGTAGAATTTTGACCTTCCATCGAAAGTATGACTACATGTATTCTGAAGATTATAAGGAACCAGTACCTGAGGCTGCGAGGGGCGCTTCTGGAGTTAATGTACATGAGTCAGAGGAGAGTGATGTCTCGGATAGTAATCTATCGGATACTACGGATTCCTCTCATTTAAGAAACAATATGGGGTCTGACAAAAGTACCAACAGAGCCAATTTTTTAAAACAATTTCGGCTACTCAACCATGGGAGGACAGACCAAAAGAAAGAATTGTTTCAACCAAGAGGAAGAGGATGTGGCTCGAGAGGCAGAGGAAGAGGAACCACGCAGCAAAAACACGAAGAAGAAAAAGAAGGTTCAATGCCAGGAAGAATGACCACAAGGGCACGGACAACTACATAAGAACTAGTTAATCTATCTAGCAGACCCTTGTCGGCTGATGAGAATAGCCTATTGGCTTTAGGCCTATCGTTCTGTCCGACTAGGTGTCTTGATTGTGTACAGACCAGAATTGATCTCTTTCAGTTTGTGAGAAAGCTAAAACTAAAAAAGTGGTTTCAAACCAAAGTGACTACACAATCAGTTAGAGTTGAAAGAGCCCAAACGAGCAGGTTATTAATCTCTGATATTGACATGTTACATACATTAGCTATTTTGGATGACTACACACAGGCACATGATGATCTCATTATGAATTTGGAGGTCTTGGGCTTAGAGATAGATGCCACATGCCCTAGTCCGTTTAAACCTAAGTCTATCTTTCTACCAGCTATTCAAAATGATGCCATTGAGGTGTTTGAGAGGGATGTGATTAGTCAGCTGAAGAAAATCCGGTTTGGTCCAGTAGGTAGTAAGTATGATAATCTGTCACCCTCACAAAGAACAGCATTGGTTACATTAGCAAAGGACATTAATATCGTAATACGTGAATCAGATAATGGTGGTAATGTAGTGGTGCTAGATAAGAATCGCTACCTACAGGAAGGAGTTAGACAATTGAGTGTGCCAGATTGCTATGTTAAAGCCGAGCAATCAGATTAAAGGTTGTCCATTACGAAATACCATGATATGTTGACAGAATGGAGAGAGACTGGTTTAATTGAATGGGAGGAATATTACTTCCTCAAGTGTGATCATCCTAACACACCAATTTTGTATCTTTTACCAAAACTTCACAAGGACAGTCTCAATCCCCCGGGTAGACCTATTGTGTCAGCGATGGGTTCGTTATTAGAGAATACATCTAGATATATTGAGTATTTTTTACGACCATTTGTAGAGTGTTTGCCCTCTTATGTTAAGGATACCACACAGTTTCTCAAATTGATGGATGGTTTACATTGGGAAGATGATTTCTTGCTATTAACCATGGATGTTACCAGCTTGTATACGTGTATTCAACATGAGTTGGGTCTTAAGGCTGTCAGGCATTACCTGAGAGCCAGATCTATTTCACATTTGAGGCATACGGAGATGATCTGTGACATGATCTGGTACTGTCTTACGAATAATTTCTTTCTTTTTGATAATGAAATATATAAACAACTATAAGGGACAGCAATGGGTACTTGCTTTGCTCCCAGCTATGCAAATTTGTTCATGGGCTGGTGGGAGGAGCAAGTATCCCTTGATATTATGGACTTTGAGGACAAGGTGGTATTGTGGTGTCGGTATATTGACGACATCTTTGTAATATGGAAAGGGGATGAGAAGTCAGCTATGGAATTTGTAGCGGTATTGAATACAAATGAGTATAATTTACAACTAAGTGAGCAACATAGCAAGACAGTAATCCAGTTTTTGGATGTTGAAGTGAGTATTGATAAGGATCGGGTGCGAACTAAATTATATAGAAAAGCAACAGCGGGTGACAGCCTGCTAAATGCTAATAGCGCTCATCCTCCTAATCTCATCAGGAGTATCCCGTATGGCGAGTTGTTACGCACGAAAGAATTTGCAGTACCAATGAGAGTTACCAACAGGAATGTACTGTAGTGTCAAGTGCTCGGATGTTATCTGGGGTAATGGACAGAATAAGTACAGGATTCTGGGCCACTATAACTGCAATACAGAATTTTGTGTGTATTGTTTGAGATGCCCATGTAATAAATTATATGTGGGAAGTACTATTCATAAGGCCAAGAAAAGAATCCTTGAACATATAACAGCCATCTGGAACAATGACCGGAACTATCCGGTAGCAAGACATTTCCAAGAGGAACATCAAGGAGATGAGAAATTATTAAGTTACTTGGTGTGTGATCATGCTAAGCCCAATATTCAGGGTGGTGACAGACAGAAAGCCTTACGTACTCTGGAATCCAAATACATTATTAGATTTATGACTCTCTCCCCTGGGGGTTTAAATTCCAGTGAAGAGATGAGTAGTCATCTTGGATATACATTTCTGAGTAACAATTTCTGAAGTAACATTTGAGTGTTTTTGTTTATAGGATTTTGTATTTAACGATATTAATATTATTATATTTCTGCACAGGGTTTCTGATCATGGATTGTGGGTTTTTAATGGGCACATAGAATTATAGACTGTATTGTAATGGAAACAGGCTTGAGTAGATTTAGGGTATGTGGTAAGAATAAAAGGTTAGAGTGTTGCAATGACATGTGACAAGTGGCTTGAACCAATATACATGAAATTAACACATACCTAATATATTAAGCAAATATGGCGTATATGTGGATTTATAGGTATAGTAGGATTTTGGATTATATTTGATTATGTTTATCAATGACATAGATTCAGGTTTGAATAGAATTATCAAGTATATAAAAATATAAATATATGATGTAATACTACTTGATGGGTTTATCAATAATGTAGATACTATTCAAGTTATCTTATATACTACATACCAGTCCAATATGGCCACTATTGTTTCAGAGCAAGTTGCTTTATTTGCTTTTTTTGTCTGTCATCAGTTTTGTTAGATTTGGGTATTTGTATGATAATGTGTTCACTTCCCCCATCTGTGAACAAGGCTACGACTGAAACGCGTTGGGAGGAAGAATCTGTGTGATAGTAAAACTTTTTTACATTCATCTGGAAGTGTCCTGACCTTTCTTGTGGTTACAAGAATATGTGTTGATTTGTTTGTTGGGTATTCCCGAATCCATGGTCGGACCACCACTTTTTTTAGAGCCTCAGTTTTTTGGGATTTGCTTTTGGATATATATATATATCTACACCAAGTGACACAAGGCCAAACACAGCACACACAGGAATCCTTGTGTTTGAAAATGTATTCTTCCAACAGGGATGAGTAACCCAACCACCACCAACGCGTTTCAACCACCAAGTCTTGATCACGGTGAGTAAGTGATCCATTTACAACTTAATTTATAGATTCTCCTGTTATCTTCCATTATGGGTCATTCTGGGATATGTAGTTGTACCAAATTTTCCATTATATAATATACCAACCACACAGTGACACCCACAATACACATTACCTCAAATCCCAACTTAATAAAGCAGAACTAAATAAAGCATAGTACAAATGTTAAAAACAAATACTTTTTGACCTTTTCTTATTTACACATTTAAATTTTAAAGTTTTGAATGTCTAGATTTTCTAAATGAAAGACGCCTTCAAAAGAGTCACAAAACATATACACACAGAAGGAAAAGAGATAAACATAAAAAACTGTTGGCCATATTGTCATTTCAGAGTTTTTTCAGTTTCATATTTTCTAAATTATTAAATTTTTAATTTTTAAATCTGTTTAAGTTGTATCTCAGATCGGCAATTCAGGTGATCTTCCGATAGACTAGTTCTAGAAAAAGTTCTCTTTTTTACCCTGTCCCTGCCTTGCTTATTTATCCAAACAGCTCTTTACATATACTATGAAGTTAAACATATTTTTCTATGTGTATATCAATATCTATATATATACTGTAATCATCCTGATTTCACACAGGTTCATATACATATCACACACACCCTTTCAGAAAAGCAACAGCCAGGTATATTTATTCAAAAATTCAAAAATTTAAGAATTCTAAAACAAATTAGAGATGACAAAATAATTCTTCATCCCCATTGATCCCATATGGGGTCTTGGTTTTTAATCTAACTATAAGCCTTAATTCCAGGCGTCTCAACTTTAGTACGCTGTCACCTACTCTCTCATGTTTTTTAGGTGCTTAGTCATTGCATAGTTGCTATCACCGTTTCCCTTTAAGAAAACGAATTCTAGAACATATAAGGGCAGTCCAAAATGGTGATAGCAACTATGCAATGACTAAACACCTAAAAAATCATGTGGGAGCTGACTGGCTACACATGAGATTTTTTGGCACAGCGGTGGTGAAAAAACATGAGAGAGGAGGTGACAGAGTACTAAAGTTGAGACGCCTGGAATCAAGGCTTATAGTTAGCTGAAGCTCTGTTTCTCAACATTAAATGAGGTCAGATAACCATGAGGTGGGAAAACCATTTTGTTAGAACCCAAAAGGCATGGGCGTGTACAAGATTATTTGTTTCTTACAAATATATGTTTGTCCTTTTTTTGTTTCATATCTTCTAGCCCTGATTTAATATGTTGTAGAAGTTCTGAACTTTCTAGTATACAAGTAGTACTCTCTGGGAATAAGTCTTGATTTTCCTGTTGATTCTTCTTCAATAACAGTAACTTCACATTGACATTAATTTTTGTAGCTTATTATGTTCTTCAGATTGCATATGTACTGGACAGGGGTCGGGCATTGGCTCATGTCCTGTAGGCCAGATGTCTTCTCCCAGATTGTGGCGATTCTAAATACAAGCAAGACCTAATTTTTTAACAGAGTTTCACTTTAAAAAGTTTTTCAGCCATCCCCATCTAGTGAAAGTCAAGGTTTTTCTGGGTGTGGATTTTCTGTGCATGTCATGGCCTAGTTTAAGGCTTGAGTGAGGTTGAAAGTAAGCTGTGTGATCTTAGCGTGTACAGAAAAGCGGCCCCCTGCTTGAAGGTAATAATACTAAGCAATGCAGGACTCCACAACTGAGCTCTTGGGATTGAGAATCAAATATGAAAGGATTGATTGAGTATATTTAATCAAAAAGGATTGCAACCAGTTGATCACCTGACCCTCAGAGCTGGCCACTTGGAATTGTGT
The DNA here is from genome assembly GCF_031143425.1 of Pleurodeles waltl. Classification (NCBI taxonomy): domain Eukaryota; kingdom Metazoa; phylum Chordata; class Amphibia; order Caudata; family Salamandridae; genus Pleurodeles; species Pleurodeles waltl. The sequence continues at coordinate 6,522,182 of NC_090439.1, forward strand.
CATTAATAAATAGTGGTCAATGTTGATAAATGTAGCTAGAGACCTAATGTCCTGACAGCATCAACACCCCTCCCGATATTGTCAATCACTGTCAGCACCACTATTTCTGTCCCTTTCACCTGAAAGATAACCAGTGGCTTGCACTTTTGAAAAGTTTGTCATTTGGAGATTTAAAAGCCATTTCCATATTAAAGAGGAAACGTTTCAGTGCAGGAATTGTGTTTAGTTTGATTTACTCTGATGAGATAGTGAAATACTGAGAAACAGTGAAAAGGAACACTGTATAGTTACACAGATGAGGAAATATGCGATGATAGAAAAAGTTTAAAAGCCAGGTCTTTAGTCGTTTAATTAGAATCTCTTCTATTTAATCATCTATGTCATATGAAATTTTATAAAAGTAGAGCCTCATCCCTGTGGCTGCATCAAAGCAGAAGAGCAGAATGTCTAAATTAGCCTCAACCGCTGGTACCTTTTCCCTTTGTAAGAAGTAGAGTAGGAATTATCATCAAGCTGTATCATCATAAAAGTTATCATCAAATTATTATCAAATGGTGTCACCATAAAAAGTAGACCATGTGACATCATCAGTGATCTCTAAAAATTAATGCACTGGGAAAGGATATATTTATTTGGACTTGAATCCCTTCTGACTATCAAGTGATATATTAGCACAGATAAAGGACAAATTAATTGACAAAGGGTGACTCAGCAAATGGCTGTTAAGTATTTTAGAAAGTAAGACTCCAAAACAAGCATGTTCTGTCACACTAAGAATGAAGAGTTGCTGAGGATGAAGTCCAGGGACCAGTGCAATAAAGTAAAGGTTAATTAGTGTGGTAGAGGTGAGATAACAGAAACTTTAGTGAGAGGAAGGAACAAAACATGAGTAGAGTATTATGGGAGAAACACTGGCAATGGGATAGGTGTTCGGAAAATAGCAGACAGTATCAGGATCAGCTTTCCACCTCTAAGGAAAAGAAGTAATATGTTGCGGTCAATGCTGGCTGTGTCATAACGCAGTTTTTTAGGTCGAGCATAAGCGTTCAACCATGTGTATACTTTTAGTATACATCTTATGGCTTAAACTATTTCATTTTTTGGCTGCAGCGTCCTTTAAAAATTCTTGCTTGCTAGTGGTCAGTTCTGCCTTTTTCTCCCTCCTTTTTCTGTTTCAGAGAAGTGACCAACTACTGTATTATTCCACTATGGTTTATATATCTGTTGCTGTGACGCTATTTTTGTTATTTCTTTGGTGCTCCCCTTGCCTCTGTGAGTGTTTTAGGCTGGTAGCTGCCTGCGTTTTATTGCAGCATTCTGTTCCTCCCATCTACTCCTGTTTTGCTGACTTTTTTTTGGCTTTATTCCAGTGCTGTCCTCGTTAACCTCTGGCTCCTAATATTAGCTTATTTTACAAAAGAAATACCCGGTCATTTAGCTGACTGCTCACGAAAGCCACAATATGCTCTCTTGCTTAGCCTCCCATCACATCTCAAGTCTCTCTCTCCAGGGCCCCCTGCTGCCAGCACTCACAACATCACACAAAGGGCATTGCTTATCTCCTTTATTGGGGCCATAAATCTTCTCAGACTGCTCTGCTCATTGAAATGCGAGGCAAGAATGCTTGCAAGACTTTTCATTCTGTTAAAGTAAAAATAAAATACTTTTCCAGCCTCATTTTCCATTTTCTGTTCATACATTTACACAATACGACATAGTGCAGTCTTCTTGTCTCTCCTCAAGGGCTTGTGATTTCTGATGTGAGTAGCCTCCAGTGACCACCAAAACATGGCAGGAAAAGACATAATTATGAGACAGGGTTGACCAATTTATTTGGCAAGAAAAGTCCAGTTCTGAATTTACAATACCAATAGCTCTAACTCAAGAAAATGCGAGACCTATTGCACTGAAAATACTTGTTTACTTTCATACATCCTGCACAACAGCTGCATTACTGTACAACATGGCTAAAAGAATATTAACAAAGCCAATGGATCTCGAACCGGCAAGACCTACTGTCTTTGCCATTGCCTATTTAAAATATATTCCTAATTGTAAACATTTGTCGTCGATACAGGCACCCTTTGTGCCTTTGAAACACTTTTATAGCACTGTGAAAATGTTTTTGAACATGTGATGTTTACTTGGACAATATTTACAGCACCATATTTCAAGTTGTTTGTTCTAAATATAATTAAATAAATGCATGCTGAATATTAGTGCCTAGGATTCTGGTGGCGGCACTTAGACTGTCTGCTGCACGCAGACTTTCTCTAGTTATTTAATTTTGAAATTTATAAATTGGTGTGGTATAAGATCTGGGATTGGCCATGCTATTGCTGACTCCTATTAACTGTTCTTTATGCATTTGTAAATAGCAAGCCCAGCCAGGAGAATAATGTAATGAGCTCAGGTTAACTTTTAAAATACTGCTTTCGCTGTGCAGGCTGTGGCACAGTAGTGCCCCGCCGTGGGATCAGAGCTAGGCCTACACTGATGCGCTGAAATAAAACATTTCCTAGCTAACGAGAAGGAAAGTTTCAGTTCTATCAAGAACACGAAGGCGAAGCTTATGCAAGCATCCTCTTCTTCACTTTAATGTCACAGCAGCCTAAAAGAACATAACATAAAACACAGAAAAAACTTTTAACATTACATGTCCCATGAGCCCAAGTGAGGGGATCCCCATAGCAACTACAGTATAGTCCAAACAGATAACAGTCCGTTGCATATATTTATGTGATGTCCCTTCCTCTTCCTTGTTCTTCGGTGGAGGAAGTTAAGCACCGGCATCCACTTTAGTCCTGTTACTGGATGTTGTCTGAAATATACACGAGAACGTCTCAATTCATAGATTTCCAAGAGCAATCATCACTTTCACATAATATCATATGTAATACAGATCTGTTCCTGCTAATGTAGCAATCACAAAGCAACCATATAATCAGTGACAATTAAACATTGTATTCATGCATCACTTTATGAAATTACACCTCCATCTTCAATTTATTACTATGCAAAAGAATTCTGTACTTACTCATAAAGAAGCATGACTGAAAATACATACTTATTACAACATAGTTCTAGGGTGGGAAAGAAGTGGTCTCCAAACTCTGGGGGTGGGGGGATAATCCTCGCCTCCTTGTCCTTAATAGAATTGAAACTTTCCTTCTTGTTAGCTATGACATTTTTAATTCTGTGTCAGGTCCCGAGATGAGGATTATTCATGTTCAAACCTTATTTACCACTAAGGTTGCGGCATCATAGGTAGGCTCGAAATATAATTTCTTGAAGGTCTACTCCGATGACCAATCTGCTACATTCATTATGTCCTCAAGCCTTCCATCTACCTGAATGGCTGTAAACGCCATAGCTCCCCCAGTGGAATGAGTACCAAACCTCTTCACATCAATTCCTGCCTCTGCCAACACCCACTGTACCCACTTTGCAATGGAGGGTGAATAGACTGCTTTAAAAGGCTTTTTAATTGCAATTAGCAATTGTCTCTCACCTGCTGGTCTATACTAACTGGTCAGTTCTTCATACACCTTAATGCAACACACCACACACAACTTAGGAGTGTTTGTAAAAGCGGGATAAGATACCAACCTGGTATTGGTTTTTGTTCTCCTGGATATTGTAAATGTTACTCTCTCCGGAGTGGAGACCCTGGTGGATATATCCAATGCCGGCACATCTGAAACCCTCTTGCACAAGATAAGTAAAAGGAGAGTAGCTAGTTTAGCAGATAGTTCTTTGCGCGACAGGTACAAGTTATCCTGCTAACTCATTAGAAGCCTTAGTACCAAATTAACATCCCACAAGCCTGAGTACTAAGGTTCCAGTGGTCTGCTGAGCCTAATGCCTTTCATAAATCTGCGAACCCATGGGTGTTCTCTCACTGGTGGGTTGTCAATGGTATTGTGACCCACCGAGATGGCGGACCTAAAGGAATTGACGCCATACCTGCTTGTGCCATCTCTGCCAAAAAAATCATTATATGTGTAATACCTGTTCCCATGGGATCCAATTGTCACTCCAAGCACCAATGATGCCATTGTCTCCAGGCTGAAAGGTATCGCTTGGCTATGCCTGCGGCCCACGTCTGATGGATGAATTAGGAATCCTCCCTTGAAAGGTGCTCGTCTTTTCACCGTCGTCTGAAATCCTCCATGCCATGAGGGTTAGATGGCACGGGAGGACTAGTGGGTGAAGTTGTCCCAGGGGATCTCTGTGTATAGACTGGAACGAGGGCAGAGCAATCAGGAGATCCCATGACAGCTCCATCAGCAGGGGAAACCATGCTTGAGACCTCCAGATCGGAGATGTTAGGATCAATGATGCTTTCTGTCTCTGAGTCTGAGTCGCTACTCGGGTAAACAACAGGAAGGCATATGGATTGTCCTTGGACCAGTCTCGCAGAAAGGCATCCACGGCCTTGATCTTCCAGGGCCGGTCTCCAACTCACAAACTTTGGAAGTTGTCGGTTCAGTCGGGACGCAAAGAGATTCAAATTGTATGGGCCTCACCTGTCAATGAGGGCTAGGAAGGTGCTGTGGTTCATTTGCCAGTCGTTGCTGTCCGCAAAATTCCTGAAGTTCCAGCCTGCTATCATGTTGCTGATGACCGGAAGATACTCCACTGTCGCCAAGATCTGTCTCTTGAGGCAATAGTGCCAGAAGTCCTTGGCGAGGTCGGACATTGCTTTCACCTGAGACCCTCCCAAATGGTTGACATAGCGGACCGCTGAGTTGTTGTCCATCTTTTGAAGGAAACAGCATGACACCTTGTCCTTGGTGAGGGATTTGATCGCGAAGGACCCCACCAATAGTTCTAGACAATTGATATAGAGAGACTGTTCCTCCTCCTTGACCATCTGCCTCCCACGGTAATCTCTCTGCATCTCGCTTCCCAGCACTGACAGCTGGCACCTGATTCTGTAAGCAGATCTGGGGTTGTCCCAAATATCACTTGGCCATTCCAGGCCTCCATGTTGTCCAACCTCCATTGAAGCAGTTCTGAGTAAGCTAGGCCTCCCCTGAGGGGCTTCTTGCCCCCTGCTTGCTTTCAGTTTCTGTAGCGCTCCATAGTGTAGGGGTCCAGGGAAAATGGCCTGGACTGACGACGACAGTAGACCCATTATCCTGCCGAGTTGTCTCAGATGTATTCTGTCCCTTATGAGGACCTTTTGAATTTCCTTTTTCATTTTGGCAATCTTGGAGGTTGGGAGGCTCAAGGTGGCTTCTGTCGAGTCAATTAGGAACCCCAGGAATGTAATCTACTGGGTCAGATTCATTTCTGATTTGTCCTCGTTGATGACAAAGCCCAGATTGCTCAGCAGGGCAATAGTCATGTTCAAGTTGTATCTGAGATGTTGTTGAGACTGATCCATGAGCAATATGTCATCTAGATAAATGATCATTCTTACCCCCTTGGTGCGAAGGGTCTCCACCTCTGGATGTAGTAGCTTGGTAAAGCACCACGGGCCGATGAGAGTCCAAAGGGAAGCGCACGGAACTCAAATGTTTGCTCCCACCAGAGAAACTGGAGGAACCGCCTGTGCGGGAGATAGATGGGAACAGAGAAGTAAGTAGACATCTTTGAGGCCCAGTCAGGCCATCCAGTTACCCATTAGTAGCATGTCTCTCGGCAGATGGGGGCCCTCCATCTTGAAGTGGCGATATACCAATCACTCGTTGAACTTCCTCAGGTTTACGGCAGGTCTGAAGCCTTTGTCTTTCTTCTGGACTAAGAAAAGATTACTTACAAACCCGTCCGGATAGCATGTTGTTTTGCGAATCGCACGTTTTGCTAGAAGTTCTCTTACCTCTGTCTCTATTAGGAGGGACTCCTCTTCTGAAAAAACCAAGGGCCGAGGGTGTGCTCTCTGGATAGGAGTCTGATATAACACTAGGTAGAAACCCCTGACTGTCTGTAGTACCCAGGCGTTCAATGCCATCTTTTCACAGTTGTGTGCAAATAAACTTAACCTCCCCCCTAGATTTTCGGGAGAGGAACAAAGGGGCATTGCTTACCAGATTGTCCTCTCTGAGACAAATTGGAGCCTCTGCCTCCCCGAAAGGAATTGCCTCTTCCAGGTCTTCTGCTCGAGTAAAAAATGATCCCTGTATTCCATCATTGTAGCTGTTATTTCGTCTGGCCTTGTTGTTAGGGTGACCTTGCGTGGGTGGATGGCCGAAGGAGCATACCCTGTCTCTTATGGCCCCTGCAAAAACCTTCCCAGGGAAGATTTTTTTTGTGTATAATTGTGCCTTGTCGAGGGCTGAGAAAGTGGAGATGAAGTTCCCCAGTTCTTTAACAAAGGGCTCACCAAATAGGTGTCCTTGTGCCACCGCGCCAGCCTCATATGTCACAGTCTCACCCAGCTTGAGGTCCTTTCTAATGAGCAACGATCTCCTCCTCTCCGCTGCCAGGGCACAATTAGCGCTGTCTAGAAGACAGACTGCCCTCTGGGCCCAGCCAGACACTTTGTTGGTAGACATAGGCATTCCTGATTGTTTGACTTGCTCTGCCATCTCTATAATTTTTGTGAGGGGCCCCAGCACGTCCAGGAGTTTATCTTGGCATGCCTTCTGGGACCAATCTATACCCTTGTTCAGGTCATGCGTATACTTGCTGAAGAAGGTGCACATTTTTGGATCGATATCCGGTGTGGCCACCACCTAGGCCATTCTGCTCTTAGACACGCCCAGACTTCTTTTCTAGGGGTTGGCAGATCTTGCTGCACACATACTCTGCCACCTTGGAGTCCAGAGTCCATTCTGAGGATCTGAGGTGGTAGATCAAACATGTCCAACTGTCTGGTCTCCCCATCTGGGGAATCAGAGGCCGAGGAGCCTATGCCCAGGAACTGCCCAAGTATCCCTCATCATCTGATGACATATCCCCCTCCATCTCACCTACCCCTCTAGTGGAATCCCTGGGTCAGGGTCCAAATTTGGGGCGACCAGGTCACCAAATTCCCCGGGTTCGTCATCCTCCTGGTAGGGTGCGTGTTTAAGCATGCACACAATCTTATGGAAGGTTTTGTATAATTTGCTGAAACACTTGTGGTGCCCCGCGACATACTTCTTGCCCCCTGCCTGCTTCCCACTAGTCCCTCTGCCTTGGGAAGAGGGGGCAGAGAGCACCCCTGGGATGCTTTTGGGCAATCTGCCGATGTTCTCCTGAAGAGGGGCCGAAGCTCTGAATATTGCTTGTGATAAAGCCCTATCTAACTCTGCAGGTATTGTATTGTATTGTATTGTATTGTAATCGTATTTATATAGCGCTTACTACCCCTGACGAGGCGTTGAAGCGCTTTTCGATGAGTAGCACGCTACTCCGGAACCCAACAAGAATTAGTGATGGATTAGTATCATTTAATAATGAGTACAGTTTTAGTATTATTATGAGTTAATTTGAGCCGCGGATATGAGAGTTTGTTAGTTAGATTGACTGGAGTAATGGAGGGGTGGAGGAGGAAAGAAATCCAGAAGTGTTAATTGGGAGTATATCCTTAATTTACTCAATCCAAAGGCTTGGGATGAATAAAGGGGGGCGGAGGGGGTAAGAGTATGTGGAAGGGTTAGGGAGAGCATGGTAGCAGGGTGAGATGAATGCAGGAGAATTTAGTAGGGTTGTGTGGGAGGTCACAGAGGTAGAGTGAGGTTTGGTGAGTTAGATGTGGAGGTAGGCGCTGTGGCCAAGTTTCTCTAGCCTCCTGTGGGGAGAAGTATTCATGGTCCCTAGGGGAATCCATGTCTTAAATAGAGGGAAGAGCACAAGGTGAGAGGAAATTGCAACTATAATAATATGAACGCATGTTGTACTTTGGCTGCCCCCCTGTGTGTGCTCATGTATTTAGTCACTGGTGAGGGATCCTCGCTTAATGTGGGCCCAGCCCCGAGGTGGGCCTGACAAGCCTGGGTCGGCTTACACTTACTGTGGTCATGCGGTGTCAGCAGGGGTTGGCAGGAAAGCACTGAGGGAATCCTCAAGTAAAACCTTCAAAATGCTTTCATCATGCGAGTGTGATACTGTCCAAGCCCTCACTGAACTGCCGTAACAGCATGCCCTTACCTGAGAGATCTCCTTCATTGCGAAATGGGAGGACCCATGCAATACTAAAAGCGCTCGGGCTGAAGCTTGCCGCGCGGGCCACCCAGTTAATATCTTGCCGCCAAACCAAAATCACAGTCGTGAACAATAAATTTCAAGCGGCAATAAAATTAGCTGAAATGTATTCAGCACAAATGTATTCAGCATGCAAAAGTTAAGCATGGGAAGAGAGTCGGGACTTAACTGACTTGCAAGCAGTGAAGAAGAGGGAATAGGAAGGGATGTCACATAAATATATACAACAGATTGTTATCTGGTTGGACTATAGTTGCTATGGGGACCCCTTCAATTGGGCTCAAAAAGACATGCAGTTTTAATGTTTTTTCTGTGATTTACATTATGTTCTTTTAAGCTGCTGTGACATTAAAGTGAAAAAGAGAATGCATGCATAATCCTCGCCTCCGGTCCTGACATGGAATTAGGGATACAGACACGGTACTGTTTACCATATGGGAAGAGCCACAAGTGGTCTTTCTCCCATATCTTTATACCCCCGAAACCTGCACCTGGCCGTGCGGTTGCGTGCCTGATTATGAAGCTCTCGCCTGGGGGTACAGTTCGCGTGGATCACCACACAGACCACCAACAGCAAACAGATACAGGGGGCTTATTTGGAATATACCCGCTGAGTATCAAGAGGAAAAAGGTGTATCTGAGTGATGGCCGTCACTGCCCTGCCTGTTCAGACACACCATTTACAAAGCCAAATACTACTTGTGTATTCAAGAGTTAATCTGGCTTTGTGAGTGTTTTTTTTGTTTGTGTCGGACGAAAGCATAATTTCGAAATTTCAAGAAAGAATTATCAGGAACATAATTTCCAAGGAAGAATTTTCCTTCATAACCTGGGTACAGGATGGGCATTCCTATGCAGTGGGGGAGTATCTTCTGCAACAACGTCCAAAAGCACTCCAGCCATTCCATTTATATAGCGTCCAACTTATTTTGCCCTTATCAGGCAGCACATATATAGGTGGCACCAGCTCAGTTTTAAATTTGTACATAAAAACGTGCCAGTGCCCAAAGCTCTCCTCTGAAACATGTAGCTGCTACAATTAAATGTGCAAAAAACAACAAGTGATGGACGGAATGCTGAACATTGTCAAACATTCACCCCCAGTACAGTGATCTGGGCCTAAATCCATCGTTTTTTTGCTGCCCATGCCATTCCAGTTTGGACCCAGTCATATGCAAATCAGTCTTGACCCTGTTCCCCATGGGAACAGTCCAGCCTGAACTGCTAGGCCAGGTCTTCCCTGGACTGGAAACAAGCATCCTGGGACCGGTTTCGGGGTATCACCCCTCATCAGCCAGGCTAGCTTGAATCCAGTGGCATGGGAACTTATTTTGCCCTTATCAGGCAGCACATATATAGGTGGCACCAGCTCAGTTTTAAATTTGTACATAAAAACGTGCCAGTGCCCAAAGCTCTCCTCCATCTCGGGCCTCTTTAATCTATTTGCATCCACTTCCTGCACCTTCAGCTCACTCTTGCAGCTTTCTGTTTTCTCCCTTTGTGACAATTTTTCTTTTTTCTCTTCCTCCATCTTTCCCATATGTGTCTTTTGCTCACAGTAGATGCATGAGATAGAAAAAAAAGTTCCAGCCCTCAAAAATAAGTGCTGGTGCCCCGCACAGGAAACCACTGGCTAAAATGAAGCACTGCACTAGCTGTTTCACATTTTACATAACAGGCCTCTAGATGAAACTATACACAAGCAACATTGTCGGATCCAAATAAGATCAAACCTCCTAAGGTATCTTTTTCCCACAACAGCTAGGCCCTAAAACCTTTCCCCTGACTTTCTCGAACCTAGAAACACAATTTCAATTAGAAGACCAATAATTCTACAACTTCCTTAAAATTAAAACTGCTGTTACCAAATCTAAACACCATTAAAAAGAACCGTCCCTCCCAACACTCATCCACAAGTTCAACTTGCTAGGCCACCAAGTTTCTAAATATTATCAACTTTTACAACCTAAGTCATAGAAAATAAATTTAAAAAATAACCGATTACTAGGCCACTCCTTCCGCTAACCCCATAACTGAGGCAGACTGGAATGCAATCTGGAAATCAGTAATCCCACATAAAATATCACCTGTACTCTCCCAAGCCAAATGTTGGCTACTACACAAATCCTTCTTGACACACTCATGCTTACATACCATGAAAATCCTGGATAGCCCTTCTTGCTGGAATTGCAATAAAGAAACCAGTGATCTTGCCCATCTAATTTTTCTCTGCAATTTGATAAACACCTTCTGGTACAATGTTTTCTCCCACATCTCAAACCATTTTAACATACACCCCAAAAAGGAATTCTCATTCCTCATCAAAGACTTCCTTGACCCTCATATCAAGAACACCGCTGACAGTCTCCTATTCAATCTCTTGTCATTTGCAGTCAAAACAATTACCTCTAACTGGAAGACCACTCATAAGGCTTCATTCCATACATGGCTAGATTGGATATCTCATATTAGGGGTGCTGAGAATGTTGCCCTTCAACATACACCCTGGAAACCACAGCATAAATCCATATGCAAAATCGTAGATAACTATTTCGCTTCCAACAAACCACCATAAACTGCAGGCCCTTTGCCCGTCCACTAAGGTCCTGATATGGCTGACTCCCACTCACCTTCCAAAGAACGATATGCTATACCTACACAACATAGTTAACCTTGACAATTCTTTTTGTATATTCTCTTCTCTTTTTATACTAAATCCAACCATTTACCCCACTATGATGTTACGTATGGATTAAAACCTATCATGTTCATGATATCATATCCTACCTTTTAAGACAGTGATACCCAACCTTTTTACTTCTGTGGACCCAACTTTATCATTACTGGAACCCAGGGACCCCCACTGAATTATTTTGGAATTACTAAATCATTACTGAAAGCTGTGGACCTAATATGGTAATATTATTTAATTTTCTAAGCAGTCACGGGACCACAGGTTGGGAACCACTGTTTTAAGTGACATGGTATGCGTCTTACCTATTTTTATTCTCTTTTTAGCTCGTCTCATTGATATACAGTTCTGTTTTTGTTACTGTTATGTGCTAAAATTAATAAAGATTATTTTGAAATAAATCTCCCTGATGTTTTACTTTCTTTAAGCACAACACAATTTACCCTTGTGAACAACGGGCTGTGGTTGCAGACACAGCAAAGAGTGTGGTGAGCAGATTGTGCAATTTGACTAGTCAAGTCCCTCCCTCAGGTCAGGGGGTGGTTACTCTGCTTCAGTTGGCATTATGTTCTTGACACCCCCCCTTGGTTTTAAATGGTTCCCACACATATTAGATCATTAGGCTCCTTGCTGGCTTAATTAAAACGATTTTGAATCTCAAATACTCAACCAGTGACTACACAATGTCAAAATATCTGATCTTTCTGGGCCAGCAGGTGTCATATAAATGGATCTCAGCTATCCTTGTTCATAACCAAGGTCTGTGTGTTCTTGGTATTTCTTGCTAGTTTGTTGTCTGCACCAGAAGGTCACTTCCTTTTCTCTCCCACCCCCATTCAAGGTGATAACAAATAGACATTCCGGCTTGATCTACAGCAGGCCTTTCTAATCCCTGTGTTCTCTCAGTCGTCAAAACTATTTCAACAATACAGATAATATAGACGTTTGTATTGTTGTTTCTGTAGGAGAAAGCAGGGCACCGTGACTCTCATATTGCCCGGGGCTATTTCCATGCAAATGTTCAGTGAAAACAGCTAGTTAATTGTGTTAATAATTTTCTCTCTTCTACTTTGTCACATTAGAAAACCACTCAATTAATCTGTCACACTGCCATCCAGGAACATCTTTGTCAAGATTAGGATATTTACCGGGTGTATGATACCAGTGATGATCTAATACTAATTTGTATCTTTCACAGTGAAATCAGAGCTGCTTTCAGTTCTCTAGAGGGACATTTACTGCTTTCTTTTCCCAGATCTCAGCAAATGCATTCATAGATTCAACACACACATCATCGGGTTTGTCCTTCTTTATATTAAATTACATAGTGACCCTTTTCATTTGCATAGACCACCCTTAGTAGTGCAGCCCTGTGTATGTAAGGGAGTTGGATAGAGAGAGACATATCTCTCCTTTGGATCCTCAGAACTTTGGCTTCCGGGATCTTTCACAAAGCCACAGCTATTCCTCTTATTCATCTCTCAATTCACTCTCGCCTCTGGATCTGTTGCTTAGAATTGTGCTAATGGTTCAGCTAGTCTTCTTTCTAGACACTAAGGGCCTGATTACAACTTTGGAGGAGGTGTTAATCCGTCCCAAATGTAACGGATATACCACCAGCCGTATTACGAGTTCCATAGGATATAATGGACTCGTAATACGGCTGGTGGTATATCCGTCACTTTACCGTCAATTTTAGGACAGATTAACACCTCCTCCAAAGTTGTAATCAGGCCCTAGGTGCTTCCCTCTTCATTTGTCTTGTGTGCAGCTGTCCTGGAGTCTGGGAAGTTTTGTGGCCACCATGATCTTTGATTGACTCCTAGAAAAAGTTCATGCCACTTCCCTTCTTTCTCATATACATCTATTATTTATCTTTTCGCTCACAACATCATAAGTTTAATTTGCTGTGGTCCTAAAGCCTCACTTCACACTGGGTATCCACATAGGGTATCCCCATCCTTGGTTTAGTTTCATACTGGTAGAGGGGATCTTTTATAAAGGGAATGTGGTCCTGATGCAGACATCGCAAGGGAAAATTCCCTTAAAGGTGAAGGTTTTCAAATTCCTCCTGAATGCCGTAATGGCTAACATGGAGTTTTGATCTTGAACCGTGATAGTTTTTCCTTCATGTTTGTTATATGGGAATTGATTTTGCAGATTGTGTTGGTGTTGTTAGAATTGACAATGCAGGCAGAGCTATGCTGGGGCTCCAAATTGGGTTTTTGCATGGGCCTTTTATCTTTGTAGCCTTTGCTCGTGGTGCACAGATCCTGAACTGTATTTGCTAGACTGCTTAAATCCAAAGAGGTGCATCAAAGGTTATGAAGTCAGATTTTCACAAATTCGGGAACAGCATGGGTGCTTGCTTTTGGATTAATTCACGTTTTCACTTTTGATTTTTAGGGACATCCAATAAACATCATAACAGTAGTCTAGACAGAATAGAACCAGAGCTCTCATCAATTTTACACAATGGTTGGATTGTTCAAGCTAGAGAACTTTAATAATATCATTAGCTCGAAGATGGTATTCTTGAAAACGTCATTTACCTGCAGACTGAAACACATCTTTTAGCTATACAGCACACCTTGATTTGTGATGTTAAAGACAGTATGTGGGAAACTCCGAAGATTTGAAGCCATGAAAAATATAAGAAGTTCTGACTGTGTTCCACATTATCCGAATTTCCATCCTGGACCTGCCTCAACATAGAAAGCAACTTTAGTTTCAATGGTAAACATACCACAGCCCTCACATTTATTGTCCAATCAGAGGTGGCTCTCAATAACGGCACCGCCGATTTGGAAATATAGTATGGTACAACCACATGCACATGAAGCCAAGTAGTTATTGAATAGACACAGTGATGTGACCGAGTCTTGTGGAACCAAATAAGATGTCTTCACCAAGGACTGGATGGTACTAAAATGCTGATTCCCATTGTAGAGGACTAATGGAGTTAACTCAATTGGAGTTCCTGATACCCATGGTCAGCTGTCCATTATAGCCACAGGGACCACAGTGTCTGTTTAACTGCATGCACTATGTATTTTGTAAAAAAAAATAAAAAATAGATTCAGAGGCCCAAAGCAGTTCTTAGGAGCGCACATCAAGCACAATGCCAAGAGTACTTAATACCAAGTTTCCCCACCCTTGAATCCACCTCCCGCTTTTATCTTTTACCTAGTACCGTACTATAATTCTTTGTTCTCACTCTTGCAAGTTCTTTTTTTAATAAAATGTTTCCCTTTGTCATTGTTTTCTGTTCTTTCTCATCCTCCTTCTTTTGTATTTTCTGCATTTCTCTCTCTTGCTGTGGGTCTGACGTGGAATGTAGCTCATGATCCCCGAAAACGAGTGCCAGTACCAACTACCTGCAACCATCAGCCTAAATTAAGCACCTACTGCATGTAACTGACATAGTAAAACAAGTGTTTTTCCTCATGAGAGAAACATGCACCACTTCACAGACATGTACATACCAATAGCACTTTGGAGATATGTACACTATTTTTGCACTTCTCTTAGGTGAGCTCCAGACATAGGTGGGGCCAGGGGCGGCTCCTCTGTTAGGGCGGAGGAGGCAGCACCAGGAGCTGCAAACCTTTAGAAACAAAATGACAATAAACGCTGTTTATTGTAGTCTTATTTATGAAGGGGAGGGGCCATGGGGGTGACGAGCAGTGAGGGGAGTGCACAGAGCACTCCCCTCAGTGTGCATGTATGTTTGGCTGGCTGTCTCGGGCCGGCCAAACACACATGCTCACAAGGGCTCTCTCCAACCCGGCACTGTGTAGCAGAGTTGAAGAGGCTCCCAATCTACATTGCGTTGGGTGCTCCTGCCAATCATAACGCTGCTCTGAGCAGCGTCATGATTGGAGCAGGGCAGGCTGGGAGCCTGTGCCTGGAGTGCGGCGGCGACGCTGCAGCAGCGGGGTGACAAGGTAAGTTCAATTTTTATATATAAATATAGATTTTTTTATTTTTGTTTTGTTTGCCCCCGCCCGCCACTTTGCCGAGTCACCAGCCGCGTCTGGGTGGGGCTCTCACCTCTCATCTCCAACAGACAACCCACATTTACAGGCATGCATTCTCAACTTTGGGGATCCATGCATTGCTTCTGAATGCCCTAGCAAACAGTTAGCTTCTAGAAGGCTGGTTGGATTTTATGAGTTGTATCTTATGCTTAGAAATCAAATTTTTACTCCATGCTGGAACAGATACATACTCTGTAATCTTAAATGTAATTCTCAATAGAGAGATATATGCACAGATGTGTCTTTCAATTTTCCATTTGACCAGGTAGAGACCATATGCACGTTGGGAATGTGTAATACTTCTATTTTATGGTACCCCCCTTCCCCTGATACTAATATTTACAGTGAAGTCATTTTTTAAAGAAATGTATTTTAATCATTTTTTTCATTCTTCAAGGCAATCTTTATGCACGAGGAGCAACTGATAACAAAGGACCCGTGCTTGCTTGGCTACATGCAGTGGAAACATATACAGCTCTCAAAGAGGCATGTATAAAATATGTTTTTTGTATTCCTTTTGCTCAATATGCACACTACTCTTTTGGTGTTCTGCAGGAAAAGGATTCCTGTGTGTAGAACGTCCCTTTCCAACCTTCTTTACAGTTGCTGTATCCATCCATGTGCTGAAACAACAGTATGTCCGAATAACAAATAATTAGTCGTAATTTTCTCCAGAAGTACTTGTGGCTTACTACAGACACAGGAGCAAGCCAGGAGAACTAAATGGATTGGTTACACCTCCTCTAGGCAAACTATTTGTGAAATGGGCCCAGTAAGGATCTGCTGTAAAATGTAGGACAGTGGGATAGACCCGCATCTAGCTGGCAGCCAAGGAACATATATAATATTGTCAATGATTTCAGATATTTAGAAAAATATTCCACTTCTCAGCTTGGATTGGGTGATGAGATTTAGTATGTTTCATTTTTTTTGCTATCTCACTCTTTTCTGGGGTTACACTGTATTTCTTTCAGGTTGTCAAATATTGGGATGTATTTGAGGAGTAGAAATTATTTAGCAAGCTTCTTGGGTGTCATTTTCAAAAAAATTATACATGAATGACCAAGCACTGCAATTTATTTCTGATGTTTTTTCTGACCTTCAATTTTTTTTATAGATTTTATTTATTTGGTTTTAATATGCCTTAATGTTTCCTGGAAACATTTGTGGTGGTTCCACAAAACAAGCAATCCCAATTCAGCCTGCATTTTTCTGTAACAAAATCACCTCAACATACAGCATCTTCAACCGTTAACCAGTCCCATCACCATTGCAACTCAACTTTTCATCACAACTGAAGAACGAACCCTGACCTTGTGGTCTGCTGTTGCCACTGTCAAAATCGCTGCTACCAATAAGACCATCCACTCAGAGGCCCCATCAGACTCTTGCCTCCACCACTCCTTCACCAAAGGACTACTGTTGATCACCAAAGCGCTAACACGCATCTTCAACTCCTCCATCTACTCAGCCACATTGTCAGACACCTGGAAACATTCCATTGTCAAACCCCTGCTTAAGAAACCATCTGCTGACCCAGCCACGGTTTCCAATTACAGACCCATCTCCCTCCTACCATACCTGGCAAGGATCTTATATAAACTAATCAACCAAAGCCTCACCGACCGCCTCAGCAAACACCAGCTCCTCAATGCCACACAACCTGTATTCAAGCCTAACCATAGTATAAAACAGCACTCTTTGCCCCAAGAGACAACATTCACTTGATCCTTGAGAAAGGAGACATGGCAGCCCTCATCCGCTTGGACTTCTTTGCAGCATCTGACACAGCCAGCACCCATCCTCATCCTCATCAGGTGCCTGCTTTAGATTGGCATCCAAGGCCCTCCTCTCTGCTGGATCTGCTCCTTCTTAACAGATAAAACACAAGCTTTCTGCCTGGCCCTTACTCCTCTGAAGCTCACAAACTTATCTGTGAAATACCTCAAGGTTCATCAGTAGACCCTCCCTCTTCAATGCATGCATGCTCCCTCTGGCCAATGTCATCCACATGCAATATCAAAATCCTGTCATACAGCAACGGTTCGCAACTCATACTGTCCCTCTCAGGAAAGACCCCAAACACACAAATCAAGTTCACTCAATGCCTGAAGTTTCTAACTGGATGAAAGTGAACTATCTCAAGCTCAACATAGACAAGATACAAGTAGTGACCTTCGGCAAGAACATCTCACCATGGGACTTCAACTGGTGGCTGGCCATACTCGCACCCACACCCAACACCCATGCAAGGAACCTTGGTTTAATCATCAACAGCAAACTGGGCATGGTCAAGTCACAAGTCAACGCCAGCACTGCACCCTACTTCCACACCCTGAAGATGCTGAGGTAGATTTTTAAAGGGCTCCCAAGCAACACTAAAACATTGTCACTCACAATGCAGTCACCAGCAAGTTAGACTTTGGGAACACTCCCAACTCACTAGAAGACTACAAACCATCCATAACACGGCAGCCAGACTCTCCCTCAGCCTCCCACACATAACTCACATGACACCATACCTCAGGGAGCTCCACTGGCTTCCAATCCACAAACACGCTCATTTCAAACTCCTCATATACACATCCAAAGCAGAACACAACTTCGGCCCCATCGACCCGAACAGTGGCATCACAAACCAGCTGAACACCTCCCCTCTACTACACAGGGCTTCTATTTGCAAACAACCCACACATACACAGATCCAGATCAGGAGGATTGGCATTGCCTTACATCACTCCTACAGGGTGGAACAGCCTCCCAATCCAAATTGGAGCTTCCCCTCTCGTCTTGAATTCCGCAAGAAGCTGAAGACCTGAATTTTCATTTAACCAACCTACCATGGGCACGCTAGGCACACACACCTGCTCAGTGCCAGGATACCCTTGTGGGTGATAGTGCGCTTCACAAATACCGATAACATTAATAACTCCTATTTCCGGCCAAATCAGCACTACCTCCCAATTTGTGATATAGACCTTCAAGTAAATTTAAATTTTCCTAGTTATTGTGAAGAAAAGTTTGAATTCTATTAAGCTAGTGTGCATTCTGTTTAATCTCTAATTTTACTGCAAAGCAGAAAATAATATAAAAAGCAAGCTGTGACCACCAAAACAACTTTGGCCACAAGGCCGAGGAACATGTTAAATGAATCTAAAAATATGTAATGAAATCAAGCAACAAAAATGTCATGTGCATTACTCATCCCGTCAGTATCCCAGCAAATCTTCTTTCTTTGGGTTTTCTTTTTAATTTTGCACTGATCCGGTCTATGAAAGCCAGCAATTCCTTGGAGACCAGATCATGTAATCAGCCACCACTATCCTAATCAAGTATGTTTGTTTTCCGAATCCTAAAACAAAGAAACCAGGAGACCCAATAGATTGGGATGTTATACGTCTGCATTGCAAGTGTTTAAAATAAATATCTAGAAATTAATATATTTGCAGACACTTCACATTTATGTTTGCAGACCATCACATATTTTAACCCACTGTAGGATAATGCAAATCTTTAACCCAGTCTGGGATAATGCATGCCTCTGATTATTAATAGATCCGGGCTTTGCTTCAAGATGCTAATAAAAATATACATTCTGTGCCAGGCTTAGAAGTGGCTATTATGCTCTTACAAAGGTCAGCGACTACCAACAAAACTGTGTGATCATTAGGCTTGAAGAAAACAGTAAGGAAACAGGCTTTTGGCAGGTTTTACACTTTTTTACCCCGTTTGGACTACTAGCTGCTGGTTTTTTGACTTTGAGAGTGCACTGAGGCCTGTTAACTAGACCTATTGCCACTGTCTTAGCCCCTTGCAAAGCGCATGTCGAATTGGCTACCCCCAATTTGCAAGGACCGACTTACTTATAAGACTCTAGTATATGGTACCCAGGGCTGCAGCACTGATTGTGCCACCCTGTCTGTGACAAAGTACAACATAGCTCCCAGCCTGCCACTGCAGACTAGAAGGGCAGTGGTCACACTGGTAATTCGACTTTGTCATTGAAACACATGGCAAAGCCCCCACTTCCCTTACAATATTTCCCCTAAGGAAGGCCTATGGAATCCTAAGGCAGGGAGCTGTATATTATTATGTAGGACATGTATTTTTATATCGGTCTTAACAGCAACTCCTCCAAATTGTAATTTTGCTGTGGAAAGACCAGTATCCCTATTGGCTAACACAGGGTTACCGGCTGACCCCTCAGTCCAGTTAACTTCTGATTGGGACTACCTAGCTGAGTACTGTAAGGTATCAAGTTAATAGTGGCATTAAACCAGACTTGATGTCCAGGTAGAATTTAATATCTTATTAGAGAAATGCAACTTTTAGGAAGTTGCCACTCTGCTCAGCTTGTCCTGTGATCTCACACTGTCACTGGCCACCAGACAGCTTTCTGTCCGCCTGGGGGGTCATGTGAATGACTCCCAGGCTTAGGAACAAAAGCGACCTGCTGCAAGGTGAGGTGTTACTTCCTTTTTGTAGGCAATCACTTATGGTATTAGCCCAAAAGCGAGATTCAAAGGTGGAGCAGCCTTTGGTGGGCAAATGGCGATCACACTACCGAGGGGCTGCCCTTTGTTCAGATAGACAGGCTGGTAACAGGGACAGAGAGGAGCGACAAGTGCCCAAAATGGTTTTCCCATGGGCGTGTAGCCTCCAGGTAGCCACACCTCTTGAGCGGGCTACCAAACTCCTAACATCCAAGGAAGAGTGCAGACATCCTTTGAATGGGCAGAATAGTGCACTCTGGGATTGGCAGATGCCACACATAGCTGGAAAATCATCACCAAAATGGACGGGGACTAGCCCATTGGCTAGTTACCACATCATCCCCAGGACACTTTCTGGGAATAAATATTGGACCCCTGGCACCCTGAACCTCATGTTGGAAGTGGAACAAGGACCAAAGAAGGATTGCCCAGGTGCTTTATGGACTGCACAAAGAGAGGCTGCACCATTTGCTGGACTGCACCTGTTGCACCTTGGGTTACCAAAGTAATGACTTTGCCTGTGGCTCCTGGCTTGGGGAAAAGTCTTACAACAGACCCATACCAAAGAAGTGACTCAAAGGGGCAGTTGGCTAACCCCCTGGAACCAGCACCAGGTTCATCCAAGCTGAGTTAGCCCATTCCGGCAAGTTAGCAACTGTGTTTCGAAGAATCATCACTGATTGCCGCTGGGCACCCCAAGAGACCGATCCTCGATGGCCAAAAGTTGCACCTGAGTCAGCTGGACCCAGGAGTGTTGTCTGAGTCCAAAATGGTTGCCCAAGAGGTACACCAGCCTACAACAAAGGATATTTCTGGGACTGCTGTTTACATAGGCCGGTAGACCACCCGCCACTGGCCTTCTACTGGCTCAGAGAGGACCTCGAGGGACTCTAACTTCTGTGACCAAAGTTCCCACCTGACCTGTGGATCAGATCAAGGAATACCCACAGAGGCACCGTCTTCAGCAGCACAGCATCTGGAGAATTTTTTAGCATCTTCATCTTCTGTATTCGCTGCATCAGGAATGCTCCATTTAAGTCAATGGCAGTCATGCTGTAAAGTTTGGATCTGGATTGGAAAACGCTCTGGTGACAATTGATCTCTAGTAGATTGTCAGCTCTACCTGGCAGTCATCTTGTACTTCTTCAGGCATCAAGCACATACAAGCTTAAGGGATCAGGAATGAAGATGTAGAAGATTGAATTTGGTATTTTGCTTTGTACTTTTAGGAATATTAATAAGGGCAAAATCAGCTCAGGAAATGAAAGGGCTAACGTTCTAGCAGTTGTTGGAATCAGACTCGGGAGACAATGCTTGGAATCCAGTAAAGCTCTGTTATGAACCCTTTACAATATCTGTGAGTAAGACAATGTTTCCTTCCATTTGTGCATGTAAAATTCTTTCCCCCACCCTTGTGGGGGAGGCACTTCTGAAGCTTTTTTCTGGACACACTGACCCATTCTCCTTTGTCTCTTATCTGGAAGGATTGGACATGGCTCATGCTTTCCTCCCACTGTTAAATGTATCTCTGTTTTACAGGCAAGCATTGGAAGCCCTAGATGAAAGCCCCTGGAGGGGAACACTTTATTGGGTAATAATTGTGCTTTTTCTAAAGTGGTGAAAGTAGTACCTCCTGCTAAGTTCATTTATGTCTGGGCGTCCCCAAAAAACTCCTATGACACAAGTAGTGGTCAGCACCACCAACTACTTAAGAAGGTTCCTCCATCATACAACCAAGAGTGCACATATTGTTTTGGTGTGCTAACAGATTGCTATTTGACCACAGGCTTCTATGTCCTGTGGGTTTTTGCTAACCCTATCACATGAAAAATTAACCCTACCCAACATCGTAAAGTTGTTTGCTAGAGGTCCCATACAATGCAGCTTGTTTTAAAAATGCTGTCCAAAGTCTACCCAAAGGCTCATGTGTTACAGGTATATATTTGGTTTATTTATTTAGAAACAAGGCCCTTAAAGCCACATTACATATAGAGTAATTAAATGGTGCAAAAAATTCAGAATAAGATACAACTTTTGTCTGAGATCAAAAAATATACAAATACTGCTGCCACATCAAAAGACTCTGGGCATATTTATGGGGATTTGGGACAGGGCAGTGCAGCAAATCACCTTGCTGCGCTGCCCTGCATCAGAGTGAAAGTACAGGAAAGTGCCATATCTGTAGAATACAGTGCATTCCAGTCCTTTCCACCTGTGCTGCGACTCAATGGGCTGCCTAGCACCAACACAGGCACCCTTGCCCCATGGGTAACCTTCTCCATTGGCCCGCTCGCCTTTCCCCCAAGGGGTCTACCAACTCTTTAACTATTTTCTGTGTGTCACAGATTAAATCAGTGTCCACGTCAGCAAAACTATAAAACATATTACTGTATGCTCCCATCAGCAGAAAAGCATTTTGCACCACAACCCCAATGTTTGAGAGCGTTTCCCAACTGTCGCTAGCAAAAAAAACGATTTTCCTAAAACCAGCATGTTTTGACATTCCCTAACTGTCTCTATGTTAGGCTTAAAGCGGGACTGCAGCGGTAACTGCGAAAGAGGGGTAAAAAAGTTTAAATATGGAATTGAATATCTTCGATAGAAACTGACCTCTTTCTGAAGTAACACTTAAGAATCTTATATCAAACTTTTTGGGGAGATTTCACCAATAATGCAAGATCCCTTATATCATGATCCCTTCAAATTAGTTCCCGAAAATCCGGAGTATAAAGGCTGTCTGCAGACTGTGTAGTTTTAAAATTAGCCATATATTGTGCAAAGAATGGAAAATAATAATCTTTCAGGTTCAATAATGCCAGCCCATCCTTTTCTCTATCAACAAATAATGTGCTTAATGCAATACGTGCCTTTTTATTGTGCCAAATAAATGAGCTGAACATTGAGTCTAGTTTCTTGAAGAATGCGGACGTTAGCACACAAGGAGTGGCGGGGAACGAAAAGTTGAATAGTGGCAAAATTGACATTTTAATCATCGCAATTCTACCAAGAATAGATAGGGGAAATGATCCCTGCCGTGCAAGCAGCGCCTGGGTTTTCAGGAGCAAGAGAACTTAGTTGAGATCATACAAATCTCCTATATCGGATGAAAAATTGATCCCAAGGTATCTCTTTGGCCTAGAGTTCACACAGGGAAGTAATTCAGAGATTAATCTATCGGGAGATGTGCCACAAAGTATGATTTCAGTTTTATTCCTATTAACCTTATACTGGCCAATTTGCTCAAATTCGGAAAAAAAATACTTAAAAACCTCCTTCTGAGAGCTTTGATCATCATCAAGGAACATAACAATATCATCTGCGTAAAGTTTCATCTTCCCCATCGACTTCAAATGGGCTGGATCCGCTTATTTTGTCTAATTGTGATAGCTAACGGTTCGATAAAAAGGGCAAACAGAATAGGTGAGAGGAGGCACCCTTGACAGGTCCCCCGCTGAACTTGTAGCTTACCTACATTTACAGAATTAATTATGATATTGGCTTCAGTATTTTGAGGCATCCTTTGAATTAGCCCTGAGACCTGGGGGAGAACCCCAAAGCTAGATAATATTTCAAACAGTGTATCCCAAGCCACTAAATCAAAAGCTTTTTCCGCATCCAATAAAAGGATAATGGCAGGGATTTTATTGGAGGCAAAATAGTTCAGCCCCTCAGCCAAAAAATGTGTGTTAGTTGCACGTTGTCGCCCAGCAATAAACCCATTTTGGTCGGGGTATACCAAGGTGGTGACAACCACATTGAACCAATTGGCCAGGAGTTTCATAATGATTTTATAGTCTGTATTTAAAAGTGTAATTGGGCGATATGCATTTGGGTCTTCTTTGTCCTTATTTTTTTGGGGGAAAACTGACAACATTCCCCATATGGAAAGAATTTGGGATCATCCCGCTCTTTAACATATTCTTGATTAGAAACAGAAAATCATCTGCCAATACATCATTAAAGATTTTGTAAAATTCAGCTGGAAGACCATCCGGGCCACAGGCTTTTCCTTTAGAGATATTTTTACCACCTCCATTAGTTATACCTTGGTGAATGGCTGCAGAAGAGTATCCCCGTCTTCTCCTGACAGAGTGAGAATGTCAAATTTCCCCAGACAATCCCTAGTAGTCTCGGGATCAATCTACTGGGTTTGGCTATAGATTCACCTGTAGTGTTCTAGCATAACTTCTCCCACTGTTCTAGACTCGGTATATCTTTGCCCCGTAATTGGGCATTTCAAGGCATTATTTCATGTTGCTAGCCACTTGGTCCCCTATTTGCCAGGCTAAGAATCTACCTGTGAAATTACTTTCCTCGTACGCTTTCTGACTGTGAGCCTGGTGCCCTTTATCGGCCTTCCTCACACAGCGATTGGACAGTACCTGCTTGGCCAGCTCAAATTATTTTTTATAACTTTCCATAGGAGAGCGTAGACAGTTATCTAACCTCCTCTGAACTGCTCCCTCCAGTGCTCAACTTTATTGTTTGTCAAAGAGTCTATCTGCCGCCCCCTCTGCAATTACGATGCCTATAATAAAAGGCCTTAAACGTGTCCCAGACCATAGACTGTGTTGTGGAGTCCCGATTACATTAAAAAAATTCACTGACTTTGACTCTACAAGCCTGCCCCCACCCTTCCTCTTGGAGAAGCTGCCGGTTGAAAACCCACCTTTTAGGCTGGAGCGAGACTCGTTCAGGTGTAAATAGTGCTTCCAAAATAAGTGTGGCATGGTCTGAGAGACCTGAGTGCAATACAGACTGATTCTAAAAGTGCATTGTTTTGGATATAAAAAAATAAATCAATGCGGAGACACATCTGTATTCTCTTTTATTTGGCGCATTCGATCTCCAAGGATCACATAACATCAGAACTTTTACGTAGTTCTTGAAAACCTTAGCAACCTCAGGTTTATATTGTTTTTTACCTTTTACTGAGGAGTCGATATACGGGTCTTGAAGAAAATTAAGTCCCCAAATTTCTGGCTAGGAAGACAGCAGTACCTCTATGAGCGGTTTGAGCCGCGGTGACCGCCTTATAGTCTACCCATTTTTTAAACATAATAAAGCCCCTGATTTTTTTTGCCTGAATATGGGTTTCTTGTAGTAGAATTGCGGAAGGGTTTAATGTTTTGACCCATTCTTCAATTGCGCCCTTCTTCCTCCTACTATTTAGCCCATTGACACTCCCAAGAAACAATTTTTAATGAAGGGTTTAGCCCTGCCGTTAAGTTATTTTAATAAACTACCAGAGATATAAATGGATTAGACCTGCTAAAAGCTTTGGCCCTGTCCTACATTTTGTACTATCATTGGCATTATAAACCTTGCTGCTCCTAATTCTACATAGTTGAATTCTTGTGTTCTGTGAAAAGATCTTGTTCCCCTTGCTTCCCCCAGGCCCACCCCAGCCTCCCTCCCCCCATTTAGTGGCCAACACCTGGGGCCCTCCCATCTGGGTGATCCAAGACCACCACCCACCCCTCTTCTCCCCTCTCCCCCAATCTGGCACCTTGACATGGCAACCTAGTCACAGTAAGCTGCAGAGGGAATTAAAAGAAAGTGCCAATGTGGTGCGCTAAGTTTTACGTGGACAATTCAAACATTCCCGTGAGAGTTGCCAGCCTGAATACATTGTCCCTTTTTCATCCCATCTTATCTGTATTTTGTATTGAGTGCAGGAGAGTCTTGGCAGCATCAACTGTATGAACTATGTCTGAGTGACCCTTGAAAAGAACTTTGAGTTTTGATTGTTGCACAAGCCTTGCCGGGGTGGCGGCTTTTTGAAATGCAGGTATCATCCCCTTCAGCCCCCTCCGCCTACGAACGCCGGCCGCAGACATATCTGAATTTTTTTTTAAGGCAAAGTCACTGGGGATCTGATGTACTTTACTCTTAATGCATTATGATGGAAACATTCTTTAATACAAAAATCACCAAAGTTTACCAATATAGTTCGGGGATATTTTGCATTAGGAGGCTGTACTGCAGGCACTGGATGGGCCCGTATAATGGAGAGATCTAGGTGTCTATCCGTTGGTTCTGGAAGAACATATCGTGTAATAAGGTCTGTAATTAAGTCTGAGACACTCTGCCCATTTTCGCGCCCTTTTGGGAACCCCGTAAATCTTAAATTGGATCTGCATGAGCGGTTCTCCACATCGTCTAACCGAATCTGCAAATCCAGAAGATCTGCATGGCATTTCGCAACTGATGGCACCAGATGCTAACGAACATCTTCCAGATCTGAGACTCGCTGCTCTACCTCCTTGATGCGAGAATTCAGTTGCTGCATATTGCTGCAAATTGAGTTTAACTGTGTTTCCGTTCTCTGATTTGCCTCTTCTTGTGAGATCTTCAGGGATTTCAATTCACTTAAAAGTTGGAGGAACAGAGTTTCAGTAGGGATTCCAATGCCACCTTTGGATCTAAGATCCTGGAGTTGGGGGTGTCTATGCAATCCCTCCTGCTCTTGCTCAAGCTGGAGAGACCCACTCACCAAAACATTTGTGGGGGATCCAGTTGTTGTCTCTTTCTCAAGGATGCAGGAGTTTGAGTCATATTGAGCGACTAAGGGAGGGGTGTCTGCCGTGGAGGGGGGGAACGGGGGGGGGAATGGAACCATTCAACACCCCGGTGGGAGCTTCTTTAAGCCACCTATGAGCCCCACTGTTAAACAACGGATATAGATGCTTGTGTCCCAAGCCAGTATCCTGGGTTTCACTGCTGTTAATTTCACGGCTAGGGCTTTGTGCCAGCTGGTTGGAAGCAAGGCTTGAATTATTAACTGTACCAAGGTCCTGCTCTCCATTGTCCCCAAATGTGGCCTTCTCCAATGTGAAACTAAAACGAGGATCTGCCCTATCCGGCATCAAGGAAGTTGAGCTCAAGAGCTGAACAGGGCTAAGGGTCGAGCCATTAACCGCCGGGGGGAGGGTGCTTGTGCTTAGATCCATATTCGCTGTTTTGTCAGAGAGAGTTGGGCGCTACCCCTGACGTTCTGAGATGATTTGGCAGTTTTTGATGCAAGGCGACTCTT
The DNA here is from genome assembly GCF_031143425.1 of Pleurodeles waltl. Taxonomy (NCBI): domain Eukaryota; kingdom Metazoa; phylum Chordata; class Amphibia; order Caudata; family Salamandridae; genus Pleurodeles; species Pleurodeles waltl. The sequence goes on from NC_090439.1 coordinate 6,548,579, forward strand.
GCTCTGCAGATCACGAGGGGATCGGTGCATTGTCAGTGAGTGCTGCCCCCTGCGCCGTGTGTTGAACACTGTGTGCCTTTTTCTGTAATGACCCGGAGTACCCGGGGGCCACAAGCCGCACCAACACCTGTACAGGCCGCATCCATGGCTACCCAGGAATGTTCTGCCAATATTGCCAGGAGGTCTGACGTTGATTAATTACACCCCCTTATAGTGCTTATAGTTCTTTAGAAGCAATATTGTGCTGGCAAGACTTAATTACCCAGAATATAGCAATGTATTGCAGGTGGGGATGATACCTCACAAACGGAGTTCAGTCAAAGTTCAGCTGGAAAATGACCCTTTATATAGTATCTTTTTCCTTCTTTTCTTTTGAGACGGGGGGAGATCTTCAGTCTTCAATTATTATGGGAGGAAGCTCCTTTCCTCTATGGATCAGCTCACTTGACCCCACAGGTCCCTCACCCTTCTACCCCCTTATTGAGCTACGGGCTCACCATCTTCACCGAGAGTGTTGCGCCACCCCTTGGCAGTTCATGTGTTGCTCCTGCCACTGCCTCACCTCCGCTTTGTTTGGACCGCCACCATGATCCCGATTCCAGTCTTTTTATTGCAGGGGGCAACTGGGATGCACACGATGCGCAGCTTTGCCGAATCTCGGCGAGACGAGCATTTTCCCCTCGATTGGGCCGCAGCGCGACTGCAGCACGTCCGGCTCATCAGAACGCGTCTTACCTCTGCGCCGTCTGATGAATGAGCCGCGGAACATGACGAAAGCTACTACGCGGCCAAGATTGGTGTAACCTGTGTGTGATGCCTTGCCTTATTCGATATCTATGAGGCTATTCAAAGCCATGTAAAGTGGCTTTGCTTAGCCTCATAGATATGATTGAAAGGTTTGCCACTGGCGCGTCACAAAAAGTGACGCAACGGTGGCTCAAGAGGCTCATACATGTGCCCTCCATTTTTAGCACCAATCTAAAAACCACAATACGATAATAGGCACGCTCTGTCAAAATACCAACTAGAGATGCTTATGTTAATTGTTTGAAAAGAGAGCAATTCAACAGGAGCCATTCTATGGAGTATGTGCCCAGCAGGCAGTATATTCATAAATGACCTCTAAAATTAATTTCTTGGATTAATCCATAATCTGTTCTTAGTTTAAGGTCAGGTGAAAGGGATAAATAGTCAAAAACACATTGACCCAAAGAGTCCAAAGTCAGCAAAACAGATTTCTTGGAACAGAACTGATTCACATGAGTAATTCAGAACTAACACAAATGTAATGCTGATGACTTAGTTAGCAAATTCCAAGAACAAATAAATCTCCACCTCCACCCTAACTGTGTCCACCATAAAAACAGACCAGCAAAGTATAAAATTGTTATGCTGTATTACATTATTTGAAAAAGTTATCAACATGCAGTACATGTGAAGAGAAAAGCTTAATTTGTCATTTCGTTTGTGAGAACACATCATGAGGATTGCAGGTGAAAGGCACAATACTGGCAAAAAAACTACGATTCCCAAAGTGGTCTGCACCGTTGCTAAATAAAGCACAAATAATGATAAAATAAATATATATTTAAATCCTACACCAGCATATGAAAGCATTATTAGCCTGCATATTTGCATAGTGTGAAAAACAGCATTAATGGTATCTTCCACAGGGTCAAGGTGCACTAAAAATAAGCATTATACCATTATATTTATTTATTGTAAGTGATACTTGTTTTCCCTGAGTTAGACAATTTGCGTATACTGCTCTACAAGAGTAAGCCATGACTATTCGACTTCATCGCCCCATTAAAGCGACTGTGCGCCATTTGGGGTGTAGTCAAGGGAAGCAAATGGGGTTATTTCGGAGTTCCTCAGCCCTTATAGATATTAATCCTGCTTGAATGCTGCAACGGTCTGAGAGTTGAAAAATAAATAAAGTATAGGCACTTACCAAACAAATGTAAGAATCTGTTTACATTTAAAAAGTGTACATAGAAAGTAATCATTTCAACTAAAATAATGAGGCATTAGCAATTAAAAGTTTAAAAATTTAAATTGAAACTCGAAAGACCATCAATTAATATGTGTTTTACATCAAGAGAAAAGGCAACAGTATTAAGAATATATTCGTAGCATGTGCTGGCCGTCGATTCATATGCTTAGCATATCCTGCCAGTTAGTTTTGCCCTCGGATGTTTCCAAGTTGTTTTTCGAAGAAGAAGTCTTTGAGTCATGAGGTTTGGTGACGACTCTAGTGTGTACTACGCATGTTCCTCGGCTCCTTTGTTAGATAGTTTTTTTCCGCCATTATGTTCTGATGTCAATTTACGGCAGTGAAAGGAACATTATTGGGCCCACTCCACAATGCAGAGGCATACACAAGATAAGCCTGACATTTTTGGGGAACAGTCAACTGAGTTATATTAGTTAGAACATGAGGCCAAAGACACAGAGGCACAGACGGTGCGACTGGACATCCCAATAGTTAGCAGCATCAACAGCTCTGACTCCAAGCCTAATCCATCCATGCAAGGACTCCCCCAGGATAGCATTTGGATTACTTTAAAGCATCTTGTAATTGTAATTTCCAGTTGGGAAAAGATAGAAATATAGAGTTTGGTGACTCTGGACTCACAATTTAAAAATCACAATGGATGGTGAAGTCAGATTTATAAGTCTGAAAATGCCACTTTTTTAAAGTTGGAATTTTTCTACTTTAACCATTCTGTGCCTCTGTCTGTCTCTGAATACACAACCACTTGCAATATCACCAATACATACTGAGTCACCAGAACATCTGCCCTCAGAGCAGCCACACACATCACCTGTACAGTCATCAACAAATGACATTGATACTGGGGAAGACGCACCTTACAATGCACCATATTTTCCAGAGGCTCAAGGGGATCCAGATAATACACAAGACCCATGGGATCTCTATTACGGAGATCTGGTAGATAATACAGATCTATATCCATCTAAACCATCTCCTCCAGATGATGCTACATGCTACCATGATGTTATCCGTGGACAAGCACACTACCACAGGGTAGATCTTCATATTCTAGAGCATGGGGTGGACGTTTTAGTGGAAACAGTAAACAGGTCACACAAGATGGCACAAATATTTAAGCAGCTGGTAAAGCACAGGGTTACAAGTCCTAGAATGAACAGAATATAAACAGTCTCCATTATACTAGGGAACAGGTTTCCCCTGACTTTTTAGTGGTACTAAAAGAAAGAGAGCAAACTCCCAGGGCAATGGAGATGCTCCATCCACAAATAAAAATAGTAGAAAATATGATGCATCAGGGAAACGTGTTGCTGCACAAGCAGCCTATCACATGTGCATCACAAATGCTGTGGGTTTACTCTTCAGCTACAACTGAGCTCAATGGGATCAGATGCAGGAGTTATTGCAACACCTAACAGAGCAATACTGACAGAAGGGGATTCATTTGGTAGAGGAATGCAGAGCTATATCTAATGCAACCATTCAACATGCATTGAATTCTGCAGATACCAGTTCAAGAGAGGTGAATACTAGTATCTTTCTTCGGAGGCATGGATGGCAGTTTTTGGTTTTAAGCCAGATGTACAACAGCATCTATTAAATTTACCTTTCGATGGCCATAATCTTTTTGGACCACAGGTGGGCGAAATGCCTAAAAGCTAAAGAAGAATATGGATACAGCTAAAACCATGGGGGTCCTCCAAACTTTTCAGCATAGGGATTCCTTTTGGAGGGGACAGTACAGAGGGGCAGCAAGGCTTACAACATCCACAGATTCAGGTAATACCCAAAAACAACAGAATTCCTATCAGGCACAGCACTCAAGAAGTGCATACTACAGGTTACACTATAAAAACAATAGAGGGAAGAGTTCCTGGTCCCACTGCAAAGAGAACTACAGCTACAAAACACTGGCCATCTAACCCTTCTTCCGCAATATATTACACTAGTTGTAGGACAGCTACAACAATATTACCACAAATGGATACAAAATCACCACAGATCAGTGGGTTCTATTTATCATCAAAGAGTGGTATTGTTTAGAACTCAGCAGCACACCCCTAACAATACCACTAAGGACACAATGTATGTAACTAGAATATCCTACACTTCTACAAGAAGTCCAATCTCTCATTCAGAAAGGAGCTATAGAACAGTCCTAAAGCAACACCAGGGCATCAGGCTTATTCACTATACTTCCTCATGCCTCATTCCCAAGAAGAATGGGACATTAAGGTCTATTCTGGACCTCAGATCACTCAACACTTATATCTCATCAGAACTCTTTCACATGGTCACTCTTCATGACGTGATACCATTACTACAACAGGGAGACTTTATGACAGCATTAGACCTCAAAGACGCCTAATTCCATATTCCCATGCATCTAGCTCACAGTCGATATCTACGTTTCCAAATCAACAGACAGCACTACCAGTTCAAGATGCTACCTTTTGCAGTAACTACAGTTCCAAAGGTATTCACCAAATTAATTGCAGTGGCAGCAGCTCATCTCAGAAGGTGGGGGGCATACATGTTTTCCCCTGTCTAGATGACTGGATTATCAAAATTGCAAACCAACAACAATGCATGCAGGACACCCAACAAGTAATCAACTTTCTACATGAACTAGGTTTAACACTCAGGGGGTCATTCTGACCCTGGCGGCCGGTGGCCGCCAGGGCCACCGACCACGGGAGCTCCGCCAACAGGCTGGCGGTGCTCCCACGAGCATTCTGACCGCGGCGGTTCAGCCGCGGTCAGAAGTGGAAAGTCGGCGGTCTCCCGCCGACTTTCTGCTGCTCGGGGGAATCCTCCATGGCGGTGGAGCGCGCTCCGCCGCCATGGGGATTCTGACACCCCCTACCGCCATCCTGTTCATGGCAGGAAACCCGATGGCGGTGGGGGGTGCTGCGGGGCCCCTGGGGGCCCCTGCAGTGCCCATGCCAATGGCATGGGCACTGCAGGGGCCCCCGTAAGAGGGCCCCGCAAAGTATTTCAGTGTCTGCTTTGCAGACACTGAAATACGCGACGGGTGCAACTGCACCTGTCGCACCCCTTTTGGAGAGCGCCCGCCGGCCCAGAGGAAATGTCTGAATGGCCGCTGCGGTCTTCTGACCGCGGTGCGGTCATTTGGCGGTGGAGGCCGTCCGCCAAGGTCAGAATCAGGGCCTCAATGTCCTAAAGTCTCACCTCCACCAATTGCAGGTACAACCTTTTCTAGGCGCAATACTAAACTCTATCACTGCCAAAGCATACCCCAGCCCAGAAAGGGTACAAAAGTTCAGACAAGTCTTACCCCTTTTCCAACACAAATTCCACTTAGTGTATAAACAGTCATGAGTTTTGTAGGAATGATAGCAGCATGTAGAGTCATGGTACAGAATTCTCAACTAGATATGCATCCCTTTGAGCGTGCCCTTCAATCCTTATGGTCTCAAGCAGACAGGCATCTACAAGGTCTAGTGTTGGTAGGGCCCGCGCCCATCACTCTCTGCAGTGGTGGAACAACAACAATCTGTTGCAGGGCCGGCCCTTTAAAGCCCCAAATCCACAAATCGCCATTACCACTGATGCATCACTTCAGGGTTGGGGAGCACATATGCACAACCTCACAGGGACTATGGTCAAAAACTTAGAAAGACCTCCATATCAGTCATCTAGATCTCCTAGCAAATCATCCAGCTCTGAAATCTTTTCACAGTCACCTTCACAACAAGATAGTCCTGATATGCACAGACAGTATGACTGCATTGCATTATATTCAAAAACAGGGGGGAGCACACACTCATTGCAGCCCTCCTTCCTAATAGAGCGTGTCTGGCATTGGGCAATATATCAAATAATCCACCTCCTAACAGAATACGTACCAGAGTGGACAGCGACTTTGCAGATATGCTCAGCAGAATACATCAACAGGTGCACGAGTGGGAGATCAAGACACCACTCCTACTTCAAAAGGTAGGGAGCTCCGGAGATAGACCCATTTGCAACACAGCACAATGCAAAATGCAAAACTTTGCCTCCAGGTTTCCTCACCCCAAATCTAAGGGCAATGCCCTATGGGTGAATTGGTCAGGGATATTTGCTTATGGTCCCCCCCCCTACTAATTCCGTATGTGATGCAAAAGCTGACACAAGCATTCCTCATGCTAATCTGAATAGCCCCAACACGGGCATGTCAAGCATGATTCACAAACCTACTACAACTATCAGTAGTGCCACATGAAAAGCTACCTCTTTGGCCACATCTTCCTAAAAAGCTCAATCTGGCTCCTGAGATCCTAAAATTTGGACACCTTAATCTACCACAATATTGTATGGATATTCTAAAACAAGCATGTAGACCAACTACACAAGCATGTTATGCAGCAAAACGAAAGAGATCTGTAGCTATCACTTCTCCTTAGAAGAATAAGTGAAATCCAGGCACTATGGGCCTGATTCTAAGCTTGGCGGGCGGCGGGAGCCGCCCGCCAAGCGGGAACCGCCAGAAGACCGTTCCGCGGTCAAAAGACCGCGGCGGTCATTCTGGGTTTCCCACTGGGCTGGCGGGTGACCGCCAAAAGTCCGCCCGCCAGCCCAGTGGGAAACACCCTTCCCACGAGGAAGCCGGCTCCGAATGGAGCCGGCAGAGTGGGAAGGTGCGACGGGTGCAGTTGCACCCGTCGCGAATTTCAGTGTCTGCAAAGCAGACACTGAAATTCTTTGTGGGGCCCTCTTACAGGGGCCCCTGCAGTGCCCATGCCATTGCCATGGGCACTGCAGGGGCCCCCAGGGGCCCCACGACACCCCATACCGCCATCCTGTTCCTGGCGGGCGACCCGCCAGGAACAGGATGGCGGTATGGGGTGTCAGAATCCCCATGGCTGTACCGCCGCGGTCAGAATGCCCGGCGGAGCACCGCCAGCCTGTTGGCGGTGCTACCGCCGACCCCGGCCCTGGCGGTATTTACCGCCAGGGTCAGAATGACCCCCTATAACTAGAAGAACCTTTCTTTCAAATATTTCCAACAATTGGTACTTTGTACAAATCAACAATTTCTACCAAAGGTAGTTTCAGCTTTCCACACAAATCAAACTACTGAGCTACTCGTTTTCTTCCATAAACCAGAGTCAGTAGGAGAAAGAACTCTACATACGTTAGATGTTAAGAAGGCATTAATATTCTACATTGAAAGAACCAAGGTTCTGATTTAGAGTTTGGCAGACGGGTTACTCTGTCACAAATGTGACTGATATCCCATCTGCCATATTATGATCCATTATATCCCATTGGAATCGTAATATGGCGGACGGGATATCCGTCACATTTGTGACAGAGTAACCCATCCACCAAACTCTAAATCAGGCCCCAAGTCTTTTAGAAAGACATTTTGTTGCTTTCGCGAAGCCACAGCAAGGTTCTCCCATATCCAAGGCAGGAATAGCTTAATGGATACTGAGCTGCATTCAGACTTGATACCGCAAAGCAAAAAAGCGTTCTTGTAGAGCTCACTCAACAGAGAGAAAAAGGAACTTCAATGGCTTTTCTAGGAAACATTCCATTAGCTCTTATCTGTAAAGCAGCTACATAGAATAACCCACATACTTTCAAAAGACATTATCGTGTTGATGACTTAGCTAATCAACAAGCTAGAGTGGGTCAAGTTGTGTTGAGAACACTTTTTCAAACATCTACCTCGATCCATGGCTAACCGCTGCTTATGGGAGCACTGCTTTGGATTTGATGCCAAGCAGATATATCTATGGTCAACACATGCTTCAAATGGAATATGTTACTTACCCTGTAAGCATCTGTTCATAGCGTGTAGTGCCGTAGATTCATATACACCCACTCTCCACACCGCACAGTATTGGTCGATGTATGATTCATTATCTAGTTAACGTATTGCTTTCTGTACTAATCTTCACTCGCATGTTCATTTTTTCTGTCACTTTTTTGCTCCTATCCTAAAGCTCACCCACTGAGTCAAAAACAATCTACCAAAGGAGCTGAGGAACATGCACAATACACACTAGAGTAGGAGTCACCATACCTGGTGGTTTTAAGAAAACAACTTGTAAACATTCAAGCCCAACACTAGATGGCAGAATATGCTAAACATATGAATCTACGGCACTACACGCTACGAATAGATGATTACAGGGTAATTCACGTATTTATTCCAAGCACATTTGAGTGTCTGTAAAAATGCAAGGAATTTATAATAACTATTTACCTCATGAATACAGAGTAGAAAGGAAAATTAACTTTCAACAGACTTAAGTGCTCATTACGACTTCTGCAGGGAAGACCACCGACTGCTGCGCTGTCCTCAGACCTCCATATTATGACTGCTGGTGGTTTTCTGTCAATTTCCAGGCGGAAAACCACCAGCAGTCGTACTGGTGGTCGGCGGTCTAGTTGCGGTTGCATTGCCGACACCGCCACGGCAACAAAACACCACCCGCCGTATTTCAAATTGAAAAAGCCTGGTGGTGTTGTGTTGGCAGGCGCTGGCGGCGGTGCAACCCGTTCCCTCCCGGTCGACCTCCTCGACAACCAGATAAGGTGACCGTCCGAAAGGGGAGGGGTGTTGTGTGTGTGTGAGTGTGACTGTGTGTATGGATTTGGGGGGAGGCGGGGTGTTGTGTGTGTGTGCACGAGTGTAAGGGTGTTGTTAGTGACTGAGTGTCAGGGTGTGCGTGTGGGTGCGAGTGTGTGGAAGTGTGTGGGTATGCGGGGGTAAGTACAGGGTGCGGGGGTGCAGGGGTTACTACGGTGAGTTGGGGTGGGGGGAGAATGTTGGAAGGGAAGGGGGGTAGGGTGCTCTTGGCTGTAGGGGGGGTGGGGGAATCGTCTACCGGCATCAGGAATGCAAATTCATGTCGCCGGTAGCCTTTCTACCAGGGTTTTCATAGTGCTTCTGCCACGAAAACCATGGCGGAAAGGGGACTCTTAATACTGCCAGCGGTCTTAAATGGACCGCCGGGTCGGAGATGCTTATAGGAACGGGAAAGTGGTGGTTTGGCACATGTCAAACTCCCACACTCGTAACATGGCGGTCCACACCGCCAGCCTGTTGGCGGTTGGACTGCCACCGCGAGTCTGGCGGTCTGAATAGCGGTTGACTCGTAATGAGGGCCTTAATGTTGTTCCTATTTGCACATAGATGTTAGAATGTGAATATTTCATTTAATTGCAGTTGTTGCTAATGAACTAGGAAATCATCATTTACTAGTCCATTTGTCATTGTAAGTATTGCTATAGATATTCATTTACTAGAGCATGAAAAATACAAATAAGTGCAGGAGAAAAAAACGAAAAATACAAATAATTGTTCACATTTAATAAATGGTTGTTTCAAACTTTCATTATGTAGTCATAGGTTTTAAATAAATGAAAATACATAATGCTATTTATATTTGTACAATATCTGTGTATGTGTGTAGTTTAAAGAGACAGTACATATGTATGCTTATTTACTAATCTCTTTTATTGTTTTTTCTCGATTCTCCTTCATTTGTGTAAACTTTTAATTGAGGGCTTAGTGAACAGACTGGCAGCATTATCATGAGGAAACTTTAAGAATGTTTTCATTGATATTTTGCACATCAGATTGTCTAGAGACTCAAATGATAATGGTTGATATGTCCAAGAATGCAAGCATTTACTATGGTTGAAAACATAGGTCAAATCCTATTTGCCATACTGTGTTCATCTCACATGTTTAGGTAGCTGAGATGGAACGGTATCTGCTGTCCTGTAGTGAATTATGCGAGTTTTATGCCCACTTTCACCTGGGAACTGTGCAGAAAAAGGAAACACATTTGTGAGCTGCATTTTAGCACTCACGAGTCCCCCATCTAACACAAGAGAGCAACGGAGGTGCAGCGGCATAAGTAATGAAGCTGAAAGGGTGGGAACTAGAGGAACGTTAACATATCATTTATGTATGTTGTTGTGATGTTATTGTCAGTTATACTCGTAGAAGCTTTGAGGGGTGGGCATTTAAGATTACATAGGTACTTTAACATGCCAATGCGGAACCTTTCATGTTTTTCGGATATGTACTCAACATAGCTTTAGTTTATGTTTCATCATGGACTATTTTCATACATATTGTATATTTGGTGAAGGCTCTTCACAACCTAAACTTACATGTGAGTAATTATATATGTTTAAGTTTACTCTTGCACTTTGTATAAAATTTGCTGCTTGGGGCCATTCACCATTTCCAAGTGTGAATTTTCTACAAAGTGTAGACTTACATGTTTCATCCCTCCAACTTAGGGGGTGGAGTCAGAATAAATATGATTTACAACTATATTGTTACTACTACTAACTTTATAAGGCTTTGACACACACGTAAATTTACATGTGATTTAATCTACATGTGTAAATTTACTCTTACACTTTCTAGTAAATTTACTACTTTTGGCTATTCACCATTTCCACATATAAATTTAATAATACAAAGTATAGACTTGCATATCTCCCCCAAAAAACAACAGGCAGCTAAGCTTATGAGTATAAAGGTACTACTAGTAACTGTTTCACGTAGGTGGAGTTCTCTGCCACAGGGGTGGAGATTTCCCTATGGTAAGCTATTGGGAGAATTTTGAAAAGTTTCTGAAACTTCAGAGAAATAAGTAAGACTATTTTTATGTTAAATAGTAATGTAAAATAGTTCTAAATATTTACTGTAAATGTGGAACAAATTATACGTTACAACACTAATAACTAAATTCTGAATTAAATATTTAATTTATTACAATATATTGAATTTAAATTATTTTAAAAGATTTAATTTAAAAATCCCACCTAAGGTATGTTTATATGTATTTATTTTGCATTAAAAATGATGCAATTTTATATATTATGTTAACTTAAATTAATTTTATTACATAAAAGGTATGTTACTATTTTTAAATTACAATAAAGGTATTCAAATATGTGTGTGTGTGTGTGCATATATATAAACACACACATTCATGTTTTACCATTCTTGTGGGGAGTGTGTGTGGATACCAGCCTTGCTGGGGGTAACCTTTCCCACTGCTCTTAAAATATAACAGTTACAGAAAAATGTTAAGAAAAAAATCAGGATTCAGGATCCTACTTCCAAATATGCACAAATATCTTTATTTTGTCAGTTGCACAGAACCATCCTTATGAGGACTTGAACAGGTGTTAGTAACCTTGTGAAGACTTGCTCCAAAATTGTCATTTGTGATTGAATACATTCGTAAACCAATGGATAAATGTTGTTTTTCATTGTTATACCTAAATTACGTAAAAGTTTAGTCATATGAGGATAGCTGCTTGTATCCCAGGGGCACACAGCAAATGTATTTTGATGATAATACATTTCTCAGCAGAAAACTATGGCATACCAAGTCAGTGGAAAGCGATTCCCAGATATTCAGCCTATTGCTGAGTGGTCACAAAAATTAACCCCTTCACTGACATGCCTTTTCCACCTCCTGTGCCAGCCTTTGTTTGTCTATTTGGGGCAGTTCGCACTTAGCCCCTCATAACTTTTTGTCAACATAAGCTACCCATGCCAAATTTGTGTCTTTTTTTCCAACATGCTAGGAATTCTAGAGGTACCCAGAGTTTGTGGGTGCCCCTGGAGGAGATGAAGAAATTAGCCAAAATACAGCTAAAATGTCATTAAAAAAAACAACAATGGGGAAAAATGGCTGCAGAAGAAAGCTTGTGGTTTTTTCCCCGAAAATGGCATCAACAAATGGTTTGTGGTGCTAAAATAACCATCTTCCCAGCTTTCCGGAACAGGCAGCCTTGAATCAGAAAACACAATTTTTCAACACAATTTTGGTATGTTTTGTGCTCTCAGTCTCCTTCCCGTTAGTGACAGAAATGGGTGTGAAACCAATGCTAGATCCTGGACAGCTAAACATTTCGGAAAAGCAAACAAAATTCTGAATTCAGCAAAGGGTCATTTGTGTAGATCCTTCAAGGTTTTCCCACAGAAAGTAACAGTTAAAATTAAAAAATATTGAAATTGAAGTGAAAAAAGAGCCATTTCTGTCCACGTGTACTTCCATAACTTTTTCCAGCTATGGCAGATTTTTGAAAGCAATACACTGTTACATCTGCTGGACTCTTCTGGTTGCGTGGATATATAGGGCTTGTAGGTTCATCAAGAACCCTAGGTACCCAGAGCAAATAAATGAGCTGCACCTTGCAATGGGTTTTCATAGTATAACGGGTATACAGCAATTCATTTGGTGAAATATAAAGAGTGAAAAACAGGTATCAAGGAAACATTTGTATTCCCAAAATGGTCACAAGATAAGGTGTTAAGAAGCAGTGCCTATTTGCACATCTCTGTATTCCAAGGACACCATACTAGCATGTGAATTACAGGGCATTTCTCAAATAGTCGTCTTTTTTACACATTGTCTTACATTTGGAAGGAAAAAATTTAGAGAAAGACAAGGGGCAACAACACTTGTTCTAATATTCTGTGTTCCCCCAAGTCTCACGATAAAATGGTACCTCACTTGCCTGAGTAGGCCTAATGCCCGCGACAGGAGACACAACATAGACACATCACATTTTTACATTGAAATCTAACGTGTTTTTTGGAAAGAGCCTAGCAGTTGATTTTGGCCTCTAGCTCAGCCAGCACCTAGGGAAACCTACCGAACCTGTGCATTTTTCAAAACTAGACGCCTAGGGGAATCCAGGATGGGGTGATGTATGGGGTTCTCACCAGGTTATGTTACCCAGAATCCTTTACAAACCTCAAAATTTGGCAAAAAAACACTTTTTCCTCACATTTTGGTGATAGAAAGTTCTGGAATCTGAGAGGAGCAACAAATTTCATTCCACCTAGCATTCCCCCAAGTCTCCCGATAAAAATGGTACCTCACTTGTGTGGGTAGGCCTAGTGCCCGTGACAGAAAATGCCTCAAAACACAACATGGACACATCACATTTTCTTCAAGAAAACTGACCTGTTTTTTGCAAAGTGCCTAGCTGTGGATTTTGGCCTTTAGCACCTAGGGAAAACTACCAAACCTTTGCATTTCTGAAAACTAGACACCTAGGGGAATCCAAGATGGGGTGACTTGTGTGGCTCTTACCAGGTTCTGTTACCCAGAATCCTTTGCAACCCTCAATATTTTGCAAAAAAAACACTTTTTTCCCACATTTCGGTGATAGAAAGTTCTGGAATCTGAGAGGAGCCACAAATTTCCTTCCACCCAGCATTCCCCCAAGACTCCTGATAAAAATGGTACCTCACTTGTGTGGGTAGGCCTATTGCCCGTGACAGGAGTAGATCACACAATGGTTAATGTTGGTCCTTACATGAGTGCAACTGTTGACCCTGGGGTGATCCATTCCTGACGCAGGTATTAGGTACAGGCACTCAAGTGGGGTAGTGTTTTTATCAGGACATGTGGGGAAACACTGGGTGGTAGGAATTTTGTGGCTCCCAGCATATTCCTGTAGTTTGAGTGACAGAAATGCAAGAAAAAATAGAGTTTTTATTCAACATTTCAGCTTTACAGGGTATTCTGGGTAAGAAATCTTTGGGGAATCCACACACGTCACACCTCTGTGGACTCCCCCATATGTCTAGTTTCCAGAAGATGTCTGGGTTTGGTATGTTTCCCTATATGGCCGCCGAGCCCAGGACCAAAAACGCAGGTGCCTGCCTTACAAAACTAGTTTGTTTTGTGATAGATAATTTTGATGTCTCCACAATACGATTTGGGCGGTGGAATTTGGGGCTGAACTAAATTGGGGAGCTCCCAAGAGATCACGCTCTCTGTGCTTGCTGTTGCATGCACCTGCTCTCTGGGTTGAGCTAACCCGCTATGGTCCCGTTGCACAGACTGTGCTTGCTAAGGGACAGCAGGACTGTCCTCATCACCTCCCTCATAATCACTGGGAGAGGAGTTATCAAATGGGACTCCTCTGACTGAAAAATAACTCCCAGAGTCTGCGCCATTGTCCTATCCCTCAGATGCTCTCTCAGTATCTGCTGTCTCAGTCCCTGATCCTACATCAGAGCTGTCCTCTTTAACCCGAGTGAGGGCTTAAGCAGCAGTCATCCAACGAGATGCCATCTCTGCTACTGGCTAAACTCTCGTTCTAAAACACTAGCCTAAGTAGACAGTCACAAAATTGCTGGTGGGTTTGTGTGTGATACGTGCAACAGTAGAGGTCACCTTACCTTCACTTCTTCCCTCAATCAGCACGTTCTTTCAAGACACTAAAAAAAAGACACACTATTACTTCACCTTTTCACATACCAATCATCACAGTCTTTAGCACCTCTAGCGCCCAGTCCAACAATCATTATTGGTGCTCCCACTCACCATGCCCTCCTCCCTGGATTCCCTCACAAACACCCAGTAAAAGTGCCCTTCATCTCTCCATAGCCCCCCTCACATACATTTCATTTGTATTATAGCGCAGGTAATGGCTGACTTACTAATGTACTCAGCTATTTACATAAAATACAGATTTGATCTTTGCAGGAACATAATCACAAGACTTGCTTGACTTTTTTATTGCTGCCTAAAAGCTACAGTTGAAATGCGTCAGTTGAAGTAACTGCAAGACAACTGGTGGTGAATATATATATATATATATATATATATATATATATATATATATATCACTTTAATATGTGGGTCTACTTTTCCTGGTGGCCGATCGCAGCCCCCAGGGAAACCACACACGCATTGACAAAAGTGGTCTATATATATATATCGATAGATAGATATATCTATATAGACAGATAGATATGTGTGTATATATATATACATATATACAGTATATATATATATATATATATAGCTATATATTTTTTAGTAGCTGTATGGTTTACTTGGGGTCCATAGTGGCCCCCAAGGAAACCATACATCTACTAAAAAAAAATTATTGCCTCCACAGGGGGGACCCCATGTCAATTTCTTCCCTTTTTAAAAATTTTTTAGCCCATCGGGGGGTGCGATTGGGTACGATCACGTCCCCCCCCCCCCAGTGGACACCTACCTTTAAAAAAAATATATGCCTCAGGCGTGTGGAGGGGGGCCCGTTTGCCGAGGGGGGCAACCCCCCCCAAGTGCAATCCCTGGTGTCTAGTGGGGTTTCGTGGCCCTCGATCGCAGCTTTATTCAAGGGCCAGGAAACCGGTTCAGGAATGCCTCGTTTAAAAGGGGAGAATCACCCCTTTCAAGCGAGGCCTTCCAGAGTGTCGGGAAGGCTCTTTGGGGCTGTTTGGGATGTCACAAAACAGCGAGGCATGCTGAAGTCACAAAGGGGCGGGTGGGGGGTACAGTGGGGAGACACGGAAGATCTTCTGTGTCTTCCAGGATATTTTTTAACTCTCTGCCTGCTATCGGCCACTGGTCGTGACCCGTACCAAAGAGGTAGTGTGGGCGTCGGCTAGTGGCCGACGCCCGCACTAAAGCGGTTATGTGAAAGGGTCAGGCTGTTTAGACGGTCCCTAATGTCTCTTGCCCAGCCCAACTCACTTTGGCATATTTCCTTTGTACAGAGCATTGATCATTTTACTCAAGACAACAGTTTAACACAATTGCAGACTGTTAAAAAAAATCAAGGTTGTGTTTGCTGCAATATTGTTTAACGAAGTTAAACTAACTTATGCTCTGATTGCTTGTACCATCACAGTTTGAAGACGGCCTAAAAGGTTTTTAAGACAATTACTCTCTATTTTGTCCCATTCTTGTCTCAACCCGTAGACTTATGATCTCTGCACCATGAAGCATTTGTGGGGGGACCATAGCTTTGTAGGGAGTGATCACTGGGATTATTGACTGGCCGACGAAATCCCTTTTAAATTTATTTTGGCCTCCCAGAGGTGCAAGCATTCTATTCTTAAGGAGTGTATGAGCAATTTGCACTGTAATATATTTTAAACACCATAGCAAAGATATTTATGTGAGAGAGTTCTTTCTATAACAATATCCCAGATGGACCATGTGAAGGGCTTTTTTTTCCCTATCACCAATATATTTGTTTTCACTCTATTTGTTGTAAAGTCATTTGCCTTGCAATTGGTGTTAATACCATGCAATTTTCTTTGTAGCCTTACATTAGTCATCTGTAGGCAAGGTAATGCACATATAACAAAAAAGGTATGTGATAATGCCCCTTCTTAGGGGATAAAGAATGTATATTATGTACAAATCCTGGCAAATCAGACAGGCACAATACAAATATGACACATCCCTGTATCAGGCCGTTGCTACTTGGGACTTTCCTTCCCAAAGCACCATATATATCTAGCTCTCTCTTGGCCCAATTCTGTCAGTGAAACTTCCAATAACACTGACATTAAACTACCTTATATATTCATCCCAGTCAACTTATCCCTATAATATGCTCTTGTTGGCCAGATCAAACGCTGATCGAAAGTCAACAAAGCAACAAAAAAGTTCCCCCACTTTTCAATCACTTTTTGTCCTATTGCCAGAGACAGAAGCAATGATCTAGTTCTCCTCTTTAAAAAACCCTTTCCTCAATAGATATTTGCTTATTGGTATTGATCCAAACCTCCAAATTAAGGAGGATTTGTTTTGAGAATATTTTGTCCCCCACATCTATTACACTTATTTGGCTATAATCGGGGTCTGAAGGTTCATTTTTTTTAAAAGATGGGTTTAATTGTTGTTATTTTTCAATTTCAGGCACTTTTCCCTTGCTCAGGAATGCATTAAAACGAGATGAAAGAAATTGGCCTACCAATCAATGTTGTTTGTATGAATTATTGCAGGAAAATTGTCCGGACCCACCACACTAGTAAGGTTTATAGAAGCTTTAGTCTTGTTTATTGCTGGTTTGGAGGTGTTGGATACAAGTTTCACATAGAGACTTGACCAGTCCCCAGTAAAGACCACTTTTTTACTCTTATATAGCTGTGCCAGAAATGTAACCCATGCTTCTTCGTCCCAGTTCTGTATATAATCTGCCATCTTTTTTTCTCTTATTAAGGTGGCACATTCAGTTTTAGTATTTTGAAGTCTCTTCGCCCATTTGTCTTAGCATTTTGTCTTTTAATGCTCCACCCTATACTGTACTATATACACATTATATACTGTTATTGCAAATTTGGGGAGCTGTAGATTTTGGATTTTCTCTACAGAACCCCTCAAAACCACAAACCTCCTTTGCACCTCCTCAGGGCCGTCCCCCAGTGATAGAGTTAACTGAGTGCCTCGGAGCCCTGCGTGATCATTTAAGAAACCCTTCTGCGTGCTTCTCGTTATTTCCTCAATTAGCAATCTTCTAAGACCTTGAAGTTTTAATGCCCTCTTTGCATTCAATATCAAATTTTGAATCAACTTCGACAGGAAAATTACTTTGGACACCTCCTTCCCTGCCTTGGTACTAACAAAAAGTATTTCAGATGCAATGTCTCCCATGTAAACTAAGTGGGCCATATGTAGGTTTCAGTGGTCTGTTTAGTCAGCGGTGGTGCCTTGCATAGCCCCAGTTTGTCTTGTAGTCTGAAAATATGGAGGAAGACGAAATCTGTAAGATGAGTTTAAGGGAGAACTCATCCAGTTTCAACATGAATACGAGTATGTCATCAATATGTTGTAGAAGCTTAAGGTCTCCAGCTGGTGCAGCTATACCATATATTTCCTTCTTTTGCTGCCTCAATATTACCACTGGTTCTAATGCCAACAGGAACAATAACTGGACAATGTACAGTATTGTCTGATTCCCTTCAGTGCCTTGAAAGACAGATAGATAAACCACCCACTATTTACTACAGCCTTTCGATCCATATAAAGCCACGTCATCTTCTGACTGAATTATGTTCCCTATCTGATCTCCTCCAATACTCAGAACAAGTATCATCGTTTTGCGGAATCAACAGCCTTTTTGGTCTCTAATGAGATGGGCAATTTCTCATCATGATCTTTCTTTGCCTGCAAACATGGGATAATGTTCTCATGTGTGTGGCGGATGAACATTTCAGGACAAATCCCATCTGCGATGAATGTGCAAGGCATGGCACAAGTTTTCAGCTTGCTCATCAGGACGTATGCCAAGATTTTTGTGTCTACATTCAACAATGGAATGGCCCTATTGCTGGCAGTGCACAAGAGGTCTTTATTACAGATGTGTAAAAGTCATGTAATTTGCTCTCAAGTAATTATGCAAAATTAGGGCAATATTAACTGAAGGTGTGCCTAATTAGACAGAATTCAAATCCATCATTTTGTGCTATATTTTAGTGCAAAGTTTATCCTCTTGTCAATTTTTGGTGTGAGGATGCATTTAACATAGAGCACAGCAAACAGCAGCCACTTTCGATCTGTTGTTCCCGTGTGTTTGTGGTAAATATTTACAACAAATTATCGTGAACAGAACATAATTATGTAAAGTGGCATAGCGGTGTAAATTAATTAAATTAGGGGCATATTTTCAAGCCCCGTGAGGCCACCGGAGTGTCACTTTTTGTAACACTCCAATGGTGCTGTGCATTAGTGTTGCTGTGGGTGTTCCACCACAACACCCATTGCTTTTGACGCCGCCCCAGATTTACAAGCATCTGTAAATCTGTGGCAGTGGCAAAAAACGAATGCCACCCCAGGGGTTGCATTAGCATGGTGCAACGAAGAGTAATGCTTTAATTTCTACTATTTTTGCTTTTAATATGTGTGCTGCATTTTGCAGCACACATAGAAAAAGCAAAACCGCCATGAATGATTGTTTATGTGCCGGAAGGGACATCTTCATGCACATAAACAATCAATCCCCTCAACGCAGATACCCTTGCACTATGGGGCAAGGATGTTTGCGTTGATGCTGGCAACTAAATTTAGTGCCGACGCAGGAGGAAACGAAGGGGGGGCACTCTATTCTTGTTAATAAGGAGCATCCCTACATTTCAAAACTGG
Organism: Pleurodeles waltl; assembly: GCF_031143425.1. Classification (NCBI taxonomy): domain Eukaryota; kingdom Metazoa; phylum Chordata; class Amphibia; order Caudata; family Salamandridae; genus Pleurodeles; species Pleurodeles waltl. The sequence goes on from NC_090439.1 coordinate 6,567,497, forward strand.
CACAGCGTGGCACTGCTGATTTTGTCGCAGCACGGCACTGTGCCAGTTTGTCCCTTAGAGTACTAAGTGTAATGTGAAATACCCAAAATTTTGCAAATTATGCTGGCATAATTTAAACTTCACAAAGAGCTAGTCTTTATATAGCTTCAGGATAAATTTGATCCTGACTCCGTTTCATTTATACGGCATCCCACCCCATTATAAGACTTGAAGTCTTTGCATAGTAACATTTTGTTTATTGGATTAACAATACTCTTTAAGGAAGCTAACGTCTCCAAATACCTTTCTCATGGACAAATTGTCTTTGCTTATATCTCAGAAATGTCACCTTCAGGAGCTGTCTTCTTGGCATACGGAGTGGGACTAGGAATGCCTGTATCTCTTCCTTGGTGTTGGTTTTATTCAGAGAGATAAAGCTTGCCAAAACAGGTAGCAATTTAATTGGAGTTCCAACTGGAAATGTCAGTAAGTTGAATGGTGAAGTGTGGAGTGGTGTAGTGTGGTACAGTGTAATAGTGCACAGTGGTTTAGGGTAGAGTGGAGTGATGTAGAGTGGAGCAGAGTATAGTGGAGTGAGTTACTGTGTGGTGGCATACAGTACAATAGCATACAGTGGAGTGGTGGTGTAGGGTAGAATAGCATACAGTGGACAACGTAAAGTGAAGTGTTGTAGAGTGGAGTGGCATAGAGGCGAAAAGTATAGATTGTAGTGGCAAGAGTGGAGTTGCAGACAGTGATATAGAATACAGTGGAGTAGCATAGAGGGGACTACTCTAGAGAGCACTGGCATAGCCCAGAGTGCTATAGAGTGGAGTGTTGTAGGGTGAAGGGGCAGAGAGTGGAGTGGAGTGGCGTAGAGTGGAGTAGGGTAGAGTAGAGTGTGATAGATTGCACTGGGGTACAGTGGAGTGGCATAGAGTAGAATACCATATATTGAAGTGGCGTACTGTGGAGTGGAATACATTGGAGAGGCATAGGGTGGAACAGCATAGAGTAAAGTGCCACACAGTGGAATAGTGTAGAGTGACTTGGCACACAGTATAGTGGTGTACAGTACAGTGGTGTACAGTGAGGTGTGTTAAGAGTGGACTGGTATACAGTGGAATAGCATAGAGTGGAGTGGAGTGGCGTTCAGTGCAGTGGTATAGAGTGGGGTGACATACAGTAAAGAGAATTAGAGTTGACTGTCATAAAGTGAAGTGAAGTAGAGTCTGGTGGCATGCAGTTAAATAGGGTAGAGTGGAGGAGTAGCATATAGTGGAGTGGCTTACACTGGAGTCGTATACAGTGGACTAGCCTACGCTGGTGTGGAGAAATGTGGAGTGGGGCTGAGTGAAGAGGTGTAGAGTGTAATAGCGAAGTGTACAGCACAGTAGGGCACAGTAGGGCACAGCAGGCTGACGTAGAGTTCAGTGCGGTACAGTGGAGTGGCATATACAGTGAATTAGCGTAGAATGGAGTGGAGCAGTGTAGTGGTGTAGAGTGGAGTGTTGTATAGTGGAGTGGTGTCAAGTCAAGTTTTCTAGAGCTCTAGAGTTGAATGGCATACAGTGGAGTAGCATGTAGTTAAGTGGCATAGAATGGAATGGCATACAGTGGAGTAGCAGTTTAGAGTGAAATACCAATGAATGATAGTGGCATACAGTGTAGTGACATAGAGTGGAGTGGCATATAGTTGAATAGTGTACAGTAGAGTGGCATAGAATGGAGTATTGTTCAGTGGAGTAGGGTAGAGTGTAGTATAGCAGAGTGGATTGTAATATAGTGGGGTAGCATAGAGTGGAGTGGGGGATGTACAGTGAATAGCATACAGTGGATTGTTGTAGAGTGGAGTGGCGTATAGTGGAGTGCTGTACAGGGCTGTGGCATAGACTGGAATGGGGTAGAGTGGAGTGGCACAGAGTGGAGTGGCATAGAGTGGAGTGAGTTAGAGTATAGTGGCATATAGTGGAGTTGCATAGAGTGGCGTGGACTGCAGTGGTGTACAGTAGAGTGGCATAGAGTGGAATAGTATAAATTAGAGTGGCATAGAGTGGAGGGGCATGGAGTGGAAAAGCATAGAGAGGAGTGTCGTACAGTGGAATAGTGTAGAGCATATTGGTGTATACTGTACAAGCATTCAGTGGAGTGGAGCAGACTTGAGTTTCATACAGTTGAGCAGCATACAGTGGAGTGGTGTAGAATGCAGTGGCATATGTTGAAGTGTGTTAGAGTGGAGTGGCGTACAATGGAATAGCATAGAGTAGAGTGGCATAGAGTGCAGTGTTGCAGAGTGGAGAGGTGTAAGTACAGTGAGGCACATTGTAGTGAAGTGTGGTGGAAAAGTACAGAGTCAAGAGGCATACACCAGAGAGGCAGACAGCAGTATAGTATAATGGCATGGAGTGGTGTGATGTACAGTGGAGTTGCATAGACTATGGTACCGCAGAATTAAATGAGGTACAGTGTATTGGCATACAGTGGAATAGCGTAGACTGTAGTAATGTAGAGTGGAGTGGTGTATAGTGTAGTGGCGCAGGGTGGAGTATTGTAGAGTGGAATACCATAGAGTGGAGTGTTGTAGAGTGGAGCAGGGTTCAGCGTTGTTGGGTGGACTGTAGTGGAACACATTGGAATAGTGTTCAGTGGAGTGGTGTAGGGTGGAATAAAGTTGACTGTTACTGGCATACAGTTGTAGAGATGTAGAGTGGAGTGGCCTATATTAGACTGGCATACAGTGGAGTGCAGTTCATGGAAGAGAGTAGAGTGTAGGAGGATAGAGTGGACTGGAGTAGAGTGGAGTGACATCTAGGGATCATGCTAGATGACAAGCTCAACATGATGGCACAAGTCAATGCAGTGTGCACCTCATGCTTCCAAATCCTACTCAACTCCGAAAGATCTTCAAATGGTTGCCTCAGTCACCAGATGCACAGTCACACAAGCACTTACCACCTACGGCAACACTCTATATGCTGAAGTCTCCAAACACCTCCACACAAACTCCAGGCCATCCAGGACACCACTGCAAGACTTGACCTCACACGCTGCATGCACATCACACCACACCACAGGAAGCTTCACTGGCTCCCCATTCACAAGTGCAGCCAAGTCAAACTTCTCATGCACACATCCAAAGCCCTACACAACATAGGACCAGAATCCCTGAACAGCCACATTGCCTTTCACCAGTGCACCAGGCACCTATGCTCTGCATCAATCTCACTTGTCCACAGTCTCTGCATCCGCAAAAGCAAAACTGGAGGTCGTCCATTTTCCTACATAGCTCCCATCACATAAAATAACCTCCTTCAACTCTTCAGAGCCTCCTCCTCACTTCTTGAGTCTCACAAGAAGCTGAAGATTTGGCTCTTCATATAAGCACCTTGGGGACCACATTCTTACAAACCTGCCTGAGGTCCTGGATACCCTCTTGGATGATTAGTGCACTATACAAATCAACATATCATAGCATTAATAGGTAGAGAAATGTATTTATAATTCTCTCTATATTTTACGGCAGTTTAGAGAGAATTGTGCGTTTACAAAAAATCTTTTTCAAGTAGTGTGGTAATTTGTAGGTATTCCTGTGGTTCTCTGTAGTGTTAATTACTGAAGATTTAAATATGTTAAAAATGGAAACTCCACTGTACTACACAAAGTGCCTGATTAGGACCTCGGAGAAGGGGATTACTCCTTCCCAAACGTGACGGATATCCCGTTCGCCATATTACAAGTTCCTTTATGTCCTATGGAACTTGTAAAATAGCGGGCGGGATATCCATCACGTTTGGGACGGAGTAATCCCCTCCGCCAAGGTCGTAATCAGGCCTGTATTGGTACAATACAGGGGGCAACAGTGCATTTCAAATTTTTTACATACATATTGTTTGTATTTATTTTTGATGCCGGGGTACTCCATACATTTTAAAAAAATATATACAAACATAAATATTACTCCCAGCCTAGTACCACTTTAACAAATGGTAATAAGTAGAAGAAAGGTAGGAAACCTAGGGGCATATTTATACTCCGTTTGCGCCGAATTTGTGTCGGTTTTTTCGACGCAAATTAGACACAAAACTAACTCCATATTTATACTTTGGCGTTAGACGCGTCTAGCGCCAAAGTTCATGGAGTTAGCGTCATTTTTTTGCGTGAACACCTTCCTTGCGTTAATGATATGCAAGGTAGGCGTTCCCGTCTTAAAAAATGACTGCGATGCATATGCGTCGTATTTATACTCCCGGGCAAAAATGACGCCCGGGAGTGGGCGGGACTAAAAAACCCGCATTTGTGCCGGATTTTAGCACCTGGGTCAGGGCAGGCGTTAAGGGACCTGTGGGCTCAGAATGAGCCCAGAGGTGCCCTCCCAAGCCCCCAGGGACACCCCCTGCCACCCTTGCCCACCCCAGGAGGACACCCAAGAATGGAGGGACCCATCCCAGGGAAGAAAAGGTAAGTTGTGGTAAGTATTTTTTTTAATTGTTTTTTTGGCATAGGGGGGCCTGATTTGTGCCCCCCTACATGCCACTATGCCCAATGACCATGCCCAGGGGACAGAAGTCCCCTGGGCATGGCCATTGGGCAAGGGGGCATGACTCCTGTCTCTGCTAAGACAGGAGTCATGTTAATGGCGTCTGGGCGCCCAAAAAAAATGGCGCAAATCGGGTTAAGACGATTTTTTTGCCTCAGCCTGACTTGCCCCATTTTTGGACGCCCAAACGCCATTTTTCCCTACGCCGGCGCTGCCTGGTGTACGTGTTTTTTTTTCACGCACACCAGGCAGCGCCGGTCGGCTAACGCCGGTTAACACCATTCAATAAATACGGCGCCCGCATGGTGCTTCAGAATGGCGTTAGCCGGCGCAATTTTTTTTGGCGCAAAACTGCGTTAGCGCAGTTTTGCGTCAAAAAGTATAAATATGGGCCCTAATATTTACCTATATCTAAGGGTGAAATGCAGAACACAGGCAAATGTACCTAAAAAGAATATTGCTGCCTTTAACCTTTGTAAAGGAAGTCAGTAGCCAATCACATAATGACTTGTCCTTGCTATGTACTGCGGTACGTATGTGAAATACAGTGACATTTCCTGAAAATACAGTGGCCAAAGATATCACTAAGTTAAAATATCTTATAACTAAAAAATACTTACCCTACTTACCTGTAGGACTCAAAAGGATCGTCTGTGTGGCATAATGTTTAATCCTGCCAAATTTCATGAAAATCCATTCAGCTGTTTTTGCGCTTTGCAAGATACAAAAGACTGTGGTAAATGCATTGGTGGAAAAACACATTTTGGGACCTCCTTTTATCTTTGCATTCTCTTGATCGCTCACTGTGAAACATTCATCATTTGCCAATGTCTAAGGAAGAATAAGTCTGCAAAGCTTCATCAAAAACATGCAAAGTTATTAATGGTGAAAACTAGGAGGAATCCTTATCTCTGGTAACCCTAACTGTAGCTACAGAGTGGCAACCCCACCTATCTGTAATGCACATAGACACATGTATATATGTATATCTATCTGTATAAATCGCAAATCTTTGGCCCCTCACATATCATTTGTTCAGCCATCTCTGCTGTGGTGGTACGTGATTGGGTGGAGAATATCCACCAAAACACCTTCCATAATTGCTGCAAGAATACACGTATACTCTTCAGCTTGCTTGAACGCTAGGGGCCAGAAGAACAACCATTTTCTTTTGCGACTCGCAAATCGCAAATTTTCGCAACTCACAATTTGGGAGTCGCAAAAGGAAATATACTAATGTGTCAGAGACACAATTAGCGATTCCCAATTGGGTTGCAAGTGACCTGCCTCATCAGTGTTCATGAGGCAGGTCACAATTTGAGACCCATTGGGAATGGGCAATAACACAGGGATGGTGGCCAGCTTGTTTGCTTTTAAATAAAACAACTTTTTTTTTAAATGCTGCCCGTTTTCCTGCAAGGAAAACGTGATGCATTTCAAAAAGAAAAACAACACGTTTCTGTTTCATTTTTTAAGGGTAGGCAGTGGTCTGTGGGACCACTGCCTGCTCTTAATTTTTTTTTTGCTACCATTCACAAAGGGGAAGAGGTCTCCTGAGGAACCCTTCCCGTTTGCGACTGGTTAACCACCTACTTGAAGTAGGCAGTGAACTGCAGTTGTTTTGCGACCACATTCCAGTGGCAAACAATCGTACACCCCCTGCGACTCACTATTAGCAAGAGATGCCCTTGGCACCCCCCTTCCTAATAGTGACTTGCAAACCCTGTTTTACGAGTCGGTAATAGGTTACCAACTCGCAAAATAGGGTTTGCACATTCCAGAGGCTGTTTTAGCGTTTGCAAACGGGCCGAATCTCTGTTTGCGACTGCTGTAAGCAGTCATACATCTGGCCTTAGATGTTTAATAATGCTGAAAAAGAGATGGCAGCCTAGGATTCCAATACTGCATCACCAGAAGTTACCACACGTCACTCGCACTAAGTTGGCAGCCTTCAAAGACCAGCTGCTCATTGGCCATACATTAGAAATATTTAAAGACAGAAAAGAGAGGCAACAAAATAATTATGTAAATATCAAAGCTTCATTCAAAATATGGCTAGTGGATCCTTTTCATATGTTTAAGTTTTTATTCAAGTTCTACGTCCAGAAGAACAAGTGTAGCCCACACATTTCACCTTAGCAAAGGCTTCCTTAGGGCTGCAAACATACAAAAACATATACAAAACAAATTACATCTGCCAAAGACAACACATATAAATAGATACACTTTTAAAGGTATCCTTAGTATTTTTGTTGTTTCCACATTGTAAACACCCATGCATATATAATAAAAGATCTACATTGCATCACATTTAACACACATTGGCCCTCATTACAACCCTGGCGGTAAATCACGCATATCGCCGTGCAGAAGACCGCCAACATACTGCTGCGGCAGCGGAATTCCGCTACAGCTATTACGACCCACAGCTCGGAATCCCCCATAATACAGACACCCACACAAGTCCGCCACACCAAAGGTCAGTGATAAACTGGCGATAACAAAACCAACACGGTCCCACCAACAGGAATACACCCACAGTATCACGACCCACCAATCAACGCAGCGGTCTTTCAACCGCAGTATTCCATTGGCGGTACACACCGCCGCGCTCAAAATACACACACATTTACAAAACACACCCACATTGGACAAATTCGAAATACACACACCTGATAAACATACACACACCCACACGCCCAATCCAATATAAACACACACCCACATCACCCACAAACCCTTACTACCAGAATTCTGATACCACGCCAGAGAGAGACACCACCAGAAACAACACCAGCATCCACCGGCACACAACATCATCACTCAGACAACATCCACGCACCTCAAACAACACACAACAACACATCCCCTCACACATCACAACACACACCACCTCACACATCACCCAGACCACATCATGGCACCTCAATGACACCCCAGGTTCTCTGACGAGGAGCTCAGAGTCATGGTGGAGGAAATCATCCGGGTAGAGCCACAGATATTAGGATCGCAGGTGCAGCACACCTCCATTGCTAGGAAGATAGAGCTATGGCGCAGAATCGTCGACAGGGTCAACACAGTGGGATAGCATCCAAGAACTAGGGATGACATCCGGAAGAGGTGGAATGACCTGCGGGGGAAGGTGCGTTCCCTGGTCTCCAGACACCAGATTGCTGTACAGAGGACTGGCGGTGGACCCCCACCTCCTCCCCCACAACTAACAACATGGGAGGAGCAAGTCTTGGCAATACTGCATCCTGAGGGCCTCGCAGGAGTAGCAGGAGGAATGGACTCTGGTAAGTCAACTCTTAACTATTATATCCCCACCCTACCTGCATGTCATCACATACTCCCACCCTCACCCTCACCCCCATCACTCCAACACTTCACATATGTCCCACTATCACAACACACCCATCCCAACACCAAGCCCTGCATACAACACCAAAGCATGGACACCCATCACCAAAGCATTTCCACTACAGATACCCACACAGCCCCCAAACCAATTATCACACAAGGACCTAGACAAGAATGCAAGCACTGGAGTACAGGGTCACTCACCCATTGCACACGATGGCACACACAGATGCAATAATGATGCCTTTACACCCCTGCAGGACCCCTACCTAACGTCACTGGACAGAAGGTACCAGACATATCCAGTCCCCCACAGAAGAGACCCACAGTGATGACAGCAGCTCTGCACAACTGTATCAAGATGACCAGCCCGGCCCACCTGGGACCTCGGGACAGTCGGTTCCCCTGACACTGGCACAAGCCACCACAGACCCTCCCCCCTCAGGAAAAACTACCACAGCACCCACCCAGCGGGCCCATCCCTCTGTCCCCAGGACACGTCAATCAGCAGTGTGTCCACCACTACAGGGAACCCAGGCAAACCCACCAACCCAAGAAAATCAGGGACCTGGGGGCAGTGGGCACACAGTTCAGGGGACAGAGGAACAGGAAAACAGGGGAACTGGGAGGACTGCTGTGCGACAGGGGGAGGACAGGCCCAGGGAACCCACTCGCCACAAGGCCCTCTCCAACATCATGGGAGCGTACCATCATTCCCAGGAGACAATGGCAATGGTACTGGCCAAGTTTCAGGAGACCCAGCGGCTGCAGGAGGAACACTATCTGGGGATCAGGGAGGAACTGAAGTCCATTAGCACCACCCTGGTCACCATTGCAGGGGTGCTGCAAGACCTTGTCAACACCAGGAGGGAAACTGTGGCACAACAAGGGGCCCCTTACACTAGCCTGCATGATGAACAGCCCTCCACCTCCGCTGGCACTAGTGGACAGGAGGCACCGCCGCAGGAACACAACACCAGTACCCCACCCCCTGCAGATGGAGAGCCACCCCGCAAACGGTCCCTGAGATCCAGGAACAAGACAGAGAACATTGCTAAGACCCCGCCAGGAAATGAGACCCTCCTGAATGTCACCCTTCTGATCCACTTTGTCACCCTGTCCATCCTTCAACTGCCCTTGCTCCACTTTCTATGTCCCTTTGGACAATGCACCTGTGAAACAAATAGACTGGACTCTGCCATGGACATTCCTCCACCATCACCCCTGCCCATTTTACAACCCCCTCCACTTATTTGCACATAAATAAACACACTTCAATCACAAAACAATCTGGAGTCAGTCTGTGCTTTCACAAATGTGTAATTGCAATAACTATGGAATATAGCAATGTCAATTGAATTGTTCACATACCAATGAAACACAGCTGTAGGGCTGGAGGAAATATAGCAGAGGTCACAAAGTCAGGGTCCATACACTGAGTGAAAATGACAGACTTATGCTAGCTCAAACAATGGTATGAGATATGTGAGGCAGTGACATCTTCTTACCTGTGTTTCACTGGAAGTATTGCTGGACAATGTTGTTTCTGTTGTCGATATCCTCTTCTTCTGCCGCCTCTTCTTCCCTGTCCACAGGCACCACAGCTGCCACGTGACCTCCATCTGGACCATCCTCCTGCAGAAAAGGCACCGGCCGTCGCAAAGTCAGGTTGTGCAGCATACAGCAGGCCACGATGATCTGGCACACCTTCTTTGGTGAGTAGTAGAGAGAACCACCTGTCATATGGAGGCACCGGAACCTGTCCTTCAGGAGGCCGAAGGTCCGTTCAATCACCCTCCTAGTTCGCCCATGTGCCTTATTGTAGCATTCCTCTGCCCTTGTCCTGGGATTTCTCACTGGGGTCAGTAGCCATGACAGGTTGGGGTACCCAGAGTCACCTGCAAATGTCGAGGGACAACTGTTAGACACACACTAACCCGTAGGGACAACCCCATACCCAGACAACTATTCACACTGTATAGGGTTCTTGTCCTCGCCTATTAGCCGCACACGGTGCCTCTGGAGTTGCCCCATCACGTAAGGGATGCTGCTATTCCTCAGAATGTAAGCGTCATGCACTGAGCCAGGAAATTTGGCATTCACATGGGAGATGTACTGGTCGGCCAAACATACCATCTGCACATTAATCGAATGGTAGCTCTTTCAGTTTCTGTACACCTGGTCACTCCTGCGGGGGGGTACCAAGGCCACATGTGTCCCATCAATGGCACCTATAATGTTGGGGATATGTCCCAGGGCATAGAAGTCACCTTTCACTGTGGGCAAATCCTCCACCTGAGGGAACACGATGTAGCTGCGCATGTGTTTCAGCAGGGCAGACAACACTCTGGACAACACCTTAGAGAACATTGGCTGGGACGTCCCTGATGCAATGGCCACTGTTGTTTGAAAGGAACCACTTGCCAGGAAATGGAGTACTGACAGGACCTGCACTAGAGGGGGTATCCCTGTGGGATGGCGGATAGCTGACATCAGGTCGGGCTCCAACTGGGCACACAGTTCATGGATTGTTGCACGATCAAGTCTGTAGGTGACTATTACGTGTCTCTCTTCCATTGTCGACAGGTCCACCAGCGGTCTGTACACCGAAGGATGCCGCCATCTCATCACCTGCCCCAGCGGACGTGCCCTATGGATGAGAACAGCGAGCAGAGCGTCAGCCAACACTGAGGTATCACAAAATGTCATTTGTGCACATTTATTAATCCGCAATGTGCCTGTTACTGTGTGTATGCAAGGCCTACATTGGTGTGACGCAGTTAAAATTAATGCCATGTGGCCCCCTGAAATGGCAGCTGCCTGACCTGTAAGGTGGGACAAGGGGATATGAGGTAACTGCGCTGGCGTTGTACACCGTCGCGGTAGGCGGTCGAAGCATTGGTTAACATTGGACCCTATGTGTCCGATGAGCCAATGACGATGTACGCTGGCGGTGACGGTATGCACCGCCGCGGACGTGACCGCCATTTTCTGTCTGTTCACTCACTTGATACCTGACCTTCAACAGGAGAGGACCTACACTGCAAATGCTGCTGTGACCTCAGTCTGGAATCGACGAGGGCTCATGTGTCTGGGGAAAGGGCCCCTGCCTTCACTTCAGAGGAGTTGGAGAAACTAGTGGATGGAGTCCTCCCCCAGTACACACAACTGTACGGTCCTCCAGACAAACATTTGAATACACTGTGAGAATGCTGCATGGGCAATGCCTGTTTTGAGTGGTGTGGATTGAAGACAAAAGGGGGGGGGGACTGAGGCCTGCATGTGCGGACAGTGAGTGTATGTGCGTCAGGGCAAGGGTGGGAAGTGGGCCAATGAGGATGACAGTCCGAATGGGTAAAGATTTTCCTTTTCCCCTGTACTATTCCTCTAGGTCAGCGCCCACCAGAAGAAGGATATTTGGCGTGCCATCGCCAAGGACTTCCAGACCCTGGGGGTCCACCACAGACGGAGCACCCACTGCCGGAAAAGATGGGAGGACCTTCGCCGCTGGAGCAAAAAGACAGAGGAGGCCCAGCTGGGGATGGCCTCTCAACGTGGGAGGGGTGCCCGTCGTACCATGACCCCCCTGATGTTCCGGATCCTGGCAGTGGCGTATCCGGAGTTGGATGGGCGCTTGAGGGCATCACAGCAGCCACAAGGGGGTGAGTACACTCTCATTCAGCTGACTTTGTGCGCATTACAAGGTGTCTGGGTGGGGGAGGTGGGCAGTGGGTTCCCCTAGGCCAGGGCGAGCTTTGTAGGCAAGGTCCCTATTGAGGCAGGCTCTGTGGCACCCCAACCCCAACAGTGGTTAGTGCCATCTACACCTAGTCAGGCTCCTGTGACTTCCAGGTGTGCAACAATCGGGCTTAGGCCTTGTACACCTTGGGCAGGTGATAAATCTAGGAACTATAAGTGCATGGCGTAGTGCTGAGGGCTGCTGTGTCTGTTGTGTCCGCCAACGGTAGTGGTAATGCATGCACTGAACATGTCTTTCTTCTGTCTTCCCCCCCCCTTTTTGTGGTCTCCCTGTTCTTGTGTGCAATAGCATCATCAGGCGGAGGAGGAGCGGGACCGGAGCAGGAGGGAGCTGCATCCCACTTGGCCCTGTAGGGCGAAACAATGGAGTATGAAGCCACCAGTGGGACGGAGGGCGAGGGGAGCTCCAAGGCGGGGAAAGGAGCAGACAGCTGTGACAGCGACTCCTCCTCTGAGGGGAGCCCCCTTGCGGTGGCGGGCCCCTCTGTGCCCCCCATCAACAGGTACAGCCGCCACCCCCCTACCAGCACCGCCCTCCCAGCAGCCCCTCAGCATGTGCCCGCTCACCCAGGAGGGTGGGCATCTCCTTCCTCCCAGGCACCTCAGGCCCTGCCCCAGTCAGCCCTGCTGCCCTCAGTGAGGAGGCTATTGACCTCCTGAGATCCCTCACTGTTGGGCAGTCTTCCATTCTGAATGCCAACCAGGGAGTTGAGAGGCATTTGCAACAAACAAATGCATACCTGGAGGGCATTAATTCTGGCCAGGCAGCCCAACAGAGAGCATTTCAGGCTCTGGCCTCAGCACTGATGGCAGCCATTGTCTAAGGGTGACTCAGGAAAACATAAGCACCAAACATCCCACAGGCACTCACACAAGCATCATACCCATGCACACATACCAACATCCACTGCCTCCTCTGTGTTCCACTCCACCACGTCTCCCTCCTCCATCCCAGTCTCGTCTCCACTCACACCTGCATGCACTACATCCTCAGCCACTACCTCCATCACCAGCACGCCCATCACCACACACTGCTCACGTGCACTCTCCACCCCCACTACCATTCACACATCCCCAGTGTCCTCTCCCAGTGTGTCAGTGAGCCCTCCTCCCAAAGTACACAAACCCAGGCACACACCCACCTAACAGCCATCCACCTCACCTCAGCCTCCAGCCCATGCACCTTCACCCAATTTCAGCAGACGTACACCTCCTACAACCACTACCTCTACCTCCACTCCCAAACCCCCTCAATCTACCCATCCCAGTGTGTCTAAAAAACTTTTCCTGGCTAATATTGACCTCTTCCCTACACCTTCCCCCTGTCCTTCCCCTAGGGCCAGGCTCACAAGGTCCCAGCCCAGCACCTCAGCCACCACATCCCCGGCACAGTGGTGCCAGCAACTGCGGGGTCATGGAGTGCGCCAACCATAAGGGCTGCCAGTGTGCCACGGAGCGAGGGAAAGGACATTCCGCCACCTTCCAAGGTGAAAAAGGTGCCCACATCCCGGAGGGAGAAGCCGAAAACACCTGCCACCAAGGGGTCAGGGAAAACAAAAGGGGATAGTGGCAAGACAGCTGCGCCACCATCAAAGGTGGGGAAGGGCCAGAAACTGAAGGGCAGGTCAGGAGAGGGTATGGTGGCACCGACTGAGGGACCAGTGTCACACCTTCTGTCCACGTCGACGCCAACCTGTACTGCGGAGAAGACCGCCACCTGCACCACCACAGACCCCGCCGCCAGCACCGCTGCCACAGAGCCCGCCGCCAGCACAGCTGTCACAGACCCCGCAGCCAGCACAGCCACCACAGACCCTGCAGACAGCACAGCCGCCACAGACCCCGCCACCAGCACCGCCCACCATAGAGCCTGCCGCCAGCACCGCTCTCACAGACCCCGCAGCCAGCACAGCCACCACAGACCCTGCAACCAGCACGGCTGCCACAGAGGCCGCTGTCAGCACAGCTGCCACAGACCCCGCCACCAGCACCACCGCCACAGACCCCGCCACCAGCACCACGGCCACAGAGCCCGCCGCCAGCACCGCTGTCACAGACCCCACAGACAGCACAGCCGCACGGACCCCGCCACCAGTACTGTCCACCACATACCCCGCCACCAGCACCGCCGCTGCAGAGCCCACCACCAGAACCGCCGCCACAGAGCCCGCCGCAAGCACCGCCGCGACTGACACCGCCGCAAGCACCGCCAGCGGCCCCGCAACATCCTGAGCCTGTGGCACCACTGCAGACATGGCTGCCATCCCCAGTAGTCAGTCATCCGAGGCTGGTGGTGAGTTCCAGGAGCCTGGGAAGCTTCCATGAAGCATCACTGTCATCACAGTTGTCACCTGCATATGGAATGCGAGACGGCAGCAGTGTGGGGTATGTCTCTGCCTCCATGGCGTATCAACCTAACTGTACCTCGGCAATCTCGTGGCACACACACCCAGGCGAGTGTATTGTTGTAGCCACAATGCATGTGGAGCACTCTGGGCACAATGCCCCCTCCAGAACCAGTGGAGAAAGGCATCCACTTCCTCAGTCCTTGGCACGATGAAGCACTCTGGGAACAATGCCCCCTCCAGAACCAGTGGAGAAAGGCATCCACTACCTTAGTCCTTGGCAGGATGAAGCACTCTGGGCACAAAGCCCCCTCCAGAACCAGTGAAGAAAGGCATCCACTAACAGAGTACTTGGCAGGATGAAGCACTCTGGGCACAATGCCCCCTCCAGAACCAGTGGAGAAAGGCATCCACTACCTCAGTCCTTGGCAGGATGAAGCACTCTGGGCACAATGCCCCCTCCAGAACCAGTGGAGTATCACATCCACTAACACAGTCCTTGGCAGGATGAAGCACTCTGGGCACTATGCCTTCTCCAGAACCAGTGGAGAAAGGCATCCACTACCTCAGTCCTTGGCAGGATGAAGCACTCTGGGCATAATGCCCCCTCCAGAACAAGTGGAAAAAGGCATCCACTAACACAGTCCTTGGCAGAATGAATCACTCTGGGCACAATGCCCACTCCAGAACCAGTGGAGTATCACATCCACTAACACAGTCCTTGGCAGGATGAAGCACTCTGGGCACTATGCCTTCTCCAGAACCAGTGGAGAAAGGCATCCACTACCTCAGTCCTTGGCAGGATGAAGCACTCTGGGCACAATGCCCCCTCCAGAAGCAGTGGAGAAAGGCATCCACTAACACAGTCCTTGGCAGGATGAAGCACTCTGGGCACAATGCCCCCTCCAGAACCAGTGGAGAATCACATCCACTAACACAGTCCTTGGCAGGATGAAGCACTCTGGGCACAACGCCCCCTCCAGAACCAGTGGAGACAGGCATCCACTACCTCAGTCCTTGGCACGATGAAGCACTCTGGGCACAATGCCCCCTCCAGAACCAGTGGAGAAAGGCATCCACTAACACAGTCCTTGGCAGGATGAAGCACTCTGGGCACAATGCCCCCTCCAGAACCAGTGGAGACTGTCATCCACTTGAGAGACTGTGGCTTTGCACTCCGCAGGATTATGCAGTGGCCAGTGCACCCACTTGAGAGACTTGAGAGACTGTGGCTTTGCACTCCCCAGGATAAAGCAGTGGGCAAACCACACACTTGAGAGACTTGGGAGACTGTGGCTTTGCACTCCCCAGGATAAAGCAGTGGGCAAACCACCCACTTGAGAGACTTGAGAGACTGTGGCTTTGCACTCCCCAGGATACATCAATGGGCATGGAGCCCCCTCGTGGAGCAGTGGCGACGTGCGTTCATCAGGCTGAGTTGCCCCCCCCCCTGAGGTGCCTGTATATTTTCTATGTGATGCCCCTCCAGTGTTCTTTCCGTTTGGAGTCAGGTATCTAGTGTGGGCCTCGCCCATGCATTTTGGGTCCAGTGGTCCACGGACAATGATTGGTGCACTATCCGGACTTGTGTAGTTGGTGTACATAATTGTATATACTGGATTTTGAGTTTTGACTAATGGATTTTTATTGATTACAATTGTTACAATAATTTCCTTTTGTCCTTGCGTTATTCAAGGGGGGTGGGGGGTTTGTATATGTAATGTTGCAGCATGTATTTGTGTGTATGGTGTTGTGGGTGAGGGTGGGGGTGTTGCGTGTGTGTGTCACTCTCTTTTCCCTCCCCCCTCCCCTGTGTTGTAGGTGCAGTACTCACTGTGGTCATCGCCGCTGTCTTTGGAGCTCCTGATAGAGGAGCAGGAAGACCATCGCCGTCAGTATCTGCAGTTCGGGCTCCATGGCGTCCTGGTTCCTCGTGAGGTGTGGAGAGATGGGTGTTTTCCCTTCTGTGTACTGTTTCCGCCGTGTTTTTATTCGCGTTGGTTCCGCCCCAGAAAAGGTGGCGGATTGCTGTGTTGTGATATGGTGGGTGGTACATTGTCTTCCGCCTGTCTGTTGGCAGTGTCCGCCGAGGTGTTTGTTTGTACTGCCGTGGCAGTTGGAGTGTTAAAGTGGCTGTCTATGTTGGCGGTTTCCGCCACGGTCGTAATCCCATTTTTTTTCCGCCGGCCTGTTGGCGGTATTACCGCCTCTTTAACACCGACCGCCAGGGTTGCAATGAGGGCCATTATTACCAAACATGTAAACCATTCCATGGATTTCAGACAGTCCATATATATTATCGTTGGTCCAGAGACACCTTCATTTATTCAATATAAAAACAATAAATCATATACAAACATAAAATTTGTTTCAAAACACATTTTGCTTTCCACCTAACAAAATTACAGAATGAATCAGTAATCCAAGAAATCAAGCATCTATGAAACTTATTAAAGACGGAAAGTCAAGAACGACAAAACAGAAAGAGAAGCCACCACCAACCACTAAGCTATAAAACAAACTCCACATACAAATCTAATGAAAAACAAATAACAAGACAGCATGGATTAAGTCCTACAAGCTCATCAATTGGTGCTCTCATGATAACAGACTTTCCAGTATAGGTGCTGTATCTAGATACTTACTAATTCAAATTGCCAACTAGTGTTTGTCAAACCTGACAATCTACAATCGTACGTATACTTAGATGTCCCAAGTATACTGAAATACAAGAGTAAGAAAACAGACGCCACTGCATCAAACTATGCTGCGGTTAACCTAGGCAGACCGTATAGTATAAAAAAACTCTCACTGATATGCCTATTCAAACAAGTAATGTAAATGTAACCATGCCAAATCTGGGCATGCAAATAGTGCTCTAGGCAGCACCATCTTGATGCATTTTGGTGAAGCCTTCTTTTGTTTATTGGGTAATGGGCTCTTTGAGAAGAGCTGTGCACATGGCGATGACTGTGCACAGCAGGAGCCTAGCCACATAATTGGGCTTGGGCGGCTGGTGGGTGTGGACTCACAATGAAAACCTGCCCAGAGTGAAAGCTGTGCATGGTTGGGCCTTGGTCACTAAAGTGTCACTTTAGTCATTTATTTCAGTGAATTTCTATGTTTATTTCAACTTCAAGTTAGTTTTATTACCATACCTAACTATAATGTCACTGTGAGAGTGTGGATTATTAGTTGGGGTGGATGGTAGCCGCCCACAAATAATAATGGCACTATTACTTGTAAGGTCCAGTAAAGGTTTCAGTAATTTAAGCCAAAACTCAAGCCCTGGTAGCAATAAAACAGAGCAGACAGGCTTAACTTAAAAAATGTGCAAAGCATTTAGGAGCACCAAACTAGTTAAAAACGTTGTAAACAAAACACAGTAAAAATCCCATTCCAATTCATTCAAATAGAGAATATTTTGCTGAACAAATAACTTAAAAACAACTAAAATCCAGTACCAGAGATATGAGTTTACAGTGTCGTAAATAAAAATTGTTCCAAAAAGTACAAAGCGCCAGCTGCGGGCAACGGGTGAGCTACATCAGGGCAAAGTCAAAAGGTAAGGACTACCATGGTCAATTGCCAGTCAGATACAAGGACTGGGTTCTTCATGGTCAAAGAGTTACCTTCTTTTCTTAAAAACAGTTCTAGTCATCGATGGATAGTCTATTAGTTTTTGGCATCAAAAATACTGGCCTGGAGCTGAAGGATGGCTCAACTGCAATGGTTTGCAGGCGGATGTGTCCTAATGTAGTAAATGAAGACAGGAAGACTCAGTGTGGATGCTCATGATTTGGGCCAGAAATGGCATGTACATTGATGAGTTGTCGATCAGCATTTGTTCTGCTAAAGTAATTGGCTGTCAGTCTTTGAAATTTCACTGGAGCTTGGGATTCTCTCAGTGGAGCAAAGCTTCAAGCTAGTGCTGGCTAAGAGTTTGACGACTTCAGATGCAGCTTCGACTTTGGTCTCAGTGAAGTCCAATCCCACCGGAGATGCACCTTTGGCAGGTATGTCACAGTCTTACGTTGATGCTCTTGAAAATGAGCTGTCAGAAATCCCCAGTTCTAGAGGTAGGCAGGAGGAGAACACTCTTGATACTAGCCAGGGCTTCCAGGGCCTCAGGAAAAGCACTTGGGGGTCAGGACTCACTTCAGGGGACTCCACCAGAAGGGTTGAGTGTAGGTCCAGTTGAAACTGGCCACCCGGGCCTGGCAGGGAAGTCAACTTCTTGCAGCTTTTATGTCCATATCGAGAAAAAGAAGGCCAGCCAAATGACCCTCAGAGCCCAGTTCTGTGTCCTTGGTACAACAAGTTGGAGCAGGTCCAGCCCTTAGGGTTATCCTTACAGGTCTCAAAAGCTGCTGCATTCCTTCTGTCTTCCACAAGTCCATTAATGTTCTGAAAATGGTACCCTGGGTTGCCACATTTATGCCTCGCACTGGCCTGTGGGTCGGGTGACACCTGCGCCTCCCTAACCAGTAGCAAAAATGTTCCTAGGGGTAACCCAACTCACTTTTGCAGCACTGTCTGTGTGCCCTACTGCAAACAGTTCCACAGTGCCCCTCTCTACCTAATTCCAACATGGCAGAAGATTTCTTCCCGTATGCAGTGCTCCTTTGCTCACTCTGGTGTGGCTGGGGAAATGAGCAACCCCTCCTTTGGGGTCGATCAAAACAGGCTCTGGGGTTAGCTCCTCACCCACTGGGATTGGTATCTACCTGGCGAGAGGGACAAAAGAAGAGGGCAGACCCAGGTGCTAGCTACAACTGCCAGTGAAAGGAATGTGATCCCTTGAAGAGGTTAGGCATAGCCTCCAAGTTTTCCTGTTCAAGAAACAAAGAAACATCCCCTCGCCCAAACGCCTTTGTCCGCTTCTTGTAGCAGACCTTATCCAGCTCCAGAGAAGCCATGAGAGTGTCAGGTGGCAACCTCACATAGGTGGGAAGCTTTTTGGTTTTGGTCAGGAAGCAGATAACTTTCTAAAGTGCCTGTTCCTTAATGGTAATATAAAATCTGACTTTGCATTAAATGGATTTAAAATTACTAGTAAAAAAGACCTTGAACGATTTTTCTAGCTATTCCTAAACTGAATTTTGTATTTATTAAATGTGATAGTAAATCCAATAAACACACATCCCCTACGTTTTAATACCATGCATGCTTCTCCAGGGGGCATTTAATGCCTCTGTTAAGGGTGATTTATACGTATTAAAAAGGAAGGGTTTAGTCAGCCAAAAGGCTTATTTTGACTGGTAAAAATGTCTGTTTTAAAAGTGCACCACCAGGCTGTAATGACAGGCCTGGAGACATGTTTTGCCTTGTCACTTTAGTGGCGGCACAGAGGATGTTACAGTTAATTAGTGACATTTACCTTACAAGCCCTGGGTACACAGGGTACTATATACCAGGGACCTATATGTAATGTAAATGTGCCAATCACAGATTTAGACAATTTTACATGTTTTAGCAGCCAGAGCACATGTACTGCTGCCTGAGTAGCAGACTCGCAGTGCACAGACTCAAAAACAACCAGCAGAATCAGTTCAAAAGAATGGGGATGCTCATGCTAAAAGAGGCATTTTCTTGCAGTCACCGTAACCTTTGTTTTTTTCAGTGAATGTGTGTGTTTTTTAAATTGAAAGTGAGATCCTATTGCTATACCTAACTATAACATCAATGCAACCTTTCTTTTTTTTTTCAGTATCATTGAATTTCTACTTTTTTTAACGTACAGTAAGTTCTTATTACCATACCTAACCCTTGCGGGCTGCCAACCCCACACTGCACTGCCTTCAGCTGTGCACAGCCTGGGGTTGGCTATCCAACCACCTTCAGGTTGCTAACCTCCACTAAGCATGGTTGAAGGCCAAGGGCAACCCCCTTAACCACGGGCATTCATCCCCTCATTGTGAACAGCTGTGCGTGGCATTGGGTTGTCTGCTGGGCCACGGGTATTTTTTATTACTTTTTTCCAGTCTCTGTGTTGCACCGAGATACTCCCATTGTACTCCCATCCTACAATTAGAGGCATTCAAAATGGATCCTACTGGTTTCAGTGTTCAGACAAATGGTAGTAGGAAACAAAGTCCTACTACCATTTTAATTTCACATGTTAACTGAACACCACATTCACCGGAGATACCAATACCAGGTACTGGGCTTAACAATGAAAATTACAAGACAGGAGTCCGCAAACCTCGCTTGCGCTGAAACAAAGACAAAAGTCTGGTTACACTAAAATCATAAAATATGGTATACTCCCATCACTGCTTTATGTGATGCATCCATGACAGGGACAGTAGTCCTCTGTCTTCAAAGAGGCCATGCTTGGTGTTCCCTTCCTTGACAGAGGACAGGTTCTAGTCCTCACCTTGTCAGGAACAGGCCTGTGCCTCTGTGTTGACGCCAAGGCTAGAAGAAAAGTCAGAATACCAGTTTCACATTCAATTGGGCACTCAGGGAAGGGGAAATCACTTCTGTACTACAGTGGCATTCCCTTCCAAGCACCCATACTCAGAACCACCTCACACTGGAACACCTGTCAGTCTCAGTAGAGAGGCTGGAACTGAATGAAAGCCAACCTGACATCACTGTCTCCTTCCAGAGCAGATTTTATGTGCACTGTTAGTAGTGTAATACTCAAGCCCTCAATCCCCTCAAGACTGAGGGCATTCATTATGACTGTTTTGCTTGCAGTTGACAAAAGTAATTAGAGCTATTCAGTTTCCAGTGCTTACTTCATACAATATGCCATATCTTGTTACATATGTTACTGCCTATAATAGTGTAGTCATTGTTTCATGGGCCCTAGTGCAAGGAAGGAAATTGACCCCTGGACTGCTGTTTGAATGATAAAATACAAAAATAACCAGGGTTCAGTGACCACTTAGGTCTCTGGAACCTGGTGCCACTGCACCTTCTTCACCAGTGGAAGCTACGCCCCAGGATGCCTGGTGTCCTCCACTGCAGTTGCACATCTCTGCTGCTCATGGAGGATCTCGTTTTCTCTAGATGATGGTAAATTCCATTACTGGTGACATTTGTGTAATTTCCAAATTTTGCATTACATGAAGTTTACAAAATTTCTAAAAATTTTGTGTCAATTTTATAAATTCTGAATGGAGGAGAACTTGTTTGTGCAGAAAAGATCTTATTGAGAGACATTTGTTGCTTGAACCACGGTCCTGCCAGTGTTTTACAAGACATTTTTATACATGAAATGACTGCATGAAAAAAGTAACACAATGCCTGATAATCTCAATATGCTCCAAAAGCATCATTTTAGGCATGTTTTTTCAGCACTTACTGAAAAGACTTTGTCATTTTGCACATCTCTTATTTTAATCACATACCTGAAGCCACAGAGGCCATACCAGCTCAGCCAAAAGTACCACATTCTGTACAGCAATTGTTGAGGTAACTAGAGGGATTAATGTGCCTTTTGCCATAAATTGAGTGTAACATCAGGTCACAGGTTTAAACACCCCTTTAGAGTCAACTCAGTCTTACATCTTTCTGTGCTTAATAAAATCAGTGGCATTGAGATGGATAATACTATTTAAAATCCTCACACTGACATCTGCACTTACAGACGTGATCTACATATTACCTTCATATTCGTACATTTGTCCTGCAGAACCGGTGCAAAATGTGGCATTTCACTAGTGCCTCTTATCTTATTTGTTCACTGACCATATTTGCTTTTTTTAACTTTGGACATCATCTTGGCACTAGACCCTACCGGCTGACCTTGGCCTTTATTAGACTTCTTAAATGTAAAGTGTCTCTGGCATCGCAAAGCCTACTTGCAATATAAGATATGCTAGTTTTATTAAGGTGAGCAATTCTATATGTGAGATTTTGGTGAGAGTTTTCTGGCCATTGCACATTGGCACAGTAAAGCTACTTTGCCGTAATTTCTTTTATTGACAAACATACTGGCTTACCTTAATCATTTACCTTGCAAGATAATATTTACATATAATTTAACTTGACCTATACCTCAAGAACTGTTCTAGACATTTGAAATATTTCCCCCTTTGCAAGAAACTCTCTTGTTGGGCTATGTTCAGCAGTCTGTAGTGTAAATAGGTTTCATTTGGCGTTCATTGGCTCACATTTTACAGCAAGTCCATAGAGTCAACACATTTCTCGAGAAAAAGCATGATATGCATCTGTCTTATGAAAAAGCCAGTTGCCGCCCACCAAGTTGTAACCGCCGCGCGGCCGCCAATGCGGCCACACTTCTGCAGTGGCCGTCACAACATCCCCGCTGGGCCGCAACTCGGATGGAAACCTGGGCCCGTATTTCTACTCCGTTTGCGCCGAATTTGCGTCGTTTTTTTCGACGCAAATTCGGCGCAAAACTAACGCCATATTTATACTTTGGCGTTAGACGCGTCTAGCGCCAAAGTATGAAGAAAGAGCGTCATTTTTTAGCGTGAACGCCTTCCTTGCGTTAATGAGATGCAAGGAAGGCGTTCCCGTCTAAAAAAATGACGGCGACGCAAATGCGTCGTATTTATACTCCCGGGCAAAAATCACGCCCGGGAGGTGGCGGGTCAAAAAAACCCGCATTTGCGCCTGAATTTAACGCCTGGGTCAGGGTAGGCGTTAAGGGACCTGTGGGCTCAGAATGAGCCCACAGGTGCCCTCCCCCGCCCCCAGGGACCCCCCCTGCCACCCCTGCCCCCCCCCGGAGGACACCCAAGGATGGAGGGACCCATCCCAGTGAAGTACAGGTAAGTTCAGGTAAGTATAATTTTTTTTATATTTTTATTTTTTTTTGTGGCATAGGGGGGCCTTATTTGTGCCCCCCTACATGCCACTATGCCCAATGACCATGCCCAGGGGACACAAGTCCCCTGGGCATGGCCATTGGGCAAGGGGGCATAACTCCTGTCTTTACTAAGACAGGAGTCATGAAATGGCGTCTGGGCGTCGAAAAAATGGCGCAAATCGGGTTAAGACGATTTTTTAGCGTCAACCTGACTTGCGCCATTTTAAGACGCCCTAACGTCATTTTTTCACAACGCCGGAGCTGCCTGGTCTACGTGGTTTTTTTCCACGCACACCAGGCAGCGCCGGTCTGATTGCGCCGTCTAACGCCATTCCATAAATACGGCGCCCGCATGGCGCTTCAGAATGGCGTTAGACGGCGCAAAATTTTTTGACGCTAAACTGCGTTAGCGCAGTTTAGCGTCAAAAAGTATAAATATGGGCCCTAGTTTCCGCCCGCCGGCCCAGCGGGGATGTCGGCCGCAACATGGGAGCCGGCTCCAAATGGAGCCGGCGGTGTTGCAGTGGTGCGACTGGTGCAGTTGCCCCCGTCGCGCTTTTCAAGCTCCATGGGGCCGTGGCAGGGGGCCCTGCGACTCCCCTTTCCGCCAGCCTTTTCATGGCGGTTCCTACCACCATGAAAAGGCTGGCAGGAGGGGGACTCGTAATCCCCTGGGCAGCGCTGCCCTGGTGGATTAAAACCGCCTGGACCACTGTGGCGGAAAATGGCTGGTCCCGGTGGTGCAACCGCAGCGGACGTAATTCCATGGCTTGCACCGCCAGCCTGTGGTGCATCCGTCGAAACAGCCCTGGCTGTCTTTGACTGCCAGGATTGTAATGAGGGCCACACTGTTCACAGTGAACCTCCTTTTTTAACTGAAAGGGTGTTTATTTGAAATAGCAGAGGCTTTTTGCGAGTAGGAGGTGGATTAATTTCAGAAATCCATTCCATCCCAATAAGACTCAAGTTAAAGATGGTGATGAGTTCAAAATGTTCAAGGGAAAAAAATGCCTAAAAGTCAAAATATGAATTTAAAGGGCTCTTTCCTTAATAAAACAAAACAAGCATTGGTGTGAAATTATTTGCTCGCCTGTGCAGGTGAAGTCTCTGTGCTGTTCAATAAATGCACTGGTACAGGGTGCTTAGCTCTTATTAAATTGTGAGGTTGCCTTTGCTATTGCCATTTTTTTATACAGTGAGAACTTGGCCCAAGGGCATTACATCGATGCTCTGATTTGTTTTTTTCCTGAGGCACAGGGAGATTTAGTGATTAGCACATAATAAAAGAAGGCTTAGCAGAATTCTTGCACAGCATAAACCCCCACCCACAACACAACCAACATGGCACCATCAAAAAACCCATGATTTACAGAAGAGGAGTTGAGGGTAATGGTTGACGAAATCGTCAGAGTGGAGCCGTGACTATTTGGAACACAGGTCCAGCAGACATTCATAGCCCGGAGGAACGACTTATGGCAGAGGATAGTCATCAGGGTGAATGCAATGGGGAACCATCCACGCACAAGGACGACATTAGGAAGAGGTGGAACGACCTATGGGGGAAGGAAGGGGCCATGGCTTCCAGGCACCAAATCACCATCATGAGGACTGGTGGTGGGCCCCCACCGTCTCCCCCAGAAATGTCACCATGGGAGGAGAAGGTCCTGGCCATATTACATCCGGAAGGGCTGATGGGAATTCCTAGTGGACTGGACACTGGTAAGTAAGTCAACTGTACTCCCTGGCCAACATGTCACCTTGCACAGCTTATGTACCCCTACCATCACTTCACACCACCCTAACATACACAAACCCACAATAGACCCAATACCTACCCTTGCATGCCACAGCACCCTGCTGACACCATTCCCTCACAGGCCCACCTAGTGCATGGATACCTCACACTTCAGCAAGTACCACAATGCAGCATTCCCTACCCTTGCACGACTGTTACATCCACTTCACATCAATGCAATTGCACGTTAAACCATGTCACCCCCCCATCACCAGTAAGGATAAGGAATGCATATCAGTACATGGCAATGACAGTAACAAGACAAACATTAACTATCCTCTAAAATAGGCCCATTGCAACATCCCACTGATAGTAACACAAGCAGTGTACTGGTAACTGTCAATGCCATTACTGCCCTGCAAATCCAGTTAATTATGGCATAGAACCATGTGTGACACTGCTACAATACCATCATTTGACACAATACCTCTCATTACAGAGGTCTCCCAAGTACTGCCACACAGCAGAGGAGCCCAGTGACAGAAAGCCTAGGCCTTGAAGCAGGTCCATTAGGGAGGACTCCCGTGAGAAGTCTGGAAATGAACTACAAACCTGGCCCATCAGGCATAAGTGGTCAGTCCACCACCACCAGCCTCACCCTGCCCTCATCTGAAACCACCTCCCCTGTGGCAGCCAATGCACAGCAGAGCCCACCTTCCCATACCTGTGTCCCAAGGTCACATCAAACATCAGTGTGCCCCACAGGACAGGGGCAGGAGTCAGCGGTGCAAACCGAAGACAATGATGGTCCTGCTGTCACTGGGAGGGGGGCACACTGCACCAGGGGCTGAGGCACAGATGGCAGGGGCCAGTGGGAGGGCAATCGTGGGCCAAGGGTCAAGCCAGGTTCAGGACACGACTGGCCAGGAGGCAGTCTCCAGTGTCCTGGGAGCCTACCAGCAAACCCACTAGAAGATGGGCCAGATACTCACCACCTTGCAGGACACGCAAAGGCTGCAGGGGGAATACCAACAGGAGGCCATGCAGCAGTGGCAGGCACTCAATATCTCCATGGTCTTCATACTAGGGGAGTTCAAGGAATTGAACAATATCCTGCGGACATCCTCAACCCAACAGCAGGCCCCATCCAGTAGTCAGGCAACACCACTGCCAACAACATCAGCACCTGCTACTGGAATTGAGGCCCAGTAGGAGGACCCACAGGCCACAAGCCATGCACCCTACAAAAGAGGTCGCCCATCCAGACATCCTCCAGGACCTGAGGCCATGACCAATCCCCCCACCAGTGATCCCTCTTCTGAACTGTCACCCTTGTGTGCCACTGTTACACCCTGTTGGCTGTCCAAAACCATGAAAGACATCATACCGGGCAAATGGATACAGTACCTGTGAGACAAACAGCTGTACCACCCACTCTGATCAGTAACCAGACTATTACCCCACTTCTCTGGACTGTGATGTCATACACTTAATAACCACAAATTCACACAATTTATAGTGCACGTGTCTTCATTGTATGGAGTGGCAATCCTGTTTCCAAGCAGCAAATATATACACATGTCGGCACCACAACAATGTTGAAGTGACAGATGTAGTGGGACACACCAGCAGGTGTGTAAGTACATCCAAATTGTAATGATATCCAGTGTCAACGATGGCAACAGACAATACAGTAATCAGCTTGCAGACAGAGATGTGACCTGAACAGGGGAAATGAAATGGAATCAGGCACCATGTTGTAAGACATGTGAACCAAGTCATACATCCACAGCATTTGAACACATACACAGGATGACTGGCCCAATAGCTATGATACCACATATGTAAGGGCCTGCATAGGCACTCACACACGTGTGGGACAAGAAAGATGTAACATAGGTAGCATCCTATATTGTTCACCTCCCTGATTAGTCAGGAAGAGGTACTTGCCACACAGCAGCTGACAATGCAGCATGACATGCCTAAGCAGCAGGACAAGACTGATAAGTCCCCCTATCATATCCCCAAAGAGACAGACTGGGGACCCTAAACTTTGGTACAGCTATAAGGCTGTACCGCGATGGCACAAGTATTCCACACGTACTTAGCAGCAGTGCATTTCCACTACCTCTCTTGGTAAGTCACTTACCCTTCAAGGTCGGAAACCAATATGGAAGACTGTCCCCACACACACCATGATGCATGCAAATACTGGCTACAGACTGGCTTCAGCAATACATCTTCCATGTGCAGATGACATACAATTCACACATTCCAGTACATCACTGAAAGTAGTGACGAATCATGTCAGTCCTGTTATCATGTGTCTCATCTTCATCGGCCTCCCCCTCAGCATCAGAGTCAACGGCCCCAAACACTGCTCCAGGATCCACGTCCCCCTCCTCCAACGGTGGAATGTGCCTTCTGAGGGCCAGATTATGGAGCATGCAGCATGCAACAATGATCTTGCAGACTTTCCCTGGTAGGTACTGTAGGGCACTACCAGACACATGAAGGCAACTAAATCTAGCTTTCAAGTCCGCTCAATCACTCGCCTCGTCCGGCCATGTGCCAAATTGTACTTGTTCTCCCCTCCTGTAGTTGGATGTCTCACAGTTGTCAGGACCCAGGGCAGGTTAGGGTATCCAGAGTCACCTGTGTGGAAAAGGGAACATAACATTAGGTAACAATGTTAGGCAGAGTGCTGAATGTGTTATGAGGGGTACAAACATCTGACATGGAGAGCAGTACACCTACCTATGAGCCAGGCCCTTTCTCTCTGTAGCTGTGGCATCATTGCAGAGACACTGCTGTTCCTCAGGATGCAGGAATCATGTACTGATCCTGGGAATTTAGCGTTTACATGTCTTATGTATTCATGTACAAGACACACCACTTGTACTTTGAGCGAATATGTACACCTCCCGTTTCTGTAGACCTGTTTATTGGTCCTCGGAGGTCCCGAGGCAATGTGAGTCCCATCAATGGCCCCAATTACATGTGGGACATTTGATATGTTGTAGAAGGCTGCTTTTACAGTGGGCAGTTCTGGATGTTGTGGGAACCTAATGCACCTGTGCACATGCTTGAGTAGGGCATCCAGCACAACCTTCAACACCTTACTGAACTGGGGCTGTGAAAACCCTGCAGCCAGTCCCACTGTAACCTGAAAAGAGCCACTGGCCAGAAAATGCAGGACTGACAACATCTGGACTGTTGGAGGAATGGCATAGGGATTTCTCAAACCGGGCAGGAGGTCTTTCATCACCTGGGCGACCAGTTCCCTCCTGCACAAACAGTTCAGTCCATAGGTCAGGATGATGTGGCACTCTTCCATGGTATCAAGATCTACGAGTGGCCGGCAAACTGGTGTATTCCTCATCACTCCATTGTGCTGATATCTGAGCGGGGACACAAACAACAATCTGGCAACTTCTCACAATGTAGGACACCAAGTATGACATACAACAGTCACAAAGTTGTATTCATGCAAGATGGCTGTCAAGTTGTGGGAAGACACATTACTCCACACTCCATTCCTAAACAGACATTGGCACATAATCCCTGTGGCAATGGACATATACAGCACATGTACACATACACCTTCCATGTGTTCCACTATACTGATCATATATGCTGACAACTTTAGTGACAAGTGTGGTGATGTCACCAGACACTCACTTCATGTGTCATTATCCACAATGTGTGACCTAATGTATCTATTTGTGACGACATGCAAGTAATTACGCAGTGTGAACCCAGGACAGTCATGTTACAGAGTAATATGGCATCCGCCTGTTTGGCATGCATTGGACAGCTGGAAGTGACCTTGTTCCACCAGCAGAAGTTGTCATGGCAGAAGGCGGTCTGAACCTCCGCGCAACTCCTCATTGGTTAACATTGATGTCTGTGGGAGACTGAGACTAATGACGATCACCGCCGGTGGTGACGTTCATTACCGCTACGGTCGTAACCGCCATTTTGTATGGGCCAGCTCACTTGACTCCCGGCATTCGGGGAAAAAAAGACCTCCACTTTGTGTGGTGCTATGTCCTGCATCTTGGAGCTACGATGGCATGCACTGCAGGGGGTAGGTCCCCAGCCTTCACTATGGAGGAACTTGAGTAACTGGTGGAAGGGGTCCTACCCCTGTATGAGCGGTTGTACGGTGCTCCAGGGCAGCAGGTCAGTACAACGTCCTTTGTCCCACATGTCGGGTGGTGTTTGACAATGTATGTGTGTGCACATTGACATGTCATGACTGATCAGGTGTTCTGCATGCACATTATATGTGTGGTATATTGGCAGTGTGCATGGTCTGTGTTTGTTGTGTGTCGCCAAAGGCTACTGCTGTATTGGTATTATTTACATCATGTCCCCCATTTTCGGAATGTTTCCCATGCAGGTCAGCACACACCAGATAAAAGGTTTATGGAGAGTCATCGCCAAGGAAGTGCAGACCCTGGGGGTCCAAAGCCGGTGGATCACCCACTGCAGGAAGCAGTGGGAGGACCTCAGACGCTGGGCCTGGAAGACTGCAGAGGCCCAGCTCAGGACGGCCTCCCAGTGTGGGAGGGGTGCCCGTCGGACTCTGACCTCCCTAATGGCCCGCATACTGGCGGTGGCTTACCCAGAGTTGGATGGATGCTTGAAGGCAGCACAGCAGCCACAAGGGGGTAAGTGTTGACTGTCAGATGACTACTGCATGGTTGTGTACTGTGACCCTCACTGGACTTGGAATTTACGTAGTCAGATGTGATTTAGGGTATGTACAGTCCTGGTTGTCACACCCATCATGTAGGAGTATGTCACGTTAGCTATGTTGAGCCATGCAGGAAAAGAAGTGGTGGTACTGTGACACACGTTCGCCTGTACTTATGGGTCGCTCAAGTATGCTATTGTGTCGCTGGCTGCATCCTCTAACTCTGCACGTACTGTAGTACTACAAGGTGGTCATATTGGTACTGTATATGGGTAATGACAGGCATGTTATGTGAACATTGCAATTGCTTCACTTGCTACATCAATGGACCTCTGTACCACATGTACTCCACATATTCCTGTCAGTTAGTTAGAGTTCTCAGTTCCTCTGTTCTCAGATTTGTATCATCCCATAATAGATGACATGTGGTTGAGTATGTTCCTTGGCTGGATTGTTGGATAAGCAATTTAGGTAGTTGATAGGCATGTAGTGGTCTTCATTCAGGTATTTAGGCTGCAGGGTTGAGGTGAGTTTGGGTATCGCTTATATGACTCAATGTTAAATGATTGCTAAATGGTCTCTTGTTTACCCGGCAGGCGCTATAATCTGTATTGTTTGTATGTGAAGTGGATGTGTGGGTTGTCATAATTTCCTTCCTTTTTTTTTCTCCCACCCTCCTTCTCTCTCTCCACCTCTGTCTATGTGTGCATTAGCATCATCTGGCGAAGGAAGAAGGGCACCGGCGAGAGGGGAATGCAGCAGCCCATGGGACCCAGGAGGCTGACACTAGTGAAGCCGACGGGACCAGCAGGACGGAGGGCGAGGGGAGCACCACGTGGGAGACTGGAGGTACCAACACATCTGATACAGATTCCTCCTTCTATGGTGGCACCCTGGCGGTGGCGGACCCATCTTGGACCACCCCAGCACCATCCTTGTCTTCCACCCCCCTTACCAGCACCGCCCTCACTGTAGCACCCCACCCAGTTGCCCGTGCCCGCTCTCCTAGGAGGGTGGCCATCTCCTTCACCGCAGGCACCTCTGCCCCTGCCCCAATCAGCCCTGCTGTCCTCAATGAAGAGGCTATTGACCTCCTGAGGTCCATCTCTGTGGGGCAGACAACCATCATGAATGCCATCCAGGGACTGGCATTCATGATGCAGCTGTCCAATGAGTTCCTGGAAGGCATTCACGGTGCCTTGTCTGGCCTACAGAGATTGTTTCCTGCTCTGGCCTTCAATGTCCCTTCATCTTCTGTCCCCCCTCCAGCTTTCTGTTCCCAATCCACAACCCCTCTCTTTACACCTGTCCAAAGCACACCTACAGGCCAGCATATACCCACTACAACAAACAAGGTGCGCAAAGACAGTCATAGGCATCACAAATGTTCACACAGGCATGCACACACACAACACACATCTGCAGACACAGCAGACACTTCCCCTACCACCTCCTCCCTTAGAGTCACATCTCGACTCACACCTGCCAGCACTGCATCATCACACACTGGTTCTGCTATCATACCCTCAATCACCACAACAGCAGACTCACAGATACACACCCCACACACGACATTCACTCATGCATCTCCCATTCCCTCTCCCTGCATCTCTGCCCCCTCCTCCCAATGAATGCTCATGCACCCACTCACCCACCCAACATTCAGCCACCACACACATGCACACATTGCACACACCAGCATCCATGTACAGCACACCAACAAGTCAGACAAGCACTCCCTCTATCTCCACTCCCAACCCTCAATCATGTGACCGTCCCGTGTACCTAAGAAAGTTTTCCTTGCCGCCCTTGACCTTTTCCCTACTCCTCTTCCATTGCGTGTTCCCAGTAAATGCTGTGTCCCCCTGCCCCTCTCAGACCCTTCACCCTCCCATTCCTTCGGTACCCCCTCTGGTGTTTACCCTGCTCCTCCACCCAGCAAGAAATCCACCCCTCTCAGTGCCAAAGTCACCACTCCCAAGCTGAAACATGTCCCTTCCACATCCAAGCATCCCC
This sequence comes from Pleurodeles waltl, assembly GCF_031143425.1. Classification (NCBI taxonomy): domain Eukaryota; kingdom Metazoa; phylum Chordata; class Amphibia; order Caudata; family Salamandridae; genus Pleurodeles; species Pleurodeles waltl. The sequence continues at coordinate 6,598,718 of NC_090439.1, forward strand.
CACCACCCCCACGCCCCTGAGGTGCCTGCCTGTCCCATTGATGCCCCGTGACATGGAGACCTATTTGCTGTCAGGAGTCAAGTTGGGGCCATGATATACATGGACTTAATGCGTTTCTGCATTAATGCAGATTGGACTTGCCATTTGGCAGATTTTGTATATATTTATTATATTTTTTATGGTTCCAATACATCTGCCCACATTGCTGGTTGGCAAGATGAGTTGCTTGTCCTGGTTTTCTTCTACTTTGTGGTATGACATCTGTGTGCAACGGTGTGTGAGGTCTGTGTATGGATTGTTGCATGCACTGGGTAGATAGGTTGTGCCATGGGCATGTTGTAATGTGTCTGACTGCTCGCTTGTGGGATTGTATCGGGTGTTGTGTGCGTCAATGTGTATGGTGCTGCATGTGTGGATTTCCTTGATTGTTGGTTATACATGTTGTGTCACCTGTGTCATTTTTTGGATGTGTGTTCACTGCTATTGATTGTGTGTCATTGTTACATACTGTTCATGGTGTGTGTGTATGTGTGGTGTCACACAACTTGACTGTCTCTGCCTGCGTTGAGGTGTTTGCGGTCTTGTTGTCGTTGTGTGGTTATGGGGTGTGTTGGTGTGCTTTGTGCTGTATGTTTGGCACATATCTGCGTGGCTTTGTGTGTGTTTTGGGTACTTGGCATTGACGTATATTGTGTGTGTCTGTGTGTGGCCTTCGATGTCTGTACGAGGAATGTGTGTAATGTGTGAGAGTGTATCACTGCCATTTCCTCCCCTCCGTGCTAGATGTACTCACTGTTGTTATGTTTGTTGTTGTCAGTGGCCCTGAAGGTGTATGGTGAGATACAATACTGGGAAGATTAGCAGTTTGTTTGCCCTGGCAGCCGCGGACATGTCTCTGTGCCTGGAGGTTGGTGTCTCCCTTTGTACTTTCTGTTTCTGCCAGGTTTTTCATAACGGCCAGCCCGCCCAGGATTTCCTGGTGACTCGAAATATGGTGGGTGGGACATTGGCTTCCGCCGGCATTAATTTAGCTTCCGCCGCCGGATGCTGCTCATCGGCGGTGATGGTGCTGATGGTGATTTGTCTGTGCTGCGTTGGATTTCAACGCCTTACTAGTTCTATGGAGGTCTGCACCGCCACCCTGGCGGTGGTCAGAACTTCGCCACTGGCGTGGCAGTCAGATTAACGCCAAACTCTGAATGACCACCAAAGTGTTAGCGCACATCATGTAACAGAATATAGATTAAGAGGCACAAGATCAATCATTTATGGGCATGATAAATCAGCTGCACAAGAAAGGTCTGACATTTTTAAGCCTTTCCAGGTTTGTTAAGCTACAGTTGTTCCATATTCAATATGCTTTTTATTTTTTCTATAGTTTTTTACTTTAACTATGGTTTTGGTTTAAACATGCTTTAAATTGCTATCGTTACATTGTCATACTTAAGATTAAAATAAATTCAAATTCTGTTTCAATGGTTATTTATCCTTGTTAATGGTCAGTGTATCATCACTTTGATTCCATTCAATTTTAGGTGAAGCGTAAGTGTATGACCTCTGAATACTTTTAAGTATACTTTTTCTGTGGGCTTAAAACCATTTATTTTGTTTGTTTCAGCGTCATTTAAAAATACTTGCTTGCTAGTGTTCAGTCATGCCTCTTTGTCCCTCCTTTTTCTCTTTTGCAGCAGGGACCAACTACTTTTTAATAATGCTTTGTCTTGTTTATCTATTCTTCTTTTTTGTTTGTTTCTTGCTGGCGTTCGGCAAAGCTTCCCTTTTGATTTGCAGAGCATTCTTGCTCTCTGCTTACCTTTACTGCAATACTGTTTCTGCAAACAGGGCTGTAAATCAGCCTGCTGCAGCATTCGGCCCTCCCACCTCCTCCTTTTTTGAAAACTCCCAAAAAGATCTTTGTTCTCTTTGATGTGCCACCGAGCTCAATAGCACGGGCAGTGGCTTGCCTGCTAGTAGTCTAATCTTACTGACCTGCCAATCACACTCCCTGGAGGGAGAAGGCAGCTCTTTTGTATCCACCTCTGTCTTTGGGAAGACGAGGGGAGGAAAACATTAGATGAGAGGAACACAAGGCAGACTGTGCCAGGAACTCTACTCGGATTCTGTATTTCTCATTATCTTTTTGTTTTCTTTCCCTGCTGTTGACGCATTTGATGTTTGCTGCGGGCAGTCCCGTGCACCGGACAGTCTCTCTTTCCCAATGCTAAAGCCCGATAACTATGGACCACAGCATTTCTTCCACATCAACAGCCTGATGTGGGTGCCTTCACTGCCTCAGCGATGAAGAGGGAAAACGAAGTTCACAGTTTGTCACACTTATGTTTGTGTGCATGGCCCTGTCCTAACTTCACATGCAGCCCCCTTTTCGCATGTTTACTTGTGTGCGGCTTCAGTCCTAGCTTCACATAAAGCCCCTTCGGAGAAGAACCAGGACATTGTTTGGAGATCACGTGAGCACTGCATTCTTTATGAAGAGTTCACTAGCTGAGGTACATCTGCCAAGAGCGTAACTGGCAGGCTGTCTGTAAGCATATCTATGTTTACGAAGTGTAACTTTTGCAGGCTTCACAAGTGACACCCGAACAAAACTGTATTGCTAGGTTGTACAGTGCTTGCACGTCAACTGTGTAGTGCTGCTCATGTTACCAGCGTAGGAAGCATGAAAACCGTCGCAATGTATACTGAAATGCTAGCCTTTGCTTTGCATGTTACATGCAAAGTTGGGCAGCAGGCACATTATCGCACCCTGATATATTGCTTCAGCAGGGCATGCAATACATTTGCAAATAAATATAGATGCACCTCTGGTCTTCGTATAACATGATGTCTGTGAAATACAGGAAGTAGTAGATTCCTTCCACCTCAAAATGCTCATTTTCCCAGTACAGTCCAATCCTTCATCATTCCCCCGCTCTCTCCCCATCACAACCCACCTATTCCCAACCCTACATCACCATTTCCTATCCTAGAACTAAGGACTCTCTCAAACCTGCCATAGAACTTCTGCTATGTGGTCTTGTATTAGAGTTGCTGGGTTTAGAACTGGAGAACCAGGCTTGAATCCCGACATCAGCTCAACATCCTGTGATTCTGGGCAAATCAACTAATCTTTCCATGCTAATCCTTCTGTATAAAACTGCAAAAAGTAAATGAATAAACATAGACCATAGTTATCCTGTGCTGTTCTAATTTTTAGGCCCACACAGCGTTGCTGATGGCATTATTCCGGATTGATAGCACCCCCTACTCTTTCAGTCAGCTGCCCTTACACTAATCTACTGAGACTCCTCGTTCCTGCCCGATTGTGTCCTCTGCTGTTCTACCCTTGCCGCCCTCAACCAGGTCTGTTGCCCTTATTTCTGATTGCCCCTAGTTCTGGTATCCTTGCACGGTTCGCTGATGCCTTTCTTCCCGGACTGACAGTTCCCCCCTCCCTCCCTCACACTGCTCTACCGATGCCCCCCATTCCGAACCGGCAGCGCCCTCTGCTGTGCGGGTCCTGTTAATGGCAGAGAGAGGGTGCAGCATTGATAAGTAATGTGCATATGCAAGCAGGTAGTCAACTTATTGGCCAGATTTTGCCCATATAGCACTCGTCCCCCGGAGTTTTGTGGAGATATCACAGTAACCAGCATACTGGAATGGGCGTATTGCGGTGTAAACCACTGAGTTTAAACGGCTTAGCCTGAATTTTGATGCACATAGAGGAAGAAGGTAAATGGAAGTGCTTTAGTTATATGCAGGGTCACTGGAATTATATGGCAGGAAAGGACCAAATTTAGAGGCAGTGTTGACCAAATCATGTGGCAAGAAAAGTCCAGTTATGCATTTACAACACCAGTAGCTCTAACTCTCAAAAGCGAGATCTCTTGCATTGCAAATGCTTGTTTGTCTGTGCTGTTACCAGGGGTTTTATTCATCTTTTGTGCTCGCTTTTCTTATGAAGAAGGGAGGGGGTTAACAGTAGGGAGGAAAAGCTGTTGAGTGGTAAAAGTATGCTGTGCAGCAAGGACACATAGGTTATATTCTCTTCTGGCTCTGTTCTGGCTCTGTTCATATGCACCCTGGGGATTGGCTGTCAGTAGAAAATCTGCCAGCGCAATTAAGTCTACCCTAGGAATTGTATGACATAGCAATTAAACTACTGCATCCAACATCAGCTGAGAATTATCCAAAGGTGGCCTTATGACTTCCTTCCATTATCTGTCAAAATTGTATAAAAATAAAATTCGCACAGAATGACTGGTTTAGAGTTGTGAGATTGCCGACAAGTCTGCTGTTTATGGGGCTAATGTTTTAAAAGAATCTACCAGCAGATTTTTCTACAACATATGGATAGTATGATGGAAGAGACAGCAATGCTGGTACTTAACACTAACCATTTCATGCATTCTCCATACCACCTCCAAAGAGCTGGAAATTCCAATACTGGATTTTTCTATTTTTAGCACTTATTTCACAAAAAGGAAAAAGGACTTTGCTTTACCCCATATGGTGTGATTTAGAGTTGAGTGTTAACATTAGATCTGTCAGTTCTCTTCTTCAGACACCCAATGCCTCAAACATTGCTTACGCATCATCCAGACATAGATGTCTAGAGCCTACCTAAAGCTCAACCGCACCAAGACAGCATTCAATTTATTAACAGTTTTGTACTCCAACTTTCACTGAAAATCACTTGCATTCACCCTGTACACCAACCTCGCCCTCAAGGAACACATTGACAAAAAAACAAAACAAAGACCACCTGATACCAGCTCTCCCTTCTAAAGAAAGTTAACCCATTTCTTCTAGAAAGTGACTTCAGAGCTGCTATTCAGAGCCTTCTACACTAGCATCTGGATGGTGGTGCAATTACACATGGAATTTTGAGGGGCAGTCCAAGTAATATATTTTTGTTTGCTTTTCGTGATAATTACATTGCACTGATCTCGAGGCCGTGATTACCGAGGGCCTGATTCACAAAGATAAACTTACAAATTTGTGTATGTTTACAATTGTTTGCTATTCACAAAGGGATTTAGGAGTAGAATATTAAGGAGTGCGGAGTCTCCGTATAGTGAAAGGCACTAGGCTATTGATAGATTCAGATTTAACTGTAGGAGTAGTAGGGTTTAGACAGTGATAGAGATACCCTGGCTGAATAGAGATACTAGGTTATAGACAGAGGTAGTGGGTAAAGGTAGGATAGACAGGCCTCGAAAAATCTACTCACCCACTTGCTATGGTAAGCTATTTTTTTCAGGGCTAGCCAGTTTTCGGGCCTTTGTGCCTGGTCTGGCGAGGGAACTCATACCTGCTTTGCCTTTTACATTTACAACCATGTTACTGCAGCACACTGAATGTAACACAAAGCCTTTGTTATGCAGCGGGCCGTACACTACAGAACTTAGCACACTCTGCATGCATGGAGATGTCAGGGACTTGATATAGGTAAATTTGGTGCTTCTGTATTGTCATCAGAATTGTTTTCTGGCCTCACGTACCCATGACGCAAGCTGTTGTCTCCAATATGTGGGTGGAATCTCTTAACAATTGAGGCTGAAGGTAGTGTCAGTTACAGTTCCTGTTATGTAGCATAGTGGGTTTCAGGATAAATCCTCATTCACTCTTTGGCCTCTCCGCTGTGGGCACAGAGCAAAGATGACTATAAAGGTGTTCAGAATACATGCTCATCAATCCCCTGGCTTCTCTATGAATGTGCTGAGTGATGGTGACCATAAAGGTGATCAGACTATCAGGTACTTAACTCTGTGCTCTTTAACTCCTTGGCATAACTGAGGTACAGAGCCAGATATCTGTGATTAAAATAAGCTGCTAATTGTTTACACGAAGAAAAGTTAACAGAGGGAGCACTACAGGCGTTGTACACTGACATACCTTGCCAACCCTGCATTTAGCCCCATTGACAAGGGTACCAGAGACTGATGGAGCACAATGTGTCACGCAACGCACAGTGGCCCTCATTCTGACCTTGGCGGGCGGCGGAGGCCGCCCGCCAAAGTCCCGCCGTCAGGTTACCGTTCCGCGGTCGAAAGACCGCGGCGGTAATTCTGACTTTCCCGCTGGGCTGGCGGGCGGTCGCCTTCAGACCGCCAGCCAGCCCAGCGGGAAAGAGGCTTCCACGATGAAGCCGGCTCGGAATCGAGCCGGCGGAGTGGAAGCTGTGCGACGGGTGCAGTTGCACCCGTCGCGTATTTCACTGTCTGCGCAGCAGACAGTGAAATACATGTAGGGGCCCTCTTACGGGGGCCCCTGCAATGCCCATGCCAGTGGCATGGGCACTGCAGGGGCCCCCAGGGGCCCCGCGACCCCCCCTACCGCCATCCGGATCTCGGCGGTCCGACCGCCGGGATCTGGATGGCGGTAGGGGGGGTCGGAATCCCCGCGGCGGTGCAGCAAGCTGCGCCGCCGCGGAGGATTCAATGGGGCCGCGGTACACTGGCGGGACCCCGCCAGTGGTGCCGGTCCGACCGCGGCTTTACCGCCGCGGTCGGAATCCCCATTGGAGCACCGCCGGCCTGTCGGCGGTGCTCCCGCGGTCCTCCGCCCTGGCGGTCAAAGACCGCCAGGGTCAGAATGACCACCAGTGTCTGTTGTACAATATAAATGTGTTCAGGCAATACTCACTTACTCCTTTGGTTGGACTCTCTGCTGGGTGCAAAGGCTGAGGCTAGCATATGTGCAATGAAAGCCCCCACTCCCACCAAGCAAGTGTTTAGGTGCAGTAGGTGCAACGTATAGGCCCTCATTTTAACATTGGTGGGAAAAGCTGCCTACTGCTGCGGTGACGGACGCCAAAAGACCGTCGCTGCGGCTGCCATCCGTTCACTAAATGATGACCACAGCCGGATTTCTGCCACAACAAGGGCGGAATTCTGGCTATGGCCATACTGGTGGATGGTGGTGAGGTGGGGCTGCTACCACCAGCAGCGCCACACCACTAGACCGCCACAAGCTGTATCATGACAAATGATTCGGCCTGGCGGTGTTCTGCTGGCGGGTGCTACTGGCAGAAGCAGCGCCCCATTCCCTTCCGGAAGATCTCCTGGATGCAGGTAAGTTGAGCTTCCGACAGGGGAGGGAGGTGGGGGTGCTTTGTGTGTGTGTGTGGGGTTGTGTGCATGTATGTGTGAGTGTGTGCGTGAATGCAACTGTGTATGTAGTGTTGTGTGCGTGGGTGTATGCATGTGTGAGAATGCGGGTACAAATGGAAAGTTGAATGCGTGTCTGCATGTCAGTGTGAATGTGTATATGGATGTGTGCGAGAATGAATGGATGCATGCATAAATGAATACGTGTATGCCAGTGTTAGTGAGTATGTGTATGCGTGGTGCATGTCTGTGAGTGTGCATGTATGGGGGATTAGAAGGGGGGAGCGTGGACGGAGGGGGGCATCTGGGGAGTGTTTGGGGGGGTGGGAGAGCCTCCTACCAGTGATGGGAAGGGATTTGAATGCCACGAAAACCATGGCAGTAGTCAGGGCCAGAATGCCACCGGCGGTACCATAGCGGCCGTGGGCTGGAGATTGTTATCTCATGCCCGGCGGCTGCTACTGCCATGGCGGTAGGAACGGCAGCCAACCTGCCAATGTCATAATGTGGGGGTATGTACCACGGGCCTGTTGGTGGTACTACTGCTACATAATCACCTACCGCTGGGTCATAGTGACCCCCATAGTGCCTCTCTCCTAGTGCACTGCTGGATTAGACACTGACACTAATTGCCAGGTTGCCTCCACGATCCTGCCTCTACTTATCCTGCCTCTGGCACATTTGAAGATGCAACTGAAGGATGAGTGAGGGAACACTAGAGCAAACACCCAGTGCCCCACCCCTTTGCTGGCACAATGCCCCACTCTCCAGAACCCAGAAGCAAGGTAGTACTTCCCCTTTGCCCTCTTTTCTGACATTCGTAAGATGCTGGTATCTTTGCAGGCCTTCACCACCTCTGATACACAGACTACTTTTCTCGTTTTAGTGTCAAATTTATGTTTGCTAGTATTATGGTGTTTCGCACTTTCATGTATTGATGGTGCTACTAATGTTTTTTAAAAAGAATCCTGAGACCAGTTAATGGGTTAGTGCATTACAATTAGGTCAAGCTGTAGCAGAATAGAGTCAAAGGAGATAGGCAGAAGCACAGGCATGATGAGCTACTAGATTGTTAGCAGACACGTTGGTACACACTATTCTGTTTTATTGTGTTATCAATGTGTGACCTACAGGTTACACATAGTGCCTTGCATTGGGCACAATAACTATCTAAGATGTTTTGTGACTATTTAAATCTGTGATTAGCAGATGACACAAAGCTTTTTGTAGCAAGTGCATTAACTACCTGAGGTATTCAGCCAGTTATATACCCTATGGCTCTTAATTAGAGATGTTCGAGATTTGAAAAGATAGTGCTAAATCTGCTATGGTTAGAAAAATGATTTTGCACATACATAATAATGGTATCATCACGTCAAAAAATGCAGGCCTGCCACTTAATTGTAATGAAAATTCATGCCAATCATTGGCAAAAATCCGGTGCTAACTTTGTAGCAATAAATAATTTCAAGTAATTATTTTTTGTTTCAACATGACAAAAACACTGCAGTAATTATCTGATATGTTTTGGGTTTACATAGAATCCCAGTAGCCGCTATTAAAATGGAATTACATAGGTAGCAGGCTTTATAGATATCTTGGGTGGGAGAATATTACTTATTAAAATGGTTCTACATCAAAGACTATTATATATGTTTCTGGAACTTTTGATAAGAACAGAATATATAATTCGAGACAATGCAAAAGTCCCTGCGAGACACTGCGAGGAAGAAACCCATGAGTATTCCAGAAGATTGTTAACTCACCCAAGAATAAGGAGAGTGAGTGATTCAAAATAGTCAAAACCTATATGGAGCATCCCAACTTTACATTCCAGACGAGTAGTCTAGGTGAATCTTGCAGAGAGTGAGAACCCACAGAAGTGGCAGTAGCCGGAAGGACCGTTTGTACATAATCTGGCCCCCCAGAGATGCAAGACAAAGCAATTATAATGACAGTCAAATAACGACCTTGGTACTAGTCATATGGTTTCTATAGCTTTGTTCCAAAGCCTCATGAGGTTCCCATACCCCAAAACACACAAACATTATATTAAAGCCTTCATGAAAATTTTTGAAGGGAAAGTGTTTGGTGAATGACAAGACGGAGATTGCAGAACACTCGGTAATTTTGGAATATTGTTATCAAAGTCTGCCACATTTGGCAAGTGTTACCCTAACAATATTGCATCTATTGTGTCTGCGTCTGGCCCGTGTCTTCTCCTAACCCTTGTTGATATCTTCTTTATACCCACATCTCAATCCACCTGTGCCTCACACTACCTGTGTCTCAAGTAACTGCAACTACAACAGCATTTGGCCTTCTTGCAGGCTTAGTCACATTTCGTTCCAGCTTCAACCTCCTGTTCATGATTTCCATCTCTGTTTCTTCTAACACGTATGCTTTTTGAGATACAGTATTGTGTTACGGGAAGCAAAGCTGGAAAGTATTGCTTCACTGACCCTCATTTACATGCATTTACCTCCTGGGCCTCCTTCAACCCTCCCTTCCTCTTCTCACTCTATGATAGTTACCCTTCATGTCTGCATTTGTGACTCTCCTTTCCAGTTATGTCCATCTGCCCCCTAGTCTCTAATAATGTGGATGCCTTGTAATTACCTATTTAAGTGCTTCCCTACCTTTTTAGAACCATGATCCAATTTTTAGAATGACAAACCTTCAAGTCCCACTTAGCTTTAATGGACATGAGGAGGGCAATTTGTTAATGTAACTAAAGCATCGTGTAGTAGTGCACTGTCATTTACAGGCAGCCCATTTTCTATTGAAATGGCCTTTAGATTTGCACAAGCATACCATATTACAGATAAAACTATATTGTACACAAATGATAATTTGTGGAAATCGGGTTTCAGTGAATATTTACCATTTGTGCATCACCAAGTAAAGTGTCTTGATTTGCTTTGATTTTAATAAAATCTTTGTTTACATCACTCTTCAGAATTACAAAGAATGTAGTTCATTTTGCTTTCCTTACTGCTGAATGTGTACAATTTACTTACGAGTATTCTGATTTTGTTGTTACAAAAAATGACTTACTGCAGCCTTTCCCTTCGCACTCCGTACCAAAACAAGATTGTCACTTAAATCACTTTACTTTTCTTTCCCTGACTGCAAAATGAGAGGAGTTTATAAACACCAATAACCACCAATTTGTCATAAGACATAGCTTGACATTTGACCTCTGTCTTTGAAGCCCAGCAATTGTGACAAGATAGATATAGAATGTAAAGGCATTTTTATTTATTACTTGGGCTGTCCTGACCCACCAAAAATTGTCTTGGATGGGGTTCAGTGACTGCCATTGCAAAATGATATCTCCTCAACATGACTCGAATGGCTCAAATCTGGTGAACATTGGGTCTAATAGTTGCCAAATGCAATATTGCACAATTGTGAGGGTATAGCAGGCGCTACGGATGGGAGACTGGTAGTGGGGCATGGATTGGTGCATGTTGGCTGAGAGGGTGGTCAATAAAACCCCTGGAACTGTTGAACACCTGGGGAGCCTGGAATTCCTACAAGGGAAATACCTGCATTCACTTTGTTTCTTCTGGTCGATTTGGGACACTGGGAGACCAACCTAGATCCTCCATAAATGTCAGCTGAGTGGGAAGGAGGGTGGTATCCTTGCCTGTTGCTTGAGAGCTGTGAAGTTTATTCACTTCACTTTACTGTATTGTCTGTTTACCAGTCTGCTGTTTACCTGTCTGTTACCGTGATGTCAATAAAAAGAGTTAAAAAAAATTGTCTCATACCCAATCAACTGTTTAGGAAACACTGGTCAGTTTGCCACTATACATAGTGCATCATGTGCTCCTCAATCATAGATTCCCTGTTTGCTAGACTGTGGTTTTAGTTCATTTATATATAAACATACAGGGGCACTTTTAATATTCTTTCATGCAACATGGTGCAGCAAGAGAACTTGCTGCATTGCATGAAAAGGAGGGAGCAAAAATGCTCAATATTTACAAAGATATGGAGCATTTCTGCTCTCTCCCTGCGCCGGTGTACTGGGTGCTGCCTAGCGCCAACAAGAAAAGTATAGATTTCTCTTCTCACTGTGGCTCTGTCAGGTAGGTGCAACATTTTGATGCAAACCCTGCTTTACAAGTCTCTGTAAATCTAGGTTTCCGTCAAAATGCAAGACTGGGTGAATGTAGACACCCATGTAACACCAACATGACACAAGTACCGCAAGTCAGTGCTATGTGTTGCTTTACTTTGTATTTACAAACCAAACAAAGTCACAAAAAGTGGCTTTGTCAATCAATCAATCAGGATTTATGAAGCACAGCAAATCACCCTGGAGGGTTTCAAGGCACTTGCGTTGCTAGCTGCTTCGCTGTGCTCTGTTCTTTTAAACAGCAATGTCTTGAGTCCTTTTCTGAATTCCCAGAGTGATGCAGTGTTCCCGCGGTGCAGAGTAAGGTTGTTCCAGGCTTTGGCCGCCAGATGAGAGAAGTGGTGACCTCCACTGTTGGATCGGCAGATCGGAGGGTGTCTGCAAGGAAAGGTTAGTGGAAGGTCATTCATTAGTTGATGGTTGCTGGTCCTTCTTGTACAGGGCTGTTAGAAATGGGGTTTCTGGTTGGCCAGGTATGCACCTAAGCCAGGCAGAACCCACCCCTCTAGTCAGGGCAAGTAACTTATACACCAAAGATAACCTGTGCTCACCCTCCATAGCCTGGCACAGAGCAGTCAGGCTTATCCCCAGAGTCAACGTGGAAAGCGTTTGCGCAACACACTCACACCAGAGGTCAGGACACTTCCAGTGAAATTAAAGCTTTTACTCTCATATACATTCTTCCTCCCAACCCGTTTCAGCCGTAGCCTTGTTCACAGATGGGGGAACTCAGCACATTAGCATACAAATACCCTAAAGCAACAAAACTAAAGACAGACAACTACAACACATACAATAATTTGCTTTAGAAACAGAGTGGCCATATTAAGCTAGTCACTGTTACTTAGGATACCCTTCACAAATTAACATTGCTCTTTATCTTAATATTACTTTGCCTATATAGCGAAACATATTAGCTGAATGTATTTGTTGTTATCCTAATTATTACGATTGTATTTCATGATATTTTTAAATCCTATTGTCCTCAATATGTACCATATTAGTGCTCAAATCAAATCCACTATACTACATTAAATATATACATGTGCTCATAACCCCATACTTAAACGTCAAAAAACCCTGTGTATAAAAACCTTTACTAATAATGTCAATGACTATACATTATTATATACCTAAGATTCATTCAAATTAAATACTCCACATTTATTTCTCTCCACATTTTTTACCCAATTTTTACCCAGTGGTAACTATCCAAGATGGCTACTCATCTCCTCACTGGAGTTTAACTCTCCAGGTGACAGTGTCATAAACCTAATAATATATTTGGACTCCAGAATACGCAAGGCCTTTTGTCTGTCACCACCCCGCATGTTACTATTAACATGATCACATACCAAATACCTCAGTAGTTTCTCATTTCCTTGATGTACCTCTTGAAAATGTATCGCTAACGGATAATTGCAATCATTGTTCCGAATAGCTCTCATGTGTACAAGAATTCTCTTTTTGACCTTGTGAATTGTACTGCCCACATACAGTCTGTCACATGGGCATCTCAAACAGTACACGCAAAATTCAGTATTGCAATTGTACTGACCTGTAATCCGATGTTTGTTTTGTCCATCACCCCAAATGACATCTGTGCAATTAATGCTGTATCTACATGCTTTGCAGCGCTGGCAGCAATAGAATCCCTTAATAGGAACCCCAGTCTGTATCATGCTACCAGAACTCAATACCAAATTGTGGCTCAAATCGTCACGTACAGATCTCCCTTTATGAAATGTAATAGAAGGCAGATCCTGCACAACGCTTCTTAAATGGGAGTCCGTTTGCAGGATGTGCCAACTCTTTCTCAAGATTTGTCTCAGCTGAAAAGCTTGATTTGAATAAGTGGCAATAAATCTTATTTTCTGCTCATCATTCTTCATTGTATTAGAGGAGTACAAGAGATCTGATCTAGTTTTGAGATCCACCTTACCTACTGCTGTCTTGATCATCTTGTCACTGTATCCCCTTTCTAAGAGCCTTTGACACATTACATTACATTCCTGATGGTAACTTTCATTGGGGCTGCAAATTCTTTTAGCACGCAGCAACTCACCATATGGAATACTTCTGATAAGATTTGAAGGGTGAGCGCTACTTGCATTTAGCAAACTGTTCCCTGCTGTTGCTTTTCTATACAATTTAGTTGCCACCCGGTCGTTATCAATACTTACTTCAACATCCAGGAATTGTATTACAGTGTTACTGCACTGTGCACTTAACTGTATGTTAAACTCATTTGTATTCAATGACGTTACAAATTCACTAGCTGACTTCTCATCTCCCCTCCATATTACAAAGATATCATCAATATAACGACACCACAGTACCACGTTGTCCTCAAAATCTTTTGAATCCTGGGATACTTGCTCCTCCCACCAGCCCATAAATAAATTTGCATTGCTGGGAGCAAAGCAAGTACCCATTGCTGTCCCTTGTAGTTGTCTGTATATTGTATTGTCAAACAAAAAGAAATTATTTGAGAGACAATACCAGACCATATCACAAATCATCTCTGTGTGCCCCAAATATGAAATGGACCGAGCCCTCATGTAGTGCCTCACAGCCTTAAGACCCAAGTCATGTTGGATACAGGTATATAAACTGGTAACATCCATAGTTAATAGTAGGAAATCCTTTTCCCAATGTAGACCATCCATCAATTTAAAAAAAATGTGTAGTATCCTTAACATACGAGGGCAAACACTCAACAAAAGGTCGTAAGAAATAATCAATATATCTGGATGTGTTTTCCAGTAATGAAGACATCGCAGACACAATGGGTCTACCAGGGGGATTGAGGCTATCCTTATGATCCTTAGGTAATAAATACAGAACAGGTGTCTTAGGATGATCACATTTAAGGAAATAGTATTCCTCCCATTCAAGCAGACCTGTCTCCCTCCATTCTACCAGCATGTCATGATATCTCACAGTGGACCTGTTTAAATCAGATTGTTCAGCTTTGACATAGCATTCAGCTACACTCAATTGTCTAACTCCCTCCTTCAAGTAGTAAGTCTCATCCAAGACTACTACATTACCACCTTATCAGATTCACGTATCACAATATTAGAATCCTTAGCTAGTGTATCCAGTGCTGTACGTTGACTGGGGGACAGATTGTCATATTTTTTACCCCATGAGCCAAACCTGATTTTCTTCAACTGGCTAATGACTTCCCTCTCAAACACATCAATGGCATCATTTTGTATTGCTGGTAAGAAAGTAGATTTAGGTTTTAAGGGACTGGGACATGTAACATCTACATCTAAACCTAAGACCCCCAAATTCATAATGGGGTCATCATGTGCCTGTGTGTTCCCATCCAAGATGGATAATGTGTGTAACATGTCAATATCAGAAATCAGAAGATTACTTGTTTGGGCCCTCTCCACTGTCGCTGGATGTGTTGTCACCTTTGTTTGAAACCATTTTTTCAGTTTTAGCTTTGTCACAAGCTGAAAAAGATAAATTCTGGTCTGTACATAATCTAAAAATCTGGTCGGACAGAAAGATAAGCCGAAAGCCAATAGGCTATTTTCCTCATCCGTGAGGTGTCTCTTACATAAATTAACTACAGTTCTTAAGTGACTGTTCGTGCCCTTGTCGTCATTCTTCCTGGCATGGACCCTTCTTTTTCTTCTTCGTATTTTCGCTGCACGATTCCTCTTCCTCTGCTTCTCGAACCACGGCCTCTGCTGCATGATTGAAATGAATCCTTCTTTTGGTCTGTCCTCCCCTGATTAAGTAGCCGAAATTGTTTTAAAAAATTGGCTCTATCAGTACTTTTGTAAGACCCCATCATCTTTTTCGAATGAGAAGCAACTGTAGTGTCTGATAAGTTGCTGTCCGAAACATCACTCTCCTCTGATTCATCAACGTCAGTTCCAATAGCACCTTTCCCAATGTCAGATACTGGTTCCCTGTACTCTCCATTATACATATAGTCGTACTTCTGATGAAAGGTCAGGATTCTGCCAGATTGATAGTCCTTAAAATCCCTCAGAAATTTTCTCTGTTTTTTAGCTGTAATTTCCTCTTCGTATTTAATACGTTTTCTATCAAGGTTTGTTTTCACCTTGTCAAAATTCACTTGTGTGACCATTGTAAGGATTTCTTTAGTTATCTGGTCAATTTCCTCAATAATTTTGACCCTCTCTTTGGATGCATATTTTATTAGAAGCCTCATCATATTCAAAGAGCTCACTTTCGCATTTTCAGCCCATTCTTCTAATAAGTCAGGGTCTGGCACTTCGTAAGATGGAATTGTATAGATCCGTAGGCCCCTAGGAACCTGTTCAACGTCGATATATTGTTGGAGTGATTCGATCTCACACCACGTGGACAAGTCTCTTCTCATCAGTTTTTCTAATTTTTCATAAAGCAGTTGTAGTTTCAATGCAGATCCTGGTGTGGTAGTCCCTTGTCGTTCTCCTGGATCATTCTGGGTAAAAAATAGTTTACTAGATTTCTCCTTCCTACGAGCTTCTGACGAGGAAGCCATATTTGTATGATTATGTTCATTTAATAAATCAGCAAGCACTGGAAATGGGCACAGCGAAGCATGTATGCTTAACGCTTATAACGGCCCAATCCACACTGCAAGTAGCTGGTGTACATGTTTTTTTATGGATAGCGATTTACGTGATTAAGTTTATCTCAAGAAAACAAAAAAAATAAAATATATATATATATATATATATATATATATATATATATATATATATATATATACAGTTAGTGTCTCTTATGCTAGTGTTATATGAGTCACTTGTCAATACTTTCAGAGAGATTCATTGCGTCCATCCATATGAAAATATAGCAGCCAATTTGATAATCCAATATATGAGTTTCTCATTCAGAAATGGGCATGGAAGTATTTGTCGCTGTACAAAGCGCAAAATACCAAAGATTTTTCACCTTGCCCTATACTGTGCTCGGCATATTCTACTATTTGTAAAATGAGAAATGCCTACACCATATAGCTGTCCCCCACATTTACTTCCGTCTAATTAAGGACGGAGAGGCTGCCAACGTTTTTAACAAATATCCATCTTGAGAATTATATGAATCAGACACATCCACAGCATTTGAGTAATTATCTACAATTTGTGTGTGCACTTTTCGAGCAGCATGCCTCCGTATATTGTTTCCTTTTTGAATATACGGGTGCTGCAGTATCCTGATTCCAAAAGAAAGGGAGGCACATATATCAAAGACACAGCGGTAGCGATAGGCATCTAACTCCAAAATCGCTTACTGTTGGAACGTGTAGAATAGAAAAACATCCACCAGTTTTACGATCCACACTTGGCATTGGGCCGAATTTGCATGCGCGTCAATCAAAGCCGCGCGCCCTGTGTGTTATTTCTTTCCAGATACGCGAACGCTGCCGTGTCCGTAATTTAAAACGGAAAAGTCACATGTGCCAGCACATAACGGTAGCGGATAAAAAATAATTAAAATACCGCTTACCGTTGAATCCTGTAAATACAGACAGCACCCCGCAGATTTTCGTTCCACACCTGACAGAAGGCAGCAATAATTAATTCCCTGTTGCTGTGGCTAAGTGTTCCTCATGCTCCGATTCCGTTATTTCAATATTGGGGACGTCAAAGTTCAAAAGCTATTTACTCTCTCCGTACGAGTTGCTGTATCACTTAACACAACGTTATCCAACAGACAATATGTGTCCACCAGCACAATAACCTTGCAGGAGCCTCAAAGTATAAATAAACCAAAATCACCAGAAAAACCCGAGATACTGAGGCTCAAAAGAGTGGCGGTCCGACCATGGTTTCGGGAAAAGCCATAAATAAATCAAACAAGATTCTTGTAACAACAAGAACGGTCAGGACACTTCCAGTGAAATTAAAGCTTTTACTCTCATACAAATTCTTCCTCCCAATGCGTTTCAGCCGTAGCCTTGTTCACAGATGGGAGAACTCAGCACATTAGCATACAAATACCCTAAAGCAACAAAACTAAAGACAGACAACTTCAACACATACAATAATTTGCTTTAGAAACGGAGTGGCAATATTAAGCTAGTCACTGTTACATAGGATACCCTTCACAAATTAACATTGCTCTTTATCTTAATATTACTTTGCCTATATAGCGAAACATATTAGCTGAATATATTTGTTGTTATCCTAATTATTACGATTGTATTTCATGATATTTTTAAATCCTATTGTCCTCAATATGTACCATATTAGTGCTCAAATCAAATCCACTATATATATATATATATATATATATATATATATATATATATATATATATATATATATATAAGGACCAAACTCTGCATATTATGTGATTGCTGTCTTAGTGTAGGAGGCTGGCCTGGTTTGTAGTGGGTACCTAATGTACTTACACCTTATACCAGGTCCAGTTATGCCTTATTAGTGAAATGTAGACAGTGTTCTAGCAGCTTAGGCTGTCTAGGGGTAGCTGTAGCAGAGCAGCCAAGACAGAACAAGGAGACATGCAAAGCTCCTGCAATACCACTATAGCTACACAGTACTTATACACAATAATAGACAATACTCAGTGTTACCAAAAAATAAAGGTACTTTCTTTTAGTGACACAAGGCCAAAAATATCTTAGAGGCAATACTCCTTCTGGAGGTAAGTATTATACACAATATATACACTAGTAACCAAAATCAGGTAAGTAAACAGTCATAGAATAGTGCAAACAATAGAAAATACAATAGATTGCAAAGGGCCCACGGGGGAACACAAAACATATACTAAAATAGTGGAATGTCGAATTTCCCGTAGGCAAGTGTAGTGTGTAAGAAAACACCAAAGGTAAGTAAAGTACCGCAACCCAGAGCCCAGGAAAGCAGGAGTAAAGTACAGCAAGTTTCCTCAGGACACACTACAAGTCATGATGAAGAATTATGCAAGAGCCAAGCAAGACTGCAAGCAACAAACAATGGATTCCTGGACCTGGAGACCTGTGGAGAGAGGAGACCAAGTCCAGAAGTTGAAGAAGAGTCAAGGAAGAACAAGAGCCCCTGCTAACCTGGAAGAAGGTGCAAAAGTGGATTCTCTGGTTAGAAGAAAAGTACAGAAATGCACCAAAGAAGATAACTACGGGTTCCTGCGTGGTGCAAGAGATGTCCCACGTCGAGGTGTTGGATGCATACTGTTTGTGTTGCTGGATTCCGCCAACAACCCTTGGTTCAAGCAAATACGCGGTTTGCGTCAAAGAGGAGCTGCCTGGACTTAGGAGGGACCTGGGGGTCTAAACTCGGACTGAGGAGACAGAGGCGGCTCTCAGCACTTCAGAGAGCCCATAGAAGATCAGGCAGCACCCACGGGAGTCCCAGAACACAGAGGCAAAGAAGATGCAAGGTGTGGTTGTCGCAGCACTACACTGGAGGGTCCCACACCACTGGAGAACAACTCAGTGAGCTGTGCGTCGCAGGATGGAGTGCTGGGGACCTGGGCTACGCTGTGCATGAAGAACTTTTGGAAGAAGTGCACATAAGCCCCAAGGAGCTGCAGAAGACGCTGTGTACAGGGGTATTGTTGCAGCACGGGGAGGCAAACTCTTATCTCCTCCAAATTTGGACAGCTGGATCTTTGGACAGTATGGGTTGGTTCGGTCCCCCACCTGTGTTTCAGCGAGCACACTCGTCATCAGGAGAGGCGTCCCAGAGTACCGTTTGTCATCGAAAAAGGGTGTCTCTGTCACTTCCCGGGAAATTCCTACGGTTCTTCTGGTGCAGGTTAGGCAGGCAGTCCTCAGAGTGTGCACACCTTGGAAATTGTTGCAAATGCTGGCTGGAGCTGAAGTTGCAGGTCACAGGAGTCATCCAGGATAATTTGTTGCAGTTACAGCGGTTCCTGGAGCAGTCTGCGGTTGATCCGATGGTCAGAAGCTGAAGCAGAGGATGCAGAGGAGTCCTAGAGAAATCTTGCAAACCGAATCTGAGGAAACACCCAGAAGAGAAACCCTAAATAGCCCTGAGAGTAGGATTGGCTACCTACCCCGGGTATGCACCTATCAGGAGGGGCTCTCACATCACCTGCTGGCACTGGCCACTCAGAGGTCTCCAGAGGGTCCCCACACCTTGGAATTAAAGATGGCTAACGCCAGGAACACTCCGGAGGAGCTCTGGGCACTACCCCTGCGGGGATGATGGACAGGGGAGTGGTCACTCCCCTTTCCTTTGTCCAGTTTCATGTCAGAGCTGGGACTGGAGGTCCCTGTACCAGTGTAGTCTGCATTATGCAAGGAGCCCACTGTTTGTATCCTTCAAAGCATTTCCAGAGGCTCTGGGAGGATACCCCTCCCATGCCTGTAACACCTATTTCCAATGGGAGAGGGTGTAACACCCCTCTCCTAAAGGAAATGCCCTGTTCTGCCTTCCTGGGATTGAGCTACTCAATACCCAGGAGGGCAGAAACCTGTCTGTGAGGTGGCAGCAGCTTGGGCTGCAGTGGAGACCTCAGAGAGCTGGTTTGGCAGTACTGGGGGTCCATGGTGGAGCCCCCAGGGTGCATGGGATTGGCCTCCAATACCAGATTTGGATTGGGGTGTCAATTCCAGGATTTTAGACACCTCACATGGCCATATTCTGAGTTACCATTGTGAAGCTACTTAAATGTATTGAGATATATGTAGTGCACGCTTATAATGGTATCCCCACACTTACGAAGTCCAGGGAATTGGCCTTGGATGATGTGGGGGCACCTTTGCTAGTGCAACGGTGGCCTCACACATAGTAACTGGTTGTGAAATAGTGTGTGCACTATTTCACTCAGGCTTCAGTGGTAGTCCTGAAGAAAGGTTTGTATGAGCTCCTTATGGGTGGCAAAAGAAATGCTGAAGCCCATAAGGATCTCCTGGAACCCCAATGCCCTTGGTAACTAGGTACCATATAGTAGGGACTTATAAGGGTGTCCAGTGTGCCAATCAGAATTGGAATATGGACTTACTAAACTGTAGTGACAAATTTGGTAAGGAGAGAGAGCATAAGCACTGGAGTTCTGGTTAGCAGAACTCCAGTGACACAGTTAAGCATACCGACAACACACAGAGGCCACAAACTATGAGCACTGGGGTCCTGGTCAGCAGGATCCCAGTGAGACAAGCAAGACACACTGACAAACACTCACAAGCAGGCCAAAAATGGGGGTAACCATGCTAGAAAGATGCTACTTTCTCACTCATAGTACTTATTGTCCGGACTGGTCAAGTATCCAAACAACATTCATGATAGCACCAGGACATGCAGTAATGAAGCAGATGAATCACCATAGTGTGCAACACATAAATTCCCCAATATCCACCTAAGTACATAGTCCACTGAATAACACTATAAACGTCTAGGGTCTAGAGCACCTGCCCTCCTACCACATGTTATCTGGCTTTCTGACATCCCAGTGCAGAGCACAGAGTTATCAGTGAGTGTACCAAGAGTGATGCAGTGGTTTGGCAGTTGTAGGCCGTAGGAACACCTGCAGGCCTACTATGTGTATTGCAGTAATTTTGATGGAGTTCCCTGGGGCGCTCTCTCTCCAAACTTCCTGGTGCTACGGCGATGTCACCCCGACAAGCAATGCCCCCCCGGCCCTGCCCAAGGTAAGGAGAGATGGGGGCGCACATATGCACAGTGGAGTATTGCAGGGAGCTCCTCCTTTGGCTCCCACATGTAGATTACAGCAGGAGCAGCTGCTCACAATTGCATAGTGCAGCTCTGTAGGATCCAACTGTCGGGACCGGGTCACCATGAAGGGTTTCCCTCCTGGCTACAGAAGGGCGGTCACATGGAAGATCCTCATTGGTTGGGCTGTGTGCCCAACAAGCATTTAGCTCTGGGACCTCAGGGATCTATCCTGACCTGGGCACTGGCTGAGACAAGGAGGCCTCCCTGGATGGTCCCAGGAGCGTTGACGATTCGTGCGATGAGGGGGGCCAATGTCTCCCGCACTCAGATTCCGGCTTCCTCTGTGAGGCGGTGCTCAGCAATGTCATTGCCATGAGGTGTCTCACTGTTGCCTAGGCATAACGCCTCCGTAAACATGCAGATCGTCAGCTCACGCAAGCTGATGCGGCACGAGGCAGCTGCAGGGGGGGGAGCTTGTTGGATATCGGTGCCTTGGTGTAAAGCGCTCACTATGTGCTAGTTATGAGAGAGTGAAAAGTGAAGCGCGCACCATGCCCTAGTTTATGAGAGAGCAAAAATCGAAGCGCTCACAAAGGGCTTAATCAAAAGAGGTCAAAGAGCAGGAAAACAACGCTCCCCCCTGAGCAGGGCTCCTTGGGAGGCACTTGAGGGCCATGAAGGGACAGGCAGGCCAGCACAGCTAAGTAGATGGGGGTTCCTCCTGGTAGTACCTGTAGTGCCTGGGCAGGCCAGGGAGCAGCTGGCAGCAGAGCAACAAGCAGGAAAGCAATCCAGTAAGTCCTTTGTGCCACCAAACAAGTTGTAGTTTAGCTGGAAAACAGCAGAAGAGCAGTCCAGATTAGTCCTTTTTGCAGCACAGCAGTCCTTCTGACAGACGTTCCGTCCCAGTTCCTAAAAGTGCTTTAAAAGCATGGGGTCAGGGCACCTGTACTTATGCTAAAAAATGGCTTTGATGTGAGGTCTGACTTCAAAGGAACCCTTTTAAGTGCAATGCAAACCCCTTTGAACCCAGCCCTGGCTCCAAACATCAATACGGGGCAAATTGGCCCTTTATGTGAGGGCAGGACACAACCTCTTGACACGTCTGGTGTATCAATATCAGTTGGATGCAGATGCCTCTCCTGTCACACCCAGCCCCTCCTGTTTTTGGCTGTCTGGATAGTATGCACAAAGTGTAGTTGTCACTCTTCCCTAGAAGTGGAGTCAGACTGCAAAACACTGTAGTTATAAGTACAGAGAAATGTACACATTCTAAAAGTGGCATTTCTAAAATATTAATGTAAAATCCAATTACACCAGGATTTTTCAATTACCATTCAAAACATACCAAACATGCGAATGCTACAATTACCACTTAAAATTATAAAAAAAATATATATAAAAGGGAATTCCCAATGCTAAACTATGAGAGGAGCAGCCCTCACAGTAGCGAAAAATGAAATAGGCTGTTTGCCACAACTAGGACAAGTAAAAAATAAAAGTACATGTCCTACCTTTACATACACAGAACCCTGCCTATGGGGCTGCCTAGGGCCTACCATAGGGGTGATTTATGTGTAATGAAAGGGGAGTTTAGACCTTGGCAAGTAGTTTGAAATGCCAAGTCAAAGTGGTAGTAAACTGTGCATGCAGGCCCTGCAGTGGTAGGCCTCAGACAGTTTTGAAAGACTACTTCTGTGAGTGACCCAGTCAGCGCTGCAGGCCCTCTAGTAGCATTTAATTTACAGCCCCTGGCTATATGGTATATGACTTTACAAGGGACTTACAGGCAAATAAAATATGCCAAGCAGGTGTAAGCTGGTCAGACCATGTTTTAGGGGAGAGAGCTCATGCACTTTAGCACTGATTAGGAGTGGTAAAGTGCCCAGATTCCTAAAACCAACAAAAAGAAGGTCAGAAAAATCGGAGGAGAGGCAAAACGTTTGGAGATAACCCTGTAGAAAGGACCATTTCTGACAAGGGCTTTGTATACGTGGGTCAGCATCTTGAACTGTTATCTCTTCTAGATCGAGAGCTAGTTGACCTTCTTGAGGTGCAGGGTGATATTAGCCCTTCTGGGGAGGTAAAGGATGAGTCATGCAACTGAGTTTTGTATTGTCTGTAGTATCGTAGGAGGTGTGCAGTGATTCCTACTTAAAGAGTGATACTGTAGCCTAGCCTGCTGGTGACAAGAGCTTGAGTGACGGTCCTTGTGATGTTGATTTGGAGCCACCTAAAGATCTTACAGAGCATGCATAGAGTGTGGAAGCAAGCAGGCTTGACTGCTTGCACCAGTTTCTGCATAGATAACTTGCTGTTCAAGATGATGCCGGGGTTTCGGGTGTGTTCTGTCGGGGTGGGGGAAGGGCCAAGTTCAGCAGGCCACAAAGTGTATCCATGGTTAGATGTTGTTCCCAAAGATGAGGACTTCCGCCATGTCCAAAGATGAGGACTTCCACCATGTCTGTGTTGAGTTGTCCTTCATCCAGTTGGGGATGTTCACCATACATCTGTGGAGGTTGGTTCTGGAGATGAAGTGGTCTTCTGACAGCGAGAAGATGAGCTGGGTGTCCTTGGCATAGAAGATGACATGGAGTCCATGCAGTCTGATGGTGTTGGCTGGGGGGTCATGTATGTTTTGAAGAGGGTGGGGCTGAGGGACGATCCTTATGGGACACCGCAGATGATCTCCTTGGGTTCAGAGGTGAATGGTTGGAGACAGATTCTCTGGGTCCTCCCAGTGAGGTAAGAGGCAATCCATTTGAGGGCGTTTTCCTGGATTCCAATTTGGTGGATTCTGCTGATCAAGATGTGTTGGAAGACAGTGTACAAGGCGGCTGACATGTCCAGGTGGATGAGGGCTGCTGTTTCACTGCTGTCTAGGAGGACTCTAGTGTCTTCGGTATCTGAGATCAGGGCTGTTTCGATGCTGTGATTGGCTCCGAATCCGGATTGAGAAGGCTCCAGGAGGTTATAGTGTTCCAAGTGTTTGGGGAGTTTCTCACTGATTGCCTTTTTTGAGAACCTTCACCAGAAAGGGGAAAGTGGAGATGGGCTGGTAGTTCTTTGTATCTGCTTTGGATATTCTGGATCAGCGGATGGCTTATGATGGAGATTGTGGCTGGAATTTTGAGAGGGTCCAATTGGGTGCGCAAGTGTTTGGGGTTTGTGTTCGTGGTTGTGAGTAGGCTGATGCTGTTGGTGGCAGAGACTTTGCGTGGCTTTGAATGGCCTCATAGGTATGGAGTAAGGCAAGGCAGCGCAAATAGCTGCAATGCCTTACTCTGTGCAAGGGGCACATTCCATGGGTGTTGCAGTGTGTGCTTTCAAGCAACACCCATGGATTTTGACACAGTCCTAGATTTACAAGAGCTTGTAAACCTGGTGATGCGCCAAAACATTACGCCTCCCAAAGGGAGGCACAAGAAGGAGAACTATCTTAATTTCTCCTATTGTGTTCCTCTTTCTATGTGTGCTGCATTAGGAAGCACATATAGGAGAAAACAGTCTTCAAGTTGCCCTTTCCTGCCCTAAATCAATCTTGCCTAGAGTGCAGACACCCATGCACCATGGTGCAAAGGTGGCTGTGTTGGTGCTAGGCAGCCAAAATGGAGCCAGCGCAGTGGGAAAGGACTGAAATGCTACCTATTGCATAGATACAACACATTCCTGCCCCTTCCCCTTGACGCAGGGCAGTGCATCAAGGGAACTTGCTGCACTGCCCTGCATCAAAAGCCCATAAATATGGGCCCTAGTTTCGTAGTCTAAGTGGTTAAGAATGTTTTGTCAATTTCAATTGCATTTAAACATAAAGCAAATCAGCATCTTGTTTCCTCTGTTACATACATACATACATAAATACATACATACATATTGCAAAAACCTATGCAAAAGTCATGTGTTCCAAGTTTTGCAAAAGTGCAGATTTCATGTAAAAATTAATTGTATGTATTTATTTAAAATAACCTGTCAAGTCTAAGTACTGTCTGGCACAAGAAAACTTGTTCCTTCCCTTCTCCCTCCCAAGCAAGGGATGTGTTTTGATATGTTAACATTAACAATAATCTCGAAGAAAAGGTTAAAGCGCAGATCTGAATGCTTTGCGAAAGCACAGGATGCGGCAAATTGACAGATATTCACTGGAGGTAGTCTATCACATACTGCAATCACTTGAGCTTTGCAGTGCTTTATCTCATTGCAAACATTAGTTCTAAGCAACCCATATACTTTATTGCCTAGGAAGATATCCAATTTTGAATTTTGTGAGAAACAACATTCTTCCACTGAGGAAAGTCAGGGAGCTGTTTTAAACATCTTTAAGTAACAGGTGACCTGCACCGTCAAGACAGCATTTTTTTGTAATGTTATTTTGGGATTTTAAGTTGTGGTTAATTATATGAAACATTAATGCATTTGTAAAGGTAACAAATACATGTTTAGGAGGAAGAATCCAAAGACTTAACAAATATATACAAATCTTGTGAAAATCCGATTCGTAAAGCATTGCTATTTATACTTATTCAGACACGGTTATGTAGTTACTGTGTTTGACAGTGATGTGCAACTTGAAGAAGACAACATCTGAAGGATAAGTTTGTCCTTATAAATTTATAATTTGAGGAATTTGTGTGTTTGGGAAGATGCCCCATTTTGACATAGTCACCCCCATTTTTTGCCTGGCTTTCGATGCAATTTTGACTGAAAGTGCACTGGGTTCCTGCTAACCAGGTCCCTGGTGGCACATCTCTTTTCCTAACACTGTGCAATTGACATCAATTGGCAATAACTTTGGCACACCGTTATGTCCCTACAAGGGTACCAAAGAGGGACCCCAAGGGATGCAGCACCTATTGTGCCATTCTCAGGGACCCCCCACCTAGCACTTGCAGACTGTCATTTCAGGCTGTGTGGCTGTGTATCTTGGTGCAGCTAAGAGTGAAAACACGACATGGTGCACAGCCTGTGTGCCATGTCTCCTAAACACTGCATGCAATATATGTAAGTCACTCCTACAGCAGGCCTTACAGCCGTAAGGCAGAGTGCATTACAGTGCATGTGAGGACATATCTGTATGAGCAGATATGCCGCTGCTGTGTCTTTGTCGATTCTTAGACATAGTGAGTGAGCAGGGAAGCAATTTTAAGTACATGTGCAGCACACTGATCATTACGAGTTACCCAGCTACATGATGGCTTCACTGACACTACGGATGCTTGATATAAAAAATCTCATATTAATAAACTCCCACTGATGCCAGTGATGGATTTAATAACACATGCACTGAGAAGGCAACTT
The DNA here is from genome assembly GCF_031143425.1 of Pleurodeles waltl. Taxonomy (NCBI): domain Eukaryota; kingdom Metazoa; phylum Chordata; class Amphibia; order Caudata; family Salamandridae; genus Pleurodeles; species Pleurodeles waltl. The sequence continues at coordinate 6,624,916 of NC_090439.1, forward strand.
TGATGTGTCCCCTCAAAACCTACCAGCTACCTAGACAGGTGGGAAATTTAGTATTCAGTGAGGTGTGTCCACCCCTCAGGTCAGTCCCACAGCTAAGGTGAGCTGCCTGATGTGGACACATCATTTAGAAATCTACCATCTTGGTGTTGGCAGATTCAGGAACTCTGGGACAAGGTTATGCCTGCTTCATACAAAAAATGGTCATATAGGGGGTATAGTTACCCCAGACATAAGTAGCCCATTGGCTATTACCCTGCCCTCCACAAAATACACCTATTATATTCAGTGCTTAGGGGAGCCCCTGGCACCAAGAAATCAGATTCCTGCTAACACTAAATAAAGAGCTGCAAAAGCAAAGGAAAAAGCACCCGGCCTGGATCCAGCCTGCCTGTCTGTCTGCTGCTCCTGCCAAATTGTGCCAAAGTTCTCTTATCCTGAAGCTATTGTGCCTCCAAAGCCTGGGAGGATGGTCTGTCTTCATCAAAGACTCAGGAACTCCTGTGGAGCAGCAAAGCTGCTTCCCTGTATCTGCTGGCACCCCAAAACAAACCGTCAGGACTCCAGACTGCCAAAAACCCAACACCTGGAAGCACCACTGCACCCCTCCTGCATGGCCTGAGTTGAAGGGGACCAATGGTGCCAGAGTGGTCCCCCGGCCCTCCAGAGACAAGGTCCACCATGGACTTGCCCACTTTGGACCCCCCAATGTCGCCTGCAGGAGATTGGCTTCATAAGTCAGTGTATGTTCCTGTTTTGCTGTCTTTTTCCTCCATAGGATAACATTGCAGCTTCCAAAAATTGTACTGTCTTTCTAAACTGAAAAGATTTTTCTTGAAAAACGTGCTTCCCTGAACAAAGTGATTCTGGTGCCAATATATATATAAAGATACTTGTTATTCTTGTAAGTTGTTGTGGATCTCCTTCTTGAGTCGTGTGTCTCATTTATTGACAGTGTGTGTGATTGCAGAAGTGTAGCACTCCTCTCTGATAAGCCTAAGACTGCTCGACCACACTACCCCCTAAAAGATCATCTTGGGATTTCTAGCGCAAGCCCCTGTCCACTAATAAGGGAACCCCTGGACCCTTTACACAATATATCTAATTTTTATATATCATATAGAGTGCCTGCTTCCTATAATGTCACATTTGTAATTCTGTTTTCTGTTTTTCACATTGGGCGCTAGCTTTTCCTCTGGCTAGCATTTGCAAATACATTCCCCAAACCACAGGTTGCAGTCAGCAATACACCACCTTGGAACAAACAGAGACAAAAGACTCTACAAGGTGAAAAAAGTATACACAAAGTATTTTGGAGCCTTTCGAGGCATTGAATAATGGTAAGGTCACAAATGATGTCTGTTCTCAGAACTCCTTGATGAGCATGAGGGAGATCTAGTATCTGGTTAGGATTTTTTTAAATAAATGGAGTTCTCTGCTTTTTGAAGACCCGGGCCAGATTTACCAACACTTTGAACTGGGTTTGCATCACAACTGTTTATTATTAATTTACTATGCAGCGCACAACATGATTTGCCTGAAAGTAATGCAAAACTTGTTTTATATTACTTTGCGTCAAGGGAGTGTTCCATGGATAGTGCATGGCTGCTCCCATGCAATCATTTATGGTTTTTGATGTAACCCTATCTACTACAAATACTAGATAAGGTTTTGCACAAAAAAAAATAATGCATCTTCGAGTTAGGCATAAAAAAAACTTTTATGTCTCCAAACCTTTATAGTGTAGCACACACACTGAAAGTAGGAAAAGTTTAAATGTTTGTCTAGGCATAGTATTTTGCACTGGAAAAGTACCCTTCTAGTACAAAACCCATGGTAGACACTACGCAGACACCTTTGCGCTATGGTGTGTGTGTCTCTAGGCAGCTTGATTGTGCACCAGTGCTAGGGAGGAAGCAGGAGAGAGTCATATCTTAGTAAATATGGAGCTTTCCAGCTTTCTCCCACTCACGCAATGCGGCGCAGCAAATTTGGCTTCTGCGCTGTGTTGCATGACATTTTCGTAATTCTGGGCCCAAGTCTTCCAACCTTCCTAGTTCAGTAAATTTAGTACCATACATTGGGTAACAGTGACATCTCTTATTTCTGACTTTACGTGTGGTATGAAGCACTTTATAAAAGCACGTGATTGCCATTTGCTAATACAAATTAATTATAAAAGTGTGAAATTATGGAAAATACCATACTTCCTGAATGTGATTCCATTATAAATGCATAGGGGTTACTGTTTTTGGTGATGTCACTCACCAATAGACCTACCCATTTTGCTTGAATGCTTTGTTTCTGACAAGGGAAATGTCCTTAAACACAGATGTGAGACTATGCAAACTGTAACTTTGTTAAACAATTGACAGTTGTAATACGAGGTGAAATTTGAAAGCACATCATAGAAAGCTGATTTTTTCTACGACATGCCTTCTGTGTATGAATATGTCACTATGAAAAAGCAGTGCTAATGTGTAGTCTACCTGAACATACATATGGTTTACTTAGATTTTAGGGCTATAAAAGATTTTGCACACACTAAGCCAGTCAACACATATTAATCTAATAAGCACATGCAATCTAACCTGTTCCTACAAAAGAAACCCATACTTTTCACAATGCTAACATCTACATGTAAGGACAAGAATTCAAACCTTTTGTTTAACTGAATAGCTATAAGCAGGGCAACAGGATTTATGAGTCAAGGGAGGACCAAATTATGTGGCATGGTTTACTAAATTGTGGTGGCAAGAAAATGCAAGTTATGTGGCATGAAGCCTCACATTTTGTGATAGTATCACTTCATTATTTTGTCACTTTTACACATTAACACTGTTTGTACAAAGATTTCCCCTTATTGGTACTAGTTCCATATCCAAATGCATCAGCATTTTACAAAAAGATGAATAGTCTACCTTTGTGAAGTTCCTTCGGCTGCACAGCAATACACGTCTCTGCATTTTTAATAACTTTTGATCCATTTGGCTAAAAAGAATTTGTGTGATTAAAATCTGCAAATTATGTGGCAGATGATTGATTATGTGGTAAATGCGGCAAATCCATAATCATGCACAAAAACATCAAATCCACAAAATCACATATTTCCAGTGGCCCTGGTCATGAGGGAGCATGTTCAAGTGTGCTGACCTACTACAAGGATATGACGTAGCTTAAGTCAAAGAGCAACTTGCAATTGTGCAGTGATTTTAAACTGAAAGTAGTAAAGCTATCATGCATTGATGTCTAAACTGCATATTGTTCTGCTCTTTATATCACTCAAAATAAATATTATGATGACATTTGAATATATCGTCTAAGAAGTTCACTAAATTTATAACAACGTGCCATTTCTGTTAATATGTTGCGGGCATTGCATTGCCTCAGTTCACTGTCTGCGAGAAAGTAGCTCTTAGTGCAATGCAATGCTAGTCACTTCCTCATCTAGCCATCATCTAAATGAACATATTTAATAGTGAATATAAATGTGTGAATAAAGGCAAAGCAACATAAAGACTCTGAAATCCTGGTAGAAGTATTACAATGTAACAGTAGGAACTGATACCTCTACCTCTAGGTTATTTGCAAAGAAAATGGTCAGATCATTGTTTCGCAGTGCACCATCATTCTTTAATTCTTTACTATTGATGTTTGTCTCTATCAAATAGCAATAGTTAAGTATCGTGGGATTTTAAACTAACCCGAATTCCTTTTACCAATGTCTAGAAAACAGCAAACAATTTTGAGACACAAACAGTCTAAATTTAATAGCTTCAATTAAATACAGTTTTTTTTTAATAAACAGAGAAAGTGTTAATTTACATGAAAGATATTTGGATAAACACTGGCTTATGCAGCTTTCCATTTTAAATGCCTGTCCTTTATGCTTCTAGCACCCTTTTCTGGTGAGCAAGATGTGTTTAAATGCAGCGTGTGTTTAGGACCACAGTATCACCTCCTGTCTCCAGGGGCAGAGCTGAGCAAAAATATATACACACTAGATGAAACACAGGTCCCCACAAGACAATTACAGAAAAAGGTGTACAGATTAACACAGATGTTCCAAAAGTCATTTTTTCTCACAATTTCTCAGCTATTGTCTTGTGGGGGACCTGGGTTCAGGTCCCCAAAGTGCAATCTAGTCCCCACAGCATAAGTGTGTTATCACACCCAAGTCCCCAAAGGATAGAGCACACACACACATGCACACATATTTAAAAAAGTCTAAATAAATTAATGTATTCAGCATTATTTCCTAGGTAGTTCTATTTTGAGTCCTTGTCTCCATTATGTTTAATGGAAGGGTGGTGCAGAATTAGTGTTTGGCTGTGTGAGGTGCTGGACTTTCTCTAAGTCTGAGCTGGAGTACGTTTAATACTGGTTGGTCTCCTTTTCAGCTGTAGTAAATAAAGAATGCCAGTTTGTGAGCAGCAATGGTAATACTCATTTATGGGTGAGTTACTGTTCCTCCCTTGAACCCTCTTTTCAAAACCCTTCCATTTTAGTAGTAAGTATTCACTATTGTCCAGCCACCTCCTCTGTCTCTACTACATTTACTTAAAAAATTTATGCCTGAGTGTACAGAGATCTCCGCAGTCTGGGAGAGATCTCCGCACATAAAAGATAGGAGAGGTGGAGACAGAGACCTCTGTGCATAGGTTTGTGAATAGAATGTTGTAGCATATGAGTAGTACTATTCTAATACTACTGAATGTAGTAGAAAAGCCAATTTGTGAATAGGCCGCAGTATGTGCATGCCTGAGAATCTACATGTCTATGTTTTTTAAGTATTTAGTGTATTTTGTCCCCCTGAACCCCCAGATACTTAGGCATACCACACCACATACAGCATTGATTCATAATGTGCTAATCGTTCGTTAATGTAACCATTTCAACTGTGTATCATGTAACATATAATCAGATGATGTTAATAACTTTTTGTTTCATGTCCCTGACAATTCTGTAGTGGCCTGATTCTTTGTTTCCTTTCATTTTTCATTTGGTCACAAGTTGTGTGGCTGCATTTAGTGAGTGAACGATGCTCATTCCAAATACAATATTTATATTTTGTTGCACTTCTGTACATTAGGACATCCCAGTGAACCTGAAATTCTTAATCGAAGGCATGGAGGAAGTGGGCTCAAAGGCTCTGGAGAAGTTGATCAAAGACCGGAAAGAATTTTTCAGCAACATTGATTACATCGTGATTTCCGACAATGTTTGGCTGAGTCGGAAGCCTGCACTTACATATGGAACAAGGGGAAGTTCATATTTCTTCATAGAGGTACTGTATAGTACTATAAAACCTAATTTTTAAAAAACATAAAAAGATGAGCTTTTGTGATACACTAAAACATTTAGGTCAAATGAAATTCAGACAAATGAGTTTCCATATGTTCTGTTGTATGGGTTTTCATACTGTACATAATCCTGAAATGTAGGTGTAAAAATGAGACAACTACTGTTACTGTTACAACAGAACAGAAACACAAGCAAAATACCATTATACATTTTTGCTGTTACACTTTTCATAATTCACCAGTTGCTAGAACTTAAAATTATTATTGGCAAGTTGTGTCATCAGTGGACACTTACTGAAGTTACAGCTGAGCGCACTGTAATTAACTGCTACGCTCAGTTCCTGCCCTCTCCTTTGAAGAAAAGCTGATTGGCTACACATTAACTCACAGACTGTCTCACGCTTCAAAAAGTAAAGACAGCCTTTCATATCACTGCAGTGTTCTCATGAATTCAAGCAGCACAGTTTCAAAAGGTGCAACTCCATCTTCATTTCTATATTATGTCGACTAAAGTACCCTCTTCAGGTACATTTTAAGCATATTATGAGTCACCCATGTGGTAGTCGCCTTTTAAAGCACCTACTAGGGTACTTTTATGTGATTTGTAATGCTTTGAGACGTACTCTTGAGTCCATCATGCATGTATATTTGGTAATCATGTACTGTTAGAGATTGTTTGAATTCAACTTAACTTGTTTTACTAATAATATTCCATGAAGGGTTTAATTTAAGTTTCTTGTCCCTTCAGACATAAACATTGACCTCATCTCTGGAAATTAGAACTAAACTTGATATTCGTTACTGGACTTTATAATGACCTTTCTGTTTAAGGTGTCAAAACTATTTTCTAGTCATTTGCCACTCTTTTTGGTTCTCTCAAACATGACTCTTCAATCGCAAACTTGATATCTGATGAGAACACAATGTACATAATATCACAAACTACAACACACATCAAACTTAGAATAGATAAAGGGCTTTGCACCACTTTTCCCCATCAAACTAAAGTTTGAAATTTTTGCTTGTTTCATGCAAAATATTACGAGTCTTGCAGTGGGAAACATGATCAATTTTCCTGCAAACAAGTACACCTTTAGGCCAAAAAACAATTACTGCGCTGAAGGCAAGTATTAGAAAACAATCACTGATGAATCTAATATATTCGATTTTTAAGTAAGTAAAATTGCTTCTTCTAAGACTAGTCAGTTTGTGCGTGTGGTTGTATGTATATGTGAGTAGGTGAAAATGACATTGAACCAGTGGTTGGTTGGGTAAGTTAACGCATGCATGTATGAATGAATGAATGAATGAGTGACTAAGTGCATGGCGATGATGAGTGAGTGCATGGATGGATGAATGTGTGAGTGAGTCAATGAATGGGTGTGTCGATCATGGCATGGCTAATGGCTGGGTGTGCCATCCTGCAACAATGGAATTAAAGTTTGTAGTGCTCCAGGTCTAGCGCAAAGTGAAGGCTAGGCTTACCAAACTTCATTCCAGATGCCATGCCCAGCTCTCATAGTCTCAAAGAGGATCTCAGCGCCAATGTTCAGCTCACTCACACCACATAAATCCTTCACTAAATGACTAGGGAGATGAACCCTATACAAAACTTGTCAAGAGGACCTTATCTTCTAATCTTTCCTGTTCCCACAATGGGTCGACACACACACATCGCCACCCACCCCACACACACCGAAGGCTTGTGAATGGAAACTCCAGTTAACTGTTCTCTGACTAAGTACCTATAAGCTACATTTTCAACCCTGCTGAAAATTCTAATCTCATAAGAAGAAGTGAAAACAGGATCTATTTGGTGGCGTATAGTAGTAGAGGCCTACGCTTAAGGATGGAGGAGCCCCACCTTTTCCCCAGCATAAAGTGTGTTTGTCAGGGTGAGCAAAGGTTAGCCTGACAGACACTCTTCATGTTCATGTCAGGCAGCCAAGCGCTGTACTTGCACCAAATGTGCAGGTGTCTGGCTGCCTGGGCTCAACTTTGATGGGCTGAAGATGTCGTAGCTTTGCATGTGTGCCATCCTCAGCCCGGCAACATGCTTGATGCTCCATCCCCTCATGATGAGGAGGAACGTCAGTGATAGCCTTGACTTGGGCACTTCAGTTGTAAGCCCTGAAGTGCACATTGTCAAGTGATGCTGTCACAGAGGGGAGTGGGGTTAGCAATCTCACTGAGCCCCATCCCACCCTGTGATGAGGTAGGGACTGCTGCCTCCTCTCATCAACTGACATCAGCCAGTGATAGGAAGCAGCAGTCCCAATCCTCAGGAACCACCAAGGCTTCCCTCCCACTACCCAAGATCACTGCTGCCACCTAGTGAATGGTATTTGTTTTAATGTTTGGTGCATGCATTTGTGTGTATGTATGATTGCATGTATGTTTGTGAGTGCATGTTGTGAATTGGTGTGGTAATGTGTGTCCATGTGAATGGTAAGTGGTCTGTGCATGTGTGTGAATGCATGGGTTTCAGTGAATGAGTGTGCATGTGTGGCTTGTATGCCCCACCCCGCTCGAATTACAGGACACCACTGGCATATAGATGTTTGCACTTATTAGGAACTGCTGCAGACTAAATTCCAGTTACCAGTGTAGAAGTGAATACTCAATTTGTTCAGTTTGGTGGCGAATAGATGTTTAGACATCTTATGAACTGTTAAGGAAAAAAAGCTACTATATTTCAGTTGCATCTTGGGGCTGTTTATGAATGTCTGCTGTAAGCTATGTATTTCATTTGTTGTTTAATTTCACCAGTAAAATGTTGTTGCTTTTCTACCTGGGCTTGTGTTGCCCTAACTCCATACACATATGCTGCAACAGATAAAAAGAAACCAGAGGCCTCATGTGTGAATGACAACAATTTACAGATTAGTTAAGTCCTGCCTTTCAACGTTGCTTCCCAACAGTGGAAAAGATGATTGTGCCCCTTCACCTGATTTCATCATCTTAAAAAGTTGTCTCCAAAACATGAATTAACTTACTAATAATGAACACTACCATGCTGTGTTTAAGATATCATTTAGGCCCTGGTCCATGGACCAGCAGGCAGTAAAGCAAAGATGGTGTAATTTCCACATTTTAAGCTTCTGCGTCTTTAAAAACTGTTTGTTCAAATTGCCACTACTTTGCTACCCAGGCAAGTTCCATGTATAACTGAGGAAATTGCAGCAAATGTGTACACCTGGATGATCTAGTTTTGAAACCTGGCAGAACTGGAAGCATTTTACTCTCCCTATAACCTATATGAAGCATTAGTAAACAATGCATTAGGCAGAAGGATCCTTACTTACCAAACAAAATAATACCGGACTATCTTGAGCCCAGTCATTTATGCCAGAGCAGTACACAAAAGCCATCAAGAATTCTAAAGCCTTGCACACATAGTGGAAAATATGGTGTGCAGGTCAGTGGTGCAATGCAAAATTATGGCATGCATTACACCCCTGGTGCAAATGCTGATTATGTAACACAGCATACGTTTCTGCGATCCAGGGTAGATTGTCATCCCCAGTAAAACCTTTCCACATACAAATCCTTTTCTCACCAATTTTCAAAGATGTCCCTCAGCAAAGTCTGTGTTCTTTTCTTTAAAGTATGGAATCTTAAATGTACTCAAGCAAACTAAACAGTCTATGTCCAAACAAGGCTAAGCTTGCTTCTGCTCTTGTAGGATACTCTTCTGTGGTGATGCCGTGTCATGGTGCCATGACACCAAAGGCCAATATAAGGGGATCTAGTTTTGTCCGCCTTTTCTAGGCATTTCTTGGGCTCTTTCTTTGGGCAGAGTTTCCTACGTTCATGTCTTTCTACTTCATTCTGGCCCGGGCCCGGTGAAGCCCAACAGGAAGTAACGTGGTAAGAAGGAGCATAGGTACCTCGATGTCAGAGCACATGAAGCTCTCCTCCTCTGTGAACGTTCTTCACCTCTGTTGAAAGATGTAAGAGTGGGAACCTTTGCTGAGCCAATGGTAGAGCGAGAGCCCAGGAGAAAGGCGAATAAAAAAAATACGCTTTGACCACCCTCTGCTGATTCCTCAGCATCTGTTCCCACTTCACCTTACAGTGTTGGAGTACGAAAAGGTAGGATGTGTTTTAAGAATGTAATCAAAGATTGAGCAGCTGAGATCAAGGACACTCTGAGGATGAATTTGAATTTATGACCAGATAATCATTCTCCTTGCATGAGAATCTGCTTCGAAAGTTCAGGCACCTTTCCAGCTTCAGGCAGACAAGAACGTGAATATGTATGTGTTTTGAGATTTGTAGAATTCCAGCCGTCTGTATCATGGACGTTGAATCGCCAAAATGAGAGGGGTAACGGAACTTCCATAACAAGCCCGTTGACCCCGTTGACATCACAGGAAGTGACATCATATGGCCTTTGACTCAGACGGCCTTAACAAAAGTGAAATTTTAAAAAACTGTAATAAACAGTACTGAAAAACGAAAAAAATGTCATGTGCATTTTTCTGTTCAGTCAAAATTGAAAAATTACTGATGTCCCTGAAACTATGAAAAACAAAGCAAACATCAAGAGGCAGTTTTACTATAGCCGTAGAACCCGCCGTAGCGTGCTCTAACGGCTATTAGAACATTCTGCCACTCATAGCAGAATGTTCTATGAAATAAAACAAATTGCTCACGGAGCCCGAGGGGATTAAAATCCCCTCGGGCTCCGTGAGGCTTTGTTCACAGTTGTTGCAGTGAACAAAGCGAACATTGGAATGTTGGCGCTGCGGGCTTTTACCGGCCAGTAAGAGCCCGCAGCACTTCATTGTCTTCAATGGACATGCCAGCATTCCAATGTTCTAATAACATTTCATGCAACACAGCACAACAACCAAAGTTTCTGTGCTAGCTTGCGTGAAAGAGAGAGAGCAGGACAGCACCTTTGCTACTAATGTATGCTGCTGTTTTCTCCTCTCTCTATGCTGCCTCACTTTCGGGAGCCATGCACCAACACACAGACCCTTGCACCATCGGGGAAGGGTGTGTGCCTTTTTTCAAGCATACATTTTGTACTGGAAGGGGACCATTCTAGTATAAAAACGATTCTTTAATATTTTTCCTACTTTGTATGTGAGCTATACAGCGAAGCACGCATGCAAAGTTGGAAAAATATGGAGAGTGGTTGCATGTGAATACCCATGTACCACTTATGGTATGCCTGTTTGATGCAAAGAAACACAAAACAGCTCAGAGAGAGGATTTGTCTTACTGTGGATAACTTTCCAATGCAAATCTCTCCCACACCCCTGGGTAAATCAACTATGAATGCCAAGACCTGTCCGACCCTTTTCATAAATGATGGACTCTCATCAAGACCTGGGAAATATGTAACTCACTCTTCCCAGACAATGGATGTTAACTGATTTATATCTCTCCTGTTAGATATAGTACTACGGGTTCTTAGTTGTTTATAGCCCTGACTACTGAGTCCTTGGTTTTCCATTATCATAACCTCTGCATCTTTGTTTAATTCTCTGCACTAGTACATATTTTATCTGTAAGCACAAAACATTGTGTAAGTTGTGTTACCCACAATATAGGGTGCCTTTTAAATACTCACATATCATAAACTTGTTTCACAATTTTTGTAGTTTATAAGCAGTTTTCTACCACATTCTTCACCTTTCAATATTGGTTTTGCAACTATGTTTTCATGAAGCACTTCAGCCTAAAACACAGTTTTTTTGCCATTTTCTGTTGCTTTTAATCATGGTCTATTGTTTAATTTAAATTGAATGGGGGCATGCAATGAAAGATTTACAGTGCCCATCTCGAGGTCTCCGTTCGTTCCTGACAGTGGTGTCAAAATTGTATCCAACAGATTATTTTGTATTTCAGGAATAGCGTTTATGCATATATTCAAACTGTTGGTTTATTTGCTAAAATAGGATCGTTTTTGACTTTTTAAAATATACTTTTGACCACTGCGCCGCCTGTAATTTTTATACTTGTAGGTAGTCCACATTTGTGTCTTCACATTTATTGCTATTTAAAAGAAAATACCTTTTGTACAGCAAATTGGCTATTCTAGATCCGTTGAAAGGCCACATGTGCATCTCCACTTTAGTATCCGAAGTGTGTACAGAGTGATATAAAGGCTAAATAACACGCACATATAACCATGGGAGCATTCATTCTTTGCGTTATGTATGTCACAGTCCCTGTAATGATTAGAGCCAGTGATTTAATTGATCCAGTGCTCACTGGTACTGAGTACTGACAATTTTTAATTTTCTCCCCTTGATTACTGGAACTGCTTAGACAAGTAGATTAGTGGTTCTCTCATGGCCCCGGAAGTAGGGCAGGTGCTCAAACTGCTACTCCAACCACCAGGACCAAGAAATGTCCTGCACCCTTCCTGAAGATGAACTAAAAGTATTCTAAGAGGCTGACTGAAGAGGGTCTTAAGAGCCTGCTCCAATAAGCCAACTTGAGAAACCATTATTTGTCTTCAAAAAGGGAAAAAAACTTGAGAGACAGTCTAGTGAGGTCCTACATTGAACCAGAACCACACACTGAGTAACATCTAGGGGCTAACACCAAGGTTTGGACATTACCCGTGTGGGAACTGCAGTGCATGCGCTTCCACTAGAATTGCAAAAACAAGTTGTCAAAATGAGATAACTTGGCAGCTGAAACATTTTACTAATTTTGGTTGTAAGAATGTTGTTATTGTATTTAATACCCATGTTCTTTGTTTTACATTGGTAAATACAACCTAGGAGGTCAGAAAACCGATTATTCAACATCAATCACAAATACGGTGTAATGTTGTGAATGCTCCTATGGTTGAACATTACAATCTTATGAAACATGTCCCAAGTGATGTGCACTGTTTTGTACTTGATGTTATAAAACCCTCGAAAAGACGTCTAAGTGTCAACCGCCTGCTGACCATTAAAGAGAACTGATGCATTTGGCTTGCATATACAGTTAAAAAGGGTCTGAATCAACAGGTTGAATGGCAAATACTGGCAACGTCATAGATGGACTATCTTGAACGGAACAGTTAATGTGATGTATTCCACATAGAGGGTTATGGATCTTAACCTCCTTTCATGGTTCTGTGCCTGCAGTTGCGGATGCTGAATCGATATCTAGCAGTTCTACTAGAGAGGGTATGGTCCCTTTCAGGGTTTCCTATTGTGTCCTTTTGTTCTTATGGTTGGTATGATTGCTGTGAGTTCCTTTATCTGTACTTTCATTTCTAACATTTAGTTGTATTGGTTGCTGGCTAATAATAACTTGAGAATAATTGTTTGGGTCAATCTTTTCTTTCTGTTCTAAGGATAATTTAGACTCTTGGGCTACCTACAGCATGGTTGTGAAAGTAGATTTAGTGTCGGAGAGCATTTAGATGGGCCATTATTACATTTAAAGATGGTGCCACAGTTATTGCATTGGTCATGTCACATGTTACTACCCGAATGCTCTGCAATTGGGAGACATCGTGTGTATCTTACTAACATGGACTGAGCTGATGGCCTAGATGAATATTTTATTTATTATGTTAATGAGGTCCACAACAGTATACTTACCATAATTACAACTGTCTCGAAACTCTGGGTATTAGTTAGCATTTTTACCAGTTTTAGATGGCTGCCATAGTCACTGGAATGGTCACATGACCTATCACTTCCTTATTTAAACTCGCCGGGAAGGCCAGCAATGTTTGATTCCTACTGGCATGGTTTGAGTGGATGCGGATGGAGATAGACACTAGCAGTCCCATATTTAGAAGGTATGAGTACGCTGCAATGGAGGCAGCGTTTTTCTAGAGTTTATGTTCTATGACGGTTAAGCAATTTTTATATTTGAATCTTTGTGAATTTGTTTACTTGGGCTTGTAGGTTGAAGTCCCCTTGTGTGTTGCTACAGTCTATTTTCGCAACCTGTTGTAAGTAGAAGAATGCAGCTTTTCTGGTTGGGAGCCTGACACAGTGTATTATATGGTGCACGTTTGCCATGTTTTTAAAGTATTTTTTAAAACTTTCTGTGTCATGTAAGTGGTGGCTTACACTAGTATCCACACCTGTGTTTGTGGTGTTTTCTTGGGTTCAACAGGCAGTACACATGGCGTGATTTGGCAGATTGCACGTACTGTTTTATAATTCATTTTCCTTATGTGTAGGTATTATTTTACAACACTGAGTCCTGATGATGGTCTGAGGGACCTCTGACTGCCACCACGAACCGAAACGTCAACATTGACTTCTCATTTGACAAGCAGAATTGAAAGTCCATGACATTGCTTGAACTGGGACTGAAAACCAGGCAATTACTGTGCAGAACTGTGTCAAGAGGAGGGTTATAACCCCTTCCAGGATCTTCTGTTGGGATTCAATCTTGTGATCTAGGGGGGTTATATACAGTGTTGTGGTTTATGAGATGGACATTCATTGGCTTTGTTGTACATGTTTTGAACTTCCTGAATCCCATTGAGTAATATATTGGATTTTAACAGTACAGAGTTTTCTTATTCATTAATTGAAGACTGGATAATGTGCACATAAACTTTATCTAAACAATTCCTCTAGGAGCATTTTAAGTGAGGCATTGTCTGTACCCATTTCCTAGGGAAATACTGGTTTGCCCCTAAGTGTGTTCACATATTACTTTGTGTCACCAGCCTACCCACACCTTTGGGGGAGCACGAAGCACTAGAACTACAAATACTTTTCACTTCTTAAAGTCTTCAGGCGATTGATCTTGGGAACTTAATAAAGGACTAATGGCTGCAATACAAACATCATTTGTGCATTTATTTAGTGCATATAGGAATTAATAATGAGAGTTTAAGTTGTAATTGTAAATTTTCACTTATAATATCCATAATTGTGTTTAATTAGTCAAGTAGGTTTTACAGAACATTGCAATAAAGCGGGTCCTGAAATCTGTCTCTTTACTAAGAATTTCTAAATTAGTAGGTTAAACATTGATAATAAATTTTCTAAAAATGAACAAGCTTCTGTAAAGCAGTCTAGTCAGCAAAGCTATCAGTTCTCATAAAGAATACTGTAACAGACTTTAATAGAAATAGTCTAGCCAGGGAGTCTTGCTGCCTAGAATTTTAGAGAGAGAGTCTGAGAATGCTATTGTTCGAAAGCAATCACAAAAGTAATTCTTTCTTCCTCTCACTCAGTTTCGCAGCCTATCAGCCTTCAGCCTGTTACTATCGCAGCTGCTCAGTTCAGTCTGCCCCCTCTTTCTCTTTCTCCAGGACACTTTTATGATATAAAGCATTGAATACAATGTTTAATACAATGTTGCTTCCAATATGCTGCATTTTCCTGAGAACCGCAATTTCTTGGTTGATGTAACGTTCTCTAAACAAAGAACAGTTCAAACTTGTATTATAAATTGTTCTCAACAACTGTAAGTTGACACATGGATTTTAATTCCCATACGCCTTGCTTCTGAAAAAAGAAAATAGTTCTGTGTGTTCACAAGTTTATTCATTCTTGTCATATCCTTTCTCATATATATCCACACCATAAGCCTATTCATTAAGAAACAATTTTGTAGATTAGTTTAACTAATCATGAATTCCAAAACCTTTCACTTCAATAGAAAATAATGAAATAATACTGTTTTCTTTGTTAAACTGGAAGAAACTGTGCCATGCATAGGCCATGCAAAGGCTATAATAGAAACATTTATGTCAAGTTGGAAGTGGTAAAATGTGTTAACATTAGCAATTGAGCAAGCCACGCAGATGTAGATCATGCAAAGTTTAATTTGAATTCGCATTCTCGAAAAGACAGCTTTGGTTAGGCATACTTTTCTACTCATTCACTCTCATCATCATCAGGTTCTTGTCTTTTTCTCTTCAGGTTTTCTCTTTATTATAATTTATTATATTCTTCATTCACTCTTTCAATCAATTCCAAATCTTTCTTTATTATTGTGTTCATTTCTCTAGCTCTTCTCTTTATTACAATCACTCTTCTTGCTTTATACATTCCTAGCGTAGACAGAGAGCAAGCTATTACAACTAATAAAGCACATATATGGTTTTAAGTATTCCTCCTCCTAATCCTTTCAGCCAACCAGCTACTGTTGCAAGACCTTTGGTAAAGCTTTTAACTGTGCTAGTGGATTCTAAAGGTTCCAGGTCTAACACTTTAATTCAGCATTATTCTTTGCATACTTACTATTTTTCTACTCTCATCAGGTATGTAACTGCAGAAATTTAACATTTTCAGCATCTCGCAGACCCCGCCTTTCTCAGTTAATAAGACATCTAAACCATCCTCTTCTGCAATACTATAGATCCAATAGCTACAAGCTCTGTTTTTTCTAATAATATAGCTGCAGAAGTACTAGTTGCCAACCTGTAAACTACTGTTGAAAGCTTTGTCATCTTCTCATCATTCAAAACTACGCCTACAGAAGGTATAATGGCCTCAAATATATCTCGCACTAGCTGTGTCCCTTCATTCAGACTTTGTGTATGTCTTTTGTGTGATGGTGTCATTGTTAATGCACCTAAGCTTTGCACGTGATACTTCTTCGGGAACAACAATCCTAAATAACAGATTCCCTCCCAGAAAGCAGCCAATCTAAAATATGGATTCTCTCTACATATAAAATATACTCCAGGTGTTATTGGGTCATCTTTTTGCAAAGTCTGTCATTTTCCGCCAGATAACTCAAATACATGCTCACAATTGCTATTTCCAACTGGAATCTCTCCTATGTATTCTCCTTCTAAACACACACTTTACATTTGAGCTGTTTGTCTAACTTCAGTTTAGGTACTGATATTTCCTTCTAAATTCATCATCTTCTCTTTTCCACACATTCTTTTATACATCCTCTTTCTTAAAAGCATTTCTTGTCAGTTGCTCATTTCTTTCTTCCAACATTTGAATAAAAGTGTTTTCTTGTGAGTTTGTTAAGCATGTTAAATTGTCTTTATGTGCTCTAACAGTGTTTACTAAAAAGAAACGATCTAAAATAATGCCAAGCTGTCTCCATTTCACTGGTTTGTGGAACTCAATGGATGTTTTTTATTAGGGGACCTTTAGAGAGAACCATGTCGAAGTTTGAATAATAATATTCAAAATGCTGCTGTCTATAAACTAAACTAAGAGGTATACTACATGATGTAGTATATGAAAGTGTAATGTGATGGTAAGAGGTCTGCTCATCAGCTGACGATGGCATGTGTGCACACACATTTCAGTCTTCAATTTCTTAAGCTTTAGTGCATTCTTGTACTAATCTAGAATGAACATTCTTTGAAAAATGTTCATCTATATAATTTACACATGATGTCTTTATATCATCTTCATTTATTGTTGTTAGATGTAGCATTTATAAATCATACTACAGCTTTTTCTGTCTCAGGTGTAAAAGGTATTACTAAAACTTTTGCTAGCCCTACCATGATATTAGTGTAAGAAAGGTCCCAAAGAACATTTTAACTCCTAGTTCTATTCACGATACATGTTGTCTCTAAAATCAAATCTACTACCAATAAATCATTTTTAACAGCAGTATAACTTTTTATAGTTGAACACTTTGTGCTTCTTCTTCAAGTTAGTTTTCTCCTGAATTAGTTTGTTTATTAATAAAGAAATCTTTGTATCGACAATCCTTAATCCTAATCCATGTCCTTCTGAATGTTATCCCTATTTTTCAGTTTCTTTACTCGGCCCTTGGTATTCCTCTTATATTCTTTTTCTAATTTGCTTTTTTATTAGTCCTTTTATTGCTTAACAGTTCAAATAATATCTCAGCCTCTTTGATTTTCAATTTTTTGTAGTCTTTAGAAATCAGGAGCTTTCAAGGAGGTTCTGGCAATTCTTTGCTCCAATCAAGTAATTAAGAAATGGCAACATTTAAAATCTGATTTAGGTAATATGTCTTTTCGGGTGACGAATATCTTCGACAAGGCACTCTAGCTCTTTTTGATCTTGTGAGTGTGTTAAATTCTTCTTCAGCATCGCTTGTACCTCTGGATTCTGCTTCTTCTTTGATCGTTGGTGGTATTGATTCAGTAGGCACACAAAATGTGTGTTTTGTTTTTGTGTTATCTTTCAGGCCAGCTTTCATTGTGAGGATTTCTTTTTGTTCTTAATCCAGAACTTGTTCCTTCTCCTGAATCATCAGGATGTTCTGTTGGTTCTGTGACTGTTTCAAAATGTTTGCTTCCAAAGGATACAGTCAGTATTTTTCCATTATCACTTTAGGAGATGTCCGGCAATTGGACCAAGTAACCTGTCAAAGGTTTTTCACCCCTTGTTCTTTCTCGCAGTCTCTGATCAGTCTTCTCTTTCTTGGTGTTCTTCACGTACAACATGCAGTGCTTTGTACAACACTGCTCTTGGTCCTTCTGTCTCATAGGCCACTATTTCTTCATAGGGATGTCTTGTTCTTCGGGTGTGTGATGCATGCACTCAGTTTGGAATTCCAGCACATTTGACTGCTGTGTTTGGGATTAGTATAGAAAGGGGCCGTTACAACTTTGCTGTAGACAGGACTTTCTCATGTTTTTGAAACTAGGACGCGGTCTCCAGTACTAAGGTTGTGACACTGGCCCTCACTGGGATTCAGAATATACCACATCAGCCAATCCTTTACAATAATCGAGTAGCATGTCATCTGTAATATTCCCAATGCATTTGCTAGAACTGCAGGTAGTCTCATTGCTCGACCCCTCACAACTTCATGGGATGATACGTCAGACATCCTGTCAGGTGTACTTCGTAGACTCATCAGTACTATGGGCAAAGCATGAGGCCATTTTAATGAAGGGAAATTTGCCAATCTGGATTTTATTATCCCATTTAGTTGCTCCACCATACCTGAAGCTTCTGGTTCATAACTGCAGTGGTGATTGTGTTCAACTTCTAAAGCTGCACCTAACATTTTAATGACGTCGCTGTTAAAATGAGCACCTCGATCTGATTTTAGAGAGACATGCATACTGTACATAGGTAATAACTCTCTCAACAGTAACGTTGCTACATTGAGATTATCATTTCTCCAGGTTGGATATGCTTCCATCTATCTGGAGAAAGTGCAAACAATCACAAGGACATATCTTAAGCTGTTGCAAATGGGCATTCAGATGAAATCGATTTGCATACTGTTGAAGGGACCTCCTGATCTCCCTATATGGCTCAATGTAACGTGTTCTTTCACCCACAATAATTTGTTGACATGTTACACATCGATGGCACAACTTCTCTGCTTCAGCTCTGAATTTGGGATTAAACCGGAATTGTTTAAAAGTTCTGCCCACTCCATCTCTACCCATATGAGTTGAGCCATAGAAGTGCCTTGTCATTGGAACTAGCAGACTGTCTGACAAAATTGGTCTTCTATTCACTGAAACCCAAACATTGTTTTGATCAATCCCACAACTTGCTCTGGGTCAAGTTTGTTTTTTTGCATTTGTCTCAACTGAACTCTGTTGTCAGCCACTCTCAATATCCTGGCAAGAATACTTCCTTCTTGACTTCCAGATGAAAATGATCTATTGTAAATTACATAGTCACACAATCACGTGCCACTTCATTGGCGTACCTGCTTCTGATTGTGACATAGTTATTGTCACCCTAATGTGCTGCTCATTTTACAACAGCAATTTTTAGTAGGGTGTTACAAAGCTTCCAACAATATTTTTTTTACCTGTTGCCCATCTCTAATGGGTGAACCGACAGAGGTCATAAAACCTCTTTGTGACCACAATTGCCCATAATCATGAACAACACCAATGTTCTGAAAATTTTGACTCCACTCAACCAAGTAGGAGTGGAGATACAGGTCAACACATATGAGCTAATTAAGAACAGTTGCCCTCACTCACCCATGGATGACATGCTTTATCATTGGTCATTGCTCCTCATCAGGCCGGCACTGCAATGCCTGACGGGCCCCCGATGGGGCTCTTTGCTGGGGATCTTTTGTTTTTGCCAGAGAGGGTGAAGGGAAAAAGAGGATTGGGTAGTGTAAAATTAAAATTGGCTATAGGTACCAAACAAGGGGACCTTTAATAGTTGTATTGGTAGGAACCTATGTCAAGATAAAACCCAAATAAGGGGGGCATGTCAGGTATGATTGCCTCATTCCCCTCAAGTTTACACAGGTGGAGGGAATACTACTAGTTATGGGTGTGACTACTAGTCTACATCCCAAATATTATGGTCAACATGTTTCTTGCTAAAATATTTCCCTAAGGATCAAGCAGCGATTCATCAAGACCTGAATGTACCTCGTCCTCACTAAGAAGATGTGAAAATTCCTCTAATGTGGAACCCAGTTGTACTTATCTCTTGTAACTGGGGGAAACTATCCTACTCTAAGTGATGACCCTCCTAGATGTAGGAAACTGACCCCTTGGAAGCACATGGATGCTGATAACCCCAGCGCAAAAATTATGCGTCTTCGTAGGGTAGCGGTCTCTTCGACCTACCTGTCATCCATGGTTCCGAAATCCATGCGCTTCCAAGGGGCCCGTTGCCTACATGGATGACGGGTAGGTCGAAGAGACACCTTCATACCTGACATGTGCCCCTAATGTTTCACTGGGGCCCGTGGGGTCTGCCTCTTTATTTAATTAACTATTTACACCAATGGCAAACACTAGTTTCAGGCCTGGAGACATGTGTGAAGTCAGCAGTGATAGTAGTTGCTATAATGCACAAATTAACAGCATGGGCATCCTGAATACTTTAACGCACTCACACTAAACAGTTATCGAACAGAAACATTCTGCAAAGGATTTTCCTTTTCCCAGAAAAGTAAGTGAAAATGTGTATAACTCAGGATTTGTTTTCTTCCATCTGTGAGGCCATTGCTAACTTTCAGCACTGCATAAAAAACAATAATGGCAAATATTAACAAAAGAGGCATTTTAACGTGCCCTTTGCTAAATTAAAGAACATTCGATGTATCATTACATTAATTCACACCGCATTCAAATGTATTTAGACAGTCACAAGTAACAGAATGATTCCTTGTACAGGGACCTATGTGTAGCCGGCAGGAAATTTTTTTGATTCTCTTCAGGGTCATCTAAGGATTTCATTATTATGGGGGTGATAAAATGGGTGTCTCATGGTTGACTATTAGGAACCCTTTGTAATGTAGCTTGAGGTAGCAGATTCCCCTTAAAAACAAGTGGTTATATATTTATTTTAAGATAAAAAAGAAAGCTTTACACCTGCTACAGACTACAGCACATAAGGATCAGGAAAACTTAAGGAACAACTACCTAAACAGTACTGAAACATAGTTTAGGTGTTTTTACAAAAAGAAAAAGCATTTTAGCGCTATAAAAAATACATCTGCACCGTAGTTCCTATTGTGTAATATTGATGAACATTCAGATTTAGGTAAGCATTTTTATAGCACTATTACGTTTATTTAAAGCACCTTAACTGAAGTATTTCAATACCATTGAGATTTAAGTTTTAAGGTTTATAGTGTGCACCTATATTCCCTTGGCTCGTGTTAAAATCTTTGTATTAAATGAGTGGCTGAACAGAGCTACGTAGCACATGGTATAACACTGTCTAGTCTGGGTCTATGTTTGTTTAGTAGAGGGCACAGCTCGATTGTTTTTTCTGATTGAATAAAGCTTATTTTATGGTTAGTTCACTTGGTAGTCTAAGCATCATTTACAAAATTGCATGCCAAACACATGTTACAAAGCACCCAAACAACTACATATTAAGAAAGTGACAGGATTTCTAAAAGTGTCACCACTAGAGGTAAAGCCACTGGAAGACAGAATGGCCAAAAAAGCAATATCTCAGACAAAATTATGTAGATAGCTTTAAAGCCAGATAGTATAAAGACACGGGCCCCGTAGAAAATGGTTTAATGTAGAAAGCATTTGCCTACACCCCAGAGAGCTAGCATTGAGATCTGTTTTCTTTAGGTCCAAATGAACATTTTCCAGTGTGCACAGCACAATGGTTCAGTTGTGCAAACTTGAGTGAACTAATAACACAATGTGTAGATGAAGTTGTGGCTAACAGGATACTTTTACCAACACTCTGAGGAGCAGCTTGATAAAGCACAATAATGGGGCAGCCCATCACCACTGTAAATTGAGAAATGGACCCCACAATTTGGACTGATGTATGGCAGCGACAGGGGGATAAATAAAAATAGAGTTTATCCCTAGAAAGTTGAAAAAATATCTTGGGGAGATAAGGGAGGAACATAATGGACTTGACTAAGTGGGAATAGCAAGTCAAGTGAAGTGCCAAGTTATGTACTGTTATTTTAATGCATAGCCATTACGAGAACTCAAAAATGTATCCTTTAATGCATATTCTGTAGATGAAACTATGTACATGTGGATTGTTATGTCACTTTCCTGCTTTATTTCTGTATTTGGTCTTCAATGCAATATGTACATCTTGCAGCAACTCCACAGATTCATTTTGTAATGTCATGAAAAGTTCACTAATTGTTGAACATATAAATGAAAAACTCAAACAATACACACACAAATAACATATATATATATATATATATATATATATATATATATATATATATATTCAAAAGCTGTCTTCATTCTATAAACTATAAAAACCCTGTTTAAGGTTAGCCTACTTTTGTAGGTAAGTAACTCTGTACTATGGTCCAGAATTGCCATGAGGTGTTTTAGTATCATCCTAAACCATGAGACCAAAGACTGAGTGGTTTTTAAATGTCATTAAACCATGGGATGGCAATACAGGACCATATTATGCCTGGTACTGTTTATATTACATATTTATTTGTGGGCAATTAGCTCGAAAGGCTGCTTACCTCTAAGTGCAGCTAACAAGTGCACTGAGCGGGGTTAAGATAACATCAATGGTGATGGTCAGTGGATTTAGGCCTACTGGTTATTTTGAAAAAATGTCAAAAGAGGACTGATGCCAGCACCTAGAATATCAAATCACCGGAATACATATCGGTACGAATTCATCTTGATAGTCACCCATGCTTGTTTATGGCCCTCCCAGAGAAACAATCCTGGAGTAAGGTGTGTAATCTGGCATGGGACCAGGGCCGGGGTTAGGGCGGTGCGGCCACACTGTGTTCTGACCTGAATTGGTTGGGGGGGGGGGGGTGCTGACCCCAGGGGGACCCTGTGTTTAGCAATAACTTAGAAACTTGTAATTCAAAAGCACCTGCTGAAAAGTTCCTTGTGCCAGTCTTCAGGAAGCAATAAAAATGTAAAGATACCTCTTGTGATTATTGTTCCTGCTAGGGACAGAGATGGGAGTTTTGTCTAGCAGCTGACTTGTCATAAAGTAGCGTAGAGTGATAATATGCCTGCTGCAAAGTACAGAACTACATTGTATGTGGATACCTGGGTGGATTAGTAAAGCTAGCCTTTACAAGCGATTTAAAACAATTGAATGTATGTGAAAGGGGAGCCATGGAGAGATAAGATGCACATTTGCTGGATGGTAGTGAAGGAATCCGAGGAGGTCGTCATGGGGTGGGGGGTGCCAAAGAAGACTGTCGCACGAGGCGCCGCCAGTGCTAAAGCGGTCCTGCTGGGACTCGGAGTATCCTAGCAAATTCAGATGAGCTGGCTCAAACCCTATATTTAGTGTGAAATTAACACACTTCTGCGTGGTGAACATCGGATGCATATCTGAGGGAGCACGAGAGCAGGCGCTGCGGCCCACTCAGTCATAGAGAGGCTCCCATGTCTGGAGCCTTGGCCTCTCTTTTGCATGATCCAAAGTACGATGGGTGGCCATTTCAGCTCATAATGACTTGTATTATGAGTAATTTATTGTATGTTGTTCTCTGTGTGTTCTTTTGTTTTGTGGGAGGCTTCCACTCTAGCTTGCAATTGTGACATTTTCTGTGGAAGGTACAAGTCGTGCCTTTTCTGCTTGATTTGTCCTAATGTAGATGCACAGATTTCAGCATGTTTAAATGTATTTATTATTTCTTCCTAATGAGTATTGTTACTTGTTTGGGTGGGTGTGGCTGTGCTTACACTAAATACAATGAAACAAAACCTTGGGTTTCCAGAGAAATCCTTTCATTCCCCCCACCCCTAGCCCTCTGATGGCAAGCACTCTATGTCTCCCAAGCAGGCAGAGAACTAACAACTTTCAGGCCAGCAGAAAAAATGCAGGGGAAGCAAGTTTGGGGTGGGCAAGTTAATACCATGCACATTGGTTGGAGTGGTGGGACAGTTTAAGGCACTGGTGCTGATATAATGAGTACCAACACTAGGCATGTAGATGAAGCCAGCTTTGACCCTCACGTTTCGAGAAGAGGGACAGATAATGACCCATTTATGGCGAGAAGGCCTCTCACTATGAGCCACACCTAGCCCTTTGGTGTCAGGTCTGTGTTGTCTGTCTGAAGAGGTTGTATGACGGCTCCATGCATGCAATTACTATGCATATCTTAACAATGCCATGATTACAACGTACACGTCATTACCACGCATTCATTTACAATTAAATTTTTTACAATGCATATGCTTTTACACGCATGCCTTAATATATAGATATCTATATGCTGGTGGTTGCCAGTAGGTAGTTATAAT
This sequence comes from Pleurodeles waltl, assembly GCF_031143425.1. Lineage (NCBI taxonomy): Eukaryota > Metazoa > Chordata > Amphibia > Caudata > Salamandridae > Pleurodeles > Pleurodeles waltl. The sequence goes on from NC_090439.1 coordinate 6,648,775, forward strand.
TACGACCTAGGTTTTGTAGGAAGAGCGGTTTTTGTTTCACTAATAACTTTGGCGCCGTTTGACAAATCCTCACTAAATTTCAAAACCTGTCAGTTCAGTTGTTGTCTTGAAAGTTTTGGGGTGGGTCTCCCAACACACATTTTCCCAATGCATTTTCCCATAGGGTCCTTGACACGACTACAGCTTGAACCGCTGAATGGAATTACACCAGATTTTGCAGGAAGTTAGATCTTGGAGCACGGATCGTGCTTTTTAAAATTTGGTGTACATCTGTTTTTGAGATATTAAAGGAAAAAAATAGAGCAGAGCCGAGTCACCAAAAAAAGATAAAAAAAAGGAAAAGGGGCAGGGTAAGAACACTCTGAACCCCTAGCCTTGGTGATAGACCCTGGGGACCCGGCAATGGCAAAAAAAGCATTTTTTTGAAGTCTCTCAGGCTTGTTTACAGTTTAGCCGCCGGGTGGGCCAAATCTCAGGGGCAAATGTTAATATGTGTTTTCACTGCTTTCTCCTTGCTTCCTTGCCCCCTGTTTTGTTGTGTGCCCACTCCCTGCCTTTCCCTCCTTCTCACTGCTTTCTCCGTGCTCCCACCCCCATTTTTTGCATACGTGCCCCTTGCCTTTCCATCCTTCTCACTGCTTTCCCCTTGTTCTCAGTCCCGTTTATTGCATGCTAGATATCCTAAAATATATATATATATATATATATATATATATGTTTATATATATATATATATATATATAGAGTAACATCACCTTGCCACCCAAAAATCCCTACCCACCCTAAAACAAAAAATACCCTCTTCACCTAAAAACCCATACTCACTATAAACCCTAAAAACCCTTACCACCCAAAAACCCATACCCACCCTAAATCCTTAAAACACACTTACCACCCAAAAATCTATACCCACCCTAAAACTTAAATATGGTCTTGCCCCATCCAAAAAGCTATACCTGCCCTTATCCCTGCAAACCCTTTACCACCCAAAAACCCATATACTCGTACCCACCCTAAACCTTAAAAACGATCTTTCAAAAATAATAATAATAATAATATATATATATGTATATATATATATATATATTAATTTAAAAAACAAAGGCTACAGGGGCGTTATAGTTAGGTTCTGAATTTACTTCCACAAAACCAGAGAAATTTAGCAGTTATATTTAGAGTTATTTCAAGTAACTATAACTCACGCCATAAGGTATCTATATCTCACCCCCTCCATGGACAGTTATCTGATCAATAAGTTTACTGCAGATGTTACAGTGACATTATCAATGATGTTACCAAAGATGTCATGAGTGCAGTAATTTGTGGTGTAATTAGTAGTGCATGGCAAGGGTGTGAGTTATAGTTACCTTCGGCTCGACTTATAGTTACTTGGAGTAACTATAACTATATATGCTGAATTTCTCTGGTTTACAAGTAGGTAGTAACCTATTTGCAAACGGGGAGAGGGCCCCTAAGGGACCCCTTCCCATTTGTGAATGTTTGTAATAATAATTTTAAGAGCAGGCGGAAACCCTGGCCATTACTCCACATCATGCACACTACTTATTTTTTTGCCATTTAAAGCAAGGAATGGAGGCAGTGCTTAATTTGAGTTGGTGGTTTTGCACTGGCACTTAATTGTCAACACCGGCGCTTGCGACAGTCAGCCAGGTGGTGGCGCTGTGTGTCTAATTTAGAGATCAGCACAATAGTTGTTTACTAAATCGAACTAGTTTGAAAATGACTATTACCTACTGCCCATGCCATTCTTGTACCTTTGGGGGCCTGGAATAGTCTGAATTGTCACACTTGTAGGAGTGTGATAGTTAAAATTTGTGTTGGTACTTTCATTGTCAGCTCTGACAGGGGCAACGTGTGGTGCAAGCTTCAGTGGCCTCCTGACTAGGGCCGTGGCATATTTTTTTACAATGTATGCACTGAATGGAGGGTCGCCTTTCTTCCGAAGTGAGGGAGTCATATTGAATTATAGCACTACCTATTATTTATTCCTCTTAGAAACGATGGAAGATCGAAATGAGGCGATACAGAGAAAAAAGTTATTTACATCATGTTTTATGCGCAGGCTAAGTGTGCAGAAACATTTCTGATGTAGACAGAGCACATTTGCGGAGCTTGGCTGCCATCGTATGGCCAATTTGTAAATTGTAACTATGCTTCAGTTTTCGGTATTCTTTGTTTGAAGATTATCGTACGAGTTACAACGTTAAACACAAAAAAGAGAGCCAGAGAAAAGTATACACTAAAATAAGAATCAGGTAGAAGATTATTAGACTAAGTCAAATCGTGTGAACACACTAAAGAAACAAGGGCCCATATTTATTCTTTTTTTAGCGCCGCTTTTGCGTCATTTCTTGATGCAAAAGCGGCGCAAACTTACAAAATATAATTGTGGGGCATATTTATACTCTGGTTGCGCAACGACGCAAATTCGACGCAAAACTAACGCCAGATTTATACTTTGGCGCTAGACGCGTCTAGCGCCAAAGTTCCCGGAATGTGCGTCATTTTTTAGCGTGAACCCCTTCCTTGCGTTAATGATATGCAAGGGAGGCGTTCCCGTCTTAAAAAATGACTCCCAGGCCTTTACGTGGTATTTATACTCCCAGGCAAAAATGACGCCCGGGAGTGGGCGTGGCCAAAAACGGCGCATTTGCGCCGCTTTTTAACGCCTGGGTCAGGGATGGCGTTAAGGGACAAGTGGGCTCAAAATGAGCCCAGAGTGCCCTCCCCTGCCCCCAGGGACCCCCCCTGCCACCCTTGCCCACCCCAGGAGGACACCCAAGGACGGAGGGACCCATCCCATGGACATTAAGGTAAGTTCAGGTAAGTATATATATTTTTTTTTTTGTGGCATAGGGGGGCCTGATTTGTGCCCCCCTACATGCCACTATGCCCAATGACCATGCCCAGGGGACAGAAGTCCCCTGGGCATGGCCTTTGGGCAAGGGGGCATGACTCCTATCTTTACAATGATAGGAGTCATGTTGATGGGGGATGGGCGTCGAAAATAAATGGCGCAAGTCGGGTTACGATGATTTTTTCGACGTAACCTGACTTGCCCCATTTTAAGACGCCCATGCGCCATTTTCCCCCTACGCCGGCGCTGCCTGGTGTACGTGGTTTTTCTCGCGCACACCAGGCAGCGCCGGTCTGCTTGCGCCGGCTAACGCCATTCAATAAATACGGCGCCCGCATGGCGCTTCAGAATGGCGTTAGCCGGCACTAATTTTTTTGACGCAAAACTGCATTAGCGCAGTTTTGCGTCAAAAAGTATAAATACGGCCCTGTATTTTGAGAGTTTGCGCCGCTTTTGTGTAAAAAAAATGACGCAAATGCGGCGCTAAAAAAGTTTAAATATGGGCCAAGATATTTTTTATGTGATATACAGTTGTTTTTAATGATATTCGGGGGTTTCGATATGAAGGACCACATGTACGAAGCCTTTTTTGAGATCGCAAATGAGCTGATTCACAGATTCGGCCCATTTGTGAACGCAAAAAGGCATTTTGACATGTACCAAACCTCAAACCCAAATAGCGATTCGGTAACCTGTTAACAAATCGCAAATCAGGCTTACAATTCGGCATTAGGAAGGGGCGTGTTGAGGGCGTCCCTTCCTAATAGAGAAACACAGAGGTATGTATGTATGAATGTTTAACGTTTGCATTTTACCAACAATTTCGAATTGATGGTAACCCATTTGCAAATGGGAAGGGGTCCGCAAGGGACCCCTTTCCCTTTGTGAATGTCTGTAAAAGCATATTTTAAGAGCAGGCAGTGGTCCCATGGACCACTGCGCACTCTTAAAAAATTCAATTTTTTTTTAATCGCACCCAGTTTTCCTTTGGGCTGCATTAAAAAATAAAAAAATAAAAGATTGCTTTATTTAAAAGCAATCACAGACATGGTAGTCTACTGATGCCAGCAGGCTACCATCTCAGTATTTTTGTAAGCGATTTCCAATGGGTTGCAAACCAAGACCTACCTCAGTAATATTCATGAGGCTCATCTATTTACGACCCACTGGGAATCACAAATGAAACTCAGAAGAGTTTCATACATTTGAAATAGTGATCTCCTATTTGAGATTCACAGGAAATCGTAATTAGGGAGCTCGCTATTTCCGACTTTCATACCTGTGGCACTAAATTCTGTTCTGCCTAATATTCACTGCAAATGATTAAATATCGAGATTTGTCATCTCTGTGACCATACACAGTGGCTTAATTACAGGCCTCCTGTGCCTCCTGCGCATCACTTTTTCCCATATTAAAAGTTATGCACCGGCAGCACAAGGGCGTGTAAATAAGCACCAGTGTTTTATTTGACACAAATGTGTAGGCAATGCTTTATTTAGAATCCCATACACCAGTGATGTCAAAATCAAGAGTTTTCAGAATACCAAAACTACCCGCTCTGGATTCCACCTCATGTCTCTTTCTTCCATCACCCTAAGTCTTTATTATTCTCTCATCCATTTTCTTTTCATCAATGCAATCTCCTTTTATCACTGTTTTCATATATTTGTCTTTGTCCCTTCTTTCTCCTTTTCTGCCTTTCTCTCTTGCTCTGGATCAAAGAGTGATGATGAGAAATATGTGCTGGTCCCCAAAAATGAGTGCACAGCAACGTGTGACCATTGGCAAAAAATTAAGATTAAGCACCGATCTTACATACCTCACTCAACTACTTCTAGGCTTAAGTCCTTACCTACTTTGCGGGAACTACGGGGCCTCAACCATGATGGCTGAAGTTGTTTGCTACTGATGTCCTGTGTCCCTTCATTTTATGGCTCTGCAAACTGCGCCACGTACACCCCTTTCTGCACTTAATGCTCAGCATAATGAAAGCAGGCAGTCACTGGCTTCTGATAGAAGTGGTCCTTGGGAGCTTGAGCTCAGAGCTCAGAGCTCAACAGTCAACTCACAGACCATATAAAGTGAATGCCCCCCGTGCTTATCTTTTCAAGAAAGAAATTATATTAACAACATAATTGTACTAAATACTGCACACTTCGATACTCATGTATTCGATACTCAAGTCCGTGTCTGGGCACTATCCCTTGTAGGGGCTATACCCTCCATTCTTCTTCTCTGTCCTCCTCCGAGGCCGTCTTCTCTGGATATAGGTTCCACCTCTATAGGGGCTAGGAGGAGTAGTGTGATTCCTTCTGAGGTGAAGCTCTGTCACCCCTCTTCACAGATGAACTCTGTCTAAGGGTGTACTTTTTCACAGATTGGAAGAGTTTTTTTTAAGCTCATTCAGGGCTGCCTTGCACTCAGAGAACTTGTCCCAAACTATCATATGAGTCCTGGAGAACTTTGATGGAGTTCGTCAGAGATGAGTGCTATGTTCAGCAGCACACCCACCTAACTTTCCTTTGCAGTCATGGCACCGGTCCCCATGAGGAAGTTCAAGGGCATGAAGTGGAGTAGTCCGGATGGTGCAGCCACTCTGTGTGTGGTGCAGTCCAGGGATCATCAATCCTGAAAAGATGCCGTCCCAACTGGATCATAGGTAGGTGCAGACCCAGGGGTTTCCGCCACAGTTAGAAGGATTAGCCCACATTTGTGTGGCCTGGATAGCAGGTGTGGCCATAATGTGCCTTCAGCACATCAGTAGGTGCAGCGCTACTCAGGCGGTCAGTTAATTTGCAGCCCCTCATATCAATAGATGCAGCCCTTCTTGGGGTTTTAGCAATTTAGGCAAATACAACCCTGGTTGGGCCTTCAGCAACTGGGCAAATGCAGCCCCGACCAGGGCTTCTGTGATCTTGTAATTGTAGGCCCAAGAGTCCTTTGGCAATCAAGGTTTCGCAGTCCTGCCACATCCATAGTGAGAGTCCAGAGTAGTCTACAGACACTGGATGCTCCCAGCTCAATCTTGTTTAGTGTGCTTCTTCTGGGTGCCACACTGCCACTGGGGTTATGCTGTACCTTGCATCTTCCTGGACAGTCTGTCCTCCTGCAGGGTCATGCAGACTCCTTCCCTTTCTCAACTGGCAGTGCATTTCAGGGCAGGTGCACAGGTCCTTCAGCAGAAGTCCGAACTTCAGGTGATGTCCCTCACCTCTGGAAGACTGGTTACACTGGTTGCACAGCAGGTCTTTCAATACTCTGCTGAGCACTACCTTCCTTGGTCTTAGAGGGCTTGTAATGGGAAAACAGTGCAACGGTTTGGGTCCCAATTTTACACACAATTTCCAGATACGGATGAGAATGCTTTGTCTCAAACTGCAGCTCTCATTTGGAGTGGTTCTTCTTTCAAGTGTTCTTTCCATGCTGTTGTCAGACAATGTCTTTGTGCAGACAGATGGCTTTCATAGCAGGATTGTCGCAATTCTGCAACAGCCAGAGACACAAAAAAGATGTGAAGCGTCAACACCTAGCTGTCATCAGCCCAACTGAAGGACTAGGCAGGGAAACAAAAAATGGCTGGCCTTGCCTAAAGGCTTTCTTACCTCTTACAACAAAATCTGCAGTCTAACCCCTGACCTCCACCATCCACCAAATTACAGTGCTCTGGAAGACTTATCAGCTTGTCCATGCTAACCAAAAGTCCTCATAGAATATCTAAACTAGTCAGTCTTCCACTCCCCTCACTTCAATGTCTTGGCCTCCTGCCTCCCGCTGCAGGAATGCAAATGATATGCTTCCACTGTCTCGGAGTACAATCGTCAATCTCCACCCTCAAGGACAAAATGGATACAACTGGCATCCATTAGTCTGTCTCACACTCTGAGCCACTGTGAGATCTAAACCTTGTAATGAGATATACACTCTCAGCAACTTGAGATTCTCATACTGTATTATCATCAACCACTTGAATGGCTTGTGATCAGATTGGACCACAAACTGAGTAACAAATGGATAAGGCCAGAACCTTCTCAAAGCCCAGTCATTGGCAAGGCATTCTTTCCCAATGGCCATTCAATTCTCCTCCGTTGGGAGCAGTCTACAAATTATAAATTCCACTGTACTCTCATTTGTTATCAAGTTGAGCAAACATTGCTCAACCACCTATATCTGGGGCATAAGCTTTTACTATGAAGGGCCGTTTGTATGCAGGTGCATTGCATAATGCTCTTTCAGGCCTTCAGAAGACTTCTGCACTCCTCAGTCCATATCACCTAATGGATGTTTCTTAGATGTCATGGCTATCAGTAGGGCAACAAAGGTAATATAGATGGCCATAAAGTGTCTCATATAACAGGTAAGGCCTAAAAAGGCTCTCACCTCTATCCAGTTGGTGGAATTCTCATACTCCAAAGCAGACTGAATCTTGGCATCCAACAGGCGTTTCTTCCCAATATCCTCCTGATGCTGAAGGTAGACGACAGTGGTCTGTCCTCCTTGCACCAGGTTGCCTTGATGGTCTGTTTCACCCATAGTAACCTAACCAACCCCTGTTCTAGGTGTTTCAGATGCTCTTCTGAGGAATTGCTAAAGACTATAATACCATCCAGGTAGTCCACACAGAACTCTTCTAGCCCTGACAAAACATGGATCAAAGTGTTGGAAAGTGACAGAAGTATTCTTCAGCCCAAAGAGCATTACCAAAAACTGGTATAATCCCTCTGGCATAGATAATGCAGTCTTCTCCGTGGCACTGAGCGCTAAAGGGATTTGCCAGTAGCCACTGGCCAAATCAGTGATGCTTTCATATCTGGCCACTTCCAACTGATTCTCTAGCTCATCCTTTCGTCCTTTGAGGAGATCTGGTGTGCATTATTAGTAACTTCATGAGTACCCAGCAGTCCGCACAAATCTACAAGTCTGTGAAACCTTACTTGGGTACCAACACCACCAGACTGGCCCAGGGAAAACAGTACTGCTCAGTCACTTTCAAGTCCAACATCTTTCCCACCTCTGCTTTGATGTATTCCTGGACTTTGTCAGACAACTGTAAAGTCTTGCTCTTCCCTGGGGGACTACCGCCTTTATCAATATCAGGTGTCAACCCTTGAGTCAGAATAAATGGGAAATCGTTCCCACATCTTTCTACACTCTATCTGCTGCTCAGACATTAAAGCCTTGCCCAGGCCACTTTGCCTGACCAATGCATTGTGCCATTACCTTCCCGAGGCCAGTCTATACTCCATTACATCTTTCTGATGTGACTCAGAAGTTCCTACCCACCCTTCTCTGATAAACTTTAGTAGCCCACACACTAGGGCCTGATTCACAAAAGTAACTCACACTTTTGAGCACATTTATACTTTTAAGTAAGTTTACTACCTATCTGTATTCATAAACTACTCTTTTGTATTAACTTACACTTTTGTGGGAACTTAAATGTTTGTAGTAAGTCCAGAGATACACATGGCCAACACCCTCCTATAGAAAATAAAAGAGGTAGGGACTACAAATGTGCAATTTGTGAATACCAAATTGTAGTAAACTTACTCAAAACTGTGGGTTACTACAAAGGTACAGTTTGTAAATAGCACTTTATAGTAAGTTTTGTACTACTACTGTAGTACTACAAATATAATACAAAGTGCAGTTTATGAATTAGGCCCTTGATGCCCAAACAGAAGTTCAAAAGGACTGAACGCCTCCCCCCACCCTGTTGACTTACCCTACAGGTGAACAAATGACGTGGAAGGACAAAATCTCACTTTTAATTTAGGTTCTGTGTTACAGTGGAGTTCCCATCATGCTTTTAGAGGGCTTTTTAAACCTTTCCATCACCACATTTATTTGTGGGTGGTATGTCATAGAGAAGTAGTAGGTTTGCTCCCACATCTTTCTCATATTTGAGGAGGTAAACTTGGTTCCCTGGAGCGAAATCACAGTCTTTGGCCATCCAGTGCCAAAAATGGTCCCTACGAGTGCTATAGCTACAGTTTCTTTCCTCTGTGTCCCTGCTTATCCCTGGCCACTAGAACAAAAGGTCTAGATTATCCTGAGTCCTTCTAATGCCCAGATGTTCTGCCATGGAGCAACAGGAAATTCCTTTGTCCTAATGGAACTACTAGCTACTTGCTAGCTTCTTGATCAGGATTAACGGATTCACCATAACTAGCCAAATTATGTCTTCCTACCACTGCTAGACAACATAATGCCTTATTACCACTCACTTGCAGACCTTCTGCTGTGATTTCTTCTGAAGTCTCACAAAAATAAGTCACTCAATCTGCGCCTTGCAGAATTCCTACCGAGTTGGTCCTTCGACAAAGAATCCCTGCAACTCTGATAGTGTCCCAAAATCTAGTCCCTGTTCTACTTTGGGTGTCTTATCTTCCTCTTTGTCTGAATTAATGGCAGTGGATGCTATGGTTTGTGCCTTCTCAGACTCTTCCCAAATCCTTTCACCACCTTGTCCTGGTCTAGGCAAGTCTGGGATCCAACCAGTCTCCTTCTGAGACTAATATGCAGTCTGTGCTCAGGTCAAAACAGCTGACATGGTCCAAGCCATGTAGACTTTTCATCCTGATAATGAACCAGAAGCAATCAAATCATTGCCCAAGAGACATCCAGCAACTTGCTTCTCTCTTGCCTCTACATCATCCATGGCTGACTTGCCATCGATTTCCATTTTAACTTGGGCAAGCATATACTCTCTGTTTTCCCCACTGACCACCAAACTTGTGCCATTGGCACCAGGGAAAATCCTCTCAGGTGTGTAATGCTTCCTCTAAACTGCTGTAAACTTCTGTATCTCTCATAACTGCAACATTCCTCCCAAAGCTATCAAGAATTTCAACAACTGGATCACCTTCTGTGCTGACTCTCTGCCCCCCTCAAACACAAGAAACACACCAATACAATAACATCCGGACCCCAGGTCAGACCAGTTGGTACAAAGAATAACTCAGACTGACGAAACACCACAGCAAACAACTGGAGTGCAAGTGGAGAATGAGCCAAATGATCTGAATCACCGAATGCACCGCTCTGGCAGACTGCATCAATGCCAGCACCACCAGAAATAAAGAAATCTTAATTGTGAAAGATTTCACCTCACCAGCTCAAACATTCTCTTGCAGAACCTCTGCATTAATCTCAATTCTTCGGCAACAAAATCACCTCCATCTACAGCAACTAGCCCACAAGCGGACCTCACAGACCTTGCCAAACACCTTTCACTCTTATCTAAAGAACCAATGCTAACCACATGGTCTGTCATCACCCAAGAAGACACTGCTGCCACTATGAAGTCCATCCAATCAGGGGCCCCATTAGACCCCTGCCTTCACCACTCCTACTCCAGAGGACTGCAACCCATCAGTGGCATGCTCACACCCAATCTTAATGGCTCCACCTCTTTTGCGACCTTCCCAGTTGCTTGAAAAAACCCAAATGTCCTCCTATTGCTCAAGAAACCTTCTATGTTCCTTTTCAATTCTCGCCAGCTACAGATCGATCTCTCGGCTGTCATTCCCAGCCACGTTTTTAGGGAAAATCATCAACAGACATCTCACTGAATACCTCAGTGACCACTAGCTCCACAACACCACTCAGTCTGGTTTTTGACCCTACCACAGCACAGAAAGTGACTTTATCGCTGCCACAGATGACGCCCTCATGACTCTGGACTGAGGACACATAGTGGCCCTAATCCTCCTTGACCTCTCCGCATCATTTCACATGGTCCCCATCCAATCCTCATCCAAAGCCTATATGACATCTTAACCCAAGGACATGGATTCCAATGGATCTCTTCCTTCCTGACTGAAAGGACCCAGTCAATCAGCCTGGCACCATACACCTCAGATGCCTGTGAGTTAGTCTGCGGAGTTCCTCAAGGATCTTCCTTGAGTTCAAAACTTTTCAGTGTATACATGAAGCTGGCAGCTTCATCCCCTCTCATGATATCAGTGCCCTGTGCTATGCCACTGATATGCAACTCATTGTCTCCCTCACTGACAACATGCTCAATACCCAAAACAAGTTCAATGCCCACTTTATGAAGGCCAGCTGTCTAATGCTGAACACCAACAAGACTGAAATCATGGCTTTCATGCCAACTGTCTAATGCTAAACATTGACAAGACTAAAATCATGGCCTTCGGGAAGAGCACATCACTGTGCGTTCTCCCTGATGGCCAAAAGAGCTAGAATTGGCCCTCACCACCAAAGATAAGAACCTCAGGATCATCATCAACAGTAAACTCAACATAACTGCCCAAGTCGATTCTGTCACTGCCTCATGCTTCCATAACCAGAAGATTCTGATGAAGAATTTTTCAAATGGCTCCCAATCAGCACCAGGACACCGTCACACATGGCCTGGTTACAAGCAAGCTGGGCTACGGGAACACCCTCTATGATGGGATCAACAAAAACTCACTGGAAGGCTGCAGACCATTCAGAACTCTGCAGCCAGAATTATTCTCAGCCACCATTCAGACTCCTCACCTACCCTTTCATGGCACTACCTAACACTGACCCAGCATACCTCAGCAATCACATCTGCTTTCACAACCCTTCCAGGCATCTCTGCTCATCTGGACTCCCACTTGCATAGATGTCATGCATACGGAAACCAGATCTGATGGTCCAGACGTGTCCTACATCGCTCCTAAACCGTGGAATGACCTTTCGCAACACATAAGAGCCTCCTCCTCACTTCTTGAATTCCTCAAGAAGCTGAAGACCTGGCTTTTCAAGTAGTCCCACTAGGCCCTAGGTGTGCCTAGACTGGCACCTGCTCAGCACCAAGATAACTTCCCGGTTGATAGTGTACTCTACACATCTGCATAACATAGCATAACATTGATGCCAGCTTCCAACACAAACCCCCATATGTATTTCAAAATAAATGGGTCTTTTTCTCAAATGTTCATTGCTACTAGTTTGAGTACAACAGGGCCCTCTCAGATCCCACCCACAGTGAACATACTCACTTTTAGGGTGCAGCTGGTACTAACAGTCTCTATGGTAGTGCCCTTGCTCCTGACACTTGTAACAGGTAGCAATTCCCTTTCTGAGAGTGTTCTCCCTGGCCTTTGCCCTGCAGCTTAGAACCAGACTATTGAGAGTTTCTATCTTCTTTTTGTTTAGATCCATGCTGCTCTAGCCCTTCGTTAACCCTGTTAGCTAACCGATTGGCAGCTAACGTTGCAGTATTTTTTGGATCCTTTTCCATCACGTCTGACTCGTGTTGTCTAAGTGGGGCAGAGCACTCCTTGAGTCACTCTGTTGCCATCAACTGGTTCAGGGCAATAACAATTCTTCACCTTCATGCCTCTCACCTACTTGTTTCAATCATGCAACACACCAGGAATCCATGTTTAAGCAGAGCACTATCTGCTCTCTTCCTCTCTTTAAACCTCTGGATGTACTGAGCTGCCATCAGCCCAAACCATCTGATCAGTGCTTCCTTCATTCATCTGCTCCGCTACCGGCTTTCTCCCAATGAGTACTGTACTTTCTATTTGAGAGTGACTTATTAACGTGCTACCTTAGACACATCATTCAAAGCCAGTGCTCTACAAGTGATCTTAAGGTGCACAAACCATTCCAAAATAACTTGGTCCTCCACATACACATGTGCAAGCTGTATACGCAAGTTAAGTTGGATGTGGAATCCCTTTCATAGTTGTAGTTGTCTTTGTTGCTATGCTGAGCTTCTCCAAACCTATCCTCTTTCAAATGTCCTTGTCTTTGAAGCACAGGAAATGTGACAAGATAAATACAGAATTTAAAGGGATTCATATTTATCGCTTGGACTTTTATGACCCACCAAGAATAGGCTCACAATTGACCCACAGTTTGGAAATCAAAGGGCTACACAAAATGTAGATATCTCTAACAAGTACATTAAAACTACAGTTATCTTGACATTTTCTAGCATTCGGTTTTCTGGTGTGCGGGAACATCAGACTCAAATTTACCAGTTGGGAAATCCAGTCCATATTTTCACATGATTCTTTGCTGCAACTCTAGCTTCACCCCCAGATCCTGGTCATCTTATTTGTCAGGCAAAGGGGGAGCACGCTCTTCCCTGCCACAACTCGAATTCCCTTCACCCCATTTACTCTCTCAGGCCACCGCACTCTTACTGCCTCAATTCATGTCTCTCACATGCATTTAAAACCGGCTCAGAGCAGTTGGTAAATGTGTGTGTTAATCTATGCAGAATTTGGAATGCTATGTGGATTCTCCCTAGTAAAACCAGGTCCTGAGGGTAATTCCTCATTCCAGGTGATTAACTTCAGATAGACAGGGCCCAATGCTGTCCTGGCAAGTTTTGTCAGACCATCCCCCATAGGGTGCATAGCGAGCGAGTCTGACCACTACAATGGGGCTTGAGGGTTCTCCCCCCAAGAAAATGTGGAAAAAAGTGGAAAAAACTGTACATTCTTGTATTAGTTTTTAAATCATTGTAAATGATGACCTTACAGTGCAACAGTATATGTGAATCTTTATTAAGGGCTCGTCAGTGATTCCTACTCCATCACCCTCTTAACAGTGCCTCTCATCTCTCCATCGCCCCTCTCTCACATATATTTTATTTGTTTTATAGAGCCTCTCTTACCAGCCTAGGGAGTTAAAGCACATTATATCACACACACATACAGAGACAATGAGTCATATGTGTGTAAATCAGTGTATAGAAAATGTTACGTAAGACAAAGGGGTCTAAAAGTGTAGGATTCACATGTCATTCATATTGGTAGGCATTATTTTAAGAGTGCTTGATCTGGGGAAGCATAAACCCACGATTCAGAAAGTAACACTGGTTAGGGTTGACTTATACTAATAACAATGGATTTCTACCCAGACAAACCCTTTTTGGTAAAACTAGGATAATTAAAGACTGGGTAAAAAACATAACTTTCTGACATGTACCATGCAGGTCTTTGATGGCAGTTGATGAATGTATGTCAGAACAACGCATGCTGGAACCACGCATGCCTCAACAATGCGGTTGGAACAACGACCGCATTGTTACCATTAATGCCTTTACCACAAATGCCTTAACAATGATTTTTCATTGTAAATGCATTCCTGGTAAAGGCATGCGTGGAATGGCTTGCATGGTTCCAGCATGTGACCCCCCTGACCCTGCACCCCTGCCCCTAAAACTACGTGACCCCTCCTCCCCTGCCCCTAAAACTACCCTGACCCCCCACCCTCCCCTAAAACTACCCTGACCCCCACCTGCCCCTAAAACTATTGTGACCCCACACCCCCTCCCCTAAAACTACTGCGACCCCGCCCCTAAAACCTAAAATTACCCTGACCCCCTACTCCCACCTCTGCCCCTAAAAACTAAAACTACCCCCTCCCCCGCCACTAAAACTACCTCCCAACCCTACCCTAGCCCCCCTTACCTGACCGCGTCCTCTCCGATCCCGGGTCTGTTTTCGTCTGCCTTAACCATGCATGTTTGTTGTTCCGACATGCGTGGTTAAGGCAGAGGAAAACAGGGTCATTGTTCAGAAAAGCATTGTTCCGCTTTCATGGACAACGAACCCCCCCCCCCATTGTTCCTGCGTCATTCTTCAAACTGCTTCCCCAGTTGATAGCTGACTGTGCTAGATTATGATTGTAACTTATGAACTGCACAGTAACAAGAGGATTTCTGTGACAAAAGCAGTATACTTTTGAGCGTTGCACATAAAATACTGTTATGGGATCTACTTAGTACACGTTCTTTGCAACATACATAATAACCCTCTGCACTCTTTAGATGAGTCAAAACTTCCACTAGACAAAACCCTGATCTCTCTCCAGCAGGTACATTAATCACTAGAGTTATCTTGCCACTTTTATTGTTGCCGAAAAACTGTTGGATATACAGGGAACTCTGCAGTGCTTTTAAAACTGCTCCACTGCTACAAAACCGGCCACCCAGCAGCAAAAGCGGCCCCACCCTTCCAGCTGATGCCCGGTATGGCCAGTAGGGCCTCGCTAATAGCAGGAATTCCATGAGGGTGGTCCAGCTAGCACTGATACTTACGGCTGCCAGAATTTCGTCCTTTACTTTCTCTGTAATCGAGACTGTCTTCGGCACTGTTTCCAGCATGCGAGTCCCGATGCGGATTGGGACGTGCTTGCAGTAAATGTGAGGGCACATATTTGTGACTCGCAATTGCAAGTCACTGATGCGCATGCTAACCTTTGTGAATTGAGTAGTAGTATCTTTAGAGTTAATTACAGTGCCAGTAACACGAGATAAATGTGCCTACTATTCTGAGGCTTCATAGGTAAATGGCAAATTGGATGTATAAAAGTAGTTTTTTACCTTTATTTTTGCAGTTATTGTGGTCAAAGAAACATAATACTCCGTGCATATTGCCAAGTGCCGGTGCCATATTACGAATCCAATTTTTCTGACGATTAGAGGTAATACAGAGTAAGCAGTATTACATGTACCAATTCTGTAAACTTAACATGCCTGTACATTCATCAAATCCGCATTTGGTGGCTACAGCTCATGTATTCAACAATACTCTATACACACACTAATGTTTCATGTTGTCCCTCTGCTGAATCAGTGTCGGTTATTGAGCTCTATCTGTATTTTCTAACTTTTGAAATCTTATTCCCTTGTTCAATGTACAGTCATCCAGTACTTTGGGGAAATTTGGGCGCTTAACAAATACTTTAGTAAATACATGAATAGGCAAATGACTGTGAAAAACTTCCTATAGTGCAGTCTGCAATGTTAAACAAGTTTCCCTAGGCGTTCTTTGACTAACCAAGGCTAGGTCGGAACAATAACACCGTCCACAGAGAAAATGTTTGAGGTGCAATATCATGGACGTAATTTAGGGGCCGCCATGGGTCGCAGCTGCAACCCCTGGCTTACCCTCTGCGACCCCTGGCACTCACTGCCTTTGCGACTCCTGGCTTCAGCAGTGGCACATTCAGTGCAGGAACACAGTGGTAGCTGGTCCTTATGAACGTCAGTCAGGGCTCCGCCCCCTTTGCTTTTTGTAAATGTTTTATTGCACTAATAGTGAGTCATAATATATAATTCACTATTAATATAATAAAAATGTAAATATGCCCTTCCATGGCAGCTGAGGCAAGTAGAAATGCCTTTAAATGTATGTTGTGTGCGTGGTTGTGGTTAAGTGTGTGTTTATGTGAGAAGGTGTGCGTAAGTGTGAATTTGTGTGTATGTGTAAGTATGTGTCTGTAAGTGAAAATGGAGGTCAAAGGGCGCGTGATGCCACTTCTGATATCCCTGGCACTTTGGTGAATTGTTGTCCATGTGCAGTATAGCTGTGAGAACATAAAAGTCCAAAGAATGTTTAGCCAAAATAACAACATTTTATTAAGCTAAATAATTTATGAATGTTAAATAAAACAAGGCCCTGCGGATCCGAAAGCCATACCTGAAGAAATATTTTTATGATTAAAGAGAGATATTCCTATATTTTTAGTACCCAGCCTGGGGCACCACTGCATTGATATTTAACACGATGAAGCGGCCTGCAGTGACGCAGTCAGCTAACTTGAGTTGCTGCACTTTACTCCTTCAAAGAATATGTTATAGAAACCATTCACAAAATTGTCTAAGTTGCAGCAGCCTTCAGGCAGCCCATAGGATCAGGTTCACATCATGAGGACCTTTTGTTGGATCTTGACAATCGGGCAGATCTGGTCTGTTCTTCCAGTCAACCCATATGTGCGTAGTTCTTCAGGGACAAACATTATAAAGTGGCCTCAGCAAAGGTACAGATTTGGATTAGGCATACAATTTTATACCTAACAAATCACAAACCAAAAACGACCTACTGTATCTACTAGCCAATAAAGATTTTAATATTGTAGTCTGAGACCTAGGGGATATCGTTTTTGTGTTCATGGCGCTTACCAAACCTGACATCCAAATGAATAGTAGAACAACATTATATTTACAAGAGATGCGGGGACTGCAGAAAATGCTGTCAGAGCCTCAATGCAAACGAATTTCCTTGAACCACGGCTTACACGACCGAAGCCTCAGAAAAAGGACTTACAGGGTTTATGTACTGATATTTGTATCGAGCTGAGCGAGATACTAGTACGCAGGCTGAGTCAGGACATGCCCACGTAACCTGAGCTGTGCAGAGGAAGGAAATGTCTACTGTGCTAAGAAAACGCGAGCCTGGGGCTAGTTATCAAGCGTGAAGTCAGAAAAAGGAGAAATCACACATAAGTCGTTGAGTTTCTTACAATAAATAAATGTAAAAGTAGTGTAGAATATAGTTAAATTAGTCTTGTCAGACTCATATCTGTTAAAATGATCTCCTCTGATATCTGATTCAGACATGATTCCAAGTAGATCAGTACTTGAGACAGAGGGTCCGTGATGTTGGTGCTGGGTGGCGTGCGCGTGTTTCCACACACATTAGTGCCTTTTCTAGCATTGGCATGCACGCCAAGATCATCTGTGTTTACTTGGTAGCCCTGAGCTGCCAAGATATGGCAGGGATGCAGTGACCATGAATGTTTTGATCGTGGTAGGTCCATCAGCGTACACTTCTTAAGTAACACTTGTTCATGAAAGCATTTGTCTGCGCCCTCTTTACAGCGATGTTTCATTTTGTGTAGGTGGAAGGTGCTAAGAAGGATCTCCATTCGGGGACGTTTGGCGGCATCACTCATGAAGCAATGGGTGATTTGGTGGCTCTGCTCGGTAATTATCAGTTGATTAATTAATACAGTTTTGTTTTTCTCAAACTGGTACGTTCAAATGCAATATTAGACTTTATAGGTGTGTTCTACTTTAGATAATTTTGTGTAGAATTTACTAGTGAAAGATATACGTGTAGTACATTTACCTGTGCTTGCAAATATGGCTTGGTTAAATTGTTGATAATGTATTTTATTATTTTATTTTATTTACTTGTTATTTGGAGTTCAGAGAAAAACCCAGGGGCTCGTGAGGAATGTACAATAAAGGATTAGAAGTTCGTTCAAAATACATAAATTAAAGGTAGAACAAAACACAATTGGAAGGAAAATAGAGCAGACCAATAGAAAAAAATAACAAGATTTGTTTGGACTTTAACCTGGAAACTCCAGCAGAGTAGAAATATTGCTTAGAGCAAAAAACCTGTGAAAGAAAGCGAACCCTTGGGGAAGCATATACAAGTCAGGTACACGTTCAATGCAAAAATATAGCAACCAGCAAAAATATTCAAAGTACATAGAGCCTGATTTATGAAAAGTTAGCGCCGCCTTTACGTCATTTTTTGATGCAAAAGCGGCACAAAACCGTACAAAATATAAATATTATAATTTGCAAGCCACTGGACTAGGATTTCGCAATCTGATTCATTGGTACTTGCAGTGCTAAATTCTTTATTTTAAACCTTCTTTGATACATTTTCTGTAATGCAGCAAGTGGAGGATAGAATTCACGATTAAACTGTATCTCAAGAAAGCACCCAATGAGGTGTCTAGCTTTTTAGAAGTTCTTGAGACGGTGGTGCATTGGGGTAAATTAGCAAGGTGACCACTAAACCGGAGGTTTCTCGCTTATGCCAAGGTCAATAAAAACTGAATTTACTGGAACAGCCAGCCTAAGGGTGCGGTTTACAAAATGCAGAATAACAGTATGTTTAATATGCCTGTGAATGGGCAATGATGGAAAGGCGTCTAGTGCTACTTAAAGCATGTTTGGAAATGGTTATACGATGCTGATTATACAGTGCTGCTGGGCTATGCGACAGACGTTGTCATTATGGTTTAAGATGTTTGCCTTACTCCGGACGCTGCTAACAAACAAGCAGGATGTTGTGCGTGGGAAAGAAGAACGTCTGTACAAGTTTGCATGTGAGATTAGAAAAGGCTATACTAAGGCTACGACAGTGCCTGATCAGAACTTCCTCTTGCATAGCTAGTTTCTTCTTCACTTATTTTTCTTGCTAGTATATTCGAAACGCGTTCCTTACTTTCTGGGTGGCATTGTAACTTGTTAAATGTTCAGCCTTCTACATTCGCCAGATATTTGCACTGTGAGAATTTTGAGCTCTTAGGGGGTTATTCTAACTTTGGAGGAGTGTTAATCCGTCCCAAAAGTGACGGTAAAGTGACGGATATACCACCAGCCGTATTACGAGTTCCATAGGATATAATGGACTCGTAATACGGCTGGTGGTAAATCCGTCACTTTTCCGTCACTTTTGGGACGGATTAACACCTCCTCCAAAGTTAGAATAACCCCCTTAATGTGGGGCTGATAATCCTTCTTGCAGTGATGATACATGATGGATTTTCAGTTACGCTCCAGTTCACACCATCACATTACTAGAGGAACCTAAAGTGAGACCCACAACAAAGCAAGCACTCCTTCTATAACAATACTTAACAGACCCCACATAAACCAAATTCAAAGTAGGTCACATTTTACATGACGAAAACTAGCCTTTAAAAAAAACAAAACAATGCAACACCTCAAATCCATGCAGAAGCACAAAATATGGAATGACTAAGGTAAATGTAATATTTATGCAAATGACATAGTCAAACTCTGTGAATGTTAAACAAAGAGAAAGTCAAAATAATAACCACGTTGAGATGTGACCTGTAAGGGTGGGCAAACATGCAATTTTCAGTCAAACAAAATAACTGAAATCAGTTACACAAAATGTTTTCTTTTTAGTACATTATTTTAGTTGACTGTTTTTGGTCTGTGTTTCTTTATTGATTTTAACAACTACATACCGTATAATCAACGCACATTCTTGTATGTGTTACATTGGACATTCAATGAATTATCACAGTGGCATTACAGTGCGAATTGCCTTCTCCATTAGCGGAAAAAGAAGACACTCATTGGAGAGGAATAATTTTATTAAGAAACAAACACAGAACGTTCATTGAATTGGCCAGTAGAAAGTGTGCCACATCCAACATATCTCCAAGAGATGTGGTTGAGGAGGGGATAACCACCTCTGTGTGACAGTGGCCTTTCAAGTGCAGAGGCCAGGTGGAATGCCACAGGGGCAGCGGGAAACCCCAACGAGTTTCCGGCCTATCATACTATGTGGTAAGTGTATTTAGCGTATAGCAACCTAAGGCTAGTGCAGTAGTGGTGTAGAAAGATGGATGTCTGGTTCAGGGTGGCCTTTTAGTTGTTTTGGCCTCTTCCACCCTGAAGAAACCCTCCCATTGCAGTGGCGCTGTAGGGTTTCACTTGGGACCAGTGTATTTTTTGGTAGCTTCTAGTTCTGTGTACATTCCCCTTTTGACATTGTCAAGGCATCTGGTAAGTGAGGGAAGCAGGGAAGACTTCCGGCCCATTGCTATATGATGCTTTGCAAGTCCCATTGGAAGGTCTAGAAACCTGTGCATGTTTTTTATGGACTTGCAAGTCCCAACAGGAAGTGCGTGGGATCCAGAGAGATCTGTCTGCCTCCTATCTCTTAAATGCGTTGCACCCCATTCTAATATCCCATAACTTGTGGGCAAAGTGGGCAAAATCTGCATCCATTTCCTTGCACCTTGGGCAACTATCGAAGACAGTCAGGCACATACGTGTAAGCTAAGCAGGGTGTCAGATATGCTCGGTGTAGGCAATTGAAGTAGGAAACTTTTATGCGTGTGTTGTGCAAGATTCTTTTCACCATTTGTAGGAGGCTGGACTGGCTTGTAGTGAGTACCAAGGGGTACTTACACCTTGCACCAGGCCCAGGTATCCCTTATTAGTGTAGAGGGGTGTCTAGCAGCTTAGGCTGATAGAAAAGGTAGCTTAGCAGAGCAGCTTCGGCTGAACTAGGAGACGAGTGAAGCTCCTACAGTACCACTAGTGTCACTTGCACAATATCATAAGAAAACACAATACACAGATATACTAAAAATGAAGGTACTTTATTTTTATGACAATATGCCAAAGTATCTTAGTGAGTACCCTCAGTATGAGGATAGCAAATATACACAAGATATATGTACACAATACCAAAATATGCAGTAATAGCAATAGAAAACAGTGCAAACAATGTATAGTCACAATAGAATGTAATGGGGGCACATAGGGATAGGGGCAACACAAACCATATACTCTAGAAGTGGAATGCGAACCACGAAGGGACCCCAAACCTATGTGACCTTGTAGAGGGTCGCTGGGACTGTAAGAAAACAGTGAGGGTTAGAAAAATAGCCCACCCCAAGACCCTGAAAAGTGGGTGCAAAGTGCACCTAAGTTCCCCAAAGAGCACAGAAGTCGTGATAGGGGAATTCTGCAAGGAAGACCAACACCAGCAATGCAACAACGATGTATTTCCTGACGAGAGTACCTGTGGAACAAGGGGACCAAGTCCAAAAGTCACGATCAAGTCGGGAGTGGGCAGATGCCCAGGAAATGCCAGCTGTGGGTGCAAAGAAGCTGCCACTGGATGGTAGAAGCTGTGGATTCTGCAGGAACGACAAGGGCTAGAAACTTCCCCTCAGGAGGATAGATGTCCCACGTCGTGAAGAGTCGTGCAGAGGTGTTTCCGTGCAGAAAGACTACAAACAAGCCTTGCTAGCTGCAAGGGTAATGGTTAGGGTTTTTGGATGCTGCTGTGGCCCAGGAGGGACCAGGATGTTGCCAATTGCGTGAGGAGACAGAGGGGCCGTCCAGCAAGACAAAGAGCCCCCTCAGAAGCAAGCAGCACCCGCAGAAGTGCTGGAACAGGCACTACGAAGTGGAGTGAACCGGAGCTCACCCGAAGTCACAAATGAGAGTCCCACGACGCCGGAGGACAACTCAGGAGTTCTTGCACTGCAGGTTAGAGTGCCGGGGACCCAGGCTTGGCTGTGCACAAAGTAAATCCTGGAAGAGTGCACAGGAGCCGGAGTAGCTGCAAAACACGCGGTTCCCAGCAATGCAGTCTAGCGTGGGAGGCAAGGACTTACCTCCACCAAACTTGGACTGAAGAGACACTGGACTGTGGGAGTCACTTGGACAGAGTTGCTGAGTTCAAGGGACCTCGCTCGTCATGCTGAGAGGAGACCCAGAGGACCGGTGATGCAGTTCTTTGGTGCCTGCGGTTGCAGGGGGAAGATTCCGTCAACCCACAGGAGATTTCTTCAGAGCTTCTAGTGCAGAGAGGAGGCAGACTACCCCCACAGCATGCACCACCAGGAAAACAGTCGAGAAGGCGGAAGGATCAGCGTTACAAGGTCGCAGTAGTCGTCTTTGCTACTTTGTTGCAGTTTTGCAGGCTTCCAGTGCGGTCAGCAGTCGATTCCTTGGCAGAAGGTGAAGAGAGAGATGCAGAGGAACTCTGATGAGCTCTTGCATTCGTTATCTAAGGAATTCCCCAAAGCAGAGACCCTAAATAGCCAGAAAAGGAGGTTTGGCTACTTAGGAGAGAGGATAGGCTAGCAACACCTGAAGGAGCCTATCAGAAGGAGTCTCTGACGTCACCTGCTGGCACTGGCCACTCAGAGCAGTCCAGTGTGCCAGCAGCACCTCTGTTTCCAAGATGGCAGAGGTCTGGAGCACACTGGAGGAGCTCTGGGCACCTCCCAGGGGAGGTGCAGGTTAGGGGAGTGGTCACTCCCCTTTCCTTTGTCCAGTTTCGCGCCAGAGCAGGGCTGAGGGATCCCTGAACCGGTGCAGACTGGCTTATGCAGAGATGGGCACCATCTGTGCCCATCAAAGCATTTCCAGAGGCTGGGGGAGGCTACTCCTCCCCAGCCCTGACACCTTTTTCCAAAGGGAGAGGGTGTAACACCCTCTCTCTGAGGAAGTCCTTTGTTCTGCCTTCCTGGGCCAAGCCTGGCTGGACCCCAGGAGGGCAGAAACCTGTCTGAGGGGTTGGCAGCAGCAGCAGCTGCAGTGAAACCCCGGGAAAGGTAGTTTGGCTTTACCCGGGTCTGAGCTAGATACTCGGGGGATCATGGAATTGTCTCCCCAATGCCAGACAATTCCATGATCTTAGACATGTTACATGGCCATGTTCGAAGTTACCATTGTGACGCTATACATATGTCGTGACATATGTATAGTGCACGCGTGTAATGGTGTCCCCGTACTCACAAAGTCCGGGGAATTTGCCCTGAACAATGTGGGAGCACCTTGGCTAGTGCCAGGGTGCCCACACACTAAGTAACTTAGCACCCAACCTTTACCAGGTAAAGGTTAGACATATAGGTGACTTATAAGTTACTTAAGTGCAGTGGTAAATGGCTGTGAAATAACGTGGACGTTATTTCAATCAGGCTGCAATGGCAGGCCTGTGTAAGAATTGTCAGATCTCCCTATGGGTGGCACAAGAAATGCTGTAGCCCACAGGGAACTCCTGGAACCCCAATACCCTGGGTACCTCAGTACCATATACTAGGGAATTATAAGGGTGTTCCAGTATGGCAATGCAAATTGGTGAAATTGATCACTAGCCTGTTAGTGGCCATTTGTACAGAGAGAGCATAACCACTGAGGTTCTGGTTAGCAGAGCCTCAGTGAGACAGTTAGGCACCATACAGGGAACACATACATATAGGTCACAAACTTATGAGCACTGGGGTCCTGACTAGCAGGGTCCCAGTGACACATAACAAACATACTGAAAACATAGGGTCTTCACTATGAGCACTGGGCCCTGGCTAGCAGGATCCCAGTGAGACAGTGCAAACACCCTGACATACACTCACAAACAAGCCAAAAGTGGGGGTAACAAGGCTAGAAAGAGGCTACTTTCTCACACAACCCCCCCCCAAACGAAGGACAATAACGCTAACCTTGGCCAGTTGAGACTTTATTGTCTAAGTGGTGATAAGTAGAGAGTAGCTCTGCAATAGACTGGTTACTCCCTTTATCATCCACTATATGGTTACTTCCCTGTGGGGATGTAAACCACCCTGTTTGAAGTTTTTTAGCTAAGCAACAATGTGAAGATGTATTTTTAGAGTTTCTATCAGTAAGTTTTAGTTTAGAGCAGTGGGAATTATCCACTGAAACTATTTCTAGTGATGAGAATGCCAGACAGGGATGCTGTCTCAGTAAAGCCATAGCTGGGCAAAAACTTTGTCCATATGGCTGGAAGAGAGAACAGGGATGCTGTTTCTCTTGATTTGGAGCAGGGCAGGGATGCTGTCCTATGAGCTCCACACTAGGGCAGGGATGCTGTCCTAAGTGTTGTGAGGCAGTGCAGGGTTTCTGCACTAAAGTTTCTCTGGGAGGGTTGGAGGGATGCTCCATGTTAACTAAAATGGTGCTCTTTTTCTCACCAATGTTAGTTATCCCACAGAGAGGTACTTCTACCTCAGGGAGTACAGCTTTGCCAGCTGATGATTCCCTTGGAACAGGTGCCACCCCAGGAGAGGTTTCTCCCACCACAGGAATGATATCCTGATTGGCAGGGTGGTTAGGGGATACTGTGATACCCTTTTTACCTGTTGTTGGAGAGGGATCCTGAGTTTTCAGGCCTTCTCTCCTTTGCTTTTTCATTTCACTAGAAATGAGAGGGAACAATTCCTCAGAGATACCCAGCATGGTTGCATGGGCATAAAACTCTACATCAGCCCAACCTGAGGCCTCTAGGTCATTACCTAAGAGACAGTCTACAGGTAAGCTAGGTGATACTACCACCTGCTTAGGGCTAGTAACTCCACCCCAACTAAACTGAATTATAGCTAAGGGAAGAAACTTAGTGGAGTTATGGACATCAATAATCTTATACTGTTGTCCAATGATGTGTTGTTCAGGATGCACTAGGTTTTCAGTCACCAAAGTGATACTGGCACCTGTGTCCCTGTAGGCCAAGGCCTCAACACCATTTATTGAAACTGTCTGCCTGTACTTATCCATTGTAAGGGGACAAGCAGCCAGTGTGGCAAGGCCAATGCCACTAGGTGTGACAGAAACTGTCTTGGGACTAACTACCCCAGTTTCTATTATGGACCCATAAGTGAACCCAACTACACCCTTAACTTGACTGTTGCCAGCAGTCCCTCCATTAGTACCACTACTGCTAGGGGCACTAGAGCTTGATGTATTAGTGGTGGTAGGCTCAGGGGGTTTACCTGGACAGGACTTATCCCCTGGTCTATGGCCTCTGTTTTTACACACAAAGCACCAAGGCTTTTTAAATTGTGTAGGTTGAGAAGAAGAGGAAGAATTTGTTTTATCCCCACCCCCTGAAGAGTGTTTAAGATTTGAAGTGGGATCTTTGGTTTTACCCTTATCCCCATGTTTATCTTGAGATTTCTCACCATCTTTCTTCTTGCCATCCTTGTCACCACCTGTATGAACTTTTCTGTTCACTCTTGACTCCTGACCCATTTGTCTGCCTTCTTTCCCAATTCTTGGGGAGAGGTCAGATCTGAGTCCACTAGATACTGGTGCAACAAATCAGACACACAATTATTAAGAATATGCTCTCTCAGGATTAAGTTATACAGGCTTTCATAGTCAGAAACTTTACTGCCATGTAACCACCCCTCCAAGGCCTTCACTGAATGGTCAACAAAGTCTACCCAGTCTTGTGAAGACTCATTTTTGGTTTCTCTGAACTTCATCCTGTACTGTTCAGTGGTTAAGCCATAACCATCTAGGAGTGCATTCTTAAGAACTGTAAAATTATTGGCATCACTTTCTTTAACAGTAAGGAGCCTATCCCTACCCTTTCCACTGAAAGATAGCCATAGGATAGCAGCCCACTGCCTTTGAGGGACCTCCTGTACAACACAGGCCCTCTCAAGTGCAGCAAACCACTTGTTAATGTCATCCCCCTCCTTGTAAGGGGGAACTATCTTGTGCAGATTCCTAGAATCATGCTCTTTTGCAGGATGACTATTTGGAATACTACTGCTGCCACCATGGGGTCCTAACCCCAGCCTCTGCCTTTCTTTTTCTAAGTCAAAGGACTGCCTATCTATATCCAGCTGTTGCTTCTTGAGCTTCAGCCTGGATTGTTCCACTCTCAATCTATTGAGCTCCCTTTCTAATATTCTGTCTTCAGGGAGGGTGGGTTGGGCATGCCTTGACACAGAAGAATGGTGAGAATGAACAGAGGGAGACCTGGCCCTAACAGATGGCACACTAACATTCTGGCCTACAGAAGTAACACTCCCACTGTGATGAGAAGCAACACTATTAGTGTGATGTGAATTCACATCAGTACCAGCTATGCTAGGTGGCCTGCTAAGGGGCAGGTTGGGAAGGTTCCCTTCTAAATCGTTTGCTAGGGGTGCCCCAGGGTCAGATTGAGAACCATCAGCTAATTTCTCACCAGAAGTGCCACCTGAGGTCTTATCTTGTTCAATGAGCATATTAACTAACAGTTGTCTTGAGGGATTCTTCCCTACCCCTAAACCTCTATCTATGCAGAGACTCCTTGCTTCCTTCCAGCTAAGGTTGTCATAAGCTATGCTGGCCAGATCAAGAGTTTGGCCTGTACCAGACATGATAGAAAAGGTTTTAAGGGACAGAAAAAGAGAGAAAAAGTTTTCAGAACTTTTTAAAGGACAGAAAAAAAACTTTTAAAACTTTTAAAGAACTTTTTGAAAGTTTTAGAGGTACTTTTCAGCACTTAGCAAAGAAGTGAGAGAAGAAAAGCAAAACTTTTTGGTTAGGTGTACATACACTGAACTTGTTTTGTATATTTTTCTCCTATGAAAAGTACAATATGACAAAATGGTAAGTAGTTGCAAAGTACTTATCCCACCGCTGCACAACCAATGTAGGAGGCTGGACTGGCTTGTAGTGAGTACCAAGGGGTACTTACACCTTGCACCAGGCCCAGGTATCCCTAATTAGTGTAGAGGGGTGTCTAGCAGCTTAGGCTGATAGAAAAGGTAGCTTAGCAGTGCAGCTTAGGCTGAACTAGGAGACGAGTGAAGCTCCTATAGTACCACTAGTGTCACTTGCACAATATCATAAGAAAACACAATACACAGATATACTAAAAATAAAGGTACTTTATTTTTATGACAATATGCCAAAGTATCTCAGTGAGTACCCTCAGTATGAGGATAGCAAATATACACAAGATATATGTACACAATACCAAAATATGCAGTAATAGCAATAGAAAACAGTGCAAACAATGTATAGTCACAATAGAATGCAATAGGGCACTGAGGGATAGGGGCAACACAAACCATATACTCTAGAAGTGGAATGCGAACCATGAAGGGACCCCAAACCTATGTGACCTTGTAGAGGGTCACTGGGACTGTAAGAAAACAGTGAGGGTTAGAAAAATAGCCCACCCCAAGACCCTGAAAAGTGGGTGCAAAGTGCACCTAAGTTCCCCAAAGAGCACAGAAGTCGTGATAGGGGAATTCTGCAAGGAAGACCAACACCAGCAATGCAACAACGATGGATTTCCTGACGAGAGTACCTGTGGAACAAGGGGACCAAGTCCAAAAGTCACGATCAAGTCAGGAGTGGGCAGATGCCCAGGAAATGCCAGCTGTGGGTGCAAAGAAGCTGCCACCGGATGGTAGAAGCTGTGGATTCTGCAGGAACGACAAGGGCTAGAAACTTCCCCTTGGAGGATGGATGTCCCACGTTGTGAAGAGTCGTGCAGAGGTGTTTCCGTGCAGAAAGACCGCAAACAAGCTAGCTAGCTGCAAGGGTCGCAGTTAGGGTTTTTGGATGCTGCTGTGGCCCAGGAGGGACCAGGATGTCGGCAATTGCGTGACGAGACAGAGGGGGTGTCCAGGAAGACAAAGAGCCCACTCAGAAGCAAGCAGCACCCACAGAAGTGCCGGAACAGGCACCATGAAGTGGAGTGAACCAGAGC
Source organism: Pleurodeles waltl (assembly GCF_031143425.1). NCBI lineage: Eukaryota > Metazoa > Chordata > Amphibia > Caudata > Salamandridae > Pleurodeles > Pleurodeles waltl. The sequence goes on from NC_090439.1 coordinate 6,676,424, forward strand.
TCACCCGAAGTCACAAATGAGAGTCCCACGATGCCGGAGGACAACTCAGGAGGTCGTGCACTGCAGGTTAGAGTGCCGGGGACCCAGGCTTGGCTCTGCACAATGGAAATCATGGAAGAGTGCACAGGAGCCGGAGTAGCTGCAAAAGACGCGGTTCCCAGCAATGCAGTCTAGCCTGGGGAGGCAAGGACTTACCTCCACCAAACTTGGACTGAAGAGTCACTGGACTGTGGGAGTCACTTGGACAGAGTTGCTGAGTTCAAGGGACCTCGCTCGTCATGCTGAGAGGAGACCCAGAGGACCGGTGATGCAGTTCTTTGGTGCCTGCGGTTGCAGGGGGAAGATTCCGTTGACCCACGGGAGATGTCTTCGGAGCTTCTAGTGCAGAGAGGAGGCAGACTACCCCCACAGCATGCACCACCAGGAAAACAGTCGAGAAGGCGGCAGGATCAGCGTTACAAGGTCGCAGTAGTCGTCTTTGCTACTTTGTTGCAGTTTTGCAGGCTTCCAGTGCGGTCAGCAGTCGATTCCTTGGCAGAAAGTGAAGAGAGAAATGCAGAGGAACTCAGATGAGCTCTTGCATTCGTTATCTAAGGAATTCCCCAAAGCAGAGACCCTAAATAGCCAGAAAAGGAGGTTTGGCTACTTACGAGAGAGGATAGGCTAGCAACACCTGAAGGAGCCTATCAGAAGGAGTCTCTGACATCACCTGCTGGCACTGGCCACTCAGAGCAGTCCAGTGTGCCAGCAGCACCTCTGTTTCCAAGATGGCAGAGGTCTGGAGCACACTGGAGGAGCTCTGGGCACCTCCCAGGGGAGGTGCAGGTCAGGGGAGTGGTCACTCCCCTTTCCTTTGTCCAGTTTCGCGCCAGAGCAGGGCTGAGGGATCCCTGAACCGGTGCAGACTGGCTTATGCAGAGATGGGCACCATCTGTGCCCATCAAAGCATTTCCAGAGGCTGGGGGAGGCTACTCCTCCCCAGCCCTGACACCTTTTTCCAAAGGGAGAGGGTGTAACACCCTCTCTCTGAGGAAGTCCTTTGTTCTGCCTTCCTGGGCCAAGCCTGGCTGGAAGCCCAGGAGGGCAGAAACCTGTCTGAGGGGTTGGCAGCAGCAGCAGCTGCAGTGAAACCCTGGGAAAGGTAGTTTGGCAGTACCCGGGTCTGAGCTAGAGACTCGGGGATCATGGAATTGTCTCCCCAATGCCAGAATGGCATTGGGGTGACAATTCCATGATCTTAGACATGTTACATGGCCATGTTCGGAGTTACCATTGTGACGCTATACATATGTCGTAACATATGTATAGTGCACACGTGTAATGGTGTCCCCGCACTCACAAAGTCCGGGGAATTTGCCCTGAACAATGTGGGAGCACCTTGGCTAGTGCCAGGGTGCCCACACACTAAGTAACTTAGCACCCAACCTTTACCAGGTAAAGGTTAGATGTATAGGTGACTTATAAGTTACTTATGTGCAGTGGTAAATGGCTGTGAAATAACGTGGACGTTATTTCACTCAGGCTGCAAGGGCAGGCCTGTGTAAGAATTGTCAGATCTCCCTATGGGTGGCACAAGAAATGCTGCAGCCCATAGGGATCTCCTGGAACCCCAATACCCTGGGTACCGCAGTACCATATACTAGGGAATTATATGGGTGTTCCAGTATGCCAATGCAAATTGGTGAAATTGGTCACTTGCCTGTTAGTGACTATTTGTACAGAGAGAGCATAACCACTGAGGTTCTGGTTAGCAGAGCCTCAGTGAGACAGTTAGGCACCACACAGGGAACACATACATATAGGTCACAAAATTATGAGCACTGGGGTCCTGACTAGCAGGGTCCCAGTGACACATAACAAACATACTGAAAACATAGGGTCTTCACTATGAGCACTGGGCCCTGGCTAGCAGGATCCCAGTGAGACAGCGAAAACACCTTGACATACACTCACAAACAGGCCAAAAGTGGGGGTAACAAGGCTAGAAAGAGGCTACTTTCTCACACCATAGATAGGCAGTATCCCGCGGGGTGTCTGATAGCTCTTGACCTGTTTTCTCTTCCCATTTTTCTTTTAGCAGGACTAAGTTCGACTTCTCTGTCTCCTGCACTGCTTTATAGAGGCATGTCACTAATTCCCGGGGCCCTGCTGTGTACCAGTAGAGATTGGAAATCCTGTGATGTTTCCCATCATGTGTTTTATTCCAAAGCATAGATAATTGGCGGGCTAGGGCAAAGTACAGTAGGAATCTGCTGGGTCAGAGCCCCACAACAGCTTCTGCATCTTCAAAAGATTGGAGTCCAGCCTCTGTACAGGGTCTAAGTTCATGCAGTGCACAAAAGTCCCTGCAGCCTTGCACCACCCAGATTGGGAGATCGAGAGCAGAGGATATAGGGTCAGCCATTCCACTCATGCCCCTCTTCCAGCGCCATGTTGCCACCTGCAAGAGAGAATCACCCCGTCCCATTATTTATATGTTCCTCCTGCGTTGAGCCCACCAGCCACTCCAACATAAGTCCCGTTGAGGGAGAGGAAAAACTCTGTGCCTGCCCAATCCCCATGTCAGTGCAATCAACAAGGATTGGAGTTCCTTAACAAAATGTCTACCCAGTCACATCAGGACCATGAAGAAGTACAGCAGACGAGAAAGCACCAGTATCTTAGCAATCACGATAAATCCCATATGTGATGGGGTAGTCCACACCAGAAGAGAAGAGAAGCAGATGTCAGTGCCTGGTCCAAGTCACCAGTTATCACATTGCTGTCTGAGTGATAGACAGGCATTTTTAAGTACTGAAGTGCCAGACCAGCAGTGTAAGTGGTAACGTTGTTGATTGTGCATCAGGCAGTGTAGTGAGGGGAAAGAGGCAGGCCACATTCCAGTGGATGTTAGGGCTGAGACCCTGCCAAATTCATCTACTAAAGCCATCATGTTAGGTACAATACATTGGACATAAATTAGGCCATCATCGGTATATAGGGAAATTATGTCGGAGCCCCTTGACTGCAATGCCCTTGCCAAAGGTTTCATGGCTGACGCTAACATGATGGGGGGGGAGAGTGGGCTACCCTAGCAGGTACCCCTTGTAGGAAAGTACCATCTTGCCTGGCATGTTACCCCCATATTTCACTGTATATATGTTGTTTTAGTTGTATGTGTCACTGAGACCCTGCCAGCCAGGGCCCCAGTGCTCATAAGTGTGCCCTGTATGTGTTACCTGTGTTATGACTAACTGTCTCACTGAGGCTCTGCTAACCAGAACCTCAGTGGTTATGCTCTCTCATTTCTTTCAAATTGTCACTAACAGGCTAGTGACCAATTTTACCAATTTACATAGGCATACTGGAACACCCTTATAATTCCCTAGTATATGGTACTGAGGTACCCAGGGTATTGGGGTTCCAGGAGATCCCTATGGGCTGCAGCATTTCTTTTGCCACCCATAGGGAGCTCTGACAATTCTTACACAGGCCTGCCACTGCAGCCTGAGTGAAATAACATCCATGTTATTTCACAGCCATTTTACACTGCACATAAGTAACTTATAAGTCACCTATATGTCTAACCTTTACCTGGTAAAGGTTGGGTGCTAAGTTACTTAGTGTGTGGGCACCCTGGCACTAGCCAAGGTGCTCCCACATTGTTCAGGGCAAATTCCCCGGACTTTGTGAGTGCGGGGACACCATTACACGCATGCACTACATATAGGTCACTACCTATGTGTAGCTTCACAATGGTAACTCCGAATATGGCCATGTAACATGTCTAAGATCATGGAATTGCCCCCTCTATGCCATCCTGGCATTGTTGGTACAATCCCATGATCCCACGGGTCTGTAGCACAGACCCTGGTACTGCCAAACTGCCTTTTCAGGGGTTTCACTGCAGCTGCTGCTGCTGCCAACCCTTCAGACAGGTTTCTGCCCTCCTGGGGTCCAGCCAGGCTTGGCCCAGGAAGGCAGAACAAAGGACTTCCTCAGAGAGAGGGTGTTACACCCTCTCCCTTTGGAAAATGGTGTGAAGGCAGGGGAGGAGTAGCCTCCCCCAGCCTCTGGAAATGCTTTCATGGGCACACATGGTGCCCATTTCTGCATAAGCCAGTCTACACCGGTTCAGGGACCCCTCAGCCCTGCTCTGGCGCGACACTGGACAAAGGGAAGGGGAGTGACCACTCCCCTGACCTGCACCTCCCCTGGGAGGTGCCCAAAGCTCCTCCAGTGTGCTCCAGACCTCTGCCATCTTGGAAACAGAGGTGCTGCTGGCCCACTGGACTGCTCTGAGTGGCCAGTGCCAGCAGGTGACGTCAGAGACTCCTTCTGATAGGCTCTTACCTGTGTTGCTAGCCTATCCTCCTTCCTAATTAGCCAAACCTCCTTTTCTTGGTATTTAGGGTCTCTGCTTTGGGGAATTCTGTAGATAACGAATGCAAGAGCTCATCAGAGTTCCTCTGCATCTCTCTCTTCACCTTCTGCCAAGGAATCGACTGCTGACCGCGCTGGAAGCCTGCAAAACTGCAACAAAGTAGCGAAGACGACTACTGCAACTCTGTAACACTGATCCTGCCGCCTTCTCGACTGTTTTCCTGGTGGTGCATGCTGTGGGGGTAGTCTGCCTCCTCTCTGCACTAGAAGCTCCGAAGAAATCTCCCGTGGGTTGACGGAATCTTCCCCCTGCAACCGCAGGCACCAAAGAACTGCATCACCGGTACCCTGGGTCTCCTCTCAGCATGACGAGCGAGGTCCCTTAAATCCAGCAACTCTGTCCAAGTGACTCCCACAGTCCAGTGACTCTTCAGTCCAAGTTTGGTGGAGGTAAGTCCTTGCCTCCCCACGCCAGACTGCATTGCTGGGAACCGTGTCTTTTGCAGCTACTCCGGCCTCTGTGCACTTCTGGCGGAAATCCTTTGTGCACAGCCAAGCCTGGGTCCACGGCACTTTAACCTGCATTGCACGACCTCCTGAGTTGTCCTCCGGCGACGTGGGACTCCTTTGTGTAACTTCGGGTGAGCACCGTTTCACTCCTCTTCGTAGTGCTTGTTCTGGCACTTCTGCGGGTGCTGCCTGCTTCTGAGAGGGCTCCTCGTCCTGCTGGGCGCCCCCTCTGTCCCCTGACGCAATTTGCGACATTCTGGTCCCTCTTGGGCTACAGCAGCATCCAAAAACCCTAACCGCATGACTTGCAGCTAGCAAGGCTTGTTTGTGGTCTTTCTTCAGGAAAACATTTCTGCACGACTCTCCACAGCGTGGGGCATCCATCCTCCAAAGGGAAAGTTTCTAGCCCTTGTCGTTCCTGCAGAATCCTCAGCTTCTACTGTCCAGTAGCAGCTTCTTTGCACCCACAGCTGGCATTTCCTGGGCATCTTCCCATCTCCGACTTGCTTGTGACTTTTGGACTTGGTCCCCTTGTTCCACAGGTACCCTCGTTTGGAAATCCATTGTTGTTGCATTGCTGATTTGTGTCTTTCCTGCAGAATTCCCCTATCACGACTTCTGTGCTCTTTGGGGAACTTTAGTGCACTTTGCACTCACTTTTCAGGGTCTTGGGGTGGGCTATTTTTCTAACCCGCACTGTTTTCTTACAGTCCCAGCGACCCTCTACAAGGTCACATAGGTTTGGGGTCCATTTGTGGTTCGCATTCCACTTTTGGAGTATATGGTTTGTGTTGCCCCTATCCCTATGTGTCTCCATTGCATCCTATTGTAACTATACATTGTTTGCACTGTTTTCTAATACTATACTGCATATTTTTGGTATTGTGTACATATATCTTGTGTATATTTGCTATCCTCATACTGAGGGTACTCACTGAGATACTTTTGGCATATTGTCATAAAAATAAAGTACCTTTATTTTTAGTATATCTGTGTATTGTGTTTTCTTATGATATTGTGCATATGACACTAGTGGTACTGAAGGAGCTTCACTCGTCTCCTAGTTCAGCCTAAGCTGCTAGACACCCTATACACTAATAAGGGATACCTGGGCCTGGTGCAAGGTGTAAGTACCCCTTGGTACTCACTACAAGCCAGACCAGCCTCCTACATTGGTTGTGCAGCGGTGGGATAAGTACTTTGTAACTACTTACCACTTTTGTCATTGTACTTTTATAAGAGAAAAATATACAAAACAAGTTCAGTGTATGTACACCTAACCAAAAAGTTTTGCATTTCTTTTCTCACTTCTTTTCTAAAGTGCTGAAAAGTACCTCTAACTTTCTAAAAAGTTCTTAAAAAGTTTAAAAAGTTTTTTTCTGTCTTTCCAAAAGTTCTGAAAAACTTTTACTTCCTTTTTCTATCACCTAAACACTTTCTAAAAATGTCTGGCACAGGCCAAACTGTTGATCTGTCCAAACTTGCTTATGATCACCTTAGCTGGAAAGGAGCAAGGAGTCTCTGCATAGAAAGAGGTTTAAGTGTAGGGAAGAATCCCCCTAGAGAACTGTTGGTGAATATGCTTGTTGAACAGGATAAGGCCAGAGCTGGCACTCCTGTTGAAAAGTTAGCTGATGGTTGCCACTCTGATTCTGGGGCACCCCTAGCAAAAGATGTGAGAGGGAAGATTTCCAGCCTGCCCCCTAGCAAGCCACCTAGCATAGCTGGTACTGATGTAGAGTCACACCATACTGATAGTGTTGTCTCACATCACAGTAAGAGTATCCCTTCTCATCATAGTAGAAGTGCTGTTTCTGTTAGCCAAGTTGTTAAGGTGCCATCTGTTAGGGCCAGGTCTCCTTCTGTTCAATCTCAGCATACTTCTGTCTCTAGACATGCCTCACCCACCCACCCTGATGACAGAGTGTTAGAAAGGGAGCTCAATAGATTGAGAGTGGAACAAACCAGACTGAAGCTCAAGAAGCAAGAGCTGGATTTGGATAGGCAGTCCTTAGAAGTGGAAAGAGAAAGACAGAAATTGGGTTTAGAAACCCATGGTGGCAGCAGCAGTATTCCCATAGTCATCCTGCAAAAGAGCATGATTCCAGGAATCTGCACAAGATAGTTCCCCCTTATAAGGAGGGGGATGACATTAACAAGTGGTTTGCTGCACTTGAGAGGGCCTGTGTTGTACAGGATGTCCGTCAAAGGCAGTGGGCTGCTATCCTATGACTATAATTTAGTGGAAAGGGTAGGGATAGGCTCCTTACTGTAAAAGAAAGTGATGCCAATAATTTTGCAGTTCTTAAGAATGCACTCCTAGATGGTTATGGCTTAACCACTGAACAGTACAGGATGAAGTTCAGAGAAACCAAAAAGGAGTCTTCACAAGACTGGGTAGACTTTGTTGACCATTCAGTGAAGGCCTTGGAGGGGTGGTTACATGGCAGTAAAGTTACTGATTATGAAAGCCTGTATAACTTAATCCTGAGAGAGCATATACTTAATAACTGTGTGTCTGATTTGTTACACCAGTACCTGGTGGACTCTGATCTGACCTCTCCCCAAGAATTGGGAAAGAAGGCAGACAAATGGGTCAGAACAAGGGTGAACAGAAAAGTTCATACAGGGGGTGACAAAGATGGCAAGAAGAAGGATGGTAAGTCTTCTGACAAGGGTGGGGACAAATCTAAAAATGAGTCTTCATCAGGCCCACAAAAACACTCTGGTGGGGGTGGTGGGCACAAATCCTCTTCAAATCAAAACAAAGAAAAGAAACCATGGTGCTATTTATGTAAAATAAAAGGCCATTGGACAACAGATCCCAGTTGTCCAAAGAAAAGCACCAAGCCTCCTACCACTACAACCCCTGCTGCTACACCTAGTGCCCCTACTAATAGCAGTGGTGGTGGGAGCAAACCTACTAATAGCCAATCCAAGGGAGTAGCTGGGCTCACTTTTGGTAACTTAGTTGGGGTTGGTCTTGTTAGGGAGACCACAGAGGCTGTGTTAGTCTCTGAGGGGGCTATTGATTTAGCCACCTTAGTTGCTTGTCCCCTTAACATGGATAAGTACAAGCAACTACCCCTAATAAATGGTGTTGAGGTTCAGGCCTACAGGGACACAGGTGCCAGTGTTACAATGGTAATAGAGAAACTGGTCCACCCTGAACAACACCTACTTGGTCACCAGTACCAAGTAACAGATGCTCACAACAACACACTTAGCCACCCCATGGCTGTTGTAAATCTCAACTGGGGGGGGGGGGGGTTACTGGTCCAAAGAAAGTTGTGGTTGCCTCAGATTTACCTGTAGACTGTCTACTTGGAAATGATTTAGAGACATCAGCTTGGTCAGATGTGGAGTTGGAGGCCCATGCAGCAATGCTGGGCATTCCAGGGCATATTTTTGCTTTGACAAGGGCTCAGGCCAAAAAGCAAAAAGGACAGGGTGACTTGGATCCTGGATGAATGGACCAAGTGCTCCCTAAAGCTAGGGCTAGTAGAAGTAAAGCACTACCTACTATCCCTCCCTCTACAGTGGATTCTTCTTCTGAGGAAGAAGAATTTCCACCCTGTGCAGAACCTACACCAGAGGAGCTGGAAGCAGACACTGCTGAGCTTTTGGGTGAAGGGGTCCTGCCAGGGAGGAGCTGAGTGTGGCACAGCAGACCTGTCCCACACTAGAGGGTCTAAGGCAGCAAGCTGTCAAACAAGCAAATGGGGATGTCAGTGACTCTCACAGAGTTTATTGGGAGGACAACCTTTTGTACACTGAAGCAAGGGATCCAAAACCTGGAGCTGCCAGGAGATTGGTGATTCCTCAGGAGGACAGAAAGTTCCTCCTAACTTTAGCCCACGACATTCCCCTAGCTGGACATTTGGGGCAAATGAAAACTTGGGACAGGCTTGTTCCCTTGTTTCATTGGCCTAGAATGTCAGAGGACACAAAGGAATTTTGTAAGTCCTGTGAAACCTGTCAAGCCAGTGGCAAGACTGGTGGTTCTTCAAAGGCACCCCTTATTCCACTGCCTGTGGTTGGGGTTCCCTTTGAAAGGGTAGGGGTTGACATAGTTGGCCCCCTTGACCCTCCTACTGCTTCAGGCAATAGGTTTATCTTGGTGGTAGTGGACCATGCCACCAGATATCCTGAAGCAATTCCTCTAAGGACCACTACAGCTCCTGCAGTGGCAAAGGCCCTCCTGGGAATCTTTTCCAGGGTGGGCTTCCCAAAAGAGGTGGTATCAGACAGGGGAAGCAATTTCATGTCTGCTTACTTAAAGGCCATGTGGAAGGAGTGTGGTGTTACATACAAGTTCACTACACCCTATCATCCACAAACAAATGGACTGGTGGAGAGATTTAACAAAACTCTCAAAGGCATGATTATGGGACTCCCTGAAAAACTCCGCAGGAGATGGGATATCCTGTTACCATGCCTCCTTTTTGCTTACAGGGAGGTACCCCAAAAAGGAGTGGGCTTTAGCCCCTTTGAACTCCTATTTGGACACCCTGTGAGAGGTCCTCTAACACTTGTTAAGGAGGGTTGGGAACAACCTTTAAAAGCTCCAAAACAAGACATAGTGGACTATGTACTTGGCCTCAGATCAAGGATGGCTGAGTACATGAAAAAGGCCAGTAAAAACCTTCAGGCCAGCCAAGAGCTCCAAAAGCAATGGCATGACCAGAAGGCTGTTTTGGTTCAGAACCAACCAGGGCAGAAAGTATGGGTCTTGGAGCCTGTGGCCCCAAGAGCACTCCAAGATAAATGGAGTGGACCCCACACAATTGTTGAGAAAAAGGGTGAAGTCACCTACTTAGTTGACTTAGGCACTGCCAGGAGTCCCCTTAGGGTGCTCCATGTCAATCGGCTGAAACCCTACTATGACAGGGCTGATCTCACCCTGCACATGGCAACAGATGAGGGACAGGAAGAAGAGAGTGACCCTCTCCCTGATCTCTTCTCTTCCACAGAACAAGATGCTCTAGTGGAAGGTGTTGTACTGGCAGATTGTCTTACTGCAGAGCAGAAAGACCACTGCATAAATCTCCTGGGTCAGTTTTCTGAACTCTTTTCTACTGTGCCAGGCACCACTTCTTGGTGTGAGCACACTATAGATACTGGAGACAGCTTGCCTGTCAAAAGTAAGATCTATAGGCAGCCTGACCATGTCAGAGACTGCATAAAACAAGAGGTGCAGAAAATGTTAGAACTAGGAGTGGTTGAGCACTCTGAAAGTCCATGGGCCTCTCCTGTGGAACTTGTACCAAAACCTCATTCCAAAGATGGAAAGAAGGAAATGCGGTTTTGTGTAGACTATAGAGGCCTCAACCAAGTAACCAAAGCTGATGCTCACCCTATACCCAGGGCAGATGAGCTCATAGATACACTGGCATCTGCCAAGTATCTAAGCACTTTTGACTTGACTGCAGGGTATTGGCAGATCAAATTATCAGAAGATGCAAAAGCAAAAACTGCATTTTCAACCATTGGAGGCCATTACCAATTCACAGTAATGCCTTTTGGATTGAAAAATGCACCTGCTACTTTTCAAAGGTTGGTGAATACAGTCCTGCAAGGGCTGGAGGCTTTTAGTGCAGCATATCTAGATGATATAGCTGTCTTTAGCTCCAGCTGGGATGATCACCTGGTCCACCTATGGAAAGTTTTGGAGGTCCTGCAAAAGGCAGGCCTCACTATCAAGGCTTCAAAGTGCCAGATAGGGCAGGGGAAGGTGGTTTATCTGGGACACCTGGTAGGTGGAGAACAGATTTCACCACCTCAGGGGAAAATCCAAACTATTATAGATTGGGTTCCCCCTACTACTCAGACTCAGGTGAGATCCTTTTTAGGCCTCACTGGGTACTATAGGAGGTTCATAAAGAACTATGGCTCCATTGCAGCCCCTCTTAATGACCTCACTTCAAAGAAAATGCCTAAAAAGGTATTGTGGACAGCTAGCTGTCAGAAAGCTTTTGAGGAGCTGAAGCAGGCCATGTCCTCTGCACCTGTCCTGAAAAGCCCCTGTTACTCCCAAAAAATCATTGTCCAAACTGATGCATCTGAATTAGGGGTAGGGGCAGTCCTTTCACAACTTAATTCTGAGGGCCAGAATCAACCTGTTGCTTTTATCAGCAGGAGGTTGACCCCCTAGAGAAAAGCGTTGGTCTGCCATAGAGAGGGAGGCCTTTCCTCTGGTCTGGGCACTGAAGAAGTTGAGGCCATACCTGTTTGGCACTCACTTCATTGTTCAGACAGATCACAAACCTCTACTTTGGCTAAAACAAATGAAAGGTGAAAATCCTAAATTGTTGAGGTGGTCTATATCCCTACAGGGAATGGACTATACAGTGGAACATAGACCTGGGAGTACCCACTCCAATGCAGATGGACTCTCCAGATATTTCCACTTAGACAATGAAGACTCATCAGGTCATGGCTAGTCTTATTGTCCTTCGTTTGGGGGGGGGGGGTTGTGTAGGAAAGTACCATCTTGCCTGGCATGTTACCCCCATATTTCACTGTATATATGTTGTTTTAGTTGTATGTGTCACTGGGACCCTGCCAGCCAGGGCCCCAGTGCTCATAAGTGTGCCTTGTATGTGTTACCTGTGTTATGACTAACTGTCTCACTGAGGCTCTGCTAACCAGAACCTCAGTGGTTATGCTCTCTCATTTCTTTCAAATTGTCACTAACAGGCTAGTGACCAATTTTACCAATTTACATTGACATACTGGAACACCCTTATAATTCCCTAGTATATGGTACTGAGGTACCCAGGGTATTGGGGTTCCAGGAGATCCCTATGGGCTGCAGCATTTCTTTTGCCACCCATAGGGAGCTCTGACAATTCTTACACAGGCCTGCCACTGCAGCCTGAGTGAAATAACGTCCACGTTATTTCACAGCCATTTTACACTGCACTTAAGTAACTTATAAGTCACCTATATGTCTAACCTTTACCTGGTAAAGGTTGGGTGCTAAGTTACTTAGTGTGTGGGCACCCTGGCACTAGCCAAGGTGCCCCCACATTGTTCAGGGCCAATTCCCCGGACTTTGTGAGTGCGGGGACACCATTACACGCGTGCACTACATATAGGTCACTACCTATATGTAGCTTCCCAATGGTAACTCCGAATATGGCCATGTAACATGTCTAAGATCATGGAATTGCCTCCTCTATGCCATCCTGGCATTGTTGGTACAATCCCATGATCCCACGGGTCTGTAGCACAGACCTGGGTACTGCCAAACAGCCTTTTCAGGGGTTTCACTGCAGCTGCTGCCAACCCCTCAGACAGGTTTCTGCCCTCCTGGGGTCCAGCCAGGCTTGGCCCAGGAAGGCAGAACAAAGGACTTCCTCAGAGAGAGGGTGTTACACCCTCTCCCTTTGGAAAATGATGTGAAGGCAGGGGAGGAGTAGCCTCCCCCAGCCTCTGGAAATGCTTTCATGGGCACACATGGTGCCCATTTCTGCAAAAGCCAGTCTACACCGGTTCAGGGACCCCTCAGCCCTGCTCTGGCGCGAAACTGGACAAAGGGAAGGGGAGTGACCACTCCCCTGACCTGCACCTCCCCTGGGAGGTGCCCAGAGCTCCTCCAGTGTGCTCCAGACCTCTGACATCTTGGAAACAGAGGTGCTGCTGGCACACTGGACTGGATGCAGTCCAGTGACTCTTCAGTCCAAGTTTGGTGGAGGTAAGTCCTTGCCTCCCCATGCCAGACTGCATTGCTGGGAACCGCGTCTTTTGCAGCTACTCCGGCCTCTGTGCACTTCTGGCGGAAATCCTTTGTGCACAGCCAAGCCTGGGTCCACGGCACTCTAACCTGCATTGCACGACCTCCTGAGTTGTCCTCCGGCGACGTGGGACTCCTTTGTGGAGTTGTCCACTTCTGCGGGTGCTGCCTGCTTCTGAGAGGGCTCCTCGTCCTGCTGGGCGCCCCCTCTGTCCCCTGACGCAATTGGCGACATCCTGGTCCCTCCTGGGCCACAGCAGCATCCAAAAACCCTAACCACACGACTTGCAGCTAGCAAGGCTTGTTTGCGGTCTTTCTTCAGGAAAACACTTCTGCACGACTCTCCATGGCGTGGGGCATCCATCCTCCAAAGGGGAAGTTTCTAGCCCTTGTCGTTCCTGCAGAATCCTCAGCTTCTACTGTCCAGTAGCAGCTTCTTTGCACCCACAGCTGGCATTTCCTGGGCATCTGCCCATCTCCGACTTGCTTGTGACTTTTGGACTTGGTCCCCTTGTTCCACAGGTACCCTCGTTTGGAAATCCATCGTTGTTGCATTGCTGATTTGTGTCTTTCCTGCAGAATTCCCCTATCACGACTTCTATGCTCTTTGGGGAACTTTAGTGCACTTTTCACTCACTTTTCAGGGTCTTGGGGTGGGCTTTTTTTCTAACCCGCACTGTTTTCTTACAGTCCCAGCGACCCTCTACAAGGTCACATAGGTTTGGGGTCCATTCGTGGTTCGCATTCCAATTTTGGAGTATATGGTTTTTGTTGCCCCTATCCCTATGTGTCCCCATTGCATCCTATTGTAACTATACATTGTTTGCACTGTTTTCTAATACTATACTGCATATTTTTGGTATTGTGTACATATATCTTGTGTATATTTGCTATCCTCATACTGAGGGTACTCACTGAGATACTTTTGGCATATTGTCATAAAAATAAAGTACCTTTATTTTTAGTATATCTGTGTATTGTGTTTTCTTATGATATTGTGCATATGACACTAGTAGTACTGTAGGAGCTTCACTCGTCTCCTAGTTCAGCCTAAGCTGCTCTGCTAAGCTACCATTATCTATCAGCCTAAGCTGCTAGACACCCTATACACTAATAAGGGATACCTGAGCCTGGTGCAAGGTGTAAGTACCCCTTGGTACTCACTACAAGCCAGACCAGCCTCCTACACCCCTGTCTAGTCTTATGGGTTCAGAGATCACTTATCTGGTTTTCACTCTCACCATTGGGACGTCATATAGCAACCCAAAATAAGAGAGGAACCCACCCCACAGGTGTAATTTCTACATCACTGCCAGCAGGTATGGCCACCCCAGTGTATCAAATGCCTTCTCAATATTGAGAAAGGGCACCCAAGGGGTGACCCCTGAGGCATGCACCTACTACATTATCAGATATCAATGGCAGAGGTTTAGCAATGTGCTTCTGCTCAGTATAACCCCATTTTGGCCCAATACCACACTTGTCTGGGCTACAGACACCAATCGGTTTGCCAAGGTTTTACCCAGTATCTTATAATCTAAATTTAGAAGTGATAATGGGCAATTGGTACAAATTAACAGTCAGTCTCTATAAGGCTTTGGGAGGACTGTGATTTTCGCTTCTTTCTTGGATGCCCCTTGGCTCAAGCCATTTCGTACACTTGCATTATCTTGAGGACAAATTGCTGCACATAAGTGGCATAGAACTCCAACTGTAATCTGTCCAAGCCCTGCGTCTGACCTTGTGCTACTTGTTTAATCGCTGCAGGTATCTCTTCCACTATTAGGGGAACATCCAATTCCATCCACTTTAAGTGAGGCAGTGTTGAAAAGTACCCAGCACCCAAGTATTCCTTATTGGTGATGTCATCCACCTCCCATCTGGGGTTGTACAGGCCAATGTAAAACTCAGTGAATGTCGCATTAATCTCTGCTTGGGTCTTAATTATCCTCCTTTGGCAGGACCTTATTGCACCGTGTTACATCAGGCATCCTTGGCATGGTTTCCCCAGACTTTTTTGCCTTCTGACTTCCTGTTTGCTGATTTCCTTTTTGCTGTCTTTAGGACTCTGGGCACTTTACCACTGCTGACCAGTGCTAACGTACATTTGCTGTTTCCCTACAGCATGTTACCATTGGCCTATCCACAATTGGCATATTTAATTTACTTATAAGTCCTTAGTAAAGTGCATTACATGTACCCAGAGCCTGTAAATTAAATGCTATTAGTGGGCCTGTAGCACTGATTGTGCCACCCACTTAAGTAGCCCTTTTAACAAGACTCAGGCCTGCCATAGCAGAGACTGTATGTGCAGTTTAAAACTGCCATGGGGACCTGGCTAGTTGACCCCCTTGCCAGGCCCAAACCTTCCTTTTTAATACATATAAGTCACCCCTAAGATAGGCTCTGGACAGGTCCAAGGCCAGGGTGCAGTATACTTAAGACGTTGGACATGTACTTTTAAGTTTTACATGTCCAGTTAGTGAAAAACACTTATTTGTTTTCCACTACTGCTAGGCCCATAGGTTAACATTGGTATTGCCTTATTACCTTTTTTAAGTGTAATTTCAAATTGGAAAGTGATGGGACCCCCAAGTTTGGTGTCTCTGGATTCACAATTTAAAATCACAACTTATGGTGAAGTCGGGTTTTAAATTATAATTCTGAAAATGCCACTTTTAGGAACTTTGTATTTTCTTACTTTCAACTATCTAGTGCTTCTGCATGTCTGAATACAAATCTGGGAGGGTGCCAGTTGGGCTCTTGTGCATTTCCTCCAGAGAGCCACACACAATGGGGAGCTTAGTTGTGACTGAGTGACCATCTGCATGTTGATGGGCTGGATCGGAGGGACACTTACACCTGAATGGGTTGGTGTCCTGAAGAAGGTGAGCCACCCGGGTTCGGGCTGCATGTCACCGAAAGGGTACATCTGCACTAATATTCAAGACAAGGACATTTGTTAAAATCAATATGGACACTGCATCTGCATCATAACTGATTGTTTCATCTAACAGCAAAAAGGACCTAAGGACACATCTTACATTTTTTTTTTTTAAAGAATAGGAAATGACTATCAGAAAGCTGGCTAAATAAGAAATTACAATATATGTTGGGTATACTGAAGTCTGTATATTACAATCCTGTGAGTCCTTAGAGAATTATGTTAGGTCCTTGTCAGTTACGAATGTTTATTGGCATGAGTGTTTTAGCATGAGTGTGATCTTTGCTTTTTAGTCTGTGCATTTATTCCAGGGTTCACAAATAGCTGGGTTATTAGTTTGGTGTAAAATATTTTTGTAGATTCTACGGGGTTTGAACACATTTATACTATTTAAATACATTTATTATTTTTTACTAATTTCAGGTGTTAAGTGTTTACTAGCATTATTTGCCTGATTGTTGAGATCTTCCTTCGATGGACACCTGGGCTTCTTCCTGCACCCAGTGTGACCTTGGGACATTGTGTATGCCTTTTTGCGTGGGTTGGGTCCAGTGCCCTCACAAAGGGCTGCATAACCCCTGTAGTGTGTCTGGAGACAGGGCAGGAATGGAAGGGACCATGTGCACTTCAAAGGCCTCTCTTTGAAGCCTCCCCCCACTTCAAAGGCACCTCTGGGTATAAGAACCAGACTTCTGACCCCAACAAATTGGTATACTTCTGGACCGGAGGACATTCTGTGAGCAAGAAGGACTGTTGTGCTGCTACTTTGCCAGAACTCTACTGGACTTTGCTAGACTCCAGCTTTGCTGTACCTGTCCTGTTGCCTGCTGCCCTCCTTGCTTGGGAGTGAGAAGGACTGATCCCTCATCTCTACATCCCCAGAACCAAAGTGACTCCAAGGGCTTGCTCGCTTGCCTCCTGTTTTAAAGTTTCAGAGACATCAAAGACTTCACTCACCTCTGGTACTGCTGCTGGACTCTGTCAGCTGTGAGTCCCGCCCTGCCAAGTGGTACTAATTGAGTCCTTGGAAGCAGGTTTCCCTGTGCTGATCCAGCAGAATCCACACATCACCGTCACTGCGCTGATCAGAACAGCTGCATCTCTCCCGATGCATCTCCACTGCCGCTGAGTACAAGGACATTGCAGCACCACATGCGCGGCTCGGAACCGGCGCAGCGCTTTCATCCCAATGCTTCGACGGCTACACAGCTCAACAACGACACATAGCCTTCATCGCAAAGGGTTCAATGATGCACTTTTGCCCGAGGATCGATGACTGTGCACCTTGCTGACAACGCATCTCTGACTGAGCAGATCTGAACTGACGCATCACCTTTGCATCGCCTTCTCTGCTCAACGCATCTGATCTTCGATGTCGACACAACCTTCTGCACAAAGGTAGTGTGTCAGCAGGACAAGGTTGGTCCCTGTAGTGGCCTGCATTCCATTGTGGTCGGCCTGAACTTTGGATTTACCCTGGTGTAGCATGACTCAATAGACCTGGTTGACACTTTAGGCTTTTAAGCACTACTGTTGAAGCTATTCTTTAAACATTCATATCTTGACTTCCACTTATTGGATTTTTGACATTTTGGTCTTGTTTTGATCAATAGGTTAAGATCTACTGTCCCAACCAAATGTACATTATTTTTGTGTGGTGTTTCTGCTGTTTTACTGTTTTAAGTGTTGCACAAATACTTTACATATTGCCTCCTAAGTTAAGATTGCATGTTCTGTGCCAAGCAACCAGGGGGTGAGCACAGGTTAATTTAGGGTGTGTAACTGACTTACCTTCACAAGGAGTGTGGCTCCTGCTTGGCCAGGGTGCATACCTCTGCAAACCAGTAAAGAAATTTCTAACACAGCGATTGGAGTATTAGGGGCATCAGATTGTAGAAGTCAGGTCAGCATCCATCCCGTTTGTCACCATCCGACTGTTGGCAAACCATATATTGCCTGTAGTCTAGCTTACAGGGTCGACCAGTGCTGCCTTATGGTCCCTCCTTATTTGTACCAATTGGAGCAGTGCTTCGGGGACTTGCACTAAGTAGAGTTCAAGTGCACATATGTCAATTTCTAATGTCGCTAGTTCTTGGTACCAGTCTGCCACTATAGATTGACTTAATACAAAGTCCTCTCGGAACAACCTTTAAAGCGTCCCATTCTTTAGGATGTCTGATGCCGTAACCGCATTACCGAAGAAGTATTGGTCCACTGCTCCTCCCACCATGGCTCTGAAGGCAGCGTCCCAAGCGCCTCTCTGGGGTGGCCTCATGCGAGGATTGCTGCACAGAGGCTACCCTAGAGGAGGGATACATTAAAAGAATTGTGGTCATATAGCATATATGCAATATATTCAGCTGTCTCAATCCTCCTAACGAATTCTTGGCCACAGTAGAAAAGGTCGATCTGCATGTGTAGGTCATGTATTACTGAGTAATGGGAATATTGCCTCGCATTCGGATATAGTAGGCACCAGATGTCAGTCACCTGCAAATGTGATACCTATTGTTACAAGCATTTCTTCTTCAATATGGGGGAGGCACCGGACACAGGAGGAATGGATCCAGGTCTGTGTCAGGTATTGTGGTGGAGTACCCTTCCCAGATGCGGGAGTCTGAGCTTTTGTGAGAAGGGAGGGTCAAATCTATCAATATGGCTTGTTTTGAGTTAGGTGCTTACAGCACAATCAACAAGAAAGGGAGACCATCAGTAGACCCTCCAACACAACACATCTACCTTATGGGTCTATAACAGTGGTGTGAATTGTATAGGGGACCCCTAGAGCAACCTTTATGAGTGCTCCCCAGTGTACCTTTAATAGATGGTGCCCACTACTATGCCTCTCTATCTTTTACTGACTTTAGCCACTTCCTAACCAGAAAGGTGTTTTTCCTGCAGGCAGGCAATGTGCATTTGACGGCTAT
This sequence comes from Pleurodeles waltl, assembly GCF_031143425.1. Taxonomy (NCBI): domain Eukaryota; kingdom Metazoa; phylum Chordata; class Amphibia; order Caudata; family Salamandridae; genus Pleurodeles; species Pleurodeles waltl. The sequence continues at coordinate 6,694,905 of NC_090439.1, forward strand.
TCAGATATGAGCGGACCTTGTAACTTTTGTTATAATTTATCTTTCCTCTGATGTTCCACGTCAATATGTTATAAAAGGATCTGGTGAAAATATAGGGTCTCCCATATGGTGTATTGTGTCTGGTGTGTTTCCATGCATCCCCCCTCCTCTCAAGAGCATCCCACTTACATGTGCAAAAACTAACACCAACATTGTAGAAATGTAATGTAATAAAATATTTGCATCCAACAAACAAACTCCAAAAACAACTCCCATCCCCAGGTCAACACACCAGCAGGTTTTTGCCCATGTACACTGTATTGCGTCAGTCTGAGGTTCCCTCCAATCTGAGGGGAAGGGAGGGGTCACTGTCCATTGAAGTCCACCACAGTGGGATAGGTAGTAGTCCTCCCACCACCCAATACCTGTACGGCATACTTAAACTTAAGTGTACTGCAGTGACTTTTGGGTCTCTCCTCTCCCCCGCTGCCTTAGAGGAAGTAGAACAACTATCATGTAGGTTACATTACCCCATCTGCCATCATCAGGGTCAGCTGTGGACCCCCTGGAAGAACCAAGTCTGCCAAAGCTAAGTCTGTGGCCAAATATTCAGAATCGTGTTCTGAAGAAACATCAGTGGAGAACTGCCCTGGAGACCATGGAGGTGGACCAGTGTGCTGCTCCACCTCTGCCACTGTCATTGGCCGTTCCCTGGCCACCTGTGCCCTGGGTAGGTAATTTTTTGTTCTTTTCCTACTGCATCGCCTACACATGTGGCTGTCCATCCTCCAGAGTCATCTCTTCTATCCGCCAGTGCTGCCTCCACCATACTCTCCAACCAGTTCCATGCATTGTCTGGGGAGGCGAAGAACTTGGTGGTGTCCTGGTGTATAATCTTTAATTTAGCAAGGAGCTGTAGTGCATAATAAATGTTCTAGCAACTGAGTCATTGCTTTACCCTGTAGAATGACTCTTTCCTCCTCGGAACCTCAGATGTGTAGTATGAATAGATGGTGAACTTGGTGATTTCTACTTACCAGAGTCCCTTTCCCAGGTCACCTGAAAGAATTGATCTCTGTCTCAATAATTAAACAAGCAGGCAACCACTATTCTAAGTGGTGCTCCTGGGGGAGGAGGGCAGGCCAGCACACTATGTGCCTTTTCAACTGAGAAGAAGGTGGATTGCTTGCCTCCCAGGAACATCCAGAACCAACCAGTCCTTCAAAAAGAGCTCAGTGATAGGACCTTCAGCTCGTTCAGGGAGACCAACTATACAAATATTATTAAGGTTGCAGCAGCCTTTGGCATCGTCTCGTCTCAGTTGGTGTACTTCCTCCTGGAGGGCCTTGATGTGGGATTGCTAGTCTTTTACTGAATGTCCGAGTGCAGCCACGGTGGACTGCATCTCATCCACCCTCTCCTTTAACTTCTTGTGGTCAGCACATGTGAGGCTCACATCGACTGTGAGAGCATCCAGTTTGGGCTCTAAGGTAGATTTAATGTCTGGGATAGCTGCAAGTATCTCACAGAACTTACGGCATGGTCCCACAACATCTCCACCACTGTAGTATTGTAGACTCCTCATTTTGGAATGGACCCTGAAGGGGTCCGCAACTCCAGCAAGGAGTGAAGGATTACCCTATTTGGTTTTCACCATAGTGTATTGCACTGGTGTACTTAATAAAGGCTAGCATCGCCGCCCCCTAACCACCTGGTCTTCACAGCAGGCTCTTGTGACTGCAAGGCTTTCAGTTACACTGTGTGATCACTAGCCAAAATCCACTGAGGTGAAGGAGAGGGGGATACATGTCCCCACCTGAGTACAGCACAAAGGTCTGGTCTGTGATGGCTGGCCTCCTTAGCCCCTTATACTGTGCCAATCCAGGCATACAGGCATGGGCTGGTCTTGGGTGGTAAGGAGTAGCACTAACATCACAGCTTGATGGGAGCAGGCTCCAGTAGACTGTGCCCTCTTCCCTAGGCAATCACTTCACTTTACTGCAGCTATCCAGGGAGGCTGCACATTGCACAACAGTAACTGGAAGGTGGTCAGAGATCAGCAATCCACTTCTCTGGATGGCCACACTGGCAGAGCCCAGTACCCAGCCCGTGACGGACAAGATGGATCCCAGGCCTTCAATGCAAGCAGAATGGCTGCGGGTTGCTGTTAAACTTCCGCTGAACCCATAGCTGCCTTGATGTCCCTTAGATGGGCAGGGAAGGATCACAGGCATCTCTGAGGTCTCTGGTCCCCCCGGAGCATGGACGAGGTCCGCAGCAGGCAATGGAGGCATGCGGGGTGCTAGTCTCACATGGCCGCTCTCACTCCAGTCCTCTGTCGCAGTGGTTCAGCTCAGCAGGTCTTCAGAAGCCGGGGGGGAGGGTGTTCTCACAGTGCTGACTGGTACTGTGGGGGCTCAGGAGCCGTGGATGATGCTGTGCACTGAGGTGGTTGTCGGAGCTCAAATCTGAGCACCCGTCCCAGCTGCCATCTTGGCCACACATCCATTTTTGTTGACATTCCTTTTTCAAAACACTGTCTGCAAACTTTAATTATAACAAATACTCTTTTTTCCTGGACGTATCATAGACGGATCTCTGATAGAATATCAGAACCAGGAATATCGAGTTACAGAAATATTGAGTCAATAATATCGATGTCAAAAATATTGCCTCCCTATACTTACAATGATAAGTACAAAAATATCAGAAAAATATTGTTTCATACTACTATCATTAAAAATATACAAACATATAGTTTTTTAACATGTATATAGTTAGAAATAGTAAATATGAAATATTTCAAACTATAACAATAACAATATGTAATATAAATAGTTTTAAATAATATTTAAAACTATTTATAAATATTTGCTTATATAAACAAATACATATATGTGTGTGTATCTTTATATATACATATTTATATTATAGAACTATTATTAAAAATATGCATTGTAATTTATATTAACTTTTTTATAATTTACTAATACAACAAGCATATATATGTATATATATATATGTATATATGTTCCAATGTTCAATCCAATTTGCAGTATCAGCATTCTTCCAAATGTCAGAGGGGCTCGCAAACGCACCCACCCGCGCATGTTACTTCACTCCACAACTCTTATTCCATAAATAAGATATTGGCACTCCGGCAGGGGTTAGGTGGAACAGTGTTTATTATGCTGAGGAACCAACTACGCGTTTCGGCATCATATGACATGATCACGACTTATGTTGAAATGCGGAGTTAGTTCCTCAGCATATTAATGAATGTTTTGCCTAACCGCTGCTGAACTGAACTGACAATATCTTATTTATTAAATAAGAGCTGTGGAGCAATACATATATATATATATTATATATATATATATACATACATACAGATATATATATGAATATGTGTTGAGTAAAACAGAAAAGCTGTTCACACAAAGTATTCCATAGCACCATAGCAAGTTGGTTTACTCCACAAAATAACAACAGCCTTCATCAATAAATACATAAAACATTTTAACAAAACAACTGCAAAACTTTTAAAAAATCACAGAATTAAATAAATATAACAAAAGTATAAAATCCAAAAATAAACTTCTACTAAAAATATTTTAAAAATTAAAAACACATTTCTATATATATGTAATATCAAATTAAATAAACAAACAAATGTTAAAATATATTTAAACAATATTTGCAAGACTATTGAAGTCTCGGAATAATACATATACTATTCTCACTCCAGTCTGTGCAACCGTGGAGAAAACATTGGGCTTCAGAGAGGTAAGATTTGCAATTCCCACTCCAGTCTGTGCAAAGGTAGGTAAAGCATTGAACTTTGGAGAAGTAAAATTTATTGTTGTCACTTCAGTCTGTGCAACAGTAGAGAAGGTGTCGGACTTCAGAGGGTTAAATTTACTATTACCACTAAGTCTGTGCAACAGTACGAAAAGCAAGGGACTTCCGAGGGGTTAAATTTACTATTCCCACTCCAGTCTGTGCAACAGTAGTGAAAGCGTTGGACTTTGGAGGGGTAAAATTAACTATTCCAACTCCAGTCTGTAAGGAACAGTAAGGAAAGAACGTCACTTCGAGCACATAACATATATGAAAAACCCTATATAGTTACAGAAAAAAACTAGTAACATGAATATTATTAACTAACCAAACAAAAAATATATATAAACACATAATTATTACACAATATAACAATTATCAATTTTATATAACATCCTATACTTAAATTATAACTAAAATAAATATATGTAGCAGAAATAACATAACCAAAAACAATAAAATGAATATTAATAAATTAAAAAAATAATTGTTAACTAATTAGTTCTTAATGTACTTTCCACCCTATACACCTCCAAACCCAGCAGCCCACACCTAATACATAACTTAATAAACATACTTATTAGACAAGTTATATAATTAATAAATCAATTAATAATACATTATTAATTAAATATGATTTAATTAAATTCCTATCCTATACCCCTACAAACCCAGCAGCCCACACCTAATATATAACTTCAAATATGTAACTAATACAAAATTCACATAATGAATAATCAATTAAATAATTAATAATAAATACCTGATTAATTAAATAAATAATTATTACTTAATATACATAATACTCTATATCCCTACAAACCCAGCAGCCAACTCCTAATGTATGTTGAAGAACATATATTTATTAGTCAATTTACATAAATAGGAACCAATTAAAAATTGATAAATTAATAATTAATTATAAAATAGGTATTACCTAATTAGATTCCTACCCTATTCACTTACAAACCCAGCAGCCCGCACCTAATATATAAATTAAAAAAATTACTTATCATACAAATTGCATAATTAATAATCAAAAAATTAATTATTAATTAATTATTAATTAAATATTCATTAACTTCACACACTATACCCCTACAAGCCCAGCAGCCACACATAATATATAACTTAAAAAACACACTTATTACACAGTTAACATAATTATTAACCTATAAATCCAATAACAATAAATTAATAATTATTGATTAAATATTGCTCAAGCAACGCCCTATCCTTTACCCCTGCAAGCCAAGCATCCTGCACGTAGTATACAACTTTGAAATATGTAACTATTACACAATTTACATAATTAATATTCAGGTAAATAATTAATAGTAAATGAGTTATAATTTTTAATTACTTATACTTAATTGACTTCCCAGCCTATACCCCTACAAACGTAGCACCCCATTATAACACTGTAAATTACTATTTAAAATTATATTAAAAAGTAGAAATCACTTACAATTACAAACTATTTTTTAAAAATATTATAAACAAATATACAAGAATAATAACACCATTAAAAAACAAACTAAAACACATACAGATAGTTAGAAAACGATAATATTTACAACTATATTATAGAGAACTAAATTAACTACAACAATATTAATGAAAGCGATAATACTTACTTAAAAAATCGAAATTTTTGACAATGATAATTCTGCATCATGATATTATTTGTCAGATATTTCTGCAACTCAATATTTCTAACTCAATATTTTGTCTAAAAACCTCATAGACTAGAACAAGCACTGACAGACTGCACTGTCAATACTACATTATTCTTCTGGTCCATGCCCGTTGGTTGTTGGTTTGGACTCTAGAAGCATAAGTGCTATGGATCTGGGAGGGCATGGAAGACCTTGGAATGCCATAGATTTTGCTATGTGTAGTGAATTTGTAAGTGTGTGGAGCCAGAAGCTGGCCCCCAAATCTGATCATCACATATTTGCTGTTTTTTACTGTGTATGTTATGATCTAGGGGGACTGGTCCTGCCCCCAGATTTTCCCTCAGAATTTTTGCATTTTACTGCTGTGGGTGCTATAGATTTTTGATGTGAGCGCGCTCAGGGCCTCTTCAGATAATAACAGTTTTGGTTAGTTTTATGTGGTGCCTACAGACAATTTTGCCTGTCTGTTGTTGAAGACCTATTATTTGCAATATACTAAAACATATATACGTAAAGTTTGCTTTGGGTCAACCCCTTGCTCTCAATTGGATAATTTTCTAGTCTGTTTCATTTTCCTGCTTCTAATTTGATTGTTTTGCTCCCTAGTCTTTGTTTGTCCTACCTCTGGAGGAGATCTTCTTTTTGATCTTGATCTGACTGGATGACAAATATTCATATAATCTTCCTTAGCGTATATTCAGGGAATTGCTTGTATTTTCTTGCTCCCTCCTCTGTGGGCTGCTTCCTACTCACACTTCCAGTCCAACCACCCAGACCCTCTGCAGTCTCCATGTTTCTCTCCTACCACCCTGCTAACCAGATGCTGAGTAGCATTGATAAAAAGCTTTGCCTCTACCAAGGTTAAACCAGCAATGGCAAATCCAATAGCTCACCACTCATTTTTAAATGTAAGACTGATTGACTTTGCCAGTGCTTGTTGGTGCATATTGCCCAAGCTAACAGTAAGAGGAAGGATCTGATTACTTCTCTGCTATGTATTTATTATTTATGTAGCATTATCAAATGCCCATGTTCTCCTTGGGCTGTAAGAACCAGCGATAGCCAAGGAGCAAGTCAGTGAATCATTTGGACAGTGTGAATCTTCTAGAACTTAGGTGCTTTCAGAAACTTAGCTGAACAGAATGAAGCGCTCTAAATTGAGCTATGGAGAAAAGGACTTCTGAAGGAAGGTAGGCCCTATGCCGCTAATTGCTTTGAAGAGGAGTTTGCTTATGCCATCAACAATGAAGGTCGACATTCATCACAATGCAGACAACATTGAGTGTGAATAAAGAATTGTCCTGCCACAATCAAGAGCATGCTTTAAGCTCAAAGATTGTTGGTAGAGTTCATGCCCATCAACAGTAACAACATGCAGGAACAATTGCAAAGATTAATCTCTGTAATAAATCCCACTGGCTTTAGACTTTGGCTCATTAACACCACATCCTTGAACTTTTACATTGACACTCAACTTCAGAACATATATTGCAATAAAGACAAACATGACTAGTTTCAAATCTTTTCGCTTCACAAACTGAAGGCTTTTTTCCCACAATAAATCTTCTGAACTACTGTCCACTCAGTAATCCTGTCACATCTCCAAAGATGAGTCAAGCGAAGGAGGTGGTAAATGCCAGTAGGTGCTCGCTCATCAGCAACAAATCAAATGGATGTATGATCAGAAAATAGTCATAAGTGAGCAACAAAGTAATGGGTGCCAGGCTAGCCAAAACACCTGCCACCACAAGTGTCAGAGGGCCACACACTGAGGAGTTGGTGGTTGCCTATATAACAAGAAAAGAGTGGCCAGGGCACACTCGTGTCGTAGATCCAGATAATCTCAAAAGATGCAGTGCCTTGTGCCTAATACCCTCGCCTCCTGTTTCACCAGTTGTCCCTAAAAGCATTTTCAGTGCTTTAGAATGGTTCATTAAAAGATTCAACAGGATAGACTCCACGATGAAAGAACTATATATGCTGCCTATTCACATTTGCATCCTCCTCAAAGCAGTACACGGAAGCACCACCCACACTAGTTAATTAAGAGGGAGCGCCCCAGTGACCTTTGCAACACCTGAAACAGCAACATCACAAGATGAAAACTGCAAAAATCCTCAAGGCCTTCTACAGCTATGCAGAGGATCTGGAGTTGCAGCCTTGACCAGTTCCAGAAAGTTCTGTTCCCTCTCCAGTTTTTGAAGGAACTGAAGTTCTTCAAATAATAGCATGTTATTTTGCAATCTCCCTACCAGGCGACCTCTGACTTTCTCATTCATAATTCACCTGCCTTTTGGCCCTATGTAGATTCCAAGCCCTTGCACAATGCCAAACATTCCTGCCTTAATCTACTAATTAAAGCTCCTCATCCTTTCCCCTCTGTACCCTTTAGACCCTTCCAGCATTCCTGTACATCTTAGGGCCTCATTATGGGTTTGTTGTTCGGACAAGCCAACCACCAAACTCGCCAGGAGGACACTGCCGTCATGTCAGCGGTGTTGTCCCTTCCTACCCCCTGTCGTCTTACAATGTTCCCGCTGGCTAACCGGCGAGTACAGTGCTATGGTATTGGCCTCGGCTCCCTTGAGGGAGCCAAGGCCAATACCTTAGCACACCAGCACCCTCAGAATGCTCACTGTCTGCAAAGCAAACAGTGCTCATTTCGAGGGTGCTGGGCAGGGGAGCCCCAGCACTGCCCATGCCATGGGCAGTTCAGGGGCCCCCTGCACTGGCTTTCCACCAGCTTTTTCATGGCAGGGTCCCCGTCATGAAAAGGCTGGTGGAAAGTTGAGTTGTAATCAGCAAGGCAGCTCCGAGTGCAGCACTGCTGTGGCTGACAACACCTCAGACTGTCGTCAGTCCATCAGGAATCATGTTCTTGACGGTGACGGCGGTCCCCTGGCTGTCCGACCGAGAGGGTCGTAATGTGGCAGTCAGAACGCCTGGAATGAGGCGGTCCGACGGTCACCGCGAGCCTAGCGGTCTCTTGACCGCCAGCCTCATAATGAGTGCCTTAATCTTTCTTGTCTTTTGAACACCGTACCCTGTGCTCTTTTTCTGTACACACACGACTGAAAAAGTACTCTGTTGAGTTGTAGCTAAGTTTGCACTATATAAGTAGTAACCATTGTAAATACATAATTACTATATAAACAACATTTAAATGGAAATAAAATGTAATCCACAACCCTACAAAAGTTCTAGGCAGGAAGAAAAATGCAACCAAAAATAAAACTAATTAGGAAAGAGACCCTTCACCAGCCATTGGCTTGCTCCACATCCTCCTCCAGCCTGTCAATTAGGAATTCTAGATTGGTCTGGATCAGCAATATATGCTTTCTGAGGTCCCGGTCCTGCTGCTGCAGCATTGCCCATGCAGGGCCTCCGGCCCATAGGGACTGCTTTCTGTGGCAGCTGGTAGCGACTCTCCCAGTTCTCTAGCCTGTAGTGGATTAACGCTCAACCGAGTTTTTCTTCTACCTTTGCCTCTGTATATGGATCCGTTTACTGGGGCTGGGATAACTATCACCTGAGGGAAGAAAACATCTGCATCTGTAGTTCATGGTGCTAATTGATTGTCAACAGGATTGCTAGAATAGGAGGAGAAACAACTGAGTTAGACACTATAACTTGACCATATTCTCCAACTGCTTCTGCTTCAACTACCCATTGTACTCAGCTCTGCAAGAGGACTGCTTCTGACGGATCCAAGGCTCTGTGCGTATGTGGCTTTCTCTCCTGATACAAGAGGTCTTGAATCATTATTCATGTCCTTAACTTCTTATTGCATTTTTGTTACCAGGCACTGCCTAGGCATCTTCGAAGTTACAAGAGGTGTATGATTTCCCCAATTCTCATACAAAGTCATTAAACAATAAACATTACCTCCATCTGCAAATATGATGACTCAGTTGCATTTTGAGGTCGAGCATTCGAGACCTCTTGAATACACTTTAGTATATACTTCTATACTTCCTTGTGGGGTCTCTGCTTTTTCACTGGTTTGTTTCAGTGTCCTTAAAAAATCCTTGCTTGCTAGTGGTCAATCATTGCTCTTTGTCCCACAGTTGTACACTCCCCTGGAGCATGGCCCTAGTACTTGTACCCTTCCACTTTTGCCTATGTAGCATGTGCTCAGGGATGACTTTTTTCTTAGGCTAATAGTATTTTACCAGAGCGCTGGATGTTACAGTGGCTCCAGGCTGTTTCTGTTTACAGGGCTGTAGTCTATTATTTATTTTAATCTGCAGTCATGTGTGACTTTGTTTATTCCATTCCTTACTCTCGCTCACACATTTTCTGCTCTTGCATTGCAAATGCTTGTTCCTTTTGTCTGTCTCTACGAGCTCATGGTGGCGCTTTGAACTGTCCGCTTATGTCACCTGCTTTAATTTTTATTTTCAGTTTGTTTGGGAAGAAAATGCTAATGGCTCTAACTCGAGCGAACGCGAGAACCATTGCAGATCAAATGCTTCTTTTTTGGCTTTCCAAACACGCTCAGCCGACGGCCATAAATCATGTCCCTATCTTATTTGTATTTTTTCTATGCTCTCTTTCTTCCCCCTTTTTGCGAGGCGCTCTCAATCAAAGGCGATCATGGCAGCTATTCTTCTTCCAGAACTGCAATTGACCTGTGTCGCCCAAAGCTTATCAGCTTTTGACTCAGTGCCAAGAGAGTTACAGGGGCAGAGCAGCCTCGACTATGCAGCTGGTTTCTGAAGCTAGCTCATAGTTGAGAAAAAAAACACACTCCATTTTTACCAGTGCTTTGGTCTGTGGTCTTGCCTTCAGAACTTTAGTAGGATTCTGCCTACATTTAGATAGATGGCTTTATTCATAGTTTGTGTTGAGTTCTTTTTTACGTGTGTCAAGTCTGCAGAACAAATAAACTTATTTGGCACTTACAGGCACTATGAGACAGAGAGAGACTAGATTCTCTGAGCCCACCTCACAGCGCCACAGTCCTTTGCTGCAGTTTCTACCCGCTCCTTTTCTGACACCGAGCACAGCTGCTGTTCTATGGAAGCAAACAGTGCAATCACAGCCAGCAGATCTCGACAAGGAAAAGCTGTGCATTCCCACACTCAGAACACTACCCTTTATATGAAAACCATGTGCTGTCTCACTACCACAGCCATCAGCTGCTACTGCGGGGAACTCTGGGACTTGCAGTCTTTTCTTCCTGAGCATATGGAAAATATAAACGCAACAGGATGTGTGACTCCTTTGTTCAGTCTATATTCCACCATGGATGCCAAAGGCAGACTGTGAACAGGGAAGCATTCCACAGCAGGTGTAGTCAGTTCTTAGTATTTTTCATTTTACTGAGGCCAAAACTTTGATAAATTGCTAGATTGCCAATCGGGGAATGTTTGCTCCAGATGCTGATATATGAGTAATTATAGTCTTCATGTTTGTTAAAAACATTTTTTTGTCCCTCCTTAATTATATTGTATCTCAAGTTGATTTGTTATTATAACAGAACAATTTGCCTGCAACACATGTAAATAAATGCATGTCATTAAAAGCAGCGGTGTTTCAAAGATAAATCCGTAATTTGACTAACACCTTTCTGTTTTGTTTTCCGCCAATAAAATGTCATCCTGCCCCTACTAAATGGGAGCAAACACAGAATTTAACAGAGTGGTGTGGGGGGTGTAGTCCGCGCTGAAAGACACCATTAGCAAGTTTGCAGCACATGGAGTCACTTTCCAGAGAGACACCGTTTGTCAACAACTGGATATGAATTATACAGAACTGCTTGGGGACAGAAACCCCACCAATTCCTTTTGGGAAAACTAATGACAAATAGGAGCTTTAAAAGAACTTTTAACAAATATCTCGGTGCAAAAATCATGTATTACAAAGGCAGTTCCACTGGACCTTTAACTCTCAGCCCCTGACTGTGCACTGTCTGCAACAGATCAATTGCTAATTCTCCTTTGTGCTTTAAAAGGAAGGCAGCAGGTTTTGAAGGTTTTTTCAGCAGTGACTTGTGGTTTACTGACAGTGTCTCAGCCCTTCCTGCCTTTCAGGGGTAGGAACGTGGTGTCTCTTCCTTTTAATAAATGGTTCACATTTTAGTATATACATTTTGTTGCACGTTGGGTTATCAAAAGGAGTAGATACTACCTTTGGTGTCTAAAAGGCTGGAACTCTGTTAATTTAGGGCCCATTATTCCTGTTTCATTTTTTACATATACAGCGGAACTTACTAAGCGCCAACCCCACTAGTCCTCCAGAAAACATTGTTGCCCATAAGATAGACTCTAGCCCATTATATTTTGGAATTTGATAATTAAATTTTTCAGTTTTTTTAAAAAACACGGTTCCCTATTTGGAAATTATTTACCTTTGACCCAGCCGTTCTAGCTCTTTGTATTTTTAACGCTCAGCCTTAGGTTTACGTGGCAAGAAGCTGTGTTGGGATTTACTCTCACCTTACTTTAACCCCTTCTGTGCCTTGGACGAGATGACCTCGTCCAAGGCTACAGTTCCCGTGTGCCTTGGACGAGGTCACCTCGTCCAAAGCACGGGAACTTGGGGGAGCGCTAGCGCGCCCCACCCTGTGCACCCCCCTCCCCCCCCAAGGCGGGGATGGAAGGGGAAGACCTTCCCCTTCCACCCCCGACCCCCCCAAACCCCCCTGTGACGTCAGCGCGCGAGCGTTGAACTGTCACAGGGGCCTCCCCCATCGCGCTGGAAGCTCTGCTTTCAATCACTGGGGGAGGCCCGGAGGGGCTTCAAAGGGAAGGAAATGTATTTCCTTCCCTTTGAAGTCTGTCCCAGGGTTTCAAAAGCCGGATTGCTTGCAATCCGGCTTTTGAAACCCCACTAGACACCAGGGATTTTTTTTTTTTTTTTAAGAAAGTGACAAAAGGGAGTGACCCCTTGGGCAAGGGTCGCTTCCAGGGGGGGGATTTTTTCGGGAAGGCCTTTTCTGCCCCCCCTGGGGGCAGATTGGCCGATTTTAGGTCAATCTGCCCCCAAGGGGGCAGAAACCACTAGGCACAGGGGATATGTTTTTTGGCGCCAATGTCACACAGGGGGAGCCACCCTGTAGGCAAGGGTCACTCCCGGGGGTGGGTGGGGGTTGGAGGGGCAAATTTATTTTAGGCCATTTCTGCCCCCACTGGGGGCAGAAACCTCTAGGCGCCAGGGCAAATTCTTTTGGGTGTTTTTTTTTTTGTTTGTTTGTTTTTTTAGAGATTGGTAGCGACCCATCAGGCAAAGGTCGCTGCCCTGGGGGGCAAATTGTATTTAGACCATTTCTGCCCCCTTGGGGGCAGATTGTCCGATTTTAGGTCAATCTGCCCCCAAGGGGGCAGAAACCACTAGGCACCAGGGATTTTTTTTTTGGCGCCAATGTCACGCAGGGGGAGCGACCCCGTAGGCAAGGGTCGCTCCCGGGCAGGGGAGGTTTGGGGGGGTGGGTGGTCAAATTTATTTTAGGGCATTTATGCCCCCCCCCTGGGGCCGGCTGAGCTAGAGGCCAAAATCCACAGGTAGTCACTTTGCAAAAAACACCTCTGTTTTCTGTGAAAAAATATGTTGTGTCCACGTTGTGTTTTGGGCCATTTCCTTTTGTGGGCGCTAGGCCTACCCACAGAAGTGAGGTACCATTTTTATCGAGAGACTTAGGGGAACGCTGGGTGGAAGGAAATTTGTGGCTAATCTCTGATTCCAGAACTTTCTGTCACCAAAATGTTAGGAAAATGTGTTTTTTTAGCCAAATTGTGAGGTTTGCAAAGGATTCTGGGTAACAAAACCTGGTCAGAGCCCCACAAGTCACCCCATCTTGGATTCCCCCAGGTCTCTAGTTTTCAGAAATGCACAGGTTTGGTAGGTTTCCTTAAGTGCCGGCTGAGCTAGAGACCAAAATCTACAGGTAGGCACTTTGCAAAAGACAGCTCTGTTTTCTGTCAACAAATGGGATGTGTCCACGTTGTGCTTTGGGGCATTTCCTGTCGCGGGCGCTAGGCCTACCCACACAAGTGAGGTATCATTTTTATCGGGAGACTTTGGGGAACGCTGGGTGGAAGGAAATTTGTGCCTCCTCCCAGATTCCAGAACTTTCTGTCACAGAAATGTGAGGAACATGTGTTTTTTTAGCCAAATTTTGAGGTTTGCAAAGGATTCTGGGTAACAGAACCTGGTCAGAGCCCCACAAGTCACCCCATCTTGGATTCCCCTAGGTCTCTAGTTTTCAGAGATGCACAGGTTTGGTAGGTTTCCCTAGGTGCCGGCTGAGCTAGAGGCCAAAATCTACAGGTAGGCACCTCTGTTTTCCTTTAAAAAAATGGGATGTGTCCACGTTGCGTTTTGGGGCGTTTCCTGTCGCAGGCACTAGGCCTACCCACACAAGTGAGGTATCATTTTTATCGGGAGACTTGGGGGAACATAGATTAGCAAAACAAGTGTTATTGCCCCTTGTCTTTCTCTAAATTTTTTCCTTCCGAATATAGGAGAGTGTGTAAAAAAGACATCTATTTGAGAAATGCCTTGTAATTCACATGCTAGTATAGTCACCCCGGAATTCAGAGATGTGCAAATAACCACTGCTCCTCAACACCTCATCTTGTGCCCTTTTCGGAAATACAAAGGTTTTCTTGATAGCTATTTTTTACTCTTTATATTTCAGCAAATGAATTGCTGTATACCCGGTATAGAATGAAAACACACTGCAGGGTGCAGCTCATTTATTGGCTCTGGGTACCTAGGGTTCTTGATGAACCTACAAGCCCTATATATCCCCGCAACCAGAGGAGTCCAGCAGACATAATGTTATATTGCTTTCGATAATCTGACATTGCAGAAAAAAGTTACAGAGTAAAACGTGGAGAAAAATTTATGTATTTTTCACCTCAATTTCAATATTTTTCTTTTTCAGTTGTTATTTTCTGTAGGAAACCCTTGTAGGATCTACACAAATGACCCCTTGCTGAATTCAAAATGTTGTCTATTTTAAGAAATGTTTAGGTTTCTGGGATCCAGCATTGGTTTCATGCCCATTTCTGTCACTGACTGAAAGGAGGCTGAAAGCACAAAAAATTGTAAAAATGGGGTATGTCCCAGTAAAATGCCAAATTTGTGTTGAAAAATTGGGTTTTCTGATTCAAGTCTGCCTGTTCCTGAAAACTGGGAAGCTGGTGAGTTTAGCACCGCAAACCCTTTGTTGATGCCATTCTCAGGGGAAAAACCACAAGCCTTCTTCTGCAGCCACTTTTTAATTTAAAAAAAAAAAAAACTAAATTGTCACTGTATTTTGGCTAATTTCTTGGCCTCCTTCAGGGGAATACACATAGTCTGGGAACCTCTAGAATCCCTAGGATGTTGGAAAAAAAGGACGCAAATTTGGCTTGGTTAGCTTATGTGGACAAAAAGTTATGAGGGCCTAAGCGCGAACTGCCCCAAATAGGCAAAAAAAGGCCTGGCACAGGAGGGGGAAAAGGCCTGGCAGCGAAGGGGTTAAAGTGAATTGTTGGTTGGCACCTCTGTGGCATTCAGAGTGGGTGTTTCAGGATGGAACCGGCCCCCTCCTGACACAAGAGGAACAATCAGAGGGTTTGTCTGGGTGGTGGTCTGCTTTGGCACATGGTCCACTAATTAATGTAATTTCACTGGGAAACGGTAAAAAGCAAGATTGCGGATCGTCTTGACGTTTGTTAACTTCATATGGTTGCCATTGTAAATGTTCTTTGACCTCCACAAGCATCTAACCAACATTTGTATTTATTTGAATACATTTTAGCTGCAGACAACTAAAAGTGCAAGGCAGCTAGACGTATTGTACAGCAACCAATAACACTCACTGTGAACGTGTGCTAAAAACAAAGGGCTGATACTCTAGAGACTAAATCAGTCACTTTACTTATTAATTAGGTAAGCAAGTTTTAATGCCAAAGCAAATATAATATTTACTAAAACTAAATAATATTGATGTTCAGTTTGTGATGTTAAAATAATTATTTTGTGCAGGGCTAATAGTTTGGGATATAGTTAGTTACTTCTGCCCACTGTTTAGGAACATTGGAATAATTCCTTCTGGGAAACATAGAAGCTTGGTGCAGAATCCGTCAGTACTTTAGCTGCAGCTGTGAACAGACAAGCTCCCTTCGTGTTTGTTTTAGTATGGTTTGCTGACAGCTAACTAAAAGGGCGATGCGGGTAACCGTACTGCTTACCATGGACCAATGTATCAGCTTGATAAATGGGAACTCCTTTCCTGAGTAAATGGCACATGCGTAAGAATTACCATTACCGGCAGGCCTGTAGTTTTGTTGTTTTAAGAGAAATCTTAGTATAATAAATATGTTTCATTGTTCCATGGGAAGCTGCATATTACAATTGGTTTCCGTGCCCTTTTAATAGTTGGCAGGCAAAAATTACTCAGTTAAGTACAAGTGGTGATTCCATTGTTAGAGCTGTGGTTGGAATTTTGACAGATTTCTCATGGAGAGTCTCTGATTTGCGCAAGTCATGGTCTCTGCTTACCATCGCAGCCATGTCTCCCACAGTGGCAGCTGCCTCCCCACCCCGCTCTTTGAGGTTGCACCTCTCTTCACCCACTGCCCCAGCGACACTCTCCATCCTGCAGGACCCCCACACTGCTCCTTGCAGAATAACCTCCCTCTCCCCTCCTCCTCATGCAGGACCCTCCTCTTCTTTCCCTCCACTCCCAGAATCAGCCCTCCCCATCTGTACTGTCTGCAATAATTACTTTTACGCAAATATGTATCTCCTTTCTCATTTAACACTCTCTTACACTAAAAATGTATCGCTTACTGTCTCACTCTCAACAACATACAAACCATTTCTTACTTTTCCTTTCAATCATTATTGAAAACAAGTAGGAAAAAGTTGCCCACAACGACACTAACTTTATAAGTTAATACAGTTTAATTAACAAAACCAAACAGTCTCCCTCTCTCACACTCTCTCACACTCTCTCACACTGTCACACACTGTCACACACTGTTACCACCTCTCTCAAAAAATTAAAATCAAAAATTCAAATACACTTTCATTCCTATGAATTTTCCAACTTAACATCATTAAAACACACAGTATACTCCTTCTTACAGTTGCACTCACACAAACACTATTACTTTATACGTCTGTTGCACACACTACCCTTTTTTCACTGTTTCACACACACGTTCTACTGCTCCATCGTACATTCACCAATTCATACACAGACTATCACTATCTGTCTTCCTATCTATTCTCTGAAGATCTCACCCCATCTATCCACATAATACCATTACACAAATGAACCATACACAACTCCATAACTAGTAATTCCAAAACAAAACGCGTAATTCCACCACACAAAACAAACATCCACCGCACTCCAAACCAAAAACATAAATAAAAGACATTGTAATTTCCAACACCAGTAGCTCTAACTCTCACAAATCCGAGACCTATTGGCATAGCCAATGCTTGTTTTAGAAGTAATTAGAAATGCATATCTTTGTCCCCAAATGGCAGCACTCTCTAGCAGTTTGAAATCTTGAAAGTATACATGAAAACATAATATGTCGAGTGCATGACCACCTCACCTAATAATTAGTGTGCCCATCCAGCACCACCGCCAATTCATGGATCCTAATGTTTTGTTATTTCTATCATTGTTTCCTATAATAATCTCTTATTCTGTGCATGGTACAATTACTCCCGCCAGACCACTGACGATATCTTGTTTGCTATTCAAGGAAAGTTGATGGACTCTTCAGGCCGCATTCTGATCCCTGGTATCTATGACAACGTGGCTCCCCTCACTGAAGAAGAGAAGAAGCTCTATGAAAACATAGAATTTGACCTGGAGGAACACAAAAACAACACTGGTGTGGCAAAATTCCGACAAGTCACAAAGGTAGAAATTGCTAAACTTTATTGTTCAGTCTTTGTTATCTCTGTATTTGATTTGCTAGCGTGTTAATATGATTTTGCTAAAAGAGTGTATTAACTTCACAACACTGATAATATTGTACTGCATTATTTCTTAGCATTTTTCCTCCCCTTTGCAACAGTTTACAGATACACAAGTAGTTAGCTACTCTGTTGCTTATGGTTGGGTGAAAGTTTCAGTTAAGGTGTCATGTGAGGGGTGTGTTTTAATGTTGTGCTTGAGGCCCAGAGATGTCCTTTAGCCTTGAAGGAGTGCCCTGAAGCAGTGTATTAAAAATGAGGCAGTCTGCAAAAGGTGTTTGAGAGGCATGTTTTGCAGGCTGGAAATACTAAGCAAAGCATTATGCTATGTGCAGTGTTACTGAATCATACCTTTAGAAAGAGTGAGGTCTTTATTGTTTTTCTGAATTTTAGGTGGATGTTGATGATCTTTATTCTCTTTGAGAGAGTGTCCCAGAGGTAACGCATGATAAGGAGCTACAGCCAATGAGTAATTTTTAAAAGGCAAAAATGTGTCAACTGCTGACGCTATCTGTTTCTTGATTGACCCACAGAAACTCAGGGCCTCATTTACAAGATCTGTGGTGCAGGGCGGCTGTGCCGCCCTGTGCCATGGGGAAAGGGCAGAAATGCGCTGTATCTATAAGATATGGTGCATTTCTGTCCTTTCCCCTTCGCTGGTGCACAAATTGCTGCCTACTGCCAGCGTAGGCACCCCTGCACAATGGTGCAAGGGTGCCTGCGTTGTGGGAAATTATTGTTTTTCTGCAGGAAGGGACACCTTCCTGCACAAAAACAATCATAAGAGGTGTTTTCCTCTTTGTTTGTGTGCTACAGAATGCAGCACACATCGAAAGAAGAAAAAACAGGGAGAAATAAAGATATTTCTCCTTGTTGCATCATTTTTACGCCACCCCAGTGGTGGAGTAGGAATCTGCAGGGGCGGCTCCTTTGCTATGGCAAAGGTGTGTCGCCCCGCTGGCCGTGAACCAGGAGATAAAAAATGAAACAATAGTTCCACTATTGTTTCATTATTCATCTGCTGGCTCAGTCAGCAGTACAGAAAAGGGCAGGGCTGGGCCATGGAAGGTGGGAGAGGGGATGTGAAGTGAATGCACCTAAGTGCGGATGTGTGTTTGGCTGGCCTTTGGCCGGCCAAACACACATGCGTACTTAGTTTTCTCCAGCCCGGCTGTGTCTGAGCAGCTGCTCAGACCAATCCTGATGCTGTTTTCATGCTATGTTTAGCATGAAATCAGCTCCATGATTGCTGGGGAGCCTGTGCTGGTGTCCCAGGATAATCACCTGACATAGAAAGCCCCTTTTACGCAGTGCTATGCGTACAAGGGGTCCATATTTACAAGGCCATGAAAAGCCTTTCAAGGTGGTTGCATGGCCTTTAAATATGGGCTGGCACACTGTGCCACTGAAGCATCAAAACAACTGATGCTCTGGTGGCACAGTGTGCCACTAGGGCTTTGTAAATGAGACCCTGAATTCTTTGTATGTCAAGCAGTCATTCAAATCACCAAGAGTCACGCCGGATACAACAGAGGAGTCCCACATATACATGGCCACAACTATTGGTTTGACTGGGCACAAATTAATTAACTTACTTTTTCAATGGGAAAGTGAAAGCAGAATGTAGCAACAAAGACACTCTCATCCCGAAAATTGACACTAAATGTGGCAAGTAGCTATTGGCCGAAGTTACTGTTAGACCTAACGTCCTTGGCGTGGTATTCTCTCAGCATCTTTTGCCTTCAACCCTCCTATTTTACTGAATTTGTATTTGTTGGCTTTAGGACTCTAAGCACTTTACCATTGTTAGCCAGTACTAATGTGCATGTGCTTTTTCCTTCAAACATGGCATAAATGGTCTCTACCTTGTTGGCACATTTTACTTACTTGTAAGTCCCTAGTAAATGGTACTACATCTACCTAGGCCCTGTAAATGCAATGCTACGAGTGGACCTGTACCACTCATTGTGCCTTCCCCTAAAGTGGCCTTTTAAAACATGTCTCTGCCCCTGCAGCATGTAGTGCAGCTGTAAACTGCCATTTCGACTTGGCAAAATAAACCTTTTACCAGGCCTAAACCTTCCTCTTTAATACATATGTCACCCCTAAGGTAGGCCCTAAAAGCTCATAGGGCAGTGTGCATTGTACTCTATAAATGAAGGCACACGTCCCACAAATGTCAATTAATAGTCCATCTCCAATTTTATTGCATGGTGTTCTCCTCTTCACAGCATAGCTTCCAATTAGGCTCTGCTATTATCACCAACCATTCTTGCCAAAACGTGTTCCATCTGGGAAATCTCCCTTAGACTTCATCAGGGCTGCAATTACATATAAGATATTACATAATATAATATATTCTGATACCCTAGTGCCTATTGATACACCTCTGTGAACCTTGTGGAAATCGATACATATTATACAACAGTTTCCTTATCCTCCCAGTGAATTAAGTGGTCATCCAACTGAATATATTTATTTCCATGCTAGTACATAATTGCACTTTTCTTGCATCAATTTAAACCATTAATAAAACATGTTCTCCCCGTGTACATGCACACACCTGTGAGACTCCACTAAATAGTCAAATCTTGCATCTCAATAAAGTGTATTGTAGAACTAATACTCATGAGATACCTGTAATCCAACCTGTAATCCATCCGAGAGGTAGCCACTAGTAACTCAAATGTACACCTTTCTTCTTCATGTAAATATACTTGTTTTCATATCACATAGATTCCTTTCACCATCTGGTTTTCCGAAATCGCAATTATCAATATCATTTTGTTAATCAGTACCCGCGTTATTAAATTCCCCAATCTCATCATATTGTTCCATATTCTGCCCAAAGTCACCGCAATTACAACCGCTAATATTGCTCACTATATTATTAATATCAGTCCCTCTTTTACCTTTCCCCACCCCAACTGCCTAATTGTACCCTTCATTTCTTTCATTACCCTAATGTATATGACCATCCACATATAACTTCCTCCACGGTTTCTTACTTGTACTACATATTATTATTTTGTCACTCTCCAAAATATCGTACCGCTCGTATTGCCAGCACCAGTACCGCGCCAGAAGATAATTAGCCTGCTAATTCTCCCAAGTTGCTTACCTTCCTTGTTGGTGTGAATCCGCAAGTACACTTCTCAGTTTCGACGCAAGTACGCTTCCAAGTATCCAACCAGTCTGTACTCACCCTCTTCTATTTAAATATCCACCTTAACGCAAACAATGTTAACCGCACTTCCTCTTCTGGTAATAGGTCCTATTTCTATGTCATCTGTTCACATGACACTGAAAAGCTCCTAAAGTCTTTTTATCACTGTTGTAAGGCCTATCTGTCCCATTGACTAACACTGGGTTACCTTGTAACAGTTGAAGTGCTAACTATGGATTGGGAGTATATAAAGGTATCTCATCTAGACTCAAATACACTGTAATTTAAAATCTTCTTATTTGATAAAGTTAGATTTTAAGTCACAATTCTTAAAATGCCTCTTTTAGGAAGTTGGCATTTTCTTGTCCCAGACATTTTCACCTTCTGCCTGGGTCACATGACTGTGAATGACTCTGCTGTTTGGGTTTGTACATTACTTCCAGACAGTCACATAAAGGCGGATTAGGTATGTATAGGAAGTGCCATCCTGGCAAAATTACTGTGGAGGGGCAATACTCAGCCCTACTTACATTTCAAATGGCTTTGCCTCCTACACACACAAAGGAATTTGACACCAGGCCTGCCATTCCTTTTGTCAACCCCTAAACAGTTTGGAGCCTAGACAGGGGAAGGGGAATAACATTCCAGGACTAGGTGTGGTGATAAGAAAGGGAGTCATCCCACACAAAGGCTGGAACCAGGTATAAATATTGGACTCCCAGGGCCACTCGTCAGAAAACTCCTGGACTTGAGGAAATCACAGAAGAAGGTCTGCCCTGCTGTTTGAAGGACTGCCTTGCTGTCTAATAAGGAAGCCTGGACCTGTTTGCCTTCATCACAGGCTAACCAAAGTGACTCCAAGGGTTGCCTGACCTCTTTGAGCTAAAGGGACCCAAAAAGATTCAGATACCTCCCTTGAACTGCCCAGCTGACCTGTTGTAACTGGACCTGCCTGAACCTGTAGCTGCACCTGCATGAATGTTGCTAACCTCTGCTGAAGTGAGTCCCTGACCCTGAAGAGGTGCCTCCCCAGGTCCTGGGTCTTTAACTGGCACCAGAGTGGTCTCCTCCTCAAGAAAAGGTGAAACTCTTGAAGTCTGGGCTCCTCGCGGCTGCACCTGTTCGTGCCAGCACTTTACTGTCATGACGATTGTCAATGCAACGTTTCAGGGAGACCTGCTCTTCATTCCAACAGCTACTTCCACCGACGATCGACAGCATGAGGCCCGCATTTCATGCTAAAGCAATGACAGCTTGCAACATTTGCCTAAGTGAAGCTACAGCAACACCCATCCACGAAGCCCAATTGGCTCTTAACTGTACAGCGATTGTCTGCTGCACTCATCTACCTCACTGCAACCCCCTCCAACAAGAACAGACCTCTTCACACCAGAAAGTAAATTTTCTGATGAACTAACCTGGTTCCTGTATCAAACCCACACTCCATTGCGTGCAACCCAGACTTGTGACTTTTTCCCAGTCTAGCATGACCAGATGATCGAAAGTGACACTTTGTGCTTTTAGGTGTCATTTCCTCTTAAAACTTTCAAATGAAATATCTTTGGTTCTACTGATTGGATTTTTGTCGTTCTGGCATAACCTTATTTACTAATATATACTCAATTTTTTCTAAATTGGTTTTGGATTTTTCATGTGTTGTCTTTTCACTTTTTTACTGTTTATGTGCTGCACAAATACTTTACATTTTGCCTCTAAGTTAAGCCTGAATGCATTGTGGCAAGCTACTAGAGGGTTAAGCACAGATTAATATAGTGACTTTTGTGGTTGTGGTTGTTGAATGACTCGGTCTTCCACCCCACTAAACCAATAACCCAATTTCTTACATTGTTGTTCAGTGGACAAAATCCCATACAAATAATCTATCAACAAATTTGACCCATTTTAAATTCTGCTTGATTGGCTATTGTTTTTTCCTTTTTCCAAATTAAATTCTTGACTCATTTGCTCCACTGTCAGACATGCTTGAGAAGATGGAGTTGAAGCTTAGAATCATTGACAACCTCAAGAGTGCAGCATTGAGGAAGCTGTACAAGGAGAGGGGTCTAATCTTGGAGAAGGGAGCCTCAAAAGTGGACTTTCAAATAGCCTTCAGAGCCTATGAGGAGGTCCACAGGATGCAGGCTACAAACAGAGAGTGGGAGGGCAGTGACCCTGAGGAGGAGGAGGTAAATGTGGAGGATGAGGAAGGGGATGGCATGACCGCTGGCCCAGAGTGGCAACAGGAGGAGGAGGAGAGCCTACCTACAAGAGCAAGGTCCCCTGCCAAAAGGAGGACAAGAGGGCTGAGGGGCAGCTCAATCTGTAGCTGGCCAAATTGCCTATCAAAGAAAGGAGATTAGCCCTGGAGGAAAAGAAAGCTGAGACAGTCTTGAAGGAAAGAGAAAACATGCTCGTACATGAAGTGAGTCTTAAAGAACTGGACCTAAAGGCCTGAGTCCAGCAGCAATAGTGGCAGTTATGACCCAGTGCCTGCTGGAGACAGGAGGGTCCACATCACCAGAGATCTGGTGCCTGACTTTGTTATGAGAGATGGCATCACCAAGTGGTTTGAGGGTTATGAAGTAGCTCTAGAAATGCATAGGATCCCAGAAGAGGATTAGGAAGCCAGCCTCTAGGGGGCATATACCTAATGAGAGGGATTCACTGCAAGCCCTAGGGAAGGGTGACAGCGTGAAATACCAACACATGAAATGAAACCCTTGTCAGAAAGAATGGCCTTATCCATAAAAAGTACAGTTTATAGTTTAGGGACAGCCAGAACCTGTCAAGTCAGCAGTAAGTGGATTTCATGGATTACTCCAATATGACACTGGATGATTGGGTGAAGGACAACAATATGAGTGATTAGGATGAGCTGTACAATCGTATTCCCATAGAGCACATGTTCAGTCATTGTTTTACAGAGCTGCGCCAACACCTTGTTAATTCTAAATTTGCTGTCTACAGTGAGCTTGACAAAAAAGCAGACTGTGGCTCAGCACCAGTGTCCACAACAAGGTATCTGGAAGGATCACCAAATGGGTGAACAGGGTCCCCAACAAAAGACGGAGGGTGGAGACAACATTAAAAAACAGGTAGTTCTCAAAAGGTCCCCAAAACAGTTCTTAGGGAAAGGATTCCCAGTCCCAGCCTGACTAGAAGGAGAGTGGCTTTCCTGAGAAAAAGTCCTCAGTTTCTACAGGTATGGGCACATCGAGGGGGACACCCACTGCCCAAAAAAGGCAGAAGCCCCCCACTGGTGGGCAAACACCAGAGATGGTCAGTGTAGAGCTTAAGGAGGAGGTTGCCCAATTAGTATGGGGAGAGTGCGGAGGTTACCCTAGTGTCCCTGGGTGACAGAGAGATGGTGCCAAAGGCCCATATATCTAGCAGTACTAAGAAATATAGGCAGTGAGTCACCATTAATGGGCAGCAGGTCGAGGCTCTGAAAGACACAGGAGCCCGTATGACTACTCTCGTGTCCTCAGAGCAGGTGATTCCCTATGTATTCCACCAGGTTGTAGTAGGTGACAACCACAAGAGTCACTGGGCAGGATTACCATCTTGGTGGATGGTATACTCCGTCACAAACATGAAGGAGATCACGCCCTCTGTTTTACAAGTTCCAAACGATATAATAGAACTTGTAATAGGGCAAACGGGATATCCATCACGTTTGTGACAGAGTAACACATCCACCAAGGTCCTAATTAGGCCCATTATCCTTTGGCTTTGGTTCCTTTTGACTGTGGAGGGGACCTCAGGTTACTTAATGTAAGGAAATAGCATGGTTACCCCCTTCTTTTGGCCTGTATATCAGTGTGTTTGACTGTGTCTACTGGGATCCTGCTAACCAGGACCCCAGTAGTTATGCTCTCTCCTTCTACATTTGGTTGTTGGATACTGTTAACACAGTATTCCACTCATAATTGGCATACTTGTGCCCCCTTATAAGTCCCTAGTATATGGCACCTGGGTACCCAGGGCATTTCGGTTCCAGGGGATCCATATGGGCTGCAGCATTCCTTTTGCCACCCATAGGGAGCCCATGCAAAGACTTCTACTGGACTGCCATTGCATTCTGTGTGAAAAGGTGCATGCACCCTTTCACTGCCATTTACACCGCACCAGGTCACTTATAAGTCACCCTTATTGCAGGCCATCCAGCCCTGAAAACAGGGTGCGGAGTACCTGTGTGTGAGGGCACCCCTGCACTAGCAGAGGTGCCCCCATGATGTCCAGGGGAACTTTCCTGGGCCTCGTGAGTGCGGGGATGCCATTTTACACGTGCACTGGCCATAGTTCACCTAGGTCCAGTATCACAATGGTAACTCTGAATATTGCCATGCTTGATATCAAACATTTTGGAATCATACCCCAAGGCTTTTGCAAGCATTGGTTGTATGATTCCATGCACTCTGAGGGCTCCTTAAAGACCATGACAGCCTTCTGAGGTTTTCCAGGCAGCCCCAGCTGCTGCCACCACACAGACAGGTTTCTGCCCTCCTGTTGCTTAAGCAGCTCGAGTGTGGGACATTATCTGCACCAACCAGGAACCCACATCCGTCTTCTTGGGTGCAGTACTGACTGTTGTTCTTCACTAGTGAGTCTTCTTTTGCACCTTCATCCGGGTTAGCAGGGGCTTCTGTTCTCCCTGGACTCTTCAGTGCTTCTTGGACTTGGTCCCCTTCTTCCAGAGGTCTTCAGTTCCAGGAATCCATTGTTGGTGTCTTGCAGTCTCTTCTGCTTCTTGCATAATCTTCTTTCTCATGTTCTTGTGCGTTCAAGGAAAGTTACGGGGATTTACTCCTGCTTTCCTGGGCTCTGTGGTGGGTTCTATTACTTACCTTTGGTGTTTTTTAAGACTCTCAGTGTCCCTCTACATACTACACTTGCCTAGGTGGGAAACCGACTTTCGCATTCCACTTTCTTAATATACGGTTTGTGTTCCCCCAGGCCCATTTCTACCTATTGTGATTTTCACTATTTGCACTGTTTTCTAACTGTTCCTACAGCTATTTCTGCATACTAGTGTATAGAATTTGTGTATTACTTACCTACTGAGGGAGTATAGTCTCTATGGCATTTTTGGCATTTGTGTCATGAAAATAAAGTACCTATATTGTTGTAACAATGAGTATTTTCTTTCATGTGTGTGGGTACTGAGTGACTACAGTGGTATTGCATGAGCTTTGCATATCTTCTAGTTTGGCTGTGGCTGCTCATCCACACTACCACTACAGAGCCTGGCTTCTAGACACTGACTACATTTCACTAAAAAGGGATAACTGGACCAGGTGTAAGGTGTAAGTACCTTTGGTACCCACTACAAATCAGGCCAGCCTCCTACACTTAAGGGTAGCTGTGAGTCCAGCCATGCTTGTGGATTGTCTGCTTGGTGATGACATGAAGCACACCATTTGGAAGGAGGTGGAGTTCCGGTCCCATCTTGAGATCTCAGGGTTGTGTGAGTGGGAGTGCCTGCTTACATGGTCCATGGTAGTGCAAGAGGGAAGTCAAAGGGACCTGGAGATAGGAAAATGGGCCAGGTACCTGCAAAAAAGAGCTAGCGCAGGGGGTGTGGGACACCCACTCCCACAACTCCGATGGTCCGGAAGGAAGCGGTACCTGAGGATGATGACCCTGAACCTTCAGAGTAAGACACTGCTGCCTTGGGAGACCTACCTGACCTGGCCGGCAGACAAGCTGATGTGAGACCATCCCAGGCAGAATTCGACAAAGCCTAGAGAGAGTGCCCTACTCTTGAGGGCCTACCTTGACAGGCCCAGGTAGCTAGTGACATCTCTGGTTGTAACCTGATTTATTGGGAGAATGATTTCCTCTATATAGTGAGCATAAGGTTCCTGGGCTTGGAGTGGCCTGTGTGTTAGTGATCGCCCCGCACTACAAGACCTTCCAACTGGGACTGGCGTATGATATACTCCTCTCAGGACATCTGGGGCAAGACAAGACCTTTGCGAGGCTTGTCACCCACTTTTTCTTGATCCTAGATGAGACTGACCTCAGATGCATTGTGCAGGTCGTTTGCTACCTGCCAGGCCTGGAGGAAGTCAGAGGAAATGTGGAAGTCTCCGCTGGTTCCACTTTCTGTCATAGGTACACCTTTTGAGAAGGTGGGCATTAGCATTTTTGGTCCCCTGCACCTCAAGACTGCCCTAAGCAAAATGATTAACCTGGTCTTTGTGGACCATGCCACTCAGTACCCATAGGCCAGGCCTCTGAGAATGGTGACTGCACCGGCAGTGGCCAGTGCCCTGCTGGGGCTTTTTTTTTCCATGAGTGAGTTCCCCAAAAAAGGAGGTGTCAGATCGAGGTACAAACTTCATGTCAGCACAGTACTTGAAGTCAATGTGTGACAAGCGTGGGGCAACCTACCAGTTCTCTACACCCTACCATCCACAGACCAATGAGAGATTCAAGAAGGCCCTCAAAGGCATGATCATGGGCCTGTCAGAGCCCTTGAGGCAGAAGTGGGACATCGTCTTGCCATGCCTGTTGAATGTTTACAGGGAGGTACCACAGATAAAAGTAGGTTTTAGTCCATTTGAACTTCTGTATAGCCACCCTATCAGAGGGACATCAGTCTGGCAAAGGAGGGGTGAGAGTAAAATCCACAGAAGCCTGTCGGAATGTAGTCAGCTACAGGGTGACTTTCAGGAATCCGATTGAAAGAAAGCCACTGAAAACCTGGAAGCCACCCAAGAAGTAATGAAATTCAGGTATGACCAGAATGTTGCTCGGGTTGAATTTCAGCCTGGTCAGAAAGTGTGGGTTACACAGTCAAGGGAACCCCGAGCCTTAAAAGACCTATGGACCAAGCCATCTTGAGGTTAGGGAGCGGAAAGGTGAGGTCACCTACTTGATAGACCTCAAGACACCCAGGAACCCCTTAAGGGTCCTGCATGTCAATTCTTTCAAGTCTCACTTTGATATGTATGAAGTGACAGTGCTACTTGTGATGTATGATGGAGTTGAAGAGGAGAGTGAGCCTCTCCCTGATCTCCTATCTTCCAAGTAGCAGGATGGATCATTGAAAGGAGTTGTCCCCTCTTCTACCCTGACCCAGAGCAACAGAGAGATGGTTGCTATTTGCTGGGGCAGATCGCCTTGCTCATCTCACTTACCCCAGGGCTCACTAGTTTGTGCACCCACGATATTGACACCGGGGACAGCATGTCTGTCAAAAACAAAATTTAAAGGCTGTCTGACAGAGTGAGGGTCAGTATTAAGGATGGGATTAACAAAATGCTGTCGTTAGTAATGATTGAGCACTGCAACAACCCTTGATCCAGTCTAGAGGTTTTGGTACCCAAGACCACCCTACCGGTGCCACACCAGAGCCCCATTTCTATGTTGACTATGGAGGGCTCAATTTAGTCACTAAGACTGATGTACACCCCATCGCCCGAGCTCATTCAGCAGTTGGGAGCTGGCAAGTTCCCAAGTGTGTTTGATATAACATCAGGGAACAAGCAGATTGTCTTAACCATGGAGGGGAAGTTGGTGGTCTAATGAGAACCCTGCATTATCCACCCCAGACAGCAACTTCAGGTTTCGAGTGATGACCTTTCAATTATGGAACGCTTCTGACAGCTTCCAGAGGTTGGTCAATGGGGTCGTAACTAGCATGGAGGCTTTCAGTGCTGCCTATCAAGACGACACTGCGGTCTTCAACTCCATCTGGGAAGATCAACTGGTCTATCTTCAAGAAGTGCTTCCAGCCCTGCAGAAGGCAGACCGTCCAAGACAGAAAATACAAGAGAGGGCAAGGATTTGTAGTGTAGTTGGGCCACCATGTTGGTGGGGACAACAGGCAGCCCCTGCTAGCATCCTTGCATGGGGACACCCCAAGACCCAGACTGAGGTAACACCTTTCTTAGGCCTCACTGTTTATTACAGGTCATTTGTCAAGGGGTATGGCAGCATTGACAGAGCTGACATCTAAGAAACAGTCCAAGAAGGTGATCTGGACAGAGGCATGCTAGAACGCTTTTGCCACCTTGAAGGAAGCCATGTGTAAGGACCAGTGCTTAAGACCCCTGACTTCTCTAAGGAATTAATTGTCAGACAGATACCTCAGAGCATGGCATGAGGGCTGTGATCTCACAGCTGAATGAAGAGAGCCTAAGTCAATCTTCAGTCTTCATCAATAGGAGGCTAGATCCCAGGGAACAGAGTTGGAGTGTGATTGAAAGGGAAATCTTTGCAGTGGTCTGGGCACTGAATTAATTGTGATTTTACGTGTTTGGGACTCGTCTGTAGGTTCAGACAGACCACAGACCTCTCAGATGGCTAATGCAGATGAGGGGTGAGGGTCGGAAAATGTTGAGGTCATCCAGCGTCCTAGAGGGAATGGGCTGTGCAGTGGAATAACTCCCTGGAATGGACCATGACAGTGCTGATGGTCTTTCCAGGTTCTTCTTTAACCTTAGCGATGAAAAGACCCATGGGGGTAGATAGCTTTCTCTGGTTCCATCTGGGGAGGACACTTAGACCTTACATCTTGGTATTCCCCCAAACGTTTTGCCTTCATCCCTCCTATTTTGCTGAAATTGTTTTTGTTGGCTTTAGATCTCTGTGTACTTTACAACTGTTAACCAGTACTAAAGTGCTTGTGCTCTCTCCTTTAAACATGGTAACTTTGCCCTACACTTAATTGGAACATTTACTTTAATTGCAAGTCCTAATAAATGGTACCACATATACCTATGGCCTGTGAATTAAATGCTACTCGTGAGCTTGCAGCTGTCATTGTGCCACCCACTAAAGTAGCCTTTTAAAAAGTGTCTCAGATCTACCACTGCAGCCTGGAGTGCAGTTTTAAACTGCTATTTCGATCTGGCCAAATAAACCTTTTGCCAGACCTAGACCTTCTTTTTTAATACCTATAAATCACCCTTAAGGTAGGCTCCAAAGGCTGATAGGGCAGGGTGCATCATATTTAAAAGATAGGACATAGCTGACGTACATTTTACATGGCCTGGCATTGAAAAACTCCTAAAGTAATTTTTCACTGTTGTAAGGCCTATCTCTCCCACTGACTAACACTGGGTTACTTTATAAGATTTAACAATTGCTATCCTTGGACTGTGAGCAGAAAGAGTTACGCTGTTTAGACTCAAATTAAAAGTAATTTAAAATGCTCAATAATGGTAAAGTCCAATTTTAAGTCACAATTCTGAAAATGCCACTTTTAGAAAGATGGCATTTTCTTGTCCCAACCATTCTGTGCTTTCTACGTGTGCCCTGGTTAACATGAGTGTGAATGGCTCTGCTGTTTGGGATTGTTTATTGGTTCTAGACATAAACACAAAGGGGGCTTAGGTGTAGACAGGATGGGCCAACCTGACAGAATGACTGCAGAGGGATTTTACCCAGCCCCAGTTACACTTCAAAAGGCTTTGCCTCTTGTGCACACAAAGGAATCTGACATCAGGCCTGCCCTACCTCTTGTTCCCTGCTGATAATTTGGAACCTTGACAGGGGAAGGAGAATAACTTTCCAAAAGCAGATGTGTGGGTGGGACAGGGAGCCACCCCACATAAATGCTGGCACCGGGTATAAATATTGGACCACTAGAACCACTCTTAAGAACACTCCTGGACCTGTGGAAATTACAGAAGAAGGACTGCCTTACTGCTTGAATGACTGCTTTTCTGTCTTAGAAGAAAGGCTGGATCTGCTTGCCTTCACCCCGGGCTACCCACAATGACTCCAGGGGTCAGTTGGTTGACATCCTGCTGGGACACAACAAGCTTCAGAGGCCTCCCTGCAACTACCTAGCTGGCCTGCTGCAACTGGACCTGTCTAGACCTGCAACTGGACCGTCCTGAGCCCTGCTGGCCTCTGCTGAAGTGAGTCCCTGATCCTCCAGAGGTGCTTTGCCAGGCACTGGACCTTTCGCTAGCATCAGAGTGACCTCCTCCTGAGGAAATGGTGAAAACCCTGAAATTTAGGCTCTTCTTGAATGCAAATGGGCCTGTTCACCCCAAGACTGTCCCTGCTGTGACAATCTCTAACATGTCATTCCAGTGATACCTGCCCTTGTGATACCAGCGACCACTAGTGACGTCTGGCAACGCGAGACCGCACTTCAGCAACAACAGCATGCATCAACCACCAATGCGAAGCTCCAGCAACGACCATCCACGACTTCCCACGGGCTCTTCATGCTACAATGACAACCGTCTGTGACGCTTAGCCTCCTCCCTGGGTCCTCCTCCAATGTGAACAGAGCTTTTCACACTGCACTTAGAAAGTACATTTTCAGCGGGGCTGACCTGGTCCCTGTATCTGACTCCCACTCCATCGCAGTTAGCCGGAACTGGTAACTTTACACCAGTCTAGCGCGATCAGATAACTGCGAGTGGAGCTTTGTGCTTTGTAGGCTCTATTTTCACTTAAAACTTTCAAACTGAATAGCTCCAGTTCTACTGACTGGATTTTTGTCATTTTGGTATCATTTTATTTACTAAGATTAACGCAATGCATCTAAATTTTGCTGGAAATTTGCTTATGTTTTCATTTTGTTACTGCTTGTTTGCTGCGTAAATACTTTACACATCACCTCTAACTTAAGCCTGACTGCTTTGTGCCAAGCTACCGAAAGATTAAACACTTTTGTGTAATTTTGTGCCTCAGTCTGGCAAGGACTGTGGTTGTTGCTTGAGCTCTCGCCCTCTTTAACTAATAACCCACTTTCTTACGAGGCTCTGGTTACTTGAACTATCAGGCTAAATGAGCAATGTACATCACAGAACTTTAAAATGGCTGTGTGTTTTAAAAGCATTTTACTGTGGAATAATGTAAATGTTTTGCTAGACTCTTGAACAGGTATAACAATTATTTCACACATTAATTCAAGCAAATGTAAAATAAGACATCAGCATTTTGACTCAGAAATCACATACGATATTAGTGATGCCGGAAGTACATTCCGCATTACAGCAGAATTCACGAGATTCAACTAATGTAATGATGAAGACTTTTTGTGAAAACATAAGTCAAATGTAGTAGCTGGTACACACACTGAGACAGTTCACAAGCAGGGTGGTAGAAGTACATGTGACAATGTCATAATCCTGGGATGCACATAATAATGCCCTTCAAGAGCGAGCATTTAGACCACTGCAATACAGCATTACATTCACCAACCACTAGCTATCACCCCTATTATCCCGTTCTTCAATACCTTCTGAACTGTTTACTCTCGGCAGACCTCAATGGTCTCCCCGTACCGCATGTTACAATGACATGATTTTACTCCTGCAAAACAAAGTGCGCCTTAAATTACTTTAGTCTTATCAATTCATGCTATTTAGTGGTAATAATGTTTTTGGAGTATTATGTAAGCTCAGTCTTATCCTTTAATGTGCTTTGTGTGATAATATTTTCATATATATATATTTTGATTCTGTTTAAAATATATATGTTATATACTCTTTGTGATGGAGCAAAGATTTGATTAAGATATTTACATTTGATAACTAAAACAATTGAAGTGTAGATATATATTTTATATCAAAAACACTCTTACAATTTCTTTAAGTAGTTATTAGTTCACAGTTAACCTATTTCTTGTGACTCTGTATTTTTAATTCTAGAAGATGTTACTTGTGCAACATATTGAAAATTTAACCACTGTAATAATGTAAAATGTTTGTTGAATTTAGTTGAAATAATTTTCATTTTCAAAATAGTAATTCTCCATAGAAGAATGTTTAAACATTTGTATATTCTTATAACATATGTTAGATGATATTAAAACACATTTTGCCACCTACTCTAGGC
Source organism: Pleurodeles waltl (assembly GCF_031143425.1). Taxonomy (NCBI): domain Eukaryota; kingdom Metazoa; phylum Chordata; class Amphibia; order Caudata; family Salamandridae; genus Pleurodeles; species Pleurodeles waltl. The sequence continues at coordinate 6,727,314 of NC_090439.1, forward strand.
CGGAGGTAATTTACGTGCCTATTCTTCATGTTGGAAGACTTTCTGTCCAACTAGTAATAGCTGTATTAATTTCCCATCTTCATTTGCCGCATACTACAACTATTCAGTTGGCTACGTGAGTATATGTCTTCCGATTTATTAAAATTGGTGTATTACTGAAAATATCTGGAGACGGAGTGGAATGGGAACAAGATGGGTGAATTTTATTCAAAAGTATTTTATCCCAGAGGATGCTAGGGACTGACGGCACCAGTACATGTATGGGATATTTAGCCACAACTCAATGTCAGTGAGTTTATTTATTTATGTTGTCCTATAAAGCTCAGTGTATACCCAGGGGTTATCTTTGTGGTCAAAAACAGATCTATCAAACAAGACTCACCCGTGAGGAATGCCCTAAATCACATAGTACAAACAACAAGGTCTTCAAGACTTTCCTGAATTTGAGCAAGACAGGTTGAGGTTGAATTGACTTAGAGGGTTCCATTTAATGGCCATGGCTAAGGAGAAAGCCATACTTCCAGACAAGGAGTGTTTCACCTTGGGGACTACAAGAAGACATGCCTCAACTGATCTGAAGTGGCAGGGCAGATCATACCAATTAAAACAGTGAGACAAGGGAGTGTGGCCAGAACCATGCAGAGTTTTTTGCACAAGCGAGAGTGATTTAAAAAAATATGTTACGTCACTTGAAGTTAGTGCTGGGAGCACTTGGCTTAAAAAATATGATCCGTTTTTTTTAGTCCTTTTGACTGATCTGGAGTTTATGTACTGGGCAGTGCGGTAAATCCACATCTAGTGCGACACAGTGGTCAGTATGGGCTTAAATAAATGTATTCAGAATATTCACTTTGAGCCTGATTTACAGATGTAACTCACACTTTTGAGTAAGTTTATTACTTTTAGCTATTCAAAAAATGCATGTGTGAATTCCTACAAAAAAAAAAAGTAGCAAATCCAGTACCACACATGGTCAACCACTGGTACTGCAACACCCTCCTAAAGAAAATAATGGAGGTATGGAATTAAAATAAAACCCTATAAGAAGTATTATAAAATTATTTAAAAATTAAAACTATAAATACATTTAATGTAATTTTAAAAACATATAAAAATATTACACATTTAATATTTGTTTATAAAATATTTAATAACTGATTTTCAATTTTCTGATTAACCCCTTTGCTGCTAGGCCTTTTCCCCTCAGGTGCCGAGCCTTTTTTTGGCTATTTGGGGTAGTTTGCGCTTAGGTCCTCATAACTTTCTGTCCACATAAGTTACCCATGCCAAATTTGTGTCCTTTTTTCCAACATCCTAGGGATTCTAGAGATACCCAGAGTTTGTAGATTCCCCTAAAGGAGACCAAGAAATTAGCCAAAATACAGCAAAAATGTTGTTTTAAAAAAAAATGGGAAAAAGTGCTGCAGAAGAAAGCATGTATTTTTTTTTACCTGAGAATGGCACCAACAAAGGGTTTGTGGTGCTAAAATCACCATCTTCCCAACTTTCAAGAACAGGCAGACTTGAATCAGAAAACCACATTTTTCAACACAACTTTGGCATTTTACTAGGACATACCCCTTTTTAACTATTTTTTGTGCTTTCAGTTAATGAAAGAAATGGGTGTGATACCAATGCTGGATCCCGGGCAGCTAAACATTTCTGAAAAGTAGACAACATTCTGAATTCAGTAAGGGGTATTTGTGTAGATCCTTTAAGGTTTTTCAACAGAAAGTAACAGCTCAAATAAAATAATATTGAAATTGAGGTGAAAAAAAGAGACATTTCTGTCCACGTTTTCTTCTATAACTTTTTCCAGCTATGGCAGATTTTTGAAAGCAATTTACCTTTACGTCTGCTGGACTCTTCCGGTAGTGAGGATATATATAGGGCTTGCAGGTTCATCAAGAACCCTAGGTACCCAGAGCCAATAAATGAGCTGCACTTTGTAATGGGTTTTCATTGTATACTAGGTATACAGCAATTCATTTGGTGAAACATAAAGGATGAAAAATAGGTATCAAGGAAAAACCTTTGTATTTCCAAAATCGGCACAAGATAAGGTGTTGAGAAGCAGTGGTTATTTGCACATCTCTGAATTCTGGGGGGCCCATACCAGCATGTGAATTACAGGGCATTTCTCAAATAGATTTCTTTTTTACACACTGTCTTACATTTGCAAGGAAAAAATGTAGAAAAAGACAAGGGGCAATAACATGTTATTCTATTCTGTGTTCCCCCAAGTCTCCCGATTAAAATGGTACCTCACTTGTGTGTAGGTAGGACTAGTGCCCGCAACAGGAAACGCGACATGAATACATCACATTTTTACATTGAAATCTGATGTGTTTTTTGGACAGTGTCTAGCTGTGGATTTTGGCCTCTAGCTCAGCCGGCACCTAGGGAAACCTACCAAACCTGTACATTTTTCAAAACTAGACGCCTAGGGGAATCCAGGATGGGGTGACTTGTGGGGCTCTCACCAGGCTCTGTTAACCAGAATCCTTTGCAAACCTCAAAATTTGGCCAAAAAACACACTTTTTCCTCACTTTTCGGTGATGGAAAGTTCTGGAATCTGAGAGGAGCCACAAACTTCCTTCCACCCAGCATTCCCCCAAGTCTCCCAAAAACATGATATCTCACTTGTGTGTGTAGGCCTAGTGCCTGCGTCAGGAAATGCCCCAAAACACAACATGGACACATAAAAATTTTCTTATGAAAACTGACCTGTTTTTTGCAAAGTGCCTAGCTTTGGACTTTAGCTTCTAGCTCATCTAAACCTAGCAAACCTGAATATTTCTGAAAACTAGAGGAACCCAGTATGGGGTAACTTGTGGTGCTCTCACCAGGTTCTATTACCCAGAATCGTTAGCAAACCTCAAAATTTGGCAAAAAAACACTTTTTCTTCACATTTCTGTGCTGCAAAGTTCTACAATCTGAGGGGAGCCACAAACTTCCTTCTATCCAGCATTCCCCCACATCTCCCGATAAAAATGGTACCTCACTTGCATGGGTAAACCTAGTGCCCGCGTCAGGAAATTCCCCAAAACACTACTTGGAAACATCAAAATTATCAAATACAAAACTATCTGTTTTTTGCAAGGGGGGGCATTTGCGTTTTTGATCCTGGGCTCTGCAGCCATCTAGGGAAACCTACCAAACCCAGACATTTCTGAAAACTAGACACCCGAGGGATATCAGGGAGGTGTGACTTGCGTGAATCCCCTAGTGTTTTCTTACCCAGAATCCTCAGCAAACCTAAAATTTGCCCCATTTTTTGCCCCCTCCCTGGCACCATTTTTGCATGGGAGTATAAATATGGCGTTAAGGCCATAGAGTCATTTTTTGCACGGGAACGCGTACCTTGTATCTCATTAAGGCAAGGTAGGTTTCCATTTCCAAAAAATGACTTTAACTCCATAAATTTGGTGCTAGACGGGTCTAGCACTAGACGGGTCTAGCACCAACGTATAAATATGGAGCTAGTTTTGCACTGAATTAGAGTTAAAAAAAAATGAATCTAATTCAGTGCAAACAGAGTATAAATATGCCCCTTACCGTCAAAAAATGATGCTCATCTGGTCAGAATCATTTATTTTGACTCAAACCTGCCTAATGTCATTTCTTTTTTAAGCTAGCCTACCCTTTGCACCGACTTACAGCATTCCATAAATATGGTGCCTAGCTGGTGCTAAAAAATTGTGCAAGCCGGTGCAAAACTTTTTGGTGCAAAACTGCGTTAGTGCAGTTTTGCACCAAAAAGTATAAATAAGGCCCTTACTGTTTTGTAAAGCTATTTTCGCAGCCCTAATATATTGCTGTCGGATTTGAGGAATACCTTCTTTCACTCTGCAATTGTCCTTTGTTCTTTCTTTGAGGTTATCTTGTTTTACTTCTGTTCTTGGTGAGCTGGGAGGCATTTAACTGCAATCTTGGTAAACGTGGCTGTTTACTCAATAATTGGCACTTGTGTTGCACAAATTCAACCCTGTCTAGTTGCAGGATTCCGTAATTAGTATTTGAGCGCAGTGCAAAGCCTCATAATGAAAAAATAAATGAAAAGAATAGATAAATACATTTTCTTCTTGAACGTTCACTTGTCTTAGGGGCATATATGGAGTCTTGCAGGGGTGTTTAGGGGTAGCGGAATCTGGAGCTCATGTGCAGCCTGGATTCAAAAATTACCAGCTGAGTCATGGCTCACCTTGTGGGCCTGTTTGTAGGTAAAATTCACACCGCTTACTTGATCGATTGTTTCCTCCTATATTATAGGATATTTGTCTCCTAATATATTGGGTAATCATTTCGGTCACGCATTTTTGTTTTTTTTTAAACTAAGAGGAAAGGACGTTGATGTTCTTCCTTGTTTTTCTAACCATTGGAAAATGACCACCTTTTTTCTTGTTTTCAAGGCCTCGTTTACTCTTCCTGGTCCTGAGTTACTGTTGTCATACAATTTGATAACTACAACCTGTGCTGACTTGTTAAAATAGCAGGATGGCGGAAGGACAAAGCAAGCCCCCTATAAGTAAAAAAAAAAAAAAAAAGCCATGGCAGTCAGTGTCATGGTTAATTAAAAATATTGCAAGCCTGTGCCTCAAAAAACAAGAGGTAAAAAAGAAACTATGCAACCACCTAGATTGCAGTATATTTTTTGTAATATAAAAACGTTCACTGGTGTGACTGTTTACTGGGATGTTTTTTAACAGTCAAGCCTTTCAATCTTGCCATGCATTTTATTATTACTAATAATATTGTTGGTGAAGGAGACAAGATTACATTTTAAACTGACCAAGCTCTCACCATGAGGCAGCTCCAATGTTACAATGTCACTTAAAAACTTTACAAACGCAACTATAAAAAGGAGATGGAAAATAAACCACAATGAGACTGGGCAGCTGAAGTGCAGGCAAAATAAATAACCAGTATTTTAAGTTAATGTAAACAATTAAGTAATATAAATAAAAATGCACTGACCCATCCTTGTCACTGAAGAGAAAGGAAGTGTTTTTAGATGGATGTGAACAATGTGCAGTCATTCGTAGTGAAAGAAGCCAATGGGTAAAGTGAACTGACTCATTGCCCCGTTCTTTATTGTAAGGTAGGTGTGGCAAAATCTGAATGAAAAGTTAACAGTGCGAAACCCAATAGATGACACTTGCTGACTAAAAGAAATTCTATGTATGTAAATTATGCATTAAATAGTTTTGAAAACACTAATCAGAGGATTCAGCTAAATCTGCCTCAAAGGCCAGGCCTACTATAGAACAACTAGACAAAAGCTCTCCTAAGACTTGACGTTCAACAACAATATTCTCAAATAATGCTAAGGGCAAAGTCAATAGTTCAGCATTCTTTGAGAACCCCTGCTAGATCGCATACCCTTTCTTCTCATGGGTACAGTGCTTAGGGATTCCTTCTGGATACGGTTCTGGAAGATCTGCGGATGATGCTTGCTAGGGTTGCATGGCAGCAAAGCAGCAGATGATGAAGAAGGACTCTAAAGAGTCCGAGCTGAAGGAGGTGTAACAGCAGTGATCCCACCACAGGCCTTATCCCTCAAGCACCCTTCATGTTTCTGATCTGGTGACAAGAGGTAGGCCATCAAGCCAACAGAGGGAGAGCACAGCAACAAATATCCCCTCTGAATGGATGCCTCAGACCATGCAGACATACAAATGCCCTCTAGATGCAGGCTCTTTATGACTTTCATCCCAAGGCCAGCTATGACAACCCACCCCAAACGATAGCATGCTCCTTCCCTTGTCATCCTCCAAAGGTACCCTTCTACCCTACATTCTGGGTAGCTCTGATACTGGGGTCGGGAGGGGGGCACCTGACATCAAAAGCTAGTCAAGACCGATTGCCTTGTCCCCTTTCTCCGTTCATAGTGCTTCTCATCGAGGTCAACCATGGAGCTGGTTCCTTTTCTTAATGTCCATCTGGCACAAGGCAGCACCGAGACAGGCAACTTGACCTTCCTCTCATGAAGGGGTCTGGTGGTTCGTCAGAGTATGGGCTATCTCACCCCAAAAGCTTGGGCTGAATCCTCAGTCTTGCCCTTGATCTAAAGGATTAAAGGTCTGGTGGGGTACAGTTACTGCCCTGGACTGTGGTACGCTGTAGGCGGGTATGAGAACACAGTGAATTTTCTGAGCCCAGAGTGGAGCAGGTGAGCTGTGGCAGAGGTGCAGATTAATTGAAGTGAAGGTGACGCTCTCCTACCCAGGTCCATTATAGCCACATGTAAGAGACACAGCCAGGCCAAAGGGAATATCACAATCATTCTTAATGCTATTTTCATCCACCTCGGGCTTTGTTGGAGCCTTTCTTGACACAGACATCTCCAGAGTAATGAAAGTGCTGCATTGGCTTGCTCATGGCGGAGTGTAAAGTAACAAATAATAATAACCATTGTGAAAGAAGTTTTTATTTTGTGCATGGGGTGCATCTCCACAATTCTCCATTTATTTCTCACTTCTGAGATGGCCCTGTCTAAGAAAACAGAGTTGTGGTACCACACTATTGTCTTTTACCTATCGACATGGATCAGTATCAACTGTACGGTATCAATGATGTATGCAGTATTGGAAAGGTGCATATATGTGGAGTAACAATAGTAAAAATACACTCTCCTCTATATAGTCACGTTCACAGTATTGTGAAGGTCAATACTGTACAATCTATATTGCTGTAGATTAATATTTTGTATTCCAACCTAAATAAGAATTGTAAAATGCAGGACGTTTTGTGGTAATACTGTGATACCTTAGGCTATAGTAACTACCTTTTATTTAGCCACTCATCTGCTTTCTTTTTTTTCTTTTCAGGAGGATGTTCTTCTTCACCTTTGGCGGTACCCATCCCTCAGCATCCATGGCATCGAAGGGGCGTTTTATGCTACTGGCAGCAAAACAGTCATACCTGCAAAAGTGATAGGAAAATTCTCAATCCGGCTCGTTCCACACATGCGCAATGACCTCGTGGAAACCCAGGTAAACCATGCATATCTTCGAAGCCTCACTGCTGATGCGCCAATAGCACACACGGAGAGATCTGCTATCCAAGGAAATCCGTCAATACTAATATCTTCCCCACGGCCAGCGTTTGGCATGGGAAAGCTGGGCTCAGGCCCAGGGTGACAGTCATCAGAGGGGCGAAAAGAACTGTCTGCATGAAGGTGCTGAAAACCAAAGCGCCCCACATCTTGGCTCCAGTGGTTCCGTTTGAAGTGCTTTTAATTGTTTTTAACGTGCGGCAGTCGCTTTTCTTAGCACCCTATCAGCTCCTACCTTTGCCTCCCATTTGCCTCTCACCCCTTGCTGCCACACAGCAACAGCCCTCCCCAACACACATCTTGGAACCAGCCTAAGGGAGCGAAGCTGTGGGTGACCAAGGTCAGCTGGGGGAGGCGCGGAGATGTGTGTTCAGAAGCAAGTCGCTGCCTTGATGTAGCCTGCCAGGGAAAAGGGACCCCCACCTGCCTCACTGTACTCACCTATTGGAGCAAGGGCTGGCCCTGATCTTCCCCAATTATCAATCGGGTCATCATAAAATCTTCCATACACAAAACGGATAACATCGTATAGTGGTACACGGTAAAACAGCAAAAAACAGCAAAAATGACAAGCGCTGCTAGACCACTAGGTCTGGCTTTGATGAGATAACATGAGAACAGACTAGCACACTATTTGTGCAGCTTACCTCTTTCCATTTTTATTGTGTTTCCCAAGTTAGAGGTGCTGTGCAACATGTTGCCCAGTGACAAGGCATAAATAGTCTGTGATCATTCGCACATGTATGTGCTTGCATGTGGTAACTATTGAAGCTAGAGCTAACGGTTTTACTAATTGTTGCTTTTAGGCACTTGGACCACTTTTGCGATGGGCACTTTTTTTTTACTACGGACTGGCAAAGCTCTCCAGTGACCGAAGGGTCCTGAGTTCCTAGCCCACTCTCAGCTTGACATGCAACTCTGGGCAATGCTTGGTGGACATGCTAACTCTCACGATCTTTCTTCGTATCCAGTGTCTTGGGTTAGGCACATCAGTGCTTCAAAGAGGAAAGTGTGAGTGCTGGGTTTACCTCTCGGACATTTCACATGCTTGGGCCCCATCTTTTGTTGCTATTCTCAGGCAATGATCGCTGTGTGATGTTCTCTGGCCCTGGAGTGAGCTGGTGCCAGAGCTGCCTGAAGCACATTCTTTCCGATGGACTGTTCGCCTGCATTTCTGTTGTTGTTACCAGAATCCTGCTGCGGATGTTGTTGTACCCCCGCTAATGCTGCATGCCAGTTTAATTCGGAATAGCATCACCCATGTGAGTCTCTGTTGCACTGTTGACAGTTGGTATCCCCATCCAGGATACTCCTTCGACTGAATCCAAGCCTCTGGTATTGATACACCAGTATTTTCCACATCTTTTCCTGTCTTCTACAACATGCATCTTGTTCTAGAATCCATTAGAATACTGACAAACTTCCATTGCGAATTTAGGATACTGTGAGGCTAGGAGGGAAACTAGTGTATAAAAAGGCCAATTGAAAGTATGCAGTAATGGATGACCGAACTGTGGGGTAGAGTTGACTAAATTATGCAGCAATAAAAGATAATTATGAAGCATAATGCAGCACATTCTGTGCCAGTATTATTTTTCTGTTTTGTCATTTCAACAAGTTAATACTGTTAGAAAAAGTCTACTTCGTTCATACCAGATTAACACCTCAACACATCAATGAGCAACTCAAAGGTGACCAGTTAATATTTGCAAAGGGTCTACCATGGTTCAACACCAGATGTGACACTTTTTTAGTACGTTTCAATCCGTCTAAGTAAAAACTAAGTTCAAAACCATTTCTTTTCTGGAAATGTGCAAATTGTGCATCAGATGGTCCATTACCTGGTAGATACAGTAGGTACATCATTGGCATGACTGCAGAATTACATAATTCCTGTGCCTCTGCTTACGACGCATGACAAAAGGCAAGCTACAGCCTAGCAGTGCCTAATTTGTAAAAGAATAAATCCAGCGGTCCAAAGTTTTGCTCAGAAGCTTGCAGCAAGTGCTTTTAAACATCGGGTACCTAAACACCTATGCTGCATATTCTTGATTCCACCTTAAGCACCTTTATTGCACCACCACATTCCTTGGCGCTTTATCTCTATCTTGTGGGCTCTTTTTAATCCCTGCTTTCTCCATTTGTCACTGTTTTTCCTCTTTTCCTTTCTTGTCTTTCCCTTTTGTATTTTTCTCTCTCTTGCTGTGGATCAAAATTCTTTGAGGAAAAATGAGTCAGTCACCAAAAATGAGTGCTGGCGGGACCCACAGGCAACCACCGGCTCAAATTAAGCATTGAAGCTTAGGTTCTAATAAACTAGTCACCTAGTTTGGCATTCTTGCTCATAATGGTCTGATTGATCACCTCAAGCAAGAGGCAAACTTATCTGTCTTTGATCCTACTGGGGGGAAGCATTGAGCAGCTCTTTCGTTTTGGCGCAGGTGACTGTCACCTGTGGTAATTTTATCTTCTGTCCTACTTTTAAATGCTGCACAGGGGGTGAGGAAGCAAGTGTGGTAAGTGTGAGGGACAGTCAGAGTGATAAGCAGTCTGATTGAAGACAGCATGAACAATATCAGTTGTGTTTCTTTGTAGGTGGTAAAATACCTGACTGATGAGTTTCAGAAGCTGAAGAGTCCCAACAAGTTGAAGGTAATGATGGAAATTGGAGCAATGCCGTGGGTAGCGGACATTAATGACCCTCAGTACGAAGCAGCCAGAAGAGCTGTCATAAAAGGTATGTGGTAGCTTCAAAGGCTGGCCAGGAGATGTGTGACCTCTGTGGTCTTTCAAATACTAAAGCATCTAGCGCCTCCGGAGGGTTTCCCACCCATGTTACACAGTGCTGCATTTAACGGTGGGTTTTAGCACTTCTGTAGCTAGACCTAACAACTGCTCTCCTGTCCATCCGTGCACACGATTCACTGCTCTTTGCATCCTGGACCACGCAGTTTGGTTTGTCGTGTCGGCTTTTGAAGGACAAAATAAAGTTCTACCATCCAACAAGCTTGCAGTGCTCTGTCAGCAGATTACAGGTGGTGGTACCATATTCAAGAAGGCAGACTCAGTGGCATTCCACTGAAATATTGAGTTTTAAGTACAGTCGTGCAAAACTTTTGTGGCCAAAATTTCGGCCTCCACAATACTGTGTAGATGAGCATCGGTGCACTATTCTTAACTCATATACATGTAAATCAGGGGTTTTCAAAGTGGTGGGATGGCCCCCCTGTGGTGGGGGGTGGGGGGGGGGCTCAAGTGATTCCGGGGAGGGAGGGGGGCGCCAAGTTTTGGCCAAAGAAGCATTATGCTAATAACAGGGGTTTGTTTTAAGCTTAAGACTTGAGCAGCAGTAAACCGCTCTGCAATGGGCCATCACTACCATGTTTTGTTATTTATATCCAAACTCGGAGTATGTGTCAAAAGGGTAGGGGACTCCAAATACTCTTCAAAACCCTCAACCTCACTTATAATAATCACACTGTGAATACGTTTACACATTGGTAGGGTCGCCTGACCAGAATGGTATGTTTGGCGTCATCTATTTGATTACAATTTTAAAACAGTAACAGAACTTAACTACAATGTTTAAATCAGTGTACACATATTTAAACATTGTCAATTTAATAGACTAATTGTGAAAAATTTGAGGGGGACCTCAATGATTTCTTTTCACTGGAGGGGCGCAACATAAAAAAGTTTGAAGACCACTGATGTACATAGATAATACATATATAGTCTAAAATTAGTAAATCTATATTTGGGAATTTAAACTTACATTAGTGTTATTGTGGTCATCGATATTTTGGCTACAGTATTTTCAGGACACATTAAAGTTCAATACAATATTCTGACATACAGCCCACACCGGTAGTAATGTTTTCTCTCTACAGGAAACCATACTCAGCAGAAATGCTAGCCTTTATGGTTGTGAGATATTGACCAACATTTCTCTATTCAAGGTGCTCCAAAGATCGTCTTGTTCCCAATGTGAAAAAATGGGTATATGTGTTGTGTTCCTCCTTTCAGTTCCTAGCACAAAGAATTAAGGGCCAGATGTAGGAAAATCCTGAAATGCGACTCGCAAATTGCGAGTCAGAGAGATTCACAATTTGCGAGTTGAAATTCAGGATGTAGGATGGTGTCCCTGACACCATATGCGACTCGCAAGGTGGTCGCAAAGGCCGACATCATTAATATTAATGAGGTGGGTCACAATTTGCGACCCCCTTGCGACTCGCAGCACTCACAGGGATGGTGGCCTGCTGGAGACAGCAGACCACCATGTCTGTGACTGCTTTTTAATAAAGCAGTTTTTTGTTGTTGTAATGCAGCCCGTTTTCCTTCATGGAAAACGAGATGCATTACAAAATGAAAAAAAGAAACGTTTCAGTTTCATTTTTTCAGAGCAGACAGTGGTCCAAAGGACCACTGCCTGCTCTGAAAAAATGTTTTCCAGGCCATTCACAAAGGGGAAGGGGCCCCATCGGGACCCCTTCCCTTTTGCGAATGGGTTACCATCAGTGTGACACTGGTGGTAACTGTGATTGCTTTGCGACCGCGTTCGCGGTCACCAAGCAATGAAGCATCGCGCTGCAACTCGCAAATAGGAAGGGGAGCTCCCCTTCCTATTTGCGACTCGCAGTCCCGTTTTGCGAGTCAGTAACCAGGTTACAGACTCGCAAAACGGGAATTGGGCATCACGATGTGGGTTTTGCACGTCGCAAACAGCAAAATGTGCTGTTTGCGACGTTCAAAACCTTTCCTACATCTGGCCCTAAGTGCGGTGGTGGTATATGCCTTGCTATAAACCCACGTAACAAACCCTAACTGTGTAATGAGATGCTTTTAAATGAACTAACAGATATGTGATGGTATCATGATCAAGTCATCACAGCATTTACATTTCAGCCGTATTGAACTGAGATAGTCTGTTGGCGCCGAAAATATCTCGCATGTTGTACAATGAACGTTTATGCAGAAATAGCTACAGGTGACCCTAGCAGACCTCCATCATTGTGCACGGGAACCTTGTATGTTGTGTCCGGATGGCCGAAGAGCCAACTGTGATCATCCCGTCCTAGCCACGAGCTGTGCCTAATTTGTGCCAGTATTCTCTTGTGCTGGATTTCATCACTCATTGTTGGAGCTTGGTGTTTATTTTTGATCAACCGACCAGGAGTAAGAAAGAGCTACGCAGAAAGGGGTGAAAGAAAGGTAGGAAAACAATAACAAACGGAGAAAGCAGGGATGAAAAATAAACTGCAAGCATGAAATTAAGGGACAGGAAGAGGAGGGTGGTGCAAGAAAGAGGCATGAGGTGGTATCAAGACTAAGAAACGTAGGTTGTTGGCAACCTTTGCGTTCTGCAGCGTTGGAGGCATGTTCCTAAGAAAAACTCTGGCCCCTGCACTCATGTTTTTACAAATTAAGAGCCAACCTTAAACCTCGCCTCTACTGTCCCACTTGAAATACTCACATTCTGCAGCACAACATAGCAAAAAAGTGTCTTCCTGAGTTCTGGATTATCGGGTTGATTTGTTTTACTCTTTTCATCCCCCTTTAGTGTTTGGAGAAAGTCCAGACATGATCCGAGATGGGTCGACCATCCCCCTTGCCAGGATGTTCCAGGATGTTACGAAAAAGAGCGTGATGATGCTTCCAATCGGGGGCGCCGACGATGGAGAGCATTCCCAAAACGAGAAAATAAGCAGGTAAAAACACAGACTACATTTTCACCAAGTGGCTTCTAAATGCCTGCTTCAAAACATAACCCTGCCTGCTTCAAAACGTAACCCTGCCAGCTTCAAAACGCAGCCCTGCCTGCTTCAAAACGCAGCCCGGAGCAGATACACAAAAGGATAACAAGGCTGTGGAACTCATGGATTTCTCAACACAAACTTGATCTCAGTTTGACACATGCAAAGTTGCTAAGCTCTTCTCTGGTGATCTTCCATTAGTTCTATCAAGTACTCAGTGCTCAATTTGTGCTTGTTGTTTCCGGTGCTGAGCACCGGTACTTATTTTAATCGTCTGCCTCAAGCATTTGCTGCGAGCAGAAGACACATATAGGAAACACGGAGGAAGGGAAAAACGAAAAAACGTCACAAAGGGAGGAAGTAGAAAGCTACAGGAGTGAGCTGAAGGGACAGGGAGTGGCTTTAAATGGGTTAAAATAGGGCCGAGATGGCTTCAGTATTACGCCGCCTCAGTATTCCCTGTTCGCACATTTAATTGCAAGCAGCCGCGTGTTTATGAGGAGGGCTTTCGGCACCAGCACGTTTTTATTTACAAATTAAGCAATGCAAATACTATGATTTTTGCTTGATTGACACAAAGGTTTCTGCATGTGGGGTTTCACACCACTTTTTAGTTGATTCAAGGGAAGGAAGATTGTTAGCATTCATCTAATGGTAATCATAAGAAAAACAGTTCTACACCAAATTCGTGAGAAAATGGCATATCCAACACACAAAAAAGTATTTACCAGTTTGTATGTGAATTGTGGAACCTCTGCAATCCACAGGTAGGCCCATAACCAGAAACTGCATGAGACTTCACTCACCTAATTACACATTTTGCTTACCCGTAGGCCTAACCTCCTACATCCCTGATTTTTTATTAATATCTGCATCTCTGAAAAATTCCCTGGCACAAAGCCAGCTCACTTCCTTTTCTCCATTGGGGATAACACCTTAACTGGTGAAGAAGTCTAAATGTCCTCAGCTGATGATTTATGGTAAGTAAAATCTTTCCTTCCTATGCAGTTCAGGGAATTCCTTCCTAATTATGCTTTCCAGTTCTACAAGTAAAAAAGTGACCGTGCCCCGAGATCCCACTAACTAAGAATTATGGGAGCCTTAGCAGGCTTTCTGTTAGCATACAAACGACAAACCTCCCCACAAAAGAAGGGGCCTTTATACTTTTACGCCTTCAAGTGGTTTCTAAGAATTCAACATAAAGCTTTCTTGTCTGATTTCTAGCATCTGCGATGCCCTATCTTCCCCTACACTCTCTCACAGATGCTTGTATTTCTAAATGATTTCACTGCTTCATGGTATGTTATTATGTGTTACGGATTGTTCTTTTTTTATGTATAGTATGTTATATGCTATGTTATAAATTTATTTTATTGTTTGCTGGATCATAGGCTGTTAATGTTTGACTGCAGCAATGTGCTTCAGAAAGGTAGGGCCAGCAGGCAGTAGTAGCACTGTAGAGAGCCACCTGGCCTCTTCAATGAAATGCATCCACTCTCACCCCAAGGGCCCGGCTCTGTCAGATGGGATAAATAAAGGGGCTCAAGGTCGCTCGTGGCCTTACCCGAATAGAACTACAACTTGCACATGTGTTCCGTGAATAACTGTGTAAAGTGTGGGGCCTTTAGAGTGGTATACCCTCCGTTAACACTGTAGAGAACCACTCTGGCTCTCCTATACAATGTAACTGTCTCTTGGCACGTGGGCGGATTATGCGGCTAATGCTATAGATAAAGGTACGCACCGCGCATTGCGCAGTTTTACACGGCGGTACTCACTATGTAAGTGCGTGTGTCTTTTCTTAAGGCAGGCCCTGTTACATGCATGGCCCTCACGACATCAGGCCATGTCACATTGTCGACGAGGAGTCACCGGACCACGGCCGTGCAGCGACCCATGGCACTGGGTGTGTTGCCTCCTCCCCTTCGGTGTGTTCTCGCTGGACGATGACGGTGCCACGAAGCAGGTGGGCCCACCGTCTGGCCGGGAGCTGGTAGAGCAGAGCTCCGGGGCTTCAGGTGGTTGCGGTCCTACCTGTGGGCTGACACCTGAGCTCGCGACAAGGACCGGAGGAGCGGGAGGCTCCCTGGCAGGCGTAGGACCACTCCCACTACCAGCCTGCCCTTGCAGAGGAGGCTGTGGTATTCTGCTTTGTGCCACTAACGGCAGTGCTGAAAAAAAAGCCCCGTCCCACCCAGTGACTGGCGAGGGCGGGCTGGTCTCCAGCCTAAGGTCCAGGGCATGTGTAGCGCTCAGTGCGCGTCGGACCAGGAACATCAAGGGGCCACAGTTCATGGATTCCCAGCGGCTTTCTTGAGGTGAGCGGCCATATAGTGAACACGAACCATATGAGAGACAGAGCAATAGAAATGGCTGGGCTTTTAGAGAAGTAGGAGTGGTGACAAGCTGTGAAGAGAAGAAAAAAAAAGGAGAGTAAGGAGAGACAATAAGTTAAAGAAGTAGAACCTGCAGTATCCACGCTTGCCAGGCGAACCAGTGGGAGAGTGCAGGGATGCAGTACGGACCAACAGACAGTTTAAGGCACAATGAGTTCCTCCCCGTTGGGTGGGGCAATTTGTCAGTAGCAGCTCTACCCCCAACTGGCAGACCCTGCCACGGCAGTGCCACAATGGTGCCATTGGCTTGGCATGCTGGACAACTATTTCTGTGCCACAAGGGAAACTGATGGTGCTGCATAATGGTCACTCATGTTGCATATGGGAGGTGATGAGCTGTATGAGCTTTTTGGCACACTTCCCAACCCAAGAGTGGCTGATGACTTCAGCGTGGCAGTTGCCACTCAGAATTTGTATTTTGACCCCCAGCTGAATCCTGATTATGAGAGGTTCAAACTCCGCCAGGTGCAGCAAACTGACCCTGAATTAGTGGACATGTTCTACGCTAGGTTACGAAAGCTGGCCAGCACCTGCGTAGGCCTCAACCATCACGAAGAAATCAGAGCGCAGGTCATCCAAGGGTGCTGTTCCAACATGCTGTGAAAACTCATACTTCAAAAGCCAGGCATCACGTTACACGAGATCTTGATCCTGTTGTGATCCTCTGAACTCTCTGTCAGTCGAGCTGACAACATGGACGTGGCACGGGGGCATCCTGTGGCTGCATCGGGGCACCCCACATGGCGACCGTAAAACAGGAACAGGTAGACGCCTTGCAAACACGTCCAGAGCCACAACGTCTGCCATGACCCCCGAGACCTGGCAGAAGGGACTGCAGCAGCTCTGGGCTGGAGCACAGGATGTCTGGTGTCTGCCCCTCGAAAGGAAAAAACTCCAACAAGTGCGGGAGAGCAAATAATTTCACAAAAGTGTGTCGGGGAGGCAGATTCAAACAGACGGCAGTGATGTAAAAGAAAGCAGCAGTAAAACAACTGGTGCCAGAGGAGCGCGGAAGTGCGGATGGTGGCACAGGGGGAGGATGTAACACGTGATATGCAGAGGATGAAGAGGAGGAGGACATCTTTGTTGTCTCCTTTGCAGGTGGAAGACAGCTGAAGCAACGCCTACCCCCCATGTGTACGACGGACATCCTGGGCACCACCACTACGGTCCTTATCAACACTGGTGCATCAGTCAGTGTGATGGACGATGTCATGTATGACCAGCTATCACCGTGACTATAGCTGATGCCATGCACCACCAAGATATACACCTACGATGAACGTGACCACATTCTGTTGAGGGGAGCCATTGAAGTGACTGTCACCAGCCAGGGCTGTGTGACCAAAGCCAAGTTCCACGTTGCTGAAGGGGACCTCAGAACCTTCCTGGGGTGCCGCACGGCTGAAGACCTTGAGCTAGTCTTTTTTGCACAATAGGTTCATGAGGCCCATGCGGACACCATACTGAATGACTTTCCTCAACTGTTTTGGGGGCTTGGAAAGCTGAAGGGGAAACAGTTAGGCTACATATTGATTCAGCAGTGACTCCCACGGTGCTGCAACACCGAAGAGTTCCATTCCACCTCCGGCCGGCGGTGGAGAGGAAGTTGCAGGCACTGGAGGACCTGGGGGTGATAGAGAAAATCACAGTCACCGCTCCTTGGATGTCACGACTGGTAATAGCTCCCAAGCCCAATCAGCCTGGAGCCATCTGCTTCCATGTTGACACGAGGCTGCCCAATCAAGCCATAAAGAGGGAAAGGCATATGACACCCACCATGGATGACATTGTGGCGGATTTGAATGGGGCCCAGTGGTTTTTGAAATTGGACCTAAACTCTGGGTATCATCAGCTAGAGTTAGATCCGGAGAGCAGGAACATGACCACGTTCTCAACCATGTGGGGCTGAGGAGGTTTAAAAGACTGAGCTTTGGTGTGTCCTCTGCCACCAAGGTGTTTCAAAATGCCATAAAGGAGACACTGTCCGGCCTCAGCGGGGTACTTAACCTCAGTGATGACATTCTTATATTCTCTGAGACACTGGAAGACCACCATCTCAGACTGCGTGTGATGCTCCAAAGACTTTCAGACGCAGGTCTCACGCTTCATAAGAAATAATGCGCGTTTTACCAAAACTCAATTGATTTTTTGGGATATGTATTTTCCCACGAAGGGCTACAGGTGGATCCAAAGAAAGCAGACACCATCCGCCTTGCACCGGTGCCTCGGAATGCCACCAAAATACGCAGTTTTCTTCGCATGGCCACGTACTGTGGCAGATTCATCCCTCAGTTGGTGACTATGGCAGAACCATTGAGGCAGCTCACCAAGGCCAAGGTGCTGTGGAACTGAAGCCGAGAGGTGGATGAGGCCTTCAGAGCCATAAAAGGGGTGTTTTTAGATAAGGCCACGATGGCCTATTTCCATCCCAGATAAAGGACAGTGGTGGTGGAGGACACCAGCGCCCGTAGGATTCGGGGCCATGCTTCTCCAGAAGCAGCATGATCAGGAGTGGGTGCGCGGGGCGTATGCATGCTGGGCCCTGTCGGCCGTCGAGACTCGCTATGCCCAGGTCAAGAGAGAGGCATTGGCCATTCGCTGGGCATGCCAGCATTTTCACCTTTATGTTTATGGTCAGGAATTCCAAATTGTCACAGATCTCAAGCCCCTAGTCTCGTTTTTTACGGGGTCGACGCGATCGGCTCTCCCCGCGGATTGAAAGGTGAGACGTCCTACTGCAGCCCTATCAGTTCAAGGTTATCTATTGCTTTGGGGTGAACAACCCTGCGGGTAACCTTTCACAGCACCCTGACGCCCCCCTGTCGGAAGGAGCACTGGGAGATGAAGGGGAAGGAATGGAGAGTTTTGTCACTCTCACCCTGCAAGAGATAGTTGAGGCCTCCCACAAAGATTTGGTCACAAGCCGTGCTAAGGAAGCTCTGGAGAGATGACAATGGAAGTGGTTCCTGGAGGGCATAAAGTCTCTGGACCAGGATGAACGGGCAGCCATGCAGGTCGTGTGGAAGGTGCGGGACGAACAATCCGTGGGAAGTGATGGCTTGCTCTTATGAGGCCAGAAGCTGGTAATTCCCCGTTACCAGTGGGACCGAGTAATTGAGTTGGCCCATCAGGGTCACCAAGGTGCTGCTAAGACGAAGGCTCGCCTTCGAAGTAAGGTGTGGTTCCCTGGCATGGACTCCCTTGTTGATAAGCGGGTCGGGAGATGTCACCCTTTTGCTATCACTGCTATTGTACAGCCTACTGCTCCTGTGATCACCAAGGCACCCAGCACCTGCCCCTGGTCTAAGGTCAGCATGGATTTTGACAGCTTCCCGGAGGGACGGCTGGCGCTAATTCTGATGGACTCTCACTCAAACTTCCCAGTTGTAGAGCTAGTTCCATCAACAGCACTCGAGAATGTATGACCTATACTAGAAAAGACGTTTGCACTTCCCGAGGTGATAAGGACCAATAATGGCCCACCTTTCCATGGGTAAGACTTCAAAGACTATCTGTCGCATCACCCCACATTGGACGCAGGCTAATGGCAATGTGGAAAGATTTATGCAAACTTTGAACTGAGCCCTGAGGATAGGGGTAGGGCAAGGAAAAGACCTGGAGGGGTGCATCCAACAGTTTCTGAGGGCTTACAGGCAAAGCCTCCATAGCACTACGGGGTGTGCCCCTGCAGTGTTTATGTTCAAGCAACCTCCCCGGGATTGCAATCCTTTGGACTCCAGGTGGAAACCTGCTGAATTTGATCCTGAAAGTACTCAGGAAAGGAGAAAAAGGACCAACCAAAAGGCCAGTGCCCGACGAAGAACCTGGTGCCCTGACATGCAAGTAGGGGACACCGTTGTGATCAAGGACAGGTATTCGGGATGGAAATTCAGGACTCCCCATAAAACTGATCTGTGGAGAGTGGTTGACATGCGAGGGACCATGGTGACCACCCAGAGAGGAGTTCAGCGTGTCACTCGAAATGTATCCTAGTTGAAACGTGTGGAGAGGTATGATGAAGGCACTCCTGATGACGCTGAGGATGAGGACGATGGGGTAGGCAATGAGATGGTGGAGAATGAGATGCCGGCAACTGGTCCTGGTCTTAGTCAGGTCTTTGAGCAGGTCCCGGATGCAAGGCGCTTGATTGACCGGGGAGGCCACAGCGAGAGGTATCACCTACGTCCTAATCCTGTCCCCAGTCAAAGACTCCGAGATTTTGTGTGCTGAGGGAGTGCAGATGTTGATGGACTTGATGCCTCCATATCTATGATACTGTATACCCTATATCTCTCTCTTTCTTTCTTTTTCTGATCCAGCTCTCTCTTTTGCTGTTTGATCTGTTCTCCGAGTGGTTGGTTATTTACAGTTAGCCTCCAAGGGCTTTTTCAAGTTGGGGTTTTGTTTGTCTGAGTAAAGCATTGGAGGGATGTATAGAGGGACTCAGGCTCTTCTACACAATGGAACTGTCTCTGGGCACGTGGGTGGATGATGCAGCTAATGCTATAAATAAAAGTACGCGCTGCTCATTGCGCAGTTTTACACAGTGGTAAGCGCGTGTGTGTCTTTTCTTAAGGCAGGCCCTGTTACATGCATGGCCCTCACAACATCAGGCCACGTCACAGACACCATACTACATTGGCGATGAGGGGGCATAACCCCATCTCCTTGCCTACTCTCGCTGGTGTGCCCTCTGGGATAGCACTGCTGCTGCGGCACGGGGTCACTCCTGTGCAGCAAATCCCGACTCACTGCTCGCTGATGACTGCTATGCAACCAGAGTTGAAGTCCGAACAAGCAGTGTTTGGCCCACGGCTCCGGTGAAGTGTTCCATCTTCCCAGTGTGCTGGCGCTTGTACCTGCTGCAGTGCTGACCTGCCCGGTAGTCCAAGTTTTCCCTGGCGGTGTGTGCGAGTGGCCAGAAGAGGCCTCGCTGAAGCGTGGTGCCCCCTCCTGATGTGCATGTCGGGCGATTGTCGCTGCTCCTGCCTCCTGCCTCCTGAGGCCTCTTGTTGAATCAGCGTGCTGTGCTGCCCTGCTGTGGCCACAGTCTCTTGGCCCGGGTAGCTCTTTTTTACCCGCGTGGCTCTTTTTTACCCGTGCACAGAACCTACCTGCTGCAAGCAGCCAGAAAATGTCCTCTCAACACGTGGTTTGCTGAAGGCCTGGGTTTCCTCGCTGCAAGCTACCTGAACGTATGCCCTCTCCATGTGGTCCACCAAAGGCCTGGGTTTCCTTGCTGTGTGTGCCGTGCCTGTACCTGGAACTGAGGGGTGCTGCCTGGCCCTTGCTGTTCTCCACGTGGGCCTGAGAGGTATCATGCAAACACACTGATTCTTTTGAGTGTGCACCATGACTGTCTGAGGATGAACTGTCTGAGCCCAGTGTTACAGTGTTAGGCTACCTTCAAACTGATGTGACTAGGGGCCAGATGTAGGTATTAATGGTCTTGTGACTCGCAAATTGCTGGAGACAGCAGACAACCATGTCTGTGACTGCTTTTTTAATAAAGCAGTTTTTTTTTTTTTTTGTATTGCAGCCCGTTTTCCTTAAAGGAAAACGAGTTGCAATACACTCGGGAAAATTAAACCATTTGGTTTCATTTTTTCAGAGTAGGCAGTGGTCCACTGGACCACTGCCTGCTCTGTAAAAATATTTTTGGCGACATTCACAAAGGGGAAGGGGTTTTGCCTCGCAAAATTGGAATGTGCATCGCGATGCCCGTTTTGCATGGCGCAAACTGCGAATTTCGCAGTTTGCGCCATGCTAAACGGTTCCTACATCTGGCCCTAGGTCAGAAAAAAAGTGCAAATTTGACATACTGTGCTGATGCACCCCCCACTATGTGAATTACAGAGAGCACCAGTTAGTCTGCGAAGGCCACTGCAACGTCAGAAGGAGTCACGCCCTTGGGGGCATGCCACATGTGTCCAGAGAGTCTTACATTTGAACAAGGCGCCAGCCTACACTGCACATCCGCATGGGTTTGCCTCCCCAACAGAAACAGTTCACATCCCAAGATCTCATACCTCAGCGACACCTCTACCACCTTTTAGTCAACTGTCAGACCCGCCCACGGCAGTGCCAAGGTGGCCTCATTGGTTAGGAAGATTGCAACATTATGTTTGCGCCAAGAGGACGTTAGATGGCGCGGTAAAAAGGTCCTTGCTAATGCAATTTGGAGGTGACAAACTGTATGAACCTTTTTAAACAATACCTAATACCGGGGGGATGTCGATTTTGACGCTGCCGTGGTGTAAAGCCTTGTACAGGATCTAGGCCACTGAAGCGGGCAACTGCAGCCCTATGCCAGTTGTCCATTGAAGAGGAAGCAGCCGTCTCTGCCCCGGATGCCAACCAAGCAGGGGCCCAATACAACAACGAAGAAGATGACATCTTTGTCATTTCTTTTTCAGGATGGCAGGGGCATAAGAAACGACTGCCTCCTATGTGCACAGTAGACATCAGTGGCAGCTCGGTGACAGCTCTCATAGACACAGGCACCTCTGTGAATGTTATGAACTTGGAGCAGTTTGAGATGCTTGTACCACACTGGACTCTGTCGCCTGGCCGGGCGAGGATCTACACATATGGCGGAGCAGAGCCGTTGCCACTTCGTGGCACCATTGAATTGGACGTTGCATGCAATGGCCACTTGACAAGGGCCAAATTTCACATCACGGAAGGTGGCAAAGGAACTCTATTGGGATGCCGCACTACGGAGGACTTGGAGCTGGTTTTCCTTGTGAGACAAGTCTACGAGTCGAACACCGACGCCCTGCTTGCTGAATTTCTGCAAATCTTCACTGGACTTCGAAAGCTAACGGGAAAACAGTTCCAGCTCCATATTGACCACTGGATCAAACCTCCTGCTTTACCACACTGTTGGGTGTCTTTCCACTTGTGGCCGCAGGTGGAACGTGAGCTGAAAGTGCTCAAAGAACAAGGTGTTATAGAGAAGGTGACCAGCCCTAACCCATGGATGGCACCCCTCGTGACTGCACCAAAAACCGACGCAGCTTAGTACCATACACCCATGTGTTAACAAAAGGCTTCCGAACCAAACTATTAAATGTGAGAGATATGTAAATCCAACTATGGATGATACAGTGGCTGATCTCAATGTGGCGAAGTTGTTTTCAAAGTTGAACCTCAACTCCGGCTATTATCAGCTTGAACTTGCCCCAGAGAGCTGTATCATCACCGTTTTTTCCACAGTTGGGCCTCCAACACTACAAAAGATTGAGCTTTGGCATTTCCTTGGCTGCCAAGATCTTCCAGAATGCCATCCGTGAGACATTATCTGACCTCGTTGGAGTAGTCAGTATGACGACATTCTCATCTTCTGCGATGGCCTGGAAGACCATCACGTGAGGCTGAGGGTGACACTTTAGAGGCTAGTTGAGGCTGGATTAACCCTGCAGTAGAAAAAATGCTCTTTCTACTGAGACTCTGTGGACTTCTTTGGTTACATCTTCTCCCAGGAGGGGCGATTTCAAGAAAGCTGAGGCGATCCGAAGTGCACCGTACCTTAAAAGCCCACTGAAACACGCAGCTTTCTAGGGATGGCCACCTACTGTGGGAGGCTCATCCCGAACTTGGCTATGATGGCAGAGCCTCTCAGACACCTCACCCGTAAGGGTGCTCAGTGGGAGTGGGGCCCTGAGGCAGAGAAGGCTTTCAGATCCATCAAGGAATCTTTGCTGGACAAAGCCAGCATGGCCTACTTTCACCCAGAGTGGAGAATTGAGTCGGTAGTGGACGCTAGGCTGATCAGGCTAGAAGCAGTGCTCCTGCAGGAACAAAGAATGGATACCAGTGGCATATGCTACCAATGCGCTTTCTGCAACAGAGACTCGATATGCCCAGATTCAGAGGGAGGCCCTCGCCATTAGGTGGGCATTTCATCATTTCCACGTATATCTGTGTGGACACGAATTCCAATTGGTTGCGGACCATAAACCATTGATCCCTCTTTTCACTGGCACGGCTCGGCTTGGCTTGCCCCAGATAGGATTGAGAGGTGGGCTGAACAGTTACAGCCGTATAAGTTTCAAGTCATCTGTTGCCCAGGAGTCAGCAATCTTGGCATCCCCATCAGGAGCAATTGAGAGTGTGGAGGAAAACAAAGATGAGACCGAATGCTTTGTGCAGATGATTGTGCAGATGGCATGCCCACGTTTGTTATCTCTGGAGGAGAAATTAGAGGCCATTCGAGCAGATGCCAGTCTCATAAAAGTGAAAGAAATATTGTCGCTAAGGCAATGGCAGCATTTCCTTGACAGAGCAAAGTCCCTCATGCATGAAGAATGGATGTCAAGGCAAATGCTGTGTAGAGTGAGAAGTAAACTGTGTGAGAGTCGTGATGGTCTGTTGCTCTGGGATCAGCAGATTATTATACCGAGCAGTCTCTGGGATCGAGTGATCGACTGCTCACTAAGGACATCAGGGAGCTGCAAAGACCAAAAGCTTGTCTGCGCAGCAAAGTGTGGTTCTCTGGGGTGGATACAATGGTGGGTGAGCGAGTCAGGAGATGTCACCCTTGTGAGATAATGGCGAGGGATCAGCATCCAGCCCCTTGTTTAATGGAAGAACCAAGCACAAAGCTGGGGCCAAAAGTGAGCTCAGGAGGATTCCTTTGGCCGTTTTACTGCTGTGTTAATTGACTCGTACTAAGTTCCAGAGGTGGAGCTGGTGGCGTCTAAAGCTTTTGCTCATGTCAAACCCATACTAGAAAAGACGTTTGCCATGCTGGCCCTGCCTGAAGAAATTAGATCGGTCAATGGACCTCCTTTTCAGGGCCAAGAATTTCAAGATCACCTTGTGTCTTTAGCTATCCAACATCAAAAAATCACCCGTCAGTGGCCGCAAGCCAACGGGGATGTCAAGTGGTTCATGAGAACTGAATGGAGTAATCAGGATTGGTGTGGATCAAGGAAAGGATGTTGAATGGTGTCTGCACAAATTCCTACAAGTATATGGCCAAACAATGCACAGCACCACCAGCTGTGCCCCTACTGCTCTGTTGTTCAGGCAGTCCCCGCAAAATTGCATCCCCACAGTCGCCAGTTGGCAACCTGCAGCTTTGGATGTGAAGGCAACCCAGAGAAAGCAGATGACTACCAATGTCAGAGTGAGCCAAAAGAGACATGCTAGGAGCCCTGACCTGCGAGTTGGAGACCAGGTTGTAATGAAAGACTTACACCCAGGTGGACGTTTCAGACCCTGCACGAACCGGAGGTGTGGGAGGTTGTCAAGCTAGATGGGACCATGGTCACCATTCAAGAGGAGAGACCTGACAGTGGTGAGAAATGTGTCATGGTTCAAAAGAGTGACTCCAGAAGATGGCCCGGGTGATGAGGGGGTCAGTGAAAGAGTAGGAAGATGGAGTTGGAGAATCTGTGGCTTGTTCACCAGACAGGACGGACAACCCTGAGGAGCACGAACGAACCTGGCGAGCCAAGAGTGGAAGTGGTGCAACATCCGAGGGTACCTCTGGACAGCAGCTCTCGCTGGCGCAGATTGTTCCAAGAAGTGTCTCCAATGAAGACAAGAGTGAGAGAGTATCCCAAAGCCAGAAAGATGGACCTCATCCCAACCCTGCTGCCAGCCAGTGGCTGAGACTTTGTTTGTTTGTCTATGATGTTTGTTTGTGTGTTGTTTGTACTTACTAAAAGAAGGGAGGGATGTAGAATTCCACCCGGCCTCTATAATAAAATGTATCCACTCTCACCCGAGGGCTGGGGTCAGTCTGAGGGGATAAATAAACAGGCTTAAGGTCACTTGTGGCCTTAGCCGAATAGCACTACGACTTGCATGTGTGTTCTTTAAATAACTGCCTAAAGTGTGGTGCCTTTAGAGTGGTATACCTTCCACTGACACCATGCTACAAGCGCCTCTCTTGCAGTGTTGCATTGCCTGGGAATGGTTCAGGGGGTGGATGAGTAGTAGTGAGAGGTTGGAACTGGTGCCAGCGGGGCTGACCTTCCTTTGCTGAGCTGAAGAGCAGATGAGTATTTCAAATCTTCTCTTTCCCTCCTTTGTTGAATAAAAGAACATCCCCAATACTCCGCAATGTTTTCATTACCTGGGCTGGACATAGAAGGCCTGTGAAAAAGTAGCACAGTTATTTTAGAAGCTCACTTAGATAGGTGTCTAATTAATAGTGAACAATGTGTAGTGGCAGTGAATGGAAATGTCCAAGGCTTGCTGCTTTAGCCTTCATTCTGTGTGCCGTGGAATAAGAAGGAAAGGACAAGTGGATTACCATAATGCTGAGCTGCTGCAACCTCGAACATTGACCTTGTTTACTGTAGTCACTTCTGCACCTACCCTTCATTATAGAGGGAAGACCACTATTAGTGAAAAGAGATGGGTGAGCCAACAAATTAACAGATAGAGCCCAGTCAGAGCCGAGCCAAGGGTCTGGCTTGTACATTACAGCTTGTGCACAAGCCGAGCCCTGAAAATCTTTGCTAGGTAAATCATACAATCATGTAAAATATGAAAAAGTCTTCAAAGTTCAAAAAAGTGTATTTATCATTTGGAAGCTTTGGCATTAATATGGCACTTTTTTTACACAACAGTGGTGCAAGCAGTGCTCTACACTTCTCCACATTTACCAACTGGTGCATTGGTCCCAATGAGTCCGTTTGTAAAACCTTGCTTCACATTATACCTGCACCAGGTGTAATGTATGCAAAGTTGGCGTTCCATCAGGAAAAGTCACGCAGAACTGACGCAGTAAAATTTGCAACATTTCACTGTGTCATTCTGCGATTTCACTACATCAGAATTTTAACACCTGCTTATAGCAGGCATAAACTGACGCAGGGCATATCTCAATCGAGGCCTCCTGGCGTTGCTGGAGTAGCGTCATTTTTTTAATGCTAAACCAGAAATTCAGAATTTCTGATGCTTCTGTGAAAACGTGCACCATGGAGCTCTGTATTGTAAATACAGCGCATCCATGGCATTGTTAAGGGGTCGTAGGGCAGCGCAAGAAATCTGACGCATCGGAGCCGATGCGTCAGACTCTTGTAAATGAGGCCAATAATTTGTAAACTGGCATGGCAATATGCTATTTACTTTAAACAACCACCATGACAACATAATTAACTTAAGGGGTAGCTTTTCTATTTGAACAGCCGACCCTGTACTGTATGTACCCTACACCAGGCCTGCAATCCAGAAAATTCTCAATTAGTAAGCGGTCCTCCTCTAGCTGACCATCACGGATGTCATATTGGGCAACATGGCAGGCCATGATATGTTTCAGCAGTAACACTGGCACATTGAGCAACCCAGGCATAAACGTTTTGTACCTTATTTGAGACGAGCACTGACAAACTGGCACACTGAGTATGATGATATTAATAGTGTCATAAATACGTTTGTGTACCCTCCCAACAATAAAATTGACAGCAAACTATGAAATTTGAAAAATCAAATATCTGTTGAAAGCACAATTTCACATGATAGCAGTATCCTGATATATAATAGCTACAAGTGAATGAGCCAAATATACTTTTACAGGCACCTGGATGAATGTGATTAATCAATATTCGTTGTAATATCATCGTGTCTCTCATGTTTTTCTTCTTTTACAGGAGTAACTATATTAAGGGAACAAAACTGTTTGCCACCTTTTTCCTGGAGCTTTCTGAAGTGCACAGGAGAATGCAGGACCAGAAACTACAACAGAAGTTGGCTGGACAGTGATAGTCGTTCCCAAGTTCCAGGGAGCAGGATTATCACGAGGGACAGCTTTGAATCGTTGCTTTTTCGCTTAGAGACGCGTTACAACTGAAACAAAAAAATTGACATATACTTTTTTCTATGCATTTTAAGATAGAGTCACTGTGGTCAGGGTTTTCCGGGTGGCAATTTTTGGATGTGGTTATAGGTTTTTTTAATAAAGTTTTTATCGTATGCATAAATAATGAAGAGACAGTTCCATTTGTTGACGTGGGTTGTTTTTGCTACTGTAGTTCATCCACGATAGGAAATTATTTTACTATGGCAGGAGAAGGATTATCATTTCAGCAGAGGTGGCCATGCCAAGGGGTGGTCTTTCTTTTGATGCTGGCTCCTAGTCGACATAGTTTTCGTGCTGAGACTTGCAGGTTCATACTTTCATCAGGAAAAAAGGAAAATCCACGTACTAGAATGCATAATAATCTATTTTTCTGTTGTTTACAGAGCATACAGCGCTTCGGCCATTTCGAAGTGCTGTAAATTAGGTACACAGTTGCACAAGTAATGATTCTCAATTTATCGACCAAGGAAGAATTTGCCATCTTGGGATTTTATCATAATGCCTCCAGATCACTGCATTTGTCAACAATACACGTTCAGCTCACTGAGTCATCACCCCTGTCCTCGGATAGATCCCACGCCACGTGCAGCAGCACATCACACATAAAGAATGGTTTCAGTGAAAGCAAAACTGACTAGCGCAACATGCTGTGCCTCTGAAAGAAATCTCCAGTTGTACCGTGGCTTGCGCGACCATTTAATCCAGTCCTCTTTTCATTTCTATTTGAGCTTATTGTTACCATCAGAAATACTGATCTTCGTGTCTCTCACTGGAAAGTAAACAAGTATTGTCAATGGTTGTGGCTTTTGAGTAGTGGAAAGGCTTTCTCAAGCTTCAGTGAGACAGGGAATAGGTACCTCATGGGCATTATCAGCGCAAGCTTCCATCTCACACAGAACCGGTACAACATGGGCATCTGCAGTGCAAACATACCTAAAACACACAGAAGAGGTTCTACATGGGCATCAGCAGTTCAAGCTTCCCTCACACGGACAATGCAAGTACAGAATATGTGGCAGTTCTGCATGCTTCCTCACAAACAAATCTAGTGCAGGAAGCTGACAGACCACTCATCCCCGATCAGCCCCGTCACACTGACTACCCCCCCGGCTGATATGAATTTACCCACATTACCCCTTCTTATAAAAACATTATTGCATATGACCACATAGCATTTGTTACTGCACGCAGATGTATTTCTATTGCACTCTCAAGAAATAACTGAACCATGGAGGACACTGACTCTGCTGGCCAGATTTACAAAGATACCAGGCAGCTCGGCAGCCAAAGTTGCCGTTCTGCATTGCGTATGAGGAAGAGAGCAGGACAGTGCCGTATTTACTAAGATATGCCACTGTCCTGCTCTCATCGTAGCTCTAACTCACAATCAGGCTGCCTAGTACCACTCACACACTTGCACCACAGTGCAAAGGTGACTGTCTGAGTCTAGAATAGGCTTTTTTTATTGACAGGGTACCCTTCCAGTGTAAAATACTATGATTAGACAAACTTAAAAATGTTTCCCAATTTGGATGTGTGCTGTACAATGCACCGCACATGCAAAGTCAGAAAAGTTAGGAGAAAAAAAAGTAATCCCTCCTTTTTCCACCTGTCTCAAAGAGACATTGGGGTAGATTTATGGAAAGTGGTGCTACATCGAGTGCAGCGCCACTTTCCCTGCACCCCTTAGCGCCACCCTACCGCCACAATGTATGCACCCTATTTAAAATACGGCACACTATGGCGCAGGGTATGGGGCAATAGCGTAATATTTCATGATGCTATTGATGTACTCTGCAGGAATAGCTCCAAAATATTGGCGCTACTCCTGCAGCGTACATAGGGGTGCATTAAAAATAATGGAAGCCCCCTTTTAACGCCTGCTCTGAGTTAAAAGTGCCGTACAAACTGACGCAAGGAAATCTCAGAGATTTCCTTGCTCCATTCTTTTCGCCCCCCCACCTAACGGGAGAACGCCCCCTTTGCATACATTATGCCTGGCGCAGGCATAATGTAGCCCAAACGGTTGCGCCACTCTGTAATTATGATGCGGGGATTTCGGCCTCGTTGGGCCACCTTAATGTAAAAAAAATGACGCAAATGTGGCGCAAGGTGGCGCTAGGGCACTATAAATATGCTCCATTATTTTTTGGATCCAAACTGTGTACTATTTTTGTAGAAAGGCCTTTGCATCAAAAACCATGGCTGGTTGCATGGGAATGCCCATGTAGAACCATGGAGCACCCCTTAGATGCAAAGTAACAGAGTCAATATTCCAGCACAAGTTTTGAGCTGGAAACTAAATTCAAGATATGCAGGATTGCATCACTTTTGAGATGAAAACCCAGTGCAAAATGTTTGCAAATCTGAGCCCCTGAGTCTTATTTAGAGCCCTAGGCAATGCTGGCTGGTAAATGCACACTGTAAATACTAATACAGCTGGGTGCAGCAATTACTGAGTGTGCATTTACTGTATTGTTACTTCATGGAATAGGAGATAACGCAGTAATTCTGAGAGGCAGAGACCCAAAATGTTCAGTGTTGCCACATTATTTGCAGCAGGTCTTGCCTGGAGAACATAGATTGGGCAAACACCAATGAAGTAAACTATTACCAATACAGTTATAATCCTGGATCTGTTGTAAACAGAATTTGCTACTTTAACAGAAGTTTCTGAACAGCTGTATTGAGGGCCTGAAAAGAAAGGAGAGACAGAGAGCAAGGCAGAAGTGGCATGAGGGGTGAGGAAGCGATGAGATGAAAGGGGCCTTAGGCAGAAATAAAAGCATAAAGAAGGACTAGAAGGGAGAGAGAAAACAATAAGACAGATGAGATAGTACGGATGGTGTGCACCCTGAATATTGACCCTAGAATATTGGTGGAGCACATTATCAAGGACAAACTATCAGGACAAAAATGCCAAAAGGCAAGTAAGTCTGGATTTTCTCTACAGACCTCCTCATATATTTACCTACCCAGTACATATGCGTCAATGTGGAATTATGAATAGTAAATCTATACTTCCCTACATGCACTTACCTTTAGATATTTTAGGCCACATGTACAAAGGCTTTTGCACGTCGCAAACAGCGAATCGGGCTGTTTGCGATGTGCAAAATGCATTTCCCCATGTACCAACCGATTTTTGCGATTCAGTAAACTATTTACCGAATCGCAAAAAGGGATTGCGACTCGCAATTAGGAAGGGGTGTTCCCTTCCTAATTGCGACTCGCAGTCCCATGTATGGTTGTTTTGTGACCACGAATGCAGTCGCAAAACAATTGCAGTTAGCACCAGTGTCACACTGGTGCTAACCCATTCGCAAATGGGACCCCTTCCCCTTTGTGAATGTAAGTGAAAACATTTTTTCAGAGCAGGCAGTGGTCCTACGGACCACTGCCTGCTCTGAAAAATTGAAACAAAAACGTTACATTTTTTGTTTTTGAAATGCATCTCGTTTTCCTTTAAGGAAAACGGGCTACATTTAAAAAAAAAAAACTGCTTTATTGAGAAGCAGTCACAGACATGGTGATCTGCTGTCTCCAGAAGGGCACCATCCCTGTGAGGGCTGCCATTCCCAAGGGGGTTGCAAATTGCGACTTACCCCATGAATAATCATGAGGTGGGCATTTGCGACCCCCTTGTGAATTGCTAATAGTGTCATTGACACTATACAACATTTGGTTTTGCGAGTCGCAAAACCAAACATTGGTACATGTGGCCCCTTCTCCCTCAATATTCTTGTACAACGAAATTCTAGGGGTACATATTCTGTAGTACAATCAGTACGAATGAGTCAGCGAGAGATAAAGGAGTAGAAATGCAAAATGGAGAACACTTTAGAGGGGCAAGGGTCAGAGTAGGAGGAAGGGGTGAGGGAGTGATACAAGCATGGAGATTGGGTAGTTCTGAGAAAGGTGGCAAAAGAAGGAAGAGCAGTGGAGACTGGTGCATTGATGATGAGAAACTGCTGAACACTGAGGCAGTGATGAGGGTGAACAAATGTAGAGACGGGGTCAGAGAATGAGGCAGTGATGGGTGAGAGGCCATGAGTCAGGGAAGGAGAATAGGGTTTCAGATGAGAGAGGACAACAAAGGCAGAGGAGAATAAGAGTGATGGGGGTGAGGCAAGGATGGAGAATAAGGCAGTGCAGAGAGAATGGAATAAAGTGGGCATGGAGAATGAGGCACAGGTGAGAGGGGAATGATTTGGGGATATAGAAAATTATACAGAGAGGAGAGGGAAATAAACGCAGCACTGAGAATCAGGCAGATGCAAGAGGGAATGCAGAAAACAGATGGGGCAGAGAGAGATAATGAGATAAATATTTCAGCAAATGAGATAGAATTGGCATGTTATAACAATGGGTTATGGACTAATGACAGACCAAGACAATGGGCTCTGCCAAT
The DNA here is from genome assembly GCF_031143425.1 of Pleurodeles waltl. Classification (NCBI taxonomy): domain Eukaryota; kingdom Metazoa; phylum Chordata; class Amphibia; order Caudata; family Salamandridae; genus Pleurodeles; species Pleurodeles waltl. The sequence goes on from NC_090439.1 coordinate 6,758,757, forward strand.
GTCCATCAGCCTAACACTCCCTCAATTTCCCTCTCCCTTATTCTTGCACACTGATTTCACCTCTCCTGGCACTTCACCTAGTACCTCCACTTACTCTGCGATAGCCACTAACAAGGACTTTTCCCACACTTTTAGGGCCAGACTTACAAGAAAGTGGCGCATCAACTGCGATGCGCCAATTCACTTGCTCCCCCTACCAGCACCTAACAACACCATGGAAGCGCCGTATTTAGAATACGATGCATCATGGCGCACATTAGGACATCAGCGTCATAATTTATGATGCTATTGTGGTACTTTGCAGGATTAGCACCATAAATAATGGAGCTAATCCTGCAAAGAATAGGGAGGCCCATTGAAAGTAATGGACGCGTCATTATAATACCTGCTCTGAGCAGGCGTTAAAAATTACACTAAAAATGGTGCAGTAAAATGTTGTAAATTTCACTGTGCCATTATTACGGACCTCCCTCTGCTGAAACAATCCCCTTGCGTACATTATGCCTGGCGCAGGCATAATGTGGCGCAAGGGGTCGCAAAGTGGCGCATTGCAAGCATTCTGCCACTTTGTAAATATGGTGAAGAAGAATGGCCTCCTTAATGCTACATTAGCGTAAAAAAATAATTACACTAGTGTAGCGCTAAGAGGCAATAGGGCTTCATCAAATTTACTAGATGGTGCTGCATGGAGGTAAGGAAACCACAAAAAATGGCGCTAACAAAAGCAGCGTGACGCAAAAGAAAATGTTGGTATTGCCAAAAAAGTGTTGCTAGCCTAATTTGCGGCACGTTATGTAATGCTAACCGTAATAGCGTCACTTTTTGTCAAAAAACGTCCAGAAAAAGCCAACAAAAACCACAAACAGAAGCCTGAACCTAGAAAAATGGAAGATATTGGATGGGAGAGACCCCAAAAAGACCCCAATGAACCAGGTACCAGCCAGGATGTTCATGCAGACTCACAGGAGAAAGGGAAAAGAAGAGGAAGTGCAGGTGCAGTGAGGAGGAGAATAACTTACTGATCAGAGAGGTGACAGAACACCAGATCTTTTTCACCTCTAAATTGCCAATAGGCAGGAAGTGGGCCATTTGGTAGACCATAGTTGATTAATTCAACAGTGTGGCAGAGGTCAGAATAACAGTGGCGGATTGTAGGAAGCACTGGCACAATTGTAAATCCAGAACCAAAGAGAAGCTGGCCAGTAACAGAAAGGCAGCACTGCAGACAGGAGGTGGAAGCCCCGCACCCCAGGAGCAGCTGGATGAGATGGAGGAGATGGTGGCAGCAGTCATCCTGGATGAGGTGGTGGTAGGAATCCAGGGACAGGACACTGCAGCAATCCAGAAGACACAAACACAGGATAAGGAGCAGTGGGAAGCAGTGTTGTAACCGACAAATCACATAAGGTGGGATGCACTTTGGAGGCACTGTATGCATGCTTATGGGTTGCATGGGGCACACTAATGGGTAAATATCAAATGCATGTAATGTCCACTGGCCTGCTCCCCCAGTGTGCACAGACCACCTCACTACTGTCGCTTCGCTACCTTCAGTGTGTCAATTGTACCACCTATCCATTTGTGACTCACAATGGGCAACACGGACCAGGCTTGTTGTGCGGGGGTGGGCACTAGGTCTGGGAAAGGCCTACCCATACCAGTGGGGAAAAAGCACCAATATAACTTGCACACAAATGATGGGGCTCCACTGTCCCCAACACTTGGGCTGCTGCACATTTTGCTGCCATGTGCCTATGAAGACTCTTCAGCAACATACTGCAAGGGGGCATATGTTGAGGGCATGGTCGATTTTGTGCATGAAGGGACACCTCCTTGTATGGACACATACACGCAAGGTAAGCTCATCTTACTATGGCTGGTACAGGATAATGCACACAAAACAAGATATCACATGGAGGATGCATGTTTACTAGAACCCTCCCTTTCATCACCTCTACAATGCAAAGGGGTTGGCATAGAGACCAGACACAGTCCCAAAAATAGAACAGGCAATTCAACTGATTTTTCCTGATTCCATGAGTACACCCCAATCAACACCGATGGCATCCAAATGCCATGCAATGTACAGCAAGAAAAGGATAACATTCAGCTGCAAATGAAAAACTGCTTAACTTAGAGGTGATAAGACTGGAACATGAGGACTTGCACAATGTGTAAACAGAGGGTTATCCAAATACATGTCCTGGTGGCACTGGGTGCACCTAGGGGCCTGTGAATTGGGAACTTGATGTGTGTCTTAGTGCCAACTAAATTAGGCAAAAGTAAAATTTCTACTTAGGATGAAATATAATAGTTAGTACAGGACAATAGTGACAAATCTCCATCTCAATGCAGAGACAGAAGAAATCACTCCTGGCCAGCTGCCTGTCCTGGAATTCCAAGATGATCTTGATTACCAGGTAGCTACCATCAATCCAGACACCATCTAGCAGATCCTGGGTTTCTTCTGGTCACCATTTCCAGTTGCAGGGAGGACACACAGCTTTGCGGGGTCTCGACATGACTCACCCAACAGAGCACACACCACCTGCCAGCTCACACACCAGCCCTGGACTCCCAGGACCCTGACATAGTTTTCCAAAATCAAGCAGTAGGGATCCAGCGGGAGCTGGCACAAAATGTGCGGGTGGGGATGGAGAACATGGCGGGCAGCTTAGCTGAATTACAGAGGTGCCTCAGTCCCAATAGGGACAACTCGGCTGCCATTAGAGGCACCCACTCCCTGCTGCGTGGACTGAAGCATCCCTGGATGAAATCGCTGACGTCCTTGGGCAGAGGCACAAACAAAGGCCCTACTAAAGTGGCACCAGCAAGGTTGCCAACAGGGTGGGGCAAATGCTCACTGTCATGCACTCCATGTAGCAGGAGTTGGTACCCATCAAGGAGTTCTTGGCTGCCTACCACTGTGACATTGCTGCTGTGTTGAGAAACCAACCTCCTTGCTGCAGTGATACCTTTAATTTTCCCACAGATGACAGCTAGTAGGACCTAGAATTCCACTTCTGCCACTGATGTGTGTGTGCCTCCCTCAAGATTAACTCCAGCACAATCCCTGGCACAGGAGGCACTGCACACATCACAGGATGAAGATGTTGAACAAACAATTTTCGCTCGTAAGACATCCCGGTAGCTAGTCTGTGGCCTGTGCACAGTTTCTCTTTAGCTTTGCGTTCAAGATTGTGCCAGTGTTTCTAAACAATCTATGTCCCCAGTTATCCTACCCACTGTTGACCAATCAGACCTATAGTCTGTCAATGTGCCCCATCCTACCTAATGGCAATGTAACCACCTTCTGACTGAACCATTCCTCTTCCACGCATGCTTCCTTACATGTTCCCCTACTGTATCTCATTGGGCGTCCAGTGAATTGGGACATATCATGGGGTGTATCTCCTGTGAACTGAATTAATACATCACATTTGAAAATGTACATAGATGCACATTATTCATGATCTGTGTTTGAGGTCAAAAGTATTTGAATAGAAAGCATCATGTGATTTTGAAACAATGTGGGGGATATGTACATAGAAATGGAGATGTGCATTTCTACAAGTGAAGTTAATATGCTGAGGTGTGTCTTATACAAAGTGCAGAGTGAGGACATATGAAATAGAGCAAACACAAATGCCCACATTTGAGAGGGCCTAGCGCCAACTATCGCCTCATTAGAATAATTATTTTTTATGCTAATGTGGCAATAGTGTGGCAATGCATGCATTGTGCCACTGTGTAAACCCTTGCGCCACATTATGCCTGTGCCAGGCATAATGTATAGGCAGTGGGGAGTTCTGCCCGTTAGGGAGCCTGCAATAATGGCGCAGTGGAATCTACGAGATTCCACTGCGCCATTTTTAGCAGCATTTTTAGTACCTGCATATCGCAGGCATTAAAAGGAGGCACACTATTATTTATAATGGGCCTCTAGGTACTTTACAGGATTAGCGCCAACATTTTTGGTGCTAATCCTGCAAAGTACAATAGTGTCAAAAATTATGACACTATTGTCCCTAACCTGCGCCAGGGTGACCGTATGTTAAATACAGCACACACATGGTGGTTTTAGGGACGTGCAATGGGCCGCAGGAAAAGTGGCGCTTCATGACATGGAGAACCACTTTTCTTAAATCTACGTCAAAGTGTGTGCCTACAGTAGCTAATGTGTATGATAAACAGCCCAGCACCAATGCTGGTATCCTAGCACCATGCTGCATTGTGTGGCAGGCCTGCAGGTGTTTGTTGCAGTGTGTGCATGAAGGTGTACCTTTCAGAAAAACAAACGTCTATTTTGTATCTTTGAACTCCCCATGTGTGTAGGAAAACTGGGCACACACAGTAAAAGCCAATCTGTGAAGCCAATCAGGTACACGTATCATGGTATGGCTGATGCTGTGTTAAACGTCATGATTTTTGTTATGGTATAGCCTAATCGCCACCCATTGAATGCCCCTCTACCACATCACCCTGCTGCAGGGGAGCTACACCTGTAAATTTGGTTTGTGGCACCCACAGTGCCCATTTGTACATATGTTTAAGATATCATAACGACAGAATTGTCACGCTAAATCACAGAATAGTGGTGTCATTGCATTGCACATATGCCACTGAGTACCTCCCAAAGAGATATGTGTGTAGATGTGTATGGAACAATGCCTCATATACTGACTGCAACATGATTAAGGTGACTGATCGCTATGATGAGAACCAAGTAACACTGAGCCATCCAGATATGGCATGTGTCCTGTAGTATACGTGTATCGTGACACGTGACCACAAATACAACACATGTGGGTCGTCGATGGAAGTCTGTTATTTACATCACACCATCTGTACGACAATGGCATGATGCTTGTGTAAGATTGTGAGGGCCACCCATGAGTGACCCAGTCCCAAAACCTTGATGTAGGGGGGAATCCACTGACAATTATTCCATTGACAGTGTCAGTCACTTAACTTCAACCCACATTGTAAGTTAACATCATGAGACTTGTGTCAGGATGTTTATCCATCCACAACCAGATTGACACATACCTTGCAGATATTAGTCTTAACCATGATACCTAACTAAACTATGCTAACCTAACCTAACTTATCCTATCCTACAACTACAACTATCTTAGCTTAGACTAACCCATTCTAAACATTAGAAGCCACAATTGAACAGCAATCCCACCCCTTCTTAATCACATCCATTGTCAAAGACAACAGTGACTAAAGCTAAAGATTGACTAAGTATAGATATATGCTAAACAAAGACATTGTCTTTGTATTTTTTCAAAATATATATATATATATTTTAACATGGAACATTGACCTAAAACATCTGTCCCTCACTAACACCCAGATGCCCATCCAACCCCACATAAATATACCTACGTTAAACTAACTTACCTACACTAACTAACTAACAAAACCCCAAACAAGAACATTTTACATTTTGAACAGGGGGAAGGGAAAACGGTCAAAATAAAAAGTCCTTTACATCATTTCCTCTGCTGGTTGGCCAGTATGTCCTTTACTATACTTATAGCTGTTCCACTTTATGTTCTAGCCTGGCAAGTCTGTATTTCTGATCTGCCAGTTCTGTGCGTAGATCCTGTACGTAGGGTGGCTCTGCGTGCTGTTGCCCTGGCTGTGATCCTACAGGTGGTGCCTGGACATTCAGTGGCATAGGTGCTAAGGATGGTCCTGCTCCAGATGGTCCTCCTACATTTCTTGATGCAGACCTGCCCGCTGGTTGGGTGCCGGATCCCACAATGTTGCTTCCTTGCCCCTCTAGTGAGAACGCCTTCCACCTCCCTGAGCCGTTTTCCCAGTCATAGAGGGCCTCCATCTTTCTGCACCCCTTGGGGACCAACCTGATGTGGCAAAAATGCTCAACCCTTCTTGCAAAATTGCACTTTTCCTCAGGAGTCATGTTGGCAGCTGCACGAAAAAGAGGACATGTTAGGCTAATGTCTGTCAGGCACATGACTAACAGGTATGCAGTAAAAACAGGCAACTGCAAAGATATGACATTGATGTAGACATTTAAATAATTGGGCTTTATGGTCAAAGTATAACCAATTTGGCCCATATTAAATGAAAGCTTCCTAGAAATGGAATTATTCAGGGTGTCTCAGGTATTAACTGTGGACCAACAGATTAACATTGTCCTTTTTCATCTCAGTTGTTAACTATTATCAGACACAGCATCCATGTGTCCATGGTATGTAATACTCATCATGTGGGATAGCTCTTCTTTGATCCTCATTCATGCAACATAAACCCATACTTGTATTTAATGTACAAACTAAATCTGAGCAAAGAGCGCTACCGACAGGTAGGCTCACAACAGTTTGTGTCTGCTTTGGCAGGGATATAGTCTGACCACTTGCTACATGGAAAAGTTCAGCCAAACATATGTCATGACATTCCAGATATCAACAAAACTCTGTACCAGGTTCCTTGTGCCATAACTGAGGGGGGAATCCAAGAGTAGCATCATGTCTAGCTTTATGTTTAGCATACTTTGTTAAGTGGTCCAAAACATATTCTTTGCACTACAGCACTGAGTGCCAAATCAAATCAAATCATTAACATTTATAAAGCGCGCTACTCACCCGTGCGGGTCTCAAGGCGCTAGGGGAAAGGAGGGGGGTTACTGCTGCTCGAAAAGCCAGGTTTTTAGGAGTCTCCGGAATGCAGAGTGGTCCTGGGTGGTCCTGAGGCTGGTGGGGAGGGAGTTATAGGTCTTGGCTGCCAGGAAGGAGAAAGACCTCCCACCCGCCGTGGAGCGGCGGATGCGAGGGACAGCAGCGAGCGCGAGGCCAGAGGAACGGAGGAGACGGGTGGGGACGTAGAAGCTGAGGCGTCGGTTGAGGTATTCCGGTCCCTTGTTGTGGAGGGCTTTGTGTGCGTGGATGAGAAGTCGAAAGGTGATCCTTTTGCTGACTGGGAGCCAATGCAGGTGTCTCAGGTGTTTCGGAGATGTGGCAGTTGCGGGGTACGTCGAGGATGAGGCGGGCCGAGGCGTTTTGAATGCGTTGCAGGCGATTTTGCAGTTTGGTGGTGGTCCCAGCGTAGAGGGTGTTGCTGTAGTCCAGGCGGGTCGTGACGAGGGCGTGAGTCACGGTTTTTCTAGTGTCGGCGGGGATCCAGCGGAAGATCTTGCGGAGCATGCGGAGGGTGAGGAAGCAGGCGGAGGACACGGCGTTGACTTGCTTGGTCATGGTGAGAAGGGGGTCCAAGATGAAGCCGAGGTTGCAGGCGTGGTCTGTGGGGGTCGGTGCAGTGCCGAGGGCCGTGGGCCACCAGGAGTCGTCCCAGGCGGACGGGGTGTTGCCGAGGATGAGGACTTCCGTTTTGTCAGAGTTCAGCTTTAGGCGGCTGAGCCTCATCCAATCTGCGACGTCCTTCATACCCTCTTGTAGGTTGGTCTTGGCGCTGGCGGGGTCCTTGGTGAGGGAGAGTATAAGTTGTGTGTCGTCGGCGTAGGAGGTGATGATGATGTCGTGCTTGCGTACGATGTTGGCGAGGGGGCTCATGTAGACATTGAAGAGTGTCGGGCTGAGCGATGAGCCTTGAGGTACGCCGCAGATGATCTCGGTGGGGTCTGAGCGAAACGGTGGGAGGTAAACTCTTTGGGAACGGTTTGAGAGGAAGGAGGCAATCCAGTCCAGGGCCTGGCCTTGGATCCCGGTGGAGCGGAGGCGGGTGATTAGGGTGCGGTGACAGACGGTGTCGAAGACCGCCGAGAGGTCGAGGAGGATGAGGGCGACTGTTTCACCGTTGTCCATCAGGGTTCTGATGTCGTCTGTGACTGAGATGAGGGCGGTTTCCGTGCTGTGGTTGGTTCGGAATCCGGTTTGTGAAGGGTCGAGCAGGTTGTTGTTTTCCAGGAAGGTGGTCAGCTGTTTGTTGACGGTCTTCTCTATTACCTTGGCTGGGAAAGGTAGGAGAGAGATGGGGCGGAAGTTTTTCAGGTCGCTCGGGTCAGCCGTAGGTTTCTTTAGGAGGGCGTTGACTTCGGCGTGTTTCCAGCATTCGGGTAAGGTAGCAGAAGAAAAAGAAGAGTTGATGACGGCCTGGAGGTGCGGGGCGATTATGTCGTCGGCTTTATTAAAGATGAAGTGAGGGCAGGGGCCCGAAGGGGCGCCGGAGGGGATAGAGTTCAGGATGGATTTGGTTTCTTCAGTGTTGATGTGGGTCCAGTTGTTGAGGGTGAAGGCCGGGGGTGCGGGTTCGGTGATGTTAGGTTGGGTCTGGTGTCTGAAGCTGTCGTGGAGGTCGCTGATCTTGCGGTGGAAGAAAGTGGCGAGGGATTCGCACAAATCCTGTGAGGGCGTGACGGCGTTTGCGTTGGCGTTGGGGTTGGAGAACTCCTTGACGATGCTGAAAAGTTCTCTGCTGTTGTGGCTGTTTTTGTCCAGTCTGTTGGTGAAAAAGTTCCTTTTGGCAGCGCGGATCAGGTGGTGGTGTTCGCGGGTAGCGTTCTTGAGGGCGGTCATGTTGTCAGCGGTGTGGTCCTTGCGCCAGGCCTTCTCGAGGGTGCGACAAGTTTTCTTTGATTCTTTGAGGGTGTCAGAGAACCAGAGAGGTTTTTTGGTGTTGGTCTGTCGATGCGTACGTTTGAGGGGAGCAAGGCTGTCTGCACAGTTGGAGATCCAGTTTGTGAGGCTGAGGGCTGCGTCGTTGGGGTCGGTGGTGAGGGTGGGTTGGTTGGCGGCGAGTGCGGAGAGGAGTTGCCCTTCGGGGATCTTGTTCCACTGTCGACGAGGGATGGGTTGAGTGCGGAGGTGGCGGGTCTCGCGTTGGAATGTGAAGTGGACACAGCTGTGGTTGGTCCAGTGTAGAGCGGTGGTGTGGCTGAAGAAGATGTGTTTGCTGGCGGAGAAGATAGGGTCGAGCGTGTGTCCGGCGATGTGGTTGGCGGTGTTCACCAGTTGCTTGAGGCCGAGGTTGGCGAGGCTGTCGAGCAGGGCGGTGGTGTTGGGGTCGTTGTTCTGTTCCAGATGGAAGTTGAGGTCGCCTAGGAGGATGTAGTCCGGCGAGGCGAGGGCGAGTGGGGAGATGAAGTCGGCGATGGCATCGCTGAAAGGGGCGTGCAGTCCGGGAGGACAGTAGACGAGGGATCCTCTGAGGGTGTTCCTGGGGTCGGTGCGAATTTGAAAATGCAGATGTTCAGCGGCGAGAGGGGTGTCTTTGGTGGAGGTGGTGACGCTGAGGAGATGCCTCCTCCTACTTGGTTGGTGCAGTCTTTTCTGGAGATCTTGTAGCCTTCGGGGATGGCAGTGGCGATGTCTGGAGCTGATGAGGCGTTCATCCAGGTTTCCTTGATGAAGGCGACGTCCGGAGCTGTGGAGTCCAGGAGGTCCCAGAGTTCAACGGTGTGCTTGTGGACAGAGCGAGCGTTGACCAGGATGCACTTGAGGTGGTTGATGGCGCGTGGGCTGGTGGTCGTGGTAGTTGCGTGGTGGAAGATGCGTTTGCAGGAGTTACAGGCGAAGGGTCCATGGGTGCGCTTGGGGTGGGCTTGGAAGCAGGTGTTGGAGCGCCCGGGGTTAAGGGCGTGGAGGGTGGTGGGGTCGTAGCGGGTCAGCGGGGTAGGGGAGGGCTGGGGACCAGCGGTCGTGGCGCTGGGCGCGGGCGGGCGCAGACGGGCTTGCCTCTGGCGCGCCAGCGGCGTGCCCGCTGCGCGGTCGCGCAGCGGCCGCCATAAGAGGGAGGAGGGGGGGGAGGGGTCAGCTGGGGGCGAATGGGAGCTGGGGGGCGGGGGCGTGCAGGAGGTCGTGGCTGGAAAGCGCGAGGGAGGGGGGACAGGTAGAGTGAGAGGAGCTGGGGGAGGGGGGTTAAAGGGTGGAGGGGGGTGAGTGTTGGAGTTTTAGGAGAATAGGGAGATAGATAGGAGTAGGGTTGAAAAGATAGGGGAGGGGGGGTGGTAGAGGTGGGTGAGGGTGAGAGGTAGAGTGAGAGGATAGGGAGATAGGTAACAGAGGGGGTGTCGGGACGGGGGGAGAGATAGGGAAATAGATAGAAGGAGACATAGGTGGAGAGATAGAAAAATAGGTAGATAGGAGGAGGGGGTGAGTGAGGGAGTTAGGTGGAGAGATAGGTAGAGGAGTGAGGGAGGCAGGTAGTGAAAGGGTAGATATGGGTGATAGTGAGAGATAGGTGGAGAGATAGAGGGGGGTGAGGCAGGAGCAGGAGGGTAGAGACCGGGGCGGGAAGAGACACAGAAGACCGGAAGAACAGAGAAGAACAGAAGAGAAGGACACAGAAGACCGGAAGAACACAGAAGAACAGAAGAGAAGAACACAGAAGACCGGAAGAACACAGAAGAACAGAAGAGAAGAACACAGAAGACCGGAAGAACACAGAAGAACAGAAGAGAAGGACACAGAAGACCGGAAGAACACAGAAGAACAGAAGAACACAGAGGAAGATGCAGGGGACGAAGAAGCAGAAGAGCAGACGAACAGAAGATCAACAAAGAAGATACAGAAGACGAAGAGCAGAAGGCAGAAGACCACAGAGCAAGATGAGGAAGAAGAGAGGCGACAGGAGAGGCTGAGGAGCACACAGAAGAAGGGAGAAGACGGGGAGAAGAAGAGTGCAGAAGAAGATTGCAGAGGAGGAGCGGGGAGTGGAAAAGAAGCAGGAGAGAGGGTGAGTAGCGCGGGGCAGGGCGAGGGGCTGGGAGGTGGGGGGTACTTACTGTGAGGTGGGTCTCAGGAACTCAGGAACCTGGAGGAGCTGGAGGAGCTGCAGCGGCAGAGGGAGCGACCTACCCTTGGGTCACCATCTCATATGTGGGGGTACAGGTGTCAAACACCTATTCTGCACTGTGACTTTCGGTCAGCACTGACTAATGCTTCACACCTTGTGAAACAGGTTGAATCACATCATGGACACTGACAGGTCCTTCACTGACAGCAAATGTGTGACAGGATGGGATGTGGTTTGACAAGGTTGTATGGACAAGTCTCAGCCCTCACTCAGATCAAGATATCAGAGGCTCACATGTGTTGCCAATGTGGTGACTAACGACAATGAGTATGGGGTGTGACACCATCATGCTGGTAGGGATGTGTGTAATACTGATTTGTTGTATCCTGCCCAATATACAGCACCATCTGGGTGCTTCCAAAATCACTATAAATGTCATCACGAAGGTAGTAGACATGTGCCAAGTGGAACACATAGTGCAGTCACATATTTACTAAACACATGAACATTGTCCAAATGTATGTCAGATTGCTACATGCATGGATATTTATTAACAGTCAACACTGGTCTTAGTACTCTTATAGCACAACCAATATTTACAAGTCTCTACCAGTACATGTAGTCACCAGGGCATTTTGTACTAGTGAATCCTATGTCAAACACATGTAGCAAATCAGTCTACATCCATGTTTTGCACATGAGGACTATAATGGGAACATTCCAAAGTTCAAAACCATCACAGCTGACCATGTGACATCTCACACCATACTATCACAATAGAAGACAGCATTGTGTCACTTACTGGCACGTTTTGGGTCATCAAAAGTGGAGACTTCAAGAGTGTTATAGGGATATTGTTAGAAATGGGGTCTCTGGTTGGCAGTCAGTTTGCATTCTGTCCAAGCAGGGACCCTCACCCTAGTCAGGGCAATTGACATACACGCTTAAGATAACCCTTGCTCACCCCCTTGGTAGCTTGGCACAAGCAGTCACACACACAGTAATACAGTGAAAACACAACAAAATGAACACCACACCAGTTTAGAACAATGGGCAATATTTATCTAAACCAAACAAGATCAGAATGACAAAAAAACAACGTACAAACGTCAAGATATGAATTTTTGAAGTAAAAAGAGTCTTACTCCATAGAAAACAATGGAAACGTTGTTGTTACACAAAGTACTTGGGGGCATATTTATACTCTGTTTGCGCCGGAATTGCGTCGTTTTTTTTTACGCAATTCCGACGCAAAACTAACTCCATATTTATACTTTGGCGTTAGACGCGTCTAGCGCAAAAGTCCATGGAGTTTGCGTCATTTTTTAGCGTGGACACCTACTTTGCATTAATGATATGCAAGGTAGGCGTTCCCGTCTAAAAAATTGACTCCGAGGCATGTGCGCCGTATTTACACTCCCGGGCAAAATTCATGCCCGGGAGTGGGCGGGTCAAAAAAAATTACATACGGCCGCTTTTGCGCCGTTTTTTAGCGCCTGGACAAGGCAGGCGTTAAGGGACCTGTGGGCTCGGAAGGAGCCCAGAGGTGCCCTCCCATGCCCCCAGGGACACCCTCTGTCACCCTTGCCCACCCCAGGAGGACACCCAAGGCTGGAGGGACCCATCCCAGGGACATTAAGGTAAGTTCCGGTAAGTATATATATTTTTTATTTTGTGGCATAGGGGGGCCTGATTTGTGCCCCCCTACATGCCACTATGCGCAATGGCCATGCCCAGGGGACAGAAGTCCCCTGGGCATGGCCATTGGGCAAGGGGGCATGACTCCTGTCTTTGCTAAGACAGGAGTCATTTCTATGGGGGTTGGGAGTCGAAAAAAATGGCGCAAATCGGGTTGAGGCAAAAAATTGGCCTCAGCCCGACTTGCCCCATTTTTTGGCGCCCAAGCTCCATATCCCCCTACGACGGCGCTGCCTGGTGTACGTCGTTTTTTTCCACGCACACCAGGCAGCGCCGGCGGCTAACGCCGGCTAACGTCATTGATTAAATACGGCGCCCGCATGGCGCTTCAGAATGGCGTTAGCCGGCGCTAATTTTTTTAACGCAAGACTGCGTTAGCGCAGTTTTGCGTCAAAAAGTATAAATATGGCCCTTGGTTTGTGTAAAAAATAAAGCTGCACGGGCGAGCATGCGATAGAAAAGTCAGTGATGCATCAATTCCTTATTCGCAAGTGAGGCCATGCGCCATTTCTTCTCTGGTCGGGTAGGCAATGCTTAGTTTTTCTATCCAGCAAGAGAGTGAAATGCCAATTTGCGGATGGGACTTTGAAGCCTAGAGACGATACGTGATGAATCCGGCTGCACGGTGATGGAAAACCGCGCTATGTGGGGTTTGCATCGTTTTCAACAGACGCAAGTGGGTGTTGCGTCATATCTTCAGCCGCGATGCAGGTGGTGCGTCGATATCAGCTGCAAGGTGGGAGGCACGTCGTTTTTACAGCCGCGTTGCAGATGATGCATCAAAAGTTTCCCCGCAAGGTTTGCTGTGCGTAGATTTCAGTCCTTGTTCTACCAGCTTCACCTTTCAAGGGCACAGGAACTGGATAGGGCACCACTTGGCAGGGCAGGAGTCTCAGCACAGAGTCCAGGTGCTGGCAGAGGAAGTCTTTGATGGCCCTGAGACTTCAAAACAGGAGGCAAGCTCAGTCCAAGCCCTTGGTGACTCTTCACAAGCAGGAATAGACCACAATGTCCAGTCTATGTCCTCTTTCAGGCAGAAGCAGCAACTGCAGGCCACCCCTGCAAAGAACAGTCCAGGCAAAGGGCAGTGTTCCTCCTCCAGCTCTTCAGCTCTTCTCCTTGGCAGAGATTCCTCTTGGTTCCAGAAGTAATATAAAAATCTGGGGTTTGGGGTCCACAACTTTATACCCCTTTCTGCCTTTGAAGTAGGTAAATTTCAAAGGAAAGTCTCTGTTGTTCACAGGGTGTAAGTGACCACACCTCCTTCCACTCTAGCCCAGATGTCCATCAGGATATGCAGGCTACACCCCAGGTCCCTTTGTGTCACTGTCTGGAACGGATTCACAAACAGCCCAACTGTCAGTCTGACCCAGACAGGGAATACACAAGCAGGCAGAGTCACAGAATGGTTTAAGCAAGAAAATGCCCACTTTCTAAAAGTGGCATTTTCAAATTAGCAATTTAAAAAACAACTTTACCAAAAGATGAATTTTTAAATTGTGAGTTCGGAGACCTCAAACTCCACACCTCTAGCTGCTCCCAAAGGGAAACTACAGTTAAAAGATATTTAAAGGGAGGCCCCCTGTAAACCTATGAGAGAGATAGGCCTTGCAACAATGAAAAACAAATTTGGCAGTATGTCACCGTTAGGACATGTAAAACACACCAGTACATGTCCCACCTTTAACATACACTGCCCATGGGGCTACCTAGGGCCTACCTTAGGGGTGCCTTACAGGTGTAAAAAGGGAAGTTTGGGGCCTGGCAAGTGGGTACACTGCCCAGGTCGAATTGGCAGGTTAAAACTGCACACACAGACACTGCAGTGGCAGGTCCGAGCCATGTTTATAAGGCTACTCATGTGGGTGGCACAACCAGTGCTGCAGGCCCATTAGTAGCATTTGATTTACAGGCCCTGGGCATCTCTAGTGCACTTTACTAGGCACTTAATCGTAAATCAAATATGCCAATCATGGAAGAGCCAGTTACACATACAATTTAGCACTGGTCAGCAGTGGTAAAGTGCCTAGAGTACCAAAAACAGAGTCTAGCACACAGTCAAAGCATGGGTAGCAGAGGCAAAAAAGACAGGGGAGACCACGCCAAGGATGCCAGGTCTAAAAGAGTTGGAACACTTAAAAACATAAGCATAAGACATTGCTTTGTGGATGTTAAACAATTAACAGCATGGTAACATTTTGCACGACACACAGATTTACAGGAAGTACATAGGTGACTTTAGATGAAAATAATCTAACAAATAGGCTAAATAAGATGTACATGTTACAAAACATTTCATAGCTCAGCTTGAGATGGTAACATGTGCAGGGACCATACATATATGCATTAGGCACATTGTACACAGTTTTGCATAGGTCTAATCAGTCCTTCTTTTAGCAAAGATGGACAGTTGTCATGTCACCCAGTACATATGTGATTCAATGGACACACTCATGGCCAGATTCACAAGTAAGTGGTGCATCAGCTGTGATGCACCACTTTTCTTGCACCCCCCACCCCGGCACTTAAACAACATCATGGTAGTGCCGTATTTACAATACGGCGCACCATGGCGCACGTTAGGACACTTACATTATTTATGGTGCTATTCTGGTACTCTGCAGGATTAGCCTCCATAAATTATGGAGCAAATCCAGCAATGTAAATGAGTCCCATTTAAAGAATTAGGCGAGTCATTTTAATGCCTGCTCTGAGCTGGTGTTAAAAATTATGTTAAAAATGGCGCAGTGAATATTTCAATTTTCACTGTGCACTTTTGACATGCCTCCCACAGACGGAACACTCCCCTTGCATAAATTATGGCAGGCACAGCCATAATTTGGGGCAAGGGGCGCAAAGTGGTGCAATGAAAGCATTGCACCACTTCGTAAATATGGCAAAGGGGGATGTCCTTCTTAACACCACATTAGCATAAAACAAAATGATGCTAATGTGGCACTAAGAGGTGCTAGAGCCTTGTAAAGCTGGCTATTAGCTTTGTTCCCATGACTCTTACATCACTTCCATCATAACATGTACAAGACTCTGCAACATACGACATATGGAAATTCCTCACTGGTGCAGGACATATATTCATGTGAACATGTACTATACGTCCATGACACAGTAGTTTAACATTTCTACACATCATCTCAGTGTGAAAGAGATCTAACACACCATACTGGGGAAAAGCTGAGTTATTTGACATATTCCTACAGCATGTTGCTTCACTGGCCTTATGATGCTTACATTTATACAGAATTGACTTTGCAAACTGGGCATTCCAGATACTTTACTTAGTACAAATTGGGCATATTTCAAACAGGCATGCAGTAGCATTCTCACAACTGGATCAACATACAAAGTCCTCATACTCACCAACTGCTCTGCCAACCTCTACTCCGAGGACATCCAGTAGGTCTGCCTCGTTCACAATCAGGTCTGCCCATTGATGCTTGAGCTGATGGATCGTCCCCTCCACCTTGAAAATGTGAATCATATGGACCGAAACCTTCCAACGCAGCTTCCTGGCCTCGGTCCGGGAGCCCTGGATGACCCTTCCGCCCTTGGCCACCATGTTGGACTGAAAGTGCAGGACCTACCAAATCAATCCCTCCACCTCATCTGCACGATAATGACGGGACCTTCACTGACATCCAACACTCCTAAAGAACCCTACCCACCCAAAAGAATAAACAAGCAATACTCTAACCCCAACTGACCCAACTACTAAACCACCCCTAATACAGATACCCCGCAATACAATGACAACACAGTCAACAAAACAATCACTAGACACCAAAGGGACACAAAGAACAATACAGAGACACAACACAGCACAACACACCACTCCAAAAGCACCACAGTTCTCTCAGTCAAACTCTCACAACCTCCCTCCAAGACAGACAAAAAGACTGTGATCAGAAAATGAAAGCAAAACTAAGTCAGCAGGTCCTGTGTGGCATCATGCCAGATGTGTTACATAACCTTCTGTGCACATACTGTAAATTTTTTTAAATGTGCCTTTTTTTTACGCAACAAAACATGAGGTTGTAAATATGCATTGCAGGGTATGCATGTTTTTTCTCAAGCACATGTATAAAATTCACACGTGTGACCAATGCACTGTTTTTTGGGTAGAAATGTGTGTGAAGGATTTTTCCAGATATGTGGTCTCATATACTACACAGGTTCAATATTCCCCTGCCTTGTGGGTGTGTAACCTGCATATGTAAGCTTGTATGGTACATACTCCTCCACACATGTGTGCAATGTCTTTGACAACTGTTGACAGGGGTTCTGATACATGCCTTACAAGGAAGTGTATATGTTAAGGCTTCATTTTGTGTAGAATTGTACATGTAATATACTGATAGTTGTTTCATGTACTGACATTGTGTCGTTATCAGATCACAAAGCCGATGTCACACCCATGGATGGGATGTACTTAACATGGAATGTGATTGTTACATATACATATAGATGAGTCCACATGTCACATATTATAACCAAATTAGTTACGTGATGAGTGTATGCTGTCATGCAAGGTTGATTGCTAGGTGGGTGGCTTATTTTGGGACTGCGGACATATTTTGGGTTGTGATGGACAGAGAAGATTAAGGGGCATATTTATACTCTGTTTGCACCGAATTAGCGTCATTTTTTTAAACTCTAATTCGGTGCAAAACTAACTCCAGATTTATACTTTGGTGCTAGACCCGTCTAGCGCCAAATTTATGGAGTTAAAGTCATTTTCTGGAAGTGGAGACCTACCTTGCCTTAATGAGATGCAAGGTAGGCGTTCCCGTGCAAAAAATGACTCTATGGCCTTAACGCCATATTTAGGGGCATATTTATACTCTGTGGCATATTTATACTCTGTTTGCATCGAATTAGTGTCATTTTTTTTACTCTAATTCGGTGCAAAACTAACTCCATATTTATACTTTGGTGTTAGACCCGTCTAGCACCAAGGCCCTGATTTATACTTTTTTTGCACTGCATTTACGTAATTTTTTGATGCAAAAGTGGCGCAAACGTACAAAATATTGGCCCTTAATTATACTTTTTGCTGCAAAACTGCACTAACTCAGTTTTGCACCAAAAAGTTTAGCACCGGCTTGCACCATTTCTGTGCACCAGCCGGGCACCATATTTATGGAATGGTGCAAGCCGGTGCAAAGGGTAGGCTAGAGTAAAAAAAAATGACTTTAGTCGGGTGGGGCTGACAGTATAGAAGAAGAGGGTTTAGCACCAAAAAATGACTGTAGGCATGATAGAGTAAAAAAAAAATGTCTCTAACCAGATAAGCGTCATTTTATGGTGCTAAACCTACCATGCCACATGACTCCTGCTTTAGAAAAGACAGGAGTCACGCCCACCACCCCAAAGTCCGTCACAGAGGACAAGGGTCCCCTGGGCATGGCCATTGCACTCTGTGCCATGTATGGGGCCTCTTTCAGGGCCCCATATGGCACTTTCAAAAATAAAATGCAATCTTACCTGTACTTACCTGGGATGGGTCCCCCATCCTCCGCAGTCCCTCTGGTGTGGGTGGGGTGCCCCTGGGGACTAGGGAGGGCACCTGTGGGGTTTTCCATGGTGTTCCAACATGGAAATAGGCCCACTGGCCCCTAACGCCTGCCCTGACCCAGGCTTTAAAAAATGGGGCAAAGCAAGCTATGCCCCATTTTTTGACTCCTCCTCCCTCCCCTGCACCATTTTTGCATAGGAGTATAAATATGGAGTTAAGGTCATAGAGTCATTTTTTGCATGGGAACGCCTACCTTGCATCTCATTAAGGCAAGGTAGGTTTCCACTTCCCAAAAATGAATTTAACTCTATAAATTTGGTGTTAAACGGGTCTAGCACCAAAGTATAAATATGGAGTTAGTTTTGCACCGAATTAGAGTTAAAAAAAAGTGACGCTAATTCAGTGCAAACAGAGTATAAATATGCCCCTTAGCATCAAAAAATGACGCTAATCTGGTTAGAGTCATTTATTTTGACACTAACCTGCCTAATGTCCTTTTTTTTACGATAGCCTACCCTTTGCACCGGCTTGCACCATTCCATAAATATGGTGCCCAGCTGGTGCTAAAAAATGGTGCAAGCCGGTGCAAAAAATGCATGTAGGGCCTTAGTTATACTTTTTGGTGCAAAACTGCACTAAGGCAGTTTTGGCCCAAAAAGTTTTGCACCGGCTTGCACCATTTTTTAGCACCAACTGGGCACCATATTTATGGAATGGTGCAAGCCGGTGCAAAGGGTAGGCTAGCTTAAAAAAAAATGACGTTAGGCAGTTTTGAGTCAAAATAAATGATTATGACCAGATTAGCATAATTTTTTGACGCTAAGGGGCATATTTATACTCTGCTTGCACTGAATTAGCGTCATTTTTAAAAAACTCTAATTCAGTGCAAAACTAACTCCATATTTATACTTTGGTGCTAGACCCGTCTAGCACCAAATTTATGGAGTTAAAGTCATTTTTTGGAAGTGGAAACCTACCTTGCCTTAATGAGATGCAAGGTAGGCGTTCCCGTGCAAAAAAATGACTCTATGACCTTAACACCATATTTATACTCCCATGTAAAAATGGTGCAAGGGAGGGAGGAGGGGTCAAAAAATGGGGCAAAGCTTGCTTTGCCCCATTTTTTAAGACCTGGGTCAGGGCAGGTGTTAGGGGACCTGTGGCCCTATTTCCATGGTGGAACACCATGGAATAAGCCCAGAGGTGCCCTCCCTAGGCCCTAGGGGCACCCCGACCCACACTAGAGGGACTGCGAGGATGGAGGACCCCATCCCAGGTAAGTACAGGTAAGTGCATTTTATTTTTTAAAGTGCCATAGGGGGCCCTGAAATGGGCCCCATCCATGGCACCGGGTGCAATGGCCATGCCCAGGGGACCCCTGTCCTCTGTGCTGGCCACTGGGGTGGTGGGCATGACTCCTGCCTTTTCTAAGGCAGGAGTCATGTGGCATGGTAGGTTTAGCACCATAAAATGACGCTAATCTGGTTAGAGTCATTTCTTTTTACTCTAACCTGCCTAAAGCCATTTTTTGGTGCTAAACCCTCTTCTTCTATACTGCCAGCCCCACCCGACTAAAGTCATTTTTTTTAAATCTAGCCTACCCTTTGCACCGGCTTGCACCATTCCATAAATATGGTGCCCGGCTGGTGCACAGAAATGGTGCAAGCCGGTGGTAAACTTTTTGGTGCAAAACTGAGTTAGTGCAGTTTTGCAGCAAAAAGTATAAATAAGGGCCAATATTTTGTAAGTTTGCGCCACTTTTGTGTCATAAAATGACGTTAATGCGGTGCAAAAAAAGTTTAAATCAGGGCCTTGGTGCTAGATGGGTCTAGCACCAAAGTATAAATATGGAGTTAGTTTTGTACCAAATTAGAGTTAAAAAAAATGACACTAATTCGGTGCAAACAGAGTATAAATATGCTGCAGAGTATAAATATGCCCCTAAATATGGCGTTAAGGCCATAGAGTCATTTTTTGCACGGGAACGCCTACCTTGCATCTCATTAAGGCAAAGTAGGTCTCCACTTTCAAAAAATGACTTTAACTCCATAAATTTGGTGCTAGAGGGGTCTAGCACCAAAGTATAAATATGGAGTTAGTTTTGCACCGAATCAGAGTAAAAAAAAATGACAATAATTCGGTGCAAACAGAGTATAAATATGCCCCGTATTGTCAAAATCCAATAAGGATTTAGGGCCTTATTTATACTTTTTGATGCAAAACCGTTTTGCACCAAAAAGTATAAATAAGGCCCTAAATCTTTATTGGTTTTTGACATTACATGCATGTGCATGACAATTGTTCTTCGTGTATTTACATCTTCTGCAAGCAAACAGTGTTTTTTTCTGGGTCCAATGCAGTCCTTTTGTGCAGTATCTTTGCTCATAACAGTATATCACATGCTGTCCAATGTTGAGGCATCTCTTCTGTACATAGGTGTGCAGAGGTGGTTTAGTCACACACCAGGTCCATTGCTGTATCATTGCATTTATGCATGTATATATTGGTGACACGCACAATGCAGGGGGCTACTATGGAGTTCATTTAGGTATTATTTTGTGTAACTGTATCTTACATGTACACTTTGATGGTGGGCTTGCGATTCATGTGTCATTTCACTGACTTATTTGAGACACACACTCTGAATGGCAAGGCTGTTGTCAGACAAGGAGTGCAGGGTACACATCAGTGCACAAAGACGTGCCGTGACACTAAACCACTGCCTCCACTCCCCTGCCCTATTAGCTACTAGGGACTTACAGCTTGATTGATTTAATGTATACCCTTTACATCCTAGAATTTAGTTGTAGATTGGTGGTAGTCATACCCTATTATCTACCAGGGACTTACAGCTTGATTGATTCCATGCACACCCATTATATTCTAGGATGTAGTTATAGATTGGTAGTAGTCATGTCCTATTATCTTCTAGGGACTTCCAGCTTGATTGATTTCATGCATACCCATTATACCATAGGATTTTGTTGTAAACTGGTGATGGTCATACCCTATTATCTACTGTGAACTTACAGCTTGATTGATTTCATACATATCCATAATATCCTAGGATTTAGTTGTGAATTGGTGGTAGTCATGCCCTATTATCTAATAGGGACTTATGGGACACTGTGATACGTGGTTTCCATGTCTTCCTTCTGTGCTGTTAACTCATTATTAGAATTTGGAACATGTACATGTGTTGCAACCTGGGATTCACAGATCGTCAATGCCAACATGCCTCACTCATACTTGTTAGTGCTGGGATATCACACTGGGGGATTTCCTAACAGTAGGAGTGTGATGTAAAGTCGCATACACATTGTGTTCATTTGTGTGTGAGCTCACATTGCTAGAGTGGTGTGTTGGCGGTGTGTTGGTGACTTCATATGAACATTTTTGATGGTTCCTAGACATTGCAGATACCTTGTGTGGTGTAGGTGTCTGTTGTCACTTAGCTACCACAGTTTGCAGCTTTGATATTACATCCTTATCCACACTATCCATTTCCTTCATGCATGTTACGGTATATGTCTTGACAAAACTTGATCGTACTAATTTGTTCATCTCCAGGACTATCACTATTTGCTGTGGCATGTCCATTGTACTCATGAGTGGTGGCTGACCCCCACACAATTACAGAATTTAACCACAACACTTGTGCAGTCTGTGAGTGGGCTCTACAAAGTGGGTGGGGCCGTTGAGTAGAGGAGTGTTCCAGATGTCCTTCGAAATGTGTGGGCCTCACATGTGTACTTTCACACAGCTGCAGCCAACATCCTTTGTCAGAAGCAGAATGATTTTGGATAGCATGTATGATAAATTGTGAAAGACATGGATGCAACATGCTTGTGTTTTCATATCTGATACCTTTGTCACAAAATCATATTTCCCTGGATTTGGGATATTAATTGTCATACGTTTCCATACATGCAAGATGACAACTGACTTGAGTGTGAAAGGACTAGACATTGATGTGCTGTGTCTTCTATAATTCTTTCACTATTTGTTAGACACATGTTTGCCACTGAGGGGTGCGTTGGTAGTTGTAACTTTTGATGGTGCCAGTCAGTCATAGATTTGAGACATGGCTCACAGTGACCCTTTTATGCAGGCACTGAATAATGCTGTCCTACCTTTGGGTAGCCTATGAACGGCATACATGACTTGTAGTTAAAAACGTTTCAGCTGTCAATTTTCATCCTGACTTGTGCAATTTCAGTGCAGCTATGTGATGTTTATATGGCAGTGTATACATTTAACTTGCACATCTCTTTCGCAGTGAAATATGCGTGTATGTTGAGAGTTCTAGAGTGTGTGAGTCCTTGTCTAACAACATTTTCAGGCTACTCATGGTATGAGAATTGTGTATGATTAACAGTTGCATACTAATGTAATAAATTACTCATAGACAAACATGATGAAAAGTGTTTATTTACAGCAATAGTGCATAGTGAACATATATTGTCATAGGTCAAGAAAAGACATGTTGAGCTAATGCTGCCCTTCTGCATGCCCCAGCAGCATTATTGAGTAGTACTCTTTCATGTGGTGGGGCATCATTGTCCTCATCCTCCTACCTAGGGACCTCCACCTGTTCCTCCAGAGCGGCATTGCTCCTCACACACATATTGTGCAATATGGTACACACAACTATGATTTTGCATACAAGTGGTGATGAGTACAACAATTTGCCTCGAGATGAATCTAGGCATCTGAAGCAGCCCTTTAGCATGCCAAATGTCCTCTCCACCACGATCCTGGTCTTTTGTGTGCCTGATTGTAAGCCAGTCAGAGTCTGTTTGTGGGCTGGCAAATGGGGTCATTACCTACTGTGGGGGGACATATCCCTGGTCTGCTGGAATGAGAAATGAAATACAGTATTAGACTTGCCCTTGTGTATAATTTCTACTGGCCTGGCACAGTTTTGGAGTGTGAGTTAGATGTTGACACTTACTTCACACAGTCTATGCGTTCCTATGTGCATCCATGATTGTATTGGTGTGTAGTGGCACTCCTTCCAGTTGGGTGTTCAGCCTTAAGGGCATGGGGATTGTGTCATTTAAATGGCTTAACAGTTCACCGATATAGGATGTGTATGATGTAGATGTCTGTAGATGAAGTAAATTGTTACAAGTGACCTACCAAAAAGCCATGTTGTGTGAGTTTGATCCCTTTGTGTGTGTTTTGTGCCATGTGACAGGTGTTGTGACGTGTGCGAAGCCTAAAAAACACATGCCTCTTGGGCATGGTACTCTTCCCCTACCAAAATAACTAAATTTGATATTTTGAGGCTCACATGCATGTGTGTGTGTGTGTGGGCATCATGCAAATTGTGACATAGTAGATTGGAATGTATTGGCAAATTTGTGATTTTTGGGGTAGCCCCAGTGGCACAGGATGTGACAGGATTTGTCTTGAAACCCCCACCCTACACCACTGAGATATATCAGCAGTGTGCCATGACTACCGTCTATGGTACCTTGAGGTCCTCAGTCACTGTGCTGACACTTGTTCAGCTGCCAAGTTTACTATGATGCCTGCATTTCAGGTGTGGTTGTTTGTGTTCAAGACTGACACCTTTCCTGCACAAAACATAACAATGTAGACGATTGGCTAATTCTGTGCTCTGTAGACTGGTGTACACAGTGCGAGAAGCAAATAATTTATAGAGGACATTGTTTGTCCTTTTTGCACACTACTATTTTCACCCTTGTGGTGGGCTTAATTTGTGTGGTTGCCTCAGGTTTACATATTGCTTATATATGTGTACCAATGCAATTATGCAATACATCATTTGGTAGCAATACCACATCATGACCCAATGTGAGGCCCTTCCAAACTCACGGGGTAGATGTGACACAGCTACGTTGACCCAACTGCTTAAAGAACCAGTGGAATTGTTGAATACTACCTCATGAATGCAGAGCTGGTAATATTTTAGAGGAGCATCATTGTGAATGCCACTCAAGTGGCAGTAGGGGCTTATACAGTGGTCCTTATGTTCTGAAGATGTGTATTGTAAATTTGCTGTGATGCATGTTACATTTGTTTTGCTGATTGTTGGTTCATGTGTCCCTATCTTTGTGTGGGGTGTGTTGTGTGTGTATAGTTTGCACCATGTGTGTTTTGGGTTGTAGGTGTTAAGTGGCAGCTGATTGCTTACCTACTAGTAGGCCATTGCCATATTGTCCATCCTGGAAGTGTTGGTTGAGGGTGGAATGCCGGAAGATGTAGGCATCATGCACACTTCCAGGATATTTGGCCAGCACATTAATGAATAGTCCCTTGTGATCCACAATGGCCTGCATGTTGATTGAACAAGTGTGTTTTCTTTTTCTGTACAGGTATAAGGTTTCAGCAGGAGGGGCAAGTAGCACATGAGGGGCTAGTAGCACATACATTCAATCCATGGCATCCAGCAAATGTGGGAACCCAGCAATGGCATAAAATCCCTGTTTGGCCTAATGCTGCCATTTCTGGGTGTTGGGGAACAGGATATGGCAAGGAGTAAGGTGGATGATTGCATCCAACATACTTGGCAGTAGGGCTGAGAGGAATGGCTAAGACAATCCACCCATTTCTGCCACAGTTCAATCAGTCAATCAATCAATCATTGAATTCATAAAGCGCGCTACTTACCCGTGAGGGTTTCCAGATGCTGGGGGCGGGGGGGCAGGGGGAGAACTGGTGTTACTGGTCGAAGAGCCAGATCTTGAGGAGTCTTCTAAAGGTGAGAAGGTCTTGAGTCTGTCGCAGGGTGGTGGGGAGGGTGTTCCAGGTTTTGGCGGCGAGGTATGAGAAGGATCTGCCGCCGGAGGTCTTTCTTCGAATGTGGGGGACGGCGGCGAGGGCGAGGTTAGTGGAGCGGAGCTGACGGTGGGGGTGTAGAAGCTGAGTCTGTTGTTTAGGTAGGATGGTCCGGTGTCGTGGAGCGCTTTCTGAGCGTGGGTAAGAAGCTTGAAAGTGATCCTTTTGTCCACGGGGAGCCAGTGAAGGTTTCTCAGGTGGTGGGAGATGTGGCTGTGGCGGGGTATGTTGAAGATCAGCCGGGCGGAGGCGTTTTGGATACGTTGGAGGCGTAGTAGGTCTTTTGCTGGGATGCCTGTATAGAGTGCGTTGCCGTAGTCCAGCCTTCTGCTGACGAGGGCCTGTGTCACTGTCCTTCTTGTTTCTGTCGGGATCCACTTGTAGATTCTGCGGAGCATGCGGAGTGTGTTGTAGCAGGAGGAGGAAACTGCGTTGACCTGTTTAGACAAGGTGAGGGAGGAGTTGAGGATGAAGCCCAGGTTGCGAGCGTGGTCGGACGGTGTCGGCGGGGTTCCTAGTGCGGTGGGCCACCAGGAGTCGTCCCAGGCGGACGGGGTGGGTCAGAGGATGAGGACCTCCGTCTTGTCCGAGTTCAGTTTCAGACGGCTGTTTCTCATCCATTCGGCAATGGATTTCATTCCCTCGTGGAGGTTGGTTTTGGCGGTGTGGGGGTCTTTGGTGAGTGAGAGGATGAGCTGGGTGTCGTCGGCGTAGGTGAGAATGTTGAGGTTGTGTTGTCGGCCCACTTGAGCGAGGGGGAACATGTAGATGTTGAACAGCGTCGGGCTGAGGGATGAGCCTTGGGGGACGCCGCAGATGATGTCGGTGGCTTCGGAGCGGAAGGGGGGGAGGTGGACTTTCTGTGTTCTGCCGGAGAGGAAAGAGATGATGCAGTCGAGGGCTTTACCTTGAATTCCGGTTTCGTGGTGGCGTGATTTCAGGGTGCGGTGGCAGACTGTGTCGAAGGCGGCAGATAGGTCCAGGAGGATGAGGGCTGATGTTTTGCCGATGTCCATTTGGCGTCTGATGTCGTCTGTGGCGGTGAGAAGGGCTGTTTTGGTGCTGTGGTTTCGTCTGAAGCCGGACTGGGAGGGGTCTAGGATGCCGTTGTTTTCGAGGTGGGTGGTTAGTTGTGTGTTGACGATTTTTTCAATCACCTTTGCTGGGAAAGGGAGCAGGGAGATGGGTCGGAAGTTCTTGAGGTCGTTGGGGTCTGCTTTGGGCTTCTTGAGGAGGGCGCGGATTTCGGCATGTTTCCATTTTTCAGGGAATGTCGCTGTTTCGAAGGAGATGTTGATGACCTTCCGTAGTTGGGGGGCGATGGTAGAGTCGGCTGTGTTGTATACGTGGTGGGGGCTGGGTCTGATGGAGATCCTGAGTGGATGGAGTTCATGACCTTGCGTGTCTCTGTGTCGTTCACGTTGGTCCAGGAGGTCAGGTGGTTTGCACAGGTGGAGCGTTCGGGTTGGGGTCTGGCATGGGAGTGGCGTCAAAGCTGTCGTGGATGTCGGTGATCTTCCGGTGGAAGAAGGTGGACAGTGTGTTGCAGAGTTCTTGGGATGGAGGGATGTCGTTGATGTTGGGGCTGGGGTTGGAGAGTTCTTTCACGATGCTGAAGAGCTCTTTGCTGTTGTGTGCGTTGTTGTCCAGGCGGTCTTTGAAGTGCGATCGTTTGGCTTGTCTGATGAGTTGGTGGTGCTTGCGGGTGGCGTCCTTGTGGGCTATGAGGCTGTCAGGTGTGCGTTTGAGGAGCCATTCCTTTTTCAGCTTCCGACAGTCACATTTGGAATTTAGGAGCTTGTCGGTGAACCAGGCGGCTTTTCTTCTGGCTTGGTTGTCGTGGGTTTTTTGAGTGGCACGAGGGTGTTGGCGCAGTCGTTGATCCACAGGGTGCGGTTGTTGGCGGCGGTGTCCGGGTCAGTGGAGTCGGGGGTGGGCTCTGGGCGAGGGTGTTGGTAAGCTGGTCTTCCGTAACTTTGCTCCAGCATCGGAGGGGTGGTTGTTGGTTGCGGTGGTGCTCGGTAGGTTTCTTGTAGGTGAAGTGGATGCAGTGGTGGTCGATCCAGTGGAGTATGGTGGTATGGTTGAAGGTGACGTGGGTGCTTGAGGAGAAGATGGGATCAAGCGTGTGGCCGGCGATGTGGGTTCGTGTGTTGACTGGAAAGAGCTAGAGGCCAGCATGTTCAGCACAGCCAGGAGCTTGTTCATGGGTGATATGTTGGTTGACCTATGCATCTTTGATGTGATTGCTGGTGCTATGTCATGAAGCAACTGCACAATGGACTGTGGTTACAGCCAGTAGTACCTGAGGACAGTTTCCTCACTTTTGGCCAAGGATGGACAACCGTTGTTGATAGATGCGCTCTCTCCTCCTGCGCTGCCTTTGTGGTTGGTGTTCTGGTGACAGAGGGTCCTGCGGTGAGGCTGGCAGAGCTTGGCTTTGTCTCTGTCTTCTTTTTTTCATCCCTAGCTGGAGCAGCAACAGGTCCATGTTTCACTTGTGGTTGCCAGAGTGCCTAATGTGTGTTTTCCTCTTATACTTGTGCCTTTGCACCATTTTAACGCCTGATCTGAACAGTTATTATTTTTTCTGCTCTAATGGGTTTTAGCACCATTTTTCAGATCCGCGTGTGATTTTTTGCAAGGCTTGTAAATATGGAGTTAGGTGACTTGTGACATTTTTTTAATATGGAACGCCTTTCCTGCATACTATTTTTGTAAAACAGCTGTGGTTAGGTGACACTACTAAAAATGGTAATGGTCCAGGAAAAAGGAGCTAAAGAGGTCTACCTTGTAAATAGTGCGCTAATTTTTTGGCGTGTCACAACAATCTTTGTGCCGCTAATGCGAAGTTAACTCCTTGTAAATCTGGCCTTTGTCAATTTGGTGCCTTCTTGGATGGTGAGAGCGGATAAGTGCAGCCCCCTGATTTAACACTGAGAAGCAGTGCTGGGAGCTGCTATTAATGAAGTAAAAGTGAGTTATAGTCATCATTGTCCCATGATACATTACATCAGTGCACAAAGGTAATCAGTTTAAAATAAAATTTGTATCTTTTTGCTCTAGCAACACATCAATTTCTAATGGTGAGCCAGACCCCTCAGCAGGGGTGGCTCCTCCTTAAGCGTGGAGGAGCATTGCGCCCCGCCAGCAGCACCAGCTGCAAATCCTTTAAAAGAAAAGGACAATAAACATTGTTTATTGTTCTTTTCTTTTAAAGGGGCAGGCCACAGGCTGTTAAGTGCCCTGAGAGCGAGTGATCAACACTCCCCCTCAGAGTGCATGTATGTTTGGCCAGCCGTTTCGGGCCGGCCAAACATACATTCGCAGTGTGATCTCTGCAACCCAGCAACACAGTTGCCGGGCTACAGAGAGCCTGCACAGGCTCCCAGTCAGCCTGGGAGCACCCTGGCTGGGCGCTCCCAGCCAATCCTGACACTGCTTTGAGCAGCGTCAGGATTGGTGGCAGGGCAGGCTGGGAATCTGTGCCTGCGTGCAGCCAGCCAGCAGGGAAGAGGAGCGTGGCGCGGGACATCGTGGAAAAGGTAAGTGTTTTTTTTTTATTATTAATTTATTTTAAAGTTTATTACCACCCTACCCCACCCGCCCCCCATGCGCCTCCCCGCCCCTTCCTCAACCTGCGAGCCACTGCTGCCCCTCAGTAATCCTCACTACCACCTTTCATGAAGAAAACCCCAGCCAGGAGACCTCACTGTGTTTTCAATTATTTGCAAACTCATTGTTTGTAAGCAGTCCTAATAAATCAGGTGAGACAATCTTCACAGGTTGGTCAGGCTGGGAAGCTGAGATTCACATCCCTCCCATGTCCTACTCTCCTTACATTGTTATTAGGTTTGTTATTGTCATGGCTATTGTTATTGTTATCCCATCTGATGTATATATGACATATGATAGAATGGAAATGGCAATGTCTGTAATATTAATACCCCCTGGCACAGTACATTGAAGAGGAGTGCATCTTCTCCCACAATCTTTATTTTGCAAATCTATTATGGTAATGTGCCCTATTTTTTTCCATACTCAGTGACACTCAGTCATCTCTCACCACCAGCATTTTTCTCAGCACTCATAACTAAGACACTCTTGTACACTAACCGGGCATCACCCCAGCTGATGCTCTGAATCAAAAATTTGCTCCTACTTTGCAGTTGCTTGAACACTCTGAAAAACCTCTCCCATGGCCAGTCACACGTACCACGCTTCTTACACTAATCTTCTGCAACGCAGTGGAGTGCGGAAGGTTCTGCAAGATCAAAAAACACTTTTGGGGCAGGGCATGTACAGATGGTGAGACTGCTGAGATAACCTGGTACCCAACTTTCGAGCCCTAGAGACTTTCAGGTCGCTGTTTTAACATAGACAATTGGTTATGGTAGTCCTAAAATCTAGACATGTAAATGAAGCACATTATTATATTTGCCTCCAAAATATTTGCTTGGAGGAATGTTCTAGGCTTCAGTAAGAAAAAAGAGGCACAGGTCTAAGGTAGCTGTGGTACCAATTTGAATGTTACATGGCAATGTAGTGGAAATTGGACTCTGCTTCATGCTCATCCACCCTTGGCTACATAGGAAAAGCTCTTTGAAGTAATAATGCAAGATCTAGTAAATCCAATACTTTATTTTCAAGGATGACTCCTCAAACCACCTTGTCAAGGTGCTTCACAGCTGTCACTCGTCAGGTTCCAAAGATCTATCTTTACCTTTGGAGCATTTCAGGGGCATAGGGGATGGAGTGGAAAACAAGAGTGGAATGTACCACTTAATGAAAACAAACATTGATAAAATGCCAACCTGAATATAAAATAGGTGTTAAACAAAAGGCTACTGAACTACAGTTTCTAATGTGTTAACTTTACATCTCATTATAACAAATTACAACACTCTTATGTTAAACAGTTGGTTTTATGATAAAACATCGAGGACAAAAGTATTGTGAGGCCAAAATATTCAGGCATAATATCGGGGGCCAAAATATTGAGAAGGTACCTTTGTTTTTTTCAGTGAATTTCTATGTTTTTTTTAACGCATAGTAATTTTCATTACTATTTTTATAATCCAACCTGCGCTGCGCAAGGCCTTTGGCCATGTGCCGTGGCGGTTGGCCAATGCCCTTTAAGCACCTAAACTTGCACCATGCACTTCATCGCCCATGTGCAGTAGGGGTTGCCCGCAAGGGCTGGCTTGCAGCCAGTCCCTGTGGCCTACCCCCCTAACTGCCCAACCCCATGCTGTTCACATTCCTTTGGTTGTGCATGGTGGAAGTTGGCCTCAGCCTCTCTGGGCTTGAGAATAGGTGTGAGAGGCTGTATCTGGGGAGGAGAGTGGCTGTCAGAGTGTCTGTCTGGGTGTGAGAGTGCATACATCAGTGTTTTAGTTGGTGCATAAAGGTGTCAGTGGGTGTGTTACAGTTTGAGTCTGTGTGTGAGTGGGTGCATAACTGTCTGATGGGTCTGTGAGTGGGTGCGCAAGGGTCTGACTGGGGCTGTGAGTGAGTGCATGAGGGTCTGAGTGGGTCTGTGAGTGGGTACATAAGTGTCTGAGTCGGTGTGTGAGTGGGAGAAATTGATTGAAAGAGAGACAGAGAGGAAAAGAAAGAGGGAGAGAGATAGTTTTTTAGACTTTGAATTCTGATATACTTAGAATGAGATATTTGTGTACAATTTAAAATAAAAAATGTATCTGTCATTATAAATATAATAATTTGTACTTTATAAAAAAAAAGAAAAAAGAGGGAAACGAGTCAAGCTGGACTTAAACCCTCAATGCTCAGTGTAAAGGTTCCCGACCTTCACACTGAGCTATTGGTTTTCTTTTTTTCAGCCTTTTATGGGCTTTATGGGACCATAGGGAAGCCCTCAAGGGCTCCCCCATGGTCCCTACATATTTATTTATTAATTTATTATTATATATAATGTCCTTTATGGGCTATCTGGCACCGTGGTGGAAGCCTTAAGGCTTCCCTCGCGGTGCCATTGCCTCAGTAAGCGAGGAGCTGCTTTAACAACAGCTCCATGCTTGCTGAAGTAAACCTTTCATCTCTGTTCCCTGAACGGGACAGAGATGAAAGGTTTTTTTTTCAGACAACGGGACCTGTTTGACAGGTCCTGCTGTTTCAAATCAGAGTGTTTTCTGTGACTTGGCTGCAACTTCAGAGCTGAAGCCAAGCCTCAGCAAACAGCTATGTCCTGGGGGTGGGCACCCTGGGATATAGCAGGCGCCGGCCCTGGGGGTGGGATTGCCCCAGTGAGATGGTAGTCCCCAGAGCTAAGGAGGTCCAAGACTGACCTCCTTTCCATATTTTTATTGTTTGCCCCAGGGAGGGGGTGATCCCTGGGGCTGTGGGTGGCACGAGATCCCGCACCAAATTTAGAAATTGCCCCATAGAGGTGGTGGTCCCCAGGGCTCAGGGGGGCCAGGTGGCCCTCTGCATTTATTATAATTAAAGCCCTCAGGCTGTGGAGAGGCCGTCGGGCCTCCCCTACACAGATAAACCAATTGCCCCAGGGAGGTGGTAGTCCCTGGGGCGGTGAATCCATTGTTGCTGAACTACCAGCCAAAGCATTTAACCTGATTAAATCAGGGCTGCAGATCCTTAACTTTAACATAGGACCACACCAACATGTTTTAAAAAGGACTTTAAACAGTTGCCTCATTTTCATGGAAAGATCTAAGACCTACCTGAAGCCATTAGATGGTAAAGTTAAAAAGTGGTAGTATTAACAACACACCAGGGCTCCATGAAATGGAAGGTGAATTGGTATAGTTTTATTGTTAACATGACTAGGATGTGTCTGAGTACAATCAAATAGGGGTGCTTCCTATTTCAATATCTGTCCTGATGATGACCCACCTAAATTAATTTCTGTGATTGGGTCAAAGCATTGATATTTGAAAATATGGATTGGGTTTTGAAAAATTCAGCAGGGTCACAGTACCTTTGGTTATAGGTGCTTATTTGAGACCTCATGCTTTTAACCGCAGTTTAGTTTTAGTTTTCATGTAAACAGCACTGCAAAACTTATACTAACACATAATTTACTCACACTGCACCATTATACAGGAGCACCTCGATTACTTTACTTTAAATTGTGGAATTTAGGTTTCTAATAAATGTGATATATTACTCACAAACTTCATCGGTACAGAAAGTTCTTTATGGTACAACCACTGTTGTGGAGGTTAATTCATATCCTTCCCCCGGAGGGACCAAAACATTTTTCTGTTACATTATTCACTTACCCAGGTCCCAGGGTGCTGGGTTGACCCATTTTTTCAAAATAATATACCTGCCTAGTGACAGTCACCGTTAGGTAATTATAGTTAGGAAATAGGGCCCAATTACTAGTTTACGGGAAAGGATGCAGCCGTCGAAACAGCATCAGTTTCCTTGCCCACCGACTCAGCGATCCGCTCGCCCAATTACGAAGCAAGCGGTGCATGGACTATAGACTGCCCCGGCACTGCCAGCGCTGCCAGGAAATCCTGATGGTAGCAGTACAGGCCAATGGGTATGTCAGAGGGGGGACTGTCATTTACACTGTTGGTCCAATCACAATGCCCCTTTCCGCCGACGTGACTGTGGCGGCAAAACCTCCACACCTGAGCTGGCAGAAAGGGACAGATATAAGCCAGAAACTCACCTCTACTTACCTGGACACATCCTCAGGAACTGATAGTACACGTCCTGCTGCTGCTTGATGACATCCAAAACCCACACTGTCATGGACACAACCAATGTTAAGCCACAATCTTAACTTGTTCCCATTGACACTTCAGTTAACAGATGCAAAGGCAGGTACAACTTACAGTACATGGGGGGCCTGGGCTAAACCTATTTTGTGGGTTCCTATTCGGAACAACTTCCAATGTATGATCCCAAGTCAGCACTTTGCTGCCCTCTTTGGCCAGGTCAATGACACTGCACATTCACACTCTTCTAAATTTTAAATATGTGCACAACTAATGTTCAGGGATCGTGATGTGTGGCCTCAATACTGTAACACAACAGCAGGCCTTCACTAACATCACAGCAAATAATTACTGTTACAACCTCTAACTTCTCATATGGTTGGTCCA
Source organism: Pleurodeles waltl (assembly GCF_031143425.1). NCBI lineage: Eukaryota > Metazoa > Chordata > Amphibia > Caudata > Salamandridae > Pleurodeles > Pleurodeles waltl. The sequence goes on from NC_090439.1 coordinate 6,791,619, forward strand.
GTATTGACAGAATATAAACTTAAGTAGGGATGTTGCATGAAATATAAACACATCTTCTCTGCAAAAGTATTGCAATAGACTCCCACACACCAGGCACATCAAAAAGTATTTTTTGTAAAATGGAATCCAAAATAATCTGCCTAAGAAGTATTGCAAGGTCATCATGGAAACACTCGATGTAGAACAGGGTTGGCTCAATCAGGGGACTCCCTGAAAGTCTGGGTCCTGGGCCACAGTCCACTTTTCCCATGCCCCAAAATGTCTCTGTGTACAGGCCCCCTGGTTTAAGGCATATCAGGGACAACCAAAAGCATTACCAAGTGCCATGCATATGTGCACAATATCTAAGTGCAAGATATTAAAACAAACACATCAGTAACAGTATTCTTCACTTACAACTAAAGTATATATAAGGTACACACAAAACAATTGACACATGTCAAGAAACAAATGATAAAAAGGCATGACAATCAACCACCCTCCACGTGTGGATAAACAAATAACAAACTTGCACCCTGTCAACACATGTCTAACATACACCATAGGGTAAATTGCAAGCAAAACTACATTGACATTGCACAAGGCAATCTGAAACTTTTACCATTTGAGATACCACCCAAATCAATGTCTGGCCAGATTTGAATACATCCCACATATACATCCATAGAAAAGTTCCCCTTGATCTGTGTAAGTCCTGCACTGGTCCCACACTTTATATATACAGACCTGGTCATGTTGATCAGCAATCAGGGTGAAAATAACACACCTGCAGTTCCACATCTCAAGGCATCAAAGCACAGCAGTTAGGTGGTGCAATTGCTCAGCTCCATGGTGAATGCCTGCCCAGAAAAGCCTAATACTAAGTCATACCATTTCAAACTGTGCATGTACATAACAAAGTACACAATAAACATATGTGTAGTATGACCTGCCATAATGGCTATACACAATGAAATTATGTCACAATCTAACTGATACAACATTGCTAGATTCCCAAAACTAGCTAGGGAAAAGTAAATCAAGGACTAATGTGTTCCAAAACAAATGGATCTTTATCTTTTCTTTTTTTTAAATCCAGGAAAACTGTAACGGCCAATGGGCAGTCCAACTCTAAATGGTATGAGCACACTGCTGTGCCACCAAACTTGCCTCAAAAGACACTGCCAGGGTAGCCTCCTCACAAAGGGGCATCCATTGGACAGGGCAGGCACCTCAAAGCTCTCGTTGGGGAGTGTGACATTTGGGTTTGGGAGGGGTTTCCTCGGTATGGGAAGTGGTGGGTTGGGAAGAGGAAAGGTTGACCTACGTTTAGGAGGTGGGTTTGGGAAGTGGAAGGGGTGGAAAAACATTTTGCTGTTGTGCCTTTGGACCTAGAAAGGACAGACAGGCTAATAATAGAGGTGGACTTGGAGGTAGGAGAGGTAGTCTTGGGTGTGGAAGGTGAAGAAAGCGTCCTGGAAGTGGTGGTTTGAGGTTTGGGAGGGTTGATGGCTAGAGAAAAGGAAGGATCTTCAGTAGGGTACTTAATAGTGGGTATGGGAAGTAGTGGGGTCTTGGAGGGAGAGGGAGTGACTGTGTCTGGTGTGCTTGGGTCTGTTGTGGGTGCAGGTGCATGTGTGTCAGGTGCATGTGCTGCAAGTATGGGTGTGTCTTGTATCCAGGGTGTCTGTTGGGTGCTTGATTGTGTGCGTCTGTGTTTTTTAGATGTGTACATAGGGAACAGTGAATCAGTGGTTGTTCCTGCAGTGGAACTGCTGGGTGTGGCTGTTCTGTATGTTGATGTGGTGGTGGTGTGGTATGTGCATGTGTGTGATCTGTCATCTGTGCTGTGTGGGGATGTGATGGGGAGTGGTGTGAGTATGTTGGTGTGGTATTATCAGTGGTGTTTGTGGATGTGATGGCGGTGGGGGTGTCTGTGGGTGTGGTGGTGGGTGCTGTGTCTATCTTTTTGGATGCATGCCTGGATTTGTTGTGTTTGTGCTTATGTGTGGATTTGCTGCTTTCGTCTGTATGAGTGAGTGTGCACAAATGTTTGTATGTGCTTTGGACAGGTGTGGGAATTGGGGAATGGTATGGGGAAGGGGCAGCAAGAGGGACACAAGGTTGGGGGTTGTACCAGGGTGCGACACAACCACCGCACCAGCACTCAACATATTGGCCCAGGGGGCATGGTGGTGTGCTCCTCGACCAACAGAAGGAACAGCCTCCGGGTCATGATGAGCCACTGGCCCCAGAAGGAAAGCCCCAAGAAAGAACGTAAAGGGGCTCTTAATTGGGGAAAGAGGAGGGAGAAAGGAGTCATGTGGGACCCGATCCACTCTTCATGAAGCAGGAAGATGCGGGACCCGATCCACGCTTCCCTAAGCAGGAAGACGTGGGGCTCGACCGACGTAGCAAAGGAGGGGGAGATGCCAGACGGCGTGAGGGAGCAGCAGAGTCCGGAGGACGAGCCGAGCTGTATCCATGCGGAGACACCCCAGAGGGCCTCAATGGGGTGGCAGGGAAACAGCAAGAGTAGCAGAATCACGCCCGTACCCGCCATGTTCAAGTAAGAAAGTGGCTAACCAAGGTACAGTTATTTTTCCGGAAGGGAAAAGCTGACTAGGGGAGGGATGAGGGAGGACAGGAACGTGTAGGGGGAGGAGGAAGGGGAAGAGGAGCGAAGAACCAGAAAGAGGGTATGATTAACATATTCATAGTCCACCGGCATGGGTATTTCCATTTCTTTTGAGACTCAAGGGTATTTCACTGCATGAGGGTGTATTGTACACCTCCCTTTCCTCCCACATGTGCACTCCCTTCCCTTACTCCTATGTGTGCCCGATCCTTACCTGACTCCACGTCTCTTCATCTGTCCTGAGAGACTCCAGGGATGCAGAGAGGTAGATGAAGCGTGGAACCTAAAAGGGAAGAAAGAAGATGGCGGGAATTAACAAAAACAAACAAACAATAAGCATAAAGAACAATGAAAATATGCCATTTAGCATCTTCATTGTACACCCTGGCTTCCTCAAATAAAGTACTTGTAACACTTAATATCACAGAAGGAGTCCTTGTGTCTTATTGGAGACACCAACAGACTGGTGCTTGGTGGGGGAGACCCTGGACCCAATAATAGTGGTGTCAGAAGTGGGATGTTGATAAGAAGGAAAATCTGGCCATGATGGAACCAACCATAACCCTGGATGACATAATCCGGCAGCTAGCCCAAGGACAGAGGCATTTACAGCTAATAATGGAGGATCAGGTGAAGGTGGCTCAGAAGGATAGAGAACAGTTTCAGGAGGCACTAAAATCGCAAGCCACCATTATTGCAAACAATCAGCTGGTACACAAGACTGTGACACATAACATCACCAAGACCATTGCGAGTACTAAAGTGCATCTTTAATGAACCTAGTTCTGTGCTCCAAAAATATCAAGTTGGAGAGGACCCAAATGCCTTTTATACAAACTTTAAAAGCATTGCTACGTCGGCTGCTTGGCCTCAAAAGAGATAGGGTCAGTATGTTCCCCAATTGATGACAGGGGAACTTCAATCAACCTACCAAGCCATTAATCCCGGTGGAGGGACACCATACAATGAAATAAAAAAGTCTCGAACGACTAGAGCATGATAGTGAACATTATAGGGTATAATTTCAGAAGGAGAGATGGGGCAGCCAAAATAACCCTAGAGCATCATACTATTGGGTGAAGAATTTAGGTCTCAGATGGTTGAAACCACATGAGTCCACAAAAGATGAGATAGTCAATAAGATCCTATTAGAACAATACATAGACACTCTCCCTAGTAACACTCGAGGATGGGTCAGCCAACATCCAGATGTGACTATACACTCAGCCATAGACCTAGCCTGTGCCTATCACAGATCTACGGATTTCAGAGCATCACAGCCCCGTGGACCGGTGGCCCCAACAACCCAAACAAAACCCATGACTCTTATCAAACAAGCACCAAGCCTATCCCAAGACCACACTCCTGCTTCCACCCTGGTACCAAAAGAGGTTGAACAAGGCCCCCAATGTTTTCAGTGTGCGGAGTGGGGTCGCATAGCACTCAACTGTATTTAGAAAATCTCAACCCCCTGAACCCATGAAAATGGGTTTTTCTAGGGGGCGAGTACTCTGTGTGGATAGGAAAGGTTCACGGTTTGTAAAAAGAATGGAGGTCAACTGTCACCTACTCAAGGTATAGGTTGACTCCGGTTGTAAACATTCTGTCATCAAAGCCAAATTAGTATTACCAAACCAGTGGCAAGAGAGGGAGAGAGTATTTATAACCTGTACACATGGGGAAAACAGACGTTACCCCCTTCCCCAAGTAGACCTGCTTTGGAGAGGAAGCAGAGAGGCCTTACGCATAGGATGCATCCCACAATTGATTGAAGATCATAGGGACCGATTATCAGGGATTTTCCGAGGAGGAAACAAAAACAGGAGAGGCTATGCAGGAGTGGTTAGAACATGCTCCACTTAGGGCTGACTATATAGAAGGAGGTAAGAGAAATCCGCTTTCTGTTCCTGAACAGGTCCATCTTTCCTCTTCAGTTAATACGACGATGACTTGCCCGGACGTTTTCGAGCTTGCTAAGGCTATGATTCAACTCTACAAAACACCTGGGCTCAGGACATCCTTGAAGACAACAGGCAGGTAGGCGTCTACTTTATGAGTAAGAAGGGCTTTCTCTATCATATTCCCGGACATACAAATGAGAGCCATTGTCAATTATTGGTTCTCCGTCTATATCGCTTACAGTTTTTGCAGCTGGCTCACAGTTAGACGGGGGATGGGCATTACGTTAGAGCAAACTGAAGAATATATTTTACTCAGATTTTCCTGGCCGGGTGTCTATTCAGTCATACGGCGGTTCTGTGCCTCTTGCCCTTGATGTGAAATGGTTAGCACTTCCCAAATACCTAAAGCCCCTCTGAGACCGTTACTGATTATCGATGTTCCGTTTTCCCGAGAGGGAATGGACCTAGTGGGATGTTTAGTTCCTTCTATCAAGGGATATCAATATCTGCTCGTTCTAGTCGATTATGTCATGAGATACCCAGAGGCTATATCCCTATCCAGCATGACAACAAAAGCCATAGCGCAGGTGATGATAGAATTATTTTCCCGAATGGGTCTTCCGAGAGGACTCCTCACGAATCAAGGTACCCTTTCATGTCTCGCCTCATGGCCCAAATATGTCAACCATTAGGTATCACCCACCTCAAGACATCTGTGTACCACCCCAGAAAGATAGCTTAGGAGAGAGATACAATAGAACTATTAATACCCTGTTGAAAAAGACAATTTCAGAAGCCGGGCATGACTGGGGCAAAAGGTTACCCCTAGTCCTGTATGCAATCTGCACACATATCCAATCTCACACCGAACTCAGCCCGTTCGAGTTAGTATTTGGTAGACAGCCTCAATCATTATTGGAGGTGGCTGCAGAGCAATGGGAGGAAGAAGAGATCGAGGGAAAGGACTTTCTAGAATACACTCAAGACTTTAAAATGAGAGTCCATATGCTGTGGCAAGAGGTCAAGGAACGCATGGAGAAAGCCCAAAGAAAATATAACACAACCTACAACCAAGGTAGTAAAATAAGACAGCTACAAATAGGCAGTAAGGTTCTAATCCTCCTTCCCTCACTGGACAACAAACTCCTGGCCAAATGGCAAGGAGCTTTCACCGCCATGGCCCAGGTCACACCCGTCACATATAGAATTGATTTGCACCATGCCAATGGAAAAGGACAGGTGTATCATATCAGTTTTTTAAAGGAATTAGAAGAGAGTCTGAAACACCTGAATAAAGGTGTCTCAGCCTTCTGTGTAACAGACGACAAGCCACTTGAGATTACCTTGCCTCCTTCTGAAGAAGAGAAAAAAAAACTCCTACCCCAAAAGGTGACAACTTCACTAAAGAACAAAGGGAGCAGATAGAAAAGTTGATAGACAGCAATTTTCAACTGTACCTGGCAGAACAACCTTAGTCCATCATGACATACAGACCGAAACAGGAAAGGTAGTTTGACTAAGACCCTACAGAATCCCAGAGGCAAGACAAAGGGCAATAGAAGAAGAGGTTACTAGAAAGAGACATAATAGAACCCTCATGGACAGGTGGGCTGGAGCCTTGCGGTTATGAGCGGTGATACTTGCTGTCTGAAGAGACGAACATGCAGCTGTTTGTGCTGGATTTCTTGGGAAGCGTCAGGGTTCCTGGCCCGTTTCGGAGCAAACTGGTCCATTCCCATTTGTGAAGAGCCCAAAAGCTTGACTTAAAGAGCTTTAGAACTGCACCAAGGGCCCTGGACCTGGGGGGTGCCTCTTGGGGCTCAGAAATCCGTTGGCTGGGACCGGGAGCTGTGCAGAGCCTGTTATGTCCCTGAGGCTCAAATCAGAAGGCCAGCAGACTAGCCCTTTGAGTCACCCTGGGAATCTGGGAGCAAGACTGAGGTGCAGGTCCAGGTCTTTTCCCCAGGCAGCAGGTCAAAGTAGCAGTCTAGCAGAGTGACAGTCCTTTCAGCAGCACAACAGTCCTTCTTCCTTGCAGAATGTACACAGGTCCAGAAGTGTTCTGAGTTGGTATTGTCAGAAGTCTAGTGCTCAGTTATTTTGACATGGGAAGACATCAAAGAGATGCTTTTGAACTTCACAGAGTCCCTGCCCTTCCTGCCCTGGCTCCAGACTCTCTACAGGGGTCAGGCACCCATTTGTGTGAGGACACAGCCTATTCATATGTAATTGAAGCTGTGTCCAGTATTCCCCTCCCATCCTGCACAGGATAGCCTGTCAGGACACAGATGACCCATTGAGTCACACCTAAGCTCCCTTTGTTTGTGGCTGTCTAGGGGAAATACACAAAGCCCAACAGTTCCATATCCCAGGTATGTGATCAGACCCAGGCAGCAAGCACCAAATGGCTAAGACAAGAAAATACCAACTTTCTAAAAGTGGTATTTTCAGAATTGCAATTTAAAAATCCAACTTCACCATAAGTTGTGTTTTTAAATTGTGATTCTAGAGACACCAAACTCAAAAAACTTATCTCTTCCAGATTGTAAATGACACTTATAAAATGCAATAAGGTAATCCCAATACTGAGCTATGGGAAAGATAGGTGCAGTAGTGAAAAATGAATTTAAGATTTTTTCACTACTAGGACACGTGAAACTAACCAATACATGTCCTACTTTTTTAATTTTTACATTTTTAAATACACTGCACTTGGAGATACTTAGGGCCTACCTTATATGTATTATAAAGGAAGGTTTAGGTTTGGGTTTGGGTTTGGGTTTGGCAAATGGGTTATTTTGCCAGGTCAACATAGCAGCTCAACACTGCCCACACAGGCTCCCCAGTAGCAGGCCTGAGTCATGTTTAAAGGACTACTTACGTGGGTGGCACAATCAGTGCTGCAGGCCCACTAGTGGCATTTAATTTACAGGCCGGGCACAGGTAGTGTGGCAATTTACTAGGGACTTATAAATAACTAAATTAAATATGTTAATTGAGGATAAGCCTATGTTACCACCTTTTAGCAAAACAGCACAAACACTTTAACGCTTGTTAGCAGTGGTAAAGTGTGCAGAATCCTACAGCCAGAAGAATCAAGGTCAACAAAACAGGAGTTGTGAAGGCAAAAATCAGTGGGATGCCAGGTCTAACAACCCCCAATGGTATGGTGATATGCCTGTTACAATGCACCAGGAATGTTATCCATAAACACAGACAGAAAAACACACACACAATCTCCCTCTATATTGAAAGTCCTAACAAATATAGGCTATTTTATACAATATTGTTTTCTCTCTGAGTACTCCTACCAATCCTCATTCTTCTCCATTTCCACTGCCTCTTAGACCCCCCTTATGCACCCTGCTTGTCGTATAATATGATTAAACATAATATACTAGCCTGATTGCAGGGAAATCTGATGCTCACACCCTCCCCAGTCTTACTGAAGCTCAGTGCAGGAATGTCAGGTTATAATCGGATCAAATGAACAGCATAGATAAAGGTGAGGATTAAAAAGGCCAGGGTTTGTGACCAACCTTCACTGCACAAATCTTGTGTAGTGGGGGTTATCAGCCTGCAAGGCATGAGCACAGCCAGGCCCTGCAACCGTTTTCCACTGTGGACAAAGCCATGCATACCGGGGTAGTTTGCATTCAGTGATTGATACCAGTCCCAAGGCCAAACCTGATACAGCAGAAAAAATTCTATGTGCAGCTTGAAATTTGCACATAAGTAGACTCCAGAGCCAGGGGGAGAATCTCCTTAGGGTAAAGTATAGGGAAAAGTTAAAGTTGGAAAAAGTGTGTAAAATTGTTTATGTTAGTATTAATGTAAAATAATTGTACATATTTATTTTAAATGTAGAACTAAAAAAATAGTACATCACTGTTAAGTAGATTTTAAAATAAAAATGAAATTATGAAAAAACATTAAATTAGATAACAATTATTTCCTCAAGTTTAAATTAAAAACGTAATGGCTGATTACGACTTTGGCTGGCCTGGGATCACCATGGATGTGGTGACGGTCACCCCGCTGCAGTGTTGGCAGCATGTGGTTACATAGACAAAAGACCGCCATGGTCCCACCTCCACTGCCAGCAAATCTAGCCCGCCCCGTTGGCTAGATAGGTCAATGCATCTTTCAGAGGACGGATCACCAGTGCAACCGCTGGTTTAATTACTAGGTGGCATTCCGCAACCACCACCATGCAGCCGATCGTACATCCACTTCCGCTGCTTGTGCTACTAGGTGATGCCCAAAACCGACACTGTGGTGGATGCAACCAACAGTAAGCCAAACACTTATCCATCACCAACAACTCCATAGCAAATCGATGCCGGCCATGGACCTGGCATGGGGTGTGTGTTCTGTGGGTCAAACATATTTTGTGGGCTCCTGTTTGGAGTTGTACCAAATGTATGACCCAATCACAGCCCTATGATGCCCTCTTTGGCCAAGTCACTGACACTGCACAGGCACACTCTTCTAAATTGTAAATGTGTGCAAAACCAATATTCTGCGAAAGTGATGTGCCCATAACATTGTGTCACACAACAGAAACTCATCATGAATATTCCACCTACAAATCTAAGTGACACCCTCACATTGTACACCTGCCATGGCCTGTTGTGATATAAAAGATACATTTGTATGGATGTGTCAAGAAACTGAACCCCACCAACATTGCAAGAAAATGCAAGGTAAATGGGATGCTAAATAATCAGTGTGAGAAACATGCAAAGGTCACAATATTAAGAATCTCTGCAGAATAGGAATGCCTCTACCAGGTGGGACCCTAGAATACTGATGCCCTGGGCCACATACCACTTTGGACATCCCTCAAAACCACTATTTGCACAGGAACAGTGGCTTGATGTATATCAGGATAACCAATGGTATAACCAAGTGCATATGTGAGAAATCCAAGTCATGAAAGCAAATACAGCTGTTACAGCATGGGTCACACATTTAGTAAAAGTAGGTGTAAGGTACACACATGAAAATGGATACGTCCATTAAAATGTATACAAAGGTATGACAATTGAATACCCTTCATCTGCGGACAAACAACTCTCTAGCTTGCACAAATTAAGCAAATGTCCAACTTACATCATAGGGTGAAAGTTGACATTGGCCATCCCAAGTTGAAATACTCACCATATTAAATACCACCCAATGTACGGTGTAGTGTCTGGGGGCTATGGTAAGAGTGGTGCCTGGGTTTGCTGGTGTGGGAGTGTTGTCTGGGGGTGTGGTGGCAGTGGTGTCTGGGTCTGTTGGTGTCTGGGTGTATGGTGGGAGTGGTGTCTGGGTCTGTTGGTGTGGGTGTGGTACCTGGGGGTATGGTGGGAGTAGTGCCTGGGACTGTTGGTGTGGTTGTTGTTTCTGGGGGTATGGTGGGAGTGGTGGTTGTTGTGAGAGGGGTGAGTGTCTGGTGAGTGGTTGCATGCTTGTGTGTTTTGTGTTGTTTTTGTTTATGTGTGCTGCCTGGGGCTATGCATGCTTATGTGTGAGTGTGCTTGGGACAGGTATGGGAACAGGGAAATTGGATGGGGGAGAGGCAGGTGGTGGGGTGGAAGTATGGTATGGGTGGAAGGCTGTTGGGAGGGAGGAGGCCAGAGCCTGAAAAGGTCTCTGTTGGACAGGCATGGAACTGTGGATGCCTTCCAGGTGGGCCACCATCTATTGCAGATGGCTGCCATGCACCTGAATGGCATTCAGTAGTGATGTCTGATCCACAGAGTTGTTTCTCAGGAGGTCGATAGCCTCATCACTCAGGGCAGCAGTGGGAGCAGGGCAGGGGGTGAGGTGCTTGGAGCAAAGGAGATGGTTCCCCTCTTGGGTGAGCAGGCCCAGCCAACTTGTTGGGGAACAACAGGAAGGGTGGAGATGGTAGTTGGGGTGGCAGACAAGGATGGTATAGGAACTGGTCCTGCATGTCCTGCCACCACTAGGGAGTAGCCACTGGAGCTGGACTTGGACGACGATGAGGTTGAGTCAGTGTCCTCCATAGCACTCCCCTCACCCTCTGGGCCACTGAGTCTCTCGTGTCTGCATGGTCCCCATCAAGGTACCGCGGCCAGCTGCTTCCCAACAGATGTTGGCCCAGTCTCCTCTGCTTGCCTTGGATGATGCTGAAATGACAAATGCAAATAGGTTTATTACATGAACCACAACAGACTTGACCAACAGTAAGGATCACAGAACATTACTATAATGTACAGTAGACCCCAGCTACTAAGTCCACCAAAGTGGCTTCAACATTTGAAAGGTGACATGCATGCATGCTACATGAACTGTAAACAGTTGTCCACTGTAAAGTTAGAATCACAGACAAATCCAGTTGCATTAGTGAAGTTGTGCAATCACAGTATCCATGTATCAAGTAAGAAACCTTTTCACCTTGAACAGTTTGGCTCTTGTAGTATACCTCAGTAACCTGTTGCCATCAAATAGTATAGCAATGCAAAATGTGTTCCACCTGATACCACACAAGCCTCTGCAATCTGAAAATGTTCATATGCCTCATCATGATGAAATGATGGTTAACTAATACAGTTAAGTTGCAGCAAGAAGTACAGTAGCTGGAAGACGGTGACATGGAAAGACTTGTGTCATACTGTATAAACTTCCCAGTTGTACATTCCTAATATGTCCATTGTCAAAATAGTGTCATAAATAAAGTAGTAATGTAGCTTCACAACATAACACATGTCACACTGAAAAATACACTGGAGACAATCACATCACTTCACTGTGCCTAAGTTTCATGCAAACCCAAATTCCAATGCATTATTGAGTGTGCACACTCACATATAATTCACACATTTCTGCATGCCACTCCCTGATGCATGCAGATATGCAGATATATGTGATAGAATTAGACATCATCCTATGAAGACAGGTTGATCATGTGGGAAACAGTAGTGTAAATGATACTACTAAAGGGAAAGATACTCATGCCAATATGTAGGCACAAATACTGGGCCTGATTCACAAAGGTAAGCTTAGACCAAAAGTCTAAGTTTAGACCAAAAGTCTAAGTTTAGACCTAAGTTCTAACTTTACTTGTAGTAAAGTTAGACTTTTGGTCTAAGTTTAGATTTTTGGTCTAAGTTACTACAAGTAAAGTTAGACTTTAGGGGCCATATTTATACTTTTTGACGCACAACTGCGCCAACGCAGTTGTGCGTCAAAAATTTTACCGCCGGCTAACGCCATTCCAACACACCATGCGGGCACCTTATTTATGGAATGACGTTAGCCGGCGCTGTGGACTGGTACGTGTAAAAAAAAATGACACACACCAGGCAGTGCCGGCGTATGGGAAAATGTGGGTTGTGTGTCAAAAAATGGTGCTAGTCAGGTCTGAGGCAAAAATCAGGCCTCAAACCGGACTTGCGCCCTTTTTTTTGGACGCACAATCCCCATTGACATGACTCCTGTCATAGCAAAGACAGGAGTCATGCCCCCTTGCCCATTGGCCATGCCCAGGGGACTTATGTCCCCTGGGCATGGCCATTGGGCATAGTGGCATGTAGGGGGGCCCAAATCAGGCCCCCCTATGCCACTTAAAAAAAGTAAAAAAAATACTTACCAGAACTTACATTTCCTTCCCTGGGATGTGTCCCTCCATCCTTGGGTGTCCTCCTGGGGTGGGCAAGGGTGGCAGGGGGTGTCCCTGGGGGCAGGGGAGGGCACCTCTGGGCTCCTTCCGAGCCCACAGGTCCCTTAACGCCTGCCCTGACCCAGGCATTAAAAAACGGCACCCATCAGGCTGTTCGCCGTTTTATAAGGCCCACCCCCTCCTGTGCGTCAAAATGACGCCAGAGTATAAATAAGGCGCACAGGCCTTAAAGTCATTTTTTGGAAGGGAACGCCTACCTTGCATATAATTAACGCAAGGCAGGTTCCCCCTTCCAAAAAATGACGCACATGGTGGGATTTTGACGTCCGCGGGGTCGGGCGTCAAAGTATAAATATGGGGCAGGGTTTGAGCCAAATGTGCGTCAAACTTTTTAACGCATATTCGGCGCAAGCAGAGTATAAATATGCCCCTAGGTCTAAGTTTATCCTTTTGGTCACTTTATTACAAGTGAAGTTATACTTTAGGCCTAATTTTAGACTTTTGGTCTAAACTTAGACTTTTGGTCTATGTTTACCTTTGTGATTCGAGCCCTCTATTGGCAACAGTGATGTTAGCCAACTCATGTAACTGTACATTCCCCACTTACCAAGGGAAATTATTGCTCAGTGACTGCCCCCTCCAAGTACATTATATGCCATGTCACATGAATGAGGGCCACCATCACATGAGACACAGTAGTGCTGTACAAACACTCATGACACACTGATGAAAAGTGGCCTGTTGGGTACAAATGTCACCCACAACATCAGTCAATATGAGCTGATTGATTATTGTACTCAACCATGTGTCTGCTCAATAGAGCATATTGGTAGTGGAATGGACTTTGTAGTGTCCCTAGTGATTTGGACAATAGGCAAGGCATATCAGCATGCACCTACTACCAAACCTACACAAACATCAACTCTTCTTGTGTGTCGCACATGGGCCACCTCCAATATTCAGGGGGAGATGGCTGCTTCTAACCCATAAAGGTGACAATGTAACAAGTATTAAGCTGCCCAGGACTCACCCCCTTGTAGCTACTGTGATTTCCTCAAAAGGCAATCAAGCTCCGGGTAGGCCACCGCAAGTATGCAGGCTGTTAAGGGGGTCAGCGTCTGGCATGCGCCACATTCATGTTGAGAGGACAGCCCCAGCTGGACCTCCATGATCTTCTGGGCCCATCATCTCAGGTTCTCCCACCTTTTCCAAAAATGTATGCTGTTTTGGTGATAGACCCCCCCCCCCAGAGTCCACACTTTCTGGGCGATGAATCTCCAAACGGCTTGCTTCTGATGGGCATTGGCCTGTATGGATACAATTGACCAATGAAGAGATCATGATTACATAATATCTGTTTGGTTAACACACATTTTGTAGACATCTAGCACAGACATTTCTGATTCATTAACACGCTGCATGTGGAACTTGCACATGCTGATAAATACAGGGTCACACATACACACTTTTGCGGTCATCTGCTGACTATCCACAACCCTGGTCATGACCTACACTGACTAACCAAGCCCACTAACATCATGCAGCACCGGGCCAACTAACATGTACTGTGATGTGAGGCACTAAGATACACAACACACCATTGTGACCTTCTGAAGGGTAAACTACTTGTGCCTGACTGTATAGACACCATTACATAAAGGCACATTGACTTGTTGCATTTGGCCCATACAGGCTACTACCATAGTCAAGACTACACCCTAAGACTTAGGTAACAATGAAAGGGCTGGCATGGGTGCCACTGAGAGCTTCCCTCTGTGGATGTGTGGACATATGGACTATAGAATGGAATCCAATGCTACATTTGATTGAGTTTGTGTGGTATGTACTGGTATCACAGGACACACCTTTTACTATATGTGGGACCCTCACAGAGATGGCATTCAACATGCCAAGGTCTGTTTGATCTGATTGGATCAATGAAACAAAGCTAGTGATTTACATGTAATGAACTCTCCAGAACTAACCAACTATTTGCACTATATGTTTGTCATTAGTGCAAGAGGCCAGCACAGTGCAAACATGACTTAGGGAAATGTGACAGCAGACCTGTGGAAGTAAGGGGCCTGTCAGTAGTAAATGTCACACATTGACAATGTGGGTCAATGGAAAGATGCAGCAGGTCAGGGGATTATCTCAGTCACCATTCCCATTGTAGGCAATGTATCCAGGCCTTCTATTAGTTCTGATGACACACTTTGAGAACATTCAAGGATCAGCAGGTCTACAGGGAGTTTACCCTCTGCATCAGTTGCATTGTCACAGTACCTCTGCCCCAGCCTGGGCTATGGCTCCTAATGTGAAAAGCTTTGACAGGCCTTGCTCTCTGGAGGCTGAGCACACTGAACAAACATGAACATCACATTTCCATCACTTCAATCCATAACAGTACATCTTGGGACCATCCTATATGTGAACTCAAGGTTGTGTGGCAATCTGAAGGGGTTAGAGAGGTTTAGCTAGCTCTCAGGCAACAGTTTGCCAAGGCCTGATGTGGCCTGAGTGACCTGTGGGACTGTACACATTGCTAACATCCCCCTCAACTGCTTCTCACAGTATACATACACAACTCATGCTGTAATGCAAATACATATATTTTCTCATATACCATCATCTGATCATCATATATATTACTGTAAGCCGGAAAAGTATGCTTGCATAGACACGTGAATGCAACAGAAGGAGGATCTAGGGCTTATCACACATCACAGAACACAATGGACATTTGAAATACACAAAGTACAGGGATCCACAGTCCATGACATGTACATCCTATGTATGGACTACAGAACTTAACTACAGTTATCCAAAAAAAATACTTGGGACACAGAGGAACATTTTAGCATGTGAAAAGGAAAGGATGGTGTTGATCATAGTTGAATATGTATGTATGATAGTTACCTGTTTCTCTGGTGAGCCATAGAGCTGACCATATAGGGGAAGGACCTCATCAACCAGTTTCTCTAGCTATTTTCATCTGCTTGGCCTGGCATGATTGCTCCCAGAGGCAGCACACAGCAGCTATGGTGGTAGAAGTGGTGAATCCCGTCCCCTTGATATACCTCCGTAAAAAAAGTGTTATCCAGAGATTTTCATTTTAGGTTTGTGTTTTTGGACCATTAGAGAAGTAATTTAGCTTGGGTAGACATTGCTGATCAGGGCCAAATTTTTCGAAACAACATTTGTGAAAATGGCAGATATGTTGCAGTGATGATGTAATATTTCAGGAACCATGAGACCTATATACTTTATTTTGGGGTCAAAACATAGGTTGTGGGGATCAAGTAATCTCATAGAGACAGAAAATAACTTCTCTGAGCAACCCTTCCAACAATTTTCCAAAGTGGCGGCAATGATAGAGGAAGAAGAGATATATATAGAAATGCAGCAAATAATAGGGGTATTTAATCCTTTCATGTATACATCAAACAATGTCTATGATCTAAATATGAAAGAAAATACTGTTTATGACTCCTGTTTTAGAAGCATTTTCATAGTTCACTTTATTTATTTGTTTTGGCAATCGCTTGTGGTATATTTGCAGAATGTTGAACATTTGAGAAGGGCATATTGACAGGGACTTCTTTTTGTAGCACAGGTTTTGCAAGAACATGTACGTGTAAGTTCTGTTTGTAGGGGCTTTAGACATTTCACAGGTTTTAGCACCCCATCAATATCTTCCCAACAAAAATTCACATGGATCTTTCTCTCCATATGCATGATCCAAAACATTTACACATCTTCTGATCAAGTAGAATGCTCTTTTAATGTGTCCATGCACAGAATATGACATAGTTCGAAGATCACTTAGAGGGACTGATCCCTTAAACTTACTGTGCTGAAGATCACCAAATGTGTGACAGTAGAACTAATTGTCTACATATGCATAAGATATGTTTCTGTGTCTTTAAAGACACATTCTTCTTCTGTCTCTGCAAATCCTTTTAGAAACTTTACAGGTTCAGCAGTTAAAGCTCCAAGCTTTGTTCCAATTTTGCTCATAGTGTCATTACCCGTAACAATATGTGCCTTGATTGGAACACTTGGCATCTCTGGGTCAAGTTTCCTGTATGGAATATGAAACGGGATTAATTGTCTTTTCTTACCTGTTCCATAACGTACCCATAACTCTCACAACCCTTGACTTATGAACATTGAAACAAATTTAAGTAGCACAATAATAACATCTGTGTCATTGACAGTACAATGACTCAATTGGAACCATTTCGAACAGCCCACTCAACATGTGGCACAGCACGAAGGTCAGCTTCCTCCAATTTGCTGTTAAGTTCTTAAACAATAGGACCCATACCTTATGAAAATATCTCTGCAGGCACCAACTCCTCATTGCCAATCATTCCACTTGCAATAATTGGAAATTCAATGTTCGCTGTAGCATCAGCAATGTTTTGGCGAGTTAACATCTCCAAGCTCATCTTGTTCGTTGTTGATTACCAGAATTTATCAATTGCACATGTATAGGTGTTGAATATTTGATGCAGGCAAGGTAAATTGTTCCATTTCTACACATGCTTCTGATTCTCTTACATTCTTTTACAGATAGTTCAAGATAACTGTCAAAGACAAAGTGCAGTTCTTGCAAGGTGCACACTGACTTTGATATCTGTAGAAACCGTGTGAGCGACCTCTCAGGAGTTTAGCATGGATGAAATCTTGGCCATTCGCAGTTCTGAAATACAGTCCACAACAACAGCAGTTTTCAATGAGGACACCTTTTCAAATTGAAATTCTTCTGGTGAAAGTTTTTTTTCGGGCTCTTGTACGAGTTTGTGCTTCACTGGTTTGGTTGCAGCATCTCCATCAAATAATGGTTTTTTTGGAAGAAGTTCATGTGACAGAATGTCCTTGATAACTTCACCCCTTTCTTTTGCTAGATCCATCTCTCTATGTGCTTGCAAAACTTGTTTTTTTGTGACCTGTTCTGTAGTGGCTGGTTGGACGAAACTCTTACCATGGCAATTAGAGCGTGGAAGTTTAGCTTTAGTGATTATGTCAAACAGCTTTTTCTCTTTCAATATAAATCTCTCCTGCTTCAGTTCTTTGTATAGTTTAGATCTATGTTCCAGGACATCTAGTAGACGTGTCTTTATATTGTTATCCACATATTGATGGTCACGAAGTTGGGTAGTCGCAGAGGCTCAGTCATTTCAGAGGGGTTTCCTTGCTGCTGCATAAAATGAAGAAGGCTGTCAACATATTTATTAAAACGTTCCCTCTCTTTCCCACAACTTTGTAGTGAGGAACAGTTTCACAATGGTCCATTAATTTTGAATTTGTCATCTCTCTGAAAACATTGCAAATAGAAAGGACTTCATGACAACTAACTGCCATTGAGCTAAATATTCACTTTTACATGTCTGACCAACAATTCCCTTGGAGCTTTTCTGTGATCTCTGGATCGTCTGTTCCAGTTTTATATCTGGAGCCACAGCATTGAACCTTCCCTCCCTGTCTTTCACCACAACATATCTTTGGATGAATTTTCTGTGGAGGTGTGGTTTTTCCACCTCTAGTTTCTTCACTCTTCCAAATACCAGGACCCATATCTCAGGCAGTTTATACAATCAACTTTGTGAAACACAGTAATCAGTGACTCCTCAGTCTACATGTGCAGCTCCCAATCACCTTCCCGATCAGCATGTACCAAGTTTTCCACTAGAACTATCATGTGTAAAACATGTCCCCAGTACTTGCAATTTTCTGATTTTTCTTCACATTCTTTACAAAACTCTACAAACTTCTTTTTCAGTTTTTCTGCTTTTGAACTAAGTGTGTTGGTCATTGCCTGGCTTTGCATTATGTCCTTTGAATGAAGTGCATCCTGCGCCTTGCGTACTTCTGAGATAAGATATCAAAAACCTAATTTGTCATTCTTGTTCCAGAAAGCATTCCAACGCAATGTTTCTATAGCCTCAGATATGATGAGCATAATTCGTAACAAAGGAACATAATGAGTTCCGCTCAATGCTGACTGGACAGTTTCACTTCCAAAGATTTCAGCCTCAATAAGTGCATCGTCTGTGCCACATCCACTGAGATAACTTCCTGCACACCACAACACAACTTTTGTCATGTGGGAAATGCCCATCATTGGATAAAAATCATGAAATTCCTCTGGATTCCTCATGAAAATGTCAGCTACAGCATGGAAACCACCTTAATTGCAGAAAATTGGCAGGATAGGCTGGTCTTCAAACGGAGCAAGCACCTTTTGTCATTTTTTTTTAGCTATGTGTACTGTTGCGTAGTTTGGGACTGGGGATGGTATTTCTGGTAAAAACTCAACCTTCTTCAGTGGGACGGTATTCTGAGAGATCAGAGCATGTATTCCAGCCCATGGAGGAACTGGCTTTTCTTCATCCTTCAGTCCGCACTAAGTAAGCGATATGATAAATTCAGATGAATCAGCTTTGCGGACCACAGCATCAGGAAGAAGTAGATCCATGTCCTCAGCCACTTTGAAACTTTCTGGGAGACTGGGACGTTTTTGATGGCTTGCAGTGATTTTGCACATGTTGGCAAAGCAGTTGGGTTCTAAGCTTGCAGCTTCATTTGTTTATGCCTACAGCTGACACAGCTTGTTTTCCAGCAGCTACTTCATTGGTACAGTCTTGAAAATGCACCATGGCAGTATCATGTGTGCTGGATGTTCTAGACAAAGAAAACCTGTCTTCAAAATCAAAATTATCAAGAGCAGCAATTGTAAATCCTTTCCTGGAAGTGGTGTGCTGTCGGATTCACAATATTTTACAGCATGAGCTGCTAACAAGTTCCTGCTCCTTAAATTTCATTATAACTTGTTGATACACCAATCCTATTCATTGAAGTGATTAGTTCTCTACTTTTGCACTTGTCATAGATTGCAGGGTAGTCATCATGTGTAGCAGAGTTTTCTTATTTTGCCGTGATGTAATACTTAAAACATGATTTGGAAAAGACAGTACATTTGCACAGTATAAGCCATTCGGTTCATGGGACTGTCTTCCACTTCTTCGCCTAAATCTTCAAAGCCATCATCAATGTTGTTGGCTATTGTTCCGAACTCAAGAACTTTAGTTTGTAACAGTTTTGCTTTGCTGACATTAAACAATGATGTAAAAAAAATATTAAGACAACATCAGGCATTCTTGTTAACTCCCATGGTTTATGGAGCTCTGGGGCATCACAGAGTCCAAAATCGAAATCTTTTAGGACATTTCTTAAAATGGTTCCTGTTGATTTTACTGCATCCTGTGACCTTATTTTGGCAGCAAAAACCTCAGGAGTCAAATCAGCTGAGAACACCATAAGAGGCTCATTCTTTTTGTTAGTTTGACAAAAATGCATTCTGTCATTGTACATTCTCACAAGAAAAATCTTAATTTCTTTATTATGGGTCCATACAGTTTCATCAATGTTGACCATTTCTCTGATCACACTGAGTGTGAAACCGTAGCCAGAACTCAACAGTGGCTTTAAATCTTCATTTGCTTTTTCAAAGAGTGCAAACTTAACGGAAGGCTGGTGATTACGTTGCTGCTGGGAGCTCATTGTACATTCATATTGTCAAATATATGCACGTGTGCAGTTCAGGTGGGCATCCATTTCCACTGCAAATACATTCACCTCGCTGTTTAGATCAACTACTCAGCTGAAAACTGAATCTTGCAGATAAAAACATGTTTTCTCTTTGAGTCTAACATACTCTGTACTTTGTTCTTTTGTCAATCCCTTTGGCCCTTGTTCTGGCTAAACCACAGATAGCACATTGAAGATCCTCTGCTTTCTGATCAGTCGTTGGAGGGGGATGAGGGGTAGCCATCAATCTTCTAAGTGGATGGGCATTAGTTTGGTTGTCATCACTGTCTCAGTAGACTCGGATTCTTGTTGTCATTCACTGGTTTCTACTATTTTGTGACAAATATTTTCCAGGCTTTTTTCCATTGTTTAGGACTGATATAGTATTTGATCCTCTTTATCCATCAGTTTCAAACTTTTGTGAACTTTGTCTTGCTGTATTTCTGTACCATCTCAAACTCTTTCTGTCCAGCCGCAACGGATGTTAGCTTTTTCTTTTTTAGATTAGTTCGCCATATGACTCATTTTTCTTTGCTGAAGGAGTCCTCAGATTTTGCAGTTAGCAACACTCTGTCAGGAGGTAAAGATCCTCTGCTACCACCTGCTTCGCTCATATTTACAAATTTGAATCAACGGAAAACCTGAAACAAAACTAAAATAAATTATAAATATGGTGGCTAAAACACATCATTATAGAACCACCATTTTGGAAAATGGCAGAAGGGTTGCTCTGAGGAGTTATTTTCCATCCCTTTTCCATCCATTTTGACACCAAAATGATGTACACAGGTCTCATCGTTCCTGTAATATTACATCTTCATTGCAACACATCCACCAGTTTTAAAAATGTCATCTTGAAAAAATTGGCTCGAATTAGCAATGTCTACCCAAACTAAATTACATTCTAATGATACAACAACACAAATCAAAACTTAAAATCTCTGGACAACAACGTTTTTACAGAAGTGTCTCAAGGGGCCAGGACTTGTCAGGAGGCAAGTGAGTTATTGTTCAAACCACGGTGTACATGGACACCACATACGCGGTCATCAATGTAGACGGGCAGAATGATTGGTCTGCGACCATCACAGTCAATGGCATTAGCCTATGGCTGGGACTGCTGTGGATGAAACTGCTCACTGCATGGTCGACTTCCGACGGCAGCTTCCAAAAGTCAAATATACGAGGTCAGGCATCTGCCATTTTAGCAGTTGAAACTACAGTAGTGCTGACTTATAAATGCTTCACTACCACTACAAATGTGGATTAACATGTACACATATGTAATACTCCATTGATGTGTAATTTCTAGTACACAATCATCAGTGTACTGCATTACTGGTCATAAATGCCATATAACCTTAGTGCATTGTAAACCGCCGGTGACGGTATTTTGGGAGGAGAAAACATATTTTTCTGTGACAAGGTGCACATGAGGACCATATAGGTGTATGATGTGCACATATATGTTGTAGACATGTGTAAACAATGGGGATTATAGCTGGGCCTTGGGGATTAGACAATTGAAATGTGGAATGTGTGTAATGGTTTTTCAGCCAATAATGTTTTGTCACATCACTTTTGTCTTACTTATCATATATGTAGCTCTGGACACTGTGACTGATGCACCTGTTTATTAGATCCCACACATAAGTACCCTGGGAGAGGGAGGAGGCAACTACCTCCAGTGTACCGTCCATTTCCAGACCTTCAGGCCATGGAAAAAGGGATGTAATATAACAGTTTTGTCTGAGTAGGCAAACTAATCAAGATCTATGTTGTCAGTTGGAGCCACATCTCATGCCTCAAAACACTAATCCAACATGTATATCACCCATTGTGAGACTAATGGCAGTATTACACTTTCTGGCCACAGGGTCCTGTCAGTATCCAGTGGCAATATCTGGTGGTATGCCAAAACCTATGTTCAGCGGTGTTTTAAAAGACCTGCTATCAGCAGTGATGAAACACATTGATAGCTTCATCAGGTTGCCTAGACTTGAGGATTTAGCCAATGTGAAGGTTGGGTTCCATGGATTTTGTCGCCTCCCACATGTGGTGGGAACCATTGATGGCACCCATTAGTGCCAACGCATACAAGTGAACAAGTCTATCGAAACAGGAAGCACTTCGATTATATCAACATGCACCTTGTCTACTTGCCAGATCTGTACATTTCAAGCGTCTGTGCCCTGTTCCCAGGTTTAGCACATGATTTCTTTGTAATGCGGAACAGCACCATACCCAGCTGATGTCACAGGTGCTACCGGAGAGGGCCTGGCTTGTTGGTAAGTAACATCTGTCCTAACTTTGTGTGTGCAATGTCAAGTGCTATAATCAGAAAGTGTGTGACTCATTGTAGCTCTTATGTCTCTTGTGGGGAGACTCAGCAAATCCCAACCGTCCTTGGTTGCTAGCACTGCTGAGGAATCCAACTACACCAAGGGCAGTCCGATTCAAAGAGGCCCATGGAAGAAGACGGCAGCCAGTTGAACTGGCTTTTGGGCTCCTGAAGGCCAGATTTCGCTATCTGGACAAGACTGGGGGAGCCCTCCTCTAGACTCCCAGGAATGTGTGTCAGACCACTGTGGCCTGCTGCATGCTCCATAACATCTCCCTGCATAGGAACATACCTTACATTGCAGAGGAGGGAGAGCCTGCGGTGCCACCGGGTAAGGATCCTGAATTGCCAAATGATGATGATAGTGATGAAGAGGAAGGAGCTGACTTGCAACAAGATCACATCGACAGCTTCTTCTCATGAGTGTAAGAATGGCATGAGATGTCAGTCATGACTTTGTACAATGACCTCTTGTTGTGATGATGTGAGAAGTATGTTTTTTTAGAAGTGTTAGGAGACTTAAGCTATGGAAAATCTGGCAAAGGGTGTTTGGTGATGAAGCTTTTGACACATTCACATTTAGTAAATGTTGCTTTGTTTATGTCAGATTTTTGTCATGGACTGCGTTTTCAAGACATTTGCTATGTGAAGTATTCCATATGTATGGCTTCATAACTGTACTCTTTGCTTTTGTGTTTGTTGAGGTACCTTCACCATGGCATCTTAATTTGGACATTTCAGAGTTGTGACATTGGCAGCTATTTGATGCTGTTGGGACATACGAAGTGGACATGGATTGTCCTGGGAATGTATGTTACAGTCGCTGGGTGTACACGACCTGTGCCAAGACAGCTTGCATAGTGATAGAATAGAAGTTATGGAGATTCAATTGAACTTGTTCCATGTCGTGTGGTCGCCATGATGCATTATGTATGTCATCATGTGGTCAGAACATATGTAGTTGTAGGCAAAATCCATGTTAGTTTTACTTCACATTGGCTAAACACTATTTTTGTTCCAGCTGTGTGTAGCTGTTTATGTGTTTCATCATTGTAGGCCAAAGTGCCTGTGGCACATCACTGACATTTGTTTGTGTCACACCACCAGTTGCAGAAGCACTGGTTGTAATGACCCTGTGATCAGGAACTATTGTACTGCCATCTGTATGAATGTTATAGTATGTGATGTTGGATTCCTTTTATGAGGTAGGCGATATGGCCTCAGCTAATGTAATCAAACATGGCTGATATACCTCTTTCTTCCATGTTCTGGAAGTCTGTACTTGTAATTTGATCACCTACACAGTACAATTCAATCACGTTTGATTTCCTATGTATCTGACATCTTGCCAGCCTATGATTTGATCACTGAATTAAAAATCTTCTTAGAGAAGCCACCTGTATGTATGTGTTTGTATAGCATTGTTGTGATTGTGAGCTAAACATTGTGTACATGCAACATATCCATGCTTACGCAAGTAGCTTACTTTGTCATTATAAAGTTCACATGGTCTTATGTATCTACATTGCTAAATGTGAAATTTTCTAGAGCAGACCATGAGTTTGTAACTTTTAAATGTATTAAATTGTTAAAGGTGAGGACATACTTGGTGCAAAAACAAACCTAAATAAACAGTGAAGGACTCAGTCATGGTAAATGAAACCATAGATGTAGATGCCAAATCATCTGAATTCCAAAGTCCAAATTACTCCTCCCATCAGAAATGGAAAAGTGCCCAGAACTAGTCCACAGAGGGAATGTGTGACACACAAAGGAGGACATTACAGTTGATGTTTCTTTATGGCAATGGTGGGTGTCTTGACATCTGCACCTCCTAGATATTTGCATGGACGTCGCTCCTTGAAAGGTAGGGAGTTACCTGCTGCACAGCCAGGCTTGCCTGACAGTGTTTTTTCCTCTGGCAGGGCCTCCCTTCCTGTGTCTGCCGCAGATGTAGTTGACCTTGATGTACTTGCACTACAGGAAAGGGTCGATGGTGGTGGAAAAGCCCTGCTCAGGGTTGTATAGATGTCCATCAGCACCCCCGTTAGGGTACCCATGTTGGAATGGGGGCCTTTATCTGTTGGTACCTGTCCGTCTGCAGCTGCTTGATTTCCCTGAGTTCGGCTACTACCTGGCCCATCATGTATTGGGACTCCTGATAGACCCCCAAGACTTGGCTTATGGTGTTCTGGTCATGCGTGTCCCCAGTGGCCTCACTCTGCCAGCCCACAGCATCCCTCCAACTGACCCTACCCCCATGAACATGTGCCCTTGGCCCAGGGTACCCTCTCCAGCTGGGTCCTGGTCCCTCTATCAGGGGTGGTGATTTGCATTTCAGGATCCAGGCCTGGAGGGCACAAGATTGTACTCATTGCATTGTGCTGGGTACATAGGTTGGGGGGTATGTTGCTGACTGAGTTGTTGTAGCAGCTGGGGTTGGAGGTGTTGATGTGCGTACATCGTGACTCACTTTGGGGTCTGACTAGGCTGACCAGATGTGCCAGGTCTGTCATCCATGCCCACATGTCCTGGAGTGTTGTTATTCCTGAGAGCTTCATCCAGGGGTGGGTTGAGAGTCTGTTCAGTGGACAATGTCTACCAAGGTGCAGTGCCAGTTCGACCTTTTGAGAAATAGAGTACATTGTTATTGGTGGAAGTGTGGAATCTACATCCAAATGTTTATTATCACAGTAAGTAGAGACCAAGGACCATGCTAATAGGTGGGGTTTCCTATTGTAATATATTTCAATTGTATTGAAGTTGTTGACAAGACATTTGTCGAAATTTAAAAAAATATTAGGATTGAGCAGCTCATTAGATGGGCTGATAACTTGCATTTTGGATTAAGCAATGAAAATGACAGCTAACAAACAGTTAAGGCAACACATTAGAGAAGTAACATGTGCAGTTGACCATTCCAAGGCGTAGTTGTCTAAGATACAGATGAACACACAACTTGGTTATTTGTGTAGGAATAGACATCATGTGAGCAGTGTAGAGCCAATGGGTTACATGCCACTTCCATTCGGCTGAAGCAGCTTAATGCCTTACAACTACTTGATGTACACAGTTGGTAAAGTGTCACTCATGGCATCAAAAGTGTCATTTGGGGTTACCAGGACAACATCAAGCTAGGTAGGCATACACATCTCAGAATTAAGCATGATATGTCGATTGCTCAGTCCATGATGAGTGAAGATCTGTTGTGGCATGGCTAAGTAGTGTCTTTGTGCAAGTGCACAATGGTCTCTTGTTTTGAGTTACAGAAAGAGGATCTCATAGTAGTTGTTGTCATGTCACTTTCAGACTCCCAACCCTAGACAAATGGTGGACTCCATGATGAATGAACATCAGTTGTGACATAGCTAAAAAGTGTCTTCGGGCAGGTGCACAATGGCCTCTTGTTTTGAGTTACAGAACAAGAGCCTCATGGTAGTTGTAGTCATGTCACTTTCTAACTCCCAACCCTAGACAAATGGTGAGCTCCATGATGAGTGAACATCAGTTGTGACATGGCTAAAAAGTGTCTTTGTGCAAGTGCAAAATAGTCTACTGTTTTGAGTTGCAGAAAGAGGACCTCATGGTAGTTGATGTCATGTCACTTTCAGACTCCCCACCCCAGACAAATGATGAACTCCATGATGAGTGAACGTTAGTTGTGACATGGCTAACAAATGTCTTTGGGCAAGTGCACAATGGTCTCCTATTTTGAGTTGCAGAAAGAGGGCCTTGTGGTAGCTGTAGTCATGTCACTCTCTCTACTCCCCAATACTTGACAAATGTTTAGTCTGACAAACCTGTTGCCTCACTGCAGTTAGGTTGGACCATACATGTACATGTTGACATATGCTATGGGTCCTGGGATGATATTTCTTTAGTAAAACACTTACAGGCCCCATTCCAACATATGGTATGTGATGGATATTGATACCTGTGATGTTATATACAACAATATAATTGACAGTCTACTATCTCTGATACTTTGTGAATTGCAGGTTATGAAAGTAGATGAACAACACAATGCCCGCAGCTGAGAGGTGAGCATACAGGACATTAAGCTTTTGTGACAGTTTTTGTGGTGTGACTTACTAGACTCTTCTCCCACAGCTATTCCAGTCAAGCCCTCCGGATGCAGGATGACCAAGACCTTCTCCTCCCAGGGAAAGAGTTGTAATGGGACACTGGGAGGACTACCACCAGTCTTCTGGGACTCCAGGTGTTTCCTAGAGCTATGGAATGCACTTTCCCCCACAGTTTGTTTCACCTCTTCCTAGTATCCTCCTTTGTGCACAAGGTTGTGCCTACAGCATTCACTTGTCAACTATCCTTTGCCACATTTCCATTTTCCTACTGAGAGGAGTATGTTGGCCTTGGCTCTACTTCTCACTTCTGAAATACATGGACTGTTGGAGGGTGACATGGCTTAAATTAAAGCTGGTGAAAATGACAATATAAACAAAACAAGTGATATTTGGGACAAAAAATTTAAAATTAGTAAAAGTGTGTGAAAGGTGTAAAATGGGACAGGAAAAAAGAGTATCCTTATGTTACAAAAATTACAATCACTAGTGTGGTCTCTGTTTTGCTGTGCTGCAGTTGAGTGTCAAAGGTTCATGGTCTGTGATGGGGTGTGTTTTTTAGTGTTATTTGCAGATGTGTCCACTTGGCAAATGTATGTCAGCTGTGTTGTTTTTGAATCCATCCAATGGCACTCTTCTGGTGCTTTGCTGTGAGCGTACCGGGACAGCCGACTGTAAGGGGGCCGCCATGTTAGCTGTGTTTTTGCAATAGGCCTGGCCGTTGGCTACAGACATGATGGTGATGGAGTACGCACAGTCAACATTTCAGCCTGGCGCACTGCTGGCAGGCAGCAACATTTCTATGCAGTTGGCAGTTCAACCTGCATGCATCGCAATACAGTGGCCGGTTGACGGTCAGCCCAGCGGTCTTCTTATGACCACCAAACCCGTAATCGGGTCCTAAATTCCTGGCTAAGGAAAAATATACATTTGTTATGCATTAATTACAATTATTTTGATTATATTTTGATTATATTTTAATAGAATATATTGTTGCATTAATCTTTTGGTGCAATACAACTTTTTAAAATATTTTATAATTAAATTGAAAGTATATACTCGCAAAGTATAGGGGGTCATTAGTTTTTTTAGAAACAATCTTTTTTCAGAAACAAACTTTGGGAGTTTGTTTCTAAAAACAAGTAAAGTTAAACATTTGGTGGACAGAAAGCTCACTAGGTAAAAAAAATAAAAAAAAGGGGTGGTGGCTACCAACCAGTATGGGCATGGTTATGCCCCTACCCCAACTGAACAGCCTTCAGCTCTCCCCCCGCACACTAAAACATCTTATCCCACGGCAAGCAAGAGGACATTTGATTATTTGGGGTTTTGGTTTTACATTTGGTCCATGAGAGCTTGTCTAACTCTCAAAATCGTCCCACTCGGAATAGTGAGGGCTGCACTTTTTGGACTTTGGGACGCTGCCATCTAGAAAAATCTATGAAATCTAGACACATCTGAAAACTAAACATCTGGGTGGGTCCAGGGTGGTGTGCTTCACATTCACTATTTTCTTACCCACAATGCCCTGCAAACCTCCAACTTTGCTTGAAATCACACATTTTTCCCACATTTTTGGGATAAAACCCTCCGGAATCTGCAGGAATCCACAAAATTCCTACCACCCAGCATTTTCTCATCTATACCGATAAAAATTCTGTCCCACTTGTCAGCCTAAAAACGTTTTTTTCCAAACTGCCCTTTTGGACCCGCTTTGGTTCCCCCTCATTTTTGACCTGTTTTTGGCTCTTCCCTGTCACAGGCACTTGGCCCACCTACACAAGTGAGGTATCATCTTTTCAGGAGACTGAGGGGAACGTTGGGTGGTAGGAAATTTGTGGTGGTGCATTGATCCCACACAGAAATGTGGGAAAAATTAGATTTTTTAGCTACATTTGAGGTTTGCTGAGGATTCTGGGTAAGGAAACACTGGGGGATCCACACAAGTCACACCTCAATGGACTCCCTCAGGTGTCTAGTTTTTAGAAATGTCTGGGTTTGGTAGGGTCCCTAGATGACTGCTGAGCCCAGGACCAAAAACGCAGGTGCCCCCGCAAAAACAGGTTGTTTTGTATTTGATCATTTTGATGTGTCCACGTAGTGTTTTGGGGCATTTCCTGTCATGGGCACTAGGTCTACCCTCTCAGATTACAGAATTTTCTATCACCGAAATGTAAAGAAAAAGTTTTTTTTTTGCCACATTTTGAGGTTTGCAAAGGATTCTGGGTAGCAGAACCTGGTGAGAGCCCCACAAATCACCCCATCCTGGATTCCCCTCGGTGCCTAGTTTTGAAAAATGCACAGGTTTGGTAGGTTTCCCTAGGTGCCAGCTGAGCTAGAGGCCTAAATCCACAGCTAGGCACTTTCCAAAAAACACGTCCGATTTCAATGTAAAAATGTGATGTGTCCATGTTGCGTTTCTTGTCGCGAGCATTAGGCCTACACCCACACGAGTGAGGTACCATTTTTATTGGGAGACTTGGAGGAACACAGAATAGCAGAACAAGTGTTGTTGCCCCTTGTCTTTCTCCACATTTTTTCCTCTCAAATGTAAGACAGTGTGCAAAAAAGACGTCTATTTGAGTACTGCACTGTAATTCACACGCTAGTACAGGGAGCCCTGAATTCAGAGATGTGCAAATAACCACTGCTTCTCAGCACCTTTTCTTGTGCCTATTTTGGAAATACAACGGGTTCCTGGATACCTATTTTTCACTCTTTATATTTCACCAAATGAATTGCTGTATACCCGGTATATAATGAAAACCCATTGCAAGGTGCAGCTCCTTTATTGGCTCTAGGTACCTAGGGTTCTTGATGAACCTACAAGCCCTATATATCCCAGCAACCAAAAGAATCCAGCAGACGTAACAGAATATAACTTTTGAAAATCTGACATCACAGTAAAAAGTTACAGAGCAAAAACGTGGAGAAAAATTGCTTTTTTTTCACCTCAGTTTCAATATTCAGCTGTTATTTGCTGTAGGAAAACCTTGTAGGATCTACACAAATGACCCCTTGCTGAATTCAGAATTTTGTCTACTTGTTAGAAATGTTTAGCTGTCTGGGATCCAGCATTGGTTTCACACCCATTTCTGTCACTAACTGGAGGAGGCTAAAAGCACACAAAATAGTAAAAATGGGGTATGTCCCAGTAAAATGCCAAAATTGTGCTGAAAAAATGGTTTTCTGATTCAAGCCTGGCTGTTCCTGAAAGCTGTGAAAATGGTGATTTTAGCACCATCAACCCTTTGTTGATACCATTTTCATAGAAAACAATACAAGCTATCTTCTGCAGCCCTTTTTTCCATTAAAAACAAAAAAAACTAAAATGTTGTTGTATCTTGGCTAATTTCATGGACTCCTCTAGGGGAACCCACAAACTCCCTAGGATGTTGGAAAAAAAGGACACAAATTTGGCGATGGTAGCTTATGTGGACAAGAAGTTATGAGGGCATAAGCGTGAACTGCGTCAAATAGCCAAAAAAAGGCCTGGCACCAGAAGGGGAAAAGGCCTAGCAGCGAAGGTGTTAAAATGTATTATAAAACTTATTTAAGGTAATATAATACTTTTTAGGAGCGGAACGTCAGGTTGTTAGGGTGATAAGGATGGGGGAATTTTAGAAAATATAAGAGTTTCTGTATGTGATGTATATTTTGAAATGTACATTGAATGTAATGATTTTAGTTCGATATTGTATAGGTTTTATTATTTTAATGGTATATGGTATGGACTGTAATAGATGTTTCTACTTTTAGAAAATTATTTTGTTATGTAAGTTAATTTAAAAACATATAATGATGCATATGTTTTTTATAATTTTCAAACATAAAATTGTATTTAAAAAGTAGAACATAAATTTAAGGATGTATTTGTTTAGAATTATTTTGATATGTAATTGTTTTGTATTTATTATCAAGAAATATTGTATTGCTTGCTAATTTACATTTTAAATACAATTATGAAACTTAAGTTTTGGTTTAGTACTAACAATTGAATTAAATATTATGACGTAATTATCGAAAAATATTATGACTATTCTTTAACAAAACTATTCACTAATTTATATTTTGTTTGAATATGTTTTATTAGGATTTGAAAGATATTTGGGATTATGTTTTAGTGTTTTTAAACAAATGTTATAGTTATTATTTTTTAATTTTAATTTAGTACGAGTTTGTTTTTTATATATATATATATTATAATAATATTACATATATATATATATATATATATATATATATATATATATATATATATATATATATATATATATATATATATATATATATATATATGTTATAGATATAGTTATACCTATAATTTTGTGGTGGTATGTTTTTAAAACATTTTTTGTTTGCAGTTGGAGTAGTAAATGTGACCCATTTAGCTTTCAATACCTTGCTCTAGATGGTTTAGTTATGAGTGAGAATATTATATCTAGCCCCGTCAGTGTCCAGCATCTTCCTTGAAATGGTTTTGTTTAAAATGAGAATAGTAAATCTGCCTCTTTAACTCACCAACACCTCCAGTGATAGTTTAGTTTCGAGCAGCAATAGTAAATCTGACCTCTTTAGTGTGCAGCACCTCCCTCAGATCCTTCAGTTTGGAGTGGGAATACTTACTTTCATCTGTTTAATAACCATCATCTTCCCTGAAGATGCTTTATTTTGGATTGGGAATGGTAAATCTGACACTTTTGGAGTCCAATAATTTCCCCAAGATGATTTAGCGCCTCATTATGAGTTTGGCGGTCCTGAAAAACCTGCCATGTTGGCGGTCTTTGAGACCGCCCTATCACGAGTTACACAGGCAGAACCGCCAAGCGAAAATGGCAGACCGCCAGCAGCGCGTGGGCATAGAAAAAGGTGGTCCTACAACCAGCACTGTCAGTACCGTGACCAACCACCGAGCATATTACAAGCACACAGTCGCTATGGCAGTCCCTTCATGGTGGTCAGCCAATGGCGGTCGGAACCACTGTGGTCCGCGGTCAGCAAAGCAACAGACAACTGCACATTGGAGGAATTAAAAAACAACACAGCTGACACACATTGCCACAGTTAACACACCGGCAAAGGACACCATAAAACACACCTCTTCGCAGGCCATAATCCTTTGCATCTCCACTGCATGACGAAGAACACTGACCACCATTTTCTAATTTTTCCACATAATAGACCCCCCTATTTTTATCACCAGCACATTGAACGCACTGCACACACTTTTGCACACACTTTTGTCCATTCACACCCTTTTGCACTTCCCCAGTTTAGTAAGTCAGTCACCCTTTTTTCCCCACCATGCCACATTCTATAAATCCACGTTTTTCAGAAGAAAAGTTAAGAGTCATGTCATGCATTTCATGGATGAAATCATAAGAGTAGAGACACAATTGTTTGGAGCACAAGTCCAGCATACTCCTCTCAGTAGGAAAATGGAAATGTGGGACAGTATATTCAACAGAGTGAATGCTGCAGGCACCACCCTGTGAACAAAGGAGGACATCCAGAAGAGGTCCTCCCAGTGCCCCACTACATCTCTTTCCCTGGGAGGAGAAGGTGTCGACCATCCTGAGGGCTTGACAGGAATACCTGGGGGAGTGGAGTCTTGTAAGTCACAGCACAAAAAATGACACAAAAATGCCATTTCATGCATGCTCATAGCTCACCTTTTGCCACTGTCTTGTTCATTTACCCCACCATTATTCAACACCCAGAGTATCTGGGTGCTGACAGTGTCAATCTGTATTGTTGGACCCAACATCACAGCTACTAAGGTCCATCACATGCCATTGGTCCAAGTGGGGCCTTTCAAAACACAAAAATAATCCCAGGACTCATGGTATGTCTGAACAGGTAAATGTATGCCAAAACCTAGATGCAGTCTGCATAGAGATATGTAATATCCAACATTTGTATAGTGTTTGTAATAGAGAGAATGACCTGACTGCAACTCCCAGGGGGCACTGTTTCTGTAATTCCAACCACCAGCCCAGTGTTCAGTTGTCCAAATACCCCTGTTTCTCACCTGTCAATTGAAGTGGACTCAACTGGGAGGATACCATGGGGCATATTTATACTCTGTTTGCGCCGGAATTGCGTCTTTTTTTTTACGCAATTCCGACGCAAAACTAACTCCATATTTATACTTTGGCGTTAGAATCGTCTAGCGCCAAAGTCCATGGAGTTTGCGTCATTTTTTAGCGTGGACACCTACTTTGCGTTAATGATATGCAAGGTAGGCGTTCCCGTCTAAAAAATTTACTCTGAGGCATGTGCGCCGTATTTACACTCCCGGGCAAAATTCACGCCCGGGAGTGGGCGGGTCAAAAAAATGACGTGCGGCCGCTTTTGCGCCGTTTTTTAGTGCCTAGACAAGGCAGGCGTTAAGGGACCTGTGGGCTCGGAAGGAGCCCAGAGGTGCCCTCCCACGCCCCCAGGGACACCCCCTGTCACCCTTGCCCACCCCAGGAGGACACCCTAGGCTGGAGGGACCCATCCCAGTGACATTAAGGTAAGTTCCGGTAAGTATTTAAAAAAAAAAAAATTTGTGGCATAGGGGGGGTGATTTGTGCCCCCCTACATGCCACTATGCCCAATGACCATGCCCAGGGGACAGAAGTCCCCTGGGCATGGCCATTGGGCAAGGGGGCATGACTCCTGTCTTTGCTAAGAAAAATTTGCCTCAGCCTGACTTGCCCCATTTTTTGGCGCCCAAGCTCCATATCCCCCTACGCCGGCGCTGCCTGGTGTACGTCATTTTTTCCACGCACACCAGGCAGCGCCGGCGGCTAACGTCATTGATTAAATACGGCGCCCGCATGGTGCTTCAGAATGGCGTTAGCCGGCGCTAATTTTTTTGACGCAAAACTGCGTTAGCGCAGTTTTGCGTCAAAAAGTATAAATATGGCCCCATGTGTATAGTGTATTTAGTAGACATAGTCGCATGACTGTAACTCCTAGGAGGCACTGTTCCTGTAATTCCAACCACCAGCCTAGCATTCACTTGTCCAAATACCCCTGTTACTGACCTCTCAATTGAAGTGTACTCATCTTGGAGGATACCATGTGCATAGTGTGTGTAGTAGACAGAGAGAAATGCCTGCAACTCTGAGAAGGCACTGTTCCTATGATTCCAACCACTAGCCCACTGTTCACTTGTCCAAATATCCCTATTATTCACCTCTCAATTGAAGTGAACTCAAATGGGAGGATACCATGTCTATAGTGTGTGTAGTAGTAGTAGTGGCATGACTGCAACTCTCAGGGGGCACTGTTCCTATAATTCCACATATCAAGCCCAGTGTTCACTTGTCCCAATACCCCTGTTATTCACTTCTCAATTGAAGTGTACTTATGTGGAAGGATAACACGTGTATAGTGTGTAGTAGACAGAATGGTATGACTGCAACTCCCAGGAGGCCTTGTGTCTCTAAGTCCAAAAACCAGACCAGGGTACACTTGTCTAACTGCCACTGTTTGGCAAATCCCAATTGAAGTTTACTCACATGTGTGAAATAGAGGGACTGACCTGACTGCAACTCCCAGCAGGCCCTGTTTCTGTTACTACAAACACCAGACCCATGGTCACTTTCCCAAATACCCTTGTTTGTCAACTCTCAAGTTGAAGTATACTCACCTTGGAGTGATCAAGCACAGATCATGCACAAATCAGAGTCATATCTGTCAACATAGCACCATCTTAAATTGCTAACCCAAGATAAAATATTTGAGGACAGGAATGACACCTTATCCATTGTGAATAACAGGTATTCATAAGGCCTCAAGATGCCTCACCAGATTGGTATTGGTAGCAGACACATTAACACTAACTGTGCACATGATAACTCCAGTGACAAAGTCCTGGGTTTGCCTCCATCACACTCAACTAGGCCTCAAAATGGGTGAAGCCATATCTTGCCTAGCCACTGTTTTGCCTGTATTAGTGGCAAAATGTAATTTTCAGGCCATCCTGCAAAGTGCAAATGATATGCACATTTCAAAAATTGCTTTAGTCAAAATGAATTGGCAAGTTTCATAGATGTCATGTCAATACACCCAATACCATGCTTACTTGGCACAATAGGATTAATTGCAACTTAACTTTGTCCAAGGTCTCTACTTACTGTAACTCTAAACCATTGGAGGTAGATGTCACGATACAACCAGTAACATAGTTTGCATTACATCAACAGGTGGAGCTGCTGCTGGGCACAGAGGCCCCAAACAGACTTCCACTACTCCCCTGGATGAGGCCCTCAGTGAAGAAGATACTCCTGGAGGTCTGGACGTGGAGGATGATTCTGGCCCATCAGGGCAACCTGGTCAGACTGCAACAGTAAGTATCACTATGCCCACAACTTCAACTCCCAGCCCGGTTGCATCAACATCACAGGCGAGCATTCAACCCCCAACCTGTGTACCTAGCACAGTGTCTACCTTCATGTGCTCCCCAGTCCTGGATCCTGAGTTGCAGCGTAACTCTTCCGACAATGAAGGTCCAGGAACAAGTTGGAGAGGGCACCCTGTGGCAAGGGTACAGTCCAGTGGGTGTAGCATGCGTAGGAGGGATGCTGTGGGCCTGTGGGATAAGGCCACTGGGGCTGCTCTTTGCCAGGACACTATCAGCCACATCTTGGGGGTCCGTCAGGAGTTCCAAGGTGCAATGGGCCAGGTGTTGTCCAAACGCCGGGAAATCAAGCAAGTACAGCGGGACATTCACAGAGACATGTGGGGACAGATGGAGGGCCACAATAACAACATGGCCTCCCTAACAGAGGTACAGAGCGACATATATACCACCAGAAGGCCCATCAACATCAGTGGCAGCCACTGGAAGGGAGGCCCTGCCAGAAGAAGAACCAGATCCAGACACCCCTGCCTCTGTAGCATCAGATCCCCCTGCAAGCAGGGATGTCCAGTAATGAATTCCGGAGGTGCGGATGGCAAGACACCCACTAATGCCAGCAAGTGACCTCTTTCTAAAGGACCTCGTTTGTGTGCCACACATCCATTCTGTGAACTGATCCTGAACCACCTACAAGTTCCAATGGGAAGAGTACTTTGGACTTTGGAGCGGTGTAGCCTCCACTATAATGATTTCATTCACCATGACCGACCCCTCTACTTTGCATTTTTGTTTGTTTCAGGTCAAAATTAATTTAATGCCTTAGCATTGTAATAAATTCACCCATCGCAAACTAAGGCCCTCATTATGAACATGGTGGTCCGTTCAGCTCCGCCGATGGTGGCGGTAGAAACCTCTGACAGAGGTGCGGTCCGGACCGCCAAATAATGAACCAAACGAAACACACACATCCTGCGCACCACCCAACGCCAGGAAAGGAGTCCCGCTGACAATGGCAGAGTCCACCCACAGGCCGTTTGAAAAGCCCAACCCGCCCATCAAATTATGAACCACCATTCCGCCGCCAGTTCCGGGGCGGGAACCACTGCCACACAAAGCCAGACGGAAATTAAACAAATAGAAGGAAACACTCACCGGAGTTCCACAAAACGTGCAGCGGCAGCCATTGACAGAGAGCTGCTGATCATGCCAGCCCTGCTCCTTGCCATATACCTACACAACCAAGACCGCCGACGAAGGCGATGACAGTAAGTACCGCAACCTACGACACAAGGGAGGAAAGGGCACAGTTACATACCTACCCACTCCACCCACTCTGCAACGCCCCCCCAACCCTTCCCAGCAGCACAAGTCAGACACCCCACACCAAGAGGTACATACCCGACCGAAGGCAAAAGCAACTTGACCATAGTACAAACAATAGCCCCACACCCAGTAAAAATTAAAACAAGCACCAGGGTGGAACTGCGTGCAGCCCAAACACAGGCCACACATAAAATTTAATTTGTAGCTCACTGAGCAAAACAGTGCCAACAGGGCCAATGGCCAGTCCATAAAATGAAAATTGTCCTTGGCCACTGCTGGCCACACCTGACTCCCACAAGTTCTGGGTACTCCACTGAACGGGGCACCATATGGGGATCCAGGCACCTCACGGAACGGGGGTTGCGGTGGGTTTTTCCGACAGAGTGGGACTTTGACTTGCGTGAGGGGGTTGGAGGGGGGTGGGCTTCTCCTTTGAAGGGTGTGGGGGCTGTTTGGCTCGGGTGGAGCTGGATGGTCTAGGCTCAGACTGGGCCTTCTTCTTCACCAGGGAAGGGGCACGGGAATGGGAAGTCTGGACCGGGGTGGGCTGTGATGTGGAAGGAGCAGAAAGAGCAAGGAGGTGGGCACGTTTGGGGACAAGACGGGGTGGGCCAGTGGGTTGGAACAGGTCTGCATGGGAGAGGAAACGTTTCTTGGGAGCAATTGGGGTGGGCGTGGATGAGGGTATGGGAGTGGAGGCAGAGGGAGTTGATGTATGGGGTGTAGGTGTGCATGTAGTGGGTGCAGGTGACTGCTCAGTATGCTGTGATGTGGTGGATGTCTGATGGGTGGGTGTCTTGGTGCGTTTGTATGTTTTGGGAGTGGACACAGTGGGAGAAGACAGACAGCTAGTGTGGATGTATGTTGGGTGGGTGTCTGCAAGTTTGGTGAGTGTGCTGCATGTGTCAACTACAGTAGAGGTGGTGAGTGCAGGTGTGGTATATGGGGTGCATGTATGGCTGTCTTATATCGTGGTGGGTGCAGGAAGAGGAGCAGTAACAGTGAGTGAAGGTGCAGTGCATGAGGGTGTGCATGTAGAGGGGACAGACAGGGAAGCGGAAGAGGTGGGCACACTGGGTGAAGTGGACGTTGTTGTGTGTGCAGGTGTCTGTTGGATGTGTGAATGCTTGTGGTGGGAGGTGTGGTGCTTATGTTTGGAAGTGTGCTTCTTGTGTGCTGATGTGCCTGCAAGCGGGTCTGATTGTGTGCTTTGGACGGGTGAAGGGAGTGGGGTGCTGTAAGGGGTAGAGGAGGTTGGAGGGGGGACGGAATGGCCAGGGAAACTGGCTGCCGTCCAAGAGGAGGCTAGAGCCTGAAAAGATCAGGGAGTCAAGTGATCAAACGATGACGAACGCGCGTATGTTCTGCGGCGGAATGTATCATCACAGCCGGCGGTGATCATGATGCGCCAGGATTCTCCATTGGCATCCATGTTAGCCAATGAGGGTGCGAACATCGGTCAACACCGCTGTATGCTGTGACGTCAACCGCTAGCGGTATTAGGTCACTTCCACAACGAAGGGGCAGAACTACAGTGGGAAGACATTTTGCCATCACCTACACCTCTTAAAATTCTTAATACTCACAATGCAGGGCCTACTGGCCATCTGAAGCACCTAGGCCTCTATCCATTGCATATATTAGCACACATGATTTACTCTGTTCCCTCCTGGTGATGTACATGTGCATCTGTCAGGTTGCAGTAATTGTACAGACAATACTATGAACAATGCACTGCATGTATTTAGCAAATAAGCCAATTTATGTGTGCACATCACTCCTTTTTTTACCCCTCATAGGTACCAACCCTTGTGGCGAGGAAGGGCATCATCGGTATACAGACCACTTGTGGATAGGGGGACCATGGTGGAGCGTCATATCATTATCACTTGCAGACTCACACGTGCAACTATTCAGGACCTGTGTGCATTACTGGATCCTGCACTGACTCCCGGAAATTGTAATCAGCATGCCATTCCAACTGAGGTGCAGGTGCTCTCTGCACTCCATTTCCTGGCCACAGGCTCATTTCAAGTGACAGTGGGAATGGGTGCTGGTTTCTCACAGCCAATGTTCAGCCAGATACTGACAAGGTATGTGAATGCATTTGTACAACATCTGCAATCCTATGTGTGATTCCCCACAGCACTGACCTCCCTGCCATCAAGTCTGACATTCCCCATGTCATAGGTGCCATCGATGGCACCCACATAGCTATCATCCCCCCAGGAGTCAGTGAACAGGTGTACAGAAGGAGGAAGAACTTTCACTACATGAACATCCAATTGGTATGTACTGCAGACCAGTACATTTCCCATGTGAATGCCATGTTTCCGGGGTCAGTCCATGATTCATTTGTTTTGAGGAACAGTAGTGTGCCACAGAAGATGGAACAACTACAAGAGGACAGAGGGTGGATCATAGGTAAGCTTGCCTGTCACTAACTGACACATTGCAGAGAACCTGCCTGTCTGACTAAGGGACATTACAATGACGACTCTGTATTGACCCTTTTTCTCTGTGATTCCGGCTATCCAAACTTGCGTTGGCTCCTGACACCAGTGAGGAATCCCAGGACAGATGCAGAGAGGAAATACAATGAGGCCCATGGACGTACTAGGAGGATGATAGAGCGTTCTATAGGTCTCCTGAAGGCTAGATTCGGTGTCTACATATCTCTGGGGGGTCCCTGGCCTATGGGCCTGATAAGATGTGTAAAATAGTGGTGGCCTGCTGCATGCTGCACAACGTGGCTGTGATACATTCTATCCCCCTTTTGGAGGTGGAGGGTGCTATAGGTCCTGATCAGTTACCTCAGAGAGGTGAGGAGAGTGATGGTGAGGATGAGGAAGGGGAAGATGTCAATTCCAGGAACCAACTGATACAACTCTACTTCCATAACGGTCTGGGACTTAAGCCTGTAATTGTGGTTAGTGACTGATACTGTCAGTGGGCCATGTCATATAGGGGGTATTGGTCATGATAGGCGAGACATGGACCTCTTAAGCATTGTCCTGACAATTTATGCATTCCCTCCTTGCCTAATTTGAAACACACATTACAACCACCAAGCACAAATTGACAATGCAGTTGCTGTCTGCCAGTTGCATCCATACTCCAATTTGTTCAACATTGAAGACAGGGGACAGTTTTACAGGTGAAAAATGTGTTTTATTGGTCAAATACAGTGAAATGTGCTATATACAGTGATGGAAGTTGTAAGGGTTGGGTGTCCTCAAAACCGACTTGGGGGCAGCCCTGTTGGATGTCATAGGTGGGTCCTATCTGTAGTATAGTACTTTATTTTGCCCTCAGCTGAGTGTAGTTGGTGAATGGGTGGGATGGTTGCTTTGCAGTAGTAGCAGTGTCAATTGTTTGAATGGGGCTTGTTCTTAGCTGGGTTTCCAGTGCCAAATCTTGGCCTGAGACTACGTTTGGGCGCCTGCTGTGGAGCTTCTTGGGGTGGCATGGTTGGCCCTTGTGATTCCTGGGAGGGTATTTCCTGTGCTGTTTCTGCTACTTGGGTCATCTGTTGCTGGTGGTCCAGGGCTGGTGTGGGGGCCTCTTGTCCAGTGTGAGTGTCAGACTGTTTGTTGACCAACTGCAGCAGAGCTCCAGCAATAGTGGCCATTGTGGCATTGTGTTCTTTCCACTGCTCCATGGCCTGTTGGTGTTGTTCCAGCAGCATCCTCTGACTTTGTTCCAGGGTGGACACAATCTGTGGCAACCTGTCTTGGGTATGTTGGTAGGCCCCCAATACCTCTGCAATGATGTCCTGGGCTGCTGCATCCATACGGTGCCCTACCCCCTGACCCACGGGGCACTTGAACTTGCCCTAGCCCCCTGTGCCTGTGTCCCCTGTGCAGGTCTTGATGTGCCACTTGTACTGGGGCCCTCGCCTTCCTGCATGTTGGGAGTGGGAGACTGTGGCCTCTGTTGCTGTGTTCCATCTGTCTGTGCCCTGGGTCCACTGGTGTGGGTACGCCTCCCCTGGCCTGCTGGTCTTGACTGGGTGCTAGGGTTGACAGTGGTTTCCTCGGTGGGGCTGCTGCATGGTGAGCATCCATGGCTGTGTGACGGTCCTGCCTGCTCATCAGTGTCCAGGGATCCTTCACCAGTGTCCTGTGAGGTGCCTCTGTCTCCCTGGAGTGCTGTGGCACTCCTTGTCTCCTCCATTAGGGTTGCATGGGTGATGGTGCCTGTTGGGGGACATAGACATGTCTGTGACATATGCCTGAGGGTTTGAGTGTACAAAACTGTGCAATTTTGTGCTGGTGTTAATTTCAGTGGCCTTCCAGGGTGCCTTTGTGAGTTGGACATTGCATTTAGTGGCAGTGGTGGCCTTACATTGTGGTGGGGGGTATTATTCCATTGTGGGTACGTGCAGGGGTGGGTGGCTGTGCACAGAGGGAGTGATGTGGGCCTGGTAGTGAGTTGTGGGTAATGCAGAGTGGTGGATGTGGTGGCTGATGCCTGGGTGGGGTGTTGGTCCTGGTGGGTTTGGGTGGGGTGGGGTGGTGCATGCATTGCAGATGTGTTGTACATGGGGTAATTGTAGATGACTTACCTGAGACCATTCCTCCAGTGAGTCCAGTGAGTCCCTCTGGATGCAGGATGGCGAGTACCTTCTCCTCCCAGTTGGTGTAGTCGGGTGGTGTTGGTGGCGGTCCTCCCCCAGTCTTCTGCACTGCGATGTGGTGCCTGGATGCCATGGGCCTGACCTTCCCCCGCAGGTCGTTCCATCTCTTGCGGATGTCGTCCCTGGTTCGTAGATGGTGTCCCACTGCATTCACCCTCTTGACAATGGTCTGGCACAGCTCCAATTTCCGCGCAATGGGTGTGTGCTGCACCTTGGACCCGAAGATTTGTGGCTCCACCTTCAGGATCTCGTCCACCATGATCATTAGCTCCCTTTCGGTGAAGCGTGGATTTTTTGGGGGGGACCTGGTGAG
The DNA here is from genome assembly GCF_031143425.1 of Pleurodeles waltl. NCBI lineage: Eukaryota > Metazoa > Chordata > Amphibia > Caudata > Salamandridae > Pleurodeles > Pleurodeles waltl. The sequence goes on from NC_090439.1 coordinate 6,832,417, forward strand.
GGTGGTGAATGGCGTCGGGACTGGGGACGGGATATGGGTGCTCCTGTGTGGGTCGATATGTGTGTCCTGTATGCTGGCGTTCGCTGTCGGGCTCTGGTGCTCTCCGTCTTCTAGTCCTAGTTTCATTGCAAGGGATTGTGGGGTGTGTGGGGGTGTTTTATGGTGTTCAGGATGTGTGTCAGGTGTTTGGGTGATAGGCCTAGCCAATGTGTGCACTTATTGTTGTTGGGCCCACTTGCCGCCCGTGGGGGTCGCAGCCGCCAATGGTGGTCCGGACACCACTGTCCGCCGAGGTGATTTGTGCATCATTATTTGGAGGGTGGGATGTGGGTGTGCTTGGCGGAGGCAGGGTGGGGTGGGCCAGGATTCCCGCCGACAGGGTCCTGGCCGAGGAGTGGTGGTCTGGGATTTTTTGGCAGGGTTGGTTTTTCAATCATTATATGGCGGGTTTCCATTCGCCACCACCAGCGGTTTTCTGTTCACGGCGGTCTTTCCCGCCATGTTCATTATGACCGCCTAATTGTCTGCTTCCTTAAATTTCTAGTTGAGCTATGTAGATGTAGAGATGTAAGCCCATTTGAACACTATGATGAAGATACAAGCTACTTGTGCAAGCAGGGATATGTTATAGGTACACAGCGTCCAGCTCAGGGTTATAACCATAACACACCAACACATTAGTACAAGTGACTGGTCAAACCAAAAATGTTATTACAGTGTACAGCACATAGGCTGTCAATATATCTGTACTATTGGAAATCAAGAATGAGTGACTCATACTGAGTAAATGAACATATTTGTGGGTAAAGACCCCCAGACCACGGAAGGAAGGGATTTGGCAGACAATGTCCTGTAGATTAGGCAAACATTAAAGTGGTTGATGTTACCAGCTTGAACCTTATCACATACTACACCACTGTAATCCAACACCACACAATCCAAGATACAGACAGATGGCAGTACAACAGTCCCTGATCACAGGGCCATCCTATTACATGGCCATGCATCTGGTGGTCTGAGATAAACATATGTCAGTGTTGTGGCACAGGCACTGTGGCCTACAATGATGAAACACAACTACGACTTCATACAGGCCATATGAAAAGAAAAGTTAGGACTACATATTTTATGACCACATGATGACACACATGATGAATCAGGCCCACCACAACACATAAAACAAATGCAATGGCCACTTCTGTGCCTTCACCCAAATACTGTGCAAACTGCCTTGGTACAGGTCTCATACAGCCTACCTTACCTGGAACAATCCTTGTCTACTTTGTTTGTCAGAACAGCATCAGATACTTACCAATGTCACAACTCCCATTACAATGTCCCACATGTAGATGTCAGGGTGAAGGTATCTGTACAAAGAACAAAATAAGGAATACAGGCTTGAAACCATACCTATGACACTAGTCACATTGCAAGCACTGGAAAGTAAAGTACATTGCAAGGAAACTGACACAAACAAAGCAACAACATCAAGGTGAGGATGTGTCAAAAGCTATCTCATCAAGCAGCCTTTGGCTGAATATTGGAAAGTATCAGCTCCATAGCTCTTTCCAAAACTCTCAACTCCACACATTCTCACAACTACAGTTCATTGTACAGTCACAGTCATACCATCACATGAAATACTTACACTCATGAAAAGTGACTGTGAATGAGATTTTCTCACAACTCAACCCTTTCCTCTTCACCACTGTCATCGTCACTTGGCATTTCAGGAGTCTCACCCAGTGGCACTGCAGGCTCCCCCTCCTCTGGGATGTATGGGGCATTCCTTCTCAGGACAAGGTTGTGGAGCATGCAGCATCCCCCAGTGATCAGACACACTTTTCTGAGTGAGTAGAGGAGGGCTCCACCAGTCCTGTCCAGGCATCTAAATCTGGCCTTCAGACCCCAAAAGCCCGCTCCACTGCCTGCCATGTTCCTCCATGGACCTCATTGAAGCGGACTTCCCCTGGCATAGTTGGATTCCTCACTGACATCAACAACCGAGGATGGTTTGGACATGCAGAGTCTCCTGTTAAGAAATGGGACATAAGTGCAACAATGAGTCACACACTTCATGATTGTAGCACCTGACATTGCAATCACACAATCAGGAAAGACATGGCTTACCAACCAGCCAGACCCTCTCTGGGTGCAGTTGTGACATCAACTGGGGTATAGTGCTGTTTTGCATTATAAATGAATCAGAGGCTGATCCTGAATAATGGGCACAAACATGTGGGATGCAGAGATCTGCCAAACAGACAACTTGCACGTTGATGGAATGGAAGTTTTTCTTGTTGCGATAGACTTGTTCAGTGTCCTGTGGTGGCACCAAGCCAATATGTGTGCCATCAATGGCCCCCACCACATGTGCGAGGCAAGAAAACTGTAAAAGTCAACCTTCACATTGGCTAAATTTTCATGTTGGGGGAACCTGATATAGCTGTCAATGTGTTTCATCATTGCTGAGAAGAAATCCTTCAACACCATACTGAACATAGGTTGGCACATACCAGCAGATAGGGCCACTGTATGTTGGAAGGACCCTGTGGCCAGGAAATGCAAAACTGACATGGCTTGTACAATGGGTAGCATGCAGGTTGGATAACTAATGGCAGTCATCAGATCTGGCTCCAAGTGACGGCACAAGTCCACTATTGTTTGCCTATCCAGGCAGTATAATATAATCATATGCCATTGCTCCATGGTCTGAAGGTCTGGCAGTAGATGGTAGACAGGAAGTTGTCACTTCCTCCCTCTCCCAAGGTACCTATGTGTGACAGGACATGATTAGTAACATTAGTACGTGTGTCCACGGCAACATACATTATGCATGCCAATAAGATCATGTGACAAAGTATTTCTGACTGGATAGACATTACACCCAGTACACATCACCGCTGGCAACTACACAAGGGTCACATGTGACCATCATGTTTGTCAACACAAGTGTCCACAACATGGATTTGGACAAAACTCAACTGTCTGCTACACAATTGCCCCTTGAAATGTGACTGTATATTCCGTCTGCCAAAATTACAGTAGGCAGTGGTGGACCATGCACCACCGTCAAATGTCATGTGTGCCCTTCAACACACTACACTGGTGGTTGTGTAGAAGGACCTATATGACAAGACAGAATAAGGATGTTTGTAATGCCACAACACATATATTGTAAGTGTGACACAGTTTACAAAGCCAAATACAGAATTTCATGCTGCCTAAAAGGTGAATGCCTAACCCCATCCACTTGACATTATGAACCGCCCATGACAGACACAGCCATAGGCTAACGTTGTTGACTGTGACAGTCCCGGACCAATGGCTGTGTCTGCTGGCGGTGATGACCACATATGTGGCGGATGTGACAGCCATGTTGTGCACATTCACTCACTTGACTCCTGGCACTGCTGCCAGCAACACCTCCACTACCTGAGCTGCTCTGTGCTGCCTCTGGGAGCAATCGTGCCACGTGCAGCAGGTGATATGGCCACTGTCTTCTCTCCAGAGAAACTGGAGAGGCTTGTTGATGAGGTCCTACCCCTGTATGAACAGCTCTATGGCTCACCAAAGGAGCAGGTAAGGATGTCATAGGCACAATTGATTCTGTTTGACGCCATCCTTTCCCTCCTCACAGGCTAATATGTGCCCCTGTGTGCCAGTAATACTTCTTGCGTGCCTGTTGTTGCAGTCTGTATGGCATCAATAGGATGTAGATTGTGCAGGTATTGGTGGTCAGTACTATATGTTAAGTTCAGTCACATTGTGTTGTGTGAGGTTTTTGAGGTCCTAGATCCGCCTTGTGTTGGATGCATATAACTAGGTAAGGAGACTTTACTGCCATCCAATGACATATCTTTGTTTACGATGTTTCTAAATGTCAGACAACATGTATGTGCATGACAGCATGAGCTGTGTATGCATCTTGTCAGAGTCATTTGAGGATCTTGTAAGCAATGTGTTTAGTGCCACAGATTATTCAGCCCACATCTCGCCTTGCCAAAATGTTATATGAGAGGCATGTGATTACTCACTGTGCCATTCAGAGTGTCACACAAGCCACATTGACGATGGCCACATGATGCACAGTCATGCATGGAAGTTGTGGGAATGTGAGTGTCATACAGGTTCTGTATGCTCAGGCTGCAGAGATCAGGGCATGTCAAATGTATCTCTCAGTATGGGACATATTCCAGGTGGTGGGAGAGTCACTGTGGCTATGAAACTGTGGTAGTGTGCCCACTCCCTGTAGACCTGTAGATCATGTCATGAAGCCAATTTGATGCTCTAGTGGCAAAACTTGCCATGAATGCTTCAGTCCATTGTCTAGATTAGAAATGAGTACTGGGGTACATCCCAGAAGTAGTCCATATGTGCATTTTGCCTCATTGTCAATGTGTGTCTTTGACTCATTACAGGTCATTACATTACAAGGTACATTGTCACCTTTGCAGAAGTCCTATTTGTCCTCTGCAAGCTTATTTCACTAATGACAGTTTCACAGTGCAGACAGTGTGTTGATTCCTTGGAGGCCATTGTGAGTCAATACCTTAGTTATATAGCAGAAATTGTACAATGTATACATTTGTATGTTTGGTGCCATCTCTTTAGGATAGACACGTATGTCCAAAGGAGTGTTCTGTGGTACCGGTACATACAACAGAACCCACCCCTGAAGCGGTATGAGTCTGAATTTTGTAGGCCACATATCCACACATGCACAAGGAATACACTTTCTGGACCCACCACACCAGCCCCTTCATTGTCACTCAAGTATAATGGTGAAGCCTTTACTTTGGAAGTTGCCTGTAGGGACTGTATGCACTGAGTCAATCTTGCAGAGTGTGAATGTTTTGTCCAGTCAGGCCTAAGGAGTTTACTCTTCAGAAGCCCCTTACGTGGGTAGTGTTTCTTTGTGGCTCACATAACAGTACATGTTGCTAGAGCATGGGCTACCTGATGTCGGTAGGCTTGCTAAATTATTGTAGGCCCTGAGCAGGCTAGTGGGTTAGTCTGCTGATGGATATAAATGTCTGTAGTTATCTCCCTACATTGACCTGCGTACTTTACACTGGTGGTGTGTTAACAAACTGAAATGTTCTTGCTTGGTGTTTTTTACATGTGTGCAACTCAACCATTTGTTCAAAAACTTGTGATTATAATTTCTTGATTTGTTTCCTGCATCCATGCAGGTCAACACCCATCAGAAGAATGAGCTATAGAGAGCCATCGCCTGGAAAGTGCGGACTCTGGCGGTCCTCAGCCGGTGGAGCGCCCACTGTCGCAAGAGGTGGGAGGACCTGAGACACTGGGAGGGGTACCCATTGGACCATGTGCCCCCTAATGTCCTGCATCCTGGCAGTGGCATACCCAGACCTTGATGGGTGTTTGAGGGGAGCAAGCAGCCACAAGGGGGTGAGTACAGGGCATATTCATGCCTGTCCCATAGCCAAGTTAATGTATTAGGTTCTTACAATTCCCCCTGATGATTAGGGTTAAACCATGTGTGATACAGTAGATGAGTTACTGTTTGTGGAGATATGTCATGTGGTACATACTGCTGTACCTTGCCTATTGGCCCAGGGACCTGGGGCACAACTATGTACAATCCACAAACAAATTGCTATCCATGGACAACACATGGCTGTGTACATTGATCAATCACGTAATGTTTGTTGTTGTAATGGGTGCACATTCTGTGCAACAGACCACTACTCCTCAGTGTCTCAGGCCAAAGGTAAAAAAGTGATGGATCACCGTCCTCAGCCATCTGTCTGGTCAAATGAGTATACAGGCATTTGTCACCCAGAGGCTACTTGTCTTCAGCATGTGAAGGGTGCTAGTTCCTTACTCCTGTCTGTAATGTGAAGGTGGCCATCATACATATGACAGAGCATACATTGTTCTTTGGGTGCAGCTACAGATCAAAACTTTCCCTTCGTAAGTAGGAAATGTCCATTGACATGATGTAGCTGCCATCAGTACTGCCAACCTTCCTGGTGCCTGCATGTTAGCATGTGTCCCTTTCTCTTTTGACAAAATGTGTACACTGAGGTGTCATGAATGGTCTACCTGTGTTAATGGAATTATTTCTGTATTCCCTCACATATATTTACATGCCTACCTGTGTGTGGAATAGGACATTTGCAATGGGGCTACATTTCATGTTGTGCCAAAGACAGAAGTGTGGCACCATTGATTGTTGGCTGACACAGACCCTCATCCGTCATTGCATGTCATTTAGCATTTACAACTGCAGTAGCAACTAGGGACAAAATGTGTATGACTGGAGTTTTTAGCTACTATGTGCATTTCAAGGTCTTTGATGTGGCATCATGGAGCAAAATGTACTGCACATGTGTAATGGGGAAGGTTTGTAACATAACTGTTGGCATGCATCATGGACTGACGCAGTTATGTTGGAATCACATGTGGTTGGGTACAACTATTCATCCATAGACATCTGGGTTTCAAGAACTCATATGGAGACAGTGATGTTGCTTCCTATTGGGCAATATGTTGAGGTCCTCCTACAAGTACTTGCATGTCTCTGGGCCTCTCCAACATACAAAGGACTACTGACGTCTACTGATGTAATCAGAGTATGTTATTGTAAGGGGTGCCAGTCATTAGTGGTGATTTCCCCGGGGCTTGCTGATTCATTATGTTGTGGATTTTAGGGACATATCTTCCTGTCAATTTGCACATTATGGCCCTCATTACAACCTTGAGGTTGGACTGCTGACCGGCCGCCTATGCGGCCGCAATCCCGCCAGCCACATTACAACATCCCCGCTGGGCCGGCGGGCGGAAACAGAGTTTCCAACCGCCGGCCCAGCGGGGATGTCGGCCGTAACATTGGAGCCGGCTGTGCAGACAGTGAAAAGCTGTGCCTGGGGGCCCCGCGACTCCCCTTCCCTCCAGCCTTTCCATGGCGGTCACCATGGACAGGCTTGCAGGAAGGGGAGTCATAATCCCCTGGGCAGCGCTGCAAGCAGCGCTGCCCTGGCAGATTAAAACCGCTGGGACAACCATGGCAGGAAACCGCCGGTCCTGGCGGTGCGACCATGACGCTACCGCCGTGGTCATAATACAACAGATTGTACCGCCAGCCTGTTGGCGGTACAATTGCCAAAACAACCCTGGCGGTCTTTGACCTCCAGTGTTGTAATGAGGCCCTATGTCTACAGTGCACATTTACATACCAATTGTGTGGCATATCAGAGCAACATTAGTACTACCCCCATGCCTCCATTGGGACAAATATCACTTTGAAGTGTGCATTGTTGATATGTTTCCAGTATGACATGAGTAATTCCATTTCATCTTCTCTAGGCCACTGTACTGTTGTCAGCAACATGGCATGTTTTGGGAGCATCATTTCACATTGTTGTATTATTGGGTATGTGACAAAGAAATATCGACATGACCTTGTGTGGGATCTATGGGACTGATGTTGGCATTGGGCTACTATTGTATGACAACAGGTAACTGAGGTATGCTCTATGATGCAAAACATTGAAGGTGATGTGGTCTCCTACTTGTTCAATGGTTACTGTTATTCCTTAAATTCACCCATGCAATTGTACTTGTCTAAGATCCTGATTTTCCTATGGGCAACTGTTGACAGTTCAGATGGCATGCATGCATATGTCATGGTACATGCAGGAGCCACTTTGATGTAGGTTGTTGCCAGGGCCTTCTTGACATCATGGTAATGGTTGCTAATCACAGCTGTTGTTCAAGTGTGTTCAGAAACATGTAGTGACCCTCTTCCTCTTTGTATTTTCAGCATCAGTCATGGCAGGTGAAGGAGACAGGTCACAACCAAGTGGGGCAGCATCTGTCCACAGTACCTCGAGTCAAGACACCACTGACACGAAGAAACGCAGTGGCTCAGAGGGTGCGTGGAGTGCTATGGAGGAGACCGGATCTACATCCTCATCATCAGACTCAACCTCAAGTGCCACTCCCTAGTGGTATCAGACCCATCGGCACATACTCCTCTACCATTTTTGTCCACCATCCCCAGTTCTATTGCTACCCTCCCTGTTGCTCCCCACCGAGTTGGCCGTGCCCGCTGACCGAAAAGGGTGGGCGTCTCCTTTGCCGCAGGCTTCTCTGCCCCAGGCCCTGTTACCCCTGCTGCCCTGAGTGAGGAGGCTATTAACCACATGAGGAACATCTCTGTGGGCTAGTCAAATCAAATCATTAGCATTTATAAAGCGTGCTACTCACCCGTGCGGGTCTCAAGGCGCTAGGGACAAAGGGGGTGGTTATCACTGCTCGAACAGCCAGGTCTTTAGGAGTCTCCGGAAAGCGGAGTGGTCCTGGGTGGTCCTGAGGCTGGTGGGGAGGGAGTTCCAGGTCTTGGCCGCCAGGAAGGAGAAAGATCTCCCACCCGCCGTGGAGCGTCGGATGCGAGGGTCGGCGGCGAGTGCGAGGCCAGAGGAGCGGAGGGGGCGGGTGGGGACGTAGAAGTTGAGCCGTCTGTTGAGGTATTCCGGTCCCTTGTCGTGGAGGGCTTTGTGTGCGTGGGTGAGAAGTCGGAAGGTGATCCTTTTGCTGACTGGGAGCCAATGCAGGTGTCTCAGGTGTGCGGAGATGTGGCTGTTGCGGGGTACGTCGAGGATGAGGCGGGCTGAGGCGTTTTGAATGCGTTGCAGGCGATTTTGGAGTTTGGCGGTGGTCCCAGCGTAGAGGGTGTTGCCGTAGTCCAGGCGGCTCGTGACGAGGGCGTGGGTCACGGTTTTTCTGGTGTCGGCGGGGATCCAGCGGAAGATCTTGCGGAGCATGCGGAGGGTGAGGAAGCAGGCGGAGGACACGGCGTTGACTTGGTTGGTCATGGTGAGAAGGGGGTCCAAGATGAAGCCGAGGTTGCGGGCGTGGTCTGCGGGGGTCCGTGCGGTGCCGAGGGCCGTGGGCCACCAGGAGTCGTCCCAGGCGGACGGGGTGTTGCCGAGGATGAGGACTTCAGTTTTTTCAGAGTTCAGCTTTAGGCGGCTGAGCCTCATCCAATCTGCGACGTCCTTCATACCCTCTTGTAGGTTGGTCTTGGCGCTGGCGGGGTCCTTGGTGAGGGAGAGTATAAGTTGGGTGTCGTCGGCGTAGGAGGTGATGATGATGTCGTGCTTGCGTACGATGTTAACGAGGGGGCTCATGTAGACATTGAAGAGTGTCGGGCTGAGTGATGAGCCTTGAGGTACGCCGCAGATGATCTCAGTGGGTTCTGAGCGAAACGGAGGGAGGTAGACTCTTTGGGAGCGGTTTACGAGGAAGGAGGCGATCCAGTCCAGGGCCTGGTCTTGGATCCCGGTGGAGCGGAGGCGGGTGATTAGGGTACGGTGACAGACGGTGTCAAAGGCAGCCGAGAGGTCGAGAAGAATGAGGGCGACTGTTTCACCGTTGTCCATCAGGGTTCTGATGTCGTCTGTGACTGAGATGAGGGCGGTTTCAGTGCTGTGGTTGGTTCGGAATCCGGTCTGTGAGGGGTCGAGCAGGTTGTTGTCTTCCAGGAAGGTGGTCAGCTGTTTGTTGACGGTCTTCTCTATTACTTTGGCTGGGAAAGGCAGAAGGGAGATGGGGCGGACGTTTTTCAGGTCGCTCGGGTCAGCCGTAGGTTTCTTTAGTAGGGCGTTGACTTCGGCGTGTTTCCAGCATTCGGGGAAGGTAGCAGAAGAAAAAGAAGAGTTGATGACGGTCTGGAGGTGCGAGGCGATGATGTTGTCGGCTTTGTTAAAGATGAAGTGCGGGCAGGGGTCCGAAGGGGCGCCGGAGTGGATAGAGTTCATGATGGATTTGGTTTCTTCCGTGCTGATGTGGGTCCAGTTGTTGAGGGTGATGGTCGGGATGTGGGTTCGGTGGTGTTAGGTTGGGTCTGGTGTCCGAAGCTGTCGTGGAGGTCGCTGATCTTGCGATGGAAGAAAGTGGCGAGGGATTCGCATAGATCCTGTGAGGGCGTGACGGCGTTGGCGTTGGCGCTGGGGTTGGAGAACTCCTTGACGATGCTGAAGAGTTCTCTGCTGTTGTGGCTGTTTTTGTCCAGTCTGTCGGTGAAAAAATTCCTTTTGGCAGTGCGGATCAGGTGGTGGTGTTTGCGGGTAGCGTTCTTGAGGGCGGTCATGTTGTCAGCGGTGCGGTCCTTGCGCCAGGCTTTCTCAAGTGCGCGACAAGTTTTCTTTGATTCTTTGAGGGTGTCAGAGAACCAGAGGGGTTTCTTGGTGTTGTTCTGTCGCTGCGAGCGTTTGAGGGGAGCAAGGTTGTCTGCGCAGTTGGAGATCCAGTTTGTGAGGTTGAGGGCTGCGACGTTGGGGTCGGTGGTGAGGGTGGGTTGGTTGGCGGCGAGTGCGGCGAAGAGTTGCTCTTCAGGGATCTTGTTCCACTGTCGGCGAGGGATGGGTTGAGTGCGGAGGTGGCGGGTCTCGCGTCGGAATGTGAAGTGGACGCAGCTGTGCTCGGTCCAATGAAGGGCGGAGGCGTGGCTGAAGAAGACGTGTTTGCTGGCGGAGAAGATAGGGTCGAGTGTGTGTCCGGCGATGTGGGTGGCAGTGTTCACCAGTTGTTTGAGGCCGAGGTTGGCGAGGTTGTCGAGCAGGGTGGTGGTGTTGGGGTCGTTGTTTTGTTCCAGATGGAAGTTGAGGTCGCCTAGGAGGATGTAGTCCGGTGAGGCGAGGGCGTGCGGGGAGATGAAGTCGGCGATGGTGTCGCTGAAAGGGGCGCGAGGTCCGGGAGGACGGTAGACGAGGGATCCTCTGAGGGTGGTCCTCGGGTCGGTGCGAATCTGAAAATGCAGGTGTTCAGCGGCAAGAGGGGAGTCTTCAGTGGAGGTGGTGACGCTGATGGAGTCTTTGAAGACGATGGCGATGCCTCCTCCTACTTGGTTGGTGCGGTCTTTCCTGGAGATCTTGTAGCCTTCGGGGATGGCGGTGGCGATGTCTGGAGCAGAGGAGGCGTTCATCCAGGTCTCCGTGATGAAGGCGACGCCCGGTGCTGTGGAGTCTAGGAGGTCCCAGAGTTCAACGGCGTGTTTGTGAACGGAGCGAGCGTTGACTAGGATGCACTTGAGGTGGTTGATGGCGCGTGGGCTTGTGGTCGTAGTTGTTGCGTGGTGGAAGATGCGTTTGCAGGAGTTGCAGGCGAAGGGTCCATGGGTGCGTTTGGGGTGAGCTTGGAAGCAGGTGTTGGAGCGTCCTGGGTTGAGGGCATGGAGGGTGGTGGGGTCATAGCGGATCATCGGGGCTTGGGAGCGCTGGGGACCAGGGGTCATGGCGCTGGGTGCGGGCCAGGCACGGACGGGCGCAGACGGGCTTGCCTCTGGCGCGCCTCCGGCGCGCCAGCGGCGCACCCGCTGCGCGGTCGCACAGCGGCCGCCATATGAGGTAGGAGGGGGGGAGGGGTCAGCTGGGGGCGAATGGGAGCTGGGGAGCGGGGGCGTGCAGGAGGTCGCGGCGGGAAAGCACGAGGGAGGGGGGGACAGGTAGAGTGAGAAGAGCTGGGGGAGGGGGGTTTAAGGGTGGAGGGGGGAGAGTGTTAGGAGGTTTAGGAGATTAGGGAGAAAGATAGGTGTAGGGTTGTGAAGATAGGGGAGGGGGGTTGTAGAGGTGGGTGAGGGTGAGAGGTAGAGTGAGGGGATAGGAAGATAGGTAATAGAGGGGGTGGCAGGAGGGGGGGAGAGATAGAGAAATAGGTAGAGAGAAAAGGTAGATAGAGAAATAGATAGATAGGGAAAAAGATAGAGAGATAGGAAGATAGGAAGATAGGAGGAGGTGGAGAGTGAGGGAGTTGGATAGTGGGATAGAGAGATGGAGAGATAGGTAGATAGGAGGAGTGAGGGAGGTAGAAAGTGAACGGGTTAGATAGGGGAGATAGAGGGGGGGATGCGAGTGGGGGAGGGGGATGAGGCAGGAGCAGGAGGGCAGGCGCGGGGAGAAGAGGACGGAGGAGGCAGAAGAGCCGAAGGCAGAAGACAAGAAGACAAGAAGAAAAGAAGAACAGAAGAAAAGAAGAACAGAAGAGCAGAAGACCGGAAGGACTGAAGACCGGAAGAGCAGAAGACCGGAAGAGCAGAAGACACACAGAAGAACACAGAAGAACACAGAAGAACAGAGAGGAGTACAGAAGAACAGAGAAGAATACAGAAGAACACAGAGGAAGACAGAAGAAGACAGAGGAAGACAGAAGAACAGAGAAGAATACAGAAGAACACAGAGGGAGACAGAAGAACACAGAGGAAGACAGAAAAACACAGAGGAAGACAGAAGAAGACAGAGGAAGACAGAAGAAGACAGAGGAACACAGAAGAACACAGAAGAACACGGAGGGAGATACAAAAAACGAAGAAACAAGGTGCAGAATAACACAGCAGAAGATGAGGAAGAAGAGAAGAGGAGAGAAGACGGGGAGAAGAGGAGTACAGAAGAAGAATACAGACGAGGAGCGAGGAGGAAGAACAGAGATGAGGGAAAGAGGAAAAGAAGCAGGAGCAGGAGAGAGGGTGAGTAGCGCGGGGCAGAACGAGGGGCTGGGAGGTGGGGGTACTTACTGTGGGGTGGGTCTCAGGAACTCAGGAACCTGGAGGAGCTGCAGCGGCAGGGGGAGCGACCTACCCTTGGGTCAAGGGTCGCTACCACTGTCGCGCAGCGGCCGTCATATGAGGTAGGGGGGGGGGAGGGGTCAGCTGGGGGCGAATGGGAGCTGGGGGGCGGGGCGTGCAGGAGGTCGCGGCGGGAAAGCGCGAGGGAGGGGGGGGACAGGTAGAGTGAGAAGAGCTGGGGGAGGGGGGTTTAAGGGTGGAGGGGGGAGAGTGTTAGGAGGTTTAGGAGATTAGGGAGAAAGATAGGTGTAGGGTTGTGAAGATAGGGGAGGGGGGGTTGTAGAGGTGGGTGAGGGTGAAAGGTAGAGTGAGGGGATAGGAAGATAGGTAATAGAGGGGGTGGCGGGAGGGGGGGAGAGATAGAGAACTAGGTAGAGAGAAAAGGTAGATAGATAAATCGATAGATAGGGAAAAAGATAGGGAGATAGGAAGATAGGAAGATAGGAGGAGGTGGAGAGTGAGGGAGTTGGATAGTGGGATAGAGAGATGGAGAGATAGGTAGATAGGAGGAGTGAGGGAGGTAGAAAGTGAACGGGTTAGATAGGGGAGATAGAGGGGGGGGATGCGAGTGGGGGAGGGGGATGAGGCAGGAGCAGGAGGGCAGGCGCGGGGAGAAGAGGACGGAGGAGGCAGAAGAGCCGAAGGCAGAAGACAAGAAGACAAGAAGAAAAGAAGAACAGAAGAAAAGAAGAACAGAAGAGCAGAAGACCGGAAGGACTGAAGACCGGAAGAGCAGAAGACCGGAAGAGCAGAAGACACACAGAAGAACACAGAAGAACACAGAAGAACAGAGAGGAGTACAGAAGAACAGAGAAGAATACAGAAGAACACAGAGGAAGACAGAAGAGCAGAGAAGAATACAGAAGAACACAGAGGGAGACAGAAGAACACCGAGGAAGACAGAAAAACACAGAGGAAGACAGAAGAAGACAGAGGGAGACAGAAGAAGACAGAGGAACACAGAAGAACACAGAAGAACACGGAGGGAGATACAAAAAACGAAGAAACAGGGTGCAGAATACCACAGCAGAAGATGAGGAAGAAGAGAAGAGGAGAGAAGACGGGGAGAAGAGGAGTACAGAAGAAGAATACAGACGAGGAGCGAGGAGGAAGAACAGAGAAGAAGGAAAGAGGAAAAGAAGCAGGAGCAGGAGAGAGGGTGAGTAGCGCGGGGCAGAACGAGGGGCTGGGAGGTGGGGGGTACTTACTGTGGGGTGGGTCTCAGGAACTCAGGAACCTGGAGGAGCTGCAGCGGCAGGGGGAGCGACCTACCCTTGGGTCAAGGGTCGCTACCACTGTCGCGCAGCGGCCGCCATATGAGGTAGGAGGGGGGGAGGGGTCAGCTGGGGGCGAATGGGAGCTGGGGGGCGGGGGCGTGCAGGAGGTCGCGGCGGGAAAGCGCGAGGGAGGGGGGGGGACAGGTAGAGTGAGAAGAGCTGGGGGAGGGGGGTTTAAGGGTGGAGGGGGGAGAGTGTTAGGAGGTTTAGGAGATTAGGGAGAAAGATAGGTGTAGGGTTGTGAAGATAGGGGAGGGGGGTTGTAGAGGTGGGTGAGGGTGAGAGGTAGAGTGAGGGGATAGGAAGATAGGTAATAGAGGGGGTGGCGGGAGGGGGGGAGAGATAGAGAAATAGGTAGAGAGAAAAGGTAGATAGAGAAATCGATAGATAGGGAAAAAGATAGAGAGATAGGAAGATAGGAAGATAGGAGGAGGTGGAGAGTGAGGGAGTTGGATAGTGGGATAGAGAGATGGAGAGATAGGTAGATAGGAGGAGTGAGTGAGGTAGAAAGTGAACGGGTTAGATAGGGGAGATAGAGGGGGGGATGCGAGTGGGGGAGGGGGATGAGGCAGGAGCAGGAGGGCAGGCGCGGGGAGAAGAGGACGGAGGAGGCAGAAGAGCCGAAGGCAGAAGACAAGAAGACAAGAAGAAAAGAAGAACAGAAGAAAAGAAGAACAGAAGAGCAGAGGACCGGAAGGACTGAAGACCGGAAGAGCAGAAGACCGGAAGAGCAGAAGACACACAGAAGAACACAGAAGAACACAGAAGAACAGAGAGGAGTACAGAAGAACAGAGAAGAATACAGAAGAACACAGAGGAAGACAGAAGAAGACAGAGGAAGACAGAAGAACAGAGAAGAATACAGAAGAACACAGAGGGAGACAGAAGAACACCGAGGAAGACAGAAAAACACAGAGGAAGACAGAAGAAGACAGAGGAAGACAGAAGAAGACAGAGGAACACAGAAGAACACAGAAGAACACGGAGGGAGATACAAAAAACGAAGAAACAGGGTGCAGAATACCACAGCAGAAGATGAGGAAGAAGAGAAGAGGAGAGAAGACGGGGAGAAGAGGAGTACAGAAGAAGAATACAGACGAGGAGCGAGGAGGAAGAACAGAGAAGAAGGAAAGAGGAAAAGAAGCAGGAGCAGGAGAGAGGGTGAGTAGCGCGGGGCAGAACGAGGGGCTGGGAGGTGGGGGGTACTTACTGTGGGGTGGGTCTCAGGAACTCAGGAACCTGGAGGAGCTGCAGCGGCAGGGGGAGCGACCTACCCTTGGGAACTGCCACTGTGAATGCCATCCAGGGGTTGATCAGCCACCTTCAGCAGACCAATGCTTTCCTGGACGGCATTCATAGTGCCATGTCTGGCCTACAGAGATCTTTTTAGGATTTGGACTCCTCAGTGATGGAAGCCAGTTACCCCCCACATTCCGCCCCTGTTCACCTCCCTCTTCCCAATCCAAATCCCCCATTTCCCTAACTATCCCAAACACACAGACCCATCTACACGTGCCCACCTCAACACACACAAGCAGCTTATATAAACACAAACACCACAAGACGCATGCAGGCACTCAACATACACCCATAAACACAACATCTGCCACTACTTCAGCAGATACCCCACCACCCCTCGGACCCACACACCATATCCAGCATACTCACAGGCACCACCACAACAGCCAGTGACACATTCACCACGTCCACCATACCCGCAGACACCACCCCAACAGACAGACAGACATTCACCACATCCACCATACCTGCAGACACCACCCCAACAGACATCTACCACATCCATCGTACCTGCAGACACCTGCCTCAACACACACACAGACATCCACCACTACCAGCGTACCTACAGACACCACCCCAGCAGACATACACACGTCCAGCAGACATGCAAATGTCCACACTCGCACATGCAACAGACACCTCCAACACAGAAGCATATCTCACAAATGCACACGCCCAAGACATCTACACTGACACACCAGACAACCACCCCCTCAAACTCCAAATCCACAACCCCTTCTGATAACTGTCCCATGTTCCAAAGGAGAGATTCATTTTTGACCTTGCCCTTTCCCCTGTTCCCTCCAAACTCAAGAGGACCTGACCCACACCCCAACCCATCCCTTCCACATCCAAGTCCTCCCCTGCCACACCTGAACGTCCCTGCAAGCACCCATACCACCCCAAGAAGAAGTCCACCCCTCCTAAGAAACAGTCCACTCCTTCCAATCACACCCCTCCCATATCCGACCCCCCAAGGATGATGCCTGAGGTGCCAGCCTGCCCACTTGACGCCCCTTTCTGTGGAGGCTCCCTGGCAGTCATTGGAATCAAGTGTGGGCACAGTGATGTGCATGGGCATTATAACTGGATTGGCCAATGGCCTTTGCTCTCACTTATTTGGAGCTAATAAACCCAAGTTGTTGTTTTATTGGGTCCACATTTGTCCTGCAATTCCTTTTCTACCTTTATGTTGTTTCTGAATAACTTGTGTTGTATGTGTACAGTTGTGTGTGTTTGACCCTGCTTGCTGATGTTATTGTTTGCAGATGGTGAATGTATGGATATGTGGGTGTTAATCAAAATGGGATGTCATAGCATTGTGTTCTGTTTGGAATTGTAAGTATTTCATCTTGTGTGGTCCAATGTCAGCATGTATGATGTTACACTTATCACCCTGATATGGATTGTATATTGGTCTTATGCATAGCAGCTTGAGTTTTCTTTGTGCAGACATGGAGGGTATCCAATTCTGCTAGCCTCCTTTGCATTTGACCATGCGTATGCCCATTTTGATGTGTGTACCTTGCAGCTACTTCATCTAGATGTATGTCCCATGCAGTTGCAGTTGTATTGCTTTCTTGACTTGCACTTACACATTTGGCAGATAGGCATGTCACTTGGCTCTAGTATTGTCTGTCCCTGAGATACATGTAGGGTCAGTTCCTGAGTAAATGTTGTTTTAGGAGTGTATGCAAAGTAATATGTGTCCCAGTGCAGTATCCTTCCCTGAGTGTTCCTGAAGGCCCAATTCCTATTGGACAAGTATTGTTTGCATGGTGAGCTTTGGATATTTGTCTTTCAAACTATTGCGCATCCCATTGTTATTCCATTATGTTGCAATATGGGTGATGTGTGGGTCCTTTACCAGGAAGTTTAATGGAGGGGTGTTTGTATTAAATGACACATCCATACATATATGTGTTAAATCTGACAACAGCCTATGGCATGTGTGCAATGTGAGGGTGTCAGTTGTACTGGTAGATGTCATGTTGCTGTGTTGTGGGTGCTGTGTGACACAATGTTGTGTACACTTCACTGTCACTATGCCTAAGATGTGCAGACTTGTGTTTTTGTTGAGTGTTGCAGTGCAGTGTGAGTGAGCTGCGCTAGGGGATATTTTGTGGCTGTGAATGGGTCCTCCTCTGTGAATTACCCCAGCTGTTGACACAATGACAGATGTATTTGATGCCCATAACATGACCCCCATACTATTTACTGCCTGTTGCGCCCATGGCAGCATTTATTGTGGCCTCCATCGTTGAGCAGCAGCAGTAGCAGGATATGTGTGATGGGCTCCATGGAGGCACAGGACGTGTAAGGCTGCCTGCAGGTGAGTTGCTCCCTTTATACTCTCCGTTTCCACCTGCTGGGATGTGGTAGTTGGACCACCATGGTCACATTGGTGGTGTGCAACCTCGTAATGTGTCCGGAGGAAACACAGACTACGCCGGCCTGTCTGTCCTGCCTCGTCAATGCGTCAGGCTGCATTGCCAGGCGGTGCCGGTGGAACCGTGGCGGCCTTTGCTCCATAGGCCCACTTGTCTTGTAATACAGTGGTCCGACTGCCAAGCCGATGTCAGTCGGACCATCACCGCTGCAAACTCATAATGAGGCCCTTAGTTTGGAGTAGGAATAGAAAATTAGACACCTTTAGCGTGCAGCACCTTCCTCCAAATGGTTTATTTAGCAGTGGGAATAGTAATTAGTACTATTGTTTTATAACGTGTATTTTATAGTACTTTTTCATGTATATGTGAAATCAACATTGGTATTGGGTTATAACATTTTTTAGTATTATTTATATATTTTGTACACTTTTTTCAAACCTGTATATACATTTTTAAACATTTTGATTAACATTTGCATTCCTTTTGATAGGCAAATAATATTTGTCAAATTTTTATTATGCTGCGTTTTTTTTGCTACCTGTATTTTGTATTCTATAAACATCTTTGCTCAGCTGTTTTAGTTCTAATCTATAATTCGTTTTTGAGAATAGTAATTGTTTGTATTTTAACTCTGTTCAGTAATTCATAATATTTTGCACTTTGCTTCCTAGAAAATAGTGCATAAATTCGGGGTATGTTGCTATTCTGATATTCTCATTGTATGGTATAAATTTGTGTGAATGGTGTAGTGCACAATTTGAAGATATTACCCACCATCCACATTGTACATTGGGTTAGTTTCAGAAAGTTATTTTGTGTTGCATATATTATCATTCTCCATTTTGTTATTTCTCTTGCCGTGGAGAAGAAATTATTGTTTATTATGTTTAATAGTTACGTTACATGTTCTGGAAGGTTTATTTCTTTGTATCTTCTAGGAGCTGCAGGGGTATAACTTGTGGATTCTCTGGTATGTGCTGTGAATCATTTTAGATTTAGGATGTGCTAAGATGACATGAAATTTGCTTAGGCAGTTTAGGCAATATGTTTTTGAAATAGTGCTTGTGCCTACCTGAGTGCTAGTGTTAGCGTCTCTTAGATATTAGAGATCCTGCCATTCTTCTATCAGCGTGACACTTGGGGGATGATTATGCTCTCTAATATTAATTAGAATGTAACTCTTCGTTTGGGGTCTCCCATAACAAGCATTAGCATAATATTTGGTACATTTGCAGTTCAATTTTAGCTTCTTGTGCTTTCCTTCTTGTATGAGTATTCCATGTGATTTTTTGCTTTTCTGACAGGTGATATATGTGAATGTTTGTGACATTTTATCTGAACATTTTAGAAGTACATATTACTTACTTTAATGTTAGTACTTATTACTACATTGTAAAATGCATTTTTATTACATTTCATGCTCACATAGTTGCTCTCCTTTTAATGTGTTGTCTTTCCGTTTCTGTTTATTTCAGTTGAGATGTTGGTCGGAGGGGCTTCCTTTCTTGTTAGGTGGAAAGTATTTGTTTATTGTTCAGCTTAAAATAGTTATACTATTGTTAATTTAGTTTGGGGATTGGTTTAGGGTTAGTTTTAATTTTAGGTTTTAGAGGTTGGGTTTTGGGGTACTTTTCATTACTTTTATTTACTTGTAAGGCAAGTTTGTCAAGTTTTGCATCAATGAAGCTGGCACTGGTGTGGAGAATGGCTTTTTTCCCCACATTAATGTAGATTTAGAGATATAAATGAAAATATAGGTATTAGCTATTTATTTAAAATAAGGAGCAGCAATGTTTGTAAGTTCTGTTTCACTTTTAGCTTATTTTACTTACTTGTAGTTATTTGTAGATATTTTTGTTAAGTGTTGATCCTGGGTTTTATTCTGTAACTATGGCAGAGTTAAATCTTCCTGAAGTTGTAGCACTTTTTGGCATAAAGTAGAGCTAGGTTTTTTTGTGCTGTTTTTTTAGTGGTGTGGAGGTTAGCTAAAGGGTTCTATTGGTCGTTTTAGTTAAAGTTGTATGTTATTTGTTCCTTAGTGTGAAATTTGATTTTTTTCAGATTCTTCTTTATTTGGTGAACATCAATTAAGGTTTCTTCTTAAACACACACACAGGCATATATATATTCATAATATTTATATTCACATGTCTAAATAAATAAATATATATGTATATGTATTTATAGGCATATATATTTATGTAGATATAGATTTATGCATAAATAAAATAACAATGTATTACAATGCATACATATATGTGTGTGTATTTTAATATATCATTATTTTTGTGTATTCAATACTGTTTTATGTATTTATTAAAATTAACTTTTTTTGGTTTCTGAATTTGCTATAACTGCTTATATTATTCATGATCATTTTAGTCTATTTTATATTGTATTTAAGTTTGATTGGAGTTTATAATTTTAATAAATACATATTTTTTTCAAGAATATATGTTTAATAAAATTTAAAATAATGGTACTGTTTAGAGAGTTTATATTGTTATATGGGCTTGAAAAATATATTTTATATTATTATATATTAAAAAGTTATCTTTAGGCAATTCTATTGTGAATGATATTTTTGTTTTCAATATTTTATTTGTTTTGTATGTATTTAAATAGTTACCAATATTGCGTTTATCAATATTTTAGTTTTTGACATTGCTTATTTTAGATTTTTTAGAGCAATTATTTTGATGTTTGTGTATTTCTTGGTTACGTATGGGATGACAATATTTTGGTAATTGATATTCTTTTCCGCTATTGTGTTGAATCAATTTTGTTTTTATCGATATTATATCTTACAATCGGTGGGCACAATCTCAGTCTATCGCATGAGGATGTGGTTTGGAGGAAGTTATGTGACAGTTACATATAGTTGGTATCAGTAATGGGTCAGGGATAGGGAATATTCTTTTTTAATTGTATTTACAAGTGCACTGTTAGGTGTTCACAC
The DNA here is from genome assembly GCF_031143425.1 of Pleurodeles waltl. Taxonomy (NCBI): domain Eukaryota; kingdom Metazoa; phylum Chordata; class Amphibia; order Caudata; family Salamandridae; genus Pleurodeles; species Pleurodeles waltl. Next base: position 6,852,937 of record NC_090439.1, read on the forward strand.
ACTTTGAAGTGACTGAAAGAGACAATTTGGTACACAATATGTTTGAAAAATGTCCCCAGGAGTGTAAATAGCTTGGTCCATATTGTCTAAAGAGTTTTTCTGCAGTTGTTCTTCTATCACAAACCTAATGTACAGTTGATGGTGGGTAATGTTTGCAGTTTTATTGGGACACGTATGCACATCTTGTTGGCATACTCTATGCTCTGGGGCAAGAGGATGCTGGTCAACTGATCCTTAGCATTTAAAGGTTGCACAGATTTCAACAGTTTATTTGGGATGACTTGATCTTGTGCCAGGCTCAAGGGCACTACTTACCTGGTTAGGGGAGTATCTTATCACTCTTTCATAGAGATAGTATTGCTATGTAGATTATAGAATAGAAGGGAGTATTTCCGACTGGATACCTGGTATTTAAGTTATAAGGAGACCTTGCAGATACTGAATAAAGGGATGAACATATACTTTGAAGAAACACTAAACTCAGTACAGTTGGGTGTAACACTGAGAAAAGCCTATAAGATGGTTATCATGGGTCAGAATAGAGGATCTGCAATAGGTGTGAAAAGAAGGGCTAAATGGAAGAAGTAAGAAATATAGAGGATGAACTACACGATATGGAGCAGTGGTATCTGGGAAATGGATAGATGAACAAAGAACTCCTGATGTTTATTTAGGAGGGAGGAGTACATGATATTGGTAAACATAGTAGACATAGGAGCCGATTATGAGTACAGTGGTCCCAAGACCCCCATACCAACTTTGCCGGTGCGAACGCTGTGTCCTCAGTGGTCCAACCGCCCGATTAGGGTGGTGGTGATCGGACTGCCAGAAGATTGCCACCACCGCTGACTCCTGACCGACCGTGGTGACAGTGGTTGGGAGAGAAGCAGACAATAGAGGTGGTGCCGGCAGTGGCACCGCCCTCTATATTCCGACCTGCCTTTTTGTCAACCTTTTCATGGCGGGGTAAAGCAGGGCGGGGCCCCAGGGTGACCCCAGGATGGAAATTGCCCATGTCGTGGGCAGTGCACTGGCCCTCCTGCCAGCACAGTCAGTGTGTGCACTGTCTGCCATGCACAACATGGTGCATGGCAACAGTGCACCCGACTTGTTGGTGGCTCAGTCAGTGCAGCCGGCATTTTCTTCGGCTCTATCTTAGAGCCGAAGTCAATGCCAGCTACACCGACTGTATCGCCAGCCCCCTGAAACATCCTAATGTGGCGGTTGGAAGGCTGCCGGCTTGGCAGCATCCTCCCAACTGCCGCCTTTGGTTGTGGCGGCCCGACCACCAGGGTCATAATCAGGCCCATAGACTCGCTGGAAGCAGTATTGACTATTCAAGGTGGGTAAAATGGCTTGGAAACTACTGCTGGGCTAAATAGGAGAGAAGAAAGGTTTAGACATGGAGTAAAAGATGGGAATTGCATGATTATAAATGAGGACGAGGCAATGGCTCAGGGATTGGCACATTTCTTAAGACTGTTGTAGAGCAATAGATGGCATGGGGTACAGTTGGATTTAGGGGACTTTGTCAGAGAACTGCTTATATTCTTTACAGATGTGTACTTGGAATGGGAACTAGAGGGAGCCATTACTTTAGAAGAAATTGCAGAAGCAGTAATAAAACTAAAGAGTGATAAGGTCCCTCGTCTCAGTGGTTTACCTCAAATTTTTTAAGCGGTTATTTAATAAAATAGGGCCTTAATATGTTTAATTGGTTAATTGCGGAGGAGTACTTTAAGCTGAAATTCTCCATAAGCACAATTATTCTTACAAATAAACCTGTGAGTCCTCCAAACAAATGCTCCTTATACTGACTAATATCACCATTAAGTGTAGAGACCAAAATAGAAGTGAAAATTCATGCCAAACAACTTTATAAAGTTGAAGACATATCAGTACAACTGGACCAGGTTTGCTTTATGCCTTAGAGGTCCACAAGAGATCATTTGAGGAGATTGTTTGGATGCTTACTGCATGCATCAGGCCAGAGGGAGGCTTCGGTAATTGTGTCTTTGAACGTGGAGAAGGCCTTCAACCCTATCATATGGTAACAATCCATGACTGTTCTATAGAAAATGTGATCAGTCCTGTTTTCGTCTCATGGATTTCACTACTGTATTCTCAGCCAGTGGCAACGGTGAGAGTAAATGGGTCAATGTATTCCATCTTCCCCTTTGAGAGAGTGGCCAAGCAGAGCTGTCCCAAACTCTTCTTTTCTTTGCAACACACCTGAGTTGATTAGCGTGCTGGGTTCGGAAAGGTGCAATGATGCGCGGACTACATTGGCACCATGTGAGGGAAAATAAGATATCCCTCTATTTGGATGATCTGACAGACCCGGAGACTTTCATAGATAGGGTGTTTGAGGTGTTCAAAATATTCAGCACCTATTATGTGTTCATGATTAACTATCACAAGTCTGGTTTGTTCCCAGTGACGGCAACAAAAACAATATTTGTCCGCTCCTGATATGTGAGGGGGATTTTAGGTATTTAGGTATACTTGTGGCAAGGGATATCCCTTAATTTTTTCATAAAAATCTCCAGGTGGTCCTCCTTCAATCCAAGGGAGACATGTCACATTAGAGGATGTTCTCCCTCTATTTGGTGTATGGAGCATCATTATATAAAATGACTACCCTCCCTAAATGTTTTATACATATTACAAAATTGTGCATATCGCTTACTGGAGGAATACTTGTGTAACATAGATAAATAGGTAAAAATGCTGCTTGGGAATGGAGAAGCAGCCTGCATTACCCAAAACACTGTATATTTGAGACCCTTTGATGTAGGTATAGCATGTTGGTTCTGTAAGTGAGACATGCTGCTGGTAATAGGAATCTGGGTAGAGACAGGGAAAAGGAGAGAGAAAAACACCAGACTGGAGCGGTTGCATGACATAACAACTAGTGCCTTTACCATGCATGCCTTTACAATGCACACTTTATCACACAATGCATTTACCACGCATTGCCTTTGACACTCATACCTTTACAATGAAATTGTAATTATGTATCAAGTAAGTGAAACCCCAATTATTATATATTATCTAGTGGCAGTCACCACTTGGTAGATATAGTTAGGTTTGCTAATAACTTTGCCCCCGTTCCACATATCTCCACAAAACATTTTTAAAAAAGAGTTAATTCACCTCACCACCTTCCTGTAAAGTTTCAGGGTGATCCATCAAGCAGGGGTCAAGAAAAAAGTGGGGTCCCAAAATGAAAAATCCTCATGCATTTTCCATTGACTTTTTTAGGCAGGGCTACAGCAAAAACTGCTGAACTGAATTACACCAAATTTGGCAGGAAGCTAGATCTTGGTCTGCAGATTGTGTTTATGTGATTTGGTGTAAATCAGGTTAGTATTGAGAAATTAAGGGCCAAAAATGATTGTATATTTTGGCAGTGGGGCTCATGAGAGTCTCTGAGGCTCTCACAGGAATGCCAATTTAAAAGATATAGCATTCTGATTGGTCCAGGGAGCTTTATTTCCTTTGGGCCATCTAAATCCCAGGGGAGTGAGAATCCTGCAAGAGCAAACAATCTAACTGGCTGCCAGCAACATGAGAAAAATGTTGCTGGCAGCCATTACAGGACTCAGGGACTTAGTACCCTGCCCTGAAATTGTTAAACAAAGATATATGGGGGTAGGGTAGGGATACACTGATGACCTAGGTGCCATGGGGTGGTGACCATGAGGGACCCCCTGGGGCCACAACAGAAAAAAACTGCAAAAAATGCTGCAATCCTTTGAGACCCTCACAGGATTGAAAAGAGAAATGGCACTAGGCAACATTTATTCATTATAAACTATGGGGAGCCTAACTTCAGGACCAAAAACAATTTTTATGGTGAGGGGAGATGTACGCCTCCCCCCTGGGCCATTAGAGGTTCAGAGATCCCACCCCATAGATGATCTCATTATTTATGAGAGGGAGCACTTAGCCCCCCCTCTTTGAGAGGCCCTGGGGAGTCCGTCCCAAGAGACAATATTGAATTTTATAGGGGAGGGGCAGCTCAATTCCCCTTCTCAAGTCTCTTAAGGCCCCGGGGAGCTCCCCCTGGACAAAAATGCAAAATATACAGAGGGAGCTGCAGGGTCCCCCTTCCTGAGCCAATAATGGCCCTGGGGACCCCATCCCCCAGGGCTAGCTTACAAACCATGTCCCAGGGTGCCCAGTCCCCAGACATAGCAGTTTCTCTTCCCTCACCAGTGTGGGGAGGGAAACATGTGTTTTGTGTCATTCGGGGAGAAATATTTTCAAAACTCTTGCAAAGCAGGAGCCAACAACAGGTCTGCTCCCAGCTGGAGGGAACTTCAAAAATGCTCACAGCCTCTGAGAGCAGACTTTAGATCTTTTTCCCTGCGTGCAGTGAAGAGGGCAGGGAAAAAGATCTAAGTATTGCTCCTGCCTGCAGGGAGCAAATATTATTAGCTTCTCCCTGTGGGCAGAAGAAATACTGGCTTTCTTTGGATGCAGGAGCCAGCTGTGGCCATGGGGGCCTTGGGGCTCCCCCGTGGCCCCCAATGACATTGTGGTGGGTACCCTGTGTGGGCACCAAGTCGCCCACCTTTTCTTGTGATGGGACCATGGGGATGGGGTCCCCAGGGCAGAAATTGCCCGGGGAGAAGCGTGACTCCCTCCCCACTGGGTATGTTGTCTGGCCTCCGGGGGCTAAAATTGGCCCAGGGAGAGGGCGCTGGGTGTCCCCCTCCCCATTGAATTTGTTGCTGGGCCCAAAGAGATGGGGTCACTGGAGCAAAAATCAGCCCAGGGAGGTGGGTCCTGTGCCCCCCTCTCAACTGGATTTATTGGCAGGCCATGTTGAATAAGGTCCCTAGTGCAGAAATCAGCCCAGTGTCGGGGGACACATGCCTCCTTCCCCATACAAATTGTGACTGGTCCCAGGATATGGGGTCTCCTAGGCCAAAATCAGCCGGGAGAGTGGGAGGAATTTTCCCCCACCCCCTTTAACTAAGGGAAAAAACTGCCCTGTGGAATGGGGTCCCTAGGGCCAGGCACTATGACCAGCTCCCCACTATGCACAGCTAAAGGCCATGCACAGCGTGGGGTTGGCTGTACGCAGGGTTGTTGGCTGGTCTATGTCACTCCACTCTATGCCATCACACTGTACACTGCTCCACTCTACGCCAATCCACTCTACACTATTGCACTGTATGCAACTCCACTGTATGCTCCTTCAGTGTATGCCACTCCACTGGACGCTACTCCAGTATATGATATTCAACTCTAAGCCATTCCACTGTATGCAACTCCACTCTATGCTATTCCCCTGTAGGCCAATCCACTGTATACTACTCTACTCTACGCCACTCCACTGTATACCACTCTACCTCACGCCATTCTACGCTATTCCATTGGACTCCACTGTATACTATTGCACTCTCCCACATTCAAGTGTACGCCACTCCAGTTAACACCAGTTCACTTGTATGCGACTGCACAGTACACTACTCCGCTATACGCTATTCAAATCGATGCCACTCAAGTGTACACCACTCCACTCTATGCCACTTCATTCTACGCTAGTCCATTGGATGCCACTCCACTCTATGCCACTCCACTATATGCTATTTCTCTTTACTCCACTCCATTTTCACTACTCCATTCTACAACACTCCACTGTATGCCACTCTACTCTAAATTATTCTACTCTCTATTATTGCTCTCTACACTATTCTACTCTGCAAGACTCCGCTGTACTTCGCTCTATGCTATTTCACTATATGCCACTCCACCCTACACTATTACACTCTACACAAGTTCCATCTTTATCCCTCTAATGTATGGTATTTCACTCCATCCCACTCCCCTGTAGGCCACTCAACTGTATGCTATTATATCACTGTACACCACTCCACTGTACGCTACTAAACTATATGCTTATATACTTTACCCCTCTTGTTGGAAGGTGGATTATTGGTAAGGGCACATAAGTTCCTGCACTTAGCAATAGGCCAAAAAACCCCACTAGGTCCAGTCAAGGTCTCAAAAAATTAATCCTGGCTCAACCGTTGGTAGCTTGGCAATGAGAAGTTAGGCTTAATTTAGGAGACAGGTGTGTAAAGCATTTACTATCAACAAAAAAGTAAATTAGTAAAACACAAAATACAATAAAAACCAACACCAGTTTATAAAAATAGATTAGATTTTTATATTTAAAACAACACTAAAACAACAAACTTCCAATAAAGGGAACCAGAGGTATGAATTTTTAAAGACTAAGGGGGTCATTTTGACCCTGGCGGTCCGAGACCGCCAGGGCTAAAATTACAGAAGCACCACCAACAGGCTGGCAGTGCTTCCTGGCCTATTACGACCACGGCAGAAGCGCCGCGGTCGCACCGCCGGGGCCGGCGGTATTCCGCCACTTTTGCCCCGGCGGTGATAATCCACCTGGGCAGCACTGCTTGCAGCGCTGCCCAGGGGATTACGAGTTCCAGACCGCCAGCTTTTTTCCAGGAAAAGGCTGGCAGTACAGGGAGTTGTGGGGCCCCTGGGGACCCTGCACTGCCCATGCCGCCGGCATGGGCAGTGCAGGGGCCCCCTGACAGGGCCCCATGCGGCTTTTCACTGTCTGCTATGCAGACAGTAAAAAGCGCGACGGGTGCAACTGCACCCGTCGCGCGGCTGCAACACCGCAGGCTCCATTTGGAGCCTGCTCCCATGTTGTGGCCCACATCCCCGCTGGGCCGGTGGGCAGAAACAGCGGGGATGTCCAAATGGGCACCGCGGGAGTGCGGCTGCATTGGCGGCCGCCCGGCGGTTACAGCTTGGCAGTCGGCGGTAGCCACCCGCCAAAGTTGTAATGACCCCCTAAATGTTTTCTAGCACTTAGAAATCAATAGCGCCAATCTGGGCATCTGGTCGCATGTGACCGGGGCAAAGTAAAAAGTTGAGGCTGACCGCGATGGAGCCCTGCTCGGCTACACTGAGCAGGAGGCCTTGGTTAAAGTTTTTCCTTCACATTTAGCCTTTTTCTTGAAGATTTTTCCTTGACCAGGACAAAGTCATAAGTTGAGGCAAAGCTCATCGGAGCCCTCTTCGAATACAGGTTGCAGGAGGGCTCAGTCCAGGTTCCTATGTTTGGACTTAGAAACTTTTTCGTGACAGAAATCATCATCCGTCATCCAAGTCGAAAGTTGAAACCGAATCCGATAGAGCCCTCCTCGGATACACTGCACGGGAAGCCTCAATCGAGCTTTTACCTTCAGACTTAAAAACTTTTTTGAGCTTTTCTTCCCAGACGTCAGACGACCCTCCTCAGCAAATCAATTTCAACGTGACCTCATAGGATTGTCTTTCCATGAGCCCCTGGTGAAATCCTGGAAGTCTGGGGCTCCAGAGCTTTCTAGCGGGACGAACCTGCAAGTTAGGCTTGTTTGCAGTCGACTTTGGCCGGCTTGACTCACGATGTCGCGTTGGTCCACTTAAGGAGCTTTTTTCCAAAGTTGCTCTAAACTTCTGGTTCTTCTTCCACAAGGACCTTTAAGGTCCTTTAGGTGTCCACAGCTTACCCCAAGGTTTCAGAAGCTCTCCGTTGCTCCTTGGGGGTTAGGAGTTCAACTCCAAGAATGCACCTAGTTCAAATCAAAAAACTGCCACTGGTCAGCTGGTCAATTTATGCAGGGCTTGATGTAGGGTATTCTGGTCAGCTCTTGCCTACCTGTACCCTACAGGGAGTCCCTTCTTGGAGTAGTAGAATCCAGGCAAAGTCCTTATTTTGGAGAAGCCCAAGTGTGCAGCTAGTTCAGTCCTTTTGAGTGCAGTGTCCAGGTGCAGACCAGGGTCCAGCAGGGCAGTCCTTCTTCTTCTTGTATTTTTCCAGTAGGGATCTGAAGTGGGGAGCAGCTCTGCCATATTTATCCTTGCTCCTGGGGTGGCAACCGGAGGGCGGCTTCTGTCCAGTCATGTGCAGGCCACCACCCTCTTGAGTGACTACTTCCTGGGAAGTGTGGCAAAAATCAAACACAGGGAGCAACATTCCTCCAAAGTCCAAGATATAAAAAATTCAATCTTAGAGTTTAGATCTGGCTGTGTCCATCCACTGGTGTGGCTAATTTTCACTTAACACACCCCTTTCCAGCCCTCTCTTAATCTAATCAGGGGCCACCTAGATGTCTGGGGTTGCAGGAAATGGGGCGAGACAGTTGCTCTCCCAAATGTCCCTTGAAGTCCAGTTTGGCTGGGCTCCCCCCATCCTGTTCTACCATCTGCTGAGGTAGATCTCCTCCCACCAGATGCTTACTTTGTTTTAGCGCAGGCCACTTCACGCCTCATCAAAGCAGCCTGGCTCAGGCTGCCAGAGGCAGACCAAACAGAGAAGGGCACTACAGGGCTGAAGTTGGTAACTTTTAGCAAGAGTTCTAAAACTAGTTGTGGGTACACATTAAATTAAATTCAACAGTGGCAAGTTGTTGGATTTATTATAACTTTTAATTTGATACAAAACCTGCCATATTTATCTCCTTCCGATGGAAAATAAGACTTATTATTTTAAAATAAAGTCTCTCTATGTTAGCCTATTAGGCCCATTGACTACGATGGAGAAAAACTATTTTGGCTATTTTTCTTCTCACGAGGGCTTATAAAACATCTTTTATAAAGTCCCTGATTATAGTTACACTGCACCCAACCCTGGGGTCACTTAGGGCATACCGTGGGGTGACCTATATGTAAAAATAAGGTAGTTTAGGACATTGGAAGTACTTTTAATTCCAAAGTCGAATTTGGGGTTAACGTTCACGTAAAGGCAGCTAGCAAGGTAGCCTGCCTTTAAAATGACACTGGGCACCACAGCAGTGCACCTATGGGTTACTACCTATGGGTCCCTAAACCTACATTCCCTACCATATTCTAGGGACTTATAGGTAGGTTGGTACAGCCAATTATAATTAGCCTAATTTGCATATTCCATTTTACACAGAGCACTGGCCCTGAGACTGGTTAGCAGTACCCAGGGCACACTCAAAGTCAATAACCACCAGTATCAGTCAAAATGTTTGGGGGTGACAAGGGCAAAAAGGAGGACTTTCCTACACCTCTCCACTGTATGCTACTACACTATATGCTATTACACTCTGTGCCACTCCACTGTACGCCACTCCACACAATATTCCAGTCTATGACAATAAATTTAACAACATTCTGCTCCACTGTACTGTATGATTATACAACACTCCATATCACAACTTTCCACTTGCGGCACTCAACTCTACGATTTGACAAGCACTTTTATTAGTTGAAAGAACATTGAAATTCAATGAAAAAAACAAAGGTTAAAGCTTAGTTACAGTCATGAAACTTAGTTTCCCTATATAAACCAAATTTAAGATACACAAACTTTATACATTCTAAAGTTATAGTTATAACTTTAATTTACAATTGATCCACTACCTTTAAAAAACACTCTTCCTATAGAAACTAGGTCCTAACTATAGCTACATACTGGCGCTTGGCAGTAGCTTTTATATATGTATATACATATATATATATATATATATATATATATATATATATATATATATATATATATATATATATATATTTGTATATATATATATATACATATATATATATATATATATATATATATATACACACACACATAGGTCACAAGGACGTTTTGGTTATGCTCACATTTTAAATGTACAAAACCATACATTCACCAGTTAGAGTTATCTCAAGTAACTATAACTCATACCCTAAGGTAAATATAACTTGCGTCCTATAAGCACCCACTCTTGTGCCATGTGCAGCCTTCGCCCATGCATGGCAAGGGTTGCCCCAAGGCCTAACCTGCAGCCTGACCCTGCGGCCAACCCCCCTAACCACCCAGCCCCACACTGCACACTGCCCTTTGTCTGGGCGCAGCAGGAGTTGGCTGGAGCCTGTCTCTCTGGGTGTGAGAATAGGTGTAAGAGGGTGTATCAGGGGATGAAAATGGCTGTGAGAGTGTATGAATGTGAAAGTGCATTCATCAGTGTCTTAGTGGGTGCGTGAGTGTCTGCGCAGGTCTGTGAGTGAGTGCATGAGGGTGTCAGTGGGTCTGTGAGTGGGTGCAAGAGGGTCTGAATGGGGCTTTTTTTTTTAGCCCTTTGTGGTCTATCTGGGCCCATGGGGGAGCCTCAAGGCCTCCCCCACCGTCCCACCCAATTGTTTATTTTTTTTGCCCTTTATAGGCTATCTGTGTCCACGAGGGATCCTGAAGGCCTCCCTGTGGTCCCAAAAGATTGGTTTTTTTTTCATCATTTACGGGCTATCTGCAACCACGGAGGTAGTCTCAAGGCCTCCACTGTGGTCTCTTCTGATTTTTTTTTATTGTACTTTGTCCCATTTACGGGCTATTTAGGTTCAGTTGATGCTCCTCCATTCTATGCTATTCATCTTTGTGCCACTCCACTGTATGCTACTTCATGATACACATCTCCAGTGTTCTCTCCTCCACTCTATATAGCTCCACTCTACAAAGCTCTACTACAGTCTGTGACAATCTACTTGACTCTACTCCATCTATTCCCATATATTTCACTGTCCAAATTTGCACTCAACTCTATGACCGTACACTGTATTGTGCAACACTCTACTCCACTCTATCACACTGTACGACACAGTACTCCAGTCTACTGTATGAGACGCCACTCCAATGTATAACTAATTCACTTTTTTCCAAGCCACTCTATGTCACTCCACTCTTCTACACTTCACTATACAGTATTTCACTGTATGCTATTCTACTCTATGGTACTCCACTTTACAGTAATCTACTTTATGCCTCTACAGTGTAAGCCACTCCACTCTATGCCACTTGATTGTATGACACTCTCCAACACTCCATATACCTCCACTCTATAGAAGTCTACCACACTTCATATCACTATAGGACATTCTATGCCAATCTATCCCCGTACATTCCACTGTCCAACTCTACACTCCACTATATGCCTCTATACCCCAATGTACAACACTCTATTCCACTATATGACACTTTCTTGTACAACACACACTCCTCCCTATTGTATGAGACCCCACTCCAATTTTTAACAGTATACTATCTACGCTATGCCAGTACACTCTATGCTACTCTACTCCACGACACACCAATAGACTCGATTGTACTTTATTCCACACTATGTTACACAACTCCACTCAACTCTACTCGACAGTACAATACTTTATCTCATTCTACACTACTATACAACAATCCACCCTGTGCAGCTCCACTGTTTCACACACTACTGTACTCTATGCTACTCCACTTTACAATACTGTACTAAACTGTATGCCACTCTCCAACACTTCACTCCTGTCCATATCCCTGTTCTCCACTGTACAACACTGTACCATACTGGTTGCCACTGTACAACACTCTACTCTACGATACTCTAGTCAACTATACAACACCGCATACAACTCTTTCTATGCCAGTGCACCCCAGTTTTTCCACTAAACTCTGACATAGTATTCCACTCTACTCAACTACCCCACTGTACACCACTCTACTCTATGCCACTCAATGCCATTGTACTCTACAACACTGTGTGCTAGTTTACTGTACTACACTCTACAAACTGTACTGTACAGCTCTCCACCGTCCAAAAATCAAATAGACCATGCATCTGTACTCCACTATAGTCTATATCACTTTACAATACTGTATGACATCCCACTGCACTCCACTGTAAAATGCGGTTATCAAATTTATTGGCACTTTACTCAACTTCTTGCTATACCACTCCATTCTACTGCACTCAACCCCACTATAATCTATAACATATCGCTCCACTCTATGACACTTTACGCCACTCTACACTTCCCCACTCCAGTGCACTCCAATCCACTATTCTCCACTCTTCTACCCATTATCCCTCTCTATGCAACTGTACTATACTCCACTCTATGCCACTCCACTGTCTGACACGTTACTCCACTGTATGCAACTCAACTTTACAAAACAGTACTACGCTCTCTGTCACTCTATGATACTCTACTCGACTCTATGTCCATGCACTCTTCACCACTTTACTACACTGTATGACACTCAACGGCACACCATTCAACTTCTCTTTATGATACGCCACTCCATATTATGACACAGGACTCCACTCTTCAACTGTTCTCTATCACATTCCCCTTGACGATACTCCACTCTATGAGACTGTACTTCATCGTACTCCACTCTAAAACTCTCTTCTCCATTCTATGACAGTCTACAACACCCTAATCCACTGCTCAACACACCAGTCCACTGTACAACTCGCTGCTCCAGTGTACAGTACTTGACTCCACAATATGAGACACCATGCTTACACATTATATAACACTTTACTAGACTGTTTAATACGCTCCTACACACTACTCTACTCCATTTGATTCGTATCTACAATATTCCAGTCTATGACAATATATTTTACAACATTCTGCTCCACTGTACTGTATGATTATGCAACACTCCATATCACAACTTTCCACTTGCAGCACTCAACTCTACGATTTGACAAACATTTTTATTAAAAAAGTTGAAAGAACATTGAAATTCAATCATAAAACAAAGGTTAAAGCTTAGTTATAGTTATGAAACTTAGTTTCCCTATACAAACCAAATTTAAGCTACACAAACTTTAAACATTCTAAAGTTATAGTTATAACTTTCATTTACAATTGATCCACTACCTTTAAAAAACGCTCTTCCTATAGAAACCAGGTCCTAACTATAGCTACATACAGGCGCTCGGCAGTAGCTTTTATAGATATATAAATATATATATATATACACATAGGTCACAAGGACGTTTTAGTTATGCTCACATTTTAAATGTACAAAACCATAGATTCACCAGTTAGAGTTATCGCAAGTAACTATAACTCGTGCCCGAAGGTAACTATAACTCGCGTCCTATAAGCACCCACTCTTGTGCCGTGTGCAGCCTTTGCCCATGCATGGCAGGGTTGCCCCAAGGCCTAACCTGAAGCCTGACCCTGCGGCCAACCCCCCAACCACCCAGCCCCACACTGCACACGGCCCTTTGTCCGTGCGTAGCGGGAGTTGGCCGCAGCCTGTCTCTCTGGGTGTGAGAATAGGTGTAAGAGGGTGTATCTGGGGATGAAAATGGCTGTGAGAGTCTCTGTCTGAGTGTGAAAGTGTGTTCATCAGTGTTTTAGTGGGTGTGTGAGTGTCTGCGCAGGTCTGTGAGTGAATGCATGAGGGTGTCAGTGGGTCTGTGAGTCTGTGTGTGAGAGTCTAAGTGGGTCTGTGAGTGGGTGCAAAAGGGTCTGAATGGGGCCTTTTTTTAGCCCTTTATGGGCTATCTGGGACCACAGGGGAGCCTCAAGGCCTCCCCCACCGTCCCACCGGATTGTTTATTTTTTTTGTCCTTTACAGGCTATCTGTGTCCACGAGGGATCCTCAAGGCCTCCCTGTGGTCCGACCAGATTGTTTTTTTTTTTTCATCCTTTACGGGCTATCTGCAACCACGGAGGTAGTCTCAAGGCCTCCTCCGTGGTCTCTTCTGATTTTTTAAAATTTTACTTTGTCCCATTTATGGGCTATTTGGGACCGTAGGGGTAGCCTCAAGGCCTCCCCCGCGGTCCCACCAGATTATTATTATTTTTTTTTTTTTTCACCCTTTAAGGGCTATCTGGGACCATGGGGAAGGGGAGGGGGGGGGTCACTGCCTACCTCACAGGACCACCTCATTTCTTTTTCTTTTTTTTGTTGTCCTTTATGAGCTAACTTAGACAACAGGGGGAGGCTCAAGGCGTCCCTCACAGTCTCATTGCTTCAGCAAGCAAGGAGCTGCTTTTCATAGCAGCTCCCTGGTTGCTAGAGCAATGTTTTCATCTGTCTTTTCTCCACGCATAACTGCATGCAGGGAAGACTGATGAAAACTCTGCTTTCTGACTGTGGGACCTGATTGACAGGTTCCGCTGTCAGAAAGTAGCGTTATGTTTGCTGTGACTTGGTTGCAGCTGTCAAAGCTGTGACAAAGCCACAGCAAACAGCTATGTCCCAGGGGTGGGCACCCAAGGACATAGCAGGAGCTGGCCTTGGGGAGTGGCATTCTCCAGGGCCATCAGTGGCTCCTCGAGGGGGGGCCGCGTGGCCCTCATCTAACAAAAAGAGCCCTGGGGAGGTGGTGGTCCCTAGGTTGGGGGTCTGAAACTGACCCTTTTTACATTTTTACTATTTGCCCCGGGAAGTGGTGGTCACCAGGGCTGCAAGGGGGCACACAGGCCCTCACACAATTTAAAGATAGTCCCAGGGTGGTGGTGGTCCCCGGGTCCCCACATTAAAACATGAATGACCCCGGGACTTGACCCACCAGTGGCCTCTCAATAACTAAGCATGGGAGCCCGCACTTCATTTTAGGTTTAAGATCTCTTTTATTGATTTTAAAGATTGAGAACAATACAACATCTCCCACTTACAACCATTGGCCAGTAAGGAGGGGAAGCAGGAAAGAGGAGGGATGGGGAAGAGAGGGAGACAGGGGAGGGGAGAGGCACCTTAGTTGCAACGATCTATTGTCGTCATTCGTTGGGCCTAGCCAGGGTGCGTGTTATGGCTGGGAGTCGTTTGTCAGGGGTAAGTCCGCTAGTTCAATTAGGAGGGTCTATTGTCCTTGTCAGTTGGAAGATGCATAAGTATGATGGGCAGGTTAGTTCCCTTAATTACTCTGACATATATTTTATAGCCGGGCCCCATGTTTTATCAAAGAGGGGCAGCATACCAGTCCCTGCCGCTGTCAGTTTGTCCATACCTATGAGCGTCCATAGCTTGTGTAGCCAGTCAGTGTGAGTGGGAATGGTCTCCAAGCCCCAGCACACCAGCAATAGTTGTTTAGAAGCCCCCAGAGCCAAGTTAATAGCCTGACCCCTAGCGGAGCGAAGCAGGTAATTTTGGGGTTTGGGAAGGCCCAATAAGATATAACTAGGGAACTGTGGCATGTTAGTGTCATATATTTCATCTATTGCTTGGAGAATTGTGCTCCAAAAGGATGCGATTTTCGGGCAGTGCCACAGTATGTCAGTGAGTGTGCCTCCCCGTCCGCATCTGCGCCAGCACCTGTCATCGCCACGCGCCCCCCATTTAGCCATCCACGCAGGTGTATAATACATGTAGTGGGCTATTTTCAGAAACATTTCTTTGGTGGTTGTGGCACAGGCTGTCACTCTTGCCCTGTGTAAAACATCTCACCACTCTCAATCTGTGAATGTGTGCTCGCATTCCGACTCCCATCTGTGCCTCGCTGGTGTGGTGGGAAGCACGGTCGGCGTAACAAGGAAGGCATAGATATCGGACAGGAGTCGCTTGTCCGTTTCTCTAGTTGGGAGCCACTGTTCAAAGCGTGTTAGGGGTCAACTCACATGCGGGCGTATTGCAGGGGAGGTTACCCAGTGGTGAACGGCCAGATATTGCCAGTATGTGGTTTCGGGGAGAACATATTCTGCTTGGAGACTGGTAAAGTCCATGACACCCTTCCTATCAAAGAGGTCACCAATTCTCTTGCACTGTGAGTCCTGCCACGATAGGTGAGCGGGCTCGCTGACTGCAGGAGGAAAGTCTGGGTTACTGATAAGCGGCGTCTGGGGGAAAATCAACGTGGAAAGCCCTTTTGCTATCTGCACTTTGTTCCATGCGCCCAGCATAG
This sequence comes from Pleurodeles waltl, assembly GCF_031143425.1. Lineage (NCBI taxonomy): Eukaryota > Metazoa > Chordata > Amphibia > Caudata > Salamandridae > Pleurodeles > Pleurodeles waltl. Next base: position 6,868,617 of record NC_090439.1, read on the forward strand.
CCCGCAGGACGGGGGAAACATACACCCTGGGCAGTCAGTGTCTTCTGGGTAGCCATGGCACCTTCCAGATGTGAACTCCTGCCACCTCTTGATCAATAAAGCACCAGTATTTTTCCCTCAGAGGTCGGGCCCATTCGACTATGTAGCACAGCTGAGCTGTGTAATAATAGCTAAGCAGGTGCGGGACGCCCAGTCCTCCCTTTTTCTGTTTTAGGTATGCCTGGGCCTTCGACATTCTAGCCCTCTTGCTACTCCAGATATACTCCCATATAAGCACCTACAGCGTGTCTAGAAGGTTGGGAGGCGGTTGCAGTGGCAGGGTCCCCATAAGGTAGAGTATTTTAGGCAGAAAGTCATCTTAATCGCTGCTAGGCGACCCATCCATGAGAGGCCATAGGCCCTCCATTTCGTCAATTCAGTGCGTGCGATATCTAGTATCCTATTATAGTTATGTGCTGCAGTCGCCTCAGGCGTGGGATATATCCTCAAGCCCAGATATGTGATTTCTTGTGTGGCCCATGGGAAGGCAAGACTCGCTTCTAGGGAGGTCCTCTCCACCTCAGGTATAATTAAGTTCAGTATTGATGATTTAATGAAGTTGATTTTAAAGCCCAAGACTTTGCTAAATGCCGTTGGGGTAGGTTGGGATAGGTGAAGCAGCACGTCGTCTGCGCAGAGAGCCAATTTATGCACTCTACCACCCATCGGCAGGCGGGATATATCTGGATGTTTGTGTATACGCTCAACGAAGGGCTCCATATACAGGGCAATTAGTAAGGGTAAGAGGGGGTAGCCCTGTCGCGTGCCCGTTGAGATAGAGAATTTCTGGGACATTTCTCCATTCACAGATACCATGCCTCCAGGTTTATCATAATTGCAGCGGATCCAGTCACGTAATCTGGGGCCGAGTCCAAGATGCCTCAGAACCACGTGGAAATACTGTCAGTGAACCCGGTCAAAGGCCTTCTCGGCATCAATGGAGAGGAGAAGGGCTGGGATTTGGGTGCGATGTACCTTGTCCAGTAGGTGACATAGGCCCTCATTACAACCCTGGCGGTCGGTGATAAAGCGGCAGTAATACCGCCAGAAGGCCGGCGGTAAAGAAAATGGAATAAGGACCACGGCGGAAACTGCCAACACAGACAGCCACTTTAACACACCAACCGCCACAGCGGTAGCAACAAGCACTGCAGCAGTAACCACCAACAGCCAGGCGGAAGACAATGTTCCGCCCACTGTATTATGAGAGGCCAATCCGCCACTTTTTCCGGGGCGGTACCAACCCCATCAAAAGCACGGCGGAAACAGTACACAGTAGGGAAACGACTCACCTCTGGACACTCAGGGAACAACCACAACACCATGGAGCCCGAACTACAGGTGTTACCCATGCTGGTCTACCTCCTCCTACACCAGGAATACCAACGCTGGCAAAGACAACCACGATGAGTACTGCCCCTAGCACAGAGTGGAGGAAAAAGGGAGTAACACACACACACGCAACATGCAACACCCCCACCCTCACTCCCACCACCGTACACACAAACAGATGCAGTAACATTACATATACACCCCGTATCCCTAAGGAATAATGCAAGGACAAAATGACTGGAAGAAAGTCAGTGTAATACGTAAAAATACTATGAATAAGTGCATCAAAAACCAAAAATATATGCATATTTACAAATGCAGGGACACTGCCCAGTCCATAATGTCTGTGGGCCACAGGGCCATTTCACATAGGCCAAGGCCCCACTTGACTCCTGCCTCAATACGGAGAGAACACTGCTGGGGCATCAGGTCGAAAAGACACAGGCACCTCAGGGGGAAGGGGAAGAGGGGGCACCTCAGCCAGAAGATGGGACAACGCCACTCTCCTGGAAGGGGCTACATGCCCTCTGTGATGTCCTGGGGAGTGCAAGGTCACATTCTCTCAAGTGGGTGGTTTGCCCACTGCTTGGTCCTGGGGAGTGCAAGGCCACAGTCTCTCAAGTGGGTGGTTTGCCCACTGCTTGGTCCTGGGGAATGCAAAGCCACAGTCTCTCAAGTGTGTGGTTTGCCCACTGCTTGGTCCTGGGGAGTGCAAAGTCACAGTCTCTCAAGTGGGTGGTTTGCCCACTGCATGGTCCTGGGGAGTGCAAGGCCACAGTTTCTCAAGTGGGTGGGTTGCCCACTGCTTGGTCCTGGGGAGTGCAAGGCCACAGTCTCTCAGGTGGGTGGCTTCTTCCACTGGTTCTGGAGGGGGCTTTGTGCCCAGTGTGCTTCATCATGGCAAGGAGGGGGTGAGTGGATGCCTTCTTCCACTGGTTCTGGAGGGGGCCTTGTGCCCTGTGATGCAGCACTTGGGGAGTGCAAGGTCACAGTCCCTCACCTGGGGGTCAGACCCACAAGATTTGCAGTGGGCAGGATGCATGACACTCCATGGAGGCAGGACTAAAGTCCATCCGCCAGCGGCGATGGCTGCACAGTGGTGGTAGTGCAGGTGCAGGTGGCGGTGGTGGCAGTGGTGGGGGAAGCCTCCAGCCCTTCCCCTGCAGCCTCGAACGGCTACCCACTGGGGCTGCTGCTGCTGGCAGTGGTGCTGGTGGCGGTGCTGGCAGTGGTGGGGGCCGGCTCCAGCCCTTCCCTGTAGCCTCGGACAGCTGCCCACTGGGGCTGCTGCTGCTGGCAGTGGTGCTTGTGACGGTGCTGGCAGTGGCGGGGGGAGGCTACAGCCCTTCTCCTGCATCCTCAGACTGCTGCCCACTGGGGTTGCTGGCAGTGGTGCTGGTGGTGGTGCAAGTGGCAGTGCTGATGGCGGTGCAGGTGGCGGGGCTGGCAGTGGTGGGGGTAGGCTCCAGCCCATCCCCTGCAGCATCGGACGGCTGAAGTGCCATGGTTGGTGTTGTGTGCTCAGATTCAGCTCCAGCACCAGGCCTCCTATCCTTCCTTTCTGCAGTGGCCGGCCCTTTGTCATTGCCCTTGGCAGCTGGTGGTCCCTTCTTGCCCTTGGCAGCTGGTGGTGCCTCCTTGCCCTGGGTAGCTGGTGGTCCTTTCTTGCCCTTGGCAGCTGGTGGTGCCTCCTTGCCAGCTGGTGGTGCCTCCTTGTCCTTGGTAGCTTGTGGTCCTTTCTTGCCCTTGGCAGCAGGTGGTGCCTCCTTGCCCTTGGCAGCTGGTGGTGCCTCCTTGCCCTTGGCAGCTAGTGGTGGCTCCTTGCCCTTGGCAGCTGGTGCAGGTACACTGGCAGTGCTGACAGGTGTCTCCTTGGAGCCTCTCACACCTGCAGTATCTGTCGAAACAACAGTAGCCATGGACTGGCTAGCTGAGGTGCTGGCCTGGGTTCTGTCCACCCTGGCCCGAAGTGAAGGAGAGGGGGGGAGGGACAGGGAAGAGGTCAAGGGTGGAGAGGAAAAGCTTTTTAGGGACACTGGTGCGGGAAGAGGGCGAAGGTTTGGGAGTGGGGGAAGAGGGAGTGGTGGTTAGAGGTGTCTGTCTGCTGTGTTTGGGTGCAGGTGCATGGGCTGGATAATGTTGTGAGGTGGATGGCTGTTGGGTGTCTGATTGCTTGCATTTGGGTACTTTGGGAGGTGGGGGCACAGACACAGTGGGAGAGGACACAGGAGATGTGTGCATAGATGTGGGGGTGGTGACTGCTAGTGAGGGGTGTGTAGTGATAGGCGTGATGGTGATGGAGGTAGTGGATGAGGATGTAGTGCATGCAGGTGTGAGTGCAGACGCTACTGGGAGAGAGGTGAATGAGGAGGAGGAGGGGGAGACAGTGAAAGCAGTGGATATTGGCATGTCTGATTCTGGATGGTGTTTGTGTGAGTGCCTGAGGGATGATGTGTGGTGCCTGTGTTTGCCTGAGCCACTCCTGTGTGTTGTCTTGGGTGCATGCTGGTCTGATGGTGTGCTTGGGATGGGTTGGGGTACAGGGGAATGGTACTGGTAGAGGAAGTTGGAGGGGGGAGGCTAGAAACAGGGACTATGGCTGCCATCAGAGAGGAGGCCAGAGCCTGGAATGGTCTCTGTTGGGCCACCACACCAGAGTGAATGCCCTCCAGGAATGAATTTGTTTGTTGCAAATGCCCTGGCAGCCCCTGGATGGCATTCACAATGGCTGACTGCCCAACAGAGATGGATCTCAGGAGGTCAATAGCCTCCTCAGTCAGGGCAGCAGGACTGACTGGGGCAGGGCCTGAGGTGCCTGGGGCGAAGGAGATGCCCACCCTCCTGGGTGAGTGGGCACGGGAAACACATTGAGGGGCTGTTGGGAGGGCGGTGCTGGTACGGGGGTGGCGGCTGTACCTGTAGTTGGGGTGGCCGCAGAGGTGTCCGCCACCACCAGGGAGCTTCCATCGGAGGAGGTATCACTGTCCGAACTGTCCCCTCCATACTCTGCCGTGGTGCTCCCCTCGCCCTCCGTCCCACTGGTGCCCTCACCGTCGGTGGATTCGGCCTCCTGGGCCATGTGGGATGCAGCTCCCTTCGTCGCTGGTGCTTCTGCTCCTCCGCCAGATGATGCTAATGTACAGAAGGACAGGGTGACAAAACAAAAAGGGGGGTGGGAGAGACAGAGAATACACTTGGTCAATGGCAGCAACAACACCACCGTTGTTGTACACAACACACAGGGAACAGCCCTATGCACTAGGCGATGCACTGCCAGTCACAATGCTAGTCACCAGGCCATGGAGAATAATGCCTATCGCCAATAGCAGCATACCTGAGACCCACAGATCCCTGCTCAGTAGTAGATGCCCACTAGCATGTTTGGGGGTGTTGTACATCAGACCCTGCCCAACATGGAACCTACCCTGCAATGTCGGACCTGGCCTAGGGGCACCCACAGGCCCACATCCCCCACCCAGAGAACACCCCACCACGCGCAATTTGCAGAATTGGAAACTGTACTCACCGCGTGTGGCTGCAGTGATGCCCTCAAGCGCCCATCCAGCTCTGGATAGGCCACCGCCAGTATGCGGAACATCAAAGGGGTCAGGGTTCGACGGGCACCCCTTCCTCGTTGGGAGACCATCCCCAGCTGGGCCTCAGCCGTCTTCCTTGCCCAGCGTCTCAGGTCCTCTCACTGTTTGCAACAGTCGGTGCTCCGCCTGCAGTAGACCCCCAGAGTCCGCACATCCTTGGCGATGGCACGCCATATACCCTTTTTCTGATGGGCGCTGACATACAGAGAAATGAATATAGAAGAAGGGATCAGTCATACCGAACGGCCTGTTACACTAATGGCCCACCATGGCCCTCCCATCCCCTTACGCACATACATTGCCCACCATACAGGCAGCACTCTCCCCAGGACCCCTCAACCACCCCCCTTACATGAGGCCTTCACACACATCACTCCATGCATTCATGCCCCATGCATCGTGCACACAGTGTACTCACCTGTTGGTCTGGAGGCCCATAAAGCATTCGGTACTGGGTAGGACCCCATCCACCAGTCTCTCCAACTCTGCAGCGGTGAAGGCAGAGGCCCTTTCCCCATAGACTCGAGCCATGGTCGATTCCAGACACAGGTCACAGCAGGACTTACAGTGTAGGTCCTCTCCTGTTGAAGGTCAGGTAGCAAGTGAGTGAACAGATAGAAAATGGCGGTCGCGCCAATGGCGGTGCATACCATCACCTCCGGCATACATCACCATTGGCTACTGTACCCCATAGGGCCCAATGATAACCAATGAGGAGTTGCACGGCGGTCCTCGACCGCCTACCGCAACGGCGCACAACGTCAGCGGAATTACCTCATTTCCACCTGTCCCTCCATACAGGACAGGCGTCCACCATTTCCGGGGGCAGGCCATGGCACCTAAGTGTGTCACAGCAGACATAAGCAGATTTAGGGACTACACGTAAGCATACTGTTTCTGTCACAACATGCAATGCATTTTACTCTGAGGATATGTTTGAAAATGACCATGTGCTCACCGTTTTGCCCCCTAGATTACAACCACTGAGGATGATTAGGAAATGGAGACATCCTCACGTGTACAGGCCCCTGGTGGACTTGGCAACAATGGAGGACAGGCACATAATTCTCACCTACAGACTTGATAGGGCCACAATCCAAGAGCAGTGTGCCCAATTGGAGCCAGACCTCACCTCAGCTGTCCGTCAACCCACTGGGATCCCCCCTTTTGTGCAAGTCCTATCAGTGCTCCGTTTCTTGGCAAGTGGCTCCTTCCAAGTGACAGTGGCCAGGGCAGCAGGGATGTCACAGCCAATGTTCTCAATAGTGCTGACCAGAGTGTTGTCTGCCCTGATGAAACACATGCGCAGCTACATCGTTTTCCCCCAGGTGGAGGATTTGGCCACAGTGAAAGCTGACTTCTATGCAATGGGACATATCCCCAACAACATTGGAGCGATTGCTGGTACACATATTGCCTTTGTCTCCCCCAGGAAAAATGAACAGGTGTTCAGAAATCGAAAGAGCTTTCACTCTATGAATGTGCAGATAGTGTGCCTGGCGGACCAGTATATCTCCCATGTGAATGCAAGGTATCCTGGATCTGTGCATGATGCCTTCATCCTGAGGAATAGCAGCATCCCATATGTGATGGCTCAACTCCAGAGGCACCGGGTGTGGCTAATAGGTGAGCCCATGGTCCCATCCCAGTGTATGTTGGTATATATTGGTGTGGGGTTGGCCCTAAGGGTGAGTGTGTGGCTAACAGGTATCCCTCGATATTTGCAGATGACTCAGGTTACCCCAACCTCTCATGGCTAATGACCCCAGTGAGGAATTCCAGGACAAGGGCAGAGGAACGTTACAATGAGGCACATGGGCGAACAAGAAGAATTATTGAGCTCACCTTTGGCCTCCTGAAGGCCATGTTCAGGTGCCTCCATCTGACAGGTGGATCCCTGTGCTACTCACCAAAGAAGGTGTGCCAGATCATCGTGGCATGTTGCATGTTGCACAACCTTGCCTTGAGACGCTAGGTGCCTTTTCTGCAAGAGGATGGGGCTGGAGGTGGGCGTGTGGACAGTCATAAAGAAGAGGCAGAGGATGAGGATGTGGACAACAGAACAACTATCATTCAACAGTACTTCCAGTGGCACACAGGTAAGACACTGTAACTTCACCTTCCATAGCTGTTTTGTGTAGTGAATTTTCTCTGGAAGGCTGCTGTTCCCACTACCATGGCCACTAACTGTACCCTTTGACATGTCTATTAACAGATATTTGTGCCCTACTCTGGCTCCTGGTGTATTGACTGCAGCACAATATAGGTCATACCTATGTATGCATAACTGTACAGTCTAATTGCGATGTCTACAGATTGTTAAACAAATACATCCTTAAATCATTTGCCATACTCCATACTTGTATTTTTTTAAAGGGTGTTTATTTAAGTGCTGAGAAGTAAATGGGGATGTGCAATGGGCTTGGGTGATGGTGGAGGAAAGTCCAGGATAGAGTCCAGTCTATTTGTATCACAGGTGCATTGTCCATTGGGGCATAGGAAGGGGAGCAATGACAGTTCAAGGTGGATAGGATAACAGAGTGGGACACATGGGTGACAATCAGGAGAGTCTAATTTCCTGGTGGGGGACTTGGCAATGTTCTCTGGCTTGTGCCTGGATCGCAGGGACAGTTTGCGGGGTGGTTCTCCTTCTGCAGGGGGTGTTGTGCTGGTGGCCTGTTGTTCCTGTGGCAGGTCCTCCTGTCCACTAGCGTTGTCGGAGGTGGAGGGCTGTTCATCATTGTGGCTAGTGTCAGGGGCCCATTGGTGTGCCACTACCTCCCTCATGGTGTTGGCAATGTCAGCCAGCACCACTCCAATGGTGACCAGGTTGGTGTTTATGTCCTTCATTCAATTCCTCCCTGATCGCCAGGTAATGTCCCACCTGAATCCGCTGGGTCTCCTGCAACTTGTCCAGTATCTGGCCCATCGTCTCCTGGGAATGGTGATATGCTCCCAGGATGTTGGTGAGTGTCTCCTGCAGAGTCGGTTCCCTGGGCCTGACCTCCCCCTGTCGCACAGCAGTCCTCCCAGCTTCCCTGTTGTCCTCTGTCCTGTGTCACTGTCCCCTGAACCGTGTGCCCACTGACATTGATCCCAGGTCCCGACTCGTCCTGTGTTTGTGGGGTGTCCTGGGGTCCCTGTAGTGGTGGACACACTGCTGATTGACATGTCCTGGGGACAGAGTTATGGGCCCGCTGGGTGGGTGCTGCGGTGGTGTTTCCTGAGTGGGGAGGCTCTGTGGTGGTATGGGACTGTGCCTGGGTAACCAACTGTCCGGAGGTCTCTGATGGGCCAGGTTGTTCATCCTGATCCAGGCGTCCAGAGCTGCTGTCATCACTGTGGGCCTCTTCTGCGGGGGGACTGGATGCTGCTGGCACCTCTTCTCTGGTGACGTTGTGTGGGGCCCCTGGGGATGTAAATGCAGTGTTATAGTTTCTGTGTGTGTCATCTTGTGCATGGGTATGTTGTCCTCTATGGTTGACATAGCCATGGCAGATTAGCCTTAGTATGAGTAGTTATTTGGTGAGCTAGGTGTTTGCCTCTAGTGTGCATGCAGTGGTGATGGTTGTCCATGCAGGTCTGTGATCAGTGTCCATGTATTGGTGTTGCATGCCAGGCTTGGCATTGGGGTGAGTGGGTTGTGATGGTGGGGTGTGTGGGAGGTGGTGGAGTGATGGTAGTGAGGGCGAGGATGGGGTATGTGATGGCATGCAGGTAGGTGGGGTGATAGTAATAGAGAGTTGACTTACCAGAGTCCAGTCCTCCTGCTACTCCTGCCAGGCCCTCAGGATGCAGTATTGTCAAGACTTGCTCCTCCCATGTTGTTAGTTGTGGGGGAGGAGCTGGGGGTCCACCTCCAGTCCTCTGTACAGTTATCTGGTGTCTTGCAACCACAGAACGCACCTTTCCCATAGGTCGTTTCACCTCTTCCTGATGTCATCCCTTGTTCTGGGGTGCTGTCCCACAGCGTTGACCCTTTCCACGATCCTCCGCCATAGCTCCATCTTCCTTGCAATGGATGTCTGCTGCGCCTGTACTCTGAATAGCTGTGGCTCTGCTTGGATGATTTCCTCCACCATGACCCTTAGCTCCTCCTCTGAGAACCTGGGGTGTCGTTGTGGTGCCATTGGTGTAGTGTGAGTGGTGTGTGTGAGGGTGTGTGGGGTGATGTTTTGAGTTGTATGCTGAGTGGTGCGTGGATGGTGTATGGGTGATGGCGTTCTGTGGCTCTGGTTCTGTAGGTGCTCTTGGTGTCTCTGTCAGTTGTAAAATGTTTAAAAGTCGTAAGGGTTTGTGGGTAGTGTGGGTGTGTGTTTTAAAGTGGTGTGAGTGTGTGGGTGTGGTGTGTGTATGGATGTCAGGTGTGTGTAGTTTGAATTGTCCAATGTAGTGTTGTTTTGTATGTGTGTGTATTTTGAGCGCTGCGGTATGTAGTGCCAATAGTTTACCGCAGTTGAATGTCCGCCGGGGTGATTTGTGGGTCACAATGCAGTGGGCGTAGTTCTGTTGGCGTAACAGTGTGGGTTTTGGTACCACCAATTTATCACTGACCTTTGGGCTGGTGGACTTGTGTGTGTGTCTGTATAGTGACGGATTTCTATGTGTGGGTCATAATACGGGTAGCGGTATACCGCTGCGGTCGCAGTATGTTGGCAGCAGGTGCGGGTTCTTTCCCGCCTTAGAGATAACAGTCACCACGCCCAGTTGCATCGTGGGAGGAAGGGGGGAGTCGTGCTCAACGCATTGTACAACCGAGCCAGCAACGGAGCTAGCTGGGTGCCAAAGTATTTAAAGAATTCTGCTCCAAAGCCATCTGTACCCGGTGCTTTATGTGTTTGCAGACGGTGTATGGCTGCAAGGACCTCTGCGGGCGTAACATCCCTTTCCAACATGTCACTATCCGCTGGGGGGATTCTTCTGCTGTATATAAGTCGGAGTAGAACTGCTTGAACTGTTGGAGAATTAGCTCTCCCAGACAAGTCCAATTGCTGTCAGGCACCTGCAACTCCGCCACTCTTTGACCCGTGGCCTGCGCACTGAGTCGGTGGGCCAGTAAGCGACCCGCCTTGTTACCCCCTGCGTAGAATTTCTGCTTAGCCCTGAGTAGCGCATACTCCGCCTTCTCCTCATCCAGAGCACATAATTGTTTTCGGAGAGTGGTGAGTTGTCTCCTCACTACCAGAGACCCATTGGGTGACTTCCAGAGTCCTTAGGTCATCCTCTAGGGTCTGATGCTTCTCCCATCGAGTCCTGTTTAATCTCGCCGCTTTCGCTATGAACTGATCCCTAATAACTGCTTTAAGGGCTTCCCATAAGGTCGTAATACTGAGCTCGGGAGTGTTGTTTGTGTCTAGGTAATGCTTTATCGTGGTCTTGATCTCCACAAGAGTGTCCTCATATGTTAAGAGTCTCATGTTAAGGCGCCAGCGCTTTACACTAGGGGTGTGTGAGGAAAGGGTGAGTGACAATGTGAGCGGGTAGTGATTCGATATGGAAGCCACCCCTATCTTAGTCTTGGTAACCAGGTTGGTAGTGCGCGATGTGGTGAGGAAAAGGTCATTGCGTGCGTAGGTTTGGTGTGAGGCTGAGAAAACAAATTACGCCCTCTCTGTCGGGTGTTGCCTGCACCAAACATCAGTTAGCCCTGCCTCCCCCACCCACCCCTGAAAGTTCTTTGGGAAAGTTCCCGTCTGACCATATCTCTGAACAGATCTGGAACCTGGTTAAAATCCCCCCCCACCACAATGTCCTTGTCTGAGGTGGCCAGAACCCTCCCCAGGGCATCTCTTAGGAAGCGTTCCTGCTGTTCATTTGACCCATAAATATTAGCTACCATCAGCCTATGCCCTCGAATATCAATGTGAAGGGAGAGAAGCCTCCCAGGGATCTCAGCTTGTACACGAAGTACCTTCCCCAGGAAGTTTGTAGCCAAAAGCACTGCTACTCCTGTCTGCCTCTCAGCGCCTGAGGAATGGAACTGTCGGTCAAACCAGCGTGACCTCAGCCTTTTCCAGTCTGAGCAGATTAGATGAGTTTCCTGTAGAAGACAAAGATCAGCCTTTGTGTCTTTGAGCTGCAGAAACAGAGTTTGTAACTTCACAGCTGCGTTAAGGCTAAGAACATTTAGAATAAGGATAGTGATCATGGGGGAGATGGGGGTATGTCGCTATGGTGTCTGTTAGACCATCTACCCAATAGTGAGGAGACCACAGTATGTGGACCCGTGAATGACGAAGGGGGGAGGTGTCGCCCCATCAGGATCAAGGTAGGGGAATAGAGAACAGGAGGAGAGAAAACAATCAACAGGGGATAAACTTTAAAGGTGTTCCCCGCCTGGGAACAAGCATAGATCAGTCTGGGGGTGAGCCTGGTCTTCATTCTGTCGTCAGGCGACCACTACTCCTTAGGGGATCGGAGATCTGCCACACGGCTGTCTCAGTCAAATGTCTCTTTGCCTTTACCAGATCTTGCTCTGCTTTGTCCATTTGCCCAGCGGACCGCCATCCATAGTCAACTAGAGAGCCTTATGTAGTTACTATGGTTTATCGTTGGTCTGAGTCCACTTCTGAGATGCTGTCATGACTGCGTAAGCTTCTGAGCAATGCCTCCTTCTCTTTTTGGCTCTCTGCAGTTGTGGGTTTATGAGGTTTATTTCATCTGGCCTGGGTTTTTGAGCACCCCCCATCAGTTTGCGGCCGCCACTCTCGTACATTTGGCAGCTGAGCTTGATCACCAAGGCATGGCGGCATTCCCTCCATGCCTCGTGCCTCCTCCAACGTGCGAATACTATGAGTTTCATTTTGTCAGACGAAGTGGAGATTATAGGGATGGCCCCATTTATATCTAATACCACTTTCTCTAAGGAAGTCCGTTACAGGTCTGAGTGCTCTACGGTGCTGCATCGTCAGCATCAATAAGTCCTGGAATGGGCCAACTCTGTTGCCCTCGACTTCAATGGATGTTAGATCTCGAATTGCTGCCATTATGGTCTCCCTTTGTTTATAGTGGTGCAAGCAGGTCAATATGTCTTGGGCTTGACCTGGTGAGCAGGCCGGCCAGCCAAGTCTATGTGTTCTGTCAAGTACCACAGTCTGATCTTTTAGTGTCGGAGCTACATGTTGAAAAAGGCGCATCACAAAGTCCTCTAGGGCTCCTGCCACTGCTTGCGCTGAATCGCCCTATATTCAGATGTTGGAGCACTGTGATCTATTCTCCAAGTCCTCAATCTGATACTGCAGTTCCTGGTTCTTGTCCTGTAGAGTAAGGAGTTCCCTCCTGTGGCAATCCAGTTCTTCCTCTTGTGAATCGCAGGTTTGTTCTAGTGCGTCTACTCATTGTCCCAGATCTACAACCTCTCTCTTGAGTTATTTGACCTCTGCTGCTATTTCCTGTTTCAAAGTGGCAAAATCTTAATGAAGGGACCCAAATAGCTGCTCCATGAATGTGTCAGAGGTGCTTCTCCGTCTCCAGACACTCCCGGTTCAATCATGTCTCCACCCTCCGCTGCTGGGGTCTCCGATGGAAGCACCTTCTTGGCACGAGTTTTATTAAAGAGATCCTTAAGGGAGCCTTCCTTTTTATTGTGGCTCTGGGATGACATTTCTGTTGACCCGTGAGCGACGACCTTATTGGAGTTGTGGCCCTTCAGGTGTGTCCCCAGTTCATTGTTTGCCTCTATAGTGCTGCTCATGCCAGAGTCGTTGAGTCCAGTGCCGGCCCCCAGTCAGGCACAGCCCTCCAGTCCCATGGGGCACCCGGAGCAGGCCTTCCCCCAGACAGGTCACGATATCTCTGGTGGGGTCCCGAGCGCAGCGTGGGCCCCTCTGCCTCTTTGATGTTTCCCTTTCACCTGGGAGGTTACCGTCCCTGTAGAAGTGCGGAAGCTTTCAAAGCAAGTGTTCTTATTGCAATACTACTTAGGGTCGTGTTCTCCAGGTGCTTCATGCCCGCGCCTGCCTCTCGGCCTGCTGGTCTCCAGTGTTGCATGTTTGGGTCGTCCCAGAGTCCTGCCTGTTGGTCGCAGTCAATACTTCCTTCTTGTTTCCCAGATTCCGGCCTCTGACGCAGATCATGTGCTGGTATTATGTTTCTCAGGGATTTCTCTGTTCCCTTCCACAGCCTTGCCGTTGGCGGCTAGATGCACCAGCAATCGCATGGGTCCCAGGGTTGGGGGTGTCTACTCGTCTTCCTCCCCTCATCTCCGTATGGGCCTCAGGGCTCTTGGCGTTGTTTGGCCCGATCGGCGAGCTGTGCTGTCCACTGCTCCTCTCGTGGGGAGCCGTTCCGCGCCCTTGGTCGTGCAATGCGGTTCCCTTTGCTCCTGTCCCCCTGCGGCCTCAGCGTCACCAGGTACTCCTGGGTCCCATGGGGCTTCCCGGCTGCCCCCCTCCTTTTCAGGCCCCGGTCTGCTCCCGCTACCTGCTCTGCTCTCCACTGGCATCTTCTCTAGCCATTTTGGTGGCCGATCAGGTGTCCCCAGGCCTCTGCCCCGCTAGGTCCCTCCTGCCATTTCCTGCGGCCTAGCACGGCTCCAGCACCCGTCCAAGGCAGCCTCCCGGTCCCCCCCACATGCTCGACTAGCTTTCAGGGGGCTCTGGCCTCGATGCTCCTCTCCGTCCAACCACTCGCGGCCTGCCTCAGCCGAGCCTCCGCTCACTGCCAAGTCTGCACCCCGTCACAGGGCAGCACCAGGCCTCCCGCCAGTCTTGGTGGCCTCCACGGTACCAGGAGACACCACCTTCGCTGACGGATTGCATGCCAGGGCCTCGATCTGGTGTCTCTCGGAGCCGACAGCGGAGCTTCGAAAAAAGGCTCCTACGTTGCGGCCATCACACCCCGCACTTCATTTAAAAAACAAACATTCTGCCCAGATTTGGGACACCATCGCAATACTACCAGAGCTAAGGGGTCAGGGTGTCTGGACCCTGGCCTCTTTCCTTTTTTTAAAAACATTTTTATCTGGGACTCAGCTCAAGTCGAGTCACAACATGGCTGCAAACACTTTCTTTTAGAAATGTTCACAGCCAATCAGATATCAGCACGAGATGGAGAAGGAGGTCGCAAATCCTTTGTATCACTACATATACACATTTGGATGTTCTTTAATTTCTTAAAAACTACTGAATGGATTTATACCAAATAACAAAAAGGGCTCTTTCTGGTCCAAGAGCTACCGTTCTGCCAAATTTGGTGTAATTCCATCCTGTGGTTTTGGCGCTATCGCTGTTCAAATTTTCCACACTCTAAATTTCACCCCCTCTTTATCTCAGTCCCCGCTTGACAGATCACTCTGAACCTTTCCAGACAGCAGGTCACGTAACTGTCAAATTCTTTGGAAAATATTCGTGAAGATTCGTCAAGCGTCACCAAAGCTATAGTCAAGTAAAAAACAGCTTTTTTCTATAACTACCTAGTGGCGTAAAATATACATATATATTTACACACACACACACATATATACATACAAACATACAAATATTTATATATATATAAATATATACACACACTTACCTGACATGTACTAACCCTTTTGTTGTAAGTTCATCATTGGTAAAGGCATATGCAGTGTAAAGACCTGCTGATAAAGGCAATGCGTGCTAAATGCATTGCGTGGTAAGGGATGCGTGGTGTCGCATTGTAAAGGCTGTTTCTTGTCTAGAGCAGATGGAATGGTCTCCATCAAGAGATGGCACTGTGCAGCCTCGATGTTACAGAAAGAATTTACTCCCATCAGCTGGAAAACAGAGAAGGACAGGTGAATATGTCAAACCAGCCAGATAAAAATAAAATATAAATCCTATTATATTCTATGGGACTTATAATTCAGTGTACTGGATATCCATCACCGTTGCGATGGAGTAACCCCCTTTGCCAAACTCTAAATCAGGCCTTCTGAGTGATCTTAAATATGAGTCTGCCCCTGATGATCCAAATTTGACCTTAACGCTAGAATGTGATGCAACTAACTGACCAGTGTTTCTGGTCTCAAAAATTTCCATTGGCCTATTCCATCATTTCCAGCTCCCGAGCATGCTATTCTGCTTATGTCTAGCCTGAGCCCTAACTTGGCCTCAGGGGTCTGGGAGCACAAGTCTTCTTCACAATAACTCTGTCTTTTGTGAAAAGTGGGACTTGTGGTGGCTAGGTGTGACATTGTCATGTTATGAAGTAAGGACCATAACTCGAAGTATTGCGTCCATGTCACATGTGGGGTTGTTGGACTGTGTGGCGATTTGAGTTCTGTTAGTTAACTATGGGAATGATGGTTGTAACAAAACCAATGGAGACGTATATTGTGGATTAGTTAACTATGTTTGTTTATCTTCAGTAAAGAATACATGGCTTTAAACATATTTATAATGGAGAGCCTAAGCATTGCGTTTGGTGCATGGGTTGTGGTTGTGATGATCTGCTGTCTCCAGGCGTCTGCCTTCCTTTGTGTGTTTTGCAGATGTTTATTCAAGCACTAGCCAGAGCTGACTCATACCAGGATTCACCAGCAAATAAAGAGAAGTGTCTCCATCAACAAGCACACTTATTTTCATCCAACCCATCTCTTACACAAATAGATTTTCTGGCTCATGCTTGCGGTCATAAACTCACTTTTCAAACATTTACACCATGATTCAACTCTGCAGGTGGGTGCTCTCTAACAATCCCCTTAGGTGCTGGGCCTTCCCCATAGCCCTCATCAGCGCTGAGCCCTTTTTTGGCTATTTGCGTTAGTTCTCCCATGGGGCTCCGCAACTTTTTTCCAGATAACAATTACAAATTTGCATCCTTTTTATCAAAATCCTGGGGATTGTAAAGGTACCCAGGGTTTGTGGATTCCCCTGGAGTGGACTGAGAAAATAAGCAAAACACAGCAACATTTTTCATTTTTAAAGAAAAATAGGGACAAGTGCTCCAAATAAAAGTGCTTGATTTTTTTCTCTAAAAATGGCATCCATGCGGTCGTGTCCAAGATGGCACCCAGATAGGACACACTGGTATGAAGCTCTGCAGGTGCAGCTTATGACAGCAGCATTACCATTGCTTGAAGTGACGCCCCCCTCTGTCCTTTCGGCGGAGGACAGTATTGCGGGGGCAAGGAAGGTGGAGGAGTGCCCCCCGATGGAGCCTTAGGCCAGAATGATGGCTGGCCCATGAGACGAGGAGAGTGGCAAGAGACAAGATGGTGGGCACATGGATGCCGTAGCAGGCCCAGCGACACTTGTGGGCCTGCCGAGGGACGTGCCTCCCTGCTGCAGTTCAGCGACACCCAGTTGCGGGGTTTCTGGGAATGAGAGAGATTTGAGCTGCCCGGTGGCACTGGAGGTGAGAGAAAGTGGCACGAATTACTGGGGCTTGCGCGGCGTGGCCCACAAACAGCAGCAGAGATGGTGATCAGCAGCCCGCTCACCGAAAGAACCCTACCCCGCCTAAGCCTAGAAGGTGACTGACTGGCAGGTGGATGTCCAGCACAAAAGATTTCCACCACACGTGACCGGTGGCCCTGGGCCCTGAGGAGGGTCGCAGCTGAGCCCTGACAGGAGCGCAGGTGCCTGTGTAGTGGCCCTAGGTGGACAGCCGGTGGGACGAAGAGCCCGGCAGTGGTGGCAAGGTGTAATTGAGAGGCTAAACGAACATTAGTTGACCAAGACCTGAGCGGCAGCAACATCAAAACTGGGCTGAAGGGGCGAGGAGGTCCTGAGCCCTAACTGTGTGAGAATCAGAGAGGCGCCTGGCCACTGGAGGTGGCAGGGCCCTGCAGTGTTTAAACTAGGTGCGCTAGCCCGAGGGACCCCGCTGGAAGAGTGGGGGACACAGGCACTCTGCCTGAGACATACACCCCGCTTACTAATCGCAGAGGAGATCAAGAGCGAGCATGCAACACCCCCAGGAATGGTGCACAGGCTGCCTTGGGCCTGTCAGATTTGCAAGTCTCCTGTGGCAGGTGCCCCTACTCCCCCCTCAGCTTGTATCGGGTTGTCAGGTCCTGGACGGAGAGGTGTTGGCTCGTCTCCGGGGCTGACTCATCCCGTAGTGCATATCTGGACAGAAACCAATGGAGGATGCCTGCTGCGCGGTGGGCTTGGCTGGGACTCCCTTTGGGGTGACGTATTAAGCTGGGTAGAGTGGGACTCCCGAATTGAGGATCAGGTGGCAGTGCTTTCTTTGTCCAGCCTGCAGGATTAAAGCTGGCCTTTTGGTTGCCATGTCAGCGGCACGCTCAGCCCAAAAGGACTCAACTATAAAAGACATAGGCCCTCATTACAACCCTGGCGGTCGGTGTTAAAGTGGCGGTAATACCGCCAACAGGCTGGCGGTTAAAAAAATGGGATTACGACCGTGGCGGAAACCGCCAACATAGACAGCCACTTTAACACTCCGACCGCCACAGCGGTACAAACAAGCAGCGTGGCGGTAACCGCCAACAGACAGGCAGAAGACAATGTACTACCCACACTATTATCACACCAATCCGCCACCTTTTCCGGGGCCGAACCAACGCGATCAAAAACATGGCGGAAGCAGTAAACAGAAGGGGAAATCACTCACCTCTCCACACCCCACGAGGAACCAGGATGCCATGGAGCCAGAACTTCACATCCTGTCGGCGATCGTCTTCCTGCTCCTCTATCAGGAGCACCAGAGACGGCGGCGATGACCACGGTGAGTACGGCACCTACAACACAGGGGGTGGGGGGAGGGAAAAGAGAGTGACACACACACGCAACACCCCCACCCCCACCCTCACCCACAACACCATACACACAAATACATGCTGCAACATCACATATACATCCCCCCACCCCGCTTCAATAATGCAAGGACAAAAGGAATTGATTTGAACTAGTGTAATCAATAAAAATCCAGTACTCCAAAAACTAAATACAGTAGATACAATTATGTACACCAACTACACAAGTCCGGGTAGTGCACCAATCTTTGTCCGTGGACCACTGGGCCAAAAATGCATTGGCGAGGCCCACACTCAATACCTGACTCCAAACGGAGAGAACACTGGAGGGGCATCAGATGGAAAATAAACAGGCACCTCAGAGGGAGGGTGGGGGGCACCTCAGCCTGATGAATGCACGATGCCACTGCTCCACGAGGGGGATCCGTGCCCACTGCTGTATCCTGGGAAGTGCAAAGCCACAGTCTCTCAAGTCTTTCCAGTGGGTGGTTTGCCCACTGGTCTATCCTGGGGAGTGCAAAGCTACAGTCTCTCAAGTCTTTCCAGTGGGTGGGTTGCCCACTGCTCTATCCTGGGGAGTGCAAAGCTACAGTCTCTCAAGTCTTTCCAGTGGGTGGGTTGCCCACTGCTTTACCCTGGGGAGTGCAAAGCCAGAGTCTTTCAACTGGATAACAGTCTCCACTGGTTCTGGAGGGGGCTTTGTGCCCAGAGTGCTTCATCCTGCCAAGGACAGAGGTAGTGGATAACAGTCTCCACTGGTTCTGGAGGGGGCTTTGTGCCCAGAGTGCTTCATCCTGCCAAGGACAGAGGTAGTGGATGTCTTTCTCCACTGGTTCTGGAGGGGGCTTTGTGCCCACAGTGCTTCATCCTGCCCAAGGACAGAGGTAGTGGATAATAGTCGCCACTGGTTCTGGATGGGGCTTTGTGCCCAGAGTGCTTCATCCTGCCAAGTACAGAGGTAGTGGATGTCTTTCTCCACTGGTTCTGGAGGGGTCTTTGTGCCCAGAGTGCTTCATCCTGCCAATGACAGAGGTAGTGGATGTCTTTCTCCACTGGTTCTGGAGGGGGCTTTGTGCCCAGAGTGCTTCATCCTGCCAAGGACAGAGGTAGTGGATGTCTTTCTCCACTGGTTCTGGAGGGGGCTTTGTGCCCACAGTGCTTCATCTTGCCCAAGGACAGAGGTAGTGGATAAAAGTCTCCACTGGTTCTGGAGGGGGCTTTGTGCCCAGAGTGCTTCACCCTGACAAGGACAGAGGTAGTGGATTTCTTTCTCCACTGGTTCTGGAGGGGGCTTTGTGCCCAGAGTGCTTCATCCGGCCAATGACAGAGGTAGTGGATGTCTTTCTCCACTGGTTCTGGAGGGGGCTTTGTGCCCAGAGTGCTTCATCCTGCCAAGGACAGAGGTAGTGGATAACAGTCTCCACTGGTTCTGGAGGGGGCTTTGTTCTCAGAGTGCTTCATCCTGCCAAGGACAGAGGTAGCGGCTGAATATCTCCACTGAAAGTGATGCATCATTGAAGCTGGCCAGGCTCCTGGAACTCACCACCAGCCTCGGACGACTGACCACTGGGGATGGCAGCCATGTCTGCGGTGGTGCCTCTGGCTCGGGATGTGGCGGGCCGCTGGCGGTGCTTGGGGCGGTGTCATTCGCGCGGTGCTTGCGGAGGGCTCAGTGGCAGCGGTGCTTGCGGCGGGCTCGGCAACTGCGGTGCTTGCGGCAGGCTCAGTGACAGCGGTGCTGGCGGCAGGCTCTGTGACGGTGCAGATGGCAGTGCAGGTGGAGGTCTTCTCCGCCGTATAGGTTGGCGTCAATGTGGACAGAAGGTGTGACACTGGTCCTTCAGTCGGTGCCATCATGCCCTCTCCTGACCTGCCCTTCACTTTCTGGCCCTTCCCCACCTTGGATGGTTGCGCTGCTGTCATGCCACTATCCCCTTTCGGTTTCCCTGAGCCCTTGGTGGCAGGTGTCTTCGGCTTCTCCCTCCGGGACATGGGCAACCTTTTAAGTTTAGCAAGTGGAGGAATGTCCTTGCCCTCGCCCTGAGGCACACTGGCAGCCCTGATGGTTGGTGCACTCCAATAGCCCGCAATTGCTGGCACCACTGTGCCTGGTGATGTGGTGGCAGAGGTGTGGGTTGGGACCTGGAAAGCCTGGCCCTAGGGGATGGGCGAGGGAGGAGGTGTAGGGAAGAGGTCAATATTAGCCAGGAAAAGTTTTCCTTTTTAGACACACTGGGACGGGTAGATGGAGGGGGTTTGGGAGTGGAGGAAGAGGTAGTGGTTGTAGGAGGTGTACGTCTGCTGAATTTGGGTGAAGGTGCACGGGCTGGAGGCTGTTGTGAGGTGGATGACTGTAGGGTGGGTGTGTGCCTGCGTTTGTGTACTTTGGGAGGAGGGCTCACTGACACACTGGGAGAGGACACATGGGATGTGTGAATGGTAGTGGGGGTGGTGAGTGCACGTGAGCGGTGTGTGGTGATGGGCGTGCTGGTGATGGAGGTAGTGTCTGAAAATGTAGTGCATGCAGGTGTGAGTGGAGACGAGACTGGGAGGGAGGAGGGAGACATGGAGGAGGGGGACACAGTGGAGGCAGTGGATGTTGGTATGTCTGCATGGGTTTGATGCTTGTGTGAGTGCCTGTGGGATGTATAGTGCTTGTTTGCCTGAGCCACTTTTGTGTGTTGAGGTGTGTGCATGCTGGCCTGATGGTGTGCTTGGGATAGGCTGAGGTACAGGGGATTGGGTTTGGGTGGAGGAGGTTGGAGGGGGGAGGCTAGACACAGGGACAATGGCTACCATCAGTGCTGAGGCCAGAGCCTGAAATGCTCTCTGTTGGGCTGCCTGGCCAGAATGAATGCCCTCCAGGTATGCATTTGTTTGTTGCAAATGCCTCTCGACACCCTGGATGGCATTCACAATGGTAGACTGCCCAACAGTGAGGGATCTCAGGAGGTCAATAGCCTCCTCACTGAGGGCAGCTGGGCTGACTGGGGCAGGTCCTGAGGTGCCTGGGGCGAAGGAGAGGCCCACTATAATAATGTAGATAGTGTTTTGGTGTAATGTTTTTATGTGGGATTGTATTCTGTGTTTTAGGAGTATTTGTATTATGTATGATCTGTTTAGTATCTTCCAGCTTCACCCCTGGCATTTGGTATCTTCCTCAGCTGGACAGCATTCCGTGCTGGACAGTTGATGGTGCTGGAGGTTTGGATGAAGACTGGAGTTCCTGTTTTGCTATATATGAAGTATATCTGAAATAAGCGTGATTTCAACTTCATCTACATGGACTTATTTTCATATCCAGGATTGATACTACATTTTGGCAACGAGCTGGCGAACTCCATCCTTCGACAGGAACTCTGGTCTATTTTGATCTTGGTATTGTTGGTTACCTATTACTAATTTTCTTTCATCCGTGTCCTTTTCTATCTTTACATTGTTCTCAATATCTGTCTTATATTCATCTTTATTGTTTTATTTGTTTATTTTTTCCTCTTCATTTTTTTTCCTGTTTATACATCATTTGTTTACTACAGCATACGTGGTTTTTGTTTTACTGAGTCTTTGGTGATTCCTTCACTCTCCGGTCTCTTATGAATCGTGTGTCTCTTTTGTTTTCTTAATACAACGCGCTTCCGTTTACCGCTGAGCTGTGTATCTAGTTGCATAGCAACGAAGAGCGCGGTGTGTTTATTTGATTACGCGCACGTGGCTGTGCGCTGTCAGAGGGAATGAATTCGGGCGTTTCCTTTTGCCGCGAAGCTGTGCACCTTGTTGCATAGCAACGAAGAGCACGGTGTGTTTATTTAACTCTGCGCACTTACCGTGCTGTCAGAGTAAATGTTTTCTGCTCGTGCTTTGTTTTCGGTTGCTTGGCAACATGCAGCAACTTTGAACGCTTAACGCGCACGAGTTGCAGGTTGCTTTAATGTTTATATTTCTGATACATGGGTACTCGCGCACACATTACCATTTATCTAAAGTGTCGCTCTCAAAATACTTGTATATTCACACTTCTACTGAATATTCAGCTTTGTCTTTATTAAGGTTTTGTAAACAGGATTTCAGTACAATATTGTACTGCTTGAAAATTTGAATAATACAAAATCTTTCTATTGTTTATTACTATTCTCTAATCTCTTGAGTTTTTTTTTCACTTTATCTTTTTATCTTTTCATCATTATTTTCGTTCCTTCTTCTTCACTTCTCTCTGCAGATTCCTTGTTTGTATCTTTTTAATTATTTTTTTTGTTTTCTTACTTATTCATTTAATTTTTTTTTTGACATTCATCATGCAAAACATCTCTCCTCCCCCTTTCTTCTTATCTTCTCCGGGTGAACCAACAATTCCTTGGTCAAAATGGAAAAAAGTTTTCTTAACTTATTTGAAAGTCTGCGGTACAAACTTGTCCATTGAGAGGAAAACGTCACTTCTCCAACACTGCTTAGGTGCAGAAGGACAGGAAATATTAGAGACATTACCTGCGGTATCAAATTTGGATGGAGCAGTTGGTGATGCTCCCTTGAATGATTTTGATGAGACGCTTCTTCGTCTTGACACGCATTTCTTACCCAAAGTCTCTATTCTTCTACAAAGGTTTTATTTTGGGAAAAGCAAACAGATGGATGAAGAATCTATTGAAGACTATATAACAAAACTACGCAAATTAGCTTCTCTTTGCAATTTTGGTGCTAATATAGAGGAACGTGTACGTGACCAATTTATGTTAGAATGCAAATCTGACAAAATCAGAGAAGCTCTATGGTCAAAGAGTGATCCGTCTCTTGATGAAGTATTGAAAGTTGCTAAACAAATTGAGCATTCTCAATCCTGTATTGAAACGTTAAAGAATTCAAAAGTTGCTCCTTCTTTAAACAAAATAGATTCTAAACCTAAAAGCTCTGTAAATATAAGGAACAAAAATAAGACTTTTTGTTTTAGATGTGGTTCACCTTCACATTTAGCAAATTTTAAAGATTGTCCAGCTGTCCAAGTTGTTTGCAATAGGTGCAACAAAAAAGGTCATTTTGCTAAATGTTGCAAGTCTGTTAACAAGAACATTGCAAAAATTAATGAAGTTACTGATGACAACGATAATCAACCATTCATTTTACAAGTGGTAAATGATGTTAATTGTATTTCCACAATTCATTGTGAATATCCAAAAGATCTTGTGATGATTAATGATATTCCTGTCACTATGATGATTGACTCTGGGGCAAAGTTATCTCTGGTGTCTGTAAAAGATTATGGCCCTCATTATGACTCCGGCGGGCGGCGGAGGCCGCCCGCCAGAATTCCGCCCTCCGTAATACCGCTCCGCGGTCAGAAGACCGCGGAGGGTATTATGAGTTTTTCCCTGGGCTGGCGGGCGGTCTCCAAAAGACCGCCCGCCAGCCCAGGGAAAAACTCCCTTCCCACGAGGATGCCGGCTCGTAATAGAGCCGGCGGAGTGGGAAGGTGCGACGGGTGCTGTTGCACCCGTCGCGTATTTCACTGTCTGCAAGGCAGACAGTGAAATACATTTTGGGGCCCTCTTACGGGGGCCCCTGCAGTGCCCATGCCAGTGGCATGGGCACTGCAGGGGCCCCCAGGGGCCCCGCGACTCCCCCTCCCGCCATCCGGTTCCCGGCGGGAGAACCGCCAGGAACCGGATGGCGGGAGGGGGAGTCGGAATCCCCAAGCCGGCGCAGCAAGCTGCGCCGGCTTGGAGGATTCCTTGGGGGCAGCGGGAAACCGGCGGGAGACCGCCGGTTTCCCTTCTCTGACCGCGGCTAAGCCGCGGCGGTCAGAATGCCCCGCGGGGCACCGCCGGCCTGTCGGCGGTGCCTCTGCGTCCAGCGGCCCTGGCGGTTACAAACCGCCAGGGTCGTAATGAGGGCCTATGTTACACATTTTGAAGGCAAAGTTGATCTTTTGACACCAGATGTTTTGCCTTTCTCGTATGGTGGCAAACCTATTGAATTAAAAGGATATTTAAAAGCAAAGATTGGTTTCAAAGCCAGTGAAATAGTTGGGAAAATATATGTTCCTGTTGTCGGAGATACCATATTGAGCTGGCCCCATCAGAAGGAATTGGGAATAATTCTGAATCCTAATGCTGTACCGCAAGTTTTGGTCCAAGAAGTGTCTGATCTTGAACGCCAATTGTGGAGTGAATATCCTGAGGTTTTTAGTTCCAATGTGGGGTGTGTAAAAGACTATAAGCATCAGATTGTCTTGAAAAAAGATGCTCTACCCGTGGCTTCTAAAGTATGGAATGTTCCGATGAGTTTAAGAGGAAAAGTGAAACAAGAACTTGAAAGGCTTAAGGACAGTGGGATCATTGAGGAGGTTGAGGCAGCACAATGGATAGCTCCTATAGTAGTTGTGACCAAACCTTCTGGAGACATTAGACTGTGCATTGATTTACACAACTTGAACAAGGAAGTGGTGGAGGACAGATTTCCTCTACCTAACATCAATGAAATGATGAGTACATTAGGAGATGCAAAGGTTTTTTCCACTCTTGATCTTACTTCTGCATACCATCAAGTACAACTGACTGAAGACTCTAAACTCCTTACCTCTTTTATTACTCCATTTGGAGTTTTTAAATTCAATCGTATGCCTTTTGGTTTATGTTCAGCAGTGGCTGTTTTCCAAAGACTAATGCAAAGACTTTTAGGGGGTTTGAAGGGAGTGTGTTTTTTCCAAGATGATGTTCTTGTATTTACTAACACTCAAGAAGAGCATGTTAAGAAACTGAGAAGTGTACTTTCATTGTTCAAAGCCAAAGGAATCACTCTGAAAAAAGAAAAGTGTAAATTTGTCCAGTCTCAAATAACATATTTAGGACATGTTATATCTGGTGAGGGTGTTAAACCAAAAAATTACTTAGTACATACTATTATAAGTTTATCCACTCCAAGCTGTAAAAAAGATATTCAAGTTTTTTTGGGAATGGCAGAATTCTATGCCAGGTATATTCCAAACTTTGCTAAAAGATCAAACACAATTAGATCCTTGCTCAGGAAGGGCAGTGAATTTGTTTGGTCAAAGGAGTGTGAGATGGAATTTCAGGACCTTAAGGAAGCCCTGAATTCTGCCCAATTCTTAACTAGTTTTCAACCAGGCATTCCTTGTTATCTTATTACTGATGCATCTGATAAAGGTTTAGGGTGTGTACTAAAACAACTAAGGAATGGTGTTGAGACTACTGTTGCTTTTGCATCCCATAGTCTTCATGGTGCAGAATTTAATTATTCAACAATTGAGAAGGAGGCACTCGCGATTTATTGGGCTGTTAAGAAGTTTAGGCAATTTCTGTGGGGAATATCTTTTGAGGTACGTTCCGATCATAAACCTTTGCAAGAGATTTTTAGGAAAAAAGGTTTAGACAATGTATCTTCACGCATCTGTAAATGGATAGTGGGACTCCAAGATTATCAGTTTACAGTGAAATATGTTCCGGGTTGTGACAACAGAACAGCTGATTGCTTGTCTAGGTTAGTAGTGGATGATGTATCCGATGAGTGTGATAGTATGTCATGGTGGACAGAGGACGAAATACAAGTGTGTGCCTTAACAGATGGGTGTGTTTCAGAAATTGAATGGCGTGAGGAGTTGACTAAAGATGAGAATCTTTCTAAAGTAATGCAATTGTTGTTGTCAAAGGAATTGAAAGATTGCCGTGATATTTCACTTTCTTCTTACAAGAAAGTGTGGAATGAATTGTGGTTACATAAGGGATTGTTACTAAGAGGTAACAGACTTGTCCCTCCGTCATCTCTACGTGATCAACTCCTTGCTCTATCACATTCTGGGCATCCTGGTATAAGTAAAACTAAGGAAAGAATGAGGGCGATGTATTGGTGGCCGGGAATGGATTTTGCTCTAGAAAGGAGAGTACGAGATTGCTATGAATGCTGTTTAGCGGACAAATCTCTTAAGGTGAGGACTCAACCGTTAATACTTAAGGAAATTCCAAATAAAGTTTGGGAAGAAGTTGCCATTGACATTATGGGACCAGTATCATCTAAGTCTAGTTCTAAGTATATTATTGTATTGATGGATATGCTTTCTCGCTGGCCGGAGGTTTGCATAACTTCGGAGATTTCTTCAAAAGTAGTGGTGGATTTTCTTTCTAAGGTTTTCAGCAGAGAGGGTAATCCTGCTACTATTTTGTCTGACAATGGTGTTCAATTTATCTCAAAATTCATGAGAGATTTTCTTTCTTCTAGAGGAATTGTTCATAAAAAATGTGCACTGTGTCATCCAGAGACCAATGGCATGGTGGAACGTTTCAATAGAACATTGAAAGAAACTATACAGTTGGCTAAAGTGAATGGAGTGGATTGGGAGAGTTGGGTAGAAACGAAAGTTGAAGAGTACAGATTCACTCCACATTCCAGCACGGGTCAGACTCCTTTCTTATTGTTTAAAAAACGTGTGCCACATACTAAAATTGATCCTCCATGGCTTAAGAAGCATCTTTCTTATGCTTTAGATAGTGAGGTTATTAAAAGCAATGCTAAGAATAAGGATGAACGTCACCAACTGAGAAGAAAAGAAATCTATGACATTCGTAAATCGGTAAAAAAAAATATTGTATGTGTTGGTGACAGAGTTAAGATTAAATTACCTGGAACCAGCAAGTCTAGCATATCTAGGTTCAGTCCTATATATGGAGTTGTTAAAATATACAAAGGGGCTGTCAAACTTGATGATGGATGGATTTGGAACTTGAATAGGATTGTTGTGGTATAAATTTGTGTGGGGAGGAGGGTAGTGTAGTATTGAGTTTATTTCTAGTATAATAATGTAGATAGTGTTTTGGTGTAATGTTTTTATGTGGGATTGTATTCTGTGTTTTAGGAGTATTTGTATTATGTATGATCTGTTTAGTATCTTCCAGCTTCACCCCTGGCATTTGGTATCTTCCTCAGCTGGACAGCATTCCGTGCTGGACAGTTGATGGTGCTGGAGGTTTGGATGAAGACTGGAGTTCCTGTTTTGCTATGTATGAAGTATATCTGAAATAAACGTGATTTCAACTTCATCTACATGGACTTATTTTCATATCCAGGATTGATACTACACCCACCCTCCGGGGTGAGCGGGCACAGGACACACGCTGAGGGGCTGCTGGTAGGGCGGTGCTGGTAGGGGGGGTGGCGGCTGTACCTGTGGATGCGGGGGACACAGAGGGGCCCGCCACCGCAAGGGAGCTCCCATCAGAGGAAGAGTCGCTGTCGCTGGTCTCTGCTCCTGTCTCCACCGTGGAGCTCCCCTTGCACTCCGTCCCACTAGTGGCTTCAGACTCCGTTGTCTCACCCTTCAGGGCCAAGTGGGATGCAGCTCCCTCCTGCTCCAGTGCCACTGCTCCTCCGCCAGATGATGCTATTGCACACAAGAACAGGGAGACCACAAAAAGGGGGGGAAAGACAGAAGAAAGACATGTTCAGTGCATGCAACACCACTACCGTTGGCAGACACTACAGACACTGCAGACCTCGGCACTACGCCATGCACTAACAGTTCCTAGATTATTCACAAGGCCATGGGGTACAAGGCCTATGCCCGATTGCTGCACACATGGAAGTCACAGGAGCCTAACTAGGTGTAGATGGCTCTAACCACTGGTGGGGTTAGGGTGCCACATAGCCTGCCTCACAAGTGACCTTGCCTTCAAACTTCGCCCTGGCCTAGGGGAACCCACTGCCCACCTCCCCCACCCAGACACCTCGTAATGCGCGCAGAGTCAGATTAATGTGTCTGTAGTCACCCCCTTGTGGCTGCTGTGATGCCCTAAAGCGCCCATCCAACTCCGGATACACCACGTTCCCACCGTTGCCCTGACGCAAATACACTCACAGTCCACACATGCAGGCCTTAGTCACCCCCATTTATCTTCCATCCACACCACTCCAAACAGGCATTGCCCATGCAGCATGGTTACAGTGTACTCACCTGTTTGTCTGGAGGACCGCAGAGTGGCGTGTACTGGGGGAGGACCCCATCCACTAACTTCTCCAACTTCTCCGAAGTGAAGGCAGGGGCCCTTTCCCCAGACACATGAGCCATCGTCGCTTCTAGACTGAGGTCACAGCAGCACTTGCAGTGTAGGTCCTCTCCTGTTGAAGGTCAGGTATCAAGTGAGTGAACAGATAGCAAATGGCGGTCACGTTCGCGGCGGTGCATACCGTCACCGCCGGCGTACATCATCATTGGCTCCTCGGACCCATAGGGTCCAATGTAAACCAATGCTGGATTGCGCCGCAGTCTTCGACTGCCTACCGGGACGATGTAGAACGCCAGCGCAGTTACCTCATATCCCGTTGTCCCACCTTACAGTTCAGGCAGCCGCCATTTCAGGGGACCACATGGCAAGAATAATAACTGCGTCACACCTATTCAGGCCAGGAATACAGACAGACAAAGGCACATAGAGAAAATGTAACGTTTTTGAAAAACAGCATTGTGATACCTAAGTGTTGTATGACCCTCTGCTCACCGTTCTCCTCCATAGGCCATGTCCACTGGGGCAGGTGATGAGATGGCGGCATCCTCCGGTGTACAGACCGCTGGTGGACCTGTCGACAATGGAAGAGAGACACGTAATAATCACCTACAGACTTGATCGTGCAACAATACATCAACAGTGGGCCCAGTTGGAGCCAGACCTGATGTCAGCTTTCTGCCATCCCACAGAGATCCCCCCTTTAGTGCAGGTCCTGTCAGTACTCCATTTCCTGGTAACTGGGTCATTTCAAACAACAGTGGCCATTGCATCAGGGATGTCCCAGCCAATGTTCTCCAACGTGTTGTCCAGAGTGTTGTCTGCCCTGCTGAAACACAAGCGCAGCTACATCGTTTTCCCTCAGGTGGAGGATTTGCCTACATTGAAAGGTGATTTCCATGCCCTGGGACATATCCCCAACATCAAAGGTGCCATTGATGGGACACATGTGGCCTTGGTATCCCCCCCCCGCAGGAGTGAACAGGTGTACAGAACCAGGAAGAGCTACCATTCAATGAATATGCAGATGGTGTGTTTGGCCGACCAGTACATCTCCCATGTGAATGCCAAGTTTCCTGGCTTTGTGCATGACGCTTACATTCTGAGGAATAGCAGCATCCCTTATGTAATGGGGCAACTCCAGAGGCACCATGTGTGGCTATTAGGTGAGGACAAGGACCCTATACCCTGTGAATAGTTGTCTGGGTCTGGGGTTGTCCCTACGGGTTAGTGTGTGTCCAACCGTTGTCCCTCGACATTTGCAGGTGAACCTGTTATGGCTACTGACCCAAGACAAGGGCAGAGGAACGCTACAATGAGGCACATGGGCAAACTAGGAGGATTATAGAAAGAACCTTTGGCTTCCTGAAGGCCAGGTTCCGGTGCCTCCATACTACTCACTCCTCTCTACTACTCACCAAAGAAGGTGTGCCAGATCATCATGGCCTGCTGTATGCTGCACAACCTGGCTTTGCAACGGCAGGTGCCTTTTCTGCAGGAGGATGGTCCAGCTGGAGGTCTTGTGGTAGCTGTGGAGCCTATGGACAGTGAAGAAGAGGAGGCAGAAGAAGAGGATATCGACAACAGAAACAACGTTATCCAGCAATACTTCCAGTGAGACACAGGTAAGAAGATATCACTGCCTCACACATGTCATACTATTGTTCGAACTATCATAAGTCTGTCACTTTCACGCAGTGTATGGACCCTGACTTGTCACTTTGGCTTTCCATTTCACAGATATGGGTCCCACTGTGTGACCTCTGCTATATTTCCTCATGGACTAGAGCTGTGTAACATCAGTATGTTGACAATAATATTGACATTGCTATATTCCATAGTTATTGTAAATACACATTTGTGAAAGCACAGACTGACTCCAGATTGTTTTGTGATTGATGTGTGTTTATTTTTGTGCAAATAAGTGGAGGGGGTTGTAAAATGGTCAGGGGTGATGGTGGAGGAATGTCCATGGCAGAGTCCAGTCTATTTGTTTCACAGGTGCATTGTCCAAAGGGGCATAGGAAGTGGAGCTAGGGCAGTTTAAGGATGGACAGGTTGACAAAGTGGGACAGAAGGATGACATTCAGGGGGGTCTCATTTCCTGGCAGGGGTCTTGGCAATGTTCTCTGTCTTGTTCCTGGTTCTCAGGGACCATTTGCAGGGTGGCTCTTCATCTGCAGGGGGTGGGGTGCTGGTGTTGTGGTCCTGTGGCGGTGCATCATGTCCACTAGCGCCGGCGGAGGTGGTGGGCTGTTCATCATCCAGGCTAGTGTCAGGGGCCCCTTGTTGTGCCACAGTGTCCCTCCTCGTGTTGACTAGGTCCTGCAGCACCCCTACAATGGTGACCAGGGTGGTGTTGACGGACTTGAGTTCCTCCCTGATCCCCAGATAGTGTTCCTCCTACGGCCGCTGGGTCTCCTGAAAGTTGGCCAGTACCGTTGCCATTGTCTCCTGGGAATGATTGTACGCTCCCATGATGTTGGAGAGGGCCTCGTGGAGAGAGGGTTCCCTGGGCCTGTCCTCCCCTGTCTCACAGCAGTCCTCCAGGTTCCCCTGTTTTCCTGTGCCTCTGTCCCCTGAACCATGTGCCCACTGCCACTGCCCCCAGGTCCCTGATTTTCTTGGGGTGGTGGGTTTGCCTGGGTTCCCTGTAGTGGTGGACACACTGCTGCTTGACGTGTCCTGGGGACAGAGGGATGGGCCCGCTGGGTGGGTGCTGTGCTGGTGTTTCCTGAGGGGGGAGGCTCTGTGGTGGCTTGTGCCAGTGTCAGGGGAACCGACTGTCCCGAGGTCCCAGATGGGCCGGGCTGGTCATCTTGATCCAGTTGTACAGAGCTGCTGTCATCCCTGTGGGCCTCTTCTGTGGGGGGAGTGGACATGTCTGGAACCTCCTGTCCGGTGACGTTGGGTAGGGATCCTGCAGGGGTGTAAAGGCATGATTATTGCATCTGTGTGTGCCATTGTGTGCAATTGGTGAGTGACCCTGTACTCCAGTGCTTGCATTCATTTCTAGGTCCTTGTGTGATATTTGGTTTGGGGTCTGTGTGGGTATCCGTAGTGGACATGCTTTGGTGATGGGTGTCCATGCTTTGGTGTTGCATGCAGGGCTTGGTTTTGGGATGGGTGGTTTGGGATAGTGGGACATATGTGAGGTGTGGATTGATGGGGGTGAGGGTGAGGGTGGGGGTATGTGATGGCATGCAGGTAGGGTGGAGGATAAAATAGTTAAGATCTGACTTACTAGAGTCCATTTCTCCTGCTACCCCTGCGAGGCCCTCAGGATGCAGTATTGCCAAGACTTGCTCCTCCCATGTTGTTAGCTGTGGGGGAGGAGGTGGGGGTCCACCCCCAGTCCTCTGTACTGCAATCTGGTGTCTTGAGACCACGGAACGCACCTTTCCCCGTAGGTCGTTCCACCTCTTCCTGATGTCATCCCGTGTTCTTGGATGCTGTCCCACTGCATTGACCCTGTTGACAATTCTTCACCATAGCTCCATCTACCTAGCAATGGAGGTGTGCTGCACCTGTGATCTGAATAGGAGTGGCTCTACCCGGACGATTTCCTCCACCATGACCCTGAGCTCCTCCTCTGAGAAACGGGGGTGTCGTTGTGGTGCCATGATGTGGTGTGGGTGATGTGTGGGGTGGGGTGTGTTGTGATGTGTGAGGGGATGTGTTTGTGTGTGTTGTCTGAGGTACGTGGATGTTGTGTGAGTGATGATGTTGTGTGTCTGTGGATGCTAGTGTTGTTTCTGTTGGTGTCTCTCTCTGGCCTTCTTTCGCAATTCTGGTCGTAAGGGTTTGTGGGTGATGTGGGTGTGTGTTTTATATTGGATTGGGTGTGTGGGAGTGGTGTGTGTATGTGTATCAGGTGTGTGTATTTCGAACTGTCCAATGTGGTTGTGTCTTGTAAATGTGTGTGTATTTTGAGCACGGCGGTGTGTACCGCCAATGGAATACCGCAGTTGAAAGACCACAGCGTGGATTCGTGGGTCGTAATAGTGTGGGCGTATTCCTGTTCGCGTGACGTGGAGGTTTTGTTATCGCCAGTTTATCACTGACCTTTGGTGTGGCGGACTTGTGTGGGTGTCTGGATTTTGGCGGATTCCGAGCTGTGGGTCGTAATAGCTGTAGAGGATTTCCACAGCTGCAGTGGTGTGTTGGCGGTCTTCTGCACAGCGATAAGCGGGATTAACCGCCAATGTTGTAATGAGGGCCATAATTCTCAAAGTCGGTCGGCAAGAAGACAGACCGGGCAGAGGGGCGGCTGGGCGGGGACTGGATCCACCTGCTAACTCCTTGGGGGTGCCCTAGACTCGGATGCCTCGGTCACGTGACAGTTCCTCAAAAGCCTGTTCGGCACCCTTAGAGACAGCATTGCAACCTTGAAGCAGGAGCTGGCCGCTGATGTCAAGGATATCAGGAGGAACGTAGGCGAAATGGAACAAAGGGTTGACTCCCTGGGGCAGACACAGGACTCACGTGATGAGAAGCTGGAGGAGCCCAGACACGGCTTCTTAGTCTCAGGGACAAGACGGCGGATCTCAATTACCTTTTGGAGGACCTGGAAAAAGGGCATGGAGTTGCAATATACACATTAAAGGCATCCCACTTCAAGCGGATGCCGGGAAACTGGCAGACTATGTCCGCCTCTTCTTCCACCATATAGCACCTGACCTTGCCAACCAGGAGATCGTTCTCTATCACACACACAGGGCAGGTCGTCCCACACAGTCACTGGGTCAACCGCAACATATTCTTACCTGTTTACACTTTTTGCAACTGAAAGAGGCCATGATGGCGGGGGTGAGAGACAGGAATCTGTTTGATTTGAGGGTGCCAAAGCAGGACTTTACCAGGACCTTTCCACAATCACGCTGCAAAGAAGGAGGGCCCTCAAACCCTTTACCAGCCTCCTTTGGGAAAAAGGGATCAGATACAAATGGGGACACTCTTTCTGCATTATATTTGTGTGAAGTAATGAAACATACAGCCTACGTACCATGGAGGAAGCCAACTCTCTGCTAGGAGATGACATGATGTACTCGGGTGACGTGTCACCTGGCTGAGCTGGCTGGTCTCCCACCCCGCCCCAGCGCAGGACGGATCCGCCCCACTCGAGACTAAGAGAAAACTCTGCAAACCTAGCTCGCTACAATCACTCCTGAATATTGATGGACCAGGCTGACGACAAGGACCCTCTCTCTTTTGACTATAGGAATGTTCCCAGGCGAGGAATCACTCACTTATCTAGTTCTGTATTTGTTATTGTTGATTCTCCTTCCTCCATAATCCACACCCCACTGGATCGCCTATGGCACCTAAAAGCACAGCAGACCCTAGCTCTGGCATTGTCAAGGTCCCCAACCGCTGTCTGCACCATTAGCTTATCAAGCCCACTGCCCACTGCTTAAAGTAGTTATTGTTGTTTCTCCTTCCCCTATAATCCACACCCCACTGGGTCGCCTATGGCACCTAAAAGCACGGCAGGCCCTAGATCATGCATTGTCAAGGTCCCCAACCTCTGTCTGCACCACTAGCTTATCAAGCCCACTGCCCACTGCTTGAAGTACTAAGCCTGAATATCCGTGGTTTAAATGTTCCGGTTTAGCGACGAGCGCTACTCTCCCAACTCAGGGGCTTGCGCTGTGATATTTGCCTCATTCAGGAAGCCCATCTTATTAAATCTGATTGGAAACACATGCGCTTAAGATGGTTCGATTGCCAATTATTCACTCCTGGGCAGGGAAGGAAGGTGGGAGTAATGATTTTACTGGCTACACACTTTCTGGGGAGGGTGATCCAAACACAAACCGAAGTCGCAGGCAGAGTGTTCTCCCTTCGTACCACCATGGAAGGTTACACGTTCACTGTAGCTAATATATATGCTCCTAATGACCACCAAGAGGCCTTTCTGAAAGATATGGTGTGGCAAATACTAACTACCCCAGATAGGGCTATTTTGATCTGGGGAGACTTCAATCTAGTCCCGGATAAAGCAGCGGATAGGTCCATGCAGAGTTTGAGTCACGCGGGTGCACATTCCCAAATGTGTCGAAAATGCTTGGCAGAGGTTGGCCTGGTGGACGTCTGGTGATAGCGTCACCTGCTCTAACGACAATAAAAATGTTCTCTGCTGTGTACCAGTCCTATGCTAGAACTGACTACTTCCTCCTCTCACACAACCTGAGCGCAGTCACAACCAAAGCGGAAATAGGGGTGGCAGCGCTCTCTGATCACGCACCTATCTCACTTGTCTGCCATATACCATACCCCACAATGCAACACCACAACTGGGGCCAGATGTATGAAGCTTTTTGCATGGCGCAAACAGCGAAATTCACTGTTTGTGCCATGAAAAGAGCACATCGCGATGCTCATTCACATTTTGCGAGTCGTAACCTGGTTGCCGACTCGCAAAATGGGAATGCGACTCGCAAATAGGAAGGGGTGTTCCCCTTCCTATTTACGATTTGCGTCGTAACGCTACAAACATCCCAAGGCAGCAGTCAGGGTCAATTGCCTCCTGTCTCAGCAATTTGACATATGCAGGGGTACCCGCCAGGGGGGTTCCCTGTCCCCCCTGTTATTTGCCTTCAATATAGAGCCCTTCACACAGCAGGTGCAACTTAATAAAAGCATCAGGGGTTTAGCTATGGGGAGCAGGGAGCACAAACTGGAGCTTTACGCCTATGACGTAATGATAGTGCTGATGAACCCTCTTGCCTCACCTGCCCCCCTTATGCAGGAACTGGAGACTTTCAGGGACGTCTCAGGTTTTAAAATCAACTTTGAGAAATCTAGTATTATCAACCTCACTTTACCCAGGGTGGATCAAACACAATTGGAGCGCCTTCTCCCTTTCACTTGGGTGACTCAGATTGAGACGTACTTGGGTCTGGAGATACAGTCAACGCTGGGCCACACCTTCGGAAGCAACTATTCGCAGCTAATAAATCACACCAATGCAGACCCCTCCTTCATGTACACATACACGGTTGGGTTATATGGCAGCAGTCAAAATGACGCTGCTCCCAAAATTGCTCTACTTTATGCAATCCCTGGTGGATAAACAGTTTCTGGTACCAAGAGCGAGTTGTACAACTTGCATTGTCTTGCTGAAGAACCTGGTCATTCTGGTCCACTCCGCCTATATACTTGGGGTAATCAGGTATACAGATGGGCTTGTGAACTTCAGCCATCTGACCCCAAAAAGTGACAGGGAAGTGCTCTCATCATGAATTGTAGTGAGAACGTACAGATCACGCCTATCTAACAACTTACCTGCAAGCAGTTCGCTGGAATGCAACGCAGTGCTCTTGGATTTCTGGAGCTTCTCACAAACAAGCTCCTGCGGTAATCCTTTGCAGCGCCAACGAACTGCACCACAGGCCACAGTGCCAGCTTAGTAAAGCTCAATGAACAACTCTACTCCTGTATAGAAATTGTCCGCATAAAGATTAAGGGGGTCATTACAACATTGGTGGTAAAAGCCGCTTACCGCCATGCAGAAGACCGCCAACACACCGCCGTGCGTGGAATTCCGCCACAGTCATTATGACCCAAAGCCCGGAATCCGCCAAAATCTAGACACCCACAAAAGTCCGCCACACCAAAGGTCAGTGATAAACTGCCGATAACAAAACCTCCACCGTCACACCAACAGGAATATGCCCACATTATCACGACCCACGAATCCACGCAGTGGTCTTTCAACCGCGGGTATTCCATTGGCGATACACACCGCCACGCTCAAAATACATGCACATTTACAAAACACAGCCACATTGGACAATTCGAAATACACACACCTGATACACATACACACACCACTCCCACACATCCAATACAATATAAAACACACACCCACATCACCCACAAACCCCTACGACAACAATTGACAAAGAAGCACAGAGAGAGACACAACCATCTACAAACGAGCATCCACAGGCACTCAACACCATCACTCACATAACATTCACGCACCTCACACAACACACCTCTAAATATCACCCCACACATCACAACACACACCACCCCACACATCACCCACACCACCCCATGGCACTGCGAAGACACCCCAGGTTCTCTGAGGAGGAGGTCAGGGTCATGGTGGAAGAAATCAT
Organism: Pleurodeles waltl; assembly: GCF_031143425.1. Classification (NCBI taxonomy): domain Eukaryota; kingdom Metazoa; phylum Chordata; class Amphibia; order Caudata; family Salamandridae; genus Pleurodeles; species Pleurodeles waltl. Next base: position 6,904,399 of record NC_090439.1, read on the forward strand.
CCGGGTAGAGCCACAGCTATTCAGATCACAGGTACAGCACACCTCCATAGCTAGGAAGATGGAGCTATGGCAAAGAATCGTGGATAGGGTCAACGCAGTGGGACAGCACCCAAGAACTAGGGATGACATCAGGAAGAGGTAGAACGACCTACGGGGGAAGGTGCGTTCCGTGGTCTCAACACACCACATCGCGGGACAGAGGACTGGCGGCAAACCCCCACCTCCTTCCCCACAACTAACAACATGGGAGGAGCAAGTCTTGGCTATACTGCATCCTGAGGACCTCACAGGAGTAACTAGAGGAATGGACTCTGGTTAGACAAATCTTTACTACCTTATCCCCCACCCTACCTGCATGCCATCACATACCCCCACCCTCACCCTCACCCTCACCCCCATCACTCCAACTCCTCACACATGTCCCAATATCACAAACCACACATCCCAAACCCAAGCCCTGCATGCAACACCAAAGCATGGACACCCATCACCAAAGCATGGCCACTGCACATACCCATACATCCCCCTGAACCATTACCACACAAGGTCGTACACAGGAATGCAAGTACTGGGGTACACTGTCATCCACCCATTGCACACCATGGCACACACAGATGCAATAATCATGCTTTTACACCCCTGCAGGACCCCTACCCAACATCACCGGACAGGAGGGTCCAGATATGTCCACTCCACCCACAGAAGAGACCCACAGTGATGACAGAAGCTCTGTCCAACTGGATCCAGATGACCAGCCCGGCCCATCTGAGACCTCAGGACAGTCGGTTCCCCTCACACTGGCACAAGCCACTACAGACCTTCCCCCCTCTGGAAACACCAGCACAGCACCCACCCAGCGGGCCCATACCTCTGTCCCCAGGACACGTCAAGCAGCAGTGTGTCCACCACTACAGGGAACCCAGGCTAACCCATCACCCCAACAACACCAGGGACCTGGGGGCAGTGGCAGTGGGCACACGGTTCAAGGGACAGAGGCACTGGAACACAAGAAAACTGGGAGGGCTGCTGTGCGACAGGGGGAGGACAGGCCCAGGGAACCCACTCTCCATGAGGCCCTCTCCAACATCATGGGAGCCTACCACCATTCCCAGGAGACAATGGCAACGGTACTGGCCAAGTTTCAGGAGACCCAGCGGCTGCAGGAGGAACAGTATTTGGGCTTCAGGGAGGAACTTAAATCCATCAATTCCACCCTGGGCACCATTGTAGGGGTGCTGAAGGAACTCGTCAACACCAGGAGGGACACTGTGGCACAACAAGGGGCCCCTGACACTAGCCTGGACGATGAACTGCCCACCACCTCCACCGGCGCTAGTGGACAGGAGGCACCGCCACAGGACCACCACACCAGCAACCCACCCCCTGCAGAGGAAGAACCACCCCGCAAACGGTCCCTGAGATCCAGGACAAAGACAGAGAACGATGCCAAGACCCCCGCCAAGAAATGAGACCACCCTGATTGTCATCCTTTTGTCCCATCTTGTCACCCTGTCCATTCTTAAACTGCCCCAGCTCCACTTCCTATGCCCCTTTGTACAATGCACCTGTGAGACTAATAGACTGGACTCTGCCATGGACATTCCTCCACCATTGTACAATCCCCTCCAATATTGAGCACTTAAATAAACACCCTTAAAGCACAAAACAATCAGGAGTCTGTCTGTGATTTCAAAATAATGTATTAGCAATTACAGTGGCAAAATGCTCATTCAAATGTAATGTCAACATACCTATGTCACACAGCTAATGTCCATGAGGAAACAAAGCAGATGTCACACAGTGGGACCCACATCTGTGAAATCGTAAGGGAAAATGACAACCCAGTGACCATACACTGGGTGAAAATGACAGACAGTAGAGAAGTAGTACATTTAAATCAGATGTAGCAGGCAGTGTTGTCTTCTTACCTGTGTCTCACTGGAAGTATTGCAGGATCACCGTGTTCCTGTTGTCGATGTCCTCTTCTTCTGCTTCCTCGTCTTCACTGTCCACAGGCTCCACAGCTGCCACAAGACCTCCATCCGGACCATCCTCCTGCAGAAAAGGCACCTGTCGTTGCAAAGCCAAGTTGTGAAGCATACAGCAGGCCACGATGATCTGGCATACCATCTTTGGTGAGTAGAATAGGAGACAACCTTTCATATGGAGGCACTGGAACCTGGCCTTCAGGAGGCCGAAGGTCCGCTCTATAATCCTCCTAGTCCGCCCATGGGCCTCATTGTAGCGTTCCTCTGCCCTTGTCCTGGGATTCCTCACTGGGGTCAGTAGCCATGACAGGTTGGGGTAACCAGAGTCACCTGCAAATGGCGAGGGACAACTGTTAGACACACACGAACTCATAGGGACATCCACAGACCCAGACAACTATTCCCACTGTATTGGGTCCATGTGCTCACCTAAATAGCCACACCCGGTGCCTCTGGAGTTGCCCCATCACATAAGGGATGCTGCTATTCCGCAGGATGTAAGCGTCATGCACTGAGCCAGGGAATTTGGCATTAACATGGGAGATGTACTGGTCTGCCAAACACACCATCTGCACATTCATGGAATGGTAACACTTCTGGTTTCTGTACACCTGTTCACTCCTACGGGGGTCCCAAGGCCACATGTGTCCCATCAATGGCACCTATGATGTTGGGGATATGTCCCAGGGCATAGAAATCACCTTTCACTGAAGGCAAATACTCCACCTGAGGGAAAACAATGTAGCTCTGCATGTGTTTCAGCAGGGCAGACAACACTCTGGACAACACGTTGGAAAACATAGGCTGAGACATCCCTGATGCTATGGCCACTGTAGTTTGAAAAGACCCACTTGGTAGGAAATGGAGCACTGACAGCACCTGCACTGAAGGGGGGATTCCTGTGGGATGGCAGATAGCTGACATCAGGTCTGGCTCCAACTGGGCACACAGTTCATGGATTGTGGCTCGCTCAAGCCTGTAGGTGATGATCACATGTCGCTCCTCCATTGTCGACAGGTCCACCAGCGGTCTGTACACCGGAGGATGCCGCCATCTCCTCACATGCCCCAGCGGACGGTGCCTATGGAGGAGAAAACCAAGCAGGGAGTCAACCAACTCTGAAGTACGTAAACACAGCTTCCTCTGAAAATATTAGCAATTCGAAATTAGCCTGTATGAGTGTTTAGGCAAGGCCTACATATGTGTGACACAGTAAAAAATAATGCCATGTGGGCCCATGAAATGGCGGCTGCCTGACCTGTAAAGTGGGACAAGGGGATATGAGATAACTGCGCTGGCGTTGTACACTGTCGCGGTAGGCGGTCGAAGACTGCAGCGCAATCCTGCATTGGTTAACATTGGACCCTATGGGTCCCAGGAGCCAATGACGATGTACGCCGGCAGTGACGGTACGCACCGCCGCGGACGTGACAGCCATTTTCTCTCTGTTCAATCACTTGATACCTGATCTTCGACAGGAGAGGACCTACACTGTAAGAGCTGCTGTGACCTCAGTCTGGAAGAGACAATGGCTCGTGTGTCTGGGGAAAGGACCCCTGCCTTCAGCACGGAGGAGTTGGAGAAACTCGTGGATTGGGTCCTCCCTCAGTACACACTACTCTACGGTCCTCCAGACAAACAGGTAAGTACACTGTGAGCATGCTGTATGGGCAATGCCTGTATGGAGTGGGGCGGATGAAAAATAGGGGGGGTGAGAATGAGGCGTGCATGAAAAGACGGTGAGTGCATGTGCGTCATGGCAAGGGTAGGGATGCGGGCCAATGACTGTGACTGTGCTGACGGTAATATCTTCTCCTTTTCCCCTGTACTATTCCTGTAGGTCAGCACCCACCAGAAGAAGGACATTAGGAGTGCCATCGCCAAGGAAGTCTGGACCCTGGGGGTCTACCACAGACGGAGCACCCACTGCCGGAAAAGATGGGAGGTCATTCGCCGCTGAAGCAAGAAGACGGTGGAGGCCCAGCTGGGGATGGCCTTCCAACGTGGGAGTGGTGCCCGTCGCACCATGACCCCCTTGATGTTCAGGATCCTGGCAGTGGCGTACCCAGGGTTGGATTGGCGCTTGAGGGCATCACAGCAGCAACAAGGGGGTGAGTACACTCTCATTCTGCTGATTCAGCGCGCATTGGAGGTGTCTGGGTGGGAGAGGTGGGCTGTGCGTTCCCCTAGGCCTGGGCGAGTTTAGTAGGCAAGGACCCTACTTAAAGGCAGGCCCTGTGGCACCCCACCTGTGTACAGTGCCAACTACACCTAGTCAGGCTCCTGTCACATCTATGTGTGCAGAAATCGCCCATAGCCTTGTAACCCATGTCCCTGGGATTGAATAGTGGACTCCAAGTGTGTGGCGTAGTGCAGGGGGCTTCTGTGTCTGTCGTGTCCACCAACGGTAGCGGTACTGCATGCACTCAACATGTCTTTCTTCTGTCTTCCCATCCCCTTTCTGTGGTCTCCCTGTTCTTCTGTGCATTAGCATCATCAGGCGGAGGAGCAGTGGCACCGGAGAAGGAGGGAGCTGCATCCCACATGGCCCTGGAGGGCGAAACTATGGAGTCTGAATTCACCAGTTGGACGGAGGGTGAGGGGAGCTCCACGGCGGGGACAGGAGCTGACACCAGCGATACGGACTCCTCCTCTGATGGGAGCTCCCTTGTGGTGGAGGGCTCATCTGTGCCCCCCACTTCTACAGGTACAGCCGCCACCCCCCCTACCAGCACCGCCCTCCCAGCAGCCCCTCAGCTTTTGCCCCGTGCCCACTCACCCAGGAGGGTGGGCATCACCTTTGCCCCAGGCACCTCAGGCCCTGCCCCAGTCACCCCTGCTGCCCTCAGTGAGGAGGCCATTGACCTCCTCAGGTCCCTCACTGTTGGGCAGTCGACCATTTTGAATGCCATCCAGGGTGTAGAGAGCCAGTTGCAACAAACCAATGCATACCTGGAGGGCATTCACTCTGGTCAGGCAGCCCTTCAGCGAGCATTTCAGACTCTGGCCTCAGCACTGTTAGCAGCCATTGTCCCTGTCTGTAGCCTCCCCCCTCCAACTTCCTCCACCCAGACCCACACCCCTGTACCTCAGCCTATCCCAAGCACACCATCAGACCAGCATGCACACACCTCAACACACAAGGGAAGCTTAGGCAAACGTGAGCACCACACATCCCACAGGCACTCACGCAAGCATCAGACCCATGCAGACACACCAACATCCACTGCCTCCACTATGTCCCCCTCCTCCTCGTCTCCCCCCTCCCTCCCTGTCTCGTCTCCACTCAAACCTGCATGCACTTCATCCTCAGCCACTACGTCCATCACCAGCACACCCACCACCACACCCCGCTCACGTGCAGTCACCACCCCCACTACTATTCACACGTACCCTGTGTCCTCTCCCAGTGTGTGTGTGAGGCCACCACCCAAGGTACACAAACGCAGCCACACACCCACCCAACAGCCATCCACCTCACGACAGCCTCCAGCCCATGCACCTTCACCCAAAGTCAGCAAACGTACACCTCCTATAACCACTACCTCTTCCTCCACTCCCAAACCCCCTCCAGCTACCCGTCCCAGCGTTCCGAAGAAACTTTTCCTGGCCAACCTTGACCTCTTTCCCTCACCTCCCCCACCCCTTCAGTGTCCTAGGGCCCGACTCTCCAGGTCCCAACGTAGCACCTCAGCCACAACATCGGCTGGACCAGTGGTGCCAGTAGTCACCGGAGTGCACCAGGCAGCAGGGCAGCCAGTGTGGCAAGGAGCCAGAGTACGGACAGTCCCCCACCTGTTAAGCATAAAAAGTTGGCCAGTGCCCGGCGGGAGAGGGGAAAGAAATCAGCCACCAAAGCTGCTCCCAGGGGTACAGTTGGGAGTGTGGAGACAGCTGCGACACCATCCAAGCTGGGGAAGGGGTACATTAAAACCGGCAAGTCTGGGAAGATCAGCACGGCGGACAAGAGCACCAGCAGCCCCGCTGCCCAGGACAAGACCGCCAGCAGCCCCTCTGCCCAAGACAGGACTGCCAGCAGTAGCCTCGCTGCCCAAGACAGGAACACCAGCAGCAGCCCTGCTGCCCAAGTGAAGACCGCCAGCAGCAGCCCCGCTGCCCAAGACAGGGCCGCCAGCAGCAGCCCCGCTGCCCAAGTCAGAACCGCCAGCCACCACGCTGCCCAAGAGAGGACCGCCAGCAGCAGCCCCGCTGCCCATGACAGGACTGCCAGCAGCAGCCCCGCTGCCCAGGACAAGACCGCCAACACCACCGCAGGACAGTGAGCGCCAATGATTACTACGCTACTCAGACCGCCATAGGCAGGATGAAGCACTCTGGGCACCAAGCCCCCTCCAGAACCAGTGGAGATTCACATCCACTACCTCAGTCCTTGGAAGGATGAAGCACTCTGGGCACAATGCCCCCTCCAGAACCAGTGGAGAAAAGCATCCACTATCTCAGTCCTTGGCAGGATGAAGCACTCTGGGCACCAAGCCCCCTCCAGAACCAGTGGAGAAAAGCATCCACTACCTCAGTCCTTGGCAGGATGAAGCACTCTGGGCACCAAGCCCCCTCCAAAACCAGTGGAGAAAGGCATCCACTACCTCAGTCCTTGGCAGGATGAAGCACTCTAGGCACAAAGCCCCCTCCAGAACCAGTGGAGACTGTTATGCACTTGAGAGACTGTGGCTTTGCACTCCCCAGGATTGAACTGTGGGCAACCCACCCACTATAGAGACTTGAGAGACTGTGGCTTTGCACTCCCCAGGATTGAACAGTGGGCAAACCACCCACTGTAGAGACTTGAGAGACTGTGGCTTTACACTCCCCAGGTTTGAACAGTGGGCAAACCACCCACTGTAGAGACTTGAGAGACTGTGGCTTTGCACTCCCCAGGATTGAACAGTGGGCAACCCACCCACTGTAGAGACTTGAGAGACTGTGGCTTTGCACTCCCTAGGATTGCACAGTGGGCAACCCACCACTGTAGAGACTTGAGAGACTGAGGCTTTGCACTCCCCAGGATTGAACAGTGGGCAAACCACCCACTGTTATCGACTTCAGAGACTGTGGCTTTGCACTCCCCAGGATTGAACAGTGGGCAACCCACCCACTGGAGAGACTTGAGAGACTGTGGCTTTGCACTCCGCAGGATACATCAATGGGCATGGAGCCCCCTCGTGGATCTGGCATCATGCACTCATCCGGCTGAGGTGCCCCCCCTTCTCTTCCCCATGAGGTGCCTGTTTTATTTCTATCTGATGCCCCTGCCGTGTTCTCTCCGTCTTGTTTGGGTATTGAGTGTGGGCCTCGGACTATGATGGTGGAATCCCTTGGACTTGTGTTCTTGGTGTATATAATTGTTCATAGTGTAAATGTGTTTATATGTAAATATTTTTGATTACTATATTTTAATATATTACAATCATTCGACTCATTTCCTTTTGTCCTTACATTCTTCCAGGGGAGGTTGGGGGGTGTAACTGTGATGTATCAATATGTATTGGTGTGTGTGTTGTCGTGGGTGAGGGGGGGGGGTTTTACGTATTGCGTGTGTGTGTCACTGGTTTTTCCCTCCCCCCTCCCCTGTGTCGTAGGTGCAATACTCACTGTGGTCCTCTCCCCCGGCGTTCGTGCTCCTGGTAGAGGAGTAGGAAGATAAAGGCTGGGAGTATCTGAGGTTCCGGCTCCATGGCGTCCTGGTTCCTCATGGGGTGTGTAGAGGTGAGTGTTTTCCCTTCGAAGTCCTGTTTCTGCTGTGTTTTTGTTCACGGTGAATCCGCCCCGGAAAAGGTGGCGGATTGGCCTCTCATGATACTGTGGGCGGTACTTTGGGGGTTATTCTAACTTTGGAGGAGGTGTTAATCCGTCCCAAAAGTGACGGAAAAGTGACGGATTTACCACCAGCCGTATTACGAGTCCATTATATCCTATGGAACTCGTAATACGGCTGGTGGTATATCCGTCACTTTACTGTCACTTTTGGGACGGATTAACACTCCTCCAAAGTTAGAATAACCCCCTTTGTGTTCAGCCTGTCTGTTGGCGGTTACTGCTGCGGTGTTTGTTTGTACCGCTGTGGCGGTCGGAGTGTTAAAGTGACTGTCTATGTTGGTGGTTTCTCCACGGTCGTAATTCCATTTCTTTTACCGCCGGCCTGTTGGCGGTTTTACCGCCGCTAAAACACCGACCGCCAGGGTTGTAATGACCACCTATTACCTTTGTGAAGCAGTGGCTGGACAAGCCTCCATACTATGGGGGTCATTCTGACCTCGGCGGTAAAAGGCTCTTACCGCCGGTCAGAAGTCCACCATTCTACCGCCGCGGTAAACCGCCACGGTCATTCTGACCACCAACTGTGAAACCGCCAAAAATCCGACATCCAAGGAAGGCCGCCACATCAGCGGGCCGCGGAAAACTGGAGATGACCAAACCTCCACCGTCACGCCAACACAAACACGCCCATGCCATTCTGACCCACGAATCCACGCGGCGGTCTTTCAACCGCGGTATTCCATTGGCGGTACACACCGCCGCGGTCAAAATACACACCCAGCTCCAAAACACTGCCACATTGGACATTTTGAAATACGCACACCTGAGACACATACAAACAACGCTCCCACACATCCAATCAACTATAAAACACACACCCACATCACCCACAAACCCCCACTAGTTGGAAATCGGAGTGAAGGCGAGAGCGAGAGAGATAGAGATAGCGAGCACAGAAATAGAAAACCCCAACACACACAGGAACCCAACTTCATCACCCACACCACATCTACGCACACATCACCACATATCACCACGCACATCACCACAAACACCACCCCACACCTCATCCACACCACCCCATGGCACCCCAAAGACACCCAAGGTTTTCGGACCAAGAACTCCGGGTCGTGGTGGAGGAAATCATGAGGGTTGAGCCCCAGCTCTTCGGCACGCAGGTGCAGCACACCACCATAGTAAGGAAGGCTGAGCTATGGCAAAGGATCGTAGACAGGGTCAACGCTGTGGGACAGCATCCCAGAAATCTGGAAGATATCAGAAAGCGATGGAACGACCTACGGGGGAAGGTGCGCTCGATGATCTCCAGGCACAACATCGCTGTGCAGAAGACTGGCGGCGGACCCCCACCCACCCCACCCCAATTCACAGCATGGGAGCAAGAGGTGGTAAACATCCTGCATCCTGATGGCCTCGCTGGAGTACACGGAGGAATGGACTCTGGTAAGTCAAATCTCAACTACTTCACCCCCCCAACCACCAGCATGCCAACCCACCCCTCCCTCACCCCCAATATCACCCCCCAGCACATAACCTCCCTGCCAATGTCTCACCAGCACAACCCACCCTAAACAACACCAACCCCTGAATGCCAACACAAACCATAGACAGCCACCACCAAAGCATGACCATTGCACATACCCATACACCCCCCCCAAACCCTCACAACACCTCCCACAAGGGAATGCCAGCCCTGGGGGACAAGGGCACTCAAAATGCACGCCATGGCACACACAGAAACAATAACCATACTCCTTCACCCCTGCAGGGCCCGAACGCCAACACACCGCCACGGAGGGTCCAGAGATGTCCATCCCACCCCCAGAACAGGCCCCCAGCGAGGGCAGCAGCTCTGTCGACCTAGAACCTGACGACCAGCCCGGACCATCGGGGACCTCTGGACAGTCGGTTCCCCACACACAGACACAGGCCGCAGCAGACCCAAACCCCTCTGGGAACACCAGCACAGCTCCCACCCAGCGGGCCCATGCCTCTGTCTCGCGGACGAGTCAATCAGCGGTGTGTCCGCCACTACAGGGCACCCAGGCTGACCCAACACCCCAACAACAACAGGGACCTGGGGGCAGTGGTAGTGGGCACACCGTCCAGGGGACATAGGCCCGGGGAAACAGGGCAACTGGGAGGGCTGCTGTGCGACAGGGGGGGGAGGACAGGCCCAGGGAACCGACTCTCCAAGAGGCCCTCACCATCATCATGGGAGCATACCATCACTCCCAGGAGACGATGGCGACGGTACTGGCCAGGTTCACCGAGATCCAGGCACAGCAGGAGGAACGGTACATGGGGTTCAGCAATGAACTCCGGGACATTGCTACCGATATGGGGACCATAGTCCAGGCCCTCAACCGGATAGAAACCACATTGCGGGACCATGTGGCACCGCAAAGGGCCCCTGTCACTAGCCAGGAACAGCCTACCACCTCCGCCGGCGCTAGTGGTCAGGAGGCCCCCACAGAACGACGGGCCACCAGAACCCCACCTCCTGCTGAAGAACAACCACCCCGCAAGAGGAACCTGAGATCTCAAAGGAAGACAGAGTAGGATGCCAAGACCCCCGCCAGCCTAATATCCCCCCGGATGTCATTCCACTGTCCCACAGTGTCACCCTGTCCAACCTTGAACTGCCCCTGCTCCATCCTTCCACAGCCATATGAACAATGCACCTGTGCGACCGAGAACTGGACTCTGCCATGGACATAACTCCACCCTCACCCATCACCGTTTTAATATCATGTACCAATATATAGCACTAAAAATAAATCACTCATTGCACATAAATCATTCTGGAGTCAGCCTGTATTAATTACAAATGTATAACACATTACTTATCAATAATGTTCTGTTATTTATGTGTGGACAACATACCGATGTCAATAAGCATTAGTCCATGTGCTAACCAAGCAGAAGTCATGCAGTGGGTCATACAGCACTGAAAAGGGAAGGGAAAAGTAAACTTCAGTTTAAAAGAACTGGGGGGAAATACACAAAGTAAAGATGCAGGGGGCATTCAGTAAATGTTAAATGGCGTTGGTGATTCCTACCTGTGTGCTACTGAAAATACTGTTGGATAACTCTGTCCCTGTTGTCTGGGTCGTCCTCTTCGTCTTCCTCCTCTTCACTCTCTGCAGGCTCCACAGCTGCTTCAACCCCACCATCTGGACCATCCTCCTGCAGGAAGGGCACCTGACGTCGCAATGCCAGATTGTGAAGCATACAGCAGGCCACGATGATCTGGCACACCTTCTTTGGTGAGTACATCAGGGATCCCCCTGTCATATGTAGGCACCTAAACCTGGCCTTCAGGAGGCCAAAGGTTCTTTCAATGATCCTCCTAGTTCGCCCATGGGCCTTATTGTACCGTTCCTCTGCCCTGGTCCGGGGATTCCTCACTGGGGTCAATAGCCAAGGCAGGTTGGGGTAACCAGAGTCACCAATTAGCCACACACGTTGTCTCTGTAGCTGTTCCATCACATAAGGGATGCTGCTATTTCGCATCACATACGCGTCATGCACTGACCCAGGGAACATGGCATTCACATGGGAGATGTACTGGTCAGCCAAACAGACCACCTGAACGTTCATCGAATGGTAACTTTTCCTGTTTCTGTACACCTGCTCATCGTCTTTTGGGGGTACTAAAGCCACATGGGTCCCATCAATGGCACCAATTATGTTGGGGATATGTCCAAGGGCATAAAAATCACCATTCACAGTGGCCAAATCAACCTCCTCAGGGAATACAATGTAGCGCCGCATGTGTTTCGTCAGGGCAGACAACACTCTAGACAAGATTTTTGAAAACATAGGCTGAGACATTCCAGATGACATGGCCACTGTTGTCTGGAATGAGCCACTTGCCAGAAAATGGAGGACTGACAGAACCTGCACTAGAGGGGGAATTCCTGTGGGTTGGCGGATGGGGGACATCAGGGCTGGCTCCAGCTGGGCACACAGTTCATGTATAGTGGCTCGGTCAAGTCGGTGTCGTAGTATGATGTGGCGTTCTTCCATTGTCGACAGGTCCACCAGCGGTCGGTACACGCAAGGATTCATCCTTCTCCTCGCAAGTCCCAGCGGACGGTGCCTAGGAAGGACAACATGGAGCACAGAGTCAAGCAAGTCACAGGTACGTTCACCACTGCATGCATAGCACACGATTATCTATGTATTGAAAGGCGTGTATGTGTGGCAATGCAAGGCCTAGGCCTGTGTGACGCAGTACAAATAATGCCATGTGGGCCCTTGAAATGGCGGCTGCCTGACCTGTGAAGTGGGACAAAGGGATGTGAGGTCAATGCGCTGGCGTGGCACACCGTGGCGGTAGGCGAGCGAAGACCGCTATACGAAGCCGCATTGGCTAACATTGAAGCCTATGGGTTTCAGGAGCCAATAATGAGGTGCGCCGGCGGTCGCGGTACGCACCGCCGTGGTACGCACCGCCGCGGGCGTGACCGCCATTTTCTATCTGCTTAATCACTCGAGACCTGATCTTCCACAGGAGAGGACCTATACTGCAAGTGCTGCTGTGACCTCGGTCTGGAAGTGACAATGGCTGCTGCGACTGGGGAAAGGGCCCCCGCCTTCAGTTCCGAAGAGTTGGAGAAGGTCGTGGACGGGGTCCTCCCCCAGTATGCGTTACTCTACGGTCCTCCAGACCAACAGGTAAGTACACTGGGTGCACATTGAATGGGCTATGCCTGTGTGGAGTGGGGTGGATGCTAAGTTGGTGGGGTGGGGGGCGAATGAGGAGTGCAACGCACGACAGATGAGAGCATGTGCCATATGGCAAGATTGGGGAGGGGGGGCCAATCGCATCTAACATGCAGGAATATGATGATTTCTCCTTCCCACCCTGTACATGTCAAATAGGTCAGCGCCCATCAGAAAGTGGACATATGGTGTGCCATCGCCAAGGAAGTCCGGGCCCTGGGGGTCCACGTCAGACGGGGCACCCACTGCCGCAAGAGGTGGGAGGACATCCGCCGCGGGACCAGGAAGACCGCCGAGTCACTGCTGGGGATGGCCTCCCAACCTAGGAGGGGTGCCAGTCGTACCCTGACCCCCCTGATGTCCCGGATCCTGGCGGTGGCCTACCCTGATTTGGATGGGCGCTTGAGGACATCACAGCAGACACAAGGGGGTGAGTATCAGCACATTCTGCTATCTCTCTGCGCAGTGGAGGCGTCTGGGTGGGGGAGGAGGGTTGGGGGTGACATTAGGCCAGGGCGCTTTCTGTAGTGTAGTCCTCTCCTTTAGGCAAGGCCCTGTGCTCCCGGCCCCCACCTCTGTAGGGTGATAAGTACAGCTATCGATGGTCCAGCATCACACATGTGCGCCTTTGTCGTCTCTAGACCTGTTGTCCTAGTCAGAAGTACTGAGTAGTGTACCCCGAATGCGCGGCTTAGTGCATGAGGCTCCTGTGTCTGTCCTCTCCGCCAACGGTGTTGACATTGCATGCACTCAACCTGGTCTTCGTTTTTCTTCCCCCACCCTTCTTCTTCGTCTTCTTGTGCATCTGTGCATTAGCATCATCAGGCGGAGGAGAATTGGCATCGGAGCATGAGGGAGCTGCAAGTCACAAGGCCCCGGTGGGACCAGGAACAGACACCGAGGGCACCAGTGATCCGGAGGGCGAGGGGAGCACCACAACGGGGACCGGTGGTGACACCAGCGACAGCGACACGTCCTCGGATGGGAGCTCCCTAGCGGTGGCGGCAACATCCGGGCCCCCCGCCTCTACAGGTACAGCCGCCACCCAGCGCACCAGCCCCGCCCTCCCAGCAGCCCCTCAGCCTACGCTCCGTGCCCGCTCGCCCAGGAAGGCGGGCGTCTCCTTCGCCCCAGGCACCTCAGCCCCTGCCCCTGTTACCCCTGCTGCCCTCAGTGAGGAGGTCATTGACCTCCTGCGGACCATCATTGTTGGGCAGACTACCCTTTTGAATGCCATCCAGGGGGTAGAAAGGGAGGTGCATCGGAGCAATGCCTACCTGGAGGGCATTCATTCGGGTCAGGCTGCCCATCAACGATCGTTCAATGCTCTGGCCTCAGCACTGACGGCAGCCATTGTCCCTGTCTCCAGCCTCCCTCTTCTGACTGCCTCCAGCCTGTCTCTGTCTCCTGTTCCTCAGCCTATCCCATCCACACCATCAGACCAGCCTGCACACACCTCAACACCCAAGGGCAGCTCATCCAGACACAAGCACCACAGAACCCACAAGCATTCACGCAAGCAACACCCAGATGCAGACATTCCAACAGTCACTACCACCTCTGTGTCCCCCTCCTCCTCGTCTCCCTCCTCCCTCCCTGTGACGTCTACACTCACACCTGCATGCACACCACCATCAGCCAGTGCTTCCATCACCAGCACACCCTCCAGTCCAGTCCGCACACGTGCAGTCACCACCCCCGCTACCATTTACACATCCCCTGTGTCCTCTCCCACTGTGTCTGTCACCCCCTCTTCCAAAACACACAAACGCAGGCAGACACCCACCCAACAGCCATCCACCTCACGACAGCCTCCAGCACATGCACCTGCACCCAAAGACAGCACACCTGACTCTCCTACAACCACATCCTCTTCCTCCACTTCCATCTCCACTTCTCCTACCTTTTACCTTGGTCCTAAGAAAGTTTTCCTTGCTAATCTTGACCTCTTTCCCTCCACTGACCCACCCCCTCCATCTGCAAAGAGTCCCAAGAGCACCTCAGCCACCACCAGCCCAGCTTCGAGTGTCACTGTGGTGCATGGGTTCTGGAGCCCACCCTTTGCCAGCAGTGACACTTCAATCAGCAGCAAGGGGACAGCCAGCCCCCCACCAGGCAAGAAGACCAGGAAGCTAAAGGGCCGCCGTGAGAGGACTGACACGGCTGCCCCCAAGGAGCCAAGTTCACCCACTTCACCAGCCACAACATCTAGGGGAGGCAAGGGCCCGAGAGCCCCATCTAAGGAGCGAAAGGGCAGCAGGGCGGAAAAGTCAGCCAGCAGGAGCGCGGAGCAGGAGGGGCCCACAAGCCCCATCCCGGGTGTTAGGAAGGACACCAAAGGGCTCAGGACTCCGTCACCGAAGGGTCCAGCAACAGCACGGTCGAAGGGCGACTGAGCAGGGAGTCCAGGCCAGGTCTGGCTCCCTTGACCTACTGGACGAGCACTGCTGAAGAGGGCCCCGCCGTGCAGAAGAGCACCGCTGAAGAGGGCCCCGCCGTGCAGAAGAGCACCGCTGAACAGGGCCCCGCCGTGCAGAAGAGCACTGCTGAAGAGGGCCCCGCCGTGCAGAAGAGCACCGCTGAACAGGGCCCCGCCGTGCAGAAGAGCACCGCTGAACAGGGCCCCGCCGTGCAGAAGAGCACCGCTGAACAGGGCCCCGCCGTGCAGAAGAGCACCGCTGAACAGGGCCCCGCCGTGCAGAAGAGCACCGCTGAACAGGGCCCGCCGTGCAGAAGAGCACCGCTGAACAGGGCCCCGCCGTGCAGAAGAGCACCGCTGAACAGGGCCCCGCCGTGCAGAAGAGCACCGCTGAAGAGGGCCCCACCGTGCAGAAGAGCACCGCTGAAGAGGGCCCGCCGTGCAGAAGAGCACCGCTGAACAGGGCCCCGCCGTGCAGAAGAGCACCGCTGAACAGGGCCCCGCCGTGCAGAAGAGCACCGCTGAAGAGGGCCCCGCCGTGCAGAAGAGCACCGCTGAAGAGGGCCCCGCCGTGCAGAAGAGCACCGCTGAAGAGGGCCCCGCCGTGCAGAAGAGCACCGCTGATGAGGGCCCCGCCGTGCAGAAGAGCACCGCTGAAGAGGGCCCCGCCATGCAGAAGAGCACCGCTGAACAGGGCCACGCCGTGCAGAAGAGCACCGCTGAACAGGGCCCCGCCATCTGAAGCACCGCTCCGCTGGGCCCCGCCGTCTCAAGCACCGCTCTGCTGGGCCCCGCCATCTCAAGCACCGCTCCGCTGGGCCCTTCATCCCAAGCACCGCTCCGCTGGGCACCGCCATCTCAAGCACCGCTCCGCTGGGCCCCGCCGTCTCAAGCACCGCTCCGCTGGGCCCTTCATCTCAAGCACCGCTCCGCTGGGCACCGCCGTCTCAAGCACCGCTCCGCTGGGCCCTTCCTGTCAAGCACCGCTCCGCTGGGCACCGCCGTCTCAAGCACCGCTCCGCTGGGCCCTTCATCCCAAGCACCGCTCCGCTGGGCCCCGCCATCTCAAGCACCGCTCCGCTGGGCCCCGCCGTCTCAAGCACCGCTCCGCTGGGCCCCGCCATCTCAAGCACCGCTCCGCTGGGCCCCGCCATCTCAAGCACCACTCCGCTGGGCCCTTCATCCCAAGCACCGCTCCGCTGGGCACCGCCATCTCAAGCACCGCTCCGCTGGGCCCCGCCGTCTCAAGCACCGCTCCGCTGGGCCCTTCATCTTAAGCACCGCTCCGCTGGGCACCGCCGTCTCAAGCACCGCTCCGCTGGGCCCTTCCTGTCAAGCACCGCTCCGCTGGGCACCGCCGTCTCAAGCACCGCTCCGCTGGGCCCTTCCTGTCAAGCACCGCTCCGCTGGGCACCGCCGTCTCAAGCACCACTCCGCTGGGCCCTTCCTGTCAAGTACCGCTTCGCTGGGCACCGCCGTCTCAAGCACCACTCCGCTGGGCCCTTCCTGTCAAGCACCGCTCCGCTGGGCCCTTCATCTCAAGCACCACTCCGCTGGGCACCGCCATCTCAAGCACCGCTCCGCTGGGCCCTTCCTGTCAAGCACCGCTCCGCTGGGCACCGCCGTCTCAAGCACCGCTCCGCTGGGCCCTTCCTGTCAAGCACTGTTAACGGTTCACTGTGCCCACCATGCCTCCTCCTTGACCAGTGGAGACTGTAATCCACCTGATGGACTGTGGCTTTGCACTCCCCAGGATTGATCAGTGGGCAACTCACCCACTGTAGAGACTTGAGAGACTGTGGCTTTGAACTCCCCAGGATGGCCGAGTGGCCAAGCCACCCACTGTAGAGACTTGAGAGACTGTGGCTTTGCACTCCCCAGGATTGATCAGTGGGCAACCCACCCACTGTAGAGACTTGAGAGACTGTGGCTTTGCACTCCCCAGGATGGCCGAGTGGGCAACCCACCCACTGTAGAGACTTGAGAGACTCTGGCTTTGCACTCCCCAGGATGGCCGAGTGGGCATGGTGGCCCCTTCGTGGATCTGGCGTCGTGGAATCATGTGGCTGTAGTGCCCCCCCCTTCCCTTCCCCCTGAGGTGCCTGTAGTTTTTTCATCAGATGCCCCTGCAGTGTTCTCTCCAAAGGACTCAGGTCTCCTGTGTGGGCTTTGCCCTTGTGTTGCTACACTTTGGCCCACGGACACTTTGAATCTCGTTAGATGTGCAGGACTTATTGCCTCGGTTTTTCGTATGCACTGGATATTGAATTTGGATTTTTGATTTGTTATTGCTATTTGACCGTGACTTATGAGTGGTTTTTATTTCTCATAAATTTCGAGTCACTATTTAATTATGTCCTTGTTTTACTGTGACTTGTTGCTCTGCATTGGTGTGTACATGGTTTGGGGGGGTGGGTGTATCGCGTATGTGTGTGCCCATAACCTTTCGTCCTCCCCCCTCCCCTGTGTCGTAGGTGCAGTACTCACCGTTGTCGTCTGCGCCGGCGTTCGTACTCGTGGTAGATGAGCAGGTAGACGAGAGCAGGTAGGATGTTTAATTCGGGTTCCATGCTGTCCTCCTTCCTCGTGGAGTGCGTAGAGGTGCGCGTTTTCCCGTTCGTAGTCTGTTTCCGCCGTGTTTTTATCGGCGGTGCTCCCGCCCCGGAAAAGGTGGCGGATTGGCCGGTCATGATAGTGTGGGCGGTACATTGTCTGCCGCCTGGCTGTTGGCGGTGACCGCCGCGCTGTTTGTCGGTCCCGCCGTGGCGGTCGGAGTGTTAATGTGGCGGGCTGTGTTGGCGGTTCCCGCCAGGGTCAGAATTTAATTTTTTGGACCGCCGGCCTGTTGGCGGGTTGGCCGCCGCTTTATCACCGACCGCCAGGGTTAGAATCACCCCCTATATTTCCTGTGGCCCCTAGAGTGGGAGGGCAACTGTTAGAAGTTTGGTTTCTAGTTCGCAGAGATTGCACTCTGCCCAAGTAGGGACCACAATCCTAGTCAGGTAAGTAAGTTACATTCCCTGAACTAGCCTGTGCTCACCATCTGGTGGCTTGGCACAGCGCAGTCAGGCTTAACTTAAGAGGCAATGTGTAAAGCATTTGGGGCCATATTTATACTTTTTGATGCAAAACTGCGCCAACGCAGTTTTGCGTCAAAAGGTTTACCGCCGGCTAACGCCATTTCTTTGCGGCGAGCAGGTGTCAAATTTATACTTTGATGCATGGCGGTGCAAAACACTGGTGTGAGTCATTTATTTTTACTCAAACCAACGCGTCACGTAGTAAAGATAAATGACGTTAACGAGGCGAAAATGACTGTGAGACGGTTTACGACATCGCAAACCGGAAACGCGCAGTTTTTTTACGCAATAGCGTCAAAAAGCGGCGCAAACACAGCAAAATGTGCCAAGGAGAGCCCAAATGGATCCCAGATGCTTGCACAGACCCCAGGAAGATGACAACAGACCAGGAACCAGCCAGGAGGACCCACACCAGACCCAGGACAGGGAGAAGAAGAAAAGAAAGTATCACTTCAGTGCAGAGGAGCAGGAAATTCTGGTGAATGAGGTGACGGAACACCAGCACCAACTGTTTGTCACCTCAAAGTTGCCAATCAGTAGGAGAGAGGCAATATGGCAACAAATTGTTGACAAGATAAACAGTGTGGTAGAAGTACGGAGAACAGTCATCGAGTGCAAGAAACACTGACTGCAAGCACATGACCAAGGAAAAGATGGCCAGGAACAGGAAGGCAGCACTGCAGACTGGAGGTGGGAGTCCAGCCCCGCAGGAGCCCCTGGACCACATGGAGGAGATGGTGGCAGCCGTCATCCCTGAGGAGATCGTCACAGGGATTCAAGGACAGGACAGCGCAGACTAACACGAGACAACACAGATGCAAGGTAAGTCGCATGAGGAACTAAAATGCCTAATTGTTAACTGCAACCGGGGGGGACATACCCACTACACAATGCATGGAAGTCATGATATTCTGGTAGTGGCATGGTTAAAGGAGCACGGTACAGGGGCATGGCCCGTTCAGAGGAAACCTGAGGCACAGTACCACCCTACACCAACAACCTTTGCATGGGGGTGTGCTGCCATGCCAAATGTTGGAAAGGTAAAGCCAGGCCAGGAGGGTAGGTTGCAACGTTAAACTGGCATGCTGTCACACGTCAGCCAGTATTCTCCCTACATGAACTAGGGCCCAAATAACAACCTCTGGCCATTTCTGCAAGTGGAGTTTAATGTTGACAATAGTTGCCACTACCACCTCTGCTGTGTGTGCAGGTCAAGTAGCTAATGGCAGTTACATACCCATGGATCAAACACACCCAAATTAGAGGGTTCAGGATGACAACGTTATCAATCCCCTGAAATCAATACAAATGTTCCAATCCTGTCAAATTTGATTGTTCATAGTTGCTACAAACATCAGCCAGTGTCATAAACATTATGAGGTACACAGCACGAATGTCATACCCATGCTGCATATGTCAGGGTCCACCTTGTGCCTGGGTCACAATGCAGCACCCCAAATGTCATACTGCTCAGACAACAGCATTGAGGGGGAGGACATATGTAACTGGTTACAGAAATACACCCACACAGTCAGAGGAGGAAATGGAACACTGCTTGGAACATCAGTGCAATCCAATGTAGCACACATTCCCCAGCATCAACATTAAACACTACCACTGCTGACATCCATATAATGCCATACC
Organism: Pleurodeles waltl; assembly: GCF_031143425.1. NCBI lineage: Eukaryota > Metazoa > Chordata > Amphibia > Caudata > Salamandridae > Pleurodeles > Pleurodeles waltl. Next base: position 6,924,054 of record NC_090439.1, read on the forward strand.
AATGCAATACATAGTATATACTAGATCTCAGCAACGTATTGCTGGATGTGAAATATTAGACACTGGGGCAGTTCCAGAATGTTAAGTGTGGTGCTAGTGCCATCAGAACACCCACAGCCAGTGAAAGGCCTCACCATGAGAATGGAAGTAGACGGAGGGTTGAGTGGGACAAGAAAGTAGCAATTCACAATTTGTCCAGAACCAACACCTAGAGGATGTGATGCTGACAAGTCCACAAACTGACCACAATACATGTGACATGCAGGTGGGGCATAGGCCTGGGAGAATGCTAATATGGAAGCCTTGAACAATGAACAGGAACCAAGATCACAATGTGAAAATAATAGGAAGGCAGGCATGTCACATTACAAATCCCACAACACAGACACACTAATTGTATCATATCTCATTGCAGAGGACAATGGCTCTCCTGGGTAGGTGCCTGTCCTGGACTTCCCTGATGACAAGGATGACGAGCTGACAAACATCAGGCAGCAGACCCTCCAAGATGTCCTTGGAACCCTCCAGACTCCACCTTCAGTCCCAAGGAGGAGCACAGAACTAGCAGCCATCACAGAGGAACCACCCACCCCCCCAATTGTACGACCTGCCAGCTCCAACCCAGCTGAGGACTCTGATGACCCTGGCACCAGCTTTGAGAGAACTGTAGTTGGAGTACAGCGGGAGCTGGCCAAGGAGGTGCGGGTGGGGTTGCAAAATATGGCAGCCAGCCTAGAGGGGGTGCGTTTGTGCATTATGTCAACTGCAGAACAGGCAGCAGCCATGCAAGGGCGAACATCTATCTTGCAAGAACTTCAACAAAGTGTGAAGGAAATCAGCACAGCAGTAAGGGAGTTGCCACAACACCTCACACACCAAACCTTTCACTGCGTGCACGAATGCAATATTGACCCCCTCAGGGCCGACCTGGCTGCCTACCACAGTGATGTAAGGTGCTATTCTTAAGAAACAGCAGATCCTTCTTGCTGCAGTACTGCCCTTAACAGCCCCACAGTTGGCAGCTACCGGGATGTCAAATTCCACGTCTTCAAACACTGAAGTGTGTGTTGCCCCTTCACAACCACCACCACCAAGGGCAGAGGAGACTACACACACATCAGAAGATGAAGACGTGGAACAGATCACCTTCACCCGTATGAGTACCTGGTAGCACTAGTCCTTGCCACATGACCACCTACTGCCAAGGTCTTGTGCTTTGTAACATGCCAGTCTTAGAACAACTGTACTCAAGCACTGTTGTTCAGCCCACTGTTTATCTTGTCACCCTGCCCTGTGATTGTCTCTCACTAACTCAGTGGTAAATCCTGTCCCTCTGCACTGTTTGACACTTCACCCCAGCGTGTCCAATGACATGTCCTTTTGCACTTGTGTAGGATCACAATGGAAGGTGTCACACTAATTGACTCACAAACATGGACAATGTACATTTAGCACTACAGCACTTTAAAATAAATAGCACTTACACAACAACTTTGTCTATGTGTAATGTGACACATCAACCGTGAGGGAGATCAGTGATGTTTAGCTCAGGTCAATGATAATAGATTGTCAATACACCTGACCTGAAAGAATGTTGGCTGATAACTATGCACAGTGGTCTGGATTGTACCATTATCTGCCTTTCCTGAGGTTATTTCTGAGGAAAATAGAAACTATACACCATAATGCTGTGTTGGACAGAATAACGCTTCCTCAAGGGATGTCTAAGCCAAAAAGTATTGCCTACATTTTTTACTTCAAGCCAAAACTTACATATGTGACATTTGACCCAGATTTTGCCTAACACACACCATACTGCATGAATGGATGTGTATGGGTGTACGTACAAATATGTAACCGGGCTGAACATTGTAACAAATGATAGGTGTGAGTTATGTATTCCATACTACATGAGAGCATACTACCACTCACCTTATAAGGATTTGCTTGTACATCAGACTGCAGGCAGACTTAACATAGTGTCCTCAATACCAAATCTGTTAGCAAAGTATGTGACATTGAAAACATACATCAAAAATTAACAATACTTTGGGATCCTTAGTAACTGTGATTGGTGGGTGCAATGGATGGCAGAATCTTAGCAAAGTAGCTTTGGTGTAGCTCCCTATGTAACAGCTCATTTGGGATTTGGTTGCAGCATGGGACACAAAAGCTAATACAAAAGAGACACTGTTCACTCATGCCAAGGCCCTGATCTCCAAGCATGTGACACATACTGTAAAGGGTGACCTAAATATTTATTAAAAACAGAAGCTAAAAGCAGGGGAAACACCTTGCCTAACCTAACCTATCCTAACTACACATTACCCACAACTGGCCCTAACTAACCTAAGCTAAACGTACTTATCACATTTAACGAAACAATCTAAACATCAACCCCTCACCCCCCTTTTAAGATGGGACACATGGAGGACAACATATACTAATCTAAACACATACTATCTTATACTAAATAAATATATATAGATATATATTTTTTGTTGTTGTAATTTTTTGGAAAAACCCAAAAACCCCAACATCATCCCCCACCCACCCACACACATAATAAAAAACAGATATTAAAAGTATCATACCCCCACCCTCCCACCCACTACTACTAACTAAACTGACAGCCTATACTAACTTAACACTAAGCCACCTAAACCCAATAATTAAAAGAACCAGGAAAGAGGAGGGAGGGGAGGGAATCATGGCTGAGGGAATATTATCTACAAGTTTGCCCTCCGCAGGGTCTTTTTTATGGCACGCACACTCCGATTTACTTGTGCCACCTCCTGCTGCAGCCTGGTCATTTTCTGCAACATACGGTCCAACTTCCGTTGCATCTGTTGCAAAGCTGCTGGGTCCATGACTGCAGCAGGGGTTGTCTGGGTGCCAATTGAGGAGGTATGTGCCCTTGTCAGTGCCATGCCTGTAGGAGGAGGTGCAGGTGGTGCTGTGACAGGTCCTGGAGCTGTGGAAGTTGACAGTCCAGCAAAGGTGCTTGCTAAGTTTGGTGCCACCTGGGTGGTAGTGGTGGTGCTGGTGATGGTGGCTGTAGTGGACATGGAAGGGCCCCCTTGGGCAAATGCCCTCCACACTCCGGAGGCTCTTTCATGGCGATAACACCTTGCCATGTTGCGGAACCCAGACATCCAGAATATGGCCATAACGAATCGCCCTGCGCTGAAACTCCCGAATCTAGATGAGATTCATATTGGCAGCTGTTAAAACAAATAGAAAACCAAACATTAGGTACTTCAATGTGTGATATTGCTCCAGAAGTAAATCAGACAATACATCTAATGTACCAGAAACAGGCCATATCATCATACAGATCACTGATTGTCCCTGAGGAAGTACATTCCAATGCAGCCTACACATGTCCTATCAAACAGCACAGCAATACTCTAAAAGATGGGTAACAACTTGAATGACTTATGCATCATTGTTCAGCCATTTGTCAGGTAACAAAAATGCTGAAAGTCCTCCACCAGGCCAACTAATGACTATCTTCTCAATGACAATCAAGGGCCACAAGATCTGCGAGTTGTAAATGGAACTGCCAGTATTGAATGCAGTTGCTAATCATGAGTGGATATCCTAGGTTTGGACAAGTCACTTACAGATTTACATGTCTGGGTACTTAACTTGGATCATCAATCCTAGGTACACTTTTCACAACCCTACACCTGTGCCTGAGGGTGAGGGCAGGCAACAATTACTCTCAAACAACAAGGGCACCCAGGAACCTTTGAACAGCTGTACATGGGTTTGGGCAGCCCACCACAGGTAAGGAAGAAGTCCAATTAGGATACAGCCAAACCTTGGACAATCCCATCCACACTTATGTTTGGAAATGCAGACAATTGTCAACATAATTTCCTACCAGTCACACATGACTTACAACAAGTAGATAGATGCAAGCACACATCTGGCCATGAGCTGCATGCACACTTAGGCCATTGTACTCAAGTGGCTCATACTCGTAGCACAACATGTGGAGCTACATGCTGCTAGGAAGTCAAACATACAGTCAAACATGTTCATTAGTGAATAGGGAAGCTGAAGACTGTGGGTAAGACATTGGCATCCCTAATCTGTGAGAATCAGGGTTTGACTTGCTGACTAAATCACAAATATGGTCCTCTGCTACCTTTTCTGATTTTAAGTTTTATCCACTAAACTCATCCCTATTCACATGGCCGTGCCTACAGGACTGACCTACAATCCCAAATTATGACAATACGCTAATGATTGGCCAACTCAAAGATGGGGAAAAACTGATACTCCACTCAAGGAACATATCCGATCATTGACCAACGCATCGCACATTACTATGTGTCCAAGACACAGGAGTCAATCACACAACTGCAGCAAACACAACACAGGACAGAAATATCAACACTTACTGTAGGTGTCTGGGTCCTCAAATCGGGCCACCTCTCCGATAGTGTAGGGTGCAGGTCCACCTGTAAGGCATGGAAGGGAGAAATGTGCTCAATGTCTGTGCACTGTACAACACTTCCAAATACAAATACTATGGGGGTCATTCCGACCCCGGCGGGCGGCGGGTGCCGCCCGCCGGGCGGAAACCGCCCAAACACCGCCCCGCGGTCAGATGACCGCGGGGGACATTCCGACTTTCCCGCTGGGCTGGCGGGCGATCTGCAAAAGATCACCCGCCAGCCCAGCGGGAAAGCCCCAGCAAAGATGAAGCCGGCTCCGAATGGAGCCGGCGGATTTGCTGCGGTGCGACGGGTGCAGTGGCACCCGTCGCGATTTTCAGTGTCTGCCAAGCAGACACTGAAAATCTTTATGGGGCCCTGTTAGGGGGCCCCTGCACTGCCCATGCCAGTGGCATGGGCAGTGCAGGGGCCCCCCGGGGCCCCACGACACCCGTTCCCGCCATCCTGGTTCTGGCGGTGTAAACCGCCAGGAACAGGCTGGCGGGAAGGGGGTCGGAATCCCCATGGCGGCGCTGCTGGAGGATTCCTTTGGCCAGGGGAAAACCGGCAGGAAACCGCTGGTTCCCCTTTTCTGACCGCAGCTTTACCGCCGCGGTCAGAATTGGCCAGGAAGCACCGCCAGCCTGTTGGGGGTGCTTCCACGGTCCCTGGCCCTGGCGGTCATGGACCGCCAGGGTCGGAATAACCCCCTATGTGTTATATTAAATCAGAAAGTCAAGCCTCTCAGACATGATGATACTGCATCCAAAATACCACTGCAAACATGTACAGACTCCAGTGAGTGATACACACATATCTACACACATGCAGTGGCCCTAACTATCATGTGGTGGCAAACATGCTCCATCATTAGTTAGCAGACTAATTCATGGAGTGTATTCCTCTCATCATGTGTGTCCATGAGAGACTCGCAAAGACACTTTCCTGGAGGACTGCAATACCAGTCACCCAGCTATTGTGACTAAGAGTAATTTAAAACACACAGGTATAATGTACAGAGGGCCAGGGACAGTTGCTAGCCCTCAATTTGTATCATTTTCTACATTGTATGTGCCACAGCTATGGTAAGTTGCACCAACCACAGAGATATGAACCAGTGTGCATAACTTTGGGCATACATCCCTAATTTACTTGTGGCACTACAAAGTCCAAACATCAGTCTAAGATGTTACCTGAGGTAAGCTATAACTTGTTAAGTATTTGTCAGAATCCAGTTAATACATGTATCCCAAAAAATTGAGGGACACAATATTCCTTGAAAAAATCTGGATTTAAAACATGCGTTTCCTGGTACACTTACAGACCATGCATGAAACATATGTTAGAGCCACATTTGCATCATCTACTAACATGAAAGCAGCACTAATTTACAGGCTCCTGTTGTGTTTTGTAAGTTAGTCTAGCTATTGCATCAACAAATGACGGTAATGTGTAGGAATTATTGTATATCTCACAGGCAACTGTATGTTTAACTTGCATTCCACATGTTCAAAAACATTGCCTGCAGCATATGAACAAATATGCTACTGTCACTACAGAGCATTGAAATGTGCACATGACTCTGATTTGTACTCACCAACAGGGCCACCAATCACAATCCCCAGGTGGTCCAGCAGGTCTTGCTCCCGGGCAACCAGGTCAGCCCAATGGTGTTTCAACTGGTGGTTGTTGCTTGGTGTGTTGTAGATTCGCTTTAGATGGTACAGGACCTTTGCCCACCGGAGCCTCCTTGCCTCGGTGTGATACCCCTGCATCACACACCCACCTGCTTCGATCATTAAGGGTAGAAAGTTGCACACCAGCCAGATAAAGCCACCCAGCTCCTCCTCTCCCATCCTGCCAAGATGAGGCCTACCCAACATGCTAGCACCAAAAAAGGGAATAAAGGGGTACAGAGGAGAATGGAGGGAAAGTAGGAGAGGGGAATGCAAAAATATTAACAGAACACAGCCCAATTATCCCCAAACTAACACTACCCACAACAGACTCCCAATAGTACAAAGACAAATTTAGACACCAGAAATTACCAAAAATACACTAACACAGGATACCACAGACACTCAGGAAACACAAAAAGACAATTTAAAGACCACAAGGGAGACAAAATCGCAAAATGCACAGAGAGACAACTCAAAACACAGCCGCACAGTCAGGAAATATCACAGACTGCAGAGTGAAAGTGAAAATACACCCACTGTACCAATTCTGTAAACAGGATATCTTATTACATCACTTCCTGCCTCAAATGCGGTGCGTTTTTAATCTTATGCATCAAAATATTATAACGCTTACAGTCTGTGCGTCATTTTTTTTTTTTACGCACATGCTTTGAAATATCCCAGCATCCAATTATGGAAATATGTTTCATACTTAACCAATTTCAGGTGGTACAGTGTCGGTATTACAGCTCAGGGCCAATGGATGTTTCATGAAAATGATTGTCATTTTTCAACGCATATGCATAATTTTTTGACGCACGTGCATCTTTTTTTACGCGTATGCATCAAAATTTCTGTCTTTGACTGGGTTTGGGTCATTTCTCATTTGTAATAGTACATGACAGGTGTGACAATACAGAGATAGGCTGTTTTGACCTACATTGTGCATTCCAGTGTATGGGCACGTGACAGATCATACTACTGCGGACCATGATCCTCTACTTGTTGTACCGGGTTTGCACTCTTCACTGACGCAATAGATGGCCAAACTTGTGGAATACATTTAGGTTTTACCCAGTTTGGGCATGTTTTGTGTCAAGAGAGGATAGCAAGGCTACGCAACTCAACACAGCAACTCAATGCCTATGTGTCAATGTGTGTGATTTGGCTCTTACTATTGTAGTTGGCCCACTGTGTGAACATCACAAGTCACATGTTTGCAAATCTGCCTGTATGCATGTGGAGTCAATGTGTCCAACCATCAGATGCTATTCAGTGTGGAAATGAGAGAGGAAATGTGTTGGTCATACACGTAGCAACAAATGATGTGTGCACTTCCTAGTTTTTTTGTAACATATGCACCACCAATGACAAAGCATGCACAGGATAGATATCAGGTGGTTGATCATGGCAAAGTTCCACAACTAAGCCATCACATGTCCTGGAATGTTGGATACTAATTCCTAGGCACTTGTTTGTTTACTACCCATGAGTCAGGCATGGGATAATGCTAGGTGGGTACGGTGTTTGTGACACCGAGTCCCAAAACCAATCCACAAATGTCCTGTGGCAGTGGAGGACCAGCAGACCAAGCAGCACGTGTTCACATATTTTCAGTGGTAAAATGCACAAAGGTGTCCGGTTCAAGTGTGTGGGCCAATGTTTAGCCTGCATCATTAATGGGGTCCATGTTGCCACAGTTACGTGCAGGTCTAGTCATGAGTCTGTGGAGCCATTTCCTGCGTCTACAAAATATCCTTCACAGCTGAATTGAAGGAAAGCTAATGAGGAATTGAGCACACACATGGGGATAGTCCAGCTATGGCACTGCAGACGTGTTATGAGACTGACAACAGGGCAACTTTGGTGTGCAGACAAAGTTAATGGATCAGGAATTTCAAACCGGCAGGTTTCCTCACAACATTTGTACACAAGTTGGCCTCAAAAATTCCCACTGCATCTGGGAACATCAGTGCCTCTGTGCTGATTAATCTCACAGCTATTCACCACGCAAGCCCCATCATTATGTTGGGGGCAATGTGAATCAGCGTGTGGACTGTCAGGGTCCTAACATGTGTTGACATTTCATGCACATTATCTGACGTTGTTTGTTGTGCTGGAGGCACCATACCCAATCCATGCATACAGCCATGGTACACTGTCACTATTTGTCGCTAATGCATACATGAAACCCAGAAAAGGGATGGGCCATGATTAGGCTATTTGGAGACATGTTCCACCCCATGGTACGATAAGTAAACTGATTATGCTATTCAATGTATTTGAGTATTCAATGTAGACCCACCTGACACAATACCCTAGTAGGAAAGTGAGGGCTGGGAAAGCAACTATGATACAACTGTAGCCACACAGAACCTTTATGGTAACGCAAAGACAGGAACCAGTCAGGGTAACAGGATGCAGGGTCAATCAGGATCAAAAAATGTAACAAGGCAAATACACAGCAAGCAGACTGAGACTGGTCAAAGGTGGAACAACACTGTGGAAAATGAAAACTGTGTTTGTCCTGTGTGTTGGAACGTAACACAATAACCCAAGGGCTATGTTACACAAGTGATTTATGCGGCAATGCATAACAGTGTTATACTTAAAATGGCAGCTTCTCTGCTGTTCCAGGCAGCTGCAAGGGCAGTGCATGTTCAAATAGCTGGTCTGCATTGAGGTGCTCAGAGGTGTGTGCAGCTTCAGTCTCTCACAAGTCCTGTAGGTGAGAATCAAGTTCAAAGGGCCAACAGTACCTTTCACCTGGGAAGCAATGGACAGGTGATTACAGGTCCTACAGACTACAAGGCAGTGCATTAGTTAACCTGAAGTCCATGCATACAGAAGTACAATGACAATGGCATACCATACTAAAGAGGGAAGCACACTGGATTCACAATGTGAGTCTGGGTGTGTGTAGAGGAGGGATTATCTGGGTACACATAGTCCCTTTCCAGGGACCTCTGAAGAAGGGTGGGGTGAGATAGGGAACAGGGGTGTGGCAGGACTTAAGACCTGGGCTGGCATGTGCAGGGGATGTCTTGTAAGCAATGCTAGTCATACCTGGGGCACTTTTGCTATCCATTTGCTGGTTATATGGAATTCTTGTCACACAAAGTCCCTGCTAAGATAGTTGATGTAACACTTACTGATGTCAAGGGTCTGGTCATACCTTCTTGTCACCAATGCAAAAGCACATCCACTGCCTCAAGTATGATTAATTTTTTACCCTTATTGACTGATGGTGTCCTAGTTGTGTGCCATATGCTGCGATTAACCATGTTGCCAACTTGTATGTGTGAAATAGCTGTGCTCCTCTGCTATTGCCCTTCAAATGTGAAATGTACAGGCTATATGTAATTTACAGTGTGTGTGAATTTGGCTGTACATTCATACGCATCAAATTTGATGTGGATTTTTCTGTATCCTATTCTGTATTTCTGCAATGCTCCATGAGGCTACACTCTGATTCTGATAATTAGGGATAATGTTATGCAAAAATGATTATCCAGACCATGACATAGTGATTAGAATAGGTGTATACTGACATATGGTAAGACGGTGATGATGGATGAGAAGATTTAAAAGAAATTTTGGACAACATGTCTCCGACGCAATCCTGCAGCTGTGTTTGGATGGTCACCCTCATGTTGATGGACAGCATCCTCCTCTTCCTCCTCTTCAGGCCAAAGAGGCGGTGAGTCGGGTCCATATAGGGGAATGTTCCTTCTTACATATATGTTGTGCAGGATAGCACAGGTCAAAATTATTTTGCACACCATTTCAGGTGAGTATAGGAGGCTGCCTCTGGTGATATAGAGGCACCTGAATCTTGACTTCAGGATGCCAAAGGTCCTCTCGACTATGGTGTGTGTCCTCCGATGTGCCTCATTGTAGGCACGCTCTGCTGCAGTGCTTGGGTTTACAAATGGGTTCATGATCCATGGCTGGATCCCATACCCCTGATCAGCTGAAAGAGAAAATGAGTGAGAACATGTTGATGTAGCTTGCACCATGATTATCACTCAGCATGGCAGTTGTTCTCTTGTGTTATCTGTGACTCATCTGTGTTTGTGTTATTGTGTGGAATCTTAGGCTTCTAGGATGTACCATCAGCATTGGGTTGTTTCCTTATCTGAACCTGTGTTTGGCTGATTGACCGGATGTCAACAGTATTTTTGTAGAGTTGCAGTACATTGTGCACTCCCTTGCATTTTGTACTGTGAAAAAGGTGTCCATGTGTCTTAACTGGGGGTGACATGATACTTCCATACACAGAATCAATTCCACAGTGATGATAACACGGTTGCATCTATATACCCTGGACATCCCATCCCATTTCACATATGCAATAGAATTATTTAAAGATCTGTGATACCCTTAGATTTGGCAAGGTGACAATGTACAACACATCTCCGTACATTGTCGGCACTGACGTGTTGACATTTGACTAGGTACAAATTTCACATGTGTGACAAATACTCTGCAGACCTATTTCTCTGCCCTTGCCAAGTCGACTCAGGTTGTAACGTGCACCTATACTGCTGAACAAGTTCTAGTTCAGCTGGTTAACTTGGTTGGGATGTCATTTTGAGTGTCAGAAGGTCCGTATGCCTGTACATCTGTTGCATGTGTGAAATTGTCTCAATCCGTATGTGTAGGAATGTGCACTTTCAATATTGACACATAAATATGTGTTGTTCGCACAGTCTACTTTCTTATTGGTAGTGGGCAATGTGAGAGCAGGAGTGATATGAGATATTGGTACAGCCTCAATGATTCCATGTCACCTTCATTGTAGTTGTCATCATGCTATGTGTGTCATGGTGTTTGACCTGCAGCATAACACATTACTAAATAGTCTCTGCGAATTAACATAGGAAACCCACTTTTTGACCACTTTCCTCAGGCCCCAGTTTGACAGATCATCCCAAAACTTTCCATGCTCAACAAGATCTTTGGGCACGCTTCTTTTGGAAAATAAGCTTCCTATTTGCTGGCTCCATTGTCACTCTTCTAATCTTTCTCCTCATTTGTCCAGGGTTTGCATTTGTCATGCCTCTTGCTCCCCAAGAGCACTGACCAGGTATTACATAAATACCCTGGTCATAATTTTAAAATCTGTTTAGGAACTACTTTTCTCTTTCATCTGGAGCTCTTGAGATGAGTGCTTGTGGTTTACCAAGCTTTGATGTAAATAGGGCTGTAAATCTTCTTATCTGATCATATGCTGCTTTCTCTCCCTGTGTTGCTTGCAATTCCCTTCCTCCTCCATGCCCCCTCTCTAGTTGAGGATCTTGCAGCTATTTTAATCTCTTCAAGTAAAGCCACGCTGCCCTAACAGGGAGCTGCCAACCCCTCTCTTACCCTCCACCATGCTCATGGCCTCTTCCTGCTCGTGTTTATAGCACTAGTCCCTTGCTGTTGCCCACCCATCACTGCCCTATTGTTGTCCTCCTCGTTCCCTCCTCTCCAGCCCTTGTGGATAGCCTAGAGCTGCTCCAGCATCCCCTGGTTGTCCCCCATCTGCTCTACTCCCTGAGCTGGGAAAGCTGCTGCTCTGCCCTCTGCCCTCCTCCCCCGGCACAGAAACAAGACCCCTCCGGCACCACGCTCTCACTGAACAAGCAGAGTGTTGTTTTGCTACTCACGCCCACACTGTAGTCACTATTTGTGGAGTGAGACTTTTCTCTTCTCCACTCTCTGCTGCCCTGTGGGATTGGCCCATACCACAAGGCTTACTTAGCACCTCCCCATGCCTTACTGCTGTGTCCCCGTGCACAAGTGATCTCGGACAGGAGCGAGGGGCCTCTCGTGGCTTGGTGCTGCTTTGCTAGCTTCTTCCCCCCCCCCGACACAACAAAACTCCTAATTGGCATCTCATTTCTGTTGACCCAAAACATCCAACTCTGCACAATTAATTTTAGAGAGTTTGCCACGGCTGTGGCTTGGAACAGCCAGAAGGGCTGGATCAGGGTCAGTCTGTGGCCTGTGATCAAGTGGCAATGGCCCAGTTCACCAACTTAACACTCATATTGTTCACGCTGCATAACACTCAAAGGCTAGAAGATGACCGGGTGCTGCTCCTACGTCCACTGGTTGTCCCTCTCTACTCCCTGAGCTGGGAAAGCTGGCGCCCTCTGCCCCCCTCCCCCAGCACAGGTACATGACCCCTCAGGCACCACATTTGCTCTGAACAAGCAAAATGTTGTTTGGTGACCCGCACCACACTGTAATCACTATCTGTGGCGTATCACTATCTGTGGAGTGAGGCTTTAAATCTCAGTGCTGCTTTTCAGACATAGCCTCGTGGCTCACTGGAAGGTTTATAGGCTGAGGTGCTCCGTGTGCAATAGGTGGGAAACTATATTCAGTGTTCTGCAGTTTCAAACCCCACAGGGTGATATTCTTTGAAACACGTTCCAGGTTAGCCGGTTAGTTTTAATAAACGACTGCATTCTTTATTTGAATGGAGCACAATTAATTTTGATCTCTTCTTTCCACCAGTTACAGTAAACACTATTTTGTATTTTGGATAGAATGCATCATTCTTAACCTTATGTCGTCAATTTCAGTGGTTGCAGCTCTGGTCGTGTTAAAATCAGCAATGCACTTATTTGGGGATGTCCAAAATCAGATACTACAATTTACACACAACAGGATAGTGCTACAGGTTAAACCCTTGCACATTTCTGTTTCTGTCTATCTATCTACCTATCTATCTATCTATCTATCTATCTATCTATCTATCTATCTATCTATCTATCGATCTATCTATCTATCTATCTATCTATCTATCTATCTATCTTTTATCTATCTTTCTGTTATCTACCTATCTATCTACATTGAAAATGTAAATGCCAATACCGCTGGGATTGCACAGACCAATTGTCTTTGCCAATGCTTGTTTGTCTTGCTACCGCTTTTTTCAAGTGTCATTCTTTTCTTCCCCCATACTTTTTTCCTTTCCATTCTTCTCTCCTTTCCATTCTACTTTTGTGCTTATATTCCATTCTTCTTCCTTTTACCATTCCTTCTTTTTTTATGTGCATTCTTCTTTTGCCCTTCAAACTATTTCATTGAATTTGCGCCGACTGATAGTCCTCTCACCATTTTAAGGTGTTTTGAACTCTCCACCCTTTCCACATCCCACAGTTGTACAACTGTAATTTATTTGTCCAGAAACTATACGTCTTTCCTTCTGCCTTGCAATCATCTGTAAACCAGAGATGAAAGTTAAGAAGAGATGTAAAACTATTTAATCTGTCAAGGCACCCCGACTTCAGCGGCCATAGCGGGGACTTTCATAAGCCCATGCTCTCTGACATGGAAATATGATTGTACAGTTTGAGTAGGAGCCAGCAGATGTCCTAAAAATGCAGTGGAAAGACTAATTTTCATATTTAATCATATCATATGCAATGACATCGTGGAAAATGATGTCACAGGGAGTGACGTCACTCTTACCCTATCTCACATCTCATTATCTCTCCCAATCTCTCTGTCGGAAATCTGCCTGGTTTGCAGGACTATCAATGGATTAAAAAGTGTTAGTGTTATATTTAAATGTTTAATTAACAAATTCTTGGACACAGTTTGGCGTAAATCACCCACTGCTTACTGAATATTATGTCATGGGGTGGTCAACCCTGAACACAGCATATAACTTTGTGAAATTGTTAAACTTTTGTAGCCATGCATTCTAAGGCACCTTAAACTAAATGATTTAAGCATGGTTGCCACTGCTTTTCTGCATTCTTTGCCTGACTACATTAATGTGGTGCTACTGTTGTGTGGAAATTCATAGCTGCCAGGTGCCCCCATGGCAAGTGTCTCACTTTAAGCCGTTCCTGATGATTTAACAGACATCACATTATATTCTGGAAGTTTTGCAGTTAACATTGTAACTATGGATTGAAAACCCCAACAATAAAGTGAAGTTGGGTAAAAAGCCAAGGTTATATGAATGTATCACACATAACAATGGAACATCTTGCAGCTATTAATTTTATTGGTATGGTGAACGTCCTGTGTCATGTTTTCATCACTATCCCATGTGCATGGTGACAAGGCTCTTTTCACATGTCCCTGTCACTACAATTTGCACTGAATGTTTGAATATCAGGGTGTATGGCAGGTGATCAGCTACTTTGTTTTTTTTTGTTTTTTAAAAATGGGCTGTTAAAAGGCTTTACCCATTCTGTGTTTGTGAATAAATGGGACAGTACATATTGGCCAACATTCTTATGACAAGGCCATTTCACGAATCAGTGAAATAATTAAACACTGCCAAAAGATCAAATATGATTTTAACATTCCTAGACTCTCTTCAGAGTATAAAATAATTATTTCAGACCTACAGTATGCTTCTAAACCCTGCACCTTTAATCCAAGCACACAAACTGGATGAAACAGAAGTAAAAAGAAATAATATTTTATTGACGTATCTAAACAACAAAATGCAAGTAGATTAATCTTAGTTCTATCTCTCTTGCTGCTACCTTATATAACAGGGTTAATTGTGTTAGCTCCTTTAGAAAGATATTAAAGTGACTCATTGGAAATGAAAATTACTCATCCTCTCTCACTTTCCTTTCTTTGAATTACATTTTAGTTTGTGGGTGTGCTGGTGTTTTTTTTAATTTATATGTTTACACTGATGAGGACTGTTCTTCTTTCGATTGGGTTTTATCAATTATTATTATAGGTGTACACGTAAAATAAGATAGCCCATCTACAGCCAAAGCTGAGATAACCTGTGTATCAGAATATAAACCTATGTATCCAATGTTTAAATAGATATCTAAATCACACATACACATACATTAACTTGATCTCTGAAAGCAGAACTGTGAATGATTTAGACAATAAGTGAGTCTACATTTAAATCTGAATGTGTGCATTTCTAAACATTTAAACATGTGCTTTGTATAAAATAATGGAATACTGTATAGTGTAGTGGATCCTATTTAGTTTTAATGGGAATCAGGAGTTTAGCTTGGCCTTCTGGCCTGCAGACCCGTGCACCCTCATCTAGTGACTTTTATCCTACTTAGCTTGCTCTGTCTTAGCCTTTTTATTTAATTCTTTCTTTTAAAATGGCTGTGTTTATAGGTAGCAAAATGTTTTGATTTTACGTTATCAGTGCCACTCTGTGAAGGCGTCACTATCAGCATCAAAGTTAAGTGAGATACGTAGGTATTCACATCATTACCCTTTCCCACTTACGTGTGACAGGAACATAATGTACTTTTGGAGGTAATTGTTTCACAAATTGCCGCCCCAAGCATGCCTCCTTTCCTATTGTTTGAGAATATACCTGCCTCAGAGGTCCTACATGATCTGTATAAATACATCACATGCAGACAATGCTATCAGAGGGATTCCTACCAGATGCTATCAACGCCATATATTCTGCACGTCGCCTTGATACAGACACAGCCTTCGTAGCACCACGGAGTCTGATCTAGACACCTCATTCCAAGATTACAAGTGTGGAGGGATGCTTCTCATAGACCTGGTACTGGTAGATTAGGTTTAGTGCACCTAGCCCTCGTTAGGTTAGTGATTAGGTTCTCTATACTAGGGTTGAAGGGATATTTTACATTTCATGTTTATCACAAGATGGTGGGGGTCTTCACAACTCTCATCTTCACAATTATGCTTCTTACATTGTTCATTATCCTAATCATTGCAGCTCATGCATTTTACAGTAGATTGCAGTCTTTTTAATGAACCTATTGAAAACTCTCCTGCATCCCCTTCATTGCCTGTGTGTGAATGAGACTTATTACTAACGAGAGAAAGGAGTAATTTCCATTCCACCACGAATCTCCTGAGATGTCGCACTCTAGAGTACATACGTAAAGGCTGCCAGAAATTACCTTTTACTGTTTGGGTTTTAGATGAGGTACTGCTTGTGAGCCAGGAGCGTTGGGCCGACAGTTGCGACTTGTTGTAGGATTGGTGCCGTCATCCCTAACCAGCAGTCTCGCCTAGGAGCAAGAGTCCAACTCTGACATGTTTCTGGAACAGTAGCGCTTTTAGTCTGCCCAGCTTGTCATAATATACATTATTAGTAGTATCAATATGAGGCCACATTTCTGTTACTCTTATCTCTTGTGGCCTCACATTGATAATACCAATGTAAATTATGGCAAGCTGAGCAGACAAAAGGCGCTACTATTCCAGAAACAAGTTGCACTGACATTGGCCAGGGAGACGTATGCTCTCCAGATAGCTAGATCATCAGCCAAGATACAATTTCTATTAAATACCAACTTCCCCAAGCACTTTAGAGAGCTGGTTTCCAGAATATTCAACTATTAGAAATGGGGTTTCTGGTTAGCTAGGGTAAGCACCTAAGCCAGGCAGAACCCCCCCCCCCACTCTAGTCAGGACGAGGGAGTTACACACCCAGGATAACCCTGGCTCACCCCCTTGGTAACTTAGCACGAGCTGTCAGGCCTAACCCATAGGCAATGTATAAAGCGATTGCACAACACACACAACACAAATAACACACTATATACACACCACAAAGGAAACGCAACACCAAGTTATATAAAAATAAACTGTATTGTACACAACATCATAAGACCAAACACAACATGTCAGTAATACCCTTCTACACAAGCTGTTATCAGAACATTACTCAGTTACTAGTGCTCTGCAAAAGCCAACAGTAGTCACATAAAACACATAGTTTACTGGTTATTCTGCAACATAAGCATTAGTCAGGAAAACAATATCAGTAAAAATGCACATGTCATGGAAAACACGTCACCAGAAAAGTCAAACACCATCATAACTGCACATATCCTAAACGACATTGTGTAAATGTCACAACAACTTCACAAATGTCCACTAAATGAACCATTCTTATGTGGCAAAGGTCATGTGACTACCCAAAACCAGCAAGTACGATCTGCTACCCGCCCAGGCACTAACCAAAGCGATGGTGGGCAAAACGGAGATGTCCGTGTCCCAGTCTGGGAGCTCCTATGCTCCGATCCTTACTCCTGCAATGCGGTAGATGTATCGTTGGCAGGACCGGGGAGCTCCGTCGAAGGTCACCACCATGGCCTGCTACATGCCACCAAAAACAAGTAGGGGTGGTGTCCACCGGTAACGGGGAACCTCCAATGAGGTTTTCAGCCCATGAGCCGAATCACAATCAGGGGGGGCACAGTGGTAACGGATGATGAGGTTTCCTGTCTGCTTGCGAGCCTCACTCACCAACAAGGGGTCCAGCGGAAAATGGGGGACCTCCAATGAGATCTTCCACCAACCCATGAAATACAGAAGCACAGAGGAGACTCGGCAGGAACGAGGAACCTCCAATGAGGTTTCCCCTCATCCAAGCAGCCACTCCTTCGCTGGTCCGACATGCCCACACCAGATCTGGTGCGCGAGCCTCCTTCAACTGCCCTTGCAGGCTGCGGCGGTGAATGCACCAAAGCAGATGACTGCCTATGCCCTGGAGGCACTCTCCAACCCTCTCCTGTGCCCCAGGGGCACCGGTCACAGAGCATTCTTTGTGCGCACCGGATTTTCTTGACCCGCTGGGGTCACAGCAGTGAATCTTCCTCCAGCAGCAATAGAAAAGTGCTCTTCATGCACTTTATTCTAATAAAGTGCTCTGCTTGCGCGTAAACAAAGAGAACGAAATACTCTTACTGCACTTCCAGGATTCACTCGCCAACAATGACAAGACACTTCTTCACATGCTTGATTCAATTAAAGCCAGGCACTCCTCCTGCGTCACAGCCATCAGCTAAATGCAGCACTCTCCAGGCTGGAAGGCAGGGAAAACCTGATTGGGAACAGGGGGCACATCACCTAGCCCTTGGGGACAACAAATGGGGGAAAGGGCAGCAGAGCCCAAGCAAGCAGGCCAGCACAAATGGTTGCAGTCAGTGGCAGTTCCTCCTAGTGACCCAGGAGGTCACAGGTCAGCACAACAGCAGCTGTCCAAGGCGGTTCCTAGCAAGGCCCTCCAGCAGCATCCTGCATCCAGTTCAGTAGCCCATTAGTGTCCCTTTTATGTGGGGAAACCCCCTGTACTTATACTCAGTTTTTCACAAGCTTTACAAAAAGGGGAGAAGAGGTTCCAACCATTCCTAATTGATTCTAGCAGTGTCCCCTCTCTCCTCCAGCACAGGCGCCAGACATCTGTTGGGGGTAAACAAGCCCTTAGTTTGAGGCCAGGGCACAGCCTTTACAAATGCAGGTGTGCCCCGCCTCTCCTTCTCTCAGCCCAGGAAGACCATTCAATATGCTGATGTACCTCTGTGACACCTCCACCCTCCCTGTGTACAGGCTGTCAGAAAAGTATGCACAAAGCACAGCTATCACTCTGCCCCAGACGTGGATTGGAGTCAAGCTGCAAAACACCAGAGTCATAAGCACGTAGAAATGCTCACTTTCTAGAAGTGGGATTTCTATAATGGAAATAAAAAATCCACCTTCACCAGTAAGCAGAATTTCTCAATACCATTACAGCCATGCCAAACACACTTACGCTACCCCTCATGTCTCAGACAATACCCCCTAGACAGAAGGCATGGCACTTCCAATGCAATTCTATGAGCAAGGCAGCACTCACAGCAGTGAGAAACCAAATAGACTGTTTGTCACTACCATGACAGGCCACACATCCAGGCTCATGTCCCGCCTATCACATACACAGCACCCCACCCATAGGGCTAGTTAGGGCCTACCTTAGGGGTGACTTACATGTAGTAAAATTGGAGTTCCAGTCCTGGCAAGTACATTTAAATGCCAGGTCCCTGTGGCAGTAAACCGTGCATGCAGGCCCTGCGCAAGCAGGTCTGAGACAGGTTTGAAAGGCTACTTCTGTGGTGCGCAAGCTGTGCTGCAAGCCCACTAGTAGCATTTAATTTATAGGCCCTGGGTATTGGGATACTACTGTACAAGGGATTTACAGGTAAATTAAATGTGCCAATCAGGTGTAAGCCAATCATACCAAGTTTAGAAGGGAGAGCACATGCACTTTAGCACTGATCAGCAGTGATGAAATGCTCAGAGTCCTAGAGCCAACAACAAGAGGTCAGAAAAAATAGGAGGAGGAGGGTAAAAAGTTTGGGGATGACCCTACAAAAAGGTCCAGGTCCAACATCAATGCTTCAAGCACTACAGGGATTGTGCACTTCTTCTGGATTCATTTCCGTCTTCAAGACTGTCATTCCATCGGCTATCCATTCACTCTTTTCAGGTGTGCTTGGTGGCTTTCTGGTGACTTTGGCATTGTTTGGCGGGATACTGCTGCTGCTGTTCTTGATACGCCGTGGTTGTGCCTTCACAGCTAAGGGGAGTTATGGAGCTACTACCACCATCCCAGCTGTGAAGTGATCGCATGGTGCAGTTCTTAGGTGTTCTGATGCTGGAAGAATTGGAGCATGATTGGTCACTGTAATTCCGACCAGTCCTGTAATGCATGCAACCTGTTCTCCAATGCACCTGGTGCCTCTTTGAGTGTCTACCATTGGTGTGTCTTGCCGTTCCACCAGTGCCCCCTGTGGACAGAGAGCTGTTATTGTTCCCGATGAGGGTTCATTCATGGTCGTGCCCCATGAGACTGATTGGTGAGGTCACCTGTGGTGAACTACTAGGCTCCTTCAGGCACTTTGGGTGGTGCTCCCTTCATGGGTATCCCTGCGCTTGAGGCTTCTGCGCACTTCTGCTCCATGGACCCGTCAGCCAATCCTGTCACTGATCTGACATCTGACGATATGGAGTCATTCCTGGATGCACTCCCGTTTGATGACTTCAGAGACATTCTTCAAGATCACGACTATTGTTAACAAATTTGACCATTGGCTTAATATAAAATTAAAGTTATGCTGAAGTAACTTTGGCCTGCTGTGCTTGTCATGGTCGACATTTTGTCGCTTTGGATGTTTTGTGCTAGCTTGTAATGTTTTACACCATTTGTTTAGATTTTTAGCTCACAGCATTTTTAGTGTGGACTCATACACTTTCTATGATGTCATCTTTGTGTTGTCATCCTTGTTCTGGCAATGGGGAGGGTGTAGTGGATCCCATTTAATTTTAATGGGAATCAGGAGTTTAGCTTAACCTTCTGGCTTGCACCTGTGACCCCGTCATCTAGTGAATTTTAACCTAAATAGCTTGCTCTGTCTTAGCCTATTTATTTAATTATTTCTTTTAAAATGGCTGCTATGTTTACAGTTAGTGAAATGTTTTGATTTTACGTTATCAGTGCCACTCTATGAAGGGGTCACTATTAGCACCAAAGTTGAGTGAGATACGTAGGTATTCTCATCATGTCCCTTTCCTACTTATGTGTGACAGGAACATAATGTACTTTTGGAAGAAATTGTTTATATAATTGCGGCCCCCAAGCATGCCTCCTTATCTATTGTTTGGGAACATACCTGCTCCAGGGGTCCTTCAAGATCTGTATAAATACATCTCACCCAGACAAGTTTATCAGAGGGATTCCTACCAAATGCTATCGGCGCTATCTATGCTGCACGTCACCCTGATGCAAACCCATCGTTCGTGTCACCACAGAGTCTGATCTTGAGACCTCATTCCAAGATTACCAGGGTTGGGGGGCGCTTCTCATGGACGTGGCACTGGCAGATTAGGCTTAATACACCTAGCTCTTGTTAAATTAGAGCTTAGGTTCTTCATGATAGGGTTTTAGGGATATTTTACATTTCATGTTTATTGCAAGATGATGGGGGTCTTTGTATTCACAACTCTCATCTTCACAATTATGCTTCTTGCATCGTTCATTATCTTAATCATTGCAGCTCATGCATTTTACAGTAGATTGTAGTATTTTTAATAAACCTCCTGCATCTCCTTTATTGCCTTTGTTTGAATGGGACTTATTACAAATGTGAGAAAAAGGTCATCTCTATTCCACCACATCTCCCCTGAGATGTCGCACTCTAGAATCCATGTGTAAAGGCTGACAGAAATCAACTTTTACTGTTTGGCTTTTTGGTGAGGTACTGCTTGTGACAGCTCACAAGGAGGGTTGGGCTGACAGGTGCGACTTGTTGTAGGATTGGCCTAGTCACCTACAAACAAAAGTGCTGTCATCCCTAACCAGCAGTCTCATCTAGGAGCAAGAGTCCAACTACGACAATATACCTGAAGTATAACTAAAATGATCAACAATGATATTGATAAAGAAGCTACTTGCTTTTACTATTGTCGTATTTACTTAGAGCTAATAATGTTGGTAACCTTGAAGATATATGACATTAAAGCAGTACTTAAGTTGTGTTAATGGTTGTCAGTGAGAGCTACCGACACTATGTTGTGGGGATCAGGACTCCTACAGTCAGTCGCATAGGCAGTTTAGATCCTAAGTAAATAAATGTCCTCGCCTGGCACTGTCTGTCTTTGTCCTGATGGAGACCTGTCTAGGCCCAGTAATCTGGTGGACTTTGTGGGCAATCTGCCACCTGGAATGCCTGGTATAGACCCACTCAGATCACAGACCCAACATGGAGCGAGGGTAGGGGATAGAAGGCTGTGTGATTCTCAACTCATCTGTCTTTGGTTGTTTTGTAATTGGGAGAGGCGAGGGAAGTGTCAGTGTATGCGTTCATAATGCACAGTGTGTGCTATACTGTGGGCCATACAGCACAGTAGGTTGTGTAAGGCCACCCCCTTACTCCACCCATTACGGGCTGTGGGCGGCAAGCTCGAACAAAGGTATTCCGGACCAGCAAGTATTTTGTATTTATGTATTTAGTTAGGTAGTTTGTTATTGCTTTACAAATTAAACTCAGCATTAAAGCCAATTATTGGTACACATTTAAAAATGTAACGTGGTACATGAGGTGTGTGATCTGAAGTGGCCTCCTGAATGTATATGCTAAAACAAACAAAAAAATAACTGCTTTGAAGTCAGTTTTCATTTTTAAAAGTCATGTATGCGATTCCCATAAGTACATGTATAACTGAACTTAGAAGTGTCTGAGAGTGACAAAATTTGGAAACAAAAGCTTGGAACTACGTAAATATTCATTGTGACATAATTCTAGTGTAAAAGGACATTTATTAGGACAGGGTTGCAATTAGTAACAAAACATCTGAATCATTTTAACACATTCCACCTTCCCAGTTTCTTTTCCGCACTGCCCCTTTTGAAACGCCCCACCTTTCAGTCTTCCGTTTCTTCCCCCAATTTACTTCGTTCACCCATCCTCCACCTTCATTCACCTATTCTCCACACCTTCCTTTCATACCCTTCTTAATTCGGACATCCCCCACTCTGTCATTCTTCACCTGTTTCTTTCCCCCCCCTGGAAGGGTGGCCAGGCCTGCATCTGACTCTCCACCCTTTCCCATCTACTGCCACCCAGCACAAACCCGATAGGCGTTTTGCTGCCCCACCAGCGAGACCACTGCAACAATCTCACACCACATTTCTGTGCCATACTTCTTCCCCCACAGGTCACCCAGAAAGAATTGCAAATCCACACTCTAGTACGTATTGCCTAAAACTGACAAATGTACCCCATCATCACGGAAGAGCGCCGCCTCTTCCTCCTTAATCTCTTTGTGTGTCAACACCTTTATGCTGTGTGCTGTGTGCTCAGCAAACAACACTCATGGCTCTATTGAGTTTCCTCCTTGGCCTCTCAATCGCCCCATGTTTCATTGCTCCCCTCCATTTTCACCAGGGCACCAACTCAGTCCACACCAAACAAGTTCCTGCCATCTTCCTCCGAAGGAGCTCTAAGTCTTGTTGCATATGTTGCAGTAGGGTGTGCTCAGAGAGTCGTACCAAATCAATCTCCCCCAAATGAAGCAATAATGCATCGGGCAACCTCAATTAAGCAACATGGACATAATAAAATGCAGCAAAATTCACCCACTCATCCCACTCTTCCCCCACAGTAAAACCTTATGACGGCTGCTCGGTTGTCCAAGAGAGCGTCCACAAATCTGCTTTTCCACATATTTCGCTGCCCAATGAATGAAAGAGTGGCCGACCGGCCACGTGACCACCTTTGACCTCCTAGGGCCCCGCACACATCCTGTGAAGAGAGAAAAATATCAGAGTTTCGTTATACCAGGATTAATTGGGTGCAAAAGGATCCAAACATATCCTCCTGATGGGCCATTAGCACAAATAAAGAGGAAGCTGCCAGAAGAATGAATGCCCTCCTGTTGCATTACATGTGTACGTGAGCCATACACTGTTTAAAAAGAAAATGCGAGCAATTGTGTAGTGTGGCACAAGATGACACCACAAACACCTCTCAGCCTCAGGACAAGGGGAAGGGGCACACCCTCTAAAAGTAGTGGGGGGCCTCTGTACACCTGTGTTCACCCCCGACATGTGCCTGAGAGGAGCACTGAGGTTGAGCAGAGAAGCATTTGTTTGCAGCATGTATGTAGGTAATCTGCTAGTGTTTGTACTGTATGATCGTGGGCAGAGAACACCCTGCAGAAACATCTTATGGAACATTAACCTTCTCCTCCTAAAAGTCACAGCACATTGAGGCCCTCATTATGAGTGGCTCAGTAAATGAACTAAGGTCCATATTTATACTTTTCGGTGCAAAACTGAGCTAACACATTTTTCCGTCAAAAGGTTTACAGCCGGCTTGCATCATTCCAAAGCGCTAGCCGGGCACCAAATTTATGGAATGCTCCAAGCCGGCGGTAAGCTTGGGCTACCATCAGAAAAACTAACGTTAGCCGGGTGGGGGTGGCGGTAGGGGTGAAGGGGGTCAACCAGCCAAGCATCATTTTCTGACCCACAGCTATCCTAAAACATGACTCCTGTCTTAGAAAAGATCAGTGTCCCCTGGGCATGACCATTGCACCCAGAGCCCACCACACCAATGGCCAGCACAGGGGACCAGAGTCCCCTGGGCATGGCCATTGCACCCAGTGCCCCTTGTTGGGTCTCCAATGAAACTTTGAAGATAAATAACAAAAATACTTAGCAATACTTACCCTACTTACCCAGGATGGTGTCCCCCATCCTCTGGTGCCCCTCTGGTGTGGGTGGGGGTGTTCCCGGGGCTTGGGGTGGGCACCTGTGGGCCCATTCCATGGTGTCTGACCATGGAAATGGGTCCACAGGTCCTCTAACGCCTGGTCTAACACAGGCGTTAAAAAATGGTGCAAAGGAGGCTTAGCGCCATTATTTAGGTCCGTCTCCCACCTTGCACCATTTGTACATGGGAGGATAAATATGGCGCTTTAGGCTTAGAGTCATTTTTTGGATGGGAACGCCTACCTTGCTTCTCATTGACGGAAGGTGGGTTCACGCATCCAAATTACATTAACTCCTATATTTTGACGCCAGATGGGTCTAAAATATATAAATATGGAGTTAAGTTTGCACCGTTTTTGCGTCAAAAAATAACACACAAACTGTGCAAACAGAGTATAAATATGTCCCGTAGATTTCCCCCTTTCCCCCCCTCCCTGGAGTTACTGATACCCGGGTTGTCGGTAAATTCAAGAGTGGGGAATATTAGACATATTACAAGTTGGACTCTAGGTCCCAGTAAGAAATTAGGACTAACTGGTGTAATTGGTAATTCTGTCTCCGAATCCCCCAACAATTGCTAATTTTGGACCAAAATTTCTCCTAGAGATTTTCTCTGCTTTTAGCAGCACAAATAAAGAGTTGAAACTTAAGAGATCCACGTTGTTGCCGCAGATCTCATAATTAGATGGGGCCATTAACTGCTGGCCTCAGCCCCTTCGGAATTAAGTGGTGACTTGCAGCGAGGGCCTTAGAACAACAAACACCATTTTAGTCTAATCTGACTCCAAATTGAGAATATCATAAACAGTGAGGGCCTGATTCACAGAGGTGATTTACAATTTTGAATAGGTTTACACATTTGAGTAAGTTTACTACTATTCACAATATCCGAGTGTATGTTACGCTTTTGGAGTACATTTACATTTAGATTTTCTGAAAAGCCATCAGAAGACTCAACAGTAAGAATGGAGATCTCTGCATGGTAAGATATAGGAAAAAATACTAAGGCCCATATTTATACTTTTTTAGTGCCGCATTTGCGTAATTCTTTACT
The DNA here is from genome assembly GCF_031143425.1 of Pleurodeles waltl. Taxonomy (NCBI): domain Eukaryota; kingdom Metazoa; phylum Chordata; class Amphibia; order Caudata; family Salamandridae; genus Pleurodeles; species Pleurodeles waltl. The sequence goes on from NC_090439.1 coordinate 6,949,260, forward strand.
CAAAATCTGTGCAAGCTTACAAAATACCATTGTATTTTGTAAGTTTGCGCTGCTTTTGCATAAAAAAATGATGCAAATGTGGCACTAAAAAAGTATAAATATGGGACTAAGTTTATTTAACCCAAGATAAAATATTAAATATATTTCATGTTAAATATTAATGTAAATTAGTTGTATATATTTCATTTAAATATAGAACAAAATAAAAAAGCTGCAGCACTAATAAAATTCATTTTGAATTAAAACGTTAATGGAAACATATTAAACTTAAATTACATTCTAAATTCACACCTAAAACCATTGTCTAATAAAATGCTTCGCTATATTATTTTTATTTTAAAATGTGTAATTGAAATATTTTAGGATTAAATAATAAACATGTATTATTTATATATACCTATTGACATTCATTTGCATGTTTAGCCATTTCAAATAATGTAATTATTTTAACATTATTTCCTATTGACTTTTATTTTACGTCCCTACCTCCATTATACTCCAAAAGAGGGTGTTGCAGCACAAATGATTGGTCATGTGTAGTGCTGGGCTTACTAATTATTATTTTTTTTTAGTTGTAACTTACACTTGGAATTTGTGAACACCTTAAAGTAATAATCTTACTCAGAAGTGTAAACTTACTCAAAGGTGTGTTAGCTTTGTGAATCAAATAAACTTTGAAAATATCTTTACTCATGAACTTTGCTATCCCAAAATTATCTAACACAAACAGATGCTCTCTGAAGTTGCTAACCCCAGCACGTAGTTCTACAGAGAAACATATCTTTAACATCTTGCAGCTTGTTGGGGGCACGGCTTGGTCGCTGTATGGAAAGGTGGCTCTATCCTGAGCTCCGGTGAGTACACTGTGGCACATTCTTCCATGCTAGTGCCTGCGTCCAGTGTTTGACAGGAGTAGAGGCGGTGGACCCATGAAACTGCCGAAGCCCATTCTGTGCTCGTTCCGTCATTGGAGCCCTGTCTTCAGAAGCTTCTTCTCTTGGCTTCTCCTCCTGGCTTCTGAAAACTGCAGCCCTCAAGATATCAGCGCCCCTTTGATCCCAGAGGTGATTGCAGCTCTTCTGACACAAGAACTGCTGTCTGTGCTTATTGGAGGCCTGGGGGTCCCGAGTATCACACCTGCTCCATTGGCTTCCTCCCTTTCTGACTCCACAACTGCCTCTGACAGTGTTCCCAGCAAGCCTCCTATGGATCCACACACCCATCTCTGTCCTTTTCGCTAGCCTGGTGGCATTCAGGTGAGCCTTTGGTGTCCAGTCCCTTGCACTTCCCAAGAGCCCAGTTTTGGGAATGCGCCCTTGGTGCTTCGTTGTAGCAGCATGAAGGAGGGTAAAAGTCACTACTAAATGACTCTATGCAGTGAGTCAAATTCTGTACCTTGGAATTTGGGTTGCCATGCCGCTTGGTTCTCTATATCCACAATACGAGCTCCAACCCCAGGTTCACACTAAGGGGTGAATCTACCCATCATTCGCCAATATGGGAGTGACTATGCCCTTTTTCTCCCATCCTGAGTAGCCTGCCCATCCATGACTCTGAGGTCTTACCTCAATTAACTAAATTGTACCTGTTCTGCACTTCACCAGCTCGTATGGGGGTGGAGGGGATTGTCCATCACTCCTCATTGCGCATTCCCACATCTATTTGTTATCATTCCTGAGGGGTGCCTCCACAGCAGAAATGGCAGAATTTAAGGACATCAAGGATAAATACACCTGGAGTAAACTCGTCCATCAAGGTCAAAGCAGATAATGCATTGACGTTGGAGGCTCTCTTGAGGAAACTAAACACTGTTCATACTACTGCTCAATCCACCAAAATGAGCACAAATCTCTTGCAGGTAGCAGGGATCAGAAAGGACATAAAAGATTTGAATATCAAGCTCAATTACACTGAACACTGGATAAATAACATCCAAGACTGCAATAATGAACAATCAAAGCGACTTCAAAACTCGGACCACCTGATCACTTCCCTCAAATGTAACATTACTGATTTTGAGGACCACAATAGGAGAAGCAACTTACAAATGTTTCGTTTCCCTGAGGGAGTGGAAGATGATGCTATCTTGATGACTGAATTTATGGAATCCTGGATACAGTCCACATTGAACATTGCTTTTCATACCGAATTTGAACTTGATTGAGCTCACTGAGTTCCCCTTTGAAGCCTAGGAATGTCTCTATTCGACGTCCTATCATCTTTAAACCTTTACGCCACCAACACTTTGAGCTCATTCTGGCTCATATGTGGAAGGCCAAGTTGGTGTCTTGGTAGGGTTCAAGGATATCCATTTTGCAAGACTTTGCAAGAGACACTGTGGCTTAGAGAAACAAAATCTCGGCCCCCAGGAAGCAGCTTTTGGACAGATTGACTCAAAACTCTTTTGTTGGCCTATCCAAGTTCTCAATCACATTTAAAGGGAAGACATAAGTCTTTCTTGAGCATGCCAACCTTTGCAACTTTTTGGACAATTCCTCTGAGATAAAGTTGGAGGAGGACACTTCCAACATTGGGCCAGCTCATCTCAACCCAGAACATCCTTCTTAACCCAGCGCATCCTTCTCCTTAATATCTTCACCCTTTGACCCCTTTGAAGGGTATTCGAATAGTCTCTGACTAATCCACTGCAGGGTGTGTTCTCCAAGAAGTTTCAACAGCGAAACCTGTGTTACTTTCCTCCGGCATGTCTGCCCTGCAGTTAGTCACACTTAGTTAGGCCTCTTCTCTGAACTGACATATTTTGTAGCTATGTCTGCAATCAGTTTCCCTTCATTTTCTCCCCACTGCATGTGGGACGTATGTTTGCTTGCTGCACTATGTACTCTGAATAGTTCTACACACATGTATTACTTTGCTTTGTATCTTTGGTTGGGCCTTCCGGAGGCGCTGGCTCACTGCATCAACCTTACAAGCAATCCCTTTTAGACCCTGGCCCCACAGCAAGGTTAAGTGCTGTTTGTTTTTGCCTCCCATGCTGTCACATTCATTTAGCTTGTTGCATCCCTTTTTCTATGCTTGGACTGTTCCATTTAAATTTACTATGTACCGTTACCACAGGGTGCTTCCTAGTCGAATAGTTGTCTGATTGCTCAATTGTTGTATACAGCTTACCGTCCAACCCTCTTCCATCTACATATTCCTCTCTCTGCCTCCTGCGCGTTGAGCCCACAGCTCCCAACCTACACACGTCATCTTTTGCGATTTCTTTCCACTTCTTGAAGAGATGTCTCTTTCCTCTTTTTAGATCTGCTCTCACTTTCGTCCCTACCTTTGTCATACTCCTACTTCACACACTGCACGTTACCGTTATTTGGCATGTTCACTCTGCGTTTGATACCCATTGACACACACTTACCAATTAATTTACCACTTCTGCGCAATCCTCCATGATGACTACATTTAAAAAGTTTTTCTGAGAAAAATCAAAAAGCTTTCTGAATATTTACAGCCGTAAAGGTGATATTATATTTCTCCAAGAAACAAAAATTTACTATAAACATACCCTCTCCTTTGGTGGGAGTTGGTTCTCCGACCTTGCCTGCTGCCCTCACACTCCAAGAAGAATGGAGTAAATACATTTATTACGAAAAAAACAGGTCTAACATGGTAACGAGAGTAGATGGCCCTGGCCATAACCAGGTGGCAGCACGTGAAGGAAGACTTATAACATTTATGCTCCCAATAATAAGGACCCACATATGTCATCTATCATTAATGCCAAACTAGCTTCCGTACTGCAATCCACTAGATTAATCTTGGGGGGCAATTTTAACCTCCCAATGAATGTATCCTTGGACAGACAGTCGCCGTGCAAATATAGACTTCCTAAAGCACATAAATCGATGATTAACATATGCTTAGTATACAGACAATCTGATGTCTGGAGACTCTACAATCCAACAGGCTGTGATTTCACTTTCTTACTCCCTCCTCCCAATTCTTCTACGGAATTGATTATTTACTAGTTAATGCAAATCTTCTCCAGGAGTCCTTTGACTCCTCCACTGAGCTGATCCTTGTCTCTGACCAAGCTGTGATCACACTGCGATTACTGTATCTATTAACATGTCTCCAATCGACTCCATAACAAAACACATGGTGCATGAACACCGAACTCCTTGAGTACGGCAAAGACAGGCAATATCTTGGTAAGGAACCAGAGCTCTTTCCTTAGTAAAATGTGAACTCAGTTTGTTCTCCACTTCCCCTCTGAGATGCTTTCAAGTGTGCCTTGAGAGGTTTTGTGTATAAGTCATGTCTCCAAAACAAGCAAAGATATTAGGACTGCGCTGTCTAACCTAGAGGAGGAGGTCTAAAATAAAGCAAACTCTACAGACAATCCAGCAACTCTTCCCTCATGACAGCAATCAAACGCCTTAAATATGACTTAGTCATCAGTACTAGAGCCCACCTGATGGTCCAAGCTCTACTGGGTACAAAGCTCTTCTATGTGAATAAGGCAGGGAAGTTTCTGGCAGCTTATCTCAAATCCAAACACAACAATTCCTTCATCACTGCTATTAGGGATCGAAAAGAAACCCTTAAAACTAGAACCCTTGACATTTTTAATAAAAAAAAAAACATTTCTCACCTCTCTATATACACAACATTTTGGTGTCGTTGGAAAAATGTCTTGGTTTCTGCCGTCCGCTCCTATGAAATCACTGTCTGAGTTTGATAAAGTATCTCTTAACAGGGAAGGAGACCTGGAAGGCAAATAAGCTTATCCCTAGAGGTAAGACTCTGGATCCACATGCTCTGTTCATCCAATTTTATCAACCCCTAGTGACTCTGAATTGCCACACAAGAAAGCCCTGTTCAAACAGTTTTCTGCTTTTGGTAAAGTGACTAATTCAGCACTCAAAGTAACTATTGTGGTCATCCCCAAGGAGGTGAAAGATCAGTTAGATTGTAAAAATTTCAGACCTACCTACTTATTAAACATGGAAGCAAAAGTATATGAACAGTATATGCAAAAATTTTGGTAAAATGATTGGAACTGTTTATCCCCTCCCAAACGGGGTTTGTCAAAGGTAGGTTAGCTAGCGACAACACCAGTTTGTTTTGCCATTTAATTGAAAAGGCTTCCCTCTCCCAGTTGCCAGCTAGGGTTGCCATTGCTGTAGATGCCGAAAAAGCATTTGTTAAAGTTTTTTATCCCTTTCTTGAAGCAGCCCTTAGTAACTACAACCTAGGTGATGCTTTCTCCACTATTATTATGACTTTGGATGCAGCTCCCCTGTCAAGAATCCAGATCAATGGTTCAACATCTTCCTCAGTCACGCTCTAGCAAGGTACAAGGTAAGCAACAGGTTTGCACCCTTTGACCCCTTCTTTAACTGTTAGTGATTGATCCCCTTCTTGTTATGATTAATGTCGATCCAAGGGTTAAGGGGTTTCCCTTTGGTTCCTATGGTTCCTATGTTTTCGAAAATGGCCCCTTATGCACACAACATACTAATCTTCTCAGAGAACACTGAGAAGATGATTCCCGCTATCACTGTGACAATTTAGGCCTAGTTGGATGTTTCTGGCTACTCGCTAAATTGAGAAATGAGTGAGGTTTTGCTGCTAAATGCTCATTGTCATGTGTTGGGCTGGCAGAACTGCAGTGGCAACGCCAGCTAATTAAATACCTGGGTGCTTGGTTCTCCAGCGATTTATCAGAATATATTTTTAATATAATGAACAGAAGACGCTGGAAAAAAATTAAGGACTTCCTCTGCACTTGGTCACCAAAACACATCTCATGGTCGGAAAGAATGGAGACCATGAAAATGATGATAACTCCCCTAGTGTACTTCCTATCAAGTATGCTCCAAGTACATCTCTCCAACCAATTCTTTGTAGATGTTGCTAGAGTAGACTCAGAGCTTCTCTGGTCCAAAGCGTGAGCCAGAATTGTCTTAAAGAAACTTTGTTGACAGTATGCTAACAGAGGTTGCAACTTACCAAACTGGTATGATTACCCGACCTCATTCTTGGCAGCCCATGGGGCTCCCTGGCTGGCTGTCTGCACCCTTAACAATGTCTAAAATAAACTGGTTGCACTCTAGCAGCATTATTCTTGACATGATTTGTGCCCTATGCCTACTCAACAGACATCTCTCGTCCAATATCAACAAATTGTGGGCCCTTTCACTTTGAAATAATAAAAAATCCGAAATACTGAATTCACCCACTATTGACCCTGTATGGTCAGCCAAAGGTATCAATATGGTATTTGATCTTTTTGCCAATGGGAAACGCCTTTCCTTTGTGACTTTACAGGCTAAGCATTCCCTACTAAACAAAGGGCCTTATTTAGATCCGGTGGAGGGGAATACTTAGTCACAAATGTGACAGATATCCCATCCACCATATTACGACCTCTTATTACCTATGGAGATCATAATACAGCAGACAGCGTCATGTTTGGGATGGAGTAATCCCTCCACCAGAATCTAAATCAGGCCCATATATTTTGTAGACTTCTGAATAATTTAAGCAAAGTTCTTCAAATTGGACCTTTTCCCACCTGCTGACCTGTTTCAGTTCTTCCAATCAGCCAGTAGCGGAGTCCACCATACCTCTAAGATGTACCAACACCTTTGTGAACCCTTATCTAACTCAATCTCACCTATCTAAAAACTTTGATCCAAATACTTTCAGCTTGCAGACACACCCACTTTGCCGGGTCAGGCCTGGCCCAACATCTCCATTAACTTACTTAAGAATACACTGATTCCCTCCCTGTCCCAAATTAGACTCTTTGCCTCATATTTCCTACACTGGACACCTTTCAAGCTACTTACATTGGGCCTCATCAAATCAGACACCTGCTTGGCTTGTGGTGAGTCACTTGGCAACTCAGAACACTTGTTTTTCTCTTGTAAATATCTCACCTTGTATTGGAAAGACATAAGTAACCAACTCAAGACCATTTTCACGGTGAACATTCTCTCAAGCTTCCCCTTCCTACTGCTAGGGCCCTATGCTTCCAGCACCCACAAGGACTGAGGGAAAAGGATATTGCTCTCCCAGCCCTCTTACTCGCAGTGGTTATCAAAATGATTCTATTGGAATGGAAGGCACTCAGCAATGTATCATATAGTATGTGTTGGTGGGCATGGGTTACCTATTTTAGAGGCATGTACTTGGACCTTGCTAAATCTTCTGCGAACCCCAGCACTACACATCCAATCTGGCACACCCTTGATAAATTTATGTCTACCAAAGCACACCCTACGCTGCCACACTGGTGTTTCTGGCAGATGTAAGCTCCCCCCATCTGAACCTCTTTTTTTTTACTTAATGGTCACATGGTGCTCTCCCCTTCCCGTAGCCTTCCCCTCTTTTCTCCCCCAGCTCTTGAGCCATAGCTGCCTACTTAATTCCTCCTATCTATTGACTATCACAATCCTATTTCTCTGTATTGGGTTTTTACACATCTTCCTAAGCAAAAAGCAAGTTGGTTATTGTATTTTGTACTGCATACGACCACTGTTATTTTCTATCCATGGTTTGTTTTACAGGAAATGGGAAGCTGTTTCATCTGTCTTGAGGCCTTCTTAGGCCCACATTGATTCTCCATTTCAGCTTGGTTTTAGATGTTATATTTACACTTTTTAGCTGCCATCACATTTTAGCAATGACATTTTACACACTTTTGTGCTTGCAAAATATTATTCAGAGAATACATCGTGCATGCTGTTTGTTTTTAGTTAGCCTTTCTCAACATATAGGGGGTCATTACAACCCTGGCGGACGGTGTTAAAGCGGCGGTAATACCGCAAACAGTCCGGCGGACAAAAAAAGGGAATTAGGACCATGGCGGAAACTGCCAACATAGACAGCCGCTTTAACACTCCGACCGCCACGGCGGTACAGACAAGCAGCGCGGCGGTCACCGCCAACAGACAGGCGGAAGACAATGTACCGCCCATAGTATCACAACCCGCCAATCCGCCACCTTTTCCGGGGCGGATTCTCCGTGGATAAAAACACGGCGGAAACATTTACTGCAATGGGAAAACGCTCACCTGAACACATCCCACGAGGAAAGAGGATAGCATGGAGCCGGAACTCCAAATCCTACCGGCCCTTGTATTCCTACTCATATACGAAGACCAACGGCTGCGCTGGCGACGACAACAGTGAGTTCAGCACCTTTGACATAGGGGTGGGGGAAGGCAAATGTTAGGGGGACACACACGCAACACCCCCACCCTCGCATATTACAACACACACACCAATGCATTCACAAAAATCACAGTAACAACCCACAACCCCCCCCGGAAGAATGCAAAGACAAAACGAAATCAGTCCAAACATTGTAATGTATCAATATACATGTCTCAAAAATATACAGATATATTAGAAAATCATACAAAAGTATATACATTCCGAGAAGTAGTTCAGATATGCACATAGAAATGTCCTTGCACCACTAGTCCAAAAATGCATGGGCGAGGCCCACAATAGATACCTGTCCACACACGGAGAGAACACTGCCGGGGCATCAGATAGAAAGACTACAGGCACCTCAGGGGGAAGGGAAGGGGGGGCACCTCAACCGGAGGAGTGCAAAGCCAGATCCACGACGGGGCTCCATGCCCATTGATGTATCCTGGGGAGTGCAAAGCCACAGTCTCTCAAGTCTCTACAGTGGGTGGGTTGCCCACTGTACCATCCTGGGGAGTGCAAAGCCACAGTCTCTCAAGTCTCTACAGTTGGTGGGTTGCCCACTGTACCATCCTGGGGAGTGCAAAGCCAGAGTCTCTCAAGTCTCTACAGTGGATGGTTTGCCCACTGTACCATCCTGGGGAGTGCAAATCCACAGTCTCTCAAGTCTCTACAGTGGGTGGGTTGCCCACTGTACCATCCTGGGGAGTGCAAAGCCACAGTTTCGCAAGTAGATAACAGCCTCCACTGGTTCTGGAGGGGGACTGGTGCCCAGACTGGATTAGTCTCCCCGTGGAAGTTCCTGTCCCGTCACTGTCCCACCTGCACATGGGATAACGATGCCTGATGTGGCGGCCTTTTCATTCTTACCCGGTGCATGCCTTGTTCAGCAGTGCTTTGCCATGGCGGTTCTGGACTGTTCAGCGGTGCTTTACCATGACGCTTCTGGACTGTTCAGCGGTGCTTTGCCATGGCGGTGCATGCATTGTTCAGAGGTGCTTTACCATGGCGGTTCTGGACTGTTCAGAGGTGCTTTGCCATGGCGGTGCATGCATTGTTCAGAGTTGCTTTACCATGGCGGTTCTGGACTGTTCAGCGGTGCTTTGCCATGGCGGTCTCTGGACTGTTCAGCAGTGCTTTGCCATTGCGGTTCAGGACTCTTCAGCGGTGCTTTGCCATGGCGGTGCATGCATTGTTCAGAGGTGCTTTACCATGGCGGTTCTGGACTGTTCAGCGGTGCTAAGCCATGGCGGTGCATGCATTGTTCAGAGGTGCTTTACCATGGCGGTTCTGGACTGTTCAGCGATGCTTTGCCATGGTGGTTCTGAACTGTTCAGCAGTGCTTTGCCATGGCGGTCTCTGGACTGTTCAGCGGTGCTTTGCCATGGCGGTCTCTGGACTGTTCAGCAGAGCTTTGCCATGGCGGTTCAGGACTCTTCAGCGGTGCTTTGCCATGGCGGTGCATGCATTGTTCAGAGGTGCTTTACCATGGCGGTTCAGGACTCTTCAGCGGTGCTTTGCCATGGCGGTGACTGGACTGGGCATTGGTGTGTGGCATGACGTTCTCTGGACTCGGCATTGGTGTGTGGCATGACGTTCCCTAATTGCCCAGCGGGGCTGTGGCAGCCGGGCCCCTCCTGGGCACTGACTCCGGCGGTGGTCTCCTGACCAGTGACGATACTTGGGCCCTCCTGGGCACTGACTCTGGCGGTGGTCTCCTGACCAGTGACGATACTTGGGCCCTCCTGGGCACTGACTCTGGCGGTGGTCTCCTGACCAGTGACGATACTTGGGCCCTCCTGGGCACTGACTCTGGCGGTGGTCTCCTGACCAGTGACGATACTTGGGCCCTCCTTGGCAATGACTCAGGCGGTGGTCTCCTGACCAATGACGATACTTGGACCCTCCTGGGCACTGACTCTGGCGGTGATCTCCTGACCAGTGACGATACTTGGGCCCTCCTGGGCAATGACTCCGGCGGTGGCGGTGGTCTCCTGACCAGTTACGATACTTGGGCCCTCCTGGGCACTGACTCTGACGGTGGTCTCCTGACCAGTGACGATACTGGGGCCCTCCTGGGAAATGACTCCGGCGGTAGGGGTGGTCTCCTGACCAGTGACGATACTTGGGCCCTCCTGGGCACTGACTATGGCGGTGGTCTCCTGACCAGTGACGATACTTAGGCCCTCCTGGGCACTGACTCTAGCGGTGGTCTCCTGACCAGTGACGATACTTGGGCCCTCCTGGGCAATGACTCCGGCGGTGGCGGTGGTCTCCTGACCAGTGACGATACTTGGGCCCTCCTGGGCACTGACTCTGGCGGTGGTCTCCTGACCAGTGACAATACTTGGGCCCTTCTGGGCAATGACTCAGGCGGTGGCAGTGGTCTCCTGACCAGTGACGATACTTGGGCCCTCCTGGGCACTGACTCTGGCGGTGGTCTCCTGACCAGTGACGATACTTGGGCCCTCCTGGTCAATGACTCTAGCGGTGGTCTCCTGACCAGTGACGATACTTGGGCCCTCCTGGGCACTGACTCTGACGGTGGTCTCCTGACCAGTGACGATACTGGGGCCCTCCTGGGAAATGACTCCGGCGGTAGCGGTGGTCTCCTGACCAGTGACGATACTTGGGCCCTCCTGGGCACTGACTATGGCGGTGGTCTCCTGACCAGTGACGATACTTAGGCCCTCCTGGGCACTGACTCTGGCGGTGTTCTCCTGACCAGTGACGATACTTGGGCCCTCCGGGGCAATGACTCCGGCGGTGGCGGTGGTCTCCTGACCAGTGACGATACTTGGGCCCTCCTGGGCAATGACTCAGGCGGTGGCAGTGGTCTCCTGACCAGTGACGATACTTGGGCCCTCCTGGGCACTGACTCTGGCGGTGGTCTCCTGACCAGTGACGATACTTGGGCCCTCCTGGGCAATGACTCTGGCGGTGGTCTCCTGACCAGTGACGTCGGTGCTGGCGGTGGCGTTCCGACCGCCGGGAAGGATGCCGCCCTTCTCCGCCGTGCTGCTCACACTAGGCTGTGCAGACTTCCTCTGGCCCTTCCCCACCTTTGGAGGAGTCACAGCTGACGCTGCAATCCCCCTGGAACCCCTGTGAGTTGTTTTGCCTCCAGGAGTCTTCACAAGGTCCCGTCGGGCACTTTCCAATTTCAGAGCCTTTACACTGGGTGGGCTGCCAGTGCCTGGGCTCCGGGTCATACTGCCTGCCCTGGTGGCCGGTGCACTCCACACACCTTGAACAGGCACCACTGGTTTTGGAGGCTTTTTGGCTGAGCCGCTACGACGGGACTGATGAATTGGAGGCGGGGGCAAAAAGGTCAACTTTACACAGGGACAGTTTCTGACGAACACTGGGGTGGGTAGTTGGAGGGGGTCTGGGAGTGGAGGAAGAGGAGGTGGTTGTAGGAGGTGTAACTTTAGGTGTTTTGGGTGCAGGTGCAGGTACTGGAGGCTGTCGTGAGGTGGATGGATGTTGGGTGTGTGGGTGCCCGTGTTTGTGTACTTTGGGAGGGGGCATCACAGACACACTGGGAGAGGACACAGGGGACGTGTAAATGGGAGTGGAGGTGGTGAGTGCAGGTGAGCGAAGTGTGGTGCTGGGTGTACTCCTACGAGTCCTAGTGCCTGTAGATGTAGTGCATGCAGGTGAGAGTGTAGACGACACTGGGAGGGAGGTGGGAGACGACGAGGAGGGGGACACAGTGGAGGCAGTGGATGTTGCAGTGTCTGAATGTGGGTGATGCTTGCGTGTGTGCCTGTGGGTTGTGTGGTGCCTATGTTTGCCTGAGCTACTTTTGTGTGTTGACGTGTGTGCATGCTGGTCTGTAGGTGTGCTTGGGATAGGCTGGGGTACAGAGGATTGGGTCTGGGTGGAGGAAGTTGGAGGGGGGAGGCTAGACACAGGGACAATGGCTGCCATCAGTGCTGAGGCCAGAGATTGCAGGGTTCGCTGAAGGACAGCCTGACCTGAATGAATGCCCTCCAGGAATGCATTACTGTGTTGCAACTCCCTTTCTACACCCTGGATGGCATTCACAATGGTAGACTGCCCAACAGTGAGTGACCTGAGGAGGTCAATGGCCTCTTACTGAGGGCAGCAGGGATGACTGGGGCAGGGCCTGAGGTGCCTGGGGCGAAGGTGATGCCCACCCTCCTGGGTGAGCGGGCACGGGGCGAACGCTGAGGGGCTGCTGGGAGGGCGGTGCTGGTAGGGGAGGTGGTGGCTGTACCTGTAGAAGTGGGGCACACAGATGGTGCCGCCACCACAAGGGAGCTCCCATCGTCGGACGAGTCCGTGTCGCTGGTTGCTGATACGGTGGCCGACATGAAGCTCCCCTCGCCCTCTGTCCCACTGGTGCATTCTGAGTCCGTGGTGTGGCCCTCCATGGCCATGTGGGATGCAGCTCCCTCGTGCTCTGGTGCCACTGTACCTCCGCCTGATGATGCTAATGAACAAAAGAACAGGGAGAGCACAAAAAGGGGGGGGAGACAGAAGAAAGACAGGTTGAGTGCATGGCATACCGCGACCGTTGGCAGACAATACAGACACAGCAGCCCCCTGCACTACGCCGTGCTCCTGGCCTCTACAGATGCAATTCCTGGGATCTGGCCTACATGGCTATGGTGGACATCTGCACACATGGATGCCACAGGGGCATCTATACCTGTACTTGCAACTCTACTGAGGTGGGGTAGGGTGCCACATGGCCTGCATTACGGAGGGGCCTAGTCTACCTATTTCTGCCTGGCCCAGGTAGACCCACAGGCCTCCTCCCCCACCCAGACCCCTCCACTGCGCACAAAGTCAGCAGAATGATAGTGTACTCACCCCCTTGTTGCTGCTGTGATGCCCCCAAGTGCCCATCCAACTCTGGGTAGGCCACCGCCAGGTTCCTGAACATCAGGGGTGTCATGGGGCGACGGGCACCTCTCCCACGTTGGGAGGCCATCCCCAGCTGAGCCTCCGCCGTCTTCTTGCTCCAGCGGCGAATCTCCTCCCATCGTTTATGGAAGTGGGTGCCCCGTCTCTGATGGACCCCCAGGGTCCGGACGTCCTTGGCGATGGCACGCCAAATGTCCTTCTTCTGGTGGGCGCTGACCTACATGACATGCACAAGGGAAGAAGCGAAGTCATTAACAACCGCACCGTCAATGTGCGTGGCCCCCCTCCCTACCCTAGCCATGTGGCACATTCATTCACATGCATTCATGTTCCCTGAACTCTGTCCCCTTCCCTCTTCCAACCAGCCCTCTCCACCCAGGCCTCGCTCATACAACGTGCTCTCTGTGTACTAACCTGTTGGTCTGGAGGGCCGTAGAGTAGCGTGTACTGGGGGAGGACCCCGTCTACCAGTTTCTCCAACTCCTGAGCAGTGAAGGCAGGGGCTCTTTCCCCAGACGCAGCAGCCATCGTCGCTTCCAGACCGAGGTCACAGCAGCACTTGCAGTGTAGGTCCTCTCCTGTCGAAGATCAGGTATCTAGTGGTTGAACAGATAGAAAATGGCGGTGACGTCAGCGGCGGTACGTATCATCACCGCCGGCGCACTTCCTCATTGGCTCCTGGGACCCCTAGGGTCCAATGTTAACCAATGCAGCATTGTGCCGCGGTCTACGACCGCCTACCGCGACGGTGTGCAACGCCAGCGCAGTTACCCCACAATCCCATTGTCCCAGTTTAGAGGTCAGGCAGCCGCCATTTCAGGGGCCCACATGGCTCCATTTACTTCTGCGTCACACATAGCTAGGCCTACACTCAACACACATACAGGAAGGGTTTTGTGTTTGGTGTCGTGTTCTGTGTAACTGTGGGTACATACCTGGAAAAAAGTTGACTCGATCCTCGCTGTTGTCCTTCCTAGGCGCCGTCAGCTGGGACATTTGAGACTATGGCGGAATCCTCCGGTGTACCGACCCCTGGTGGACCTGTTGACAATGGAAGAGCGACATTTAATCGTCACCTACAGGTTTGACCGTGCCACAATCCAGGAACTATGTACCCAGTTGGAGCCAGACCTGATGTCACCAATCCGCCATCCCACTGGAATCCCCCCTGACGTGCAGGTGCTGTCAGTGCTCCATTTCCTTGCTAGTGGGTCTTTTCAGACAACAGTGGCCATGGCATCAGGGATGTCCCAGCCTATGTTTTCCAACATGCTGTCCAGAGTGTTGTCTGCCCTGCTGAAACACGTAAGGAGATACATCATTTTCCCTGAGGTTGAAGATTTGGCTACAGTGAAAGGTGACTTCTACGCCCTTGGACATATCCCCAACATCATAGGTGCTATTGATGGGACCCATGTAGCTCTGGTCCCCCCCCACAGGAGTGAACAGGTGTACAGGAACCGGAAGAGTTATCATTCCATGAATGTACAGATGGTCTGTTTGGCAGACCAGTACATCTCGCAGGTAAATGCTATGTTCCCTGGCTCAGTGCATGACGCCTACATCCTGTGGAATGGCAGCATCCCTGATATGATTGGTGAACTCCAGAGGCACTGTGTGTGGCTATTAGGGGAGTCTGGTTACCCCAACCTTTCCAGGCTATTGACCCAAGTGAGGAATCCCAGGACCAGGGCAGAGGAACGCTACAATGAGGCCCATGGGCGGACTAGGAGGGTGATCGAACGCACCTTCGGCTTCCTGAAGGCCAGGTTCAGGTGCCTCCATATGACAGGTGGATCCCTATTCTACTCAACGAAGAAGGTGTGCCAGATCATCATCGCCTGCTCGATGCTTCACAATCTTGCTTTACGACGCCAGGTGCCTTTTCTGCAGGAGGATGGTCCAGATGACGGTGTTGTGGCAGCTGTGGAGCCCGTGGAGCCTGTGGACAGTGATGAGGAGGAAGCTGAGGAAGAAGACAACGACAACAGGGAGTCAGTCATACAGCAATATTTCCAGTGACACACAGGTGAGAACATTTTCATTTTTAACATTACATTCACTGTCACACGTCTTACTCTATCCTGTGTGTAATTTACTGGGATTATTTGGTAACTGAGTTGTTCCTTTCCATTACGGTTTCACAGGTGTGGTTACCAATGTGTGTCATCTGCAAGCATCCTTCAAGGACTTGTGATGTGTGACATTGGTATGTTACCTTAACAACTATAAACGCATTTTGACACTGTCATTGATAATACATTTTACAAAAACAGACTGACTCCAGAATGTTTTGTGGTTCAAGGGTGTTTATTTAAGTGCTCAATATTGGAGGGGGGTTGTAAAATGGTGAGGGGTGATGGTGGAGGAATGTCCATGGCAGAGTCCAGTCTATTAGTCTGACAGGTGTACTGCCCATCTGGGCATAGGAAGTGGAGCAGGGGCAGTTAAAGTATGGACAGGGTAACAAAGTGGGACGGTGGGGGGACAATCAGGGTGGTCTCATTTCCTGGTGGGGGTCTTGCCATCTTGCTCTGTCCTGTTCCTGGATCTCAGGGACCGCTTGCGTGGTGGTTGTCCATCTGCAGGGGGTGGGGTGCTGGTGTGGTGGTCCTGTGGCGGGGCGTCCTGTCCAGTAGCGCCGGCGGAGGTGGTGGGCAGTTCATCGTCCTGGCTAGTGTCAGGGGCCCCTTGGAGTGCCACGGTGTCCCTCAAGGTCTGCTGTATGTCCTTCAGCACCCCTACGATGGTACCCAAGGCGGAGCTGATGGTCCTGAGCTCCTCCCTGAAGCCCAAATACTGTTCCTCCTGCAGGCGCTGGGTCTCCTGAAACTTGACCAGGACCGTCGCCATCGTCTCCTGGGAGTGGTGGTATGCTCCCATGATGGAGGAGAGTGGGTTCCCTTGGCCTGTCCGCCCCCTGTCGCACAGCAACGCTCCCAGTTCCCCTGTGTTCCTGTGCCTCCGTCCCCTGGACCGTGTGCCCACTACCACTGCCCCCAGGACCCTGTTGTTGTTGGGGTGGTGGGTTATCCTGGTTTCCCTGTAGTGGTGGACACATGGCTGATTGACCTGTCCTGGGTACAGAGGTTTGGGCCCGCTGGGTGGGTGCTGTGCTGGTGTTACCAGAGGGTGGAAGGTCAGTGTTGGGCTGTGCCTGTGCAAGGGGAACCGACTGTCCCGAGGCCCACAATGGTCCGGGCTGGTCATCAGGCTCCAGTAGGGCAGAGCTGCTATTGTCACTGTGGGCCTCTTCTGTGGGTGGAGTGGAGATGTCTGGACCCTCCGGTGTGGTGACGGTCCTTCGTGATCCTACAGGGGCATAAGAGCATGATTATTGAATGTGTGTGTGTCATGGTGTGCAATGGGTGGGTGTTTGTGTACCCCAGTGCTAGCATTCCTATGTGGGGGCTTGTGTGATGATGGTTAGGGGGTTGTTCTGGGTATGTGCAGTGGGCATGCTTTGGTGAGTGGTGACCATGCTTAGTTGTGTCGTGCAGGGCTTGGTGTTGGGATGTGTGGTTTGTGTTCTTAGTACATTAGTGAGGAGTTTGAGTGATGGGTGAGGGGGTGAGGGTGGGGGTGTGTGATAGCATGCAGGTAGGGTGGGGAATATGATAGTTAAGATTTGACTTACCAGTGTCCATTCCTCCACCGACTCCTCCGAGGCCCTCAGGATGCATGATGGTCAAGACTTGCTCCTCCCACGTTGTTAGTTGTGGGGGAGGAGGTGGGGGTCCGCCGCCAGTCCGCTGTACCGCGATGTTGTGCCTGGAGACCGCTGAACGCACCTTCCCCCGTAGGTCGTTCCACCTCTTCCTGATGTCCTCCCGATTTCTTGGGTGTTGTCCCACAGCGTTGACCCTGTCGACTATTCTTCGCCATAGCTCCATCTTCCTGGCTATGGATGTGTGCTGCACCTGTGAGCCAAATAGCTGTGGCTCTACCAATACGATTTCCTCCACCATGACCCTGAGCTCGTCTTCGGAAAAGCGGGGGTGTCTTTGGCGTGCCATGGGGTGGTGTGTGTGATGTGTGAGGTGGTGTATGTGGTGATGAGTGTAGTTATGTGTAGTGGTGTGTGGTGTTTAGTGCGTGGATGGTGTGTAGATGATGGTGTTGTGTGCCTCTGTGTGGTGGGATTGTCTAATCAGTGCTGTCTCTCTGGCCTTCTGTTGCAATTGTTGTCGTAGGAGTTTGTGGGTGATGTGGGTGTGTGTTTTATATAGTATTGGGTGTGTGGGAGTGGTGTTTGTATGTGTATCAGGTGTGTGTATTTGGAATTGTCCAATGTGGCGGTGTTTTGGAGATGTGTGTGTATTTTGAGCGCGTCGGTGTGTACCGCCAATGGAATACCGCGGTTGAAAGACCGCCGCGTGGATTCATGGGTCGTAATAGCATGGGTGTGTTTCTGTTGGCGTGGAGGAGGAGGTTTTGTTTTCGTCATTTTAACACTGACCTTTGGTGTGGCGGACTTGTGTGGGTGACTGAATTTCGGCGGATTCTGAGATGTGGGTCATAATAGCTGTGGCGGGATTCCGCAGTCGCTGCGGTGTATTGGCGGTCTTCTGCACGGCGGTAAGCTCCTTTTACTGCCAATGTTGTAATGACCCCCATAATCTGTACCCTCTTTTCAGGGCTAGAAACACAGAACAAGATATAACAATAATGAAGTACACTGTTCCAAAAGAAAAGCTACTTAAGGTGTACAGGGCAGTTTGTAACCAGGAGCTAGAGAGCCCTCACGCACCCAATAGGATGTCAAGCTTCATCACTGGGCAAGCTCCACGTCAGACGGCACTGCAATGTCTGACGGGCCACCCCTTGAAGGGCGGTGGCTGTTAACCAGTGGTCTATTTACCAATAGTGGTCAAACCTATGATGAACATAAACTATAGGTGTATGCAGGAGAAAAAAAATGTGAAACATAAAATTTGCTCTAAACCACCACCATCATAGTTAATAATTCAGAAATTGGTTTAGGCCAAGATTAAAAGAATGATATGGAGAGTGCTTACGGAGGTAATGTCAACCGCACTCTTAATCCAAAGGAAAAAGGAAAAATGAAAACTATCCAAATTCCTATGGTGTTAGGTCAACATGTTTCACGTCTTGGTGGTCACACAGGATCCAGTGATGCTTCTTCAGGACCAAAAATATCACTTCTCCTGATAATGTTACCAGGACCCAATTAGGATATAGTAAAGTATGTACTTGACGGTCACTTACTCATACCAGCTGTACATCATGGTCAGCCTAGTCAGCAAGTTGCCCATACCATCTTGTAGCATGGGCTCCATAGGAATGCACAGGCCCCAGAACCAAGTCTGCGGTATAGGTACACAGAACAAGATAGCCTGGTGCTTGCTTTGCTGTTCTGAGACAGCTTCTTACATCTAGACATATCATTGCATGAGATCTGTGTCTCTAACATTGTGAGGCTTCAATTTTATAAACTATGCACAGACCCAAAGGGGACAGAGGAGCAATCTGGCCACTACTGTCCTGGAATGATTTCTGTGTTTGACATGCAACTGTGCTGACGCTGATCTTTGACCTTGCAGAGAAGGATTGCCAACTTCCCTCTAGACCGGCACCTCTTGAGGTATGGGTGTCGCAAGGCATCCCATTAGGTCAGGCATCCCGTTAGGTCAGGCATAGGAAGAGGGTGCACCCTCTATGCACTGAGATGGGAGGTTGAGCTGGATAGGAATATGCATAAATCTAAGATCGTCATGGTTGGACGTTCTATTCTTTTTACCATGTTAATAAAGCTGGTAACAATGCTTTGTTTCATCTGCCTTATTATCAGAGCTCATTTTCTCTATGCAAGAATACGATTTCTTTCAATGAATGTTTGATAACCTTTATTCATGTGTTTCTGGTGTTTATCCTGGAAGTGCATGAGTAAAATAAAGAAAGGGGTAAGATCTGTTTCTATGACTTCCTTGAGAGTCAGAATGTCATGTTCAAGGTTGCTGTAATCGTTAGCTACCCTGGGAAGGTTGGGGGTTCAGGTGAGGCACTGAGAGCTAGGTAGGAATTAGGTCAGTAGTTACTGATGATGTAGGTGATGATGATGGTCTTAGTCATCTTGTCCTAAGTTCTACCGCCCTACTACGCATTTCTACATTTTAGTGGGAAACGTATAACACAACAGATTTCCAAAGTAACTAATGGTGGCGCTAAGGCAGCTGTGATGTTTACTATCTGCAAAATCAGTCAAATGTTTAGAACAAAAACAAAATATTGTGCAGCTTATTAATTGCATGGTTTCTGTCACAGCTGGCCATTTTCATGAATCTGCTTGTCTGTTTATCATTATTTTCTTTCACTGATTGGATCGAAGACGTTGAAGCTTCCTCCAAACATAGCAATGAGCTAGGCTCCTTTTTCCCAAAAAAATATCAGACTTCTACTCAGCCTTTCCTACACAGCCATCCAGCACTCAGGAGGTAGCCTGCAAATTGGTGGGGATACAGTGAACCTAGCAAGGTTCCCCCCCTCTCCTCAGTCATAACATTATCATTATTGAGCACGCTTAAATCTGGATCACCTTTAGACCCTGCGCCCCCTTCTATTTTAGCCCAAGGAGCATCTACAATAGTCCCCATTTTGACCGATCTACTGAATCCGTCACTGACCAGTAGCTCTTTCCCTCTACAGTGGAAGCATGCAATTATTAAGCCACTACTCAAGAAACCCAATCTGGATCCACCAGTATTAAACAATAGCAGACCCATCTCAAGATTCTTGAAAAACATGTCAACACTTATCTTTCCTTCTCAGATGGGATTTAGGCCTGCTCACAGCACAGAGTCGGCCTTGATAGGAGATACGGAAGAAATCAGGAGGACACTAGACCAGGGAATGGTCTCTGCAATTGTGCTGCCTTTGATACTGTAGACCACAGTATTTTACTCTGTAGAAGGAGAGAAAGTGGAATTACAGGGCATGCCTTAAAGTGGCTCACCAAGTTCTTAGACGCAAGATCCTTCCAGATACTTGACCGGGCATTCTACTCAGATTCCTTCAAAAGTCTCTGGGGAGTACCGCAGAGCTCATCTTTAAGCCCTATGCTATTTAACATTTATATGCTACCACTGGCTAGGATAGTAGAACCATTTGGCTTCTCGCTGATATCTTATGCAGATGATACTCAGCTGGTAGTTTCCTTCTCCACCTCGTATAACTCTGTTGACTCCTGGCTGGGTCCCTGCCTGCAGGCAGTCTCCAACTGGATGGCGGAATGTAAACTTAAGCTGAATGGGAACAAAACAGAGGTTATGATTATTGGTCATCACTCCCATCCATACCTATCGACACCCCTGCTGCATACCTTAGCAGACTTTCCACAGCCCAAGAGTCACATTAAGAGCCTAGGTGTATGGCTAGATCCTTGGCTTACCATGGACCACCAGGCTAAGAACATATCCTCTACTTGTTACGGGATACTTAGACTCCTTATGAAAGTCTTTAAAGTACTCCCTTTCATTGCAAAGAGACTTATTGTACAGGCACTAATAATCTCATCCCTGGACTACGGGAACACCCTGTTCCTAGGGTCCCCAAACTATTTTAATAAGAAATTGCAGGTGGTCCAAAACACGGCCGCCGCCTTCTTTTCAACTTGCCTAGGCACCACTCAGCCAAACTGGCCCTTTGGGCCTTACATTGGCTCCCAGTGGAACAACGAGTAAAGTTCAAGGCCCTTTGCTGTATCCACAGAGCTCTTTATGCTAACGGGTCTTCCACTTTTGCGGACTCTAGCCACCTTTCATGAGCCGATCAGACTCCTTAGGTCATCTTCAGCATCATTAGTAGTGATCACACCAATAAAAAAAGCCAAGTGGGGCGCAAGATCTATGACCTACCTCGGGGCCAAACTTTGGAACTCCCTGCCTATCTCTCTTCGGCAAACCAGCCACAAATTATCCTTTTGCTATTAAAAACATGGCTGTACTAACATCTATTCCCTATGCCTAGTTGTTGGTGGATTTCCTGATAGCGCTGGGAGGTCTCATAACATAAATAGCAGACATTACAAACAATTTTCATGGTGGTTATTCACATAGCAACAAAACGTCACTATTCTTTTGCCAATTGGATAAACCAGTGGTTCCCAATTTTGTTTACTTCAGTGGACCCCCACTTTATCATTATTGGAACCCAGGGACCCCACTGAATCATTTTTGGAATCCTGGGACCCCCCACTGAGTCATTACTGGAAGCTAGGGACCCAGGCCTTAACACTGTTGATGATTTGAACCGCGAAACAATACACATGAAATACAGAAACAAGCATTCCATCAAACACATACACAAATGATAACACATTTTACTTAACTTGCAAACAAATAAAATTAAAACAAATAATTTTAATAGCAAGGTTGGAGTTTTTCTAAATTCATTTGAAACCACACATCCATACGATCTTATGTTTGATGCACCTGCACAGCTCCCACAAATCAATTTGAGGATACTTATTTAATTGTTACCATCCAGTTTCAAATCCCTTGACATTTACAGCACGTTTTAGATTTTTCAATTGTATGTTTAGCAGCTTTATTTCTATGCACTTTATCAATCTGTTAATATTAGATAATTTTCTAAGCAGTCACAGACCCCCTGAGGAGGCTTCGCAGACCCTCAGGAGTCCCCGGTCTACAGGTTAGGTACCAGTATGCTAATCAGCCGATGTCATGTATGAAGATGCGAAGCGAAAATATCAACAGGCTCTTACCACTAGGTAGAACTACAAAGAAGACGTGAACACAATTGACACCTATCACCTTAAACAGGTTAGTGCTAAAACTGGCTTAAATCCAATTTGCACAGGAATAGTACTAACTTGTAGGACTAAAAGGTCCCTGTAGCCATCAAAGAGAATGTTTTCAAGTTAATCTGAAAAATATGGTATGAAATGCCAACCCAAGGGCCAAGACACAGTGATGTTGAAGGCCCATTATGAAGCGGTGTCTTAGTCCACAACTAGCCCTGCTCCGGCAGAGATAGCGAATGATAAAGATGTTTGCATCCTTTCCAAGACTGGATTCAGCTGGGACCCTTTATGGATCTTGTCCTGTTCCAATAACCGTCCGTGCACCAGTTTATATTTCTGAGTCACTCCACCCCAGGACCTCTTAGTATTGGTGTTTGTGGTATGAGGTGGGAAGGCACCACAAGAGTCTTTCATTTATGGTTTCCTTGAGACTGGGCAGAATTACTTGGGCTGCTAAGGTTACCTGGGGCCAAGGTCGCGTTTGAAGAGATAGGAGTCCTGGGCAGTTATTACTTACTTGAGCTCTAGGCCCCACCTCGATAATGATTGTAACATATGGCACTGCAGTTGGTGGGGATTATTACAATATGTTGACCATTACAGACAACTGGGCATTAGACTATCTTCCCGGTTATTCTAAGTAGTATTTAGGTAGATATTTTCTGATGTTTTCTGATATTTATTCTTGTGGTGTCCATGGGGATAAGCACCAACACCCTGTCCTCTCCTGTAGCTTCTGTTTATGCTACTTGTCTAATAGGTGTCTTTTTATGAGTTTGCTCCCAGGCTGACGTTTGGGATCTTATACCCAGGTAGGCCACTATTTTTGCAGGCCACTATTTTTGAGGCAAACTCTAAGTCACTCTAAATGTATATGTGCAAGTAACTTGCATCTTTATATATTTCCCTCCTCTTTCAGTCGCACTGTTGGACCCTGGTTGGACCTCAGATCTGTGAGTTTCCCTCTGAAAAAAGCATCTTTAACTTGAATAGAACCCTTGTGTGTCCTCTTTTGGTGTTTTTCTCCGTCCAGAGTTTACTTAGAGGTTCTCTTGATTCTCTTCCTGCTGCTTTAAGTACTTACTTACTGTTTGATCTGGCTCTAATGTTGTGGCTAGAATATATCTCCTACACCGCTGATGTGATTGTTTCTTATTTCTTAGTGATGCCTACCTAGTCTGAGGGCGCCTCGGTGTCCACCTGTTCCATGTTCTCCTGATGTAGAAGGCAGCTCTGTTTCATCCTGTGCTGCTGAGGTAAGTACCTGAGATGATCATGGTGGTGGAGGTCCTACGTGTATTGAAATTGCCCAAGTATAATTGTCTGTTAACTATGGGGTGTGATGTATGAAGCCGATATGTGTTTTTGGACCTTCCTGGTGGTTGTTTTTCATGGCACTTAGGCTCATCCTACAGGCAGGTGTTTTATATATATATATATATATATATATATATATATATATATATATATATATATATATACTATTTTCTTTTAGTCACTGGTTTCTGACTTCTCAGTGGACCGAGTACACCCATCCTATCACATACGGGTTGGTAGGTTTTGACCATTTTACAATTGGAGCATTGTATATTTAATCCTGCCAAATAGAGAACATTTTTTCCAATCAGATTTCCTCTGTCTGGGTGGTTCCTCTACCCTCATGTTTGTACTGATTTTCTTTGCATCCTGAAGATGGTGGTTTCCACATTTTGGCATTCCCCACCGAAACGTGCGTCGGCTCTTTTTGAATGGGTATCTGAAGGCCATGATATTGCTGGAGCGTGTTGAAGGATATTTCAAGCGTGATAAACTACCACCCAGAGCTTTTCTGCAAATGTGCACTATATGAAATGCAGACCACTATATTTTTAGTGTGAGTTAAATTAGAAAATATATTTGAAGTTATATGAATGTGAAAAAGACACTGATGCAAGTTATTATTTGGGCACAATGATCATCCCATGAAAGTTTCCTTCTTCAGACATTTTGTGGCTCTATTTGATGTTTTAATTAGTATTGATGATGAGATGTATGATTAGCATGAATTAAGTATGACTGTGATATTTGGGTGTGAGGACTGATTTTAATGTATGTGGGGCATGGTCCGAACTGCTTGAAGAGTATTTTGCCATTGACACTGTTTGTTTTTATTTGTTGTGTAGTGAAAAATCATCATTGAAACATCAAAGTTGGAAAGAAAAGATAGCTCAAACCGATTTGATTCTTATGGTAATAGACGCAATCAGTACGAAGAACCTAAGCCTAACAACTGTTTTTTAGCATTCAAAAGGGCAATTACAGACCCAGGTTTCTGAATCAAGCAAGAGAACGATGTCCAAACATAGACCCCTCACAACATTTCCTTCAAACCAGACGACAACAGTACTGGAGGAATTAAATGCTATACCAGTTTTCAATCTGACTGACGGGTCATTGACCAAACCACCAAAGCTCTCCTCATTAAAGGACTCTTGTTTGTCCCCAGCGTCTCCATTGGCAAAATATATACCAAAGCCTCCCTATAATTTATCCAAACAGGAAAATACAGCACTCAAGAAATTGCGAGACAATTAGGATATGACAGTAAAGCCATGCTATAAAGAAGGAGACCTTGTCCTATTAGATACCCAACTGTACAAAGCGAAATTTAAAACCATGCTGCAAGTACCTGAACATTACAAAAGAGTAAGAGGTGACACTGAAACAAGAGTCACTAGACAAATCCAAACCATCAGTGAGTAAGCTGTCCATAAGGGCATTGTCTGCAAAAAGGAATATGAATTTATCAACTTTACACATACACGTATACCTATTTGTTCCTAAGACACACAAGAACGTGGAAGACCCACCATTGCGTCCAGTAGTCTCTACGATTGGGGAAACGACAGAACCACTGTCTATTGCGGATCTGTTTCACAAACCACTTCCTGGTTCCTATTATTCTGGTCCACTTGTCCATCTTTCCTTCTCACTCTGGTCCTTCTGGCACTGGTATGCCAGGTTGTGATCCCCTGGCCTTAAGTGTCCTTATCTTCCCAGTGCCTGTGGTTGTGGTCTCCCTGGTCCGCCTCCCCCTAGACCTTATAGCTCGTGTTTGTCTGGCTCTGAGTGCCTGGGCCCTTTATTCTAATTATTGAAATCTTGATCTCCTAGTGTTCATCACTTTGGTTCTGTTCTGCCTTGCCTGTGTCTCCTGTTCCTAGTCCTTACAGTCCTTGTCCTCCTCTTAATCTCATACCCACTGTGCTTGAAACAGTTGCTCCTTCCTTTTCTGGTATTTGTATGTTTTCTTTGCCCAGCCTTGGTCTTCCTAGTCATCCTGGTCCTTCCAGAGCCCCACTCTTAACCCTTTTTGGATCTATTACTTCCTAGCCCTCTTAGTCCAGATCCCATGGTCTCCTTGTGCTCTGATCCTCCCCACCTGTTCATCCTTTCTCTGGTACCGTAGGTCCTAGTCCTGCAGGTCCCATTGACACACCTGGCCCCTCATAGCCTAGTACCAAGATGTACCAAGAGCCTCCCCTCTTAGTACATCTCCAACTGGTTTGGGCTGTGCAGGTCCTCCGAACCTCATGATGCTGTGCCCATAAGTCCTGGCCTTCTTGATACTGGTTGTCTATTTTCAGGTCCTTCTGAGCAATTATTTTGGTCCTGGTCCCTTCGCCTTATAGGTTCTGTCTAATTGGTCTTCCTGACTCTGGCTGCCCTGGTCCTCCTAATCCTGGTCCTAATCCTCCTCATCCAAGTCCTGCTACAACAGGTCCTGGTGTATCTGTTCCCCTTGATATTCAATGCCCTAGTCCAGTGAGCCTGGTCCTCCTGGCACTCCGAGCACTGTGCCTCGTTCTATTGTGACTGATCCTTCAAGTCTTCAATTCTACAGTTTCGGACCTCATGGCTTTTGTTCTTCTGGTATACTTGGTCCTTGCCCCCCTCATTTTCCTAGTCTCTCTCCTGCTTATTTTGGTTTTATGGTACTACAGGTCATACTTTTCCTGATCTTCCTAGTTCTACTCAGTCGGACCCTCCAGGCCCTGTTAATATTGCTCCTTGTCCTTGTGAATCTACATAAATTGGTCATAGGCTCAAGAAATGCCGTGGCGCTGGTCCTCCTGGGCCTGGCCATCCTGATCCTCATCTTTTCTGGCTATAGTGCCTCTTACAGTTTGACCTGGTTCTCCTGGCAGTGGTCATATTGACTCCAGTTTTCCTTGTTGTGCTCCACCTTTTTCTACTCACTCTGCCTTCCTGGCACATCAGATCCTGGTCCTCTATGCACTGGGCATTCTGTTCTCTTGGTCCGGATCCAGCTAGTCCTCTAAGTCCTAGTGCTATGAGACTTTATCCTTCTGTGCCTGGGTGTGTGGACACCTGGCTTGATTCTCCTGGTTCTTTATAATCAGGTTCTTCTGGTTCTCATCTTCCTGACCCTTCTCACCCTAGTTATGGTCCTCCTGGCCTTGGTCAGCCTATTCTTGATTGTTATAGTCCTTGCACTTCTTTTAAATGTGTTGCCACTGGATGTGATCCCCTTGCTCCTGTTTCTTTTTGTTTGGACTATTCTGAGGCTAGTGCTCCTTGACGTGGTTCTCCTAGCCATCTTAGTCTCCTTACTTCTAGCCCTGCTAGTCCCACTCAGTCTTGTTCTGCTCCTCATACCCTGGTCCCTCCTGTCCTGGTCATCCTGAACAACATAATTTGGTCATCTGAGCCCTTCCTGGTTCCTCAGATCTTGACCCTTCCTGGTTCCATTTTTTCCAGTCCTTCTCGTTCCCTTGGCCAATTTGGCCTCTTGTGTCCTGGTTATCCTAGCGCTGGTCCTCTTAGTCCTTGTCCTCATGATTTGAGTCATCCTGGTTCACCTGACCCTGTTACTTGTCCTTTTTCTTCTCCAGACACTACTCTAGCTGGCTCTGGACATCTTGGACCTTCTTCTCTTTGCTCAAGACCATTTGAGACTAGTCATTTTGGGCCCAGACTTCATAACCAGTCTTGTCTAGACCCCTTGGTCTCCGTGGCTCTGGTTGGTCTTCTTCTACTTGATTCATCACCCTAGTCTTGCTATCTCACGTGCTGACCTATCTGCTCCACCTAGTATTCTGGGCCCTGGTCCCCTGGGTCCTGTTACTCATGGCCCTCTTAGCCCTGTTTCTGGTCCAACTAGCCCCTATCCTTTTAGTGTTCCTAGTCCTTACTCCGGTACTGGTACTTCTGACCTGGCCCCCCTGGTCCAACTAACCGTAGTGCTTGGTCTTGGTCCCACTGATTTTCTTCATCCCTGTTTTGTTTTCAGGATCCCTTGGTCCTACTACCAGTAGTCCTCCTAGGCCTGATCTTCCTAGTCTGCATCAATCTGGTTTTAATTCTCCTGACCTTAGTTCTCCTAATCCTCGTACTGCTTGTCTCATGGTTCTGCACCAACTAGTCCTGTTCCACACAAGATCTGTTCTGAAACTTCCAGCCTTCACTCCCAGGTACTCCTCCCCTAGTCCTCTGGATCCTGGTCCTCATCTTTCACAGACTTCCAGTCCTAACCCTTTCCTCCTTCTTCACCTTCATCCTGTGGTCCTCCTGGTACTGCTCCCCCAGTCCACCTAACACCCTAATTTGCCTGTTTCCTAACCCATCTGTTTCTTGTCCCTTGGGTCATTGAGTCCTAGTGTTCCTTTCCTAATCATTCCTTCAGGCGCTGGTCCCACTGGCTTGGATTTCCTCTCCCAACTATAGTACAATGGTCTTCCTGCTCCATCTAGATACTCATAGTCCTCCTGCCTCCTTACCCAGTTGCCTGTTTCTGGTCCACCTTTTTCTTGCCCCTCTGACAGCGGTTCCCTCTGTCCTCATCCTCCTAATAGTGGTTTTCCTGGGTTAGGTCTTCCTTCCCCTTGTCCCCTGGGCTATGATCATCCTAGTTGTCCAGGTGAAATCACCATGGTCCATGTAACGTTTGTCATCTCCACTTATTGTTCTCCTGAGTCTGACCCTTATAGACTTTCTGATGTTGGTCTCACTAGCCCTAGGTCTTAGGGTTTCTTCTGATCTTGCTATTACTGGCCCTTTCTGGTGCTGGTATTCCTGGCACTCGATCTTCTGCTCCGGGTCCTTTTGTCCTCCTTAATCTGTTCTTTATGATCACAATCCTCTCTTTCCTAGTCTTCCTATCCCTTGTTCTCCCGATACTGGATCTTTGAGTTTGGTCCACCAGGGTCTGTTCCTCCTGGCACTGGTCTTCAAAGTCCCAGAGGCCTGTTAAGTCCTTTCAGACTCTCCTAGTCCTCCTTGTCCAGTTGGGTCAGGTACTCCTGGCCTTCCTACCAAGGGCCCTTCTCTTCCTACTCCCCAGGTCATGCTCCCCCTGTCCCACATGCTTCACCTGGTACCCCGATTCTTCTCACTCTGGTCCTTATAGTACCAATGATCTTTGTCATCCTGGTTTGCATTATTTGAAGCTCCCTGGTCCTGTCCCTGGTCCTGCTTATCCTGGCTCTGGCCTTTCTGGGTTTCCAACTCCTGGTCCTTCTCCTGCAATTGGGCATCATCCTCTTCCTACCAGTCTCCTGCTTTCTTCCTTAGATCCCCTTCAACATGTATTTGTTGAAGGACAGTCTACAAGCCTCTCAGTGAGATTTATATTGACTTCCAAATGATTTTGCTGAAAGAAGGAAATGAGGGGGCAAAACATATATGACTCTGCCCACCTAAAACACTGCTTAGCATATTAAAAATAAATCTACAATTCCCAAAACAGACCTTTCAAGTACCACACAACAGGGTTTACACCAAGTTGTTTTAGTGCTGGTGTCTGCATCACCACCTTCTCTTGGTCATCAACACCACGATGGTTCCCTAAGTGATGGGGAATGGTGAAAGACGGAAGCAGAGGTAAAGAACCAGAAATGGCTCAGAAATTATACATATATTCATGACACTGGCTAGACAAAAATATTGTGTCATGAATATTATTTGAAAAATATTGCCCCACTGAAGTTAATAATAGAAACCCTACATCCAATGAAACAATGTTTTTATAAATTATATTTGGGGTGAATATTTATGTTAGATGATATTTTTTGGCTATGATCATCTGATATGCAACCATTCATAAAAGAGTATGTGTAGTCCACGGTTTCTCTGCCTTGTGTGCTGGGGCCGAAAAACAAGTCTTTCCAGTTTTGATTCAATCTGTTGAATCTTTCTCCCACCAACTTTCACTTTCTGTCTCTTTATCTCACTGCTTGAGAATCGTTTTGATCTTTCATGTTTAAACTAAAATGTGCGTTAATATTAGTTGCTCTGAATGTCAATTCACACATGTATAATTACATATAGCTATTGCAATTGAAATAAAACCACCATGATGGTTTTTACTGGTTTTTTCTGGCTTAAGCGAAGAAGGCCTCAGTTATGTCTCAGCACTATCCTTGTAAAAATGTCTGCCAAATCATAATGTTCATTCTATGTTTATATTTCCCCCTTGACACTTCCTGCATCAAGATGGGCACTGTTTACTTTGTATGACATATTCTTCTCGAAGAACGTGCTGAAGGAAGCCTTTTTGTTACTTTTAAAGCTCTTCCCACTAGCACACAGAATGCTATTGATCAACAATGTTTTCTGTTGTTCAGATTACTAGTTTAGGGACGAAACAATATTCAGGTAGTGGGTTAGCACTAAGCAGGGTTATGTGACTTTTCAAAAATATTAATTGTGATTTCTTAGAATAATGCTCGTGCCATGTTGACTTCACAGATTCAATGATTTGCTATGCTGAATATTATTTTATAAACCCTTGCTTTAGGTGTGAGCCAGACCTTGTTGGTCTCTACTAGGGATGCTGCCCGATTTCCTATTGATTTGCTGCACATCTGAGACTTAATCAATTTCCTGATTTTGCTTATAAATGCCTTATTCTGGATTTAAGAGTCTTCATGTCAAATTACTTTTATGCACTTCAATGAGATTACTGCTGCATTGACACTTTTCTAATTTCAGTATTGTACTTTTAATTTGCAATAAACCTTAATGGTTTTCTCCAAAGTTCTGATATCAAACCCCCTTTTCTGATATCAAACGCCCGAATTTCTGATATCAAACTCCCATTTGTATTCAATCCTTTATAATAGACTGTATTTTGAAATACTGTTTTGAATCATATCTCTGGGACACACTGACTCATAGATTTTAAGGTTAACGCCGTCCTGATCCCTGAAATCTGGGCACACCACTGACAACTTGATTTTCTAAGAGAACGTGTGCTCATATTTTCATCCCTGATTTTCTTATTTGTTACTGTTTTCCTATTGTTCTCTTCCTCCTTTGTTCAGTCTCTTCCACCTTTTTCTCTATACCAGTGCCTACCTGTGGCCTCTGGCTCAAATTAAGCACTGGGCATGTGCACCTTCTGTCCATGACTATATAATTTCTTGAAATAGAACTGGATTAGAGGTGCAGCGTAAAATTAAGATGTAGTTCAACACTGTCATTCACTTATTGTATGGATAGACTTTAGCTCCAATAATTTATTTGCAAATGTCATTGAAGGGTAGACTGCAGAAACTTGCTTCAAAGATGCCTCCAACAAGATCAGGTGAGAGCTACTGTAAGACCATGAAGGGCATGACTGGCACATTGTCTCTTTGTTTTCAATTTCATATTTAATGGCAATCAACAGACTTGTCTTGGATCTGGGTTGGTAGGTGTACGGATTTAATTAGCTAGGTAAAACATTATTGAAGTGATTCATAGAGTTGTGCTGTTTGTTTTAAAAACTATAAGCAGCCGGCCCGTTTCTCTGTCAGGGAGAAACTACTCCCTCGCCGTGACAGAGGTGCCATCTGCCTAATTTAGAAATGACTGCCAATCCAGCGGTCTTTTTTAAAGCATTCGTAGTAACCAGTGGTACCTGTCACTGCAGTTCACATTTTGGTGCAGGGCTACATCAAAGTGATGGAACCCCGCACTAAACAATATTTATTTTTATTTTCAAAAAGAAAATCCCAAAACAGGAGACTTTTCCCATGGCGAGGGAAGCATTTAGCAGCTTTCACTGCCTTCTACCACCAGGTTTTTCTGGTGTAACAGGCAGAGAAAACTGACCTCTTATTCTGCCCATTTAAATTAGGTGGGCGGAATTAGAGGTCTGCATCTGACAGGCCGTACTCAGCAGGGCCATCGGAGAGGTTTAATCACAGTGCAGATGGAGCAGTCACCGCTGTGATTAAAGCTAAGTTCCGGGCACTTTTAAATTTGGAGGACGGACCTTTATCTTGGTGGTATGTATACTCTGTAGCAGTTATGAGGGATTATACATACTGGCCAATATAAATCGGGCCATAAATTCTAATGCATTATGTGCCTAGAATGTGAAAAACGACCAATGGAAAGTTCTGTTGGACTTCTAAAACAGAGGGTTAGTTCTCAAGAGATAGACTACAGTCTTCTCAACAGCATTCCATAAACTGTGTCATTCTTCCATAAGCACATCTGATCAGGCACAATCAAGTGGTACTTTAAAAATACTTGCAAGTGTTGGGGTGTGGCTTGACCAGCAAGCATGGCAAACGCTCTCTGAAGGGCTCTGCTTGCAGAGCAGCTCATCCGTCTAACACCGCCACTCCCTGGAATCATCAGACTTTGGTTGATCTGGGTTGGGGTGAGATCTGGAGCACCAACACGGACATGCTGACCGGCGTGAACAATCCATCCCATGAGCGCTGAAATCATTGATGGCCTGAGGTCGCCATTGTCAGTGAGGAGAAGAGAGAGCTGGGAGTCTGACCGCTAAGAGTAAGGAGAGGGGGACGTGCTGCGGACTGACCGGGAGGTGTTGGGGGGACACTGCTGGGGGCGTGGCTTTGCCAACAAGGTGCTCAGGACAGCAGGGCCCCTGAACAAGGAGAGCTGAGCTGGAGGGGCGACGAGGTGGAGAGGTAGGCCGGCTGATTGCAGCGCTGAACGACTTGAGGCCCAGGGTGCGGCTGCTGTCGCTGGACTTAGCACGACCCGCTGCACTGATGCGGCTGCAGCACATGAGGGTGGCGGCTGCGAGATGTCAACAGTGGGAAGACACAATGGATCCCTGGCCCATCTTGCTGGTGAGTATCAGAGGCCCCCTGGTGTGGTGCCTGTTGAGGGGCCACTCTACAACTGAGAAATGGAGTGGGGTGGGGAGCCGGGATAACACTCCCCCCCCTTTTTGGCTGGCAGACCTGAGGTCCTTACTTTGATGCGCCCTTCTGGTAGGAGATCAGGAGCCCGACCCTCAGCCATCCACATCCAGCTGGAAAGAGACAGAGCAGGCCCTAGCTAGGACTGGTATCACAGTGGCTGGGCCAGCACTGAACGGTCCAGACTGGACCTAGTCACCGGGTCTTGGGGGATGACGCCTGCCATAATTGCCCGCAATGTCTGCTTTTGTGGCCTTCGACTCAGCAGCTGTGAGTGTGTCAGCAGCACTGGAATGTGGAAACTCTTTGGGGCTGTAGAGATGGGTTTTGTTGGTGCTGGGGTCGCCCCCCGGGGGGGGGGGGCAACTATCCCTTCTAAGACATTGTGCTGTGGTGGTTTCTGGAGGGAGCTCTTCCCTGGGAGGCACCAGGAGGTCCATCGGATCTGACCCCAAGTGGACCGGAACAGAGGTCAGTGATGAGGAGGGGGGTCACTGTCCGCTTGAGGTTCATCCCTCTGCCTCTGGACTAAGGGATCTGATACAGAAATTGCCGGATGCCTCATGGATAATGTGTGGGGGTTTTAATGAAGTGTGTGATGTGGGCCTTGAGCGGTCATCGAGCTCCGTGGGGATGGGCCAGGGAACCACCCACCTTGCGACCTTTGCATGTAATTGGAACCTCGTCGATGTGTGGAGGATGCACCATCCAGGAGAGAGAGCAATCACTTTCTACTTGGGGGAACATCGCTCATTCTCCCGATTGGATTAATTTTTTCATGCAGTGCTGGGATTGCCATAGTGTCATGGAGGTCCAGCTGTTGGCTAGGGGACTCTCAGACAGTGGTAATGGATCTAACTTAGGGCCGTGGTGGGAGGGGGATGCAGTAGTGGTTTGACTGCTGGTACCTTCAAAAAGAAGAGCTCAGGGAGCTGTGCCAGGACACGTGCCAGCAATTCCTTGCGGATAATAAGGCTTCAGTGTGGGAGGCTCAGAAAGCCAAGGTGAGGGGGTCGCATTATTAGCTATTCTAAGTGCCAGGGGGCTAGAGATCTGTGCAACGTGAAGTTTTTTGAGGAACTTATACTTGACTTGGAAAGTTAGTGCACAGCATCCCAGCAGGAACTTCTCCCGCATGACGTAATACATACCAAGACTTTGCTTCAACAGGAGCTTACACAGTAAGCGTGGGTGGCGTGCACGGCCACCCGCAATAGGGTCTATCAGTGGGGTGATAAAGCCAGCACTAGCTGTGCACCCCCAAAGGGGCGGGAGCCCCCGGTGGCATTCCTGTTGAGAGATGATGGTTCTGGGTGACTGGAGGCGAGTCCATTGTGAATGCATTTTCAGGGTACTATCAGCATCTGTACAGTGGTGGCTTTGGAGTGGTTTCCGGTGGCAAGGAGCACCCGTCAAGGTTGTACCTTGTCACCTTTACCTTTTGCGTTGCCTGGGTGAGGGTTGATGCGCTTAATAAAGGTTTTCAATGGTCTGGGGGGTAGGCCACAGAATTTCGCTATATGCTGATGACGTCTTTTGTTTTTTGGATGATCCTGGGGTCTCGGTACCTAGGCCTCTCCAGATTCTAATCAACTTTGGTTCTTATTCAGGGCTCCAGATGAACCCCCAAACATCGTCAATTCATCTCATTGCTCCCTGTCTAGTAAAAATGCTGTGGACATCATGGATACTGATTCTCCCTCTAGCCTTTAAATACCTGGTCACCCTTGAACAGGATGTCCAGTTCTGGTCCACTCTACCTCTTACCATATTGGGTCACTTGGCCATTTTTAAGATGGTGACTATCCCACATCTGCTCTACCACTTGCAAAACCATTTCTTTCTGATCAATAAAACTTTCTTTAAAAAAGTTAATGCACAACTCCAACTGTTGTTCTGGGGGGCAGAGCACCACGTATCTCCTGGATGAAATGTTGCCAACCAACAAAGCATGGGGGCTTAGCTACCCCAGACATGCTACTGTACTACTGGGGGGTGCATCTGCTTGTTGTAATTGAGTGGTGGTTTGGGGGCTTTAGAGAACCTGCATAAGCAGTGGAGGGCTGCCTGATGGGCGGCAAGGACCTTTACCACCTGCTCAATGAGGGAGGAGTTTCTGTGGCTCTTCCTCCTGCCAATGGGGCGGTGTTGGAGATATGGAATGCAGCCTTAAAGATGGTGGGCTGGGCTGATCATCTCACATTGGAGGCTCAGTTGTGGCGGGGCACCACACTCCCTCAGGTGGTGACTCTAAGGGGATTTGCAGCTTGGGATGTCATCAGCCTTTCAAAACTATGGGACGCTTACGTCCATTCAGGACTTGCAGCCTGACTTGCAGAAAGAAGTATGACATTCACCATTTGCAGTTTTTTAGGTATTTGCAGCTCTGTCATGCCCTCCTGCCTCTCATACAGCCAGTGGAGGATATCCCTGAATTCTCCCTGGTGGAGGCCAAAATTCTTCTCACAAATCTCACAGAACATAAATTGTCAGAAATCTGCAAAATGTTATTCCGTAATGTGCTGGATCTGATGATGGGGGCACAAGGGGCACGGACGAGTTAACTGGGCTGCATGGAGGATGACGACTGGAGGGAAGCGATGGAGACTCCCAGAGAAGTGATGATGGCTCAATTTAGATTGATCCAGCTTCAGATACTTCACAGAGAGTATCCCACAAGTTCGAGGCTTCACTGTGTTGTGTAGCCATTTTAGTTATAGCTCCATGCACATTATTTTAGCATACTAGGCACTTTAACCTAGATATATGTTATTCAGCTTGATTTATTATTTTAACAATAGCCACATTTACTGTCTTGTTATATTCCTCTCTATCTAGCTGCTTTCGCCTAGGCCAGCACTATTTTCTCAAACAAGACATTCTTGTTCACTCTGTGCTTCTTTCAAGGCTGCAGTAAGATAGGTTGCCGGTGAACTTGGTAAACGTTTTGTCTCTGGTATTCATAGAAAAACTCACACATCCTTACGTAGGGACATTTTTTCAGAACATCAGCTGTCCCTTACACGTTAGAGGGAGATTCCAGCCAGAGGACCATGACTGTATGCTGATTGCCGAACACTTTGCTACAGCTGCTTATGCAGACTTCAGGCCTTTGCTCAGGTATGGGGGATGATGTCTTCACAGGGGAACTTGAAGGGCAGAACTAGAGCTTAACATGCAGTGCTCTATCATAGCCTAGGTAGGAATTAGCCTATTGACTCTAGTGACAATATGGTAGCGTTATTTCTATGCTTCACTCTCCTTGTCACAATTCTAATTATGTCATGCTGTATCGTTATGGTTATTGCAGTACATGCTTTACCTAAGATGCATTCGCTTCATTAAAACCTTATTGAAACATATACTGCCTCTGTTTGTCATTGTGTATGTGAGACTAATGTAACTGAGAGAAACGGATGAGACCTAAGTTACAACGATTTCCTTGAGGACTCAATCATGTCATGCGCTCAGCTGTCCAAACATCTCTGCTCTTAGGTAGAGATGAGGCACTGCTAGTTAGCCGGAGCAAAACCTGGATTGGGGAAACGGGTGTCACCTGTAGTGGGTTAAGACTCAGTCTCCCACACCGCAGGTGATTCTGCCACTCAAATCCAGTAGTCTCGTTAGAATAATGAGAGCCTACGAGACATCTGCATGTGCCTGATTCTTACGGGGAACTGTCTGCAGTGTGATGATACAAGGGGCAACTTGGCTCACACAATCTGGCACTGCCCAGGACTGTCCCACTTTTGGGGTTGAGTGTTGGGACAGCTTGAGAGCGTTATGGGTTGGAATATTCCCTGAGGTCCTAAACATATCCTCCTGCATATCATGGATGATCTGAGGGCACACTTTACCAGAAGGGCCTTCTCTGGCTAGGACTCATTTTCACGAATAGGGGTATTGCAAGTGACTGTAAGGCGATGGAGGCTCCCCACGTAGACAGTTGTGCTAAGGGCATGGATCATTGTATGGGATTGGGATGTCTGATCTATTTGTCACAGATCTCCCACCAGAAACATTTCAAAATTTGGAAAGACTGGGCAGAGTATGGGGGATATGGCTGGGCCATATACAGAAAGACCATGGGTGGAGGGCAGCAATATTGGTGCACAAAAGGGAGATGTGGGTCCTGACTAATTGTCGCATGGTCAGTAATTTAGACGTGGGATTTACTGTCATGTTTTTTCTGCCTTCCTCCTATAATGTGATATCTTTTGATTATGATTAGGTACTGTGCTTGATATGGTGGCTTTTTTGGCCTTTTGTAAAATCAATAAAAGGCTGTTTGAAAAAATACTTGCAAGTGTTGCTCTTGCAAAAGCTTTCAAAGCAAAACAAATGTGCTGGCAAAGCTCATATGTCAGGCTCACATTTTTATTTATAATGCTGATCTATGGCTTTGATGAAGCTGCCAGGCACAGTGAATTTGTCTGTCAGCAGGAGAAAATTCTGTGCATGCTTATTCTTATCTGAATACTGCATGTAGTTAACAGGGATGCCAAAATGTTCCTCTAACGAAAGGACCCTATGGTGTCTCTTGCAATTAATTTATTTTGCTGTAAGGGCATCCAATGTGTCTTGTAGTGAAGAATAGGCACTAACAACGGAGTAATACTTTTTCTATACAAAGCATTTACGAGATATAGAACTGAATGTGAAAGTGTGATGATTAAGTGTGCCTTTAGATACAAAATAGACTCTTCAGCACTCCAAGCATGGTCTTCATATACAAAGTGCTGAGCTCTAAGCAAATGCCTACACAAAGTGCTGTCAAAGTACTACACAGTTATACATTTGTATCCCTTGTTACCCTTCAGCCTCTCCTGATTGCATTGATCCCATGTCTCATAGTGGAGATCTGATATGACAGTCATCCAGTGCAGAGTGGTGCAAACAGACTGGTGGGAGATTGTGTTCTGTGTGTCACATATGGAGGGGTCTGTTGATGAAATTTGAGGATATCATGCCATCCCTCATTTTCTTCTAAGTGGACACACTGAGGAATGGGCTACAAGAACTCCGAGTTGTACAAGACGTTCATGGAGCTGGTGTCAGCCAGATGCTCAGTAATACTGCAACAATATCCACCCTGAGCTCAGGTAGGAAGCTCTCAATGTTCTCTGACCAGCCCACTGTGTTGTTACCCTAATGTGCTTGTTGATTTTCACATTTTCCCACTTCCCGTTTCCTTCTTGTATCTACAATGTTGCCACTCAGATCCGGGCCACTCCAATCCAGTCAAGATGGACCTTTTTTCCACTAGTTCAGCTCTTGGACAACCAGTGGGTTCTGTTTAAGACCATGGCAGTGAATGCCCCCTGAGAAGCACCTTTCTACAGTACTTGGATGCTCACGAATGAAGACCAACCCTGGGAGTTATAACTGAGGACTTTAATTACTACTGACTCCTCCAACACATCCTTCTTTCACTGTGTAGACTCAAGAAACACCATGTCATCATACTCGCCTGTCACCAATTAATGTTATCCATGTGGACATCAAGACCTTGTCTAGGAAGTTTCTCAGGACACCATCCTCTTGTGAAGAGGCTGTTGCCTATTCCCATCTCTGGCTTAGTCTAGTCCCTGGAGTCAAAATACATACTCACAGATGATAATATATGTAAAGAATGAGAGGTATATTGTTAAAATTAAACAATATAATATTTTAAGCAAGTTTTTGACTGTCTGTTCCAACTAACCCTACCCTTTCCTGACTCAACATATTCCTGAAGAACCTTTTTCCAAATCCTGTTGCCCCACATACATTGATGCTTGCCACCATAAGCCACCCTCCAGAGATAATTTCTCACGTTCCACCTTCAAAACACAGCTTGAGTTCCAAATTCATCTATTGCTGGTCTTAAAAGTATTGTTGAATAGTTAACCATGTTTCTAGGATTGGTGAACCTAGTCCATTTCTCAGTTCCAACAAGACCATGGATTCTCAAAAGAGCTCCCACATTTGTATCAGTTTCTTTCACATGTTTGCTAGAGGCAAAGTCGAGTTTTCCTACAATTTATAAGCTACAAAGCATTCCTGCAGAATTTCCTGCTGAATGTTTTTCCAATCAACTCTGTTGGATCTAGCAAGTTGAATACCTTCCATGATGACCCTCTTAAATCGCTCATCCATACCAGTTATTGCTAGGTGATACAGAGAACAGTTCTTCTCAGAAAAGGTGCAACTTCTTTTTAACTCAACTGTATTCCATTATTTATTAACAGTGAGGCCCTCATTACAACATTGGCGGTAAAAGCCGCTTACCGGCGTGCAGAAGACAGCCAACACACCGCCACGGCAGTGGAAATCCACCACAGCTATTATGACCCACAGCACGAATCCGCCAGAATTCAGACACCCACACAAGTCCGCCACACCAAAGGTCAGTGATAAACTGGCAAAAACAAATCCTCCACCGTCACGGCAACAGAAATACGCCCACACTATCACAACCCACGAATCCACGCGGTGGTCTTTCAACTGCGGTATTCCATTGGCGGTACACACCACTGCGCTCAAAATACACACACATTTACAAAACACAGCCACATTGGACAATTCGAAATACACACACCTGATACACATACACACACCACTCCCACTCACCCATTACAATATAAAACACACACCCACATCACCCTCAAACGCCTATGACCACAATTACTGAGAGAAGGCCAGAGAGAGACACCACCATCAACAATACTAGCATCCACAGGCACACAACACCATCACCCACATAACTTCTACGCACCTCACACTACACACCACTACATATCAGCACACTTATCACCCCACACACCACCCCACACATCACTTACACCACCCCATGGCACGGCAAAGACACCCCAGGTTCTCAGAGGAGGAGCTCAGGGTCATGGTGGAGGAAATCATCCAGGTAGAGCCACAGCTATTCGGAGCACAGGTGCAGCACATCTCAATTGCAAGGAAGATGGAGCTATGGCGCAGAATAGTGGACAGGGTCAACGCAGTAGGACAGCACCCAAGAAATCAGGAGGACATCAGGAAGAGGTGGAACGACCTACGGGGGAAGGTGCGTTCCATGGTCTCAAGACACCACCTTGCGGTTCAGCGGACTGGCGGTGGACCCTCACCTCCTCCCCCACAACTAACAACATGGGAGGAGCAGGTCTTGCCGATTCTGCATCCTGAGGGCCTCGCAGGAGTAGGTGGAGGAATGGACTCTGGTAAGTCAAATCTTAACTATTACATCCCCCACCCTACCTGCATGCCAGCACATACCCCCACCCTCACCCCCATCACTCTAAATCCTCACAAATGTCCCAACATCACAAACCACACATCCTAACACCAAGCCCTGCATGAAACAACAAAGCATGGACACCCATCACTAATGCATGCCCACTGAACATACCCATACACCCCCCCCTAAACCATCATCACACAAGGTCCCACACAGGAATGCAAGCACTAGGGTACACGGTCACCCACCTATTGCACACCATGCCACACACAGATGTAATAAACATCCTTTTATACCCCTGCAGGACCCCTAGCCAATGTCACCAGATAGGAGGGTCCACACATGTCCACGCCACCAACAGAAGAGGCCCACAGTGATGACAGCACCTCTGTCCAACTGGATCTAGATGACCAGCCCAGCCCATCGGGGACCTCTGGACAGTCGGTTCCCCTCACCCAGTCACAGGCCACCACAGCCATTCCCCTCTCTGGAAACACCAGCACAGCACCCACCCAGCGGGCCCATACCTCTGTCCCCAGGACACGTCAATCAGCAGTGTGTCCACCACTACAGGGAACCCAAGCTAACCCACCACCCCAACAACAACAGGGACCTGGGGGCAGTGGTAGTGGGCACACGGTCCAGGGGACGGAGGCCCAGGAACACAGGGGAACTGGGAGGGCTGCTGTGCGACAGGGGGCGGACACGCCCAGGGAACCCACTCTCCACGAGGCCCTCTCCAACATCATGGGAGCCTACCACCACTCCCAGGAGACGATGGCAACGGACTGGCCAAGTTTCAGGAGACCCAGCGCCTACAGGAGGAACAGTATTCGGGCTTCAGGGAGGAATTCGGAGCCATCAATTCCACCCTGGGCACCATCGTAGGGGTGCTAAAGGAAGTACTCAACACCAGTAGGGACACTGACACTAGCATGGACGATGAACTGCCCACCACCTCCGCCGGCGCT